>NC_140032.1:3297224-5697224 GCF_963513975.1 Fringilla coelebs
CTGTGCTGAGGGACTCTGATCACACATCCAAGAGGGAGTTAAATTACTCAGCTGATAAATAGACCGTGGGGTACCGGGGAGGTTGAGCTGATTTAAAGAAAAATCATTGTAGATTATCTGAGCATGGAGAAATGGCTGACAGAGTTTGGCACACACATTATTTGAAAATTTGGTTATTTCAGCTTTTCAGCACCAATGTGGTGAATATTGCTCCTGGGTAACAAATGTGGGAGCTACTCTGCAGAGTGGCAAGGATGTGTGCAGACTCAGAGACACTGAGCACCGAAGTTTCTGAGTGCTGAAGGACTTTAAAGTGGAGCTGAGAATCTTTTGTCACTTGAAAAATTTAATTTTACTAAAAATTTTAATCAGACATCAGCGAACAGCGTGACTCAATGATGACTTCCTGCAAATTCATGTCAAAGAGAGAAAAAAAGAAGTCAAAATGTTTGGATACTTTCAGAAGAAAACAGATCACTTGTTCTTTCCACTTTGATGGCTCAATTTGAAATGTCTCTGAATTTTAATAAACTCCAATTTACTCTGAAATTGAAACAATACATTGCTCTTCAATTGAAAGTTATTTTATTTTTCATGGGAGTTTTACTTTCATTTAAAGCGTGTATCAAAATAATTTTCAGTTGGTCCTGAATTCTTTCCCCTAATTTTGTCTTATGAAATAAATAAAACCCATTCTACTTTACCACTCACAACCTTCTTTTTTAGCAGAGTTGGCTACAGCATGTTTCAGCTTGTGGATTTACAGTGAAATTTCCTGATTTCTGCAAGTTTCAGACCTGTCTCCTGAGCTGCAAAATCCAAGATCAGAAGTTTCTGTTCCCTTCTCGACAGCATTGAACGATTCCCAGATTTGAATAGGAAATTGCCATTAATGAAGGGGAGGGAGGGGAAATCAGAGGCAGCATATTTTGTAGTCATAAAATAAATGAACTTTTGCTGTGTTTATATTATATGTATAATATGGCAGGAAGTAAAGATCAAAAGCTGTGTTTATAGAGGACTTGGCCAGTTGTGTGCTCGGAGGAAGCAAATGGGTTCGTGGGAGGCACCCAAAGAATGAAGTTTGGATTTTTAGCTGGTGGAAATCAGTGTGCCTCCTTTGACTTGTCTGATTTACATCAGCAGAGAAGCTGGCACAAGGGTCTCAAGGCAGAACAGATATGGTAAAACAAAACAAAATTAATTTTTCCTACTGAAATGTATTTGCCTGAGGCTCCTTCTCTATTTCAAAGTACTGGGAGTAACTCAGAGGAACAGGATCCTGATTTCCAGCTTCATTAGCTGGGAGGCTGTCAGGTGGTTGGATCTAGACAATCTCTGAAGTCCCTTCCATCCCAAATCATTCATCATTTTGTGATTTTAAGGTGTAAAGCTGCAAATGAGGTTGAGAGCTGGTTCCTGCCCTGGTTGGCCAAGGAAGGGAATACCAGAATGGGGCTGCTCAGAGGGCTCAGACTTCAAGGACAGGCACCTCCCTGAGCCCCACAATTCCCACACTGTTTATTTGCAGGTTACACCACCTCCCCTCCATTCCCCCCAGTACACCTGACCACTGAAAGGGAAACTGAGGCATGGCCAAATGGGATAATTCACCCCTGGTCTTGCAGGGAGAGGAGTTCAGAGCAGCCTTACTGCTCCCTGCCTGAGTTATACCATCAACTGCAATGCTCCCACAGGGTGAAAATTCCTCACAGCAATGATTTCACCCTGTGGAGAGCTGAGCCAAACCCCCCAAACACCCCCCTCACCCACAGGAGACCCTGGAGAGGCACCAGACAGCAGCATGGTGACAGCAGACACACGCAGCCCTGATTCACCACTCCAGGGACACCTCAGCTCTCCAGGCACCATCAATCCCAGGGGATCATCCCACTGGAGAATGTCCCACAGCCCTGGGCTCCAGCTGTGCCTGGGGACACAGCCCAGGGAAACAGCCCCAGTGCTGGAGGGAGCTCAAAACCTCAGCAGGTCAAAATGTGTCCTGCAGTCACGATGCTGTTCCCACTGACTTGAGAGCAGCCCCGAGCAAGAGGATTTGAAAAACCCTGAGAAAAAGTGCAGCCCCAGCTGTGATGAATGCTCCTCTGGCTGCAGGGTTGGTGGGACACAAGTCCCCCACGGGCTGTGGGACACGTGGGTCCCAGCTGGCAGATGGAATGACAGACCTCCCTGCTTTGCTGAGATCTGTGCAAAGGCTGATGCTGATACTCAGGAATTATTTTGATCTCGTTTTTTTCCAGCTCCAGGTTTAGCTGCAGCATTCCAGAGGGTTAATAGGGTCCCCTGAGCTGGGTGCCTGCTGTCAGGATGAGGAGCACTGGCTTCCCTGCACATCCTGGGTCCCTGGTGCTGGAAGGGGACATTCACACCCATCCCTGGTGGGCTCTGTGCCTGCTCAGCCTCCCCTGCACACAGGGGGGAGCATCCTTTTCACAACCAACTTGCCAAAACTTTAGAGCACAGCACGAGAGACAGCCCTAAATGAGCACACGGGCACTACAGCAGGGCCACAGCTCCTGGGGGTGGTGGATCAGTCCTGGAAAACCACAAGGGATCTTCACCCACCACCCTTATGGATCATACCCGGTCCTGCTCCAGGTCCCTGCACAACAACAGCAACCTGGGAAGTCAAGATTTGTGCTTCAGGCTCTGACACACTGCTTGGAGGGAAAAAAACCTCACTCATCTCCAGCAGAGGTGGGAGCCCTGGACCCACAGGGGCATATCCAGGTGCAGTTCCCAAACTGGGAGAATGAGAAGATAGCAAAACTGTTTGTGGAGACCACTGTGCCATAGAAACAGCCTGTTTGAAACAGAGCTGCTTCCTCCTTAGCCTAAAGTTTGTTAGTTAAAATGCTGAATGCAGAATGAATTAATTAAAGCAATTATTATTTATAGCTGCTATTTTATTCATTTGCTATCTACTCTGATTGATTATATGACTTTGCTTAATAAATATTGAATAAATGTTAATTAATTGAATTAATTCATGGCTGGTTTATTCACCTATCAGTCACCTATCCCTCATTTCTATGCATGAGTTGTGTCCTGAAAAGTTTGTCCCAAGTTGCAGGTCCCCAGGGGCTCAGCCCCAGGCAGAGGAGCTGGGATGGGGTCACTTACCAAAGGGCAGGATGAAGAAGAAGGGGAACCAGCAGAGGATGAAAACACCCACGACGATGGCGAGAGTCTTGGCTGCTTTTTTCTCCCGGGAGAACTTGAGGAGCCTCACGGAGAGGGAGCTCCTGAAGTTGTGCCCCTTGCTCCGGGTGCTGGAGAGAGGCTCCTCCAGCACGCTGCGGCAGTGGATGCGCAGCACCACCTCCATGGACTTGTTCCTCTCCTTCTTGACCCCTGCCTCCAGGCTCCGGGTGGTCCGCCTGGCCACCACGTAAATCCTGAAGTACATCACCAGGATGACCATGAGGGGCAGGTAGAAGGAGAAGAGGGAGGAGAAGAGGGCATAGCCCGGCTCCTCCGTGATGCTGCAGATGCTCTCGTCCGGCGGCGGCGGCTCCTTCCAGCCCAGCAGCGGCCCGATGGAGATGACCATGGAGGAGAGCCAGACCACCACGAGGATCACCCCCGCCTTCCTCTCGGTCATGATGGTGGGGTACTTGAGGGAGTACTTGACGCCGATGTACCTGTCCACGGAGATGATGCACAGGCTCATGATGGAGGCAGAGCAGCAGAGCACGTCCACCGCTGCCCAGATGTTGCAGAAGATGCGCCCGAACACCCAGAAGCCCAACACCTCCAGGGTGGCCGAGAAGGGCAGCACGGTGGTGCTGAGCAGCAGGTCGGCGATGGCCAGGTTGACGATGAAGTAGTTGGTGACAGTCTGCAGGTGCCGGTTGCAAGCCACCGAGAGGATGACCAGGATGTTCCCCACGATGGCCGAGAGGATGAAGACGGCCAGGAACACCCCGACTCCCACCGCCTGCACATCCAAGGCGAAAGTCAGCGTGGTGCCGTTGCCCTCGGGGGTCTCCTCCCCTTGCAGCCCCCAGGACCGGTTGGCAGCGCTCTGGCTGCCTTGTCCCGTCCGGTTCCCACTCAAGCTGCCATTGCTCAGCTCGGGGAAAGTCATTGTAGAGAAAGTCCGGGCTCCATTGAGGGCGAGGAGAAAGCGGTGCCGAGGCGCAGCTCCCCCGGCATGATCCCCGGCTGGCAGCCCCCGCCAAGACGCGCTCCGCACCTCGCTCCCCCGGCCGGGGTGGAGGGATGGAGGGGGAGAGAGGGATGGAGGGATGGAACGAGAGAGAGAGAAGGAGGGAGGGCAGGACGCGCTGCCCGTCGCCCCCCGTCCGCTTCACGCCGTCCGCCCGCGCTGCCCCCCGTCCCCGCTGTCCCCGCTGTCCCCGCTGTCCCCGCCGCTCAGCCCCGGGGGGGCAGCGCGGTCAGAGCCCCCCCGCCGCCCTGGCATGCTCCGGGGGCTGCGCTGGGCACGGCCGGCAGCGCCCGGCGGCTCCGCGGCTCCGCGCTCGGACCGGGAGCGGCGGGAGGGGCCGGACGGGCCGGGGGCGGGCGGGAGCCCCGCGCGTCAGGTGCCGCCGGGGGAGGAGGGGGAGGAGGAGGAGGAGGAGGCGGCAGTGCTGCTTTGCAGGACGAGGCGAGCCCCGGGGCAGAGTGAAATCGGCAGCAGAGCAGGAGGGGAGAGGAGAGATGATGGAGGGGTCCAGGCGAGATGATGATGGAGGGGGTCCAGGCGAGATGATGATGGAGGGGTCCAGGCGAGATGATGATGGAGGGGGTCCAGGCGAGATGATGATGGGGGGGGTCCAGGCGAGATGATGATGGAGGGGGTTCAGGCACACTCTGGGAGGAGGCAGCCCCAGAAGGGTCTCGCAGCACTGGGGTGCAGCCCCTGGAGGAGCACTCAGAATTGGGGTTTAGTCCCCCGGAGGAGTCACTCAGAACTGAGGTGCAGCCCCAGGAGGAGCACTCAGAACTGGGGTGCAGCCCCGGCAAGATCACTCAGAACTAGGGTTTAGTTCCCAGGAGGAGTCACTCAGAACTGAGGTGCAGCCCCAAGAGGATCACTCAGAACTGGGATTTAACCCCCAGGAAGATCACTCAGTACCGGGGTACAGTCCCAGGAGGAGCACTCAGCGCTGGGATTTAACCCCCAGCAGGATCACTCAGAGTTGGGGTACAGTCCCAGGAGGAGCACTCAGCGCTGGGATTTAACCCCCAGCAGGATCACTCAGAGTTGGGGTACAGTCCCAGGAGGAGCGCTCAGCGCTGGGGTTTAACCCCCAGCAGGATCACTCAGAACTGGGGTACAGTCCCAGGAGGAGCGCTCAGCGCTGGGGTTTAGCCCCCAGCAGGATCACTCAGTACCGGGGGCAGTCCCGGGGGTGCAGCGCTCCCGCCCGTCACCGCCGGAGGGCAGCAGAGCGCAGGGTTTGCCCGGCGGGTCCCGGGGCTGCGGGGACAGAGCGGGGACAGAGCGGGGACAGAGAGGGGACAGCAAAGGGACAGAGAGGGGACAGAGAGGGGACAGCGAGGGGACAGAGAGGGGACAGAGTGGGGACAGCGAGGGGACAGCAAAGGGACAGAGAGGGGACAGCAAGGGGACAGAAAAGGGACAGCAAAGGGACAGCAAGGGGACAGAGTAGGGACAGCAAGGGGACAGAGTAGGGACAGCAAGTGGACAGAGCGGGGACAGCGCCATCCCACTGGAGAGCGCCCTGCGGCACCCTCGGGACCGCATCCCAGCAGGAGGACGCCCTGCCAGTCTAACGTGCCCCTCTCCCAGCGTCTCACCACAAGGACCTCCTGTATGGCTGGCGTGTCCCTGCCAGCCTCAACATCCTGCCAGGAGGATGCCGTGCACAGCTGTCCTGTTTCCCCCAGCCCCAGCACCCCACCAGGAAAATGCCCTGCCAGTGTGACAGGTCACCCCCAGCCCCAGCACCCCAGCAGAAGGATGCCCTGCCAGGTTTCCTTTGTGCTCCTGCATCCAGCATCCCTCCCATGCCAAGCCCTGTTCTCCCAGTCCTGACCCCTCAGGCATCCTGCTCGAGGTGCAGGCATCCATCCATGAGCTCCTTCCCAAAGCAGAAGGGACAGTCAGGGTCTTGCATTTGGGGACAGCTCCCTGCCATGGCTGAACCCTGCAGCAAAGCTTGGACACAGCAGCTTGTGACTATAACATATAACATATAGGAACATATTTCTGGCTAATTTAAACAGGACTGGGGTTTTTTCCCACTGATAAAAGCAGATCCTGTTTACACTGGTTTCCTCCCAGTGACCTGCCTCCATACATTGTGATGGGGACTGACCCTGCTGGTGAACAGGGGCTCTCCCTCAGCTTCTTTCTACTGTACACAGGAAATATTTCCTTGGAGTGTGTTTATCCGTGATTTTTCAACTTTTTTTTTCCTTAAAAAAATAGTTGTTTTAGAGGGCAGGCCAAGTGGACAGTTGGGATGATTTAACTGGTGCTGTCAGAGCATGGGAGATCTGGAGATTCACTGGGTATGAGTGGACAAAAAATATTACAGCTTATTTATTCCTTTATTTCCCTCGATAATCATTGCAGGAAATGACACATTTTTGATTTTCTTCATTTCTTTCATGCACTTTTTTTCTTCCTTAAGATTTCACCCAACTTCCTTGAGCTGGGTTTTTGGCCCTGCTGAGAAGAAGAAAACTTGAAAATACAAGAAAATAGGAACAAATACTGCAGAAGGAAAGTGTTCATAAGGGTGGTTTTGCTTAAAATAACCAATCCAACAAACACTTTAAAGCCTTTTTAATGTTATTTTTTAAAAAAGCCCAAACACTCAACACTGGAGGTCAAATTAATTTTCCTTCTGTTTTGATGAAAACATGTCAGCCACCAAAATGAAGGATTGTTTCTTACTGGGATGCTAAACTCAGCATGGGAAGATCTCATCCATGGAATTCCGTAGCCCTGTCTTTGCAGCAACACAGATTGCTGTGGAGATATATTTATCTCATCTAATCTATCCAGTGACACCCAGAGATAAAGAAAACATGTGCCTCTCTCCAAAGTGAGGCCTTGAGTGAAGCTTCTCATGTACAGCAGGATTTTAAGCACGTAGGAAGAAGAGATGGGATGAAGGTTTTGAATCTGCCCTGATCCTGCCTGTTGGGACCTTGGGTGCTGAGAATTTCAGACTTTCTGTGCTGCCAGGCTCTGACCCCCAGGAGAACACTGCACTGACCTGAGGCTGTGGAGAAGCTTCCAGAATGGAATGATGGAACTGGGATTGTGGGTGTGGAGTTTGGATAGAAATGTGTAATATCACAGGCTGGGAAACTTAGAGTTTAAGGGTTTAGAGTATTGTAATAGATATAAAGCAAGATGGAGGTTTTAGGGTGGAGGCTGGTCCTTCTTCTTCACCTTCTCCTCCATGGGTTTGGGTGGTTTTGTGTCATTGGATAAAAAAAGTCCATGCTACGGGCCATGGGTGGTTGGTTATTGGGTTAAGAGTAAAAATAATTTAGGTGTCCTTTCTTAATTGGACAGTTTATCCTTAACAGGCCTTGTAGAGAGAGAGATACAGCTCCATTTTTAGCTCGTTAGTGAAGTGCTGCAGAACTCAGGGTTTGTGAGACTGTGGCATAGATAAGGACTAACAAACATCTGAGTCCCAACAAGAAACGCCATCTCACACATTTCATCCTGACCGTGGTGAAAAAGAAGCAAAAGAATCCTCACCTGCCCTCCCTGGGGGAGCTCTCCTCCTCTCCTGAAGTCTCCAAACACAAAACTTGTCCCTGTTGCTGAGAGGCTGGAGCTGGCATGGACTGCAGGGATTGAATGGGGTGCAAGGATGGGATGGGAGAGAGGAAGGGGCAATTTTTGGGGGTGGTGAGAGCCTGGGGGCTGCCACTTCTGCCCCAAGCACACAGAAAACCCTGGAGGTTGCTCTGATGCCTTTGCCCTCCCCACCAGGGCAGGGAGAGGTCACATCCTGTGCTGTCACTGTCAGCTAAAGCACATCAGAGCTCACTGCCACCCTGTCACCTCCTTGCTTTTTTCACCTGTTTCTCTCCAAATCAGGGCCATTATGGTTAATTTAAACTAATGTGGAACAAGTTTGTGTTGATGCCCTTAAACCCAAATAAAAGTGTTGGGGTAGGTCTGCATGGAGGAATTTGAAGTAAACACATACAGAGGTGTGTGAACACCTAGGATCTTCCCTCTTGATGCTTTTTATCCCTTTCCTCCCTCTTTTTTCACCCTTTTGGGGCAGAGGTTATCCTGGGATTGAGGCTGTGCCATTTGGTGATGTGAACAGGGCTCTTTAGACAGATAAAAAGACAGACACACACCTGATGAACAGTGTTTGTCACACTGCAATTGTATGTTATGCCCAAATCTTGGAAAGGAAAGGCAATTTTTTGGTTCAAAGCACCAGAGCTTAAAGGATTTTGATCAACATTTGCAAACACTCTGTGGTTTATACCAAGGAGAGTGGGTGGAAGGTGTCCCTGCCCATGGCAGGGGGTTGGAAATAAATGATCTTTAAGGTCCTTTCCAACCCAAACCATGATTCTGTGACTCTACCCTTGCTCTGCAAAGGAAGATTATCCATGGTGCATCTGCCTGCAGATCTCCTGGATCCAGAGCTGGGAGAAATGGATCCAGCTCACAGTCAATGCAGATTCATAACGTTCATAATATTTAAGGCAAATTAACAAGATTTAAGTGTTTGTAAAGATGGGTTTGAGTTACCTTGAGCAGGGCATCCAAAATTCCTCTGGAAAGCCAGGATCAATCTTCACTGCTGGTCCCTCTGAGGTCCTGTCCAGCTCTGCTGGCTCCTGTGCTGCTCCAGGTCTTCAAACATAATAAAAATGAGCTTAAAGTGACTGCAAGGGATGGTTCAAACCTGTTCTGCTGCACCTTTTGTTTCCAAACATGGGGGCTCTGGAGGAATTGGAGATCTGGACAATAACTGGGAGATGAAATGGGCAAAACCTGGGCTGGGCAATTGCTGCAGAGTGTTAGAAATGTGGGAATTTTGATTTTAATTGTGAATGAGGGGTGGGGTGTGTGTGTGAATTTTCCACCTTTCTTGGTGCTGTGATGTTATTCTCTTTCAACCTAAATGATTCTAAGAAGTTATTTTGACTTTGTTGGGGTGAATTCTTCTTGTTGATGTAAATGAAGTTTTTGTGATGAATGCATGTTTTGTTATTATTTTTGTATTCTTGCAATTTTATTTAAATCTAGGAAAAAACAGGCTATGCTGTGAATGTTTATGGCTTAATAAATGAGGCGGGAAGGAGAAGAAAATAGCTTTTATTAATTGAATGATAAAGGTGGGGGAGAAGAAACTCTGAGCATCCTCTAATGATATCTACCTAAACCTGCTCAGATATGGATGACAGTTCCCTTTCCCTTTGCCTTCCTGCTCCCACACCCCATCCCAGCCACTATCACATCTTACTACATTTACTGTCTTTGCCCAGTTTTCTCCTCTTCATGTGAATGGGGCTGCTCTGGGTATGGTTTGGTTTTTAAATGTTCGCTCCCCTACTCAAGTGCTGGGATCCCAGAGCACACAATGGAGATCTGGGCTACAAGCCCCTTTCCTGAAGATGGATTTGTCTTTTCCAAACCCCCCCTTCATGGTGGCTTTCTCCTCCTTAAGTGGAGGTTGGAGGTTGTCCTCCTGCTTGGAAGGTTTCTGGTCTAGTCTAAACTTTCTTTGCTCCTTGCCAGCTGATGCAGAGAGCAATTTATTACCTTGCTCTTACAGGTTTTCAATTTAATTTTGGAGCAACTGAATAGTGAAAAAAAAAGGGAAAAATAGTCACAGAATGGTTTGGGTTGGAAGGGACATCAAAGACCATCTCTTACCCCCTGCCATGGGCAGGGACACCTTCCACTAGCCCAGGTTGCTCCAAGCCCTGTCCAACCTGGCCTGGAACATTTCCAGGCATCCAGGGGCAGCCACAGCTGCTCTGGGCACCCTGTGCCAGGGCTCAGCACCCTCACAGGGAAGAATTTCTTCCCACTATCCCATCCATCCCTGCCCTCTGGCAGTGGGAAGCCATTCCCTATGTCCTGTCCCTCCATCTCCTGTTCAAATTCCCTCTCCAGCTCCCTTGGAGCCCCTTGAGGTACTTGTAGGGGCTCTAAGCCTCTCCAGTCTGAACAATCCCAAATCTTTCAGGCTGTTTCCATAGCAGGGGTGCTCCAGCCCTTGGAGAATCTCTGTGGGCTCCTTTGGACCCCCAGTAGCACATCCACATCTTTCCTGTGCAGAGGAACCCAGAGCTGGACGCAGCAGTGCAGGTGGGGTCTCACTGCCCTCCCCTGGGGAAAAGAATTACCAAACTCATGAACTCCTCTCTGACCATGCTCTTAGTGCAGGGAAGGTGATGTGGCAGGTCCCTGCTGTGATTTACAGTGAACTCTCTGAGAACCAGAAATTGTTTTGGCTTCCTGGACACAAGAGCTGACACGGCAAGTGGAGGAGGGAGGCTGAGGCAAATTGGAGCCCCTCCAAACTCCAAAAAAAATAAAAGGGGATGAAGGAGGTGGCAAAGCACCTTTCAGGGCATAAAGTGAGGTGGTAAAGCACCTTCCTGTACCAGGAATGGTGTGGCCAGCAGGAGCAGGGAGGTCATTCTTCCCTGATGCTCAGCGCTGGTGAGGCCACACCTGGAGTGCTGTGTCCAGTTCTGGCCCCTCAGTTTGGGAAGGACTTTGAGATCCTGGAGGGTGTCCAGAGGAGGCAGCGAGGCTGGAGAGGGGCTGGGAACACAAACCCTGTGAGGAACCCCTGAGGGAGCTGGGGGTGCTCAGCCTGGAGAAAAGGAGACTCAGGGGTGCCCTTATCACTCTTATCACAGCTTCTGAAAGGTGCCTGTGCTCAGCTGGGCTGGGCTCTTTCTGCAGGAACTGACAGAACCAGAGCACACAGCCTCGAGCTGCACCGAGGGAAATACAAGTTGGATATATTAGGAAAAGGTTTTTCACAGAAAGTGTGATAAAGTTCTGGAATGGCTGCCCATGGAGGTGGTGGAGTCACCATCCCTAGGTGTGTTTATAAAAAGACTGGGTGTTGTGGCATTCACATTTTCTGAAATATCCCTTCACCCAGGATTTTTCTCCTGGGAAGCTGAGAAGCCTCAGAGAAAAATGGAAACAATTCTTATCTCATTTGCTTCTGCTATGTTGTGCTCATGTGGAATGTGTTTGGAGATTGTTCACCCACAGGTGATTGTTCCATTGCATTCTGCTGGGAGTTGTTTTCACTCTTTGGCCAATCAGGGCCAAGCTGTGTCAGGACTCTGAAGAGAGTCAGGAGTTTTCATTATTATCCTTTTAGTCTTCTGTAAGTATCCTTTCTGTATTCTTTAGTATAGTATAGTTTAGCATTCTTTAATACAATATAGTATCATAAAGTAATAAATTAGCCTTCTGAACACATGGAGTCAGATTCACCATTCCTCCCTTCTTCTGGGGGGAACCAAAATACAAGATGGTGTGGCACTGGGTGCCAGGGTTTAGTTGAGGTGTTGGGGCTGGGTTGGACTTGATGATCTTGAAGGTCTCTTCAAACCTGGTCATTCTGTGATTCCAGACCACCAGCCATGAGTGCCTATGGACACACAGGGAATTTGGGCATCCAGGAGGTGCAGGCCTCCACCCCACATCTCCTCCCCAGCCTGATCCAGTGGGCAGGAGCCAAGGAGAGAGGCTGGAGCTGCAGTGTGGAAGAGCTCTGAGTGCCATGCTGCTGTCTGGGAGGCCATGGCAGGTGGGATGGGTGGATAGAACAAGCAGATAAGTGTGGTTTATAGGGCTGGTGGGACATGTTTGTTATTTCAGTGGGAATGTTGATGTGTTCAAAATGAAGCATTCCTCAGGGATTTTCTTTTTTTTTTTTGCCTTTTGCTCTGTTAAAAGCCATATAATAAAACACTCCAATACCAGGCAGAGCATTTTAGATCCACATTGCAAAACACTTTTATTTTTTTCAGGGAAAAATGAGCAAAACATAAGGCAAATTACTTCAGAATTAGTGGAAGAATTAGCAATTAGCAGAAAATGGCTAATGACGGTGTAAAAAAAGCAGTCGCTGATGTATAGAATGAAATAAATAACAGCATAAGAGATAAATCACAGCAGAACCAAATATATAAATAAAAATGCTACAAAAGGTCAAAATTGCAACAAAGAATTGCTCTGTTATCGCACAAAAATATTTCTGTTGGCAGTTTTATTTCTTTGCGAAATTTCACTTCACCGAAATGTCAGCGTTTATTTGCCATTACTGTATATTTTCCTACCAGTTAGAAATCCAGGCCATCAACTGCTTCAAATGGCAGGTATGGAATGATCCCTGAACCAAACCCCTCTGATTTGTCATGGTCTGCCTCTCATGGTGGATTCTTTGGCTCATAAATAAAAGCCTGAGAAACATTTTTTGGAAAGTGTTTCCAAAAACATTTTGAAGTCCAATCTAGGACTTAATAGAATCAGAGAATATCCTGAGCTGGAAGGGACACACAAGGATCATTCAGTTCAACCCCTGTTCCTGCACAGACACCCCAACAATCCCACCCTGGGCTTCCCTGGGAGTGGTGTCCAAACTCTCCTAGAGCTCTGGCAGCCTCGGGGCTGTGCCCATTCCCTGGGGAGCCTGGGCAGTGCCAGCACCCTCTGTGGGAAGAATATTTTCCTAAAATCCAACCTAAACCTTCCCTGGAACAGCCCAGCTGTTCCCTTGGTTGCTGGCACTGACATAGTGGTTTTGGTTTGAACAGACAGGTGTCTGCTAAGGAAGGCAGGAGCCTCCCTTGAAATGGAAAATGTAAACCCCTGCCTCTGAATTATTATAGTTTTTAAAATTAAGAGGCTCTCAGGCAAAGATATGGAATAGGAATAGCAATTGTTTATTAGAAAAATTAAAAATACAAATTCAATAGTACAAAAAAAAAAACCAAAAAAACAAAAAAACAAAAAGAAAACAAACCACTGCCAGAGTCAGAGCAGTCCCTGTCCCCTGTGTGTCAGGGTGGGGGCACAGCCCCATCCCATGGGGGCTCAGCCCTCCTGCAGTGCCAGCTGTGGCTCTGCTGCAACAGGATCCTGCACAAGGGGGGAGTTTTCCTCTGCAGCTCCAGGGCTGCTGGAGATGGGCCTGCTCTCCCTCTGGGAATGCAGGGCAGGAAAAAGCTGCTCCTCTGGGAATGCAGTGGGCAAAGGCTGCTGTGCTGTTCCAACCCTCAGATTGTATCCAGGTAGGAATGCTTGGCTCCTCCCCTGGGCAGAGCATCTCCCCGTGGGATGATGGAATTTGATCAGCCATGCAGGGACACTCACTGGCCATGAACAGAAGATAATTAATAATTAATGGCCCATGAACAGCAGAGATCTCTTGGAGGGAGGATGGGTTGTGGGAGAGATAAAGAAAAAACTGCCCAGTGAACAGAAGATAACTGCCTGACCTCTGACAGATGGAGATAGAATACCCCCAAACCATATCTTAGAATCCAGGACACACAGAGAGCAGAGATCAGAGCTGCCCCTGGGGAGCACATCCCGATGAGTCTCCCCTCAGTCTCATGTTTTCCAGGCTAAGCCAAGCAAGGGACCTGAGCCACTCCTCATATGGCCCTTCCAGACCCTTCACTATCTTCACAGCCTGTTGGTTCCTTGAGGTTGGGATTGAAGGTATTTGAGATGGTAGTTTATGTTTGGATTTAGGTGTTCATTATTTTTTATTAGTGAAACAGCTTCACAACTATGATTTTGGCAGCTTTTCATTAGCAAGGTACAAAATGGCTAACTATCTCTTGTTACAAGGTCTTTTAAGACTAAACTATCTAATTAAGAAAGGACACAGATTATTTTCTCTTTCAACCTGATAACTGAACCTTAGAAGCCCACAATGCAGAATTTTCTGTCCAATTACAAAACATCACTGAAACCCATGAAGAAGAAGGAAGAAGAAGGTACAGAAGAACGACTTGCCTCTGCCCTAAAACTTCTATCTCGCTTCATATTTATTTCTATATTCTCTAAGTTTTCTACCTTGTGAAATTACACACTTTTAACCAACTACACACTTGTAATCTTAGTGCTATTAATCAGTTTTGGAAGTCTTCTCCACAGCCTCAGGTTAAATGCAGGGGTTTTTTTTGTGCATCTGTGCCTTTCAGCACAGAAAGTTTAAAATTTTCAGTATCTAGGATTCCAACATCAGCCCTCTTTTGGACACTTCTAATAGCTTTATATCCTTCTTGTATAACCCACGAAGAAATTGTCATGCCATGGTTCCATTCTGTTAGTCATAAGATAACCAAAAACTTGAAAAATGGTTGATTGTGCCACCAGCTGATCTCTCGGGTTCCCTAGCTGCTCAGAGTGACCCCAAAATGAGTCACAAAGTTTCTTTTCCCAGCTGGGCAGTCGAAGAAGGAGTCAGAACTTTTCAGTTCTCATTCTCAAGGTTGTTTATTGTATCTTATCTATAAAATTCTTTCTCCTGTCCAGCCAAGGTGCGCTCAGCAGGACAGACAGAGGCACTCTGCCTGCCCCCAGGGCGGTGTTATATTTTTATACTAAAAACTACGTGTACAATATTTACAATTACTTTCCAATACCTGTCACCTATGTTAGACAGTGAGTTTCTACTCTAAACCAATCCAAAAGTGCCAACATCACCCAGAAGATGGAGGCCAAGAAGAAGAAGGAGAAAGACAGGACATGCTCAGATTCCTCCATCTTGCCCCCTGAACCCCCATGCTAAAAACCCCAAAAAAATCTATTTTTCACCTTGTGACAAATTCACTGTCATTGTACTTAAACTTTTGTGGCTTGTAATTCTTCATATAAGGTTGTAATTGTTTTTTCCAAGGGCTGAATCAAAGGCACAGGGGTCTTGGTCTCTGTGCCAAGGTCTCTGAGCCCCTTGGGCAGAGGCTTGAGCCCTCCAGGGCAGCCAGAGGAATTTCCTGGGTTCTGACACTGATCTTTTGGGGACAGGGAGTTGGGTAGAGAAATGGAGGTGATGGGAGGAGAGGCAGATTTGCAAAGAGGATCCTGAGTGTTTGGCTTGAGGACTTGCCTTTAGCCATCAGGAGCAGGGGACACTTGCAGGACATCAGGGTGATGCTGGGGGGCCAAGGGGTTGCTCTGTTGGCAGAGGTGGGGCAAAAAGGTGACCACGAGTTTTAGTCTAGGCCAGGAGGGTGCTTTAGAAACAAGACCATGATCTTGATTCTGACAAAACCCAACAGACTTAAGCTTTTTTGCAATTCTCTTTTTATGACGCATAAAGATAAATAAATATGTACTATTTCTATAAGTTCAAGTTCCATTGTAATTTTTCCCAGGAGCTTGTTTGCTTTCTTAAGGGAGCACAGGGAGCTTGCAGGCATCCACACTTCAATTTAACACAAGTAAGTAATAGCAAATATTAAAACATGGCACAAAAATGAGAGGCACAGGCTCAGACTAAAATTAGACTCCAAACTAAAAGGTGGTGCTCCTCAATTTTGCCTTCAGTTGGAATTAACTAGAGTTACTCTGGGAGCTATCTTGTGACAGACTAAAAAGGTCTGGGTTCAGTGCGTGTGAGGCTTTGGGTTGTTTTTTACAAGCCACTTAAAGCACTAAAGGATGAGGAATAAATTTCAGACTCGTTTATTTCTATGGCATTAAGGAAGTTGCCCTGACTGTGCTCCTCACCTCATGTCCACCTCGGGTTAGGAGTCAATAAAATGTGTGCTTGATGACCTGAGGGCAAGGACACATGGCAGGGGTACAGCCATGCCACAAGGCTGGCTCCCTCTGAAAACTTCACCTTGCACTGATGTTTTCAGCCACCAGCTTTGTGTGTCTCCTGTTTCCTGGTGGTGATTTCTCTGTTTCCTTTTCAAAGCAAAGTTTGGACTGAGCTCAGCCATCCCTCTGCATCAGAAATCTTCAGGGCCTCTTTGGCTTTATGACATGGGCAGTGAGGGGTTGAGAGTTACATCTCTTCTGTGATGCCTGGCTTTTTTCTTCTGATCAAATGGAATCCATTGCAAAGTGGAATCCTGTGGCAGCACTGACAGCAGCAGGAGAACATCTTATCCCTGTTTCAGCACCTTGTTGATCAGCTCAGCCTCCCCTGATGTTCCCATGGAAGTCAGAAATGCATTTCTGGTTCTTTTCTTACTTGAACCCTCATGTTCTGCAAATCTCCCTATTAATCCAACAAGAAATGTCCCCCTGAGTGATGTTAATGTTGCTTAGTCTGGGAATATTATTTCCAACAAAGAGATTGCACCTGAGTAAATATCCAGATTTGAGATGTATTTGAATAATGTCTCTAGCTGCTGGTCTGAATATTGAATCTGCTGCAACACACAGAGCTAAAAGAATAATCAATTTAGCAAGAGGCACAGCAATGGCCATGTGAAGGCATTAGCCAGATGTTTGTTTTTAGCAGGGCACATGTGGGATTGCCTTGTTCTCTTTCCCCTGGCTCTCAAGTAACTGCAGGGCTGCATTTCAGCTTTAGAAGCCAGAAGGACACAACAGATTTGTCCTGGCCAGTAAAAGCAAAACCAAATTACTGAGAGCTCTCTGGTCTGGAGGTGAACAGGTCAGAGAATCACAGAATCACAGAACTCACAGAACCACAAGGTTGGAAGAGACCTTCAAGTTCATAGAGTCCAACCCAGCCCCAACACCTCAACTCAACCCTGGCACCCAGTGCCACATCCAGGCTTTGTTAAACACACCCAGGGATGGGGACTCCACCACCTCCCTGGGCAGCCATTCCAGAACTTTATCACTCTTTCTGTGAAAAACTTTTTCCTGATATCCAGCCTGTATTTCCCTTGGTGCAGCTCGAGGCTGTGTGCTCTGGGTCTGTCAGTGCTGCCTGGAGACAGAGCCCAGCCCCAGCTGAGCACAGGCACCTTTCAGGAGCTGTGCAGAGTGATAAGGTCACCTCTGAGTCCCCTTTTCTCCAGCTGAGCACCCCCAGCTCCCTCAGTCATTCCTCACAGGGTTTGTGTTCCCAGCCCCTTACGAGACATTTGCCTAAAGAATGACTTATTGCAATGGCTCTGGCATTTGGATGGCAGCATCAGTTTCTAATTAGCTGTTCCCAAGTGATCCTGGGCTGCTCTGTCCTTGCAGCCCATGAACTTGGCCTTCCAGGGCAGGGCTCTCTGCTGGCCAGAGGAGAACAGGCAGTGGAGAGAGAAAAACGTACCTGGAGCTCCAGAGCTTGGACGAGCAGCTGCTTTGGGAGCCAGGGGCTGTATGTGGATGTATTTTCCAGGTGGGTGCCCATCCAAGGATGCAGCAAGGCTTGCAAAGAGTAAATGAGATGCCTTGAGTCAGACTTGCCAGTGTGAGGATGGCTGTCCAGGTGGGGAAGGTTACGGAGCTGCCGCTTCCAAATTTCTTCACTGGTGGTTTTGCATTTTGGTACAAGTCCTGTTCCTGCAAATGGGGTTTGGGAATCGTCCCTGTGGTTCCCAAATCCCATGGAAGTGCAGCAGCCTTACCAATGGCTGCTGAGGAGGGGATATGGTCACCTCCTCCTCTTTTTTGCTGCTCCAAGGGGCCTTGGGCAGCACTGTTGGGTGAACTTTTAAACCCAAAGTTGAAACTTTTCAAGCAACCACACAGTAATTGTAGCATACACTTTATTTTCTGACTTGCCAGGTAGATCCAAACCCCAAAAGTGGGATCAGATCTCCCACTGGTGAGGAAGTCACCTCATTTACAGAGTGTGCCTTTCAAATTACACATTCTACATGGACGGGAGGGGGTTGGAAAAAAATTTCAGAAATATTTTGCATATTTTCCCACAGTTAAAAACAAAGAAACCAAGGTATTAACCAAGATCCTTCAGGGAAAGGAGCCAAATTTTCTGTCTCTACATTTAGATTTCCTGGGCTGCCATGGTCCCTGTAGAGCCAGGCTCAGTTGCCCCTCAAGGCTGCAGGTTGTGAAGTCTGGGAGAGCTGAACTTTGTTCTGAGGATATTTTGACAACACCAATGTGCAAAGAGCCACCATTTACAGAGACCATTTTTGCCTGGGGGTATCCCATGTACCTCCTTCTTTTTCCTTTTCAAGTATTTCCTTGGAAGTCATAGAGGTTTGGATTGGAAGGGACCTTAAAAATAATTTCAGGACATTTGGTAGGTCATGATTTCTTCTGGTGATTAATCCATAGGGTTTCTCAAGAGAGATGTAGGTCAGGAGTGAACTCCCAGAATGACCTATTGAAATGAATCCTGGTCTTGGTGAGCAGGGATCTTGAGATCTAACGAGTCAATCAGACAAAAGATGTAACTCCCAAAGACTCATGGAAAATGATTTGGAGAAGACAATGAATTATCTGCTGAATCAGGTCAAAGAATCAGTCATCATTAAAAATATCATAATTATTTTTGGTAGGACTAGAATAAAAATATACAGAGAGGAAAAGAATTAAAATACATTTCTGGAAAAGTGTGTGCTATTAGCAGCTTGACAGCCAGTGGGAGAAAATGGTACAGATTAGAGGCAGAAATCTGGGAATTGAGGCAGAGGGAAATTAGTAAGAATACACTGAAAAACAGTAGGAACTCGACACATTTTTTCCCAGCTTCTGGATTGGAGCAGCAGCTGATTTCCACAGTGCAGGAGTGAGCAGGGAAGTGCAATAATCTGATACAGATGTCCCAGCAGTGAGTGAATCCTTGGTTTTGACAGCAGTTCTCTGGAATTCAGGAAATTACTGTGGTTAGATGCTAATGCTTTTTCCTGCTTTGCTTTGCTTCCAGGATGAGGGAAAACAAAACATGAAAAATGAACACAGATGTTATGGAAAGCTGAGAGGCTGGTCATGGAGTTTGTTTTTCCCTCCTGATGTTTGAAGCCGTGTTTCCTGGAGAAAGTGTGAGGAGCAAATGTTTGCCTTAAGTTCTATTTGTTTATGGAGAACATAACAGCCAATTCCTAGAGCCAACACAGACCAGAATTCAGGTCCTCACCATCCAGGAATGCTTCCTCATTCCAGATAATTCCATGTATTGGGGTTACATTAGCAGGGTGCTGATGGATCAGGAGAGAGGGTGAACGTGAGCAAAATTAGCATGAGTTATTAGCTTGTTGAATCCTAGGAAAAGAATTTGTTTAGGAGAACTCTTGAACTCAGTTGTGTATTTTCAGCACAACAATATATGAAAATCTCTTTGTAGAACAGTGGCCAACCTCTGATCACTTCTTATTTTATGAAACAGTTGGGTGCAGCACTGTACTAGTGAGAAATTCTGGATTTTCCTGCACAGTGGACACATTTTGACAGTGATGGCTGTGGCACAGCTGCCAAATTGTGATTATCTAAGGTTGGATATTCTTTTGGCTGCAGATTAGCTGTTTAAGCAAAATTCAGCCAAAATTGCCAAGAAATGCATTAAAGGAGAGCAGAAGGGCTGGTGAGGATACCAAAGACAGAGATAAATGGCAGGAGAAGTTGTGGATGATCCATCCTTGGAAGTGTTCTAGGCCAGGCTGGGCCTTGGAGGAACCTGGTCTAGTGGAAGGTTTCCCTGCACATGGCAGGGATATGGACTGAAATGTTCTTTAAGGATCACTCCAAACCAAACTTTTCTATGATTTTATGATTCTGTGATATCAACTCTGCCTCCAGCTGCGGGAGGAGAATGCATCTGGATAGTCTGGTGAGAATTTAGGTGTTAAATACTCAGCAGAGGATACAGGTGTGTGAGCAGCTACTTGCTCTGCTCTTAGGTTCTTTCCTAGGCTGTTGCTACTGCCAGAGAAAATTCCCCAGGCATTTTTGTCATCCCAGCAAGGCCACTCTTCATGTTCATACTGGGGAAAGAGGAAAGAGGAGTGTGGCTGTTGCATGGGATGATTCACTAATCTCATACTCTCAGAATTTCCCGTGAAAATGGAATCATGAAATTGTTGGACAAAAACCAGAGATACAACCACCTGCTACAGGCCAAGCAGCAGGACTCAGATAACATTTAGAGCAGAATTCTGATCTCCTGAGCTTCCACCAGGATTGAGAGAATCCCAAGGGTTGGAAAAAGTCTCCAACCTTTGAGCAAATACTGCTTTGCCCACCAACACTGGGTGCCACTGCTCAATTCTCAAACACATCCATGGATGTTGAAAGCAGCCACCACCTCCGTGGGCAGCCTGTCCTACCCTTTCTGGAAGAAATTCTTCCTGAATTTATCCTTTTTTTTATGGTATTGATGCAATGAATTCTAAAAACAGATGGAACTGACAAAGAAGGGACCTGATGGCAAAACTTAGTGCAAAAAACCCCTTCATGTTCATAGTTCAGATAAATGTTTTTGAATAGTTCCACGGGCATTGGTTAATTCTTTAAAAGCAATGGGCTGGATTCATGGAGGAGAAACTAACTGGATTTTTTTTGCAGCAGCAGCTTGAAGAGCTGAAGCTGAATGTGGTGAGAGCAGCGTGATACACCCAGCTGGAGCAATGCCTTCAGGTGTGTCAGGGACTGAAGGAATTATCTCCTGTCACACAGGACACCTACAAATGCCACAGAATCTTGGCTCTACAATAGGTAATTCCATAAATACCTTGGGCTTCTATGAGCCAGCCCAGAGCTCAATAGGGTAAAACAACAAGCACCACGAAAGTCAGCAGTGGAAAAGCAAACACAGACCATTGTGGCACTCCATAAATCAGGAAATTCTGAGCTGAAAGCAATGGTGGATTGAGGGAATGGGCTGGAGGATGTGTCACATTTTCATGTCATGTTCTGGCTCTCCCTGACTCTGTACAAGGCAGGCAATTTTAAAGTCAGGTCCAGGAACATCACCAGTGGAGAGCCCTTCTCAACAAAATGCACATCTTTGGTGCCTCCCTGCCACGTGGTGACGCGTGGAATGAAGGGGTTGTAAAGAAATTCAGAAATATTTTGCATATTTTCCCACAGTTAAAAAGAAACGAAGGTGTTAACCAAGATCCTTCAGGAAAAGAAGCCAAATTTTCTGTTTCTACATTTAGATTTCCTGGGCTGCCATGGTCCCTGTAGAGCCAGGCTCAGTTGCCCCTCAAGGCTGCAGGTTGTGAAGTCTGAGAGAGCTGAACTTTGGAGGATGTTGTCACCTCAGCAGGGCCCTGTTAGGACTGATGTGTGCCACGAACTTGTGCTGCCCCTGCCATGCCCTGATCCACTCCAAAGCACAGTCTGGGACAAGAGTGATGGGCTCAGTAGGTGCCAGGGCTGGCAGGGAGGGAGGTGGCCCTGCCATGGTCCTGGTCCCTCTCCCGACCCCAAGGCAGGCTCAGAGGGTGCTCAGCTCTACAAGCCAGGCTGAAGGAGGGGAGGGGAATCTGGGACTGTCTTCTGGGAAGCAGACTGACAGATCTGTCCCAAGGCTAAGACAAAGGGTCTAAACCTCTTATCTGAAGTCTGCCTTGGTTCTCTTTGCTTTTCTGGCCATAAGCATTGTGTTTTCCCATAATGACTGGTTCAGGATCACCAGACTGGTTAATGACCTGGAATAATTTCATAAGAGATGAACCCGGACTGGGATTCAGCCAAGACACATAAACGGTTCAATTACCTGATTAGGGGATGAGCTTAAGCCAATTTGCAAGCAAAAACAAGGTCTCTGGGATTTAAGTCAGTTCTTATCGTGGTCATCATCTCAGGACAAGAAATGTAAGAGAGATGAATCTCCCTGTGGCTGGCAAAGATTAGAAAATGTGTTGTTTCCTTCTCATATGACATGCTTAATTCCTAAGTATCTGCTGGACAGCTTGGGCGGATTCTTGCACTGCTGACTTTCCCAAAGTCAGCAAAGCAAGGTTATATCCTTCCAAACAATGTGCTCAAAGCAGCGTGCTCCTATTAGGAAAAACTACACAGAGGAGGGATTTGCTTAATTGGAGCTTCTCTCCAGAAACTGGGTTGGCTCCTTGGTGGCAGATGCCAGTGATGGTCATGGAACTGAGATTCCAAAGCAGGACATGCCAGGGTGTGATACAAACTCAGATTACTGGGATGTTCATCCCAATGCTCTTACACAAGCTGACCAGTGCCAGCTTTTTAATTTTGTACATTTGTATTGTATTCTTGCCTCTAAGTCTTGGCAATCACCATGAGTCATTATGGACACCCCACTCAAAGAATATTATTTTAGCTAGATGCATTCAAATCAAGGAGAGGAAAGGAGCATGGCTCACATAAAGCACTCAGAAAACTGCAGGATTTTATCAAAATTCCCAGGCAGTGACTCTTTGCTTAACAAAAACTGGTGGTAAGGCCACAGGGTGCCCAGAGAAGCTGTGTCTGCCCCTGGATCCCTGGAAGTGTCCAAGGCCAGGCTTGGAGCAACCTGGGCTGGTGGAAGATGTCCCTGTGTCCTCCAACCCAAACCTTTCTGTGTTTCTGTGACATTTTCATCAAGTGCCAAAACCATCTTCCAGCTCTCAGTGTGAAATGCAGCATTGGATCAATTTCTGGAAAATTAGCTGAATTAATCACAGGGACACCTCTTGGTAATGAAAGGAATTCTTTGACATGTCTGGAAAGGAAAATCTAGCAGGGTGTGTAACGAACCTGGAAAAGCCTGGATGTTAATAAGCCCTAATTTTTGATGGGCAGCTAAAAAAATAAAACAACCAAACAAATCAAAGGAAAATGATGTTACGACTTTTAATAGGATAGGTAGAAATAGACTGAGAACATGAAGAAAGAGGAGAGTCTGGGTGAGACTAAATCAGCATGGATGAGCCTTAGGAAAAAAGGACAAGATATTGATGATGGTCTTCAGAAAAATGCATTTGCTCAAATGGAAGAAGTTAAGACTCAGAAGGGAACCTTTCAAGCTGAAAAATTGTGGAGAACTGGCAATGCCTTAGGAAATTTCTGTTAAAGGAAGAAATGGAAAACAGCTCAAGGAAGTTGTAGGAAACTTACTTGTCAGAATTAACATTACTGAAAAGAAACAATAAGTCAGACTAAAATGGGAGAAAAGAAAAATTGTATCAAGAAGGTGTTTCAAAGCATCTGGACTTGACACCATTCACCTGTGTGTGTAATTGGAGGTAACTGGAATAATCCACAGAGTTATGGAAATGACTTTTGGGGTGGGGCTGGGGTGGGAAGAGTTACAGGGTGCCCATCTTTGGAAAGAAGAATACAGTGAGACAGCATCATTCCAGTTTTCAGAATAACCTTGATATAAATCCTCAGTTTGTAAGTGTGAAGAAGACAACAGAGGGATAAATAAAAACCAAAACTTTAAAATTTTTTTAAAGATAACCTATGCTGAAGAATTTATTTTTTTTTTTTTGACAAAACAGTAGGCCTAGAGGATTGGAAAAAAAACCCCATAGATATTAGATATGACTTAAAGTCTGGACATTATTTACTAAATAATTTCCTAAGCAATTTTGAGACTTAAAGATTAGATAATTCTGCTTTTTATTGTACTGGAATTTGACTGAAAAATAGCAAAGCATTGATTCTCTGAGAAGTATCAGACCACAGTGATGAATTAAGAAACAAAAGCATAAATCTCCATAGGGCAGGTACCAGTCAGCAATTTTTATTAATGAGTTAGAAATTCTGCAGAATGATCACATTTGCAATCTATATGCACAGGCAGAAGGACAAGACTGAAATCCAAAATTGTCTGGATTGGGAAAGTCATCTGGAAAAAAATAAAATCAAGTTCAATAAGGCCAAATGTAAAATTCCAGCCCCAGAAGGAATAATCAGCTGGGTGATGCAGGGGAATGGATGAGTGACAGCAGCACACGAGGAACATTTGTCAGGAATTCTCATTGCTGTGAAAGAGGAAAGTGCCCTGTAGAGATGGGAATGCACCAGGCTGTAAATAAAAATCAATCAACTTCATAACAACTATTTTTCTCTCTTAAACCATTTTAATATGACATTACACTCTTAAAATGTGTGTAATCATATTGCTGTGAATCTGCTGGGAATTATTTTAATATTTCCACATTCTATGATTTTTCAGGGTTCGGTGCTTTCTTATTACACCTTCTTAAATTTTTAATTTGGATATAAACAAAAAAAGGAGCAAAGAGAGACGATGGGAAGGTTTTCTAATGATATGGTTGATTTTGGCACAGAACTCCTGGTGACTTTGGTCCACAGAAAATTTCTTGTTTGTGATGAGCTCTTCTGTTAATTCAGAAGGAAGATGACAGAGGGCTGTTGATGGTGATACACGACCATGGGTGTATTACCCACGGGATAATACATACCAGTGGATAACACACAAGCAATTTTTGGCTGGTCAGCTGCTCTCCCAAATTCTAGGTGGTGCCACTTTTCTAACAAAGGGGACCACAGACAGCTCCAGGTGGGTGAGGATTTAGAATTTAGGCACTGTGCCACATTCATTTGACCACATTTGTTAGGTCCCAGTCACTCCCCTGGGAATGAGGATGTCTGGCCAACACACTGGTATTGGCTGGGAGGGTTCAACCAGAATTTCATGGAACCATAACTCCAAGCTTTAGGCTGGAAGGAGCCTCCAGAGACCACCCAGTCCAACACCCTGCTCAAAACAGGTTTCACTAGACCAGGCTGTTCAGGGCCATGCCCAGATGGCTCTGGAACAACTCCATGGATAGATAATTGCTTTTATTAACTCTGTTTCCTCAGTGTTTTTTAGAAGGGGTGAAGGGGTGAATATCGAGATAATTTCGATCCTATGATAATCCCCAAAGCAAAAAAATTCAAATTATACAAGCTAAAGATGCTGAAAAGAATGAATTGCATGTGCAAAATAATTAAAGAAAATTTAAAAGAATAAAGATGGGAAGCAAGAAGGAAAGAGTTAATTCCCCTTTTGTGCAGATTTCAATATGTACAGACAAAGAGATAACAGGGTGCTAATGTCCCCAGTCCTTGACTGTTTTGATTGGCACGAGCAGCAGAAGTCAGCTATAGTTAGATCTTGTTCCTACATGTCCAGACAGCTCTGTAAAAACCCAGGAATTTAAGGAGGAGTGAATCCTGCCAGCTCTTACCCAGACATGTGAAACTGCTGAGTCCAGCTCCTCTACCTCAGCGAGGAAAAGTTTTCAAGACCCAGTGCCAGGCAAGTCCCTTAAACAGATATTTCTGTGATCCTTGCTCAGCAGCCTTTCCAAAGTGTATCCGATTCCCAGGCCCTTTGGAAACCTCACCTGGCATTAATTCCATTTGTATTTACAAATGCTGTAAATTCTAGGTGCCACATGGACTGATAGCTGTAAAAAAGGGCTGTTATTTTTCATACTCTATGGTCAGAAATAACGAGTCTGCTCGAGGGCCAGAAAGTATGATTTCCCATTTGGAAGAATTTAAAGAATTAATTGTTTGGCAGAACAAATGTACTTGTAAAATTAAGCGTCAGAACACATTTTGCCCTTTGATTCCCTCTAAAATTCTCAGATAAACCAGCTTAACCCAGATACACAAATCACACACATCAGCTGTCCAGAGGGAAAAAGGAATGCTATGCCTAAAGGAATAAATACTCTGGATTTTAAAGGAGATGAAGCAGCCTGAGTTGTCTGAAATAATTTTTGATCTACAAACAATTTAAAAATATTTTTAACAAATAAATGGGGTTTTTTTTTTACAAGTTTCTCCATGGTTATTGA
Organism: Fringilla coelebs; assembly: GCF_963513975.1. Classification (NCBI taxonomy): domain Eukaryota; kingdom Metazoa; phylum Chordata; class Aves; order Passeriformes; family Fringillidae; genus Fringilla; species Fringilla coelebs. Next base: position 3,322,881 of record NC_140032.1, read on the forward strand.
AAATTTTGTGCCTGGAATTCAGGGAGAGTTGGTCAAGCACCACATACATCCATCCATTTCTAATTCAGGAATCCAGAAAATATAATGAAAACTTGTCAGAACCTGAATTCAGTAAGAATCATTCCTGCTCTCCAGCACTGTGCTGAAGATCACAGCAAAGCACATAAAGAGGGTTTATTTACATACCTATATATATTTATGTATGCATTGAAAAGAAATAAAATATTGATTTGGGTTGATTGATTTGCAATAGATTGCTTCAAGCAATTTTTTTTTTTTTTTTTGAGAAACTCTGAACCAAAAAGGCAGAAGAGGAACTGGAATTCACTGAGATCAGGAACTCTGGCAGCCACATCACATTTTGGGAATACTAAATATTCCCAAGACAAAGAGCAGCTTGTTTCTGGGATGTGTCACCCAGTTTACAGCTGCAGCAGATATATCTATACACAAATGGAGAGGGACTTCTTACAAGAGCATGGAGTGATAGGACAAGGAGGAACGGGTTCAAACTGAAAGAGAGGAGGTTTAGATGGGATCTTGAGAAGGAATTGCTCCCTGTGAGGGTGGGGAGGCCCTGGCACAGGGTGCCCAGAGAAGCTGAGGCTTCCCCTGGAGATGTCCAAGGCCAGGTTGGATGGGGCTTGGAGCAACCTGGCGTAGTGGAAGGTGTCCCTGCTCAGGAGGGTTGGAATTGGATGATCTTTATGGTCCTTTCCAACCAAAACCATTCCATAACCATTTGATTCTGTGATATCTAGGAGTAGATAAAGTCTCCAAACATGGCAGTGCTGATAAAAGCTCTCCCAGGCTGTTTATTTGCTGATGTATCTCTAACCTGGCTCATGCTGCAGGAGGTGACACGCTGCCTTTTGCTTTCACTTATGAAATAATTGCTTGATCTGTGTGGCTCCAGTATGGAAGCACCACAATAATGGCTGTATTTAGACACAGATCAGAGGGTTTTCTCACAGCTCACACTAATCAGAGTGGTTAATAAGGTAGTGATGGATGAATCAGGTGCTAATAGCACCTGCACTGTGATTGTAATTTGGTAATTTGGGATTTTATTTGCATAATCACCCCACGCCAGCCCTGCTGCACTGACAGTGATAGAACTTGCAGCAGCACCAGGAGAAAGCTGATGGAGTTACTGGAGGACCACATTTGTGCTGGGTGAAATGCCTTCCAGACTTGCTGAAAGCCTCAGAACACTGAGTCAGGACACAAAAAAAAGTGAAGCACATTCCTTTGAGGGCTTTCTGCTTTACCCCAGAGTTAGTGTCCCAGATTACCAAGCAATGTGTATTGTATTTACCATCTGTCAGAGATATGGCAGTTGTCTTCTGTTCATTGGGCAGTTTTCTTTATCTCTTCCACAACCAATCCTCCCTCCAGGAGATAGCTACTGTTCATGGGCCATTAATCATTAATTATCTGCTGTTAATGGCCAGTGAGTGTCCCTGCATGGCTGATCAAATTCCATCATCCCATGGGGAGATGCTCTGCCCAGGGGAGGAGCCAAGCATTCCTACCTGGATACAATCTGAGATCCTGGGACACCAGATCAGCCTTTCCACTGGATTTCCCAGAGGAACAGCTGCCTTTTCCACTGGATCTCCAGAGGAAGACTACACCTTACTACAGGATCCCTGCTCCAGCAGAACCACCCCTGACACTCCAGGAGGGCTGCAGCCACATTTCCAATGGGACTGCTGACAACACCCTGACCCACAGGGGGTCAGGTTGAATTCTGACTCTGTCAGGGTTGTTTTGATTTACTGCATTGTTTATTTTTTTTCTTTTATTTTCATCCCTAATAAAAGAATTATCATTCTTGCTTCCATATCTTTGCCTGAGAGCCCCTTAATTTCAAATTTATAACAGTTGGGAGGGAAGGGGTTTACATTTTTCCATTCCAGGGGAGGCTCCTGCCTTCCTTAGCAGACACCTGGCTTTCCAAACCAATACAGTTGGTCATGGGGGACATTTTTAGTTCTGATGGAGATGTTGAGTTTGTAGCCTGCTGAAAAGAGAGTGCAGGGTGGTGGAGAAAGTGGAGTCAAAGAAAAATAAAAGATGATGGTCTGGGTTTCTGTAGTGGCAATGAGTATTTTAAGAACATGAGGAGTTAAAAAAACACTCTGTGAGCATCCAGAGATCTCAGCAGCTCTTAGCTCCTAGAGCTGGATAGAGGGAGACAGGGAAAGGCAGAGGGTATGGAAAATAAACACAAAACAGGATTCTGTGCTAGCATTGGTGTAGATGAAAACATGGGAGGAGGGAGAAGATGAGACCAACTTCTTGTTTGGCAGGTGAAGAACAAGGTGAGAACAGCCAGAGTGTCTCTTACACTTGGCCTCCCATTTTTGCACAATTTGGGATGTTTCCTGTGAGGGGAATGAAAAAAATGTCTTTGTACACGTAAAAGGAGTTAGAGTGAAGTTTTTTACAAAGAAGCTACAAGGCTCACTCAGAAAATACAATTGTGGGCAGTTAACAGGCTGGAAAATTCAAAAGAGCTGCAAAAACACGTTTGATTGTGCAGCAAACAAAAGGATGGAGAATAAAAAGTGATAACAAGCTGCTGCTTTTGGTGCAGTCTGCCTTGAAATGGTTGGTCCCTTATAAGCTGTTAATAAAGTGCACATCTTTGTAGAGATCATTGAGTGTAACTGAAAACCAAGAGAGATGGTAAAAAACACACATGATTGGAATTACAGCAACAGGAATGGGAGCTGTGATGGTCAGGGCACAGATGGTCTGGAGCACTGGGGCTGTGATTTATGAACCTGACCTGCAGAAGCTCCAAGGCTGGGCGTGGCAGAAGTGTCTGTGCAGTGCCAACACGCTGGATTATGTCCACAAATTCCTTTCAGTTCCTAACTGGGGTCCATCAGAGTGGAAACTGAGGCACAGGTTGCTTCAAAGGCTTTTTCTCAGAGTCAAATCACACAAACACAGACTCATAAAATCATTAAGGCTGTAAAAACCTGAAGATCATCAACACCAGCCTTCAATCCAGCACCACCACCTTTTTCACCACTAAGCCATATCCTCCAGGGGCATATCCACACCTTTTTCAGCAATTCCAGGGACGGTGACTCCATCAAATCTGTGACTGTTTCTTATATTTCCACCACAATTTGTTGTCAATTCTTATGGCGAATAGAATAGAACCGGAATATTATTAATAGAAAATAAATGTTAAAAATTAAAATTTACATTTATTTAGCTTGAATTTTTTTGGGTGTTTTTGGGTTTTTTTTAGAAGAATGACACTGAAGTAGACTTCTGGATCTACCAGAGCTGGTGAAGTTTCACCCAGCATCTGGCACCCTGAGAACAACTGTGGCATCCTACAGCTTCCAGAGAGGGATTAATTCCTGTGCTGATTGGTGGCTGTGGCATGGACCAACAGGAGAGATGTCAACACCACTTAACTATTGAACCTCCTTGTCTGGAGGCTGGAGCAGGTGGAAGAAAGCCACCAAGATTTCTTACCTCCCTCCTGCTTGCAAAGAACTTCTGTGGATCTGTTATCACTCCACGGGCACATCGTTTAATCTGGCAAACTGTAATCACACCAATATTAATTATACATAATGATTCAGCCAGGCAAAGTGAAACCTGGCCACAAGGGAGATATTAGAGGTGATGTACTTATTTTTGATGTGCATATTAATGTGCTAACTTTAAATCTAAGGAACATTGTTTGACTGGAAAAACACTCATTACTAAAATTAGGCTGAAAGTTATAAGGCAGAAGAGATGCTGAATGATCTCATGTGGCAACAGTGATTTACAAACATCCATTATTAAAACCAGAAAGAGGCTGTGCTTCAATACTTTAATTATTCTGCAGGCAGTATCTGATTCAGTTGTATTAATCTTCTGTTTGCTTGTTTTCTTGACCTGTTGTGAATGGCACAGGAATTTATTAGCATTTATCATTTACATCCATTTATCAGGGATGTCAAGGTGATAGAGCAACTGAGGTAACAGGGCTGGGAGGGGAAGAGAGAATAATCAGTGTCTACTTTAGCAGAGTGTACTTAAGCAAGTGACAGCACCAAAGCATTCCAAAGTTTTTCAATTGTGTTAAACTTGTCCAAAACTGCAATATTTCTCAGACCTCAGTGTGACATCAAGCCAATGACTCTCCTAGTACTGAAAACAGGTTTATGTTAATGAGAAATTAAGCAAAATAAACCATATATTTGCTGACTTCAAGTTACACAAAGCTGCCCCTAAGACAAACAACATAAGGGTGTAATCCTAAATATTTTAGGAGTCCTGTGGCATCGTGCCTGGCTTAGTCCAAAGGGATATAACCGTGCTCCTTATCTGAGCATCCTTTCCTGGGCAGATATGAGATAACCCTCATGGCTCTGCTCTCCAAGGAGAGAGCTATGCCTAATCCACTGCAAAATGTGCCTTTTGCTAATAATCTAATAGGCTGAGCCAGCTCTGAAACTTGGAGTGCCAGTAATATTCCACCATGAATTTATGGCTATTAACAGAAGATGAAAGAGTGTCATGTCACAGAGGCCATGGAGTCAGAGGGTGGAGAGTGTCACAGTCCAGCAGAGAACAATTGAGGTCTTATCTGAGCACTCCAGTGTCACCCAATCTCCATTAAACAGCCAAATCCATGGGAGCAATTTGCAGAAAAAGCCCTTCCTAATGATAGCCTCGGGATGGGGCTGAAGATGCAGAAGGTGTTAGGTCACAGATCACTTAGAGAGCCCAATGTCAACACTGAGATGCCTTCCAAAAAGCATAATTTATTTATTAGACTGACAGAGAAAAACTGTAAGAAAAAGGGCACGTGGGCAATGCACAGCAACAAGATGCCAGCCAGCACAATAGTTATCACATTTTAATAAGATTTTTGCTCAAAAAATTGAAAGACTGTGAAAGTTCTAAAGATCTAAAGGGCTGCTGGCAAAAGCCACATGCCTGGAAGGTGGGTGCCTGACTTTTAACTCCCTCTGTGTCAGCCAATTTTTCAAGCAGCTCTTTAAAGGGCACAGCAGAAGGAATTCAGTGGAGTGTGCAGTGACCTGTTTGTTGAATCACACCATGACAGAATGGTTTAGGTTGGATGGGAACATAAATATAATCTCATTCCAACCCTCTGCCGTGGGCAGGGACACCTTCCCCTCTCCCATGGTGCTCCAAGCCCTGTCCAGCCTGGCCTTGGACACTTCCAGGGATCCAGGGGAATCCACAGCTCCTCTGGGCACCCTGTGCCAGGGCCTGTCCACCCTCATAGGGAATAAATTCTTCCTATCTAATCTATTTTATCTAATCTAAACCCACCCTCTTTCAGTGTGAAGCCACTTTAAAGCCCAGGCTGGAGATGCAGAACCTCTCATCAGCTCTTTTAGTAAATCTAAACTTAATTTAAGAATGAGAATTATCCTGTCCTTTGTGGAGTGGAAGGGGGAGTCAGGGCTCTCGCTGGGCACCCAGCAGGGAAGACACACAGAAGTCTCCTATTCCCCATCAGGTGGGACTCATGGAAGAAACACCATCACTCAGGCTTGCTGTGCTCTGTTTTCAAGTTATCATCTCGATGCTGAAGAGCCTGGCAACAATTTTCATTAGCAGCCGTGCAGATGAGCTTTGAATAAATCAGGTTCACTTCCCTGAGGAGCTCCAGAGTAAATATTGGAGCCAGCATCATGGAGCAGCTGTGCACCAGGACGTGTTATTCACACTGGAATCCCTTTTGGAGAAGTTCACCCATGTGGCACTTCCAGAAAAGTCCAAAGCAGTGAGATTTGATGGAGCTGTGTGGGCTGCAGCAGCCCTGGGCAGACCCCTGTGGGGTCAATGACTGGTTATGTTAAAAAGCTGGGAGAATGGCAGTGTGCCACAAGGCACTGGGCTGTACTTAGCAGCTCTTTTCTTCTGGAAAAAGAGGCTGATTATTCAGATACATTGATAATCAATACCCGAGGATACCCCTGAAATAATTTCAATCAACCAGTCCTGTGAAAACTTTGGGATCCAAAGCTTTTGTCCCCTCCATCAGCCATCCCAGTGAGTCACCACAACTGTCCCTCCAGCAGTTTAAATTTTCACAGCAAAATGGGGAAATGGCCAGGCAACAAAAATGCCCCCAAAACAGAGCTAAATAAACTTGGAAAGTCATTGCGTTAAATTTCATTTAAGCAAAATCATAACAATATTTTAATATGCATTTGGGTGAATTCTGAATGGGCTAAACAAAGGATAGAACCTGCAGGGAACCAATCAGAAATCTGTGTTTCATCATGCCAGAGAAAGCAGGTGGTGGTGAATCCAAGTCCATGCTGGGATTCTTACACATGATGGGATTGGCTCTTCCAGGGGGCAGTGCTTGCCCAGTCCAGTTTCAGCCTTTCCTGCTGGGCAAGAGCCTCCCCACTCCTAAAGGAGAAAAATAAGGAGGAAAAAACCCTCAGACAGGTCAGAGAGCTTAACTGCTTCAGTTCTCCTCTTTTGGAGGGAGGTGGCACTTTGAGGTGGGCATTATCTCCCCTGGGCTAAGGGGGCTGAGGAGGATGCTGAGCTTGCTGTGTTGATGAGGTCTGGAAGATGTGGGTGGATTTCAGACTCCATGACCACAGAGGTCCCTTCCTTCCTGGAGTCCCTAAGAGACCATCCTGACCTCCTTCTCCCTTTTCTTCCCCCATCACCTTCCACCTCCACCATTGTCTGCACAGTCAGAGTTGCCCAAAATTCAGCCCATGCCAGGTCTGCTGTCACCTGAACATGCAGAAATAGGGTCCACCCAGGCTCCTGAGAGGCTTTGCTTCACCTTCTGCCTCCAGCACCTCTCTCCTTCAGTACAAAAGTGGAGAGAGATAGTTTTTCAGTTATTTTTTTGTTTGATTCTCTGCAGAAGTCCTGTGTTTGCTTTTCCACATGTCAGAATCATTTCCAACCCTAGTTTCAAATAAATATGTCTGATCGTGGGTGAAGTCACACCTTGGGAGTTTTCTCTGTAAAAAGCAGAAATTTAGTGAAGGACTGAGTAAATAAAGATGAACAAAAGATAGAAATTACATTTATGTGCTTTTTAAAGTCACTACTGACTCTTTTGCTCTTTCTTGCTGCCTCTGAGTAATAATTATCTGCAGAATGCCTCAAAAGAGCTTGTTTTAGTAATGCTGGTTTTTATTTTCTAATGTTGATCTGTCTTTAAAATCAGTGGTTCTCAAAACAGTTTTTAAGTAAGTAAGGCAAGATTCCTTACATCATATAACAGCTGGTGAAGTAAATTGCCCCACTCATGTATTTTATGCCATTGCCAGAGCTGGAAATAGATCTGAGTCTCTTGTGCACTTCTCTGCCCACTCTGCTCCACTGTCTGAGAAAGGCAAAAAAATGCTTTAATCCCCCAGAATGCTTTATAAATAAATTCTCCTTAATGCATTGGCATAAAAATGATTACTTTTTTTAATGCTGGAAGAGCCCTCCTGGCACTTGGTGATTAACAATGCCATGTAAAAAACCTTTTCCCCATGCAAAGATCTCTACATCCAGCAGAGCTGGAAGTGGCAGCAGAATTTGGGCAGGGCAGCTTGAAAACGAGCTTATTTTTGTACATTTGCACAGAGCCTGTGGGAGATGGCTGCTCACTCAAAGTGGTCACAGGGAATGTTTCACAGACCATAAAATCTGTGAGGGATCATTGCACATCTCCCCAGCACAGGCTGAGGAGCAGTTCTTGGCACTGGGATGTTCACTGCTCTTGGGCTGAGTGGCACAGCAGCCCAGTGGCCCAGATTATTGTATTTTTAGCCTGCTGCTGACAGAAATCTGAGGGGGCCTTTCCTGCTGATTTCACACTTGATAATGCCTGACCAACTCAACTGGCCGTGCAGGAAGCAGGGAAGAAAATCAGCCTGAAATTTTGGCGTGAAAGGCGGCTCTGCCTCACCTCAGAGCAGGGCTCAGGGGCAGGTAAAGCAGAGCAGGGGGTGATGCCTTAAGGAGCTGGAACAGAGGCTGGAGGGAGTTTGATATATGGTCTCCTTGAGCCAGGTCTCACAAGCTCTTGGAGATTTATTTCACACCCAAGATAGCTCAGCTACCTTAGAAGGCATAAAATCAGCAGGATGGCTTCTGTGGTAGTGCTGGAAACAAAAAGGTTTTAATAAAAGGCAAAATAATAAACTCTTTACAGAGAAAAACCAAGCCAGGGTGAGAGGTTCTTGCTCCTGGTAAAACATCTCACAAAAGCCATTAGTTTCTTTGTTCTCTTCTTTTTCTGGTGAATTGCTCAGGTGGGACTTTTTGGTTTCTGTCCCGTTGGCTATCCTTAAGTTTGAGGTGAAGTCCCCCAGGTCCTATGAGGTGTCTTTTTACCTAATTGAGGAGAGAAACTTCTGGGCTTTTTTTCCTTTTTAAGGAGACAAAAGACAGTTTTGTCACTCTGTCAACAAGGAGCACATTCCTACAGGAGTTAAGAGGAATAAAGTGGATATTTATTGATATTTATTTATTTCCCTTCAAAGGTCCCACCCTGGCAGTACCAGAGCCACAGTCGTGGCTCCAAGGTGGAAGCAAAAGAGAGCTTGGTCATGAGATCTCACATTTTAATAAGTTTTAGTCCATTTGCATATAGGAGTTAACTGTCCAATGAAGAGCTTCAAATTATGAAGTTTCATCCTCCTTGCTTGCCCACCCTCCTCTTTTCACGTTGTTTGTGCTTTGGGCCTGGAGTTTGAAGAGCTTGTCCTTGAGTTTCCAGCTGGAACAGGATTGTTTTGTCTTCGCCCTGTGAAAAGATCCCAGTAACACTTAATATAAAGCTAAAAGCTGCACACCAAAACAGAACAGAAATACTGAAACCCCAAGGTATCAGGGGCACAGTCCATTCCCATCCTAAACACAGTTGGGTTTGCTTTAAAACTCCAGTTGCCTCCCATTTAATCTGCCTCCAACTCCAGCACTGTCAATGGTTATAAATAGCTCCAACAAAACGACGCTTTCAACGCTTCCAGTTTTCTGTCAACAGCCTCTTCCAAGCACGACAGGATTTTCTCCCAGCAGAGCCATTGGGTTTATTGGTGTTTGCATTATTCCTCCTCTCTTGGACACGAAGAGAAAATAAAGACAATATGTGGTTTTGCTTTGCCTTTTTGCCTCTCTTGCTTCAGTGGCCTCCAGAGGTGGAAATGAGATGTGTGAAACCCCCAGGACAAGTTCTGCTCTCTGCCAGCACCTCATCAATCCTAAATGGCAAACCCTGCCTTTGTCATTTGGGGCTGAGCATGTTTGTACAACAGAGGTTCTGGGGACAAAGCTGGAGTTAATGAATAAAAAACTCCTCGTTGAAGGGCCCATTGCCAGCACAGGCTGCAGACAGCCAGGACTTGTTCCAGCCCCCCAGGACATGGCTAATCCATGTCTTTGCATCCTTGAACTGGCTCAGGAGTGCCATCCTGCAAAATGATGCCACCAAACAGCCCCAGGAAGAGTTTCCAGCCCTGGTTCACCATCCTGTACACCCTGGGTATGATTTCACCCTGTGCTGGTGCTTTCCTAGACAGAGGTGTCAGGGGATGCCATCTGCCAAGGATCATTCCCAGCAGGCAGGACAACAAAAAAAGGCAATCCTGTTTGGGGAGAAAAAAAGGTGTGAATGCAACATGTGCCTTGCAGCTAGAAAACAAGCTCTGAGTCTTTTTATTCTTCACTGTATATGTCAAAAAGTAGAGAATTAATGTGTGAAATCTCTGTTTGTTCCTTGTTTACCACTGAGGCAGCACCTGTGGGCAAGTGGGTGCTTGGCAGTGGCTGGTCATGTTTTGGATGGAAATTTATTGGACTTCATGGCTCTCATCTCATCCCTTGGCATCTCCAAGCTGGGATGTGCAGGACAGAGCAGAGAAAAGGTAAAAAGCCTCACAACTGAGTTTTGGAAAAGGGCAGACCATCCACTGGGGCTGTTACAGCTGTGTTCACTATTTTAAGAGTATTGGCTTATTCTGCAATAAATTCACAGGCTGCTTCTGCACCTCAGCTCACCCAGAAGCAGAGCAAAGCTGATCCCAGGCTGCAAGGACTGTGCATGTGGACCAGAACTGTTCTGCTTTGGGAGTCCTCCAAAATGCTATTATTGATTTTCTGCATCCTATGGCAAATGTTTAGCACAGCTCCTGAGCGTTTGAAGTCTTTTCATGCTTGGTGGAAAGTGTGGCTGCAGGAGTCCCCTCCACAGCAGAACAGACAGGGCTTGAAACCCATTCACAAAAAAAGAAAAAAAAAAGTACCAGTTTTGGAGATGAAACCTTTTATTTTATCTCCTTGTGTTTTTAATCTGCCAGACAAGTGGGAGAGAAGTGCTGAGAAAGACAGCAGCATGAATAACAAGGCAAAGATAAAAACCACACTCTTTGCCCACTTGTGCTTTAATTTTTCTTAGCCTTTAGCTCACATTACCCTGTCTGCAGCATTTTGCCACTCTGGGCTGAAAAGGATCAGCAGAAAATAAAAGCTGTTTTTTTCCTTTAGGAGCCACACTGGTCATGGGGTTGGAGATGATCTTGCTCAGAGGGACAAGGGACACAAAGGAGCCCAGATATTGTCTGTGTCTTTTGAGTGGAGAATATCTGAAGTGAAACAAGCTGCAGACTCCCCCATTCTCATCACAAAGGCACTGGGGATCATTCCCAATCAGTATTTTAATGTAAATTTTATCTTTAATGTACCATAATATCTTCCAGGCTTTACCCTGCTTGTCAGATTTGGTTAATGCTTTAAAAAGGGCAAAATTTTCTTTAGGGCTGGCACAGGAAGGCAGATAACACACACAGCATGACTGTACAGGCTGATTTCCTGGGGAAAAGAGGCTTAAAAGGAAGAGACCTGCCCAGAGTGCTTTATTCCTCAGTTTCCCTCCTCCACAGGGCTGCTGAAAGTTTTCTATTTTCTAGAGCAGTGAGCAGAAACTCCCATGTCACTACAAACCAATACCATTAAAATTGACTGGATTTTATTTGTTCATTTGGCAGATGAGTGGTATCCTCACTGGAGCTATTCTGCTTCATATGTCTGTGAGATGTTTTTATAATTACTGAACATCTGGCCTGCCACAGGTCTGGGGACTTCACAGAGCCCTGATAAAATTTTGCCACAGTGTCTGAGGCTCAAAAAAACCCCAAAAAAACTAACCACTTCAAACATGCCATTCTTCTCACTTTCAGTGTTGTTTGTGAGAATTTGTTTTAAGGCTCTGGTCCTTATAATTCCTGGGGTCATCACAGCAGGTGGGTGGATCACTGGGGTGATGAGCTCAGTTTTAGCTGAGATCTGCTTGTGTCCTTCTTCCCCTTTCCTCTGCACAAAGTCCCTTACTCCTCACATGCTGTCAGACACCTGGGAATCTTCAATCCCCTCCCAATATGAACAATTAATCACTTTTAGTGGGGCTTTAGCAATGGTGAGGAACAGACACAGGAGAAGGGGGAATGGCTCCATGCTGACATATATTTTGGAATAGATTTTGGGAAGAAAGTCTATCCTGTGAGGGTGGTGAGACCCTGGCACATGTTGCCAAGACAAGCTGTGGCTGCTGATGCAGTAAAAGCACATCAAAAATTGAGTTTCGACGCAGTTAAATGCAAGGGGTTGAAGCTACTCATGCCTTCAAAGCAGTTTCCAAAACTAGATCTTCACAAAAAGGTAAATAACAGTTCTGCTGGAGCTTCTATAGAGGTAACCTGGGAAATGGAGCTCTTAGAAAAACAAACTGGCTTTGTGCTGCCAAAATTCTTCTTACCTGGATGGGGAGAGAAATCCTCTCATGGTGTCCAGGGCTGGCTGAGGGGCCAGAAAACAGGAATGGGGAGAGGGGAGATGTTGGACCAAGCTCTTTTCTGACTCTGAGATGGGGCAACTGAGAGGCATTTTGAAAACTTTCATTCTATTTTCAGTCTCATGTGAAGGGTGAGACAATACAGATGCTATAATTCACACTATCACAATCAGAAGCCAACTATTTCTTAACTACAACACATTATAAGTGTTTCTTGGCCCCTCAGCTTTTGCAACACTATGCAAATGCCTTAAAACAAATCATCAAAAATTACCCTTTGTAGGTCTTACTACATTATATTTTTCATAGTTCTATTTCTCCAAAGTATCAAGTCTTATTTGCAAGGCTACTTTTTGAAACTTGTTTCTAGCTCCATTTCTCTCCCAACAATGTCTGTCCTGTTCCATGGCATTTCTAAGTCAGCATTTCTTATCTCAAGGCTTGCATACAGATGCACACTGTGCAAATCTTCTGTCAGGCTTTGAGAATTTTCTACAAATCCACTTCTCACATTTCCCCCTCTCTCTTGAAAAGAAAAACCTTTTTTGATGTTCTTGTTCACTGATTGCTGTGTACAGTGAAATACACAAGGCACTTGTACTGATATGGTTACTATATTAATTACAGTATATAAACTTATTTTGTGAAGCTCTTTTAGTTAAGGTGTAAAACTCTATCTTTCAAATAAGTCATTTAACTATGATCTATTGTTTGTTTTAATTTGATTCGTGAAATTTCTCAGTTTTTGGCCTTTAGAACAGAGAGAATGAGAAATTGAAGATGGTGTTTTTTCCAAGCCATTTTGGGAGAGATTGATAGAAAAGCTGAGGTCACTATCAAACACTGGTGAGCCTCTGAATGCAGCTGGGAGGGCAGGAATGATGGGGCCAGGCAGGCTGGGAAGTGGAAGTGGACAGGAAATCTGTCCATCTGTCCAGGTGGGGTGACAGACCCAGTCCTGGGCATTCCCACACACCCCAGCCCATGGGCTGGGCACACTACAGTTAGTAAAATTGGCTTTATTTCTAACCAAAATCTGCTTTCCTGCACAGAAATTAATTAATTTCTGCCCTGCCCCAAAGGGTATTTCATGGACACAAAGAAATTATCTTTTTATATCCGGTTTTGTTTTGGGTTTGGCTTTTTTTTTAGCTGGGCAGACCATTCTATCCTCCCTTCAATCTTCTTCTTTTTAGACTAAAAAAGCTTTCTTTTCTTTCTTAGCAATTTATTAAAGTCACTTTTTAACACACCTGCCACTCTTGCTGAACCCTGGTGTTCCTCCATTTCTGACTTGAAGAGAAGTCTCCTGGCTTGATGTGAGATTTCAGATAAAACTTCACCCATTTCTAAGAAATAAGAATTAATTTCTTTTCATATCTAACTCAAAGAATTTTTTAAAAGCCCAACAATAGGGTATTTTTTTCTTTTTTTTTTTTTTTTTTGGCAACAGTGTGTAAAGAAATGGAAAGGAGACATAGAAAAGAAGAATTCTTTTCTCAAGTCATCCTGTCAGCTGTGGCACCTCTCACTGAAAGATGCTGTGGATGCCCAATATTGACACAGCTTCAGAAAGAAAGGGAAGAGAATTCTGGAAGTAAAAATAAACAGGAGAAATGTTCAGTCAGGGTTATCCAAGTAAGACACTTGTCCTGCCTGGGGAAGGTGCATCCCCATGTGCTTGACCCATTCTCAGTCAGGTCCTTTCCTCCAGTGACTGAGGAGTTGTGATTCCATGTTTTGGAGGTAAATTTAATGGTCCATCAGGGATGCTCCCCTTTTTCAGGGGTGTTATCTTGATGCAGAAGGACTCCAGGTATTCCTGTGGTTTATTTGGGATATTCTCAGGGTAATGAAGCTGAGCTGGGAATGAAAAGCAGGATGAATGTCCTGTGCCACAGAGGGCCTGCTGCTCTCTGCCCCGTGCCAGCAGCCCAGCTTCTTTTGAATTTAGGAATTCTCTTGCACAGAGGTGAGCAGTGATTATTAGTCCTCAAAAATCCACCCACCACAGGAATTCAGGGGTGATGAATGGTCCCTTATTCTAGCTGCTTTCAGAGGAACTGGGCGAGGCAGCGTCTTGGTTTGAACAGACAGGTGCCTGCTAAGGAAGGCAGGAACCTCCCTTGAAGTGGAAAATGTAAACCTCCTCCCTCTGAATTATGATAATTTTGAAATTAAGGGGCTCAGGCAAAGATATGGGAGCAGGAATAACAGTTCTTTACTAGGAAAATTAAAAATACAAATGCAATAGTACAAACAAAAGAAAACAAACCACTGCCAGAGTCAGAGCAGTCCCTGTCCCCTGTGTGTCAGGGTGGGGGCACAGCCCCATCCCATGGGGGCTCAGCCCTCCTGCAGTGCCAGCTGTGCTTCTGCTGCAGCAGGATCCTGCACAAGGGGGGAGTTTTCCTCTGCAGCTCCAGGGCTGCTGGGGATGGGCCTGCTCTCCCTCTGGGAATGCAGGGCAGGAGAAAGCTGCTCCTCTGGGAATGCAGGGGGCAAAGGCTGCTGTGCTGTTCCAACCCTCAGATTGTATCCAGGTAGGAATGCTTGGCTCCTCCCCTGGGCAGAGCATCTCCCCGTGGGATGATGGAATTTGATCAGCCATGCAGGGACACTCACTGGCCATGGACAGAAGATAATTATTAATTAATGGCCCATGAACAGCAGAGATCTCCTGGAGGGAGGATTGGTTGTGGGAGAGATAAAGAAAATCTGCCCAATGAACAGCAGATAACTGCCCCACCTCTGGCAGATGGGGATAGAACACACACATATCTTACAACCCAGGACAGGCAGCATCCTCCACTGCCTGCCAGAAAGGCTCAGCTGTTTGGATTTGTCAGTCCAGCATGTGCAGTGTTGTTCTTCTCATTAATTTCTCACTTTTCTGTCCCCAGGCACTTTGAAGGGGCTCAAAGAGGGCTGGAGGGAAGGGCTTCAAGCTGGGGGAGGGAAGATTTAGATTAAAGAAAGAAGTTGTTCCCTGTGAGGGTGGTTAAGCCCTGGCACAGGGTGCCCAGAGCAGCTGTGGCTGCCCCTGGATCCCTGGAAGTGTCCAAAGCCAGGTTTGACAGGGCTTGGAGCCACCTGGGACAGTGGAAGGTGTCCCTGCCCATGGCAGGGGTGGGACTGGATGATTTTTGAGGTCCCTTCCAACCCAAACCATTCTGTGATTCTGTGACCTTTAAGGTGGTTCCTAATCTGCTTCTCATGGGGTTCTGTGGCACAGGCAAAGGGCAACAAGCAGCAGCATTTTGCCCATTCTGAGTTTGCAATGTGCATTTTTTCCCCATACAGCCTCACACCCCAGCTCTCTCCTTTTCAGCTCAAATGAAAGTGGTTCCTGTCTGCCTTTTAGGAATGGGATCATTTTAATACCTTACAGACGCTCCAACTTCTCATTGAGCAGCCACAACTTATGGCAGGTGGCACTGGAGGGAAATTCACTGTCCCAGCAGCACAATATCTAATGCAGGAGGAGCAAGAAAAGCACTTCTTTGTGAAAGGAGAGGACATTTTGGTTACAAGGTAGAGATGAAATAGTAATGGGGAGAGCAAGAGGCAAGCACACATCTGGCAGCAGGTAGCCCATGAAAATCAGCACAGGCTGTAAATGACAGTGAAAATCTTCCAACAGAAATTGGAATCTGAGTCCCAGTCCTGTAATTTCTGCTGGGGATTTTTCATACCACCAAGGGAAGAAGCAAAGTGCTTGGTGTTTCTCACAATAGGTCACAGTGGGTAAAAGGCAGAGCTTGTCCATTGCTGGCAAGAGATGCAGGGGTGCAGCTGCTCCACAGGGGTTGTGGTGCTGCAGGAAAAAGAAATGCACCATCCCCTGCAACGTTCTGCTGAAGTGAAGGTGTTAGAATTAACAGTTCAGCTGGGGGCTATGCTGATTTAGGTAATTTTCCTTTGTAAGTTCTACTTTCTGTAAGTTCTCCAACATTTTTCTTGGTTTGTAGGCACCTCAGAGCTTTCTGCTGAGTCGCAGATCCCCAAATAGCAAACTTCAGCTCACTGACAATAGTTTTGATTTCTTAATTATTTTTCACGGGCTGTGAGGCAGTCCAAGGACCACGTTTCCCTCTGGGATTTGTAGACAACAGCCTGAAGGCAGCTGATAAGTTTATTAAAGGTTCTGCTGTTACTTTGAAGCCCGGGAGCCTCTATTAATATCCCAACGACACCGGGTATGTGCTCAGGGGGAGGAAATTGTCCCCCCGCTGTCATCCACTCCTGAATAAACCCAGTGGGACTCTGGGGCTGCTCGTGTCCCTGTGGAGGATGGGGCATTGCAGCAGGAGCATCAATTCATGCTGGGCAGTTTTGGGATTACACAACTCCTCAGCCACATCAGCCTGGCTGGGGGCAGAGGAAGCGTGTGATGGCTTACCCCAAACATACAGCAAATTTTGCAGTGTTTAATCCCAACAGGCAGCATCACATCTACCTTAACCTCCAGCTAACAGCAGAGGAATGACTTCCTCTGTTGATTCTTGAACCAAATCCAGTCATTTGTTTTCTTAAATGAGTACTTTCAACCATGTCACTCTGGCTGGATCACAAGACTTCAGGGATGAAGAGGATATTTGCCACAAAACTCACCTTTAACTCTATAAAAAAAAGAATCCAAACCTTAGTTCTCACTCACAAAGCTCTCATTCTGTCTCCAGACCCTAATTATGCACCTTCAGAGAGTTAATGGGTAGGGTTGGTGCCTTCTCTCTGCTGATGTAAGAACACATTCAGCGCTCTCATTTTGATCTCCATTTAGATTTAAGGAGCACTTTCACACCCAGGGGGTGAATTGTTCCCTCCCTGCAATGGAGTGAATCATTTGCTCTATTGCAAGGGAACTCTCTTCTCTCAGCAGCACCTGATCCTGGCTTTTTAACACCAACATTTTGTGGCTTATGGCATGAACCAGCACAGGCAATGGAGTGTCAAAGTTACAAGGAGCACACGTGGAGGAAGAAAGGGAAAGAATGTCCCTGGCTCTGCTCTCTGTGTCAGATTCTCCAGGGCTTTGCACCTGGAACAAATCCCAATTCTGTTTGCACCACTGCAAACCAGGTGCATTTGTGGGGCTGGTGTTTCTCTGCCCTTTTATGAAGGAGAAGCTGGTCCAGTAAGGGATGCAGCAGCATCCCTGCCTCTGGCACAAGCACAACCAGGAGGGAGATAAAAAGCCAAGCATGGTGAGCCTGTTTATGATTTCAGAACCAACACCTCTTTGGGGAAGATCTTCCTAGTAATGGCAAAAGAAAAAAAAAAAAGTGTACTTGTAGATTTCTACCCCAATAAGTTTGATAACAGATTTTAATAAATGAAGATGACAGGGGCTGTGGTTGAAAGGAGGTCAGATTAGCAAGCCCTAAACAAAGAATCTTATTTCCGTAGGCTGCATCTCGTGTGGGAGATAACATCTTTCCTCAGCCTCAGCTTTTACTGGATGCCTTAATGAGAAAAATGTTTTCAGGACCTGGAAAAAGGATTATTGGCCATAAACATGGGGGGTTTGTGTGCTTCTTTTTTAGCTGACTTAAAAACAAGCACAAACCTTGTCTTTTCTATGCCCTGTGGCACTCCCCAGCACTTCAACCATCACTTTGCTAAATATATCACCACCCCACCATCCTAAGGTGGACCCCCAAGCAGTGCCCAGCAGTGTGAATCTCCCAGTTTGGACTTTGTCAGAAGGTGGGAGAAGGAAAAAAGTTTCCCATCCTTGTGCTGGCCCAGACTGTGCTCATTAAGAAGCCTTTTGCCCAAGAAGCAGGATGCTGTCTCTTTCTCTCATCCATTCCCCCTGTGCAGGTTGAAAGCACAAGCCTTTGTCTAACATGGAAATGGATTCAGGAAAATGTGTTGCTGAGAGCAATTTCGCAGTGCTGGAGGGGAATGTCAGTAAGAGATCAGCTCTTTTCTGTCTATATATTCTATTATTCAGCATCACAGGCTTGATTTTTCTACAGCACTCAGCCAAATGCTCACCTGCTCGTCACCAACCATCAAAGCAAGCTTTTCAGAAGAGTTCATCTGCTATTTAGAGTCTGAAACAAATTTTAGGAAAAAAAAAACCTCTTTGCCTCCCTACTTCTAAGCCAAATCCTTTGTAAGGCAGCATTAGTGCTGAGTGGGAGGCAAGGTGAGTTTTTTGGAAGCCAAGGTGGGAATATTTTTGGGTGCATAGCAGGAAATGTGCAGGGATGGTTTCCCACAAGGTGCCTCAGCCATTCCCTTGCAGGTAGAGGGGCAGAATCTCTATTCCACCACCCCTCTTCTTCTTTTTCCTCCAGGAATTACCACATCCCTGCATGATTGGGAGGGACAGATGTGGGGAAAGGTGGGTTTCACTCAGGGTGGGATAATCTCAGGTAGAGTAGGAGTTCTGAGGACTCCCAAAACCTCCCTCTGTCACCTCAGAATAAATTCCCACTTGTGAGTTTTCCAACTGAAAAGGAAAACCAGTCTATTACAGACAAAGCAAGAGCACAAGTGCTTGCTTTTCAAGGGAGCTGAAACAGTAGAAAGCACTGCTGGGGCATTGATAAGCCCACGTCTGTTTACACTTAACAGGTCCCAGAACATATAACAGCATAATTAATGGGTAAAAAATAGAAGGCAAAACCCCACCAAGCCCCAGATCTTACTGCAATTACAGGCAGAACAGTGAACCACTTCAAAATTGCTTTGTCCACACAGTGTCCTCCCACTGGCTGAGGGGGAAATGCACTATTTCTTCTATGTTTTAAAAAAAAAATATGCAGCAATTCCCAGAATCAGGACAGGGTTGTGTTTTCTGGGGTCATTTTGGGTTTTTTTTTCTGCTGTACCTGAGATGAAATATTATCAGAGGTAACCTTCCCCCTTACATCTGCTGGTTTTTAATACACACAAGAATGTCAACAGGCTGGTCAAAGAAATCTTTAATCATGCTTGGTGATCTGAATTTGGCCTGGATCCTTTGAACTCTGAGCATTATACTTCAAGGCAGTTTTATTATTCAAAGGGAAGTTCTTGTGTATGGGCTGAAATTGTTGTGGTTTTCCTTGCTCTGCCACCACCGTGTTCTCTCTCATTCAAAATAAAATTGAGGAGCTGAGTATCATCCTGAGGTTGTTCTGGGGGTGATGCAGACTTTGAACTGTTCTGTATCAGAGCACTTTGGTTTACATATCAGTGGATAATTTTTGTGTGGTGGCTTCAATACCCTTTTGTGCCCACAGAAACTGTTCCAGGTACTCCCAGGAGTCATTATTCAGGTTCATCTCATTGCAATTCCTTGGTTTTCTGGCCTCACAATCAAACTGCCTCTCCTGTGGTAGCCTTTGAAGTCACAGGGCAAAAATTCTTTTGGAAGGGTTGGGTGGAGAAACAGAGGGAAAAGTTTTTGTTTGGAAAGCAAAGGGCCACAAGAGATCACTGACTCTGGAGAAAAATATTCATCAGAGGTGCTCAAATCCAGACTTGGGTGCACTTGCAAATGTTCAAAAATAAACTAAAAAGTTTTTTCCTTTTAAAACTTTTCTACATGTCAGGCTTTTCTACATGGGATATTCTGTGTGTGATTATTGGGAGCTGGTTCAGCCTAGAGCTGAAACCAAGCTGGCATTTGCCTAACAGTGCATCTAATCACAAAACCATTTCACTCCTGTCTGCTGAAAGGCATTTTCCACGTGCTGCTTCCCTTTCCCTGAGCCAGAGGAGTTCCTGTTGCAATCCTTTCCTGAAATGGGGGCTGCAGTGATCCCTGCTCTTCTGAGTGCATTTCTGATAAAGACAGATATTATTTCTGATAAATTCTTTGTGCAAAAACAGCCTTTGCCACCCCTTGCTTTGGTTTTTCATTTGAAGTGTTTTCCTGGTCACCTCTTCCAGTTGTGCTGTCCCAGAACTTCATAAATTAAATGTTTTATGTATTTCTCGTAAGATTGGGGCCGGTTTGGTTTTCAACAGAGAAAAGAAAAAGCACAAACAACTTGCTAATTAAATCCTGAAGCCATCTGGATTTAAAGGCAAGGGCCAGGCTAACTTTAATACCTGCAGTGCTGTCCCGTGGGGACAAGGAGTAGCTCTGATTTCCCCTCCACCCTTCCGAGGCCAGTCTGAAAACTCACCCTGAATCCTGGAGCATGGAAAACGAGGGAGGATGAGAGGAACAGCCTTCCCACAAAGCCAATCCCCTGCTCAGCCACACTCTGCCATCCAGCACAGCTCCTGTGAGCTGTGATCCATCCCACAACGGGGTGGGAGGTAATTAATTAGCAGAGGTAATTAGCAGAGGTCACCTCTGGCCAGGTTGCACAAACTGTGATGCCCAGCAAGGGAGTGGGAAGGATGGGTCCAAAGCCCCATCAATCCTTGCAAATTCCCAGAGAGAACACTCAAGGCTGAAGGGATGATGTGAAGTTTTAATCTCTGCTGTACCAGCTGGTCAGGATTTGGGTTTTTTTTTGGTAGTTTCATAGAGAGAAAGGGGGATTATTCCACCCAGATCATTCTGTAATGAACTATCTACAACATCATTTGCTTCTGACAAGAGTGACTGCAAAAAACCCAGCCCAAAAGTAGGATTTTCTGCCTTAGTTTATGAATTACCTGCAGTGGCCTTAGAAATACTTCTTCCCTTGATTTTAAGTATCAATTTTATTTTCACTTACATTTTGTATACACGCCTGCATAGCACATATATTCTGCCTAGCACAGTTTTATTGCAATGCTATTTTATTTACTTCCTGCCTTGTGGGGTGTGTTGATAGGTAAACCTCTTATTTCTTAGTGCAAATGCCTGATCTCTTTGATGGATATTTCTTGAAATCTCTTTGCTTGCAAACAGTGCTTGGGGTTCAAAAAATATCACCAGCCAAACCAATGAAACTGCAAAGAGCCTCACCCCATTGTCAGTCCCACATCCCATACAGGGAGCTGTCATTAGTTTGTTTTCAGTTGTGGGGTTTTTTGGTAAGCTCAGTTTTTCAGGGCCTGCAGGTTGAGAAGTTTTCAGTGCATTGTGGAGATAAACAAGCGATGGCAATGTGAAAAGGCTGCCACTTGGGAATGGATGTGGATACATGTGGAGATAATCAGGAATCACTTTTGATCACACACTGCTTAATTTTGTACTAATTTTCAAATTGATGCAAGCCTTTAGGTATTGGGGAAGCAGGTGTTGTCTGTGTTGGTTTCCTGTTCCTCTCTTTGATCTGTGCTAAATCTTCTCTGTGTGGTCTGTGCTAATTTCTCTTGGTCATTTTAGAGATTGAGCATTTTATTGGAGTTTTGCTGCTTCTTTTGTTTTTGTGTCATCAGTGAATTCTGGAGTGCTTGATCTTCACCAGAAAATAAAAACCATGGAAAAGCAGGGCTGAAAACCTGTTGGTGTTGTTTGGTTTGGGGTGTGCTTGGTCAGGAAGCACGCCAGATCCTAGGGGTGGGATTATTGGTTCTCTAATTATTGTAATTACTGGTTTAGTAATCCCTAATTACTGATTCTGTCCTGGACTGGGCTCTGGGTTGAAGAGCAACTGTTTTAACACCACTGAATCACTTTCTGGTGTAATAAGAGCAGCTCTACTATAACAAAAAAGGACTTGCAGGCCCACAGAACATCACTGGAACAACTCTGAGCAAGTGATGGTCTCTGTCTTCCACCCAGCCCTGAGGACACCCATGTTTGTGGGGATCCTTCAGCTCTGGCTTGCAGAAATGAGCTGGCAGAAGAACATTTTGGCAACCATTTTTGGTTGCTGGAGAACAGCCTTCTCCCTGAGCACTGATGAGGCAGGACAGGTATTCCTGCATGGAGTTTGATGCCTCAGGTTTTTGTTTTTATATTTTTCAGATTCTGTGTTGTTTTAGTGTGTGGGTCTGGGCTTCAGATGAGGGGATGGTGAGCTCTGTGCACAGAGCAGGGAGACAAAACAATTCCTGCTCCAGCTGGGCACCAAGGACAAATGAGCCAAATCTCAGCCCAAGAGCACAAACCCCGTGGGCTGGAGAGAGAAAAACAAGAAGGATGGGGCTGCATGGGCTAAAGCTGGAACTGGACAATTAACTCCAATATGCAAATGAAGCAGAACTTACAAAAATTTGGGACCCTGTGACCAGTTGCCCATTTTGTGACCATTTTGGTTCATCTTGGGTGCAGCCCTGGCTGGGCTCTTGTGCTGCCCAAGGTGAATCCATTGAAGCCTTTTAATAAATCCCTGCTTTACTCTTTAACTCAGTCTAGTCTCAGTTCTAAGTCAGCCTTCACAAGGCATCAATTTCTCCACGTGTGATAGACCCTGAGGGAGCGTGCCTTTGATTTTTTCAGCCCTGATTGCACAGAGGAGGCTGCTTAAAGAGCAATTTCCTATTCAAAGCGGGAAGCAGGATGGAATCTGGCCATTTAGCCTTTTCTTCTATGAGGGTGAAAGTGCAATTTTGAGCACATTAAGCAGCATCACTGAATTACAGAGCAGGGAGTTATAAAAAGATATGGAAAAGTTCTCACTGCCTGTTTAGGTGGGCAGGTCTGATCTTCACAGCCTCGTGGAGCTGTGAAAGGTTAACACTTAGTTTGTTTTTTCACCATGGTCATGCAAGGCAAGGTTTTGTGGTTTTCTGGTCCTTTTCTATGGAAATCTGGAGTTCCAGCAGATGTCACAGGATCCCAGGATGGGGAAGAAGATCCTGCAGAGGATAAGGAACAAAGAGCAAAGGCCTCTTTGCTTCCATGTGTCAAAAGAGAAAGAGTGAGGACCTGGAGCAGCTGGGCAGCCAAGAGAGGTAAAAAAGGTGATTACACACAAGTTGTCCACACTTTGGGAATGATAATGGCTAAACATCTCAGCAGAGGCCAAAATGAATGTGGGGAGGGAACAGGATGAGGAAAGGGAATGAGAAAGCCCAAAGAGATGCAAAGCACAGAGGTTTTTTTTTCAGCAAGGAAGAAAAGTCAGTTATATCCATCCCAGGGATGTGGGAGGACTCCCACAGGGAACTGAAAATGGAAAACTGCCACGAACCCAAACCTGACTCGTGTAGGGAGATTGGCAGGACATGGGACCTTCATGTGGTGCTGCTTGTATGCCCTGCTGTGCTCTGCAGTACCAACAACCTGAGATACCCAGAGGCAAAGAAAAAAGATGAGTGCCAGTGCCTTACCTTTGCTGGGGTGGGCTGGGAAAGCAGAGGAGTAGGGAAACCATCTGTGCTCAGTTGATGACTGGGTTTGTAATTGAAACTTCAATTTACAGACCAGTTTATTGACAAAAAGAGCTGATTTTTTTAAAGTTTCATAGAGAAACTCAGAAATCATGCATAAACCTGGCACTGCATCTCCACTAATAAAACAAAGAGAGCCAGAAAACATGGTATTGTTGACCAAACAGTCTAATTTTTAATGTTTCCCCACGCATCTGCAGTCTATGGAAGACTAAGAGTCTTCCATACAATACCAGGGAAAGCATAAACCTAAACTGTTTTGGGGCAAGAGTCTCTAAGATTAGTCTTGCTTTAATTTTGATTATAAAAGGTGAAATATCAAGGTCTCTGCAAATGTCTCATGGTTACTTTGCTACTCTGGGGTGATGCTAAATCTAAATCACAGATCTGAATCTAAAACACAGTCAGAAAAAACTGATTGTCCTAGGAAACTGCTGACCTGGAGGTGTGGTTGTCCTGGAGGCTTGAAATTCCTTCCTTCCTTCCTTCCTTCCTTCCTTCCTTCCTTCCTTCCTTCCTTCCTTCCTTCCTTCCTTCCTTCCTTCCTTCCTTCCTTCCTTCCTTCCTTCCTTCCTTCCTTCCTTCCTTCCTTCCTTCCTTCCTTCCTTCCTTCCTTCCTTCCTTCCTTCCTTCCTACCTACCTACCTACCTACCTACCTACCTACCTACATTTGAAACCCTACAAGTATTTAAAAGGATTTTTTAATAAGGATTTAAAAAGAGGTACAAAAAGCTCCATCCCAGCCTATCAAGGATGTGAGACCCTGTTTTCCCAAGCTAAAAAATGCTGAAGGATGATGTGGTTGAGAGACTTCCAAGAGTTGTCCTTAGGACATTCCTCCTGCCCTTCCCTGCAGATTTCTGGCTGTATTTAGATGATGCACAAAATTGTCACTTTAATGGTGTCTGACCATGTCACGTTCCTTCTTTAGAGGAGGACATTCCTTCAAGTGGAATGTTCAGCAAGAGCACCCAAAATAGGACCTTTAATTCCCTGTCCAGCCTTGGCTTCGAGCTTCGGACTCCTCCCAGGCATATTTCATGTGAGGCTCCAGACAGTCTCACCCCAGTAACTGGACACTTGATGGCTTGGCTGGCTTGCCTATCTCAGGCTTGTTTGGAAAGACAACAGGTAGAGAGACAGGCTGAGGGCTGCAGGCCAGGGTCCCTCCCAAATTCCCAGGGAGCTGCTCCCTCCGCCAGCGTGCGGCCCGGTGACGTTCATGACTTGTGTTGTATGAAACAAAATGAAAACTGGCTTTGTTTAGGCACTGGTTGAAGGGATGAGATCATGGGGTGGCTGAACACACCGAGTGTGACTCAGCAGGGTCTCACACAGCAATGACCACATAGCTGAGCTCCCAGCTCACATCTGCTGGAATAAATCCCCGTCCCAGGGCCAGCTCGCTGGGCACAACAGTTCCCTGGCCCTGTTTATGAAGCCATCTTTGTTGGATGCAATTTTTACCAGTCCCCTCAGAGGCTGGGTGAATTATTCTTGCAATTTCTTCTGCATGAAGCCATGGGAAAAATTCTCCTGGAGGGATGGGAACACCAGAGACAGGAAAGAGCTGCGCAGGAGTTGAAGAATGACAAAACCCGAGGAAAGGACAGAAGCGGAGAACTTCTGCAGAAAAAATGTCATGGGATATCCTGAGCTGGAAGGGACACACCAGGATCATCAAATCCAGCTCCTGTCCCTGCACAGACACCTCAACAATCCCAAACTCTCCTGGAGCCCTGGCAGCCTCAGGGCTGTGCCCATTCCCTGGGGAGCCTGGGCAGTGCCAGCACCCTCTGGGGGAAGAACCTTTCCCTGATATCCAACCTAAACCTGCCCTGACATGGTATTGTTGCAGTTTTGGGTTCTACAATATAAAAAAGATTTGTAGCACCTGAAAACATGCACAAACCTGAATAATTTCCAAGGAGAAGGGGAGGAATGAACATGGCACTGAGGGAAATCAGTATCTGCCCGCAGCTGATCTCTCTGTAGGAGCTGCAGAAGTCATCCCATTTCTGTGGGTGATGGGAGAGGAGAGCTGTGCCTTCACAGGGATCTCACAGACCTTCAGAAGAAGCCCTTAGCCACTTATTCCAGCCTTGGTTTCCTGGATGTCAGGAAATGCCTGTTGGATTACAGAGATGACAAATGACATTGCCAGATGATTTTTTGCAGGGGAGGTTACAAGGAAGAGATGCCTCAGTACAAATGTATTGAAATGTGTCCTAGGGCTCCCTCTGAGCAGAAAAACAAGGTGTGGATTGAATGAGGATGTGGGAGTGAAAGAGGGTTATTCAGGAGGGACACAACAGGCTACAGCCACTTGGATGGCAGGAGTGAGTTGTCTGACACAAATCAGGTGCAGGAGTGCAGCTTTTCTTTTCTGAAGGACAATATTTTATCTGTTTTATCAGATTAGGAGCAGGCTTTCCTTGCCTTCATAGACACCCAGGCCTCAGTCTCCAGGAGGATTTCAGAGCACTGCTGCACCCTCTAAACAAACCCCATCTCTCACCATGAAAGGAGGCACCACTTGGAAATTTCCACCTCTTATTGTCTCTGCTGCTCCTTTCTGCATATTTTGTCTCCAGTGAGTGATCAGAGCATCCTGACAGCACTTGAGATGCGAGCTATGAAAAAAAAAATGTGCCTTGGGATTTCAATCTTCCTTGGGACATTTGCTTGCAAACATCTGCCTGTTTGTGCAATCTGGCTTCTTGCAGCAGCAAACTCCTTCTAGAGCATTTTGATGATCCCTGGGACAAGCTCAGCTCTGGCAGTGGTGCTGAGCCTGTCCCCAGAGCAGGGGGAGGGATGGGAAAGGGGGGTGGCTCTGCCAGATGCAGGGAAGTGGCTCTGACCTTCCTGTCATTTCAGGGGAGGATATGAGCAGAGGGTTTCCCTTGGGCTTCATCCACACCATCCCTGCTCTCTGTACTGACAGCAGCATGAACAACAACCACTGTAAATCAGAAAACTCATGGCTGCATCCTCCAATGGGACAAGGCAGGGAAAGCACCTTGCAGGTTGTGGGCAGAGAATCAGAGATTTGTGGAATCATGGAATGGTTTGAGGTGGAAGGGACCTCAAAGGCCATCTCATTTCACCCTCTGCCATGGGCAGGGACCCCTTCCACCGTCCCAGGATGCTCCAAGCCCCAATGTCCAACCTGGCCTTGTGTAAAGTCACAGAATCACAGAATAATGAGCTTGGAAGAGACCTCTAAGACCATCGAGTCCAACCCATGCCCTCACACCCCAACCAGACTATAGCACCAAGTGCCATGGCCAGGCTTTCTTTAAACACATCCAGGGATGCTGATTCTACCACTTCCCTGGGAAGAGCATTCCAGCACTTTATTATTCTTTTGGTGAAAAATTTCTTCCTAATATCCAGCCTGTCCCTTCCCTAGCTGGAGTCTGTGTGCTCTGGTTCTGTCAGTGCTGCCCGGTGGGAGAGACCGACCCCACCTGTCTGCAGCCTCCCTTCAGGGAGCTGTAGAGAGCAACAAGGGCACCTCTGAGCCTCCTCTTCTCCAGGATAAACAGCCCCAGCTCCTTCAAACCTTTCTGACAGGGTTTGTGTTCCCAGCCCCTCACCAGCCTCGTTGCCTCCTCTGGATGCACTCAAACATCTCAGCATCCTTCCCAAACTGAGGGGCCAGAGCTGGACACAGACAAGTCTGCCCTGGGCATTTCCAGGGATCCAGGGGCAGCCACAGCTTCTCTGGGCACCCTGTGCCAGGCCTTCCCACCCTCACAGGGAGCAATTCCTTCCCAATATCCCACCTGAATCTACTCTCTTTCAGCTTGAGGGCAGCTGAAGCACGGCACAACTGGCCAAGAGCTGGGCTGCCTCCTTCTCCCACTGCCACTGAGCTCACCTTCAGCAGAGTTCCTTGGTGCCTCCAACCACTCCCTGCTGAAGCTTCCCTGAGCTGCACAGAATCATTATTCTCATTTTCCATTATCCTCATTTTCCATTATTCCTGTTTCGTAGATATGGCACCAAGGGGAGGTTACAGGGCATGATCCTCTCCCTTAACTTTCAGAAATCTAAAATGAGATGTTTTGCCCCAAGCCCGTTACTGTGACCTTCCATTAGAGGGAAAAGGGAGAAGCTGGTGCCTCCAGGGGAGATTTCTCCTGATACACTGATGAAACTCAGTTTAGGAGGAGATGCATCACCCTTTATTGTGCCTGGATAGCTTTTCATGGATGCTAAAGCAATCCAAGGGTGACTAACTCACATATTCTCACCAGACTCACCTGCTGAGTCTGGAGCAGACCTAAGTACCCCCAATCCCACAGCCTTATTTTCCAGTATTACTCAGCTTTGTCTCAGCACTCAGCTGCACATTGAAGATTTGAGACAGGCATTTAGGCTCTGCTCCCAGCTGACTCAAGCCCAGGGCTGTCTTTTATCTCATTAAAAGCAACTAAATTGAATGCAGTGCTGGGAATATAGAGAACAAGGATTTGTGTGGCCTCCAGTGTTGTGTCAGGCTGCTACAAACAACCTATTCCAGCAGAAATTCCTGCTACCCCACAGCTGAGCAGCTCTGCTTCCCGTCAGTGCAGCGCTGCTTTGGTGCTGGTCTCTCTGCTGGGGTTTTCCTGCTTTCCTTTGTGCTCTGACACAGCAAAGGAAAACCTAGCAACTGGTGGCTTTGACAAAATACTCACTTGGCTCACCACAGGGAAGCATGGATTTACTCACTGTGGAAGGAGAGGCAGGGGATGTTTCTCTTCTAATTCTGCTCGGTGAGAAGGTCTCCCTCCTCCCCTCAGGACAGAGCTGTGCCTGTTCCAGCATCCCCTGATTCCCCTGTACCCTCAGCAGTGCCTTCCTACAAGAGCATAAAAAAGGTCCCTGAAAAAGCCCCAGCCAGGCAGAAGCAGCAAAATGAGAGACAGATTCTCTCTGATTTGGTCATAAACTCACAGCCAGCTCCTAATTTAGCCTCACATTTACAACCTGTCTCCAGCTTCTGGCCTGTCTTCCTGAAGTCACTATTGATTGTCACCAGATCTTGCTCCACTAACTTGGGCTTCACTCCAGAAAGATTTGCTTTCCTCTGTGTCCAAACACAGGGGTGGGAGGGAGGTATCTATACTGCTGAGTCTGTTTGCCCTGGACCATTGAGAAAAAAAAAAGGAAAAAGAAAAAAATGTAATTTAATCCTTGTCATGAGCTCCTTCCATTTAGTATCTATACTGCTGAGTCTGTTTGCCCTGGACCATTTGAGGAAAAAAAAAAAAAGGAAAAAGAAAAAAATGCAATTTAATCCTTGTCATGAGCTCCTTCCATTTAGAACAGCTCAAGAGGGTGAATGAAGACTCAGAGACCACACAGCTGAATGGGCAAGAGCTGCATGAGCCAGAAATGACAAATCATGTGAAAATCCAAGTGACTAAGAGCTGTTTCTCCTCAGCAGTTCTCCCTCCCTCCATCTTCATGTAACTGGGAGTCACTGCCCAGAGGAACTCGAGGACAATTTAACAGCACAGGGCAATGCCCTTGGAGGGTGGGTCAGCTCTGGGACACCAGCAAGCCCAGCAGGAACATTTTTGTTTGCTGGGAAAGGCTCAGTGACAAAGGGTGGAAGAGAAAGAAGTGCACAAGTCCAGGCATGGGTGACTGATGCCCTGGCTGAGTGGCTGAGCAGTGTGTCTAGAAAAGTGAATTGATATGCAAGTTTTCCCCCTTTTTTTCCCAGCTGGAGGAGTGTTTTATACCCCTGCCCTACTTTTATACCCCCAGTTTATGCCCTGCATTTTCATTTTTTGAATGACACTGCTGAAAACATCAAAACACAGATTAATCTGGTGACCCTTGAAATAAAACTTTTGATTGTTAGAAGAGCCTTTCCGAGGTTAAATTTCACTCAAACATTAAATTCACTCAAAACTTAAATTTCACTTCAAACCTTTCATCCAGGTTTCCCTTTTCATGCTGATTAGTTTTAGTTCTATTTTTTTTTAGTTTGTTACATATTTGGGAATAAAAGGAATGTTTGTCATTTACATATCTGAGTTGTCACAAACCAAGTTCAAGAGGACTCACTAATGATCCTGATCATTAATCTTTTTAACAGGTGTGGACAAAACGCACATTTCCAGTAGGTGGAGAATAATTTTACTCTTGGCTTTCTTTGATGCAGGGCAGAAAACATCTGGCTGACACCAGAGCATGCAAACCCTGCTTTCACACAAGCATCTGGCAAGGTGGACTTGTTACACAGAGTCTCACTTGATGAGCAGTAATTAAATCTGAGCTCAGATCTCAGTGTTTATTCTGACACCAGCTTGTAATGAAAATCAAAACCAGGGGCTATTCCTGTTGTATCTGCTGGGTGGAACTGTTCCCATCAGCTGGGGGTGAGTTGTCCACCCTGACAAGAGAAGCTCAGGTTGAAGAATTGAGGCCCCCAGGGCAAGGAGCATCAATCAGGGAGGAAATCATCAAATCATCGTGGTGGTTCTGATGACTTGCTGCATGTCCAAACTTCCTTGCTTTCTAAAAAGGTAGACTGAATGTTATTTATTCATTTATGGCACAACCTTTCCTGATAAATTATTCTGGAGGCTTGTAGGATGAGAGCTTGACACAGTTTGAGTCACTGTCTGGTCGTGTTGTGCCCCTGGTATGGATTCAGAAGTGAGGCTGAGTGTGTGAGAGTGGAGACCTCATAGAACTTGGATAAACCAATTTCCCTCTCCCACCTTTTCTCTTAACACCCCCCTAAGGAGGGCAAAATTCAGAGAGACAGCTCTGTGTTGGATGATTCAGGGGGTTGTGGAAAAAAGGGGAAAACACAGAGCTTTCCTTTTCCTGCTCCATGAAGAGCTCTCAGTAGCCCCGTGCCCTCCTTGACACAAAGGCTTCCCCTGCCTCCCTTTATTACTGGCTCTTCTTGCTCTCTGCTGCTTTATGTTCTTTTTTGTGCCAAGACCAAACCAAAGCCAACTTTGCCCACCCACAAATTGTAGTTTTTGTTTAGTGTGCACCAAGATTTGCATGTAAAAGGAATTGCAATCTGGAACTTGGTTTGTTGTTGTTGTTGATGTTGTTTGTTTTCTTCTGACAGGATGACATTTTCTGCTCAGTCTGGATACAAATATGTCAGTTCCCTTTCAGAGGGTCCAGCACCAAGATTTTATGGTGTGGATGCTTTCTCTGACACACAAATGAATGTTGGGCTGATAATGGAAAGCTTCAAAATCAAGGAGGTTTCCGAGAGGCCTTCTTGGGCCTTTTCAGAGCATCAGGGAATCACTCAGGCTGGAAAATCCCTCTAAGATCATTAAGTCCAGCCATTAACTCAGCACTGCCAAAGCCACCACGTCCCCAAGTGCCACATGCACAAAGCCTTTAAACCCCTGCAGAGATGGGGACTCCACCACTGCCCTGGATATCTGTGCCAGGGCTGGACAACCCTTTTGGGTCAATTAGGTCCCAAAGTTTCAGTTATCTTGTGTCATTCCTACATCTCCTTGGGGGCAGCAGCCAGATCTCTGTTGTGTCTGGTTGGAGGATGGGGTATTCTTGCAATTTGCAACCCACTTGGGATACAACCTTGTCTCTCTTCAAAAGTTTGTGCTTTGAAAATTAATTTTTTTGTTGCTTCATATTTTACAGGATGGCACCAGATGTACACAGAGCTGGAGATCTTGTTCTGTTTTGTGCCACCTCAGAACCTGTTGGTTGCTTCATGCTTGGTTCATAATTAGGAGACCAACTTCCTTTGGCCAAGGGAAGGGGAGTAAAGGGCTGGAAATGTTGATTCAAAGCAGATGAATCCTTTCAAATTGCCCATTTTTGAGGAGTAATTTTCTTCCACAAACAACATAGAAGCCACTGCCTGCATCTGTTAACTGCCTACAGCAGGCTCTGTAGAATACTCCCAAGAAGGGATTTCCTTTACCTGAAAGAAATTTCCTGGAAAAATAAAGCTTTCCCAAAGCATTATTTCACAAAAATCCACTTTTCTACTCTGGAAACCCCTGTGGCAGAAGCAATGATGCAACGTGTTGGAGGCACTGGCTGCTTCAGAACCAGCCTGTTCATTTGTTCAGTGTGAGTTCCAGGGCAGCCTAAGGGAGAAATTCTCAAACAGACTCCAGCTTCCCTCTCTCACAGAAATTTTATCTGAAAAAAGGCAGAGCCTCTGGCTCTGTGCCACCTTTTCCCAACCCTTTGGATATGTGAACACTGAGGTTTGCATGAATTCACCGGTACTGTATGAACACGGACTGGCAACGTGACCACCTGATTTACTGACCTCTGCTGAGGCTACACTGACCTCAGATGCTCCTTGGCTGTGCAGCAGAGCCTCATCTGCCTGGCACATGTGGCCCCTGGATTAAACAGGTTGTACTGAACAGAGAACAAAGGACTCCACGAAGATGAGATCTGTCCTGGTCCAGCCAAGGAGACACAGCCAAGCCTGCTGACGTCGGGATGGAGCACTATCAGCCTGCACCAGCTGAGCCTCTGGGCCCTGTGATTTCCAACCCTGCTCATCTTGGCAGCTGTGAAATTGTATTAGTGGAGTTAGAGGCATCTGGGTTATGAATTTCAGCCGGCTAACAATGGGCAAGGATCTTTCCCACACCCATCAGAGAGGTCTGTGGAGCGCAGCTGGAAACCACTGGTGAGTCGAGACCAGTGGTTCTCTGCTTTCACTGACACTACACCAACCCAAACACATGGAAGGCTTCCAATTTCTCTTGGAGTAAACAAAGGGAAGCACAAAACCCCATTATTTCCTATAGCTCTTTGTTCACAGAGTATTTTTAGTCCAGCTGACGATCATTTTGCGTATCCAAAGTGTTTAATTAAGTACATTGATCAAAATGAAGACCCCCAAGGAAATTTTTGTGAGTGCTTCTCCATCCAGCAGGTCACTCCCTTGCAATGCCAATTTCACATGTCACTCTGGGAATCCAGGCATGGGTTTATTATCTTATTTCACTATCAGAGTTCAATAATTTATAAGAAAAATCATCATGTCCATCTGTCAGTCCTGGAAAAAACCCCACTTCCTATCCATGGTTACTACCACTCTTCAAAACCATGCAGAAATAGAGAGAGGAGACAAAAATATCTGTTTAGAAAAAAAAGTCCCATACTTTTAGGATGCATTTAGGATGCATGAGGTGCTTGTTAAGCCAATTCCAGATTATTTCAACCCCAAATCCAGTTTGTTTCTCCTGCAGGCTCCTATCAGTTCGCTGAAGTGAAACAGAGCAGGAATATTGGAGGAACATCAGGAAAAGCAGCTGGACAGTGGGCTAAAATAAGCTTAATTTTCCACAGTAAATCCACACCTATAGGTTTATAGAGAGGTAAAAGGCAGACACCATGTGCTGACCACAACCACAGATAATGTCTGTGCTCCCCTTGCAATGCCCCCCTTGCCAAACTGGTGTTTCTCCATCCACACAATGAAATTATCACATTCCTTCTTGAAAATTCGTTGGATCACACCTGGCAAGTGCTTGTCAGACACACAGGGAGTTTTCCCAGTGCCTTGACTTTATCAAATTCCAGAATGAAGGGCAAGAACACCTCTGTTAGGGAGTAGAGCTGCCCATATGTCAGTGCCAGCGCTGCTGCAGGTTCAAGGCTGGACAGAAACACTGGATAAAACCAGAAGTCTGTGTCCAAAGGGCTTAAATTCCTTCTCTAGGCTTTCTTCCTGCTGGGCTCTTCACCAAACAGGCTTGGGCCTTCAAAATCCAAAAATAGCCCATGACATCACTGGAGCTTTAGAAGTATTCTTGTTTCCTTTTGGAATCATTTGAAAATGCACTTTTAAAGCTCTCTTTCATGGAGGTTTATCTCATTCCCTGAGACTGTGCTGCTTCTGAAGCAGGGATGTATGAACAGTGGCAGAGGAGGAAAGGCTTCAACCCCACCATAACTGTGGAGCAATCCAGACTAAAGAAACCTGGGTTTTTAATTCCTTTTTTCCCCCCTCGGAAGCCAAAAAACCAAGCAACAGCACTCACATTCATTAACTGGAGTGAAAGCACAAGATTTACTCTCTCCCAAGGTTAACCTCCAGGCTGCTTGGAGTTCTGAAATTGCAGCCTGGCTCAGGGCCAGCTCTGAATTACAGCTCATCCCTCCAGCTTGTTTCCAAAAAAAAACAAAAAAACAAACAACAAAACATAAACAAACCAAACAAGAAAGCTCCATCCATCCTCTCTGTACTTCCAGGCGTCGAAATGTTCAGGGCTGGTTACTCCAGAATTTCCAGGAGACACAAGAACGCAGTGGATACAAGCAGAGGGAACACTGATCTTCCCTATTTCCCAGTAAATTTATATTAATTTATATTTATATTGAATATTGGAAGGCGTAATGGTCTCTGTCCTTTGTGCCTCATGTGGAGTTCAGTAGGTGGATAATAAAAACACAGCACAAAGCCCAGCTTGAGGAAAATATTCATTTTCAGCTCAGAAAACTGGTATCTCCTAGAAGATGTCTGGGAATAATTGAGACTACTTATCCTTCTACATGCTGGACCAATTCATCAGAAGATTAAAATTCCCTTGAGGTCCCCATTTCCCTGGATCTGTCAGAGCTCCATAGCATCAGCTAGGATCAGGAGTTTGGGCTACCTTGAAGGACCCCACAGTATTTTGTAAGCTGCAAACGATGCAGAAATGCAGCCGCTCCAGGGTTAGGAACTCCAGACAATAAAACAACAAAGCCCCTCAATCCAGTTAAATCCCAAAATCTAGACAGAAGAACAAAATATCTCACAGTCCAGTGAGTTTTATTTTCATATTGGAGGAAAGTTGCTAGCAGAGGTGGATGTTCACTGGGTGTGTTGGGGATATACTGGTGCAACTCTACAAACAGTTCAAAGCTGTAAATTGACTTTACAAATCACACACCAGGTGCAAAAGAGGAGGAAAGGTGGCTCTCTCATCCTTGTTTCAATCTTTAAAAGTGGATACTTGTATGAAGCAGCAGCAGTTTTATCGTGAAAGTTTGTTTCATATGAGAAAATATCAATTTTTCTGGTGGAAGTGTCAAAGATAGAATGTGTAATATCACGGTTTTCCTCATGTTTTCTCACAGATATTCTGTTTTAGAAACAGGCAATTCACTGAAATCAGGTACTTCCTGTAAACAGTTTTGATTGCACAAAATTGGCTTACTCCTGAATACAAATCCAAAATAAACTTGCTTTCATCCAGTGGCAAAATTTGATCAACTGAAGCACGGAATAAATGTATAATAAAAAAGGCATTCAGTTTTGTGTAGAACAAAATCCTGCTTCATCACTAAAGATCCATCTCAATAATTACATGCAGTGTTTTATTTCAGGTTTATGCCCCCAAAATTTATTGAGGTCATCAAGGAGGTGTCACATACTATGAAGGAACACAGTTCTTCCCCTGCAGGTCCCACGGAAGGGACCAAAGAGTCACCAGGAATAAAAAGCTGCTAGATTTACAGAAGCTATAGTTTTTTGTGTTGTATTCATGTATTTAGAACACCATTCACCTGTATTTTCTTGTGTGGGTTGGTGGTGTAATTTTGGTGTCTGGTCTCTGCAGAGGCCTCTGAACAGGTTGTGTTTGAGCAGAACTGGGATATTGTCAGGGAGTCGTTTGTGGGATGGAGGCTGGCAAAAATTGTGAAAGAGGAATTGTCCCCACAAGGACAGGGGTGGGACAAGATGAACCATGGCCAGTCTGAGGAAGTGCCCAGGGAACCCTCTTTGGAAGGGTCCAAAAAACATGTTGTCTTGGTTTGGAAAGGCAGGTGTCTGCTAAGGAAGGCAGGAGCCCCCCCTGAAATGGAAAATGCAAATGCCCCCCCCCCCTCGCAACCCCCCCCCCACCACCCCCCACCTTGGAATTGCTATAAGTTTTAAATGAAGGGGCTCTTAGGCAAAAAATATGGGAGTAGGAATAACAGTTCTTTAATAGGGAAGAAAATAAAATGATAAAATAAGCAATGCAGTAAACTAAACACTGACAGAGTCAGAACTCAACCTGACACCCTGTGGGTCAGGGTGTTGGTAGCAGTCCCATTGGAATTGTGGCTGCAGCCCTCCTGGAGTGTCAGGTGTGGTTCTGCTGGAGCAGGGATCCTGTAGAAAGGTGTAGTCTTCCTTTGAAGATCCACTGAAAGAGGCAGCTGCTGCTCCTCTGGGAATGCAGTGGAAAGGCTGTTCTGGTGTCCCAGGATCTCAGATTGTATCCAGGTAGGAATGCTTGGCTCCTCCCCTGGGCAGAGCATCTCCCCGTGGGATGATGGAATTTTATCAGCCATGCAGGGACACTCATTGGCCCATGAACAGAAGATAATTATTAATTATCGTCCCATGAACAGAAGAGATCTTCTGGAGGGAGGATTGGCTGTGGAAGAGATAAAGAAAAAACTGCCCAATGAACAGCAGATAACTGCCCCACCTCTGACAGATGGGAATAGAACACACACATTGCCTGGCAATCTGGGACACATGTGGATGTGTCACTGGAGGACATGAGTTTTTTTGGGAAACGTGGTGGTTGACACCTGGACTCGATGACCTTAGAGGTCTTTTTTCCCCTCAGTGATTCTGTGGTTCCATGATTCTGCATGGGTCAGGTCTAGCAGGATCCACAGGATGAGATTCCATAGGGGAACAAGGCAGCAGAGGGGGTGTATAAACAAGGAGAGACCTGTCTGGGAGCAGAGCAAAGGTGAAACAACAGGATGTGGCAGAACTAGGATAACACTCCTGGGATAGTGAGGCCACTGCTTCTCAGAGCTGAAGATCTGCATTAATGAACTCTGGAAGTGCTCTCAGAAAATTGGGAAGGGAATATCAGAGGAACTCTGTGTCCAGCTGGATATATGTGCTTGCATCTCTGTAGAAGTTCAAACAGTGCCAGACAGAGGCTGGTGTGGGCCAAATGGGAAAACAATTTTCTTGTTTCATACAGAAAAATAATTGCTGCTTGCTAGAGCTGCTGCTTCCAAACCCACTCCAGCCCTCAGGGATGATGCCTCTCTCTCTTCTGCTTCCTTTGCTGCAAATTATGGTAGCTCTTCTTGGTTTTCCAAGGTCCCATCAGGGGACCCAGATGCTTCCTCTGGTGGCTACAGAAATATAAATGTGAGGAGTTTACAGGCCTCAGCTCTGCCCTTGGAGCAGCTCACTGTGCTCACCACTTTTACAAGCACAGAAAGGCATCACCAGCTTGTGTTTCCCTCTTTGCAATATTGGGTGGGGGGGTGAAGAAAAATCAGTTGTTCTGTTTTCTCACCTCTCTGAACAGTCCTGCACCTGAGGAGGAGCAGCCTCGTGCACCCCAGGCATCAGTTTGTGCTGGGGCCATTGAGCTGGGAAGAAGTGTGGAAGGAAAAGATCTGGGAATCTTCACGAACACCAAATCTGCCCCCTTCAACCTGCATCTACCTGATACCAAAAAGATGCAGAGTTACTTTTTTCCTGCCAAATCTGAATGCTATTTTACTTTACTTTACTTTATTTTATTTTATTTTATTTTATTTTATTTTATTTTATTTTATTTTATTTTATTTTATTTTATTTTATTTTATTTTATTTTATTTTATTTTATTTTATTTTATTTTATTTTATTTTATTTTATTTTATTTTATTCTCCTCCTCCTTCCTCCCCCATCACCACCTGAATTTCTGGAGCAGATCTAAGAAAGTTCAGAGAGACAGCTGTGTGCTGTGGGTGGGAGTGTGGGTGTGATATATGCACACCACACAGGCAAGCAGGTAGATAAAAAATAGTATAAATAAAACACTGACAGCCTCATTTTGTTGCCTGCTTCATCACTGCATTTTACAACTTGGGGAAATTATTTTGCAGAATGTTTGACATCAGTTTGATACGCATTGTTCCCATGGCAACAAGTCTTTCTCACACTTTTTGTTTTGCTTTGGTTATTTCTCAGAATATCTCATTCTTCATTATTTTGGGATTTTGGTCAGGCCCACCCTGCCAGAGTTGAAAGAGCACTGGGACCACGCTGTGAAGCCCAGGGTGGGATTTTTGGGGTAGTCCTGTGAGGGGCCAGGATTTAGGCTGGATGATCCTTGTGGATATTCTGTGGTTCTGTGATTCTGCTCCCCTCCATCTATCACTGAGGAAGGCAGACAAAATGACTCATTTCAACCAGGAATCTAGAATTCTGCTCCCCAGCCAGGGCACAGGCATCACTGCTGTGGTTTTTCATGTTAATTTTCTCCTTAAATGATATTCCTCAATCCCACCCTTTCACACTTCATGTCATTATTAAAAATAAATCCTGCTCTCGAGCCTCAGACTGCACGGAGCTGTGGGGTGGGGATGAGGAAGTTTATTTCATCACCCCCTAATATTTTAAATAACCTATAGGGTCTGCCTCCCTTTTCTGCCTCTGATGGTGCTCCATCAGAAGGATAAATACAGCCACAGGACTCTGTTTTTGTGAGGAGACAAATACACAGCTCAGCAACACTGAATTTTTGCTTGAGCACGTGATTGCGTCCACCAGCAGGAACCCTCATCCCAACACCAGAACTGAGGAAAAGCTTTCCTGCTTAATCACCTAAAGATGAATTTGGGAGCCATCCTCCCAGAACTGCCATGGCACAGGCGTGTCACCAAATGGCCAGGCTGGGGATGCCAGGGGATCCATCTGAAGCGTGTGAAGGGGCCGATACCAGGGGGACAGGAAATGGTGAGGGGGGTCCCGAGGGAACAAACACAGAGTGGGTCAGGAAACATTTCATAGCAGAGAGAGCTGCTTGGCTGCACAGCCAGCTCCCAGAGGAAGTCCTCTTGGAGGGTCTCCAAACTCTTGCATGGGGGTGCACAAGATGCATGAGAACACACGGTGGATAATGTTGTTATTGATGATGGTTTTCATGATGGTGCTAAACAAACCAGTGCAGGGAGGATCATTAATAAAAACTTCTGCATGAACACAGGGGCCATGAAGGGCCCTAACCAGGCTGGAGACAGGGATCAGCAATAAAACTCTCCTTCCCTCATGCTTTACCAGCCTTAGGAATGCTCTTCTGGGACATTCACCCCAAAAAGATCAACAGTCACATCCTTGCCTCCCAAAAAAAGCAGGTTAAAGGGGTCTGGTGGGGTTTGGAGAGCTGACTCCTGGCCTTTGTGGAATGTCCTTCCGAGGCAGCCTTGGGAACCTGCCAGCAGCATCCAGGTTTGCAGGGTAGGATGTCTGAATGCCTCTGGCAGGGATCCTTTGCGGCTAACAAGCCAAAAATGCTTGTAAGGGTCTGGGTGAAATATTTACAAAGAGAAAAGAGAAAAGCACAAGAGTGGGAGCAACAGGCTTGCTGCAGTAACTCCTTCATGGGCAGCTGGAGCCCTCTTTAGAAACCTCTTTAGAAACACCCTCTTCTGTGATGTTATAGAATAATAAAATTGGTTAGCTTGGAAAAGGCCTCCAAGATCATTGAGCTCAATTCCCCCAGCACTGCCAAGGCCAGCACTGACCCATGTCCCCAAGTGCCACATCCACAGGGCTTTTAAATCCCTCCAAGGCTTTTAAATCCCACAGGGCTTTTAAATTCCAATCTTTAACAACCCTTTCTGGGGAGAAATTTCCCCCATATCCAATCTACTCTTTCTGTGGCACAACTTGAGGCTGTTTCCTCTTGTTTTATCACTTGTTATGTAGAGGAAAGGACTGATCCCCACCTGGGGACTTTTTATACCTTTGTCCTCAAACTCCAATCCCTCAAATCTGTCTAGAAGGTTCCCTGCAGCTGCAGTGTGGGCAGGGAGTTGAGGCGCTCGAAAAAGGTTTATTAGCAGAAGACAACAAAGAAATAAAAACAGAACTCCTGTGCATAGTAAGTTGTGCACTTTTGCAAGCTCATTGCTCTCCTAATAGTCTCCTTACTATTTGTTGGG
This sequence comes from Fringilla coelebs, assembly GCF_963513975.1. NCBI lineage: Eukaryota > Metazoa > Chordata > Aves > Passeriformes > Fringillidae > Fringilla > Fringilla coelebs. The sequence goes on from NC_140032.1 coordinate 3,361,840, forward strand.
AATGACAAAATCAGCTGCTTTTTTTCAAACTGAGAATGAGGATTTCTATGTAATTTTTGAAAGCTTGCATTAGAAAAGAAAAAAAAAAAATCTTCACTAATCTCAAGTAAAAACACCTGCCTGACAGTCTCAGCTCTCTTAGTGGGTCCTCCTGGCCCTGTCCCATAGTGAAGTTTCCACTTTAAAAGGTGGAAATGCCCTTTTTTTGTGGAATAACTTTGAACAGCAAGGGATACAGAAGCAGTTAAGCAAGGATGTGATGGGACATGAGCTCTGTATATTTGACTTTTTTTTTCTTATTTCCCTCCAGTTTCAGGTGTTTTCATTATGTATGGCAAACAATGGCTCAGAACTTGGTATATTGTCTGCCACTTTTTCTTATTTTCCCCCAGAAGAATAGGAAAGATGAACTTTGGGAGCTGCAACAAGCTCAGTTTGAACCTTTCAGTATCCAAATGTTCAATGTCTTTTCTTAACACAAGAACTTTAATTGGTGTCCTTACACCTTCCCAAAATGAAGGGTTTGTCAAAAGAGAAACTTGACACAAGACCTGCTCTGTGCAAAATGTTCTTTCACATCTCCAGGGCTTCCTTCAAATTCATCCATCCCTGGCACTGGCAGGGTCCTGTTAATGATGGGCATGGCCAGCCCTCAAATGTCATTTATTCTTGCATTTATCCAGTCCTGTGAGGTAGAGCAAGGACTGGAACAAAGGTGTCACTGATTGTCACACTGAGCACTACAGACACCAAGGACAAAGCCCCTGGCTCCCAAAAGTACAAGGCTAAACTTTGCCTTTGCCTTTTTTGAGGCAATTAAGAGGCCACAGAGGCCTTTTCTTACCTCAGAAGACCTTCAACAATTTAGATTCTGCTTCTCAGCCTAGCTGGAGGTGTGGTGGAGGACCTCCACAAAACCACATCAACGTTAAATAATCCTGGGATTCACAGAGTAGCTCTTGCTGCCTGTGCTGCCCCAAAGGCATGATCAAATCACATTTAGAGAATAACAACACTGACTGGAACCAAGAGCAGGAGCCCCATTCCCTCTCCTTCAAGACATACCCAAGAACAAGGCACTTGCCCATTTTTGCAAGCAGTGTTTTGGGTTTTGGAGCTCTCCCCTGTCTGGGAATGTGCTTCTTTATCTTGAGCTTTTAATTTCTATCTCCAAAACTCCAAAAACAATGTCCAGGACAATGGACAAAAATAGATTGGGACATCTCTGTGATCCTTTCCATCCACTGGAGTGGGACCCCAGCCATGGGACATTGAAAAGAAGAGGAAGAGAAGTGAGCCCTGAGAACCTTTGACAGAGCTAACAAGAAAAAAAATCAATTTATTTTTCAATCCCTTCATTGAGAACTGCACATTGTCTCTGATGAACAGCCAGTTCTGGAGAACATGGAAAAACGAGGACACTTCAGGAGAAAAACAGCCAGGAGGAAAAAGGGAATAAATCAAAAAGTAGCTTGTAAATATGCCCAGATTTATGGCTAGAGAATGCTGAGCAGGAGTTCCTTTTAGTCTCTTCCTACCTGTGATTTATCAGTCTTGCTCTCAGCAGCTTCCTCCCGTAACCCAGCATGATTTAACTGGCAAACCTCCTCCAAATGTGCATTCACTGGGAAGAGTTTTGTAGCTACATGGAAAAGAAGTGTTTTGCAGGCCAGGTTGCATCTGCCATGGCTCATGGGATCACAGAATGCCTGGAGTGGGAAGAGACCCTGCACAAACATTTTCTGTGCAATTAAACAGAAATAGCTCTGGCCCAAGGGGACGGAATTCATTCAGCTGTGCAATGTGAATATCATCTTAGAGCCAGTGATGTGTCCTGTCCCCTCCCCTAATTCCTGTTTGTTACTATCATACTTTTTGGAAAATCTTTTTTGCCCAGGATTTCTCTCCTGGGAAGCTGAGAAGCCCCAGAGAAAAAGGAAAACAATATTATCTCATTTGCTTCTCCTGTGTTTTGCTGCTTTAGAATGTGCTTTAGAGATTGTTTATCCAACAGGTGGTTGTTTAATTAGTTTTATGTGAATTGTTTTTACTTAATGACCAATCATAGCTGTGTCAAAACTCTGGTGAGACTCACAGTTTTTTCATTAATATCTTGTTAAACCTTCTGTAAGTACCCTTTCTCTATTCTTTAGTGTAGTTTAGTAGAGCATTCCATAATATAATATAATACCATAAAATAATAAATTGACCTTCTAAAAACACAGAATCAAATTCATCATTTCCTTCCTGCCACGAGGAACCCTGAAATTACCACACCTGTTCACAGGTACATGACAAAATTTACTGAAATCATTCTGTAATCCTTTCATTGCCAGTGAAAATGTCAAGAATTTGCTTTTATCAGGCCTTGATCTACATTTTGGAGGGGGCTGGCCCAAAGGGATTAGAGATGACAGACAATGTCAAGATACTAGGAAAGAAAATGGCTTTAGCTGCCCCACAAGTAAGCATTGGCCTTTAATCAGGGCAAAGAATATTAGCAGCTCGTTCAGACAGATGCAAGCCAGGCTTTTGCTAACCCATCACATGGATTTGAAGATAACTTCCGCCCATGATGCAGGACATTACAAGTAGGTGTGACTTATTATAGGTTTTTATCTTCCTTTGAAGATAGCAGTGATCAGAGAATGAATAACAGTGGTGGGAGTCTGGAGAGGAGGAAAGAGAGGGGTTTCTGAGGGCCTCCACAGACTAATTACACTCAGATCAGATTGTGCCTGTGATCTTGCACGCAGTGGGTGTGACTTTAAACCCCCTCCTACTCATGTCCCATCTGTCCTTGGTTGGAAATCCCTTATTTGCAGGAACTGTGGTAGGTACACAGTGAGATGGCTCAGGTTTAAAGATCAGAGATGGCAAGGTCTGTGCCATTTCTGGCTTGGCTTCTACCAAAATGAACTTATTTGTCTGAATTAGGTATACAGCCAAGTATAAATAGATCCTGTCTAGACAGACAATGCAATAGAGCAGTGAAATAAAAAGGTTTTAACCATACCAGGATCCTGTTTTTAGAAAACCATTTCAGAGACATTTCCAGACTGAACTGGGCTGTCAAGAATGGAAAGTAGAAACAATTCACTACGAATGTATCTAATAGATTTCTGTTCCTTGAATTAAAACAATCTAGGAGATTAGACCCAAAATGAAGAGGGACCACAAAAGTAATGCAATAGCCAAGGTGAAAACCCTTGTGGGTGACTGATTCTGTGCCCAAATCCCCACGTCAGGTCATCTTGTAGTACCACAACACCATGAGCACGGCAAAGAAATAACATTGTAATGTCTCTGCTGGTTTAAATGACAGAGGTATTGATTTTAGGCAGCTGAAGTGGGAGGTGAACCATCAAGAGGTGTGGAGTTCAAACATGGGCAGGTTTCCTTTGTCCAGCCTGGATCACCTTTCCAGATGATAAGAAAGCTGGGACAGAAAAGTGCAGGAACATAACAGCCCCAGTGTCACTGAACAAAGACATTGTAATAGGTGAAGGTCAGTGTAGAGTGAACTTCTGGAGAAATTCAGATCAGAAATAAACACAATAAGAATTCAGTCAGTGGGATCAAGCTTCCACCTGCTTCCAACTTATCTTACCCCCTTTCCCAAGGAGAAATGATACCTCCAAGTAGCTTTATTCCACTCCTGCAGTGTATTTTTTGAACAATAAGTGGCATAAACATCAGCATTTCCTCCATGCCTGGTTGAGTGAAAAACTTCCTCCAGGGACTTGAAAGTGCAGCGCTAGAGGAGTCAGCATCCCTCACAACAGGGTTATGGTGGAGAAACCCTTGAGTGGCACAAAGCTGCTGCCTCTATGGCCAATGTGATGCTCTGACATCCTACTGGAGGATTTCCAGGTGAGTTGTAGCACAGAATCACAAAAAATCACAGAACAGCCTGAGTTGAAAGACCCACAAGGATCATCAAGCCCAACTCCTGGCCCTGCACAGGACACCCCAAAAATCACACCAGGTGCCTGAGAACGTTCTCCAGATGCTTCTTGAATTCAGTAAATTGAATGCAACCATAACTGGAGAAATTGATATGTTTTTACCCAGGTCCAATATTTGTATTTCAGTGAAAATATGAAAAAACTGTAAAAGGCTTTTTAAAAAGCAGCAAGAAGACACCTTAGATGACAACTTCTATCAAGACATTTAAAAGCTTTCCCTTCAGCTTCACTCTAAAGGAGGTTAAGAGTTGACTTGGTCACATTTCTGTACCTACAGAAATATCCTTCCTGGGAGGATACAGCCTTTCCATGTAGAAGAAAAAGACATTGTAATAGGTGAAGGTCAGTGTGGAGTGAACTTCTGGAGAAATTCAGATCAGAAATATAGAAGAGATGTTCCAATAGTGAGGGAAAGTAATCACTAGAACAACTTCCCCAGAGATTTCTTGATTCTTTGTCACCTGTTTTTTGTTTTTTATTTTTTTTTTTTTAATCCTGTGGGACAGAGTTTTTTCTAAAAGGTATGGATTCACTCAAAGGGAAACTGCAGGTATTTTGTCACCCAGTTCTGCTGTCTGGTAAAGATCCTGGGCTTGGATAAAGATGCAGAGTTTAAAAGATTTTAAGATGCAGATTTTTGGCTTGGATAAAGATGCAGAGTGGCTTAAGAAGCCAGAAATTGCACTGGGTACCCCAGGAATCAGAACATCCATAGTGGTGGAGATGTTTGCTCTTCTCTGATGTCAGAGCTGTTTTGCTCACTTGTGCCCAATCTTGAGTTCATGCAGACCTGGACTGGAGTTTTCTGGTATAGATAAGAATGTGAAACCAACTTTGTGCTGCCTTTCAAATGTGTAAAGGCAGATTTCTCTTTTGGAGGGAAGTAACACCAATTAACCCAAATAAATGAGATGCACTTCAAAGGCAAGAAAGAGCAAAGGAGCCAACAGAGGCAAGGAAGGTTTATTTCCTGTTAGTTTTAACGGCAAACCAGAAACAAAAATTTTTGAAAGTATGTTGGGTTTTCATAAGACACAAAAAGGAAAAAAAACCCCTCCATTTTCTGCTTCAGCTTTTAGCCTGGGCAGCCAGGAGTAGTAAAATCCCTTTTTTTCTGCTGTGGCCCCAGTGTGCAGATTGCAGGGTATTGTGCAGATAAGGTGTCAGGCAGGATGACTCACTCATCAGCCACTGCGTAGGATCCTGAATGCACAAACAACTGAGAGTCCCACAAGACCTCCTCGAGATGGAGATTTAAAAGTCAGTTTATTTCCATGTAAAGTATTCTCAGACTGTAAAAATAGTCCTATACCTGGTCTCAGTGGAGCTTTTCAGAAACCCAAGTGGGCTAACTAACGTCATCTAAAAGTGATTTACTCACAAAGTTTTTACCCTGATGGCAAAATTGCTTTGAACTTGTAAAGTAATTAGGAGATGTGGGGTGGGAACTCCACCACCACAGTCAGCATTGCTCCATTTGACTGTGGAAATTATTGTTACTTTTTAAAAAGAGCAAATATTTTAGGTATCTGTATGTTTGTCATAACATTGTAGGAGATCAGAAAGTGGTAAGTGTGGGGGCCAAGCTGAATCTGGGTACTCACGAAGAAATCTCCCATCAAGGAAAATGAACTCTGCTTTTAAATTATTCTGGAATCTTAGTTATGACAACAAACCTGAACAAAACCAACAGTGATTATTATTCTGTTCAGCAAGATGACAGCTTACTGGTGAAATCATTTAAGTTCCCAAAAATTAGCTGGAACAGGCTCTCCAAGGAACATGTAAGAGTTTTACAATTGATTTCACACAGCAAAGGATGTGGGATTTTGAAATTAATACAGGGAATTCTTTGACAGAAATGGCTGAAGATAACCTGCGTCCTGCAAGGCTCTGTTTCCCCAAACAGTCATGGAAATTTGCAGTGTCATCTGGAGTGAGCAAAGTGCTTGATATTGCAGGTATTTGAGCTGTCTTCCCAAGCCCATAAGTCTTTTTTGACCCAAATGGTGACTGCAGTGGCCCCACTGCCCGAACCTGAATGATGTTTGCAGTTTTTGAGCCCCAAAGACATCAGAGAAAGGCTAAAAGCTTAAGTCAAGGATAACCAAAATTCTGCAGCACTGAAAGGATGACATGGATTTAACCCATCTGAGGACCTCAGAATAAAAACTTCTTCTGGGTAGTGCCTGTTTTTGAGGGAGTTAAAAGTTCTGTTGTTATTGCACAGCACCTTATATTTAAAGGTTGAAGAAGAAACAGAAAGGACAAGATGATGGATGAAATGCTGGAAGCTTGGAAATCCTTCAGAAATTCTGACTCCCATGGAGACAGGATTTTACCTCTGGTATCCTAGACTAAAACCTATCATGAAAATCTCTAGCAAACACTTCACAAAGCTAACAATACTTGTCCCTTTTAATGTCTGGTTTTGAGGCATTGTTTTACTCAAAAAAGCTGTGTCTTCCACGTGAATTTTTAAGTGCAGAGGTCTTCAGGGTTCTTCTACTTCCCCCACAAACTTGATGATTCACCAAGCAGGGCCTTTTAGGGAAGGCAGGATTGAGATGTGAGATTTGTTCACTTCAAGAAAATGCTTTTCCCCCCTCTGTTTAGAGGCAGGAACATTTTCCTTCTGTTTGGTGATAGAGAACTAAAATGTATTTTGTATTCATGTTGCATCAATGGGAACTATTGAAGTGTGGCAGGTTGTTTTTAGGAAGGCTGAGTGGTTAATTTTAGAATTGTCTGTCTAAAAATACACCAGTATATTTGAGACACCACGAAATCTTGGCAGGATTCATAAATACAACATTTAACCCTTGAGATTCTCTTCCTAAAATTCAAAAGCCCTGAAGAAAGGCTCCCCAGACTGTGAGATATTCGTGGCTGAAGCCCCCACTCCCCATCCCCCTGTGCTGCTGAGGGGGAGGAGGGAGAGAATTTGGGAGTGAAGATTCCAGTTCATTTGCTGCACCTGAAGATGAAGCTTTGCAGTGAATTCAGACCCCATTCTGTTCCACCAGAAGGTTCTGAAGGGCTTGAGGGTTTCTGCAAAGGCCTGCAGTGGTTTCTGTGTTATATAAAAGCCGTGTCCTACATGTGCCTATTTCCACAGGCTGGCAGGGCTTTACTGATTCTCTTCCCCTTCTGTGACACCCAGACATGTTTCTGCTCACCCTTCCATCCCTGTGTTTCTTGTTGCAGGTGAAGGGACTTCCTTTGGGTCTCTTCTGGGAGCTGATTCTCCTTCTCCCAGGCTCTCCTGTCCTGCAGGTCTCAGTGTGGTGTCCAGAAGAGCTGTGCTGCTGGAAAAGCCATTTTACAACCCCATAACATTACTGTGTTTTTTGGGATAATCATGAACTGTGAACTCATTTGCAGCACTGGATGCAGTCCAGGCCGTTGCTAGATGAACTCCCACCCCTTTGATGCTGAATGGTTCCCTCAGGAGTTCGTGTTCCCACTTCACCACAGCGCCTGCATTTTTGTGCTGTCACAGGATGCTCCTGCAGCCAGACAGCTTTGCTTTGGCTCAGTGTCTGCAGCAAGTCAGAGGGACCCTAGGGCAGAGTGTCTTGGTTTGAACAGACAGGTGTTTGCTAAGGAAGGCAAGAGCCTCCCTTGAAGTGGAAAATGTAAACCCCTTCCCTGCAACTTATTATAATTTTGAAATTAAGGAGGGCTAAGGCAAAGATATGGGAATAGGAAAACAGTTGATTGCTAGGAAAATTAAAAATTCAAATGCAATAGTAGAAACAAAAAAAAGCCAAACATTGACAGGGTCAGACCATGCCCTGTCCCTTGTATGTCAGGGTGGGAGCACAGCCCCATCCCATGGGGGCTCAGCCCTCCTGCAGTGCCAGCTGTGGCTCTGCTGCAGCAGGATCCTGCACAAGGGGGGAGTTTTCCTCTGCAGCTCCAGGGCTGCTGGGGATGGGCCTGCTCTCCCTCTGGGAATGCAGGGCAGGAGAAAGCTGCTCCTCTGGGAATGCAGTGGGCAAAGGCTGCTGTGCTGCTCCAACCCTCAGATTGTATCCAGGTAGGATTGCTTGGCTCCTCCCCTGGGCACAGCATCTCCCCATGGGATGATGGAATTTGATCAGCCATGCAGGGACACTCACTGGCCATGGACAGAAGATAATTAATAATTAATGGCCCATGAACAGCAGAGATCTCCTGGAGAGAGGATTGCTTATGGAAGAGATAAAGAAAAAACTGCCCAATGAACAGCAGATAACTGCCCCACCTCTGACAGATGGGGATAGAATCCACAGCCCAGCCTAAGACACAGAGGCAACCTGCTTTTTCTTTCCTCAGCCCTTGTGAAGTTTCTCTCCCCTTCTGAGAGGATGAGGCCTCCTTATCTGAATTTTTGATGAGGAAAAGTTTCCAACAGGTCTCTGTACAGTGACAGAGAAGTGGTTCACTGGTGGCTTAGCATACAATAAAACTCACACCGATTTTTGGTTCCTGAACTCAGGGTTGCAGACCAAATATTCAAAAGTACAGACAGGAGAAGGGTTTATCCCAGTTTACCATTCCTACACCTTGTAAATCTGATGATCCTGCCAGCTTTCTGGAAGCAGTTAGGAAATTGCATGAAGAGGAAATTTAATTGACATTTGTGAGGCCATTTTAATACAGCTGGAAACAACCTGTCAAAAGACACCTGGGCGTGAGAGAGCTGGGTTTTGTGATACTCCACACAGAGCAGTGATTATCACACTTCTGACAGAGAGTATTAAACAGTCAAACAGAATATCCATGGGTGAGGGATTCCCAGCTATTTTTCAGAAGTGCAGTAATTGATCATCAATCTTGTAATTAATTTAATTGGAGAAAATTACATGTCTGGCACCTCTCAGCATTACACCTGCCACAACCCGTTAGGAGTTCTGGGGTTTGACTCCAAGGCTGCTTCATCTAAACCAGGAATATTCAAAAATGTCACTGCATCATATCAGACCTCTATATTTTATGGGTTTGACTCCAACTTTAGTGTACTCTGTTCCTGAGAGAGACTTGGCCTCATATTTCCCCCTCTAGCCCGCTGATGAAATTTTAAGTTCAGAAGAAAATAATTTAAAAACCCCAAGCAGAGGCTCTGCATGAAGCAGAAGACAATTCCAGGACCGGAGAGAGCTCCTGCTAGCACGAGATCTGTATCTCTAAGAGAAGAGTGAGATGCAGAGGTCACACTGGGGGGCTTTTTGTGAGAGTTTGAGTGGGTTCTTCCTTCAGAGAGGCCATGAAGCAGAATTTCCCTTTTCTGTGTAGTCAAATAATTAAAAACCAGAAGAGGTCATAATATATATGAGATGGCTCTCCTTCCATAAAATCTTATTAAACTTGGCTTATAGAGTTGAGAGTTGTAGAGGAGTGTCTGTCAGTGTTATTTTCATCCACAACTGAACTTCCACAAGTCTTTTTCTAGTGTCTTATCCAGGCTTGAAGAACCAATAACCCAGAGGCATTAATTTCAGACATGCAGGATCAGTGGATACACTTATTTTCCCTAGCACAGCTTCAGCTTTTTTTTTTTCCAGTTGGATATTCCATTTGTGTATATATAAAAAGACACCACCAAAACGCAAAAATCTCTGTATTATCTCTTAATTTTCACTAGTTTTATGCCACTATTACATCTCTGAGTTAGAAAACACAGGCAAGGACTAGAAAAATTTTGTCCCCAGGCAGCTTGAGTTCATAGAATCATTAAATCTGGAAAAATCATAGAATCATTAAAGCTGTAAAACATCTTTAAGATCATCAAGTCCAACTGTCAACCCAGCAGCACCATGATCATGTTGATCATTAAATAATGTCCTCAAGTGCCACATCCACACAGGTTTTGGACACTTTCAGGGATGGTGACTCAACCACTTCCTTGTGCAGTCTGTTCCAATTTTTAACAACTCTTTCTATGAGAAAATATTCCCAGATATCCAATTTAAACTTCTCCTGGCAGAGTTTGAGGCCGTTCCCTCTCCTCCTGTCCCTGTTCCCTGGAGCACAGCCCGACCCCCCCGGCTGTCCCCTCCTGGCAGGAGCTGTGCAGAGCCACAAGGTCCCCCCTGAGCCTCCTTTGCTCCAGGCTGAGCCCCTGCCCAGCTCCCTCAGCCCCTCCTGGGGCTCCAGACCCTTCCCCAGCTCTGTTCCCTTCCCTGGACTCTCTCCAGCCCCTCCAGGTCTTTCATACTGGGAGGGGCTCAAAAACTGTCCCCAGGACAGGAGGTGCCCCAGCAGTGCCAGCACAGGGGACAGGCACTGCCCTGGCCCTGCTGCCACCCCAGTGCTGCCACAAGCCAGGTACCACTGGCCTTCTTGGCCACCTGGGCACACCTGGGCTCATGTTCAACCACATGAAATGTTTTAAGGGTATTCCCAGGACTGTTGCATGGTTGGCTGTGCATGGTTGCCATTACTGTCTTGAGAAGATTATGTCAAAAATCATCAGAGGTGCAAAATCATCAGGATGCAGCAGCATCTCTAGAAATGGGCAGGGTGAGGACATCATTATTCCTGTGTTAACGCCAGAGCTGTAAAAATGTGTCATCAATCTGCTGAAGAAACAGAGAAGATTAAGATAAAAACAATGAAATAGTGTTTGCTGCGAAGCACAGCAGGAGAAAGGGAGGCTGAAAGTCTTACCGTGCAATTATAGACTCAGAGATAATTTTAAGCCAGGAAGGGGGTGTGCACACAGATCTATTAATGTGCAAATAAAGCCTTGCACAGAAGAATTTTTGACCATAGATGAAGAGCCATTAATGGACCTGAGATATAAATTTCCCTCACATCTTCAAGGATAAGGGGGCAAGTGGGACTTGTGGGTAATGAAGGGATGAAAGGGGTGTTGAGAAAGTGAAGGTTCAGGAAGGAGGAGATGCAGGAGGAAACTTGGATGTCTTCTCTTGAGCTTTCACCTTTGCTTCCCCCTCTGCCTTTCCTGCTTCCTTCTCTCTTGCCATCACTCTGCTCAGTTTTTGTATCTCTGTAAGGTCTGTGAGGAATAGATTAGAAAGACCAGGATTAGACTGGATATTAGGAAGAATTGATTTACTGTGAGGGTTGTGGGGCACAGCTTGCCCAGAGAAGCTTTGGATTCCCCATCCCTAGAAGTGTTCAAAGCCAGGTTGGACAGGGCTTGGAGCAATCTAGGCAAGGGGTTGGAAGTTGATGGTGTTTAAGGTCCTTTCCAACCCAAACCTTTCCATAATTCTGTGATCTCATCTTTACAGGAAGGACAGGACATGGTGGAAACAACCCATCAGCCCTGAGGTGAAGCACGACTCGATTTTTTGGTAGGCTTGACCATGGTGATTAAAGGATGTATTAATGTGGACATAAGACTCATTATCTCAGTTCTGGTGTTCTTTAATCATCTGAACAAGAGGACTCTTGATGTTTTGTAGAAATATCACTCTTTTCCTGTTAGGACACAGTGATATTGAAAATCATCCCTGCGGGAAACACTGCTACAGCGAACCGTAAAAACCCAGACATTGTTTTCAGATGGAAAGGGCAAGGATTTTTATTACTGCCGACAGATCATGTCTCCCTAGATTTTTTCAAAAGAAAATAACCATTACATGCAATGCATTTCTCTATAAACCAGGCAGAAAGATCACTTCATCTGGGAATGGGATGTGCAGGGAAGCAGTCATCCAAGTGGATGGCTCCGGAGCCTGTACTCTCAGCAAACACGTGTGTCCTTTAAATGTCGTGCCTCTGTCCCTTTGGCACTCAATCCTTTCACAACCAAAGACTTTTGTGTTTAAGGTCAGGAGTCACCTGGAGTGACCTGTTGGAGAAAAAAGGCAGGAGGAGGAGGAGTTTCACAGTTTTCAAGAACTAAATTGTTGAGCTGCATCAGGTAGTTCTAGAAAGCCAACTTGATACAAAGACTTAAGAAAAAGTGGCCTTGGTATGTCCTGTGGTAAACTGGCATCATGTTTTGCAACTTTGGAAGTCAAAAATGAGAGTTTTGATCTTCCATCTGAATTTGCTCAGCTTTTCTGGCCGATATCCAACCCTGCTGTTGGAAATCTTTCTGATAAATGGAAGTGTACAGTCGGATCAGAAATCTGTACTCAGCTTGGCCAAGGACCTGGCATCAGGAAGGCTTCCAGGTTTTTTCTGGATAAATTAAATTGAACTTCTGTAATCTCAAATATCCATGAACTCAAATGACATTTGAACAGTTGGAGAAATGCAGAGAAAATTACACAACAGCTATTGCAGCACATTCAATCTTATCTAGAACATGACTTTCACCATCACTAGTTTCCCCAAATTGGAGAAATTCTAATTTCTCACCCAGCATTCTGACAATCCAAAGGTGATCTGTCACTGTATCCCCACTGCTATTCCCAATTCTATGTACAGCACAGGCATAAAGGAATTGTATCTCCAAGTTAGGCATTAATACCTCTTGAAATGAGACACACACAGAGCCCTTATGAGGTTTCACAGATTCTTATCAATTCTGCTGCTCAGTGTTGCATAAAATATTAGCAGTTCTGCTGTGCAGTTTTGCTGTAATATATGCTGCATATTGCTATAGAAAATCAAGAGGAAACTAATAATTTTTTCTGGTCCTTGCTCTGAGATATGATTGCCTCCTGTTTCTGTTTTTAGAAAGTTAAAATTTAGTCAGAAAGCTAAAACCATGGATGAGTAACATGCAAGATGTCTCCTGCCCTGTCTTCTACCACTACAGGCTTGTGCTTTGAAACATTCCCCAATTGCCTGATCTCACCTGCTTTGGAGAGAAATCCTTTTTCACCAAAAACTCCAGCCCCAAGTGACCCCAGGGCAGTAAATAGAGCATGCAGAATTGTTGGCATAAGGCAGAGCTGTTGGTGTAACCTTGGCTGTGTGACAGTGTTCACAGGGGTCCCAGGATGAGGGAAGAGATGAGAAAGTTGACTCCATGTTCAGAAGGTTTGGTTTATTACTTTATGATATATATTAAAACTATGCTAAAAGAATAGAATAAAGGATTTAATCAGAAGGCTTGCTAAGAATAGAAAAGGAATGATAACAAAGGCTCAGACTGACCAAGACAATCTGGACAGCTGGACTGGGATTGGCCATGAATTAGAAACAACCACATGAGACCAATCCCAGATCCACCTGCTGCATCCCACAGCAGCAGATAATCATTGTTTGCATTTTGTTCCTGAGGCCTCTCAGCTTCTCAGGAGAAAAAAATCCTAAGGAAAGGATTTTTCAGAAAATATCATGGCTACATAGGCTGTGCTTGGGGCAAAGAGCAGTCTTGGCAATTCACGGTGAAAATGGGGTCCTAAACCCAGAAATTCATGTAGCTGCTCCATAAATAATTGTTTAATGTCAAAATCCCCTCCTCCACCCTCTCCAAACCCTTCAATGTAGAGGGATAACACGAGCTCTGGCATGTCCTTTATGGTTGACAAAATGGGAAGATAATTCTGAACTCACCTGGCTGCTTTCAGAGCAAAATCTTTTCACTGCTGTGTGTGATCTTGTGATCTCCTTGGAATGAAAAATGCAGAAAAAGATTGTGCATTTTTTCAGGAGCTAGACTTTGAAGGACTTGTGGCACTTAAAACAAAATGGCATCTCACTTTTTACAAGTAAATGCAAAAGAAACCTCATAATGGTGTGGAAAAGTTACATAAACACCCAAAGCTTATAATTCTGGGTGTCTGTCTCCATTCCTGCACAGAGTGGAGGTAAAATAAAGACTTTTGCTTTTTAACAAAACTATTTCCGTGACATCATCTGAAAGACTATGAGTTAGTCACAGATCAGTTTTCTGACTTCAAGACTTTTAAGTATGCTCAAGAAGTTTTCAGTCACTCCAATGCTGGGCCCATGTTCTGGAGCAAGGAAACCAGGTGCCAATCCCTCTGTTAAAGCTTCTGTGAGTAAAGAAAGAAAATTATTTGGAAGCTCTTCATTCCTGTGACACTTAAATGGATTATTTTTCACAGAATAGCTGAGTCCAATGCACAAACTGGGAAGTTTTCCACCTTGCCCTCCCAGAGATCAGGACAGCACACCACCAGGTGAGAACAAAAGGTGAGCTCTCAGAAAAGTGAATTGCCACGATTTTATCCATATGGTTATTTCCTGATAAGATTTTTTATTCCAGAGCCATGACTAAGGTAAAATTACTTTCAAACTCTGGTCTTTCTCAAAGAAGGTCCCATTCAACTCAAACTATTCTATGATTCCATGATCCTGTGATTCTATGATCTTTTGATTCCATGATTCTATGGTTCTGTGATTCTATGATTCTATGATTCTATGATTCTATGATTCTATGATTCCATGGTTCTATGATTCTATGGCAAGGGGTCATTGTTAGTTAATTTTCTATACACAAATGCATTTCACTAAGGCCCATAAAAAAATTTTAACCCATTACTTTCCTCAGTTGCAGAATAAATGCTATTAAAGCAGTTGGGCTGATTGCAAATAAAAAGCAAACCTCAAGCAATAATCAGTGATTCTTCAATTCTGCCTAAATTATTTTTTTTCCCAGGAATACCAAGATTACCAGTTCAGAGATTCATGCATGAAGAAAAATGTAATTGCTTTTGGTGTGTGCTTGTGCTAGTGATTAAATAGCACAGAGAAAAAAAATCAAATCTATGTTATCACATTGGAGTTTTTCTAGCTTCAGCTTCCCATTCATTGCTAATTTTTGGAATAGGAGATGCTCAGAAAACCAAAGCTTGATTCACATCTGTGTGTGAGGGAATCCAGAGCCAGCAAATCCTAGCACCAACATGATAAAGGAGAATTAAAGTTGATTTTTCAGCCTTAGTCACCTGACCTTGTTCAGATTTACAGAGGTTAATTTACTCTGTCACATACATCTCTCGACAATGTTGTTGTTCTTCCCCTTCCAAAAGCTTGGAAGGGAATTCCATCTTCTTAATGTTTTTATTAAGATAAAACACTGCAAATGGATAATCTTTATCTGTCAGTGAACTGGTATTTATTTGGACAGGTCTCACTTTTTGACAGGTTTGTGAGAAGTTTCCAAGGAAAATGCCCTGCTTTTAGTGCTAACAGTAATTCATGTTTTCATCTCCTTGTCCTCTTTGAAATGCACTGCAGAAACCTCTGTCAAGGATTAAGGCTTCAATAAACTGAATGTGGAACCTGAAATCGCTCAAACCAACACAAAGGCCGTGTGTACATTTAGTTTTTATGGTAGGGGCCAAGAAGGAAGAGCCAAGTGGGGCTGAAAATCTAAGAAATGACTGGATTTATCTTATCCTAAGATGACTTCACACCTTTTTTTGTGCAACTACTCCATGGGGAGCAAGGCATCCTTCAAAATGATCTTCAAGGAAAATCCTGGATGTTTCCTTCACCCCTCCCCCTGCAGCCTTTAAACATATTTAACCCAAAGTCATTCTTTTTTTTTTTTTTTTCTCCTATTCACTGCAGCTCCAGCAGCCCCAAGAGCATTGAGCAATGTGGAAATGGCATTCAGGGAATCATGTCAGGCTGAGACACTCCATGGCTTCCCCATAAGGTCTTCCCATTATCTGGGGGTTGTTCTCACGCTGTACAAGTGGCAAAATTGAAGCCACATCTGCTTTGCTGACCTTGTCTGAGGAGTGGACATTGTTTGCATGTTCTGTGAGCTGGAACACTCTGTGTAGCTCCTGCACTGAACTGGGAAGGAAACATTTTTCCCTATTTCCTGCATCCTCTGTGAACTCTTCCATTGTGAAATGTGTGCTGTATTGTTGGTTTTGTTTTGTTTTTTTTTTTTTTCCTCTCAAGGAATTGACTGAAAATCGATATTTTCCATCTGATATGCTCATTTAAAATTCACCCACAGGAACTCTGTGGCTTTTCAGCTGGTATGGGAACTTTAAAAAAAAAAAACAAGCCAACAGTTCAACAGATGATGGAAAGGGAGGAGATTTGGGAACAGCCATAATCACTGTTCATTGGATAACATATCATTTGTGCCATTAAAGTGCCTTCTGTAAAAGGCTGTGGATGTCTCACTTTGAAACACACTGATGGCTGTAGGAAACCTAAAAGCAAAATATCTTTTTTTTTTTTTTAAGCAGAGCAGGTTCTAAGTGACAAATGCACACCTCCAGCCTGTCACATTTCTAACACTCAGATGCTGTTGTGCCAGCAAGTTAGACACACACTTGCTAAAAGGCAAGCCTACTATGGGAAAATTGTCATCTAAATAGAGGAAGCAGACAAAAATTGGGTGAGCTCAACCATTTCTTCCAGTATTACAAAAGCCTCACTCCAGAAGTTAAAACTACCAAAAGTTAGGGGCTCTCAATAGGATTTATCTCACCTAAATGAAATGCCTTTATGTAAGACACTGGATCTGATAGAGTCTTTGAGAGGCCAAATGAGGATGAAAAGAGAGAGAGAGAAAGCTCCAGCTGGCAGCAGTGCTTCACCTAGCTCAGGATACCACCAGTCATACCTTGGAGAGCATTTTTCTGCTCAAACCTTAGGTTAGGTGACCATCTTTGACAGAAGCTCAACTTTAAAAGGGAATTAATAGATGGCATGATCACCAAAGAGCCACAATACCTAACTCAGTGTTTCCTGACTCCTCAACTGCTCCCTTCAGCCTCCAGAAAAACATGGGTTCAGATGAGATGCTCAACATCTGACAGACTGAGAGGGGAAGACACCAGTACACCCCACCCCTGGAAGGGTTCCAAGCCAGGCTGGGTGGGGTTTGGAGCACCTTGGTCTAGTGGAAGGTGTCCCTGGCCATGGCAGGGGTGGAATGGGATGATCCAAATGGTCCCTTTCAACTCAGGCCAATCTGTGATTCTGTGATTCTGTGATTCTGTGATTCTGTGATTCTGTCATTCTGTGATTCTCTGATTCTCTGATTTTCTGATTCTCTGGTTGTCTGTGTCTTAAGCTCTTCCCTTTCCACAGATTTGTTGTGTGGCTCTTGCCCACCAGGATCTTTACCATCTAGGCTGCCTCTCCTAGCACTAAGTACATTTTTGCCTTTGAAAGAATGAAACAGGCTCTCTCTGTTCTCTTGGGGGGCAGCAGAGAGAGGGGATAATTGCTGCTGCCTTGCGAGCATATCCTGGGAAGCTGAAAGCCTTCCAGATCCTCTCTGTGGAGGTTCAAACGCTCCTACAAGGCTCCACTAATGGCTTTGGCAGCAGGCAGCCTACGTGTTGGGGAGGCAGGGAAGAGCATTCTTTGTCCATTGTGCTGAAACTGAGACTTTACCCAGCAGATCTGGGATTAAATCTCCTCTGGATCAAAGCGGGGTGGCAGGAAGGCCATCTGCAAGCCAAAGGAATTGGGCTCTCTCCTGAAACATGGAGGTTGGTTTCCAGTTCCTGTTCCAATAGCTATTTATATCTTTTTATCTGGTAACTTTTACAGGATTGGATATGAGATTGTGATTACACAGTGTCCTTCCTCTGCTCCACAAATAGGTGGGAAAGCCTGGAGCTAAGATATCGGGTGTCCTTGTTGGAGAGGCAAAAGTTGGAGCCAGCTTGGAGCTCAGACTCCAATTCTGTCTACATCCAACTGCAAGAAACCTCTTGCTGTTGGATTTTCCATCAAGCAACATTTGCTGGAATAAACCCAAGCTGCACTCAGAAGCTGGAAGGGGTCACGTGGACACGAGCTGCAGGAACAAGTTTCTTTCCAAAGTAAACCCCAATGGAATGAAAGCTGAGCTCCCAGCCATGGGAACTTCTCCTACAGGGAGCTCTTGTAGAGTGGGAGACATGGAGATGTTGGGATGACATCTCCCATGCCTTCGTGACATGGACCTGCAGTCTCAAGGCTGTTGGATACACCACTTCTCCCTCATGTTCCAGAACATTCCATTTCTCCTTCATTTATCACATCAATGGAAGTTAAGCACCCATCAAACAAGTGTACCAGAGCAACACTGAACAGAACATCTACTGATCAAATCATGCTTTCAATGAGTTAATCTCGATACCTAAACTCTTTAAGCAAAGTTAAACTCAAAAAAAAAAAAAAAAAAAAAAAAAAAAAAAAAAAAAAAAAAAAAAAAAAAAAAAAAAAAGTGAAATGAAATTTATGGAGGTTGTGATTCTGCCTGCTGGGAAAAAACAAACAAACCCAACCCAACCCAGTTTTGGGAAAGCTTTATTAACAGTTTCACAGGTCTAAAATGTATGCTAAGGTTTTGTGAGAAGCATGCTCAAAGCCAAGCTTTAAAATGCATTATTACTGGTTTTATTCTGATTTTAGAGTCTTGGCTAGGATCCAAGGAAACTTCCACACAAGATAAGAAGTGCATATATATGGAAGGCACCTCTGCCTTTGGGAGACTAGGAAAGGGTGCCAGAGCCACATGGAAGAACTGGAAAATTATTTCCCTTTGGGCTTGAAAGGGAAATGGCTGGTGTGCTGTGGAGGAAAACTGAGGTGGAAGAAGCCCTCTCATCCCATGCAGTGTGACGCTTGAAGAGCGAGGACCTGCTCAGGCTGTGTTAAAATTTAAGAAATGGGACCTGTGTACATCCCCAAAGACCCTTTCTATAGGAAAGGGTCTTATTTTCCTATTTTCTATAGGAAAATAAAAAGGTTGCAGTCGGGTAGTATGCTCAGGAGAACAGCAGCTGTCATTCGACAGAAATTTAAGGGCAAAAAAATCTGAATTTTTTACTGATTTTATACAGAGGAGCATAGAGCAGCGAGGCTGGAGAGTAAACATCAATTTTATTTCCAGAACAACTGTAGGCAATATCAGGATTGTATTTAGAATTATTTTATCTTTTGAGCACATAAAAATGATTTTTATCTCAGATGTATTATGAGAATAATACTGGCTGTATGAAACACAGTGTCTAGGGGACTGTTAGCTTACTTATATGGAGATTATGGTTTATCTTCAAATCCTAGTTCTTTGTGTTCTTAAAATTGTAAAGTGGATCATGTCCATCCCTATCACAAATGAAACAGGCTTGCATAAACAGCTTCAGATTAAAGGAGCCTGTTTAATAGCACTTGTCAGAGTTTAGTCACAAATCAGAATTATTTGTTCCCGTAAAAATTTTGTCAATTAACTGCAGAAAAGAAAAAGATGTGTTTGAAAGTGTGAGAACTACTCAGTACCACTTCCAATTGTGAGTTTATGCTGAACTCAATGCAAAAGCAGGAAGAAGGCGTTTTATCAGAAAAATGTCCTTGATTTTCACATATATGTGTGCAGAGTTATTTTTCGCTCACCCCAGAAAGACGATGACTCTGCACCGAGGATGTGCATGCTTGTTCAGATGGAAAAGCCAAAAATCACTGGGGAAACAAACAAACAAACAAACAAACAAAAGGACTGGCAGGAGGCCACAGGGATTGTTTACTATGTCCTGTTCTGGGAGGTGTGACAGGCCTGTCCCCTTTCCAAGGGATTCCTCCCACTGCTGGCGCTCCGGCTCCCTGCAGACACAACTTTACCCAGAAGGGTTCTGCTGAGCCCTGGGGCAAGCAAATTCTTGAGCTTAAGATTTCTGTTCATGTTTGACTTCATGACGTCCTCCCCAGTGACAGGAGCATAGTTTTACCAATTAAAGTAACTGTGGAAGCCAGGAAGTGGGAAGGACTTCTTGTCCCCATGGTTCTCCCTGTCCCCGCTGAGGTATAACAATGTCAAACATAGCTGTGGTGCTGTGGCTCCCAAGGGCTGACTATTTAAACAGCTGCAGGCTCCTGGGAAAGGCCATCCATAAAACTCATCTGCCACCATCTGACCAGAAATACTCAGAGCTGGCTGAGGGGTCTGGACGGGGCTATCAGGTCATGTGGAAAGTCCCCAGCCCATGGCATGGGGGTTTGAATGAGATGGTCTTGAAGGTCCTTTCCCACCCAAACCATTCTATGATCCTAAAATTCTATCTTGGATAGAATAATCTCTATAAAATATCAGTAAAGATAGTATCAATTGAGATAATAAGCCCTGACTAGAAAGACACTCCCTCAAAAATTGCTGTATTCTGCATGGCAGGTCTGTTCAGCCCCCATGAAGATCAGACTACAAGCATCATCCATACACCCACCCCTAAAAGTCCACTTTACAGACCAGGGCTGAACTGGAGAAATAAATTCAATTGACATTTTCCCTCTATAATGATATTTTTTTCCCCCCAGACCTTTTGTTATAGAATGTGACCATTTTTTGGTAAAAACCTGCTTAGTACTGTGCTGCATGTCATGAGTGCAAACTATGCAGGATGCCCTAAGTGTCCCCAAGCATAGGAGCTGTCAGGGAAGGGTTTGTTATCTTACCTGTGGGATTGAGGAAATCCCTGTTTTCTTCTCATTCCATTTAAAGTGGATTCACACCGTGGTGGTAATCTGTGGATCACTGCCTGGTTCACAAATCTAAATAGTAATAATAAAAACTGGCACTTTCTAAATTCAGTCTCCAAGCTTTTATTACTTATCCTCAGCTTGTCTAATGACCATAGACACCCATTATAAATAGATATTCTGGTTGGGTTTTGCAGCAGAAGGCCCTAAAAAGAGGTGTATTTTTAAGAGAAAATTGATCCTCTGAAGGCTGAAGCTGCCCTGCCGCTTTTTGGAAGAAGCAGATCAGACATGATGGAACATCTTTATGAATGTCCTTTCTGACAGGTTAGTACAACCAACTGGCAAATGAATTTTTCCCTGTCCTTAGCACTGCCTCATCCATGTGCTAGTTAAGTCAAAATTGGACAAGTGTAGAATAATATTTTCTTTAACAATAAATGGAGGTATATGGGCTTAGCTACTTTTACAGTCCTACTCCACAGAGTACCACGCTCAGATATGGTAAAGTTTAGGTCATGGCAGTGTCTAAATACACCTTGTAGACAGATCAAGCACTGCTTCATGCATTTCAGAAAGTCTGTGTCTATCAAGAGTCCTCAATTATTTCTAATAGTTCCAAAAAAATGGAGCACAAGAACCCATCCTGCTGGGCAAGGTAATAACAGCAAATAACCATGACATCCAGAGTAACAAATAGACATCATTCGTGTGGGAGATTTTGGAGAGAAGGAGAAGAGTTTTTCCAAGTCTAGGAAGGGAAAAAGGAAAAAAAAAAACCTCAAAGGAACTTTGGAAGATTAGCTGCAATATTACCAAAGTATCCATCAGATCCCTTTCACATTTCAATTAGTTCATGCTGAGCCAGAGTCCAGTGCTCTTTCCTGAATGCACAGTTTAGCACACCAAGAGCTAAGAATTCATCTCAGCAGATAACTTAGGGCTAATATCAACACAAAATAACTCTTTGGGATTTAAAAAAAAAAAAAAAAAGAGCAGCCTAAAGCAAAATGCCATTCTCTCTTTCCCCTCTCTTTTTTTCAGTGAAAATACAATCATTCTGTTCATCAGCAACCACAAAGAACCAACAAGTCTCCTGGCCCAGAGGTTTTCCACCACTTCCAGCCTACAATGGCTAATTCAAGTGAGAACTTCCTGGTAGGGAATTATTCAAAACACCTACAATGCTTCCAGATCCCTCCCACTACCTTCTGCTCTTTGAGGGCCGCCACAAAAATCTCAACTCAGCCTTGTTCCACAGTCAAAAAACATTCCCACAGATACAAGCATCAGGATGAGCACAGGAATTAAAAATGCAGGTGCTTCTGCCTCCAAATCATGGGTTTGATCTTGGCAGCTCCTTTCACAGCAGCATCTTTCACGTAGGAACCAGGATTCCCTGGGCTTTGCTCATGAAATTCCCATCATTCTGCCCCTGTCTCAGCAAGTCCTGTGCCACACAGCTCCTTTCCTGGTCACAAGAGCCAAAAAAACCACTTTGATTTGTGACTCATGGACCAGCTGTGGCTGCTGCTTGTGGTGGAGTGAAAAAATCCTTTTCATCTTTGCTTGCTTAAAGGGAAAAATACTTAAAATAACGTGGGAGTGGGGAGACCTGCTCCACCTGTGTGTTCATGCCCTGCCTCCTCCTCTGTTGCATGACCCCCTTGCCAAATGAATCCCAAATCACCCCTGAACTCAAATTTGTCTCTGGCACAGGGGAATGCAAAGCTTGAGTGGCCTTGCTGGGTCACATCATTAAATAAATCAAAGCAGGGCCAATGTTTGAAGCCATATTTACCGAAGATATTTAAACTAACCCACTGATCCTGTTTAATTTGCCTTTTTCACCAATAGGTGGTGCCAATAATTTATGCATTCCCATCTGCTGGGCAAAGAAAGGACTTGGAGCAGATAATTTGTCTATGCTGACTGCGAGCAGAACATCTGGAGGGAAGAGTTTTGACCCAGGAAAACGCTGGGAAAGGGAATTTTGTTGAAATAACCATACCCTAGAGGTGGAAAATGGTGAGGAGAAAGCCTCATGGTTTAAGGCAAGTCATACAACTAAAGCAGAATATCCTTCCTTTGCATGATTCAGAACAAAAAGCTCTTCTTGGCCATGCAGACACCAATATGTGCATTACAGCACAAGTCTTCAGATATGAGTCAGCCTTAGTCCTCCCTTTAGTCAACAGCACTGTGCCAGGGAAGGC
Organism: Fringilla coelebs; assembly: GCF_963513975.1. Lineage (NCBI taxonomy): Eukaryota > Metazoa > Chordata > Aves > Passeriformes > Fringillidae > Fringilla > Fringilla coelebs. Next base: position 3,384,341 of record NC_140032.1, read on the forward strand.
AGGAAGAGACACCAAGAGGGAATCTATTGATTCATTGAAAGGAGAAAGAATCAAAAAATACCCCTTTGACAAAGCCTTTTACATTAAAACCCACAGCTGGCATTTCTGTGGGCACTCAGATCAATTTTAGCCAAGCAACAAAATGCCAAGGCTTACTTCTTCAGGTTGGATATCAAATTCCACGTTTAAAATAATTGATGTGATTGTATTTTGGTTATTTGTTGTTTGGGGATTTATTTTCTTTTTGCATTTTGCTGGTATGTTTGCTCTTCTTGACCCCTTCCCATTATCATTTTGTGATCTTGGGTTAATGTTATAGTGGAATGAAATGTCACTAATTCCATAAAAGGTAAGATAACCTTTGGAAAACATTTAAGCAACTTAAATATATATTTATGTATTTTTTAAATTACTAGATTTAAAGCCAACATATTAGATATTTGTTGGGAGGAGGGAGGACTGGATGACGCCAGCAGAAGTCTGAGTGCCAGAAAGCAGATTCTAGAAGCCAAATCCTTAACTTTAAATTTAAGTCTAGTTGGCTTAGAAAGACTTTATCATTATAGCCCAACATGAATAAATTGAAAAAAGTATTTTTAAAATGATAACATTCCCTGGCAGGAAGAGACAAAACCTCAGTAGTTTCTTTAGCAGCACTTGTGTGTATCACAAAAAAAAAAAAAAAAATTATAAATAAATGACTTTCTCCCTCTCAAATGGAAACCACCTCCTCTATAAACCTCTGACTTTTTAAACTTGAAATCCTGGGGTTTTTTGCTGTAACCTCACAGAAGAATTCTCTTTGTGTCTTTACTGCTGTTAATCAAAAATCAGTGTCCTTGTTCTTGTGCTGAGTGTGGAGAGGAATGGAAAACTGTAATCTATGTCCTGGGCAAATTGTATTTATTGTCTCAGTGCCTTGAATGTCAAACCTGCAAAACAGAACAGTTTGTTTTGCTGTTGTTGATTTACTACTAAAATAAGTTTTCCTACTCCCTGTGGTTGAGCCACAGTGTGCCAGGCAGCTTTTGCCAGGTATTTTCATGTCAAATTCACAAAAGATACAATTTTTTAAAGTGAATTTTTACATTTCCTGTGAGAAGGAGTAGAGAAGGGGAACGGGTCGTGAGCTGACAGCCACCAGTACAAGAGTGTTTATCCATTGAGGCAAATTCACAGCCAGGATGAGATGGTGGAAACACAAAAGACCTTGCAGTGATGATTAAATCAGTATATATCTTGTTTCTGATAGTAATAAATAGAAATCTGTAGGTGCCTGACCCATGTTGTAAATATTTATTACGAGTTTTGAAATATATCAAAGAAGGGGATCTTCAGGGGACGGGGTCACATCTCAGGATCATTCCAGTCCTTTTCCTAACATCCCTGAAGTTAATCCATGCCCAAAAATCATCAGTTCACCAACAACCTCCTCATGGTCCTGCGGCCCTTTAGCCACAGAAAATTTCCAAAAATGAAGGCTGGAGCAGCAGCCTGACTGTGCTTTAAATGGAAAGTCAATTAATTGAAATGGAGCCTTTGAACACTGATCTTAACAGAGTTTTCCTTGCACACAGCCACCAGTCTGGCCCAGAGGTCATTGCCTTAATTAATTTTGGCTTCAGTGTATCATGCTAAGATGGTGCCCTTTCATGTGTTTACCCTTCTTTTTAACTTATATATGAAAATACTGATCGTTCTATTAAATGTCCATTTGATTCAACCACAAGAGGAAATCATCTGAGTTAATATTGAATTATTTCTTTTGGGTAGATTTAGTGAGGTTACAGCTGCCTCACCATTTCTTCAAATATTGATCTCTCTGCAGCTCCCAGAGGAGCTGTCCAGAGAAAATCAATGAGCTTCAAGTGAGTAAAGGAAGAAGGGACTGAAGAGGCAGGTTTCACATATGTAAATTGACACCTTTTTTCACCAGAATGAAGAAATTCAGAGTAAAATTAAAGTCCATAGGAACACATGTTACAGAATCAAATGAGTCTCTCTAGCTCCTGCAGCAAATAATCTGTAAGAGGCTCATGGAAGAAGAAGGGAAGTCCTTATAAATGTGATTTCATTTCTTCCACAGAGAAACACGGATCATAAACTTGTTATTTTAAGTGCATCACAGAAGTAGCAAAATATATGCACAAGGAATAACTTTTGCATCTCTAAATTTAGTAACTCAGCACCAGCTCTGTTAAGCCTGAGACACTTATCTGGAGCAGCCAGAAGATGCAGAGCACCAGTCCCTCATATTTTACCATCTCAGGGACTTTACACAGAGCAATAAAGAGCTGTTGACATGAGACAATGCTAGAATCCAGTTTGAAAACTCACCCTAAAGTTGTATTTGTCCAGAGCTGAGCTCTTCCTTTGTTTGGGTTCTGTTTCCTCTCACAACTAACGAGATGTGCCAGCTGCCTTCAGAAAGCCTCGGGCATCCCAATCCCTGCCCTGAGCAGCCCAACAAGTTCTGCCTTCAGCAGCTGCCTTGTGACTTCCAAAAGTCCTTGAGGTTCTGCCTGAGACATCCACTATGTCTAGAGTCTATCCACTTTTCTGGTTTGCTCTTAAAAATGTGACATTTATATAACAAAAGTCTCTTCCAAACCTAGGAACTCTGGCTGTAGTGCCTGTTGTTATCATGTCCCATCCCCTTTGACCTGACAGGCTGAGTCAACACCTTTTTGCAATGGTAAAGACTGGGAGGAATTACAGGAGTAACTCTCAATTTGTTTGCTCTTTCACCCTGGAATACCCAAGGCCATCATCCTCTTGTACCAAGCTATTTATTTTCTTCTGCAGGTGAATGTATTTTGATCAGTTAAATTTGTTGCTGAGATCTACAGACCAAAACACCATTTAAGAAATGGCCCAATAAACAAGGATTATGTGGAAGCACATCTACAAAATATTATCACTTCCATTTTTCAAACCCTCACAAGTGCCCAGCTCTGCTTTATCATGATTTTTGGGAGTGTGAACACTTCGTTCTCTGTCACTTATCTCAGGAGCAGGTGCATGAATCCCTGTCTCCCATCAACCAGTTATTTTCTATCCCTTGTCTTTTCCATCTAAGCTGCAAGGAACTGCTGGAAATTATCTAAATGTTGGCTCAGAGATTTTCAATTTAACATCCAGTAGGATAAAGATCAAATTTTCACCTGCAGGACCGTGAACTGTGATCCTCTGGTAGATCACAGAATCATTTGGGTTAGAAAAGAATTTTAAGATCATCAAGCCCTACTGCTCCCCAGCACTGCCAAGGCCACCACTGACCCATGTCCCCAAGTGCCACATTTATATGTCTTTAAAATCTCTCCAGGGATGGGGACTCCACCACTGTGCAGCTCTTCCAGTGCTGGACAACCCTTTCCATAAAGAAATTTTCCCTGACAGCCAATCTAAATGTCCCCTGCCACAACATGAGGCCATTTCCTCTTGTTCTGTATTAGGTTGGAGGGTGATGCACTCGGAATTGGATCTTCTTCAGCAAACACAACCATCCTGGGGTTGGTGTAAGATACATCTAACTGGGCATCACACATCCAAGGCTGGACACATTCTAATGCTGGCTTATCCTTAGACTAAGACAAGGATTAGGCCTTGTATTGCAAAAAAATCCCACAGAATGTGATATTATTTTGTTAGTTGTCAGATAAAAAGGGTTTTTTTAATCCTTATTTCAGGAACACAAGGAATGCTAACACCCCCTTTATTTGTCTGAGGAAAAAAAAAATCCAACCAAATGGGTAAAACTATTTTAAGTGGAGAGTTGTTTTAAGTTATGAAAGAAATTACAGTGAAAAAGAGGTTGTTTTGGACCTCTGAGAATAGAGGTGCTTTTAAGGGTAAATATATTCATTCTATTGGTTGCTCAAAGAACAGCATCCCTCACTGTAGGGCAAAGTAAAATGTCCCAGGATTTGTTTCCCTGGAAAGTGGAAATGTGCAGGAGAATAAACCAGATGTGAAATCCTAGAAAGACAATGCACATTTTGTGCTGGTCTCGTACACTCTGTTCTCAGCTTATGGAAGCAAAATGAGACCTCATTAAAAGGTCAGCTTGGAAAGAGAGGAAACAGGCCAGTTCTCAGGAGATATTTTTGTCAAATTTCCAAGAATCCAAATGCAGTCTGGTCTGAGAAAGGGCCCTGTTCAATAGAATAAACTTCTAGAAAAGAACTGGAGGGTGAGAACTATGTCACCACAACTTTTTTGTTGCTCTGGGAGTCACATCACTGTTGCCCTGCCAGACTTCACTCCTTCAGCAATCCCATGTACTTACCCCAGCTGTTTCTGTTTGTCAGCCAAACCGCCACATTCTCCTGGTTGGATTATTCTTCTGTCTTCCTTCCATTAAAATATTATCACTCATTTAGGAAAGCTGCCACTTGTCAGTCTTTCAAACACAGTCTTGTCCTGGATTGCCAAGCAAATTGTGTTCTGCTTGCCATCTGGATGGCAGTTATCTTCTGTACAGTGGGCAGTTTTCCTTATCTCTTCCACACCCACTCCTCCCTCCAGAGAGACATCTGCTGATAACAGGCTATTGAATGTCCCTGCATGGCTGATAAGAACCACAGCATCCCATTGGGAGATGTGAGCCCAGGGGGAGGAGCCAAGCATTCCTACCTGGATAGAATCTTGGAATTCTAGAACACCTGCATGGCTTTCTCCACTGGATTTCCCAGAGGAACAGCTGCTGCCTCTTCTTCCACTGGATCTTCAGAGGAAGACTGCACCTTTCTACAGGATCCCTGCTGCAGCAGAACCACACCTGACACTCCAGGAGGGCTGCAGCCACATTTCCAATTGGATTGCTACCAACACCCTGACCCAGAGGGTGTCAGGTTGAGTTCTGACTCTGTCAGGGTTGTTTTGGTTTACTGTATTGTTTATTTCTTCCCTATTAAAGAACTGTTATTCCTGCTCCTATATTTTTGCCTAAGAACCCTCCTAATTTCAAATTTATAACAATTCAGAGAGAAGAAGTTTACATTTTCCATTTCAAAAAAAGCTCTTACCTTCCTTAACAAAAACCTGTCTTTCCAAACCAAGACAAGTCTTTGCACTGAAGAGCTCATGCTTTTGTAGGTGCTGTCTGAGCAGGACACAGGAGAGAGCCGAGTCCATGCCTGGTTCCTCTCCACTGGCTCCTGGATTTGCTGAGGAGCAGGAGCATTATCCCTTTGGAAGGAACATTTAGCAATTAAGAACCATCTCCTGTGAGACACTGAATGGTTGATGTTTTCATGGCTTCAACAATGCTAAAATTATGGGAGGATTTTTTGCCTGCTGTAAAACAAACTGCAAAGAAAGAACTGCTCAGCTGTGACCACTGAAGCCACCCTTCACCAAATATGCCTCCTGACTGGAATTTGGGCTGTGACAGGAACCTGGGACAAGATAAAGGGGATATTATTGTCCAACCCCAGATCTAAGGAGAAAAACGTATCCAGAAGTGATCCTGGAAGAGAGACTGGGATGCTGCTGGCTCAGACAATGAGAGGGAAGCTGCTGCTGTGCAGAGTACCTGAGGGTGACACAGCCCAGCCCAGGCTACAGCTGGTGATGGATGAGATAAGGAAAGAGGGCAACCCTGTGAGGCAGGAACTGTCTCCTTGTCCTTATCAGAGAACTCAGCTGTGGCAACTCCCCTGCCCAGGAGATCCTGGGGCACTCACAGGTGGCCTGAAGGTGTTCACTCTTTCACTCTGCTGAGGGGCCATCATGGGCCCAGCTGCACTCATGTGATTGGCAGCTGTATCAAATTAGAATGTGTCAAATTCTTCTAAAGTACCCCCTGATCAACAGCATTCCACATTCAGGTGCTCCTGATCCACAGCATTCCATCATCCAGGTGCTCCTGATCCACAGCATGCCATCCTCCAGGTGCTCCTGATCCACAGCATTCCATCCTCCAGGTGTTCCTGATCCACAACACTCCATCATCCAGGTGCTCCTGATCCACAGCATTCCATCATCCAGTGTCCCTGATCCACAACATTCCATCATCCAGGTGCTCCTGATCCACAACACATCACCCAGCTAAGTTCCCCATCCCAGGGGAGGTACCTGGGGGTTCCTACCTGAACTGAGTGAATATAAACCCAACAGATGTGATGTTTTGAGCCTCTTTGTCACCATCTGATGGGTTCAGTCTTAGAAGTTATTCTAAGTCTCGTTGTGGATCTTGTGGGTGGTGAGATCTTTTTGCTCCTTTTCTCCTCTTTTTCGTACATTTTGTAAAGTGATATTTTTGTGCTTTTATGTTGCCATTTACTATAGATAATAGCAACCTAAATGGCTCCACAGCAGTCTTCCTGTGCAACCAAATTGTTCTGCAATAAACCCTACATGTGTGCATTTACAGACACTGGTCATTCAGTGTCATCTCTCTAATCCACTCTAAGGGATTTATTAATGAGAACCTGGGTTACCCTCACATTCTAGGGTGGGTTGTAACATCCCTCACAGGGTGAGATTTCTGCAATCAAGTTCAAGCACAGTATCTTAGCATGTAATGTATATAAGCAAAGATCAGGTTTTTCTGAAACTTGTAGACAGCTGGAAATGCAAATTGAAAAAAATTCCAAAGGTCCCTGAGCTCCTTAATTGTGTGATGCTGGTCACATGCTGTAAGAATGTGTTAAATACCACAAAATCACATGGAGCTGAACAACATAAGTGTTCTCCTGAGAGAGATTGTCATCTCTCATCCCAACTGCTCCACACTAAGCTGTGAGAGCAGAGTGGAAAATGAGAGCAGGATATCTCGGTCTGAGATCAGTGCAGAGCTCATGGACTTGGAGGATTTTTTTCTGTTGGAGTAAAAGAGAGAGATAATATATACACCCTTGACTGAGAAAAATACTGAAATATGGAATGAGACAGATCAATGAGCAAACCAAAAAAGGAACAATCCATTTAAACCTCAGGAAATAACACCAGCTGGGGCAGGGAGAAGGCTTGGTGACACCGGTCCTTTCAAGCATCAGCATCTCTGATCAGAAATCTATATTGGTTTTAAAATACCAGGTTCCTCCTAGCAAGTTCAAATTACAGAGCAGAAGCAGAGCTCATGGAAAGACAAAACTCCCTTTAAAGGTTAAAGGAAGGAAGTGACACAGATTATTTTCATGCCCTGTTAAAATCTGTGCTGCTCAGTTGAGAAGCAGGAGCGAAATGTTAACTCTTTTCTTGCAAGGAGGAGACATTGAATAGGAATCTGAAAGGTCAAGGCCTGGCAAAATGCATCTGCAGAAGAGAGCAGTGCCTTGTGTTGCCCCATCACTTCTCACCCCCAGAATTCCCAGTGTGGCTCCTTGCAGCTCTCTGGAGAGCTCTGCTGGGCATGGTGAGAGCTGGATCTTCTTGGCCTGTTGTAACCTGTGACTGCAGTGGGTCAATTTGCAATTAGATAAAAGAGTTAATGCTCACATTCAGCATGGAGATGACAAGGACCTCTTGGGATGAGTCCAGAGGAGGCCATGAGGATGCTGTGAGTGCTGTGGAGACAGGCTGAGAAAGTTTGGGGTGTTCATCTCGGAGCAGGGAAGGGTCTGGTGAGACCTTACGTGTCCTTTCCAGTACCTGAAGGGGATACAGAAAAGATGAGGATGGAATTTTAGCAGGGTCTACTGCAATAGGGCAAGTGTTTTAAAATAAAGGAGGTTAGGTTCAGACAAGATATAAGGAAGAAATCTTTTAACAATGAGGTGATGAAACACTGGCACAGGCTGCCCCATCCTTGGAAATATTCAAGGTCAGCTCAGACGGGGCTCTGAGCAACCTGACCTACTTGAATGGACCCTTCCAACCCAAAGCATTCTATGATCCTATATTTAAAAAAAAAAACACCCCAAAACACTGAAACTTTGTCACTTAGTTGCTTGCAAACCATTCCTGGAGCTGCTTTTTAGGTGAGGGAAGTGGGTGAGGCAAAGTCTTTGACAGGGAAAATGAGCAGAGCTCTCTGTACAGCAGCAGGTAGGAATCTGGTTTAGAGCCTTTTAAAAAAAAACCTCCCTGCTTTGATGTGGCTTGAAGCTTTTTCTAGCAAGTGAAACAGCACTCCAAGCTCTCCTTTACTGCAGATAACATCCTGGAGAGCCAAACTTGCTGGCATTCAGGGCACAATCATTGCTGCTGACAGAGACAAGACTGCTCAGCAAGTTACTGCCTCGGATTTTTGGAGTACAAATTGTGTAATTTTGGGGCCTGCTACCCACTCTGAGAAACAAGCAGGTATCTGAGCAGAGTTGTGATGCTCACACTGATTTTCTGGGGGCTGTCCTTCAGCCTATCTGGCCTGCAGAAGTAGATTAATCTCACTGCTCCATTTCACCTTTCCTTCCAAACATCTTATACCACCCTGCAGTGATGAAGAGATCCTTCAACTATCACAGAATGGTTTGTGTTGGAAGAAACTTTAGAGACCATCCAGTTTCAACCATTCCTACCATGGGCAGGGACACCTTCCACTATCCCAGGTTGCTCCAAGCTCTGTCCAGCCTGGCCTTGAACAATTCCAGGGATCCAGCCATAGCTGCTCTGGGCACCCTCACAGGGAAGGCTTTTTTTCCTAACATGCAATCTAAATAATCTAAATCTCTTTTAAAATCATTCCCTCTTCTTCTATTGCCATTTGCCAGTATAAAAGTCTCATTCCCTGTTTTTTATAGGTCCTCTTTAAGTACTCAGGTGCCACAGTAAGATCTTCCTGGAACCTTTCTCTTCTCCAGGCTGAGCAACCCCAGCTCTCAGCCTGTCTCTGTGCCTTTGTGCAACAGGGCTGGGCTCTACCCTGAGGTTATATTTAATGAGCTGGTGAGGGCCCAAACCCATGGGGAGGTGTAGACAAAGTTCTTGGCTGGTCCAGAGCTGCAAGTGCAAAGTTCTAGCAGTAGATGATGATTGAGAGACTTCATATCCTGATGACATTTATCTGGGTTTATATGTCTGGCTCAAGCTGTCTCAGGTCTTCAACATCTGGGGAAAAAAATGAAGAGTGTAGTGTAGTTCCGCAGAACTAGAAGAGGGTCTGCCTCAGGAAAAAACCAGATTAAAAAATATCTTGGTTATGAGTGTCATTGCCCTGGATTCCAGTTTTGTCCCTGTGGGTCATCAGCTCCACCAGTGAATACCAATCTTCAAATACTGGACATTTTCCAGGTCCTTTGCATTCATGTGCAATAGGACAGGAACAGCACAGTGAGGAATACCAATGAAATATAATTCCTGAGTGTGACTATTAGTATGGATATATCTCACTCCCAGGATGGTTTTTTGACAAAATGAATTTTACCCAGGAAGCCAAAATCATGAACCTCTCCTCCAAACCCAGGAAAATCTATGTGCTATTTTCTTAACTAGTGTAAATCAGTGTTTATTGAGTAACAAAAGGTTTGAGAATCTGGACCTCAATCAGGGGCTTTTATTTTTCTAAAAAAGGAAACAGGAAATTAAACGCCGTGAATTAAAAATATATGCAAATAATGCAATTAGCTATTTCTGTCAACAGCTGAGAATTGGCCCAGTGTTACATGCAGAAAGCCTCAAACCCATCACTCCAAAAGTTTTTCCAAAACAAGATTGTTTTCACAGATACTATTGGAAATCCATGAGCCTGCACCAAGAAAAGCAGTTGCCTGATAAAGGGATGAGTGCTGCTGGCACAGCCCTGCCTGCACACAGAGCACATCTATTATTGCTCCACAACGTCACAGAACTGAGATATGGTGACCTGGCTGACACCTGGAGGAGATGAACCTCATGTTCTGAAGCATCCAATTTTGTTCCTCATCCTCAAATCTGCAGCTCCAACCTGCAAGATCCCAATCTGCAATTCGCATGAGCGTGTGGGCTCCTGCAGCACTCGCTGTAGCCAAGAGGATTTTTACTGAGGAAATGGAAAATGCTGCTTGCTGGACACACAGAGGGTGAATATTCCAGCTGGCACTGTTTTCTAGGAGTACTAAAAATTTCCATCAGAACAAGGAACCCCTCTCACAGCAGCAGGGACCATATAAGTACTGAAAGCAGAATTTAGTCTGCATTAAATTGGAGAGGTGGAGGGGTTGTGGGGAGGGGAACATCAGCCCAGAGGGTGGGATGGGGCTCTTCCCTCTCACCACAGATTCTGGAGGTGGTGTCCTCCCTTAGCTTGCCATCAGGACTCTCAGAGCTGTCTCCTAAATTGCAAGGGGTGTGAAGTTCAGTCCAAAACATGAAAGAGCTGGCACTCACTTTCCCATTAAGAAGGTTGTGCCAGATTCTCTAAATCCATCTCCCCAAGCCAGGCAGTGTGAAAGCTGAGGAGCTGCACCCTCTAACCCAGAGAAAGGCAGGCAGGAGCCAAGCCAAGTTACACTAAAGCAAAGACAAGGACTCTGACTGATAAGGGCTCTCTGACACCTCTCAGGAGGAAATGGGTCACTTAAGAGCAAATCAATCACTTTTCCTGGAAGGTGAATTAGCCAAATGATGTGAGCAAAAGGTATTAAAGGCTGCTGAAGAAAAGGTTTGGGCCTGTAATGAATAACTATTGCCAGGAAGGGATTTCCAGTGATTGGATTCGTTGTTCCATCTTTTGAAAACTACTTTATTTATGGCTGCAATAAATAGAAAATTGGTATATCCTATGGCCTAGCAGGGTATGGGAAGCAACACATAGCTCTGTGATTCACAATCAAAATGGTCCAGTGTGTGAGTAATCATTCCTTTCCCTTCTTCTCTTTGGAGAAACTACAAAATTTAAAAGTTGGTCGTGAGCCCTCCAGTTACTTGTCTAAATACAAGGCCATGCAGATGTTGGTAAGGTCACAAACTTCTGTAAACTGGTGGTTGTTTGGTTTATTACAAGGATTACTGGGTGGGATTCCTGCAAAACCCAGGCCTTGGAATCTGGAGTGACCCATTTTTTTGTGGGGTGTGCTTATTTCCATCAACTGAGGATCCTGCTTGTTCCATTTAATAGCTGCAACCTCAACTGGTGATGAGGAGAAAACCTCAACAATGAATTTCAGAGAAATTTCAGGGAGAGGTACTTGAAAAAATAAGTCAGTCAGAAATGCCTAAATTGAGAATGCACCATTTCCATTCTCCCTCTTCTCCACACTCACATCTGGACTGGAAGCACTAGAAATGGTATCAAAATTGTGTGGCTACAGGAATCAATAAAACTCTCCCCCTCTGTGCACGACCTTTATGTATTTCTGATTAATTTGTATGACTCACTGCAAGTTTTATTCAGGATTGCATAGGACAAGGCTGACAGGAGCAGCATGGCTGGATGGTGGGAGCAAGAAGTGTCTCTTACAGCAGCCCTTAACATTTAACAGTTGGATTTGATGATCTTAGAGGTCTTTTCCAATCTTTGAGCTCTGTAATTGGTATATTCTGTCTCCAAAACCACTTTTTCTCAGGACTTCATATTCCTATGCAAGACATCCTGAAGAACTTCTATGAAAATTTCATCAGTCATTTATAAAATTCCATATTATTGTTGTCTTGATTAAAACTCAGAAAATCTCCCTTGCCTTGGCCACTGACCCTGACTGTACCTACATTTTGCATGGTGCTGCTTGAATGGAGGGAACAGGGGTTTCTCTCACATCTCTGGAGGAGTAAACTCACCCTCACATGTTAATTAACATGTCAGCTTCACTCAACTATTCAAATCTACCTCTTGTTGCTCCTGGCAGTACTTTGCAGCAGGATCACAGAAATATTCTGTGTGCTTGATCCAACAGAAGATTCCCTGTAATAAGGAGAAAAAAATCAAAAACGGAAGAGTTACAATTGGAACAGAGTAAATCTCAAAACATATTAATTTACACCTTTGTTATGGTCATTTTGTCCTCTCTGAGTGTGAGAGGTGGTAGCCTGGAAGACTGAACACAGGATGATCATGACTGAACATAAAATGATCATGTCCCCATTATCTCTTCATCTTCAGTGCAGCTGGGCAAGTTTAGAGGTTCAGAAACCTGGTTGTTGTCAAAAAACACCCAGACAAGCTCAGAAATAATTTGTCAGTCAAGTGGAAAGAGGCCATCGGGGGGTAGGAGAGAGAAAATAGGGGTTTGCAGGAATAATAAAAATAATTTCATTCTTGCCAGGACAGAGAGGCTGTTCCCATCTGCAGAAGGAGTTGCCATTGATTTTCTGCCAAGGGGGGATGCGTGCTTCTCCCTGGTGTGCAACACTGCTGATAAACTGGAGACCTGCCCTCCTCCCACAGTGAAATGGGGAAAGGGCCATCCATGGGATCCATGGGATGATGGTGAGTTTCTGTTTCTTCTTTCCCAAAGGAACACCAAAATCAAAGGATTCAATTGGTGAGTTTCTCTTTCTTCTTTCCCAAAGGAACACCAAAATCAAAGGATTCAATTCATCTGCACTGTCTCTTTAAATGTGATGTGTTGTCAGAGCAGGAACTTCATTTTTAGGATGCAAAAGGTTTTCAGAATAGGGATTATTTTTCTCCCCAGCGTTTCTTAAAGGCTGTCAGAACCTCCCTCTATTCCTCACACCATCTTTCTTCTCCATGCCACCTGCCTTCTGTTAGATTAAATCCCACAAGAAAGGAAAAAGGAAAAGGTCCAAGATGAATAAGTGTTGATAATATTGAAAGACCTTTAAAGAACTCATGCTTTTTAAAGAAAATGAGCCAAACCTCACCTCTCAGCAAACCTAAGGAGCCCTGCTTGCCCTTTCATACTTCAAAAATCCCTCTGCCAGGCTACAGTTATCTCTGGTGCTTCCCAGGGCTTCAAACACTTCCCTCTCACTGCTGCTTCTATTTTTGCTCCCAGTGCCACGGCCAGAGTGCTCTGGCTGTCCAGAGGGAAGGTTCAAGAGGGGCAGGCAGCCTGAGCAGATCCCATTATGGATAAGGCAGGATGCCTTAAAACACTTCTCCTGCTCCCTGGGGAGTTGTTCAAGAGGAGGAAACTCCTTGGACTCACTGAGGGCAGGGAAAGGGCTGCTCCTTGTACGTTGACCAGAGGAAAATGTCAAATGCTCGTGTCACACTCCATATTTTTTGTGCTGTCACCCAACCCTGTCCTTCATTTTGTGGGTCATCTTCTTTGCAGGTTTTAGCAGCCTTGCTACAAGTTTTATTTTATATACATTTCTTTCTTAGTATCTTTTATGAGTCTCATTCTTAGCTTGAGATACTTCTTGGACTCTCCTTTGTCCTTCAAGAAGGTTTTTTCTCCTCTGTGTCGGTTGAGATCTGATCTTTTCAATGCCTCCAGATGCTCAGATAAAGTTCCTGTGTCCTGTAGAATACACACAAAGGTAAGGCCCAAGCTCTGTGCTTTTAGACTCTTTTGTTTCTCAATAATTCATGAAAAAACTTGATCCCAACCAGAACATATGATTATGGAGATTGACAGGAGAATGTCCTGCTACACCAGTAAAAATGAATTTAAATAAAGTGTGAAAATCTCTAACACATCATTAATTTGGTTACTCATGTATTATTAGCATCCCCCAAATCAAACATTCCCACCCTTCTCCAATATTCACAAAAGCAAATGGAGAGAGAAGAAGAACCTAGGAAATGTTCATTTAGAATTATTGCATGCATGTGCTTTAAAAAATCCTGAATCATAATTTATCAGAGAATTTCTGATGAGATGGATATTAGTATCCCCATTCATGATGATTCTAATTACTGCACTTGATGTTTTTACTTTTGTAGTCACAGGGTTCAACAGTTTTTCTTTCCTTGACACTGTAATATTATAAAGTTGTGTTAATCTTGCAATGCAAAGAAATACTTCCATGCAAAAAGCAAGACAGTAAAAAGCAAAATAACCTTGGAAGTACATGCAAGCTTCTTAAATAAATGAAAAGATATTCAATGCAGATTTCAGTCTCTGACAGAGTGAAAGAGCATTGCAGGAGAAAAATGAAGATTTTCATTAAGTGACAAAAATAAAATCTAGGAGCCAGTATCAAAATTAACTGTTCCAAGCCATAATTAAAAAACCCAAAACCAACCCAAAAAAACCCCCAAAAAACCAAAACACGCACACACACACACAAATCCCACAAAATGAAAACCAAAAAACCTGAACTACAAACCAAAACTCCACTCTTTCCAAATGTTACAAAAACCCAAACTAAACTAAGTATGTGAAATGCTTTGCCTTGCACTTGCCTTAGGCTAAACATGGTCACACTGCTGTATACCGGGACCAGCTGAGATGCAATAAATTCAGTTAGCTAAGCTCTCTGTCTCTAAAGGTAATTTGCTTTTCCCAAACTTATTTTCCCCAATGTCCAGGAGTGAAAAACAGAGGTGAAGCCTGCAGAACAACTTCTGTGTGAGGAACAACTGAGCTGGACAAGTTTGTCTTTCAAGTTGCAAAAAGTACAGAAGGGGAAATGTTGAATATTAAATCTAGAATTTTATATGGGGGTTGAAAGATTAGGGTTAATGCTGGTGTAGCCACCAATGTGGAGATAACCTGAAAATTGATTGCTGCCTTTGAGAAGTCCATGGATTCCAAAATCAGTGGAAGGCAAAGTCTTTGAAAATTGTTGAATACAAAGATTTTGTTTGAAATTCATGAGTCACCAAACGCTAGGGTAGGATTCCTGGCAGAAGAACCAAGCTTGCCACATTTCTGTACATTTCTCTAAGTGTCTGCCAAACCCCACTGTTGGACAGGGAATTAATTAATTATTAATAAATAGTTTAATACAATTTTTTCTCCTGGCTCTGCTCAGTGTCTTGGAAGGAACTGGAGGCTGTACAGGAGCTGCCCCCACTCAGAACTGAATACATCAGCTTAAATTTACAGAAATGAGCATCAAATTAAAAATTGTCTTTTGTATGGAGCCAGCCATCAAGAGAAAGATGGAGCCAATTAAGTGATGCCAGAGAGCATCATCAAACTCTGCAGTCAGAGGCAGAGAAGCTGCAGTCAAAGACTGTGAGATGTGGAGAGCCCCCTCTCCAGTGAGATGACTCACTGGGCAGCCACAGCAGCTTGGCTGATCCAACTGATCTAAGGAATCTCTCACTCTGGAATGATGGTTGAAACAAAATTCCTTCACTTTGGACCTGCTCCAGGGGCATCACATTAAAACCTTGGACAGCACACGACACAACAAAATGCCTTCCTTTGTTGTTCTCACAAGATCTTTGCTGTTTTTTGTGGTCCTGTCTGGTAACTTCTATACTGAGCCACAAAAAGAAGAGTGAAGGGAGATAAATCTTCTAGCTGAGCCATATCTTTGTGGAAGTAGCTGTTCCCTGAGCTAATTTAATAATTCATTAGAGATATGTTCTCTCTTGAGTCCTAAATTCTGTCCTTTGCCAAGGAGTTCCTAGGTCTGCCTCATACTGTAGGAAAACTGTCTTTTCCACCTGAGCACCTGCTGGATCAGGCCTTGAATTTGATGAGAAAATAAGTAATTCCCTACTCTTCTTTGTCCATGGTTCTGTAGACCTCTGTCCAATCCCTGAATTCAGGTTTATTTTTTCCAGGACAGAGAGACCCAGGCAACACAGCTGCACTTTGTATGGAAGTCCTTCCATGTCTTTAATTGTACTCATTGTCAGTCTCAGTGGCTTTTCTATTTATAACAATCCCTTTAGCACACTGAGTGGCCAAATGCCTCATGGAGCTCAAGAGTCTGGGAGGACCATGAATTTATACAGTGTCATAATGATCTATTTTCCTTTCCATTTCTTTCCTAATGAGTCTTAGCATTCAATTTAGCATTTTTTGATTGCTGTTGAGCTCTGCAGTGAGGCTTTCGTGGAACTGTTGCCACCCTATCAAGCTCTCACTTGAGTCATAATGGTTTGATGAAAGCCCATCAGATTTGTTTTCAGGCATCCACCTTTACATTCATCGCCCCCTTCACTTCACATTTATCCACAGTGAATTTATTCCGTGCTTTTATTTCTCACTCAATCTTGTAACGTGTTTTTCCAATTTTTCACAAGTGGTTTTTGTACTTATTGCTCTGAAATAGATTCACATCTGCTGAAAATTTTGTCAGCCTCACCATTAATACACTTCTCTTGGGTCACTAATGCATCTCTTCAGCAGTGCAGTTTCCTACAGAAACTTTTTGTTGCTTCCCTCCCTTATGAAAGCCACTCACTCCTACTGTTCAGTTCCAATTTTTTAACCATATCAGGATTATCACTTCTGGGATTTGCAAATTCCCTCTTTTCAGGTATAATAGCAGGACTATCCTGGAAAACATCCAAAGTGGCTCCCAGTGCCCTTTAGAGGAGCTCATTAGGTTGTGTTTTCTGGTGAGTAGAAAGAAGGGTTCTTATCCTTGCAAAACTTGCTACAATCACGAGGAAGTGTTTAACTAATAAATTCTCTTGTGGATTTTGGAAGGAGTGTGGGGTTTGAAGGTGGATTTTGCAAGGTTCTTCTCCCTCACTCTATGCCTTGAAAGATTTTTCCTTTAACAGCTTTATAAATCTAAAGGAATTTTCAGCAATATAGCAGTGACCATCCAGCTACACTGTCAAAGGCCCAGATTCACCTTGAATCAAACAAACAAGTCTAGATTTTAACTTTAATATTTCTAAACTTTAATATTTCTAAACTGTGGTCTGCAGTAAGAGGAGGTTTATTTCTGCTCTACCTATTTTGGGATGGAAGTGATATCTTAAAAGCTATTCTTCTATTGATTTCAGGGAGAATGTTGACAAAGTTAGCCAAAAATGTGGTGGTGCTGATCAGGGGTGCTGATCTGTTCACCTCTGAGGGCATCCAATGCTCCATCAAAGCTAACATGGATCATCCTGGTCCCTGCTCCATCCAAGTCATGCCTCTGTAGTCAGTTGCTTTTTCTTTGCCTCTGCTGGGTATTTCTGATTGTGCCAAGCAAATTGAACCCTTCAAAGAAAACTGTGCAGTCTGGCCTTTAACAAGCAGATAAACAGCACATCTGATCCATAAACTCCTCCTGTTGGTTATTCCCTGGCAGTAATCTACAACACAAAAGCCACAATAAGCCCCTGGAGGGCTGGCAGTGCCTCCATCGACCGGTTCAGCACCTGATGCTGCAGCTCATTGTCACCGTGGGCAGCTGGAGTCACCACAGAGACACTGGATGACAGGGAGCACTGTCATCCCAAAAGTGCTTCCTGACAGTGCAGCAGCTCCCTGACACCGTAATTGGCTGTGGGAGACACTGGAAGCTCTGGATGCTGCCACAGAGTACCTGGAGGAGAATAATCACCAAGGAAGGGAGGGATTGCCATAAGAAACATATTTTTCTGAGATTAAAAGCATTTCATGAAAGCTGGAGAACAGATGGGAGTGGATAAAAGGCTGGGCCTAGAGTGAGCAGTGAATATTTCACATCCTCGTGAAACACAGCTGAGCTTGGCAATAAAGATATTTTACCCACCTTTCTGAATCAGCCAGTGCTCAGGAGAGCGCAGCAGCAATGAGGGAGTACAAAGAAGCATTATATGGTGCTTTTTTTTTGAGAAATCTGTAAATAATATGGACTAAAGTATTATGGAGGATATTTATTGAATATACAACGGAGTATTTTTGTATATTTGATTAAGACTTGACATTACGTTAATTACCAAATAACCCTCCAAAGTTAATCTTAGCTTGACTTGTTCTGCTGGCAGAAGTCAAATGATCAAATGTGACTGAGGGCTCATCTGCACACACAGTCATTCCACACCTTCCATATTGACATCATTAAATGGCAACTGTGGAAATGCTAATTGAAAGGGAACTCGAAAGGTCTCGAATTCCTCCTGAACAGCACAGCCACTCATAATGCAGATATTCCAGCGTTCTGCCCATAAATAATGTGCCCATTTCCTATCTCCTTAGGAAATGCAGGTTAGTATTCACAAGACCAGCTTTCATTTTTCATAGAAATAAAGAACTGTCCCAAGGAGAATCAACCTGGACTGATATAGAAATCCTCATCAATAATGCATCTCCCCACACTCCCAGATTCAAGGAAAGGACACCAGGTACTTTTAACTCCAACTAAAACTTGTTTTACCTCACAGAGTGTCAAATCTTTGGCTATCATTCCAAGAGCTAATTAGGACATAGTCATTAGAGGAGACACAGACTCCTCCTCAGAAAGGGATGGTGTGAAGTCCTTTTTCAGGGTTTGCTGTGTGGGTTCAGAACCTGATGGGGTCATTAAACACAGGTAGGAAATTAGCACACCCCCACGGAAATCAAGACATCAGATGAGCTTCCACATGAGCAACAAAGAGCTCTGGAAATCTGGAAAATTAAGCTCCCTCTTGCTGGCATTTAACCTCGGTCAGTGGAACTGTTCCAATGAATCCTGGCTGGACATTATGGAGCATATGCAGTGCATATCCAGAGGTACCAACTTTTCAATATTCCTTCCTTGTCAATATTCCTGAGCTGGGAGATGGCAATAGAAAGGGAGAGCTACCAAAACATCCTTCCATAATCACCATTTCAGGGCAGGGAGTCTCTTTTCACTGTGAAACCTGGAAGGATGTCTAAAGTCCCAGTTCTGGAACAACCACCCTGCAGGTGTTGCAGGCACAGGATCAAGGACAAAGCTAAAGAACAAAACATCAATAGGATGGGATCATGTTATCAAAGAGTCTTACATTAAGACCAAAAAATTACAGAGAATTGTGTTCAGACAAGGCAGTCCTGCCATTCACTGTGTATTATTTGGATTCTAAATATCTCTTGTTTCTTTGATCTTCAATACAAGAGGTACAAAGAACAGGACTAGAAAATTGAGCAAGTAAAATCTTCAAAAGCAGCAAGCAAAGAAAATATGTTCCACAAAATTTTCCTGTTGTTTTTCTTTTCTGTGTAACTACAAAACCCCAAAAGGTTTTAAAGGGGCACTATAAATTGAAGGGGTATTAAATACATATACATATAGATACACACCACCCCCTAAAGATGTATTAGACAACAATAATCTTCTGCAAGACCATTTCCTTAGCTAAATACCAAAGCTCTGAATGATAATAAAAATAAAAATGAAAAATAACCCTATTCAATAGGCAATGCAGCCAGGAGACTGAATGCCAGAGGTAAAAAAAAAGTAACATCAGTAACCACAGAAATTCTTGGGCACTTCACCAAAGCCTGGAGGTGTTAATTGAAGGCAATAAAATCACTACACATAATGATTATGACTTCAATGTATTTCTTATGGAGGTTAAGCTGTTTCCACGTGCTCTCAGCAGTTACCATCACTTGCACTCAAATCATCCTCTTGGTCCACCAGTCTAATAATCATTTATATTTCCCACCTGTTTCCTCAAATCTGTCTCTGGAGTAACAGTCTTTTCCCAAAGAGCAGGACACAGAAGAAATCCTGATAGCTGCTCCTTTTATTGCCCCATTTGTCTTCAATGTCTTTCTCCTCCAGCTGCTGATTTCTGCAAAAGGTCTTTTCCACATCCTCAGCTTGCTCATTCTCCAATTTATTGTCATCCTTAATTCTACTGTCCCTTCTAGCAAATTTTCTTTAGTTTAATGGAGTTTCTTGAGCAATTTTGCATCACCAATTGCATTATAGATGCTGTAGTTACTCATGTGGAGAGCTCTGCTATTACTTCTGGAGTAAATATTGGTTTTTATACATTACAAGCTTTCATGTTCTTTGGATTATTGCTGTTTGGTATCACTTAAATTAATACTTCTACACAGAGGCCATCTTTTAATCATTTTTCATCCATCTTTTCCTCCTCATATCTTGGCTCATAATATTTAACACGCTGTAGTCACACTGTAGCGTAGAGTTTGCTCTAAATTCAGATTTCAGGGGCAGAAAATGGGCTGTACATGTTCCTCAGCTAAAGGTTTCAAAACAGGGAAGGCTGGTGTGGGCTTGGATGGCTGCTGAGCTCCCTTTGTGTGGGTTTTTGAGGTTGGGATTGAAGGTACTTGAGAAGGCAGTTTATGTTTGGACTTAGGTGATCATTATTTTTTATTAGTGAAATAATTTCATAACTATGAGTTTTGTAGTTTTTTATTAGTAAGGTACAAAAAATGGTTAACTATTCTTTGTTAGAAGGTTTTTCAAGACTAAACTGTCTAATTAAGAAATGATACTTAGATTATTTTCTTTTTTAACTTAATAACTGATCTTTGAAGTTCGTAATGTGGACTTTTCTGTCTAATTACAAAACATCATTTAAACTTATGAAGAAGGAAGAAGGAGGTAAAGAAGAACAACTTACTTTAAAACTTCTATTTTGCCTCATATTTATTTCTATATCCTAAAACGTCAAACTTTAAGTTTTTTACCTTGTGATATTACACACTCTTAACTAATTACACACTCTTAATTTTAGTGTTATTAATCAATTTTTGAAGTCTTCTCTACGCCCTTAGGTCAAATGCAGTGTTCTCTTGTGAGTCTGTGCCTTTTAAGCACAGAAGGTTTAAAATTCTCAGCATCTAAGATTCCAACACCTTTGGGGACAGAATTACTGAAAATTAAACTCTCTCTGCTGCGTGGGATTGTCTACTGGAATTGAAAACAGGGTAGGAGGAGAGATGCTGATCTTCTTTCCTTCATATATTCTAAAGCTTTGAAAGGGATAAAGTGGCATTAATAGCCCCTGGGACTCAAATCAAGATGTACCCTTGGCTGTACCTACATGCCAAAAAAACTAAGAGGAGGCTTCAGCATGATGATTTTCATGAAAAAGGTACTTTCCATGGAATTTTCAGGACTGTCCCATGGCTTCAAAGTTTCTTTAGGATGTTTCAGGAGCCCTGTCTGGCACAATCCTGAGCATACCTATGTCCAGATGCTCAGGGGTCACATAATTCTAATTCCAAACCCCTGCCATGGGCAGGGACACCTCCCACTATCCCAGCTTGCTCCAAGCCCCAACCAACGTGGCCTTGAACACTCCCAGGGATGGGGCATCCACAACAGAAGAGGAGGATCTTTCAATTCAGGGATACCAACTTGCACCTTTCCCTGAAAAATTTATGGAAGAGAGTGGGAACCATTGTGACCAGTGAGACCTGGTCGTTTCCAGCATCAGTGGACCACAGAGGTTTAGAGAAATGCAATTTGTCCCACCTTCTTTGCCCAGAGTGAATTATCTGGGAAAGGGGCAGGAATCTGACTGAACACTCAGGAGAGTTGATTAATTTTAGAAACATGGGCAAGTACATGGAACACTAATAATGCGTCAAATTTGATGGGACCAGTCAAAATCATTCTGTCATTCTGTGCATTCTGTGAAAATGCATACAAAATAGTGAAACTTCAAGGGCCCCTGGTATCCTGTTTAATTATAAGGACCAGTTGTTTCCCTTTCTTCCATATCTCTGTAGATCTTTTAGTTCTGTTGCAAAACCATTAGCCCCCCAAAGCCAATTTCTCTCCCTCCTCCCCTCAACAGTCCTGTTGATATAGAATAAAGAGCAGAAGGCCAAATAGCTGTAGGTGTACAAATAAGTTGCCCAAATCCTTCTCTTTGTACGTCATTAAATGGATTGGCCATTAGTGTTCATTAAGAAAATGTAGATCTGCATCCTTTGCTGGCAAAAGTTCTGCCCCTATTCCAAAAATAAAGGGAAAAAAAAAAGCCAAGGCTATTGCTGAATTTTAATATTCATTCAGCCTTGCAGTGCAGCCTTTCAGCAGTTCTCCAGCAGAGGAAACTCTCTTTTATCAGGTACCTGGAATATACAGTCCCCAGAGACTCTGAGATAAGAAAGCACATTCTCAGTTTCACGTTTGCTGCGGTGTGATCTGAAGGGTGATAACATTTCTCCAGCTGGCTGTGAAAAGAATCATTAATTCATTATTCAGCTGTGTCTCCAAGCCCCCTTGATCAAGGGTCCTTTTTCTCTCTGTCAGACAACTGTTCTGTTCCATGTTCCTGATTTCTTTACATCTCTGCCTTCAGTACTATTATCTCTAACTTAGACTATCCCAGTCTTTAAACGCCGGCTCCTTTTTTTACCTTTGTGAGAAGAGACTGAGTGAAAACAATTATGTGACGAGTGTTGAATGTATTTCTGGGAGCTATGTGCTGCTCATTTTAAGTCTGGACTTTCCCTTTGCAAGGAATGCTAAAATGAAGAAAAGCAAGCCGAGTGTGAAGCTGCCATTTTTCTTTTTTTACAATTTCCTTTTACACTTGCTGTAAAACCCTCTGCTTCACTCTTCACTCCCTGCCTTTACATTATATTAGTTAATGATGTTTCTAAATCTAATTGCTCTCATCTGTTTCTCATCCTCCCAAACCCCTCTCATAGCTCCTGTGATTGGAGCAGAGTGACGCAGTTTGTTAGAGCTGGGGTGACAGGGGGATGAATCACGGCCTCGTCATTTCACAACCTTTTGTGGCATTTTAAACATATTTGCAAACAGAGAACATTTCACTGTAATTCCAACATGTTATAATAGAAAAATGGACTTATCCTGTCTGCAAGATTCGTTCTTGCTAACAAGAGGAGAAATTCAAATCTTTTTATTGAAGTGTCCTTCTGTGGTCGCCCCTTGACATCTACAAGGGTACCAAACACTTCAGGACACCCAAAGAATCACTCAGCTACAGGAAAGGAGTGGGACAGCTTGCAGGAGCTGCAGTTGAGCTAATTTTCCACTTGACTGCTCAGTCTTGGCAGATGATGCTGTGTTAGGCAGACTGAAGTTCACAGTTAAGCGCATTCAGAGGTGGTGAACAAAATACCCACCCTGATCTTTCAAACAAAACACTTTTTGTACTCTGCAGTTCTCAAAGATATTTCTGTGTAGTGTTGCTAAACTTTAATTTGAGAAGCAAGAACATTGAGGATTGATGATTTTCCCATGTTTGAAAGAACTCACAGAGTCACAGAGCAGTTGAGTTTGGAAGGGGTCTCTGGAGTTCTCTGGTCCAACCTTCTGCTCCAGCAGGGTCACCCAAACCTCGTTGCAGGGGACTGAGTGGAGTTGGTTTTTTTAATATTTCTTGGGAAGGAAACTCCACAGACTCACTGGGAAACCTGCACCGGTTCTTGACCAAAAAGTGTTCCCACTTTTTTAGATGGAAGATTTTGCATTTGTGCTCATGGCCAATGGTGCCCATGGCCAGTGGTGACAGACAAATTTACCAACAAAATTTATGGATGTAGAATCAGGTCAGAAAACATGACTTTAATACAGAATTACATTTTTCAGTGTGTACCATTTACCATTAAACTTCTTTGCTCTAGCCTGTGAACTCTGGACAGTGAACATAATAATTTAGGCTTACAAAAAAGAGAAGCAAAAATTAATTTCTTAAAAATTTTGTGTTTATAACTGTTTTCTTCAGCAGAAATTTGCATTTGTGTAGAAACTGAAGCTTCATTTATCATGAGCTCTGCAGAAGGTTAAAAGAACAATTTACATATTTATGTCTTCTAATTCTATATAATTTAGTGCTTATTAGAAAACAGTATTTATTTACAGTGGCTGATTTTTTTACCTTTATGTGGTGTTCAATACATACCTGTCCTTACCCATGCAGAGGATCATTGAGTCAAACAGGACCCTCAAACACCAACTGTTTGAGCTGGTGGTCAGAAGGATTGAACAGCCCAATCTACAGGATAATGAAGGATTCCTGAATATATATCCTGACACGTGGTTCCTCTCCTTCCAAGGTGTGTTTTCCACATAATCCCAACATGCCTCGTGAGGATTTATAATGAAAGCAGCTGATGCAGAGCCAGTTCACTGAAGCAGCATGGAGAGGGCTCTAAGGGGTGAGTTTTACCCCAGACTGCGCCAAACCAAATAATTTCTGTATTTTAAAGTCCTCCCCTCCACCATACATTTTTTCACATCACCACATTAACCCTTTTCTCAACAAGCCTGTGCAGAGAATATCAGCTGTTTCCAGAAGCATTCAGGCCTTCTCTGAGCCATTGCTTTCCAATGAGAACTACCACTTTGGAGCTATGGTCCACATTTTGAGCTCTGAGAAACCTCTGGTGCACTCAGAGGCTGCCTGAGAGAACAATGACCCGGTGAAGAATGTGACAGAACACACAATTTCCAAATGGAGATGCACAAATGTTAATGACATGGATTTCCTGCCCACACTCAAGCCTAATTCCACCACAAGATGGTCTGCTCCATTAAAAACAGCCCAAAAAGGTTCCCAAACCCCCCTGTTCTGATTAGATGGAGAAGCATGCACAGGCACCACATTTCCTGTTTGTTGCTATCAGTGTATTGAACTATTCCATTTCCCTCTGGATTTGGATCAGAGGCCACCAGCTAAGGGATGTCAGATTGCACAAATGTTTTTGGTCACAGTTCACAAGCCAACCCTACTGGAAAGGTCCCAAATGCCCTCAGAGAAACCCACATCCAGTTTCTTATGATTTTATTTAAAGCATCCTGCCTGTGAATGTGTGGTCAGCTTAAAAAAACCTAATGAAATGACCCAAAGTCATGAGCACCCTGTGGCTGGTAATTGGCCCCAAATCAGCTTGTTTTTGCCTCAGTCATTTGTCAGAGGCTCAATTAACAGCAGATTCCACTCTTGCTAGGCAACAAGAGGAAAAATTGAGTGGGAATATTGAATTGTTCTGAGACCTCAGACCATTCCTTCTCAGTGAAAGTATTTTGTATTGCCAAGTTCTGTAATGTGGTAGTTTACCTACAGAGAGAATGTTGGCTGCTCTTGGTGCTGCCTGTATTCCCTTTCCTCCCCAAATCCTTGTCTCACTCCCTCCCTTGCCACAGTGAACATCATTTTGGGCATCAGTCGTGCCACTCTCCTGGGTGAGTACCCAGGAACTGCTGTCATTGGAGAGAGTGAAGGAGCATTTTTCATCCTACTCACGCTGTTATGAGAGGTAAATGGGAAAAGAAATTAGAGGAAAAAAAAAAAAAGCTGCTCCTAATGGTAATTCTCCAAGCACTGGCAAGCAATAAACAGATTGCGGATTTTTATATCACTTTAATGTGTGGAACTGTGTAAGTGTTAGTTGGAAGAAGCTTCTGGAGATGGTCCCTTCTGGCTTTGCAGGAATCTTGGGGGTTACAACATCAGCTTTCTGTTTTGGTCTCATTGCAGGGAATGTGCTGTGACATCTCTTCCAGAGAGCTTGGCCTCTGGGCCCTGCAGGTGTGTGAAGGCAGGGCTGTCATCCAGGGCTGAAATATTTATTAATGAGATGGATCAGGAGCTCCACAGGGTATCCATGCCCCATCACACAGCATAAAGGGCACTGTGTGAAGTCTTTTATGTCCCAGAACGGACTGTGCTCAATTTCAGATCATCCCAAGTCACCCCAAACAAACAAGTTGGAGATCTGAGTTCCTTCAACACGAGCCACCACAAGGCACCACTCTAGTCCCATCCTCCAAGCAGGCAGATCACAACACTCCCAAAATATCAAGAGGTTTCTGAGGATCTCTGTGTTTTGTGGGGATTGAGAATGAGCAAAAGAACTGTGACTTTCTGTCGTGTTCTCAGGGAATGCCCTGATGAAGGCAGGAATGATGGATCTGACTCCATGTTCTCAGAAGGCTAATTTGTTATTTTATGATACTATATTATATTAAAGAATACTGTACTATACTATACTAAAGAATACAGAAAGGATACTGACAGAAGGCTAAAAAGATAATAATGAAAACTCCTGACTCTCTCCAGAGTCCCAACACAGCTTGGCCCTGACTGGCCAAAGAGTGAAAACAACTCCCAGCAGAATGCAATGGAACAATCACCTGTGGGTGAACAATCTCCAAACACATTCCACATGAGCACAGCACAGGAGAAGCAAATGAGATGAGAATTGTTTTCCTTTTCTCTGAGGCTTCTCAGCTTCCCAGGAGAAAAATCCTGGGCAAAGGGATTTTTCCAGAGAATGTGAACGCCACAACTTTCAGAACTAATCTTGGCACAAGTGACCCACCACGCTTTCAGCAGCCTCAGGCCAAAACCAAAGCTGCCTAACTTCACCTTTCCCTGTCACCAGTCTGCCCTACCTTCAAATGCCTGTCAGAGAGTGCCCTGATATTTTTGGGTTGTAATTTAATTAGGGAGGTGACTGGGAAAGATGTAAAGGATTGTACCTCAAAGCTGGGTGTGATCCAGCTGGTAGATGGCAAATGAGCAGCTCTGCAGCTCCTCTTTGCTTCTGTAACTCTCCCACATTAAACTAAAAAACCTCCAATCCATCTGCTGATTCCAGGCTCCAAGGAGAGAGCAGAAAAGCTGCAAAATTTTTACAGTCAGAGGGTGTGGAATCCTCTGAATCATTTCTACCACCCTGCCATGCTGCAACAAGAGGGGGCCTGGAGCGTTGCAGTTCCTGGTTTTCAATCCGAGAATTGAGAACGTAAAGAGTGCAGTGCTTCCAAGAACACAGATCATAGTGTATAAACTCAAACATAGCAAAAATCAATTCCATTTTTTGTCTTTCCTGGTCTTGCCCATAAAAGAATTGCACTGAGTTCTACAAATTCTGTTTTTTATAAGTTCTTAGACACAAAAGAGATAATGCATTTCATCTCTCCCACTGTCCTACACGACATACTATCATTGCATTTTCAGACATTAATAACATAAGTGTTTCTGTGAAATAGTTTTATTCTCAGACGTTTTGCTGTAATCCCAAACTAAGAAAGGACCTTGAAAATTAAGATTCTCTCCACATTATCTACATTCACAGCTAATTCAGCATCAAGAAGGACCTAAAAGTGTGACACTCCTCTGATTTATCTGAATTTTTGGTGTCACACCCCTGAAAACAGAAGTTAAACTGTGCTGTGTATGATGCAATGAATTAACAGAAATAACTAATTTGTTATGTAGGAAACCTTTACTAGTTAAGAGCATCATGGTCTTCCTGAAGTTATACAGAATTACTTCAAATTCCCTCTATACATTTTCAGCTGTTCACCTCAAATGTACACTTGGGATGGCATCCCGGCCAAATGTTCCCAGGCCCTGCCTCCTCAAATTTTTCTCTGTTTTGTTATAGCTGTTCTGAGAAGTTTTCTGCAAGTTCATCGCAATTCTTTCTGGGCACAAATTAATTGTTGATAAAAATAAAAGCTGTTTGGACAGCTACATTTTTCACTGCAGTACCACAGGCAGTAGTAAGATCCACAGCATGTTAATTGTTTCCTGTTGTGCATCTGCTCTTAGAATAAGTCACATTATTGGGTGAAAATTTCTCCATTCATGTCTCTACTAGGCTTAAAAAAGCACTGAAGAGCAGGTTGCAGTAGCAGCTAAAATGGATTATTGTTTTTCAGACTACTTTACAGAATTAATTTCAGCTTTAGCTCTCTTTTTAAACACAGCCCTAAAATAAACACTGTGTTTATTTTTGGCTGATGACCCTCAAATATGGTAATTGTAGTAGATGCCCTGAGAAGATTCCACACTGCATCTGAGTGGCTGAACTCATTTAAGGAATGCAAGCAGCCTTTAGTCAGAAAAACTAAAGTCACAGAATTATAGAATCACAGAATGGTTTGGATTGAAAGGGACCTTCAAGATTATTCAGTTCCAACCCCCTGCCATGAGCAGGGACACCTTCCACCAGAGCAGGTGGCTCAGAGTCCCAAACAATCTGGCCTTGGACACTTCCAGGGATGGGGAATCCACAGCTTCTCTGGGCATCACATACAGGGACACCAGTGAAGCTGAACATGGAGAGAATTCTTTTCCTGCTCCAGGTGAATGAGACACAGGAGTCACATTCACCTGTCAGTGCCACATTCACATTCTCTGATAAAATCCCTTCATCCAGGACTTTTCTCCTGGGAAGCTGAGACGCCTCAGAGAAAAAGGAAAACAATTCTTATCTCATTTGCTTCTCCTGTGCTGTGCTCATGTGGAATGTGTTTGGAGATTGTTCACCCACAGGTGATTGTTCCATTGCATTCTGCTGGGAGTTGTTTTCACTCTTTGGCCAATCAGGGCCAAGCTGTGTCAGGACCCTGGAGAGAGTCAGGAGTTTTCATTATTATCTTTTTAGCCTCCTGTCAGTATCCTTTCTCTATTCTTTAGTATAGTATTCTTTAATAAATTATAGTATCACAAAGTAATAAATTAGCCTTCTGAGAACATGGAGGTAGATGCATCATTCCTTCCTTCGTCGGGACATTCCCAGCAAATAAAACATTACACCACCTCTGGGCCCTGGCTCTTGCCCAGCTCCAGCTTCCAGTGTAAAGGGATGCCCTGTAAACTGTGGCTCCTGCAGAAAACACACAAGTGTGAAGCTGTCCTCTGTTTCCTCATCCCGTGCCGTGTTTATTTTGTGGCTTTTGGTGTTTCATTAGGACTTTCCAGTCGATTACAGCGTACTGGGGGGTGATTTTATAGCTGTTTATGAGCTGGCTGCAGCCTTGGCACCAGCAGCCAAGTCTCTCAAACACTGCTTTGTTACAAGATTCTTTCCACGTCCTCCTCCCTTTAATTAACTTTCTCCCTTGAAAACTCAGAGAAGACACCTGGATCTGCTGCCAGCCATTATTCAGTCCATAGTTTGCCAGGATTCCTTTTGAGATCTCTTTAAGAGAAATCTTAAAGGCTCTGGTATCACCCATGCCTTCAGCTGTGGAAAGTGTCTCCATTGAGCTGCACTGCTTGTCCTACAGAAGGGAATTATTTCTTAGAGTGGTATTTGGCCTCCTCCTCCACAGACCCACGTTATAATCCCCTCTGCAAATCATGCACTCTTGGATGGCCATGTGAAAGCTGGGAATTAAATACCTTTGGAGAGCTGGTTTATTCTCATTAATGACAACAGGTGATGTTGAAGACAATGCTGAATTTGGATGCCTTCTGTCCTTGAAATGTGAGCACAGGTTGCCTTTGGGTTACTTCCTATTCATTTTTTTGCCACTGCTATAAAATCTTCTTCTCCCACCCCAGAGGATGGGACACATCATCTCCTATCAGGTTATTGGAATTAGACTGACTCATGACCCAAAATTCTGCCATACCCCTTCTCATCAAAAAACTGCTTTGTTTGCTGAAAGGCTCTTTTTTATAATCCCCTCTGGTGCTGTTCACTGTTAACACATCTTCCTCTTGTGGTCTTCCAAATTTTCAGTGTTGGTTCAGCAAGGCAAAGGGAGCTCTAAATACTGGAATAATCCCTGGAGCAGCCCCCAGTGGGAATGCAATCCCAGAGGGTCAAGAGGAACTCGGATGCCTTTTGGTAAACCAAAATTCCTGCACATTCCAGCTGTCAAGGCAGCCACTGGCCTCTTGAACCAGCTCTCAAGTGAACATTTTTAATCATTCCCCTGAGCCCTCTTCTACAGCAGCAAACTTGTCCCAGGAAAGCTCAGTTGCAAAGGAAATTACCAGAGGGCTTGTTAGTTTGTTGTTGAGTGTGTGGGAACAGTTTACAAAGACAGCACGAGTTGCTTTTCCTTTGGGAGGGGCTGGGAATAAAAAGGTTAAAAAAATTAATTTGCAAAAACGACTGGTTTGGATTCCTGAACAGCAGATATTTGTTTTTGCTGCAGGGTGTTTTTGTTAGCTCGGATAACAGAATGAGGATGCTGCTTACACCTCTTATCCATCTGCTCAGAGATGAGTGTCCTGTGAGTGTTGCTGTTTCCTTCCAGGGTAACCTTCCCAAATCCTGACTCAGCAGCACTCAGGGACTGAAAGACAAGTTCTGCATTCACCAGGCCAGCATGGGGAGGCTCATAAAATGAAGATCTTTCTCCAAGCCTGGGATGTTTTCTGCCCCCAGCCTCACAAAGCTGTGCTGTCCTCAGTGCAGCCAAGCCTGCAGGTTACCCCTGGCATCCAGCAGTGTGAGGATTCTCCGAGAAATGTCCCAGGATCGGGAATCTTCTGCTACATATCCCTCCATGGTGATGCTGGTCAGTTGCACCAGGTATCAGGGCATGGGCATGCCAGGTTATGTTCCTTGAAGTTGTCAAAAGAAGAGAGAGATACCAAAATTTCCTTCTGGAACCACATACAATTCAGAGCTGTTTGACCAAACCCTTCTCTTTGATGCACTATTTGAAATAGGAGCAGCCTCAGGGCCACTCTGCCCCAAAAGTCAAAAGGCTTATTTGTTTACATGCTCCAAAATCCAAATATTTGCTGGCATGAGGGAGCTGGGCAGGGGCTCAGCCTGGAGCAAAGGAGGCTCAGGGGGGCCCTTGTGGCTCTGCACAGCTCCTGCCAGGAGGGGACAGCCGGGGAGGTCGGGCTGTGCTCCAGGGAACAGGGACAGGAGGAGAGGGAACAGCCTCAGGCTGGGCCAGGGGAGGGAAAATTTGGGAAAATTTCTTCATTGAAAGGTTGTCCAGCCCTGGCACAGCTGCCCAAAGTGGTGGAATCCCCATTCCTGGCGGGATTTAGAAGCCCTGGGGGTGTAGCACTTGGGGACATGGTCAGTGGTGGCCTTGGCAGCGCTGGGATAAAGGCTGGGATTGATGATCTCAGAGCACCATTCCAACCCAAACCATTCTGGGATTCCATGATCCCACACCTCTCTGAAGGGACTATAAGCCCAGGGTGGAGGTCCAATTAATTTTCAAAAAAAATCACCCTCTGAATTTGACTGATATTTGCTCGCACTAAATGTGTTTTGGAGCTCTCTTCCAGCACTTTATTTCTATGATTTTGAGCAACATATCAAAAATAATGAGCCAGTAGGTTCTTGGGAAAGTATTTTTCCCCCAGTGAAGTAGGCAGCAGTTATAAATATTCTGCAGGCAGACTCCAGTGCTCAGCAGTGACCACTCTGTGACGCCAGCAGACGGTGCCTCAATAGCAGGAGACAAGAGAGGTTGCTTCTGTGAAAACAAATTTACCTATAAGCTCAATTTCAACAGCCACAGGGGGAAATCCAACTTCTTTCCTACTGAAAAAAAATTACTTTTCTGTTGCCAGTGCTGCAGCATCACCACTTGAATAGTATCCCCATTATTCCAGCAACTGATTGATTTCATCCTATCTGTGCTGCTGGTGACTGAATTCATTTTGGGAGCCAATTACAGAAAAAAAGAATATAGTAAGTGTTGCAAGAAAACCCCAAATTACTGTTCTAAAACTTGTTTTTCTTTTTTCTTCTTTCTTCTATTTAATCCAAAGGAAACATATTCACAGTAGGAGTAAAGACCAGTGTAAACAAACCAAAAGAATTGAATAATATGTATTTACTTGTATTTTTTTTTCTCTGTTGAGCAGAATGCATCAGTGGGCTTAACTGTTATTTAAGTTTTATGAATACTGACAACTTTCACTGCAGCTTGCAGTCTTAAAAAAAAAATAAATCTGTGGACAAGTCCTTCATAACCCACCCCTCAGTATCCTAATATTTGATATTTTATATGGAATTTGTACCATGTACCACAATGAACAGGATGAAATGTGAAAGCCACTGGGAAAAAAACCACCACTTTCCTAAAACAACACCCAAGAACAGGAAAAATGTGCTGTTTTTTGCTTACCATAATATCAGATATTTTATTCTGGACTGTTATTATTTCTATGTGTCACACACAGAGGAACTTTTAATAATGGAAATCAAAACCCACAGCAAGGAAGAGGCATTTTCCATCCTATTTCTGACTGTTCCCAGCTGAAGAATATGTCAGACACAATATAACTTTGATGCTACACAAGCCTCTAAGAGATGCTGGCAGATATTTTGAGAGTTTGGCATTCTGTATCAATAAGAAAACAAATCCATGACAGTTTCCCATCGAGTCAGAACAATACAGGCACAGGACTGAATATTTTTAGCACGCTTATATTCCATATCACGCATCTGAGGCTGAATTTTTCCCCCCCTCATTTTCTCCACTGTGTTTTCCAGCAGTACATTGAATAATTTATAGTCAGATACACTTAGAATTCATTGACATCTGTCTCCTATGGAGTTACATAAATGTCTCGAGCCTCCAATAATAGCAATTTTTTTGTCTGCATTGACAAGGAGTATGAACTAAAAATGATGAGTTTTTTAGGGCTCTGCCCTCAAGGACATAGGGGAAATCCAGGGCCACCCAGAGGAGCATCTCCACAGCTCCTGTCAAGCCAAGGGCTCCTGAAGCTACTGGTGCCATCATGAATTCCTGTCAAGAAAATTTCATTTACAGTCAGCACCATGTCTAGAAAGTGGGTGATGCTGACAGAGGGGAAAAGCTCACTCTCCAGTGATGAATTTATACATGAAATAAGCTCATTCCCCATTAAGATCATTGTTTGAGCAGTTTTGGGGTGAGAGGATTCACCCACATGCAGTTTTCCTCTGTGTAATTTCATACTTTTAGAGTCACATACATCTGGGTATTTCAGGTCCATCAAGGCTTCCTCTCCTCTCCTGGGGATGTATCTCAAATCAGCCTTTGCCTTTTCCCCTTATCCTGAAGGGTTTCAGTTTTCCAAAGACAGTTTTTGATTTTGCTGAAACGTACTTTTTCTCTTATTTGTGAAGAGTTTGGAAGTGGCAGCAACAAAATTTTGGACCCGTATATTTATGATATGTTTATAGCATTTTGTGGACCATGATGCATCTCCAGTGATAAATACAAGTAGGTTTGACATGTTGATTATTACTCATCGTTTTCTGAGGGCAGAATATTGCTAAAAGTTTCATTAAGGGAAATTGTGACAAATTCAGTCAATCTTAAGCTGAAAAACATACAAGGTTTATAAAGGAGTTGCTGATCTCACTGAGATGGAAGAGAAGGTGGTCATAGACTGCCTTGAATAAAAGTATGGATAATTCATGGAATCATTCAGGTTGGAAAGGATCTTTAACATTGATGAGTCCAACCATTCCCCCAGCACTGCCAAGGCCACCTCTGACCATGTCCCCAAGTGCCACATCCACAGGGCTTCTAAATCCTTCAAGGGATGGGACCTCCACCACCTCCCTGGGCAGCTGTGCCAGGGCTGGACAACCTTTTCCATGAAGAAATTTATCCAAATATCCAATCTACACCTCCCCTGGCCCAGCCTGAGGCCGTTCCCTCTCCTCCTGTCCCTGTTCCCTGGAGCACAGCCCGACCCCCCAGCTGTCCCCTCCTGGCAGGAGCTGTGCAGAGCCACAAGGGCCCCCTGAGCCTCCTTTGCTCCAGGCTGAGCCCCTGCCCAGCTCCCTCAGCCCCTCCTGGGGCTCCAGACCCTTCCCCAGCTCTGCTCCATTCTCCAGACATGCTCCAGCCCCTCAATATCTTAATTAGCAGAAAATCCTGTCTTCCTCACCAGGTCCCTACAGCATGGCAATGCAGTGGAAGACCTGAAGAGGAAAAAACCCCTGGATTTATGATGTGTTTATTAGAGAACATTTATTATCTGGTTTATTTTTTGGTTATATTTATTATATGGGTTCTTGAACCAGGATATTGGTTCTGACATCACAGCCACATGGGCAAACACCGGGTGTTTGGAACACTCTGGAAAAATCAAAGAATCTGGGTCATCCCTTCCCATCAAGGGGATTTTTACCCCTGTAAATATGATGAAATAAATGATTTATCTAGTCCTCTCACAAAGTTTCACGTGATTCTGTGAAAACACATTCTGATCATATTCCATGATCATATATGTGGAAATAGTCTGGAGTTCTTTTAAATCTTTGGGTGAAACAATCATGTAGAAAGCTAAGGAAGTTTTCTACTCTAAGTTTTGAATCTGCATTTCTCCCTGTGTTTTTATCCTGAACACATTCAGCCTCCAGTGCATCACATGCCCTTAACATGATCAGCTGTTGTTTTTCACAGTATTTTCCACATTTCCTAAGGCTATTCTCCACCTTTCTCATCTAAGGTTATTCTCCACCTTTCTTATCTCTGCTGTGTGAGCTGGCCAGTGCCCACCTCCTGAGGATGATTTCCTTGTGGCATCACACCCCTGGCCTGCACCCTGGTGTAAAAGGAAAAGTGATGCCCAGACCATCACAGAGCACAAGACAGGAAAATGAAAGCAGTCAAGTCTTCTCTCAAGTGCAACTCATCATTTTCCTGCTGACACATTTTGTGTCACAAGAAGAAGAATTGCCCTGCTTTGCTTAACACCACTATCTCTTCCTGTTCACTGCTGTGCTCAATTGCATCAAGAATTCAATATGCCTGAACATGGAACCAGTTTATTGAGTGGAAATACCTGAGCAGTGACACCAAAAAATAAAGGATTTTGCACCAGCAGAAGCTTTTGTAGAACCAGTTGTTTACTTGAGCAGATCTACCTGTTCCTATCACTTGAAAGTTCAGGCCAGCGAGCAACTTCATTATTTGAACACTGCTGCTGATCAACACAAAAGCATCACCCAAACCCTTTGGTATTAGTGCACCTTATTTCTGTGTGTTTACACTGGCTTTTTAATTTTTCTCACCTCTCTCACTAAGGGAGGTTAATTCTCAGGAGAGCTTCTAGTTTACATTGACTTTTTTTTCTTTGAGCAATGCTGGAAGAAAGAACAACCACCTTCCTCTAAGTAAAAAACTTAGAAAGTAGAAAACTTCCTTAGCTTTCAACATGATTGTTTCCCCCAAAGATTTAAAAGACCTCCAGACTATTCCCACATACATGATCATGGAATATGATCAGAATGTGTTTTCACAAAATCACGTGAAACTTTGTGAGAGGACTAGATAAATAATTTATTTCATCATATTTACAGGGGTAAAAATCCCCTTGATGGGAAGGGATGACCCAGATTCTTTGATTTTTCCAGAGTGTTCTAAACACCAGGTGTTTGCCCATGTGACTGTGATGTCAGAACCAATATCCTGGCTCAATAAAGCATATAATAAATATAACAAAAAATAATAATTTCCTAATCAAAATCCTGTTCTAATGTTGCTAAGGAACATGTATGGAAATGGCCTCTGATTCTGGCTGTCCCCACCCAGCACTGTGACAGCTGATATAGAATTTAGCATGATCTTAAGTCTTTTTCTTTCCTGCAGTTATCCCATGTTTTCTCCATCCTTGTGAGACACAATTGGTCTCCTTACCTTTCAGAGCTGCTTCTAAACAAGTTGTTCCTTTGAATAATGCAAGGTGGGGCAGTGAAAGGTCTTCCTGCCCATGGCAGGGGGTTGGAATTTGAACTTCTTTAAGGTCCCTTCTGTAGCCATGATATTTTCTGAAAACTCTTTTCCTTAGGATTTTTTCCTCCTCAGAAGCTGAGAGGCCTCAGGAACAAAATGTGAACAATGATTATCTCCTGCTGTGGGATGCAACAGATGGATCTGGGATTGGTCTCATGTGGCTGTTTCTAATTAATGGCCAATCACAGTCCAGCTGTCTCTGGCTGTCTCAGTCAGGCTGAGCCTTATTATTCATTCCTTTTCTATTCTTAGCAAGTCTGCTGATGTAATCCTTCCTTCTATTCTTTTAGTATAGTTTTTAATATAATATATATCATAAAACAATAAATCAGCCTTCTGAAACATGGAGCCAAGATTCTCATCTCTTCCCTCGTCCTGGGACCCTTGTGAACAGCACCACAATTGGTGACCCCAAGTGACAAAGAAACCACCACACCCTTCCAACCCAAACCCTTCCAGGATCCTGTGCCAATGCATGAGGAACACTTCAAGCACATCCATTAAGCATTTCAAGCATCTCCAGGCCTTTGCCTTTGTGCACTCCCAGACTGCAATGGCTGTGTGCACACTGGGGCATAGCATGGATTTCTGCATTTCATAAATAAGGTTTTAGATGCTCAGAAGGCCCTGCAGGCGTAGAAGAGAGGGGACACTGACTGTGATTTAACTTTGAACCTGCACCACTGGAAGGTGGTGCTTAAAGCAGCCTTAGAGGAGAGTTGTCAGGGAGCTCTCTCCTCATCATGGAACACCTGGATGTCTTTCTGGGCTGGAGAGGGCATGGAAAGGCACACACAGTCTGGAGAGGGGCTTCTCAAAGTGCAAGCCAAGGGTTGGTGCTTATTCCTAGCAAGTCACAGAGGAGTAAAAGCAAGAATTTGTAGAAATGCCCTCAGAGAAATGTAGGTTTGCAGCTCCATGATGATCCCTGCTCTGAAGCTCTGAAGACTGCTTGATTTATTTTGCACTCAGGAAAGAGAGAATTACCTGACTCAAGGAGCCAGAGGAGCTGGTTTGTTGGTGACAAGGGTTTTTCACTTGCCTTTATTTATTTCCATCCATGTTGAGCTTATTTGAACAACCTAAGATTCTTCTAGCACTGGTAAGAGCAGGAAAATATGAGGATACTCACAGGGCAATTCATCCCACCAAGCTTTAAAAATCCCACTCTCTCCATTAGATTTGATGCTCTAGAACTTACTAAGGCAGAGCCAAAAAGTTCTACTGTTAAGTACATGACATATGTCACTTCCAGTGAAAAATACCAGGAATAAAAAGATTAAGTTAAGGGGAAAGTACAAGAGAGAATAAAATAATTTCTGGGCCAATTCATCCAGAACAAGTATAAAAGCTTTTGTGGCAGCTTAATGAGTAAGGCTCCAAACAATTTGTTGAAAGAACAGCTGGGACACAAACCTTACCTGTTTTTGCAGATCAGGAGGGAGTTTTCTGTGTTTATGGACTTGGTTATGTGCCATGGTTTCATCTCAGGGATGGATGGCAGGGCTGAAAACCCTGGGATGTTTTTTCCAGCTTTATCTCAAACCCTTGTGTTTCCTGCCCTCTGTGAAAAGCAGGTTGGAGAAGGTGACCTTGTACTGCTGATGAGAGCAACTCAAAGCCTAAAGAAATGGCAGAGATAAAAACTGCTGTGCTAGATCCTGTAAACATATGCAAAATGAAAAATAAAAACCCTCAATAAAAACCCCAAGCAACTTTGGAGATGTGGCATAATCTCCTCAGTTCATGCAAAAAGAATTCATGTAGGGTGGTAATTAGGTTTTTTAAAATTATACTGTAACTGTACTTAATGATCCTTTTGCCATCTAATCAAGGATCTCACACTGACATTTTGCAATATTGCTAAAGCTTCTCATACCGGCTCATTTGTCTAACGAGGTTTCTATTTATAAACCTCATTGGAAGTAAAATTAAATTAATGAACAAGTCCCTCTCATTTTTCTGAAATATAAGAATATATTCACAGAATAGTTGGGGTTGGAAGGGACTCTCAAGATCATTTAATGCAACCCCCCTGCCAAAGCAGGGTCACCTAGAGCAAGTTGTACAGATATTCTTGTACTGAATTGGTATTGAATATTTATTCACAGGTTCAGGCATCACTCATCATGATTTATTGAGAAAACATTTACCTTTGATTCAAGCACTTGCACACAGAAATGTTAGCAGAAGAGAAATGAATGTATTAACACTCTGCCGAGCAAAACCAACAAATAATCTTTTTCAGGAATTCAGGGATTTTAATCCATTTAAATATTTGATAAATAAACCTTTAAGAAGGAAAGTAACAACCATTTACATTTCTCATTATCATTGACTCAGTGGTTTAATAGTTGATGGCAGTGAAACTTGTATGACGTTGGGGCCTTTTGAATATGCTGATACAGACTAGTAACATCCATTTTATGGCACTTGCAATCATGAATTAATGCAGAAGAAGTTGTTTTTTAGAAATATTTCACGGTCTCCATCCTTGAAGGCTTTCATGACCACACAAAATAAAGTCCTGAAGCGCCTGATCTAAATTCAGTGTTGTCTCTACTTTGTGCAGGTGATCGGATCAGTGATTCCCAACCTGAATTATCCCATGGTCTCTGCTCTGACATCAAGGCCAGCCAAGTAATTTTCACTGAAGAGGGTAAAACTGCTTTCTGTGTGCTGATGTTTCCCCAATCAGCTTGCAATAAAAGGCACCAGCAGCCCTGTTCCCAGGGAGGCTGCCCAGAGCAAAGCACATTTCTCCTGAAAGGTTAAGTGCCCCATTTATCACGACTGGGAACAAAAGTTTGGCTTTGCCAGCGAGTGGCTGCTCCAACTCCACTTGCTCAGCTGCATAAACAGTGAAAAATAAATAAATTTAACCAACTGAAGGTTTAGGCGTGTTTCTGCCTATCAGGAAGTCTCAGGAATGAGTATTTGTGTCAAGGACCCAACAAGTGAAGTCTAAATCACTTTTGTGCTCAGAGCTGTTGAATACATCACCTCTGCTGAGAGCTGGGGAACTTATTGCCTCCCTGGGTACACACTTACAGGAGGACAGGGAAAATAACTATAACAATTTGAGCAAAACCAGAGGAAACAAGTCCGAAAATAGGAAAAGCTGGAAGGTGCTCTGGCTGATCTAATGGAACACAGTGGTTTGTCAAATATTTACAGTTTTATTCACTCTCTGGTTTGTTAATAAATTTGCATATTTTTTGGCCAGTGGGGGGAAAAAAAAACTTGTCAGGTTTTGCTGCTGGGATTTTTTTGTTGTTTTCTTTTTTTTCTTTTGACAAATAGACTGTGAGAAAACCCTGCTGGCTTAGTGATAAAGTCATGCATACAACAGGAATGGCTTTTTTTCCCTTTCTTTCTTAGAATTAAACTGTATTGCCAAAACTAATGAAAAACTAGTGTTGAATTACAAGCTAATTCTCTTCTTAGGATTCAGGCATATATATCTGATTATTCAGCTTTTAAAAAGAAAACCTCTGAATACCTCTCAGTCAATAGGCTTTCAGGTTCCTTCCTGCTCCAAGAAATAGCACCCCTCCCCTCCCTGAGAGATAACTAAAGCTTTTGAAATAAGGAAAGATTGCTAGCATTTATGAAAAAGGTAAAAAAAAAAATCACACCTAGGAGCCCTGCATGACCTGCTAATGTGTTTGAGCAGAAAGAGAAAATTTTCATGTACAACAAGGGCTATAGAAAGAAAAAAAAATCAACAATAAGCAACATTAAGATTTGCCCAGGAAATCTTTATTCCACCCACCTCTGAATGTGCATTAGGAAATTGTTTTTGACAGTGTTTACAACCTGCACAGGGAACAAGTGCGTCCTTTAATGAATAGCTGTTTGCTCATGGGCTGTTTGTGCACTGAGCAGAGGTGACTCAAACTAAAAGGCCCTAAAAGGCAAGGATGGGGGAAGGAAAGCAGGTGGAGGCTCCCACTGAGCTGGGGAAGAGCAGACTTTAGTGACTGGGATGAGGAGAGGGATTAGATCACTGACCTTGTGAAACCCAGCACAGGCAGTCAACCCAAAAAAAGCTTTTTCTCCACTGTGCTGTGGAAGATGTCAGGTGTTTGGGGTGTGGAATTTCTTAGGGGATGCAG
Organism: Fringilla coelebs; assembly: GCF_963513975.1. Taxonomy (NCBI): domain Eukaryota; kingdom Metazoa; phylum Chordata; class Aves; order Passeriformes; family Fringillidae; genus Fringilla; species Fringilla coelebs. Next base: position 3,423,514 of record NC_140032.1, read on the forward strand.
GGACAAAGAGGCTTTGGGGGTGGAATGGAAAATGTTGGGGGTGCATAAAAGTTGCTGTGGGGTGTTTAGAGGGAGGGACAAGGGGGAATCTCTGTGTCCCACCACTCACCAGAGGTGTCTCACCAGTGTCCCCCTCCTGCCCAGGACAGTGAGCCCATTAATAGGTGCAGATGTGTCCATAGCTCCATGAGAGTTTCTGTGGGATTCACAGTTGGAGTGTGATGCAAAAAACCCCACCAGAAACATCAAGGAATTGTTTAGGTTGGGAGGGACCTTAAAGACCATTTTGTTCCAACCCCTTGCCATGTGCAGGGACACTTTCCACTATCCTAAGTGTCCAAGGCCAGGCTCCAAGCCCCATCCAGCCTGGTCTTGGACATTTCCAGAGATCCAGGGGCAGCCACAGCTTCTCTGGGCATCCTGTGCCAGGATCTCAGCATCCTCACAGGGATGAATTTCTTCCCAATATCCCATCTAACCCTGTCCTTAGGCAGTGGGAAGCTCAATCCCCTTCTCCTGTCACTCCAGACCTTTGTAAAATGTCCCTCTCCATCTTTCTTGCAGGATCCCTTCAGGCACTGGAAGGTCACCTCAGAACCTTCTCTTCTCCAGGCTGAACAATGCCAATCCTCCCAGCCTTTCCTTGCAGCAGAGCTGCTCCATCCCTCTGATCAACTTCCCCTCCTCTGCACTCACCAGGTTTCCTCCTCTGACAGTGCCCATCTCTTCTTAGGGAAGGAAAATGCTGAATATTTTTTATTCTGCCAAAATAAAGCTGAGAACTGAACAGTGGAAATACCCCCACATATGTGAAAAGAAATTCACAGCTCGCTGGATTTTTATTGCAATAACACAAGAAACTCCATATGTTTTTAACTTTCAACTTTGCCTGTTCCCTTAATGTGGGCCATAAACATATCTAATTCTGAGATATTCATACAGGAGCAAATCAAGAATTTCTCTGCTTGGAGTGAAATAAACATTGACATCTGCTCTGCCTGTTAGAAATTCTACCAGGAACCCATATTGTTCCCAGAAGTGGGAACAATAAAGGCAGGTGTGAAACCTTTCTTTGCAAGGGAAGCTGGAGAGTTTAACATGTTCACTTTTGGGCCTCTCACAACAAGACTTTGAGGAGCTGGGGAGTGTCCAGAGAAGGGAACAGAGCTGGGGAAGGGTCTGGAGCCCTGGGAGCAGCTGAGTGAGCCGGGAAATGGGCTCAGCCTGGAAAATTGAATTTCAGGATGTTCCTCTCTGCCCCTCTCTCTGACTTATTGAGGACCCTCTGAGGGGTCACACAACCCTCTGGGCCACTCCTCATTTTTGTATCAATATAATTCATAGTTGGTGAGGAGAGCCCAAGGGCAGAGTGATGTGGGCATGGGTGGAACCCTGCACACAGAGCCCTGAGATCCATCAGCAGCCCAGGCTGCTGAAAACACAAACAGCTCAGGCACGAGACTGCTTCCCTGCAGCAGGGTCCAGCCTGGGCTGCAAAATCCCTCTGGATAACAGATTAAGTTAAGCCTTGCTGAAGTCTGCCTTGCAAAGGCAAAGCTGAGTTTTAGCCCTGACAGTCTTTCCCTAGCACAATATTCAATATCAGCGCTTGCAGCTGATCATAGAGGAAGCTGAAGTAGAGTCATTGCAGATTGTCACTTCCATGAAGTAAAAATATTTCACCTAAGCATTAGACAGAAAGTGTATGTTTATTTGTTTCTTTATTTAAGGTATTGGCATGTATTTACATGATTATTTATTTAAGGTATTGGCACGTATTTACATGATTATTTATTTAAGGTATTGGCACAGCAACTTACCGCTGAGATTCACACCCAAAAAAATCCACTTTGTATGTGCAGTGTTTAAAACTGCAAATCAGTTTAAAAGCAAAGAAAAAAAATACATCTCACTGGAGCTAGGAAAAATGCCCTGAGTGGAGGCTGTGCAACCAAACTCTGAAGCTGATGCAACTTCCATTCCTGGTCTTCATAAAATTGGGCTGCACCTGGAGGAAGAAGGTACATCTTGATTATATTTTAGGTCCTTTATTGTGACTCACGGGTTTCCCAAATATATTTTTAAAGGAGATAGAGTCAGATGGAACTCAATCCTGTGGATGTAGCTTTGAATTTCTTTCCCCTCTTGACCCTAGCTCTGATTCAGGAGCTCCCTGGAGTGTTTATGGCCAAAGGAAGGACAGCAGTGACCCAGCAACATCAGCTTTTGTCAGGCTGCTGCTCTCCACTGACCAGAGGGGAACCTGCAGCCACCAGAGGGTGCAAGGGAAATAATTGCTCAAATCTTCATGATTTGAAAAAAAAAGAATCTCAAAATATGTGTGAATGAAGATTTTGGACAGAGGGAATGATGTTGTTGTCAGCCTTTGTTATTAAAAACAAGCAACATGTTTGAAAGTGGCAGAATATTAAGGGATAAAAATGTGGAATCCTTTTAATTTATGTTCTGACCCCAGGACCCTCACTTTATCTTTACTTATTTGTCAGTAATTTAATTGTGGACTCATAATGATGAATTCTGAAATTCGGGAACAACCCAATGTTAGAACTGAAGTTCCAGGAGTCAAAACTTGTGCTGGATCATCCTGAGCTTCCTGACAATGGTTGACCCTCTCTTAGCAGCACTGCAAGAAGGCTGCAAAAATGCATCAATATTGAAGCCCTGAGAGATCTCCTGTTGTTTTATGGTGAAAATGCCGATGGTGACATCCTTAAAAAGGTTGTGGTAGAGCACTGCTGCATCTTAGGAAGAAATTCTTCCCTGTGAGTGTGGTGAGGCCCTGGCACAGGGTGCCCAGAGAAGCTGTGGCTGCTCCTGGATCCCTGAAAGTGTCCAAGGCCAGGCTGGATGGGGCTTGGAGCACCCTGGGATGGTGGAAGGTGTGGAACAAAAGATGTTTAAGATCCCTCCCAACCCAAAACATTCTGTGTTTCTATGACCTTCACAAACAAAGAAAAAGCGGTGGAAACCAGGTTTTCTGTGAAGATACAGAAGGTGGTCTGTGGTAAGAAAAATACCAAGACTTTTAAGAGCATCCTTGACAGTTTTCATGCATTGGTGTGTACTGGAAACCCTCCCTGTGCATTTTTCACCTATAACTTTGCAACTGTGGGGTAAAAAAAACATTCTAGAAGATCTTTGAGACAATGCAGACAAATTTGTTGTGCCTGAAAACATCCCTTGGTGCTACAGCCGACAGCTGTCGTGCCAGCAGCAGTTCAGCGAATACTCTGCTACTGAAACCATGGAGGACTTCCCAAAAGCCTTAGCTGTAACCTCACATTTCCCCCTCTTGAAGAAGCTGTGGCCATGGCCTGCAGTGTGATAAATTTCAGCAAGAGCTGGGAGGCTGAGGAGGGTTGAAATAAACATCAGGGGAATGCAATGCGCGCTCGGCACGCCGCCCACGGCGCTTCCGTCAGGGCAAAGAGGGTCGGAGCATTGTTCTGCACACAAAACACATCATGCTCTCCATGAGCACAGCCAGAAGGCAGACAAGGACTCCTCAGGTAATCTTTGCTCAAAGCTGCACAACAGGGAGCTGCCAGGTGCGTGAGGTGTTTTAAACGTTCTCTGTGCAGAAGCCCAGGTGGAACGTGAAGCGCTGGAGGAGCCGAAAATCCCCTTTTGCTACAGCGCTGACCTTGGCCCGGCCAGGTGACGATGACAACGGGGGTGTGAGGGTGTGACAGATCCCCCTCACAAGCTCCACAAATCCCAGCTTCCAGCAGTGATTCCATGCAGGAACCAAAGGGCAGCAGCACGGGTCTGGGTGTGAAACAGGGGTGACTTTATTTAAGGCAAGGACCCAAGGCCCCAAGACCCCAAGACAAGAACTTAATGCAAACAAGAGGTTTTATACCATCATTTGGGAGGAGGGATTTAGGATAGCAAGCCAGTAGATGTATGGTTGAGGAGGGGTTGAATGTGGGACATTTTACACTTGAACCAATAAGGGAAACAATAGGGAGGAACATAGCTTGCATAAATCAATAGGGTTCTGAAAGACACAGGATAGACAGGGAATTTTCCAGAAGAGAGGGCAGGTTCAGGGAAGGATTGACATTCAGTGGGAGGCAGGGACAAGAGGGTCGACAACTGGGAAGACTGGGGATTAGCCCTTGGTAGGGAGTGGCTGAGTGACAAACAAAGAGATTGACATCTAGGTGAACTGGATAACAGCGAGGGAGCATGTCTAATTTTAGAAACACAGGGTAAAAGATGAGGAGCCTGTGGCACGCCGAAGACAGGGGGAGGACAATACAGGGGGATTACAAACCCACAAGTCAAAGAGTGCACAAAACCACAAATTAAGCAGTGAACCTGTCAAACAGAACATACTGCAACGCCCTTTGCCCCTTGCAGTGCTCGTGTCACAGCAGCCTGCACGCGGCAGCAAGGGCAGGCAGATGTTTGGGGCAGCCCACAGCTGTGATGGTGATAGCAGGGGTCCCAGGATGAGGGAAGAGATGAGAAAGTTGACTCTGTGTTCAAAAAGCATGATTTATTATTTTATGAGATATATATTATTTTAAAAACGATACTAAAAGAATAGAAGAAAAGATTTCATCAGAAGGCTTAGCTAAGAATAAAAAAAGCATGAATTACAAAGGCTTGGACTGACCATGACAGTCTGGACAGCTGGACTGGGGTTGGCCATTAATTAAAAACAACCACATGAGACCAATCCCAGATCCACCTGCTAAATCCCACAGCAGCAGATAATCATTGTTTACATTTTGTTCTTGAGGCCTCTCAGCTTCTCAAGAGAAAAAATCCTAAAGAAAAGATTTTTCATTAAACATGTCAGTGACACACAGCTGCACGGGCAGTGCTGTGGGGTTGGTGCTCAAGTTGGAAGTCATCAGATGTAGAATGAGAGTGAACCATCAAAACAAGCACAGAAAGAGAAATACACACACCCCCATAGCCCAAGGTTTGCAGGAAGGTCAAGAATTTCAGGGCAAGTGTTTTATCCATAAAGAAAAGACTGCTAGCAAAAATCCAGCCTGTTTCTTCTATGGATGAGCAGCAGAGGAAGAGAAATTGGATGTGATCTATTAACAAATCTCAGGTCCAGGGAAACTGTCTAGCAAATGGATTGCTGTGGAATCCCAAATGGTGACATCCTCTTTCTCCACCTGTTTGCCCACCCTCTGTCCCCCTTCTTCTAAGAACACGTGGCCAACTGAACCTTGGAGCCTTCTCTTGGGAGATGTGCTGATGGAGAAACAAAGAAGGGCTCTGCCCACCGTGGAGAGGCAGCAATTAGGAAGATCCTAAAGCAAAGGTGGTCAATTTAGCCTGCATTGGTCCCATCAGTAATGGGATTACAGATTTATCCCACGTGCCTGAAGGAGTCAAAGTACTTTAAAAATAAAAAGTGCTTCCTGCAGTTCAACAAGCCAGTAGTCCTTGGGGAATACTCCTTTCAGATGAATTAGTGACCAGTTAAAGCCTTGGTAAGAAATGACCTTACTCCAACCTCTGTATTCAATTCCTAAGATTATTTAAAGCCAAATATGAACAACAGGAATACTGTTGGAGTCCTGGATGCTGAGATTTTTAAACTTTCTGTGCTGCAGGGCACAGACCCACAAAAAAATATTATATTTGACCTGAGGCCATGGAGAAGGCTTCCAAAATTGATTGATAGCACTTGGATTATGGGTGTGTAGCTTGATTAGAAGTGTGTAATATCATTGGGTGGAAAACTTAGAGTTTAAGGTTTTAGAATATAATAATATATATAGAGCAAGATGGAGGTTGGAGGACAGAGGCTGGTCCTTCTTCTTCACCTTCTCCTCCATGGGTTTGGGTGGTATTTTGTAATTGGACAGAAAAATCCACATTGTAGAACACGAGTGATTAGTTATTGAGTTAAAAGTGAAAATAATTTAGGTGTCATTTCTTAATCAGATAGTTTAGCCTTAAAAGACCTTGTAACAAAAGATAGTGAGCCATTTTGCACCTTGTTAGTAGAATGCTGTAGAACTCACCACTTGCAATATAAATAAGAAGTAATAAATCTAAGCCTGAACACAAAATACCATCTCAAGTGCTTTCAATCCCGACCTTGACTGAGGCAGGAAAAGAAGCTGAGAACCAGCACAATATGAGCAAACAATACAGGCTGGAATATAAATGCTTATTGAAGCAGAAGAGGGGCAGCTCCTCCCAGCTCTTGGTAGAACACACACTTGAGAAGGGCTTGGGAACAGGGGCTGATTCCCAGACAAAACTGAATTTTGCAGTCCTGTTACTGACTCCCTTGCCTTGAACTTTGGGGACTCACACCAGTGCCCAGAGAGCTTAGGGTTGAATTACCCTCTGCACACCCAAGAGCCAAATCAGCAAATTGGTATTTTTTTCCTCAAATCTCCACATAAATTTGATAAGGGAATATTTTCAGATGCTGTGTTTTGCTTTGTGCAGGCACAGGCTCCTCCAGCACTCATCAAAATTTGATCTCATTTAAGGGTCAGGACACTGCCAAGTTCACCACTTGGGGCCAGTAAGCAAGAAACTTATTTTTCCTTTTCCCTAACTCTCATCTATATTGAAGAAAACCAACTTTTCATCTCATAGAGGTTACCAACCAAGTTATTTACAATTTTTCTGATATATCACTTTCAGTCAGGGTGCAATGTGAATTTTTAAGCAAAATTTTAAAATTACTACTTTAATTATATCCACCAGTGTGCTTAGTGCTGTTCAATTGGGCCTTGAAGGAAAAAAAAAATAAAAATCGACATTTCTCCAAATTCTGTTTAATTTGTTCCCCAGTCTGATACTTAAGGGGATTTTCTCAGAATTTAGACTGTGCAATGCATGTGCAAATTCATATCAGAGTCTTAAACAACTGGGAGGTGTCTTGAAGGGAAGTTCAGTGCCATTTGTATTTCCAAAAAGTAAACCAGACTGCCTGAACAGCTTTCCTTACCCCTGGAGAAGGAAATGCTCCAAAGCATTTTTAAAATTCAGATTAGCAAAATGTTTATGTCTAATCTCCCTTTGATGCCACCTGAGAGGTGGTCAAGGAAGGAACACAGGCACCAAAGGGGTTGGTGGAGGCACCTGCAGCAGGTCAGGTGGATGAAAACCTAACTTTTTTTGATTGAAAACTACCTGAAGTTCAGTATTTTCACTCATGCCCATAAGGGAAAGTTATTTTTGCACCTTTTGTTTCACCTTACCAAGCAGAGATGAGAAGAGGTGCAGCAGGTTTTGCCCTCACAGCTTAGAGACATCATTTCTATATCAGGATTGCAGGGATTTCTCTACTACAGCAGCTACACAAGAACATCGTGACCAGCACAAAAAGGAAAAATTATTATTAAATTATTGTTAAAATTAGTCAGGAAAAAGCTAAGGATTCTAAAGTCAGGACACCTATTTTCTTCTTGCTTTATTTCCCAAGATCTTTATGTAAAAACCTGTGAGTGCCTAAAGAATTTAACACCACCTGGAAATATCCTAGGCAAGCTTTGTCCCCTTTCATACTGTGCAAGTAATCAGAGGTGTTGGTATTGTCATAAATATCTTTGTAATTAAAATTAGAAAATTTAGGAGCAAATAACTAGTTCTACAAAAACCTGAAAAGCCAACATTAACATTAAAAATAATTGATTTTTTTTTCAGGAATGATATTTCAGTCCTATAAAAGCCTCAAACAAAGCAACTGCTTTTATATCTCTCTACATAGATAATGACCTGACTTAATTGCCAATTAGTGGAGCTCCTCCCAGTGAGATTTTATTTTATAAATGAGTCCTTCTGAATCAATAATCTTTCTGTAATGTATTTGAGGTTTTGCATGTATTTAGGGGAGGCTGTATTGAAGTGAAAATAAGGGGGAAAAAAGGGCAGTTGAAGGTTGTTGGTTTGTTCTTTATTTTCATATTTTAATGAATTTTAATATCTGCTGGTGCCAAGCAATTTTCATTCAAGAGATTTTTTTGGTTTTTAATAAAGGAACAGGTACTTTTAGAGTTTTAATAATATAGCTGGGCTCCTTTGGTACTTCTAAATTTGGGCACAAGGGAGAAGGAAAGCAACTTATTCTAAATATAATAAAAAGAGAAAGTAAAATTTTCTTGGCTGATAAATTTCTTCTGAGGTCATCAAGATGAGGCCCAATAATTAGTGCATGTAAAAGTAAACTCATAATTTTCACTTCTTTCCAAGACGTTTATTGGACAATTCTTGCTTGAGCACAGCAAAGAGAAATGAAAGCAGCAAAATTGTTAAAATATTTCAAGTTCTAGGCTGACATGAGGATTTCCAAGTCACTGAGACACAATTTGCTTTCAAAGAGAGATTTCTTTTACTTTTTCTATTGCATACAATTAAACACACTTCATTTTCATGGTATAATTTTCTAGCCTGTTATAAATAATGTTTTAAATATTATTAAATAGCAAAATAACAAGATATTTTCAATTCATGGTTTGGGCCTAAAATTCCTTATCAAATATTAGTAGAGAAAGTTGTTGGATTATTAATAGTTTTACTTATGTGGTCACTTCAGGAAAATAATTTGTAGGAATTGTTTATTCTGCATTAGTGTGCACTTGTTTTAGACCTGGTGTTCAGGTGCTGTGAGAAATCAGATTACATGCCCATGATGTAACTTTTTGGCTAAAAATCCCTGAAATAATTTCAACCAGAATTATTTAATCTGACCAGACAACTAAGGAAAAACAGATACTTCTGTTTTGGTAATTTAGTTCTAACACAGAGCCCCCTTCCACTGCAAAAGTTTCACATCCCAGGTGCAAAAGAACAGGGATAAGGAAGAAAACCTGGATTTCACCATTACATTTGCTGTTATGAATGTACACACTTAAAAAATTAAAAGGATTCTGGTGCTGCTGTGATCAGTTAATCTGATTTTAGCTTAAATTACCTAAACTGAACAATGGAAATGTGGCACAAACAGAGAAGATAAAGCACTGGGACCCTTGGGCAGCTACTGAGAGAAGCAGGAGCTTGGAAAGGACTTCCATCCCATGAAAGGTGATTTCTCTGGAATAAAACAGAGCCATGTGCACCTGCATTTTTAAATTCATTTTCATTTTGTAAACCTGAACTTTTTTTTTTTTCTGGTGATTTATTCTATGAGTATGATCAGAGGAAGAATATAAATAAAGGAAATTATTATCATTTTGTTCCCCAGTGAGAATCCTGGAGTAATAAAATGTGTTGCAAAAGAAGATACTGCATCAAGGGAAGTGTGTCAGAGCTGAACTTGGCCAGGATACTTTCACACAGTGGTAATAGCACAAGAAAGAAGAGAAAACCAACCAAATGATGTTTTAAATTGTCCATTCTGCTCATCTGCTCACAGGGAACCACCATGAATTTTGTGCAAGGATACCCCTGAAATCCACTGTAATGGGGATAACTGTGAGCTGCATTTCAAGTGTTAGACAGAGATGCAAATTTAGGCTTATTCATTAAAAAAACCAATAGTTTTCTGAGGTAAAATATAGAAATTATTGCTGTAATTATCATTATAGTTTACCAACATTTAATATTTTTATATAATATATAAAATTATTTATAAAATTATATATAATATATAAAATTAATATTCTCTTTTATTTTATATTTTTATTATAAAATTTATTTCATTTTAATTTATTTTAATATATATAATATATTTATTTTGATATATTTATCCTCAATACCACATTTCAGCAGTCATAGGTAAACCATAACTGCTTTACCTACTTCAAGGAGCAGCAATTCCATTAATGAAATTTATAAACTGGAGAACTTTAGGGACGTTTCTTTTTGAGATTTTAGATACAGCAAAATAAAGAATAAAGCAGCCCTTTCCTTTAACTTCTCAAAATTTAATATATTTTCATCACAACTCCTTGTATTCATTCACTCCTTCTGTAAACAATCCTACAATCTTTCAATCTCTTTTTATGAAATTTTTATTCCAGCACCCTGATCATTCTCATAACCAATTTCTGAACCCCGTGTGATTCTGTAATATACTTCAGGAAGCTCTTTTGTATTTTTTATGAGAGGTAGAATAACAGCTCCTTTTTTTGCTGCTCTAATCTGCCTTCCAGCCTCAAACTATTTTCAGTCTCCTCTACCTGCTCCTGACGTTTTATTCCCGTTTTGTCCCTCACATCCTCTCCTGTATTTCCCAGCAGGAGATAGGATTTGCGTCAGCTCTTGCTGATATCCCAAACTTTGACATCTCCATCTAAGCTGCTGGTACAGCCAGAAGAGCAGGGTGTATAGATTTGTCTTTTGGAATTGTGTGAGGCTGGTTTTAAAATGAAAAATATCGTGTGCGTGTGTTATCAGGGAGAGGGGGATGAGGAATGGGAGCTGCTGGTGTTTAACTACTGAAAAACATTTGATAGATCCAATAAGGCCTGATTGAATTGTACCATCCTGAAGATTTCTTATATTTAATTTCATCTATTTCATATTCAGATTTCATATTCAGATTTCTTATACTCATTTAATGTATTTCATTGTTGCCCCCCAGAGCTGAAGTTAAGAGCACCCCTAAGGGACCATCCCTCTCCTTCTCCAAGGCCACCTCTGTTTGCACCACAGATGGGTTTCTAGATGTTTGTTATTAAAATCTTCTGTTGATAAACACAACTTTTCCCTTTTAGCTTCTTTAATATGTTCACTCCATATTTTTTTACCTTTTGTCTGACCAGATCTTCCATTCTCCATTTTTGTTTTACATTACTCAATAGCTACAAAAAGATTCTGTCTTCACAGCAATCTTTCCAAAAATTAAAGATAAATATTGTGCCGCTTCTTGTGTCACGTCTACATTAACATGTTGCAGAGAGAAAAGAGCCTTGATTTTCCTTATAAAATATAATTCAGTGGCTCATTTTTCTCCTAGATATTTAGAAACAATTTGGTGGGGTTTTTTTCAGGTGTGTTACTGGGAATGGAAGTCAAAAAAGCTCAGTCTGTGTGATTCTATTTTCTCCTTTTCCCTGTTTTTAAGTACCTGGAGGGAACCTTCAAGAAAGACGGGAAGAGATTTTTTACAAGACCTTGTTGTGGTCTTTGTTACAGTTCTTTCTGCAAACCAAAAATTCAGTTTTCTTTACTTTTAGGGCTGAATTTGTTCACACTTGTGTCTGGTCTCTCTGACACATTTGGGACAATAGCAGAGAGGAGTCTCTACAGGAATTTAAAATTAGAAATTAAGATAAGATTGAAGATATTAATGTCCCAGAGGGAGTTAGCTGAAAATCTGGTCTGGTAGTATGGAAAGCAACTGTAAAAAACCCAGGATCCAAATTCTTTCAGGTCCATGGGTTTTGAATCTACCTGTCTGAAAAAAATACCCCAACTTTGTCATCTGTCTTGGAGAAGATTGGTCCTGAATTGTCAGAAGGGTTAAATCCACTTCTGCTCAGTGGAATCAAATGAAAAGAAAAATAAGTCTCTTCATGTATTCAAGGCAAGGAGTAAGAAAAGCACTAGAATTACAGCATCAGAAAATAGTTTTGAAGAGAAAGGGGCTCTCCTTCACTAATATATTGAATTATTTAGGTATGTGTCTATACATATCCTTCATAAAAGCTATTTGCCTTTAAAATGGACTCACTGATTGTTCTTAAACACATTTTTCTGATATTTTTCTGCATCCCTTCAAGTACTTTAATTTGTTACAATGAGGTGCTGCTGCACTTAAACATAATGGGAACTCAGTGGAGGACTCCAGGTGCTATTGTAAATAAATGTAAAGGCAGCCAGCAATGGCTGAGCCTAAAGAATGAGCTTCCCATGGAAACAGGGCTAATTTAACCCAAGGTCAGAAGGAATGGTTGCATCCTGTAAAGATTAACTTTTCTTCTGAAAAAGTCTTTTAAGGTTGGGAAAAGCGGTTGTTATTTCATTGGCCATGTGTCAGCTCAGGTTCTTCAAGCTGTGTTCTCCTGTGATTTCCATTCACAGCAATTTAACAAAGATCCAAAAGTCTGTCAGTCACAACTTCCAAGCAGCTCAGCCTGGGATTTCAGCATGGGGCAGCTGCAGAAGACAAAGTGGTTTAGAATGCTGTTGGTGTTGTGAATCAAGACATTTTTAGGTAATAGAGGGGAAAAAAGTGAAGAAGGGGAAAGTTTTATGATCCAGCTAATGATGTGAGTTTTTCAGTCTCTTAATTGGTGCTGGAAAACAAAATGGACCAGTTCTGCTGGTGTCAGCATGAGCCTGAGCATTGTCTCCCTCTTCAGTGGGAGACAATGATTTTATGTCAGTTTGGTCCATCTGATGCTTTGTATTTTAGTGAAAAAGCCTAACCCAGAACGACTCTTCCAACAAGGAAATGTTAACAGCAGCAAGTAGCAGATAAATTAATTATCTCTGTGATAATCTCACTGACTTTGGCTAACTGCTTGCTCAGAAGAGATGAAACCACCCAGGGAAGCAGTACAGGGCCTTTACTGAATGATCTGGCGACAAAAAACAGATGCAGGGAATCATTTCATTGAGACACTTTCTAGAATTTATTTTGTGACTCAAGGAAGAACTAATTGCTGATGAATTTGTATCCAGAGCTGTCTTCTGCATTATCAGGGCATTGACAGCACAGGAGTTTGTTCTGACAGCTGTTCTGCCTGTGCTTTGCATCTTAATCAGGCAGTTTTCAGAGAGTTACAACAGCATTTGCCACATCACCTCCTTTGCAAACATTAATTAATTAAGCAAAACTCTTTCAAAACAGCAGAAATTGCAAAGTCTACAGAGCAGAGATGAGGGGGTGAAGAGATGAACAGGAACAGCAAACAGACAAACTCTCCTCAGCTGCCTGGGGTTGTGCTCTTGGTCTGCCCAAAACTCAGTTCAGCTGTCCTGGGTGTGCTCATGGCCTGACTTTGAGGTGTTTTCTAAGGAAGGGTGGAGTTACCTCGCTGCTTGTGATGTGGCTGTGTGTGATATGGATTATCCAGACTGAACTTTTCAACAATACCACTGTTAGCTTGGCCATGTTAGACAGATAATTGCCTGATAAATTAAGGGTCTGTGCTGACAAACTTCAGATTTTGTTGAATCAAAGCTGTTGGGACCCACCTTTTTTGCCTGTGTAGTTCATTAATGAGTTTTAACTCACTATTTTGGTATGTTGTGCAGTAAATTGCAAAAGTAATGCCTACATTATACCTATTCTTGTAAAGAAACTCAAATGGCACCTCTAAATCTCAGCAGGCAAACATTTTAAACATGATAAAGCAGGTTTTTGACATAGAACTTTTAAATTATTTTTTAATATTTTTTCTCTATTTGTGGCAACTTCTTTTTGGAGATTGAGTTATAATGGATTTCCAATTTCATCTTTAGGAGTTGTAAGTTCTTTTTGTTGTTTTAATGAATTAAATATGGTCACTGAACAACCATTGTCAGAGGGGAATTTTTGGTGTCAAAAGAGACAAGAGAAGCTGTGGCTGCCCCAAGATCCCAGGAAGTGTCCAAAGAGGCTGGATGGGGCTTGGAGAAACCTGGGATAGTGGAAGGTGCCCCTGCCCATGGCAGAGGGGTAGAATGATATTTCTTTAAGGTCCCTTCGATCCCAAGTCCTTTTAGGATTCTGTGATTTTATTTTGAATCTGTGGGTTTTCTTTGTGGAAGAGCTGAAATTGTGGACTGCAGTTTGGGAATAGGCTTGAAAAGGGAATTTTGAGGGAATACCATTTATATGAAACTTTTTTTCCTTCATGATTAAATACCTAAAAGATACCAGGGGAGGAAAAGAAGACTTTGAGATCACTCTGTACCAGGTGATATCTGAAGATAGCCCATAACATGTGGCAAGGTCAGTCATGTTCAGAGCATTGATTTAGAAGGAATATCATTCTTGTCTCTGATTCAGTCAAATTTGTAAACCATATTTTAACTCTTTTAAAACTTCATCACCTTTCCTCAGTGATGGCTTCCCACCCATTTTTCCACTGTGGATTGTACAGTGGGCATTTTTAAGATCATTTTGTGTTCCCCCTTTCCCAGGTAGACGCTGTCCGTCTGCTGTTGAGTGGGAAAAATTTCTCAAATATATTTTATTGATTTTTATCTGAATGCTCCAAATAGTGGCATGGCTAATTCATCTTCACACTTCCCAATATGACCACAGCCCTAAACTTCTCTCTGGGGTCACAATCACACCTCAACATTCACATTTCCTAATTCTGTGAGTTTGGTAAGATAGAGCCCACATCCAACAAACAAATCTCTTCCTTTCTCCACATCCAAGTTCTTGGAAATAAGAAAGAATTTCAGTCCTAGGAACAAATTCTCCTTCTTTGTCTTTCCAGTGTCAGAGAGGTGCAGTTCTGATGAATGCTCATTATCATTTCCTTGCTTTTAGAAGCTCATCATCTTCCATGAATTCCAGGTAGTGCTCAGAGCAATCAACTGCTGAGAGTTGTTCCTCGCATGTTAAAAAAGATTTTTTAAAATAAGAGTTTTCAGTGTTGATCCCATTTTTTTTTTTTTTTTTCATTTTCTTGGTACATTTCCTGCCAGACTTGTGGCTGAGTTTCATAATCTTCCTCTGGCCACTTAGAGCAGTGCTGCTGTCCAAAGGTTTGAGCTTGGCTTGGATCTCTTTGGGTTTGGGAGAATATTGATCATACTAGTTCTCTTAATTTAATGCATCCAAGTTGCTTTGTCTGCTTTGTGATCTTCCCTAAAGACAACCCATCATTTCTTACTGCTGACCCTTTCAATTTTTATCAGGAAACCTTTTCACATCCCCTTTTTTAACTTTACTCTCATGGAATTCACCGGTTCCTTCCTAAAACATTACTTAATAATCACCTTTTGATCCACATCTTTCTTTTCTCCTCCCCTGCTCCAGTAATATTTCAAAGTTATATATGCCATGCAAGCTGATGTGGCAGCAAAGAAATGAGTCATCTCTTAGAACAGGGGATTATTTTTTTCTAGTCTGTAGCGGGAATTTCCTTGAATTAAAAGGAAAGGTCAGAATTCAGTGAACAACAGGCAATGACAATGGAGTGAATAATCAATCTGGGCGTGCAGCAGAAGTGTGTGTGACTGGGATTTAAACAGGGGGAAGAAGTTTGAAGAAGTAATATTTTTTTTTTGACAAATAATGCAGTAGAAATCAAGGACTAAGAACTAACACCCTGAGCCTGCTGTTAACTTTATGTATTGTTCTTTTCTTCATACACACTTTCTCTCCTGGCTTTCAAAAGCTTTTTAGCATCACTAACTTTAATCTAATATTTGTTTTTCTTGTCTCCTCATGGCAGAGACTTTGCTCTACAGGTATTTTCCTGCTGAGGATCTTTGACTTCTGCAAATAATGGCAGAAATAAATACTCAGAGTAAATGATATGTACAACATATGTGTGTGTGATTTTGAGGAGGAGCCTGGCTGGAGATTACTGAAAATATTAAATAGATCCAGAAATATCTATATCAAAACTGCATCATCCCTTTCTGTCCTCTGTTCCAGGAAAAAACCCAACTCTGAATCAAACCAAGCACACTGGATCAGGTAAGAACAGGAGGAAAAGGCAACCCTTTGGGTGAAATCCTTGTGTTGCTGCTGCAGCAAGAAAATGAATGATGGAGGCTCCTGAAGCTTTTCATTCCACCCTTAAAGGAGACAAAACCCATTGGGAATGGGCTCATGATCCAGAGATTTCAGCCTCAGGCTTCCCTCTGTACAGACTTGTTTGCACACACTGGGAATTAGCAAGAAGAGATTGTTGAGGGCCATCAAGGACCCAGCCAAAGTCCTGATTTGCTTTGGCACAAGTGCAGAGTGACATAAAGACACAGATCAGCCTGTTCTGCCCAGCCTAGAAGAACTCTGGCTGGGATGGATCAGCTGGAGGAGTGGGTGCCAAGAGTGGGGAATCTGTGGTGATGCAGGAGATGAAAATTTCCTTCCTAGGCTTTGTGATGATCCACAAAAAATGTGGCCAGGAAAGGTATCAAAGTCCAAAGCATCCTGTTGAAAAGATCACAAAAGGAATCCTGAAAATAAATAAGAAAATGCACACTTGGGGTTCTGGAAAAGCAGCAGAATAAGGATCCATTCTTTGCTCGGGTTTAAATGCCTCCATGCCCAGTTGGACACACAGCTTCAAATGATGCTGCAGACTTCTGGGTTTGGCTCCCTTTAGAGATCAAAATCACTGAAACTGCAAGGTTTTTTTAGATGTCACAGCTGATATTTCTGTGAGACTGGGAGCACTGGCACAGCTGCCCAGGGCAGGGGGGGAGTCCCCATTCCTGGATTTAAAAGCTGCGTGGATGTGGCACCTGGGGACGTGGATTAGTGGTGGCCTGGGCAGTGCTGAGTTAATGGTTGGGTTTTATGATCTTAAAGGACTTTTCTACTGATTCTGTCATTTCAGACAGAGATTTTGCTACACTGGACATCAGGAGTGAAGTAGGTAAAATAAAATCCTACGGGAACTTTCCCGCGCTTTCACTTCTGTATTCAGGTGGCGAGGTCTGAGTGTTAGAAATAAAGAAATGCTCCCCTGGGCATTATCAACCACTTAAGAAAATGATGCCCCCTTGCCAAAAGCCCTTTGGGTCATTTTTGGCAAAGATGTTGCAATCATTTAGATTGTGACTGTACCTTTTTTTATTTGTTATACCTTTATGTCTTCACAGGAAGGCAAAGTCAGGCCTCCTGTGAATGGCATTTCCAGTAACAGTCACTTTTCTGTGAGTGATGTCTCTCCCAAGACCCCTTTGATGGACATAATGTGCAGGTTAGAGATATTAAAAAAGTGTGGAAACAGAATACTCAGCTTGTCCATTCTCCCAAGTACAAGTGAGAAACTTTGGCCTTTGACCATGTCAGGCTTCATGTGTTTTCAGTGAGATGAAGTTTAGATTCTCTTGAGTTGACAGAAATTGTCTAGCAAAGCTTTCAAGGCTGGGGAAAGAGCATTTGTGTTTTGCAGTGGCTGTCTCAATGAGTGCCTTCAATCATTTTTTTTAGTAATTTAGACTGAATCCCTTCTAAATCCAAGTTCTTCACCAGAGATACCCAAACTCTATGAAAATGGGCAAAACTTTCACCTTTCTGTTAATAAGAGAACTTCATCAAATGAAGAGGATTTCCTGAAACGACGTGCAAGCTTTAGGCAGAAAGACTCAACATCCTTTTTGAATTAGAAGGAATCTATGTCAATATGTCCATAAAAATATGTCAGTTTAAGGGTATTGAAGTGAATACAGTTGTTAGGCTCCAAAGAGCTCCAGAAATTGTAGGACAGGTTTATCTCCTGAGGGAGTTCTCTGTGGCACAGAAGAAATGGCCTCTCTATGGGGAAAGAAAGACTTTTAAAAGTTCTTGTGTAAGATAGGAATTGTACAAGAATTTGCAGCATTCCAGTGAATGAACAAGTGTAGGGAAGCTTGGTAAGCAATGAGGAAGAGAAGCAGAAAAAAACCATTTCAAACAAGTGGGCAGGGGTTTATTTATATAACAGCATCTTCTGAGGCCTTGGCAGCATCAGTGCAGTTTGGCAAGGGGGAAAAAATATCCCTGTTTGCCACATTCTCTGCTCATAAAATCTGTAAAAAGAATGAAAAATAAAAGGAGAGAAGACCTTCCTTGTTCCTCATGTCATTGAAGAACTTGTGGCAGCTTTGGTTGACAGGCACTGAGTGCCTGTCAGTCCTGTGCCTGTCAGGATTTTTTAGGGTGTAACAGAACATTTTATCCCTTTAGGGATCCAGCCAGAGGGCTGGAGAATCTATAATGTATCTTGCTTCCAAAGCAATAAAATAAGTGAGTGAAGGGTTTTTTTGAACGCACCTCTAAAATAATGGAGTGAACCTCTTAAACCTGGACAAAATAAAAATTAATTTGGAATATGGATAACCTCTAGTAAACTCTTACTAGGGCAGAGAATTCCCCTTTCCATCTGCAGTGCTTTTAAAACACCTTCAGAGCCAACCCTGAAATGGCAACTTGCAACCTGAGGGTTTCGCTAATAAATCAAAATAGCAAAACTCAAAGAGGAAGAATTTGAATACCTAATTTCAGGTGAAATGACAAGGTTAAATGCCTTGCTGGCATTTAGATACTGTGCTGAGTGCATTTGAAATGCAGATATGTTGCTGGGAGTTTGAGAAGGCAGCGATCCTAGGACAAAATTTATAGCCTGTCATGGTAGAAATTATTTAAAGAAAAATGGAGCATCTCTGGAAATCTCAAGAAAATATAGGAAAAAAAATCAAGAGCCAACAAAACAGTAAAAAAATTGAAGATGTGTGATGGGAGAGATTTTAAAGTAAAAATTTGGATTTCATTTGAACACAAATGAAGAATTTCTGAAGACAGTTTGGGTGGCTTGCACAGCATAAAGAAGTTACAAACACAGAGACAAGTCCAGGAAGTGTGTTATTCTTTGAGAAGCCAAAAACCAAAAATTATGGCATTATGGTGTGCAGAGTAAAAAAGACACCAGAGCAGTAGAAAATATGAGTGTTCTTCAGAACAACACTGATCAATTACACCAAAAAAAAGTGGGGGAAAGAATGTATCAAAAGTTCTGGATAGGTGGAAAAAGATCCCCCCAGACCTGTCTTACTGACAAGGATGGAGATGGGCATTTATGGCCACAAAGGTCAAACTTACAGGACTTACATTCAATTTCTTGCCCACCTGGACCTTCAGGCCCTGTTTTGGAGAACAACTCCTGGTGTACAACGGGGATATTTTTCTTTTTAAGTACAATCAGTAAAAAGTGTTTTTGCAACCACAGAGCCCACACTGGAAAAGTGGAGTGAAAATCCAGAGCTCCCAAGAACTTTGGAAGAAATCTGACCATGCCATAAAGTATTTCTGCAGGGCAGAAGAATAATGGCAAAATGCATTCTAATAATTGCATTTATGCAGTTTGATCTGTATAAATAAATTTGCTGTGGCTCCCCATTCCCTTCTCCAGAGCCTCTGGCAAAATGTAACAACAAAACTCTTCTCTGGCAAGAGGAACTCATGTTTCTTCATAACAGACTTCTTTGTGCATCTTGAATTTCACAATCAGAGAAAACATTATTGAGAAAGAAACTCCAAGCAGCTCAAAACCCAAGGTCATTGTGACTGACAGGCTGCTGGAGAGCCACTGGCACGAAAGGATTTGACAGCCTTGCAAACACTGGCATCCCATGATAGTTTTATTTCTAAATTAGAAATTTGCTGGTAGAAATCCAACAGGGTCGGGAGATATTGCATTTCAAGGTTTAGATGCTTCTCACTTCTCATCAGGTTATCTTTGACATGGGGGTTGGGTGCAGAACGTCCTCTTTGCTCCAGCTGAATCTCAATCAGGTGTCTCAGCTCCTGCTCCACAAGCATCCACCCTCCCTTTCTTAAAAAAAAACCAAAACCATAAAACAAATCAAAAAAAAAAAACAAAAGAGAAAAATAAGGACTTGCAAAGGCACTGCTGAAATGATGGTGATTTTCTGATTTTTCTGCTTAGTGCAGGGGCTGAGCTGGTGAGAATAAATGTGAGGAGCTCTCTGCAGAGCATTCAGGGGCAGCACAGAACCACAAAATGCTGCAATTGCTCCCATGGCTGGAAAAGTGAAGGGGTCAGGGACAGCCTCAGCAGAGCTCTACAGCAGCAGGTTCAAGAGGCAAGTCCCATGTGGGAAACCATCAATTTTTAGGTAGTTTTGAATAATGAGGAGAGAACAGATTATTGTGTGGGTTTTTTTCACGTTTGTCATCCCAAACATGATTAAGCTGATGTGTTTTCTCTTCCTTCTCTGTTTTCTGGATAATTTTCTGTTTCTCTACTAGACATCTTACCTTCAACAGAGAGTTTGCCACTGGGAGTTTGCAGAGATGTGAAGTAAAAGTGTGTTGGTTCTGCCCTGAGCACACTTAAAGTGATTCCTAGATTTTGACATGCCTTAGCTCCTGCTCCTTCAGTCAAACAAGGAAATTTGCCTGTACAGAACACAAATATCTGAGCAAAGGTTTTGTTACAGAAGAATCTTCCCCAAAAAGCCTCCATTGAAGGCTTGGCTTGCATTCCTGTCACTTTTCTTTTCTTAAATTTAGGACTTCTTATGTAAACAGAAAACATTATGTAAAAACTGCACTAAACAGAGTAAGGTCAAGCATTTACAAGTATTTTAGGGGAATTGAAGCACTGATGAGTTGAGTGTTGATTATACACTTAAACTGATCATATGTGGGATGTCCTAAAAAATTCTCTTAGAGAAAGAAAAAGCATGGGCTCATGGAAAAGGAGGATGAAAGGAGGATGCTTCAAGAACTGAAAGTGCTGAATGAATAGCTTGACTCACATTGAATATTTCACTCCATTTTGGGCAGGTCAGTCTCAGGGAAAATAATAAAAACCTAGCATAATTTGTGGAGGTGTTAATGTGCCTGACATTTAATAGCAGAAATAGCTATGCCCCTTCTTCATCTTAGACATCTGAACTCTTCCCACATCAAGCACTAAAGGGAAAATACCCAGGTTTTCAAAAGCCAGCAAGGTCTGTGCTGATCACAGTGATCCTGGGTGACATTTTTCCTTCCACAACGTGGCAGAGTGTGTGCTCCTTTCAAAGGAAATGCTAAATGCAGAGCTGGATGAGTGTTAAAAATCCAAAACTGGGTTTCTGGAAAAGCTGACTCTAGAATAACAGAGAGCTTGGCTGTTTTCAGCTCGAAGGGTTGGTGCTTGTGCTGTGCTCAGCTGACTGATAACATCACACCAAAAAGCACAGGCAGGGCAGGGACATGCAGTATCTGTTATTCACTGTTCCCTTGTCTCTATTTTCCCAAACACACATAAAGTTTGGAGGAACATCAAGTGTTCTCCTAGGCTGCTGTCACCTCTGAGACAGGAAGGAGAAGGGATGAATCTGCTTCCAATGTGTTGGACAACACCTCATCTATCAACCCCCCAAAACTCTCCTCTCAATCCCCTCTTTTCTAGGCTAAAAAATTCAGTTTTTCCAAACCTTTCTCTCCAAGTCACGCTCTTAAACCTCTTCTCATTTTCAGGGCAGTTCTCTGAATGCTCACTCAAGTATGACCAAAATTGTAATTGCGGTGCCCAAACCTGAAGGCAAAATTCCAGGTGAGGACGTTGCTGTACAAATAGAGAAAACCAGTGACCTTATACTAATATAGTCCAGACCTTATGCTAATATAGTCCAGAATTCAACTTTTTCCATGGGAATCCATGCTGATTCCACTTTTTCTGTGTTCAGCCCCAAAGTGTGGGGAGGGGACCCCTCTAAAGGCCCTTTTTTTTTTTTTTTTTCAGAATTCCTCTTGAGTCATTCTTAAACCATTTGGTATTTTCTTCAATTGAATGATTCCACAAGAATTTCTTTCTGTTGAAGTTACCAAGCCAAAATTCCAGTTCTATTTTCCAGAGTATTTTGAGGTTTTTTTTCCCCAGCCCATCAGCCAGAAATGCTACCAGATCACTTTCTACATCCATAGTCAAATCACCAATGAAAATATTAAAGCAGAACAGATTCCATAGGACTTCCACCTGAAACATCCTCCCAAAAGCATGTCTTTTTCTTCTGCTCTGAGGATTTAGGGAACAGTTTTCTGATTTATGGGTAAAATATAGGCCATATTCCCTAATTTTTGTGGAGAACGTCATACCAGAGCATTATGAAACATTTAAGACCTGTTTCCCCTTCTTCCTCTCCATTTATGTAGGCTAAATCATCAGTCAGAGAGGGAAATAATCTGCTTTAACAGAATTTCTTCTTGACACTTCCCCAGTGACCATATTTTTATCACCTCTCTGTGACGTGCTTGTGAAATGTTTAATAATTTAATTCCACCATTTCCAGAAACGGAAGCTGAGGGAGTTTGAGAGAGGTATTTCTGATTCTCTTTTTAAAGCACATCCTCGCCATTCCCTTGAATCCCTTCCCCTCCCACCAACCAGGAGTTTTTTAAGAATAGTTTTTACTGATTCCTTAAGTATCTGTACAAAATGGTGTCTTAAAGGCAGCAGGAGAAAAGACTCTGAAATCCCAAAGTGTCCAAACCCAGAGGTGAGATAAGCTTTTGGAGATTGGTTTCTATGTAAGTCTTGTTTCTCATGGAGGCAAAATCAGGCTGTTAGTGTCAGGAAAGGTATAAATCTCAGAGGCAGCTGCAGAAATGACTCAGGTTTCTGGAGATACGTGTGAGATGCTTCAGATGAAACTAAAGAGTGTAAGGAATGTATAAATAATAATAGAGCGGCGTGATTCTATCTCAGTTATCTCAGAGCACTTCTGGAAGAATTGAAAGGCAGCTGGTGAGAAATGTTATTCTTTCCTCAAAGGAAAAAAAGTCCTAAAAATGATTAATCATCTCACATGACCTTTTGAAAGTAAGTTTTGTGAGCAGGGAAACCAGACATTTTTCTACACTGAATATCTGATGGGGTTTTTTGACATTATTAATATTGCAGTTGGTTTAAGATACACTGCTATAAACAGACAAGCACCCTGCACTCCCCATAGACACCTTCTGGAGCATGTTACACACCAGAGTTTCACCTTCTTTTTATCAATCATCTTTTAGATTGGAATATAAATGAAGCTTCAATTAGATGAAGCCACAAAACTTCATCTTTCCCTTATTTCTTCATCCATTTGCCTGTCCAAGGTCAGTGATAATCTGTGGGCAGTGGCTGTTGCTGTGCTTTGGAGTCATGTTTCACCAAACTCAATATTTCCTGCATGATTTCCTTTTTCCTTGGACAAGCTCTGCAACACACCATCAAAACCCACGGAGGAATAAAGCATGGAGAAATGAAATTTTTTACCAGAAATCCAGTTCATGTATTGCTCATGTCTCCTACATCCATAGCTGGTGCTGGGAGTGTTCAGGGTTGGATTATCAAAGATTTTTAGTCATAATTAAAGCATAAATTTAATTAAAAGATTAATTATTTATCATTATTAATCATAATAATATAATGATATTCATAACAATATTATGTGTATTAATATAATAATAAATTAAGTTTGTAATTTAATTATTACTCATAATTAAATGATACATTTCCCAACTATGAATAACAAAGTTAAATAATACTACATCACCAACATCATATTTTGGAACCATTTGCATTTAACTTCTCTACTGCTTGATTTAAAGCCCCCTGTTAGATTTGAAAGGTGGCTCATTTAGTTAGTAACACCCCTCACCATCACTCCAGTCTTCAACCTAAAATCTTACACACTTGAACTTGAAATCAAAGCCTGTTCCAAAGCTGAGGGAGTACTTGTTTTCCAGCCTCTGTATTTATTTTATATAGACTCATGTTATTAAATTTAATAGTGCAATAAAAGCCCCATTAAAGCATTTAGTGCACAAGTGCAGTTAGCACAGTATCCTTTTCAGGAGAATAATGAAGCAACATGTTGAGGAGCCCAGATAAATCTAGGAATTCTCTTCTTATAGCCTGCAGCCTTGTGCTTTTTTTGCTCTTTATTATAAATAACACTAAAGTGTGTGTTTGAGACCCACCAAAGATGCCTCTATAGCCCTGAGCAAGGAAAAGATCACATAGGCAAGAACTGAATATTCCAAGAATGATAAACTCTGAATATTTTTTGTGCTCTATGAGCTATTCATTCCTAAAAATCCCAACAAAACCAACAAAGGAAAAACGCCACAAAATACACAAACCAGAAAGAGAAGGGAAGAAAAAAACCTTGGTGCTTAGATTCTAAACCCTCTTTTTTTTTTCTTTTTTCACAAGTGAGAGTTGAAGTGTATAAAAAGCATTTCCTGAAGTGAGTTGACATTTTGCCTCCTTTTCCACAAAACCAGGCATGCATTGCTGAGAAGGGAATACTTGGCATACTTGCAGCTACTTTTTCTCCTCCTGTGGCAGAAGAAAAGTTCGTCAGGAAAGAATACTGGATTATTCATCCTAGTCCATTTCTAGCTTAGAAAGTCAAGATTTGGCAAAGAATTTCCCTTGGGGTTTAGGGTTCCCCTGCTCCATGTCAGATAGTGGAAAATGTGCTTTTGCTAGAAATTTCCACTTGTCTAACCAAAATCTCCAAGCTCTGGAATGAATAATAAACCCATGAATTTCAGGGCCATATGACTGACACAGATATATTTCAGTTTGAACTGATCAGCTGATTTTTGTTGCAAGGTAGCTGAAGATTCATCAATAATCTTATGGGGATTGTTGCCTCTCAGGAGCTGTCTTCAGGATAACTTTATTATTCTCCTTTAAAATGAGCTTTAAATTGTGTTTTCTCCTGCAACGGGGAAGATTTCAGTTTTCTGCCTGTTCCAAACTCAACTCCAGTAATTTGAACCCCAAGTGTTGAGCAATGATTGGGAAAAACCTTGATGGGTTGTGATGGATTGCACATGTAAGGATGTCAAGAGGATTTTGAGGATTTCAAGAGGATTTCAAGACTAAACTCTTGCTGAAAATATTCAAACACAGAGAACTGGGCTTATTGTGCAAAAGTGAGTGTTGGTTTTTTAGCTCTTGCAAAGCCACCTAAAGGTGCCTGTTGGAACCCTGGATGCTGAGAATTTCAGACTCCCTGTGCTGCCAGGCACTGACTCCCAGGAGAACACTGCATTGACCTGAGGCTGTGGAGAAGCTTCCAGAATGGAATGACAGAACTGGGATTGTGGGTGTGGAGTTTGAATAGAAATGTGTGATATCACAGGCTGGGAAACTTAGAGTTTCAGGTTGTAGAATGTAGTAATAGATATATAAAGCAAGATGGAGGTTTTATAGCAGAGGTTGGTCCTTCTTCTTCACCTTCTTCTTCATGGGTTTGGGTGGTTTTGTGTAATTGGATAAAAAAGTTCACATTGGGTGGTTGGTTATTGGGTTAAAAGTAAAAATAATTTAAGTGTCATTTCTTAATGGGACAGTTTATCCTTAAAAGGCCTTGTAGAAAGACAGATACATCTCCATTTTTAGTTTGTTGGAGTGAAGTGCTGTAGAATTCAGGGTTTGTGAGACTGTGACAGAGATAAGAACTAATAAACATCTGAGTCCAAACAAGAAATACCATCTCACACATTTAATCCTGATCCTAGCAAAAAAGAAGCAAAGACTCCACAGATGCCTTAACTTGTCCCTCCCCACTGGTGCACATTCCTCACAGCAGTCACCAAACCTCTGCCCTGCACTGAACTGTGTCCTTGCCAGACTCAAATACAAACTGGGATGGACTCTCCTCATTCACCTTCTTAAAGCTTTGAGTGTATTTGTAGGCATTAGCAAAGATGCTTTTCAAGAAGTGTTACAAACAGATAAGGAAAAAATAGGGAAACAGACAATCCTGAGGACTTTAGTTTTGCTTTTTCCTTTGGCCTAAATCCCAAAAGTTTTGCAGAAAAAACACACAGAAAAAATATTTGATCTCCACTAGTGCAAGAGTTCTGGCCCCCCAGTGAGAGAGCTGTTCTCCCTTACATGTGGGTGGAATATAAAGTTTTAATAAACCCTACCATTCTGAGTCATTCTAATCCTATTATCTCTCAATCCTCTCGCTGTTCTCTGTGCATTTACATCTGCAGAGGTTGGGCTGGATTTCTCCTCTACTCGAGTCACCTCTGCTGCTTTCCCACTGGGCAGAGCAATGAACTCAAAGGAGGAGCTCTGCCCTCCCTGATGCCACCTGGGCCACACATCCCCGTGCTTCCCACCTGGAGGCCACCACCTCTCCTCCCAGTTCTGCCATGATTTTGGGTAAAGAGTGGTGCCTGGAGGAGGTGCAAGAGGAAATCCTTCCCTGTGAGGGTGCTGAGCCCTGGCACAGGGTGCCCAGAGCAGCTGTGGCTGCCCCTGGATCCCTGGAAATTCCCAAAGCCAGGTTGGACAGGGTTTGGAACAACTTGGGCTGGTGGAAGGTGTCCCTGCCCATGGCAGGGTTGGAACTGGATGAGCTTTAATGTCCCCTCCAACCCAAAATGTTCTGTGGAGATGCATCATCTGCACATGAGGTGATCTCATCCTGGTTCTGTTCTATTCTTGTTGGGTTTTTTTTTTGGTTGGTTTTTGTGGTTGTTGTTTTTTTTCTTTTGGGTTCTTTTTTTTTTTGGTTGTCGTTGAGTTGGGGTTTTTTTTGCAGTGATCTGCTTCCTTGGCAAAAAAAACCCAGAAACAGCAGAAGTAGAGAGATTCACATATTCACAATTGCGCACGGAAAAAAAATATTACCACTTGCTTCAAATTTACTTATATTATCAGAGATTAATTAACCTCCAGGCTTTCACATTGTCATATGTTAGAAACAGTTTGTTTGTTGTTTTATTTTTTTTTAAATCAGGCTATTTCAGTGCCCAATTCCCTTCCTAACTGTCTCATACCCCTTCAAATAAGTTGATGTCCTTGAGCACCACCATAATGAGCAACGCTGAAACGTCCATATGGAAAAGCTGAGTGAGACTTTATACCAGAAATCAATATTTAGAACACCCTCAAGTGGTAGGTTTGCAATTAGCAGAGCAGTTTAAAAGATCAATTGCACATGTTTTGCCATGTGGTGATTAGTCACCATGCCATGGAAATTCTTGAGTCCATGACATGATATTATTAATTAGAAATGACAGAAAAATCTAGATAATTTCTTTTGACTGTGTAGAATTATCTGTAAAAGCTCCAGGGCTGCTTCTATTTGTAGACCAGCCTGGGAAAAAGGGAAATATTTTATTTTTGTTTTATTGTATAATCAATACCAGCACATAATTTCATTAATAATGTCTTTTTAGCTCCTGGGAATCTATTAGATGTTGTTTT
Source organism: Fringilla coelebs (assembly GCF_963513975.1). Lineage (NCBI taxonomy): Eukaryota > Metazoa > Chordata > Aves > Passeriformes > Fringillidae > Fringilla > Fringilla coelebs. The sequence goes on from NC_140032.1 coordinate 3,450,312, forward strand.
TATGATATTTTTTGATGGGTATGAAGTTTGATACATACTCCAGATTTGACTCTCTTGATGGGTCTTGCTTCTATGAAATATGTCCATCAGATTTATAACTTGCTTAAGAAACATTGCAGCTTTGTTTTGAGTAGTTCTAAAATATTTCCTTGGCACAAAACCCAAATAAATTAAATTAGGCAGAATGCATGACAAGACTAAGAGGTAAAAAAAAAAAATCAGGTTTTTTTCCTCTAAACTTTCACTAACTTCATTTATTTGAAGCAATGCAGTTTTCCCTGAAATCAAACTGCACTGGGTCCCTGTGGATATTAATTTAGAAGCTCTCATTTTCCAAAATTCTCACCATTCTTATTGCCTTTTTTTAGGCTTTGAACTGCCCATGTATTTCTGCAGCTGGAGTTTTGGGAGAGGAGGCTGGGACATTCCCAGCGCCTGAGGAAAGCAGGATGGGATTCTCCTCACACCCTTCACTAACAGAAGTGGTGGATTCACCTAAAAAGTGTTTAAACTTGGCAGGAAGTATTTAAAGAATAATTCAAAACTTCAGTAAGTGAAAGAAGAGACGCTCTCAGAGAAAGACTCCAACAGCTCCAAACCACTTTTCCTTTTGTGGATATCGATCTAAACAAGCTCCCTCTGCATTGTCTGGGGTCAAAATAACAGAGAATAAACACTAACAATTTCAAGGCTCCTTTGAGCAGCCCTCCAGCCTCAGTGCTGGCATTTATTGACCTTTCCTTGGTGGTCCAGGTGAAGCCACATCAGGGCTTTCAGGTGAGAGGAGAGGCAGAAGGAAGCTGGCTGATGGATCTCCCATGGAGATTTATGGCTTTATTTCCACTTTCTTCTCTTGTCTTATAGGAAGTATTGAAAGGAATTTGAAGGATTCCCTTCAGCTCTCTGCTCTTCTGAGTTCTCCTTTCTTTCTTGCTGCAAATGAGAGAAAATAAAGCAGTTTACAGGAAGAAAAGCTGTAAAATCCATTCCAAAAATATGTCTGTTTTATATTGATATGAAGGAAATTTTTGAAAAAGGCTTAAAAGCTCTGGGCCTTCCTTTCTAGGAAAAGTGTTGAGGGAGAAAAGAGTCACTTCATGCACAGAAACTCTGCATGAAAGTTGGGAAGATAAAACAGATTGATGCAAAACCCTCCTGAGTGCTGACTCCACGCTGACTCTTGATTTCTTTTACCCACTCTTCTCTCCATGTGTGTTGTTTTCTACAGAACTTTGTAGCAAGGAATTTTTTAATCTTGTTTCCATGCAGTTAATTATTCCCATTTAGAAGCAGTATCTTTTAATTTCCTACATTGAACAGCCCCCTATTTAATTCAGACCATATCTTTAATTTCTCCAGATCATTCTGAATGTTATGCCTGTCTTCCAAAATTCTCATGGGATCCGTGAGACCTCCTAGTTTATTACCTTTAGCAAACTAATTGCTTTTGCAAGTCCTAGAGGGATGCTCTTCCAGAGCTACATTGCTCTGAAATGGCAAAAACCTTTCTAATTTCCAACCTAAACATATTACTGGTCATGTTTGTTCTTGTCCCTTCCCTGTCTTAATTTCACTGGTGATTTCAATTCTACTCCAATGCATTTATGGATGGCAATCAGACCTTCCATTCAGCTCATCAATTAATACACAAAATTCTCCTTGTTCTTCCCATGTTGAGGTTTCTGTTCCAGCTCCCTCCTCCCAGCCCTTCTGGAAGACTCCTCCAGTTTGACTTGATTTATCTTGATCTGGAGTGGACAACTGCTAAAACCCAGAAGCTTTGTTCCTGTATTTCAGGTGCAATCAGCAATTTAATGTAGCCTTACACACACACCCCCTTCCTAGAATATCTGTGTCTATTTTTTTAAAATTACATCAATTATTCTATATCACATGGAGCTGATTATGAAAGGTGAGTTTTCCCTGAGTTCACTTTTCAGGTTCAATAGATCACTGCCTAAAATACTCTGAAATCCACATGGATTCTGTTGGCTCAGGAATGCAGGGGTTTTTTTTGCATAAAAGCACAGACCAGTTTGGAAATTTGTAAAAATCTTCAATACCTGTTCTGCTAGCATTGGCAAACACAAATTATATTCCTCCTAATAGTGAGGCCCTGGCACAGGGTGCTCAGAGAAGCTGTGGCTGCCCCTGGATCCCTGGAAGTGTCCAAGGCCAGGTTGGACAGGGCTTGGAGCACCTTGGGCTAGTGGAAGGTGTCCCTGCCTGTGGATGATCTTCAGGTCCCTTAAAACCTCTCCTGTGCTTCTGAAATTCTCTGATCCTACAATCCACTTCCCAAGGTTCAACCATAACACCCTGTGGCTGTTTTTGGTGAATTGTGTTGCTTTTCTCCACTCAGATCTCTCACACTCCTCAACCCACCTGTGTGTGTGGGATTAAAAACTTCAGTAAGTGAAAGGAGAGACAATCTCAGAGCAAAACTCCAACAGCTCCAAACCACTTTTCCTTTTGTGGATATCGATCTAAACAAGCTCCCTCTGCATTGTCTGGGGTCAAAATAACAGAGAATAAACACTAACAATTTCAAGGCTCCTTTGAGCAGCCCTCCAGCCTCAGTGCTGGCATTTATTGACCTTTCCTTGGTGGTGCAGGTGAAGCCACATCAGGGCTTTCAGGTGAGAGGAGAGGCAGAAGGGAGCTGGCTGATGGATCTCCCATGGAGACTTATGGCTTTATTTCCACTTTCTTCTCTTGTTTTATAGGAAGTATTAAAAGGAATTTGAAGGATTTCCTTCAGCTCTCTGCTCTTCTGAGTTCTCCTTTCTTTCTTGCTGCAAATGAGAGAAAATAGATCAGTTTACAGGAAGAAAAGCTGTAAAATCCAGTCCAAAAATATGTTTTAGATTGATATTAAAGAAAATTTTCAAAAAAATCCCAGAAACTCTGAGCCCCTTTATTGTGTGAGGCAGAAAAGAGGCACTTCACATGCAGGAAATCTGCAAAAAAAGTTGGAAAGGTGAAACTGATTGATGCAAAGCTCTCTTGGGTAAGAGGGAAACATCAGCTACAGAACTAAATTTGTAATCAATCAGCCTTTTTGTTTGGCCCTGTACTGTTGATTTTTAAAAACTAAAGTATATCATTTCTACCAAAAATGAGTCACCAATATCTTGACCATCCTGACCTTGCCTTCAGCTGTGACAAGATTTCTGGCACTGTTTCCCCCTAGTTGTGTTGTAGCTGTGTTGGGCATCAATAACTTTGTCTAATGATCTAATCTTTTTTGATTGAAGCCTGAAAGAAGATTAACTCATCAAATGTTATTAATTCTCAGACAAAAAAAATTGTGATAGCACTAAAGTTGAAAGGATAAGAAACAATTAGAAAAGCAGTAAAAAGTTGATAAGGATGTGTAATTCCAAAATTAAACAAAATAAAAGCAGTAAAGTGCACCTGGAAATACAGGATATTAAGATTAAATAAAAAAGATTTAAAAAAAAATTCTTAAGTGTGACTCACAGTGGAATCAGGTATGCAAATAAGGGTATTAAAATTGGTGGTGTAAAGGGAAATAAACTTTAGCTTATTTCAATGTATATAGTCCCTCTACATGACATTGTATTTCCCATCTATAATGAACATGCCAGATTTCAGTAGATTGGCTCTCAAAGCAGACAGCAAAGTCCAACCCTAGATCAGTTTTTCCTTTGCAAATATCAAGCCAAGTTTTGAGTTTTTTGCTACCCTTGACCTGAAGGTTTTAATTCCCTGCCTGCATAGATTTTCTGGTTTCTTGGTGAACAGTTGGGTTGTTTTTTTTTTATACAGGCACCCTTCACAACCTGGCAGGTGCCTAAAGTATGCCAGGTGTGAAATTTGCTGTCTATGAATCTCTCTAGAATCACTCCAATTCCACAAATCCCTGGTAGGACACACATTACCCAAAGTCAAAGGACTATCAGCAGTTGCCTCTCAAGTGGCACAATTAGTAATCAAATCAGTGCTAATTGGGTAATTTTCAAAATGTCCCATTTTGCAACCTTGCCTTCATAATTTTGTTTATTTTTTTAACTATATCTTTGTTTACAGGCCTTGGGAAGACCGGTTTATGTCAAAGCACACACTGCTGGTTTAGAAATTTCTAGTAATTTCTAATAATGTTCCCCAGCCCAGGTGTTGATAAGGCTGTTCTTGAAATGAGTCCCATTGTCTGACTTTATTTGGGAAAACAGAAATAACAGATTTCTCCATCTCGATGTCTCCAGCAGTCACAAGCAGTTTCTCTGTATTTTTTGTGGAATTTCCTCTCTCCCCTGAGAAGGATGGTGGATCACTGGGTTGGCACACTCACATGAAGAGTAAATTTAGGAGATTTCATCACTTACACCTCTCCACCTCTAGCACTGGCACATGGAAATGGGTTTGTGCTCCCCAAGGAAGTGTCATGTTCACCACTTTTTAATCACTGGTGATAGGGTGGAGAGAAGTGTCCTTTGATGTTATTGATCAGCTGGGTCATTCTTGGACTTGTGACCTCATGAGCCAGCAAGAACTTCCCCAGAAATTTCATGAATCTATCTCTTTCAAGGGATTTTTGACAAGAACGTTTCATTATTTTTTTTTTTTTTCAAAACTCTGCTTGTTTCAGCTCAGGATCAGCTGGATTTTCAGGTGTTTTCCAGACTTTCCAGGAGCTCTCATGCCCAAGCCTTCCCTGCCCGCCTTCTGGAAGTTGCAGACATTTTTTTTAAGTGAGTTCATGTAAAATCTGCAGCTCTTTGAACACTTAAGGGTCTTAAGGCCAGTCAAGCAGCAAAAAGAAGCAACAGTTGCCATGATGAATTTCAAACCTTCGACTGTCAAGCTCAATAAATCCAAGCAATCTGAGATTTCCATGGCAGTGCTCTTCTTTACTGACAGCCACTGCCACTATTTTCCTGTCAAAAACTGCAGATACTGCCAGATCAAAAAATGCTGGTTCTGAGTCATCTTTTGAGATGGGGTCACTTTACACCATCTCTTTTCCTTTCACCATTCTAGATCAATTCTGCCATTTTGATGGGCATTTTTAATGGCAGTGATTATCTATTGGTCAAAACCTTTTCCTTCCAACAGCCAGGAGACACTTTCATATATTAATAAGTCAAAACCCACACAACCTGAAGCTCTTGGTTTTTTTTCTTGGCATGTTGCAGAATGAGCTTTAAGATCTTTTTTTTCTGAGCAGCTGGAGAACACCAGAACCCCTCTTTGCCAGAAGTTAATGGGGCTTTTCTTTGCCAACCTCATAGAAAGGAGCCACACAACTATTGGAGGACTGTTGGTTTAGGGGTGATTGGCCTCTAAATCAATGCATTTTATTTATATATTATAAAATATATGTATCAATATTTTTTATTTATTCAGCACAGTTTTTCCAGTACCCTTTAAAGCTGTGAAGAGTCATGACTGTGGTCAGAATGAATAAACACATTAAGACTGCTCTAAGTGTCCTCTTCAAACAAGTTTTTTTAAGATGTCTCAGTCCTGAATTTTTACCCATTTCTCCCATAATTGGCTGTAATTATAGATTTGATTCCTGACTTCTCAATTACATTGCTGCTTGAAAATAACCTTAGGCCTTGAAATGTTATGGCTTTCTCTGAATTTTAATTCTAGCTCATAACTTTCTTCATTTGATTATGAAGAAACTCTTTTCAGAGGCAATGGCATTGATTTTATACTCTTGATTTACGTTTTTATCTCAAAATGTAAAATTTTGATTTTTTTTTTTAGCTGTCTTCAGAATAACTTTTTGGAGAATGATATATGGCCATATGCTTTTGGTATGAATTAGCCATTTTCTCTAGCCACGGAGGCCACCATTTTTGTGCAAGCATTTTCACTTCCTAAAAAACCTTGTTGAACTAGATGTGGGTTTATGTCCAAGTAATTTACCCAATCCTTCAGCTGAAAGGATCTCCACCCCTACAAAAGGTCCCTGTTTAAGAAGGCAGTGGCAAACAATCTAAATTTTAAATTCAGCTTGAAATTTAGTGAGAAACTCCCTTCTTTGAAGACACTGTGAAAAGGCTTATTTGCCTCAGTGGCTCAGCTGTCTCTGGCCCAATCTCCCAACCTGCCTGGCCACTGCTGACAACCCTGGCAAATCCTTTCCTCGAGTGTTTGCAGATGGTTCTGGAACCAATTATGCCCTTTTGAGCCACTGTTTGAATTCAGAATCCTTTGATCAGTAGCAAGCAGCTGCTAAGGCCACTATCAGAGGGAAGAGTTATTCTTCATTTAGTGCAAGGTCTGATACAGCCCCTGTACATAATCCAGATTTAATTATAGTCTATAAGCCTCACATATGCTCACAATTTGATGGTGTCTCACTAATGCAGTGCTTTGCCTGGTGCTATTCGTGTCTAAGATGAGCTTTAGGTGCTGTTTTGCTGGGCAGCATATAAAATGTCAGTGTATGTGACTGTCCTTGTCCTAGAAAACTTCCTTAGAACAAAGCAGAACGTGTTGGAAAAGAATCAACGGGAGCAGCACGAGAAAATTCATATTGATAAAATTGTAATGCTGCAATGGACTCTCCCTGATGAGTTTGCTTCCTTCTTCTCTGGGCATTTTGAGTTTGATTTAGAGGGCAACAAGGTGATTGTGGGGATATTTACAGAGTTCTTCCTGCTCTTGAGGGCAGTGTGGGAGAAAGCACGACAGCTTCTGGGAATTTTGAAGGGCAGGTCTGCAAAGGGGCAACCAACCCCTTGGGAGTCAATCCCACCTATGAGTAACCAGCTGTGACTCATCAGAGGCTTTGGCTCCTTTTATTAAGGCTTTTCAAAGTCTCCACATCCTAAAAAACCATGTGGGCAACACACGAGTGTGATTAAGTCAGAGCAACACTCAGGTCCACAGGTTATTACAGGAAATAACACCATTAATTCTCCTAAGTGCTTGTACACAGAAATAGCAAAGGAAGATGAACAACTTCAAGAGCTCCACAACCCCAGGCATAATGGCATTATAACAACAACAAAAAAAAACCCCTGGTATCCTAGCACCAAACACCCTTTCTCTGTTCTCTGTGACTTTCAGAGTGCACGATGCTCCTTGTTGGCATCACTGCTCATAAACCAGATCCAAAGGCCAGGATTAAAGGAATCACACAGACTTGAGCAGTGGCTGCATTTATTCTGTCTCCTTTCCACAAAATGGCTTTTGGGAGTCCCTGCATTAATTTTTAGTTTTGTCTGATTCCCAGAGCTTTGGGCTATCTCATGCTGCAATTCCAGGCTTCTGTGTCTTTGACATACAGAATTTGATTGATCAGACAGTAACAGCTTCTTGTCCCTGTACACTCACATCTCTCCTCAGACAAATTCACCAATTCCTTCACATTTTGGCTCAGCATTGGTTGAAAAGAAACATTTAAAATGCAAAAAGCACTCTGACAGGCACTCTTTGTTTTTTAGAAGATGTGTGACACTTGCCAGCTTTTGTAACTTCTTACTATCTGCCGTCCCCAGCACCCATTCCTGGTTGCAGCTCTCTCTGTTCCCTCACAAAAAAACACCCTTCAGCATTTTCAGCTAATTTCCAATCACATAACAACAGAATGGTTTGGGTTATTCTTTTGAAAAATTAATTATGATCGCAGGGTGATCATACCTGGTCATAAGGGGGGGTTTAGAGGGTGTGTGAACATCCCCTTAATTTCTGCCCAGAGATTAATAGGGGTGTTTTAGGGACCAGACTCAGTCTTCAAGCCCAGGCTTGAAGCTCTGATGGAGCTCTGAGCAACCTGGTCAAGTGGAAGGTGTTCCTGCCCATGGCAGGGGTTGGAATGAGATGAGCTTCATGGTCCCTTCCAACCCAAACCCTTCTGTGATTCTGGGATGGGATATGACTTTGGAAAACACAGGGTTTTTTAGAGCTGAGGTTAAAAGATGGCATGATTATATGATGTTTTTCAAGTGTGGAGAAGTTGGAATTGAGAAGCCCAGCAGTAAATGTGTGAATATGCTGCTGTCACACCAAATCTGTGGTCACAGATGCCAAGGACTTGAAACAGCTCTCAGATTTTTTCTGGCATCTGGGACATCGGTACGTCTGATCAGTATTTTGATAGAAGTGTCTGTCTTCCTGTCATTTGTTAAGGAAGCTTCTGCAAAATGGGAAGTGCCACCATCTTACATGGTTGCAGTGCAGAAAAACTCTACAAGGCCAGACCAGATGATTGAAGAGGTGACATTGGTTAAAACATTTTGTTAGAGCTGTGTTCATGATACCATTTCAGTAACTGAGTTACATTAGCACTTCTGAGGCACTCTCACCCATTTTTTCCTGCCCTTATTACCTGAACTGTCCATCTAACATGAGAACCATCTCTTTTTTTACTAGTGTGTTCTAGTTTTTCCTCTGTGAACGTGGAATTCAACCCACCAGCAGAGCTGAGAAAATGTCTAAGTGCACTGAAACCCACAACTTCAGTTCATGCCTTCTAAACTAACACCTGAATCTCAAAAACGAGTATCTCTTGGAAATGTTTGGATCAAATTTGACTTAATTTGCTGATAATGCTAAGGAAGCCCTGTTTTATTTTTCAGAAAATATGTGCTTTGCAGAGTAGACAGAGCCTGCAGAGTCTCCTGGACCTCCTGCTTCAAGTTTGATCCAAGAAACAGCAAAATATTCTTGATCCTTTCTCTACATCTACTTGGTCTCCAAAACAGACTTTGTTCTACCTGTTTGCTGTTGGTTTCATTCAGATCATTTCAGATCTGAATGGATAATGTGGGAGAGGCTCAGTATGAATTCTCAACAGAGCTAGTTGATCATTTTGGAGTAAATTTAATTGGAGGACAATACTTGCTACTGGTCTTTTCTAGTGTTTAAAACTAATGCAACACAGGTTGAGGATTCCAATACCAACCTACTTCTTCCTTTCTGAGGAGTTTTTGTCTACCCAAGTCGACCACCAAGAACAACAGTTCAATTATTTGCCATTGAAAATATTTTCTATAAACTGGATTGGCTCCACAGGAGGGAGAGGAATGTTTTTATGCACAAACTTTCACTTCATTTCTAGAGGAAAGAGATTTTATTTACAAGGTACCAGAAGAGCCAATATAAATAGACAATATAAAAATATATGTAAAAAAAAAAAATTCTTGTCTTAATCTCAGCTGTCTTCTTCTCAGCCTTTTTCACAAAACATGAAAATCTGGTGGGAATGTCAGCTTTGCAGTCAGTCTCCTGCTGAAGGAGGGACACAGGCTGTGTGTGAACACGAGCAGTGCAAACATCCACAGCAGAGCTAATCACTCCAGGATTCCTGGCCATCTGCTGGGAACCAAGTGAGTCTCCCCAAATGAGTCTGGAAGATGAGTCAGCTCCTGATGCAGGTGTGCAAAGGAGGTCTGATGAGTCATGATTTAAAATTGCCCAGTTCTCTTTGAATGCTTAGGAGAGCCTTGGGTGTCTAGCTCACACTGGAAAGAAAAAAAAAAAAAAGGTTAGACTAAATTAATTCCAGCTGGAGACTATGTTTTTTTTTATTTTTTTTTTTATTCCCTTCATTTTTAAAGCAGAATTTTGAGGTGCTGAGCTGTTTTTAGCTTTCAGTAACTTCCCAGTGATCCATGTGTGATGAGAACAGGTTATAGAAGCTCATTGCTTCCTTACATGCTTAAAACACCATTCAGCCAGCTGAGACAAAAATAAATTGTGAAAAGGAAGAACAAATCTAAGTTTATAAATTAAAGCCATCATAATTTAGGACACTTTCAGTAGACTATAATCATTACTCTTATGAAATAATCCTTTTTAATTCTTTTAATCCATTTATGTTGCTGGACAGGAAGAGGGGTCAAATGTCTCACTGCAGACATTCCAGACTTGAACAAACCTATTTTTCCGTGGTACCATCCCATGTATTTTACACTGAAGAAGAAACCCACCACTGTAATCTGCAGATGTTCATTATGACATTGAAAAAATAGTCTTTTCTATTAACATAATTATAGGATGATGGCACTGGGCAAATCAGGGAGATGTTTGGGATTCTCAGATCTTGAAAACCAGCAATTATGACCACAGGGACCTCTGTTAGGAAGAGTTATAAGCTGGTAATTGCTTGTGAGCACAGAGGAGCCTGTGAAAGCTTTCCTGAAATATTTGCCACACTTTAAACTACTCTGTTACACAGCATTTACTGGAGTTTATTGCAAATTTCAGCACTGCAAACCGATTTTTCCCGGAGATGGGCTGTTTGGCATGCTGAGCAATGGCAGGTTGTCAGAAATCCTAGGAACAGAGTCTTTTTTCCTGTTGAGGTTTCTTTGCAAGATGTAGAAGCCCTAAGCTTGTAATTTGTGTGTCTACCTGTGTTTGTGAGTGAGTGACCCCAAAACCATCCTCAACAAAAGACTCAGCTCCGAACAGAGACTTTGAATTCAGCTTTCCTGGAGAAATGTGCAATATTCTGCAGAAGGCTCCTGACATTTTCACTGAGGTCCTGCCATTTTCAGGAGGTGGCACTGCCTCCTCTAAGCCCTGCTCTCTCAGGTAACACTCATTTCACAAGATTTCACTGCTGCACTCGGGAGCACCCAAGCTGGAGTTCAAACAGAAGGGATCAATTATCCATGGCTGACACCACAGTGAGAGCTGGCACTGAGGGAGGGAACACAACGGGCAGGGATGATTGGAACTGACACTAAATCCATCGAATATGAAGTCCCTGAGCTAAAACCCTACCTTGGAAGTGTAAATTGCTCTGAGGGCTGACAAAGCAGCTGTGATCTTGCAGCTCAGAGCAGGGTGAGCACAGCTTTGGACAGCTGCTGCCATCTCAAGTCAGATGTACCCCTGGCTTCTGTCAGGGCACTGATTGTCTCAGTGTGAGATAGCCTTCAGCTCTGAAAATGAAACATGTGATTGGAAGATTGGTGCAGGCAGTGCTGAGATTACTGAGCTGGGCTCTCTCTGAGCACATCCTTGCTCTCGGTGTCCTCTCACTTCCTAAATGGACCAGTGTGACACCTACTGCCATTGCATTGCTTACTCTATTTACAGTGTTGATCCTTTCTGTGCTTTGTGTGTCCGTATCACCTCTTTTCATGAAGGATTGTGTCTCCCACAGCATAATTTTAAATCTGTTTAGTCCTTAGTATCATGCTGAACATGATTAGTACACCCCTGACCCCCAGGAAGTCCATTGCCCACTCCTTGATGGGATGGTTTCCTCCCTATGCTTGTGGAAGAAACCCTGAAGCTACAGTCCAAAAAAGAATTTGTCAATCTTATTCCCCGTAGGGAAGGACAATTTTTTTTTCTCAGGATCTCTGGTTATTGTATTTGGAATGTATCAAGATATTAAAATCTAGGCTAATGAGGCCCTGGCAGAGGGTGCCCAGAGAAGCTGTGGCTGTCCCTGGGTACCTGGAAGTGCCCAAGGCCAGGTTGGATGGGGCTTGGAGCCACCTGGGATAATGGAAGGTGTCCCTGCCCATGGCAAGGGGGTGGATGCAGCCATGATATTTTAAGAAAAATCCTTTCCTTAGGATTTTTCCTCCTGAGAAGCTGAGAGGCTTCAGGAACATAATGTAAACAATGATTATCTGCTGCTGTGGGATGCAGCAGGTGGATCTGTGACTGCTCTTGTGTGGTTGTTTCTAATTAATGGCCAATCACAGTCCAGATGTCTGGACTGTCTCAGAGACAAACCTTTGTTATTAATTTTTTTTCTATTCTTAGCTGCCTTCTGATGAAATCCTTCCTTCTATTCTTTCAGTGTACTTTTTAACATAATATACATCATAAAATAATAAATCAACCTTCTGAACATGGAGTCAACTTTCTCGTCTCTTCCCTCATCCTGGAACCCCTGCAATCACTATCACAGGTGGAACTGGATGGTTTTTAACATCCCTTCCAATCCAACCCATTCTGTGATTCCATGATAAAAAGCAGCAGGATTTTGATCAGCACTTCCCAATTTTGTCACTTGGAGGTGACACAACCTGCAGTGGCCTCCTGTGTGCTGCACAGAAGTTAATAAAGACTGGGAAATCCATGAGAGCCAGGAGGGACAGGACAGCATCAGCTCAGGCACCTTACACCTTCCCAAACCCACCCCATGCAGCTCCTAGCAGGGAAGTTAGGATGGAGGGAGAACCCAGAGTGCTCATGTTTTCACCCAAGGAGCAGCTGCTCCTGCTCCAATGTCCCTCGGAAGTGAGAGGCTCAGCTGGCAGAGGAGTTGCTTCACTAATTCAGGAACAACTGAAATAAAGAAGACTTAATTCTTCTCTGCAGTTCACAAGGCAAATTGTCCTGCAAACAGCTCCTCCTCCACTTGCTCGTTAGCAGCAGTTGTGAAAACCTCCACAGTTTAATTAGCAGTGCTCAGGAGTGCCTGGGAAAGAGACACCCATACCCAAAAGGAAATATTTACCTCCCTGAGCTGTGCTCTGAGGTGAAAATGAGAAGAAAAACTGTGTTTGACATTTTGAACAATTGAAGCACCACCACCTTCAGGCATCACAACATTCCATACTTCAAGGAGGTATTTTCATAACTACTTGTGGCTTGATATTACATGGGTGAGATAAAATCCATTAAACATTTCATTTTGGTACTTCAGGCCGTGCTCCTTCTCTTCAGACAAAAAACCACCCCAACAAACAACTGTCTAGAGTAATAGCTAAAAGGCTTTATCATCTTTCAGTGGTTGTAGTATGTATTAAAATCATCACCTTGTGCAAGACAGAGAACTGCTGAAAATCAGGACACTCATCAAATTAGTGGGCAGCATATTCTGAGCTCCAAAACAGATTTACTAGTTAATGCTTAAAATAATGAATAAATCAAACTGGTGGAAAGCTTGACATTGCATCTGAAACCAGCAGGGCAAGGACTGGAGATGTGGCTCCTCGAGTGAGGAATATCCTAAATACATGAAGAGAAGTGAAATTCCTTTTAATTCTCTCCAAGTGTTTGAGACTACATAGGGATAATTTTGCAGTGTCTCAATTATTTAAGGTATGAAGAAAGAATGATAACAGAGAAAGAAGTTTTGTAATTTGCCAGCTTAGAAAACAACGGCTGCCATCTGCAGGGAATCAATAAGTTTTATTGAACCAATGATGAAATAGAAGTGTTTGATGTTCTAACACTTGGTCTGTGACTAGAAATATTTTACATTTATCATGTTTTACAAAAGGAGTCTTGGTGTTTCACCACTGTTCTCCCTTCTTCCAAACACCAGGTTCACTAAACACATTATTAATAAAAATGGTTTTTTCTAAGTCCTTCTTTCACCCATATTAGCAGAGATGGACTCTGATCCACCTCAGAAAATTTCCTCACCTTGGTTTCAAAGGGGTTTTCATCAAGGCTTCTGAATTGTTTTAACAGAAATTTCCATGTCAAAATGTTTTCAAAAAGATATTGAGTTTTTACAGATTTTTCCCCCACACATATTGACCTGCTTGCAAATCAAATTCCTTTAACCTTCTACCTCCCAGATTTTTTTTTTGTTAGCCATATTCAGTTTTCACAGATCAAGCTCCTGGAAAATATAATGAAAAAGCATTGTTGGTAATGAATTTCAGACAGTGCTTTGTTTAGGATTCCTCTTATCAGATAAATTACTTTAATTATTGTTTATTAGGGGTACCACAAAAATATACATACATATATATATATGTGTGTGTGTGATTTTTTTTTCTTTAAAAAATAGCTTTTGTCACCAATAAGCAATAATCATACCAAATTCTGCTTGTGTACCATGGGACACTTTGATTTTCTGTAAATTTTTTTTAGAGCCTGACTTTTGTTCCCAGTAACAGCTGACTACAGCCTTTCTTTGTTTCACGAGCTCTAGACTTGGATTTCCATGATTTTAAGGCTGAAAAACGAACCTGCAGAAACCAATCAGATGCTGAAAGGCCTGAAGCTGGACAATGGCAAAACATCTCAAACTGACATTTTCTCTCCTGCTGAAATGAGCTCTGGAAGAAAATGGACTAAAACCTGAAGATTTTCACCCTGTTTCTGCCAAGAACTTGTTTGAAGGCCGTATTAATCTCCTTCAGCACTGAAAACCTTAACCAGAAATCTAATTTGAGGTCACTTTGACTGGAGATTTTGAAATTAATACTACTTTCTTGAATGAAAATCTTTGGATGAAAGTAACTAATTATGATAGTAATGATAATAATAATTATAAAATATTTAAAATATATGAAACAAGTGATGCACAGCTCAATTTCTCATCATCCTCTGACTGATGCCCTGAGATCCAGAGCGGTGTCTCTGCTTTGTTTTTTGAGGTGAATAACACCCCCTTCCCTTTTTTGCCCTCTCATCACTTCTTAGACATGACCCCTGCCCTTAGGATCTTCACAGATGTGAAAAACGCCAATCACTTGTTTTTAGAATTTTAAAAGCTTAAAAGTAATAAAAGTAATAAAATGGTTATAAAAATAGTAATAGAGTAATAACAATTTGGACAACTTGAAGTAGGACAATTTGAGACAATAGAAACAAAGAGTTACAGACAGTCTGGGTACCTCTTTGTGGGCAAAATAAGGACCCACGTTAACAGAGGATTAACCCTTAAAAGCAACAGCCTGTTGCATATTCATACACCTCATACCTGATGCATCAATTCCATTCAAACACAGGATTCTGTCTGGTCAGTGTCAACTTCTTCCTCTTGGGAAAAATTCCAATCACTTGCTTTTAAAATTTTAAAAGTTTAATAGTAATAAAATGGCTATAAAAATAGAAATATAATTAGAGTAATAATAATTTGGACAGTTAGGGTTGGGACAATACGAGACAATAGAAGCAAAGAGTTACAGACAGTCCAGGTACCTCTTTCTGGGCAAAATAAGCCCAAAAAGGACCCACATTAACAGAGGATTAACCCTTTAAAGCAACAGCCTGTTGCATATTCATACACCTCATACATGATGCATCAATTCCATTCAAACACAGGATTCTGTCTGGGCAGTGTCAATTTCTTCCTCTGAATCCTGACGGCTCTTCAGGGCTGAGTGAAGCAGGAAGAAGTTCCTTTCTTCTCATAGGAGAGCAATAAATTCTCTTTCTCTGAAAGATTCAGGTGTCCTGTGGCTGCTATCTGCTGCGAGTCCTCTCTTAAAAAAAGTATCTTACAGAGCATAGTTTCTATTTCAACATTATGTTATAACCTAAAACTATATTTACCACACTACTTAACCAAATTAATCCAGCATAACTTTCTAACATAAGACATATAATATTCATTTTCATATTTGCGAAAAGCCAATCCTAAAATTAACATTTTTCACAACAGAGCTCAATTATTCAATTTAGTTTTTGGCCCTGGTGCATTAGAAAACACACACAAGGAGCCTGGGATTGCTTAGGCTCCTCTTAGCTGCAGAAATTGCTCCTTCTTCATCATCAGGTTGCAGCTGGTTGGAAGTAAAGACTTTCAAACTAGGGTTGGAGAGCAGAATTGCAGATGCTTGGAAAAGTGTCTACCTCACAAAGTGCACTGGTCACCACAGAATGACAGAGAGCTGTCATATATAGATAAGGAATCCAGATGGAATTGCTGCCTTTGTTCACATTATCCCCAGCTTAGGCTGAAATTTGGGAAAATCAAGCTAGAAGTCCTCCTGTACCATTGGCAAAGCTGTGTTCTGCTCTCTTACAAAGTGACATCAGTGGGGGAAGGAATTAAGCTATCACCTGGCGTGTCCAAACATTTGGAGATCTCAAGAATAACAAAGCATTTAAAGTGTGTTACATTCTGTACTTCAGATCTCCAGAACAACACAATTATATTTAATGCTGTGCCCTGCAATCTGTCAAGCCAAAGCCTTTCTTTCTGACGTATTGTTTGCACGTTGTAATTTATTTTAGTGCTCTGTAGAGGTAGGAAATGAGGGAAGAAATCTAAAATATTCCTGCTGTCCTTCTCCTCCTCCTCCGAGAATCTCAGAGTAACTTGTCAAAAAGTGAAGGTTGGGAGGTTTTCTTAATTTAACTAAGTCAGTTTTAAAATGTTCCTAATTAGGGGATGTGCATATTTTGTCAGCTGTGGCTGGTACAGCCTGGATAATAGTGGGCAGTTTTGACACAATCTGTAGAGTTTTTGCTATAATTAGACAGAGATGCAGAACATCCTTCAGAGTAGAAAATGGTAAAATGCAGAATTTGCTGGCAGGTTTTGGAGATCTCGTGCTGTCATCTCCAGATGTCTCTTCTGTCCGTCAGGTAAGCTCACAGAAAGGTCTACAAGGGCAACACAGCCCCAAAAGTGACCCCCTGACACATCCCTTCGTGAGAGCAGAGACCATGGGCAGTTCCACAGTCTTTGGTGGGTAAGGAAACTCTCAGAGCAAAACTCCTGGAGCTCCTGGAGCAGGGCAGGGGAGGCTGCACAGGTGATGAAGGGACTGAAGCATCTCCCTGCCCAGGGAAGGCTGAAGGAGCTGGGGCTGTTCAGCCTGGAGAGGAGCCCAGATGAGAGGGGCCCTTAGCCCTGGCTGTCTCTGACTGGTTTTGGCTGTCCCTGGCTGTCCCTGGCTGTCCCTGGCTGTCCCTGGCTGTCCCTGTGTGCAGGCAGGGGCAGAGCAGAGCCCAGGTTCTGCTCCAGGGCCCAGCAATGGCACCAGAGGAAGGGGCAGGGACTGAGCCCAGGGAGTTCCACCTGAATTCACAGAATTCACAGAATGACCAGGTTGGAAGAGACCTTCAAGATCATTGAGTCCAACCCAGCCCCATCCCCTCCACTAAACCAGTGCCACATCCAGGCTTTGTTAAACACACCCAGGGATGGTGAGGAGCATGAGGAAGAACTTCTTTACTGAGAGCCCTGAACAGATTGTCCAGAGAGGCTGTGGAGTCTCCTCCCTGGGGATATTCCAGAGCTGCTTGGACACAACCCTGTGCCCTGTGCTCTGTCTGAGCTGGGAGCTGGGACCAGGTGACCTCTGTGGTCCCTTCCTGCCTGACCCATCCTGGGATTCTGTGAAATTTAGGCAGAGTCATGGATCTGCTTGGAGAAGATCATGTTTCTCTTTCAGGATTGACATCAAGTGGGATTGAGGGTTAACTGGAATTTATGATAACTTCAGCAGATTTGAAGACTTGCAGCAAACCTATCAGTTTAATTGCTCTGGTATTGAATTCATGGCTCCAGCTTGGAATTCCTGGGTGTGGCAGCATGTTCTCCCTGAGAGCTGGGCTGGGAGTTATTACCTGAATATCCACTAGGAAAATCATCAGGACTGAAAGGAAATTTCCAGCAGCTTCAAGTTGCTACAAACAGGACACAGGTTTATTTTAAAACAGAAAAAAAAATATACATATACATATACATGCACATGCACATGTACATATACATATACAAATATCTTGAGTTTTTCTTCCACTGTGCATAAACTGTCTCCAGTTCTCCATCTCAGAATAAGAACATCACACACTGCAGCACTCAGCTGTTGCCTTAACTGTCTCTTCACTCAGGGAAGCTTTGGGATGAGCATGAGGGCACGTGGTGGCTGTGGAAATCTGCTCATTAAGTGGGAGAGAGCAGAATCAAACACAGCTCCCCTTTGGCATTTTGTGTTTGGGATCACTCACACTGTTTCCATCTTCACTGGAGTGTATCTTGCTGAAAGGTTTTGTTCAAGACCATGAAAACACAAGACTAAAGTTATACTGATTGTGCTCAAGGAACTTAGAAATCTGCCCTCATCTGTTCCATATGCTTCTTGCAAATGTGATTTAAGTTTGTTGGTTTTTTTTCCCCTTGGGAATTAAGGGTTTCACTGTTATGCAAAGATGTGTTCTTGTCTTTCATAATCTGTGCAGTCTTTTCTGCATCTCTCTCTCATATGGTTAGAAAAATCCACAACTTGTAAAATAAACTGAGATACAAAATATGGTTTAAGAAAATGAGTGAACCAGAGCATAAAACTGCCTCAGGCTGCACTCCTGTTCCAAAAGTAAGTCCAAGTTTAAAAAGAAGTCTAAAATTGTTTTAACTTGCTCTTGCTGCTGCTATGGGCCAAGTCAGCACTACTGTGTGAAGTTAGAGGTCTCCTTAGCATGGCACAGCAAACATTTGGTATTGTCACTCATTAATTCTGTTTCCTATCTCAAACACAGCCCTCAGGGATGGGCATTTGAAGCAGGCTGCAGGGTATTGACACTATGTGAAAACTCAAGGAATTCTTTCAGTACACAAACCCTGAACTGTTGAAAAATGACTGTATTTCCTACTTTTCATGTGCTGTGGATTGTATCCAGGTTGAAAAGGCTTCTTGTTGGTCTGAAAGCTTCCCTTTTTAAATTCAGTTTTTGAGCAGGAGCGTGCAACATTAACAGCTTCATTGCAATAATGCTGGGTATGGATTGGAAGGAAGAAAATGAAATGTTAGTGATGGAAATCCAAAGGTTCTGAGGCACAGGTCTGAGTGTCCCTGTGTAGACAACACTGGGTCTCTTGAAGTCTGTCCAGAAATATTAAAACAAATATGTTCTACATACCTCCTCACAAATCTGTGAGACTTGGAGCTTGTCACTGGAGTCAGAGAGGAATTTAACTCAAGGATGAATAAAGAGGACTTTTAATAACTACTGTTCAATTCAATTACACTGACTGACCTTCATGCAAGCCCTGTTTTATCCCTGTCCCTGTTTTCTTACCCAATTATCCACAAGTTCAACTTGACTCCTCTTGGGCTTCACCTGACCAGTGTCACTGCAACTCTGACTTTGTGTGCTGGAAAACAACTGCTGGAACAGGAGGTCTTGTACCTCATCCACACTTGTCTTTAAAAAAACATTCTTTGACTCCTTCTGTTGACACTTGAAGGAAAATCAGAGAAAATCAGGCCAACCAGAAGGTTGGTGTGAATTAAGGACATTCCTATTACTTTCTTGAGTTGTACTTGTCAGTTTAAAGGCAGTTAAGACCTGAATATCTTCATTCATGCTCTGCTTTCAGTACTTTGTTCTCTTTTCTTCCCAATGCCCAGAGTTTTCATCTTCATCCAGCTGCCCTCAGCTTTAACTACCTGAATGCTCTGCAGGGAGCCATGAATTTCATTGAAGAGTGATAAGTTACTCTGGGAAACCAACAAGGAAAATGGTTTGGTTTTCACCTTCCAGGTCCAAAATTAGATGCCTAAATTTGGAAGCTCCTTTTCTTTTTTTTTTCTTTTATTTTTTTATCCCCACAGAAAACCCCTCTGGCAGGTGATTTATTTGGCCCCTTCTCTGAGCAAAGTCTCTGGAGATGCCTGACTTCCTCCAGTGATTTTTCAGGGAAGACTAATGTAAATAAATTCAATGACCTCTCAGTTCAGTCCATAAATCTGGGCTGCTGTTGTAGACTTGGGCTCCTTTTGTTAAAGACTTTTTCAATGAAGAAACTCTGTCTTGACAAAATAATGTAATGCCAGAGCATATAACAGAAAAAAGGACATTCCAGCATTCAATTAATTCCACTTTGTCAAGCCAAAGTTAGTTTGTGCTTCATAGAAAAACTCTAAAATTGTTGCTTTTATTCCAGCCCAACTTCATGGATTTATGGCCATAAATATTCCAATTACTTTCATTTAATGGTTCACTTGTCCTCATCTGGCCCACAGCAGATCCTTGAGCCCATGTCCTTCACCTGTTGCAGTGGGAAGGAACATGTTGGCCAAAACTGCCCTCAGGCTCTGAAATGATGAAATCTCAGGTTGTGTGAGCAGGGCTGCAGGAAGGGCTGTGCTGTCCAGGGGCAGTGCATGATAAGCTGCTCACGCTGATGAATTATGCAGCGTGACTGAAGTCAATCAATACCCCTCTCTGTGATTTATGCCCATTCAGACACTCTGACTCATGGCAGGGTCAGCACTCTCACACTTTTCCACTGTGGAGAAATGCTGCTAATTTGGGATTTTTTTCATTGTGAAGATCCCCTGTTTTTTGGAAAGGGCACTTATACTAATCTCCCCTTTTTTTTTTTTTTTTCCTGTCACAGGTCTTTTAGCAATTACAAAACCAGGTTCAGAAATAATTTGCCTTCCGTAATCAAATAAACAAATAAATCAATAAACACTTTTATCTTCAGGTTAAGGGCTAATGAGGTAAGAAATAACAAGCAGGCTGAGAAGTGGGCAGCTGGGGAAGAGCTGATGAAGTTGTAGCTGATGATGTTTCTTTCCTTAAGTGAGTGCAAAGAGCACACATACAAAAGAGAGGCTAATTAGTCTCTTTTCAGTTGGAAAAAGAACACAGCGAAAAATCAAGAAAAAACTACACAGTACAAGCAGTGCTGTTACCATTCTGGGTCCTTCCTGCATTTCAGAGTCTTGTGGAGTCACGAAACTCCTCCGGAAATCAAGGAGGAGCCACACCAGGATCACCAAAATAACACTCAGTCTTCAGCAAGTAATGTGCAATGTTATGGGCAAATCTCAGACCTGTAGAGCTGTGAAGGTTAAACAGAGAGATCAAACACTGTGCTTTAAGGGGTGGAAACTCTTCATAAAAACCTCTGCTGACCAGACCCCTTCCTTTCCTCCTCCAGCCACTTCCAGATGAACTCCCTTCAGTTTCCAAGCTTAATTCAGTGCCTTTTCAGTGGTTTCAGAGAATAGAGCTAAAGTTGGTCTCGTGAGGACACACTATTAGCCAGAAAATTTCCTTCCTTCTTGTGGCTCTCTGGTTTTTCAGTCCGTAGCAATCATAAGTACTTTTTCCTTAGATGGATGTCTGGCTTAGGAAGGTCCCTGGTGAGCCACTAATTAGCTAGAACAGTTTCTGAAAGGAAGTCAGCATTAAGAGGTTGTGCTCTGTGGTGCTATTTAGGTGTCTAGAGGGAAAACAACACATTCAGAAGCTCTTATCTTGGAGAAAATTACTTTTTTAAGATACAGAGTAGTTCCTAAAAAAACATGCCCAATGAGGAAAGCCTGAAAGAACTGAAGCATTTTATTCCAAGCTAGTGAATATTGAAATAGAACGTCTGTAGTAGTCAGATATAGAACAAAGTGTGTATCCAAGGGGGAGAGAGGAGGATGGGGAGATGTTTGGAGTCTGAGATTAAAAGATAGGGAAGAGGAAGGCTGGAAAAGGTCAGGAAGAAGCTTTGCAATCTTCCCATGATGCTGCCTGCCGTGGAGACTGTCTGCATGAATTAGGTGGCTCTGGCTCAAAGACATGCAGCCATCTTCCTTTTTCCCTTTTTTTCTTTTTAAAAGGAAGAATTAAAAATAATAGCTCAATTCTGTCCATTGAATATATTTCCCATCATTCTAGGCACAGACACAACTTAAGAAAGGGCACTGGAGTCCTCCCCTGAGTGCATCAAAAATGTATCTATCAGTGAGAGGCGTCTCTGAGTAGCTTTGGGAATTTTAATGCACTGCTGACCTTTGAGTGAGCACAGGTTTTCCTTTAATGTGATGTTAGTGTTGCCTCCTCTCTGATCTTTCCTCTGCAGCTTCCAGCAAAGCCCCCAGAGCACCCAGAAGCTCAAACAGATGTGTCCTGCCCACCCATAAGCCCAAAGGTGCTGTGACCTTCAGCTCTCACGATGCTGCAGCAGCTCCAGGTCAAAGAGAAGAGTCAGGGCTGTGGAGCTGCCCCATTTCCTCAGATGACAGAGCAGCTGTGGAGCTGCCCAGCAGCCAGCCAGGAAGGGCTGCACATGGCACTGCAGGCTCTGCATCTCTGTAGATGTGTCTTGGTTTGAACAGCCAGGTGTCTGCTAAGGAAGGCAGGAGCCTCCCTTGAAATGGAAAATGTAAACCCCCTCCCTCTGAATTATTATAATTTTGAAATTAAGGGGCTCTCAGGCAAAGATATGGGAAGAGGAATAACACTTCTTTATTAGGGAAGAAAATAAAAGTAAAATAAACAATGCAGTGATACAAACCAGCACTGCCAGAGTCAGACCCTGCCCTGTCCCCTGTGTGTCAGGGTGGGGGCACAGCCCCATCCCAGGGGGGCTCAGTCCTCCTGCAGTGCCAGCTGTGCTTCTGCTGCAGCAGGATCCTGCACAAGGGGGGAGTTTTCCTCTGCAGCTCCAGGGCTGCTGGAGATGGGCCTGCTCTCCCTCTGGGAATGCAGGGCAGGAGAAAGCTGCTCCTCTGGGAATGCAGGGGGCAAAGGCTGCTGTGCTGCTCCAACCCTCAGATTGTATCCAGGTAGGAATGCTTGGCTCCTCCCCTGGGCAGAGCATCTCCCCATGGGCTGATGGAATTTGATCAGCCCTGCAGGGACACTCACTGGCCATGGACAGAAGATAATTAATAATTAATGGCCCATGAACAGCAGAGATCTCCTGGAGGGAGGATTGGTTGTAGGAGAGATAAAGAAAAAACTGCCCAATGAACAGAAGATAACTGCCCCACCAGGTGGTGATAGGACACACACAGAGCCTAAGACAAGATCAGAGCAGCAAACTCTGAACCACCAGCTGTAGCTGGGCTGGATTGCAAAAGGTGTCTCTAGTCAAGGGGACACAAAGCTGGCGTCCCCATGGCTGTGAACAGGGTGTCCATGTACTTCTTTTACTTGCAGCAGGTCCAAAGAAGTGTCACAGAAATTGTTGGAGGGATGGAACATGTGTCCTATGAGAAAAGAGTGGGAGACCTGGGTATGTTCACCTAGAGCAGAGAAGGCTCCAGGAAGACCTTAGAGCTCTTCCCATTGCCTGAAGGTGCTTCAGGAGAGCTAGGGAGGGACTTGGGACAAGGAATGGAGAGACAGGATGAGGGAGAATGGCTTCAAACTGGAATGGAGTAGGTTTGGAATGGATATTAGGGAGAAATCCTTCCCTGTGAGGGTAGTGAGGCCCTGGCACAGCGTACCCAGAGAAGCTGTGACTGCCCCTGGATCCCTGGGAGTGCCCAAGGCCGGGATGGATGGGGCTTGGAGCACCCTGGGATAGTGGAAGGTGTCCCTGCCCATGGCAGGAGGCGGAACAAGATGAGCTGTAAGGTGCCTTCCAACCCAAACCATTCTGTGGTTTTATGATTCCAAAACAGTGCAGCCTTTCATGGCTGTATGTCTGAATCAGGAACTGGAGGCACTTTCCAGTCTCTCCATAACTTTAGCTTTTAAGAACTGGGATAAGATAAAGCATAGAAATCCTTTAAACTCTCCAGGGAATTTTCTTGGAAGTAATGAAGTCCCTGCTCTGTGGCTGGTTCACTTCAATCTGTTGTCCAGTGTCCTTCCCTCCATCCTCATCCCATCTTTGCAGCCCTGACACCAGTGTAAGACCCCACTGAGCTGTTACTATTTCCTCCAGTGCTGAACCATGACTTTTACCCTCCTTAGGAAAAGGTTCCTTTCCTTCAGGCACATCTTTCCTCAGCGTCATGTCTTGCCAGCTGAAATGATTTTGGAAGGGGAAGGTTCCCATTTCTGTGAATTCAATCTGGCACACTGGATTTGGAGATTTAAGTACTCTAAGCACCCACTTTCCAGGCCTAAAGTCCAATTCCAAATTCTTTCAAATGCAAAGTTACTGAAATACAAAAAAAGGAAAAAACCAGAAGTTAAAAATGAGTCTTTAATTATGTTTGCGTAAAAACACATTTGTTTGGAACTGGGAGGTTTCATGTTTGATATTCCAGAACCAACAAACTTGAGTTGTCTGCACATACATTTTTTTTTAATCTCAAAATTTGTCAGATTTCTTCTGGCCCACAAAAGCACTTCCTACTGACCAATGCCAAGCTCTGTGCTGAGTGGGAGGTATTTTTGTCAGGGATATTGCAGACGATGTCCCAGCTGATGCGAGACTTTCCAAATCTGTCAGATTAACTTGATCTGCTCCAAGAGGTGGCATTTTGGAAATCCATGTCCCAGGGCTGCCAATTTAAGGAGCTCTTTCAAAAGCAGAAAACATCCATGTGCTCCTCATTTTCCCCAGGCTAGGTCATCATCAATCCCTCCCTTGGGTACTACAATTGATAAAATGCAAAGCTGAAGGGGGTTGGAGTTTTTGAATATTATTTCTAGAAGGCAAAGCTAAAAGGGGATAGAACTGATGAAATTTTTATGCTGTTTGCTACAGAAGAGAAAGGGGAAAATAAGTGGATTTGCATGCTTTGACCTTGGCTAGAAGGGGTTTGGATATTTTCAAGACAGCAAAGTTCAAAAAGTCCCTGTGAGCTGTGCCCATGAGGACAACCCTTCCTCCAGGAACTTCTCCCTGTCCTCCAGGACACCAGTGGATTAAAAGGAATATTTTGTGAGAGAAGATTAATTCTTACTGTTTATTTTCATAAGCAATTTTATGAACTTTTAAAAATGGTATTTTAGCTCTTCTCCCCATGAGAGCTCTGAACACTTGGAAGGTATTGGAGACTGAAGATAATCATAATAAAATAGCTTTGACCTTGGATTAAAAGTTTGCCAAGGTGACAGAGAAGCACATGAATCAATTACAACTCATACACAAGATGCAAAAGCTGCAATTGGTCAATATTTTAAGAATGCAGGACCAAAAAAGCTTGCCAATTATCACAGCCAGACCCACAGCTCTGTGTCAGCTGCTCTCCAGTACACTTTGATTTTTAAAGAAAACAACCAAAGGTGTGCAAGCTCAGGATCACTGGACACTCCTCCTGCAGGTATCCAGAATTTTCAGGTATCCAAGAATGCTTGAGAAGCCTCCACTTGCAGGCTTCAAAGCAAGGCACCAGGGATGAGAGGGAATTTGGGGCAGGGTAAGGTCCTGCTTTGTCAGAAGAATATTTCTGGGCTGTTTTTTGAGAGCTTCTAATTTCTTTTGAGCAATTGCCATTCCCATTTGGCAGAGCTGCACCCCACTCAGTGCCTGTAGGAGGAGAAATAATAAAATATGTGGGATCTTTGTTTCTCAATAAAGAGAACAAAGCCCAGAGACAGACAAGTTGGTGCCATCATTGTGGTGACAGTGACAAAACAATGTCTTTCTCTGAGCTGATTTTACAAGATAATATAAAGCTTTCAAAACAAAGCATTGTAAGTGCTCCTGAAATACAAATAGAAGTGGTTTATAACCTCTCCAGCCCTGCAAAGTAATTCTTGCTATTTAAAATATAGCTGTGCTTAATGTTGCATATTTTCGGGTTGTGAATTATGATTTGCTTTAAGTGGCTGCTGCGTCTGCTCCCCTTTTGCTCCACAGAGGACAATTTTGGAATTTATTAACTTTTCATTCAAGGTCTGATAGGATTATTTGTACAGCATTCCAAAGGGTGCTTGGTTAGCTCTGAAGAGACCTAACCCAGGCCCTGAAGGGGTCCATTTTTAATGGGATTTTAGAGGTGACATTAACAACACGCTTGGGGCGACGAAGCGCAAAGATGACGAGGGGCTGGGATAAAATCTGCTTTCTTCAGGTTTGATTAATGTCTTTTGGCTCCACAGCAGAAACTCTTCCCAACACACTCCTGTGCCTGAAGGGAAACTGGCAGTGAGGAAAACCATCCTGCCCCCAGCATTTGGGGGGTTTTCCTGACCCCTGGGCTGTGCATGTCCATCACCCTCTGCTTTCTGCTGCCACTACAAAGAGCCCCTCACCAGCACCTCAGGAAATTTGGGGTCCTTCTCAAAGTGCTCTTGGCACAAGGCTGGTCTTGAAGGCCAGGTGTGCCCAAATTCCTACTGAGTTACTGCTGGATTTGGGGTGGGAAGAAGTCTGGAGCTCTCTATTCCAGCCTGCTCAAAGAAGGAAGAACTTGAAATTTGCAGACTTGGCAGCTCATGGCCTGAACCAGTCAAATTTTGAGCATCTTCAAGGTTCTCCCAGTATGTGTTGTAGTGTTTGGTCACTGCCATGGTGATGTACAAATCCCCTCAGATTTTGAGTCCTCTGAATAGGAAATGGGACTTCCTTGGGCATTTTCCTTCATTTTGAGAAACCTGTAGAAACATCAATAAGCCTGCAAAGCAAACATCAACGACTTTTATTATTAAGGCTCTTCTGGAAATAAAAAAAAAAGGAAATTCGGTAAAACAGTAAAACAGACTACAAGAGAAGGATTTAAATGCAAATCTTGTCTTGCTGCTCTTCTCTTGCAGAAGAGCAAGAAATTGATTCTTGGTAAGGATTCAGCCAATTCACCCATCACATCGATGCTCATTTTTTTGGGGTTACTGAAGAAATCCCAAGAGACTTTGCCTCAGAAATCAATACAGTCAGAGAAGCTTCCCCATTAATAAAAGCATTTGAAGAGCATTTGAGAGAATATATTAATTTTATAGGAAAACTGAGAACCTGCTGTTTAAAAAAGATCTATATCTCTTAATTTTTCATGTTCTGTCTCTGTTTGCATTGCAACATCATTGAAAACAAAAAGATGAGGATAAATTCATGCTGCCTCTGACCATTTAGTTTTGTATTTAGGAAGAAACCTCCTTTTTGTACTTGCATATTCTCTCTGCCTGCAGAACTCTGTGCATGCTTTCCATCTTGATAAATTTCAGGGATGAGTTTTATGATGACTTCTGGGTTTATAGCAGAATTTAAAAAGATATTTCTGGATGAACAGGTGTATTTATTATGAATGGTTCTCCTGCAGTTTCTCATCTACCCTCATCTTTAGCAGATTTGTCAGAAATCACTGTAGGGAATATCTATTACAAAACTGCCTGTAACTTAAAAACATTTATCATGGCAACAGCTCTTCAAGACAGAGGGAGTTTTTTCTCTGTTGATTTCAAGAGAGTAATGAAGCTGGTGCTTAGTAACCTACCAGGTGCTTTACTGGGATTGAGAAGTGAATTAAAAGCATGATTCCCCTGTCCTGGGTTAACATCCTGATGGCAAGAACATTTTCCTCTGTGTATCAGAGAGGAGAAATCTCTGCCCTCTGGTGTGTCCATGTGTGCTGAGGATGAACAAGGATTAAAGGTTTCTACTTTGGATCACAGTTCTATCGGTCATATATGGCAGAGAATCAAAGCATCCTTCTTGTGCTCATTAAAAACTTGTGGCATATTTTGGTGGTTTTTTTACATTCTTCCCTTCAATCTGCAGATTCACATTTAGGTGTCTGTGTATTAAATAGCATGTACATATCCATCCCCACACCCTGTCTGCATCTTCTGCTGTGCCATGTGTGTTTAACTTACACGGCCGCTATGCATCACCTTTTTTTTTTCAGTTAAACAACAGTGAAATTCTCATTAGTGCAGAAATTACAAAGTTTTAAAATGTCAAAAAAGCAAGATGGACTTGTTAATTGATTAACCTGAGGTGGTGCAAAGCTTCACCCTCAAACACTCAATGTTTAGTGGATTTAAAGATGTATTGAGTTGTCTAGTGACTAAGGATAGAATTAAATCCTAAATTTCCCTTGGTGTTAATTGTCTCTAACTCAGAAGTTTTTTCTTGAGAGAAGAATACTATTTGAAAATTACCTAAAATGCACTAAATATGGTGTCTGTGTAACTATTGCAGCTCATTTGACATAAATGTTTTAAATAAGCAAATATTCCAAAGCTTTTTTGCTCATCAGTTCACCTACCTAGGCAATAAATATTAAATCTGTGGTCTAGAAAGAGGTATTTTATGTAAAATCTACTGCATTGTAGGTATGCATAAATGAAAGGAACAGTAAAGCATGGTTTTAGCAACCTACTCACAGTTTAGCAACATATGTTAGGCAGAGAATATGGACATATGTCAGACAAATGGAGAGTTTTGGAGGGAAACCAAAATCCTTGGAGATAGTGGTTCTACTGCTCCCTGTTCTGTGCTGAATTCCCAAAGGGAAGGATGGGAAGAGCACCAGGACCTCTGCCTGAGACCTCCTGTGGGGTCTCAGAGACTGGGCAAAATGACAACAGCAATGAAAACACCAACTCACTACTAGGCTGAAATGTTTAGATCTGCTCAAAGGGATGGAATGTTTTTTGGTTTTGGTTTTTTTTTCGCCAGTATTGGAGAATTGCCAAAATGAACTGAAATTTATCATGAATAACATGAGGTAATCTTTTTGCATAGGTGTGAAACATCATAACAACACTGCTGGTGTTGATCTAATTAAAAGCTGTTTCTCTGATGGTCGTTAATAAATTCTGTTACATACATTTCATGCAGATAAAACTTGTGTTCTCTGATTTTGTCATTTATGACCAGGAACGCTTGACCAAGTCACTTCTGGACATGTACAGGAAAGAGATACAGGAAAAGACCTGAAAATCACAACAGGTGTGAAAATTATTCTAGAAATACCAGTAATGCTCACATTGTGGGAATGGGGACAAACCCAGTCAAACAAGAATTGTGTTTTTATAAAAGCACATGACCCTTTTCTTTTCAAAGAACACATTGTAGGTACAATTTTGCAACCAGAAAAAGACAAAGGGAGGATTTCCTGGTTACCTAATTCTGGCATCAGTTATGTGCCTCTGTTTTGAAATTAGAGAATCACATCTTGCTTTTCTTCTTGCAGGAACCCTGTGTCATTCCGGACCTTGATTGGACAGCACTCCCTAAAAGAGTTCATTCTTCATCTTCCTCCTTCTACCATGAGTGATGCTCCTGCCTCCAGCACATGTGGCTCAAAATAATCAACTTTCTTATGGATTTAATTGTCAGTCTCATTAACACAGTTTTCTTTCTTCAAAATATAAATGTAGATAATTTTTGCAACACCTCTTTGAGGTGAGCACAGGCTCCCTTAATTACCAGGTTTATTTTAATGAGAAACTGAAAGACACAAAGAAGAATCTACTAAATGTATCTACTGACTGTGCATCCTCATTTTAGGACTTGTAATAAAAAGGAGATCAGAATAAAAGTCATGGTCTCATCTGACCTTAAACTTTATAGATTCATAGAAACATTGAAGTTGTAATCAGCTCATTGAGTCGTATCATCAACTCAGCACCACCACCAGGTTCACCACTGAAATATATCCTCAACTGCTACAGCCACACATTATTTTTTACACTTCCAGGGATGGTGACTCCACCACTGCCCTGGGCAGCCCCTTCCAATGCTTGACAACCCTTTCTGTGAAGAAATTTTCCCTAATATCAAATCTCAGCCTCCCCTGGCACAACTTCAGGGCATTTCCTCTCATCCTGCCCCTTGTTTCCTGGGAGCAGAGACTGAAACCCAGCTGTCTACACCCTTCTTGCAGGTAGTTGTAGAGGGTGAGTATGTCCTCCTTGAGCCTCCTTTTCTCCAGGCTGAGCCACCCCCAGCTGCTCCTGGTGCTCCAGACGCTCTCCCAGCTCTGTTGCCCTAAATGTCTTTCTTGTAGTGAGGGGAAAAGACTGGGGCTGCTCATTAAATCCTACCCGGATATCTTTATATGGAAAACAGATTTCAGACAGATGCAAAAATTGTCTTTGAGGTGGCATGATACAGGTCAGCTCCACTGTGGATTTTGTAGGGGAACAAGGTAAGGGTCAGCTTCTTTTTCCAGGAACAAGCGAGAGGATAAGAGGAAGTGACCTCAGGCTGTGCCAGGGGAGGCTCAGATTGGGCACCACCATCATCATTCCATCTCCAGAGGAATTTCTTCATGGAAAACATGGTCAGGCATTGGAAGTGTGTCACCATGTTTTATGAAAAATCCTTTCCTTAGGATTTTTCCTCCTGAGAAGCTGAGAGGCCTCAGGAACAAAATGTAAACAATGATTATCTGCTGCTGTGGAATGCAACAGGTGGGTCTGGGATTGGTCTCATGTGGTTGTTTCTAATTAATGGCTAATCCCAGTCCAGCTGTCTCGGGCTGTCTCAGTCAGGCTGAGCCTTGTTATTCATTCCTTTTCTCTTCTTAGCCAGCCTTCTGATGAAATCCTTTCTTCTATTCTTTTAGTATAGTTTTTAATATAATATATATCATAAAATAATAAATTAAGCCTTCTGAAACATGGAGCCAAGATTCTTGTCTCTTCCCTCATCCTGGGACCTTGTGATCACTGTCACAGAAGTGGATGGGCATTCCATCATCAGAGGAATTTTTTCATGGAAAACATGGTCAGGCAGTGGAAGTGACTACCCAGA
The DNA here is from genome assembly GCF_963513975.1 of Fringilla coelebs. Lineage (NCBI taxonomy): Eukaryota > Metazoa > Chordata > Aves > Passeriformes > Fringillidae > Fringilla > Fringilla coelebs. The sequence continues at coordinate 3,480,289 of NC_140032.1, forward strand.
GAGGTGTTGGGGTCCCCATCCCTGGAGCTGTCAAAGGAATGCCTGGATGTGGCACTCAGTGCTCTGGGCTGGTGACAAGGTGGGGATCAGTCACAGGTTGGACTCGATGGTCTTGGAGGGCTTTTCCAACCTCAATAACTCTGTGATTCTGTGAAGAAATAAACAAGTTTTCACCTGCCTGCCCCATGATTTCCAGCACCCTGTTGATCTGGCAGCATGAGATGCTTCTCCCTTCATTCCTCACAAGGTGCTGTGGGTGTGGAAGAACGTTGGGTCTGCAGCTTAAAAGAGGCAGGTGAGGGATGCCAGGTGATGCCTGAGCAGATAAAAAAGGCTCCAGGAGTGAATGGCAGCAATCCCTGTGGTGTATCCCTGACTCCAGCCTGGTGCCTGCTGTGAGCACAGGTGTAAGTGGAATTTCTGAGCAGGAGCTGTTCCCTCCTGCCCCGGTGCACGCAGACCTGTGCTGCTCCCGCCCTGCCTCCAGCTGTGGGGATGAAACCCAGACAAAGCAAGGCACACACACGCACATGGATCTGCCCCAGGTGCTACCAAGGAAAATTCAAATCCTGCTCAACTCACCCAGGAGACACAGAACTCTGAAGCATGAATATTCAATGTTTTCTTTATCTTAATGCTCGGCAGAAAGGACCCTGAACGTTTTGAGGGCATATTTTGTTCCATCTCTAGTCCAAAGAGCTTAGTTGATAGCTGAGGTTAATTTTAAAATGTGGATTGAAGTAATTATTCAGTCTTTGATTCAGTATTGATTTGGCAATGCTAGGCTTAAATTGAGATGTGTTCTGGAAGTGTTGCAAGCACAATGTGAAACAATTCTCAGAGTAACCATTTCTTCTAATTCAATCTCAGCTGGAAGATCCCAAATGAAGGGGGTGAAGGGTTTAAGTGGTGCATTGAGTTTGTGTGGCAAGGTTTTGGTAGAGGAGAAGCAGCAACTACACCAATGGACCTTCTCAGTGTAGGGCATGCTTAACTCCTTTTGAATAATTTGTATGACTTTTCTGGAGGTTAAAATACAAATTCTTGACTGGATGTAGCATCTGAGAAACACAGCAATGTGTTTCTCAAAGGTGACGGCAACTTTTTGGTGTTTAGTCAGTATTGGTTGTTAAAAGTGTATCTTTATATCTGTGCTTTCTTCTCTACATATGCCTCCACCTTAATCACAAGGGAGGCCTAAAAACAGAAATCTGTGGGTAGCACAGGTTGTTTATCAGGTTTTTGCTGACAGACAGACATGTTAATTACCTGCTCCTATTGAGGCTGCTGTGTGAAGAACAACTGGCTTTCCATTTTCTCCCAGTGCAAAATGGGGCTGTCTTTAACACCTACTGTATTATCCTACTCCTGAATTACACCTTGGTGAGCAGGAATGCTGCTGGCTTGATGTGGAGGGTGGGCTGCACTGAGGAGAGACAGGAGTGGACACGGGAGGAGGGCAGAGGCACTCACTGCTGGGAATCCTGCAGAGGGGTAAAAGTGGGGCTCAGGCAGCCTGTGGAGATGCTCCCATTGTTGGACAGCTGAAGGAGGAAAGCAGGAAGGGTTGGATTCAAGGCCAGGTTGGATGGGGCTTGGAGCAACCTGATCTAGTGGAAGGTGTCCCTGCCCATGGCAGGGGTGGAATAAGATGAGCTTTCAGGTCTTTTTGAATGCAAACCATTCTAGGATTCTGTGATTCCTCTGTTGATGTCTGGTGAGGGTGAAGAGAGGATTTGTGGAGCTGGAAGTGAAGAGAGTGCCAGCCTGTGGAATTCACATTTTCTGGAAAAATCCCTTCACCCAGGATTTTTCTCCTGGGAAGCTGAGAAGGCTCAGAGAAAAATAAAAACAATTGTTATCTCATTTGCTTCTCCTGTGTTGTGCTCATGTGGAATGTGTTTGGAGATTGTTCACCCACAGGTGATTGTTCCATTGCATTCTGCTGGGAGTTGTTTTCACTCTTTGGCCAATCAGGGCCAAGCTGTGTCAGGGCTCTGGAGAGAGCCAGGAGTTTTCATTATTATCTTTTTAGCCTTCTGTCAGCATCCTTTCTGTATTCTTTAGTATAGCATAGTTTATTATTCTTTAATATAATATAGTATCTTAAACTAATAAATTAGCCCTTCTGAGAACATGGAGTCAGATTCATTCCTTCCTGGCACAGGGCACCCAGCAAATACAATACCAGCCTGTGCCTGTCCTGCACTGTCACACCTGCCCTGGGGGTGTGTTGTCCACCTGAACCTCCAGCTGGCTCCTTCCATGTGTTGGGAAGGTTTCTTTTCACAATAAGGGCAGGACTATTGGGGTACATTCCTGGAGCTTTATTTGCAGCATCAGCCTCATTACATGGTTGGGACAACAGGAAGATGGCACAGCTCACATACAGCAGCAGCCAAAGATTTCTTTGTTACAGAGCATTTTAAAAACTTTCTAGCCAATAGCATATTGCTAAAGCTCACAGACAATTGTTTTAGCCAATTACCTGAAGTACATGTACACCTGCTTCACACAATGCTTGCTTGTCTTCTTTCTATTGACAGTACACAATACACCATTATTGAGCTGAAAACCTTCTACTATCTTGCTAAGCATATTTTCCTGCAGTCTTAAGGTCTATCTTAGCCAAGATAGGAAACTCAAGCTATCGACTATTGTCCTTGCTTGCTATACCATTGTAACTTTTTGTACATTCAGACTTTGCAGCTGCAGCTAATTCTCTTGTTCTTTCCATTTCTTAGGCCTGCTTTTACAGCTTTCTGGAAATCTTTTTACTTTTACTGTTTCCCTCATTCCTGTTTCTTTGACTTAAGCCAAAGAGTAAATCAACACCTAAGCACTGCAACAGATTGAGAGGTCCGCCTGATCTCCGTGAATTCAAACCCTCACCTGGCAGTGAAGGTGCAACTTCATCTCTATCTCTTCACCCCTACCCACAGCAGCTCCCACATTTGTTTTTGGACATCTAGGGGCACCACAGGCAGAGCAACCAGCAGCTTTCTCAAAACTGCAGAAGTTCAACTTAATACTGTACAAACAGGTTATCCCTCAGCCAGGGAATAATGTGCTCTGACTCCATGATTCAGGAGGTTGAATAAATGTTTTATTAAGTTATACAGTATTACACTAATACTATACTGAAACTATATTAAGGAGATATTATACTACAAAGATACTAAAGAAAAACTCATGACTGTCTCTAGACAGTCATGACATATGTGGATTTAACTGGTTAACGAATTAAAACAACTTTCATTGGTGTCTAATTAACAAATCACTCTGGATAAACAATTTTTATAACACATTCTACATGTGCTAAACAACAGGAGTAATGAATAGAGATAAGAATTGTTTTCTCTTCTTCTCTGAGCTTCTCACTGCCTTTCCCAGGAAAAACCTTGGGAGAGAGTTTTGCCTGCTGCTCTCTGTGAAGAGCTGTGGCCACAACTTAAACGCAAATAAATGCCTTGAGAGCCCTGTGGAAGAAAGCAACACCTCCAGAGCTGGAATGATGGTGGTGTCCAGGCCACACGTGATTCATTGCAGGGTCAGAAATGCTCCTGAGGTAACCTTAAACCCACTAAGAAGTGAGATGGGAATTCTCTACAGCCTCCAAGAGAGGTATGATAAGGATTGACCAGCACAGTGCCTTTCTCAAATGGAATTCCCAACTTGTAACAGAGCTCAGAGGGACACCCTGGAGCCCAGGTTCCTCCTTTACAAGGGGCCACCCTGCTTCTAAGTCTGGATCGTGTTCTTCCACCAGCAAAACAAACAGATAATTTATTTGTACAAACCTTGTACAGTCATCCAAGTTTCCCCATTTAATAGCAGAGTTTAGTGGGAAAAAGCTATTTCTTACTTTTAGAAACCTTAATTCAGGGTCAGTGAGGAAACTCTTACCTAAACACAGGGCTTTAAGAGCACGTCTGCCATGTTATATTAGTGTCTCTGTTCCTATAATTAAAAAAATAAAGTATAATGAGTGACTAAATAAATTATTCTTGATGCTGACTGAAACAATTGACAATTATTATTTTTAACATAAATCATCTAGAGTGAATTACATTTAGTTTTCTCTTCAGCTCTGTCCCCAACATTTGCATTTCACTGCTCTACTGGTATGTTTTGGCGCCTGCTTTATTTTTGTCAGCAAAATCAGTTATTTCTGACATTATTTCAGTGCCTTCGGGGCAGAATGTTGGAACTGAACAACTGGTTCCCTCCAAGACATTTTCCAAGCCCACATCAAGTTTCTTTGCTGTTATCCAGAGAAATTATGGAAGCAGGGCCAGCGGAAGGAATGCACTGGTGGGGTTCACTTTGAGCTGAAAGCTATTTCATGCTGTGTATCCACAATTACCTCTGTATTTATAGATTTCTGTGTGTCCAAAAATGGAGATCTGAACGTGGACTCTTCAAGAGTGAACAGTTTTTATATTAATCAGAGATGCCATGGCCAAGTTTCCTTCCAGCAGTCCCTAAACAAAGGAAAATGATCTTTTCAGCCAGGTGTCCTGGGTCTACACCACAGACCTTTCTCCACTGCCTGTAGGTCTTGAAGGTTTTTTTCTGGTGGAGAAAATAAATGAATCTCTGTAGTCATTCACAGCATGGTGAAGGGACAGACACATTAAGCAAAGCCCTGACAGAACTACAGCTTGTGGCATGAATTTGTCATTTTACATCCAGTGCAGGGCCTTGATTCCTGTCAATGTCTCTGTTAATTGAAACCTTCCTCAGAAAACGCTCTGCAGCCTGAGATTTCCCGGACTCTCCCAGTTCAAAGTTTCATTTCTGCTTGACACTCCCATCTTTGCTTTTCCTCTGCAGAAGTAACACAAACTTGTTAATTCCTTTTGGATATGAAAAGGAGCAAGCCCTCTTAATATTATTTTCCATGATAAGCCCTAACTTGCTTGAAAATACCAAGTATCAACAACCTCGTTACACCTCAGAAACCTCAGGTGAACTGCAGATTTTTCTTTATATAGCTCTGTTTACTCTTGCCCATCCTTGAGATGAGTCACTCTTAATGGTAAATATAAATACAATGGCAATCTTGAAGCTGCTTTTCCTTTGTCTGCAGTTCCCCGATTGCTGCAGTTGCCCTTAACTGCAGCAATAACTTGAGCAAATCAAGAAAACGGGGCTGAAAATAGGTACAGCATCAGAGCTGGCTGGAAAGAGAGGTCTTTACCCCTCATTTGGAGGTGTTGATTCCAAGAGATATTGAACTCCCTCAACTTTCCTTGACCCCACTGAGAATTGAGAATCGATGGGACTTTGCTCCCACCCAGGCAGGCAGCATTGATTCCTGCTCATTCACACCTGGATGTTCATGGGAGGACTGGGAAGAGTCAGGGGGGAAGGGCTGGGGGGTTGATCTCTCCTCTGAGCTCCAGAACATTTTTCACTCCAGATGAATTTGCCAATTACCGCTTGGATATCTCACAATGTTTCCTCTCCGCTCAGGGCAGAACAGGGAGAGCTGCTCTGAGCAGAGAATTTATCTTGATAACACTCAGTGTGCCAACATTCAATTTATGAAAAATGTCTTTCCAATTACTTCAATCTGTTTTTACTTCTTTCAACAGAGTGAGGAGAGTTAATGTTTATGATATTGTAGATGGCTGTTTACAACACGTGTATTTTTGATTCTTGAGTATTTTGTATATATTTAGGGAATCTTGAGCACTGGAATTGAGGATGTTTGACAATCATGGCACCTTGTAGATCAGTATATAACATTTTATCTGGATGAGTTTCCCTCATATTCTGATGACAGTCAAATGATTTTATTAATTTCCTTATGCTGGTTGATATTCACTTAACTGAGCTCTTCATCTCACATCAGTAGTGTGTATTTTCTAAGTGCTATTTCTCTGGGCAATGCGAGATGAAATTGTTTGCTCTTTTCCCTTTATCTCTGTGAAGTTTATGCATCCTGGCTTTCCTGTTTGGAATGATGGATCCAAACAGGAAACTGTTGAACAGACTGCAAGCTTGATTTCATTATCCCTCAATCCCATGTGCTGGGCCTTTTACCAAAGTCGTGTCTCTTGCTGTGTATAGCTCTGATACTGGGCAATTAATCTGTGGTGTCAGAATACTGTAAAATAGATGGTAATAAATTTCCCTGGAACATGACTTTTTAGGAGTTAAGAAATTTACAAGACCAAGGGGCTCTTCCCAGAGAAAGAATTTGTGTTTTTGAAGTAGTAAATACTTCTTAAATTAATAAATATTGATAATTAGCATTACAAATTGCAACAAAAATATAAATGTCACTAATAGTACACTACATTCAATTATAAAATAGTATTAACATGTTGACATTAAAATATAGTCTATTATTAGTAATTGTTTTAGTAAATAAGTATTGGTTTATCAGTACAGAGATAAGTTGGGTGAGGGTTGCTGTAGTAACTCATCTTTCTGATCTGTGGGCTGTGATTCATCTCATCAAACTCCTCATGTCTGTGATGTGTTAGGATGTGTCTGGGCTAGGATGGTCATTGCACGGTGGAGAGAAATGGACATTTCCAGGACATAATTCATTTCTGCTCAAGGAAGGATTTACCAGTAAAAGATTAAGCCTTTCCCAGTGGTCAGAATGTCCAGATCTGAGGCTCAAATCTTGTCACTTTCAGCGAGCACTGATCAATGACAGTCTCCTGGAAGACACAAACCAAATAAATTTCATATTGTCTGTCTGTACAATAACTCTGCAAAACGCTTTCCATGTAGAAGCTTTCCCAAGCATTTCAATAGCTGATCTTTTCCCTGTGATTGATGTTAGTTGTAAACTACATGAACATGCTCGGAATTGTTTAATGCAAATCAACCCCTAAACTGTTTTCACAGGATGATTTTGTCTATTCCTTGCAGGAGAAGCTGTGCATTAAGCTTGGGAAGCGGAGGGTTTAACTCCCTGTTGTCAAGCAATAAGTCTCCAAAATTGCTGCAAAATAGTTGAAATCTGTCTCATTCATCACCATGTTGTCAAAGCACATGGGATAGTGGGGCTTTGATTCTGTGTTCATGTTCATGTTTAGAAAAGGGAAGCAATTGATTATCCATTAATGAAAACATTAATCTCTCTTGGCAGGTTCTTGTCAGCCAAATGCTGCCTTGGTTCATCTGGAGAGACAAACCACGTCATTACTGAGGTCTTCTTGCAAGTCCATTTGTATTGAACCCATGGTTTCCTGGAAATTACAGAAAATTAATCCAGTGGGAAATGCAGCTAAACCACCCCTGCATAGTTACTGAATTCCCCTATATGCCAGTGTTAGTCCTCATGAGCTGAATAAGCACATTGAGAAGAATTTGGCTTCTAAGGGTATTAAGAAGGAGGTATAGCACTATCTCTCCATAAATCTGCTCTTATCACTGTGGTTTGCTGTAACAGCCTCACTTTCCAGGAATATGAAGTTTAAAATGTTCCAAGAAGTACAAAAAATTCCCTGAAGCATGAATTCACACAGCTTCATTTCCCAGAGGACTCACCACAGGGGATATGGAAATGCAATGGCTTCAGCTTGGAACTAAATGTGTGTCCTGCAAGCAACAGACAAAAATGCATCAGGAGCTTCTGCACATCATGTGTGAAGCTGAAACTGCATCTGTCTCGGTTTGGAAAGACAGGTGTCTGCTAAGAAAGGCAGGAGCCTCCCTTGAAATGGAGAATGTAAACTTTTCTCACCCCTCCAAATTGCTATAAATTTGAAATTAAGGCGCTCTCAGACAACAAATATGAGAGCAGGAAATAACAGTTCTTTAATAGGAAAAAAACTAAAAGGATAAAATAAACAATGCAGTAAACTAAACACTGCTAAACTAAACTAAACACTGACAGATTCAGAACTCAACCTGACACCCTGTGTTGGTAGCAGTCCCATTGGAATTGTGACTCAGCCCTCCTGGAGTGTCAGGGGTGGTTCTGTTGGAGCAGGGATCCTGTAGAAAGGTGTAGTCTTCCTCTGACAATCCAGTGGAAGAAGAGGCAGCTGCTGTTCCTCTGGGAAATCCAGTGGAGAAGCTGTGCTGGTGTTCCAGAATCTCCAGATTATATCTGGGTAGGAATGCTTGGCTCCTCCCTCTGGGCTCACATCTCCCAATGGGATGCTGTGGTTCTTATCAGCCATGCAGGGACATTCAATAGCCTGTTATCAGCAGATGTCCACTCCTGTGGAAGAGATAAGGAATACTGTCCACTTAACAAAAGACAACTGCCACACAGATGATAATAGAATACATCTTGCCTTGCAATCTGGAACAGCATCCAAATTTCTCCTTTTCATAAACACACAATTCTGTTGTAAAGTAAGGAAAATCATCCTTCATTTCTAGCCTAATCTTTTTGTTGGTTTGAAGGAAAAGTTATCTGTTATGTAGATTCTCTGCTGTCAGGCATCAAAGTTCCTGTGTGGAGTAAAATGTTAACTCTACAGCAGTGTCTGCATCAACCTTGAATACACTTCTTTTTGTTGGTGTTATACCTTTATCAGATGGAAATTTTACACCTTTCTGTTGCTTGTTTTTGTGCTCTGCCAAACATAAAGAGAAGAAAATATCACACTGTTCCCCGGGAGGGTGGTGAGGTATTTGCACAGCTTGCATAGAGAAATTGTGGATGCTACATCCTTTGGAAGAGTCCAAGGCCAGGTTGGATGGGATTTGGAGCAACGTGGGGTAGTGGAAGGTCCCTGACCATGGCATGGTTTTGGAACTGGATGGTCTTTGAGAACCCTCCCAACCCAAATTATTCTGTGATTCCATGAATAAAGGAAAAATTAATCGCAATTACATCTCTCAGGCTTCATCTTGAGAAACTGTCAAAAAAAACCCCACCCAAACCCTATGCTAAATTAGTTTCTCTGGCACAGCAAAGGAGAAGTCTGACTGTTGTAGAAAAGGAGCTTAAATCTATAACATTTGCATAATGAAAATATGTATCAGAGGCCCAAGGTTTAAGACAAGACCATACTGGAAATAATTCAGCATTGACCTGGTGGCACCCTCTGTTTTGTCCTCACAGTTGTGTCTCCAAGCATTGTAGGAGGAAAAGGTTTTAAAGGCAATGAGACCTGACAATTCATTAAATATTCTGATTTTCTATCCCTTCTTTAAAGCTACAGCAGATCCACATTGTTAAATACTGCTGTAGATCCAGCTTTACAAACATTTAGGATTCATTTTCAAGGTTCTTAAAATGTCATAAGTCTCTGATAGGCCATCAAACCAAATGTGTTGGGTTTTTTCCCTTGAATAGAATGTAAGTGGAATAATCTTTTCTTACTTGTTACAGTAAAAAACAATAAAAATGAATGAGGCAGTTTGAATAAGCAGTTTCAAATTCTTCTCTGAATTATTTTCTCTTGAGGTACATTACTTGATAACCTGCTACTCCCTAAATGGTAATTGCATTTGGGGAGAGGAGGAAAAAACACTGCCACCCCTCCAGGGCTGCTGCCCCCATTCCTCTGGGTGCTGTTGTAGGGATGGTGCTGAGTCCTCATTACCAAGCTGAGTAAATTTTGGGCTGAAAACCAACATCTTTAGCACCTTGGGTGTCTCTGTGATGGTGCAGCCCCTTCCCTGGGACCTCAGACCTGTGAGAGACAGAGACTTTGATATATTTTCTCTACACATCCTTCCTGCTCTTCAGCTGGATCCCTAATAGAAATATTTCTGTGCACCACAGAGCTGGGGCTTCTCCCTCCATTTATTTTGTAGATTCTTTGAATCATTAGCTTGGGAAATGTCACTGAGTGTGGTGTTGTGAGGTCCCCAGGATGAGGTGAGAGATGAGAATTTGACTCCATGTTCTCAGAAAACTGATTTATTATGATATGATCTGATACAATATACTAAAACTATACTAAACTATAGAGAAAGGAGACATCAGAAGACTAAACAAGAATGATAATGAAAACTCGTGACTGACGCCTCAGAGTCTGATACAGCTGGCTGTGATTGGCCATTAATTAAAAACAATTCACATGGAACCAATCAAAGATGCACTTGTTGGTAAACCATCTCCAGACCACATTCACAAGCAATCTCAGATAATTATTGTTTTAATTCTTTTCTGAGGCCTCTCAGAGTCCCAGGACAAAAAATCCTGGCAAAGGGATTTTTCAGAAAATATCATAGTGACGACTGATTCCAACCATCAACTCAGCAGCACCGTGTTCACAGCTCAATCCCTGATACAAATATTTCTGTGCACCACAGAGCTGGGGCTTCTCCCTCCATTTATTTCATGGATTCTTTGAATTGTTAGCTTGGGAAAGGTCACTGAGTCCGAGCGTTACCTCAGCAGCGCCGTGCTCACCACAAAACCATGTTCCCAAGTGCCACAGCCACGAGCCTTGAACCCTTCCAGGGATGGTGATTCTACCACTTCCCTGTTCCTACCTCCCAGTGAAGAATTCTTTCCTAAATTTCATCTAAGCCTCTCCAACTTGAGACTACTTCTTCTTGTTCTTGTCTGCTCCTGTGTTTTTTCCTGTGCGTGCTTAAGTCTGGTTTTGAAACTTCTCATTTTGGCTCCTGACGTTTGTAAAAACAAGTTATGTTTCTGTATTGTCCCTTGTGAAGGGTGATTGATAGCAGAAGGGTCATATTTATTACTTCATTGCTACTTTCCATAATCTTACAGGTGATATTAATGTAATAATGCATAAACAGGCAATGAATTGACTTTGACTGGAAACAGAATAATCCTGAGATCATAACCAAAAATAGCTATGTTTTTAGAGCAAGCTCATAACAACCATGTTTCCCTTTTAGAATGATGCATAATCCCATTATATTAAAAAAATTACCAAAAAAATCATAAAAATAGAAGGTAGAAGACATAATTATTGAGTCTTTTTGGCCTGAAGGAATAAAACTCTGTTTTGGCCAAACAAGATAGCATCAAATTTTTATTCCTTGCATTTCATTACTTATGACTCATCTCTGGCCAATCCAATTATCATTCTAAACACTGCAACTGTTTTCAAAACTTGTTTCACATCACTTTAGACAACTTCCCCTGTACCATTTACTGAAATCAAATAAATAGCAAATTAAACCAAAATGTGCTCGCATTGCACTGAGAAAGTTGGGATTGAGAACTGTCCAGAAAAAGAAAAACAAAAATGGAAAAGCTAAAATAAAGGAGAAAGTCCTGGAATCTGACTTTAAACCAGGTGACAGCAACAGAATGTACTCTTCTGTGTACAGAATGTTCACAGAAGGCTTTGTTCTTTTTAGGAAGAATGAAATGAAAACATAATAGATTGAAAATGAGTTCAGTAGGAAGTCATGAGATTTGACGTTTTGGACAATTGCTGAAACTTGACTATTTTAGCTTGGTTTGACGCATTTGGGAGCAGCTGCAAAGCGACAGCTCCAAAGCTGCCGTAGAAATTTTGGGAGTCCTTCCCTAGGTAAGTTGTCACCGTGATTTTTTTCTGAAAAATCTTTGCCCAGGATTTTTCTCCTGAGAAGCTGAGAAGCCTCAGAAAATAAACGTAAACAATAATTATCTGATTGCTTTGGAATGTGGGCTGGAGGTTGCTCACCAGCAGGTGCATCTTTGATTGGTTCCATGTGAATTGTTTTTAATTAGTGACCAATCCCAGTCCAGCTGTGTCAGACTCTCTGGTCAGTCATGGGATTTTATTATTCATTCTTGTCTAGCCTTCTGATGTCTCCTGTCTCTTTCTTTAGTGATATGATATGATATGATATGATATGATATGATATGATATGATATGATATAATATAATATAATATAATATAATATAATATAATATAATATAATATAATATAATATAATATAATATAATATAATATAATATGCCTTCTGAGAACATGGAGTCAAATTCTCATCTCTCACCTCGTCCTGTGACCCTCACAACACCACATTAAGTGAAGGTGGAGGTGGTGGCACATGGAAGCAGGAGCTTTGGCAGCAGCACTCCTGACCTTCTCATTGCAGTCAATGTCCTCCTATTCTTCCACTTCTTGCATATCCTCAGGACTCATGAACCCTTTTCCAGCTGTTTGAAAGGAAGAGAAGGACATTTGGGCTGCCATTAACCAAATCTCAGCTCCTCCCACTTCTCTGTGCCAGAATTCTGAGAGAGAAACCTGCAACTCCTGCCAGGGCTATTCTGATTTCTGCTGCTCAAAGTTCTTGTCTAAAGAAACCTGTCAGCAAGTCCTTTGAAAATGAATATGCCAACTATATGATTATGTTCGAGTTATTTCTGTCTTATCTGTTTGCTTTTTCTTTGCTTTCCCCCCTCCTATTTGTTTTCTTGTTGAACCCAGAGTTCAATGTATCAAATAATTTCTTTTTGTATGAAGAATTAGTGGGTTTTATTTCAGCTTTTGCCCCAAGGTAGAAAAATTCTCAGCTGCTGTTTCCCACAGTAAAAGCCCAGAGCAGTTAGACACAATTAATATATGTAAAAAGGCATGAATTAGTTGATTGCACAGGAAACAAGGTTCTGGTTCAATGATGTGCAAATCCTACAAGTGCAGTGAAGAGTTGAAGCACTCAGGAGGAGCAGCATCTTCATGCAACAACACCAGAGCAGCCTCTGGTGAGAACATAATTCAAGCTGTTGTTCAGTCCCAAAATCTCCTAGGAACCCATGCAAATTGTGAATAGAAAGTTTTTATTTGGATGCAGTTTTGAAGCCTGTTGAGAGAGGATACAGAGGTGCTTGAGCCAGGTCCAGGCTTTCCTAGAACACAGGCAGGATTACACCTGGACTTGCTTTTCCATCTTCTTTTATCCATCAGATTTTTTTCTTTCAACAAAATAAGCTCTGCAGGATGTGGATTTACAGCTCCTTAGATCCCTTTGTACATCTTTGGATGCCTTTGCAGCTGGTACAGTCCTGAGGAAAACTCAAACCAAATTTCTGTGAGTCCTGCAGAGCCTGGTAACCAAATTATGGCCCACCTTTTTTTGATTAAAAACTATGCACGAGAACAGATATTGCAAATAACTAACAGGTGAAAAATTCACAGCTAATTGGTTTATAGAAACTCATTTCTCTGGCTCGATCCCATCTCTTTATACCTGTTTGAAACAGTATTTTGTGCAGCCAGAGAGGATTGGAGGCACTTAATGCCATTTGCACCCTTGCTGTGATATGGAAAACATTTTAGATGCTTTGTAAACAGGAGAGAAACCCTTAGAGGGTCTCACTCTGACAAACTGTGAGTTTTCTGATAATTAATTAACTGGATGAGCTCATAAATGTAACAAATAATTGTGCCTAATGGGACAATGGCTCCAATTCCCCCTGGGTATATTACCTGATTAACATTGATTTACTGTCCTGGGCTCTGTTGGATTAAATAAAGTTCTCACAAACACATCATATTTTAAGTAACTGCATTAACCCCCCTATTCAAAAAAAGAAAAAAAGAAAAGAGGAAAAAATAGCCATGAGTCATGTCTTTTATTCATTACCCTGAAAAGTTACAATTCAGGATTCTCATAAAGCTAAATGGCATTTTGAGAGAAAATGTAAAATCTCATCAAAATCTTTTTCAGGGAGCTCTTTTGATAGCTCTGAATGCTACCCCACACTGACTTTGTGTTCTACTTGGCATACAGAGAAATTAAGTATATTATTTACCAGACTTGTACAAGACAGTACTCCTGCAGAAGGAGCTGCAAAGGGATAAACAGCAATTTTAGCAGCACAAAACTAGCAAAAAGTGAAAGCTGATTCCTTATGCAAATAAATGGCACAAATCACCGTGGAAGGAACATTTCTGAGTTGAAAGAAAACAAGAGCAGATTTAAAGTTCTTGTTCCTTAAAAATTATTATTTTCCCTACATTTGAAATGCCGTAGAAGCCAGAAGCTTCTTGGGAAGGCCCCTAAACATCAATAAATATATTTTCAGTAATAACAGCTCTAAGTGCTTTCATTTGGCAATGATCACAGAAAATTGATCCCCTCTGAGAATGAAGTTTAAATAAGATCAAAGAGGAAAACTCTGCTGGGGAGGGGTGACACAGCGAGGCTGGTGTCAGTCCTCAGCTCCTGGTGCTCCTCTTTTCCTGTTAATTCTTGGAGTGCTGGGACTGGCAAGGGGGTGGTTGTTAGGAGCAAAGCTGGTGTAAATCTCCTCCACATTTACACCTCCACATTTGCACCCCCTGCTCAGAGCCTGTGATGGGAGTAAATCCCCCACCCTCCTGCCGTGCTCATCCCTCCTGAAATACCCTGCTTTGCTCTTGAAAGCTGCTGGCTTTGGCTTCCTCTGCTTTTTCAAAACATCCTTTTTGTGTTGTGAGCTCTCAGAGCCCCTCTAAAGAACAGATCCCCAGTGAGAAACAAACAAGCTGTTGCTCTGCTAATTAATATCTCCAAAGTTTGGTCCTCCTGACCAGGGCACTCACAGGTGATTGAATGCTCTTGCCTCTGAAGTGAGGAGGAAACCTCTCCACTTCTAATGTTTTGGTGGGTGTTTATTCAAACCAAATTATTCACAAAGGCTTTATGATGTGGTGGATGGTAGAGAGGCTGTGGTCTACTGATTTTACTTTTTTAAAATTTTAATAAGGAGAGATTAAATCCTGTAGGTCAGAAAAGAATGAGTAATATCCTTCCCTCTATGGCACTTTGCATTATCTGAATGCATTTTCTTTCTGGGAACATGCTAATCTACTTTTAATTAATTTTTTTCCCCCACAAACATGGATATTTTGAAAGAAATGTATGCCCAAAGTCTAAAGTTTGGGTGACTCATGTTAGCTACAAAAATATCTGTTCTTTATGGTGGCTTTATGAACCAATAATCTCTGCTTAGCATTCAAATTTAACTCATATATTTGCTGGCTGAGGGCCTTTTTGACCACCACTAAGTTAAAAATCAAATCTCCATAACGCTTAAACACCTATATTAAGAAGCTTAGCCGAAGTTTATATAACCTTTAGATTGCTGCAGTGTCTTAAAAATCTGTTTAAATGAAGCCTTTTGGATTATCTCTTGATTCTAATGTATTTAGGGATTTTTTTTTTCTGTTTTTTTTCTCTCTCCAATTTAAAGCTGCAGATAAAAACAGAATATTGCTTTTTATATCCTGCTTTAAAACAAGCAGAGGGCAGCCGGTGAATTCTCTAAAACTGCATTGCAAAGAAGCAGAGTGCAAAATGTTGGGGTCATTTTCCTTAAATACTAAACAGGAAAAAAGACTACCTTCACATTTTCTCTGGATGTTTATGGCAAAAAGTGGAAAACATTTAAATTTTTAGTGCTTTGGGCTTCAGTGATGAGCAGCCAACTGCAATGGCAGCAGATAATAATTAGGGAAAGGGTGATGGGCAGTTGATTGTCTTCATCAGTGCATGTGGAAAAGAGATTTCCACAAAAACTCTTCCTGCAATTGCAGAAAAGTAACACAATTCTTTCTACATAATTATTGTATTTAGGGAGTGATTTGGGCACATTTTAAGATACTAACAATGATTGATCCATGAGTGGGACTGGACACCCTGTTAGTGAGACCTGAGCAAAGATCCCAATAAAATGCAAGGGGCTTTTAAAGTGGATTTTAATTTTAAATTCGATTTCATCCCAGTGAAATCCAGGTGGGATTTCAGCAGACACAGAATGTGAGTGCCTGTGTGACAATCAGAATTATAGAATGATTTAGGTAGGAAAAGACCTCCAGGATCGTCGGGTCCAACCTTTAACCAAACCCCACCTTGTCAACTTAACCAGAGCATTTGAGAAGAATAATACTATTAACCTAATGACATTGGCATTCAATTAATCTGCTTTTAGGAAGGTGGAGTAAAGCTGTGAGAAAAATAAAAAAGAAGTGTTTTTCTTAAATAATGGTCTAAAATACAAGTTACTGCACTTTTCTTTTTCAGTTTTGCATTACTACTTAGGAACTCCATATAAATTTCCCTTCTGGGCAGCAAGAGAAACAAAGCATAAAGGCAATTTTTTTTTAGGACAAACTTGGGATAAACTTGGGACAAACTTCCTCAATCCTATGGCAGAGGAAGATTTTCCTGTGTGAAATAATGTTTTAAAAAATCAAAGCATCTGAAATTAAGTCTTGTGCTGTGTAAAATAATCTCCACATGGCATATATTCATTTTATATTTTTGCAAAGGTTTTATGCTGCAAGAAACATTGTTTTTCTTTTATTTTTATTTTTATTTTTATTTTTATTTTTATTTTTATTTTTATTTTTATTTTTATTTTTATTTTTATTTTTGATGCCTTCCTTTGATCATACTTGGGTTTTTTTCCTTTTTTTTTTCTTTTAAAATATGATTTTTTTGTTTGCAGTGATGTCAGACTGGCCCATTCTATCACATAGGTTTGACAGTGTGGTCTAAATCCCACCAAAACCTACCCTTTTGGTGCCTAAAACTATCCATCAACATCATTTTGCTTTTGGGGATGTTTTAATTCAACACTGACAATTGAACTTTTTGTCCAGGTGTGTTTTTAAAGGAATGGGAAGTATTTATCTCCCCAGGACATTTTGTTTCAACATAAATTGAGTCTGATGTTATTTGGGGATCAGGTGAGAAGAAATCCAGTTGTGAAGGCATGAAAAATTCTTCATTAGGTTTGTGTGAATCATCACCTTGCAAGTGCTTCATGCGTTCCCTTCACTGTAGGATTTTAATTGGCATGATCCTCCCGTGCCTAATGACTGCAAATGCTGGGTGTTATTTCTGTTTCCTCAGGCTCCTGAGCTAAACCTATCATCAAGGTCTTAATTACTTCCCATCCAAGCTATAGCTGCCATTTATCAGCACGATTTAAAGCTTTTCTCCTTGAGCCCACCTGCTAATTTTTGCTGTTCAATAAACCCCTGACAAGAGGAATATGCCAGCTTGTGGCAAGGAAAAGGAGATATTGGTTTTTTTGACTGCTGTACTAAAAACTCACTGGGATAAATGCAAACCAGCCCCTGGCAGCAGGATCTTGTCACTGTCATATTTTTGGAAAAATCCCTTTGCCAGGATTTCTTCTCCTGGGAAGCTGAGAAGCCTCAGAGAAAAATGGAAACAATAATTATCTGATTGCTTCTCCTGTGTTTTGCTGCTTTGGAATGTGGTTTGGACATTGTTTATCCAACAGGTGAATTGTTTTTACTTAATGACCAATCACTCTCAGGTTGTGTCGGACTCTGAGGAGTCAGTCACCAGTTTTTATTATTATCTTGTTAAGCCTTCTGTAAGTATCCATTCTCTATTCTTTAGTATAGTTTTAGTTGAGCATTCTATAATATCATATCATATATCATATCATATCATATCATAATAAATTAGGCTTCTAAGAACATGGAGTCAGATTTATCATTCCTTCCTGCCACAGAGGACCCAGAAAATACCACAGCATCTCAGTGTCTCCCGTGAGTTGGGGTTTTCAGGGATTGCCATACACAGTCTCAGGTCTCTGACTTGCTGCATCTCAGGTTCTTTTTGTTTATTTTGACTGTTTGTTTAAATGAAATTGACTTAAAAGTTGAAATCCACTTAAAAAGCTGCTTCCATTTTATTGGGATCTTTGCTCAGGTCTCACTAACAGGGTGTCCTGATCCACTGATGCATCATTCATTGTTAGTACCTTAAAATGTGCCCAAATCACCCCCAGTTTCTTTTTGTTTATTTTGCACTCCCAGGTTAGTGAATCCCCCTCCGGATTCCAACCTGCAGGTTACAGATTTTCCAGGGCTGAAGGTGGGTTTTCCATCTCCAATGGACTCTAAATTCTGGCATATTGCCTGAAAAGGGAGCCCAGCCGCTGTCCTGAAAAGCCATAATGCCCACCTAAGCTTGAGTGGATCATTGAACCAGAGGGATTCTGCACAAGGAATTCCACTGAAAAGCTGGGATTTAACCATTGCTAGGAGTAGATAAAATTGCTTTAACTTTTATTCCTGATTTTTTGGACATGGGATCAGTAATCAAAGAAGCTGAACCTAATATTCCTCTTTGGGAATTATAACCAATTTTTTTTAGTAACCATCCCAAGGAACTGCCATTGTAAGAGAGGAATTCCATTTTACCTGATTAAAACAGGAATAAAGAGGCCCTGCCACCAGCAGCACAAGGACTTTATCAATACCAGCTTCTGCCATAAGAAAAAATGAAAAAAACCCAATCCAAATAACCCTTGAGGAGCAGAGAACTATTTTGATTTTACACACCCACTTCCAAGGTAGTTCCATAAGCAAATTGAAGATTCTTCCAAACTATGAAAAAAGCAGAGTGCTCTCATATTTTAGTAATATCTGATTGCTTCTCTTTCAAGCTGTGACATAATAGAGAAATTAATTAAACCAAATGTCACTGTAGTCCTATCTATAATGAATTTCAGTGCCCTAAAACACTCCAAAAATTGACACAAGAGCACAAGAAATTGTATTAAAAGGCTATGGCATTTAGTAAGCACTTGATAAAGGGTAGTGATATAAATCACACCAACAGCTTTAGGTACTTGAAATAACCATTTATTTATACATTGGCTTATTGTCTGGAGATCCTGACTGAGACTGTGCCCTGCAGGATGTGCTGTGCAGAGAATCCTCCCCTCCCCTCCCCTCTCTCATACAATTCCCAGATCCAATGTTAATTAATAACTTTACCCTATCATAATTGGAGGACTAATAATGAAAGAAATCAAGCAACAGTTGTGATATAACATTGCAGCTGCAGATTTGGGTATTTCCTGTGTTTTACTTCTTTTTCTAGAGGGAGTTTAGGTGCCTGGTTAATTAGATGCCTGGTTAATTTGCCCTATTTTACCTATTAAATATGGGTAATGAACATCACCCAGTCATTATCTTCCTTTCTGAAAGCCAACAGCTCTCTGCCAGCTACCCCCTGATGGGTGATGGTGGAGAGAAACCCAGACACAGCCTGAGGCTGTGGTGAGGGGTCTCAGTGTCCTGACCTGGGTTGTAAGATATGTATTTATTCTATTTCCATCTGTCAGAGGTGGGGCAATTATCTTCTGTTCATTGGGCAGTTTTTTCTTTATCTCTTCCACTAACAATCCTCTTTCCAGGAGATCTCTGCTGTTCCTGGGCCATTAATTATTAATTATCTTCTGTCCATGGTCAGTGAGTGTCCCTGCATGGCTGATCAAATTCCATCATCCCATGGGGAGATGCTGTGCCCAGGGGAGGAGCCAAGCATTCCTACCTGGATACAATCTGAGGGTTGGAACAGCACAGCAGCCTTTGCCCCCTGCATTCCCAGAGGAGCAGCTTTCTCCTGCCCTGCATTCCCAGAGGGAGAGCAGGCCCATCTCCAGCAGCCCTGGAGCTGCAGAGGAAAACTCCCCCCTTGTGCAGGATCCTGCTGCAGCAGAAGCACAGCTGGCACTGCAGGAGGGCTGAGCCCCCATGGGATGGGACCCACAGGGGGTCAGCTCCTGTTCTGATTCTGGCAGTGGTTTGGATTTTTTTTTTTTTTGTGCTATTGCATTTGTGGTTTGTTTTTTTTTTTAATTTTCCTAGTAAAGAACTGTTATTCGTATTTCCATATCTTTGCCTGAGAGCCTCTTAAGCTCAAAATTATAATAATTCAGAGGCAAGGGGCTTACATTTTCCATTTCAAGGGTGGCTCCTGCCTTCCTTAAAAGACACCTGTCTTTTCAAACCAGGACATGTCCTATTCCCATTTCTTATCTGAGAAAGGTCAGCCTATTTGGTTTGGACAACCTATCTTTTCAGCATCTCCAGCTGGCGTCTACTTTTTACTCTCCTGATGGAACAAAGAAAAGTAAATTGGTCACATTCAATATGTTCCCACTGAGCACACTGGAAATGTTAACAGAATCTGTTAGTTTGGCTAATCCAGCAAATTTATTGGGGGCTCTTTTCTTTTCTTGCCCATTCCTGTCTGATTATTCATTCACTCCTTTGTATTTATCCCCTCTGCAAGGCAGGTTTTGGGGAGCAGTGCCTCCTCTTGTGTCTGGGAGGGTTGTTTGGTACAATGAACCTCAGTAGTTTGGTTGTGATCCTTCTTGCACTACTCAGCAATTCCTGATGCCAATATAATTTTAAGAGATTTGATGTTTTCTTGCTATTAAACAAATAACATGGAGCACTGTTAGCACAGGCTTTCACACCCTTCCTGGTTTATACCCACTTGTTTACAGCTCTACAAACTTCAGCTCAACTCCATCTGCCTGTTTTAAAAGGCATAAAACCGATGTATAAAAATACCTAAGCACCCTACACAAATTATCATAACTGAAGCCCATATGGCAATTGTAAAAACAGAAATGTAAAAAGTTCAAGGCAGACAACTCGGGAAAAAAATGAAAAAATATTTAGAGTCTTTTTGGAAAAAGTTCTTAAAAAATGCAGCTGGTCTCCTTGACACAAAGTGTAATGAAAATTTAGTTTCCAACTTAATGAAAGATAAAAAAGTGCCTTAACCTTATAACCCATCCTGGTTAAAAAAGCCTTCAATTATATCTCATTGGTTAGTACAGAACAACACACACTGCATTGAATTAGCAGAAATTCTCTTTTCCAGCCTAAACTTATCCGGGTTGGTTTATATTCAATTGACTCATTGTCCTTGAATTATCAAGTACAAGGCTTTCAGAGCTGGAACTTTGCAGTCACAGTCAGGACTGTGAAAGGCATTTTGAGTCAACATGAGAAGAGTAGAAGTCAGAGAACGAGCTGCAATGGAAATGCCAAGTGAGAAGAGGTGGATCTTATTTTCCTTTCAAGTTGCTCAACTCGGAGAGGGACAGGAAAAGTTTCCCTCTTAAAACCCTTTTGTTTTCTGGAAGTTTTCAGCATCTAACACTCCTGGGTTACAGTGGAAATTCTCTTGCTTCTTTTAGCTGTGCTGTAATTTCCATGAGCAGCAGACAGCATAGCAATAACACTTACCATGTCATGCAGTGCTTCAAAGCCTTGCACAAATACTGAGGAACACTCTGGAAGATTAGGAAAAAAAAATCGTAGTTAAACACAGCTGCATCTCAGTTAATATTTTTAAACTACATTTATTTACAAGAGGCATGTAATTAAAACTGGGAGGAGAGGATTCTGCTCTCACTGCAGGGTACAATTGTCAGTCAAACCATTTTTAGACCTTGGTCTGAGGCAGTGTCTACAAACACTCCAGATTGACAGGCGAGTTCCATCTCCATGGATGTAACAACCTATTTTTGAATAATAATGTGGGCTTTGATTGGCAACTCAACAATGGCAGAATGCAGCCATCCAAGTACCCTTTTTATACCTGATTATCTGCTGCTGTACCACTCCCCTGTTGTGCACATCCCTGCTGTCAATAAAAATGGGTTTGGTGCTCAACTCTGCACAGTCCACAGGATCAGAACATCAAAATAAGAACATTAAAACCCAATAAAAAGTGAAATAATTTAAAATGTAATACTCTGACTGCATCCTGAGCAGTGTGACTGGTGTTTCCAGGTCCTTTACAAATATATCTTTGACAGTTTAACCCTGGCATTGAGTGGAATTTCAAGGATGGCACAAATGCCCATAGAGACAGATGGGAGGGAGGGAGGGAGGTAGTTTGAAATGTTCAGCAGTGGCCCAGTTCAATGTGTCTTGCTGATCACATCACCTTGGTAGATTGGATGCAGCATTTTGGATGACTCCAAACCCAAGTGGCCCTGAGTTCCACACTGTCACCTTGAATTCTTCATTTCCTCACAACAAAATGTTGCTTTGATTTACCAGGCAGCTTCTTCTCAGTTTTTGTAAAATATAGAATAGTCAAGCTTGTGGCATGTGTCTGTTCTACCACGGACAGAACATTTTCTTTCTTCATTTAATAGGTCTTTGTGTTGTGGTAATAGAGGTGTTTTCATGCATTTTGAAAAGCACTTTGTCAAATATTAGGCTTTACATCTTTTTCAGGTATCAATGCTACAATTCACTTACCCATGTCTTTTAATGGGAGCTGAGTAGAGTTCTCCTGGCTTGAAATTTGGTTGTCTGGTACAACTTATCCTTATTAACTTCCTTCAGTTTCAGCAGAGAGAGAGGCAGAGTTGGGACCTAATTCATCCCATCCATCTCAGCCAGTTTCCTTGGGGGGATGAATTACCCCTGTGTCTCTGGATATTGAGCAACAGCATCCTGCATGTGCCCCTTGGGCATTTTTCTTCTTCAGGGTCATCAGCTGATGATGACAAGAGGAAATTTTTAAACCAAGAACTTCTTGATCTCAGCCCTGCTTTAAAATGTTGCTGTGTGGGCTTGTAGGAGCAATTATATATAAGCAAAAATGTCTGTCATGACATTTGGAGGCAGATGTATTTCAGCTGATTCAGACCCCCATCTAAAGAATAATTTCTCAGAGAAACAAAAATAATAAATTGTCAGAAATAATAAATTTTCAGATAAACAAAACCAATAAATTCTTAGTAACAGTAAGTTCTCAGATAAAGAGTTCCCTGACAGCTGCCAGTAAAAGAACTTTCAGGAGATTTCTCAGGTGCTACCTCCTGACCTTTTTCCATTCTCTTTCAGCCTCAAAAAACCAGTTTGATTTTCCTGCACAGTAACTATCTTTGTGACACTAATTTAAGGCAACATTTATCTCTGGGGACACTGAAAAACCATTCCAGCTTCAAGTTACTTGAGAGCTTGGACAATTCATTTATCCAAGACCAAGCCTGATCATTCCTTGTCAATCCCAGTGTCCCCAGCCCCAGCTTGGACTGAGTCCTCAATCTGCAGACACCCCATGAGCTTCTGGTGGTGGAAAGAGGCTGACAGACTGTCAGGAACAGCAGCAAATAATGGGATGAGCAACTACTTCATCCCTGCTCTTTCTGGGAGTGCCTTAGCAAGCCAAAAGAAGAAATGTGCAGACAGCAAATCCCAGAATTGCATTTTTCAGGGCAGGTGTATGAAGAGAAGGAACAAAGCCAATTTCAGTATTTCTGAATTAATTGCCTTGTTTTCAGTCAGTGCAGAGAACTTGAGCTCCTGAGCTGAAAAGTCTCAGATTTGTACCTTTTCAGACAATGCCTATTAAAATTGTTTTGGTTTGTATTTCAATTTTACTGCCTTGCAGACAAGATGATTTGGTGGCCAAGAAGGATAAGTAAGTTTTTTTGCAACATATTGTTCAAAAACATCCCAGAGAGAATATTCCTGTCCTGTCCCACTCCTACTAAATCACAGGTTCTCTTAGAAACCTAATGTCCTCCACAGGTGATGGAAAACATCCATTTTCTGTTCTACAAAGTGTTCAGCTGGTAAGAAGATTCACTTTTTCCCTCCAATTCATTGCTTGATTTCTTCTTCTACAGTAAGTGTTGACTTATATTTTCTAGGAAGGCTGTAAAGTTCTGTTAAGAGTGCAGAAAAAAATGTGATTAATGAACACTAACCATAGCTGTAAAAAAAATATTAAAAAATATTTATCTCATTAGAGTGAAGCGCTTGTATATTTATCTTCAAAATTTCAATCAGTTCAAGAAAAGAGTTTTTCTTTTATTCTTTTTAATTAATATATTCAGTATAAATGACTGATTTTTATCTTGGTAATAAAATTTTAAGCCGAAGAAAGATAATTCAGGCAAAATAATTAAATTTGATAAGTGCCAAGCAAATTGAAACTTCACTGGAATGTATTTACATTTGGTAACTTTCCCTCAGGAAATTCAGAATTTAGCATGGGAAGTGGCATTTTTCTAAATTCTTCAAGAGTTTAAGTAGAAGAAATAGCATTCCAGCAAACTGATCTAAGAAAATTCTGTGACTGTGTTATATACTTACATAAATCTCCTTTGTCTTTTCATTTCCTGGCAATGCTCAGATCAGGAAGTGAAAACAAAATATTTTAATCACATCAACTTTGATTTCTGATAGCCACACAGGTTTATAGCACAAGAATGCTTGCACTTGTCTACTAAAATAAACTAACTATAGCTTAAAGGGGATGGAGGGATTAAGAATTTTCACAAAAACGAATAAAGCTGACTGTGCCTACATGACAAATATTGCTGAAAAAAATAATGTGAACATGGTCTGGCAGTTGTTACACATGCAGATTAAGAACTTATTATTTCTGAAATTTTTTTATTAAAAAAATGAATACTTTTTTTTAGCTGAAATAGTAGAAATCTCTGTTTTAATTTCAAGGCCTTATCCTTCTGTATAATCCATGAAGCAGAGAGGCTTTTTGTCCACAAAGTGCTTCTTGGATTGAACTGGATTTTACCTATAAAATCTGAAAGGGTGAATGCTTCCTTCCAAAGGTGTTCTGCTTCCTGTCAATGTGATGAGGTTTCATGCATAAATTATTTGGTGAAAACTTTATTCTGGAGGTATCAGCATAGGTGTGTATCAAACTTCCTTTGCTTGTGCAAATTTTCTTGCTTTTATTTCCTTCTTTCTCCTTATAAACCCAAACACTCTGAATCATAAGACAACATCCACTGTGATTTACATGGTGGGGTTTTATTTATGACTTCAGACATCATGGAGCCCAACCATTCCAAGGTCACCACCAGCCCATGTCCCCAAGTGCCACCTCCACAGGTCTTTGAAATAAAAACCTGACAGCAATCAAAGAATGAGTACTCAAATATCTGTGAGTCCAAAGTCATCGAGAAGGAAACAAACGATGCTCAGTTTTCATGGAAGCTTGTGTCAACCAATGGACCAATGGCACAAGCATTTCTGATAAAGGCATTTGGAAAAAGAATCAGCTGAGATCACTGTTCTGGAGTCTGCTGTTTGACTTTACAGGTCATAAATAATTCCAGGAAAGTCTCTGTGCTGGAGTAGAGAACAAATGAGCACTGATGAAACTCCACGGTTTTGTTCCTGGCTGGCAGATTCGCTGCTTTTCAGATGCACATCCTGGTGAAGCTGTGAAGTAACCAGCAGGTAGATACTAACCCTGTTATTGCTCTGTTTTTCTGATTATTCATTTTATCCCCCATCTGTCCTTGTTTGTTCTTCTGCTGGGAAAACAAGGATCCTCTGGACTGTGTCGGAACCTGCTGTGTTCAGATGAGGAAGGCGAGGGAGAAGAGGCAGTAGGTGGTTTGCCCCCTCAGGCTGCCACTTTGATATTCTTAATTTTTTTTTTTGGTAGAAGAAACTAGGGAAGTTTTTGTATGGATCCCCTGCCAGCCTGCCACAAGGCTTGTTTCTGTTTCAAGCAGAGAAAAGGATAAGCAGGAGTGAAGTGCTGTCAGCACCTAATGCTGCAGAATAATGCTGATGCTTGCCTAGTTTGGAAGGATCATCCCTGTTTGTTGGAGCCCAGGACATTCCTCTGGCTGCCCTGGAGGACTCGAGACCCTGGAAAGGGGCTCAGAAACCTTAGCATGGAGTCAAAAACACCTGTGCCTTCGATTTTAGCCCATGCAAAAAGTTACCAACTTTGTGTGAAGATTTACAACCCACAAGCGTTTGAGTAGAATGATAGTTAATTTGTCACAGGGTGAAAAAGTAGAATTTTGGGATTTTTAGAATGGGGGTTCAAGATGCAAGATGGAGGAATCTGGGTGTGTTCTGTCCTTCTTCTTCTTGTCCTCCATCTTCTGTTGTGATGGTGGCACTTTGGATTGGTTTTGAGTAGAGACAGACTGTCTAACACAGGTGATAGCTATTGGAAAATTATTGTAAATAAAGTACAGGTAGTTTTTAGTATAAAAAGCCAACACTGCCCTGAGGGCGGTCAACCTGACCTGCTGGACAGACCTCAGCAGGTCAGAGTAAGAATGTATTAGATAAGAGAAAATAAACAACCTTGAGAACCAGAGCCAAGGAATCCCGACTTCTTCTTCAGTTGTGGGGCAGGAAAAAAGAGACTTTCTAATCCCTTGAGAGCCATTTCAGCATCACAAAAAACCCAAGACCCATTCTGCCTTCAGAACTTCATGAGCTGCAATTTATTGCAAGAGCAGGGGCGAGCACCCGGGCCAGGGCAATCCCAAACACCAATACAGGTTCTGGAAAGCAGGGACTTCTCCTGGGGAGAAGGATTTGGGGGTGTTGGTTGGTGAGAAGCTCCCCATGACCCACAAATGTGCACTCAGAGCCCAGGAAATTCCCCATGTCCTGAGATCCATCCTCAGCAGCACAGGCAGCAGAAGGGGGAAGCAGGACTAAGACAGAAAAGGCAGGGACATTAAACATGGGGCAAAGATTCCAGAACTGGTAAAATGGGAATGGGGTGAAATCACTTTGGGAATAAGCAAGAGTTTGTAAAGTACCATGAATATAGAAAGTTTCTTGAGAGGCAAGAAAAATATCTTATTTACTTATCTTATTTACCTGACAACAAGGTCAAGGATAAAATTTCTCTGTTTATACTTTTCAGGAAAACAGCAGAGAATATAAAAGGAGCAATTGGTGCTAAAGAACATGTTGGCAGCAGTGCAAAAGACGATGGCATTTTCCATGACCTTAGGTAAAGTTGAAAAGAAATTAGAAGGCTCATAGCTCCCAAATTTCTGGGGTTTTGAAACAACCTCTCTATCAGAGGGTCATGAAAGCCCCTGTGCTTTAGTACAGGTTCATATAGGGAAAAGTGTTAGAATTTACTGAAAAACCAAGATTAAGAAGGCAAACATATTTTCAGGAATTTTGTGAACAGCTCAGGGTGGCAGAGGAATCCCACAGGCTGTGCACACCTGCCTGCTCCATGCAGATGTCCACTATGCCCTAAAACATCTGGAGTGGTACCAAACCCCCCTTAGACAGCTGAATCCATCTTCTCTAAGGCAGATATCTGCATGGGAGTAAACACCTTGTGCATCTGTGTGTCATCAGCAGAGAATGACTGAGAGCTCTCTGAGAGCTCCAGAGCTGTGGCTGAGAGCTCCAGGGCTGTGTGTCTGTCTGAGAGATCCAGGGCTGTGTGTCTGTCTGAGAGATCCAGGGCTGTGTGTCTGTCTGAGAGCTCCAGAGCTGTGTGTCTGTCTGAGAGCTCCAGGGCTGTGTCTGAGAGCTCCAGGGCTGTGTGTCTGTCTGAGAGATCCAGAGCTGTGTGTCTGTCTGAGAGCTCCAGGGCTGTGTCTGAGAGCTCCAGGGCTGTGTGTCTGTCTGAGAGATCCAGAGCTGTGTGTCTGTCTGAGAGATCCAGGGCTGTGTGTCTGTCTGAGAGCTCCAGAAATATGTCTGAGAGCTCCAACTAACTAAAAATCCCAAAACCTCAGTTTCTCACCAAGCGATACACCTCCAATACTCTCTATAATCTATTTCACACTTTTGTGGATTCCAGTCTATCTTGAAATCTAGAAAACTTTCTCCATGAATGAGGGTGAAAGTCAGTGCTCCCCTGGGGGTCAGGGCATCCCAGAGCAGACAGAGAAATATTCCCAGTGCCCTGGGTTTGCACACCTGGCCATCCTGTGAGAACAACGCAAAAGGGGGAAACATAACTATAAATCTATAAAACTTCTCTTAGCACATACATAATATTTGCCCTTTAATTGTAAAAGTCAACTATTTCATTACTCTTTTATCACATACTTGTGCACAGGAAGCTCCTGGCACTGCCTGAAGCCTCTGTGTGGCCCTAAGTCACATATCCTGAGTTTTGAACAGCACTGTGTTTCAGCTCCTCTCATTTCTTTTCCCCCTCTCTGTATTCCTGGCTTTTGAACCCTGTAGTGCTCTCCTAGGTTTGACTCCTCAGTGCTGTGACAAGCAGCTCTCAGGTGACACTCAGAAAAGAACATTTTCTGTGGCAGTGGCTGTTTGCCCTCACAGACCTTGAGGGAAGAAGAGCCAACCCACCAGGCTGGTGAAAACTGGTGTATTTCCTAATCTTTCCAAAGGTGCTGTGTCCCACACTGAATGATCACAATCAGCTCTCCATCCTCCCTGTTATTTCTTCATGCTCTCTTTGAAAGGGCTGTAAACCTCTTATGGACATCATGATACCTTTCCAATTTTAATGTCACCAGATCTGGCTGTAATGACCCCATGAACTCACAGCTCAGATAAAGGACAGCTATGGCAATTCTGTGCACCTGGGAAAGGTGTCTCCAAGTTTCTGTACTGAGAGAGAGATCAGGCAGGACAGGACCAGGAACAATGTGCTGCCTTACCCAGCTTTTCTGTCTCCCAAGTGTGAGAAACAACTGCTCACTTTGAAAATGTAAAGAAATTTATTAAATCTTAACAAAAATACAACAAAGGTCTACATAAGGAAAAAGCTGCAGCACTGGGACCTGCCCCTCGTGGACAGCACATGGCCAGTTCATCTTCAAGATGGAGCTCAGTCTTTTGTACCCCTGGGGCTGCATCAGCCAGCCCTGGCCCCTCCCAGAGTCTGTCACTCAGCTCTTCTGTGCCATTTATCACTGGAAGCTGCTTTCTTGTGACTGCATTGGAGGTCAGGTGTTGCCATGCCTCACCCCATAAGTGCCCCCTGAGCTTTTCCATTCCCAGCTGCCCCATGCAAGGGACACCTGTGCAGCTTCTTTGTGCCTGTCCTGGACAGCCCAGGCTGTCTGATGGCAACAGCACAGGGGGAAAGGGGACTATGGGGAGAGCAGAGAACATCTAAACTACAATAACATAACCATACATCACTAAAGCTTTCTTAATATGCACACAATAGCCAGCCCTTAATGGAGAGAGCCAATCATTTCATTATCCATCTAGAATACAAGTGAGAGGAATAGTGGATTTGTCTTTACAAACAAGCTGTGGGTCTGCTGTAGATAAAACTAGCACTGGCAGATAAAAGAAACAATGGGAAGGATTCCACTGATTGATGAATGGAAAAAGATATTTGCTTTTACAAATAAACTTTAGGTTTGCTGATAAATGAAATTAGACATTGAAAGAGGAAAGAAAAAAACCCTAAATTCCATAAAAATTAAAAGGGAGGGGTATACATTAGAGGGGAATCTCTGGTATCAGGTGTTCCAGGAAGTCTGTACCTCTCAAGGATTCAGCCAATGGGGAAAGAGAGAAGGGAAATGCAGCCAGGAAATTGGGATAAAAAGGAAGGCTGAGTTCTCAAAAAATTTGAGAGACCCCAGGGGAATGCCCCATGGCCTCTCCCTTTATTCCAATAAAGTGAGAAAGGACTCCTCTGTCTCCTTTCTGGACCTAAACCTCTGGTGTTTGTGGATTAGTTTTCCTAACACATGGATGGTGAAAGCTGCACATGGAGCTGTCCAGAAGAACAGGCTGAGCTTTGTTGCACAGAAACTGGTGAACTCTTTCTGAGAGAAGGCAGTTTAGGAGGGGAAGACAGATGTAGCTGTTCCTAACTCTGGAGAATGATTTATCCAACCTTTAAGGGCCCCTCCTACATCTTTTTCCCCAACATGTTGCAGTAATTTTCCTGCTTGTAGTGTCTGTAGGAATTTCTAATCCTTCTTGGAATTCTGCAAAATTGTGGGAGCTCAAGATATTGTGAGTTGTTCTTAGGGAGTATTTCCACTTATCTGTTGTGTCCTAAATGTTTTGCTTTCCTTCTTCTCCTTGGTGCATGGAAGGGGGCATGCAGGAGTGGTTTGACTTCATTTGCCAAATAATGTATTCATTTGTGCTCCTCTTTTTTATGCTCCACTTCTCCAAAACCAAATATTGTCCACATTAACCAATACAATGACAGCATTTAAGGATTGGAAAGTTCCTCTCATTTCACTTGCCCTTCAAGATTAGCCTAATCACTTTCTAATCCATCCCCTTTTGGCTCTCCATGATTCAGTCGTCCAAATCCAATTGCATTTATTTCCACTTAATCAGTTATTTTATGGTTCTATCCAAGAATGTCACTTCTCATAGCTGGTTTTCCAAAGTGTTTTAAATCGTTTTAATTAATTTCCATCTAATCTCTCCAGGAACTTTCGGGGATGTTGCTTTCTACACCAATTAGCCTCCCAAATTACTGGCATGTGCTTGCTAAGAAGTTTCCTCTTATCTCTGAGTTCCTTTGCTGTAACTGTATGGCCCCTGGGATAACAGAGGGAGGCTGAAATTCCCTTCTCTCCCTTTCTGTCAGTGGGCTCAGCTCTCAGTGTTGTTTGCCCAACAAAGAGGACCTCAAAGACCTATTTGGCACCTAATGACTTGGAGATAAATATCTGCTTCACCCTCACTTTTAGTCATGCTGGGGGTTAATGCAGGTAACGTGCCCTGAAACACATCCTCAGTCTCAACAGGTTTATTTTTCTTTGGATCCTACTTGGATTCTTTACATGTTAATGTATAATACAGAAAAAAATCAGACTTGGAAATATATGTAGATAAAATATATCTAAATATATATTCTCATCTTTCCTTATTATTTGCAAAACTGTTACTTGCCAACTGTAACCATAAAGGTAAAAATTTTCCATCTGTTTATGATGTCTCCATTTAGAGATTTATTTTGGATTATCAGCCAACCTGAAGAATTCAGTAGAACTCGAGCTTCTTGTTACAATTGTTTAAGGGGGAAAGAGGAGCTCAGAAGAGAGAGAAGGGAGCAGGTTCCAATCCTACCTGGGGAGGGAAAACAGGGAAGGAGAGAAGCCCTCCCGGGCTGTGGGAGCAGCCAGCAGAGCAGAGGTCAGGGTGTTAAGTCAGTGTGGTGACTCAGTGCTGTGTCTGTGCACCTCCAGAATTCTGTGTGATTAAATACCAGCTGCATTTCACTCACTGCTTGCAGGAAATTATTTCACTTTAGTCTTCCGAGAAATCTTTGGAAGAAAAAGGACAGACACTCCCTCTAGTGTCCTACTATTTAGAGCAAAATAAAGTTCACTTTATTTATTTTTTGGCCATTGCCTGTCACCTCCCTTGATTTCTCACACACATGCTGATTTCAACCTGGCTTTTAAAATTCCTCCCACCACAATTGCTCCCAACTGATTGCACTGAGATGAAAGACAAACTTCTTTGTGAAAGTCCCTTTGAATCAGGAATGGGAGTAGTGGGAACAATCACCTGCAGTGCTGCAGGACTTGAGCAGCCTACTCAGAAACCAGGGGTGCCCAGCACTGTGAAAACCAGGATCAAAAATACCAACCCTGCTGGAAGAAACTTGTATTTTATACATGAAGATGAAGGGAAGTTTCTCAAAGTCCAAGAGAAGAAATGTTTGACTACACAGTCATATCAGGCTCTGAAATAAAAACACATTTACAGGCTTCAGTGGGCTTAAGAGGTCCCTTATTGTTGGTGCCAGTGGGCAGCATGTGCCTGGTACAATGCCCTGGCTCAGGAAAAAGTTGTTTTGTCCTGTGTCTTGGAGCTCCAGAGTTGATTTGGATTGTTTTTTAAACTGCCTGCTTCTGTGGAAAAGCTAAGCAAATCCTTGGGCCATAAATCCAACCCCTGTATCACTGGAAATGTCTTTGAAGCTTCCAGTAAAGCCTGCTTGTGTTCCTCTTTGACACAAAATCTGGGACAAATAAGAGTGTTTTGCATGCCTTGATTGCAAATATCCAAAAGAACATTTATTCCTAGCAGGTGCTCAGGTCAAACTTGCTTGTTTTTGGTATTCTGCTGTTTCACTTCTTTGTGTAGATGATTGTTTTGTTAAGTCAGGGGGTTAAGAAACCATTGTTCTTCACACAAACACTCCTGTTCAGATGTGGATGGACTGATTTAGCTGGAAACAAGTCTTTGTCCATTACTATCCACTGTGTTTCCATGCAGAAGTCCAGGGAATTGAAACAGGTGACTAATATCCAGTTATCCAGGACAAGTGTGTGAAATGCTGCAGCAGAACAATAAATGGAATTTGATCCTTCTGCCTTAGTTTCTCTCTGGGTGGGTGACAACATAGGTGGAGGTTGGAAAGCAGAAAGTCCCTAAACAATTAGATTATTGACACAAATCTACAACTTCAAAAATTATAGGGGAATAAAAGAGGAGTAAGTACAGGCACTGTCATGTTAGTGACAACCAACCAGCCCTTTTCTGTGAGATGTGTTCAGAACTCGACTGAAAAATGATAATAAATGTGAAATGGTGAGAGTTCAACTGTCTCCAAAGTGTTACAAAATTCAGCAAGTTTTAACTTTCTGATTATCTTTGTGTCAGGGTCTTTTTCCTTGCTTTCCTGAGGACATTGACAAGTTCCTTCTTCCATTAATACTTTACTTGTGTGACCTGTCAGCTGTGTACAGTCACATTGGGGTGGGGGGTGTTAAATGATCTTTAAGATCCCTTCCAACCCAAACCATTCCATGATACTAAATTGATTCCCTCTCCTGCTCTGGAATTTGGATGAGCTTTTCCATTCCTTCTCATCCTTTGCTCATCTGATTGGCTCAGCAGGGGAGAGGGATTACCAGAGCAGCCTTTAACATCACTGGGCACCAGCAGAGATGGAGTTGATCGTCTTCAGAAGAGGATCTCAAGTTGCAGCAGCTCTCCAGCCCTTTTCAAAACCCTCCTCCTGTCTCCCATGGCACAGGACTGGGAGCTGGTCCTGCCAGTGCTGTGGTGGTGTTGGGGACACCCAATTAATGGAGACAGGAAATGTTTTGGGTTGGAAGAGACCTCAAAAATCATCCAGTCCCACCCCTGCCATGGGAGGGACACCCTCCACTATCCCAGGGTGCTCCAAGCCCCATCCAGCCTGGCCTTGGGCGCTTCCAGAGATCCAGGGGCAGCCACAGCTGCTCTGGGCATACTCATCCCAATGCATGAGATGTGGCCATTTCTTGTGGCCCTTACACAGCACTGAGCCATGTAGGGATCAAATAAGACCCAAAATTGGAAACCAGGATGTTGCATTCACATTTTCTGAAAAATCCCTTCGCCCAGGATTTTTCTCCTGGGAAGCTGAGAAGCCTCAGAGAAAAGGAAAACAATTCTTATCTCATTTGCTTCTCCTGTGCTGTGCTCATGTGGAATGTGTTTGGAGATTGTTCACCCACAGGTGATTGTTCCATTGCATTCTGCTGGGAGTTGTTTTCACTCTTTGGCCAATCAGGGCCAAGCTGTGTCAGGGCTCTGGAGAGAGTCAGGAGTTTTCATTATTATCTTTTTAGCATTCTGTAAGGATCCTTTCTGTATTCTTTAGTATGGTTTAGTGTAGTATTCTTTAATATAATATAGTATCATAAAGTAATAAATCAGCCTTCTGAGAACATGGAGTCAGATTGATCATACCTTCCTTTGTTGGGACCCAGTAAATACAATATCAGGATGAGGGGAGGAATACCTAAAGCCCACGAGGGGCTTTGTTTCTCAAGAATTTCTGTTCAACAAGTCAGTGTGTGATAGAAAACATTGCACACTCCTGGGTGATGGATAAAAGAGGCAAGAAAGCAGCAGCAGAATGAATAAAAGGGTAAAAATAGTACAAACCAGGGGCTGCAGGGAGACCAGCCACCTGAGGGGTAAAGGAAGAGGCAAAATGAACACATTGAAATAGAAGAGGAGTGAAGAAATGGAATAGAGCACAGAAGAGGTGGGTGTTGAGATGGATTAAATATTTAGTTCTATTAAATATTTAAATTTATATCTTCCTGGCTGACTTTCCAGGACAGAGAGTACTGGAAGAGGGATTACATTCTGCAGAAATGAGGAGCTTTACTGCCAGGAGTCAATTGACCTCCCCATGCTTTGGTTTATCAGCCACAGAACAAAAACAGAAACTGGTCTTGTGGGGGCATGGAGAGGTCCAGTGTGCTGAAACCCTTCCAATACCCCCAGGTGAGAACAGCCAGTCCTTGCCAGGAGAAGGAGGCTGATGGATCCTCTTATCTCTCTGAAGAGGAGCAGCAGAGCTCAGGGTGGATTCGGCTCCCAGGTTCATCTGCTTTCAGTTTGCTTTGAAGATGAGCTGGCTCAGAGAAGCAGGGCAGTTGTGCTGCCATGAAGCTTTCATCTTCCCATTTCCCTGGCCTTCATTTGTTGCTGTTTTGCTCTCATCTGGCCGCAGCTAATTCTCAGTGCTTTGTTTGCAGCCTTTCTGGATGAAATCCTACATTGAGAGCACACTCTGGGTACCAGAGTCATAATAAGGGTTTCATTTACTTACCCAAATTATTCAGCAATAATACTGCTTTTGTTTATCAGGCATCCACTGCTGAAAAACACTTGAAGTCCATGTCATGCAGAGACCCAATGATGTGTTATTTTAAAGTGGCACAACCAACTTTTTGGATTTTTCAGTTTAAATTTGCAGTGTCCTTTCTTGCCTGTGCTTCCTCAGAAGGGGCTCTTTGGGCACAGAGCCACTCAGGGGATTTTGTCATGTGGGTACAGCAAAGGGAATCCCATCATATTACCCTTGTGTAATATGATTAAACTCTGGTTTAGAAGTATTTAAGGCTTTGGGGTTTGTAATTTGGAGTTGTATTTAAACAGCCACACACTCACACCCATTCTTTTTCACAAGTCACTGATGTGCAAAATTCTAATTTCCATTTTGGATACTTGTTCTTCATTTGGATCACCTCCTCGAACACTCCCAACTGTGAACAAGTGGCATCTCCCACATCTTGTTCCTCATCCCAAACCCCCTTCCTACATCCCTGCCCACATGCACTGTGATCTTTCCCCATCATTTACCATGTTCCTCAAAGGCTTTGAAAAATATACTAAAGAGAGGCAATTTACAGCCCAAATTTTAACTTTGCAACAAACACATAGGAAAGATTATTTCCTGATGGGTCTAAACTGGATGTGTTTAGGTTGGATTGCGCTTTGAGCAAAGTTTGAGAAAAAGTTTTCAGGCTTTCTCCCTGCCATGGTAGAACTGGGTGGTTTTAATGTTCCTCCCAACCCAAACCATTCTGTGATTCCATGAAATTTTCTTGTACTGTGCATCTGAACTCTCTGCATAACATCTGAGTAATGATATCCTCTAAAAATTACTTTCCTTGGCCATGATGAGCTAGGAAAATGGAGCAGAAAATACCTGTTGAAACCCCTCTAAATTTCTCTTTTTTTGTTTTTTTTTTTTTTAGTGCATTAATATTTTAATTTAAGAATTCTCCATTTTAGTGCATGGAGGGACAGGAAGAGCCAAGTGTGCACATGGGACACTATCTCTTGTGTCAAGAAATGAACAAGGCCCTAGTGAGAATAATGCTGTGCACAGGATAAATCTCCAGAAAACACTTTTTCTACCTTCAGCTTTAATGTCTCAGAGATCAGTGTGTGTGACCAAGCCACCTGTTGGCATTGTGTGTTTGCATCTTTCTCACTTTATTGATTATCTCTCCTCACCCCTCAGGAACACATATTCATATTCCCTGGATTGGGAAGAAAGTCAATTTTTGCAAAAATGGTCTGAAGTCCTGTCCTTTGAGGGACCTTGGGATCTTTAAATAATTTCAAACTTTCCCTGCAGCCTCCCCATTGCTCAGTTTTGCAGTCCCTGGCTCAGATGGCTACAGCATAGCTTAATGGCAACAATTTATTATTTTCTAATATTATATATATTATTTATATGTATATAAGAATATATAAAATATGTATAGTTATTTATATTATTATATATTATTTATATATAGTATATATAATAACACTTTATATATATATATAAATCTATTATTTTCAAATGTTTTTACAGATAATTATTGGGGTTTTCCCCCTTTTCCCCCTTTAAATTATGAATTTATGTCCTTTCTGTTTTTTCCTTTGGTGATTGCATTTTGCTGTGAGGCTTCACTTAGTGTAAAGATGGTTTTGATGTTGAGCATCTGTTCCTTGCTTAGATTACCCACTGCAGTAGGATTTTGGGAAAACTGGGAAAGGTTCCCCCAGCATTGGAATGGGAGCATTAATACCTTTATCTATGACCTAGATTAGGAGACAAAATGTTTTTTATTTCTTATCAGCTGGGGAGAGAAGAGGGTTCACACAAATCATGTGCTCAGCTGGAAGTTTTGCCCTAGTTTCTGTATTTCTGTGTTATTTTATTTTTGTCCAGAAATTGAAACTGTTAGGTCAAAAATTTAAGGAGTCTCTAGATAATCTTCCCAGATTTACTGTGTCAGGCTTATTTTTTCTACAATTTTTGTTACAATCTGGAAACACCACAGTTTGTTGGTGTTTTAGATACAGCAGTGGCACCCAAGCCAAGTTTTTATCAGGAGAGTTGCAATGGGTTTATTGCAGGATAACCAAAAACAGAGTTTGGGTCATTTATTTCTAAACAAAAAGTTTATTCAAAATACCCCAAGGCATTTTTTATGATCATAAGGCTCCTTCTAGGGGCACTCAGCAATCCCCAGAGAGAAACTCATTTTGATTTACTCTGAGTGTAAAGTCTTCAGGGCAGGTGGCAGATCTTAATCTGTGGCCTCTTGACTAAAATCCACATTTTCCACTTTGAACTGCAGTTCAAGCTTCAGTTTGAAGCCAGCTTGCAACCTTAAGGTCCTTTATTTTTGCTTTATCTTTTCACTTTGGATTTGTATTCCATTAACTGTTGGGTAGATCTGTAGTTTTTTATTTGTTCACATGTCTAACTTGGATATTTGTTTTTATTTAAAAAGTAAACCTTTCTTGTACATTTGGGACAGCACAATTGGGGATTTTTTACTACTATTACTACCATTACTACCCCTTTTTTTAGTTCTTTTCTCATCTGGAATCTCATCTCTGTCAGCAAAACCAACAAAACTTTACCAAAACTGAATCTATTTTCCCTACAAGGACTTCTGTATTATGTTTACAGCAATCTGTCTTGCAGATTCTCCTGCAATTAAAAAAAAATTTAGAACTTTCTTAATTTGGCTCTGAATACGGGATTGACTTTGTTATGGCTACTGCCTCTGACAGTTCTGTGACATGAAGCTTTTCTGCATCAGAAAGTTTTGGAGGAGAAAAAAAAAAGCAGATGATTCAGAAAAGAGGCACAAAAATAATTTTAAAGGTGTCACAGTCAGTAGGGGATAAAAATCAGAGTTTATCAGAGGAGAAGATGGAGATTTTAAAGTGTGTAAGTTCCTGCACCGGGATGTAATATAAGGAAATAAAATACTTTTTGATGAACAAGAGAAGATCTGGACAGGGTAAACTCGTGACAAATTGAGAGG
The DNA here is from genome assembly GCF_963513975.1 of Fringilla coelebs. Classification (NCBI taxonomy): domain Eukaryota; kingdom Metazoa; phylum Chordata; class Aves; order Passeriformes; family Fringillidae; genus Fringilla; species Fringilla coelebs. The sequence continues at coordinate 3,517,287 of NC_140032.1, forward strand.
AGAATTGGAGCATCTATTGTAACAGCAAGTGGAACCAGGAAAACAGCAGCTGTACCAATTTCAGATGGAGACTGGCTGTTTGGGAAAGACAGATATTAGTCAAGAACAATAAAGAAGAGGAAAACCGTGGGATCTCTTCATGCAGATGTGTCCAAGGGACATCTCCTGATGGTCTCATGAGGCTTTTCAGCAGATTGAAGCACAGCCCCTGCCCCAGGACTATCAGATGGATGTTGGCATGTGGCTTTTGGTTAATTGCTTGCTGAGATAAGGAGATCCTTCAGATCCTGGAGGAGCTCCTGGGACAGTGGAAATCCAGTGGAAACTGACATACAAGTTTTATCTCTCATTGTCACAGGAAAAGTTCACCTGACTTAGATTTTGGCATTCACATTTTCTGAAACAATTCCTTTGCCCAGGATTTTTCTCCTGGGAAGCTGAGAAGCCTCAGAGAAAAGGAAAACAATTCTTATCTCATTTGCTTCTCCTGTGTTGTGCTCATGTGGAATGTGTTTGGAGATTGTTCACCCACAGGTGATTGTTCCATTGCATTCTGCTGGGAGTTGTTTTCACTCTTTGGCCAATCAGGGCCAAGCTGTGTCAGGGCTCTGGAGAGAGTCAGGAGTTTTCATTATTATCTTTTTAGCATTCAGTAAGTATCCTTTCTATATTCTTTAATATGGTTTAGTATAGCATTCTTTAATATAATATAGTATAATAAAATAATAAATTAGCCTTCTGAGAACATGGAGTCAGATTCATAATTCCTGCTCTTGTTGGGGCATCCCTTCAAAATACAATACTTGGATGATCAAATGGTCCTTTTGAAAAGAAAAGCTCTCTATGTAAATTTGTTTACCCCAAAACAGGACAAAAGGATATCCAGCTGAAAACAAGAAGGGGAAGAAGTTGGAAACAACTCCACAAATGGAAGCAGAGATGGAAATTAATTTGTATTTACAGTGCATCCAGAGGTACATAGCACAAAAATCAGGGAGGATCCTCAAAGCAGCTTTAGTGCTGTTGTTTCAAGATCTTCTTTTGCCTCACACATTCAAAAACCCATCACCTAAAATCCTAACCTTCATTAAGTCTGATGTCCTGGATTACTTTAAGCAGGTATAAAGCTGCAACATTATTTCAATTTTATTTAATCTTTCTGGTCTAGTCAGCTTTAAACCCTTGGAAATCATGACCAGCTGAATTGGATTAATTTGATCATTCTGTGTTGTGCTAATATTTGCACAATCATGTTTTCAATTTTGCTTTCCAATTTCAAGACCTGCTGCAATTATAAATTTATATTTCTTGTAAGATGCCCTCTAACCCTCGAGGTATGAACAGTGTTCATTCACATATTTGGCCTGAATTTTCAAGGATCCTAATTAAGAAGTAGAAATATCTTTTATGTACATTCTGGTCTTATTGAAAGGCAGACACCCTCAAGCCATTTTTTGTAAATATAAATATACTCTTCAAGCAAATACATTTTCTTTTCCTGAGCCATATATTGTAAATGTGGAGAGAAAGGCAGAAATTACTAGAACTACTGAAAACCCATATACTGTCTTTTACATTTCCTATTCCAGCTTGTTGAAATCCATGTCTAGAAAATCCTGTTGTTGTAATATTTGATAGAAAAATATAATCCCATTCCCATGCCATAAATTTGCAAGAGTCACTGCTCAAGCACTTCCAAACTCAGTTATTTAAAAGAGAATAAAACATGGAAAAATGGACTCTGCAGGTAAATATTCTGAATTAACTCCTTGGGTTGCAGGTAAAAAATAAACACAGCAATCTGAAAAAGAGGAAGAGAAATGGAGGGAAATAAACAGAGTTGGGAAAGATAATGTGGATTATTATGCATTGACATTCAACCACAAATCACCTGTTTGCTCCAGCAGTGGAAACTGGGATAGAAAAGGCCAGGATGAGGGAGATGGTGGGTGCATTAGCTGCAGTGAAAGCCAGCAGGTGTTTGCCCAGATGTTTGTGTGTTTTCATGCTGTTTTCCCATATGAGGAAAGCTCACATGCAGCACATCCTGGGCGTTGAATTCGTAATCTTGGAATGCATTTTCAAGGAGTCATTTTTTACTCCTCGAGGCAAATGGCAGCAGGTGATAAGGAAAAGATACCTGTTGGGAAAACACACTTCCATGTCTTGTTCCTTGAAAAGTGGCTATGGCAGCTATTCTTCTAGGGCACATTAAGTTTCTAGTCTTAAAAATGTATGTACAGGTGGTCCCCTTGCATTTATCTGTCTCTGTCTCCCCAAAACCAGAATTTGCACATCACTTAGTCTATGTATCTACTGAAATATTTAAGGGGGATAAAGCATCTTTAAATATTTTATAATTCGTGTAATAAAGAAGATAAGCAGATCTTTGGCTCTGTGCTATGTAATAAAGAAACAGAAGTAATTCTTTGTCTGTACACTGTGGAAAGGGCTAGAAAATATCCAGGGAAATAAATGAGTTTCAATGAAAATAAATCTCTATATAAATTGACATAATATTGCCTGGAAAATGATATGAAGAGGGGAGAAAATGAGTGTATTTTAGCATAAAAGATGAAGAACCTCTCTAGTGGTCCAGACAGCATCATAAAAGCACAATCATGAGTTACCTGGTCATGTACCAGCAATAAAATTTAGGGACTTTCTGTTCTTGAACTGACCTTTTATTCAAAACTTACAATACAATGGTCACTATCCTAACTGGTAAAATAGAAATAATTAGCAGATTTATAGTCCTAGGGCAAAATAATTGCAAGAAGCAATGTCTCAATGTCATGCTGTGAGAAAGAAAATATTTTATATTTATTAAAAGCCATAAAAACCATCAGTTAGCCAGAATTTTACCTCATTAACTTGGGGCATACCAATAACCACAAATAAAGAATTTTGCTCCACAAGTCACTATTTTGTCAGTAAATAAACTCAGCATTTCTCTACACCTGAGCTGATTATGCTTTCTTTGAGTGCAACTTCTTTTAAATAAACCTGAGACTGCATTTTTCATGTCCAGTCAGCAGGGTAATGTTTCAGTTTGGATGGGGAGTGGTCATGTCAAGATTTCAGATGTAACTTATTTTGTACTATTTTGTCTTACTTGGGCATTTATTAGTTTGAAAAAAAATGAGTTTGAAAGGAAAAGCCACCACCAGTGCCATTTATGACAAGATCAGATGCCATGTCCAGCTTCAAGCAGGCTAGATGTTAATTCATTAATGCTAGATCTTAATTCATTAGTGCTTGATGTTATTCTGTGGACATTTATACAGCTGAATTGAGCAGAACCAAAGCAAATGTGTCTCAATGAAGGACATCAAAGATTGGCCCTGTATATACCTAAACACAAACAGGAGCTCTCCTGCTCTTGGTTATTACAATACAACATGGAAATAACTAAAGCTAGAAGTCCATCTTTGTATTTAGAATGTTTGCAACAGCATATACAGAATTGCAGAATCCCAGGATGGGTCAGGCAGGAAGGGACCACAGATGTCACCTGGTCCCAGCTCCCAGCTCAGGCAGAGCACAGGGCACAGGGTTGTGTCCAAGCAGCTCTGGAATATCCCCAGGGAGGAGACTCCACAGCCTCTCTGGACAATCTGTTCAGGGCTCTCAGTAAAGTTCTTCCTCCTGTCCAGGTGGAACTCCCTGGGCTCAGTCCCTGCCCCTTCCTCTGGTGCCATTGCTGGGCCCTGGAGCAGAGCCTGGGCCCTGCTCTGCCCCTGCCTGCACACAGGGACAGCCAGGGACAGCCAGGGACAGCCAGGGAGAGCCAGGGACAGCCAGGGACAGCCAGGGCTGAGGGCCCCTCTCATCTGGGCTCCTCTCCAGGCTGAACAGCCCCAGCTCCCTCAGCCTTCCCTGGGCAGGGAGATGCTTCAGTCCCTTCATCACCTGTGCAGCCTCCCCTGGCTCTCCTCCAGGAGCTCCATGTCACACTTAAAGATTTGTGTTGACTTTTGGTGATATGCTTTTCATCTGCCAGACTTGAGCCCTGTGCTTGTTCCCTTGCTCTCTACAGCCAATGCAGATGATGTCTGTGGTGCTGGTCTTGATTCCAACCTCTGAACCTGAGGATGAATCCATTCCCTGGCACAGTTTCTGGAACAGCTGTGATAAGCAATCGTTCTCCTCTCTCTGAATACAACACACTGCCCAAGACCTGACTACTCTTGGCAGATGACAAGTGATGTACCTTATTATCAGCTGTCATCTCAGGACTTGTCCTTCCTCAAGGTTACATAAATGAACAAAGACTCTCTGGGGTTAAATTTGCTCTGTTCTGGAACACCAGCTGAATTTTATCTGCTGCAATTTTTGCCCCAGCTCTCTCTGTGTTGTTTTGCCTTTGTTCTCTCCTCTGCCCACTGAAAGGATAGAATCAGGTCTCATTATATTCTTTGCTGATTGGAAGTATCTTTCACTAGCAAAAAGTCAAACCCCATGTTAGCTAAAGCCCTGAAGGCCAGCAGAGCTGTGGAGCCTATTCAAAGAGGATGAATTTAATAGTAATTATAGATGAAAGCTTTGTTATGCTTATGTAACCCATAATAGCACAATTTTCCCATGACTTGCTGCTTACAAGATAGCTGACCTTCTACCAGTTAGCCACTTTCTTACAAATCTGCACAATGTGCTTTTAATTAAAACTTTGAAACTAGGTCCAAATGAGTTATCCCTTAAAAAAAACCCCAGTGAAATAGACCCCATCTCTCTGGTTTCACTCCAACCAAATCCTGCATTTTTTATACCCACCATAAACAACATTCCTCTCAGTGTCATCCTGCTAAAACAAAGCTGTTAGAAAGTCTCACCTGGAATAACATTGACAAGGAAGGGTTCTTGCTCTGCTGAAGTCAGCCAGAAATTAGGCCAGGCTCCCCTCCAAAGATGGAGAGAAAGATGGAAGTAGGATCATGTTTGCTGAGGTTTTTTACTTTCTTACAACCCATAAAAACCATCAGTTAGCCAGAATTTTACCTCATTAGCTTTGGGTTTTTTGCCTCATTACCTCCTACCAATAACCACAAATAAAGATTTTTGCTCCACAAGTCACTATTTTGTCAGTAAATACACTCAGCATTGCTCTACCTTGCTCTACTGCCTTTGAGGCAGAAAAAAAAAAATCAGAATTCTGATTTTTCCCATGAGATGTGGGCAAAAGAGCAGGGCTTTGAGATTGTTAAATAAGGAAATAATGGTGAAAAAAGAGGTGGTTTCAGAAGAGAATCCCAGCAATGTCTGGTAAGGGTACACTGCACTTTTCACAGGTGCTTGGAACACCAAGTGCTGCTTAAGAAACAAGTGATGGGACTTGGGCAGCTCCAGGAAAATTGAGGAGGAGCAAAGGATGCAAAATAAATTTGATTGAGAAGGTGTCAGGGCACATTACATCCACAATCTTCTCACCAGCTGAGAAGAGAGAGAGTCCAGATTAATTCTATATTTCATTGTACATGTTTATAAGTAGCAATAAGATAAAATCTACACAGTGCTTATGAGAATCTCCAATATTTCTCCCAGATGATCTCCCCTGGAGAGCACCAGGTTTTGTTCCTTGCCATCAGTGAAGCTTCGAGGTCACATCACACAGGACATTTCTTTGCTGCACACTGAAAGCTGCAGTGACAAGTTTCATTTAAACAGAAAAGAGGAAGAAATTAAAGTTAGGGGAAGCAACACTGTAAGGAACAGTGTTTCTGGAAGTTCAGGGCCATGGGCTTGAACAGAAATCCTTTTCCCTTTTTGATTAATTTCATTTCAATCAAATTAACTGAATTGAAAAAAAAAGCCACAATTATGAATAAAACTCAGTTGCAATATTAGGCAACCCAGAGCTGAGCATAAGTGAAATAATACATAGGTGGGTTATCTCCAGTGGTTAAGAGATCATATGCAACCAATACTATTCTTTTTTATGAAAAAAGGTCTGAAATTGCAAGATGCTCAAAGTAGAGCAGCGCATTTCAGGTTTTTTTGTGCTGGTCAGGGGTGTAAACATTTGAACTTGAGCAGTTTAGAGAGGAGCTCTCATCATGATGTGCCACACAGGAACCCATCAGCATCTCCATCCATCTCCCAGGCTCAAGAGAGAGGAGCCTTTTCTCATCATGCCCTACTCAGAGAGGGTAAAATAAGATCTGCAGAGGTGCCATTATTTTCCATGCTGTCATCTGCCAGAAAAGAAATCATCATTGCATTGCTGTGCAGATTCAGAGTTGAGCACTTAGCCAGGAGGTAATTTAACCCAAAATAGAGAATAGTACTTTGCTCAGAAAGAGCATCCTCTGTTCTTGTGAGAGATGGAAACTGAACTTGAATCCCACATGGCAACTGTTACAAGGCCACTTTTATTTCTTTTTCTTCTATTAAATGCTATTCCAAGGCTTCACCAGTCCTGAAGTGTGAAATCACAGAATCACAGAATATTCTGAGTTGGATGGGACCCACAGCAATCATCAAGTCCAACTCTTAAGTGAATGGCCCATAAACCTTTGTGCTATCAGCTCAAAAGCACTCATTGACACTTCAAATCAGATGCTCTTGTTCTAAATTTGTTTTTTCAGCTTCCAAAGATCTTTTCTATCCCTGGAGTTTGTTCCACTGGGGTACTGACAGAGGACAATCCCAGCTCTTCTTGGCCTTTTGCTTGGAATACCAAGGCTGCTTTTACCTCACTCATCCTATCCAAACACATTGTCACATTCTACTCAAACTACACACTCATAATCTCAGTTTTATTATTCAGTTTTGGAAGCCTTCTCAGCCTTCTCTGCAACTTCAAGTCAAATGTAGTGTTTTCTTGAGGGTCTGTGCTTTTCAGCACAGAAAGCCCAAAACTCTCAGTATCTAGGGTCCCAACACATCCCAAAGAGGCTCTCACTCCCTGAGCAGGGCAGTCTCTCCTTACACCTCAATCTTTGTTGGCCATGAACAGAGAGATGTGAATGCTACATTTCAAATGAGATCTCTTCCATTTCTCATACCAGGCCAACAATTTTCCTTGAGTCTATTGGAAACAGTTTTTGGCTGTTGCATTCAGCTTCCTCCTTGCTGTCATCAGCCCAGCATTTCCCCTTCACCCTGTTAGCAGCTGTGCTGCACCACTGCTCCTCTTTCTCACTCATTTCCAACTGCTGTGTTCCAGCTCACAACAGAAATGTCTCCAAATATGTAATCTTACTTTTTTTCCTTTTAAATTCCTTTCAGCTTTCTTTTAATTCCAGTCTTCGAGGTCATGTATCTTTCAGGATATAAAGTCCTGATTTTTCTGTTAATAGAAGATGCCCTCTAGCTTTTCAGTGGGAAATTGAATTATAGTGTCATTTTGTGCCAGTTCATAACAGAAACCATGACATGAGCTGAGGCCTGAGTCTTCTTTCCTGAGGAACTCTGCCAGTGAGTTTTTTGCCTGCTGCCTGATGTCACCTCCCCTTTTCCTGGTGTCCCCTCAGCAGAGTTCTGGCTGTGTCCCCATGGCGCTGCAGCAGCTGCTGTACCCTACCCACACTCTCAGATTTAAATTTGTAATGCTTTTCAAGGAAAATTTTAATTTTTCAGAGAAAGGTATCAAGTTATTTTGTCATTATCTACCCACACTAAGCCTGCATTTCATCTTCTGTTTCGTTTCTGACTCTTCACACACAATGCTCCAAAGGCTCCTCAAAAGTTTCACACATTCTAAAAGCCAACTTTTCTAGTGTGATAAAACTTTCTGTTTGGGGAAAACAGCTTCAGATTTATCATCAGCCAAAAATTTAGAGAAACTCCTTTCTCATAGGCCTTTGGGTATTTTTCAGAAGATTAGAATGGAGATTATTTGAATCTTCATCTTTGTATGAGCTTTTTTGTGCTCCTCAGGATGCTAATTTTCTCCTTTTGTCTGGATTTTTCTGTTTTCCAAGCTGACACTAAACACTTTGAACAGGTTAGTCACTTAGCTCATGACATAAAGTGGGCTGGAAAATGACAGTTCTCCACTGATTGTGAGGTACTTAGAGACACAATAAAAAAAAAAAAAAAGAGCTTTAGACATGGAAATTGTTCTGTTCCCTGATGAATCATGGTCTTTTGAAAGAGTTCTGGCTGAAGTGAGTGAGTGTTAGATAGTTCTGCAGAATATCTGCTTTTAAATTTGCACCATGCTCAATCAGTAATGATATGTGAAATAACTGCATATTGTTATGGTTCATGCAGTAAGGGATTTAAAGATACATCTTTAAAAAACCCATGTGGGGTTGTCCAAATTGAGTTTCTAAGAGAAGATAACAAATACATGCTCAGGAAAGTAAAAATACCTCCATTATTCTTTTTGAATACCTGCCTCATTCCCACAACACGACAGCACTGACTGTTTTACAAGCTTATCAGCAGATCTCTCTTTTCCATTAGTGTGTGTTTCTATCAAGAATTAATAGATAAATATCTCATATCCAAGAACATGGCAGTGTCTTAGATTACAAAGGTGTGGCTGGGGGTGTGTATTCTATCCCCATCTGTCAGAGGTGGGGCAGTTATCTTCTGTTCACTGGGCAGTTTTTTCTTTATGTCTCCCACAATCTATCCTCCCTCCAGGAGATCTCTGCTGTTCATGGGCCATTAATCATTAATTATCTTCTGTTCATTGGCCAGTGAGTGTCCCTGCATGGCTGATCAAATTCCATCATCCCATGGGGAGATGCTCTGCCCAGGGGAGGAGCCAAGCATTCCTACCTGGATACAATCTGAGGGTTGGAGCAGCACAGCAGCCTTTGCCCCCTGCATTCCCAGAGGAGCAGCTTTCTCCTGCCCTGCATTCCCAGAGGGAGAGCAGGCCCATCCCCAGCAGCCCTGGAGCTGCAGAGGAAAACTCCCCCCTTGTGCAGGATCCTGCTGCAGCAGAAGCACAGCTGGCACTGCAGGAGGGCTGAGCCCCCATGGGATGGGGCTGTGCCCCCACCCTGACACACAGGGGACAGGGCCTGCTCTGGCTCTGGCAGTGCTGTTTTGTATCACTGCATTGTTTATTTTATTTTTATTTTCTTTCCTAGTAAAGAACTGTTATTCCCGCTCCCATATCTTTGTCAGAGAGCCCCTTAATTTCAAAATTATAATAATTCAGAGGGAGGGGGTTTACATTTTCCATTTCAGGGGAGGCTCCTGCCTTCCTTAGCAAACACCTGTCTTTTCAAACCAAGACAGGCAGGATTCCTGCCTGTTCAGTGTCTGTACCTGTTGCTGGGGTACCTGCAGAGCTGAACTTTGCCATGACAGCTTCCAGGGATTTCTTCTTGTTTTTTTCTTCCTCCTGGGAGGCTCCTGCTCACTTTGGGAGGCCCTGAGGACCAGGTACACTGAGGCTTCATTAACTACTGCAAAGACTAAAAAATCAAATACTTTATTTACTACTTGTTTATTCCTGCACCTGAGCTGCACCAAGTGACACAGCAACAACAGTGGATGTTAGTTTAGTCGCATACAAAAGTAGATTTCTGCCAAAACTGTTTTCCTAGCAAAACCTGTTTTTTAGGTGGGACGGAGGTGAAGGGCTGCCTGTAGAAACTTTTATCATTATACTTGCATGGATGGTTCTCTCCAGTTTTATTGCAGCTTTTAACATCTTTGAAAGCTCAATCATCACCCATAAGGAGTAAAAAATAACTTCTAATGTCTCTTAGTTCTGCAAGTGTCCTAAAGTGAAGTTAATTTAGCCCAAGCCTTTTGAAGACATTTAATGTACAAAAAACCAGCTGAGTCTCTCCCTTCCTTATCCAAGGCTGCATCTTTCCTGTGTTTTGTTGTTCCAGTATGGAACAATAAGACTTGATGGCAAAATAATACTGGAGTTTTTCTCAGAACATTTTGTCCCATGTATTAAAAAAAAAAAAAAAAAAAAAAAAAATTAAACGTTTTGTTTCAACAGAGTTTGATATATTCGAATTTCCTGTCTGATGTGAGAACTTCACAGTTCATCACAGAACTTCACTGGCCAGGGCAGTGATTGTGTCCCTGTGCTGGGCACTGGTGAGGCCACACCTCGAGGGCTGTGTCCAGTTCTGTGCCCCTCGCTCAGGAAGGACATTGAGGAGCAGGAGCTGTCAAGGGAACAGGGGAAGGGTTTGGAGCCCCAGGAGGGGCTGAGGGAGCTGGGCAGGGGCTCAGCCTGGAGCAAAGGAGGCTCAGGGGGGCCCTTGTGGCTCTGCACAGCTCCTGCCAGGAGGGGACAGCCGGGGGGGTCGGGCTCTGCTCCAGGGAACAGGGACAGGAGGAGAGGGAACGGCCTCAGGCTGGGCCAGGGGAGGGCCAGGTTGGACATCAGGAGGAATTTGGAAATGGAAAGGATGCTCAGGCACTGGAAGGGCTGCCCAGGGAGGTGGTGGGATCACCATCCCTGGAAGTGCCCAAACAAGACCTGGATGTGGCACTCGGTGCCCTCCTCCAACTGGTGATCAGTCACACGTTGGACTCGAGGATCTTGGGGATCTTTCCCAAGATAAATTATTCTGTGTTTCTATGATTCTGCACCTTGTTCTCCTCTGGGCACTGCTGAGCATGGCTAAGGGACACCCATGAGTTTTCCTGCACCAGCAGTGTGTCCAAATCCCGGGAATTCTGTGAGCACAAGCCCAAAGGAGTCGGTGTGTCTGTCTGTGGTCTCTCCATGTACACAGCTCCTTCTTCTCAGTCACTTCTGAGCCAAAAGCTTCTACATCACATCAAAACCCACCACTACTGGCTCTTCAAGTTCAAAGCCTTCATTTTTTCACTATTAAGTTCAGTCCTGGTGAGCATGGTCCTATGAGGGCAATTTCAGTTCCCTTCAGTCCAGAGAATTGAGGCTGAGAAAAGAGAACACTGATCAGCTTTAGACCACAGAATCTGTTTGAATGACAATTTTGTCTTGACCACTCTTTTAAACACAGAACTTTAATCAGGGGAGGCTGGTTTTATTTTAATCCTGTAATTCCTTAAATTGAATTTCTGTTTAATTACACTCAGGTGATATTAAATTCACAGTGACTACAAATTGTAAAAGATAAAAAATAAAAGGCAGAAATATATCAAAACCAAATGTGGTCTTCAAATGTGAAGGTGAAATCTCAAAATCTGAAAACACAGAGGGTTGGTGTTGAACTGCTTTGCTCTTTCTTTTTGTCTTACACAGCAAAGTAAAATTTTTTCATTCTGGAAGAAAAATTAGAAAAGAAAAAAGAGTAAGAAGACAACATGATTGTCCCTCTGGAGTAAGACAAGACTCATTCAAAGCAGCTCTGAAACTGGAAGTTTTCTTGAAATATGCTGGTGCAAGCAGGGAGAGAAAAGTTCTAAACTCTCTTCAGAAAGGAAAAATCCAACCAACCATATGTAAATATTATATGTATTTTACCATATTTCGCCTAAATACATTCAAGCAATGACCTAAATTCATGTGCTGCAAATACACCTTACAATTCCCTGGCAAGGACTCTCTTTTTGACAGTGCTCTCCACATCAGAGTATTCTGTAATGTACAAATTTTACTAAATAAAGGCATGATCATCAGATCCTTCCTTCCTTCCTTCCTTCCTTCCTTCCTTCCTTCCTTCCTTCCTTCCTTCCTTCCTTCCTTCCTTCCTTCCTTCCTTCCTTCCTTCCTTCCTTCCTTCCTTCCTTCCTTCCTTCCTTCCTTCCTTCCTTCCTTCCTTCCTTCCTTCCTTCCTTCCTTCCTTCCTTCCTTCCTTCCTTCCTTCCTTCCTTCCTTCCTTCCTTCCTTCCTTCCTTCCTTCCTTCCTTCCTTCCTTCCTTCCTTCCTTCCTTCCTTCCTTCCTTCCTTCCTTCCTTCCTTCCTTCCTTCCTTCCTTCCTTCCTTCCTTCCTTCCTTCCTTCCTTCCTTCCTTCCTTCCTTCCTTCCTTCCTTCCTTCCTTCCTTCCTTCCTTTCCTTCCTTCCCAGTGGGATGCTCAGTGCCAATGTGCTGAGGAAGTCGACACAGACTAAAATAAAATGTAAGACCGAAAAAGAAAAAGGAAATCCATCCATACTGACAGGCAGAGAAGCAAAACAGAATTTCAGCCCCCTCTGGAGCAGGTTTGCTGGCAGGATTGGTGACTCTATGGGGGATCCATGCTGGATCCTTTAGGAACATGACTGTTCCTCCCCTAAGGAGGAAAGAGCTGTAGAGACAATGTGTGATGGACTGACTGCAACCCCTGCAGGCTGGGAGAAGGAGGAGAACACAAAAGGTCATTATGCACCTTGAAAAATCACATTTTTGGTGATTTCACTGTTATTTACCCATTGGAATTTCACTTTGTGGAGATACAGTGACTGTGAGCATACAGGGATAGATGCCTAAGCAGAATAATCCTCCAAAAACTGAGATGCAATTATCTCTACCATAATCAGAGCTTTTGTGTAAACCCTCCTCCTCCCTGAACAAAAAGAGATTGGTTAAACATCAGCAGAGGCACATGTGAAGGAAAACATGAAGCTTGTAATTAAATCTGACAGGATGTGAAATTAGAAGCTTCCAGTGTACAGTGTTAATAAGGAGATGTTTAAATGAACAGTTAGGTGTGTTCAGAAAAAGGTCTGCAAAGTGGGAGAGAAACTCAATGTGGTTCTCAAGAGCGTGGAAAAGACCTGAGGGATTTTCCCCATGTATTCCAGAAGAATCTGGATCAGACAGTGTAGCAGCTCAGAAACTCTTCTGCATTATTATGAGACCTCAGAAATCCCATGGAAGCCAAGTAATGAATGTATTTATGGCCAGCTCTCTGCCAAAGCAGGTATGGAGCTTCCAGAACCAACTATCTGCACTGAATTAATGATACAATGAATTAATTATTTTGGAGCACAAGCTGTGGGGCTGGAGGACAGGGAAGCCATGAGGAGTCAATGGCTTCTATCCTCACAGTGAGTACCTCTTTCCATCAGTATCCCACATTAACACAATTAACCACAAGAAATTTAAGATTCTATTTGCCTTTGTTACCTATTAAAAAAAGAGATAATTTATCCTCAAGTTCAGCTGTGCTCCCCAGGCCTGGAGCTCCAAAATTTTCACCCTTGGGTCTTTGCTGCCTCTGTGAAGCTCAGCTCAAAGGCAGAAGAGAAGGTAACAGCAACTGAAAATGCCACAATGCAGAAATACATTTCACAGTAGCAAAAAGGAATTTATCATGTGTAGAGTGATAGTGGGGAGTCACCCTGTTAATAACACCTACAAATGCTCCTTTTCCCTGAGTTTCACACATCAGCTAATTCTTGTTGGTGGGGTGAGCAAAGAGGTCAGAGGGTCTCTGCTGCTTCCATCTCATCCTGGATCTCTGCTCTGTGACTCAGAAACCTTTGCACAAATGCTAAATAGGCATTTTCCTGCTCCCCACTCAAAATTAGTATCAAATATGGTTTAATGCATCCAGTAACTCCTGTATGGCTGAGTGTCACAGCAGATACTTGGTGTATTTTCTCTACACTTGCTGCAGACTTGAATCTTGGCATGTGAGCCAATGACCAGGAAAATCTTCCAGGATATTGGCAGACTTGAATTCTATAATTAATTGCAGAAATATAATGCTGAACAAGGACTCCTTTATGGTACTGCCTATCTACACAGTATTTCTTTACATGAAATACGGTGTAAAAATTAGAGCACTGCAACACTCAGAGTGTTCTTAATGTGAACAATTTTCCATGAGGTTTGAGGAATTTAGTGCTGGTATATGTAAGTCCTTGATGGTGGGTTGATATTGGTGAGTTTTGATGACATGAAAGGGAGAGTTCAATAGAAAATATATTTGTACTCCACATAAATTTTAAAAAAAGGAAGAATTAAGAAGATAATAGTAAAGTTGCTGTTATTGGCTTAATAATAAATAATAAATAAAGAAGTTGGGTCAAATGTAAAGATAGCAATAGTCTGTGATAAGAGGAAAAGTTACCATGTGTCTACTGCAGAATTCATCTTTACTGGAAAAAGAGCTGTTTTGTGATAAGCAGTTTCACTAAAATACCAGTTATTTAATTAATTTATTTTTTAATTCTCTGAAATTGAGAATATCACTATGCTTCCCTCTCTACCACCTCAAAATTCCCCTGAAGTTATCACTTTCTAAGAGTTCAGCTGACTAAATGTTCTAGTGCCTATCCTTTCAATTTAAGGTTAATTGGCCCTTGAAGCAGCTCACACCAAAAAAAAAAAAAATTATTGCCTGAATTCCATCTTGTTTTTTGCAGGTTTAATTTCAAATCCTGGGCACCCTGGGGTGCCTTGTGAGTCACCTGCTCCCCGTGTCTGAGGTGTCCTGGTGCATCCCTAATGGCTGTGTTTGCACAGCAGCTGCTCCTGGGTGCCTTTTCTGGGGCACATCCCCGGGGGGATGCAGAGAGGAGGCAGCAGGATGGGTGTCCTTGGAATGTCAGGGGTCTGTCAGCTCTGTGCACACCCAAAAGTGCCCTTGGACCCTTGGTTCATGGGAAATACCTCCAGATCCTTGAGGTTTTAAAGGAGATTTCTAAGGATTGGTTGATTTAACTAGATTTATTACTGAAGAGGTATTTGGGACAGACAAAGGTGATACAGACTCCATCCTCAGAAGACATGAAAAGACACTTCATTATTAGAAATCTACAGTTCTTATAGAAACAATGGTGGACCTAAGACCTAAGATTGGCCTTTAGGAATCTTCTCTCACACTCTTGGTGAACTATGAATAGCACACTCTGGAGAACCATATCTATAAACAATGGTTACAGAAAGAGAGATAATAATTATTTGAATCCTTTTCTCTAAGTTTCTCCTAGGATTTTCCTGGGAGAACCATGTCTCTCTCTGTTCAGAGAATATATGATTACCACAAATTTTTGTCTATCTTCAGTTGAGGGAAGGCTTTTAAACAACTCCATGAACTCATATTATCACTGAATATATAAATTGTATTGATTAGAACTGGTTCCAAGTCTTCGTGACTGCACTTTCACTGGTCTAATGCAAAGAAAAATTAATTGAGGCAAAAGATTCTTCAGTGGGATAGAAGCAATAGGTTCTTCACTCAATTCAACTCAGATTTCATGAGCTTTTATTGAGCCATTAAGGCAAATTTATTAAGTGGGAGGTGAGCAAATAAAGAAATAACTGACTTAGAACTGTAGACAAGATTTTTTTTTCTCAGTCAAGGCTTGATATTTCCCATCTTTATGTTCATACAGGCAGAGTTCATGGAAAAAGCAATTGTTAGGAAAAGACTCAAAGACTGGGGATAACAACAGTCAGAACTGCTTATTTTCCTTCCTCACCCTAATGATTTTTAAGACTATTCTGGGTTTTAACGTTGTGCTCCCTTGCTGTGTCCCTGCTCTCCTCTCACACAGTGAAACCACCACTTCAGCAGCACTTAGACTTGGCTCCAGAGGAAAGCTTTGAAATGCTGCAAGATTGGGAGCAAAGAATCCAAATTTTCATTGAAGATTGCATGATGGATAAGGGTTCCACTGTGCATAACTCTTATCACACCACAGGAAAGGATTTCATTCCTAAAGTTCCCCCAGCCCCATATTCCCTGGGTTTCATGCTAACACACCTTTTTACAGCAATGAGAAGAGAAAAGGTGTACAAGGTGTCTGTTGGCAAAGCACAGGGGTGTTCCCTGGACCCTGGGGGTTGCTTTGGCTGGATGGAGAGTCTATTTTAGCACTTGGACACATCCAGCATGAGGGATGGGGCAAAAATTTCTATGGCACTGCTATGGCAGCTGTGCTCACTGGTTGTTTCCAAGGGGTGCAGCTCCTGTCCTCCCAAAATCAGCTGTAACCCAATCTCTGTAACCCATCTCTGCCTTGAAACCCGTTCTACTGTCTCAACAACCCTTCTGTTTCTGCTCAGAGAAGGAAACTGGAAAACTGAAAACTGGAAATTGGAAAAGCATAAGGTCTGAAGGGAAGTGGTGGGAGCAAATCTGGCATCTTCCCTGCATACCAAAGATGCTCATCTTTATTTTAAACAACACTGTTATAGGTTAAGCAGGACAACAGATAAACTCTTCCAGATTCAGGGGAAAAAAAACTTGATGTTTTAGTGCTATCAGAAGAGTAATTTCGGCTGAAATCAAGATCTGCCTTGACATCCCCACAAAGGTGCAAAGGACAGGACAGGAATGACCATCTTTGAGCATCACTTTTCTTGTTTCATAACAAATTCTGATGTTTCAACTGTTTTCCAGAGTTTCAGTATGAAAACAGATCCCAAAACTGTGATTTTACCAGGAGGGAGTTACTGTTTATACTTTAGCATCACTGCCTACATGAATGACTTCAGAAAGACTTAAACTTTGTTAAAAGCAGGGAGGAAAATGTCTTTTTTTTTTGTTTTTTGTTTTTTTGTTTTTTGTTTTTTTGCATTTAAACCACATTGCTTTGTGCTTGTTCAGAATCCCACTCTGGCTATGATAATATCCACTGTGACTTACTTTGTCGTGACTCTGAAATGTGACTTTATGTCTTTAATTATGGAATACTTTAGAGCATATTTGTAATATCACTCAACAGGCCTTTTCAGCTTTTAAATAGTTCTCAACCCTCTTTCCCCACCTTTTCCTAGGGATCAAGAATGTGGGCAGACAGCACCCTCTGCAGTGAACGATGGGGAAATGATAAATTAAATTCCCTCTGCCAGGGAATTTTATTTCTATATATAAATAATATGTTTTATAATGTATAAAATAAGATATAATATATAAATATTATATAAATATAATATAATATAATACAATAAATTTATAATATATATATTTATAATATATTTATTTATATTTGCTGTATCAATTCCATCTGCTGGGAGCACTCCACACTCTGCTTTTTCAGTGGGTGAGTAAAATAATGGAGTTTGGAGCTGCTGTGAAAGCTGGGACAGGCAGTGGCATCTCAGGATACCTGGAAGCATATGTGATGTGTCAGGGAATGGAGCTGGTGGATAAATTGATTTCAACATATCCCCAAGTTCATGGCATGTGCTGTTTCAGGTGTAATTGTCTCCTTTCCCCCTAGGCTGTTACCTCTTGTTTACAATGACAATCCTGACTCATGCTACAGAGATGAGATTTGAGATTTTTTTCTAAGTTGCTGCTTTATGTGAAATTTGGAAAGGAAAAGGAATCACAGTCAAGGGACACATTTGTTGCAAAACTGGGATCTGATCCAGACTCCAGGCGAACCTGTGCTGGCACAACTGTGTTCAACCCTGTGGTTACCTTGATGCCTTGTGCAGGCTGACCTAGAACAGAGGCTGGACAGAGTTAAAGAATAAAGTAGGGATTTATTAAAAGGCCTCAATGGATCCACCTTGGGCAGCACAAGAGCCCAGCCAGGGCTGCACCCAAGATGAACCAAAATGGTCACAAAATGCACAACAGGTCATGGGGTCTCTCACTTTTATAAATTCTGCTCCATTTGCACCTTGCAGTTCATTGTCCCATCCCAGCTTCAGCCCATCCAGTCCCACCCTGCTTGTTTTTCTCTCTCCAGCCCACGGGGTTTGTGCTCTTGGGCTGAGATTTGGATCATTTGTCCTTGGTGCCCAGCTGGAGCAGGAATTGTTTTGTCTCCCTGCTCTGTGCACAGAGCTCACCATCCCCTGATATGAAGCTCAGAAGTACACATAAAGGCAGCACAGCATCTGAAAAACATAAAAGCAAAAACCTGAGGCATCATGCTCATATTTCCTGCCAACAAGGAGTAGGAAATCCCCACTTTCTTAGAAGTGTTCCAGGCCAGGCTGGATGGGGTTTGGAGCAATCAAGTCTAGTGGGAGGTGTCCCTGCCCATGACAGCAAGATGGTTTTTAAGGTCCCTTTCAAACCAGACCATTCTATGATTCTATATTAGAACATGAGAAAATTTGGGAAATACACAATAAATTCTATTTTCTGCTCTTTGAAAAAACGTTTATTTTTTTTCCAAATCTTTTCCACAATAGTTTTCAGGCTTTCCAAAATAGTCTGGTTTAAAGTTCGTAGAGATGTCTAATTTCATTGAGAACTAGGTTAGTCCTGGTCAAAATTAGATTAATAATGGTTTTATCTGGTGGAATGGTTTTATTACTTGTGGAATGTTAGCACTTCCTCATAATTCAAAGCGTGTTGGAAATGTGGGCTATTCCTCTTTGATCTGAAGTTTGGTTGAACAGTAGGAGATTGAAACAAATGTGGCTTAATGTCCCTTGCTTTATATGGCCATATATAAAATTTTGTGTTTTAGAGGTTTTAACTCAAGTTGTGACCTGACTCTGAGAATAAAATAAAATTATTCACTCTCAGTGTTTCTCCTCACTGTACCCAAATTTATATAAGGCCAAAGCAGCACCCACCCCTGAATGGGGGAGGTGAATGGAGTTGTAGGAGGTACAGAACAGTTTCTCCTCCAGCCTTCTAAGCTTCTCAGCAATTTGATATTTAAAGCAATCATTTACCATGGTCAATCAATGAGAAAAATCCACTAGAGGATTTTTTTATTGGTCTTTGGTTTGCTTGCTTGAGGTGGGTTTTATTTCCTTCCCAGTGCTGGTTGAAGAAATCCAGAGTGATTGCTCCACTCATCAAGCAAATTCTTTTTGTCTTTTTCTTGACACAGCCCTTGAAAAGACTGAAGGATGCTGATGGCCACTTCAAGACCCTCAAAAAGATTTTTTTGCAAATACTGAAAATTTTTCCTCACTGTGTTGTAATGAAGAACCTGGTTTTAGCTGACTGAAAATATCCCAATGATCACAGCTAAAGATGGAGGGGAAAAAACTGGATTTCACTGTGCTTTTATGTTCTGAATTACAGTCACCACTCCTTAGGATGATGTCACTCACACTTTTTTCTAGACAAGGTGTGGGTGAAGGCTGTTACAAGGTCAAGGAATGATCCCAATGTAGGTGGAAACACTTCAGACTGGAGAACAGGGTGTCACTCAATATTACATGGAAGGAAAAGCCCTCCAAGGAAAATCTTAAAGCAGCCTTGTTGTCTTGCTCTAGAAATGTGTAAAAGCAAAGTTGTTTTCCCTGGTTTTGCTCTGATGAGTCATTGGAGAGAAAAATAAATGTCAGTCACATATTAAAAGGGAAAAAAAAAAGCCTGGTGCAATTTTGCCAGGCTGCTCAGACTTGCAAATATTGCTGGTGGACAAAGCAAGAAACCGTCATGAGAAAAATTCAAGAGCAGCTCCAGAGGGATTTCTGCTTAAAATCCTCTGTCAGGTGGATTTTAGAATCTAAAATAGTGCTGATGGTGTTGAACTCCTTTGTAAAGTGCTCCTTTTCTGGACAAAAGGAAAAAAAAATACAAGCTAAATGATGATGATGATGATTATTGAATTAATAATCTTGTTCTATCTTATTCTATAGCTATTGAGGACATCAAATGGCTACTAAAATCATTATTCCAGCATGTAAATTTCTGTATAATATGTATATTTTCTATTCACAAACCAAGAGCTTTTCCTGTTGTACTTCTCTTTTCACTTTCCCCTTCCTATACTTGCTCCCATATGTATATATATTTTATTTTCCTCAAGATTTGGAGTAGCTTTACCACCACCATGTTGTTCTTTGGGTCCTTTCAGGCTGAATAATCTATGTCTTGTTTGGGGTAGACCTCTGGGGAAAAAAAAATGGAGTTGTAAAGCAATATTTAGGTGAATTTCCATGAGCTGCAGCTGGGCATGAAACACCTTCCAGTATGGAGGACTCCATGAGATAAAACTAAAGTGATGTTTCCCTGCAATGGATTTCAGTAACTAATGCAGTAACTCAAGTGCCTTTAAGGATTTATAGCCTTGGTCTTCCAGGATGCTCTGATTTCTGCCAGCTTCTTTTTTAGTTCTTTCCTTTTGGTTCAAAAGAGATGGACATTTGTGTGCTTTTCCTCCTAGAAAAATTTTACTCCATTCCTAAAATCATCATGTTCCCCTGGCCCTCAGCAGTGCCTTCAACAGGGACTGGCAGGATGGCTCACTCTGACATCAATACTGCAGTGTTTGTTCTTAATGATTTATATAATTATATGTGCTCTGGAATAGAACTTGCTGTGGAGGAAAGAGAGGTACAGCCTCCTATGAGAAATATCAGCTCCCAGAATCTCATGTAAATATCTCAGCAAAGCAGTTTTTAGTGTCCTGAAGTCTTCCTCACAGATTTTCTCTCAATAAACTCCCCCAAAAAACTCAAAGTGCAATTGAAGTAAAGGAAAATGACAGAAAGTGTGTAACAGTAACACTGCCTGGATCCCCCAGACAAACTGAGACAGATCCACAGCCTAAACCTCTGCTTTAGGCTTGAAGATGGTATTTGCATCAAATTTTAGACACTACCCATGACACAGAGGTTCCAGAAATCTTTTGTCCAGGACTTTATCTCCTTCTTGCAGCCCAAGAAATCAACCCATGACCACAGCAAGAACAGAGGAGGCAGATGTTACTGAGGGTAGAAGTTACCTGCTCATCATCCCAAAGACAAGAAAAGATGCAGTCTGCCATCTGAGGTTCATTTTTGGGAATTATCTTTTTATCTCATGCTTTTGCATGGGTAAGAGAAGTATTTCCATATTTGGAGTATCTGAGTACATACAATCTGCTACATAGAATTGTGGAAATGAGACTCAAAACTATGAAAATATCTAGATTATATCAAACCTGAGGACTGTGCTGCTGTGCTTGGGCACTCTCTGCCCTTGAAGGTAATGTGGAGATACACAGCTTAAGCAAAATATTGTGAGTGATCCTCCTCCGTAAGATCCTCCATCATAAAACTTATGACCTTAGCTCAAATTCAAGAGAATTAAGCTCAAAAATCCTGTATGATTTAAAATTCTCCACTCTGTCCTATCCTGAGTGAAGCAGGCAGGATGACACACTTCATGCATTTTAATTTGAATTTCAAATAGCTGCTTTGAAGCCCTTAAGGGAGCGGAACACCCGATGACCACTCTGGGTGTTGTGGACTCGTTTGCCAGCATTGATGATCTCCTCCTTGCTCCTTCATTTACTCTGCCTGTCAATTAGGCTGGTATTGTTCTGGAAGTTACTGTAATTGGCATGTTGTGCAGACACAGCTGACAGTCACTACACAGAAAGGTGGGGGAGGATGAATACATTTAAATACATCTGCATAGTGAAAACCAGCCCCTAACAATAGCAAGTACAGACATCCTTAAAAGAATTTTGAGACTACATCACAGTCAAGGAGAGCAGCCCAAAGTATCCCCCTGATTACAATCTGAGAAGCTCAGAAGGAGATAAGAAGTGTTCAGCAGCTCAGGATGCAGAGACATTTGGGTGTCTTTGGCTTCTTATTTCATCTATCAAACACATTTTGAGTGATTCTGTGCTGGGCAGTTCTGCTGCAGTTTCTGAAAGGATATAAGCAAGGCTGAGCACTCAGGTTGATTTTGGTGTCTTAGTGCTGTGTGTGAAGTGGGAGCATGATTGCAATAGTGATCTCTGCTCTCTGGTGACCAGGGACAGGACCTGAGGGAAGGGCTGGAGATTTGTCAGGGAAGGTTTAGGTTGGGAATCAGCAGAAGTTTCTTCGCTCAGAGGGTGGCTGGGCAGTGGAAGATGCTACCCAGGGAAGCTGTCGTGGTCCCAAGCCTGACAGAGCTCAAGGAGCATTTAGTAAGTGGGACCTGCAGATGTTTTCTTTTGGTTTGGATTGTATTCCTCATAGCTTGGCAGAGTAATTTCTATTGTCATCATCTCTCCATTTTTCTCAACCTATCAAAAACAAACTTTTCTACTTTACCAATTTAACCTGCAGGATATTCCCTGGGATTTCATGTTAGTGCCTTGGAGCTTGCCTGGCTTTTCCTTGTTACAAACCTGCCTTTATTATCCATTATTCAGTGTATGTGAATCAGTGCTCACTATTCAGGAGCCAATTAACCAATCTTTTTGTTTAAGTATTTTGAAGTGTGGGCTACATTCTTTGATTTTTATTTTAAGTTTTGATTCTGACATATTGTGGGGGTGGCCTTGATTGCTTTTTCCCCTTTTCTCCATGAAACTTGTGCTTTGCTCTCCATGGGGAAATTAGTTTTCTACTCAATCTTTTACCCAGACAAAGGAAAACTTGATCATGTTCTCAGCATAACTGGAGGGTTTTTGAGAAATCATCTTTTACTGTATCTGGGACCCAGTGGCAGAGCTGCAGTCTGTTAAGTCAATAAAATGGAAAAAAAATCACATTGAGGTTGTGGAGTTAGAGGGGATATTAATCAACAGATAATGTCTTCATGTCTGCCTATGTTCCTGCTGCAAAGTTAACTTAATGTAAAGCCTTCTGGTTCATTCAATGCATCAAACTCCGAACTGGACATGTTGCATTCATTTAAATCAGTTTAAAATGTTACCAGGGACAATATGTTTACCAGAGCTGTCCATGAAACATGTCTGGTTAAAATTCTGTTCACGTTTCAAATATTTATCACAAGTTTTGCCTGAACTTTTTAAAATTACAATTAAATATTAGCATGGAGGAAGTTTATATTTAACCAAATGATTACTTTGCAATTACAAGCCTATCTAAAATAATTAAATATTTACAAGACTATATAAAATAATTAAATATTTGCTTTGTAAGAATTTATGTTGAATATTTGATGAAGTTTCTTTCCGGTCAAGGGGGAATTATGTTCTCTGACCATTGTTATTACTAAACACAGCCCCAGTGAATACACTGAGTTATTTCTTTAAAGGAAATTATATTAAAATCTCAATAATGCATAAAGTTTAGTATGACATTTTAGTACCCTGGAATAATAAGTTTACAGCCATCTTCAACTTTCTTCTTTTTCCTTCCCCAGAGTGAAATCACTTAATATTTAAAATGTCTATAATTTATGTAGTATATATATAATATATAATTTATATGATGTCAGGGCATGGTGAGACCAGACTTTGCTGGGTTTGCAGTGAAGATGTTACAATGTGAAGATGCTAACCAGTTACTGCCAACAAGCAAATAAAGATATCAAATTTATCCAAAGTTCATGGGGCAGTCATTTTGATTTGGACAAGTCCATTTCTTTTATTTAATCACAGAATTCCCTAAAATGTGTCTAGAGTCAAGCTTTCAAGCTTTTCCAATATTTCAATAGTTTTACCCATAAATGAAGCCTTTTACATGATTTTTTTAAACATTGTTTTATTTCCATTACATTTGCAAGTTTGGACTCTATTCCCTACTGATAAAACCCAAAATGTTGGAGGTCTTCAGCATTGTGAAGCTGTTCTCAGCTTG
The DNA here is from genome assembly GCF_963513975.1 of Fringilla coelebs. NCBI lineage: Eukaryota > Metazoa > Chordata > Aves > Passeriformes > Fringillidae > Fringilla > Fringilla coelebs. The sequence continues at coordinate 3,540,537 of NC_140032.1, forward strand.
TTTCAGTATTTGTGTTTTTCTGTCCTGTCAGGAACATAAAGGACTGGCTGAATGCATCTAAAATCAGGATTTACATGTTCTGAAGCCATCAATTCCCACCCACTCATTCTGGATGATCCAGCAATTTGGGTTTTTAGTCAGAAGATGCAACTGTCAAGGGTTATCTCAAAGAAATAAACCTATTCTGTGGCAAAACCCTTCTGCTGTCCCTTTATTTCTATTGCTGGGGTAATCATCCTAAATAATCACCGAGGGAAATGGAGATAAATGAGAGTGTAAAGTGTGTACCAAGGTACCCTGGGGAAAGAATCTGGGAAAAGAGAAAGGAGAAAAAGAGCCAGGAATACCTTAGCAATGATCCTAAAGACTTGGAAATCCTAACCCAAGCTGTGAGCACTTGTAACAGAACTCAGCACATATAAATCTAGCTCTGTGTTGTCTGGAAGGCTTCCTCCTCATGCAATCATTTGATAATTAATGTATTCAGCTGGTGATTATTGCAATAATTACACTGTGATATATTATAAGGCTTGTTCCCCTTGTCAGGTAACACAAACAAACATCGAGAAAAGCGTAGGTTAAACTACAGAGAGTTTTGTTTAAATGTAGGAGTCAAGCAACAAATTAGCAGATTTATACCAGAAAAAAAAGGTCCCTTGAATGATTTAGGATTTAAAACAACTTCCATATTCTGTGTCTAGGAAAAGGCTTTCTCAGGAGAGAGTATTTCCTACATTTCCTCATGCAAAGGTCTATGCTGAAGTTCTCTAGGGCAGTTTTGTGTGAAACACAGATATTGACACAAAACTATTGACACAGGTATTGTTCCCAAAGCCACCAGGAAATGAGTGAGTGTCCTGGTCTGTGGTGTTTTGAGGTCCCCAGGATAAGGTGAGAGATGAGAGTTTGACTCCATGTTCTCAGAAGGCTGATATATTATATTATATTATATTATATTATATTATATTATATTATATTATATTATATTATATTATATTATATTATATTATATTATATTATATTATATTATATTATATTATATTATATTATATTATATTATATTATATTATATTATATTATATTATATTATATTATATTATATTATATTATATTATATTATATTATATTATATTATATTATATTATGAAAGGATACATCTGAAGGCTAAACAAGAATGATAATAAAAGCTCTTGACTGTCTCTTCAGAGTCTGACACAACTGGTGGTGATTGGTCATTAATTAAAAACAATTCACGTGGAACAAATCAAAGATGCCCCTGTTGGTAAAGGATCCCCAGACCATTCCCAAGCAATCAGATTTTTATTGTTTTCATTCTTTTCTGAGGCCTCTCAGCTTCCCAGGAGAAAATCCTGGGCAAAGAGGATTTTTCAGAAAATATCATGGTGACACTGCTCCAGCTCACAACCCAGTTTACAACGCTCCCCCAAGGCTTCAGGGTGGCAAAATCCCCAAAAAAGTCCCTAACTCTGAGCTGGAGAGCTCAGCCAAGCCACATCACTCGTGAACCTGAAGTCATGCATGAAGCATCTTTGGTGCCAAGTGGTGATTATTTTCTGAGCAACTGATTAGCTGGGATGCAATTATCAGTTTTTTGTAATTATCTACCAATGCATGTCAGTGTGTGTCCTCCAAAAGCCTTGAATTTGCACATCCCAGTGATCTGGTGAGGAATGAGAAACCTCTCTTCTCTCTTCTTTTGTCTCTTTTGGGACATGGCAGATGCATTTAGCAGTAGATTAAAATTACAAATCTTTATACAGAGCCCATTACAACCAACAACCCTCTTCCCACAGGTTTGAGTGAACACTAGATGAAATATTTGGGTGTGCAAAATCTGCAGATGGATGAACCCATCAGTCCTGTTGAGGGCATTTTGGTGTTGGAGCATTGCCTACACCTTTGAGCTTCCCAGGATTCCCAGGGAAGTGTTAATTGTTAATTGACTTTATGTATCTCACACTGACTGGTTTGGTTTGGCCAGAGAGGGATTAAAAAATAAATTATGTGCAAGTAAATGAAAGCAACTCTGATAATCTGTTCAGCAGCAGTAGGAATATGCCTAATTTCATCAATACTGATGGTATTTTTATGGTCTTGGAACTTGGATTTGCATCCTTTATTTCCATGCATACAGGAAAGGTGGTTTGTATCATGCTGCCATAACAAAGGGGGAAGAAAAAAAGAGGACAAATGAATGGATGAACTCTTTAACTCTTTTAAAAGAACAAACTGAAAAGGTTTCTGTGGTGAAACCCAGACTTCAAAAATAATTATGAGAAGATGGAAAGGGAATAATAGAATTTTTCTTTCTTTCTTCTTAAGATTGATTTTTTTCCAAAGGTGACAGATCAATTTGGTCTATTTTTAAAAGCATTTCTCCCAGCCAGTTTTAAAGCCATTGTTCTTGAGGAAAGTTCTGTCTAATCTCATTTTTTCAGAATGTTTTTTGTTTTGTTTTCTTTTCTCCTCTGAATGTTGATGGGTAAGGTTAAAAGGCAAGTATGATATTAAGGACTTGTGACAAATGGTGTTAAAGGGAACTTTCCCTTTTCTTTTTCTGGGAACTAACTCCATTTAAATTGCAGCTGATGCTGGAGGAAGAGCAGATTATCCAGGATACATCAGGATACTCTCCAACCTCCACTAGACTCCACCATGTGCCAGTGGGGGATTAAGTGGCATTAGAGAAAAATTCTCCAGCTGGCAGAAACAGCAGCAGGCAAAGCAAAGACTCACTGGAAAAATACATTTGTAAAGTGTTTGGTTTAGGTCAACCCTCTTCCCAATAACTCAGTGGGTGTGGGATGATGTTGGGGAGATCTCAAGCCAAACCCCACATCCTCTGGAAACAGCAAAACCTGGATCAATCCCATCTAAATTTAGCTATCCATCTGAGGCACCTGTATCTGGTGGACCAGAGCCTCCAGAACTGATCCATCCTCACTGGAGGTAGAGAAGAAATTCTAAAGATTGATATTTTTGGCCTCCATCTCCATCTCTGTACTATTGCAAATGCAAGGCAACAGGATTTCTAAATAAGGCACCTTGGAGAAATTACCAATTTTTTTGAATCCATCTGAGTTGAGACCTCTGGCTGCAAGGAGCTGTCTGTAGCATTCAATTAAATTTTTCTGCTTTTTCCCTGTTTCTTCCCTTCCTTCCACAATCCTCCCTTCTCCCTCTACTTCCCTCTTTCCCTTTTAGTCCACCTGAGCCTTTAACCTCCTGTGGTTTCTCCCTTTCTTCTTGTCCACACAGTCAAAAAACAACTTCCCAAAAATTTCTACTTAAATGATAAACCCTGTGCGCTCCTCTCAGTGCAATGCCAAGCACAACAGGGACCTCTGAGTCGGTTCTTGGCTTCTTTTCTGCCTCTGTCAAGGTGGGGATTGAAGCACTCGAGATGACATTTTGTGTTCAAACTCAGATGTTTATTATTTCTTATCTATATTAAGAGTCTCACAAGCAGTGAGTTCCACAGCATTCTACTAACAGGCTAAAAAATGGCTCACTATCTTTCTCTTTTAAGAAAGGTCTTTTATACTTTCTCTTTAAGAAAGGCCTTTCTTTCTCTTTTAAAGGTCTTTCAAGGCTAAACTATGCAATTAAGAAATGACACCTAAATTATTTTTACTTTTAACCCAATAACCAACCACTCATGTCCCACAATGTGGACTTTTTTATCCAATTACACAAAACCACAAAACCCATGGAGGAGAAGGTGAGGAAGAAGGACCAGCCTCTGCCCTAAAACCTCCATCTTAGCTTTATAGAAATTACTATACCCTAAAGCCTTAAACTGTAAGTTTTCCACCATGTGATGTTACACACTCCTAATCAAACCCCACACCCACAATCCCAGCGCTATCAATCAATTTTGGAACCCTTCTTGTAGCTGCATTTCTCTTCCCAGAGAAAAGCAAGACACAACTTCCCAAGAATATTTCTGGGTTTCACATTCTCTGAACCTCAGAGAGAGGAAAAACAATTCTTACCTCATTTACTGCCCCTGTGTTGTTCACAAGTGGAATGCATGGTGGAGGATTGTTCACCTGAAGGGGATTGATAATTGGATTCTGGTGTGAGTGTTTTGATTCACTGCCCAGCTGAATCCAGGGGTGTGTGTGTTGGGACTGTGGGCTGACAGCCACGAGATTCTGTGCAGTTGAGTTGGGTGCTTGCGCAGATTCAGTTTAAATATAATATAGATTATATAATATAATAAAGTAATTAATTAGCCTTCTGATATCAATGGAGTCAGATGCATCATTTTCTCCCTTCATTGGGGGTGCCATCATTTACTCTATCTTCTCCATGGCCTCAGGGCAAAAAATAGGATTCTCTTGTGGGTCTGTGCCTTTCAGCACAGAAAGTTTAAAATTCTCAGCATCCAGGGTTCCAACACTTAGGTACAAACATAATAAAAGCAGTAACAGCAGCAGAGGCGTGGGTGGCTCAGCCAGCTTCCCTTTCCTTTGTATCCTCACGAGCTGGAGGGTTCACACAGGCACCACTGGGAGCAGGGATGAATGAGAGCTCCGCTTCCACGTGGCAAAATGTCTGCAAATAAACTGCAGAGCAGGTGCGGGGAGAAATTAAATGATTCCGCGTAATTTACCGTGGCAGGAGCATCAATTTGAGAATTGCTAAACTGTGAGTTACTGAAACGCTGCATTTTATTACATTTTCAACCAGTAAATGTCAGCTGCTTTATTGGTTTTAACATGCTATCAGGTGCACTGATGAATTTAGCAAACACACCAGTTGGGTTGGTTTCTAATAAGCATGGATTCCTCACCTCAGATACTATTAATTCTGTTTCATTTCTGAGTGCCATGAAGCTGGAGGTACATTTTAGGTGTAATTTGATCCCATCCTAATCAGTTCCATAGCAATTTATTACACAATTTCTCTGTGTCTTGAGCAAAGCGTTATTGGTTCACGGAGCGTGGAGAGATTGTTTTATTTCATGTTAGTTCTATTAAGCAAGTTCTCTTCACTCAAATCGTGAACAACATTAAGGCTGATTTGCAACTTGCCTTTCAAAGCAGAAAATAGAAGAGACACCCCCTAAAATCCCTCCAGTTTGGCATTAAAAATGATGACCTGGCTAAGCAGTCAATTCAATGCATGATGAATGCCAAAATCAATTAAAAGAACTTTCTATACAGCTTAAATCTTCTGCTGATGAAAAGGGAATTTTCTTACTGTTAAAAAAGAATAAAAAAAGAATCCATCAGCATGGGCACCCTGAAGGCATTTATTGAGTGTAAAGTAACAAAAAAAAAATCATGGCCTGAAAACATGAGGTTGATGGGGAATGAAAGGCATCAAGCCAAGATCACCAAGATGATTTTTACGCTCCATGAATATGACTCTGAATGTTGTAGCCCAATCCAGGGCTCTTTCCCTTTCCCAAATCCTGTCAGCCCTGCCAAACCACCTGATATCCCTGTGCCTGGATTGGGTCTCTGAGCATGAATCCCTCCAGCCCAGGCTGATGTGGAGGTGTCTGCAGAGGGAGGAACGTGCTCACTTCTCACTGCTCAGCATCTCTGTGAGCCAGGCATGAGCTGGAGCTGGGAGAGGGTTTGGGGGGCTGAGGTGAGCTCAGTGTGGATGGTGGGTCGACTTAGCAACTAATATAAAAACTTGCCAGAGACAACAGGTGGGAAGAATCTAGCTTTAATGTTGTTTTTTGTGCAGGTTGGAGGAACTGTAGCAAATTCAGAGCCTTTTCTCCCTAACCTAAAGGAAGGCTGCCATCTAATGATCACCAGCAGCAATTCCTGCCTTACCACCAGCTTGTCCTGCCTGAGAGGAACCAAATAAATTCCCCACAGAGCAGCTTGTTTCAATCTGTAGGTTCAGCAGCTCAGCTGCTGCTGACCTTGACCTCAGAGTAGTTGATGGTGTTGGGACCTGGCTCCTGACAGGGCACATGAGGATAAAAGTGCTGCCTATGAGCTGTTAAACATCAACTCTGCCTTTTATTTTTCCCTTCTTGCACCTCAGTGTGTGTTGGGAGAGGGGTTTAGCTGCCTCATTGTATCACCTTTGTCCAGTTTCATATTCAAACATGCTCATAAAGATCTCACTGCAATAAAAAAAAAATACTATAATCGCTCTAAGGAATAGATTCCTTGCAATTTCCACCTAGTGTTGCACAACAAAGTTATTCTTTTGCTACTCCTGGGACATCAGGAGCTCTCTGCAATGTGTCACAGAGGAGATACCCACAGCTGACACCCCCATTTCATTCACAGGTCTATATTCCATATATTTTCACATACAGAAATTGTTCCAGCAAAAACAAGGAAGAAATCTGATTCCATATTTGTGGTATGCAGAAAAAAAAGTGAACACATAAACTTGCAAAAACAATAAAAAAAAATTTAGAAGAAGTTTCTAAAAGCAGAGATAGTGAAGTGTTGAAATTAATTATCTGGGACATGGCAAAAACTCTATTAATGGAGTATTTTGGAAACAGGTTGGACAAAGCACCTGATAAGGTCAAAAATATACCTGATACTACCTTGGTACCAAAGAATGGACTAGCTCATCTCTGGAGGCCCCACACAATGATTCTAGCTTTAAGGGCATCAAAAATGAAAAATCAGCAGGTTCTAGAAGCTTTACAAATAATTTTTGGACTCTTTACAAAAACCATAAATTCTTTTCATAAATAATCTAATTTATCCCGTGCACTTGTGAAAATATGACTGCTCTGTTGCCAGCACTAACACTCCTTTTTTATCTGATAGGGTGAACGCTGTGACCTCTGGAATATTTCCCACCTCCTGGCCCAGTGGTGGCCCAGCTCTCCCATCAAAGGCAGGCAGCTGTACAAACTGTCCAGCACGGGGCTGCAGCTCTGAGCTGCCACATTTCACCAGTGCTTTGCAGTTCCAAGTAAGGTCATTCCACCCCTTCTCGCTTAAATCTACCCAAATTGCCAAGTCAAAAGTTAATTTAGGCAGTTATTTTAATTTCAGCAGCGCTGTGATGAGGTGACCTCTGAAGGTAGGGGTTAATATCCCCAGGTCCTTCTGCCACCACCTTTGCTTTATCTTTTTTTTTCTTTTTTTCTCAAAAAATAAACCTGAAATTACTGTAATTCTTTTGGCCTCTTTGGGTGATTCCAGGGGTTATGAGTGGCTCCAGCTCACACAGAGGAATCCCTCTGGAAAAAGAAGCAGCTTTTGCTCCAGCACACACCCCAGGCAGACCCTTGTGGTTTGTTTTAAAGGAGAGATTCTTCTGCCTTCTCGCCCAGCAGGGACCAGGGCAGTCCCCAGATTGAGAAATTTGTTTTTCTTCCTTCATGGAGTCCTCAGACAGTGGTCCCAGGACCTTTCTAGTAGCCCTTGCTGTCCACAGGTGCCTGCCTCAGGCGGTGAGCTTTAAATAGATGAGATTTTTTTTTAATTAATCCTCACCAGCCCATTCCAACACACATTTTTTCCCAAGCTGGAGCTTTGCTGCACTTGTGGTCAGACTTGTCCTGCTCCAGCTGAAATGCCTGTCTGGAAGAACACCATGGGGAGGAAGCAGCTGCAGAGAGCACAAGAATGATAAAGTGTGAAAACTTCTAAAACTTTGGATGCTTAAAGTGTAAAGCTTAAGGATCAGCAACAACAAAATTGGTGCTGCCCCCGCTGAGGGAAGGCTGGTAATTGGTGTCATTTTGTGTAAAACCAGAATTCCCTCACTCGTTTTCAATTTGTTTTTGTCTTACAACCAGGCATCTTCACTCTGAATGTGTTTCAGCGATGTTCAGGTCAGATTAATTGGCTGAAAAATCAGTGTAACCCACAAGAAGCCTGAGAAGCTTGTGTTTGGAACTCCAGTCTTGTTTACAGCACAACTGGTGCTGAAATAGAGAGTGGTGGTGCTGCCAGGTGTAAAACTGTTTCTGTTGAGGTGTTGTGGTCTCACCCCAGGACGAGGTGAGAGATTAGAATTTGACTGCAAGTTCTCAGAAGGCTGATTTATTATTATATTATATTATATTATATTATATTATATTATATTATATTATATTATATTATATTATATTATATTATATTATATTATATTATATTATATTATATTAATTATATTATATATTAAAACTATACTAAAGAAAGAGAAAGGAGCCATCAGAAGGCTAGACAAGACTGAATAATAAAAGCTCATGACAGACTCAGAGAGTCTGACACAGCTGATGTGATTAGCCATTAATTAAAAACAATTCACATGCTGGGTAAACAATTCTCCACATCACATTCCAGAGGAGCAAAACATGGAGAACCTGAAGCTTCCCAGGAGAAAAAACGCTGGTGAAGGGATTTTTCACAAAATATCATGATGACAGTGCCTGGCTCTTTCTTCCCACTGCTGCACTGTGAAACACCTGAATTTCAGCCTGTGCAGACTGAGCAGGTGTTTGCAGCACAAGTTTACAGCACTTGACCTTGCAGAATTCAGATTGCTTCACAATTCAAAGCACCTATGGAGCTACCTAAGGATTTTATCTGTGTTTGACCAGATATTGGCCCTTTTTATTCCCTCACTTAGTACTTTTTACTACTCAGTGTTCCCCATTTTGGGGCTCGGATATTAAGTCCTCAGAAAATGACCATGTGGTTTGCCAAAAATATGAGCACTACATGCAAATATAGTTTGTCCTTCTCCACTGTTTGTGTTTCTGTCATATCTTCTGTTGCTCTATCTTCAACAGCCAAAAAATCCCCCAGAAAACTGGTCAGAATAAGCCATCCTCTCCTGTCTCTACTTCATATTTTTTAACCTCACATCTCCAAAGTAACAGAGAAGCAGATGTTCCCATTTCATTAAAATACTCCTTTTCCTTAAAATGTTAATTCTCATCACCCTCACATCATATTAATCCTACAAGTCAGGTAGCAGTGAATGAGCTGTCACTTCTTTTCACTTTAATTTTTATTCCACCTTTCTTCCTGTGACAGTCAAATCAATTTACTGGAGAAAACCAGGCCTTGGGGACACATCAAAGGTTGGAGAGCTTGGATATTGTCTGTGTGAAGGCTTCTACAGTCCTGTTACCCCATGAGGTACCCAGATTGTCTGCATTGATCTAATGAGCTCTGCAGCCATGGAAAACTCCGTTTATTTCAGGGTAAAGTGATTTTCTGGTGCTGCTTGGGCAGGAAGGATGGTCTTCCATCCACCAGGGAAGGTTTCCCTCTTCAAGCCAGCTCTTGTAATTCCTTGGATGTAGTAATTACATATCCTCTAAACAGAGAGAGACATGGCTCTCCCAGGAAAATCCTGGGAAGCTGTGTAGAAGCTGTGAGAAACTTAGGCGAAAGGATTCAAACAAATATTATCTCTCTTTCTGTAACCATTGTTTATAGATGTGGTTCTCCAGGGTGTGCAATTCATAGTTTACCAATAGTGTGAGAGAAGATTCCTAGAAACCAATCAAGTCTTAGGTCCACCATTGTTTCTATAAGAACTGTAGATTTCTAATAATAAAGTGTCTTTTCATGCCTTCTGATGATGGAGTCTGTGTCACCTTTGGCTGTCCCTGATAGCCTTCAGTGATCCTTGGAAAGGTGTCCTCGTGCTCCACAAGATCCATTTTGCCTTAACTGGCAGAAAAAGTGAAAGAAGTGTCTGGCAATGCCATTTTCTCCAGATCTGCTGCTGCTTCTGCAACAGCCACATGCTCACTGTCTGTCACTTGGGAATGCTGAAAATGCAGGAGAGATGGGATTTTATTCCAGCACCACAAAAGCTCCAGACATTTTTGTCCTGCCCCCAAATGGTTCCTGAGTGTGTTATGGAGCATCTCAGAGACCTGAGCATCACCTTTTGTGGCATTCACATTCTCTGAAAAAATTCCTTCACCGAGGGTTTTCTCCTGGGAAGCTGAAAGGCAGCGAGAGGCCTCAGAGAAAAGGAAAACAATTCTTATCTCATTTGCTTCTCCTGTGCTGTGCTCATGTGGAATGTGTTTGGAGATTGTTCACCCACAGGTGATTGTTCCATTGCATTCTGCTGGGAGTTGTTTCCACTCTTTGGCCAGTCAGGGCCAAGCTGTGTCAGGGCTCTGGAGAGAGTCAGGAGTTTTCATTATTATCTTTTTAGCCTTCTGTCAGTATCCTTTCTGTATTCTTTTGTATAGTACAGTATTCCTTAATATAATATAGTATCATAAACTAATAAATTAGCCTTCTGATAAGATGGAGTCAGATTCATCATTCCTGCCTTCGTTGAGGCATCCCTTGGTTACAATAACCATTATTCTCCTGTTCTGTGTCTTTCAGAGCAGGTTCCTACTGAAGCATCTTTTCCTCTTTCCCAAGTGCTATTGATGACATTTCAAAGGATCTATTTTAAACATTTTTATTAATATACTTTCATTAATTTGGAAGGGCTCTTTGCCCTTGTTTGCAGCTACTTGGCATGAACTTAAGTGTTCTTCAGTGAGTTTGATTATGAATCACTTTCTGAGATGAGATCAGCTGTGGAACACTTCATTTCTTCCCAATACCATTCCCTGTTTACCTTCTTTCAGGAAATAAAAATTAAAAAAAAAAATTAATGTTTGCAAAATAATTATTGTAACTCCTTAATGACCTAATGTGGGTAGTTTGCATTCCACAAAGACCAGATGGAATAGTTCAACCCAAATGTACCATGGGACAATGACCCTGGAATAAAATCCTCTGATAGCAATCAGGGGAAGATCTACTTGAATGAAACAGTACCAATCCACAAGATTATTGGTAATTTCTATTTTAAAATGGTCACAAAATGAAGGTAATGTTCTGTGGTCTGTCTATGATCAGGAAAATTATCGAGTAGGAAGACCTTTGAATTGTGGCAGGGTCAGATGAAAAATAAAATTAAAAGGATTGCCATGGTTACCTTCTGATTGAACTCATGAAAGAATAGCCAGCAAAGGTGAGCAGAGGTTTATAGGGGCACAAACCTACACATCAGGGATTACTGGTGACAGAGGGAGCTAATGAATGACAGAAATTAATTAGACCTCATGTTTTCAGGAGCTGCTGGGTCACAGTGGCTTGAGATAGTCCTGTCTTTGCAAACTGCTCTGCTATTTCAGAACCAACTGGGAGGAATTTCAGCAAATCCCTTGGTTTTGAAGGGGGTTTTTTGGGTTTTTTTAGTTGTTTTGTTTTGGGGTTTTTTGATGGTATTAGATGAGATAAAGAGCTGTTACTTTCAACAGATTTCTGACACAGTGAGTAATTAGGGGTTATGGAATAGCACTCACATTAAAGACATGGAGATATGTGTTCACTTTCATGACCTTTGCTGCCCTGGAAATATGTTTGACCCAGGTTGGGCTTTGTTTTGCCCTCAGACTAAAGAGGAAGTGATCTGTCATCTTGGCAATTCTTCAGTATTGGTTTATTAGATCAACTAATTCAATTAGATTTGAACTTTTTTGCTGGCATGTTTCACAGAATATAAAATGCAATTATCCCATCTGTTATTTAAATAACACAAACTGTAGTCCTTTATTCTGTGTCTCCCTTCAACAAGCCCACAGCCTGTGATTTACTTGGAGCCACAAGATTCAATTAAAGATTTCAAGTCACAACAAATTTCACACGGTCCCCACTAAGATGTTCCTACGGTTAATTGAAACAACTGTAAGAAATATTCAGACTTAATTATAGGCCTGGATTTTGCTAGATTCAGTTTCCAGCCATGAAATCTTAATATGTCTTCGAAAGATGTGTCTGCATGACCAGCCTGCTGGTTTTCATGTCAATTTTTAATTGAGTTTGCTGCTGTTAATTGGTGTTAATTATCAGATTGAAGGCAGTCCACTAAATAGAGCATCTAAAATTACTGGATGTCATTTGATGAAGAAACTGTGAGCTCTTTAGGTAGACTGCTGTAGAAATGCCAAGCTTTCCCTGGCTTATGTTTTTTAATTGCACAACTGGATTTAATCAATGCAAATAAAATTCCTTGTTGAAGCAGTGTAGGATCTGTCACCCTGGGTTGTACAACCCTGTTTGGGGATGAATTCTATGATTTTAGAAGGGTTGAAGGGTCCAGAAAAAAAACATATTTTGATCTTACATACAAATCAAACACTTCTGGCACCGGCCCCTGGAGGTAGCTTGAGGTCAGCAAAGTATCCAATTCCATCAGCTGCAAGACCAAATCCCTAAAAGCAAAGAAACAGTTAACACTTTAACAAAATTAGCATCTCTTGCAAAGCATTACCAAAGCTCAGAAATGCATATTTCATTAGATATGAACACACCAATTTTTCATACCTTTGGAAGGTGCGGGAATAACAAGCCTCAATTTGAATAACTAAATACCATAATTTCAGCAATGCTTTCTTGCAGATATGATATTTAAATGTGAAGCATGAAGCTATTTGCCTTATGACACGTTTTTTATTATTGTTTATTTAAAAAAATATTATTTCTTACCAAAAAAATTACTTTCTACATTTTAAGATTTTTTTTCTCATAATCTTGGTTCACAAACTGCTAGAATCTGCAATTACACAAGCTGCAATTACCTTAACAGATGGCAGGGAAAGGCTTTTCCAAAGCATTCCCAGACTACCTAAACCCCAAATTGCCTGTATTTGGTTGTATATTTAGATATAATTGCCTAAAATTGAGATTAATCTGTGCCATGATATCCAACAAGTTATTAATACATAATACAGGATGAGGAGGACAATCCAGATGTGCATCATGGTGGAGAGTAAAACATCTTTTCATGATATATATATTGGATATAGAAATAGGTAATAAAAGTGGATTTTTTTCCATATCCATCTATAGAAAGGTGTTATTCAGACCACTAATATTTAATATTCTGTGGTTGCCACTTAATCACATGCTCGTGGCTCCTTCAGCAGCTCTTCAATAAAACCAAATAAATTTGAAGGCCACAAGAGAAAGAGAGACCCTGGGAGAGAAACCAGTGCATTTTCTGTAAATATAAGAACTTAAGGCAGGTAGTTCTTGTCAAACAGTTTGTGAATTCAGGAAAAGAAATGCCTTCTCTTCTGTTCTTCACTTCTGGTAAGACTTTCAATTTTGCTTGAATATCTCCCAGACAAGTTTCAATTTTAGTAGATGATCAGGTCTCATATGACTTACAGGAAAAAATATATTTAATATCCTCATGTTTATTTTTGGCGAGCAGATGCCTTCTGAAGAAAAGCAGCCACATGGGGAAAAGGGAATTGTTATTGGAAAATGACTGTGATATTTATCTTTTTTTTTCCATCTGTAGAGAGCTTTCTTTGGTGTACAAGCATGAAAGAGTAGGGATAAAGGAGCACATGGAAACAACGCGTTACTTAATTCAGCTTGTGTGGAAGTTTAATTTAATAAAAAGAAAAAGAAGCCATTTTTTTCCCCTCTAACAAATCATAAAGAAGCTGATTTTATCCTTCACTTCAGCTGTGAAAACCAATGAACCAAACACCCAAACCAAATTTCCTTTAGTTTAATTAATTGCAGCAGCCCCCAGACAAGAACACTCCACTTCTGTGCACATGGAATAAAATGCTGGAGCCGTTTGGATGCACCTCTCTGGGGACACTTTGCAGTGCTGCAAAAAAGAAAGGTCACACGGTGCCCTTGATGAAGCCCAGCACTGATGCAATAAAAATGAAAGTTGAGTGTGGCATTCACATTCTCTGAAATATCCCTTTGCCCAGGGTTTTTCTCCTGGGAAGCTGAGAAGCCTCAGAGAAAAAGGAAAACAATTCTTATCTCATTTGCTTCTCCTGTGTTGTGCTCCTGTGGAATGTGTTTGGAGATTGTTCACCCACAGGTGATTGTTCCATTGCATTCTGCTGGGAGTTGTTTTCACTCTTTGGCCAGTCAAGGCCAAGCTGTGTCAGGACTCTGGAGAGAGTCAGGAGTTTTCATTATTATCTTTTTAGTATTCTGTCAGTATCCTTTCTGTATTCTTTAGGATAGTGTAGTATAGTATTCCTTAATATAATATAGTATCATAAAATTATGAATTTATCTATTTATTATTTAATTAGCTTTCTGAGAACATGGAGTCAGATTCATCATTCCTGCCTTTATTAGAGCATTCCTGATGAGGTCTCTGGTGTCGAGATGACCCCGAGGTATTAAAAGTCTCTTTTTCCCAGCCCCAAGACCGAAGAAGAAGTTGGGATTCCTCAGCTCTGGTTCTCAAGGTTGTTAGGGTTAGGGTTAGGTTGTTTATTGTCTCTTATCTAATACATTCTTTCTCTGACCTGCTAAAGGTCTGTCCAGCAGGTCGGGTTGAGGCACACTGACCGCCCTCAGGGCAGTGTTAGCTTTTTATACTAAAAACTACCTGTACTTTATTTACAATAATTTTCCAATACCTATCACCTGTGTTAGACAGTCTGTCTCTACTCAAAACCAATCCAAAGTGCCACCACCGGAGGAGGAGGAGGAGGAGGAGGAGGAGGAGGAGGGGTGGAGGAGGAGGAGGAGGAGGAGGAGGAGGAGGAGGAGGAGGAGGAGGAGGAGAAGGAGAAGGAGAAGGAGGAGGAGGAGGAGGAGGAGGAGGAGGAGAAGGAGGAGAAGGAGGAGAAGGAGGAGAAGGAGGAGAAGGAGGAGAAGGAGGAGAAGGAGGAGAAGGAGGAGAAAGACTGGACATGCCCAGATTCTTCAATCTTGCCTCCTGAACCCCTATTCTAACCCAAAATTCTACTTTTTCACCCTGTGATAAATTTACTAACATTCTATTCAAACCCTTGGGGCTTGTAAATCCTCACACAAAGTTGGTCATTGTTTCCCTGGGCTAAAATCAAAGGCACAGGTGTTTTTGACTCTGTGCCAGGGTCTCTGAGCCCCCTGCCAGGGTCTCGTATCACCCAGGGCAGCCAGAGGAATGTCCTGGGTTCCAACACATTCCCAGCAAATACAATATTGAGGCTGTTTTCTTTCATTTCACCCCTGGAAATTTAGGATAAGTTCTCAGCAAGTCCCTCCAGCAGTTTATGATAACTCTGCTCCTACTCCAAAACCTGATTTCAGCACAACTTGGGAGCCATCAGACAAAAAAAAATCCCACAACTTTCCAGAGGATTCTACAAGTACATCAGAAACTGGTTATTTCTGTCATTCCAGTGACCTCAGATGCCACAAACAACACAAGAAGTGACACATTTGTGTGTGAAATCTGCAGAGGAGCAGTGAAACAAAGCTGGGCTGCTGCTGCAAATATTTTCAGAGTGCTGAACTCATGATGAAGATTATGCAGGTGGTGATTCCAGCCATTGGGATTCATGGGTGCAAGTCAGAGAGGAAGGAGATGGGAGCAAATTTATCTTCCTGCTTGATCTCTGGTACAGGATTTATCAGATAATTTCACCCATTGTTTTCCTGCCTGGCTTTAGGTTTAAATTTACCTTCCATAAAAGCATCCACTTTTCATATGGGGAATCCACCACTGTTCTCAGTTGTTATCCTTAAAGCTAAATGTGCCATTTCTCATCTGCTTTTTATATTTTCTTATCTTCAAAATGGTCCAAAATCACAGAAAACGTGGTGGTATCCCAATGAGGTTGTGCTGTTCTGCAAGGGAGTGGGATCTTACTGAAATTATAAGGTAAAAATGAGATTTTGTACTTTGAAGAAGAATGAGAGCACAGTATAGAGCAGGTAGGTGTAACAGAGAGGAAGGACATGAGTTAAAATTATCCTGTTTCATTTAGGCCAATTTTTTTTTTCTCTTCTGGATTCTAAGGTACTTGGTTGCACTAAGGACATCTGCCCTTAAGGGAAATTACAGATGTAGGTTGGTTACAACACACATTGTAATTGAACACGGCTGAAGTTCTTTAAATAAAGGGTTTTTTTTAATGTATACATCCTTCATTAAAAGAAAACCTAAACCACTCACCTATATAAGAATTGAAGATGGAGCATCCAGGATTCTAGATTTTGAAGTGGAAATGGTGGAATCAATAAAAATTGGGTCACATGTAGAGGAGGGACAACCCATTTCTGAAATAAATGTTGTTTGACATGAGAAAATGACCCAACAACTGGATCTGGACTAACATTAACATATTAATTGGAAAAGTCTCCCTGCAGAAAATCTTAGATTCTCCATATTCTGCTTCGATTTTAGTTATATTTTCAGAAAACTGCATTATTCTTAAAGAATTTGTTCTTATCAGGATGGGAGTCCTTGCAGATCCTTTTCAACCTTTAGGAAGCAGTGAGATTTTCAGCAAGCACTCAAGCTCTCAGGTAGAAAATTTGCCATTCTTTTTTTTTTCTCTTTCCCTCCAGAATCTCATTTTATAAATAACCAGAAGTCGCTCAAGTTCTAAAGTGGAACATCAAACATTTCTGGAAGAGCTGGCAAAGCTGCTGAAGGCATGATAATTGTAATGAACAGCACTCCCAGAATCACTGCCTGCTTTGACTCACATCCCCTTTCACTCATGCAAGGTATGAAGTTTATACAAAGGATTAATTGATGACAAACTTGCTCCTCTATGGATTACGAGTGAGGAAGCTGTAAAAATATCAGCATCCAAACAGTGTTATCAGGCAGTACAATTGATTTGCACTGCAGAGTGCAGGATTTCAGGTGTTCTTTCAGATTGCACCTGGCTCAAACCAAACGTTAAGGAAAATGTGAAATTCTGACTGCTTCTGATGGAGAAAAATCTATGTTCTGTGGTAGTTTTTCCTTTCCATTTGAGATATTGGACTGATATGGATCACTGGTGATCATTTGATTGTGGCATAGAAAAAGATTTATTTATCTAAAACTGTCTGTAAATGAAAATATATGATCCTAATATGCATACACATGACCAAACACAGGACCAGCTCTGATTTATTCACCAATCTCTTATGAATTGAAGCCCAGAATAATAAAGGACTGAAATACAGGAAGAGGGAATAAAATGTGGGATTCAGCTTCTGTACTACCTGGAAGGAGAATAAATGCTTCCAGGAATGTGACTATTCAATTTTCTTAGGCAGCCTGTCACTGTGGGACATCAGAGTGGCAGGGCAGAAAGAGTTTCATCCTTTCTAACATTTTCAAGAAATTGCATGTATTTACACTGAATTTTAAATTATGATTAAACTGCCTAAACACCAAGGTACTGTAATATTTGATTTAAAAAAAATTAAAAATCCCAAACAAACAAAACAAACTGAAGAAATTTTTACCTATAAGAAACTGGTCAAACTAAACTGAGATTGCAATTCTTGCTCTTCTAATCTGCTCTGGTTTTGTGCAGAAAAGTGTTTAGCAAGTCTTAAGGTGTCACTGAGATGGCCAAACTCCAAAGATCAATACTTGGCTGGTTCTTGAGGCAGGCCAGTGATGTTACCTGCATTTGGTGAAGGACAGATCACCATCAAGTGAGAGTTAAATGTGGGGACAAACTGGGAAATCAACTTGTAAAAATCTTGGAATGAAATTCAAGTTTATCTTATGTTTAAAAATATGTGGGGTGGTGGAATAGAAGAAGCTCATTTTTTTCTTTGAAACAATGTAGGGATCTGGAAATACCCATGATATAGTAGTTAGTTTTGGCAAATTAATCGTCCAGGTGAATGTTTCAGGCCAGAGGTCACAAAGTAATAAGAGGTTCAGGTTGTCCAGTTCTCAGAATATCACAAAATCACCCCAGAATTTTTGAAGAGGCAGATGGCCAAAATAAAAGAGGTTGTTGCACCTCATCCCTCTGCCTGGTGGTGACTGCTTTTGACTGCAGCCATATCCTCTCAGGACTGTAGCTGCAGTGACCCCGGGATGTGTCACAAAGTCTCTTTTCCCAGCCTGGTGGTTGAAGGAGTCAGAACTCTTCAGTTCTCATTCTCAAGGTTGTTTATTGTTTCTTATCTATAAAATTATTTCTCCTGACCTGACAAGGTTCACTCAGCAGGACAGACAGAGGCACTCTGCCTGCCCCCAGGGCAGTGTTATCTTTTTATTCTAAAAACTATGTGTGCAATATTTACAATTACTTCCCAACACCTATCACCTGTGTTAGACAGTGAGCTTCTACTCTAAACCAATCTAAAAGTGCCAACATCACCCAGAAGATGGAGGTCAAGAAGAAGAAGAAGGAGAAAGACTGGACACACCCAGATTCCTCCATCTTGCCCCCTGAACCCCCATTCTAAAAACGCCCAAAAAATCTATTTTTCACCCTGTGATAAATTTACTGTCATTCTACTTAAACTTTCATGGCTTGTAATTCTTCATATAAGGTTGGTAATTGTTTTTTCCAAGGGCTGAATCAAAGGCACAGGGGTCTGGACCTCTGTGCCAAGGTCCCTGAGCCCCCTGGGCAGGGGCTCGAGCCCTCCAGGGCAGCCAGAGGAATTTCCTGGGTTCTGACAATATCCTAACAAAAAAGGAGTAATTTTTAAAAATTAGACTAGGATTAGATTAATTTGAATTTAAATAAACTGCAGTTATTCATTCTTTGGAGGAAAGAATATGTTTGCCTTGAGATGCAGCAATTTTATATTTGTGAGCATTTTTAGTCATAGATCCATTGGAGCTTGCATCATACTGGGAGAAAAACTGCACAAATGATTCGCTGGGTACTCTAAATTTCTGTGAGCAAGTAATTCATTTGCAGAGGGGTTTCATGCATTGGTTATCCTCAAGGAGACATGCAAAGGATTCAGGTGCTGGCCTTGCAGGCTTTGAATGGCACAAATATTTCAGTGATTTCTGGACAAGTCTTGCGGTGCAATGAGCTCCTGGATTCTTGGAATAACACAAAAAAGCCCCTGGTAACGTAAGGCTTTTATTTCTCAGTTTAAGCTAAAGGAATTTCAATTTCTTACACAGTACGAAAAAAAAAAAAAAAGCAAGACATTCCTCCTAGTTTCACAGAATTTATGCCTGTAGGATGAAAATTAGAAGTGTGACCACTTAAAAATATCCTGGAAATATTACTTTGATGGCTTTTCTCAGTGCCTCAGTATCAGTGACATGTTTGCTGCGTGCTTTAAGCTACTTATAAACTGCAGTGACCCGTTTCCTCTGACAAGCTTGTAATAATGTTTGTGAGTTATATAAAAAATGAGCATGGAAAATAGAGATATTCATGGAATTTGGAGCCAGAAGGAATTTTCCTTATGCCCTTGTTCTTAATCAAGTAAAATTCCTTCTGCCCAGGAAAGAATGAGAAGTTCTTATTATCAAAGTCCAATTTTTGAAGGGTCAGAATGTTAAAAAAAGTGTCAGCATAGGAAGTCATCTAACAGAGAACAGCAAGGGAAAAAATTCAAGATCTGAAGTATCATGAAGGGGGCTTTAAAGATAACATTGAAAGGAAATCTGTTTCTTAAATTTGGTCAAATATCCTCAGTTGTGTTTGTGAAAATTACAACTCCCTCTCTAGCAAACTCATGGAAGAAAATTGTTGGGTAGGACCTGCTTCAAGTCATCAGAGGGAGAGGAGTGGGCTTGTTGGATTCCTCAATGAGACCTTTTTGGCTGGCCACCTACAGGGTCTAAAGCTGGGAAAAGGACAAGGAAGGGTAAGGAAATTGGTCCTGAAGAAAAATGGGATCATGGAATGGTTTGGGCTGGGAGGGGCCTTAAAGACCATTCAGTTCCTACTCCTTCCAATGGGCAGGGACACCTTCCACTGTCCCAGACTGGATCCCAAGCCCTACCCAACCTGCCCTTGGACACTTCCAGAGATGGGGTGTCAACCTGTAAATCATCTTGTCTCAAATAATAAAAAACCTTGGGCTTACAAAAGTGCAAGTGAAATTTAAAATTAACATGACATTCCCAGAGAGAGTTGTGGCACCCAGAGTTTCACTCAGGTTCTACAAAGAAACACTAAACTGAGTCCTTCTGCCCTCTACTCCTGCTCTCAGCAGCCACAGAAAAGCAGATACTCCTGAATGTTCCAGAATTGTGAATTTGTGAAAAATGGCAGGAGAAAGACAGGAAAAAGTTCTTTGTACTTGCCCATTTTCTGGAGAACTTTTAATAGAATAGTTTCCCCTGAGACTTTCTCCAAGCTAAACAACCCCAGATCCTCTTCATAGGACTTTTGTTCCAGACCCATCTCTGGACATGCTCCAGCCCCTCAATGTCTTTCTTCAAGTAATGGGCACAGGAGTGGACAGAGGAATCAAAGTGACTGCTCACAGTACTCAAGGTGGTTTTCAAACACTTGTTAATGCTCTTTTCAAAACAAGAAAACAGATTTAGCTGAATCCATCTAAATATTTTATTGGTAGAAGGAAGAAAAATAACTTTCATATCCTGCAATTTAGGAAAGGATGGAGAAACTCCTAGGGTCCAAAAGCCCAGGTTTTAACTCATTTTCATTCCCCAGCTCTTTGATGTGCAACCAGAGAATGCTGTTAATTAAAGCAGGCCCCCAAAGGCAAAAATTGTTGTTGTGCTAAAAGCGAGAGGGAGAAAAAAGCAACCTGCATCATTTCACATTGCAAGGGAGCAGAGCAACACCCTTAAAAATTCATTTCCACAGAGTGCTCTGAAACCTGATCACTTGTCCCCAGAAAACACAACCCCTGGGCCAAATATTCAGGTGGTGTTGATCAGTGTGGCTCGCACAGGCAGGGAGGAGGCTGTGATTCATGTGAACACTTCGTGCTGCTTCTGACCAAGCCTTGGTGCTGTGGAAAACCACCACACCGGACCTGGGATCATCAGACAGCCCAGACACAACCAGCAACTTGTTTTTCATTCTTTTTGACCAAATTTGTTCCTGATTGACTTAATGTGTATTTTCTACTTTCATTCCAAAGCTGCCTGAGCTGTTTTATAACAGCTTCATGCTACAGCACGTGTGGTTTTCTCCTGTTCTTACCCCTAGTGCTGTATGTACTGTGTCCCTTTCAGCCCCCCAAGTCCCCTCAGCTTTTCCATCATCCCTCAGCTCTCCTGGTCCCCTCAGCCCCAGTGAGGTGTGTCCTGGTCCCCTCAGCTCCAATCACTCCTGGGACACTGATGTGGATGAGCAGAAAGGACTCTTTCACTGTTCAAGCACTGCTCACAGTGACATCTCAATTTTCAAGTTTTAGCCACCAAGTGAAAATATAACCCCACATGAGCCTCAGCCCTTCCCAGTCTAACTCTCCCCCAGTTAAACCAGCACCCTGGGAAAGCTGGCTGCTGCCTACCCTGGGGTCAGGCAGCTGCCTGTGCTGCCTTCCTGCACTGCCAAAACCATCTCAGAGCAGCTCTGCTCCTCAGAGGGGCTGCTAAAACCATCTCAGAGCAGCTCTGCTCCTCAGAGGGGCTGCCAAAACCATCTCAGGGCAGCTCTGCTCCTCCAGAGGGGCTGCCCAAACCATCTCAGAGCAGCTCTGCTCCTCGGAGGGGCTGCCCAAACCATCTCAGAGCAGCTCTGCTCCTCGGAGGGGCTGCCCAAACCATCCCAGAGCAGCTCTGCTCCTCCAGAGGGGCTGCCCAAACCATCTCAGAGCAGCTCTGCTCCTTGGAGGGGCTGCTCACAAGGAGCAGGAGCAGCATCAGGCACCACTGAGGCAGACACAGCCAGGCTGAACACAGCCAGTTTTGCACCCAGCTGGAGATTGGCTCCAGGTGTAAGTAGGAGCCTGTGCAGAGGGTTTCTAGGAGCAGGGAGCTCTGCTCCTGAGGCAGTAGTGGGGAAAACACAAGGAAAAACTCATCCCATCAGATGCTCCATGGAGCACTCCATGGATGTCAGAGCACCTCTCTGGGTGCTGCTCCAGGATGGAGGTGTGACCAGGGGGTGGCTGCAGGAACACAAGCAGCTGGTAGAAGATTCAATTCTTGTGGACCCTCCAGGATTCATGGGTGCCATTCATCCCAGTGTGGGGAAATCTTTGGTGTGAGAGTGCTCTGAACAGTCTTGATTGATCAAGAAGTCACCCAGCAGCTGCTTCAGATTGCTGCTCAGGTCAGGCAGTTCCTGCATTAGAAATAGGGTGAGCCAACCCAAAGACCTGGCAGCATTTTGTGCTCCATTAAGGTCTTCATCGTCCTCCTCATCCTCTCTGCTGCTGCAGTTGTCCTGCTCAAGGCAGCTGCTGGAGCTGAGCTGCTTCTGCATGCAGAATTCAAGGAGCACAGCTGCCACAGCAGCCCAAAAGAACCAGTGAAACACAGAGTGGAGGAAAGCTTTGTCCAGGGCCCTCTGCTCAACCTCCTGCCACAGCCACGACACCTCCTGCTGCAGAAACTCCTCGTGCTGCCACAGCACTGGACCATCCACATCAATCTGTGGATCTTGTGTCTGCCCAGGTAGGATGGCCAGCACAGCCAGGAGAGGATGATTGTCACAGCCACATGGAGGAGGTGGGAGGAAGGTTTATCCAACCTTTAACAGGCTTGAAGGGACGACAGACAGGACTGGAGGCAGCACAGGGCTCATCCTGCCCAGGCCACCCTGAGGGCCATCCCTGGCTGGGCTGTGCCCCATGAAAGGGCAAGAGACACCTGAGCAGAGTTATTGTGTTGGCAGGGAGCAATGATGGATCTGGCTCCATGTTCTCAGAAGGCTAATTTATTACTTTATGATACTATATTATATAAAAGAATGCTATACTAAGCTATACTAAAGAATACAGAAAGGATACTGACAGAAGGCTAAAAAGATAATATTGAAAACTCCTGACTCTCTCCAGAGTCCTGACACAGCTTGGCCCTGACTGGCCAAAGAGTGAAAACAACTCCCAGCAGAATGCAATGGAACAATCACCTGTGGGTGAACAATCTCCAAACACATTCCACATGAGCACAGCACAGGAGAAGCAAATGAGATAAGAATTGTTTTCCTTTTCTCTGAGGCTTCTCAGCTTCCCAGGAGAGAAAAACCCTGGGAGAAAGGATTTTCCCAGAGAATGTGGGTATGACACAAAGTCTCCCAAAGCACCATCCCTGCCATGCTGGAACATTCCATGGAGCCAGGGGCACCTGGCACATCCTCTGCCACCCCTGGGAGCCCCAGGGCAGGATCATGCCCTGCCCTGAGGAGCACAGCTCTTGTCCTGGGTTAGAAACATCCCCAGGCATCTGCCCCGTGCCCCACCCAGCCCAGCCTTGCTGAAAATATCTCACAACATCCAATGGCTGTCTAAAATAAGAACTGTAACCAGTTTGGGCTGAAGTTTCCCATCCTGGCATTTCCCAGCAGCCTCTTTCTAGTCTATTTAGCTTTCTTAAAGGTGGAATAATGATAAGACGAGGAGGGGACAGTTGGTTCTTTTTTCTCCTTAATTTTCTCTGACGTGCTTTATGTGCTTCAGGAAATTCCAATTAAAGAAATTATGTTCTGTTTGCCTTGCCTGAAACAGTATTTTTAAAGAAAAATCAGAACCAAATAAATCCAAATTTACTTAATTGTTACACAGCTCATCCTTTGACGCAAAGACTCAAAATCTATCAGACTTTCTTCTTTTCTATTTTCCTGCAATGCATATTATTACATCTGAAAAGTCTTTGTCTGTTCAATGAAGAGATATTGAATCATGCAATGAAGCACAGAGCCTGCACTGAACATCCTGTACTTCTTTTTTAAAGACAGTTATTCTACATGTACAGCACACTCCTACCAGATTTCTTCTGGTGTTACAAAGATGGGAAGGATTTTTCTCTCACAGCTGGATTTCAGGCAGTAAAAGCACTAATAGCTTCAAGGAAAAGATATTGAATTTGAGATTCCACAGTTAATTCAGTAATGTTGTAGTACTTTGGGCCTGAATCAAGACTTGCACAGTGTATTTAGTTGGGCCTCTTGGAAATGAAAATTTAATTTTACAAAAATTCCTCCTCATTTTTAGCTAGTGGAAGTGTTTATGGCTTATTTTGCAGGAAGGTGGACAGGATTAGAGGGTAGGAGGCAGCATACTGTGGACTAGAAGGAAAATAAATAAATGCCCAAACATTTCAGTGTTCCCCAGTGCCTCTTTTAGCAGGAAGGAGCTATTAGTTACATGCTCTAAACTTGTAAGTTTTTAAGCTTAATTTTAGTTACTTTTTTCCACTGCATGGTGGGAACCTGCAGAAATTGATGCTTTTAAAAGTACAAATCCAAACTTTTAGTTTTGCAAAGCTGTGCATGAATCAGCTCCTTCTGCCAGTCTGTCCTTCCTAAACTGTGGAATAATAATCCCTTACCAGCAAATCTCCTTCCTCCTTTTCAGGAGGCCACACTATGACTGCTTGCTCTTTCCCATCCTAGCTGTTACTTAATTTTAAATCAAATGTTTCATGGGAATGGCTCTCTTTGCTAGGAATGTTGAGATACACCCCAGTGGGTATCAAAGTAGCAAGAGCATCCAGCAGCAAGAGCTTAATTTGTTTTGTTCAAATAACATTTAGATATAAATATCAACTTTCTCCTACTCTTTTCTGGATGATATTTTTTGTTATATGAGAGAAAGTTGCCACAGAGGGGAAAAGTTTTCCCCTTTGTTGGTGTGAGCGCTGCACCACTTCTGATGCTTGAATAAAAACTGAGGGTGAACATTTCAAAAGGCAAAAGAATGATGAGTATTTTACACCAGACCCTAAAATATAAGGCAGCTTTACTTCCTGAGAAATTAGCCATGCTTCAGGAAAAAAAAAAATCTCTTCCTCTGCAAGATTAGTTTTATTTTTAATTTGTATTTTACACTTTTGTTTGGTTTGAGTACACTGGCACCCAAGCCAGGTTATCTTTTAATGTTTTAGCCATCTTATTAGCATGCTTTCCATTCAGCCAATATAGCTGAAAAAGGTAATATGCCTGCCATTAATCCTTTCCTGCTTTTTTAAAGCCAAACAAACAAATCCTGAATAATAATGTGGGATTTTCCGGTTTGGCTACAACCAGTTTCTTGCCATTCTCCTCTTTAAAAAAAATTTCCATCTGACATGCCAGCAGTGCTGTCTTGTTTTTGTTCTCATATATAATTAGAATGTCAGGAAAAATAAAAGCTTGCATCAGTTTAGTGCTGAGACAAGGGCTTTTTCTTCTGGAGGAGCAGAACATCAAGTCCTCATTAGGATTAAAATCATTAGTGTAGAAATACTCACTTGAAAATCCTTAATGTAAAGTGTTCTCTTAATGCTACAGAAGTATTTCCTTAATCAGGGCACTTTCACTTTTAAGTTTAAGGATTTAATTACAGTTTTAGCCAGTAAACGTGGAAAAATTATCCAGTACATGAAATTGTGCTAAGGGAATGTTATGGATTGGGTAAATATGATTAATAGGACCTGGACTTGGCACCAAAAGTTCAAAGGAGTGGATGCATTAAAAATATATATAAATATATATATTTATATTTATATATATACACATATACACTTTAAAAAAAAAAAAAACCCTCCAAAATATATTTTTGTTTTGAAAGTATGTTCATGAGGGAGGAAAAAGCTGAGGATTATTTAACACTTCCAGGGATCCAGGGGCAGCCACAGCTTCTCTGGGCAGCCTGTGCCATGATCTCACCACCCTCACAGGGAAGAATTTTTATCACAGATCTCATATTTGCATTTCACTTTTATTTAAAGCACCAGGGCCTTCTGAATGAAGGGAGGGTGCATTACTATTACATTTTCCAATTCAGAGTTATTTTCATAATTCTCACAAGAGGCTCCAACAACTGAAGCTCATCAGCTGACATTTAATGGATTATTTGAAATTGTGAACAGATTTGACAAATGCTTTTAAAATCCTGCTTAGTGACAAAATTCTCTCCCTTCAGGAAGGGGAAGGGACAGTAAAACCCTAATTTCTTTCTAATTCTGTTTCAAACACAAATGTTGCACCTTTGCCAGTGCACATACATAAGCATAAAGCAGGTATTTCTGTAAGAAAGAAGAAAATTGAGAGCTTGAAGTCTGTGCTCTGAGAGTCCCATCCTTTCTGTTCCTGAGTCGTGAGAGCCCTCTAGGGTTAGTTCAGGCACTAATTAGACCTCAGAAATCCCAAGAAACAGCACACAAACTGTGCCACACCACATGGCTGGGCATCCTCACACATCTGCTCCTGCAAGTTTACACACAATTTTCATCCCTCTGCTCCTAAATCCTCAGCTTAAAGAGCTTTTGTGTTAAAGCAAAATTCCCCCTTCCCTAACCAAGTGGGATCCATTTTCAATCTTGCTACAGTTATTTTTCACCCCTTATATTTCTAATCTATAATATTGCCAACTTTAACCTGTGCTGCAGCAAAGATAAATCCCTTTATTCGAGTAAAAGTATTAAAGAGTTGGACAAATCATGATATTTAAGCACCAATGGGCACCTGCCTGTAGGAGCTGGTGGCTTGCACCTTGTCAGGTTTAAGATGATATTCTCATTTTAAGATTCTTAATCATAACAAGATTAAGATTTGTTGTCTTATATTATCTGTCATTATTATTATTGAAGCCCAAAAGGCATTAAAAGAGCTGAACAAGCATTGGGCTGAGCTGCAGTTCCTTGCAGAACTTTTCCACATCTCTCCAAAGGAACTATTGGTACAAAGACAGAAAAGGATGGGCAATTCAAACCCCAACATAACCAGAACAAGCTCTTTTCCAAACTTCAGAATTCTTGTTTTGCCTTCACACATAAATCATCAGTGAGGAGACACATAAGGAAGAAAAATCAAAAGCAGCAACAAGCAGCACAGCAAAAACAAATTGAGCTTTCCTGGTATTGTTTTTTACATATATAGGCAGAGGTTTCTTGCATAAAATTTCAGGTTAAAAGTCCCAAAAGTGTGAGAAACGAGACCATACAGAGCCAAAGAGTGGGTTATAACTCCCTGTATTTCAGAGGCAGCAGTTTCACAAGAAACAAACCATTTCTCCTGTGGCCTCTTCCTGTGTCTCAGAGCTTACCCTTCCACCTAACACCCATTTTTTAACTTTCCCTTGCCAAATTCCCTTCTAAATGTCACATATTGTAACACATATGTATGCCAGGTGTGGGGGAAAGGAAGCCAATTCAAGTGGGTGATGCTGTTACTCACAGTTTAATGCCCAGCTTCAAAATACACAAAAACCCAGTATTGTGAAATACAGAAGTCTGATATTGTATTTTTCAAAGTCAGATGTTAACAGCTGTAGCCACCACTTTTTTTTTTAATAAGAAGGAAAAAAAAAGCTACTTGCAGGCCAGTTTGTGCCAGAAAGACTCAGAAAGCCAAAGGCAGAGAGAAGGAGTGCAAAATGTGCTCTTCACATCAAAATCCCTTTACAAGAAACTCAAATTACCACCTGATTCTGCTGACAGGGTGACTTAGAGACTCATGGAATCATTTAGGCTGGAAAAGACCTCTAAGATCAGAGTCCAATCCCTAACCCAGCCCTGCCAAAGCCACCACTCACCATGTCCCCAAGTGCCACATCCGCACAGCTTTTAAACCCCTCCAGGGATGGGGACTCCATCCCTGCCCTGGGCAGCTCTCTCTGAGCTGGAGAGCCCTTTTGGAGAAGAAATTTTTCCTGATATACAACCCAAAACTCCTTTGGCACAACTTGAGGCTGTTTCCTCTTGTCCTGTTACCTGGGAAGAGAAACCAAGCCCCACCTGGCTAGAGTCTTCTTTCAAGTGGTTGTGCAGAGCCACAAGGGCCCCCCTGAGCCTCCTTTTCTTCAGACTGAGCCCCTTCCCAGCTCCCTCAGCCCCTCCTGAGGCTCCAGACCCTTCCCCAGCT
This sequence comes from Fringilla coelebs, assembly GCF_963513975.1. Taxonomy (NCBI): domain Eukaryota; kingdom Metazoa; phylum Chordata; class Aves; order Passeriformes; family Fringillidae; genus Fringilla; species Fringilla coelebs. The sequence goes on from NC_140032.1 coordinate 3,568,204, forward strand.
CTGCTCCCTTCCCTGGGCTCTCTCCAGCTCCTCAATGTCTCGTCCTGAGGTGCCCAAACTGACCCCAAGATTTCATTGCTCTGCAATGCCCAGCACAGGGGACAGTCACTGCCCTAACCCTGCTGAGACAAAACTTGCACCAGTATAAAAATGCACAAAAAACCCCATATTTGTGGATATTTTAATAGTATTGTAACCTAGTGACTTTTATAATTTCTAAACCCTTAATACCATCCAGCAGGTAAAACACTGGAGCCAGAGCTCAGCAGGAACAGAACATCCTGAGTCACAACCTGAACATATTTCCCCACTCATATTTCCAAACCTCCTTTATCCCTTCCCCCCATTCCATGTGTGTAGTAAAGAGATAATGATGATTTTCTCAAAGTTTGTAGCTGATGCACTAAAAAATGAGAGCAGGGCAGAGAGCTGGACTGCAAATTCCCACTGCTGTCTTGGTACTTTCAGTCATGTGATGGTGATCACAGGGGTCTCAGGATGAGGGAAGAGACAAGAATGTTGACTCCATGTTCAGAAGGCTGATTTATTATTTTATGATATATATTATATTTAAAAAGTATACTGAAAGAATAGAAGAAAGGATTTCACCAGAAGGCAGCTAAGAATAGAAAAGGAGTGACAAAGGTTCAGACTGACTGAGACAGTCTGGACAGCTGGGCTGTGATTGGCCATGAATTAGAAACAACCACATGAGACCAATCCCAGATCCACCTGCTGCATCCCACAGCAGCAGACAATCATTGTTCACATTTTGTTCCTGAGGCCTCTCAGCTTCTCAGGAGGAAAGATCCTAAGGAAAGGATTTTTCATAAAACACGTTGATGACACAGTCACATCTTGGAAAAAATCTTCTTGACCCGTTTTCCTCACCAGTGTCCCTTCAGCTCCTGGCAGGAGGGGATGCTGAGCTGCAGCACATCCTGGATGCTCAGCTCCTTCCAGCTGAGCCAGAAGAGGGAGACCAAGGATGCACTAAGCCAGATGCCAGCTCCTTTCACTGCTCACCCTCCCTTTCAGGAGAACCCGACTGCAATGTTTGCACCTGTGTGAATGCCAATTGATGGAATTTATAATTTACAAACCAGAGTGTTGGAGCTGTGCAACCACACTGTAAAAGAACCTGACAAGGGCTAACAGCATTTTGAAATCCTCGAGATAAAAAGCCTGCACAAGCTGCTAGAATACAGCAAAACAGCCTTAATAAATATTTATTTTTAAAGCTGGGGAACTTATGTGCTAGTAGAAGAAACCTGTTTGATGTGTTGGTGGACAAGATCATACCCACAGCCGCCTGCATTCCTGGAAAATAGCCCACAGCAAGCCAGGATATTCCTGTAATTTCTATGCTCTGAATATTTGGGATTTTCTGGGTCCACAAATGATTGGCAAGAGAACCACTTTACCAGTTCTCTTGATTTGAATATGCTTTCATGAGCATTCTCATTCTTTTGCTTATTGTATGGTCAGCTTTTTATTTACACAGCCATTTGGGGAAATCCTAGAAGCCACAAAAAGGGATCAAAGCCCCTCTGTAGTGATTGGTGGAGAAACACAAAAAGAAATCCCCTGCCACTTAAATCCTGCAGAATAAGCAGATTTGTATCCAGGGCAGATGAAAAGGTGGGTGCTGGGAAGGGCTGGAAGTGACAGCAAAAAAATCTGGTGACTTCTGTAGTAAGGGAACCTATTAGGATATTGTCCTGCATTCAATTGCTCTGAGAACATTTAGGATTATGTGTGGGAGTGTCTGGAGGTATTTGTAGGAAAGCAATTGTATAATTTCCCAGCTCCTAACAAAGGATCTCATAAATTAACAGTGTTTTAAAAAAAAAAATCTCCAAAGGATGTGCAGCATCTCATTCCCTTTTATTACAAAAAAAAAAAAATAAAGTAGTGTTCTCAGAGGAAGGAAAATTAAAAAACAACTCATCAATTTCCCCATAATTCTGCTCCTAAGTTCAGCAATAATTTACCAGACCATTTCCACCAACCAAAAATTGCTTCAAGTTTTAAGGCAAAACTGGCAAACATTTTATAATCTCATTGAGATATAAATTTGCAAGAAACAACATTGCAAAATGTAAAAATAAACGTTTTACAACAATTCTAGCCGTGAATTTCCTTCACCCTATTCAACTACACTCCTTGCAAATGCTTGGATTTTGCATTCTCAAATTTTTACCCAGAGTTCACTAACAGCTATAAAAACAACCCATGTGGTTCAGTGGATTTTGGATCTGGTCAGTCCCAAATTGTTTTTCTAGATGATCAAAAAAGGAAATTTAATAAATTCATTTAGCCATGAGCTTACCAAAGAGAAGAGCTCTAGCTCCTTCCTGATTAAACTTGGAAGATACTTCAAAAAGATCAAGATATTTTTGCTTTCCTCATTTTCCAAACTTTCAGTGCAGCAATTTGGGGGTTTATGGGGAGACTGCTGGATGTGGTCACCAGGACCCAAGGAAAGGAGAGGAAATTTCTCCTGGGCAGAGAAAGCAGCACTGTGCAGGTGATCCCTGCAAACAGCAGCCTTCCAACAAAAGAAAAGCCAAATTCTCCTTGTAATGGGAACAACAAGGCTGAAAATAACATGCAGAAAATCATTCTTTGGGTCAGCAGCCCAGAGTCAGGAGATCCCAATGTCAAGTCCAGGGATTGATGCAAACACCACAAAATCTGCACCTGGTGTGAGTGGAGACAGCAGAGGAAGAGGGAATCAGCAGCTCTTTAGGTGCTGAAGTCTGATGCTCAGGTGCAGCCAAGACTTCCAAATCCCACTTCTGTCCCCCCACATGACCCCATTGTAATTTATATTCCTGCAGTACCTAATTTTCTGCCTGCCAGTGGGCACAATCAAAATCATCCAGTTACTCACAAAACTTCAGTGACATCCCAGGTTCCCTGGGCAGATTTATCTTCTGGGGCTTTCCAAAGGTAATCAAGAGGAAATCTGGGATTAGCCCTTTACACAGAGCCCTTATCTGGCTTTGTCCCACTGTTAGGGGACTCTCAGATTCGGAAAACTTCTTTTTGTTTGATTGGAAGCAGAAAAACTGTAGGTTTCCTGCAAAGATGCTGCTGCAAACGTGGTATTTGGATATATTAATCACATTGAAGTTCTTTGTTTTGTCCAAATAACTCAACTTCCAACACACCTAAGAACCAGCAAGCCAGAAGATGAGTTACTGTTTGGTCACTGTATTTTCCCAATATCTCGGCAAAGGCACAAGCTAAAACACTTCTTCCAATGAGTATTTATTTATCCAAAATTGAATTACTTCAGGTGAAGATTTTAAGAGATGTGTTTGCAGGATGGTCTGGGACTCATAGTTCTTTTCTAGGATTTGAAAACCATATCCCAGAGCTGGTCAGAGAAGAGATTTGATACCATGTTTTCTGTTTTCCACATGGTCTCTCTTCTCTTCCTTCTCCTCCTGCCTGGTTATCTTCTCAAAGGGGTAGAGGCAAGTCTGGCTTTAGTATTCAGCACAATCTGAGGGCTTACAGATGAAAATCTGAATCAAAGACAGTTTACCTAGGACCTATCTCTGCTTATTTTTTAATTTACTACAGATCAGTTGCCTAAATGCTTTAAAATCTGGACCTAAAGCTGCAAGGATTAGAACACTGATAACTAAAATGTCATCTAAGAGCTGAGTCACGTTCCTAAATGTCTTTGAAACATTTATCATGCATTATATGGCACAGCAATAATTTATTTTCAGTCTTTTTACTGCAACATTAGATGGTGGAAAAAAATTATCAAGCGGCTGCACAGCCTAATAAGGCAAGGAACCATCTCAGCAAGCAGAGAAAAACACAACTGAGCACTAATGAAAGAAATTACAGCAAAAAGGGGCAGGCACAGACTGCATTACACACATGTCAAGAAACAATTTAACAGCTGAGTAACCAGAACCAAATTATTGAGACTTGATCCCAGGAGAAATGAAATATTGTGCTGTGGTGACACCTGCTGCGCAAATCCATTCGCTCCGGAAACCACAGCTCCCCACCACGCACTCCAAAGCGCAGCTTTCCAGCCCAGAGAAGTTACCCTGAGGCCTTTCAGAATCATCAGATGTTTGCAAAGCACTCAGAGACAGCCAGAGTGTCTGGGAGGGACACCTCCCTGAGCAATTCAGCACAGGGGATTTTCATGTGTTTACAAGACTCACCCTGACACATCAAAGATGGGATTAGAGGCTTGGGAGGAGGTTTTCTCCCCAAGGACACAAGTGGCAGTGGAAGTGCTTTTCTGAGAAATATACCTTAAAATTAATTCCTTTTGCTTAGTATTGTTTAATTTTGAGGCTTTGAATGTCAAAGGTTTGTGGAGCACAAAGAACCACAGAATCATCAAGCATCAAAAGACCTTCAAGAATATCAAGTCCATCTCTTAACCCAGCACTGCCAAGGACATCACTAAATCACATCCCCAAGCACCACACCCACACATCTTTTAATTCCCTCTTGGAGTGGTAATTCCACCACTGCTCCGAGCAGTCAACCCTTTCCATGAAGAATTTTTCCCTAATATCCAACCTAAACCTCCCCTGGCACAACTTGAAGCTCTTTCCTCAAAGAAGTGACCAACATTCATCTGGCTCCAGCAGTTCTAGCTGCAAAAATTGATAAAGCCCTTGGGTCTTGTTTGGCCCAGGTCACTCCTCAGGGTCAAACCCAGAAATGTTTCTTAACATCTTGTTGTGCTCCATTATACACCCAGGAGTTCACAGCAGGTTAGGAAGCAGCCTTCTCCATAAGCACAGCCATGTGCAGCTCTCTCTTGGCACCCTTGATCCTTTCATACAACACACTCTTCTTTTTTAAAAAAGAGAAACCCAAAATATCATGAACCCTGTGTTTCCTTACTTGTGCTTTAGAGACTCTTCTGCTCAGGGACCATAAAGTTTCATGTGGGTGAAAGAGTGTCCTACCCACAAATCTGTGATATGAAAAGAGCCATTTCCAAGTAGAGGCTGCACCTTCCTCTTACCTCAATTAAAATTTAAAAAATTAACTCTTGCATTTTATAACCTCCTTTAGACCCCTTCTCTTTAGCCCAGCTGTGAAATGTACACCTGACCACTCAGTTTGGGAAGAACAGATTCACCCAGACATGATTCTTTGCTATGGGAAGAGGGTGTGCTGTAGCCAGATTAACCACAAGGCCTTGATTTTTAATTAAGGATGTCCTTATTTTTCATTCTTTTCTTTTAAACACCCCCAATTTCACCAGTCTTTTGCTGTTTAAGCTTCTATGCAGGAGAGGCATGCTGCTAACAAGAACAGTTCTCTGTAATTACCCATGCAGACCTGGTGACCTAAAAGACACATTACACCAAGCAAACATCTCCCAACAGCAAGCAGTGGGCTTGTTTACTTCCCTTGGAGCTGGTTAGGTTTAATCCTTTTTGGGTTATTTTTCAGCTAACTGATTTACAGCATCATTTTCAAAACTGAAGCTCCTTATTTCCATTTTTCCAACACCCCTCACCTCAGAGTACTTTTGGTTTGTATTTAATATTGGGGTCAGATAGCACATGTAATATTTAACATTGGGTTCAGAGAGCCTGGAAAGATTATTCTGTGCCTCATTTGATACAGAATTGAAGGCACCCAAAATACTACAAGAACCTCACTCAGTTACCTCTTGCTTTCTCTGCCTATACCCAATCACCAGCTCACACTAAATACATTTAACTTACAATGAATAATCTTCCCCTTGGAACCCTTCAGCAAATTTTCTTCCCCCTTAATCCCTTGGACACTTCTATTTGTTACCTGAGGCACCTCAGCCCAGCAGTCCCTGGGAGCAGCACGTGGGGAGCTGACAGCAGAGACTTTAAACCACCCCTCAAGCACCTTTAAAGGAGGTGGCTCAGCTGTCAGAAGCATCAGACTGGATAAGGGGAGGCAAAACACCTGAGGGTGAGTCTCTGATGAGCCTTGTGCACTGTTAACTCTTCTACAGCTGTTTCCACTGCCTGGAAATTCTGTAAATAGTTACAGGTAACAAAAGCTGTGGGCTTCTATGTGGACTTTGGTGTCAACCTAGGTCATATCTGAAACTTGTGATGCTTTCAGGTAATCTTTCTGAATTATTTTGTCATCTCTGCTAGAGAGCTACAGCTCTCCTGATTTCATGTCTTGGCTGTTATGAAGTGTGAAGGTTGCAGATTGTCACATCTGCAGAATTTTCCCCTCCCACACTTTTCTGGACTTGGGGAAGTTCATCTGAGCACGTCACTTCTCGTTTGTGCCTTTTCCCCTTTGCTGTTATGTGAAATGAGCCATTTGTCTTCTGTGGTGTTTTCAGAGACCCCCATGGAAGGGAGGGAATGATGAATCTGACTTCATCTTATCAGAAGGCTAATTTATTATTTTATGATACTATATTATATTAAAGAATGCTATACTAAACTACACTAAAGAATACAGAAAGGATACTGACAGAAGGCTAAAATTATAATAATGAAAAACCCGTGACTCCTTCCAGAGTTCTGACACAGCCGACCCTGATTGGTCATTAAGTCAAAACAATTCACATGAAACCAATGAAACAATCACCTGTTGGATAAACAACCTCCAAACCACATTCCAAAGCAGCAAAACACAGGAGAAGCAAATGAGATGATGTTGTTTTCCTTTTTCTCTGAGGCTTCTCAGCTTCCCAGGAGAGAAATCCTGGGCAAAGGGATTTTTCAGAAAATACGATGGTGACAGTCTTCCTTACATGCTGAGCAATCCCCTCATGTGCTCTCTCCTTCTCTACTTGCCTGCTGTTTATTGTCATGTGGTTGGACTGGGAAAGAAGAGAATCCTTTCATTTTGTATTTTTACAACTCAGCACAGTGGGACGATGCCCTGAGCCAGAGGCTGCAAAGCTGTAAAATAATCCAAGCCAGCAGCATGGATATGGCAGTATTTCACCCCAGTTTTCATGCAAATTGTGAAAGGTATTTAATGTCCAACACTCTCCAAGTTTGGTCAGTGTCATAAGATTTGGGTTTTCTGGTCAGAATTAGGGGAATACACTTCCTCTCTCCATCCCAGCAGGGAAAATTCCCCCTCCTGTCCCTCACTGTGCACTGCCACTTGCCAGGCTGCTGTGTGTCCCCAGACTCACTCTTTTTTCCACTTCCATGACTCCTGGATAGCTAAAGGAGACATGCACTCCTTTAAAGCTGCTTGTGGTACTGACTCCAGTTTTTTAAGCAAAAATTTGAAGGCAGCAGAGGGGATGGTGGTTATGGCTCATTTGTACATGGACAGACCCAGGAGAAGGCAAGTTCCTGCCTCTTAATCCATCAGTCAGACATAATTCACCTCAGAAATATGAACTGTCTCACTAAATCATGATAGGGCTTGGAGCAACCAGGTCCAGTGAAAGGTGCCCCATGGCAGGGGTTGGAACAGGATGGTCTTTAAGGAGCCTTCCAACCCAAACCATTCCATGATTCTGGGAAAGCAGAGGATGCTCCCTATCCCACCCATCATGCATGGAAACACGTATTTCTTGGGTTGAATCTTGCACACTGCACAGTAATTAATATCAGGAGAGAGCTCAATATTTCCACAGAGGCTGGTTGGCATTGTGGGATTGTGAGAGCATGTAAGGGGTGAAATAAATGAAATGAGTGAAATACACAAACTCACTCTGGGTCACAGACAGGGTCAAGCCAGCAGCTCATTAACATCCCAGAGTGACCCTGTCCCTGCCTGGCTCTGCCCTCTCTGGTGTTACTGAAAACACATTTCAGTGTCTTCACCCTGTGCTTTAACATTTGTTTTTTCAGTGCAGGGAAAGACAAGCAATAGATTTTCAAGGGACCCTAAGCTGTTTACTTTTTCTTCCCTCAGCTACCAGTAACTGAAGCTGTTCTTGCAGGAAGTGGATTCAAATGTGGACATTTTAACATTTAAGAACCCTCAGAGGAGGGAATAGTTGCTTAGTGAGCAGTCCACATCCATCCATCTCTGAGTCCAGGGTTTAGGAATGTTCATCTTTTATGGCCAGTGCTCATGAGATCCTGTCCTTCAGCTCATGCAGGAATGGACTGAGCTCAGTGATAATCCCAGCTAAAGCCTTTCAGTAAACACAAGTCAAGAGATTTCCCATGTAATATTTGCAGAAATTTGGGCTGGCATCTTCCCCCTGGTGCTCACAGCTGCAGCCTTTCCTGGGTTAACAGTGCCTCCCCCTTCCGCCAGCACAGCTCAGAAAGCCAAGTCAGAATTCTTGAACGGGGCATACATTTCTGCAATTAATAAATCTGCAGTAAGAGATGTGATAAGCTCTCTGGATCTTTCTCTTTAGATGCCTCAGGATCTGAGCTCAGCAGGGAAACTGCTGACTTCTGACCTTTGGCCCTTCTAGGGTCACTGGGGAGTGGAGTCAGCACCCCGGTACAAAAACAGAGAGTGAGAACTGGCAGTGCTTCCCTCATTTCCAAGAGCACCAGAAGAGACCTCTGGGGGAAAGGACAGTTAATCAGGTCCCAAAAGTGTGTGGAGCCACACTCCAGTACATGGTGAGCGTCCAAGACTGGTGTGGGAAGAGCTGCAATGGTTCAGTCAGTGGGAGTGATGGGCTGGGGTACCTGCAGAGCTGCAGATCCCCAACATCAGGAGGATGTGGAGCTGCTGTAGAGAGTCCAGAGGAGGCCACAGAGATGCTCCAAGGGCTGGAGCCCCTCTGCTCTGGAGCCAGGCTGGGAGAGCTGGGGATGTTCGCCTGGAGAAGGCTCCAGAGACGCCTCAGGGTCTCTTCTAGGGCTTAAAGGGGCTTCAGGAGAGCTGGAGAAGGGTCTTAGGACAAGGGACATGACAAAGGGAATGCCTTCAGACTTGGAAATGGCAGGGATGGATGGGATATTGGGAAGGAATTTCCCCCATGAGGGTGAGGATGCCCTGGCACTGGGTGCCCAGAGCAGCTGTGGCTGTCCCTGGATGCCTGGCAGTGCCCAAGGCCAGACTGGACAAGGCTTGGAACACCCTGGGATAGTGGGAGGTGTCCCTGCCCATGGCAGGGTTGGAACTGGATGAGCTTTGAGGTCCCTTCCAATCCAAACCTTTCTGGGATTCTGATTTTGCCTGTCTTGTGTAAGATCATGACACACCTGGAGCAGAGCTGCTCAGGTCCACGACTCCTCAGATTTCAATAAAAAGAGATGGCTAAAGGGAACAGAGATAAATCTCATCAAAACCCTCCATTTGGTTATGTTCAGATGTCTCCATGACACATTTTATCTGTGCTCAATCCTTTTGTGTTGAAAGAAAAAGAATAATTCCAGAATAATCAAAATTCAAATCACTGGGCTTGGATCCTCAACTACAAACCTTCCACCCTATCATTTTGTTTGTTTTCAATGGTATGCTCCATTAAGTAGTGACTGTGTCTGTGATTAAAAATTATTGCTTATCTTCATGCCTCATTTCGTATTTCCTGTATAGACATCCCATTCTTGATAAACAACATAGATCACCCCCCAAAATTTCCACTGGCTTATTTTAGTGAGCAAGGATCATATGTATTTTATTGTCCTTGTGTTGTCTTTCAGGCAGAAAAATATGAGTTATCATAAGGAAGACACAAGGGAGTCCTGAAAACAACAACAATTCTTCACTGGTTTAAGATATTTGCTGCACTTGAAGTAAAATTGTCAGAGATGCTTTCTCAGGGAAAGTTATCTTTTTGTTCCTCAGGCATCTTTAATCTATTTAATCTTATTTATTCTCTGGTTGTTTGGGGGTTTTTTGGGGGGGGGGTTATGTGGTTTGTTTTTTTGGTTTTTTGTTGTTTTTTATGTTTTTGGGGTTTTTTTCTTGCTTTTTTTTTCTTGCTTTTTTTTTCCCCTTCCAAATATAGAATCACAGAATGGTTAGGGACCTTGAGGATAATCTTGTTCCAACACCCTGCCATGGGCAGGGACAACTTCCACTCAAGCAGATTGATCCAAGCCCTGTCCAACCTGGCCTTGAACCCTTCCAAGGATGAGGGAATATCCTACTAAAAGCTCTAAAACCTCTCAGGTGCCCAGGAAGTATGTCTGGATACCTGCAATAGGGAAAAATGGCCTAGATCTATGTGGAATTAAAAATATTTAAATTTATTTCTATCGATCTGCTGAGATTGATCCTTAAAAAAAATTATACAAATTCAGCCTTTCTGTTTGCAAATACACTTAAAAATAGCTAAGATTTTAATTTCTTCCCCTTTCTTTACCTGCCATCCCACATCACTCAAAGTAAAGGGTCAGACCACACACAGGTCTGTCTTAGTTTGAAAGCCTTCACAGCAGCTTCAGAGCAGAGTGAGAGAGATGTCAGGTATGGATCAGGACTGACCTTTTCATCAAGACCTCATTCTGTTTGTTGTTCCCAAAAGTCTCACAGCCAGTTGCATGCACTGATTTTGTTTGCAAAGGGATCTAGAGGGTGATAATTGGAAAAGAGATTGACCTGGGCAGAACAAATGTGTGCTGCAGCTGGAACCAGCTCTTAGGGGTTTGTAAATGTGACCCTGAAAGGACAATTACATTATATCAGAATTAATAACATTTTTCCTCAAGCACGGGGAGAATCAAGTGCTGGAAGGTGGCTAAATTATTTAGTCTCACTGTGACCAGGGTGTTTTTGGTTCATCTGCCTTTTTCTCATGTTGCCCCATAACCTTTAGGGTAGAGGAAGAAGATGTGCTTCTGGTTGGTTCTTAATTTCAGTGCATGTTTCTACAAACTTCAGGAGATTAAATTTGCCACCAAGCTATGGAACATGCAAGGAGCTTCTTGTTTACTGCCCGAAGAAGTGCTTTCACCCCAGAATGCTGAGCAGGAAAAGAAAGCAGCCTTGCAACAAATCTGGCAGACCTGTGGTTCTCAGCTCCCACCTCAGACCCTGTCATTAGTGCATTTGAATTAATCCATTCCTATTTTATGTACAGGAAATATTAAACTGGAGTTGAGAGGGCTTGAAGCGACCTTGGAAGGTCAATTTGTCCATCCTCCTGCTTCAGGACAAGCACAACTTTGTGTAAACCCATTCTGTCTGCTCTGAGAATCCTCTGAGGCTGAAGATGTTCCTGCTGTCTCAGCTAATCTCTTTCAGTCCTTCTTTTTTCTGTGACCATCCTACACTCTAGGTAAACTATTTTGATGTTCTGGATGATTAAGTGCGAGTCTTTAAACTGATAATCTGATTAAATTTGCCCATAATGTGAAGTATCCTGAGACTGAACATCATTCTCCTGAATAATGAAGGTCTCCTTTCTGAGAGAAAGCATCTCTCCATCCTCCTGGACTCTTAGGGCTGCCCTAAGTGCAGGAGTTGGATTTGACTACACTTGTAGAACTCAGGAAACTCCATGATTCTGTGTGAGGTGGGCTTCCATGGCCATTGTTGTCCTTCACAGCTCATTTTTAGTCCAAGAGCCTCTGGAGCAAACCTGGCTCTGAAATCCCATTTGAACCTGGAAGCCCAAAGCTGAGGTTGGCAGTAAAAACCAACCATGGCCCAACTAATAAAAAACTGCACCCATGGGACAGCTAATTATTCCAACAAATCTCCTCTAAATATCATTCTTATTAGGACAGAATAAGACCTAAGGCTGAGAATTTCTAAGTTTCCAAATAATGCTCTGACAACGTGACTCTTCTGACCAACAAATTTATTGGTCTGACCTCATTAATCACCCAGTTTCCTGCAAGATACTGAGCAAAGACCCCTTGAACACAAAAAATACCAAGCCCAGCTGGGTTATGTTTGCCCCACCAGAGATTTCAACTATTTGCAGAAGGACATTTTAATCTATTCATGTTTTATATTAGCCTGTTTTAAATAACCGTGAAGTAGTATAAATTTGGATTTCTATTTTGGTTTAAATCACCTTTATCTTTAGTTTCATGTCTTTCAGTTGCTTTAATAGTCCTGTGATTCAAAAAAATAGAGTTATTTTTAATGGTGAAATCCAATAATGTGCAAAAAAAATATTATGGATTCAACAGAACAGTTCTGGGTAAACAATTTTTGGTTTGTTCATGTGGGTGAGCAACCCTCTAAGTTTCCATGACCAGAAAACCTCCAAAGGACAATTTTTTTTCTCCAGATTTATAACAAAATTCTGCAAAATAACCATATCCCATTGTGTTTGCTCAAAAGGATTGTGAAATTGTGAGCTGAGCCTGGCATTTGGATGGGATGCAGCCTGTAACAAGATGCAGATACAGGGAATTCTTTTGGGCAGGGGCTCAATGCCAAAAGGCTTAATTTAGTCTAATACAGACACATGATCCAGTGTCATGTGCATGAATGGTTTAGTGAAAGTAATTATTTGAGTAATGGGGTCTTTTGAAGGGCTATAGGGTAAAAAGGGTGAGAAAACAAGAGGGTAAATAACTCCAGAGATGTAACCAAAGTAAATATGTAGAGCTCAGTATCTGAACTGCTTGCACTGAGCACATCAAGATCACACTGGAAAAAACAGATGGTGTAATTCAGAGTACAACAGATTTAGGCAGTTAAATGGCTTTGGAAATCTTTGCCATGAAAACCTCTCAACAAAAAAAATCCTATCGCAAATTCAAAAAGGAAAATGTGGTAGGTTTTTCTTCATTGTACTCATATAATAGGAGTGATTTTATTAAGGAAATAAAATCCTAGTTGCAAGTAGGCATAAAATAATAAAATGCTACTTGCAAACTGAAAGAGGGGAAATTTAGGCTACATATATGGAATAAATTCTCCCCTGTGAGGGTGAGGAGGCACTGGCACAGAGAAGCTGTGGCTGCCCTTGCATCCCTGGAAGTGCCCAAGGCCAGGTTGGACAGGGTCTGGAGCACCCTGGGATAGTGGAAGGTGTCCCTGCCATGGCAGGGAGTGGAATGAGATGATCTCTATGTCCCTGCCCACCCAAAAAATTCTGTAACTCTGGGAGTCTCTATAAATCATTGGGAAGGTTTTGATGCAAGTAGCAACACCTCTTCTCTGATTAATAGGTGTGTATCACAAATGCACACTTTATCATAGTTTTTGAATAAATAAAATGCTTTGAACATTTTGAAAATATCTCATGTTTTGAAACTTTTTTAGTCCACTTTTTCCTCTCTACAGACACTTACCAAACCTGTGGATGTTGCTCTCTCTGATCTTCCCCTGACTGTCACCTTTTTGACATTGACTCAGGGCTTAAAAGAGAAGTGTTTTCAGAGAGAACACAATGAGGTTTGATGAATCCCATGAGAAAATTGCAGGGAGGAAGGAATCAGACTCAGATTGCCTCATTTTCACAAAATGCAGACAGACAGAATGCATCTGTATGAAATATTACTCATAATTTTTAGCCAGGTGATGACAAAGCAAAAGTGAGAACAGTGCATTTCTAACGACAAGCGAGACCATTTCTGGGAGACAGAGCAGACCAAGAAAGAGGCTCTGTGGGACATTGTCCTGATTTTGGCTGGGATAGAGATAATTTTCTTCCCAGTAGCTGGCACAGTGCTGTGTTTTGAATTCAGTATGGAAATAATGTTGATAACCCACTGATGTTTTAGTTCTTACGAAGTCATGCTTAATCTACATCAAGGACTTTTTGGTTCTGCAAGGGAGCGTGGCCAGGACAGTTGGATAAATTTGCCAAGGGAATATTCCAGTCCATAGAACATCATTCTAATATTTAACCTGGAAGACTTGACCAGGAGGGGACAAGGGGACAATCACTGCTGGGGGAAGGACTGGTGTCATCTCCTTCTCCTTCTTCTTCTTCATTCTTCTTCTTCTTCTTGCTCTTCTTCTTTCTTCTTCTTCCTTCTTCTTTCTTCTCCTCCTTCTCCTTCTTCTTCTCATCCTTCCTTTATCATTATAATTACTATTTCAATTATTAAACTGTTTCTATCTCAACCTATGGGGTTTTGGGTTTTTTCCTGATTTTCCTCCCCATCCCACCATGGAGGGGAGCAGGGGCAGGGTGACCAAGGGCCTGTGTGGTTCTTGGTTGCTGGCTAGGGTTCAACCATGACAGACATCTATTATTGTATTTGCAGGGATGCCCTGACAAAGGAAGGAATGATGAATCTGACTCCATGTTCTCAGAAGGTTAATTTAGTATTTTAAGATATTATACTAAAGAATGCTATACCATACTATGCTAAAGAATACAGAAAGGATACTGACAGAAGGCTAAAAAGATAATAATGAAAACTCCTGACTCTCTCCAGAGCCCTGACACAGCCTGGCCCTGATTGGCCAAAGAGTGAAAACAACTCCCAGCAGAATGCAATGGAACAATCACCTGTGGGTGAACAATCTCCAAACACATTCCACATGAGCACAACACAGGAGGAGCAAATGAGATAAGAATTGTTTTCCTTTTCTCTGAGGCATCTCAGCTTCCCAGCAGAAAAATCCTGGGTGAAGGGATTTTTTCAGAGAATGTGAATGCCACAATCTATGGCTAGGCTATCAATCACATTCACAGACAGGGAGTATTTAAACTCTGGTGTGAATTTCCACAAAAAGTTTCATGGTTCAGGCCATCAGCAGTGTAACAGACTCTTAGAGTGAGAGCTGTGATTGCAGGGTGAGGAGTGAGCTCTAAATCAAAAAGTACAGCAGCCTCCTCTCCTTGAGGAAGGTGCTGTGATCAGTAAATTCAGGTTGAACAGCCAAGGCAGAAGGCAGAGGACCGAACCAGAACTAACTTCCTTTAGAAAAATTGCCTGGTGCAACTGAACAGAAACAGTGCAATGCATCCCATTGCTTCTTTAAATTACCAGTTGAATTGAAATAATTTGGTAGTTTATTTCATTTTTTGCATGTCAGACACAATATTTGGCCATATGAAATCAGAAAGTAAAGATATAGCAAAATGTGTAACATAACACTCATTACAACACGGAGCATGTGAAAAATATAGCATTTTGTCATGGAAGGATGAAGAAATCCTTCAAACAAGAAGCTGAAATTTGTCAACACCGACTGAATATATACATTTGGAGCATTACTGGGCTGGTGTCCACATTATGCAAAATCTCCCAGGACAATCCTGGAGAAATAAAGAAATGAGCTGTAAAAGTTTCTGGAGGCTGTGAGAAATTGATAAACTCTTATCAAAAAGGAACATGAGGAAGAAAACTTGATTATCAGCATTATTTAGAAGAAGAATGCATTATAATTAGATAATAATTACAATAATGTGACTTTTTCTGTGGGGAGATAACCACAAATGCAGAGTAGTTTTTTAGGTTGGGAAGGAAAATATTAGTGAGAAACAACAGCTGGAAAAGTTAAACTAGGGGTATTCCAGTGACTGGAAGGACAGAGATTTTTGAGTCAAACAAGGTCCCAAAGGAGTCAGCAGAATTTCCATCTTTGGCTCTCCATGGATCAGGACTGGATGTTTTTCTGGAAGCAGTGCAGGACAAGTGGGTGAGCTCTCATGAGTTTTGTTCTGCAGTCTGTCACCATGATTGATCTGCTGGTCCCTTCTGCCCATTAACTGGGTGTTTATTAATCTCACAGAATTCCCAGAGCCCCATCCCAGCAATGCACAGAGCTCAATTAAAAACCTCTGCTGGATCATTCTTGTCCCATGATTAGTCTGACTCTGTGGGCCAAAAGCAATATATTTTCACAGCTCACTCTTCTCTAAACACTGGAACAGCATTTCAATGTGAAGTTTCATGTTGACCTTCATATTACCCTCATGGTTTTTATTTTTCAATTCATTTCTTGTCATTAAGGGTTATTAAAAGTTGTTTTCACTTGAGTTGTGGATGAACTTTGTCTCCAAGAGTCAGATTGTCTTTTTTATTTCTATTTTGACAGTTAGTGACTTTTAAAACAAGTGTCTGTGCATTGGTAAACAGAAAAAAAGAGTTCATAAAATCCTAGACTGGTTTGGATTGGAAGGAACCTTAAAGATCATCTTGTTCCAACATGTTGAGCAGAAGCCCAAATAAAATCTTGCGTAGTGCTTTGTGCAGTGAAGTGTTTAATTAAAAATTAAAGAAAATTTTTAGAGCTTTCCCATTATAATCAGATATTTTTTAGTAGTGAGGAGGAGATAGATAAATCCTTTCTGGTTAAGCACATACCATTTTCTCCATCAGCAGCTACAATTTTCTGTAAGATATCATCACACTGTGATGATTTCCTGAGCAGCTCTTGCTGGAAGATGAAGTTTGCTTAAGAAATGCAAAATGCCCACAT
The DNA here is from genome assembly GCF_963513975.1 of Fringilla coelebs. Lineage (NCBI taxonomy): Eukaryota > Metazoa > Chordata > Aves > Passeriformes > Fringillidae > Fringilla > Fringilla coelebs. Next base: position 3,584,434 of record NC_140032.1, read on the forward strand.
GCACAATTTTCTGTCATCATTTTCCCTCCTCTAGCAGGTAGAATCAACTTCCTCAGCAGCTGCAAGTCTATCCCAAAGCTCTGTGAACCATCTCCTGATACCTGTGCCTGCTTTCCCCAAGCCAGCTTGATTATCTTTTTTTAAAAAGATGTTGGAAATTAATTCACTGGCCCTTCACTGAAAAATGGTTTTAGCTGCTGTGTGTGCAGAACTGTAAAACAGAGGAGCTGCTGAATCAAGCCACCCAAACCCCATTCACTTCCCCTGCACAACTTTCTGTAGCCATGATATTTTATGAAAAATCCTTTCCTTAGGATTTTTCCTCCTGAGAAGCTGAGAGGCCTCAGGAACAAAATGCAAACAATGATTATCTGCTGCTGTGGAATGCAACAGGTGGATCTGGGATTGGTCTCGTGTGGTTGTTTCTAATTCATGGCCAATCCCAATCCAGCTGTCCAGACTGTCTTGGTCAGAGACAAACCTTTGTTGTTCATTCCTTTTCTATTCTTAGCTAGCCTTCTGATGAAATCCTTTCTTCTATTCTTTTAGTATAGTTTTTAATATAATGTATATCATAAAATAATAAATCAGCCTTCTGAACATGGAGTCAACTTTCTCATCTCTTCCCTCATCCTGGGACCCCTGTGATCACTGTCACAACTTTCCATCCTTTTATTGCTACCATCACCCTCTTTCTGCCCAAACCAAGGCCACCACTGCTCTCCCAGGACAATGCTGACCCACAGACACTTTATTCAGGCCCAGAGTCTCCTTGGGACAGGACAGGAGGAAGCAGCCTTGTGGTATTTTCAGACCCCCCTGTCGAAGGGAGGAAATGCTGAATCTGACTCCATAATCTCAGAAGGCTAATTTATTATTTTGTGTTACTATATTATATTGAAGAATGCTATGCTAAACTATACGAAAGAATACAGAAAGGATACAGGCAGAAGGCTAAAAGATAATAATGAGAAACTTGTGACTCTCTCCAGAGTCCTGACAGAGCTGGGCCATAACTGGTCAATAAGTCAAAGCAATTCACATGAAACCAATCAAACATGCACCTGTGGGTGAACAATCTCCAAACACATTCCAAAGCAGCATAACACAGGAGAAGCAAATGAGATAAGAATTTTTTTTTCCTTTTTCTCTGAGGCTTCTCAGCTTCCCAGGGGAAAAATCCTGGGCAAAACGATTTTTCAGAAAATATGACAGTGACACAGCCTCACGTTGCATCAGGGGAGGTTTAGATTGCTAACAAAAAAAAAAAAATCTTCATGGAAAGGGCTGTTAAACACTGGAACAAGATTCTCAGGGCAGTGCTGGAGTCACCACCCCCAAAAGTGTTGAAAAATAACCCCAAATATGAGAATATGGCGCACGAGGACATGATTTACTGATGAACATGGTGGTGGTGCTGTGTTGACAGTCGGACTTGGTGATCTCAGAGGTCTTTCCCAACTTTAATGATTCTGTAAGGCCTTGAGGTGCCCATTTGGATTGTTCCAGCTCTGGAGGGTGAGAACAAGGTGCTGTTCCCACAGTCTCCTGTGGCTGGCAGGGCTCTGCTGCAGCCAAAATTCCCAAAAGTGCCCCAGAGAAGGCTGCTTGGTCTGTGGTGTGCAGCAGCTGGGTCACAGTGACAGGAGAATTAAAAGAGGACAGTCAGCTATCTGGAATCTTCCTTAAGACACCTTTCTTTACATCAAATGTGTTCTGCATCTATTTTTTTTAAGGTGTTTGTGATTCATTTGGGTGCAGCAGAGAACTTCCAAAGATATTTTGTTTTCTCTGTCCTGTTTTACTAATTTCAGAAGGTCCTGCCAAGCAGGTGTCTTTAAAGATTTTTTTTTTAACATAAATGTTGTTACACAGAAAAGCAGAGGATGTTATTTCTTAACAAGATTTTCTTCTACTCCCCTCCTGATAATGACTCTGAGAATGAAAATAATCCAGACTGACAGGTCCTCCCTGCCTGTAGTTCAGCATGCAGAGAAATAACATAAGGCTCCTTAAAAGTAAAGTGATGAAAGCCACGGCTGCTTCAGAATCACTCAGAGCAGAGGAACAAGATGGTGCTTTGAGCAGAACCTATTTCTTGAAATAATCTGACTCCAACAAGTGGATAAAAGTTTGTGTCATTTCTGTTGCAGAATTTCATCATATCATGTATAAGACTCTTGGAAGTTTTATTCCTGGAAAGTTCAGCTGTGACTGAAAGACTTGAGAGAGAGGGATTAAAAAATATTCCCCAAAACCTCTGAGCCAAAGATGTGGTATTGAATTTAAACTCATTTTCAGAGAGGATCACATTTAGATGCGTTGCACAGAGATGTATTAATTTTTTGGATAACCACATTACTCAAAGCAGTTTAGCAACAGGCAGAAGGGAACTGCCTCAAGACATTGCAAATGCTTGTTATAACCCTGCAATGCATTTGGAAAGCTGTAAAAATAATAATAAAGCTTCCCAATAGCTGGCAGAGCTAAGAGAAAAGCTAAAACAAATGAAATATAAAGCAGAACAGTTATGAAATAAAATCTGGACATCTCAGGCTGCACCCTGCAGTGTCTACTTTGGGGAAAAAAAAAGGACATTATGTGGCTGATTGAAATAATGGTTTCACTGGAGTGAAAGCTGCCAGGTTGATTGCCAAATTCACTTCCTGTGAAGTTTTCTGTGCTAAAAGTGTCTCTGAGGTGCTCCTCGCTGTGGTAGGGAGAGTGGCACATCCTCACACGTTGATAGCACACCCTTCTCTCCTCTGATGGGAAAATTCCAATGGCACCCAGGTAAGACTCCCACCCAGGGCAGCCTCATCCCTCTCAGCCTTGGCAGGGAGTTCAGGCAGCACACAGAGATTGTGTGTGATGGTCACAAAAAAAAACAACCCAGCCTTAAAATGTGCCTCAACAAAGCTCATCAACTCTGCTTCTGTTCCAGTGGAGACAGAAAAAGATGGTTATCAGAGGATGAAGTCTTTGGCAATCATCTATCCAACAGGGGGGTTTTTTTGATCCTAAAGCATTATTTTTTCATTGTTTCTTTCTAGTCCCAAGAAACTGCTTGCTGAGAAAACAGCGATTTAAGAGACTGTTCTGGCATCTCATGTTGGGCTGTCAACCCTCAGAACTTATAAATATGGAATAAAATTTCACATATAAGTTGGCACATACAGATTATGGTTCAGTTTGTGTTGACAGAAGTACTTTCAACCACAGAAGATTTTTCCTTTGATCTGTTTTACCCTTTCCCACCAATACCAGAGATTTTATTGCACCTCTCAATCAGAAGCTGGGATTATGGTGATGATTGACATGTGGAAGGATCTTCCACAAGGCTCTGCAAGGCCTTGCAAAAGAATAAACTGTCTGAAACTACTCCCATATGTGACTCTTTCTTTTTTTCCTGGAATGTTTCTTGACCTGAGTAATGTCTTATCCCTGAGGTGATAGACATTCATGGGAGAAAAGCTACATCTCCCCAGAAGAAAGTGTGTTAGCATTGTATCCATGAAGAGTGTTGAAGCAAAAGATGCTTTAACCGAACAGCTGGACACAGACAGCAAATAGTTTCCTCTTCAGGAGCTTTTTACATAAATCCCATGAGGTTTTTTTGCATTTACCAGTTTTGTTACAGACCATTTTGTCACATTTAAAATGGCCTTTGAGGCGTTTTTAGAGAGCTATTACTCAGTGTCAGGCTGGCAGGGATATTTCAGACACAGCACTGAGCACCCACAATGAAGATTGCAGCAAATAGGGCTGAGCTCTTCAGAGACACAGAGAGGGAGCATTAGCAAAGGGAAAGCTGCCAGGCTTCTCAGAGGAGCAGAAGTAATTCTTTCATCACTGCTCTTGCTGATTCCCAGTCTGGGCTGTGTTTATAATAAACAGGGGGGTTGATTTATAAGAAATCCAAAGAGGTTTTTGCTGTGCAGCCTCTGAGTTTGAATCTGTGAAATATGACTATAACCACCAAGAGAGTGGCAATTATCATATTGGGGTTTTTACATCTTCATTTCTTGGAAAGAATCTCCCTTTCAGTACTTCTTCCTCTTCTTTAATGCTCACCCTTCTCTTTGAATTTAGTGGATGCCACATGAAGATTGTTTATTCACCTTAAAAGTTAATTTGTTCTCAAGCTTCTTCATCCTCTTGGCATGCTCACAGCTTCTGCACATCCCATGGATGGGTTCAAGTTGGCTCTTTGGAAAGCTCCTGAGGTTCATTTCCCACTAAGAGAGACTTATTCTGTCTTTCTCTCCATGAAAAGCCAAAATGAGTAGAGGATGCTGTCCTCCTGTTGAGGCTTCTTTCCTACCAGGATGCAAAGAAAATTGTAAAATAACAGCAATGTGTTGTAGCATTAGTTGAGGAACCAAGAGAGAGTTTGAGTTGGAGTGTTAGAAGGAAAAATGTGTAAACCTTGTGCCTGGGACTCCTGGCTCTTCCTCATTCCTGGGCTCCATCAGTAAAAAAATTACAAATAATCAAAAATATTTTGGATTAGAAAGTTTTACAGTGAACCTCAGTGAATAACATCGACATACATAAAATTCCAGGCTTGCCTCTTGGTAATTAAGTAATTATTTGGGGGAGAAACAGTGAAGATGCCATTATCATCTATGATAAAATCTAAAGTGATTTAGGCTCAGTGCCATGAATTTTAGCAGCACTTCAATGATTTCCAGGCATTTCTATCTTTTAATACATCTGAGCTCTTCTCAAAAAGAAGAGAACAAACTATTCTTACCACTCAGAATTCTGTTTAGAGATGGAAAAATGGCTGTTTTCAAACTCTCAGTGGAAGAAAGAAAAAAGCAGACAATATTGTTTAACAAAAATAAACGGGGGTTTGGAATCAGTGTAGTTTACAGGGAAGTTGGTTCCAGCTCTTGCTAAAACATTTTCATTCAGATTTCTTGTCTCAAAGAATTTCTGAGCACAAATAAATATTTGTGGCATTTTTTAATTAGATAAATATTACATATATCACTTATCATATATCATATATCATATAAAGGGTTGTGATTGTTAGGTAAAAGTTCCAGGGAGCAGCCAAGTAACTCAGTACTTCTCATGGTTTTTTTTTTTAATTCCAATCACACCACATTGGAATATATATTGAAAATAACTAATATATTGATATATTGAAAATAACTAAAAGATGCAATAAACTTTTTTTTTCTAGGATGGACGTTGTCACTTTGCTTTTCTTTTCAGAAAATTTTGAATCCATCATCTAAGTGAAGCTTCTGAGAATACAGGCTTTGGACTATGAATAAAAATATAAATAACTGCAGAACTGGCCCACTGGAAGGAGAGAGTGCACACTAAAGCTGTGTGAATTGATCTAAGTGATTAATTTCATTTTTGTTTTCTTGCAATTTCGGAGTAATTACTCCCATTTAGTCCAAATATTGCACTGAGAACCAAAGGGCAGCTAATGGGGCTTCTCCTCAGGCTTCAAAAGCAGCCAAGCCAAACCCACAGCAGGAGGAAGGAGCTCATAACCCATCCCTCACTCCCTAAGTCAGGTCACAGCGCTTTTAATGTGCCACATTTCAATAACTATGTCCCTGCATGTCCCACATCCACCTCATTTCTGTAGCCACTCCAAATCCTCTGCTGCTTATTGCAAAATGATGGAGTTCTGTACTTCTGCTCTGGAGTGAGGTGTGCAGCCCTTTCCAAGTGGCTGCAGGACATTTATTTGCACAACAAAGGGGTTCATTTGGCTGCACTGAGATTTTTGGCCTTGCTGGCTGCTCCCCCTGATCCTCTGCAGCACAGCTGCCACCATGCTGAGACCAGGGAGACGTGATCCAATTCCATTTGTGATTCTGGGAGATGAGATCCAACTCCACTTGTGATTCAGGGAGACATGATCCAATTCCATTTGTGATTCTGGAAAATGTGATCCAATTCCATTCTGGGAGATGTGATCCAATTCCATTTGTGATTCTGGGAGACGTGATCCAATTCCATTTGTGATTCTGGGAGATGTGATCTGTCACATTCACATTTTCTGAAAAATCCCTTTGCCCAGGATTTTTCTCCTGGGAAGCTGAGAAGCCTCAGAGAAAAGGAAAACAATTCTTTTCTCATTTGCTTCTCCTGTGCTGTGCTCATGTGGAATGTGTTTGGAGATTGTTCACCCACAGGTGATTGTTCCATTGCATTCTGCTGGGAGTTGTTTTCACTCTTTGGCCAGTCGGGGCCAAGCTGTGTCAGGGCTCTGGAGAGAGTCAGGAGTTTTCATTATTATCTTTTTAGCCTTCTGTAAGTGTCCTTTCTGTATTCTTTAGTATAGTATAGTATAGTATAGTATAGTATAGTATAGTATTCTTTAATATAATATAGTATTATAAAATAATAAATTAGCCTTCTGAGAACATGGAGTCAGATCCATCATTCCTTCCCTTGTCTGGTGGAAAAGCACATACAATAGTGATCCATCTCCCCTTGTGATTCTGGGAGATGTGATCCAACTCCACTTGTGATTCCGAGTGCAAACTCCCAAACAAGCTCTAATGCAATCCAATTAGGTGAGGCAGGAAAGCAGAGCAGGAATCTTGATTAGCATCTACATGCATTAGCATTTGCAGCAGACCAGACAAAGTAATAAGCTGTTCCCAAAATAAGAGAGTGGCGTGTGTGGCACACATAAAATAGTGATTAAAACCTTGTAGCTTCATTGTCAGTGTCTGCATGTTGAAAGCCTGCTCACAAGGTCCCCTGCTCCATCCTCTGTGGTGTGGTGTGTGTTCCCTCCTTGCTGCAAGGACAGCTGTGACAATGCCTTGGCCTCATCCTCACGGATTCAGTGGAGCTGGGTTGTTGTACAAAAAGCTGGAATGTGCTTCTCTCTGGTTTCTGTTATTATTCATAGAATCATGGGATGGTTTGGGTTGGAAGGGACTTTGAAGACCATCCAGTTTTGACCCCCCTCTTCCATGGGCAGGGACACATCCCACCATCCCAGGGTGCTCCAAGCCCCATCCAACCTGGTCTTGGACACTTCCAGGGATCCAGGGGCAGCCACAGCTTCTCTGGGCACCCTGTGCCAGGGCCTCCCCAACCTCACAGGGAAGAATTTTTCCTAATACCTAATCTAAATCTACAGTCTTTCAGTTTGAAGCCATTTCCCCCTGTCCTGTCGCTACATCAAGTGTCCTTCTCCAAAGACTGAAAGGCTGCTATGAGGTGTCCATGCAACCTCCAAGACAGGAAAAGCATTTTTTGTGTTTGTATGGAATTTATTGTATTTCAATTTCTGCCCATTGCTTCTTGTCCATTCAAGGGGCACCACCAGAGAAAAATCTGGGTCCCCACATCAGGTACTCATCAGCTACAATTCCTGTTACTAATACCTTCTCTCCTGGAGGACAAACAGCCCTAATTGACTCAGCATCTCCTCATGTGACAGATGCTCCAAGCCTTTAGTCACCTTCAGGGACCTTCACAGGATCCTCTCTCACGTGTTCTTGCTGCTCTTGTGCTTGGGATCCCAAACTGGCCAAGCAGGGAGGTCTCACCAGTGCTGAGTAGTGAGGAACCTCCACGTGGTGCCCTGATCTGGGGCATTTTGAGGGTGGGGTGAAGCCAGCACACCTTCACATATCCCTAAAACTGCCCCACAGCCCCATCAGCTCTCAGGAAGGAAAGTCCTCACTCTGCACTGGGCTTTGCACAGATCCTTAAATCTGCCATGTTGTGCCAGACCAGGCTTGTTTTTATTCTCAATCCAGCTAGTTTTCACAAAGAATTTTTCATCCAACATATTTATTTCTACTAAACATGTGTCAAGAATTCTGCAGCTGTGCTTGGAACACGTTAAGCACAGTCCTCTATGTTCAGTCTAAACAGAACAAGATTTCTCAGATATCAGCTGAGGGAAAAGCCCTCCAAGGAGATTTACTTGCCCACCTTTGAAACATCATTGTCATTCCCAGAGTAAGATTCCTTGGAAAGAAATTGAAATCTCTAGCCTGAGGCAAGTCTTTCAGCTCAGAGTGCTGCCAACCTAAAATATTTTCTTGTAGCTTGGTCACAGAAGAAAGTCAACCCAGCCCAAATTCATGCAGGCTGTCTGTTCTACTTGTGAAACTCTAATACCTCTACCACAAGCCTTTCCTCCACAGTCATTTCAAGGCTTTTAATTTTGCCAAAATAGCACAGAATGTGCTCATATTTCCCCTCTTGGCTCGAATACAGCACTGGTTGTGTCCATGATAGGGGGAGGACACACTGTCAGTATTGCATTGCTCCTGCTGGGGATGGGCCAAACTATTAAAACAAATCAGTTTCCAGAATATTTGTTCATTTCTATGACTGAAAATTTAATATTTCTGGGGAAATTCTGGTGTGTCTGCATGAAGAAATTCCTGTATGGTAATTCTGGCCAAGAACTAGATTCTGGCACAATCAGTTTCAGTCTTATATGTTTATTTTTTAAAGTCCAAACCTGGATACCTATCAGGGAATCTCAGAGGAATCCAATCAAAACCAGATCCCTGACAAACAAAATGTAGATATATATTTTGCAAGTTCAATCATTCCCTTCCTTCCATCTTTATTTTCCCCTCTCTCCAGTGAGAATAAACCCACGAAGTCAAAATTAGGGGTGAGTCACCATCTTTGAAAACTCTCTGGAAATCTCTAAAAAAATTAATCTCTCCGAAAATCTTTTCTCATTGGTTTACCTCACACTTGTGGCATTTGGGAGACCAAGATTCAAATATGATCCAGATAGTAAAGATCATTTTTCTTAACCTAAAGGACTTAAAGGTGAGAAATGTCAAAAATCTTCTGTTGAGGTGCTAAGTTTCAAGTTCTACTCCTGTTCCTTTTTTAAACAAGTGGCTTTCGAAAATCATTCTGTCTCTGTGTGGGTTTTTTTTTTTTGTTTTACAGAAAGGTACTAATGTATTCACACACTTCAGGCTGCCATCAGTGTTTCATTTAAGACTTTCAAGTGGCTTTTCTGTGGTGTGAACACGGTTTCAATGACAAACCCAAACAGTAGGATCTGGAAAGAATCCTAAAACTGCAAAATACTTTCCAAGAGGCAAGCAGTCACTTTTAAAGTACTTGGATGTGGTCAAGCAAGGATGGTCAGAAAATGAACTAACACCAAAGGGGTATTGGGGACAGCCAAAGGTGACACAGACTCCATCCTCAGAAGGCATGAAAAGACATTTTATTATAAGAAATCTACAGTTCTTATAGAAACAATGGTGGACCTAAGACCTGATTGGCCTTTAGGAATCTTCTCTCACACTCTTGGTGAACTATGGATAGCACACTCTGGAGAACCATATCTATAAACAATGGTTACAGAAAGAGAGATAATATTTGTTTGAATCATTTTCTCTAAGTTTCTCACAGCTTCTACACAGCTTCCCAGGATTTTCCTGGGAGAACCATGTCTCTCTCTGTTCAGAGGATATGTGATTACTACAAACTTCAGCAAAGATTGGTGAGGGAAAGCTGCTCATCAACCTTAAGCTGAAGGAGGGCAGGGTTGGATGGGATATTGGAACAAATTCCTGGCTGTGAGGATGGGGAGGTCCTCAGCTTGCCCAGAGGAGCTGTGGCTGCCCCAGGATGCCTGGCAGTGCCCAAGGCCAGGCTGGATGGGGCTGGGAGCACCCTGGGACAGTGGAAGGTGTCCCTGCCCATGGCAGGGGTGGCACTGGATGAGCTTTGATGTCCCTTCCAACCCAAACCATTCCATGATTCCATGATTTATTTTCTCCTGGGAGTTATTTGAAATGCTGACTTTCCCGTCAATGTTGTCCCAAAATTTTACTCCTAACTGACCAAAGAACTCTTTCTAAATCCCCACAACCTTCTGCCCCAAAATGCACTTTGCAGCTCACAAGACATGCTTGCACCGTGCTTCTTCTTCTGGAAACTCTGGAAAAATCAGCAATATTTCATCTCTGATTATATTTTCCCATTCAAAGTCAGGTCTGCTAGGAAAGGTGTGGGGGGTTTGGCCACTGTGGGGCACCTTGGTTGATTTGGGTACTGGAAAAGATTTGTGAGTAGGAGTGAAACCAGCCTTGATATTCCCAAGTGGATGAATCATACACAAGTTCTGAGCATCTGAAATTTCCATGTTGCTCTCATTATTATAAGCCCATTTATATTTCATAAAATAGAAGATTAGAATTCCAGTGAAATGAGCTCAGAAAACCACTATAAAGGAGTCTGGGAGACTGAGGCTGGAATGACTAGGGCACCATTTTCTATTCAGTTCTATCTTCCTCTTTCTTTTATTTCTGGGAAAGAATCTTGTAAAGTGGTTTATATTTACTCTGGAAGGTAATTGAATATGCTGGTCATACAGCTTGACAAGGACTCTTTTGTGGAAAAAGAATTTATTTACTGATAAATTGACCAGCTAATCTGTTTTTTATTACAGAGTTTTTTCACAAGTACTGCTGGCCAGGTTGCAATCTCCCTTCTAAAAACTGTGCTTTTTCCTGTGTTGGTGAGTCATTTTAATAGTTACAAAGTCACCACTTGCAGCTACCAGCTATGAAATTGTTCTGAACAACTTAAAAAAAAAATTAATATAAAAAGTCAGCTTCTTCTTTGTAATTTTTTTTCTTTGTATCCTTACCCTCCCAAACTGAGTAAATCAACAAAAGTTCAGTGTCTGTGTTTCCAAGTTACACCAGGGCATACTTAGATGGATGTTGGGAAAAATTTCTTTATGGAAATGGACTTTTCCATTTTCTTTACAGGAAAGCCCCCAGGATGGGGACTCCAACACTCCAGGGCAGTGTTTGGGTCCCCATCCCTGGAAGGATTTAAAGCCATGTGGATGTGGCACTTGGGGACAGGGGCTAGGGGTGGCCTTGGCAGTGTTGGGGGAATGGTTGGACTGGATGATCTTAGAAAGATTTTCCAACTTCAACAATTCTGTGATTCTATGAATATTGAGTTTTGTCATGATGTTTGAGCAGGAAAAGAACTTTAGCATCACTCTTACTAATTTGCTTTATTGTCTGTGCAGCTGGGACCAGTCACCAGATTCTGGCCATTGCCTCATTTACAAGTTTGTGAGTTTGACAAGTTTGTGTTTGACTTCCCAGCTTCCACCCCTTGTCTCCCTTGTCTCCCACTCTGCCCATTTCTAATCACAGGTTGTCACTTCTCTGTGGCACATCTTGCCCTGCAGTGGAAGAAGGAAGTGATTCATCCAGTCTGCTGGACATCTAGGATCTTGGAAAAGTGCCTGTTCTCTGTTATATTTCAATAAAACTACATAATCATGGAATCACAGAATGGACTGTGTTGGAAGGGAACCGAAAACCCATCCAATCCACATCCCTGCCATGCTGGGACACCTCCCACTATTCCAGGTTGCTCCAAGCCCTGTCCAGCCTGTCCTTGGACACTTCCAGGGATCCAGGGGCAGCCACAGCTGCTCTGGGCGCCTGTGCCAGGGCTCAGCACCCTCACAAGGAAGAATTCCTTCCCAAAATCCCATCTAACCCTGCCCTCTGGCAGTGTGAATGTACTCCCCCTTGTCCTGTCACTATGTGCTTCTGTAAATAATCTTTCTCCATCTTTCTCCTTGTTCTGGTACTTCCATCCCCTGTTCTGCATATTCAGAATATTCTGATCACACACATATTTTTCCTGGAAAAAAAAAATCTGTAGGTACCACTGAGTACCACTCCTGCATTTTCTAGTGGTGCTGTGTATGTCCTCTGTGGGCACTCCTACGTGTCATAACAAAACCATCTTTGTCTCTTTCCTACTGGGAATATAAATTCTTGGAAGCAGAATGGCTATTCCATGTCTCTGTGCAGTGGGACAGGGAGCCCAGGAAGGGCTGTAAGGCTGATGTGTTCAGCACAATGCCCAGGTTAGTGTGTCTCGGGAAACAAGAGGCAGAAATGAAGCTTTTTGCCATTATTTCTTGTTTAAGGAAACTTGCAGTCTTCTCTTTGCTGTCAGGTGCTGGAGATGAGAACTGCTGAGCTCTCCCAAGGGAAAAGTGTGTGAGGACAAGTGTTTTGTGAGAGATTGACAAAGCAGAGTTAAACTCAGCACTGCCCATTAGGCCTCCAATTGTCTGATAGATTCCACAAACCTGAGTTAAGTGCCTGAGCTGCTGCTGTTGGCACTGCTGGGAGAGGTGGTGGCAGGTGTCAAACTGCTACAAAGGCCTTTGTACTAAAATTTCCTGCACTGTCATTTTTAAAGATTTTGTTGCAGAGGCAGCACTTAAAATCCTGAAGCTGGTGCAGAGTTTGGTTTGTTTTACCTCCTGAGCTGAGAAAAAGGGTGAAAACTTGTGCTAATGCCTCCCACCTGCTGGGTCTGCACCTTAGCCCATGAGATGCAATGGGGATCTCCTGGTCCTTCTCCTCCCAGCAAGAACTAACTAAATATTAGTTGGAAAGGGGACTTGTAGTGGAGTCTCCTGCTGCCTGGGAGAAACATCTGAAGACGAATTGCAGAGAAAATCTAGACCTTGATTTAGCTTAATAAATACTTAATGTTATAAGGAATATATCAGAGACCTGGGAGCATGTTCCTGCTTGAAGCCAAACCGAGGTCCCTGGGTAGAAGATAAATTTATTGCTTGATTCAGCTGAAGGGGAAAATGCCCAGCTCCCCCTGACTGCCGAGCTGTGAGGCTGGACAGGACCCTGCAGGGGATGGAGGGGGGAGGCAGCACAGAGCTTTATGTGATGCACATAAAGCCAAAATATGTTCCTCTGCAAATCCCTGAGCGATGCCACATGGAATCATGAGCCTGAAGCTCTCCATCACAGCTGCAGTGGTTTGGGAATGCCTGGAGGGACTGCATGGTCACTGGGACACAGCCCTTCCTCATCTTAAAATACACACAGCCCTTCCTCATCTTAAAATTGCCCACCCTCCTACCTGAGCAAAAAGGTGTTCAGGGGCACCACAGCTCACATCTCCCCCTGGTAAATTTGGAGCTGGAGTTTCATATCCCTGCAAGCCTCCCCGTGGAAAAAGTGCACAGCTGAAAAATAGGGAAGCAGAGCTTGCAGTAATTATCCCTCAAAACCTCACAGGCTTCAAAAGGCCTCCTAGAACTCCTTGGTCAGCAAAAGTCAGGACAAGTAATAAATTAGATAATTATGAGTTGTGCTCAGTTCTCTTAGTGTGTTTTGCGAGCCCAAGGTCCTTGTTGACATGGGGTCAACAGATATGACTTTGTCACCTGGGGAACAAATATTTATTTTGTACATTTGCTTTCTTTGTGTCTAGTAATGAAGTGTGGAGAATTCTCAAAAATATCCCCTTGCTGTGGCTAAAATAAAAAGCAGCAGAACAATTCCAAATATGCAAATCAGGTTAAGGCTTCTTTGGTTTCACCTAAACAAAATGTTCCTGTTGACTCACAGTAATCTTGTAAGATATAACTAATTTTTTTAAATCTACATTTCTCTCAAAATTTCAGTCACTTACTCGCCTTCAAATGATGAAAACTATTTTGTGCATTTGTTTGAGTTTTTTTTAGTTGAAGTGGGTGTATCACTTCTATCCATTCTTTTCATGGTGATGACATTAGGCAATATTTGCCACATAATTAAAATTTTACACATTTGTAATTTTTGGTTTTTTTTGGTAATTGGAACTCTTCTGAAATCAAACATTTCTCTTATTCTTTATTCACTGCATAAATGGCTATTCAAACTCATATACATTCTGGAATTTATTTTGATCTTTGGTTTTAAAAAGCAGCAGTCATGAATTATTTGATGTTTATCGAATTCCTTGCCTAATTGCAAACCTCATTTCTGAGTTTCTTCTCTAATTTGAGCATTAGAAATGAACCTCAGCAGCTTTTCACAGGAGAAATACAAAGAACAAATTACATTTTAGCAGCAGGGTATAGCAGCAGCTTGTGATATTAATTTGTATTGTGTACAGCAGGCAGGGAACATTTGGGTGAGCAATCGAAACGAAAATGCAAGATATGTCACAAAGCATGATGTCAGCTTTCCTGAGGAGCCTGGGAGAAATATCACACCAACATGAAAGTGCCAGATTTCTAAATGCCTTGGCCCATGGGGACAAACATTCCCAACTGCAAGTAAAGCATCTGCAATCTAGTTTCTACAAGGCCAGGAATAAAAAAGCCATTATTTGTGCCCCACGGTGCCTGTGGGATGAAATGTGCTGGTTGTGGAACTGCCCTGCCTCTCCTGCTGCTCCAACAATGCATCCCCGTGTCAAATTGCTGGCATTTATGGATTTATTGCCAGCCCTGGGGAAATACACCACAACTTAACAAGTGGGAAAGTGAAAGAATGTCCAAAGTAATGGGCTAATCATAAGGTCCAAAAGGAGTTACAACAATGATTTCCCTCATAATTAGGAGAAGCAATGTGGGTTTGTAAAAGAGCAGCAGAGTGGTGCAGTGTTCATTTATATATTTATATTTATATATTTATATTTATATATATTTATATTTATATGTGTGTGGATATGTGTATATATATATTAAAAATAATATATATCTCTATCATATATATAATATCTATATCATCTATCGATCTATCTACCTATCTATGTCTATATATATATGTATTTATATGACAATTTTCTGTCTAAAATGATCCCCAGAATCATGGGGAAAAAATATATATATATGTATGTTCAAAACCCCACTCAAAAACCCCTCCAAACCAAACCAAAACAACCCCAAAACCAAACCAAACAAAACAACAAGCAAACAAACTAACTTCTGCTCTCTTCTAGGAGGTAGAAATAGAAAATCAGATTCAAAGAGGTCTTGTAGGGGGAATAGAAAATAAGAATGCAAAGGGATCTTAAATGATAATTCAGTTTATCGCTTATCCTCAGGGATCTGATAGCTGGAAATTATTCTTAATAGCTTGCCTTATCTCTGTATATTGAAAACAATTTTTTGCCTTTTAGTTTCCTCTGGTGTGTGTGAAGAGCCTGGCCACAGCCTCACCTGCTGTTTTCTCTAGGCTCAGTCACTGCAGTTTCTTCATTTTTCGTTTCCCTTTGATGTTGTCCTGGTTTCAGGCATGGTTTTTCACCTGATGGAATCACAGAAGGGTTTAGGTTGGAAGGGACATTAAAGCCCATCCAGTTCCAACTTTGTCCATGGGCAGGGACAACTCCCACTATCCCAGGCTGCTCCAAGTCCCATCCAGCCTGGCCTTGGACACTTCCAGGGTTGGGGCAGCTGCAGCTCCTCTGGGCAACAAAATCAAAGTATATTAGTATATATATATGTAAAATATTAGCCTTTTGCAGCCCAGGATAAGGTTTCTCCTTCTCCAGAAAGCTGATTTTTTTTTTGTTTTACTTTGAGTTTTCATCAATATTTTTCACTTTGAAGTCCAATAAATCTCTTTTCAGCGAATTTGCTGTTGAACCATTTTTCCTTATTCTGCATTAATAGAGCAGACTAACACTGTCTTAAGTATGGAAAGCTGCACTTATTTGTAATAAATGATTCCCATCTTTATTAATAATACTCAGAATTCTACTTACCCTCTCCAGTACTGCAAAATTTTAGTTTGTCTGTAACCCTAAAATCACAATATTTTATTAACCAGGGCTAGAGTACATGTAATAGCACCAAACTCAGGAGAGTTTCAGTGGTGTGGCTCTGCCTGAACTGAACCTTTAACAACCTCAGGACAGTTTTTCAGCTCTTTCTGAGCTCTCTGTGGAGCACTTGCACCCTCTGGACACTCTGCTAATGCTTTCACATCTCACCACAAGGAGGTTCTATGCGATAACACAAAAAGTGTGAGCATGAAAGTGAAAATAAAGTGTTCATGAAAGTAAAGATTTGACATCAACAGCTTTTCCCCTTAAAATTGTGTCTTGAGAGGAAAATAGACTGGCCTGAAATATTTCTTGTTACTGAATAGTTTCAGGTTATCTCCTGATTTCCTCAGTGTCTGAGGATTATTATCATCATCCTAGGGATGATGATAATTCCTGAGTGCTGAACTTTGAGGGTGTTAAAAATATAGTCAATATGTTTTGGGGTTTGGGTGGGGTTTTTTTGTTTGTTTGTGTGGTGTTTTGTTTGTTTGTGGGGTTTTTTGGGGTTTGGTTTGGGTTCTTTTGTTTGGTAGTTTTCTTCGTTCAGGTTTCCGTTCTATAGAACAATCACAATCTGTTTGGGAGTTACTAAAACCAGTTGTCCCCATAAAGGTAATTAAACAATATGAAGTTATATGGGAGTTTTGATACCTCCCACCACACCCACCTGTGTTTTAATATCTGGATTTGTTACCTCTTGCCTTACCCAGCTTGGCCTTTTTGCCCTGTGCAAGTTTTATCAGCGTATCCGAGCAAGGATAATTATTTTAGTGCAGGCTGAAGCAAAAAAGACATTAAACATAGACATGACCTCTTGGCATTAAGTGTTGACAACTCCCACTTTATGTGGGAGCATAATGGAAAGTTTTCTTGTTTATCACTTGCTACTAATGAATGTTAGAGCTGCCAAGAACAGATTTTTTTTCTGGCTCTGGTTAGTCTTCCCTTATATTTTGTATCAGCCTTTCTGATTTTCCTGTCCTGATTCAGTTGTCCAATTGGAGAAACCAAACCCTTTGTGCTAGCAACATATATTAATTCATATTTAGCTTCAATACATTCAACTAAGAGTGAATGTTAAAATAATTTTGGAAAAGAAACATTTAATAGAACTGTAAAATATCCCAAGTTGGAAGGGACCCACAAGGATCATCGAGTCCTGGTCCTGCACAGACACCCCAACAACCCCACCCTGTCCCTGGGAGTGGTGTCCAAACTCTCTCTGGCAGCCTCGGGGCTGTGCCCATTCCCTGGGGAGCCTGGGCAGTGCCAGCACCCTCTGGATAAGGAACTTTTCCCTGATATCCAACATAAATCCCCCTGACCCAGCTCCAGCTGCTCCCTGGACCCTGGCACTGTGACAGGGAGAAGCATTACAAAAGAGATTTTGCTGTTTTTTGGACCAATGCTGTAGCATTTGACCTGGGGGGGGCCTCTGGCTTCTGAAGTCCCTCCATTTGAGGAGAGAACATGTTTTCATTGGTAATTTTGAGTGGCTGAAATTCTGATCATGTTTGTAATGTTCTGTGCCTAAAGCATTCCATAAACTGTTTTCTAACTGAATAAATATGAAAGGCATCAACATGCAAATTCATCTTTCCCTCTTCTCATCCCAAATTGTAATATGGTGCTTTCAAGTTCTGAATTGAGATTTCTTCCCCTCCTGCTCTTCTCCTTCACAATCTTTTCTTTAATTAGACTATTTTTTTAAAAAAACAGAAAAATTAAAAATAAATGACGTGTGAAAATGTTGTTTTGTCACATTAATTTCACAGATGGTGGAGGCTCCTTCAAGAATGTGAGTATCAACATTAATCCTGTTCTCTTCCTTCTGCTAAATAAGACCTATCCTGATGAAAAGTCAGTCATGTCGGGATAAATATTTACAGTGCACATACAGACAGGCTTATAGACTGGGATAAAGTGGTTATTTTTTCCTCCTTTATCATCTTGAATATTAATTTTTGGTTATTGCATGGATCATGGCATTCATTGGGTTTTATTCCTAACTGCATGTTTTTCTACCCAAGTCATAATATCATAAAATAACAAAAAGTTTGGGCTGAAATGAACCTTAAAGATCATCTTGTACCAACCCTTAAGTCATCCAGCATCATTAGATTTCAGTTTATTCTTTAGGGAAAGGGGGATGAAACTGAACTCTTGGGCAAATGTTGCACAGGTTTGGTGATTCTAAAGGGCATGGTGCTATAAATTTGTGTAATTCAGAGCAATTTTTCAAAGAAACTCTAGGATAATTTATTAAGCATCTGTTAAAGCCTAGGCTAAGTTTCCATTTTCATCCACAGTCCCAACAAAGAAAACTTCCTTCATTTTCTTCACTAAAGTTTTGCACTCAGAAAGCAGATATTTCCTTTATGCTGGTTTTTTTTTTCCTTTATGAAAATCAGAAGTCTGGCTTGGTCCTGCTTGCACTGCCTGCAATACAAAACTCTCCCTTTCCTTTTCCACACACACACACAGACACCCACAAATCTGCTCACCAGGAATCCTTGGCAAACTCCACCAGCCACAAAGAACAAGTCATCTGAAATAAATTTCTTAAGTGATTTATAGAAAGTTTGCATAAATTGTGAAGGTCCTGAACCAGAAGCAAAAGAAATAAAGGCAGGAAGAAAACACAAAATAAGGAAAGAGGGAAAAGGAAACAAACTTGTGTCATTTAAGGATTTAAGTCTCTCACTGAACCTCTACTTGTTACCAAGTACCCCAAAATTAGGTATTTCTTTATAAAATTCTGTTTATTTAAAATATTTTCTTTTATACCATTCAAAAATGAGTTAGGTATTTGATTTTCAGAATGAAGGCTCTAATAGCACTGAATTCCTTTCAGCATTGCTAGCAAGCCTAAGGAGTCCCCATATCACTTGGGGTGACACATTGTGATCCCTCTGCCATATAAAAAAAGCTTCCCAGCTGTACATGACATTTACAAAGTGGAAAATCTGGAATAGGGATGCAAGGCCTGTTTTAGCTCCTGTGTTCTCCTGTCTCCCGGTGAAATCCCACTCTCCATGGATTCAGTAATACAGGATGTGCTGGGGATGGAGAGTTGCAGTTGGAAATAGAGCCATGGAGCCAGGGCACATGGTGGGAGAGAATTTAGGGCATTATGGAATGGGTTTGGATAAACTCCAGCCCCTCTTGTGCTGGCCAAAATGTGAGAAAACTTAGAAAACTTACATCCTCCAACTCCAGGCTAAGGGAAGGTTCATTCTGCACAGCACACCCTGCCAGGGGCAGGAATGGTATTAATGATGTGGAAAAGGACCAGCCTGTCATTTCTGCTGAAAATGATAAGAAAACAATTCCTTGTAAAAGTTGCAAAACCAGTGCTGGGGCAACTGGAGGGAAAACAAGGTGAAAGTCTGGTTTGTCAGGCTGGCATCCTCCACAGCTGGGAGTGATAATTTACAACAGGAGACCATTGTTATGTGAGAAGAAATGATGTCAACTCCAATCCCATTCAACTCTGGGAAGGCTTTTGCTCTTGAGACATTGGATTAACCACAAGTTGTTATTTCAGAAGGCTGGTTCCAGCTGTAAGTAAAGTAAATGGCTGCAACAGGGAGCGTGGATTTACCAGCTTTGGATATTCCAGTGCCTTAGAAAACCTATTGGATGCTATTTTATTAATTTGATAAATAAAATAGTGTGATGCTCACTGATGGGGTGTGTGGGGAATGAGCTACAGTGTGTGGAGGGCCCTGCAGAAATTACCCTCCACATAAATTTAGTGCTCTCCCATCAGTAACTTTATCCACCCTTGCCTTGACTTTTAGGGAGAATGCTCCTGGGAACAGCAATATTCAGCCCTACACTGGGCTAAGGACCTTTGCAACAAGCAGTTTTCTTGACACTTTGGTTCCCAAACTTTTCCCCTTTTCAAATGGGAAGTAAGATCTTTTAAACAAAAAACAATACTCATGATGTCATGAATTTAGTCAAGAAATGAGGTAGAACTTAAAATAAGAAATTCTTTACACACAGGGTGGGGAGGCCCTGGCACAGGGTGCCCAGAGAAGCTGTGGCTGCTCCTGGATCCCTGGAAGTGTCCAAGGCCAGGTTGGATGAGGCTTGGAGAAACCTGGGCTACTGGAAGGGGTCCCTGTCCATGGTCAGTGTTGGAACTGGATGGTCTTTAAGGTCTTTTCCAACCCAAACCATCCTGTGATTCTATGAGTGGGATAACATTTGAGGTGTCTCTCAGATGATTTTTTCCAATGACTCTTTCATAGAATACTTTCCTGCAATAGCAGAATTTATATGCAGGTAGGAATAAAAACATTTTAAAAAGAGTTTCTCCTGTGATTCAGGACAGCAAAAAATGCCCACGGGTAGGAAGTGAAATAAGAAGAAAACTACATGGCTTTTAGGAAAAAGTAAAAGGTGACATGGAGCCCAATTATTTCCAAATACTATCAGGCTTGTTACTGAGGACATTTCGAAGAAGAGTTTCTCAAACATGACAGGAACTCAGCAGAGGTCTTGATGGGGTCAAGCAATAGCAGTTTTTCAGCTGCAACATATTCAAGCACATACCTGAAATGATTTTGACAACTTAGAGAAGTCAGGAAAGTTTTAAAAGTTCATCTTTTATCCCTGTTAAGGAAGAGGTTGTTTTCCTCTTCCCTCTTTCTCTCTCTTCACTCCCCTCCTTCCCCTACCCAAATATCTTAAAACAAGGTTGCTTTCTTTATGTTCCCCTTTGTTCAGGAGGCATCAAGACCTCATCCAAGGTCTGTTGGGATGGATGAAAAAAACAGGGCTTCAGGATCTTCCTCTTCATCATTTGGGTGAACACAGGCAGCTGCAGCAGCCCTTGGGAGCAGAGACAATTGCAGGAAATCGGCAGCACACGGAGCTCATGCGGAACTCCGCGGAGAAGCGCCCAAATTCACCAGGCAGATTGTCACTGGGAAATCACAGATGAACCAGCTCAAACCAGAATTTTGAAGTGTTTTTCTCCTCTTTAGAGCTGTATCTTACTCTAGCTGAGTTGGACCAAAGAGAGAGAGGGATTTCTGAGAGGGTTGATCTGAAGGATGTGCTGAAAAACTGTGTTGGCCTAATTTTGGAACTCAAAATATGACCCAGATGAATCCCTGAAATACCCTATTTCAGTTCTAGGGGTGAAGTTAAATGTGATAAAATGTGTACAACTACCAAACCTCATTACTTCCTCCATATGTTTTCCTTAGATGTCCCAGCTTCCAGCTTGAAATTGCTGGGAGCCTCCATCTTAAGAATTGTTTGGATAACAAAAAGCTGAGAAGAAAAATATGAAGGCTTCTTTAAAACTGAGAGTATGTGAGGCAGGTTAAGATAATGTCTGGTTCCTACATCAAATAGTGTTTCAGCTTTCTGGTGTTGCTTGGAGAAAAGAGGTCAGAACAGTGTACTCAAAATCAGAATAATTTTCTCATAAAACACAAGGATTTAATGAAAACCGAGTAATATGATTTATAGGAATGAGTCGCTGAGTTGTAAGAATTTAACAAGGAAAATATTACCAAGTACCAATAATTAAAAAAAAAAAAATCTTTGCTAACAAAACTATTAATATTTTGGGAAACAAAACTCCACAATTACCAAGATGACATAAAAATTGTAGGGAAAACTCTTCTTGTAGGAAAATTTCAGAAGCTCCCACATTAATCATTGAATCACAGAATGGTTTGGGTTGGAAGGGACCTTAAACATCATCTGGATTCCACCCCATGCCATGGGGCAGGATGTCACCCACAAGGTGGCAAGATCAATTAATAACTGGATTATTAAAACCAGTCACATTTAAATAAATGCTTGTGCATTAAAGCAGCTTCTGGCTGCATGGTTATCTTTTCCTTGCAGAGCCCCTTTGGGAAGAGGCTGTCACGTGAGATGGATAGTAGCTGGCACTTGGGTATAAAAGGTGTTTCATGACATTTTATGAGCCATGTCTCAGATTTCCATTGGAATTTAATACCCAGATACTTTAAGCTAAACTGCAATAAAAAGCAAAGTGCATTTTGTGTCTATGGCTGGCAATCAAACTTGAGGTCAAGCTCACCTGACGGACTTTTGGGTGTGGGAAATGAAAAAGAAAAACCAGCACAAAAAAGCCCAGCTGCAGCATGGACTGAGTGCTTTAACACGGTGCCCCTGCCCAGTTTAACATAAACAATTACTTAGTTTGACTAAAATTTGAGAACCACTGGAGTTAAAAAATAAAAGGAAAAAAAAAAAAAAGCAGGCTCTTATGACTGCATCTATATAAAAAAAGAGTTTAAAATTCCAGAATTTTGACTAAGGAAAGACTAAAGTTTCTATGCTTAGGCCATAGATGATAAGAAGTTGTCATTTTTGGATCAGCAATGTTCTTACCCCGACTTATTTCTCCTTCAGCTTACATCAAAGTCTTTGATGCAGGAGCAATTCTGGGAAACATCCACACTGATTGGAGCCTTCCATATGTACACACCATCTTAAAATGCTCCTTTTTCCTTTCCCATCAGGCCTCTTTAGAGACAAGTGGCATTTTAGCTGTCTCTTCTAGCAGCCCGTGTCAAAGTTTTCAGACGTGTTGCATTTTCTGTTTATTGGTCGAAATAAATAAAATAAAAGTTTTGTGGAGCTCAGTGAAGCAGCAGTTGAGGTGTTGGAGATTCTTGGATTTAGTTCTCTCAGCAAGCTCCTGGAGGGAGTGAAGTGCTGTGATTTCAGCTCTGTGCTGAATGAATGCTGGGCCCACATTCACAAGCACAACTAAAAAACCTCAATTTTTGCCCATTTTCTCAAAGTCTTTTACAAAGACTCTCCAAGCATGATTATTTCATACAATATGCCAAATATATTCAGACAGTAATAAATAGAGGCCACAAAGAAAGGTGGATTTTTACTGTGTCACTCATAGGAAAATCCACCAGGTTGTGTTCCTTTTAGTGAATAGGGAATTTCATGTTCATAACTCAAATTTGTGAACTCTCCTCCACATATTAGAAGAAATAAGTCTATAAACTTTTATGTTTATTATAGATTGCAACTGGAGAGGCAAAAAAAGTAGGATCCTGTTATAATAGATATATCAGAACTTCACATGATGGATGGGACTTGACCCTAATAATTATAATATATACTAGACTGAGGTGTGCTGTGTTGGACAACTGACTTTCTAAACCTTCTTTAGGTCAAGTAATGCTGTTTCACTGTATTTATTGACTCAGAAACGAAGGAAAGAGGAACCTCTTCTTCCCTCCTTGGTAGTTCTAACCAAAGGTACTTGGAATTAGGATCTTTAGAACTAAAAGTTCCCAATTTTCAGTTAATCAGAATTTTTTAGACACTGACCTTGAGCAAAGACCACAAATGGAGCCTCCTGATTTTTTCAGCTAACTCTAAAAAAATTCTACAATTTGTTTCTGCATGGATTCAATGCTGACTATTTCTCATCTGCTAATACACAGTGGGTGTCTTATAAAATCTCAATATCCCATTTTATATGCTAATCATGCTTGATTAGAAATTATTAATCCTGTCTGGCTCTAACAATTATTTGAGGGGAGCTTAAAGATCAACTCTGCTGAAGAGTAGTGACAGATTATAAACATTCAAGGTGGTGGAGACCTCTCAAGCCATCCTTTGCCCCTCTGCTCAAGATAGCAGATATTGGCAGTATAATCTAAAAAAATGTTTAAAAAGCAAAAGCTTAGGAAAAAAATTCTCAGCAAGCTCTGACATGGTCTCTGATGGAGGGCAAATGTTCCATGTTCAAGGTGGAGAGACCCCAAATGTTCCTCAGACACAGGAAACCAACTCTGAGATCTGATGTACTCAGGACATGCCTTGAAGAGCAGATAAAAGGTGAAAAAAGGAAAACCTTCCTGCCTGAGCCTGAACACAACATTTACACCTAGAAACAAACCCAGGAGAGGTTTGGTGGGTGAACTAAACTGACACTTGGACTTGATCCCAAGGGTCTTTTCCAACCTTAATGATTCCATGGTTCTGTGACCCCATGTGGTAAAATTCTGTCCAGAGAGTCAGAGAGGAGAGATATGTCTCCTTTTTTTGGAGATGGATGTGAATATATTTCATCCTTGAACTGCTTCCTTTTCCCACAAGACTTCCACAAAACAAAAGGAACTGATGGCCTTTTAATTTTTTCCCCCTGTTTCATACAACAGGTGTTTGCCACCATTTTATTGGTGGCATTTTAGAAATGCAAATATATCCATTTTTGGGTCGATTTTCCCTTTGTTTTTCAACGGAATACAAACACAACACAACACAAACCTTGGGGAGGCATGAGAGCAGCATTTCAAAATTGTGCCAAAACTTGCTTTTGTAGGAAAAAGGTAAAAAAAATTAGAAGAATCATTTCTTTATGACAAAAAAGCGAACAAACAAATGAACTCCCATTTTTATAGAAAGTGTTAAAAATGCAACAGCTATTGCCATGAAAACCATGAGTGGTTTATTTCTGCCATCCCATGTTAGCTCCTTCCCTGTGATCTCTCTCCTCATGGGTGGAATCACATATTTCTTCTCTCCCACTACAATTCTTTTCTCCTACAGTCTTTTGGAGCCTCCTGGCACTAGAAAATCCTCAAAGAGGCAGCTCCTTAACAATTTATCTGCTCGCCTCAGTATTCCAACATTAAGGAAGAAAAGGGATGTAAGAAGCCTCAGCTGAATTTATTTAATCTTAATCTTGTGAGCCTGAAGCCACAGCCCCGTGGAGCTGGTGCCCTGAGGCTGACAGCAAACACCAAGCAGAGCCTATTGTTTGCTGAATGTATCCATCAGGAGATTATTGTGCTTGGCCAAGTTGCTGCACTTTCTCTTTGCTGAAAGAATAAGCCCAGCAATCCTCTGCTCCACTCGAGAGGCATTTTGTGTTTAGCTAAGCAAACATTCCTGTAATTGCAGGATTAGTTCTGGAGGGGGATGTTGCTCAGATGGATGGGGATGAGTGATGCTCTGGAGAAATAGCATTTGCTACCAGGCATGTTTCTATTGCTGATATTTTATTATTTTACATTTTATTTTATTTTATTTTATTTTATTTTATTTTATTTTATTTTATTTTATTTTATTTTATTTTATTTTATTTTATTTTATTTTATTTTCATTACCCACTTTCCCATTCATATTCCATAGCCCCCTGGAGATTGCATGTCATACAAAGAGAGGCCTGAGCCCCACTGCACTCTGTCATCAAGTGCAATTCCCTCTTAGGTCAATACTGTGCTGAGAGCAAAAATCAATATCTTTCTCTCCTAATCTACAGCAGAACAGAGACAAATTTCTTTTCCCTATCCAAGAGCTCTTTATTGACCCAAATTCCCAGTGCCAGTCCACTTATTTCACATGCCTTGTTCAGAAGCTGTTTTCAAGGAAAGTCCTTTCTTGTGCTGACCTACTGTGGTGATAAAAACAACATATGGAGGGGAAAAAGCTGCCTTGAAACTGGGTGATCTTTGTTGGGGATCTTTGGATTGAATTGAAGCCATTATTATGGAGAGCAGCTGGGTGTATCCCTGCTGTGCAATATCCAGGATGGGAATATGAGGATGGGGAGAGCACAGCCTTGCTGGTGAGCCAGTCTGCCTCAGCTCATCCCCCTGGTCACTCTTGGAGAGATTTTCACGCTGACTTCGCATAGGAATGTGCCTTAAAACTACCCTTTGTCTCCTTAAAAAGGAAATAAGCTCAGAAGTTTCTCTCCTCAATTAGGTGAAAAAACATCTCATAGGACTTAGGGGACTTCACCCCAAATGTAAAGATAGCTAGACAGAAGCCAAAAAGTCCTGCTTGAGCAGTTTACTCAAGAAAAAGAAGATAACAAAGAAACTAATGGCTTTTTTGAGGTGTTTTATAGGAGCAAGAACCTCTTGCACATGGCTCAGTTTTTCTTGGTAAAGAGTTTTGTTATTTTGCTTTTTATTAAAACCTTTTTGTTTCCAGCACTACCACAGAAGCCATCCTGCTGATTTTATGCTTTCTAAGGTATCTGAGCTCTCTTGGGTGTGAAATAGATCTCCAAGAGCTCAAGGAGACCAATATTTCAGCTGCAGTGTGATGGACTTAGGTTGTTTATAGGAAGTTGCTTTAGGTATTTGTTTATCCTCTATTCTCAAGCTAAGAAGTAGGAACATGAATCCTGGCAGAGAAATTCCCTCTTCTCACCTTTCCAGTCCTCATCTCATTCTTCCACCAGCAATCCTGCAGCCAGGGAGGTTGATGCTGCCACACCCTTTCCAAAGAGGGATGTGGAGTGGTTTGATGGGGCAGGATTGTTTTTATTTCCTGATTCCCCTTTCCCTAACTGGTGCAATCCTTTGGGGAGTGGAGAGCAGGGAGGATTTGATGAGCTGTGGTGTCTGCAGGGATTTCCTTCCCAC
This sequence comes from Fringilla coelebs, assembly GCF_963513975.1. Lineage (NCBI taxonomy): Eukaryota > Metazoa > Chordata > Aves > Passeriformes > Fringillidae > Fringilla > Fringilla coelebs. The sequence continues at coordinate 3,610,440 of NC_140032.1, forward strand.
TTCCAGCAGAAAAGAGGCCTCAGGCAGCTTTTGAATGGCAGGACAGGAAAGCAGTTCCCAGGAGATGTTGGTGGAGGTGTGCAGGGGCTGGAGGTCAGGAACTTGACCTTGCAGATCTTTTTCAACCTAAACAATTCCATGATTTTGTGATTTTTTTTTTTGATGACGTTAAACTTTTGCCTTTTTTTTCACATTGAATAAATTCACAGCATCACAGAACAGGATGGATTGAACAAGACCTCTGTGTGTGGAGTGATCCACCCTTGCTCTTGCTTTCAAATCCAAGCACAGCAAAGTCCTTGCACCTTTCCTTGTGGTTTTCTATTCTCCCCCATGTTCATCAACCTTCCTTGCACTGGAGAGCCCCAAACTGGGCACAGCACTCACAAATGCCAAATACAAGACATCATCATAGAAAGCACTGCTAAAATTATGTGGGAAAAAGACAAGAATTCATTCTGTCCTCTGTCTAAAGCACTTTCCCAGAAGATTAATACATCAAGAGCACTTATACTTCAAGAGTATTAATACATCAAGTGTATTAATGCATTTAAAACTGATAGGCCCTGCTCAGCTCCTATTTTAACAAAAAAATGAGAAGCAGCAGGTCCAGCACTCAAAGTTGGCAGAGAAATGAGGAGCAGCATTAGCCCAAGCTCATCTCTGAAGTAAAGAAATGCTCCAGCCCTAAGCAGGAACTCCCTGGAAGTGAAATGATCTTGATAAACAAGGGACTGAATGACATTAAATCACTCACAGGTGACAGGTGCAGAGTCTCAGCAGATTTTGAATCCAAACTCATCACAAAAAGTTGACAAAAGGCTTGACAGCCTTCCTCAAGCCCACACCAGTGACTCCAGTAATTCTCAACAAGTGGGGAATGTGCATTGCCAGGAAATAAATGGAAGACAGCAATAATTTCTGCACAAGTGGATGCTCGTGGGGTATGGATTTATATGGAGCTGTCTTTAAGGCATTACCCTCATGTTTTTTCCTCTGCTTTGGGAAGAGATCATGGTTAGATGGGATTTTGTGAACAGATTCCTGGCTGTGAGGGTGGGCAGGCCCTGGCACAGGGTGCCCAGAGAAGCTGTGGCTGCCCCTGGATCCCTGGAAGTGCCCAAGGCCAGGTTGGACAGGGCTTGGAGCACCCTGGGACAGTGGGAGGTGCCCATGGCAGGGGATGGGACTGGGTGATTTTTGATGCCTCTTCCAACCCAAACCATTCCATGATTCCATGATCATAAACCCTGGATGACTCTTTAGGCATTCACAATGGAGCCAAACCAAGCAACATCAGGAATTTGTGCTCAACTGCTCATGCAAAGCCATTTACACCAAGACAACACATTACTAATTTTTTTTTTTTCCAAGAAAACTGCAGCTGTACTTCACAACTGCAGGTAGGAATGTGCATATAAAACCCCATCCTGCACATTCAGTAAGAGTGAAAATATTTTGCTTTACTGTATGGAGATCATGAAATCCTTTAAACATATTGAAAAACAAAATTTCAAATGGGTACATCAGAAACCACGCTATTTTGATTTCAGAATTAGAGATGCTAAAGCACAAAGGCATTCAATATCAGCCAATTCTATTTCCAGGGACAAGCTGGAAACAGATTAAAAATGTCCCAACATCAAGGTAAGGCTTTATGTCCCAGCCTAATTTTAATTTTCAATGCCTTTATGTACAGAATGATATAAGGGCTTATTTTGATTAAAAATTCTATTAAATTAAACTGTTGTGGCTAAATACTGGGTGTTTTTATTGACTTCTCAGGTAATACTTTTCAAACATTTTTCTTTCACTTTACACTGCACAAATTGTTTTTCCTTATTCAATACATAAAATGTTTGTGAATTATTCAGTGGAATTTTTTTTATTCTTCATTAGCCATGCTTGGGCCGGGTTTTTCTACATTTCAGTTAATGCTTTCAAAGTGAAATGCCTGAAACTGGGCAGTGAAATCCATATTGAAGCAGATAATACAGCATGAAAATGTTTGCTTTAGGTACCATTTAAACTTCCTTGCCAGTTTCCAATCTACAGACACCTTTCTAAATCAGATTCTCTTTGGTTAGCAGGGACTAAGAGTAGAAGCTCTGCTGGAAAGCATCTTTCAGCTTTCCAATATCATATTTTCCCCTTGGAATGCTATGGAAATTCCAAATGCTTTGTAGGGATTGGGGTGAAATCAATGATCTTCATGAGACATGACTAAATTTTTAAAGGTCCTTATGAATATTAATAAACCATTGAATTGAATCACAAAATATATTAATGTTCATTTGCAGAGTTTCTTATTCTTATATCCCTCTTTTTGGTTGAATACCAGCAATATAAATGACATTAATGTAACATTAGTTCCCTCTGTAGCTGTCACATATCCAAAGGTGCTCCACGGAAAAATCTTTAGGATTAAACAACCCTTCCCTGCCAGGAGGTGCCCATCCATCTCCAGTGACCCCACAAATCCTGGTGTTGACTTTGGCACTAAATTTAATTAATTAACATACTAAATTTAAATTTAATTTGGCACTAAAATTTAAACTGCAGTAACAGCAATTGGTCAGGCTGGAAAAGCCTTTTCCTGGACCCTACAAATCTTCCCACAGACGATGGAACCCACCCCAGGGCACCAGCCTTGCTTTTCAAGTTGCCAAATTTCTCCAGTGGCTCGAGGGATTGGAAATATCCTCAGCACTCCAGGGTGAGCAGAGTGATTAGAATCCTCTTTTCCCCTTCTGGAAATGAAGCTTCCTCCCAAAGGAAGTGCAGACAATTGTGCAGTGGAGTGAGTTCTGAAAGATAAGTGAAAAAAAAAGTGTAAGGACAAGAATTCAGTGAGTTTAGCATTGAAATCAGACTGACTACTGCTTTCACATCAAGGTGAATTGTTCTGAATGCCTTGCATGTTTGAATACAATTATAATAAAAAATTCTTTTTTTAAAAAAAATCCCTATCTTGACATTTAAAGTGTCTGCTTAATGCTACAGTGATGGTAATTAAGCTAATTACTGTTGCAAACAGTCAGGAGTTGATGGCTTGCACTGCAAAATCAAAATCTCCATTCCAGAGAATTCACAACATCCACTGATGTGTCCCTGAGCTTTCAGAGGGGAAGGAGATGCTGCCATGGAGAGTGGTGCTGGTATTTGTCCTGACACTGAAGAACTTCCCTTGGGAAGTTCTAAACTCTAAGGTTGGTGCAGATCATTTGAAGTTCTGAATACATTATTTAATCTGCCTCATGTGCTCAGGTTGAAGTGGACAGGCTGCAGGCAGACAAGTAATTTCATCTGCCCAGGACTATCCTGAATAAATTACAAATTCAGGCTGGGCCCTGTTGATTGCAAGAAGGTCCCAATAACAAACCTCATATCCATGCTCAGCAATCAGAGATTTCACTTGTGTGGATTACACTGCATTGCAGGTCACAGCACAAATTTAATTAAATCCTGATAAAATCGATTTGCAGCTCTTCTACTGCTTAAGTTGAGAAGAGAAAACTATGGAGACAGGCGCCCAGCTGGAAAAAGTTCTCAAGTATAAAATTGCAGCTGCATTTTTAAATGTTCTTCTGATTTGGGATGTGGGAAAGGTTGATGGGCTGATCCCAGACTGTGCAGGACAGGGGAGTTCTGCTGTCAGCAGTGGAATTGTGTTCCCTTCTGCCAGCTTTTCCTCACACACATCAAGCAGAATTTGTTTTTTTAGGAAAACAGCACTGACTACACATTTTAATCCCAGCACCCAACCTCCCCCTTGTCTGCTATATTAAAAGTCAACACAATTTGAGGTGACTCAACATTGTTTCTGTCTCCAGTGGCAACGTGACATCCTTTGGGACATCCAAGGATTATCTCACTGGCATAAGGCACCCACCATTTACAGTACAGGAAAAGTCCTGTGCCCACAACTGGGATTTGAAAGGACAATATTGAATTTCAAGGGGAACTGGACAACATTTCAAAGCAAGGCTCTCAGCACAGCTGGGATGGAGGAGATGTTAACAGACGAGCTCTCCCTGGTTTCTGGAGCAGGGAAAGGCATCCACAGCAGCTGCCTGGGACATTTGAATTCCTGGTCTTGCTCCAGTCTGGTTTCAGGAGGGACCAACTGGATATTCTGGAGCAAGAACCATGGGTTCTACCAGCTCCAGTAGCAGAGAGCACCCAAATTGTCATTTAGTGCTGGCTGAGCATCCCAGGGAGATCCTTCCTAACCCACCTGCAGCTGGAAGTGGGCATCCCTCATTTTAAGGGAGTGCTCCACCTCCTACAAGTGATGCATCCCATCTGTAACACCTTGCCTGTGCTTGTTTTCCTTTTTATTCATGACCTGGTGGTTTGCTCTGCTCTGCCTGGTCCCCACTCAGGCAGAGCATCATCCTTTCCTCCCTGAAGGAGACTGCTTGGTGTGTGCTTTGTGCATTGTAAGAGCCTGAATGAGGGATGCAGGACTCCAGGCAGCTCTCCAAAATGCAATTTATTCCATCCCAGAGGTCACAGCAGTGCAGGGTGGTGGGTGACAGAGCTGTGCCCACAGCTGTCAGCTCCAGCTGCAGGCAGGCCTGCAGACCCTGAGTTTAGGTTACAGTGCATTATAGACTTTTCTTTGCTGAGCATCTCAATACAGCAGAACCAATCTATACCTTAACTTTTACCTATAGCCCATCATAACTACTGTCATTGCCATATTCATGTCACTGTTCTCCAGTCACTAAAGTCAGTACATTACAGTTTAAGCCAGGGGTTGTTTTTCAGTTTTCTTGCAGTGGAAAATTCTGAAACCTTTTTTCTACTTGCAACATTTGCTGACTTGTTTGCCTGTGCTTTCTGCTTGGTAAAAACATCTTGTTTGAAGTAAGTTTATCTTTTGCTTTAAGTCATAAAAACCCCTTCTAACTAACACACCCTTTGCCTCCTTGGTTATCCACTAAGACTGGCTCAGCAATTCTTTCCTTCTCTATCAAAACTTGCTTCCAACTCTATTCCTTCTTCAGGTTCCACATTCAAAAATCTTTCTGCCAAGCACACATATCTGTGAGACTTTCTTGTCAAACTTTCATCCTTCCCAACAGTGCATCTCGACTCCCGTCTCGCCTCCCAGCTGGAATGCTGATGAAGAGCTCGGCGGTGCCTCTGAGCCCTGATGCAGGTACAAATCAATGGATGCACATCGGAGCCGCAGCTCCCCAGCCTCGGATGTTTCCATGACAGCCAAAAGGTTTCCGGACATGCTTCTACCACCCTCTTGTGTTGGCTCGCTATAAGGACAGGATTTATTCTGTTTTACACTTGTTCTGCATATTGGGGGTGTCCCAGTTGATGTCTAACGCCAATCTTCCTCCTGGGCATCATTCCCGGAGCACAAAGGACTGGAAAGGAGAATAAACCCTCTGGGAGGGTGGTGTTTTTCAGTAATTTTGTTGCAGACAGAGGTTTTGATCAGTAAGTGGAGCAAAACAACTTTTTTTTTTTTACTTTTACTTTTTCATTCTGGTAGCCTGCATTAACATCATGATAAAAATTGATTCAACTCACAAAAAATGCACACGGCTTAGGAAGAAACATCCATTAGAATATGCAAGCTATAAAAGCATTTACTTAACATCATTCTGTAAATGATGCACAAGGTATTAATTCACAACCCCTTTTCCTGACAGGCTCTCCAAGGTTTGATGGAGGGTGTTTCATGGGATCTAAGGAGCTTTTCCAGTTCTCCTCACTTCTCCTGTGGTGGGCAGGTTGCCCAAGTCATTCTCTTCCTTTGGTTTGCACTTTTCCTGGGCCAGGAAGTGATCTTTCAAATAATTATCTATTCTGATACTGCCAGCATAATTTCTTCTTATTGATTTTTTTTTTTTAACTCCAGTTCTCACAGGTTGAGGCTTTCTAGGGCCACCCAACAGATTGACAGCTTTGAAAGATCAAAGCTGAATATACCCTTTGCTTCTCTGTCCTCTTAAATGAAATTTTAAGCTCACCTTTACAAGGTTTTACAAATGATGGCAGATTTTTTTTTCCCCTGCTTTGCCTGCATTTCAATCCCCAGCTCTGTAAAATGACCAGGAGGAGATCAGTCTGTGTTTGCTTTGCTGTGGATGGCAGATGGTGAAATTAAAGCGGGAAGGGAGGACAAGGAAAGATCTCACACATATTTTTAAGGCAGATTGCTGAAATCCAAAGTTTCCCTGCACTGTTATAATGGTGATGTTGTAAGGGCAAAGCCTCTGAGCTCCTGTTATAAACCAGACCCCATTAGAACTAATCCCATTTTGAAATTTTCCAATGGAGAAAGTGAGAAATGGGAAAACCCTGGTAAAAATGCCCTTAGCTCCAATCTGTGCTGCTGTGGTGTCACAAAAATATTTTCCCACCTCCTCAGCCCCGTGCTCTTGCTCAGAGTGCTGTGGGGGTGTCAGAACTGGGGTGAGAATCCCAGGAAATCTGGGGGTTCAGCTGGAAAGAGCCTTGCACGCTTTGTTGACAGAGAACTGAGAGCACTGCTGGCTGCATCTAGATAAAAAAGTAAATCTCAGGGCTGAAATATTGGTATGGGTGCTTTTATTAAGGCCTGCCAGTGAAAAAAGGGGTATTTTCAGCTGGCTGGAGCTTGGTGCAGAACTCTGAATTGCATACACACACATCTACACACATAGAAGCAAAAAGTTAGGTGGTAAAAATTCAGATGAAACTAATATCCCGTGGCATGGCTGTTGCTGCTGTTGCTGTGGTAACCAAGCATGACAATGTGTCAGACAAGTTAATTTTAGAGAAAGTAAACTGTTTTTTAAAACTGTTGGAGAAACAGATGGATTTTGTCTCAGAATGGACTCTTAAATGTTTGCTCTTTGGAAATACTTAGAGGCAGACCAAATAAATGCACATTCATGTCCCAACAGCTTGCTGAACTGAAAAGGCTTTCCAGCTGTTTTGGGACCATCTTTATTAAATATGTCTCACTTGCTAAAGTATTTTTGTGCACGTCCCTGAACTGATGTGTGGGGCAGTTGAGAAGAAGATTTGATTTATTTTTGCTGTAATTCTGCTGGGTTGCTTGGCCTCCATTCTAAACACCCTTTGTGAGAGCTTCAAACCTCCCCATTTCTCCCCATTTTTATTTTTCTCTGTGAAATGCTGATTTAAACATATTGTGAGTTTCTTTCTTGCTGTCTGCTCCTCTGCTGTTAATTTAATATCATCCAGCTTGCTTCTACCAGAATACCCTGAATTTTCAAAGAAAATGTGCCACACAGAATGCAAGATAACTCTTTTGGGGATCTAGGTATGATGACTAAAACTGAATTAATCACTGGACTAGAAAATGATGGTTGCTAAGGCACCAGTGGTCACAACCTGATTATGTGCAGGATAAATAGAGGACAGGCCTAAGCAGCAATATTTTCACTTAGTCATTCAACAGGATGATTTCCCAGTGCTGAAGAAAATGATGAGCCAACAGAGGCAGGAATAAAAAAACAGAGATGGAAGAATCAGATTTTCTTTTCGCATATAGATTCAAAGTCCAAAAAATCTGCCAAGTCAAGATCAAATAGGAATGAACTGAACACTCAGCTCAGTGAAAGAAAAGCAGAAATAGAAAACAAAAACCAAGCCAAAATAAAAATGAGGAAAGCTTCGAAATTTAAGAAATTAAAATAAAGGGCAACTTCTATGACCAAGAAATTCTGAGATTAACTGACAAGAGAAGCTGATGACCTAAGGGTAAAAGCCATTGTAAGCAGGGCCACAGAAAATTTAAAATATATGTAGAGCAAAAGAATTGTTATTAGTAATAGAAACCTGTGCAGGAGACAGGGGTAACCATTATGAGCAACATCACAGAACATCAAGAATCCTTCCCAAACACTTCCACCCTGGAAAATGTAGCCACATTTCTCTTCCCAGAGAAAAGCAATGCACAATTCTTCCTAAGAATATTCCTGGGTTTCTCATTCTCTGAACCTCAGAGAAAGGAAAAACAATTCTTATCTGATTTACTGCCCCAGTGTTGTTCACAAGTGGAATGCATGGTGGAGGATTGTTCACCTGAAGGGGATTGATAACTGGATTCTGGTGTGAGTGTTGATTCACTGCCCAACTGAATCCAGGGGTGTGTGTGTGTTGGGACTGTGGGCTGACAGCCACGAGATTCTGTGCATTGGAGTGCTTGGCAGATTCAGTTTAGATGTAATGTAGTATAATATAGTATAATAAAGTAATTAATTAGCCTTCTGATTAGATTCAGTCCTCCTCATCATTTCTCCTGGATGTCGGGCAAAAATATCACCTATAGGAAAATTCCAAGAGCTATTGGGTATTTTTCATGACAGCACTGTTTAGAAGTGCTTTATTAAATAAAGGAATAAAGAACCAAACCTACCAAAGTCTCTCCTTTTCATGATCAGCCAGTCCAGACAACTTTCAGGAGACTCTGATGGATCTGGCTGAGGAGCAGCTGATAAGTTGCTGTGAATGTTAATAAATCATTTCACTGCCCTGAAACTTCAGGAGATGGAGGGACAATATGGGAGATAATATTGAGTGAGGCTGGACACCCTGCATCTGTCACTCCCACACAAAATAATGGAAAACCTTCTCTGAGATTCCCTTGGTAAAGGCTGTAAATATAATTAATGCCAATCAAAATTGTGACTGGAAAATGGACCTTGGCACAGAACCTCAATTTTGTTCTTTATATTACTGTTTTGCCTGGAAAACCTGGTGCTAAATGTAGCAGTCTTTCCTAAAATGCTCACCTTTAAATTGCACCACTTCCCAGCTAAAAACAAAACACTACAAAACATCAACACCACCTCCTGTGGTGTCCCAGCTCTAAGGGGAAGGCAGCAGCCAAGATTTGCACATGCCCACAGTTGAAAAGGTAACAACAATAGTCAGGGGGTCTGCAAAAATTTAAAGTTTTATCAGTAAATCACACACTTGGCATGGAAATTTTTATAAGGTAGTCCTTTATCTTCCAGTATAAACACTCAGGGGTGGATTTTGGGGAAGGGAAGGGAAGGGAAGGGAAGGGAAGGGAAGGGAAGGGAAGGGAAGGGAAGGGAAGGGAAGGGAAGGGAAGGGAAGGGAAGGGAAGGGAAGGGAAGGGAAGGGAATTACAGAAGTAAAACTCAGGTAACCATGATGTGTGGAGGTCAGAGTGTGTCATGGCATCATGGAATGCTTTGGGTTGGAAAGCTCCTCAAAGTTCACCAAGTTCCACCCCCAAAGGAAGGTTCCAACAGTTGCTGTAGTTCCAATCCCCAGTGGCTGGAATTAGATGGATTTCTGATAGTTCTATGCCATACATACTGCTGCTGTTAGGCATATATAGGCTATAGCACAGTTCTATGCTTTAATTGCAGTCTGACCCCACAGTTCCCCTGCACCCTCCCAGCCTGAAACTCCTCAAATACAAATATTCTTTTACACCTATCCAGGAACTCCAAAAATTCTTTCTGCCTGAATTGTTACAGCAATGATTCTGCAAAAAAAAAAAAAAAAATCTAGAGCCCTGCATAGGTGGTGTCCAACTGCTGCCCAGAGCAGTGGATCAAGATAGAGACAGGAAGTGAGATGATTTTGGGTTGTCACCTCCCTTTTTGGACAACACAACCTGCATACCTGGTGGCCCAAAGAGAATTTCCAAACAATTATGAGCAGTTTGGTTTTAAACTGTGCTCTCAGGGTGTTTAATAGCGCCCCAACACTGCTGGCAGCTCCCGTGGGATGCTGCAATGACACTGAGCATCTCACAAACATCACTTGGTGACTTTCAGGATCAAGCCTGTGCTTCTCACCAGGGGAAAAGCTGTCCTTACTGTTGAAACCAATATTCTCTCTTGCTTAATTTCTTCCAATTATTCTTAATTGTGCCCTCAGGAGTAGAGTTCTGTGAATAATTGATTTTTTTTGTTTTGTTTTGTTGCCAAACTGAGGGGAAGGGAATTATTCAAGGTTGATCGGAAAGGAAACACATTTGGTTTACCTCACCATGTAAAAAGCCCCTCTCCATGACATGTTTCAGGTCAAACAAAACAGCTGAAAAACACAAAAGTGTTTGGTAAACAGTACAGTGTAAAACAACATGAAATCTCAAAGCATCATTTGAAATGGGATAAATTCAAAACACGGCATTTAAAAACAGGGAACTGAGAGGTTTCAAATGCAGCACTTTGGACCAAGGGGTCTGATACAGATCAGAGGCAATCAGAATGGATGAGAATCTTCATTTCCAGCCTCCACACACATTTTCTAGTAAACTCTTTCCCCCATTTTCCTTCCCAATCACCCAATTTTGCTAAGATCTGACCCAAAGAACCCTGCCTTTGGTATTGGTTTGGTATTCAGCTTACAGACAGGTAGATTTATGCCCCTTTCCTGAGCTCTCCTTTACCTTTAGCCAAGCTCTACCTCATTAATTCTGCTCTTCTCTCAGCTGTCAGTCCCTTCTTCCTACTAATCATTTTTCTCTTTGTCTTTATCTCCAATTTATCCTTTACCTCAAATTTATCAATATGTGCCTGGGCAGGAGGTGCTAACAATTGATTTCTGTGCTAACCTGCAAGGCTACTTTTCATAGATAGCTGGCTTTTGGCATTTTTCTTGCAATTACCATTTTTTGCTCACTTTCTCTTTTTTTTTTCTTTTTTTGGCTTTACCAACTCCCTTGAAACACATTTCAGGCTGGCAAAGGTCTGTTTAGCCTTCATTTTTTTTCCCTAGAAAAATTGTAGGTACCTCATTTGTAGGCTTGGGTTGGAAAAACCTGCACCCTGAGTGCTCCAGCAGATTTTTATAGTTTATGGATATTTTACATTACTGTGTTCACAAAAATACCTGCTTCTTGCCCAATTCAAATATTCCTCAAATTCACCTGAGGCAAAACCTTAATGCTCATGCTTGGTACTTCCAAGGATTACTTAGGAACACCTGCATGCATGGATGCCTGAGGCTGTAATAAAGCCAAACCTGTCTGGATGAAATATTGCAGAGAAAAACATTGGATGGTCACCAAATTAGAAAAAGGGAAGAGGAAGAAAAAAAGCCACCAACATTTTCCAGCACATTCCAATGTCAGCTGGGCTTGAATCCCTTTCTTTGTGCCCATCTCTGAGCAGGATGGTTTGACAAACAGTGAGGCTGGGGAGGAGCAGGCATGGGGAGAGGGATGAGAAACCTGTGCATGGTTTCATAATTCACCTGAGCAGAGCAGTGTTTGCTGTCCCTCAAGGTAGTCTGTCACCATCACGGTTTCTGTAAAATCCCTTCGCCAGGATTTCTCCTCCTGGGAAGCTGAGAAGCCTCAGAGAAAAATGAAAGCAATAATTATCTGATTGCTTCTCCTGTGCTTTGCTGCTTTGGAATGTGGTTTGGACATTGTTTACCAGCTGGTCATTGTTTCATTGATTTCATGTGAATTGTTTTGACCTAATGACCAATCACCGTCCAGCTGTGTCGAGGATCTGGAAAGAGTCACAAGTTTTTCATTAGTATCTTGTCAAGCCTTCTGTAAGTCTTTTCTCTATTCTTTAGTATAGTTTTAGTACAGTATTCTTTAATATAATATCACATCATAAAATAATAAATTAGCCTTCTAAGAACATGGAGTCAGTTTCATCATTCCTCCTCCCTCTGGGGAACCCTGAAATACCACAGTGATCCAACACCCAGTCCTGCTGCCAGGGTTCAGTCCTTTCAGAAGCACACAGAGGGGATGATGAAAGTGCTCCACATGGCAGAATTTTTCTGACTTTTTCATTCAGAAATGTGCTTATCCCTGCTCATGTGTTTGTTCAGCATGTATGCTTCATTGATTTCTGTTGTATGAACATACCTTGGCTGTGTCCTCTAAACCTCATTACTGCCTGCTGAATATCCATTTCAATTGGAGTTTTATTCATAAATGCAAATTTGCAAACTTTGTTAATTGTGCGTCACACATCAGAGTGATTACAACTCCATCTCCTCTGTTTTGTCATAATGTGCATTTCATATTTTGCAAAACCACCAGTCTAGAAAATTGATAATAACTTCTCATTCATACAGAAGCAAGTGTTTTTCATTGTTTCTAGAGCTGGTCAACACCTCCCAAGAAAGAAGACACCCTGCATTTAGCAGGAATGAACTATGATCCTGTATAAAAGCAGAAAAATATTTAATTTTTAATAGGAATCAGAAAATATTTTCTTGTTTAGGAAAGAAAATGCAGTTGTACATTCATTTGTTTTGCACTGACTGCAAAGAATCAATGCTCCAAATGTTTGCAACTGCTATATAATATAAGATAAAGAGTAAATTAACTAGATACAATTAAAAGTAAGAATAAAATACCAAGATTTGTTCAGTGTCATGTTTCTGGTCTTCATTTCGACACCATTCTCTGTCATTTCACCTCTCCCATTCCTCCCATGTTATGTCTCCCATGTCTCCATTGTTCTATAATAATTTACCATTTCTAATTCCCACCTCCTTCCCTCAGGATTGCCCTTGTTCCAGTTTAACAGTGGGCACAAACAAAAGCAAGAAATGAAAATTCCCACTTATTTCAGATGACAGTGAGGTTTCCTCTGCTGGCTATGAGAGTGCAAATCTGGCCGTCCAAAATGCTGTCAAACTCCTTTTCCCAGTGTTGCAGACCCCTTGCAATGGATCTGGAGTGCCAGGATTATTTCTTCACCTGGGAATTGGAGCTTGAAGCTGGCACCAGGGTGTGCAATCAAAACCCTGGTGATTTTTTAATTCAGCTGGACAGGTTGTTCAGCAGGGAATCAGCACAAGCACTGGCTGGTTTCTCACATGGAACCTGCTGATCTGCTTTGTGAAGTCTGGATTCAAAGATGTTTCTCTCCATGTGGGTATCCTTGGTGGCACAGCACAGAAAAGGAGATACTTTGCCTTCTACAAACATCTGTTTTATTCTATTGGGAAAACAGTTGATGATCTCCACTAGTGCTGCTTTTGGTACTTAAATAATCAATCTTTTGGGTTTCTGAGTCTCTATTGTCTTGGCAAAAGTTTTGTGGAGCTGGAAAAGATTTCCCTCATCAACATTAACAGTGTTTCCTGCTTCAAAGCCATTCAGGACTGAAGAGAAAGGGATTAAGGACAGATACTCAGCTGCTTCCTGTCTTGTTTGAAAAGCCAGGTGTCTGCTAAGGAAGGCATGAGCCTCCCTTGAAATAGAAAATGTAAACCCCTTTCCTCTGAATTATTATAATTTTGAAATTAAAAGCCTCTCAGGCAAAGATATGGCAATAGGAATAAGTTCTTTACTAGGAAAATTAAAAATACAAATGCAATAGTACAAAAAGAGAAGACAAACCACTGCCAGAGTCAGAGCAGGCCCTGTCCCCTGTGTGTCAGGGTGGGGGCACAGCCCCATCCCAGGGGGGCTCAGCCCTCCTGCAGTGCCAGCTGTGCTTCTGCTGCAGCAGGATCCTGCACAAGGGGGGAGTTTTCCTCTGCAGCTCCAGGGCTGCTGGAGATGGGCCTGCTCTCCCTCTGGGAATGCAGGGCAGGAGAAAGCTGCTCCTCTGGGAATGCAGGGGGCAAAGGCTGCTGTGCTGCTCCAACCCTCAGATTGTATCCAGGTAGGAATGCTTGGCTCCTCCCCTGGGCAGAGCATCTCCCCATGGGATGATGGAATTTGATCAGTCCTGCAGGGACACTCACTGGCCAATTAATAATTAATAATTAATGTCCCATGAACAGCAGAGATCTCCTGGAGGGAAGATTGGTTGTGGATGAGATAAAGAAAACTGCCCAATGAACAGCAGATAACTGCCCCACCTCTGACAGATGGGGATAGAACACACACACACCCCCAGCCATATCTTGCAATGCAGGACACCTCCCCACTAAAGTAATTTTCTCAAAGCTTGCACTGTCCCTTCCCATTAAATGAATTGTTGCTGCAACCCTTCAATCATGACCTTGCTCTTCCCTCAAATTGTCTGCCTTTAATTGGCCTCCTTGCTTCTAGGTAAGTAAAGATGTCACTCAGTTGAAAGGTGGAAAGAGGATTGTCCATTATGTGTTTTTGAGAGACATAGAAATTACAGAACTAGATTTCTAGTTAGGTTGAGCTGTTCCCTGTGCTCTACAGAAGTACCTACAAGGCTGAAAGGTTTCAATTTAAAGCTGAGTGTTCTGTGTAATAATTATATAGAAAAAATAGACATAATTTCTCAAAGTTCACCTATGAATGACTTTGTCACTGTTTCTACACCACAGACCCCTTAGCTGCCAGTAAAAATCAAGGGATGAGCTTGCTTTTTTCTTAGTTCAGATTGTCTACACCAGCTTTGAAAATAAATCCTTTTTTTTTTTTTAGCTATTTCTCTCAGGTTTTCCTCCTGTAGCTCCTTTCCAAATCCTTTCCAAGCTTGTCTTCATGCTTTGTGGATAGCAGACATCTAAATCGGACACATTCTTTCAAGCATTGCTCCAGACACAACAGGAAGATGTAAAAGAATGGCACAAGTTAAGAACCCTTTTTTCACAGATCTACTAGGAAATATTCCAAGGAGGAAAAAAAAAGGGTCAAAAATGAAAAAAAAAAAAAAAAAGGGTTCTATTACTGCTCAGAGAAGGCCCTTGAGCTGCACAGACCTGCATGTGATTCATCAGGACAGTTGAAATGTTCCTCTTGTATTTTTCTCTAATAAATACTTTATTTGGTGATTTATGGTAGATATCTTCTATCTTGCTGTTACAAACCTATGGAGATTTGACAGTAATTAATCATGATGAAGAGCCTTGCTTCTCAGGAAGGAAGAACATGTAATTCTGCAGGCTGCTAGTCAATAAAGAAACACTTTTCAGGGATTCTTAATTGACTACCTTCATCACCCAATTACACACAGAAAACTTCTGCTAAGGATACCTTGAAGGGGAGATTGACAAAGCAGAATAAAACAGAACTTACACGCAAAATAATATTCTTATGATGAATTCCTCAAACCCCTTCCCCTTATGGCAGTAGGGTTTTGATGTCTGAATTTATAAATAAAACAAGGTTAGGGGATCTGTGAACTTGTTGTAAATCTCCACCAGGCTAGGGAGAATTTAAGAAACCTTTAAGGAAAAGTGCCAATGTATAGCAAGGGGGCCTATAAATATATTATGGTGGTTTAAAATATGTTGACTCCATAACTGTGCAATTCCCTGTTGTACAGATAAAACCCTTTAGCCTGAGTGAAGAGTAGAACATGAAAATCTATCCTGGGAACAGCCATTCTCCTGATGAAAAGGTCTGTGCAGAATTCCAGGAGTGATGGGATGAACACGGGGAAGCAGGGCTCAAGAAAGATGTTCCCGCACAGATTGATCTGTGAGGCTGCAGAAGATCCTCACAAGGAAACTGAGATAAATCCCATTGCTCAACATGCTGAAAATTAGGCTGGGCACAGCAGCTGTTATGTATCTCTAGCACTGCAATAAAAAATAATAGAAAGAAATCACCCTGGCCCAGCTGGGGACATAAATAACAGTGTTTAGCTCAAAATCAGCTTTGAAGGCTACTGGTATATTCCAAACATGTTCCATGGGTTCAAGGCATGGGATGTATTGCCAGGACAAATCTGGGAGGGAGGTGGACTCCACATATTGCTAAATGTGCTCCCTTTGAATGCCTTTTGGATTCCTTTATGCCTTGACAGAGAAGATGTGTCACCTACATGTTTTATGAAAAATCCTTTCTTTAGGATTTTTTCCTCTTGAGAAGCTGAGAGGCCTCAGGAACAAAATGTAAACAGTGATTATCTGCTGCTGTGGGATGCAACAGGTGGATCTGGGATTGGTCTCATGTGGTTGTTTCTAATTAATGGCCAATCCCAGTCCAGCTGTCCAGACTGTCTTGGTCAGAGACAAACCTTTGTTGTTCATTCCTTTTCTATTCTTAGCCAGCCTTCTGATGAAATCCTTTCTTCTATTCCTTTAGTATAGTTTTAATATATATCCTAAAATAATAAATCAAGCCTTCTGAACATGGAGTCAACATTCTTGTCTCTTCCCTCATCCTGGGACCCTTGTGATCACTGTCACAAAGATGCACCTTTATTTTCAGTCTTTCACTTTATTCCAGTGGCTCCTTACCTGTGTCTCCAGCACCTAAAACACCAATTCCACTTTGTATAAAGTAACAAAACTGTCACATTCACATTCTCTGGAAAAATCCCTTCACCCAGGATTTTTCTCCTGGGAAGCTGAGAAGCCTCAGAGAAAATGAAAACAATTCTTATCTCATTTGCTTCTCCTGTGCTGTGCTCATGTGGAATGTGTTTGGAGATTGTTCACCCACAGGTGATTGTTCCATTGCATTCTGCTGGGAGTTGTTTTCACTCTTTGGCCAATCAGGGCCAAGCTGTGTCAGGGCTCTGGAGAGAGTCAGGAGTTTTCATTATTATCTTTTTAGCCTCTTGTCAGTATCCTTTCTGTATTCTTCAGTATAGTTTAATACAGTATTTTTTAATGTAATATAGTATAATAAAGTAATAAATTTTCCTTCTGAGAACATGGAGTCAGATTCATCATTCCTTCCTCCGTCTGGGGGCAATGCAAATACAATAACAAACCACTTGGTCTTGCAGCATGTTGCTCCCTTCCCCACCTTCTTTCTGAACCCTTGGAAATGTTTGTGCTGTCCAGAAATCCTCTGTCTTGTCATCTGTGAGCTTTAGGACTAAAATATTTCTTCTTTGGTTCCCTTATTATTATATTTTTGTGTGTGCCAAGGGGGTAGAAGACTGACAAAACCAACTATGTGAAGTCTCTGTTTTGTCAGGACATTCAAATTCATCCAGGAAGGGATGCAGCTGCTTCTTGCAGGGTATAATATCTGATTTCCATGGCTCAGACCTCCAGGAAAAGGTCAGAACACAGAATGAGCTCAACTGGTTATGGCATAATGTCGAGATGATGATTTTCTTTACAAGGCTTAGTCCAGCTCTGGGAAAGACACCTTTATATTTGCTTTTCTTGTACAGAGGGGAGAGATTCAAGTTGTCCGGATGTGGGAAAATAGCATCTGGTTTTGAGCTGGTAGTGAGGGTTGTCCAGGTTTGTGTAAAATATCTCAACAGCTCTGCTGCTCCTCTGTTTGGAGCTTGGCATTTTGCATCAGTGCAGGTGATACCACCTGGCTTAAACTGAGGTGATGGAATGAAAATCGGGCTTTCAAACTTAACACCATTCCTTCTTCTGTTCCAATGTTCATAAAATCAATTTTATCCTCAAGATTGCACTGAAGAAGTACTAAAAAAAGCAATAAAAAGTTGAAAAGGTGAACGCTTTGAGTTAAAAATCACCAGCACAATTGCTGTCAAGGTAGAGCAAGCTCTGTGGGTAGTAGTAACAGCCTTCCTTTAACTCCACACAGGAAAACAATCTTCAGCATAATGATCTGGAAAGAGCTCTTTGGAAGCAATTAAGGATATGGATATTTAGCTTTCTTAAGAAAGACAACCTACAGAAACCTGCAGTGGAAAATGTCTGAAACAGAGCTCTGAGCACAGCAAATATTGTGGGGTGTGGTGGGGTGCAAGCTGAGGTCAGACTGCAGGTCCACTGCAAGGCAGAGTTTGTTTCTGCATCAGTGCTGTTGATTTATTTTGGGGTTTTTAAATCATTAACTTGTGAAAACATAGGCACTCCTGGTTTTCCCTCACAGGGAGGGAAAATCTTTCCTTTCTGCCATGCCTGGGGGGGCTGTGAACCCTTCCCTGCCTTCACCTGGTCTGGAGCTCTCAGCAAGGGCCTGGGAGAATGAGGTTGAGTGTCCTGTCCCCTCTTGCATGATCTCAAACCCAAATCACAGAGCCTGGGTGACAAGGAGAAAAGAGGAAGAGGTACTGGGAACTTTGGCTTTTGACTTCAGAGATATGGAGGGACCAGAGAGGCAGAAAAAGGCACCACCTGAATGCAATCAGTGAAAAGTGGGTGACCTTGCTCTGGTAGTTGTTTTTCAGTTTATACAATTGGAAATTTATTGATAATACATATCTATATTTAATTTAACAGTTACTTTATGCATTTTGCATTTACACAATTCATCTACTGTGAGGGTGGGGAGGCCCTGGCACAGGGTGCCCAGAGGAGCTGTGGCTGCCCCTGGATTCCTGGAAGTGTCCAAGGCCAGGTTGGACAGGGCTTGGAGCAGCCTGGGATAGTGGAAGGTGTCCCTGCCCATGGCAGGGGTGGAACTGTGTCACTGTGATGTTTTATGAAAAATCCCTCTGCCAGGATTTCCTCCTCAGAAGCCTCAGAAAAGAAATGTAAACAATAATTATCTGATTGCTTGGAATGGGGTTTGGAGAATGTTTCCCAATGGGTGAATCTTGGATTGGTTCCATGTGAATTGTTTTTAATTAATGGCCAATCACAGCCATTAATTAACTCTCTGGTCAGTCACAGGTTTCATTATGCAAGCCTTGCTAGCCGTCTGATGTCTCCATAATAAATATAATATAATATAATATAATATAATATAATATAATATAATATAATATAATATAATATAATATAATATAATATAATATAATATAATATAATATAATATAATATAATATAATATAATATAATATAATATAATATAATATAATATAATATAATATAATATAATATATCAGCCTTCTGAGAACTTGGAGTCACTTCTCATCTCTCACCTCCTCCTGGGGACCCTCACACCACCACCACAACAGAACTGGATGAGCTTTAAGGTTGCTAAAAATCCATTCTTTTATTCCATTATCTAGTTCTTGAAGAGGAGATCAGTATCTTTGTCCCCAGCCTGAATTCAGACTCTAACCCTCTTCTTGAGGAGTGTCCTTAATGGCTTCACACCACAATTATCTCCCCTTTTCACCTTTTCTGGGTAATCTACACTCAGTTTGTGTCTGAACAGTGGAAACTTCCAGCAAGATGAATGAGGAGCTGCTCCTTTACCTTGCAGGATGTGACTCTGTCCTTGAGCAGAGGGTTTGGAATCCAGGTGATGGGAAAAGAGAAGCACTTGATCTGCTCTGTTTCCTGCAGGTGCTCTGACAACAGAGCTGGCTTGTAAATACAAAGTGGAAACAGCCCACTGTGCAGTGGAAACCTGGAATAACTCTGAGCCAAGCTCTGAAAAGACAGCTCCTACTTTAGAGAGAGCAGATAGTGTTTGTCAGTCCTAAATAGGAATGATTTCCCCTACCCTGAGGAATGGGGGGAAATTAAAGTAAGCTGTTGCCTTCTGCCTTTTCCTCCATGCAGAATCTGATGGGTTTTAGCTCAGGATGCTGCTTCTGAGAATCCATTTCCAGTACCTTGGATGCTGCTCTGCCAGGACAGGTGCTGATCACCTGCAGTGCATCTTGCTCTGCATCCCCCATATTTTGCTACAACAGATGTTTAAAGCAACACAGAACCAAATATTTGCTTTTTCCCCTTTCTTTCTGACTTTCTTTTTTTAAACCACAAAGTAAAAACATAAATTGTTTCCAATTGTTTGGCTTTCACCTATACATAAACATATTCCCCAATATTTTGTGATTTTGCCTCAAAGTCTTATAGAGTATTTAACAAATTTTGAGCCTTGGCAGTGTGCCCTGGCTGGGATAGAGTTAATTGTCCTCCAGTAGCTGGGACAGTGCTGTGTTTTGGATTCAGTGTGAGAAGGATGTTGATAACACATGGATTTTTAGCTGCTGCTGAGCACTCTTTGCACTGAGTCAAACACTTTTCAGCTTCTCCCCCTGCCCTGCCAGAGCTGCCTGGTGGCACAAGAAGCTGGGAGGGGACCCAGCCAGGGCAGGCTGATCCAAAGGGACATTCCAGACCATATGGCATCATGGGGTGCTCTTACAAACTGGGGAAAGCTGGCCTGGGACCTCTGGTTGGGAACTGGATGAGCATCAGTCTGAGGAACTGCATTGTGCATCACTAGTTTAGATTTACCATTATTATTATTTTATTTCATTCTATATTTTAAATTTTTATTATTTTTATTAATTTTTAAATTATTGTTATTATTTTATTTTTATTTTCCCTTCTTTTTCTGTCCTGCTATACCATCTTTATCTCAACCCACTAATTTCTTTTTCTTCCCAGTTCTCTCCTCCAGCCCACTGCCAGGAGGGAGTGTGTGAGCAGCAGGACACAGAGCTAACAAGGAAGCCAAATTTCTGACCTCCCTTTTCATTAATGTGCTCAACTCTGGCCTGTTATACCTCACACAGAGAGGGAAAGCTCAGTTCCACAGAACCTCTGCGTGGCTCGAGGGGAACAAGTTTCAGCTACCTCAGCTAAATGTCAGAGAGACTGAGCCAAGGTCCACCAGCCTCAACAAGAGCCTTTTTTATTCCTTGACTTCAGTGAGCTTTAGATGGGGAATTAAGCCTACCTGCTAGAAGCAATAGTAAATTTTCAAACCCTTCTTCAAACCCATCACAGGGGAGGAACAACGCCCCGGAGCATGTTAATGAGGATTGAGTGCGCTTGGAAAAGCTGTTTATATTGGACTCTGCTCTCTTCAGACATCTCATACTTTCTTTAAGTCATTCCCTTTCATTTCCATCTTCAGCTGCAGCTCACTTGTAATATCTGAGGCCCTTTTGCCCCTTGCTCCACTTTTTATGTTCCCATTTCAAAGACAAACTCTGTCTGCACCTTTTTTTTTTTTTAATATTAAAGGTCACAGTCAGAGTTTGAAAGTTGGCCTGTAAATTCCTTCTGGTGGAAAGTGGTTCTTTGTTAAGGCAAAGATAGAGAAATAATGAGCACTGTGATTCAGGAACCCCTTTCAGTGCATCTTTGGGACTTTTACAAAATTCTGGAGTCTGTCACACAGCCATGAGTAGGACAAAACAAGGAGACAAATTAAGTTGAGGGCTGGATGATTGGGAGGAGTGGAAGAAAGCCCTATTCCTCAGCTGTCACAAACAACACAAACATTTAGAATTATTTTTTAATCTGAAAATTTTCTCAATATGCCAATTCTCTGTTCATGTTTGTGAGCAAATTACTTATCTGGAGGGGAAGGGCATGATTGCCAGTACCTGTTTCACATTTAATTCTCATCTGAATCTCCAAATTACTTGTAAACATTCTTCTTCTGACTCTGCCTGAGGGCCTGAGTGGTTTACACAAAGCACCCAGGAGGGTTTGCTGAATCCAGGTCTGGGAGTTGTTCTCCTGCAGCAGGAAAGCAGAGAGCAATCCCACAGGTTTGCTGTGTGAGTAGGAGATCAAAGCACTCGAGCAGAGAAAAGAACCCTACAAATAACCCCCTTGAACCCAGAATGGAATTGCTGCAGCGCTTCTCCAGGTTCAATTTCATTCTCTGCTTGAAGGGGCTCAAACTTTCATCTCTGAGAGCACTCAAAAACCACAGTGGAGAAACAGAGCAGAGTGAGAAAGGACATGTTAGTATTTCTTCTCACTCACCCTTGCCTTCATTGAGTAAAGAGCCCAAAATTATCAGGGTGTATTTTCCTGAGGGGTTGAAATGTTTTGTTTAGTGTGATCCGAAGAAAACTCTAATTTCACAAAACAAATTAAGATCCAGAAGGAATCACAGAATACCAGAATGGTTTGGGTTGGAAGGGACCTTCAAGATCATCCCATTCCACCCCCCTGCCATGGGCAGGGACACCTTCCACTATCCCAGGATGCTCCAAGCTCCATCCAACCTGGCCTTGAAGGGCGAGTGGCTGCTTTTTCTGAGGTTTCCCAGCACAGAAAATATGCCAGAATTCCATGATATCACAAGGATTCTGTGAAAGCTTCAATGACCCTGTCCAGCAGCCAGATCTGGTACTTGTAGGACAAGATATAGTGGTTTTAATCTGAAAAAGGGTAGATTTAAATTAGCTAATAGGAAGAAATTCCTGCCTGGGAGGGTGGGGAGGTCCTGGCACAGAGAAGCTGTGGATGCTCCATCCCAGGAAGTGTTCAAGGCCAGGGTGGATGAGGTTGTCCTGATCTTAATTTTTTGGGGTTGGCTTCTGGCCTGAGGGACATTTTATTTATCTACATTAACTTTAAACCCCTTTTCACAGCCAAATCAGCAAAAATGAACTTAGCATGCTCGAGAGTTGGGCCATGTGGAAAGAAAGGAGAGCTGGGGCCATGTGGGAAGAAAGAAGGGTTTTTGTGGAGAAGATCTGTGGCACAGTGAGGCTCCTTCTGTCCTGGACCCCAACCAAAGCAGCTGCCATGCACCATTTAGGCCAGGGAATGAGCCCAACACTGCCCACAGGTCTGAAGTGAATAGCCAGCATTCTGCTCTCCTCACTGTTCACACCAGAGTAAAGTGGTGTGCTTGAATTTGTGCAGGGTGAAGAATTACTCAGATACACTTTCCCTGAATTTTTAATCCCCTTGCGTGGAGAACTAAGTGAAAATGTGCTTGAAGCAGAAAAAAAAAATATGATCTGATGAGTAATTCCTGCTACCAAATGAGAAAGCAATAGCTGCTCCCACTCTGGTGTTTTGCTCTGTGGGTTTCCTCTACCCCCAGCAGCTCTGCCTAATGATGATGGCCACAAAATGAAATTCTTCAGACTGGCACTTGCAATTAGATTCAGCTGAAGGTCTGACATGGTTAATGAAGCCATGGAAAAATGCAGTTCTCTGAGTCCTAAACCACACACACACACATTGATGGTATCAGAGGGAAATGAGCCAAATTCCTGATAGGACACACGAAGGCATAAACACCCACACACACGTATTTTCCATGGTGGTTTGTTGTGATAAAGAGGATTTGAATTCTTCAGAAATTCTACACAGATATTTGTAAATAGATAGAAATGGTGTTTGTGATGTCAGTCATTGTGAGAAAAACAAAATTGCTGAAAAATTGACAGAATAATTGAACAGGGAGGTAAAATTGATCAAGGAGGTATTTTTATCCTTGGAAAGCAACAGGATATGTGGAAGGCCATTGCTGTGTGGGATTATTAGATGGAGAAGTAATAATACACTCTGTTATCCCACAATGCTGTGGATCCAACACAAAGCCTATTAAAGTCTATGCAAATGTTTCCATTATACTCTGTGGCCTCCCTGCTGATCCATGGGAAAATCTGATTACAAGTTCAGGAAAAAGAAATATTCCCTCTCCCAAAAGTAGATTATTCATAGAATCATAGAATAATTAATGCTGGAAAAGCCCTCAAAGATCATTGAGCCCAATCATTCCCTCAGCACTGCCAAGGCCACCACTAAACCATGTCCCCAAGTGTCACATTTACACTTCTTTTGAACATTTCCAGCAACAGGGACTCCACAGCTTCCTTGGGCCCCCTGTTCCATCTGAACCTGCCCTGTTTGAGCACATGCATTGGAAAACATGATTCCAGGGCTGGGATAGCTCAGGATTTGAATGGATCTGACTGAGCTATGTTGGCAAATGTGTTCTACACCACAACTTTGAATTTAACTTCTGCTGATGAAGGTAAAAAATCATTAGCTGTTGACAAATCACTGTAGGTCTGCATGAAAATGAGCTCAGGGGTCTCAGTGCAACTCCTACACAATAATCTGCTAATAATTCTTACACCTTCCTGGTCTCCAAGCACCTTGTAATCTTTATAATGGGTTTATAATACTTCTGTGAGACAGAGAGGGGCTATTTCATTCATCTTCACAGGTGGAGAGGATGGCTTGTGCAAACAGGTCTCCACAAATCAAGGGATGGCTCTGGAAAAGGCTCTGGGATTCAGCCAAGCAGCATCTGATCCTTGTGTTACTTGTGCCTAATTTTTCCTGCACATGGCAGAGGAAGTCCAGCAGAGTAAAACTTGAGATAGAGACAACACAAAGTAGAAAACATGTATGAGATCTGGGGGTTTAAATGCCCCTTATATTCAATTGCAATTTTTTCCTTGGGTTTTGTCTTCATTAGAGCAAGATGGAGCTCACCAGTGCTCACAAAGGACATAATCCAGCTTCTTCCAAGAAATTCCCAGGGAATTTCCTGGAGTCAAAGCTGATTTTCCACTTAAAGATATCATGGCAGCCACACATCCTTTAGCCTGGGTGTCTTTGCTCAGTTCTTGCCCAGCTGTCAATCTGAAGCTGCCCATAATTTTACTTATGAATGAAGGAATGAGGGGAGATCCCTCTGCTGTGTTCCCAGCACTGCCTGACAGGAGCCTGCAGAAATTCAGAGTGGCTGTGTGAGCCCTGTGCACTGAGACAGCAAGAGCAGACCTGACAAATCAGCAGGCTGACATATCAAGGCAAAGAAGAGTCAAGGACAAGTTCACCACCTTGGAATGTCCAAGGTCAGGCTGGATGGGTCTTGGAGGAATCCAGTTTAGTGGAACATGTCACTTCCCATGGCAGGGGGGTGGAACCAGATGAACTTTGAGGTCCTTTTCTGCGGGGTGTTCCTCACTTGAGGTCACCAAACGTGGTGGTGTTTGAGGGTCCCCAGGATGAGGGAAGAGATGGGAGTATTGACTCTGTGTTTCAGAAGGCTGATTTATTATTTTATGATAGATATTATATTAAAGGAAAATGATGTATTAAACTATACGAAAGAAAGAGCAAGGCTAGAAAAGAATGAATAATAAAATCTTGTGACTGCTCACAGCCTCGACACAGCTGGACCTGTGATTGGTCATTAATTTAGAACAATTCACATGCTGGGTAAACAATTCTCCAAATCACATTCCAAAGTAGCAAAACATGGAGAAGCTGAAGCTTCCCAGCTTTTCAGGAGAAAAAATCCTTGCAAAAAGATTTTTCATAAAATATGTCAGCGACACCTTTCTACCAAAAAAATTCTATGATTCCATATTTTTTGCAATATTTCAATTTTTCCTTCATCTTATTTTTTTTTTTACAGTATTTTTCTACTCCATGAGACAGTGCAAAAGTCCCTGGAAAGCAGCACAGTGCTCTCTCCCACTTGTTGTTACTCATGGATCTATTGCTTGAACTGTTCATACAGAGAGATTAATTATTTTTCACTCTGAATGAAGATCAGGAGAAGTCTGTTGTCAACTGTTAACAGGAGCAGGAACAATGATGCTTTTATTGGGATAGCCATGTCCTGGGAACCCTTCCAGAAAGAAAATCCTTTGAAGAAAGCCACATCAGGAGGAAATTAGATTCTATTTGTATTTACTGTACTATTCAAGGCAAGGCTCAGAAGGCATGGAAGACTGATTTACCAATTTATCAGTGGTGCCTGCAATCACACAGAATCCCTGCTTGGCTGCAGCAGGATGATCCCTTGCACCACCTCTGGGCCCTTCCACTTTGCACTTAAACAGAGCCTTTCAGCAACTTCACCTGCTAAAAGAGGGGTTGAGGTTAACTCTAAGGTCTGAGTCTATCAGAGGGTCATTTCTGGCCTTGTGGAACCAGCCTCTCTCAGTGTTATTTTACAGATTGTGCACCTGACATCTGCTCTGATCAAGGGTGGCCAGTTGGTGCATATTTCATGCTGCAGTGCTGTCAAATCCTAATGAGAAGAGACAGGATTCCTCTACATCATTTCTATTCCTGTTTCCTTCTTCCAGCCCTAGTCCCATCCCCCTTTTTTCCTGAGCTTTGTTAGCCCCTCTTGTCTCTGTGCTACACCTGTTCTTTTGAGTTATGTCCATCCTCTGTAATTGCTTCTGAAAGGCTGCAGGTAAACACAGAAGAGCAGACTGATAAACAAATGCTGTAAGGAAGCCAAGTATAATAAAAGATAGCAGCATGGAGCAATATTTGGGAGTAGGATGTAATTTTAAAGGTCAATAATGCGCCAAGGAAATTCTGCCTGGAGCACAGCTCACATTGATAACAGAGAGCTGCTGGCTTAGGGTTGCTTGGCTGCTAAATGAGTTTAACAATCTACCTCTGAGTTTATCTTCCTTCTTTCTCTCTCTTTCTTTCTTTCTTTCTTTCTTTCTTTCTTTCTTTCTTTCTTTCTTTCTTTCTTTCTTTCTTTCTTTCTTTCTTTCTTTCTTTCTTTCTTTCTTTCTTTCTTTCTTTCTTTCTTTCTTTCTTTCTTTCTTTCTTTCTTTCTTTCTCTCTCTCTCTCTTTCTTTCTTTCTTTCTTTCTTTCTTTCTTTCTTTCTCTCTATTTTTCTCTCTTTCTCTCTTTTTTCTTTTCTTTTTTCCTTTCTCTTTCTCTTTCTTCCTTCCTTTCTCTTCCTTTCTCCCTTCCTTTCTCTTCCTTTCTCCCTTCCTTCCCCCCTCCTTTCCTCCTTTTCTCCCTCCTCTCTTTTCTTTTCACTTTTTCTCTCTCTCCATCTTTTTTCCCTCTCTCTTTCTTTTTCTGTACCAGACTTATCATGGCTTGCACTTTCCCTTAGAAAATCTTGAAACACATCTCTATTAATCATTAAAATAATTTTTCATGTCAAGCCTTGTGCAGGAAACACTTGCTGGATCAGTACTGCTACAAATGAGGGCAGGTTTTTAATTTCCAGGTTGGATAAAGATCTGTATCACCACAGCCTGAGTTTCCACCATCTCAGTTTCTCTCTGATCTGAGAACAAACTGCTCTGACTTTGTGTGTCCCCATTGAGGCAGGTTCAGCTTAAACCTTGCACTGAAATGGTCACACAGAAACCAGTTTCTCCCTGGGGATTTTGAGTCCCACAGGGATGGTACCAACAACCCTAAAAGCAAGTAAAAACATGGATTCAAGAGAACACAGTGGCTTTTTAAATGCTGCATTGCATTGTAGTAAGGTCTAAACTTTTCAGAAAGTAAAGCCCCTGACTGTAGAGTTATGTTTGACCACATTTTTCAGCAGTCACTAAGGATTTCTATAGTCCTCATTTCTTAGCTGACATAAATTCTTTAAGGTAGGTGCTCAAATGCCTATTTTTGCCAATTGAGCTGTTCCAATTATGTCTTGGAAATCACTGACTGCTGCTCCAAATTTGGCATCAAACACCCTGATACAGTAGCGTGACTGAAAGGAAATATACAGTTTGATCTAAACTTGCTAAATTTGTAACATTTTAATATTTTAAAATGTTTAAACATCTACATTTTGAAATCTTAACTTGAAAGTCCAGTGCAAATACAAGTGAAGAGAGACAATAATCTTGATACACCCAAGATTTGCTGTCTGCTCTCCTGGTGTCTGTCTGCATGGATGAACTCCCACGTTGACAAATGGGAGTAAAAGATGGTTTAGAAGAGCAGGCTCTGCCTCTGCCCCTCTTGTGGTCCAGCTCAGCTTATCACCATGGAATCACAGAATATCTGCAGCTGGAAGGGATCCTTTGGGTTCATCCAGTCCTGCACAGGGCACCCCAACAACCCCACCCTGTGCCTGAGAGCATTGAGGTTTTTGTAGGGTGGCCTATTCAGTCCTACATGAAACCCATTAATCTTTGTAATTAGAATTGACAGCACAGAGAGGAACAACCTGTGGAATTTTGTTCCTGTGGTTGTACAATGCTTCTCCTGTACCCTGTGCAGTCCAGGACAGAGCAAATGGAAGCAGAACTTCTCCAGCAGATCTTTTTCAGGCTCAGTGTTTATAGATCCCAGATAAATCATTGTAGCATTCACATTCTCTGGAAAAAAATCCCTTTGCCCAGGATTTTTCTCCTGGGAAGCTGAGAAGCCTCAGAGAAAAAGGAAAACAATTCTTATCTCATTTGCTTCTGCTGTGTTGTGCTCATGTGGAATGCGTTTGGAGATTGTTCACCCACAGGTGATTGTTCCATTGCATTCTGCTGGGAGTTGTTTTCACTCTTTGGCCAATCAGGGCCAAGCTGTGTCAGGGCTCTGGAGAGAGTCAGGAGTTTTCATTATTATATTTTTAGCCTCCTGTCAGTATCCTTTCTGTATTCTTTAGCATTGTATAATATTCTTTAATGTAATATAGTATCATAAAGTAATAAATTAGCCTTCTGAGACCATGGAGTCAGATTCATCTTTCTTTCCTGCCACGGGGGTCCCTGGGAATACAATAAGTCATGGTGGTTTTCTTGCCCCCAGAAAAGATAATTTTTTTGCCCTGCAAAAAGATAATGGGAAATGATTTGTGGCTTTGGCATTTATAGACTTCTGAGCTATAATACACACATTTTGGAGACACAGTCCTGTGGCAGACTTTGTTCAGTGAGCAAGGCTCCCAGCACAAGGCTGTCAATGGTCACATCCAGGTACAGCTGAGGCTGAGCAGGGGAACTTGTGCTGCTCCCCCAGCTGCTGTGTGGGACAGGCTCAGCATCACTCACACTGCAGCACATGCCAGGGTTTTGATCCCTGTGAAAGGAGTGCTGTCCATGAGCAGATCTGGTGCTTTGTTATCCCTAAGACAAAATCAGCGGAATCTGCAGCTCCATGGGAAGAATTAGGCATGGTGGGGAGTAGATGTCTTTTTAATGAAGACTTTAGGCAGAATTCTGATCCAATTTAAAAGATCCCTCCATAAAATATTAAACCTAACCCTGTTATTATTACAAAGTCTAAGCACAAATGCTACAACTCTCCTTGGGGAGATTTGTGAGATTTTTCCTCACACAGGGCTGGGATGTCTCTGAGCCTCTTCAGTCTTCCCCAACCTTATTTCTGAAAAAGAAAATCAGGAAGAGACAGAATTTGCAATATCTAGCTCTTTCCACGTTTGACAGACAAATGCAAAAGGCAATTAATAGCATTAGCTGCAATTAATAGTGCTTAAAGAACAATGCCCAGGAGGCAGCCACTTAGGGATCTCAACACAAGCTGCTGATTTTAACAAAGAAGGACCATTTTCTGGTGTTAAGTAATTATGTGTTGCTCTAGGTACTTTCTCTCTTTCTTTGCAATGCAACACATACCACAAGGAGGAGGAAAGCCTTTCATTTTTCCCCATCTGGAGCTTTAATATTAAGGCTCAACCACTACTAATAGGTTAATGTTAAACTTTGTCAGTTTTCAATTATCCTCCTATTGAAGCTGAAAATTTCCTGTGCATACATCTTATTGCCTGACCAACTTCTTTTCATAGTTCCATTTCTTAGTTCAATAAAATTCAGCAAAAACCCCTCTGGCTTTATTCGTATTGTTTTTCCCTCTGTTAGTTTCCAAGTAATGTGAGTGTGGATGTGACTAAAAGCACTGAATTATCACTCACTGGCAGCTCCCTGACAGCCACCAGTTGTGTTCTCAGTCCATCTCACTTGCACAATAAAACACACTGGTTTGAACAGCTTTTGGGGTGGCTTTGCTGCATAATTCTGTTTGGCTAAGAATATTCCAGCTATTCATAAGAGGCTGGGAATTAAACCAGCGTGTTATGCTTGTTCAGGATGTCCTTGTAGGATACATCCCTCTGAAAAGACTGGATTGCTTCATTTCTCTAATATTTCATGGTGTAAAATCCTCGCTGCTGAATCCAAACAGTCAGTGCCCCAAACTTTCCACCCAAAGTTCCAATTTATAATTTCCAAGGTTGCTCCAAGCCCCATCCAACCTGGCCTTGGGCATTTCCAGGGATCCAGGGGCAGCCACAGCTTCTCTGGGCACCCTGTTCCAGGGCCTCCCCACCCTCACAGGGAAGAGCTATTTAATTAATTGCTCTAAAGCACCCTGCCTTACATCAGTCAAGGTTCATCTTTTCCTTCTTTTTAAGACAATCCAATTCCTTCTTTTTAAGACAATCCTTTCACTTTGATCAGGTCCTTCCCCAGAGGGTCGTTGGGCACTGAACAGGTCCCCCATGGCAGTGGTCACAACACCAAGCCTGACAGAGTTCAAGGAGTTCATTTGGAAAATGCTCTCAGGCGCAGGGTGGGATTGCTGGGGTTGTCCTTTGCAGGACCAGGAGTCAGACTCTATCTTTGTGAGATCCTTCCAACTCAGTATTCTGTGGTTCCATGATTAAAATCATTATTCAGGCTTGTTTCTGGGCATGACTTGTTCTACCTCTTCCTAAGACAAGATTATTTATCTTCCTTCATTGTCATTCTGAATAAGCAAACTTAACAGCTTTAATGGTTATTGGCAGTTTAATTTGCCTAAACACAATCAGATCTCTAAAAAGTAGCCAAACACTGCTTTTCCATGTCCCCAGATGTGTTTCTCTCTCAATTGTTTAAGGCCAGGTTGAAATAAATGTGTGCTTTGCTGCTGAGTCCAAGAGCCTTCAGTTTGGCTGGGACTGCATCACATTTTCCAAGTGTAATGACATCCACATGCCTTTACCACAGGGCTTATCACCCTTCTCTCTCCTCTCTGTGCTTGTTGTGTAATGGGTTCTGCACCACTTCCCAAACCTAAAGAAAGATAAAAAAGAGCAGGACCCGAGCAACACCAAGAGCAGCTTCCCATGACAGTGAGCTCCAGGGGGATGCAGAGCCTGCAGCTCTGGGGAGGTGACTTGGTCCTTCTGCTGGCACACCCAGAGATTTTCACCTTGCCTTTTCACTGCTTTAGTCTGGCTCCCACCACACAGCTTTGCTGCCTTTTTGCCAGGAATCTGCCCAATGAGGGTCACCCTGTACCAAGGACCTTCTTTGTCACCCTGTACCAAGGATCCTTTTATTCCCTAAAGGCTCTCCCTTCTCCTTTTCTGCCTGACCTTCCCTTCTCCCTGTCCCACAGAATGAAAACTCAAGCATTTCCTTGCTGTATTTACAGTGCCATAAAAGATGTCTTGCTGAGGGACATCCATCCCCTGGTAGGATTCTGTTCAGGGTAATGGGAATCCATTGTGCAAGAACACAACCCCCTGATTTTTATCTTGTGCCCTTGTCTTCCCTTTGTGTCTCACAGCACTTTAATTAAGCTGCAATTTGGAAGCTCTGTAAGACAGGGATATATCTGCCTTTTGTCTCATAAAGTAGTTTATAGAATGTCATAAAGAGAGAAATTTTGCAAATCAATCTGCTGGCATGTCACCAACATGCTGGAGGTGAGGTAACAGGGAGTTCAGGAAATGCAGAGCTTTTGTGAAATCTGCTTGGGTTTATTGGGATTTGTTAATATCTCTTGAACCCAGAGCATTCCATCCACACCCATCTGAAGGACTCTCTAGGACAGAGCTGGGCAGACTTTGAAAACATATTTTCATTCCTTCCTTATTAATTCTGTCAGTGGCATTGTGCTATTCTCAACAGCAGCTATGATTTGGTTTATCCCACATTAATCCAGAAAGGGGGAACTAGACATTTAAAATGTACTAACTTGAGATGATAAGGAAGGAATTACATAAGGAATAAGGCAGCTGGAGAGGGGGAAAATACAGGAAGGGATATTTTAGCCTAAGGAGGAGCTTTAGGAATTGTTTAAGACTACATGGGAATAGTGATCTACTGGAAAAGGATAAAGGCAGAAAAAAACCCAATATAAATTAGGAATTTTGTTCAGACTAATGGCTGTTACATGACATTTGACAGAAAAACTAACAATTCTGATATATATATATTTTTTTTGCTTTCTTATACGAAAATTACCAGAACTGAGCTTGAGACAATTCAAGGGTGCAGCAAATCCAACCAACACCACCTCCAAAAAGCTGCTGAGAGGGGACAGAATGTCCCTCACCCTCTTTGATTTTCACCCAGACACAACGCCAGTAGTGTGACATTTTGCTTTGGAAAAGGGAAACAGAAAACAAACACAGGAGGCAGGGAAAATCTGTGCATAATCACCACTGCACTGGACATTTAATTTATCACCTGGCATATCTCTGCACAAAAGCCACCATGCTTCAACTCAACCCTGCATGCTCTGAGAACAAATAAATCTTGCATGGACAGAGAGCAGACCCAAAGCCACTGATGTCCTGAAGGCAAGATTTAAGTTCTGTTACAGAAAAGGGAAGGAAATGTTGATTTTCTGATCATCTTTGGCTCCATAATACTTTTACAGTGTCCTTATCACACAGACCAAAGCTGTGTCATAGGGTTTCTTTTGCCTTATCTGTTGTTAATATTGATATATTCTATCTGTTATCTTAGCCTTGACTCACAATTTATCAATGGCAGAACATTTCTTGCCCTTTCTTGAATGACATTTAGCACTGCATAGAAATAACATGAATTTTTTAAAATTATACTCACCTCTGTGTTCTCTGGTTTTTTTTGGGATCCTTTTCTCCAAAACCATCTCTTTCCATTCCAAAGCTCCCTGCCCCACTGGGTGCTCCTGAATAGACACTGATAGCAATTATAAAAAGTTTTATTAATCTTGCTGGGAAGAGTCACAGGCGATGGGAGTGTGGGCAAAAGGGAGGTGAAATTCAGGTTGCAGAAGTGAGATTGCAGCAATTAAAAAGGAGGGGAGAACATGAAAAAATGAATCTCCAAAGAAAGGGAGGAAAAGAAACCTTTAAAATGAATTAGCAATTTACAAGCGCCTCCAACCCCTCTGGTAGAATTAAACATGTTTACTCGTTTCCTCAGCATGTGCGTGTTCTGGGGAGTGACAAATTAATTAATATTAAATATCTAGCCCATGGACTGCCTCAGCTTTCAGGGCACATTATAAATATTGGCAAGAAAGATCATTAAAAACAACACAGATCGAATGTTCAGCTTGATTTGTAGAAATTGCCTGGTAGCAAAGGTGCTGTGAAGATGAATGAGTTTGTTAAAAGGGGAGAAGATTTCAAATATCAATTTGTAAGGAAACAAATAGCTCCTTACTCCTTCTGCAATGTGGCCACAAACACACACAGAGAAGAGGGGGAGAGCCCCCAAGTTTCTTTCATTACCATGAGAGGCTCACATACTGCTGAAAAACAAATTGTGGCTAGTTCTGCCTCTTGACAGGAATTTTTGAAGGGCTGGACCACAATTACCAGCAATTTCTCAGACTCTATCATCCTTCCTCACCTGCTGCTCTCTGCTCCACCACACACTGACCTGCTTCTACCTCTTGCCCCTCTCTGATGGGCAGCACAAAATCCAACAGGAGGATACAGAAAACCTGCAATTTTCCTTCCCTGGGGCAGTGTATAATTAGAACCCTTTTGGTTTAGGATATTTTAAGCCAGGTGAAAAAGCATTTGAAACATTGAAAAGGGAATTTTCAGACCAACTGGTCTTAGAAGAACTTGTACTTCTGACAGATGGGGGGAATCTGTAAAGCCAGATGTTTTTACATCTCTGATCTTATAGAAGATCTTCACTTTCATATGGCTGAAAGTTTTTCAGAGTCACAGAATCACTGCTCCAGAGAATCAGAGAAAGGCTGACTTTGAAAGGGACCTCTGGAGGTCTTGGAGTCCAACTTCCCTCCTCAGGCAAGGTCACCTAGAGCCAGTTGTCCATGACTGGGTTGGAATGAGACAGTTTTTATTGTCCCCTCCAACACAAACCATTCCATGACTCTTTAATTTTATGATTCTTTAGTTCTATTAGTCTTTAATTCCATGAGTTTCTGATCATAAACTGAGGGGAACTATTTTAGTTTTAATCATTACTACAGAGAATTTACATAACAGACTCTCTAACATCTTGTAAGGTAACACTGAACAAAAATCTTGTTGGTTTAAGACAGACCAAAGCACCTTGTTTATGGAAAAAATGAAAACCTCCACAGCCTTATTTTTTTTTCATTTATGTGTCATTCCTCACAAACCTCCACTCTTTTCTCCATAACTCTCTTCTTATCTTTCCAATAGGTTTTATGAGATGACCATACTATGTAAAATATGGATTTTAGTACCATTTGGATGATGTTTCTCTTTTCTTCCAATTTTGGGACAGATATTTTACCAAGACAACGTTAAAATAACACAGATCTTCAGATGACAGTCTGGCAATAGCTCAAAATCTGGGAAGGGAAGAAAGAGAATCCTTTGGGGAAATTGAAGAAAATGCCAAGGATACAGAAGGAAAAAGATAACATCTTTATTGCTGGAACACCCCCACCAATTTTGCTGTGGCTAGAAGCGATTGCACAGATGTTGGACATCACAGAGAAAACGGATGTGCCCGCTCTGGAATCTCACTGCTTTTGAAAATTACGGAAGTTTTATCACAAACCCATCCATGATTTTGACACCAGTGCTAAAAATGCTGTTACAAACCCCACCATCAATAGGCTGGGAGGTGAACCAATCCTTCAGAGCAGCTCCTGCTGTCACAGGCATTACTGAGTGGCCACATCCCTGCAGCTGCCAGTGTTCCCTTTTGGAGCACTGGGAAGTTCTGCATGGATGCAGGGGCCAGAACAGAGTCACTTATTTCCCTTGTGACAGCATTTTTTGGGCTCTGAAATGTGGAGATCCAGCAGCAGTGAACAGGGCTGTTCTGGAAATCAAAGCCACCTTTACTTTTAGTGAGGCTCTGGAGGTCTCTTGTTCAAAGTGTGGTGTAAATCATAAGTGCAATTACATCCAAATATTTGGGAAGCACTGTACTGCTAATAGTAATTTTATTTTCCAAAAAGGTTGCAGAATCAAGGCTTTCATTATGTGCAACCACTTAAGATTCCAAGTTCCTCTTGCTAAAGAGGCAATGATAGCTTTGGTGTCTGGGCTAAGATCCAAATGAGTAATTACATTCTGCAAGCCTACATTCCTCCTCAAGTTTTATATGAGATAAAGTTCTTTTCACTTAGCAATGTTTCTTTTTAAAGACTGACGTTTTCCAAGCCAGAGGCAGCTGCATTTCACTGGTGGGTGAAATAATCCCTATGTAAACATAATTTGAATAAATCAAGTGCTTTGTGGTTTTCAAAATGCCACGTCCACTCCAATTCATGGTTTTCATTTGTTACATGCATGGGATAAAAGCCTGTAATGCAAAAAATACAAAAGTCCATCAAATCTTTGATTTCAGGGAACTGCCTAAGCACAGACAATGGGGAAAAATGCTTTGGGCAATTCACATTTGCTTTCAAGTGTTTTGTTCATAAACAGCTTTTAATGAAATGGCATTTAAATTGCAATATAGTGCACGTAAAAATGAAAGAGCTCCTCACCTGCTGAAACTTCCATTAACAAAGCCCCCAATAAGATGAACTGAAATGAAAAAATCTCTGAACTTCCTCGAGATATATTTTAGCAGTCTCCAGCTCAGTAAATAACTAATGGGTATGAGTTTTTGCTTATGTTCAGAAACATAAACTCAGAAGCATAGATCCGAAGTGCTTTACTTACTAATGATTCTCCATGCATCAAAGCTGAGAGGTGCTGAGGCACAGGAGCTGAAATGAATAAGAAAAAGGCAGCAGTGAAATTTCCAGGCATTTTAAGGTGTTTGCTAATCAGAGCTTGAACTTAAAATATAGTTCTGTTCAGAACACACAGTGCAGAGAGCGGCTGTCTGCAATCTGTGGATCATTACTCAGTGGATGTTGCCATGGCCAATGTTTTATTTCAGATGAGTAGTTATAGCCAAAGACAGGACAAGTAGCTTCTTTTGGATGCTTTTCCCATGAATGATCCCTTTTTAAAGAATAAAAGGAAAGCTGCTCATACAGAATCACAGAATGACCAGGGTGGAAGAGACCTTCAAGACCATCGAGTCCAACCCAGCCCCAACACCTCAACTCAACCCTGGCACCCAGTGCCACATCCAGGCTTTGTTAAACACACCCAGGGATGGGGACTCCACCACCTCCCCAGGCAGAACATTCCAGAACTTCATCACCCTTTGTGTGAAAAACTTTTTCCTGCTCTCCAGCCTGTATTTCCCCTGGTGCAGCTGGAGGCTGTGTGCTCTGGTTCTGTCAGTGCTGCTGGAGACAGAGCCCAGCCCAGCTGAGCACAGGCACCTTTCAGGAGCTGTAGAGAGAAGCCCTGCTAGGAACAGGAAACCCCATTGTTGTTTGGGGTAGGATCCCTGCAGAGATCCCACAAGAAAGAAAAGTGAAAAAACAAACAAAAAGAAAGAGGATGGCAAACTTGTGCTAAGGGAATAACTCCTTTCTCAAGGTGTGTTGTCTGCACTTTCTCTGTGGTTAGGGTGATCTTGTTTTATTCCTGTTTATCTTGGATGTGCTGCCACCCTCCTCATTCCCTTTCAACCTCCAGCCATGCCAGGGGCATGTCGCTTCCTTGTAGCAAAATCCAAAAGGCTCAGCCCACCAGCACTCTGTTTTGTTCAAATACACAGGTTTATTGGACTAAAAACTTGGAAGCTAAACAGAATAAATCATAAACAATGTTATTAGTGCACAACGGTTCTTACCAAGCTAAACCTTGTTATTGCAAGGTATTGATCAGACTGGTCGAACCTCTCATAGCTTAAAGGATTTTACATCATTTACAGTAATTACAGTGTCTTCCTAAGTGCCAAAGGTATCCCTGAACTCCCTGAAGGACGTTCTGAACAGTCAGAATTAAGTGATAATTTCCCAGTTAGTTCTGTGAAGCCAGGAATCTGTGTTTTTGGAGAACATTTTATATTTATATTATATTATATTTCTGAGGGTTGTCCTCTCCCACAGCAGGTCAGGGTATTGGCTGGCTGTGCCCACATCCCACATTGCATAACCTGGCACCATCTGCTCCCCAGCTGCAGGGAAATCCCACATGTGGTTCCAGTCACATTAAATCTGAAGCTGGAAAAGTGGAGACACTTCATGTTCCCTCTGAGCTGCCACTGAGATAAAAATACCACAGCTTCCTTCTGCTGTGCCTGTGGGCTCGCTGCTCGGGAATTTCGTGCTGGAATTTTGCCTCCCCAAATGTGCCCTGCCCTGACTGTGAGCCTGCACCCCACTCAGACTGAGGTACCTCTCAGGAAATGTGCTCATTTTCCCCTCAGTAAATAGGTGTTTTTCATTATATAGTCATTATATAATAATTACACCCTTTTTACAGCCCAGCCAAGGGCTGGCACTCTGGTAGTAAATAAGTTTATCAAAGCAGCAATCACAGGCAGTCATTTCCATTCATCTCAACGACAGGCAGTGACTTTACAATCTACCTTGGGACATTGTTTCACTATTAGCAAAGCAATTGAGAGAAAAGTGCCTTTGGAGCAGGGGCTTTGTTCACAGCTGTGGATGGCATTAATGGTTTTGTGCTGGTACCTGCAAGCCTGGGCTAATCCTTGGTGACAGGTCCCCACTGGTATCTCTGTGTAGGATGAGGGTCTGTGGGTGCAGCACCTCAAAATCCTCTCAGTGAGCACCTTCTGACACGTGGATGTGATGGGAGGCACAGAAACTCTTCACAACTGGAAAATTGTGCAATACTCCAAATAATAGGAGAATATCGACAATTGCAACTTTCAAAGTTTGTCTTCAGTCAGAGGCATAATCCAAGCCAAATAAATAACTACAGAGACCCTGGAGAAGAAATCCTTGAATTCATCTCCTCATCCTGGCAGTGATTTGAGACATGACCTTGGGCAAGGTCAAGTTCGGGTTTTCTGTACCTCAGCTTCCCCATTTGCAGAAGGGTAATAATAATTCTTACTCCACAAGAAGACCATGGGGCTTAATTACCATCCATAAACCACCTTGAAACCCTTATATAAAAGGTTCTGCAAAAGGGCAAATGTAATTACTGTTATTACAGTGCTGCAGCTATAAAATATTCATGGTATAATGGCAAGTCCAGTGAACACTCAGAAGCTGGTAAGATCAATTACTGTGCATGAATGCACAAGCACATTAGCAGGTTGTACAAGATGCCAGGCAATTTCCTCCCAACTCTTAGGTCCTGTCCTGCAGAGGGTCAAGAGCCTCAGTTTCCCACTGAACTCCATGAGAGGCCCTTGAAAATTGCAGGAAAGTTGGGTTTGAGTACTTTGCAGGTTTAGAATCTGAAAAGAGAAGTAGAAATCCTTGTCACAGGGAAGAAAATAAAAACCCTCAATTTTTTTGTGTTGATCAGAAACCCTTCAGTAAAGTTCAATGATGGGTTGTGCTGGTACCAAGCACCCAAGAATGAAGGGTTGGATCCACAGCTGCTACAAATCAAATAAATCATGGCAGCATTTCTAAAGTCAGTGCAGTTACACTGATTTGTGATAGTGATGCTCTTAAGAACACAATGCATTCTTGAGGGTGTTTTTAGACATGAATGGGAGTGATTACACCAAAATAAACTTGTGCTGCACCGATAAAATAAAATAAATAAGCAAATCACTAAATCCACTTTTTTTTTTTCCCCAGAATCAGTGGTTACATATTTAAACAGAAAAAGTGTCAGGATTGGTTTGTCATTGAAATATACATTAAAAGTTAATACCTTAGGATTTAGAACAGCAACTGGATATATTGTGGATTTGAATTATTCCTGTTCTTGTTGTTACCTAGAGGGTCACAGAGCCAGCTGTTTGGGTTTGAAGCAAATTGTCATTAATGGCTTCCTAACCAATTACAAGATACACTTAATAAGTGATGGTGCTGTTATGCAATGCAGTTGTTCCAGGACTCCTCTCTCAAGGACAACACTGAAATTTTTACAGAGTCTAATCCCTGTTGTCACATTGTCTGTCTGCATTTCCTCAGATGTGACACTCCACACAGCACAGCTATCATGCCCCAGCCCTCCTTTCCAGCACACCTGAGCTCATGTCCATTCAGCATTTCCTCAGGTTGGAACTGGTGACAAAGCAAGAATTCTTAAAATATGAATCCCAGTCTTTCAAAGGTAACGTCAAAATTGGCTTCTGTAATGTGCTATGGGATTTTAATGTAATTTATTTTGGAAGAGGAAAACATTTCTCTGCAGCTCTGTGGGTGTATCTCAGTGATGTAGAAAAGGGAAATTTCCCAGTGAAAAATTAGCAGTCAACATTTCCCTTGCTTCCCTGTAAGCCCAGTGCTGGAATTCTGGATGTTGGGAGTTTTGGGCACAGACCCCCAAGAGAACATTATTTTGACTTGAGGTTGTGGAGAAGGCTTCTAAAATTGAGTAACAGAACTGAGATTATAAATGTGTAGTTTGAATAGAAGTGTGTAATCTCACACAGTAGCAAACTTGGAGTTTCAAGTTTTAGAATATAATAACATACATAAAGCTAAGATAAAAGTTTTAAGGTAGTGATTAGCTTTTCTTCTTCACTTTCTTCTTCGTAGGTTTAAGTAGTATTTTGTAATTAGACAGGAAAGTCTGCATTGTAAGATACAAGTAATTAGTTATTGAGTTAAAAGTAAAAATAATTTAAGTATCATTTCTTAATTAGATAGCTTTTCCTTAAAAGACCTTGTAAAGATAGATTTGAGGCCATTTTGTAACTTGTTAGAAAAATCCTATAAAGCTCACACCTTGTGAGACTGTAATACAGATGGGAAATAATAAACATCTTAGTCTGAACACAAAACACCATCTCAAGCACTTCCAATCCCAACCCTAACAGAAGCAGGAAAAAAGTCAAAGAACCAGCGGCCCAGTGGAAAGGCTGTGCCTTGGAGAGCAGCCCTGAAGCTCTGGAGGAACTCTGTCTAAAATTAGGAGTTCTCAGAGCAAAATGCTTCTCCATCAGAAATTGCAGAGCTGAAACTTCAGTTCCTGGATCTATTTTCAGGGAAGACCAAGAAAATCGTGCCTGCAAATAGTCACGAACTTGGGCTCCTTGGCTGCTGGGTGGATTTTCAGGGAGCTCTGAGTGTGGATTCTTCATGATCAGATATTTCCAAGCTTCCCAGCACCACGAGAGTTCATCTGGCCTCTTTTCATAGGGAAGGCACACCAGAACTGCAAGTCCCTTGACTGAAACCCAAATTTCCCAGCCCACCAGGCATTTGACAGCACAGCTGCCCAGGTTCCAAGATCCCAGCTCCTGACTGTCTGTTTAACTCTTTTCCACAGAGGAGAATGTGCAGATTCCCTTTGTGCTGGGGGCCAGTGGGAAGCACATTTGGAGTTTGGAGAAACGCAGGCAGCCTTGGTGTGCTCAGACTACCTCAGTGAATTTGGAATGAAAAGTTGGAATATTTAAGTTCTGCAGAACAAAACTGCAGTAAGGAAAAATAAAGCAACGCATCATCTTTGCCACTGATTCAAGACTGAAAACTTTTCATGGATTCAGGATCATTTGTGGAACTCAGATTTTCCTTTCCAGGTGGTTTTTGCCGAAGGCTTAACAAGTAGATGACCTTAACAAAGCTCTCTTGGAATATAGGAGCCCGAAGTTTTGCTGTAATTTTTGGCAAATATCTTAAATATCTGTTCATGTCCAGCACCCCTGTTTCTTCTTACATCCTGGTATTTGTTCCAATGCCATTATTACATAAATATGCTTCGCCATTGAGAGGACTGAGGGAGTACAGATGCACAAAGTGATGAAAAAAGGTATTTAAATATTTAGTGAGAAAAATAGTAATCATAGAGGGGTATTCAAAAGAAGAAAATGGCAAACACTGTGTACATTAGCAGCTGAGAAAATGACTGGGGAGGAAGATCTTCCACTGTCTGAAATATTCAACATCCACAGCTTTTGAAAATGAGTTCCTGATGCAACACATTTTTTTTAAATGGGAAATTTTGATACAATATTTATTTTATTTCATATCTTTTATAAGCGTATTCAGGGAATGTATTTGTGCCTTTATTTTTTTCAGT
Source organism: Fringilla coelebs (assembly GCF_963513975.1). Lineage (NCBI taxonomy): Eukaryota > Metazoa > Chordata > Aves > Passeriformes > Fringillidae > Fringilla > Fringilla coelebs. Next base: position 3,650,867 of record NC_140032.1, read on the forward strand.
GTTGGGCTCTTCATTTTTGGATAACAGTGCAAGGTCAGAAACCACAAATCCATTAAAACTGCTGCAACCTCAAGAAATTGAAAAAGCTTAGAATTAAAAGAATAATAATCCTTTAAGCAGCCATGATGAGATGAGTTCACAACTGATGGGTAGAATTACCTAAAATTCCTGCCCAAATAAAATCCAGCCCATGCAGTGGCTCAGGCCAATCCTTTCCCTCCTGCACGTCCCAGTCTGTGGGGCCACTGGCAATATTCAGATTAGATGTGCATGAACCCTTGTAAAACACCAGGTCTGACCAAATGAATGAGTCCAACACCTCCAAATATCATGATTTTTGCAAGAAAATCTTGCCCATTGCATTTCAAAACCTTCCCATCCTGCCTGTGTTTTGCTGTGCTCCTCAAACACTGGGGAAATTTCCTCCTGCAGTAACAATTCACAGAACGAGTGTTTGAACAATCAGACCTTGGGAACAATAAGTTTATGAATATGCATTAGCTGTCCTAAAACTTCTGTTTAATGAATAATCATAAAGATAATGCTGCTGATTCCCTGACTCAGGCAGGATGTCATTTTGGGTCTCATACTTAAAAGATGAGAAAAATTAGGACGTTTCAGGCATGAGAGTGACACCAAAAGTGATGACAATGGAAATATCAAGGCTGGAATGAGTGATGTGATAGATGAGAAGACTGAAGAAATTTAAGAAGGGTGGGAAAGAATAAGAAAGATGAAACTTGTGATGGATTTAATGCCCAAGATATAAGAATAGTGGATGTGGTACAGAGGGGGAAAACCAGCTTGCCTCAGAAAGACAGAAGGGTGAAGATAAGTTAAAGCATATTTCCCACAGCAGGCTCTAGAAGGATCATTCAAAGCAGTAGGGAATAATTTGGGAGTTTCAGTTTGTGCCAGGCAGAGGCAAGGATGGATGCTGTGGCACTGGGATGCAGAACTGGTTGTTTATGTCACTGAGAAGATTTTTATCTTGTCTGGAAAATCCTGGCTCCTCCAGATGTGATGGATGCAGAGCCAAGCAGCCTTGCAGCTAACCTGGGTGATAACAAGAAACAATACCCACTGGATCCTAAAGGAAGGGGGCTGGTGACAGAGGAAAGGAAGGCAAAATCCAGCCAGCTTACAGAGGGAAAATGAGGATTTAATAGGGCTTTATTAAGCCATCCCAGAAGAGCTGTCAGAGAGCCAGTCTGATACATGAGAGTCAGGCTGAGGGAGATACATCACAGGCTGAGAGCTGTGAGGCTTCAGAAAGGAGCTAATAGCTCTCCATCTTTCATGTAGGCTGGGCAGGGACTGAAGTTCCCTGCTCAAAACACATTCCCTAAAAGAGGAATTTCATCCCCCACCAAAACACATCCACCTCTCTGGTGGGCTGGCCAGTTTCATCTTCCCTACTAAAAGTACCAAATAGTTTCATCTTCCCTACTAACACTACCAAATAGCTTTGGAAGAGTTAGCAGAGAGTAATTTCCCCTCTTTGAAACTAATAAAGTAATTTATGTGAGCAAAATGTAATTATCCAAGCTGAAATCCAGCCAGAGGATTGGTTTCACATTTCTGCTGAAGCAAAACCAGCAGAAATAGGCAGGATTCTGTCTTAAGCTGGAGCACGGATTGACTCCTGGCTCAAGTGGAATGAGAGGGCCCTGAAGAATTGCTCCTGAGAGGTGCTGAGTTAACCACAGCCCTCCCTCTCCTCAGTGTGACAAAGGTGCTCAACACCTTTTCTCATGGCCTGGTGCAGTACATGGATGAGGGTAATTTGAAAAGCTGACCTTTGCGAGGGCAAAGGGAGATTTACTCACATCTCCTACTGCTACAGGAATTGGCCAATAAACATTTCCTTTGTGCTGCCAAAAATAAGCTTTGTGTTGATCAATCCTGACCCTGCAAGGGGATCAGATTTAACAACATCACAGTCCCCAATGGCCTGGCTGGAAGGTGGCCAGGGCATAATCCAGGGTAGAAAATCTATCAGGCTGGGCTCGCAGACTGTGCCTGAGCCCCTTGACACAAGTGGGTGTGGTATTTTTGGGGTTCCCCGTGGCAGGAAGGAAATGATGAATCTGACTCCATGTTCTTAGGAGGCTGATATATTATGTTATGTTATGTTATGTTATGTTATGTTATGTTATGTTATGTTATGTTATGTTATATTATATTATATTATATTTATTATATTATATTATATTATATTATATTATATTATATTATATTATATTATATTTATTATATTATATTTATTATATTATATTATATTATATTATATTATATTATATTATATTATATTATATTATATTATATTATATTATATTATATTATATTATATTATATTATATTATATTATATTATATTATATTATATTATATTATATTATATTATATTATATTATATTATATAGAAAGGATACTTACAGAAGGCTTAACTAATTACATGAATACTACTTAAAAAACTAAGATACTAATTAAAAAACTCATGACTCTCACCAGAGCCTTGACACAGCTGGACAGCGATTGGTCATTAAGTTAAAACAATTCCCATTAACCATTAAAACAATAACCAGTTGGTAAACAATCTCCAACCACATTCCAAAGCAGCACAACACAGGAGAAGCAAATCAGATCATTATTGTTTTCATTTTTCTCTGAGGTTTTTCAGCTTCCCAGGAGAAGACATCCTGACAAAGGGATTTTTCAGAAAATATGATGGTGACAGGTGGGGATGTGGAGAGCCAAAATCCAGCCTCATATTGCCCAGACAAGAATCCCCTGGTGGGTCTGAGCACCAGGTCCCAGGTTTTGCACTTCAGCCTGGCCTGAGGGGTGAGTGGCTGGAAACAGGAGCAGAGAAACCTGGGGCTGGGAGATTTTAATGTGGCTGTTCTCTGCCATGGCAGCCCCTCCTCTGGCACATCCTTGCTGCACAGAAGGGACAATCTTGCCTTTGAAGTTAGAGATAAAGCAGGAGTCTCTAAGCAGCTCCCCTGAGCGTTTGGGTCGCTGCATATTTTGCTGTTTCATTTGTTCCCTGCAATGTGCCACTGAAAGAGGTGATTTCTGCTTGCAGTATTACATCACCTCTAGGATTATTTTTTGAAAATGTGTCTTATCTACCATGTCACAGTTGTTTCCTCTTCTAACAAGCTGATACCAATGAGCCCACCTGTGGAATTACTCCATAAAAACAGACCATGAAAAAAACCCAAAAACCCAGACCAAAAGGAAGAAGAAGAAATTAAATATTTACAGGCATGTCTGCCTGACTGTCCTTTCCAACTGTCTGCTTTAAGGTTCTTTGAGGATTAATTACTTGATGTTCATGGTGTTTTCAGAAAATAAAATGAGCTGCACTGTTGGAATTCACCCATGCAATTCCTGCATGAATTAAGAATTTTGTCTCATTTAGCCACATATTAGTGACCTCTAAACTGGGCTATCACAAAACCCTTGTCCATTCATAGAATCACAGGATGGTTGGGGTTGGAAAACCATCCAACAGCTTCCACTGCATCCAGCTGCTCCAAGCCCCATTCAAACTCTGTCACATTCACATTCTCTGAAAATCCCTTTGCCTGGGATTTGTCTCCTAGGAAGCTGAAAAGCCTCCGAGAAAAAGGAAAACAATAATTATTGTATTTTTTTCTCTTCTCTTTGCTCCTTTTGGTTGTGTTTGGAGATTGTTCACCCACAGGTGATTGTTCCATTGCATTCTGCTGGGAGTTGTTTTCACTCTTTGGCCAATCAGGGCCAAGCTGTGTCAGGACTCTGGAGAGAGTCAGGAGTTTTCATTATTATCTTTTTAGTAATCCTTTCTGCATTCTTTAGTATAGTATAGTATTCTTTAATATAATATAGTATCATAAAGTAATAAATTAACCTTCTGAGAACATGGAGTCAGATTCATTGTTCGTTCCTGCCATGAGGATCCCTGCAAGTACAATAAACCTCACCTTAAACACTTTAAAATCCTTGAAGATTCCAAGATGCTGCCTTGTTTACTGAGCTTAGATGAAAAAAGGATCAGTCCCTTCAGAGTCATCCAGAAGACTCCTACCTGCTGGTTTGTCCATCACACAAGCTACAAACAGCTCTAAGGCTGCCTTTAATTTGTGAGGTAACTTTCCTTAATCTAGTTTGATGATAAAAAAAAAAAGAAGTGGTAATTATGAAGAATAATGGTGCTTTCTTCCAATTTCATTGTGTTCATGTTTCCCTTGGAGTCCCAGCCCATTAAAGCAGATTATTTGATAGCAATCTCAGCTTTCCTTTAAAACATAGGCTGGATCCAGCACAGGTGGTGATGGGAGGCCTCTTTTTTTTCAATATCAGTAAGACACATCTCCTGAAATCTTCCTTATAGCCACAACAAATTTCTATGAAATCCAGGAGGCAGAATCCCATCTGTTCTCAGAGCTGGAAGATATTTATGGTCAGAAAAGGAGACTGTGAACTTATAAAGCACAAAGGGAAATTTTTCCTTAGAATAGGACCTGGCAATGTCTTCCCAAAGTGTGGCACATCTTGGCTTGCTCTTGCTTTCCAAAATTACCTACTCAACCTGCACATCAGTGTTTGCCTAGGGCTGCCTCTGCAGCCAGGGCTTTAAGCTATAGAAAATATTTACATTTGAGTGTTTAGTTTGGCCCCAGTCAGAACTGGGATCCTAAGAAATGCATTGTTTCTAAAAGGACTCCAACACAGATTTCACTGCCTTTTAGCAGATGACTTTGTGAAAGTGTCTATAAATAAATGGAGATGCTTTAGATCTTTTTAAAGTTTTCTAGGGAATCTGCATCCTTAGAGATCTTTCCACAGGTCTTAAAATAGCCTGAGTTCTCTTCCAAGGGTGTTGACTGCTCTAATTTTGCGCTTGGGGGTTGTTTTATCCCCAGGATAACACAACACACAGACACTGTGCTGGTTTCCCTGACTGGGCCCATCCATCTCAGTCCTTCATTTGCCACTGAACAGCAGCCTGAAGCACAACAGCTGCCATGGAATCATGGCACAGATGCAGAGGACAGTTTGGATTGGAAGGGAACTCCAAGATCTTTGAGCTCCAACCCCCTGCCACAGGCAGGGACACCTTCCACTATCCCAGGTTCCTCTAAGCCCATACAACCTGGTCTTGAATATCAACAGGCAACCCCTCTCCTCAACATCTCGTTTCAACCACCCCCTAATAGTTATATCTTATATTATTGCCCATAACTAATTTCTCCGTTTCTTGAAACCCCCTAGACAGCCCCTGCATCCTCCTTGGGACACATCCTAATACTTTGTATTTTCAGGAGTGTTCCCTCAGCCTACACACAAAGTGCTTAATTTCATGGAGCAGTGATCTCTGTCTCATTGAGCTTCTAATCTAAGAAACAAATTGCACTTGGGTTTTGTTTTATGAATACAAGCGCTAAGAAACAGAATTAAAGGCAGTTTTTCTTTTTGAAATTTTCAAGTTTCAAAAGATGATGCACAAAAAGGACTTGCTGGAAACAATTGAAAGATTTCTGCTGTGATATTTGCAGCTCAGCCATTGTTTTCATTCTCAGTTGCTTGAAATAGATTCCTTCTTTCTTTCTTTTATTTTTTTTTTATTTCACTGCAATATCCAGAAAGCAGATGGCTAAAGTACTGTTGGAATGATTTTCAGTGTTTAATTGGAAAAAGATCCTTTTTTGTTAATAATAACATCGATTTGTAACACCACTTTTATATACCTCTATTTAATTTAATTTTCAACTTAAAAACCCAGAAACTTTGGGGAAAAAATGAAAGAGGGAAAAGATTTTGACAACTTTTAATGAAACCCAGTGATTTTTCAAGTCTTCTTTGAAGGAAAACTATTTTTTTTTTCTTGAGGTAAACCCTCAACCAGCTGTACAGGCAAGCTTAACAAAGCAGCAGAACCTTTGAAAATCCATAATTTAAATGCAAGATCCACTGGGATGAAATGTGGCAACTGTTTAATAATGCACAGCAGCACTATACAATAATTTAAGATGAGAAGACAAGGACAATGACACATGGAATTGAAAATGCAGCCTGAGTGTAAGCAGGCAAAATGTAATCATCTGAATGTGAATTTTGCCAGGGCAACAGAGCAGGAATTCCTGCACTCACAGCTATTGCCATGAAATCTTTAATGACAATTTGTCAAGGTGTCTTTTATGTCTTCTTCTTGAGAAATGACATTGGCAAACACAGAGACCCCAAGCATTGGTTCTCAACAACCTGGAGAATGAGCTCCTCGTGGTGAATCCTTATTGGAATTTCTTCTGAATATTCAATGTATTTTTGGAGTTGCCCTTAACTGGATGTCACAAACACTGTTTAGACTTTGGGGCACCTGAAAAGGTCAAAATTGAACCACAGTGAATCCCATTTGAATGTGTGAGGGTAGGGATGAAAAGTCATATTTTCATATTTATTTAGAATGTGTTTGTGTTTTTAAAGGTTTGTATGATTCCCTCCCTCCACCATGCCTCTGATGATTTGCTATCAAGTCTCATTGGTTTCTTCTGATATGTGTGGACTTATTTTGTTGCTGGAGTGACAGTTTAATGCCAAAAGAGAATGAATGACCTGGGGCATTTTTTAATTTCTTCCCTTTCAATTCTTTGCAGAAAAAAAATGTTTCTTTGTCCAGCAAGAACATCCACTCAGGGGATCAAACAATATTTCAATTCATCATGTCTGGACCAAAAATGGAGCACTTTGGAGTTCTTAAAAAGTCAAAAAGAAGCACCGATCCAAAGACAATTCATTAGATGAACAATCTGGTCTGGCAGGAGGTGTCCCTTCCCTTTTCCCTTTTCCCTTTTCCCTTTTCCCTTTTCCCTTTTCCCTTTTCCTTTTCCCTTTCCCTTTTCCCTTTTCCCTTTTCCTTTTCCCTTTCCCTTTCCCTTTTCCTTTCCCTTCCACTTCCCCTTCCCCTTTCCCTTTCCTTTTTCCTTTCCCCTTTTTCCTTTCCTTTTTCCCTTCCCCTTTTCCCTTTCCTTTTTCCCTTCCCCTTTTCCCTTTCCTTTGTCCCTTCCCCTTTTTCCCTTCCCCTTTCCTTTTTCCCTTTCCCTTTCCCTTTCCCTTTCCCTTTCCCTTTCCCTTTCCCGTTCCTTTTTCCCTTTCCCTTTCCCTTTCCCTTTCCCTTTCCCTTTCCCTTTCCCTTTCCCTTTCCCTTTCCCTTTCCCTTTCCCTTTCCCTTTCCCTTTCCCTTTTCCCTTTCCCTTTCCCTTCCCCTTCCCCTTCCCCTTCCCCTTCCCCTTCCCCTTTCCTTTTTCCTTTCCCCTTTTCCCTTTCCTTTTTCCCTTCCCCTTTTCCCTTTCCTTTGTCCCTTCCCCTTTTTCCCTTCCCCTTTCCCTTTCCCTTTCCCTTTCCCTTTCCCTTTCCCTTTCCCTTTCCATTTCCATTTTCCCTTTCCTTTGTCCCTTTCCCTTTCCCTTTCCCTTTCCCTTTCCCTTTCCCTTTCCCTTTCCATTTCCATTTTCCCTTTCCTTTTTCCCTTTCCCTTTCCCTTCCCCTTTCCCTTTCCCTTTCCCTTTCCCTTTCCCTTTCCCTTTCCCTTTCCCTTTCCCTTTCCCTTTCCCTTTCCCTTTCCCTTTCCCTTTCCCTTTCCCTTTCCTTTTTCCCTTTCCCTTTCCCTTCTCTTTCCCCTTTCCCATTTGCGCAGAGCATGAGCCCCCTGCCTCACAAAAACCAATTGATCACTGGGCAGGGAAATAAGGGCTAAAGGTGGATAACAAAAGAAACGTTCCCCTGGAGGAAGTCACTCTCAGCCACAGAAGAAGAGAGAGTGAGCACATTATGGACCTATTTTTGTATCATAATTCCTTTTGCAATGCGATATTGCCCAGGGTTCTATGAGTGAAGAGGTAAAGCTCTCTCCATCTTCATTAGCAGGGAGCAGGGAACCAGGGGAGTTGTTCATCAGACAGAGAGATCAGACAGTCATGTAAAAAATAACAGAGCTGGGGTAGGAAATCAGCAGTGATCAGGGAAAGGAGTGAGGAGTGAGCAGAAGGAAGCACTGTGGTAAAGGCAGGAGCTCTGTCTGGAAATCAAGGGAGAATCCTGAAAAAGTCAAGGTTAGAGGGAGTGAAGCAGATCAGTGGGAGGGTGGGATACTGTGGTCAGGCTAGTGGGATGAAAGATGGGTAAAATATAAGCAAAAGTATTGGCAACCCTGGCTAAAGTGAGAAGATAAATACTATCCACAAAGAAACATATGGATTAATGCTTCTGATTTCCCACCTTTTCCCCTCTTGTTTATTTTGTTTCTCTTTTCATCTGCTTGACAGCTCACCCTGGAAAGGATCACGGCTTTGGTTGTCCCTCTGATGAGCTGAGCATCTTGTTCTTACTGAACAAAGATAGAGTGGTGATAAGAGAGGAAACAAAGCGAAATCCTGAATTTCCTGAAATCACAGGAACTTTACAGTGATACCTGAAGATTTCAACCATGAGTTTTGTGAGCTCTCCAGTAGGAGTCTGTATCTCAGTGCAGATACCTGCACTCCCTTCATAGTTAATGACCAGAAACAGAGGTTTCAGGGCTGTCATTCACCTCTTCAAGAGGGAAATGTATAAAGAGGTAAAACCCTAAAAAAGCCAATTTCTTGCAAAAATTCTCAGCCTGGGAGGGCCTGGCTCTTGTGTAGATGTCTATAATGCACCGAGATGAATCCTGCTGTCTGTGCCTGAAGAAGTGCAGCGTGTGATAAAGCCATGAAATCAGACTTGTGAAGGAAAGGAATGTGTCAGGCTGGGGGTCATTCCCTTCTCACTGCTTCATCAGGCTTCATTGCTTCCCTCTCCGCTTCCCTTCCTGAGATAAGTCACTCTCAGGAGAAAAAATGAGAATCCTCCAATCTGTGACTCATTTGAGTGCATAATATTGCCTGCAATGAGGGGTGGTGGAGATGCCTGAGGCAAGTCTTTCCATCAGCTCTGCTGGGACAGGGGAATGATGGAGGTGTTGGATGGAGGAACTGGCTCGAGCTGAGCTGGTGGAGGGAAGCAGACACTGAATTACTCATCTGTCGTGATGAGGAGTGGAAGCTAAGCAGGTAAGTTATGGGGAGAAAAAAAAAAAAAACCCCATGCATCATCCTTCAGTCTTCCAGACTCTCATTTCCATTTCCTAATCAAAAATGAACAGGCGTGCAACTGAAAAGTTTCAAAAACTTTAAAAGGCCATTCAAAACCTGACAGGGAAAAGAAATATCTGCAGCTCTTCAGAAAGTGCTGGGATTTCTAAGCAGATGGTCTCCTTGCTTTCCTGAAGTATAAAAATTAAATTGATGCTTCCAAAGCAGCATCCAGGCCTTTAAAGAGAATAACCAGACACGATGTCATTTGCACTGAAGTGCAGAAAACTCTGGTAATGAACTGTGGGAGCAGAGTGGGTCCAGTCTACCTCCTGTGAACCAAAAGATGTACAGTGCTCGAGGTACAGATGGCACAGGCACACTCAGCTGCTCCTATATGTCTTTTGTTTAGTAAATACTATATTTAATGGCCTGCCATTAACTGCTGAACACACCAAGTTAATTTTGCTTTTAAATAGTAAAACTTCAAGGAACTTCATAATTGCCTATCTTTTTAGCAAATGACAAGCCATATGCTAGGAAATTTCAAGCCACTAATTAAACAAAACATGCCCAAGCATGTTTTTTAACAAATACTGTACATCGTTATTTAAATTCAGGGCAAATACTGTTCTGAGCACTACAAATAGCTAAAATGGTGTTTAATAAGATACACCATCTGCATTTCAAATTGATGCCACCCACATTTAATTCTCTTGAATAATCCCACTGAGCAGTTACTGGGGAACAGAAATGCATTCATGGCTTGTTCCATGAATCTGATCCCACTGTTCTGGGCAATTCTCGTTGGGTTATTAAACTCACTGGGGTAAAACTGCCAAAGTGCTGCCTGCCAGCTCCCAGTTCACACTCATCCAGAAGTGCACCAACCAAACCACACTGTCCTTTCAGAGCCCTGGAAAGGGAGTAATTAGAAATAAATCAAAATAAATGTGGAGGGTTTTTTTCTCTTTCACCCCCTGCCCCCATTCTATTTAGCTACTCAGAACCACCAATATATGGAAGCCTACAAATTGTGTAATGTCCAGATAACTGCTGGGGCAATCCCTCCATCAGCTGACAGGCAGCACACTGGAAGAGAATGCACAGAATAAACCTCAAAATGGGAAAATTACGGCATTCCAACATATAGACATTTTCCCACCTCTCTCCCCCCAGCCTCCCCAAGAGAACAAGCCTGAAATGCAACAGCTGTTTGGTTGAGCATTCAAACATCCACCATGGACTGGGTTTGCAGGTGTTCAGAGTCCAAAGCACATTGTCTTGTCTCTGACAAGACAGCTGGTGCAAAGTCACAGGCTAATTGTGACAATTCTGCTACCAAGGAGCTACAGGGCGTAGTTATGAAAATTATCATGGCACAAATGGAGCCAGGGAAGGGAGGGGCTTCAGCAAAGACATCTGCTGGGAAAATGAAGGCAGTATGTCCCTTTCCTAAAAGTCTTTTTTCAGTTTTTTTTTAGTTTTTAGGGTTTGGTTTTTTTTTTTTTTTGGTGCTCTTTGTTGTTTGAGGTTTTTTTTTTTTTAAATTTTGGGTAGGATTTTCTTTTCTGGTCTGCAGCTGATGTTTTCCAGTAGACAATTACACTCTCCCTGAGATTATTAATCAGCACACTGCAAAAACTACTTGCAGCAAAAGCTGTGGGATTGTCTTCAAACCTCTGAGAGCTTGGAAATACAGCCAAGTCTTCTGTTCTACCTGGTTGGGTCAGAAATATATTGAATGACACCCAGAAGATTAAGCCAGAGCTGGTCCTGACACTATAAATAGCAAAGCAAAGCAGCAGTTCAGGGCTTCTGCCTTTCAGCATTAACTGAATTTACTTTTTAGTGATTTAGAAGGGTGGCAAAAAGATGAAATGTATCATTTATATCTGTGCTATGAAAGGCTCTAAAACCTGTGTGCAGAGCCCCATTAAACTGCCTCTCCTCCAGGCTCTGTGGTGGCAAAGGGACTGTGTGTTTTCACAGGCATTTGGCCAGTTAGAGACACGGCCACCAGGTCAGTTCTGTCACTTTATGTCCTGTTCTCCATCTGATCCCTTCAGAAATGAGTCTCTGTAATACATTTTGTCTTTCCCCCTGACAAGGATAAACAAAATGGGCCTTGATAGCAAAAAATTGCAAGCTTGGCTTGAAACTTTGCCACACCAGCCCTGATGCTTTGAATAAGGGGGAATTTTGGAATTCTAAGGTGTTTAAAGACTTTGGGTCAACTGTTTAGATTTAGAGTAGGTGCTAGGAAGAAATTCTTCCCTAAGAGGTTGGGGAGGCCCTGGCACAGGGTCCCCAGAGAAGCTGTGGCTGCCCCTGGATCCCTGGAAGTGTCCAAGGCCAGGCTGGACAGGGCTTGGAGCAGCCTGGGATGGTGGAAGGTGTCCCTGCCCATGGCAGGGGGAGGGATGGGATGGGTTTTGAAGTCTCTTCCAACCTAAACCATTGTGTTCTAAACCATGAATTCTCTCTCCTGATGCTGTAGGGTAGTTCCTCTCTCCCAGCTCTGCACCAGGACTCATCTGTTGTGTTTGGTTCTTTTTTGCTTTCTGGTTTTCACCACAGGACACAGGTGCTAAAACTGCTACTGACCTTAGGGACTTGTGTCAGTAGCAAGTAATAAACACATTGAGACTTTCAAAATCCATTCTTGCCACAGTTATTTGTCTCATTTCAGCTTTCAAACACTGCTACTTGTGGTGTCTCCCAAATTCTTTATGTGTGTTTTTGATGCACTTTCCTACGCGCCACTCTAAATTTCTGAACCCAACCACAACAGCTCAAGAGACTCCTTTAGAGTCAAAAAAAACCTATTTGGGTTGTAGATTTTAAACACTCAAACCAGTTTTAAGACAAAAAAAAACCCAAAAAAACTGAATTTCATGGAAACCACAATGCTGAACCCCTGCAATGCTCTAATGATCCCTCACCACACTGCATTCTGGAAGGGGCTTCAGAAATGCTCAGCTCTGCTCTGTTCTCAATAGATTCTGGGGGAGTTTTCAGCACTGACTTCATCAAAGTAGAGTTCGGCCAGCATTGCGTACTTCTGAAAATCTCATCCCTCTTCTATCAATCCATCCATTTTTAATTAAGAACAAAGAGGGCTATAGTTGGTGTTATGGATTAATGGTCTGAAAAATTTCAGTTAAATTTACATAAGCCAAAGAAATGATAATAAGAGCAATAAATCTAACAGTACTGGTACACTTTGTTTTCTTTCTTTATTCCCCCTTTTTTTCCCTTTTCCAACATTAGTCTCCTTGAAAAGCAGACAAATAGATATTCTTAATTCCCTTTTTCAAAAAGAATTGCTGTGTTCAGCATGGCGTCCATTTTGACTGCTAAGTTAAGAATCTGGGGTTAATTCTAACAAGATTTTAAATGCAAAAGAGCCTTTTTAAGCTCTTTAGAAGTGTGAGCCAATGCTCATAGCTAAGAAAGAAAAATAATTAATTATCTGCAATAAATAGAAATAGTTTGAAAAGCAGAAAGGAAGAAGGCTAGGACACAAAAATATTTAACTTAATCAGCCCATACAGCAATATTTCCTTTTATCATCATTTTGGGATCCTCAGTTATGGAGCAGAATGGTTTGAGTTGGAAGAGACCTTAAAGACCTTATAGTTCCAGCCCCATGCCATGGGCAGGGACACCTTCCACTAGTACAGGTTGTGCAAACACAATCCAAACTGGCCCATCCAACCATCATTTCCAAACATTTTTCTGGAGCCTTTCTGATTCAGGCTGTTTTTTTTTGGTGAGCTTCCTTCTGAAAGCCAGGCTGCTGTTTGAAACTGCTCCTCTAAGGACCAGAGGGCTGGAGCAGGTCTCCTATAAGGAATGGCTGTGAGAATTGGGATTGTTCAGCCTGGAGAAGACTCCAGAGAGAGCTGAAAGGTACAGGAGACCTGGAGAGGGACATTTGGAAAGGGCATGGGTTACATGACAAAGGGGAACACTTTTAAACTGAAAGAACAAGACTTAGATGGGATATTGGGAAGAAATTGCTCCCTGTGAGGGTGGGGAGGTATTGTATTTGCTGGGAAACTGCCCCAGCAAAGGCAGGAATGATGAATCTGACTCCATGTTCTCAGAAGGCTAATTTATTACTTTATGATACTATATTATATTAAAGAATACTACACTATACTATACTAAAGAATATAGAAAGGATATTTACAGAATGCTATAAAGATAATATTGAAAACTCCTGACTCTCTCCAGAGCCCTGACACAGCTTGGCCCTGACTGGCCAAAGAGTGAAAACAACTCCCAGCAGAATGCAATGGAACAATCACCTGTGGGTGAACAATCTCCAAACACATTCCACATGAGCACAACACAGGAGAAGCAAATGAGAGAAGAATTGTTTTCATTTTTCTCTGAGGCTTCTCAGCTTCCCAGCAGAAAAATCCCGGGCAAAGGGATTTTATCAGAGAGTGTGAATGCCACAGGGAGACCTTGGCACAGGGTGCCCAGAGAAGCTGTGGCTGCCTCCCTGGATCCTTGGAGGTGTCCAAGGCCAGGCTGGACAGGGCTTGGAGCAACCTGGGCTAGGGGAACGTGTTCATTTCCTTAGCAGGTGCACTGAAGGAGACCAAGCAACCCAGAATACACAAGGTCAGGCAAAATCCACAAATCTTTGTTGTTCCCTGCAATGCTGCTCCTGCTCCTGGGAATCAAACATTGTTTGCCACACTGTCCCTGACAGCAGCCAGCCACCCCCCTGTGAGGACAGAGGTCAGTCTAAACCAGGACATCAAAGACAGAACCTTGGAAAATTGCAAAACAGGTCATGAAATTTATCCCCAGTGAAGACACATCCACCACTTCTGGATGAAACCTGCAAACAAATAGATATTGCTGAAGGCTTGGAGGAGCCTGGTTCAAGCTGATTTTCCTCCATGTATTTGCCAGCACAAGCTCACATTTAGCCACTTGTCCGTGACGTGATGTATTGTCCTGTCATTACTTTTTTATGCCACGTTCCAGCCACATTCTGAATGTCACACATTTTAATTAGCTACAAGCCCATTAAAATGATGCCTTTTCACTCCATGTGCCCTGGGAAGGCTGGGCTGTTTTAAAGGAGTGATTGAAGCTTGAAAACACAAGCCAGTGATATGACAAAATTAACTGGACTCATTGTTTGTAAAAAGCAAAGCTAACAATCCGTGAATAATTATTTTTTCCCATTAAATGGTATGCTGGGATATCCTTTGACAAGCCCCTCTCGGGAATTGTGTGTGTAAGTATTTTATGGTGTCACTCTTCCCAGGTAGTGTGACATTTTTTTAATAAGTCATCAAGTCACACCTCATGGTTTTCCTATTTAAAGATGAAATGAACCCCTGACACATCCAATAAATCATAGCTATCCATGCATATATCCATAGACTCACTAAACTTCAGGTTTTAATATGGTTTCTGTTTGGGGTTACAAAAACAGTGAATGCCAGATTTCTCCATGCTTTCTCAGAGCTGGATTTTTTTACACGGACCTTGGCATAGGGGAGAGATGGGATGAAGATAAAAATAAGAGAAACAGAAGGAAAGAAAGAAGCACTGTGGGCTGATTGCAGGGACAAATGAGACATAACTGAAATTCTCAGGAGAAGAGGAGGTTGTAAAGAAGAAACAGGTCAGATTTGTTCAGCTACCCTCTGTAATTTGAATCATAGAATGGTTTGGGTTGGAAGGGACCTTAAAGATTATTCCACCACAGGGACAACTTCCACTAGCCCAGGTTGCTCCAAGCCCCATCCAACCCAGCCTTGGGCACTTCCAAGGATCCAGGGGCAGCCACAGCTTCTCTGGGCACCCTGTGCCAGGACCTCCCCACCCTCTTAGGGAAGAATTTCTTCCTAATATCTAATCCACATGTATTTTCCTTCATAAAATCTCATTGAGTAGGGTAATGGATTTTTTCTTAAGCAAGCAAACAAAAGAACTCCACCCCTATAGATTTGTCATGCCATAAAATGAAAGATTCAAGATGAAAGTGTTTAAGTTTGGGGGTTTATTTGGAGTTTTTCAGCAGACATTGTGAATTCCCTACAGGAAGGAGATGCTTTTCATTAAAAATATTAAGTTCGGTTGACAATGCAATTTTCCATCAGATTAATTTCTCTGGAAGTCCCTAACGTGATCTCAGGGGACAGAACTGCTGCCACCAATGTGACTCAGAAAAGCAAGTAGTGGAGGGGGTACAGCAGAGGGAAAAGAGACCAGAATTCCAGGTAAGTGTTGAGGATTTGTCTGTGCCACAGATCCCAGGGGATATTGCTAACAGCAAAAAACCCTGTTGATGTCACAAAGGATGGCTTTAGCCTGAGGAACCAACACTGTTGGGGTTTTGTACTGGTGTGGAACTGAACTGAGGAAAGAGAACCATCTAACAATTTTATTTTTTCCCTTTTATTAATCAATTTCTCATTAGTTACTGCTATCACTAAACCCCACTGTCACCTTTTGCCCCCTCCCTTTCAGGCTGATCATCAGCACTGGATGTATGATCTTATCCAACCACTTAGCTCCAGCAAAGTACTTGTTAGTATTTCAAATGCAAAGGGAAAATTGATTTCCCCCTTTAAAGAGCTGTATTTCTGTGTCCTGGTGATTAGGTGTGAATATTCCAATACCTTTCCCAGATAAGGAGAGCCTCCTGGGGGTGCTTCAAGGGAAGCATTGTACTATAATTATTATTAGATGAGTTCCTCCTCCTCAGTATGGAAGTGAGCAGTCTGCAGCCTGTTTACTGAAGGGTTGTTTTAAAATAAAATAAAAGTACTTTTGTATTAACTTGGATGTTTCCTCCATGGAAGAAACTTGAGAACTGGATAAGAAATGGAAGGGTAAGAGGCTAATTTACCAACAGATAGCATCATATAGGTTTTCCCCAAAACTATTCAGGATTTTAGACAACTCACTAAGTAGCTGCAGCATAAATAGAAAACAAAGGGGGAGAGGAGCATAAGAATTACAAAATAATCACAGCAGGTCATGTTAACCAATTGCCCAGGGCTTGTGTTGCCAGCCCATGAATATAAAGCTAAATGCAATTCCATCTTCTGCTTGAGGAGATTTCAGCCCCTGCTTTCCTGGAGGAGGACCTGGCGTGGCTGCAACGTGGCATACTCCAAGGGAGAGGGAGCATTCCATGCCTCCTGTTGATGCACTTCCATCTGGCCCTGCTAATTACACTTTCACCTGACATGAGGCTTGATTATTAATTGTCCTGCTTGCTAAAACTCATTCTTCTTCCCTGTCTTAGTGAAATGAAGCAGAGATTTAGTGAGCCCAGCTCAGACTTGTCTCTACCTCCATGTCAGCATTCCCTGGAGCCTGGAGTCTTTGCTGTACATGGATGAGCTGCTTGTTTCAGAGATTGTAGCCTCAGGTGAGTTCTGTAGTGGTATTTTCTCCCTGAAATCCTCTTAGCAGAGGGGTCACATCTGTGTTCAATAGTCCCTGAACCCAAGGACCTGGAGGGGCACTCACACACACAGGAGGTGGGACTCCTGTTCCCAAATAGCTACACCCAGAATGGACAAGCAAGCTGGAAAAGCAAAAGCAGAGATAATTATGCCCCTTGTAGGCAATAACAAAAAGGATTAAAGGATGTGGAGATGTGGCTTTTCTACTCACCAAAGCAAAATCAGGGGTGAAATCTGTGCCTCCTACCCAGGGTCAGTGTTTCAGCAGCTGGGGCAAGAAAACATCTCCTTTTCTCCAGTTAGGGAGTATGGTCCTTTATTTCTTATTTACTTTCTCCCTGGTGCTCTGAATTGCAAATATTTAAATTTTTTATTCAGCAAGATTTTTTTTTTTCACTTGGCATGAAATGAACATGTTCCTGTGGTCTCATTTATTTCAGTTTTCACCAAATTGATTATTTTCTCTCACACATCACAGCCATTCCTCTCTCCACTGTGGTAGCTGACTCTCAGTTCCCTTTGCATTCAGTCCAATGTCCTCAGAAGCAGTTCAGTCTCAACCAGAAGTTACCTCTTGTGAAAATCTGGCCACAATTTAAAGAAAAACAATAATCCTTGCCTTGGATGCAGTATCAGAGCAGCAAGGAAACTTCACTTGGGATACCACACATCCAACAGAGAGCAAGGATCAGTCCAGTGTCCACAGGACATTCAGGTTGTGATTTCACCTGGCTCATGTCTGGCAAGATAAGAGATGCATTGGCATCAGATCCTCCAGGAGAGGATAGGCTTGTTTTGGGTTTGCTCCACAGTTATTTCTGGCTTGCCCACTGAGTGAACAAGATGGCACTAAATAGCTGATATCCCACAAATATGTCCCGGAGGAGATGTGGCTGCCAGTGCCTGTCACACACAGACAGATGTAGTCTCACACTGTGTGTGGATGTACAAAGAGCCCAAACTTCTGACTGAAGCTGATTTGTAGCTGACTGAAGTGCCACAAATCACCACATACAACAGCCCAGCCCCTCATTAAATATCCTGCTTT
This sequence comes from Fringilla coelebs, assembly GCF_963513975.1. Lineage (NCBI taxonomy): Eukaryota > Metazoa > Chordata > Aves > Passeriformes > Fringillidae > Fringilla > Fringilla coelebs. The sequence goes on from NC_140032.1 coordinate 3,668,472, forward strand.
AGAAGCCACACACTCCAGAGGATTTTGACGTGGATTGTCAGTGTTCCCTGTTCCATGGGGTTTTCTCTCTATCTCAGTGACACTGGTGTCACCTGCTCAGGACCAGTCTGTGGGCACAGCCCAGGTTGAGCTGAGCCCCTTTATGGACCTCTAAAAGCTCCACTCTTGGCAGTGGTGTCGCTGCTCCTTGAGGTCCCATGGTGGTGGCAGAGGACAGCTGTGATGATGGGAGCTGTGGGCACGTTGTGCCGCTGAAGTCAAGGCACACCCAAATCCTGTCCCTGCAGACTCCAGAGCTGGAGGCAGATGTCCTGGCTTTGTGTCCCTGAAGACTTCACCCTTCTGTGCAGCCACAGGGAGTTTGGTCAGAATCCCTCTCACCAGCTTGGGGATGTCTTTTCCTATTTACCAAGACAAGTGTGAACTCTTGACTGGGTAAAATTCAACTCAAGCGAAGAAATTTTCCTTCTGTTGAAAGCAGGAGGAATTTTACCTTTCATTTAAATGCAACTTCAGACTAAAATCCAGCTCTAATTTAGAGGGAAATGAAGAAGTGCACGTCCTTCAAGGTTCAAGGACACTGCATTGAGGTACAGATTAACTTTTAACTGTGGGGAAAGGAGAATTTTGATGTCCAGGGGAACTTCCTTCTGCCCTCTTGCATCAACAGGATAGCTGTTTTCAGCTGATTGATTATGGCAAAGGATATCTGGCTTTTTAAACAAGTGTCATATGCCACATGCCTTTGGAAAGTGACTGGGACAGATGGAAATCTGCAGCGGGACAGGGAGACATTCCTTTGGGACTAAGAACCATAAACACATAGAAATATTCTGAGTTGGAAAGGACCCATCAGGATCATTGAGTCCAACTCCTGGCCCTGCACAGGACACCCCAAGAATCCCACCCTGTGCCAGAAAGAATTGTCCAAACACTTCTTGAACTGTGCCTGGCTTGATGCTGTGACCATTGCCCTGGGAAGCTGTTCCAGGCTTAATTGGTCTCAGTTTTAAGTGGTCTTGGTCTTAATTGGTCTCAGCCTCCTCTCAAGGAGGCTTCAGGACTGAGGGATAGGGCAGGCACAGGAAGACACAGGCAGAGAGCTTAGTAAGGACCTGGAAAACCACAGGTCAAGACTGGGACACTGCTGGAGAGAGCAAAGCAGCCATTTAGAACTTGTTGAAACCCAGAAAACCACTGAGCTCTCCTTCTGATTGAAATCAAAAGGAGAAGCAAGGACACAGTGTCTTCTTTTCATCTGCTTTACCAAATTGCTCTGAGTTGTCCTAATTAAAAATGTAATTGTTCTAGTCTGTGTAAAACCCAGATTTTTGAATTTAAAGGGCACTGTGGTCTTCAAGGGGATATTACTGAATTATCCAGGCACATCCTTGGGAAAGTTGTGCTTGATTTGTGGTCCCACCACAGTAATGAACAAAACCCCACAGCAGTGCTTTCCAAACTGAATCAGTTCTGTGGCCACTAGTAGGATTCAACCTCATTAGTCCTGGCTGCAGGCAGGACATCTTTTCTCTAAGCCTCTCTTACAAGAGATTTCACGAGCAGGATTTTGAAGAACACCAGATGAACAGTGACAGGCAGTCACCATGTCAGCCCTTCTGTGAACTGCAGGACAGAGTGGATGGTTGTTCCTGTCAGCTACAGTCTGGGACACGAAAATGTTCCCCCAAACATTCACCTTTCCCTGGGAAAACAAGGAATCATTGCGTCCATGGTCAAAATACTGCCACAACAGGTCACAGCAACATCGGCTCAGGGGCCTCAAAGGTGAATAAGAATTGGAGTTTCTCTCGGTGAAGAAAGGCTGAGAGAGTTGAGACTGATTTGATTTGATTTATCTTCGTGAAGGATCTTTTCAAGGTGTGTAAATACCTGATGGCTGAGTAAAGGAGATGGAGCAGGTGGTGTCTAGTAACAGGACAAAAGACAATGGTTGTAAATGGAAATACGAGAAACAATTTAAATACAAAGTAAAAAAACATTTTTCCTGTCAAGGTGATTGAATTGTGGAGTTTTCATCCTTAGAGATTTTCAAACCCAACTTTCCTGGATGCTTGCCTGAAGACCTTGCTTTAACTGGTGTTTCCGTGGTCATGGGGTTTGGAGCAGACAATCACCAGAGGTCCCTTCTGAGCTCAGCTGTTCTGTGCCTTTGTGCTCAGCCCCTCCATGGACCACCCCCAAAGAAATCAGCTGCATTTTGCTAATTACTCTAAATTCCACCTTACCCCTCCCCCCCTAAAAAAACCCCTCAAAACAAAGACAGAGGCTGTGACCTACTAAGTAATTAAAATTACTTCCTTAATGGAAGCACTTAAGATACTAAACCAGGAAACCTTGACCTCTCTTTCCACTGATAAAGATATTATGGATCTAAAGACCAATCTTTTCTGTCTGATGTTCCACCCTCCCCCATCCCTTCTGCTTATGGAAGAAGATGAATCTTTCCATCTGTGAATTACCCAATATGCATTATTCATGGAGCACTTTTATCAGCCCTATTAGCTGCACATGAATCCAGGTAAATGTCAAGTCATCTTTGTTAATCCTTCATTCAGGCTCTTGGAAGTGATACTGCCCTGAGTGGAAATGCATTTGACCTCCCAGAGCATTCACTTTGCCACAGTCACATTTTGATGAGGAGGTCTAAGTGGTTCTCTGTGGCACAATCTGGACTCTTACCTTTCTGGATAATTGGTAGCAGGAGGTGGCCTTGCTGTTTGCATGTTTCCTTCTGGATCCATGTATAAAATGGAGGATAAAAATGACCTTTTAGCTCATCTCATGTCCATTTGTGTAATGCCTTGCCTGGTGCAGGTGCTCTGCTCTCTGATGAGCTTTAAGAGCTGCATGCTTTGCATTTCTCCTCTGCTCTAGGAGGTGACTCACTGTCTCACATCCTGAAGATTTTTCCCAGGAAGCACATATCCAGGGAAACTACCTTTTCACTCTAACCCTCAAATTCCATGACTTTACCATGTTCAGTGCAGTGGGTTTAAAATATGCCACTTGCTGTCACCTGACACAACAGCTCTACTTCCACAAAGACACAACTTCTTTGGAAAGGGACTTCAGCCAAAAAAAGAGAGAGATTTCAGGGACATTAGTGGGAACTTTCTTATATCTGTGCTAACCTTCAAGACCATAACCCCACAATTCCAATGATTTTATATTTTGCAGCATGTTTAATCACAAATACTTTCCCACCATCCCCGTGGATATTGAATTTCTGCCTGGCTGCTGACCCAGTTTCCAGAGGCGGGCTGGAAGATCCTAGTGGTGAGGACACTGGCTGCATGTATGGAAAACTGGAGACTGGGTGGCATCAGGTCTGGGCCATGGGATAGGGAATGTGTGACTGCTCCATCCTGCACAGAGCTGGGCTGTAGAACTAATTTTCATGATCATAACTTATGATCCAGGAACCTGTTTTCCATCCTCTGCTCTGTCTTGTGCCTTGCAGTAGAGTCTGATGTGGAACTATCCATATTTATGCCATGTTAACTTAAAGTAGCCAACTTTGAGAAGTCCACACCATCTTTCACATTGCCCAGTCACAAGTTGTGTCTCTGTATTGGTTTGTAGAGTCTGTGGAGACACCAAAACTCACCTGATGGTCCCTCTCACAGAGTTTCTGTGCTTGGTGTGTTCACACCTGATGCCTCAGGTTTTGGCTTTTCTATTTTTCAGATTCTGTGCTGCTTTAGTGTGTAATTCTGAGCTTTACATTAGGGGATGGTGAGCTCTCTCCACAGAGTAGGGAGACCAAACAGTTCTTTCTCTAGCTGGGTACCAAGAAGAAATGATCCAAATCTCAGGCCCAGGAGCACAAACAATGTGGGCTGAGGAGAGAAAAACAAGAAGGATGGGATTTCATAACCTGGAGCTGTAATTGGACAATTAACTCCAATATGCAAATGGAGCAGAACTGATCCCAGGGAGAGACCCCATGACCAATTGTCCATTTTGTGACCATTTTGGTTCATCTTGGGCACAGCCCTGGCTGGGCTCCTGTGCTGCCCAAGATACATCCATTGAGGTCTCCTAATAAATCCCTACTTTATTCTTTAACTCTGTCCAGTCTCTGTTCTAGGTCAGCCTTCCCAAGGCATCCCACCTTTCTGCTCCAGACTGGCCATCAATTCCTTGCCCAAGGCCATGGGGACCCTGTGGTGGAGCAGAAACACAAATGCTGGGCAGTGCCCAAATCCTTAACCCAACCTTCCCACGTGTACTGCAGTTGTCCTGCAGACTCCCACTACACTGAATATAAAAGAATGAAAAGTGCCAGAAAATTTGCCTTCTACTTCCAGGCTTTCCTGGATTCTCTCTGTGCATCTCCCTTGTTGATCCCACATGGAGCAAATGGAGGCTGATACCAGCTGGAGGATTGCTGCAGCACAGACATGAAATGATGATCCCCTTGGTGTCCTTCTCTTTCATAATCCTTTCCTAATCTGCTGGCAAGGAAGGCAGGACCATGTTAGAGCTCCAGCTGCCCATCTCAGATGGATGCAGAGACACAAGTCTGCACATGCCTCATTCTGCTTCTGCCAGATCCACAGCAATCACAGGATTTACCATTTGAAATAAGAGTGGTGGAAGCACAACCGTTGGAGAATATGGCAGTGCAAAAAACTTGCCGATATACAGTGGGCAGCAAAAGTGTCTGGAGTGAGTTTTAACTGCTCCTAGCAAAGAGGTTATGAAGCAGGCAAACAATCCAAGTATGATAAATGAAATCTACTCATTTCTTTTCAGCTGACATTTAAAACTCACCATCTCAGCTTCCAAGCTTCAGGAGTCAGGATTAGCTTCTCTGTAAAGTAGCATGGAACAAAGCCTTTTTTAAAAATCCACATCCTCTGCACAGCAGAAAGCCTCTCTGCATGTTTAAATAAGCATTAAAAAGTTGTTGTGAAGTACCCAGCCTGAGTGAGCGCAGGACCATTAGGGCCAACCCTAATTTACATCAGTGCAGAGATAAACCAAACCCTTGGGGCAGAGTGGCTGGAAAATGGCCTGGAAGAAAAGAAGAAAAGGACATGGGGGGCTGGTTGACAGTGGCTCAACATGCACCAGCTGTGCCCAGGTGGCCAATGGCACCTTATTGTATTTGTGGGGTGCCCCAGACAGAGGAAGGAATGATGAATCTGACTCCATGTGCTCAGAAGGCTAATTTGTTATTTTATGTTACTATATTAAAGAATACTATACTAATGAATACAGAAAGGACACTGACAGAAGGCTAAAATATAATAATGAAAACTCCTGACTCTCCCCAGAGTCCTGACACAGCTTGGCCCTGATTGGCCAAAGAGTGAAAACAACTCCCAGCAGAATGCAATGGAACAATCACCTGTGGGTGAACAATCTCCAAACACATTCCACATGAGCACAACACAGGAGAAGCAAATGAGAGAAGAATTGTTTTCCTTTTTCTCTGAGGCTTCTCAGCTTCCCAGGAGAAAAATCATGGGCAAAGGGATTTTTCAGAGAGTGTGAATGCCACAGCACCTGGGCTGTGCCAGCAGTGGGGCAGCCCCAGGACCAGGGCAGGGCCCATCCTCTGTGCTGGGCACTGCTGAGGTCACACTTTGTCCAGTTTTGGGGTCCTCAGGACAGGAAAGAAATTGAGGGACTGGAGCATGTCTGGAGAAGGGAACAAAGTTGGAGAAGGGTCTGGAGCACCTGGAGCAGCTGAGGGAACTGGGTTTGTTTAGCCTGGAGAAAAGGAAGCTCAGGGGAGACTTTACCACCCTTCTCCAGGCAGCCAGTGAGAGGACAAGAAGAAGAGGCCTCAGTCTGTACCAGGGGAGGTTCAGGTTGAACAAGAGATAGAATTTTTTCACTGAAAGGGTGGTCAGGGAATGGGCTGATCAGGGAGGTGATGGGGTGCATCCCTGGAGGCGCTCAAGGAATGGCTGGGCATTCTCTCAGTGCTCTGGTCTGGGTGACAGGGTGGTGTTCTGTCAAAGTTGGACTCTGGTCATGGAGATCCTTTCCAAAGGCTCTCAAGAGATTCAGAGGAAAAAGTTATGGAGAGCTAAATGTGAAAAAGCCAGCTCTCATTTAGCACAGCTCTAAGCCACCAGCTCACAGAGTGAAGGAGCCCTCTGAGGAAGCAGGATGATGTGCACACCTGCTCCCAAGCTCTTCCCAGGCATCCAGAGTTGATTTTGCTCTCTGAAAAAGGATGCTGGGCAGGGAGGACTCTCCATCTGATGCAGCACAGTCATTCTCACAGCCTCCAGCTACTGGCAAACTGGGCAGAAATGGCCAAAGAGCTGGAAAATCTCCATGGCAGGTTTGAGCTTGAGCAGTTGTAGGAAAAAGCACCAAGACCAAAATCTTGTGACTCTGATGCTTGGCCAAGCATGTCACAGACGTGGCACAGCCCTGAGCTGGGGCAGCTGGTGTGAAGATTGGTGTTGTGCTGGATGGTGTCCCTGCCCACTGCTGGGTTTTGGAATTTAATGATGTGTAAGGTCCCTTTCAACCCAAACCGTTCTGTGATTGTGTGTTACATGCATGGTGGAAACAGAAAATATTATTAAACCTCTTTCTTGGACAACCTGGAAGTTCTCTGGTGACAGCTAAAACTACCTTCCCTCGGGAAAGAGGATTTGAGGTAGATTTCCTTGCAAGCTTTGACAACTATGTGAATCCCCAGATTAAAAAAAAAAACAAACCAAAACAAAAAAACCCACAAAAACAAAAAAAAAAAAACCCAAACAAAGAAACAAAAAAAACCACAACAACAACAACATAAAAAAACCCTACCAAAAAACCCCAACAACAACAACAAAACAACAACAACAAAATAACCAAACCAAAAAAACCTCAAACCCCAACACTGGAGTGTCTGTTCTTTGTCCATTTAGAAGGGACATGAACATTTCTTCTGGCTTTCCACTTCTCTCCTGGTCTTGCCTTCCTTTTGCTGGTTAAAAAATTTTTACATTAAACACTTTGTGACTGAAGCTTTCCTCTTCCTTAAAACCCATGGACCAGTAAGAAGGTGTTGTAAGCCCCTCTTGCCTTCAATGGCCCACCAGGAATTTCAGTGCTACAATGGTTTGTGTTTGCTGCCAGGGGTTTCAATTTCACACTACAGACAACACTATTTTATTATTTTATCATGCTTTATGGATGGGGAAATGAGAATTTTGATAACCAAAAACCATGCAGGGAGGGAGAAGGCAAGGAACCAAATCTCCTTCCCAAGAAAAATCAAAGACCCCCAGAATGAAGCAACTGAATGTGGCTGGTAGGATACACAGACCACAACCCAAAGATACACACATGCAATTTTTTAGCTCTGTCAGGATCTAGATAAGACTATCTGGTAATAGCAGCAGCTGATCCAATGACATGTGCAAAACTCAAATCCACCAAATATGAGATTACATTTTACATTCAGAAAGCATCTTTCCCTGAGGATAGCATAACATTTTGGAAACTATTAAATATTAACTTGATATTAAGCTAGCCCACTGCATGTGTGATGTGTAATGGGGAAGTAACTATATTTTTTATGAGACACCTAACAGCAAGGATGGAGTGATCCATGACAGTGGATTATGCTTCCTGTACCTATCTACTATAAATGCTAAAAAACTATCAAATGTGGTTATATTCTGTGCATCAGCACATACCTGGGGTGACAGAGTGTGAACAAACACAAGTGGAAAGTTGCAGAGAAATAGCAAAGAAATTGGGAAAAGCCCTGAATGTCTCCCACCTCTGACCTTACACCCCATGGTATTCTGGGCAGATTGCTCAGTCTCTCCATGCCTGTTTTCCATCCCTGAAATGGGAATATAAGTCTTTATTGTATTTGCCTGTCTCACCTATTCATGCTACAATCCCCCAGGAAGGGAAGTGGTTATTATTTTGAGTTTGCAAAGCAGAAAGTATGAAAAAGCCCCAGGCCCCAAATGCTACACTGGTGGGAGAAATAATGAGACTGAGACAGTTCTTTGCTTCTCAGTGCACAGCACTGGCCACAACTCAACAAATAATGTCCTTTTCCTACCTCTGACAGGTGGGAAAGTCTCCCTTCTTTCCCAGAAGAGTTTATCAGTAATCAGGATGGAAAGCTTTCCTGATGGAAGCCTTGTGTATCTGGCAGGAAGACACGATTATATCCAATCCTGGAGCCAAACCATCAATACCTGATGGATGAGCCTGTGTCCCTCGGGTGTGGGCAGCTCCAGGAGCTCACACACAGGTCAGCCCACGGAGCAGCCAGGGGATTATCCCAGGACAGCAAATCAAGGGAAAGGAAATGCTTCTTGCAGGCTGGTGTTTCACAGAGATAATGAACGCTCGCTGCCTCCAGATTGGGAGGGTTGCAACCTGCTCCACAGAGAGGGAAAAGTCCATCTTTTAGCCTGTCAGCAGCCTGGAGACAGATGGTCTTTTATGCACTAATCTTTTTCTACACCCCTAGAAAAATCAAGGGATTTTGTCAGCGAGAAACTACACGGCCAAACTCGCTTGGAAGGACGCATTGCGAAACGATTTGGGTCATTATGGATTAGGCAAGATTCCCACTTCTCTGGGAAACCAAACATGCCTTTAAAAAAGAGCTGTGTCAGACACAATCCTCTTTGATACGCTCTGTCCTGCCTGGGCACCTCACAAGGGGCTGTGTACTGGGAGCCTGATCCTCCTCTCCCCCCCATCAGTGACCAGCAGGGTAATGCTGTAATTGGGAAGACACTTTGTAATCAGGCTCAGAGGTCCCTGATGGGATTGTTCTTTAGGAGCAAATACTACTCAAGGGGTGCATATTATGCAAAAACTTGGCCAGCAGCATCTAATTTTCCCTTTTTTCTTCTGTCTCCTCTTCTCTGCTGGGCTCTAAAGACATTGGAAGTCAAGTCTCCAGAGGTGAAAAGCTAAAGAACAAGAGTGTGTTGGCCAACTTGTCTTATTTTCTTCTCCCAGGTGCTTCCTCTTGTAACAGTTTCATTCATTCCATTTGAAATCCCATTGTTGTTAGTGCCATTCATAAAGGGAAAGGAAATATTAGAGTTGAGCAAATAACTTCATAGTGACTGATATTATCCAGTGTATTCACTGTACTTCACAGCCACATTTTCTAAAATTTGATGATAGAATCATAGAATTGTTAGGGTTGGGAGAGACCTCAAACCTGATTTAGTTCCAGCAGAGACATTTTTCACTGGACCAGGCTGATCTCAGCCCCATCCAGCCCAACTTTGCCACAGCTTCTCTGGGCAGTGTCAGGTGTCATACACTGATCAGGAATATTAAAATGTAATCTCATTTGTATATTTATCACTGGCTCTAAAAGTTGCATGGCCTTGATTCACATCTGGATGAACATGGCCAGCCAAACAGTCCATTTCTACTGTCACAGGTCACTTAGGAATTCACTTCATTAATCCTTTTTGATCTGTGTATTTTTCACAGCTTTACACAATTTAAAGCCAGAGGGTTTTCTGGAGTCATCTCATTTAAGTTTTCCAAACTTCACCTGGTTTCTCCTGAGTAAATTCAGTAATTTTTGTTGAATGAAATAGATGTGGCTCCTGGGAGTGTAATAAAGCAAGGATGAAGGAAGCCATTCTGTGAGCAGAGGAGGTAAAAACCCAGCTTTGTTACAGGTTTGTGCCCTCACAGCATCAATTCCAGCTCTCCCTCTGAGAGTCTCGCTGTCTTGCTGGGTGAGAAACAAGGTGTTTCAGAGAGGTGCCTGCCAGCCAGTGGGCCAGTGCCTCTGAGGCTGGCCAGCTGCCACCAGATAAATTGTCTAATGTCAGTTCTTCCTGGCTTTTCAATTCAGAGAGTGCTAATTCCCTTCACCACCCTGTGGATGTTGAATTCTCTCTGAAGCTCCTACCTCCTCTCCTTCAAATCACTTTTGGGATTGACTGAGTTGCAAAAGTCAGGACAGGATGGAGGGAAGAGCAGAGCTGGGTTTGTAGACAGAAGATCATGTAGCTGTGTCTTCTTGTGGAGCTAATAGTGAATGAAGAAGTGACTGAAGTGAATGAAGAGCTAATAGTGAATGAAGAAGTGACCAAAGAAGTCATTCCCATTCTCCCAGTTAATGGGACAATGTTTATCTTCATTCATTAAGTTCTAAGGGGCAAAAAGTCACTCAAAGAAATAAAGCCTATCTCTATTATATTCATTTGTATTCTCAAGCAAGGGCTGTGGGACTGATCCTCAGCCAGGATCAGTTCCTGGCACTCCCTGTGTTAGATTTATATTTATGTCCCCATACAACAAATAAAGAGGGAATCTATGCTGAACTACAGATCAAAATGCCCACAGGTAGATATTTGAAATCTGTTTATTTCTTTCTAGGTAAATATTTGGGAATTCTGATTGTCCTAGTGTTAAACTTTAGGTACATAGTTTTATGTATTTTTGAGAGCTATACACTGGCACCAGCTGTTGGAACCCTGGATGCTGAGAATTTTAAACTTTCTGTGCTGAAAGGCACAGACCCACAAGAGAACATTGCATTTGACCCGAGGATGTGGAGAAGACTTCCAAAAATTATTGATAGCCCTGGGATTATGGGTGTGGAGTTGGTTAGAACTGTGTAATATCACTGGCTGGAAAACTTAAGAGTTTGGGGTTTTAGAATATAGAAATAAATATGAAGCAAGATGGAGGTTTTAGGGTGGAGGCTGTTTGTTCTTCTTTACCTTCTTCTTCCTTCTTCTGGGTGACAGGGTTCTGTCAAAAGCTGGACTCAATAATCATGGAGGTCCTTTCTAAAGCTGGTGATTCTCAAGAGATTAGTAAGAAAAAGTTAGGTTGGGTTTGGGTGGCATTTTGTAATTGGGCAGAAAAGTCTGCATTGTGGGCCCTTTGGGATCAGTTATTGGGTTAAAAGGGAAAATAATCCAGGTGTCAGTTTTTAATTGGATAGTTTAGTTTTAAAAGCCCTTGGAACAAGAGATTGTTGGCCATTTTGTGCCTTCTAATGAAAGGCTGCAGAACTCATGGTTGGGAGGCTGTTTTACTGATAAGAAATAACAAACACCTGAGTCTGAACATGACCTACCCTCTCAAGTGCCTTCAATCCTGACCTCAAGAACCCACAACCAGCCACCCCACAGTTTCAGTGCTTCTTAAGAGCCATCCTTTAAGAGTTCAATATTTCCTGTGAATTCACTCCAGTTTTGCCTTCCCTGTTAAACATCAGCTTTCCTTCCCACAATCTGTTTTCACAAGCCCTGCAGCAGCATTGTCAGAAGCACGTGCACTTCACTGAGAGGGAGGAAAGAATCAAATAATTTACAGAAATTAACCAGATGGAGACAAAGCTATTTTACTGGCAGATCAAAGTCAAAATCATGGCAAGCCTTGCAGAACAGGTAGGGAGAAAGTTGGAAGGAGACACAAAAGTGAGTCCTTATGGAAGGGTAGAAAACCAGCTCCAACATCTCCTTAAAGTGCTCTTTCCAGAAAGGGGAATTTTGGTGTTGTCTGACAGCATTCCCCAATGCCTACATGGGAGATGGGGTGGGAATTGGAGGCAGTCTCTCATCTGGAACGGAGGCACTGAATTTGGGGTTGTCAGGAGCTGCTCTGTGATCCAACACACTCAATAGGGCAGCACCATTTAGGTCACAGAAAATTACAAACTCCAAAATTGGAAGGGAACCACCAGGATCATTGATCCAACTCCTTTCCCTGCACAGACACCCCAACAACCCCACCCTGTCCCTGGGAGTGGTGTCCAAACTCTCCTGGAGCTCTGGCAGCCTCGGGGCTGTGCCAATTCCATGGGGAGCCTGGGCAGTGCCAGCACCCTCTGGGGGAAGAAATTTTTCCTGATATCCAACATAAATCCCCTTGACCCAGCTCCAGCTGTTTCCTGGGCTCCTCTCACTGGCCACCAGAGATTGTTGGTGTGAGAGAAAGCAAAGAGACATTTTCTCAGCTGTGTTTGTGGTACCTTGTCAGTTTCATATTTTCTGGAAAAATCCCTTTGCCAGAATTTCTTCTCCTGGGAAGTTGAGAAGCCTCAGAAAAAAAAGAAAAAGAATATTATCTCATTTGCTTCTCCCTGTTTTGCTGCTTTGGAGCGTTGTTAGAGATTGTTTATCCAACATGTGAGTTGTTTTTACTTAATGACCAATCACAGCCAGCTATGTCAGGACTCTGGAAGCAGTCACAAGTTTTTAATTAGTATCTTGTTAAGCCTTCTGTAAGATCCCTTCTGTATTCTTTAGTATAGTTTAGTATAGCATTCTTTAATATAATATCATAAAATAATAAATTAGCCTTCTAAGAACATGGAGTCAGATTCTCAATTCCTCCTTCATCATGGGGACCCCGAAAATACCACAATACCTCTTTTTTCAGAATGTTTCAAGAAGAGTTAAACTCTAACCAGCACTGATTCTAAGAGAGGACACGTGTTTTACAGCATCCCTTTCTCTGAGGAACAATGACTTGCAGAGGTAAAGAGCTTTTCCTCTGCATTAGGTTGCTGCACTGATGTAACTCTGTTCCCTGCATCAGTGCTGCATGAAGCATAAACCCACTTTACAGAATTGTGCTGCAGCAGGGAGAAAGGGGTGTCTGGGTACCCCCAAGAAATGAGGCTTCTACTGCAACAGACACACAGGAGTAGCTGCATTTTTCTTGAAAAGCCAAATTTTTAGTGACTGCCAATTTTGATCTCTGAAGGACCAAAAGCAACTCAAACTCAAACGTGAAAAGATGAACTGCAGCTGTAGCTGTCCAAGCAGTGACAACCCCAAGATTATTTCAATAAAAAGGCAGGAAATTCTTTCAGGATATGATGGTCTGTAAACACAGCAGCACATCACTGCATAGATCAATTCACAGGCACTTACCAAGAGGAAATATTTTTTTGTTAATATTTGTTCAAAGCGAGCCAACTCTGCAATGTGTGATTTATGTAACATGCCACCTGTCCAAAATATGGTTCAATTTTTAAAGGAGTGAGAATACATACTTTAGTTCCCAGCTGAGACCTGGTTTAAACAAAAATAAAAGACAGGTACAACCTTAATTCCTGCTTTCAGTTCAGAAATGAAGCAGGATTTTTCAATCAGACTTGCTGCAAAATCAGAATAGCAGCAAATGTCCCATTGTGTGGTGTGCATTGACAGGAAAATCCCAGAGATAAAATCCTGCTTTGTGACTTATTCACAAATGGGAGAAACTGTGGAGTCACATGATTTTTAATTTTAAAGTGCTGGAGAATTTGAACAATAAGTGTTAGATTATAATGCACCTGAAAAGGTGTTGCTATAAATGAAGGCACTGTGGGACAATTTCCCCTGACTGCTAGGGAAGGGAATCAGCACAACACAAGGTCCACAATCTGTCTGCCTTAACTCTGATTGTCACCTCAGCTATTCATTTAATAATTTTTTTCTGCCTTAACAGCTCTGAGGTTTCTCTTTTACCTTCAAATTGCCCTAGAAACTTTAATCATTGCAGGGATTACAATAACCATTTCAAATTAATGCTGTAATTCAGAGCATCCAGGTTTGCAGGAAACATTATCACTACTCCTGAAATGAAAACTGCACAGCCTTAAGTGTAATGTTGCTATCATTTTTCTGTAACTAACTGCTGAAAATTTGACTTAAATTTACCAAGACATCGATCAAGTTAATTGTTTTGTTGCTTAGCAAGAGAGAAGGAAACTCAATAGGGTTACTGGAGCAGCAGCTACCTATGGTTAATAAAGATTTTGAAATCCTGCTTTGCTGAGACCCATGCAGCTTCATAAATATGATTTCCCACAGACTGCAGAGCTGCAGGAACAATCATTTGTTTCCAAAACTTCTGCAGATGAACAATGAAGCCTTGGTAATTAAGTCCAAAGGCAGGTAAAAACATCAAAAAAAGCAACACAAAAAGCTCTGTAGGGTGAAGATTTTAAGTCTGTATCTCTTTTATTTACTCAGAACAAGGTGCATAAACAGCAGAGGAGGTTTGGGTTTGGATTGTTTTTTTAGTTTTTTGGGTTTTTTTTTATAAAAGAGGAAATCACATGTTTTTAAATATAGGTTTATTTTCCAAAAGGATCAAAGAGACAATCCCTAAATGGAGCATTATGAGTCAGACATCTAGTTAGTTTTAAGGATTTGGTTCCTGCTGATACTGATATTTTACTTCTTATAGTAGTTTAGCAGTATCAATAAAAAAAGTTTGGGGGATTCTGGCTTGGCTTTAGTTTGATATGGGTTTCTGTTTGATTGGTGGCTTTTGGGGTGTTTTTTAGTACCTCTTTTTCTGGTTAGACACATTCCTTTCCCACTCAGGCAGGAGCAAGGATGTCAGTGTCACTGTCTTGGTGTGAATTCACAGAGGTAACTTGAAGGGTTTAATTTACCCTTTGTCAGCAAGTCCTTGGGGGTTTAGAGTTCTGCTCCCTGTGCCAATGGAATTGAGGTTGCTTGAAGACAGATTTGACTGCATCTGTGAGAAAACACCTGAGCTTAAAAATCACTTTAACTAATCAATGTAAGGATGCTTCATAAATCCATATCTTGTCAGTCATGCAAAACTGTCATGGAATGTGTCACAGGAAAGTGTCTGGATCACAGAATCAGAGAATGGTTTGAGGAGGAAGGGATCTTAAATCCCATCCAGTGCCACCCCCTGCCATGGGCAGGGACACCTTCCACCAGCCCAGGGTGCTTCCAAGCCCTGTCCAACCTGACCATCCCCTTCCAGGGATCCAGGGGCAGCCACAGCTTCTCTGGGCACCCTGTGCTGTCACAGACATATTTTCTGAAAAATCCTTTGCTTGGATTTTTTCTCCTGAGAAACTGAGAAGCCTCAGAGGAGAAGAAAACCAATAATTATCTGCTGCTGTGGATGCAACAGGTGCATCTTTGATTGGTCCATGTGAGGTGTTTTTACTTGATGACCAGTGACAGCCACCTTTGTCAAGGCTGTGAGCAGTCACAAGATCATATTATCATTCTTTTCTTTGCTAACTTTCTGATGAAATCCTTTCTTCTCTTCTTTTAGCATAGTTTTGATGTATCATTTTCTTTAAATATATATAATATATATCATAAAATAATAAATCAGCCTTCTGAAACACAGAGTCAAGATTCTTGTCTCTTCTCTCGTCCTGGGACCCCTGTGAACACCTCCACCCTGTGCCAGGGCTCAGCAC
This sequence comes from Fringilla coelebs, assembly GCF_963513975.1. Taxonomy (NCBI): domain Eukaryota; kingdom Metazoa; phylum Chordata; class Aves; order Passeriformes; family Fringillidae; genus Fringilla; species Fringilla coelebs. The sequence goes on from NC_140032.1 coordinate 3,683,659, forward strand.
CCTCACAGGGGACAATTCCTTCCCAATATCCCATCCATCCCTGCCCTCTGGCAGTGGGAGCCATTCTCTGTGTCCTGTCCCTCCATCCCTTGTCCCCAGTCCCTCTCCAGCTCTCCTGGAGCCCCTTCAGGCCCTGGAAGGGGCTCTGAGCTCTCCCTGGAGCTTTCTCCTCTCCAGGTGAGCACCCCCAGCTCTCCCAGCCTGGCTCCAGCCCTGCAGCAGCTCCGTGGCCTCCTCTGGGCTCTCCAGCAGCTCCAGCTCCTCCTGCTGTTGGTCCCAGGGCTGAGGCAGCTCTGCAGGAGGGGTCTCACCTGAGAGGGGCAGAGGGGCAGAATCCCCCCTCCCCTGCTGCCCACCCTGGGGGATCAGCCCAAGGTAGAAGAAGGTAATTAGAGATGTGCCAATTAACACCCCAGATTTGCACTGATCATCTTTACTGATGCCAAGAGCAAGTAAATTTACCTCCACACAGAGAAATATAAAGAAGCCAACCAAAGCTGTGAAACCCATTGTTCTACCAGTCAAGTTATTTCTCCATGAGATTGTAGAAGCAAAGGAAAGAGGAGGATGCTGCTTTATCAGCCTTGAAAACTGAAGAGGTACCTGACAAGCCAGAGGGAAAAGTCTGGAAACACCTGGAAACACCTGGATGTGACATCCTGTCAGATGTCACATCAGCTGAGCTGCAACTGGGCTTTTGGCCCTCCAATAGTTTCTTCATGGAAAATAATATTTAAATTACCAAAGCTGAAGGAAAATCTGGCTGGAAATGAGAACTGTATGAGCTGGATCTATTTTTCTGAAGAAAAATTCTCCATCTATGACAGAGCCCTGCCTTAGGATGAGAGGCAAATCCTCCAGAGGTGCTCCTTTCTCCACACCAGCCTTTGAGAGTCCAAATAACCACTTTGAAAGGTGCCAAATTTTTGGAGACCTGCAACAGCCCAAGAATAAATCTGATCCCCTGAGTGACCCATGCCAAGCCTTTAATCCTCATTGTCCTCTGTAGCCTCTTTGGCCTCTTAGAGTGAATAATCCCAATATTTGGGGGAATCCCATATATTCAGGAGGACCATTTATCCATAATTTCCTTCTCCTTTTCCTAGTTTTTATCATGTTTCTGGAATACACACTGATGGTGTAGTTTTATATTACTTCCCCTACCAGAAACTGGTAGCAAACAAATTTTTCTCTCTGTAATATAACCAAATATATTAACATCCAAAAGAAATTTCTATCAAAGACTGCAAGCCTAGAGGCACAGGAAAATTTGTATTCCTGCAGAAGACAATTATTTGGCTTAAGAAGGATAAAGATTCTGCAGGGATTTGATACTAGCTTAAAATTTGCAGGGGTGTTATAGCTATAAATCAGGAGGAAAGTAAAAAGCCTCAGATGGTCCAATTTGCTGACAATTTTACCTCCACATTTATTTTAGAAAATACATCTAATGGCAAACAAGGTTTGCTACTGCTGGGCTTCTCTGTACTGCAGTAGCATCTCAAATACTGCTGGAAGCTTTCCAAGCTCAGCATAAGTTCCACTCTCACTCTGAAAATTGTGCATTTCCTCTCTTTCATGCACCTCAGAGGAGTGTGACATGAGAAAGAAATCTCATCAATGGACCAAATATTGCTCTTCTGACCCGGAGCAATTCCTGGAATCTGGGTCCTCGTCCAGGTTTTGGAAAAGCAATTAATTATTGCAGGTGCTTCAGGTGCTCAGCTAGAGACACCTTGAAGAAGGCTGAATTTCAGGACATGCTATGCTCTGAATATAATTAGTGCCTTTCAGAAACCTTGGCTTTCCTTGTGCTCTTTGACGAGGAAAGAATTTTAAATTCCCATGGATGGATTTAATTTATCGGCAGTTTGGGTTTTATTTATTTGCTAGACTGCTGTTGTTTGGAGTGGATTTTTATGGGGACCAGGACTGAAATGTAATTCCTAAAAGACTGCATTATATGCTTTGTTTTAAGCATTTATTCTACTGAACAGTATATTTACAACATCCAAACATAGAACATTTTGTTTAAAATGAAAGCTGAAATGTCACTGATCACTTGAAAGGGGTTTGAGTGTGTTCCCTTTCCCTTTAAACCATTCATTTTACAGTCAAAACCAAAAATATCTCTCACACATCTGTGATCTGTTCCAGCAGGCTAGATCCATATAATTCACATGTTGACATCAGAATTATATTCCTCCCATAGAATTAACCACTCAAGCACCAAATAATGCAGTGCAACACAATGTCTCTGACATTTTTAATACATATCCCTTTTATTTCAGATAAGCCTAATTGCACTCTGCTCTACCCTTTCAAGACACACAGTAGAGTTTTATTCTCCTGAGCACAGTGCTCTGAAAGAAGGCTGACCTGAGATCTGTAAAATCTCACCAGAATTTCAAAAGGCACACAGCTGCCTGCATTCACCCCTGGTACTAAGCTTACCTTTCTTGTACCATTTGTCATCATTTCCCAGCAGGGAAAAAAAAAGGGAAATCCACTTGGGAATTTATATTAAAAAACCATGGATTTGTTAGTCTAAAATTAATTTTCAGGTTTCTATGCCCCTTGTCACAGGTAGATGAAGGCAATTGGGGTTTCCTTGCTGACTGCTGAAGTCACTCCCTCCTGGAAGGCACCAGTCTGGCCAGGCACAGTTTGGTGATGCCCTCCTGGCTGTCTCAAATCACTGCCTTGACTTGCACATGTCATCCATGAGGATCTGATCCATGATTTTCCCACGAGACAGGTGGGGCTCACTGGTCTGTAGTTCCCTGAGTCTTCCTTTCTACCTTTGAAAATAATCTGATTGCCACCTCTGGTAGCTGCTTTTGATCCTTCAGCTCTAAGTACACAGATTAGAGATGAGAAGAGAGCCCTGAGCCCTGCCTTGAAAGCCTCTGAGTCCTTTTCAGGTTATCTCAGGACTGACAAAGACCCATATTCAGAAATCCATGATCCATGTCTCAAAAATCAACACTGAGCTCTGCAAACATGAATAAATTTCTACTCTGAAAACCAGCAAAGGAAGAGAAGTGCCTCTTCTTTTACAAGTATCTCCCTGTCTTTTGGGTTGTGGGATGGTCTTGTTATGAAAATTAATCCACAAACACCAGAGGTTTATGTCCAAAAGGGAGACAGAGGAGTCCTTTTACTTTATTTGAATAAAAGTAGAGGCCATGGGGCATTCCCTTGGAGTCTCTCAAATTTTTGGAGGACGCAGCCGCCCTTTTTATCTCAATTTTCTGGCTGCATTTCCCTTCTCTCTTTCCCCATTGGCTGAGGTCCTTGAGAGGTTCAGATTTCCCAAAACACCTGATACCAGAGATTTCCCTCTAATGTATAACCCTCCCTTTTAATTTTTAACTCTTTCAGAATTTAGGGCTTTTCTTTCCCATTGTTTCTTTCATCTTTCAATGTCTAATTTCATTTATCAGCAAAGCTAAAGTTTATTTGTAAAAGCAAATATTTTTTTCCATTCATCAATCAGTGGAATCCTTCCCATTGTTTCTTTTATCTCCCAGTGCTGGTTTTATCTACCAGCAGACCCACAGCTTGTTTGTAAAGACAAATCCACTATTCCTCTCAGTCTCCTACAATTACGGAGGGATCCTACATTTGGGAATCCTTGTGAAGTCTGGGGAGCTGAATCTGGGTCTCTCTCTATCAGCTCAACAGCAGTTGAGGATCTGGCTGCTACCCTGCAGTGTTGCAGTCCTGGGAATGTGGAAAAGGTCACCCCTCACCTCAGTCCTTCTCTACTTTTTTTGTTTCATCTGTTCTTACCTGCCTTTTTATCTGGATTTCCTTTTATTCCATTTCTACTGCAAGACTCAGCTGCTCTGTCGGCTGCAGTCGGGGAAAATCCTTAGGATGACACAGTCAAAGAGATTTGATACTACAACCTTAAAGGCAGAGTGAGGCAACACAGATCCTGGATGTCAGATAAAACTCACTAAGGGTCAACTTTGACATCATTTTAGCATGCTTTTTGTCTTTCAAAGCAAGCTTTGCCCTACACTTCAGCCTGTGTTTCATATGGTGACCAATCAGATCTATCTGTGCTCTCAAAGTTTCTTGTGACTTTCTCTTCTCATTTCACTCCTGCTTTATCACCATCTTTTAGACTCAAAATAGTAGAGACAAAACTGTTGCTCAGCTCTTGAGAACTGTTGCCCTCTTTTCTCATTTGCAGTCATATATGAACTCCTACATTCATTAAGGATTTCAAAACATGCAGACCTAACTGCACCTTCTTTCATAGTTAAGTGTCCAAGTCAGAATGATTTTCAGAATGATGAGCCTCTGAGAGTTTACATCAAGTAGTTACTCATCTTTGCCATTAAACCCCATTGTTTGGGGTGTTTTTAATCTTGGATTGCATTTTGCATAAGCAGTTATGACCCGAGGCCAAACTTTACCACAGTGATGCACCGAGCTTGGCACCACTCCTGTATTTAGCACACTGATAAAATGATCCCTTTTTTCCTTGTTGTTGAAGACCCTTAAATTCCAGTGCTGTTTCTGGGATCTCCATATGCTAATTGCAATGAAAATTCATGCAGTGTTTAGATAGACTAAGGTACCTCATTTCTGTTGCCTAAATCCAAACCCAAACATTCATTTTTTAAAAATCCCTTTTTATTTTTTAAGTACCTTGCTAGTACGTAGTGAATGATTTGATGAAAATGGAGGCTTTTATTCAATTACATTCATACAATTTGCCCAGTTTATATCTTTTTCAAGCCTCTGTATAATTGCCTACACTTTATTCCTTCCCTGCAGCTGTGTTCCTGAATGTATTTCATGGATTGATGAAGTGCATTCCCAAAATGTCCTCTAAGGATGTTCAATCTTACTTTAGAAATGAATTAAATTTTTTTCACTGAGTCATGGTTATATTGGACAAGCAGGTATCTATTTGTCAAGATGTCTTGATTTCTTAACGCTTTTGAGCTCTTGGGTCTTCCATTTCATCAGCTGTTAACATCTGGACTATATTAAACCCCAGAAAAAGGAAATTACAGTGACATTCACATCTGCTTAGGCCTTGTTAACGCTCTTGAGTACAGTCCTTCTTGCAAAGAGTGCACTTCTGAGGCACTTATTTATAAAGAATAATCAGTCCAAAAGCCCTCTCTACTGCCATGACTTTCAAGATTCTTACAATGCAGCACTCTTTGTGTTCAGAGAATCCCAAAATCATGGAATTTGTGGAGGAAGGGATCTTAAAGGTCCAGTCCCATCCCTGCCATGGGCAGGGACACCTTCCACTATCCCAGGTTGCTCCAAGCCCCATCCAGCCTGGCCTTGGACACTTCCAGGGATCCAGGGGCAGCCACAGCTTCTCTGGGCACCCTGTGCCAGGGGCTCCCCACTCTCAGAAGTAGAGAATTATTTTTCAATATCTCATCTAAACCTACTCTCTGTCATGGGAGGCCATTCCCCAATGTCCTGTCTCTCCAGGCCCTTGTCAATGGCATCTCTCCAGATTTCCTCTGGGCTCCCTTTGGGCACTGGAAGGCCACAGTGAGGTCACTTCTCTTCTCCAGGTGAACAATTCCAACTCTCCCAGCCCTTCCTCCCAGCAGAGCTGCTCCATCCCTCTGACCATCCTGGTGCCTCCTCTGCACTTGCTCCAGCATCTCCAGGTCCCTCCTGTGCTGGGTCCCAGGGCTGGAGCAGCTCTGCAGTTGGGGTCTCACCTGAGGGGGCAGAGGGGCAGAGTTCCCCCTTTGCTCCTGGGGATCAGAATCCCCCCTTTCCTGCTGGGGGATCAGAATCCCCCCCTTTCCTCCTGGGGATCAGAATCCCCCCATTCCTCCTGGAGGATCAGAATCTCCCCTATCCTGCTGGGGATCAGAATCCCCCCTTTCCTGCTGGACTATCAGAATCCCCCCTTTCCTGCTGGGGATCAGAATCCCCTCTTTCCTGCTGGGGGATCAGAATCCCCTCTTTCCTCCTGGGGGATCAGAATCCCCTCTTTCCTGCTGGGGGATCAGAATCCCCTCTTTCCTGCTGGAAGATCAGAATCCCCCCTTTCCTGCTGGAGGATCAGCCCAGGGCACGGAGGGTTCTGGGCTGTGAGTGTCCATGGCTGGGGCACATCCAGCCTCTTGTCCTACTGTGGCATTTTTTGCTTCAACACACAGGAAAACATTAAGCAGTTGTTCCTTTTGGGTTTAATCTTATTCAGATTTCTTATCCATGAATTACAAACAGATTAAAGGCACTTCTACTTTTCCAAGGTTCCAAAGCACTTGGGGACTTACCTATAGTAAAATCAGGGTGCCCCTGACAAAGGAAATGATTGGCATCTGACTCCATGGATTCAGAAGGCTGAACAATTGCTTTATTAAAACTATACTATATTACATTATACTATATTAAAGAAATGCTATGCTACAAAGATTACTAAAGAAAACTCGTGACTGTCTCCCTAGATCAGTGATTGGCAAAGGAAACAAAGTAATCTTTAGCAGAATCTAATTGACAAATCTCTTCAGGTAAACAATCTTCCTAGCACATTCCACATGTGCAAAAACAGCAGGTGTAGGGAGTAGAGATAAGAATTGTTTTCTCTTTCTTCTCTCTGTGCTTTTCCAAGAAAAAACCTGAGAGAGAGAATTATGTCTCTTTGTTCAGAGAATGTGGATGCTACATTTACCCAACCCAGTGCCTGTATATTTGTTATTGGCTGTAGTTAAAACATCACTGTCTCAGCTCAAATGAGTAGATAGAAGCCACAATAAATATGTTTAGATATTTTATTTAAGGGAAGGTAAAGGAACACTTTGCAAGCATTTAAACCTCCAGCAGCTCATTTTTAGCCTGACCAGAGCAGTAAATAAAAACCCTAAACCCTAATAATGGAATGTAAAACTTTTATATCAAAGCCCTTCTGTGTGATGTTTTGTTCTGAAGGCACTCATGTCTGTGACTTTCATAAATGTTCTTTTCCCCTTGGGACAACTGACTGATATCAGCCAGCAGAGATCCTCAAGGAAGCATTTATCCAGTGAGCTCTGCCTGTGACCTTCTTATCTCCCATGGCTTCATGCATCTTCCTGCCACATCCAGCAGTTGAAGGCCATACATCATCACATATTGCAGCCAGCGGATTTATATCAGATGGAGACACTGGGCCAATATCCAGGATATTTGCAATGCACCCTCAGTGCCAAGGGATTGTATCAGCAGGGGAATCAGAACATTGTTATTGTTTAAAACAACCTGTAAATATTAGGACAGCTTGTTCACTGTGCCCCCATTCCAGTGACAGGTTTTGATCCGTTTTCTTTAGATCCCAGCTGGATTTGCAGAGCTGAGTGTTGACAGCATATTAACTTTGTTATGCTTTTCAAGTTAACTGCAGAGTGTCGACAAGGAGAGTTTGGGGAGGGTTAATACAATGTTCTTTGCATTGTTATACTCACATTTATTTTATTATCAGCCTTTAAGAAAGGTTATTTCAATGCAGAGCAGTGGAGAGCAGGCTGGCAGACATAAGAGAGGATCACAGAAAACAGAAAACAAGTGTACTGGTGGGACAGAGGGGCTCAGAGGTGACTTGTGCAGATCTGAGCCAGGTTTGAGTATACACTGAAAGGACCTTAAAAACCTTTCATCCACTTTTCCAACCAACCAGGCTGCAGAAATATTTTCTTCTTCACTCAGCAGCCTGGAAAGGATTTGATTGCTTTTGAAATGAGGCGCTCAAGGGTTTCCTCATACCCACCTGAGGCAGTGGTAAGACTCCTGTTCTCCACAGCAGTGGGACCCCAGTCAGTGCAGTGGTGCACAGCTGTGATCCTGGCTGTGGGGAGGCTGAGCCCAGGGGATCCTCGAGCCCAGGGGTTCTGGGTGCTCGTGTGCTGTGACCCTGGGGGAGCCAGGAGCCCGAGGAGGGGGGAACTGGCCCAGGTCAAAGACGGAGCAGGTTAAAGCTCCTGTGGAGGCATGGGTACTGCTTGTAATTTTTGGGGAACAGACGGAAGTTTTATGTGAATAAATGCATGATGGGTGGTGGTGTGTTGACGATATGGGGATAAGGGGTGGAATGTCCCGGGGTGACGTTAGGATGCTTGTATCCCCATTCGTGTGTCTGTTTATGCTGGATATTATGTTCTGTGCCTTCAAGACTGGCTCTGAAGAGTGAATGTTTTGTTTTGGTTTCTTATCAGCCTGCTCCCCACAGCCAGCAGGACACACAGACGGGACAGTACATAGCGCTGCTTCTGCTTTTTGCTATGCTCTTGCTTCTGCTTGCTCTTGCTTTTTGCTTCTCCTCATTAGTTAGTTTAGCTCAACAGTCCGAATTTCTTCCTGGACTGTTTCTCCTTTCCTGTTTTGGATCTACTTGAATCTGCTCTGGACTGGGCCCTGGGAACACCGAGAGTTTGCACCCTGTGGCTGCAGCAGCTGCCCCAGTGCTGGAGGGACTGATACCAGAGTGACCACCCCAGGAAAGACTTTCTGCATTTGTCATCTTTTCCAGAGCGGTGACAGAGTGCTGTCATCCGGTATTGTTCATTTTGTGTGCTGGGGGTGCTGGGCTGTTAATTAAACAGGTTCTTTCCACTTCTCTCCCAGGAATCCTTCCCAAACCAGCTGGGGGGAGAGGCCGTGTGGGTTTGCTTTCTGGAAGGGCCCCTCTTTGGGGATTCTCTCCCAAATTTGCCCTAAACCAGGACCCTGTGATGTGCTTGCAATGCTTTGTCTGAGTTTTAGCCACACTCAGGGGAGCTGTGGAAACCCTACAGCTCTACTGACATTTTAGGCACTACTCCAGGTGAGTGTAAAAGAGCCAGAAGCAAAATCCAACCCACAAATCACATTTTCTTATCACAATCCTAACTTATTTTTTGACCACTAATGCAGAAAAAAAATAAGATCATATTTTTGCTGTCTGTGAGAATAACCATGAGTCTCTGAGTTCACATTATGCACCTTAATCATTCCAACAGCCTGTGTGATTTAAGAATGACCTGGAGCAGCACAGTATTTGAAAATGATGTCCCTGGTAACAGGGATGTTCATCCATACCAGAACCTGACAAATTTTTATCTCCACCGCGGGGGAGAGTTTAACTTTTCATCCCTCCCACATGACATGACAGGACATTCTACTGAGTGTTCTTGAACTTCATTTCCTCTCTGCTAAGATCTCACTGCCTTACCTATTGCAGCTCAAGGGGAAGAAAAGCAAAGAGGACAACATTTACAGCCCCTCCTGCTGAATGCAGAAAAAAATTATCATTTTTGTCTGTGAAGCAGTATGTAGATTGATTCACAGGCTGTCCTGCTGAGAGTATCAGAGGAAGGGAAAGCTCTCCTTTGACTACTGAAAGCAGCAGAAAGCATTGAGAATTTACAGCAAAGACTGCTCATTTATGTAGATGCATCCAAAAGCTCAGTGCCTGACCTAAGGTCATTGTCTGGGTTCTCAGCAATCGATGGAAAAGGATTTTGGCACCTGTGGAAGTACCATTGATCCCAGCCTTAGATATTGATTTCAAATAGGTGGGATGTTTCCTCATTGACTGCAGATACAAAAAGTTATACAAAAAGCTACAGAAATGTTATTTCAGCACCTGTATTTCAATATCTATGCACCCCTGTGTAGATTACACACTGATGGCCTGGCAGGGCAGTCTTACAGGTGGAATAAAAGAAAAGGCTGAGAAATCTTTTCACCCTCTGAATGACTTCTGCTGGCTTTGAGTCAAGCCTTGAGCTTAAATAGAACTGTTTTCTTTTGGGGGAAAAAAAAAAATCCGATGTGTCATCCAATCAGTGAAGGTGGCAGAATAGACAGAGAGGGAAGGAGCAGAAACAAATCCTCAGCAATTCCTTTTTCCCCACCTAAGACAGATGAAAAGAACAAGCTGTGAAAAGAGAATCTCAGTATTTCTCCTGATTATATGAATTTTGAGCTGTGGATGGTCAAGCTTCATGGGAGGTGTTTTCTTTCCATTTTTTTTAAGCCCATTTGATTGGATTTGGTGTAGCTCACCTATTTCCATGGAAGATGCTTGGGTTTTTTTTGCTGGTTGAAGTAACTTCCTAAGGAAGAGAGAACAAAATTAAGAGAAAATTGACTCCACAGTGCTCAGTACCTGGGCAGGATGAGGAAAATGAAAAGGTGGGCTTGCAATACCTGCATTTACCTTTGTGTGTTGAGAAATTATCACCCCAGGAATAGCTTCAGGCCACACTCATTGCTCCAATGCCATCACAGGTTTACTCATGTTGCTAGGAAGGGGGAGTGATCCATGTCCCCAGCTTCCACACCTTCTGGGCTGTGCCTCACCTGTCATCTCTGTCTGTGGCACCTAAAACTGCTTATTTCTCCCTTGAAGAAGGGAGGGCAGAGGGTGAAGGATGAAAAACAAAAGGCAAAGAAGAGCAATGGTTTCAAACTTCCTCTGGAACTGTTTTTGCCATTGTGAAGATGCATTGGAACAGATGGTTTCATTAAGAGCCTGATCCAAAGATGATGGAAGTCTAAAAGCACTTCCCTTGATTTTGATGAACTTTTCACTGGTTCTGCAAGACTAGACCTCAACCAGAAGAGATACAGTGTGGGTTTCCAGCATGATACAACTTTTTTCCTGGGGAGGGGAGAAATCTTCATGGATCTAGATGAGTTTCTATATCCCATAGCCCTAAAGTTATGGGTTAAATGTGTGCTGAAGTGAGGGAGCTTATAAAGCTTTTCAAATAACTCCCCTGGAAGCGTGAGTGTGGCCACAGCACTCATGGCATCTCTGTGCTGGAGGGCAGCCCTTCTCCCTCACTGTTGTTTGAATAATTGGAAAATCCCTCACCCGTTGCTATTTCATGGCCACAGCCACAATCCTCCCCTGAGCTGCAGCCTGGGCTGTGGATGCCTCATTTCCATTTAATAGGATGAGAACCATGTGGCTGTGAATCATCTGCTGCTGTCTGTGCTGCCTTCACCCCAGCACGTTCGCTGTGTTCCATCAGCCACGATTCAAATTGATGGCAGGGCTCACACCTCATTTCCACATGTGAAATTTTTCACATTGGGAACATTTCCCTTGCCAACCTCCTCTGTTCCAGAGGCCTGCTAATCTTTTTTTGTTTTTTTTTTTTCCTTTGGCTGCCATTGTGTGCTAGAAACTTTTCAGACAGACAAGGTACCGTCATTCCCTGAAGATTTTATAAACAGTACTTTTTCTGTCTGTCCAAGGTTTTCTGCCACATTTATTTCCACATGTGCTCTTGGCCATGTGTGTGTGAAGATGCCTGGAAATCACTGTACAACCCTAGCTGCACTCCAAGGGTGCAGTCCTATTGTATTGGCAGAGAGGAATGATGAATCTGACTCCATGGTCTCAGAAGGCTAATTTATTATTTTATAATACTATATTATATTAAAGAATACTATACTATACTAAAGAATACAGAAAGGATACTTACTCAATGCTAAAAAACTCTTTCCAGAGTCCTGACACAGCTTTGACCCCAATTGGCCAAAGAGTGAAAACAACTCCCAGCAGAATGCAATGGAACAATCACCTGTGGGTGAACAATCTCCAAACACATTCCACATGAGCACAACACAGGAGAAGCAAATGAGATAAGAATTGGTTTGATTTTTTCTCTGAGGCTTCTCAGCTTCCCAGCAGAAAAATCCCGGGCAAAGGGATTTTTCCCGACAATGTGAATGCCCCACAGTCCCACAGGGTTTTAGCTCACCAGATCAGTGCTACTTCAGCCACTCTCTCTCCTTCCCTCCCCAGCCTCATATTCCTGCCTTCATCTTCCAAATGGCACTACAAGATTGGTCAGAAACATTGATATTTAGGCAATATCATGCAATATAGCTCAGGAGGCTGATGCTGTTACAAACCAAGCAGATTTTGATCACCATCTAGGTTTTGGCCAGTCCATTTTCCTGAGCCATGTCATAAGGATATAATCAGAATTAAGGATATAAAGCCATAACACCCAAAGGAAGGCCACAAAAATGGTGAATGGTCTAGAGGAGAAGCCATGGGAGATTTGTTCAATCTGGAGAAGAGGAAACTGAGGGGAGGCTCATTGTGGCCTTCAACATCCTCATGAGGGGCACCACCAATCTCTGGTCTCTGTGAACAGTGACAGGACTCAGGGAAATGGCACAAAAAGGAGATTTAGGATGGATATTAGGAAAAGGTTCTTCGCCCAGAGGGTGGGTGGGCACTGAACAGGTTCCCCAGAGAGACAGAGCTCAGGAAATGCTTGGACAGGCAGAGGGTGGGATTGCTGGGGTGTCCTGTGCAGGACCAGGAGATGGATTGCTTGTCCTTGTGGGTCCCTTCCATCCCAGGATATTCTGTTCTATTCTATTCTATTCTATTCTATTCTATTCTATTCTATTCTATTCTATTCTATTCTATTCTATTCTATTCTATTCTATTCTATTCTATTCTATTCTATTCTATTCACCTGTGATTGTTCTGTATTGATAAAACAAGCCAGCAAATGAGACCACATGGAAAAGGAAAAGGATGGGATTGATGGCAGCAAACCAAATTTCCAGTGACCTAAAGTACCCAATGCCTCTCACCTGATACATGGCTGCATGCTTGTGGATGTTTATTTCTAAGAGCACACAAATAAAAATCCATAGACCAAGCATTCCTAGACTGCTATACATAAGACTGGGAGTATTGAAAAACCACACCAAAAATTTTGAAAGATGCCATTGAGAGGCTTTTACAGGGGCTGCAAGGTGGCAGATCTGTTACTAACCCTGACATCCTGGAGGTGGTGCTGGGTAAATACCTCCAGACATTAATTAATCAGTCAGTGATTAACACTGCTCAGCTGTTCAGGAGCAAGGAGCTGCACCCAGCAGAGATTCCCAGCTCCTTCCATCACTCCTGGATGGATGCAAGTAGGGCCAGCAGCTGTGTCTCCTGAGGAGGTGTAAGGGCAGGGTCTGGGCAAGTACAAAAAGGGATGGTGAGGAGGCTGCAGCTCCTGCAGGGCTGGGTTATGTGGCTGTAAACTGCCAAAACTGCAAAAGCTGGCCCAGTGGAAACTGGGATGCTGCTGTTCTAATCTACTTTGTGAAGTAGGAGAGACACTGCTCTTGCTGCCACATGGAGAAGATGCCTTCACCTCTGCACAGTGGAATACAAATTTCCTCCTCCTGCCCACAGTACCAGTGGTTCCCTCGAGAGGAAAGCAGCAGTGGGACCACCTGGCCAGGTAGAACATTTTCCTCGTTCAGTTGTGTTCCTCTTTGTTCTCTGTATTTGCTGGGGTTTCATTTTCCCCTTTCTCAAGTTTTCTACAGCAGTAAAATTCAGCTTCTCTGCAAACAACCTCTGCTAATATTGTTTCATCTTTTATTACAAATGCATTAGTTGTGCTGTTATTGCCTTTACTTAAGTTTTCACTCCTGTCCCATGACTTAAAGGAACATTTTTTTCTCTCTCTGCTTTGGCTGTTTTTTCCCTTTTCTAGCATTTATAGGAAAGGTGCTTTTTCCTTTGCTTATTTTTAGGTTAGCATTGGCTGTGAATGTGAAAACCAACTTCTACTCCCTGCTTATGACAGACAGGAAGTTTTGCCTCATGGAGTGGAAGTTTTTAATCCCAACTTCAGAGTTATTTGGCAATTCATGTTATATAACTGGTGTTGATTAATAACTGGAGAACAGTAATTACTTGTAGAATAGGCAAAAATGGCATTACTTTGTAATTATATATGTCCTACAGTTTGACTAAACACTGAAAAAATATCCAAATATTGGATAGAAAAAATGCTTCTTGAAGGGTGAATTTAAACTTCCTAAATAATTAATTTCTTTTGCTTCCTTCTTTTGACTATGGAGAAAACCTAAGATCACTTAAGTCTTAATATAGTCCTCTCACTTAAATGCCTTTAAGTAAGTGGGATGGATCAGAAGAAAGATGTGATTCTCACTGAAGAATCCGATTTACACAAATTCTGGGTTGTTGATTTTTTTTCTTTTAAGTTTCTATGTGAGAGGATTTTGCTCTTCTTGTTCCTCAGGGAATAAATGATAAGAGCAGACCAATGCCAGGGAGTGCTCCTCCAGCTTCTTGAGCTGTTTGACGTCAAATGCAGCAGGGAATTTGGTTTAAGTGCTAATCCATGGCTGCCCAAGCTGTTCAGTCACTGCCATGTTCCATGGTGCTCCTTTGTCATTACTGCTTGCCTAGGAGTGGTCTGGGAATGGGGCTGCTCTTGGGACATTGTGTGGAGAACGTGTGAACTTTCTTTCCACCTTGCACAGTTCTCCAAAGCTGCCTCAGCTGGCTTTGTGTTCCAAAATACCCTTAGATGACCTCATATTGAACCTCAAAAATGTAGTTCAGGTCCTGAGAATTTTTTTGGTTCCCTCCCCTTTTAATTTGGCAGTCCATAGACGGCCTCCAAGAATGAAACCAAACATTTCACTCAACAGATGAATGTGTTCTTAATCTGAGCACCTTCTGCTTTCAAAGAGGAAGGATAGTAACATTTAGAAACCACCTGGATTTCCAGGAAGACTTCCCAATATCTGCCTGCTGGAAGCTGCATCAGAGCCCCTCTGAACCCCTCTGCAATTAAAAAAAAAGATATTACACCAGAGTCAGTTGCTGTAGCCATGGCGTCATCAAGCAAGCCCAGAATGAGAAAATGAATTCAGACTCTTGTTTCCACCCTACCTCCTCCTCCCATCTGGTAAATATTTTCTGTATTTTATAAGGCCATTTTCCTTGGTCTTTCTTGATCTTGATCTGTCAATCACCTGTAGGTAAATCTCAGGAAAAATGTTCATCCTTTCTAAGCAGGAAGCTCAGAGATTGATCTCTCTACTCCAGTCTCCCCCCAGGCAAACTCACATCATCTTCTGTGTGATTATGTACCAATTCAAGCTCAGCAAGGTCAGAACCGAGTTTATAATCCTTCCCTGTGATCCCTCTGGGCTATCTTCATTCTCTTTAGCCATTCTTGTGCTCATCCACAAATCCAGACAGCCTGTGTCATCCTCCAGGCAAGGGATCATTGTTGAGGGCAGGGAAAAGTTTTCTTAACATACCTTAAAATAAAAACAGGCAAAATACCAGCCTTTTCTACTTGACTTTGAGGCAAAACTCTCATTCAAATTCCCATCACTTGGGATTCATCTTTCCTAGCTTTAGCTGTCTTAGGTGTATTTAGACATGCCCAGCATCTGGTTTAAGCTAAAAAGCTAAGCTCCATGAGCAGCTGGAAAAGAGGAATAGGGATGCTCCACAGGTTATGTTTTCCTACCCTTTAGACAGACAGGAAGGCACGATGCTGTCAGGGCAAATGTAACTGTGACAGGTACATGTGTTCCCAGATGTGTTTCTGGTCTCTGAAAATTCAGAACTCCTCCTGAGGCTGTGTCCTGTGATACTGAACTCTTCTATCTCTTTCTTTTCCTTTATTTCCCAGGGTAATTGTGTTCATTTGTTTTTAGTCTCTTTTTACATTTAAATTCTTCAGGGAAGATCTTCCTTTTCAGCGTGTGTTTCCACAGTACCCAACACAGGTTAATCTTCTTCTGGCACTGCAGCTTCGTGATGCTAAGACAAATAGTAAGAAATTAGAATAATAGAATCATTTATATTGAAAAACACCATTATGATCAAGCCCAACTGTTCCCCCAGCACTGCCAAGGCCACCACCAACCTGTGTCCCCAAGTGCCACATCCACACAGCTCTTAAATTCCTTCAGGGATGGGGACACCACCACTGCTTTGGACAGCCTGTGCCATGGATGGACACCCATTTGGGTGAAGAAATTGTCCCCAGTATCCAGTCTAAACCTGTTCTGGCACAGCTTGAGGCCATTTCCCCTTGTCCTGTCCCTTGTTCCCTGGGATCAGAGCATGACCCCCATTTGTTCCTGTGAGGGAGCTGTAGGAATTGATAAGATCTCCCTTCAACCACTTTTTCACCAGACTTGTACTCCAGACCCTTTCCCAGCCCACTTCTGAACATGTAAATGTGTTGGGTATGGCAGGAGGATCAAGCATATGTAATTCCATGTAAGAAACTTTCCTTGGAAAGCATTTGACCTCAACACAGCCGAGATGAATCCAGCTCATGATCCACTCCTAATTTTCCTGCAGTTCTCTTTGGACTATCAGTAGTTTGTAATTTCTTTCACCATAAGAAAAAATTGTTGCAATATTTTTTTTGCAATAAACTTGAGATGAACAGGTTATTTTGCTGTTACAGTTTAAAAATTACATTATTTAATTGAATATAGATAGGTTTAGCTTCAAAGTCACTTGTTACATCATTGTCCTTATATGTTTTTGCCTACAGCTTAGTGCTTGCTTTGACTAAGCTGATATTTTATAAATTATTGCAGTTATCTACAAAGACCTTAAAATACATTGAACAAATTTTAATGCAAGTTCACATAGACTGTTTTGTCTAACTAGCTTGTAACAGAGAAAAACAAATCTGTGTCTATCAAATATATTTGCATCCAGAATTTGTTGATATTTGAGTGCTCCTGAAAATGTTAAGCAAGAACTTGCCTCAATATTGAATCTGTAGATGGGCTGCATACAAAAATACCAAGTTTTCTCCTCCTGACAGTAATTGCCTTTGATGGGACTCATAGTTAAGCACATGAATAAATGCTTTTTGGCAGAAGTAGAAATTAAGCATAATTTTATATACTCAGTGGAATTTGAAACTGATTGTCAGGTTATTTGACTTATCAGATATATTCCTTCCACTTTGGGAACTGCTCTAGAACTAGGAATGGCTAGGAATGTGTTGTGTTTATAATTTAATAGTAAAATTTTTGCAGAGCCCTGGCATGGAAGCCTGATACCACTAGATCTGAAAGGGTTAGGATAAGGGTCATAACTTTTTATTGAGGTTTTTGTGCATTAATAGATTCCCACTTTTGGGAAGCAGTTTGTTCGCTCACGTGAAGTCAAAGCTTGGAAGAGATATGCAGCAACAAACTGGTTGGTTTACTTTAGGACATGGAAAACCTTACTGAATTTTTTGCTCAGTGTTCATATATTTTATATTCTCCTGCTTCAAAATTCATCATAGACATAATTGGATGCAGAGGACAGAAATGTGTTCACTTGGAGACAATGTGAAGTGAGGGAGAGGAAGCTGAAAAGGAGGAGGGGGATTTAGAAGCAGGGAGAATTTGATTGCATCTCTAGGAAATTAAACCCTCAATTTGTCATCCTAGCACTGAAAAAAAAATCTTTCACAGGCTCTTTAGAAGGACAAACATAAGGACTTGTTTATTTACTTATACATGCACACACACACAGAGGAGAGTGGAGGTAATTTATGACATTCAAATGATTCCCATATTTGTGTCTGAGCTCACCTTGCAGGAAATGTTAAGGTCATTCCCAATTTTGAAGATTAGTGCAAAGGCTAATCCTGGGCTGAACTCGAGGCAATTGAGAAAGTTCAACACAAATGTGCTTTGCTGACATTGAGAGAAATTCAAGCAGGGAATTGGCAGACTTGAGTCTATGCCCTTATTAAAGCCCATTTCTCCCGTGTGGCTTAGCAAGTTCAGCTTTTTTACCATCATAAACGATGTGCCTAGGCTGTAACTTCCATCCTGGTAACACTGGAAAGAGGCTAATTCCATCATACTCCTAAGTAAAATCACGAATTTAAAAAAAGGAAATTAAAAACCAAAATCCTGGGGTTAAGGGGATGAACACACACAGGATGGTCAAGGAGTCTGTGGGGAAGGGAAAAGACTCATGAGTGAATCTGGAGCCTGAGATTTCTTTTTCCAGGGTTTTGTTTGTCTGTGATAGGTTGACCTTGGTTGGATGTCAGGTGCCCACCAGAGCCACTGTGTCACTTCCCCCCTCAGCTGGACAGGGACAGAAAATCTGACTGGGGAAAGTGGTTTGGTTTATTGCCAGTCAGATCCAAGTGGGTGATGAGATGGAAAGCCAAATCTTAAAACACTTTCTTCCCTCCAACCCTCCCTTCTTCCCACACTCAACTTCACTCTGAAATTCTGTTAGAAATCTGCTTTTTGAGGAGGAACAGTGTCTTGGAAGGGAGCAGGGCTGGGCAGTGAGATCAGGTACTTCAGATTAGCTTCTACACCCACTGCTGTGTTCTTCAACTGCCTTGGGCGTTCATCATCAGTAACTCCGTCCTACAGACAGAATGATTGCCCAGTTCCCTACACCATGGTCTGTACATATGGGAACTTGGGCTCTGGTTTTTGGTATTCTGAACCACACTTCAGATAAACAGCTAAAATAGCCCAAAGTAGGCAAAAAGCATTCCCCAACAATCCCCAGACTATTTAACCATGGGCATTTGCCAAAGTGACAATATTAGAAACTTCATCACCTAGGGTCAAGTAAAAAGAAGGATTTCTGCCAAAAGTGGTTATCACCTGGAGCAGCTCATGTCTTTGAAAATTCACAATTTTTGTCAATTGTGATTTAATTTGGTGCCTTGTAGGAAGATGTAAGACAAGTCTGAGCAGAGGTAGCAAAGAAACAGTTGTCTGGTTCATCTTATACAGAACAATGCAGCACCAAAACAAAACAGCATCTTAGGTCTTCCCAACAATACAAAAAACCAGTGTAGCAGTAGCTACAGGAAGTCCTATTTTTTAGCTGAATTTTGATTTAGCCATATTTCTTCCAGCTCACTGGAGAGAGCAGCTTCTGCAGGATCAGACAGGCATGTACTCCACTCCAGTCTGCAAGAAGATAAAGAGCTGTAGGAAACCAAGAATTAAAAACTGCTGGTCTGTGACAAAAGGTAAATGGATTACTGAAAGAAAAAGAAATGTCTAATGAATTTTGTATCTGTAAGGGTTGGAGATTTGTCATGTCCTTCTGGAGAAGACACCTGTTCAAATACCCTTATTAGGATGACAATGAGGATAAGGATGGCTCTTATGACTGGGATGCTAATGAGCAAAGCCACACTTTTTGCTATAAAGTGTATTCCCATGGATTGCAAGGATAACAAGTGAGCTGAGCTGTTAGTTGTCACCATAGGAATCAGAGAGTCCCTGACCATGAGAAAACAAAACTGAAATCCAGAGATTTGTTTTTTT
This sequence comes from Fringilla coelebs, assembly GCF_963513975.1. Classification (NCBI taxonomy): domain Eukaryota; kingdom Metazoa; phylum Chordata; class Aves; order Passeriformes; family Fringillidae; genus Fringilla; species Fringilla coelebs. Next base: position 3,702,757 of record NC_140032.1, read on the forward strand.
TTCCTGTAAGTGCAAAAAGTTTTGCGACACTTTGGACAAGATCTGCGCTTTGATTTCTTTGTGCCACACACCTCAGCTGATCATCTGCAAGTATTTTCTTTTATTTCTTACCAAAACAATTTTTGCCTGATAATCTGAGTTTCTTAACAGGAAATTCTTGTTCATTCATCTGACTCAATTCTGCACTGGTGAGAGTAGACTGATTCATGTCAGGTCTTCAGTCAAAGCCTGGTGCTTTCCTAGAAGGTGCAGGCAGTGCCAGGGGCTGAGTCTGCCTTCAATTACAAAGAAGCCCTGACTATCACCAACAAAGTCAGTTGGAAATGAGATTCTGTCAGATGGGACATGACAACCACATTTAATAGATCATGGGAGAAATGCTGTGAAATCTCAATGGCTGATCTTGCCCTACATTCATCATAGGCAAATCCCCAGCAGTTTCTTTTTTAGAGCTGCCTTTTCAAGTTAACACTTTCATGAGCATTGCTTCAAACACAAGATTTCTTGTGAAATCCTTTGCATCCTTAGATGGAAGATGCAAACCAAAATATGCTTGTGATTTATTATTACATACACTCAGATTTTGTAGTGAAGCTGCAGTCTAGTTTCTCATTTTAAATTAATTGAATGCTCCTTTTAAAGAGGGAGAAAGCAATTCTCTGACGGGGGTGGTTGGAAACACCCAACAGAAACATGAAATTAACTGAGAAACTATCCCCAAAGTATTCCCAGTGCTGAAGTAGTGGCCATCTGGCAAGGCCTGAAACATTCCCTGCTATACCTTGTGAAGGAGAAGGCAGCCCTGTGTGAAATACTCAGGTGAGGTGATGACAGGGAAATGACCTTCTGAAAAAAATTCTGATGCAAGGTCTGCTCTGACAGATATGCAGGAAGCTTTGATTGCAGTAATTATGATTTTACAGTGATAAAGCATGTCTCATCCTGGGTCCCACAGTGCCCTGTAGGGATCACACTGCTGAGGTGCTGACACTGGATACCAGCAGGAGAAACCAAGGCATGGTAAATGTGGCATTGAGGAAAGGAGAGAAATCTCTAACAAGAAGGAGATCTTGCAAATGTAACCCCAATGCAACTGCAGGGTAAGAAAGTAAACAGCCAGTTTTAAGGTATTATTTATCAGCCAGCTTTGCTATATCTTTGAGACTTGCTTGTGGCTTTTAAACACTAATTGTTGTCAGTATTAAAAGTGTGAGTTTTGTTGCAGGGACAATGATTTTGACTACCTGGAGCTCTGCCTCTGGTCAGCCCTCCAGTGTCTCATTCTAGTGGCCACCAATGCCAGCTACCTGGTGAAGTACTTCACCTAAGAAGGATTTTCCTCCCTGATCAGCTTCATCTTCATTTATGATGCTCTCAAGATGATCAAGTTGGCAGATCATTATCTCATTGATGCCTTAAGGATCTGGAACAGAGGCTAGAAGGAGTTAAGAGGAATAAAGTGTATATTTATTGATATTTATTTATTTCCCTTCAAAGGCCCCACCCTGGCAGTACCAGAGCCACAGACATGGCTCTGCCTGGATGGCTCCAAAGTGGAAGCAAAAGAGAGCTTGGTCATGAGATCTCACATTTTTATAAGTTTTGGTCCATTTACATATAGGGGTTAACTGTCCAATTAATAGCTTCAAATATGAAGTTTCATCCTCCTTGCTTGCTCACCCTCCTCTTTTCATGTTGTTTGTGCTTTGGGCCTGAAGTTTGAAGAGCTTGTCCTTGAGTCTCCAGCTGGAACAGGATTGTTTTGTCTTCACCCCCCTGTGAAAAGATCCCAGTAACACTTAATATAAAGCTAAAAGCTGCTCACCAAAACAGAACAGAAAAACTAAAAACCTAAGGTATCACCAGCAATTCCCAGTTCAAGGTGGACTATATCACAAATTCTTCTTGTGACTGTAAACCACTAGATCCAGGCAAGGGAATGTTCATTACCTCTCCAGTTTGTAGGTAGGAGGTGATCTTGGCTCTCCTTTTTCCTTGTACTGCAGCCCAGATAATCTACCCAATAGTAGATCATTCCTTCTTCATTGATTGCCTGCAGGTAGCCTGTCTTAGTCTCAGGTGTAGCAGCAGACCCCTCATTAGGGGTAGAAACGAGCCAAGAAGGCTCTCAAAGGTTCCCAGTTTATTCCTCTTTACAGTTCAGCCATCCTGACTCTGACTACAGCAAGTTCTTACTGCTGGCTTCTCTGACAGCCTCTGACTGCTGGCTATTCCTGCTGGAACATGACAGTGTTTCCTTGCTGCCTCTGACCACAGGCTTTCACGTGGCTCAGCTGTGACTGCAGGCTCCAACTCCATCAGACCCAGACTGACCTCACAGCAACTTTCCTCCTTGTTTTGTTCCTCTTTGTCTCTCTGGATTGTTCCTTTTTCCTCAGGACTCCTCCTCCGGGCTCTCCCTGACTGCCCATTTATCACACTTACCTTTATTAGTCACAGCTGTGACCCATTAAGGCCGAGGCTCTTCTTTGGTAATTAGTACAGTTGTGACTTGTGATCAGGGGTGAGGTCATTTGTAATCCCTGCTTCTACACCTACAAGCTTTGACTTCAAGTGCCCAGACCCTTCTCTTTTCACAAATTCTTTCAGACACAGTCCCATGCTTGGGGGTCAGTTCACAGCTTTCAGTTCTTTACCCTGCAGAACAGCCAAGATCCTCTCCAACTTTTTATCTAATTAAAAAGATTAGAAAAAAGTCTTCTCACCTCTACACTCCTGTTCTGAGAAATGGGCATCTTCAGGTGACAGCTCATCTTGTTCAACCCCTGCCATGGGCAGGGACACCTTCCACCAGCCCAGGGTGCTTCAAGCCCTGTCCAGCCTTGGGCACTTCCAAGGATCCAGGGGCAGCCACAGCTTCTCTAGGCACCCTGTGCCAGGGCTCAGCACCCTCACAGGGAAGGATTTCTTCCTGAAAGATCTAAAATTGTTATAATAAATAACCATGAGAGGAGTGCTTGTGTGAGTCAAGTGAAACTTGAGATGGTTTTGAACCTGATAAGACATCTGCCCAAATTCCAAATATTTAGAGCATCCTGGAAGACACAGGTCCAGGGACATATTTGCTGGAAGCCTATGTCTTAACATGTCCAGAGGTTCTGCTTTTCAGGATGCTTAGAAAGACACCAACTCTAAAAAATTCTCAGCAACACTCTGTTTTCAACACTTATTTTCAATCACCTTATGCAGCAGAGCAAAAAAAAAAAAAAAAAAAGAAACTCTGAAAGTTGTATTTTGAATTCCTGGGAGAGCTTGTTTCCACTAAAGAGCTAAAAAAATATATATATACTTTTTTTAGGTCAAAACAACAATCTATGCTGAATTTTCACAGACACTTTGGGTGTGGGAAGCAGAGATTTTGGGAATATGCAGGAGAACCATTTGTATTATAACTCTGCTAGGAGACAATGTACTCTAATTAGATGGCAGCAGGCTTGCAATATCCACACAGCCCTACTCATATTATTAATATTTTATCCTAACTGGGACCCATCATGCATTCTTTAACATTCATTTTCTGCACTTCACAGGTTACAGGCAGGTCCTCACTTTCCATGCCTACATGATAATAAATCAAAGTCTTTAGCAAACATTTTAGAAAAGAAAATTAGAGTTTTTTGGTTTTTGCCAAAGATTGGTAAGGATTATGATTTACCCACTGCTGGGACATTTACTCCTACTGTGAATGATAGCAGAGATAGAAAATTGCCTTGAAAATTGCTTTGAATTATATAATTCTTATATTTTTCTATGTGAGGGGGCCTGCAATGCATTTATTTTACCTTGGGTTTCTATGCATTCTGGCACACACAGATTTAGTTGGGAAGGTCACTGAGTAGGATTCCTCATTCTAAATTCTAAGAAAGAAATGCACCCAGCTACCACTGGCCTGTAATTCAGGAGAGTGTGCCCAGCTTTCCTTCAGCTGCTCTTTCAAGCTGGCATTTTTAAATGGATTTCAGTCTATTGCCAAGCAGCTGCTTGTGTGGGGTCACCACTAAAATGGGCTCTGCTGTGAAAATGCATTTCCTGCACAGATGCTGCTGTCTGGATTTCCTTGGTCAGGAATGGACCATGAGGCTTCATCATTTTGGTAATGAATGGGAGGGGGGAAGTGAGGACAAGGCATTGATGGGAAAGACAGCTGCTAGTTAAAAGCACAGAGCAGATCTGTCAAAAAACAGCTGAAACTTCCATACCAGGTATTCCCATCAAGCTTCAAGGGACTAGAGATTCATCTCTTGAAAATAACATTCTGCTGAGTGGCCTTCTGAGCCTACAAATGCTCTTCCTTTCCTGTAAGTTCCTTACTTGCCTTACATTTGTTTCCTAGCACGGCTTTCTGTTGAGTTAAAATTCCCTCCATCTCTCTCTCCATCTTTCCTATTAAGTCTAATTGTTTCTCCCCTTAACTACTTTAGAACAAAATCATCCTGGACTTCTGTTTGGGCAGTTCTTTTTGATGTTAAAGATCATTTGCCTTTCATCTCCTTTAAAGGGGAATTTTCTTTCAAATATGGTCTTTCTTCAGCTTCTTATTTATCTTTTGAATTTTCTTCCTTTGCAGATTGATATTTTTTTTTTGCTCAGATTTCTTTTTTTACTGCTGCACAGTTAAATTGCTCTTTCTCAGTTAGGCCTCTGACCTCATAAATCTGTATCTCCTTTATCTATCAAAAAGATCAGAGGAAAAAGGAGAAAAGAAAGGGGAAGCTCACTAAGTGGGGAAAAAAAAATCAATACATTATATGCATGATACTCATTTGTGGGAACTGAGGTGATTCTGCACTATCTGAATTATTGAAGAATCCATGAACTTTACCAGGATTAAGGTCCCATTGTGCTTCACCAAAGACCATCCTAAAGGAGTTTAAGTAAACAGGGTGTACAAAAAGTAGAGGAAAAGATAATTTGTGCGATGGAAGATTGAGATTCAAGACAGGGTTTTCCAAAAACCTTGATGACCATGTAGGAAACAAAACCAAATTCCCCTTGTCAAAGCTTTGTTTTCATCTTGATGCACCCTTTGGGCAGGCTTGGGGCCTCCAGGGATCTCTAACATATGGACTGGAGTGAAAATCATCGAGGAAAATGGCTTCAAAGGCTTTGATTTTCCTCGGGACATTGGGCATGAGGCAGTGAACTAAGCTGGAAAATCTGGTCGTAAATGTCACAGGAAGAATGGAGCACTTCTGAATTTGTGGTTTGCTGCTCACAGAGCAGAGCAGTGGCCCCAGAGCCTCCCTGGGTGCTTTCACCAGGGGCTCATCTTTCCTTGGATCCTGGGTTGGCTGGGGAGGCTGTGCCTGCTTGGGGAAGCATATCCTGCAGGATTTGTGTTTCTGCTGCTTTCCTGGGAGAAGTTTGTTATGCATTACAGGATTTAAAGGGACTGAAGGGGAAGGAAGTGAAGCAGGAGGAAAGGACTATTGTATTTGCAGGGAAGCCTGACAAAGGCAGGAATGATGGATCTGACTCCATGTTCTCAGAAGGTTAATTTATTACTTTATTACACTATATTATATTAAAGAATACTATACTATACTAAAGAATACAGAAAGGATACTGACAGAAGGCCAAAAAGATAATAATGAAAACTCCTGACTCTCTCCAGAGCCCTGACACAGCTTGGCCCTGACTGGCCAAAGAGTGAAAACAACTCCCAGCAGAATGCAATGGAACAATCACCTGTGGGTGAACAATCTCCAAACACATTCCACATGAACACAACACAGGAGAAGCAAATGAGATAAGAATTGGTTTTATTTTTCTCTGAGGTCTCTCAGCTTCCCAGGAGAAAAATCCTGGGCGAAGGAAATTTTTCAGAGAATGTGAATGCCACAAAGGACAGTGGGCAGGAAGGAAGGTTGGTTTGCCCAGAGGCCCAAACAATGAAATGCAGCAGTGCTGGAATGAGTCTTCTAAATATTCACAGCAACTATCAAGAAAAATCTAACCAAGTCCTTTGCAAATGCTTCTTTTCTTCACACTTCTCTGTGACTCTGTGCTGGCATTCCAAATTCTCACTTGCATAAATGAAATTAGGAAAAATTATGAAGAAAATCATAAGGATGAGAGTTTATTGGAGACATAAGTAAAAAAAACCAAAAAGCCAAAATCCAACTTAGAGTTTTCAATTTGAATCTTCTTTAAATAATTTGCTTTCTACAAGTTATGTTATAGAAGCTTCAGACTCATTGAGTAGGCTTTGATACATGCAGAGTTTGACTTACAAGGTTCCTTGAAGAAATTGTTTTTTGTTGTCTCTGTTCAAACAATGAAAGAGTTTCAGTCAGGAGGGGGAAAAGCCAATTTAACACTGAGGGTTTTGCAGCACATGCTTCTGATTCAGAGCATTTATCACCATGTTTCACTTGAGTAAACACTGTTGATTAGAACCCAAGCCAAAATATCAGACGACATGCTCCATGTCTGCTTTTATGTTGAATTCACACCATAGTTTATTTAAAGACAAAAGCAATGCTATGGGATTTACCAGCAGCCTCTTCTTGTTGAGTAAGAAGTCCAAGCTTCAGCTTCTTTGCAACACTACAAGATGTTGATTTGTTTGGCAAAGCCAGCCCTTAACAAACCAGATATGTGCATCTATGACTGGAGCTAACAAGTCTCTGTTGTTGAATCATTCCAGTCAAAAAGCAATTTGTAAGTGCTGCTGTGCAGCTTCCAAACCTATTTGGAGGGAATCTCTCCCTTGTTCTACCACGCTGCATTTCATTATTGTAAGGAATGAACATAACAGCAGGAAAGATCATATAAAAAAAGGCTAAAAACGTTTTCAAATCCCCTCAGAAGGAGATTTTCAAAGATCTCCAGGCTCCTCCAGATGCAAACAGGCACTTTCTGGGATTTTCTGAGCATGCCTACACACATTAGGTGTTTGAAGTACTGTGGGGAAAAAATAAGTTATAATTGGGACATTAATTATTTTTATAACACACATTAAAGATGATTTGTGAGTGATGATGTCTGCAAAGGAGGAAAAGTGGTCTGATTTATACATGTCTTCCTGTCTGTGTGAATATTCCTTGTGATGTGGTTTCAGCCTGGCTTTTCAAAATGTTCACTTTGGTAGGATTTATCCCACAGCCAGACGTCAAATATCAACTAATTAAGTCATACCTCATTAAGTAACTCTTTCACTGGAAACAGGTAGGATCCAGGCTCCTGGTCTGGTTATCTATCTTGAGGTAAGATGAATAGCCTTGTAAAACTATTCCTTAATTTCCTGCTCCTACAGACAGTGCACTGGAATCAAGCATTTAACTCTTATGTGGTTCAAGTCCCATTAGAAATCCCCAATGTAATGGTTTCTACTCCAGGTTAAAGCAATTATTTTCCCTCCCCTTTCAGATAACACAACCTCACAAATATTATTTGAGACATAGCTTAAACCCTGTTAGAAATACCTTATATAATCTCATTTCTCAGTGGAAGCCAAGCAGAGGATTGACAAAGGATTGGCAGAGTCTTCCTCTGTTCCATTAAAGAACAAAGAAACAATAACTGGCTTGGACATTTATGTTTTAACGTTTGTTTTTATTTAAAAATGATGGGGCAACTTCTTTTGAAAATAGAGCCATCTAAAAATAGGTATTGCATCATTATAACCAAATTACTCTTTCCTTGAACATGATTTTAGACAAAAAAATAAACATTTTTCTCATAATTGTCAGAAGGAATTATTGCTGTAGCTGCTAGAAATCCAAACACAGGTTGAGAATCATTGCTGTAGCTCCTAAAAATTCAAACAGAGGTTAGAGCAGAGTTTTGCAGATTACAAGCTTGGAGACACCAGCTTCTCAAAGTCATAGAGCAAGATAAAATCAAAACAATTTATTTCCTTTTAAAACTGAGGAATAAAGTCAGTTGCCACCTAAGTGGTGGACAACAGAAAGGTTGGGTTAGGTCATCACTTAATGAAGTGGATGATGTAATAACTTTGCAGGAAAAACATTCATTTCAGACAGAAGCTGGAGGAGGAGGAGTACAAAGCTGGTACAAAAGAGGAACCATCTTCCCTTCCTGGTCCTCAATAAGAATACAAAATCATCAGAGTCTGTAGTTCAGAATGAAATCTTATCCAAGGTATCCATTGATGGAATGCTTCAAGCATTCTATGAATATTTTAAAGGAGATCTCTAATCTTCAATCTCCTCCACACTGAGATAACTGCCCTTGATTCCTTATCTTGGCCAAAGACTTGAGGAGCAGGTCTCTCAAATGAAGCAGCCACTCAATCATTTGCATCTCACTGTGCACTGCTTCAAAATGCAGCTCCAGCCCCTGTGTTTATAGATGAGAAGTCACTAAATCTAATTTTTCTCCCTCTCTAATTGCATTTTGTGCCATCAGCTATGAAAACGTGACCCCATGGAAACTTAATGCTTCTGCTTGCATTACCTCACCTCCCCTGTGGATACACACTGCCTGCCAGCAGTCCCCTTGTCAAACCCAGTGACAAACTACCCCTGGTGGGAGCAATCTGCTGCCATTCCCTGATTTTCCCAGTTTCATTTACCAGGAGCTCTGCTGTAACCTCCCAGAGCAGCATTTATTTTCAGAAGAAACAATTTGGCAGTGAGGACCTGAGCATCCTTTGCAGCCTTGGTCAGTGGGGATTTGAGGTGGAGGGTGGATCATGTGGTTAAAGCAAAGGATTTGGATAAACATCTGTGACCAGGGATGAAGTTTTTGGTGTAGGAGTTTGTGCTGCTGTCACTGTTGTTGTCAGTGCTAAATTTGTTAAGCAATCACTTAAAAATGTTGGTTTTAGCATCAAATAGAGGAAATAGGCATTGAGCAATAGGCTGGTCTAGGGGGAGGTGTCCCTGGCCACATCAGGGGTTTGGAATGAGGTGTTCTTTAAGGTTCCTACCGACCAAAATCAGGCTTTTATTCCAATTGCACACAGGATTATTCACCATGTGGCTAACGAGCCCCTTGCACTCCCCACAACCACCACAACCTGCCTTGAGTCCTCCAGGCAACTGGCCTGTAATTGTCTCTGGCACTTTCTCTTCTCTGAAACCACAAAGAAAACTGAACCAGTCAGCATATGAAGGAAAAATCCCTATTGTTTTAATAAAAACCAGGTCCATAACCTGCCCACAATACTTAAATCTCAAAAGGAAATTTTTGCATTATTCCACAATGCACAAGGTTGATGTTGGAATGCTGATACTTGTGGTGATCTAAAAAGAAATGAAATAAATCCGGTTTTGGAGAGCCCCAAGGAACTGTTATTAGCTGCTTTTACTGCAGCCAGAATACTTTTTAATATCCCTGCAACTGTGTCACCTCATGGACATGCAGGATGGGTCTAAAGCTTTATCAAACAGCCTTGAGAGACAGAATTGCTTCTCCAGTTGTGAAGGGGCTCACTGAGGGCAGGGCAGGCAGCAGTTTTGCATTAATACAGAACATTTTCTGTAGCACTTAGCAGTGCATTGGTCCTTGGATTGCTCAGCCAGGGTGGAGCTGCTTTGGCTCTGGCCATTTTGGGACCATATTACCCAAAATTTCTGGTGCTAAAGGACTGGCTGGGTAGGTAAAGGGGCTGCAACCAAAATAATCTGAGCCTGGTGGGGCTGTTTGATGTCCTGTCTCCTGCCCAGCCATTCACATTTAAATGCCAGCTTGAAGCAGGTTTGCTGAACCCAGCAATACTGGACATTGTTGGTTTGTGGGAAAACTCCTGGAAAAGTTGGGGTGTTTGTTTTTTACCCCTCTGTAGCCACAGCATCTTCCTGTGCTCTGCTGGTCCCTGAGTTTGTCTGGATCAGAAGTGCTCTCCCAGCCCCTGGGCTGCTGCTCCTGATTTTCACCAGCCTGGGGCTGTCTCCTCAGGGAGGCTCTAATTTACAGTGGCAACCTGGGCTAAAGTGCCAAACTGCCTTGTCTGAGCCCGGGTTTTATCTCAAAGTAATGATGTCGAGTCAATTCAAGTTAAGAACAAGCCTTTTTATGGTTTTTTTTTTTCCTTTCTTTTCTGAGAGAGTGAAAAGGAAAGTCAGCTCACAAAGATTACTTCTAAAGCAGAATTGTTTTCAAAGCAAGCTGAAAGTGAACTGTAGCCATCCATCAGCCAGGGTGTACTGCACAGTAAACTAATTTCCCATTTCCACTTCATTTTGTGTTTAGCTCTGTAATTTGTGCATCTCAGAGCAGCTACTGTAAAACATTGGACAACTAAAAAAAAAAAAAAAAAGAGAGAGAAAAGATAATCTAAAGTAAACCATGAATAAAAAGCCACAACAAAAAAAACCTAGAAGTGTCTGGACTTATCTAGAATATCAATGTGTCCCTGACAAAGGCTCTTTGTGAGGAAACCCAATCTGCATTGCCAGCACTCCTAATTCTGCAAACTTTTCACATCTTCTTAATTGTTCTCTCTGTTAAATCACCCTTTTATATTTCAACCAAATATATATGTAATAAATTAATTATCTGCCTTGTCCCTTGAAAGTGATGCAAAGATGATGGCTCTTTCACAGAGGTAAAGAATTTCCATACACAAGCTTAGGAGTCCCTGACATGTTGTTCAAAAAGTAAATCCCATGCATTCATCAGACAATGGACTCATCTTATACAGTAAGAGAATATTCAATCAGCTGAAACAGATGCTTGGAGGAAATTTCATTCTTCAGGCAACATCATGATACTGACAGGTGCATTAAAGAGTCTCAACTGTAGAGCAAAGATGAAAAAATCAAATGATTTTTTTTTTTAATGGCAGTGAAAAGCAATTACTTTTTAATGGGCAGCTGTAGCCACTTTAGCAGCTGATGCCAGTTTGAATTGTTTCCATGTGTTATCCAAAAATCTGCAGTGAGGAGGGCACTGCTGAGGAGCCACTCACCTGCTGTGGAGGGAGGAATTCCCACTCTTAGGGTGTCTTTTACCCACTCAGAGCATGAAAAGGGATCTCAAGTATAATTATATGTGGGAAGAATAATTAAAAAGAGAAGAAAATTTCCTGTGTGATAATCCATGTAGGGAAAGGGCTGCTCTGCTCCCCACATTGCATATAAGGCTCACTTGCTAAGTGCTGCAGAGGAAAGATTTTAAATCTACCTATATTTCATAAGCTAAGGCAAAGTATTCTGTTGATATGGTTATATCTCCTTCCTGGCAGCTTCTGGAGGCAGAGAAAAATATCTAAGGGCTGAGGTATCTCTCTCCTAGCTAAGAGAACTCCTGTTAGTTACTTACTCCTGAATTTTCCAGCTAAGTAATAACCTACCAGAAGCAATTGAGCAAAATGCATTACTGATTTAAGTTGTTACTTTTAAAATATTGCTGCAGATCTTTTGCCTGTGTTGGCCTTCCCAAGCACAACACATTTCCAGGCCCCTTTCCCAGCAACACAATTAATTTTGCTGTTGTCTATAAGGTAAAACTCTGGACATTAAGAAACGTGAATAAATCAGACAGATAAGCTTTCAGAAAGGAGATAGAAAACTTCCAGAAAAATAGTTAATAACAGGCAAAAAGCATTTTCAAACAGGAGAGCATTCTGTCAGAAAATATCCTTTTGCCAAGGGGCAGGGAAGGGGAGAAGGCTGTTAGTGAAGTTCACTCACTTTCATTTTTTTTTTCCTAATTCCCTCCAGAATATCAAAGACTTTTTTTCCAGGTCATGAGGAAAGAAAAAATTCTCACTTGTGTGTTCTCTGATTGCAAGAACTCTCCGTTGCAGGGAGTCGACTTCACTGTCTGTCTTCAGAGGGCTCCTTTGGCTTCACAACTGCAGAGTTTGGGTTTGGGGGAGGTTAGTGGGCTTTCTTTTTTCTTTTCTTCTCTTTCTTTTCCCCCCCTCCTTTCACACTGTGTCTTACATTTTACGAATTTCTTGGGTTTAGTCAAAAATGCCTGCTGGTGCTTTCAGTGCTTCTCAGTGTCTCCAGCAACAATTATCCCAGACCAGCTCCTTTCCAGAACCTCATAAAAATATGCTTTGAGATACAGAGACAGTCTCTCTCTCTCTCACACACACAAGGCTTGCAACTGCCATTCTCTGTCAATTATTTTCTGTGGGAAATGAACTTGCTGCAGGAGATGGGGCGAGTCTCATTGAAGTCATCTGTGCTGAATGGTTTCTTGGGGTGGTTTGGTTTTTTTTGTTTTTTTGGGCTCCTTTTGGTAACAGATTCAACAGATCAGTAGCCAAGACTGTATTGTCTTGATTTTTGCATGCCATTGGTGAACTTAACACTGTGCCCTGGCACTTGGAGATCTGTGCCTTTCATATTCTTGGGCTGAGGATGTTGATGCAGATGTCTTTGCCATCTGAGCAGCTCTGAGCTCTTTTCAGGCTCTCATTTAAATGCAGTGCAGCTCCCACCACTCTTCTGGCACAGCTTTGCTCAGAGCTGAGGGGAACTCGTGCCAAATGTAAACCATTACATGACCACATCCAGGAGCCTCATCCTCAGCTCTGCTGGGGCTGTTCTGCAGCTTGCTGCCAGTAGGAACAGCCTCAGGTCACTGTGGTCACAATCCTAAAAATCTGCACGGCCACAGTGATGGCAACACCCTGACCAGGACAAGGGATGGGGCTGAGGATCAAAGGTTTTTGGTGGAAATCCACGTGCCCAGATTTGGCTTGCTGGTCCCCAACTGCCAGGACAGGTTTTGGGGCAGTTGGCTCATGTTAAAAACAGGGAGACAAAGAGGAGGTGAAGATTGTTTTTCTCTCTTCTAAACTGGGGTATTCTCCCCTCTTTTAAACCTCCTTCAGTGTTACTCTCATTGCTGTACATTTGAAATCTCCATGCTGAAAAACAGTTGTTCATAATGAAGGTAAAGAATACTCTTATTCCGTTAAAAGAGGTGAGTATTTGTTCTTGCAAGGTAAAATCTTCCAAATTGTTCTGTGTGCAAAGGACAGCTGGGTACATGGATGAGCCCCTCTTTCGTGGTACTGCCTAAATGCTCACATTTAAGCAAACAAGTAAGTAGGAAAAAAAAGATGTTCTGTTGAAAAAAGCCACAGCTTTGCAGCCTCCACCTGCTTTTCCTTATTAAAAAGTAAAATTTTACTCTTTAGTGCAGATAAATACTGAACTCCAGGGAGGTCTTGGCCTCTGGGTGGTTAAAAAGAGGGATGAAAATTATCAATCCTCTGGGCAGAACACAAGCTTGGGGCTGGCAGCCTGTCCCCACTGTGAGTGTGTGCTGGTCAGCAGGGCCAGGGCTTTTTGTCTGCAGTTCCCAAGTGCCAGGACCAGGGGGTTGTCAGAGAGCTGCAGCTTGATGCACTCAGCTGGGTGAAAGCATTGAATCCATGCTTCTTTTATCCCTATTCAGCACAGTTTTGTGCTTGTTGTCTCCAATTCTTTGAATCTGTTGGCTAAAGGAGCGCTCCAAGCAGTTCAAAAGCACTGAGAAATTCTTTTTTTTCCTGCTCCATGTCAGTACATCAATGCTCCTGACACCTTGTTGCCTGGCTGGCGGTGGCATCTGGGCGCCTGCTCAGGACGTGGCAGCTGCATCCTGCAAAAATCTGTTGCTTTGCTCTTTGAAAATGCCACTGACCTTATGAAAAGCAATCTCCTGACACAGGCTGGAGGAGTGAATTACAGCACAAAGTTTCTGTGTGGTATTAGGAGTAGAAAGAGAGTGGCAGAGTCACAGGGCTGGTCTCTGTGGGCACCAGCACGGGGACAGGAGACAAATCCTTCACCAGTTGATCCACGGGTGTGGTGAGTGTTATGAGTAAAAACAAAAAAGGGTTACCCATTTTTTTTTAATTTTTTTTTTAAAAGGTTGTAGAATTACAAGTGTAACCAGTTCTGGCAGAGAGTTCTTTGTTAACTTCATGTTGTAACCACCTGTTAAGAGTCAGTGGTTAATTCCCTATTGCTGAGAATTCCCCTTTTTGTCAGTACCACCCTGCATGCTGCCAAGAGGATGGCATCCCCCCCCACCCCAGACAGAGCCAGCATGCAACGGGGTAAACCCCCACCAAACTCGGCAAATAAACCCCAAAAACAATGAGCCAACCTAGAATTAAGGGATCAAAGTGATGTCTGGATGTGAGGAACAAAGTCCAGAGCCTGTAGGGTCTCAGCATCTCTTTCTTGCCCCTCGCCATAACCTATAAAGATGTTGGCTGGACAGAGGACCTCAAATGTCAAACCAGAGAATCAGAAATCCCTGGTTGCTCTCATGAGGATGGAACCCCCAGTTCTGCCCATGGACTGGTGCACAAATCTGCACTTATCCTCCTCCTCCTCTGCACCACTCCTGGGAGCATCAGCAGTGCGAATGTGACCCGTCGGCTTCCCCCACCTGAGCTGATCACTTTTATCAATAAAGGCATTAAAAAAGGAGAAAGATCTCCTGACCTGTTTATTTCAGTGAGAGTGCCAAGCAAACTGGGCAGAATGCTGGTGAGGGGGCCCTGTAACTGCCTGGCTGTATAGAACATGGTAAATAAATAAATGCCCTCCCCACCTCCAGGGCTCCATTCTCCTGTCATGGCACAGCCCCTTGTGCTGCCACCACGGCCAAGCACAAGGGGGAAGGACACAAGCACCTCTAAGTGGTTTTCCTCTCCTAATGACTAAGCTGCTCCTCTCATTCCTTTTGTCTTTTGCTGACTCTGTTCCTGCTGCCTCCTTGCTGGCTGACTCTGCCTTATCTCCAGTAGCCTGTGTAATAGTGCCATAACCACTAAATCCTCTCTCAGCCTCTTTGGTATTAACTGCTGTTGTCACCAGCTACTTCTTGTCAACATTACTTGATCCCCTTTGTGCACAGCCCTGTCTTAACTCATTCCACCTGAAATTCATCAGTACATTCAGGGAAGAGATATGTAGGGAAAGAGAACTCTGCCTTTCAATCCTCCTTTATTTGGGGGAAAAAAAAAATCTCTCCCTACATGCAGAGCTGAAAAAGGATTTGATTTATGTTCCTACAACTCTACTGATTCCACCTGAAGTTTCTCTAATTTCAACTGGGGTAAGGCAGATTAAAATCCATCTCAGAGTACAGCACCTTGCTGCTGTGGAATTACTTTTGACTGGGTAAGAGATAGGAAGCTTTTTTCCAGTCTGAAATACATTTTCATCGTTATCTCTTGCACAGGGCTCAGTGAGAGGCTGTTACTGGAATTCTCTGCAAATCACCTGAATTAAGGATAATCCTTTAGCAGCCCAGCAGCAATAAAAGACTGTATGGCATGGGAGGGAATGTTTCTGCATGCCTTGAGTGCAGGGGAAGCACAAAAACTGGCTGCCAGCTGCGCATCCAGTCTAGGGATGAAAAAGAGCTGCCTTACCTTGCCCAAGGAGGGGTGAAGGTGGCCCCAGCATTTCTAACATGCTGCCCTTTAGTTACCTCACTGATTTGCAGCCAGTCTGACTTTGGGTTATCTTCTTGAAATATTTCTTTTAGCAGAAAATGTTTTATTTAAGGCTGGGAATACATTTGCAATGCATTGTGTAGTGTCCTGGTTTGTCTTGCTGCATATCCTCCATATGGAATATCTTCTCTCTGCTCTCCCCTGACTCCCCCTTGTCTCTGCAGATACTTTGCTGTTCACACACCTGGGTAGGGGCAACACTGTTTTTTTTTTCTCCACCACTTCATTTAGTGGAGAAACAGGTCAAGTTCAACAGGTCCACCCCTCACTTCAGTGCTCCATGAACTCCACTTTGCCCTAGCTAAAGATACAGCCCAAATCTTACTGGTTTCCTGGAATATTCCTTTATATCTCTCTCATCACAGATTCTCCAGCACTTCCCTTTTTGAGAGGAGTCCTAGTTTGGGCAGAGTTGTCCATCTGTTTCACTGCCTTGCCAGGAGGCTCTGCACTCCTGTCTTTTAACCAGTTCATGGCCAAACACATCACACCAATCTCAGCCTTCACCTTACCTGAAGCCAACACTTTTTTTCCTCCCTCCTGTAGCTTTTCTCACCATTAAGACACCAGCTAACCAGAAGCAAGCAATACTTAGCTGGAATATTTTCCTCATAAATCAGGGGAAAAAATATATGTAGTGATATTCACATTGCAAAATAAATGTGTGATATCCTTATAAGTGCAAGGATTGGTCTGTAATTAAGACAGCAGGATGCTCCAAGCAATATGTCAGTGCAGAAGTAATCACACATCCCGGGTGAGTGAATTTATTTTATTTTATTTATTTTATTATTCATGGTTTCATGCTGGAGGTCTGCAATCTCCATTAGATAATGTGTTGCCCCAGCTTCTGGGGAGTTTAGGAAGAACTGAACTTCTGGAAACTTCTGTGATTTCTTGCTATGAGAGAAATGAGCCAGCAAAGAGTCTGGTTCTTGTATAATTGATTTCATCATCTATATTTATGTGAATGACAGCAGGCAGGTGAGTTCTGCTCCCCCTCTCATGCTCAGTCCTGAGCTGCAGTTCTTTGTGCCCTAATAGACATGGTGATGGGATTTAATAACAGCCCTGCATCAGGCCCAGACTCCAGGCCAGTATCTGATTTTTTGTGGCTGCATTTATAATTCTTTACTATATAAAGCAATGTGTTAGCATCCAATTCTCCCATCACAACATTGCTAGCAGGGCTTTCCTTTTACACAGTAAATATTTCAGTGTTAAATGGTCTTAGCAAACACTTCAGACATCCATCCCTAAGACAAGCAGTGGATATGTTTCTCCTGCAGTTTTGGCCGTCAATATTTGATGATTAAACCATGACATTTCTGCAATACACACAGATTCTTTGACTGGGACACATAAGGAAACCAGGAGTCCATCAGAAGGGTTGATCAAGGCTGTGGGGGTCTGTGAAAGTGAACAAGAGTTTTGTGCTGAATTCTGTGCAGATTTCCAATGTAGGAATGCAAAAAAAAAAAAAAAAAAAAGAAAAAATGGAAAGTGCCTTATTCCCTTAAATGATGAACTACAGGAACAGTCATTTCACTTTATTTGAAAAGGATTTGCATGGATGAAGAAGAGGCTGTCAGGGGAAAGAGCAAATGAGGGTGTGAGATGAGAATGACCTGACCAAGAGAGTTCCTCAATCCTGAAGTCATTGCATCACCCTAAATTAAATATAGCTTAGATCTGGCTATGCCAGGAGTGCTCAGGGATGAGTCAGAGTCAAGCCAAACCCACCCAGCAGAGAGACAGAGAAGAGCACACAAGTTGCCTGTGTCTGAAGAACTCAAGTGAGTGGATGTTTGGTAGGGAAAGGAATAAAAACTCAGTTTTGACTGCACTGATTTTAGGTCTGCTAGGAACTTTCAGGTGCACACTGCCACAGATTAAGGTAGGAAATATTGAAGATGATGCCTAGGCTGACCCTAATGCAACACAGAGTCCAAGAGACCCCAAAGCTGCAGCTCAGGCATCCCCTTGGTGCTCCTGAGCTTTTCAGAAGCTTAAGCAAAACAGAGCAAATTAGATTTATGCAGTTAAGTAAAAGGCTGAGGTTTAAATCCTGGTAAAGCTGCTTCATTCCCTGCTACTCTGTATTTTAAAGGGCAGACTGTCAGCCAGTGCAGCACTGACCCCATCTCTGTGCAGCACATGGGCCTCCCCTTCCCCTCCCAGACCCTGCTGGTGTTTGGTTTGAAAACCTGCAGCAGTAAATGTACAGGACTACGTGACCTGCATAATCCTGCAGCACAGCAAACTCAGAGCCCCATAACTCACTGTTTACAAACACATTTACAAGTCCTTTAGCTGGTGATGGGAGTAAATGAGCAAACAGGCTCAGCAGGCACTTACCTGATTTCCCCAGCACGGTAAAGCCATTTAGTTTATTCCAAAAAGCTATAGGGGATGAGGTGGGAAGAAAAGCTTTTCTTGATTCTAATTTCCAAACATATTAGGTGCAAACACTTCATTTTCATGAGAAAGTTTAACATTTGGCTCTGTGAATATGAATCTTTGTTATCAGCTCAGATGAAGATTGTCATCTTTCAAACCCATCACTTCTGCCACATCTATTAGATAAGGTTCTTTTCTGTCATTTTCCCATCCAGCTCAGTGTCTGATAGTAGGAAATTAGCACAGGGCTATAAATTCTCCCTGCTGTCTGATTTTGTCCTCAGCAGATATATTTTTCTCATTCAATTCCATTTCTTATTTTGTCGGTGCATTGTATTTCAGAAATAGCTTGCTGGTTTTTTTATTGGGATTTTTGTTGTTGTTCTTCAAGCAATTACCATGCTACAGCTACAAAAAGTCATTTGCTTTCATTCAGGAAGGCTTCTAGCTCAGTGCCAATATAGAATATTGCAATATGCTGCAAATCCTTCATTTCTATTTAGGTTTGGAGTGTGCCTATTAGTTTCTAGGGAATAAATCATCACTGTCTGATGACTGAAATGACCTTAAGTCTCTACAGCAATTTTAAATGAAGCTACGTTGATTCTCATTAAACACTCGCAATTTTGCAAGGCATTTCAGTTATTTACTTTCTTTCTTGATGCTCTGTATCATTTCAAATCCTTTTCTGCAGCTAATTATCAAACTATATTTCATTCAAAGTCTGATTGGCGCTGCCATGCCTGTTTAGGAGCTGTAGATATGATAGCAAAATGTGCTCTCATCACACCACCAAGAATTTTCTGGGAGTTGAATTTCACCTTGAATCACTCCAGCTTAGCCACGTTATCTTTTATTAGCTTTACCTTAAAGCCTCTTTCTCCAGAATTTCCTACGTGGTTATCTCTCAAAACACTTTCTGATATCATTGCTTGTGATATTTAACCTCACCCTGCTACCCAGACAACACATTGATTTACCACATTCCTCACACTGATTTCCCATCACCAATGCCCATTCAGGCTACTTTGAGCACATTCAGCAATAAGACACCTGAAATACCCACACTGTGGAAATTTTATGGTTTGAGAGCCAAGATTTTTTTATAACTCTTAAGTGCACCTTCACATTCTTTATTGCACCAGGTATGAAGTTAAATTTACCAAGCAGCATAAATCTCTTCCACCTCTGAGCCCTGTGGAAAAGAAATCATTAAAGGGACATTGCTGTATCATATGTTAAAGGTGCTGAAGGGAAGGAGAAAGACTGAAGCAAAATGTTCACAGGATGGTGCCTGGATTTTAGTATCCAGGACAAGATGTAACTTCAGATTTCAGACATCTGTGGTGCCAACACCCATCCCACACTCCTGGGAGAGGAATGTGCCCTTGGAGGGGAAGATTCATGTGACCAGGTTTAGAAAACTGCTCCAGGATGAGATGATTCATCCCTTCTTCTTCTCTCCTTTGCCTGGAGGCAAAGTGGACAATCAAATCCAACAGAAATATCCACACTGGATGCTTGGATGGATCCCAAGATGGGATGGACAACAAGATGGATCCCACAGGTACCTCTGTGTTTAACCAGATTAATCCCACAAGTACATCTGTATTTAAATATTTGACATTGAAGCCAACTCAAAATATCCCATCTTCAAAATGTCCTTCTGGATTTACGGGATCAAAATCTCTACAATGCCTGTTTTTCAGGAGGTCTGAGTGCTCCTGGTTCCCATTCAAAAAAACACAGGAGCATGGAGTCTCTTTAAAGAATTTTATGTTAAAATCAATCTCATTCTGCCTCCACTCAGGACAGCTTTAAAATATGGTTTTAGCAGGAATATTTCCCTGACTCTGACACTTTAAATAGTCACTTATGTATGCTTTCCTAAACCCATATTTTTAGGCATCAGCCTTAAAATGTCCCCACTTTCAAAAATTGCTGTTGGCATTAGTCAGAAGCCTTTGTAACAACTGCCTTTGGTTATGATGATTATGCTTCTTTTTTGTTACTTCTCTCATTTTTCTCTGTTAACGAAATTAAATAGACCTGCCTCAATTATAAGCCTTCCTGAATTACCAGGCTTGTGGGCTGCTTTGGGATTCTAATACTGCAAAGAATGTTGAAAGTAACAAGAAAATCACAAAACCAGATGTATGCATAATAAATTGGCAAAACCTAATTTTATTTTTTTTTTTTTTGTTTCAGGCTCCGTTTTGGTGACCTACCTACTTGGCAAAGTTCTTCTAATAGCTGAGTTATTTTATCCTCAGGGGAATTTTGAATTTAAATACAAATCCATACATTTTGGCCAAAACGAGCCTGCAAAATTAACACTATTTTGGATAGCAAGGGAAAAAAAAAAAACCTGGAATCATCATCTAAAGGCATTTGAAAATGTTCCAGGAACATCATTACATATGTATTTTTAGTCTTCCTACTGGCAGCAAGAGCAGTGTAAGACAAATTTGCATTTCAAGGCTGGAACCAACTGCATTTTGCATGGATCTGATAAAAACATCAGAAGAACAAGGAGATACTTTGGCACACACATACATTTCCTAAAACTACAAAAAAAAAATTTAGAATTTTGAAATTTTGAGGATGCATTTCTACACTTCCCACTTGAAAGTTTTGCTACTTTGTCTCCCTTGAATAAGGTACAAATAGGCCTGACCTCTTAGGAACCTCATTCATCTCCATGGGTTTTTCCATGTACATCACGCAAAAGGAATGTCTCAGTGAGTTTACAGATATTGCACAGATATCCAGCAAGAGCAGAGACACCTTTAAATTTATCCCAGTGGTACCAAGTGGGATTTTTCGTGGAATCTGTTCTTTCTGGAGCCCCACAGTATCTCCTTCTCAAAACCTGAGCACCTGATCTTTTTGCTGGCTCCCAAAAGTGAAGGCAGATCAAGAAGTTACAACCTGGACTTGCAGAGTCATCTCCCGAGTTTGTTTCACTGTAGGCTTCAGGAGCACTAATGGAAAAGTTTTTGAGGCAAAGCAGAGGATGCAGAGATCAAAATGTACCACTGAATCTTCCACCACTGCTCTCTGGCAGCAGCAGCAGCAGGGTACAGATAAAATCTGGGCTATTTGCACAGGATGCTGCACAGCTCAAGAAATGCTGCTTTTTATTGCACTTCCTGGCTTTGAAGAATCTCTATCTGCATGTGATGGCAGAAGGTATTTTATTTTCCAAACTGTGTTTATACAGAAGAGATGTGTAGGGACAACAAAACGTCTCTTGGAGACATTTTATTCCTGCACACAGTTTTGTTTGATGCCAGGTAGGTGATGTTGGGTTGGAAGTACTCACTCTTCACTCTCTTGAAGCAGCATCTGCTCTTTTAGTGCTGCAAGCTGAAAAAGGAGTATCAGAAACAAGACATCCTTATTTCTCAGGGAAAATGTCAGAGAAAATAAAAGGCTTTTCTGAGTATAAAGTAAATATCCACAATTACTAGAGAATGTATCTCTTGCAGCTAGGGAGGAAGCAAAAAGCCTTGCTTGACGCACGACCTTTCCAGCAAACAGAAATAGATTGGCAAAGGCTCCTGATCAAGCTGCTCTGCAACTTTTTCAAGTTCTGCTGTGTCAAATTTGGGCTCCAGCCCTGGCTCTCCCCCAGCAAACCTCCTGCTTCTCTGCCTCTGCATCCAGCCCTGCCCCTCCCCAGCTCCATCCTGCCCCTGCAGCTGCCTTGGGAAGAGCCACCCTCACCAGTGGGACATTCCTGGCTCCAACACTGTCCAACTTCAGTGCTCAGCCAGCCCTGGAAACACTCACAGAATCTCTGCAATTCCCCAGACCTGGTGGCATTCTGGGATCAGGCTCCTTAGAAGCTGCTCCAGGATGAAAATTGAACTGCAGCCTAGAGCAAATTACATTTCTCCTGGGACAAGCAGGACTCTTTTATCCTCATTTCTTTTGATCTGATAACCTTTCTATCTCTTTCCCTTTTGAACATCTTTCTCAGTTTCAACCAGAGAAGTCTTTGAGCTGTCAAGCTCCACCAGCCTTTAGGAAGAAAGAAGAAAGAGGGAAGGTTTTAACATGTTAATCTCATCCCTCAGAGAAATACTATTAACTCATCAGTGTGTGTGTCCTGCTGGGGACACAGGCCACCTCCTCAGTCCAGCAGGTGGGAGAGATGGCAATAAGGCCAGGAAAGAGGACACAAACCCCAGGAATTCCAGATTTTTACCTGCTATTGGACAGCATCTTTAAGCTTTTATGATCACCACAATATCATGTAGCAATGCAGTCCAAAGGCTAATTATGATTTTACTGCAAGAATTGCTCCACTTTCCTTTAAAAAAAAGTTGCCTTTCTATTTCAGGAAATAGTATTTGTTCTAAAAAATTAAGAAAGTGCTAAATAGAGCTCTGCAGCTACATCACCTCTATAGCTTATTTGTTTTTACATATTTTCAATGGTGTGGATCATTTTTTCCTCTCTAAGATGAATGATGTCATTTTATAATAGTTGTTGCTACAAATCACAGAATCAATTCCACTTCTCCTGTGTCCACTTTTGAGTTTAGGTGCCTGGAACTGCACATGGCATTCAGGATAAAAAAGCATTTTGATTTACACAGGTTTGTATCGTTTTCTTTATTATTCCCCATTGTGGTTTTCATTGCACACTTACAATTCTGTTCCACTCACCTTGCCTCCACAGTAAACACTTTCATTAAGTTATTTATAATGACTTACAGATCTACTAGAGCTGAAACAATGTAGAATTTCCATAGCCAGCTGTATAAAACAAACATTTGAGCATTTCAAGATAGTATGCATTATTTTTGCATCTCAACATTGAATTTCCTCTGTTGCTCATACAGCTTGGAAAGGTCCTTTTGTCAGAATTTCTCCTGCCTTGGAAACCACAGTAGTTACCTGCAAATTCCCCTTTTTCCCTGCTCTCTGTCTCTTGTAGATTATTAAAGCATCCTTTAAACACCACCATGTTTGGAGGGCACCTTTCAGCTTCCCCACTGACAGCTTTTCCTTGAGGAAAAATGAGTTTGTCCCTCTCTTCACTGAAATACTGAAGGGTTTCAGCAAATTGACATCTTTATGCCAGCACTCCTCTACTTGCAGCAGCGCACCTGGAAGCAGGAATGTGTTCCCAGAGAAGGAATCAGTATTCTGTGCCTGCTTGGCTTTGCTCTGCTGATGCAGAGCAGATGTAAGCTCAAGGCAGGGCAGGAGAGCAGTGGGATTGCTGTAGAGCTCATGTCTTTGAGAATCCAAACCAGCCCAGCACTGAGCTATGTCACAGCACGCAGCACGTTTGGGGGTTGGAACTGGGTGGTTTTTAACATCTCCTCCAACCCAAGCTAAACTACACTTCTGTGATTTAGGTATTACTGTTGTAGTGTAAACTCTGGGTTTAAGCTAGTCACCCTGGTGTCATGACCAATTCATCACTGATATTCTGAGCTGATTTTTTGTGCCAGCAAGAGGCTCCAGTGGTGGCCTGAATTTCCACACTCACCAACCACCTCCACCAAAATCCCACCCACAAAATAACACCTACAATTTTGCAACACCCATCCTAACTTCCAGGCAGGAATATAGTGAGTTCATTCCCACCCTCCCCTCCAAACTCTCTCTGTGTTTAGAGCAGAGGGGTCTGCTGAGCCCATGGTGATGCAGCAGTGATTCAAGGGCTGCCCAGAGCTGGATTCAGGACTCTCAGGGAGGAAATGCTGTTTTAGCTCTGTGCAGATGGGCAGCCTGTGCCAGCAGCTGCTCAGCTCTCCAGCACCTGACAACTGCAGACCAAAACTAGACCAGCATCAGGAGGTGACCCAGCCACAACAGGTGTCTTAGGTTGGAAATGCAAGATGTAGCTGGGGGGGTGTGTGTGTTCTATTTCCTTCTGTCAGAGGTGGGGCAGTTATCTGCTGTTCATTGGGCAGTTTTCTTTATCTCTTCCACAACCAATCCTCCCTCCAGGAGATCTCTGCTGTTCATGGACCATTAATTATTAATTATCTTCTGTCCATGGCCAGTGAGTGTCCCTGCATGGCTGATCAAATTCCATCATCCCATGGGGAGATGCTCTGCCCAGGGGAGGAGCCAAGCATTCCTACCTGGATACAATCTGAGGGTTGGAACAGCACAGCAGCCTTTGCCCACTGCATTCCCAGAGGAGCAGCTTTCTCCTGCCCTGCATTCCCAGAGGGAGAGCAGGCCCATCTCCAGCAGCCCTGGAGCTGCAGAGGAAAACTCCCCCCTTGTGCAGGATCCTGCTGCAGCAGAAGCACAGCTGGTACTGCAGGAGGGCTGAGCCCCCATGGCATGGGGCTGTGCCCCCACCCTGACACACAGGGGACAGGGACTGCTCTGACTCTGGCAGTGCTGTTTTGGATTGCTGCATTTTTATTTTTATTTTCATTTTACTTTTCTTTTTCTTAATAAAGAACTGTTATTCCTACTCCCATATCTTTGCCTGAGAGCCCCTTAATTTCAGAATTATAATAATTCAGAGGGAGGGGGTTTACCTTTTCCATTTCAAGGAAGGCTCCTGCCTTTTTTAGCAGTCACCTCTTTTTTTCAAACCAAGACACACAGGTTCATTTGTTTCCAGTATCAAACCTGGTAGTTGTTGGTTTTTTTCTTTAAAATTACTATCGAAGATAACCAAAAACCAGAAGAATGCATCGCCTGTTAGTCTGTGTAAAATAATGTCAAATTCAGCTACAACAGCGTTGGTATTTTGGGGGTATTTACTTAACTTAATGAGGAATGTGATCAGCACTAATGGGGAAAGCACCGTGTTTTCATATGTGTATGCAAATGTAAGTAATTAGAATGTGCAAATGAGGAGTAGGTGTCCAGGGGAAGGTTGCTGTTTGCTTTCTATCGCTTGTGCATGATAATTATCAAAATAACATTTGAAAATGGTCCTCTCTTCTTTTACTCCAAGGTTAATAACACAATTCAGTGGGCTTTAAAAAGGCCAGGCTTGCATTACAGCTTTGGCCCACTTCCCAAAGTGTTATACAAATTCATAAGCTGATCTAGAGCCTTTAAATTCTTCCCTTGACAAGACATTGTCCTTTCCATGACATGGGCAGCTGATCTGGACATGTGTATGACTGATATGGATATTATTATTATTATTGTCCAACCCAGGTATAAATTTAAGGTGTGAGTAAAATCAGCCCTGGTTTTCCAAGGGTTTTCCTGGTTTTCTATTCCCCAAGGAATAGAATTGCAGAGAATTTATTAATATTTGTATATCTGATATCAACTGCCCATGAATCAGCAGCTTCTGAGTTTGTAGGGCATCTTTAGAGAAACAGCCCCCATGGAGTCATTGCTCTTGATATCATCTCCTTGAATATTTGTACATAATAGCTTGAATTAAAATGCTCAGATTATAAAATCTCAGTTGTGGAAAGTAGGGAAATTTTATCTTTGAACAAGCATTTGCCTCCTGTGAAGTCTGATTCCATCAGTCCTGAGCACACAGAAATTGGAACTATTAGACAGGACTCAGCTCAGAGCCTGCAGCCTGCCATACACCCTGGAAATCCAAGGTGAATGTCAGTCACAGGGAGACAGCTCAAATAGTGCAGTAAAATGCAAGGAAAATCCCACAAAATTCTGTTATTTCCTCTCTAAACTCTCCCTTATTTGTTTTTTTGTTGGTTTTTTTTTTGTCCCTTTCAATCTATTTGTTTTTTTTTCTATTTACACATTAACCTGGAAAATTATGACTAGATACAGTAAAGCTTTTAGCAAGTAAGAGTGAAATCTGGTCAGTGCTTTTAATTTTGACAAAACTTTGCTTTGAATGACACATACACCAAAAAACAAATGAAAAAAAAAAGAAAAAGCTAAAGCTGGATAGAGAAACATTAATAAATCCCTACCTGTTGAGCAGCTTCAAGGAGCTGTTCCAAACCAAATCCTCCAACAGCTCCTGAAGTGCTCAGCACACATTTGACATTATAATGCCCAACATGGTGAGCCCATTTCTGAGTGCAGCCCCTCATTTCACACCTCAGCACGTTGCAGCTCCCCACACCAAGGCAGGAAATATATCCCTGTGCCTCCCAGAAGGGAATGGGCAGAGATGGAGCCAGGTTTGCACCTGAGCCGGGGATTCTGATCTGATTGATGCCAGCTTAAATGACCCCTCTATTCAGCTGTCCTAGTGACCCAAAACTTAAAAAAAACCAAAATCAAAGCAGATTTCCCTTCATCCAGAGCAAAGCTGTGCTAAACATTTGCATCCTGCTGTTCTCTAAGCAAACACATTGTCTCTTGGCTGGAACCCTGGGATTACTGAAGGACTTAGAGATGAGAAAGGCTCTTGCAGAGACAAAAACCCTCAGGGAGGCGTAAACTGGACTTGCAGCTCCACTGAACACTGTGTCCAGTCATGGACACCACAGCTGAAAGAAAATATGGCCCACTTGGAGGGAATCCAGAAAGGAGGAGTGAGAGTGATCAAATTGTTGAGTGAGCTGTGGAGCTGAAGGAAGTGGAGGCTGAGCCCCAGAGTGTCACCGTGATATTTTCTGGAAAAATCCCTTCACCAAGATTTCTTCTCCTGGGAAATTGAGAAACCTCAGAAAAAAATGTAAATAATCATTATCTGATTCACTTCTCCTGTGTTTGGCTGCTTTGGAATGTGGTCTGGAGATTGTTTACCAACAGGTGCGTGTTGATTGGTTTCATGTGAATTTGTTTAACTTAATTACCAATCACCATCAGCTGTGTGACACTCTGAGGAGTCAGTCACGAGCTTTCATTATCATTCTTGTTAAACCTTCCATCTCTATCCTTCTCTTTTTTTTGTATAGTTTTAGTATAGCAGAATAGAATAGAATAGAATAGAATAGAATAGAATAGAATAGAATAGAATAGAATAGAATAGAATAGAATAGAATAGAATAGAATAGAATAATAAATGAGCCTTCTGAGAACATGGAGTCAGATTCCTCATCTCTTACCTCATCCTGAGGACTGCACAAACACCACACAAGAGTGTCTGTAGGACACCAGCATTGAGGGATAGAGTGAAAACACCACTGCAGGATACTTTTGTAGAATGAAGGAGATCAAATCAGTCTGAAATGGTACAGAAATAATTGTCCTTTTCTGAGGCAAGAGGGACAAGCCCTCCTGTGGAGACCCCTTCCATCAGTCCCATTCTTTTCATGTGTTCCTGCGGCATCCTACAGCCAGGTAAGTATTTTGTCTGCATTTGAACCTGTCTCTTCCATGGCTGAGGACAAACCTCCATGGCTGCATTCTTGTAGACTTTAAGAGCATCAAACCATTTCAGTCACTTAATTCATGTTTTTTTCCAGAGATTTTGACAAAGATAATTATAAGGATAAAGAAACAGAGAGGAAAAGCAGAAGGAAAATCTACCTGCCTTCCTTACCCCTTTCTAAACATCCCAGCTGTCAGAATCCAGGACATTCCTTGGCTGCCCTGGAGGACTCGAGACCCTGGCAGGGGCTCAGAGACCTTGGCATAGAGTGAAAAACACCTGGGCCTTTGCTTTTAGCCCAGGGAAAAAGTCACCAACTTTGTGTGAGGATTTACAAGCCACAAGGGTTTGAGTAGAATGTTAGTGAATTTATCACAGGTGAGAATGTAGAATTTTGGGGTTTTTAGAATGGGGGTTCAAGAGGCAAGATGGAGGAATCTGGATGTGTTCTGTCCTTCTCCTTCTTATACTCATCTTCTGCTGTGGTGGTGGCACTTTGGATTGGTTTAGAGTAGAGACAGACTGTCTAACACAGGTGATAGGTATTGGAAAATTATTGTAAATAAAGCACAGGTAGTTTTTAGTATAAAAAGCCAACACCATCCCAAGGGCAGGGACTGTGCCACAGCCCGACCTGCTGGACAGACCTCAGCAGGTCAGAGAAGGAATGCATTAGAAAAGAGAAAATAAATAACCTTGAAAAGCAAAACCGACAAATCTCGACTTCTTCGGTCGTGGGGCTGGGAAAAAAAGACTTTTAATACCTCGGGAGCCATTTCAACCACAGAAACCCGAGAGCCACCAGCAGGCTGCAAGCCACAGCTCCCTCCACAGGAATCCAGCAACCCTCGCTGGCTGCACAGGGACTCTGCTTGAGGACACTCCTCACTGAGGTCATCTGTGCAAAAAGTGCACATCAGCAGCCTTCCAAAGGCAGCAGGGTTGTGATCAATACCCCAGGAGACAGCTAACATAACTTTAATTTCCACCTCAGTCCAAGGAAATAAAGAGCTGTGTCTTTCCACAGTCAGGCTCTAAGTGCCAGTTTATCAGATGTTTTGCAAGGAAGCAATTTCCTGCTTCCTGCTTCTGTTCATGCCAAGAGGATAAAGGGAGAATCTTTGGAAAAAAACCCTTTTTTTTTTTCCTGCTGCTTAGCACAGGTGGAAGAAGGGAAGGAAAAGCACTTGCCTCTGGTGAAGCAGAAATATGTCCTAAAGGCTAAACAGGAATATTTGATATTTAGAGAGAACAGGAATTGCCTTTTCTGGCTCAAAATTAAAGTGTTCCACTGCACTGCATTGCATCAATCTACCTCAAAGGTAACACAGGTTTCCAGGAGCTCAGGCCTTGTGTGGTACCTCTGTGCCCCTCAAATCCAATTTAGTCAGTAAAAAGTAAGAGAAGTTAGTTCTGTGAAGCAGAGCTGGGCTTGGCTGTCATCATCAACAATTTAGGCACATAATGGAAGCATAAAGTTTGCACGTTGTACCTAAGAGGGAACATATCCTTAAGAAGAGATCCAAACTATCTGCAAAACAGGGATCACATCCCAACAAAGTGACGTTCAGACAAAGGCACTTTAGCCAAACATCTTCACTGGTGCCAGATCTTATTCCCCTTGCACTGAGTGGACTTCTGCCATTGCTTTCAACAGAAAAAGGATCCAGGCAAAAAGCCTCCTTCCAGGCTGTTTGAATTTAACACTGCAGCAGGGCTCAAGCCAGCAGAAGGATGGCCTGAAAATAATGCATTACATATGTAAAAAATGGGCTTGCTTAACTAAATTGACTTTCAACAATTGTTTCAACAATTAATATGTTGAAAAGAAATTGCAAAGCTACAGGAGTTGGGCTCAATAATCCCTGTGGGTCCCTTCCAACTCAGGATATTCTATAATTCCTTGATCCTATGATTTTATGGACAAACTTACATTTTTTCTTAATGGATCTAAAGGAAGTTGGACCTTCACAGGGAGTGAGGCCCTGGCCATGCTTATCAAGTCACTTCACATGTGCAATTGAATGGGTTAGGTCAGTCACACTCAGAATTATTTCAGATAATCTGGTTTTACCTCAAAATATGAGTGATATGAAGATCAAAGCATGTTCATTCTCCCTAGTTCAGAGAAAAGGTGGAAATTTCTCAAGGAACATTAAGTCGTTGCTTCCAATCTTTCACATGGTCTTCCAACACATCCTGATTTTGTTCAAGCCAGCAGTTTGTAATTTCAGCCAGACCTATTGTGGACTGTATTCAAATATCTCAGGGTAAGGAACTGGTAAATACACCCTAAAAATGACAGTTGTGGTATTGGATATACTGAAGACCTTTATGGAAAAAAACTGGGGAACTCATTAACAGAATCAGTGCAGTGACCAATACTATCTAAAATCATCAGAATTATTACACGTGCTCATATGCTCAGTATGGAAATACAGGAGCTCCAACTTGCTGCCATAATCCACCAATTTTAACTATGAAGCAGCTCCAAATGTGGACCTTGCACAGAGTCTCTGGTTTTATTTAATACTTTCCTCACAGAAATGATCAGCAGCTTGAAAAATAATTTCTAGGACTGTTAAATGATCAAAAGTTCCAGATAAATTTTAAAAGGCTTCCCATGCTGACCATTTTCTTTTCCCAAGGACATATACCAGAAAACATATAGTCCTAAAATTAAATTCTTAGGGCTTTTACCATCTCATTCATAAATCAGCGAAGCTTGGAAGCCAAGTAGGATCTGTGCCATTTCTTCTCTTGGAAGGCTCTGACACACAGCCATGGACTTCTTGAATTTGGAAACTTCATTTTGATTTCCATCCCAGGTGCATTCAGGTTTGGGTAACTGCCTCTGGTTTCCAGCCCATGATCTGCAGGCACAGGGTGGTCCTCAGGGAGCTTCCAGAGGCCTCTTGGCCAGCACAGAGTCACCAGATGTGCATTAACCTTACAGGATCCACAATTCCACCTGGGGGACATTCAGTTGTCTACCAATGAGGTACAGAATGAAAATTGTTAATTCCTGTGTCAGGCATTAACTTTGTCACAGCTCAGATTGCTGTTTGCACATCCAAGTGGAGTGCTGTGCAGTCATTCTGGGGCTGTGAAGATGTTTTAGTTCCCTGTTCTATGTCTCACTGTTCCAGATTGCAAGGCAAGATGTATTCTATTGCCATCTGTATGGCAGTTGTCTGGTGTCAAGTGGGCAATTCTCCTTATCTCTCTTCCTGAGTGATCATAATCAAGGCCCCTCAGCAGGGAACATCTGCTGATAAGGGGCTATTGAATGTCACCACATGACTGATAAGAGCTATAACATCCCATTGTGAGATGCTCCACCCAGAGGGAGGAGCCAAGCATTCCTAACTGGATATAATCTGGAGATTCTGACGCACCAGCACGGCTCTTCTCCACTGGACTCCCCAGAGGAACAGCAGCTGCTTCTCCTTCCACGGATCCGCGGAGGAAGAATACACCCCTTTCCTACAGAACCTGCTCCAACAGAACCTCCCCTGACACTCCAGGAGGACTGCAGCCATTTTTCCAATTGGACTGCTACCAACACCCTGACCCACAGGGTGTCAGGGTGAGTTCTGACTCTGACACTGTTGTTCTAGTGTATTGCATTGTTTTTTATCTTTTATCTTTTTTCCTTCCCTATTAAAGAACTGTTATTTCCTGCTCCCATATTTTTGCCTGAGAGCCCCTTATTTAAAATTCATAGCAATTCGGAGGGGTGGGGAGGGTTTGCATTCTGCATTTCAGGGGAGGCTCCTGTCTCCTTTAGCAGGCACCTGTCTTTCCAAACCAAGACACCCACTCTCTTCAGAGCCACCCCCTGATGATTCTGAGGTGTCAAACACCTCCATGGTGAGGAGTTTCACCCTGGCTGGGTGTGATCCCCGGTGCTGGCAGCACTTCCAGCCAGGAGTGAACTTTCCCTGGGGAACACTCACACAAGCAGCACCTGGATTCTTCAGTCTTCTTCATGAACGTGGTTTATAGAGCATGAGCTGCAGCAGGATGCAGTGAAGCATTTCAGGTCATATTGATATCTGGCTGCATCTTTTAATAATTATTGCTTGGGTGCACAGCAACTATTACACACAATAAAGACAGACAATACTTTCCTCTCTCTCTGCAAAAACAAAAGGCCATAAAATGCTCATGTCCACCCATTCATTACTTTGACTTTGCAATGGTTTAGGGCAAAAAAGCCCAGTAGTATTTAGAACAAAAGCAAACAGGCTTAAGCCAGTGTTGTCAACACTATGTTAAAGTTCTTCACTCTGCTCTAAATGCGACCAGCAAAGTGCCTGACAGTGTCCACCCAAAACTCTCACAAAATGGTTTGAAATTCTGATGTGTTGAAGGGCTCTTTTTTTCTAAAGCAATTAAAGTTTGTACTCTTAAACAAGAAGCCAAATCCACATCAAGAAACATGCTCAAATGTTCATTTTTAGGAGAATGTTTTCTAGAACTGGTTTAAACCAATTTTTATAGTGAGAATTTCTGTTGGAAAAAAAAAAAAGAGTTCCTTGAGTTTTATGCGTACTATCTGTTTCTTAGGGAAAAAAAAAAAAGAAGAAGCCTCTGAAGTAAAATTTAATTCCTCAGAAGAACAAGGCATTTCAGGTGGGTTAAACAGCTCCTTTTGTCTCTCAAGACTGTATTCAAATGCTGATCTTGATTATGGTAACCACTTTCAAAATATGGTACGTGTCAGTGAGGATCTTAAAGGAGGTTTGGTGGTGATTTCGCCTCACGAGGAAATAATTTTTTAAAAATGCCAACAGTAAAACAAGCTTCAAACCTTAGCAGGGAATTGCTATTCTTCAAGACTACTCTAGATTTTATGTAAAAGCAGGATTTTCAGAAGGAAAACACACTACCTCTGAAGATTAAATTCATGAACCTGACTACTTTTAATGCATTAAGTTAAGCAGGTGATAACATCTAACAGATAAAGGCCTGTACTGATAAAGTGCATCTACCTTGGTCCTCTACAAGATTGGACAGGGGCATTTTAACAAAACCAAACCTGCTGAATCTCAGTGGGGATTTGGATGTTCTCTTATTTGCCTCCACACTTAATCCAAACCTTCAGAAATTGTTGTTATGCATCCTACTTATTGAAAAATATTTTAAAAAGAATGTCTGAGGAATGTTTAGAAAGTTAGACGCTTTCTGAAGGTATTACCAGCTTGGCCCCTACTGCAGGAAGTTTCTAGAACAGATAAATTTGATATTCCTTCTATGTATGTCTGAGAATTGATGTCATTGCCAGCTTATTTCTTCAGGCTTTTTTTCAGTTACTATGAGAACAGCAGTTCCTTCCTAGGTGGGAGCAGAGATTATTTCAAAAACTTCATTATGTTACACAATTTGGTGTTCTAAGAAAAAGCAATAACCTGGGATGGGACTCAAAGAACAACTCATAACTTGGTCTCAGTAAACCTTTTGAACCAATAAAGAAACTCCCAAGGTACCTGTGCTCTGGAACAAGAGTGTCTTGTTAACACAGTGTGAAAAACAGGCAAACTGCCACAAACAATTAATTCCCTGCACTTCTGAGCTTCTCTTTTTATAGGGACTTTCTTTTTCCTGATATGCCTTCCCAAGGTAGTCAGGTGTGTTGGACAAAGCCCAATGGCTTCAAAATTTAAAAAAAAACCCCAAGAGATTTATGATTAGTTCTGTGTCTTGCTATTTTACCTGGTGATTTAAATTATATTTTGCATCATCCCAGCTAATTTTTAGCAGCTTTCTATTAGAAATAAATAAATTTTAAAGTAGGTTTTATCTCTGCTATCTCCTTTTTTTCTGGGATTTCAAGGTCTAGCTGAGATCTGTTTTAGTCTCTGCTTAGAGAGAAAACTACTCCAGCAGCCTCACGAGATAGAATCTGAAAGGACTCAGTGATTTCATGATTTCATTGACTGTGAGGAATCCCAGACTAAGCATCCCAGGAGCTGGAGCTGCTGGAGAGAGCCCAGAGGAGGCCATGGAGCTGCTCTGAGGGCTGGAGCCAGGCTGGGAGAGCTGGGGGTGCTCACCTGGAGAAGAGAAAACTCCAGGGAGAGCTCAGAGCCCCTTCCAGGGCCTAAAGGGTCTCCAGGAGAGCTGGAGAGAGACTTGGGATAAGGAGAAGCTGTGGCTGCCCCATCCCTGGAAGTGTCCAAGGCCAGGTTGGAGAGCTTGGAGCAACCTGGTCCAGTGGAAGCTTTCCCTGCCCATGGCAAGGGGTGGAACTGGATGGTCTTGAAGGTCCCTTCCAATCCAAACCATCCTGTGATCCTGTGATATCAGGATTTCCATCCGTTCAGCAGGTTGAATCTCATCCTTAAATTTGTTTTTCCTAAGTGAAAACAGCGATTCCTCCAGAATCACAAGAATCCTGAAGCTGTGGCATGAACGATGCTCAGCCCTGAAAAGCAACTCAGTGTCACTGTAGGACATGAAAAAACACAAAGAGGATTCGTTGCTCTTTCCAAGGTAAAAAGAGGCTTTTTATTTCCTGACTCCAACATTTACAGATTTCCAAAAGTGACAGTGGGTTGGAAGGTGACAGTGCCACCCCTCCAATGACACTGGACCAACCAGCAGTCCATCCAATTTCTCTTCCTCCATAAAAGAGTGCAAACCAATAAATTATTGACATAAAGTGTGTGAGAAAGTTCCTTACAAGAATGTAAACAGCAGAAGGCTTTGAAAAACTTAAAAAATCAGGGTGACAATTTAGTGCCTTGTCACATCTGACGAATAAACTGCTTCTGTTTTCCAGCAGCAATAATGGGTTATGAAATGTGCGACCCTGGGCTCCATCCTGCTCCCAAAGCCACCATAAAGGGATGGGTTGCTTTATTTTGTGACAGGAATGCCCCAGCTGCTCCCATTCATTATCCCAACCATACAGCAGCAAGGACAGCTGCGGATTTAGGTGTGGATGTAGAATCTCCCTGGAAAGATGCAGGATGAGGGTGAAGTGGATCAATAACTGGATGCATCCAGCCACAATTATTGCTGAAAATTGACCCTCCCCATCTCTACAGTCTCTCTCTCAGCTGGGCATTCTTTTGTAGATTTATGTGCTTTCTTAAGCTTTTCAGAACAGACTTCCCCTCCCACAGGCTATAAAACTTAATTAATCAAACACATTTTTCCAGGGCTGGAATTTATAAACCCAAAAATAAAGTGAGAAAAGAATCTATAAACAACTGTGTAGAGTGAGATAGAAATTTCATCAAAGCTAATTCCTTACCTCTGATACTATCCAGTGGCAGATCTTCAGGGAATGTGGATGACTAAGAAGACATTTATAATGAAATCTTTTCCCTATTAAATCCTTCAGGCAGACAGTGGCATAAGGACTTGCCACTGCAGTTAATGGTTCCAAACTTATATGTACTCCTCGAAAAAGTCTTGTCAGGTTTTGAGCACAATCATTTAAATTTCCACAGCTTTCTGGGGTAATTTAATTAGGCTCCATATGAAATACTGTTTCTCTTTGTTTGTTTTGAGCTGCTTGCCTGATAATTGAATTGGATGTCCCTTATTCTCTGTATTTCAAGAAAGGAAGAGTAATGATTCCCTGCTCACTTTTTCAATGTTTCTCATTGTTTTCTGTGTGTCTGATCATGTCCATCCTGGTTGTTGCTAAGTTAAAGGAACTATTTTATAGGATTGTTCCTTATTGCAGAAGTTGTTAAACACATCTGGCCATCTTGGCCACCTTTATGTGGTTTTCTTCCCTCCTTTTGAGGTTCATTATCCATTCTGAGATAACATAAGTCTCAGGAGACATGAGAGATGAGGATTCAAACAGGGTTGTGGTGTTGGTTTGGATCTCTATTCCCATCCTAATGATCCCTAAGACCCCTTCTGGCTCCAAGCACTTCCTAATTACTGCCCCTGCAAGGTCTCCAAGATCCCTGCTCTGAGTGGCAATAATTAATGTAGAGCCTTTCACTGGGAATGGATATTCATGGTGGATTCTTTCCACTTGGGTCCCTTTGTGTTCAGCAAAATTCCATCTGCCTTTCCCATTTCCAGCCATATCAAAACTGCAATGAAAAACAAACAAAAAACCAGAGTCACTTTTGTTTCTTGCACTGCCTCTCCCAGTGTCCACTGAGAGAAATAGATGGGTGTTCAGCTGGTCTCAGATGAATTAAGTTGCCACAGAATTTACAAAGTTTTCAAAGTGAAAAACTATTTCTGAAATGGAAATATTTTCCAATTGCATTCTGCAGCTGAGCTGCACATTCTGGATATTAGAAAGGGACTGCTTTACCCACAGAAAGACTTGATGGCAACACCACAAGAAAAGAAAGTGGTACCATAGCACAGTTACTCAGACACATTTTAATTCAAATTGGATGGGGTGGTGGGGGAGGAAATGCTGAAAGCCACAGAAATAGAATTTTTCCTCTCTTGCTTCAGTGTAATTTAAAACATCAAACCATTTTTAATGAGTTTTAGTAAACCAAGTCTTGCCTGTGACCTTCTCTGCCAAAATTTAGCCTGTAGAAACTTTTCAAAGCTGATTTATAAATCCTATAAAACATGGAGGTTGATGGTGGAAACAGTGAGCTCTGGACACCAGTACTTTTGCTGCCTTTTTTTAAACTTTTAATCTAAAGAGAGGCTCTGTAAGGTGTGCTTAACTTGTATCCCACTGCTGAAATTCTGCTGAGAATTTGTCCTTATAAAAACTGTGAGTTTGAGCTGTTCCACTTTCTTGGAATCAAGGAGAAAACCACGTTAGCAAAATAAAACATGCAGAGGGAAAGATGTACCACCAAGCTCCTACCTTCAATAGAGGACCCTCATTCACAGCAATAAACAGCAAAAAGGCCACAAAACTGCCTGTGTAGTGCTGAAAAACTGGTTTCTTCAGCCAGTTCTCATTCTGGTACAAGGCTGAGTAAGGTTTTCAAGGTACAGACCTCCTTTTTGTCACTTTGGACAGGGCCTGCCCTGTGTGTCCAGTGCAGGATCTCTAGGAGATAACTGTCATGCAGAAAATTGGCAATGACTGAGTTCACCAGTCATTTCTTTTCCTTGAGAGTCAGTAATTACAGGATTTTGCCATCATCCCCATTTGCACTCCTGTGCAGTGCTGCCTTACTGATTTCCATTTCATACCCTTTGGACCCTTTGCACCAAAATGAAATTTGAAATAAACCAAGGTCCTTTGTCTCTCAGCCCAGGACAGTGATCATGGCCCTGGGGCCCAGTGGGTGATTGAACAGCACTCTCAGGCTCAGGGACTGTGTCTGAGACTTTGTCTGATTTTTGGGACTGTCCTGTACAGGGCCAAGACTTGGACTCGATGAACTTTTTATGTTTCATCCAACTCTTTTCTCTCCTCAGCCTTTATTTCTTGTAATTGTTCTTCCATCCAAATGTAAAGACACGTGTAGAAATCACATAAACTCAGGGAAAAGAAAATATTTTTAACAAACCAAGAAATAAATCAGAGAATCACAGAACCCTAAAGGCTGGAAAAGCCCTCCAAGAGCACCAGCTCAAACCTTTAACCAATCACCACCGTAACAACTGAACCACAGCCCTGATTGCCACATCCAGCTGTGCAGATAAAATCATTTCATTTGGAATTCACTTTCCTTCTAAATTTTGACTTTAGGTAGTGCCACATGTGAGTTGGCAATTTGAATGGCTCTAACAGGAATTCACAATACAGACAATCACAGTGTGGATTTTAGGTGTCTGAGGGTGGTGAGATGAGTGATTTGTTGTAGGAGCATTTCTTCCTCTCTAAAGGGATGACAAAGAAATAACTCAGAGCCCTGTAAACACCTCAGATCAGAGGAGCTCCTGTCATTTCCTCTCCCCACAAGAACAGAACCTGATGCTGTGACTCCATCCTGCACTGACCTCGATTCAGGCAGATTTCTAGATTAACAACTGAAGTCTTTCCTAATTAGCTAATAACCACTTGCATTGATCAACTTTCTTTGAGAGAATTTCACACAGGGTTCAAGCAACTGCTGTGAGCACAAACCTCCTGGCAAAGCACAGATTTTAGCCCCTCAAATACAGTTTAGAGCCACCACCATTGTGATTAACACTGAGAAAAACAGGAGAAAAGTTCAGTGAGGCTGATGACAAACAGCACTCCAGGGAGCCATAAGAAAAAAAAGTGCTTTTATTCTGCACTGAGCAGGGCTGGCAGATGGAGATGATGGTGGTGGTGGCTGGGATATTTTATGATTCTATTGTTTTCTCGTGCATTTTATATCTTTTTACTTCATTTCCAAAATAAGAGCGTGGGAGCCTGGAGATGTGAATATTCATTCCTAGCTCCATTACTTACTGCCCTAAATTAAGTGGTTTCTTAACCTCCCTGCTCCTGAGACACCCCAGCTGTGAAGCAGGGCTTGCCCTTTTACATCCATAAAGCACCTTGGGACTTAGGGAAGAGTTGTCACCATTTTCAACACAAAACCAACAGCTCAAAACACACAGTCCTGATCCTGGTGGTCACATTGCAAATTGTGAGGATCATCCCTGCTCAGAGATCAGTTACAGACTGTGAAAAATCCCAGGCTGGTTTTCTCTGGTGTTCCTGCCCAAACCAGGGAAAAAAAAAAAAAAAAAAAAAGAGAGAGAAGAGGGAAGTGGGGGGAAAAAAAAGAAGCACTTCAAAAGGTAAAACCCATTGCTCAAGAGCATGAGATCTTAAAAGTAGGGAGAGATCAAAACTGCAGCTCCACCACCTCATCTTTACAATAACACTAATCACATGTGTCATTTCACAAGAGTAACTCACTTTGATTTTACCTTTTTGTTTTGATCTTTAATGGGTAAAGGTTTGAAATAAAAATTTTAGGTGTGAGGGGGAAGGGCTGGATGAGGCTGCAAGGTGGAGGCTCTGAAAATGGTCACCACCTGTAGGGAAGGTTTAAAATTTGACCCAAGGGTTCATTAATCTACTTAAGGATGTATATCAGCTTCAGTGTTCTGGCTTGGAGGTTTGTTTTTTTGTTTTCTTTTTCCTTCCAAAGCTTTATTCTTCTTTTAGAGGGAAAAACAGAAAGAGGAAAAAAAATAAAGCATAAGCAGGAAAATATTTCATTTTTCACTTCTATGAGTTTTGTCATTGCAGAAGAAGAAGTCTGGTCTGATATTGCCTGAACCCCTCAGCAAAGAGACAACAAACCAAGAAGTCAAAGAACCTCAAGGTGATCTCCCATCCTTAACACCCCTGTGTCTGATGCTGTGCCAGGTTACAGACTGAGGCCTCTGAGTTCAGGTGCCTCTGAAGCTCTCCAGGAGAACTCAAAGGAGCTCAGATGTCTCCAAAGCAAGACCATCTACTGCCTGAGCCTCACCCTTGGTCCTTGCCACCTCATTTGCAGTGCTTTGCCTAACTGAGTGTTCCTTTTTTTTGGCTGTTGTACAGATTCAAGCCCCTGATTTTTGGTTGACTGACTGTGAAGAAACAGATTAAGATAAATGGAAGTGTGCAGAGGTGTGTTTGGCAGTCCAGGCAAGATTTTCTTCTTCACATCAAAAATTTAATCACTGAATGATAGAATGGTTTTGGTTGGAAGGGACCTTAAAGAACATCCAGGTCCCCCCCCTGCCACGGGCAGGTGCTGGGAAGGATGAAAGTTTGACAAGAAAGTCTCACAGATATGTGTGCTTGGCAGAAAGATTTTTAAATGTGGAGTCTGATGAAGGAATAGAGTTGGAAGCAAGTTTTGATAGAGAAGAAAAGAATTGCTGAGCCAGTCTGACTGGATAACCAAGGGGGCAAAGGGTGTGTTAGTTAGAAGGGGTTTTTATGGCTTAGAGCAAGGGATAAACCCACCCCAAACAAGATGTTTTTACCAAGCAGAAAGCACAGGCAAACAAGTCAGCAAATGTGGCAAGTAGAAAAAAGGTCTCAGAATTTTCCACTGCAAGAAAACTGGAAAACAACTTCTGGCTTAAACTGTAATGTACTGACTTTAGTGACTGGAGAACAGTAACATGAATATGGCAATGACAGCAGTTATGATGGGCTATAGGTAAAAGTTAAGGTATAGATTGGTTCTGCTGTATTGAGATGCTCAGCAAAGAAAAGTCTATAATGCACTGTAACCTAAACTCAGGG
The DNA here is from genome assembly GCF_963513975.1 of Fringilla coelebs. Lineage (NCBI taxonomy): Eukaryota > Metazoa > Chordata > Aves > Passeriformes > Fringillidae > Fringilla > Fringilla coelebs. The sequence goes on from NC_140032.1 coordinate 3,741,942, forward strand.
TCTGCAGGCCTGCCTGCAGCTGGAGCTGACAGCTGTGGGCACAGCTCTGTCACCCACCACCCTGCACTGCTGTGACCTCTGGGATGGAATAAACTGCATTTTGGAGAGCTGCCTGGAGTCCTGCATCCCTCATTCAGGCTCTTACAGGCAGGGACACCTTCCACTGTCCCAGGTTTTTCCAAGCCCTGCTCAACCTGGATTTTACAAATATACCACACAAATTGCTTCAGCAGGCAGCACCTCACTTTCCAAACCCCTGAAAGAGCTTCATTTCCTGACTAGGGGTGGGGGAGAAGAAGGATATGAAAATCACTTCAGAAAAAGCAGCAATTGAATTCCCAAGCTCCACAAATCTTTTCAGCTTCTGGTGCACACAGTACATCCTCCCAGTTTGTTGTCCCCTGAAGGAAGCTATTTTGTCATGACAATATTAATCAGTTTTTCTTATTGTTTTCTTATTTCTCCCTCCCAAAATCCATCTTTCACTACCTCCTTCATTTCAAAGGCATTAAACAGCATTCAGGCCCAAACAGTCAAATTATGCCATCAGTTTCTACTGTAGTCTCCTACAAATGAATACATGAGAAAAATTGTGCTTGATTTAAGAGGACTCACTCGCTCTGTAATCATTTCACATGGGTAGATGTCTAATAAGCCTGCATGGAAGAGACAATGGTCTTTCTTTTTCCTTTTTTGCTGGTCTTGTTTTGGGGTTTTCTTTGTTGTTGCAATTGTTTCTACATCTGCAACTGCAGCCCAGGGCCAGAAACTTGATGTTCATGAAGAATTAGAATGTGCAGCTCGTTGTGGAAGGAGCTGAATTTCACAGAGATGTGAAGACCTTTGTGATAAAAATAAAGATTTAGGGAAGTGTGTTCTGTTTGGATCCCTGGGACAAAGGATTTACAAAGCCCTTGTTGCTGCCAGAAGTCAAGAGGTGATTTCAACAGGGACCATTAGGCTGGAAAAACCTGACCAGCAGAGATTTCAGCCCTGTCATGGCATGAGGGGAGCAGAAGGGGCTCCCAGCTGGATTTCAGCTGCACTAATCAAGGAAATTAGAAATGCTCTGGGTAAAATCAAAACCAGAACTGGCAGTGCAGGAGGAGTGGGCTTGGCTCAGGGCGCTGTGCCCTTCCTGAGTGGGGAGGGAAGGCTCTGTGCTCTCCTCACCCACCTCCAAAGGATACTGAGTCACAGCTGGGGTTAAATAAGTCTCCTCTCCTGCATAAATGCAAATTTGGCCTTTGCTTGGATGTCTCCAAACCCCTGCCATTAGTATTTCTACACTGCAAATGAGGAAACTGAGGCACAAAGCACTTAAGTGCTATGAATCACTTTGGAGAGACAGTCTGATTCTTCTCATCATTAGGGATCTGCTCCGGTTCCACCCTGTTTCCATCAGAAAGAAAATAAAGGTTCTATTAAATGTTATTTAAAATTGGAAATTTTTAGTGAAAGGGGTCCCTGCCCATAGCAGGGGAGTTGGGACTAGATGGTATTCAAGGTCCCTCCCAGCCCAAACTACTCTGTGACTGTGATCATATTTTTAAAAAAAAAAAGCATAAACTTTCTTTCTTTGCTTATTTCAAAAAACTAATTGAAAAAAGCAAATATTCTTGCATTCAAGTGTCTGAAAATCACTTCTAGTCATTAATAGGAACAGTTTAAATGGGTCTACACTCCATCCTAAAGAGCTCAGCATGGAAACAGCTCCAAAATGACATAAAAAAGGGCAGGTAGTTCAAACTCCTAAGCATATTGGAGCATCAGTGTGCTCTACAATGTGCTCACACGTGGCCAAAAGTGTAAGAATAATAACAGTTCTGTCAGCCTGGAGAAATGTGTGACTCAGGCATCAGGCAAAGTTTTGCTGCTATGATATGATAGAGCTGTCACCTTTTAGTATGTGATGCCAACAAGGAAAAAAAAATATTCATAGCTCTCTTCTCAGTCAATTTTAATCAGACTGGGGGAGGAGAACATTGTGGAGAGTGAGCCACCATATGCTGGGGTTATGTGAACACAAACAGACAAATTACCATTGCTATTTCTGTGTCTGGGTGTGTCTGCTGCCCTTTTTCCTTTATAGGGTTAATTGGAGATCACTAGAGAAAAAAAAAAAAAAAAGAGCAAACAGTATCTCTATGACAAGTTCTGGACCAGCTGTCTTAACTGGAAATCTTGGACTTTTATCCAAAACATGCCTTATTTTTAGCTAAGAGGTCCCTGCTCCTGCAAATGCAGGCAGGTTTGTTTAGCCTCCCACACACAAATAATTTAATGGATTTCAGGGGGCTGCCTTCACTGTGAGCAGTGAACATCTGCTTAATGCTTGAAGGAGCAGCACCCTAATTTTCCAAATAAACCTCCTGACGCATAAAGTAGTAACTGACAGACAATAACTGTGTAAAATTAATTCCCTCCATATGGGTTTACAAGGCCAAGAAAGAAAACTAATGGAGAGAGAAATGTTATTTTCAAAAATCCATGAGAGGGAGTTTCACAAGAGGTTCATAAACTGACTGATGAGAAGGGCAAGATGATTTGTCAGGGTGTTTGTATCATGCCCATCCCTGGGGTAAAATCCCAGTGTTTGATGTTTGTGGATTCCCCATCCCTGGAAGTGTCCAAGGCCATGTTGGACAGAGCTCTGCAAAACCTGGGATAGGGGAAGCTGTTGCTGCCTGTGGCTGGGGCTGGAAGTGGATTGTCTTTCAGCTCCCATCCAACCCAAACTTTATGTTTCTATGACTTTATGTTTCTATCATTCTATGCAGGGATGAAGAAGTGAAGAAATGTGGGAAAATTGGAGAAATGGCTCTCCAATAAAGGAGCTGGGCTGTGACTCAGTGGCTTGCTCCATTCCTGTCTCTCCAGTGTCAGAAACCCTTTGCAACCTCAGGAGTTTTTTACCACAGCCTCCAGAGCAGCACCCACTGCTGGAGCTTTGAATCCCTCCCAGCAACACCAGACCCCAGGAATCAAATGGAGAACACTGGTTTTTCCCAATGGAGAACACTGGTTTTTCCCAATGGAGAACACTGGTTTTTCCCAATGGAGAACACTGGTTTTTCCCAATGGAGAACATTGCTTTTATCCAATGGAGAACACTGGTTTTTCCCAATGGAGAACACTGGTTTTTCCCAATGGAGAACACTGGTTTTTCCCAATGAAGAACACTGCTTTTCCCCAATGCAGAACATTGCTTTTTTCCAATGGAGAACACTGTGTTTTCCCAATGGAGAACACTGCTTTTTTCCCAATGAAGAACACTGCTTTTTCCCAATGGAGAACATTGCTTTTATCCAATGGAAAACACTGCTTTTATCCAATGAAGAACACTGCTTTTGTCCAATGGAAAACACTGCTTTTATCCAATGGAGAACACTGGGTTTTCCCCAACGGAGAACACTGCTTTTTCCCAATGAAGAACACTGCTTTTTCCCAATGGAGAACATTGCTTTTATCCAATGGAAAACACTGCTTTTATCCAATGGAAAACCCTGCTTTTGTCCAATGGAGAACACTGGTTTTTTTCCAATGAAGAACACTGCTTTTTCCCAATGAAGAACACTGTTTTTTTCCAATGGACAACACTTTTTTTCCAATGAAGAACACTGCTTTTTTCCAATGGAAAACACTGGGGTTTTTTCCAATGGAGAACACTGTTTGTTTTGTTTTTTTTCCAGAGGACCTATGTACCAGTATAAAGATTTCTACTGCCACCTTCCACTTAATTCCAAACACAGCTTTCTCTCACAAGGGTCACATTGAAATAAGCAACACCCCTGGCTCTCCTAATTTCACAGCAAAAAATAGTGCAAGGGGTACTTTATCCCTACTTCCATTGGTTGGTTGATTGATTTATTTAACTTTATTTCATTTTTGGGGAAGGGCAGAAGTTGAAGACAAGAGGGACAAGAAGACTTGAGGACTCCAAGTGAAAATAAGCAGAGCTTTTTTGGAAATGTGATACTTCTTAGTGGGGGCAGAGAGAAGCAGAATGAAATAGCCTAATTGCAACATGTGCCTTTGGAAAATAAAATGCAATAACTGCAACCCAGAGCCCAGCCACAACAAAGTTAAGGTCAAGTTGCATGAACAGCTTAAACTGTGGCATTTCCTGAGTTTTACTTATTTGGCTTTACAGCCTAAGCATTTTGTTCTTCTAGTAATTTTCTACTCCATATATGAAACACATTCAACCTGCCCGTTATTCATTAGTAGCTGGTGTTTAAAAGGAAATGGAATAAAACCATGGGGGCTCTGTGGGTTTGTGTGGCAAAAAAATCACTGGGGGACTTGTTGTAATATTTCCTTGGCCTTTTGTTTTGAGGAGCTGCAGAGTGAAATATTGCCCTCAGGACAGAAGAAAAAAAAAAAAAAAGCTGTCTCAGTGTTTCATGAAGAAATTTCAGCCCTTAGCTCCAGGCAATCACAGCCTCAGCAACCCCCTATCCCATGGTGATATTTTTCCATGTTTTCCCTCCATGTCAGAGTTTATAGGCTGGGAAGGAGTGCAGACACTGTGGTGTGTTATGAGCACACAGTGGTTTGTTCTGGGTGTCTGTGAGGAGCTTGAGGTTTGTTCCCAGCAATTCAGGCCACTTTATTTTATGCTCTCTGAACATGTACGTGCAGAAAGCTTTTTTGTAACAATTCCAGGCAGAGTAGTGAAAGAAGCTTTTCATGTCAAATTATAGTGTGGAAAATAGAAAAAAAAAAAAAAAAACTAAAAACAACAGCAGGTACTCAGACACCTTTCCTTTTTATCACATTCTCAGTTCTGCAAATAAGAAAACATATCTATCCAAAAAACCCCAGTGGAGGTCAATTAATTTTAACTGAGTCTCTATGGAGGAAGCTTTGCCTTTGGAGAACTCTTTCTCTCTGCTGGTGCTGTGGACACCCTGGAGATCAGAGAACATTTTTAGAAAGATGGTGTAAAATAATATGTGGGATCATAGGGTGCTAGGAAAATTCAGTTTGGGAGGACTACCAGGAACCTCTGCTCAAAGCAAAATCAACTCTGAGGTCAGACCAAATCACACAAGGCTTTGTCCAGCCCCGAGAAAGGCTGGAGACACTGCAGCCCACCTGGAAATCTGTTCTCACAGCCAGGAATTAGAGCTCTCTTCCTTTCCTTGTCTCTCAAGTCTGATTCTTTTTATCATGGAAGAAGTTCCTTTTGAAGAACCTCAGAGATAAGATATGTGTCATCCAACCTCGTCCTCAAAGCTGCCTTTCCAAGGGGATAGAGCTCTGCCTGGCACATGTCACCAGTTAGGAATCTTGATATCACAAAGGGAAAAGCATTTCCTTCTTTGTCACTGATATGGAAACGAGCTCTTTGTTGTCACAGACACTCATCTCCTGGAAACTGCTGGTTCAGATGTTAGATTAGCTCATTTAAATATAAGTGAAATTTTTAATAAGTTGTTCCAGAGAAAGTTCAGTGGAAGAACAAGGGAGGAACTGTAGCTGCAAGGTAAGTAAGAGGATGAGAGGCAGTAAGAGGATGTCAGTGGACTGGGCTGAAGAAGAAAAGTGATTTTCTGAGGATAATTACGAGTACTGGGTGCTGACAATGGTCTTGATAATGCTTTCATTAATAAAATTGGCAAAACTGAGAGTACACTAATTAAACTGATGACAAGAGGCATCACTGACACAGAGGCATTCAGTCTACTGAAATAATTGAATGGGAACAGGAATTCCTGAAATGGGATGAGATTTAACACTTTGAAGTGATAAGGTCACACATTAGGAGATAAGGAACTATTAATCTAGTAAAGCTTCAAGTTTTCCAGTGCAAACAGCTGAGAGGAAAACATGACAGGATGTGTTGGTCAGTCAGGGGATGGCTGTGAGGCACTGACATGGCAAAGCCATCAAAAAGACAAATGTGCTTCTGGAGGCTTCAGGCTGAATGCTTCCAGGAGCCATCAGAAATGTTAATTTTGCCTTCCAAAGCAGCTGTTTTCTCATCTGGAGCTGTGCACACACTTCCAGCCAGCCTTGTTCAACAAAGATATTAAACAGAAAATAGTACATTATTGTTTGCTAGGAGAAAGAAATTAAAGTGAGGTGTGAGTGGGGAAAGAGAGATTGTACCTTGATTTGTGATATAAGAAAGAGCCAGTGTGGGTCAAGCAGGGAACAGAAAGTAATTTTTCCTAATAGGACATCACCTAATGAGCCATTTCATAGGGCAAGGCCAAACGTTCTCAAGTTCTGCCAGGGGAGGTTCAGGTTGGATATCAGAAAAATTTCTTCACTAAAAGAGTGGCCAAGCACTGGCACAGGCTGCCCAGGGCAGGGGTGGAGTCACCATCCCTGGGGGTGGCTAAAAAGTGAGTAAAAAGCATGGCACTTCACAGTATGGTTTAGTGGGAGGGTGGTACTTGGTCAAAGGTTGGACTTGAAGATCTTGAGGGTCTTCTCCACCCTTAAGAATTCTGTGATTTGCCAAAAACTTATTGGTTGTATATGGGAGACACATCCCACAGTGCTGAATAGCTTCAGATTATCACAACATAAACCATAAACCAGCAACATAAACCTGCTGAGACTTCTGTCTTATTTCCCAGTCAAACCAATTTATATTATTTTATAAAAATAAATGTTATTATTTTTTCCTAACAAGATGAAATGGCTTGAGAAATCTTGGAAATCAGCTTCTTTTCTGTTTTTCCATAGAGTTTTGTATTCTTTTTATCCTCTCAATTAAATTATAACTGAGAATACAAAGAAAAACCACTCAGGAAAGGACCCTTGCTAAATGCTGGAGATGTCACTGTGCTCAAGATGAGGGCTGGACTGGTAAAATGATGGATAAAAATGTCATAATCCTTCTGCCTGGAACTGCATATTTTTCAACCAAGTTTTGCACACAGAAGACCCCAGGCAGATAATGAGGAAGCTGAAGATGAAGGCAGGGACTGAAAGTGAGTGAGTAACCTGATAAATTAAAGAATTTACAGCTATTCAGAGTTTTATTAGGCTTTGTTTAAACAGGGCCAAGAGCAGTGAAAAAATATCTATCAAAGTGAAAAAAAAAAAACAAACCAGTTCCATGGATGTAGATGAAAATAATACTTTAATTTACTTGGAGGGGGAGAAGGGAAGATAAATTTCTACTGAATGTTGCAGCAATTATCAATATGAGGTGAAGAATACCTTCTGTGCTGATACACTGGGATTTTTATAACTTAGGTCTTTCCTTGACCATTTTCCACCACATCAGGTTCCATGGTCAAGTTTCTACTTTTTAAAAGAGCTCATTCCAATGGAAGAGATAATTTAATTTATCAATAAGCCATTTTTTAAATCTACTTATCTTGTTTAAATTTTAAGACATATACCAAGAATGTATTAGCAGATATCCATCAGGCTCCTCAAGTGTAAGTTTCTTGAGAAAAAAAATCTAGAAGAGAACCTAGGAAAAAGAGCCAAGGCAGAAGAACTGCAGTTCCCTCTTCATTGTGGAGTAAATCCAGGGAATTCCTGACTCTGAACCCAAATGAAAGCTGTCACAGCAAGCAGGAATTGAATGGTGCTGTGATGTTGATACAAAACCTGGAGCTAAGGGGAGAAAATAGAAAAACAATAATTAAATTATACTGAAGCTCATATTTAAGATGGAAAATCACCAGAATTCGCTGCTGCGTTGCATAGTCCATCCTACACATATCCTCATTTTCCTCACTGCTAAATTTTAAATGTGTTGCACAAAGAGCTTGTGACATTGCAACGTGTCTGGGGACCAAAACAATATTCCTTCCTGTCTCTTGAGGAGCAAAGCCTGTGTACAGCCAACAGAGCAGCGTGCAAGGGAATGCACGCACTTCAGAAAAAGGACAGGGAGCAAAATCCCCAGCCACACTGCTTCTGCATGTCAAGAAGGATTTCCCTGAAATCACAACTAAGTGGAACTGAATGCTCTCCACAGCCATCCAGGCACAGAGAAGAGCAGCAGGGAGAAAATGAAAAGATAGGAACAGGCAGAAAAGCAGATAAATTGAGGATAACAGCACCCGGTGCAATAATCGTAATGAGAGAGACTGGGTTGCACCTTGAAAGGTCACGGGTTTTGGGGTCCTGTGTGGTCCTGGGTGTGTGGATTTGCACAAAAAGGCAGCAGGCAGGAGCCAGCCCCTCCACAAACCCCATCTGCATCCAGGCATTTTCCGAGGGCACTGTCACCAGCGTTATCCCAGATTTCCCAGGGGAATCCCACCCCCAGCTGCCCTTCCTGATGGTGCTGTGCCTCCACACACCGCCCTGCCTTCTGTAGGTGGGGGCTGGAACATACCCCTGAGCCCCAAATCCAGATGTTTCTCTACTTAATAAAGCAGGAGTTGGGTGAGGATTTATTGATGGAACACTTTGCAGCCAACTGATGTGAATTGCTGATGGAAAGGTTAAGAAGAAATGCAGCATTAATCGAGTTGTGCTGAGGTCTGGGATAGATCACTGCATGGAAGAAACACAGACCTGACAGAGATCTGACTTAGCCAATGTGTAAAACAGGTTTTGCACAGCATTTTCCACAGTGGATGCTTCTCTGTCCCAGAAATTCACAGCAAAAACTCAGCAGAAATAACCACAGGTTTCGAGTCACAGGAACAAAGACACGATATGAGAAGATCATTGGATTTCCTCCTAATTTTGATGAAATTATTTTTGGGAGCGACAGCATTTAATCAAATGTTAATGGTAATAAAAAAAGCCTGAATTCAGTGGGACAGCATTTGCTAATTCCAGAGGGGCATTCATTTGGCACTTAAAAGCACACAGTTTCCTAAGATAAGGTGGAAAGTTTTGCAAAGGCAAAGATAGGCAATGATTTCCATCAGGACGATCACTTACCCATGGACAAGGTGCCTGGAAGCAGGTTGTGGCCCAGATCCAGAGCATCAATTGATTTTGTGCCTCTGGATTTATCAAAAAATGTTTTTTTAACTGATGTGCTACCCTGTCCTCCTGACAACTGAAAGAACATGGAAAATATTAATTTGTGGAAATTACAGCAGTCTGTGCTCCTTTAATATCCTGCAATTAGGAGAATTCTGTTAATAATGAGTCATTCTTTCCATTTTCATTTGGCTTCCTATAAAAGGACCTCTGAATCTTCAGAGGGGTCAGGATACCCCTAAAAAAATGAACATGCAGAGAACATGAACCAGAGCAAGAAGGATTTCAATGTCAGTGGCTGGGAGGGGGGATAAAACACAGAGGTTCAGATTTCTCAGACTGAAGCATCTCAGGAGCTTTCTGCAATCCCCAAACAAAGGGAAACATCAATGTGTGAACACTGGAGGAGAAACTGTGATGATGTCAACGTGCACCAGGACCTGAGCTCCTCTCACTGCTCCCCACCAGAAGTTGCATAACCACATTAGTGCATTAGTGCTCCTGCAGGAGAGCAACCATGCATGGCCTGGAGCTCTGTGGTTTCCTGACAGGGCTGGCTCATGTCCAGCCAGCTGAGAGCTTGGGCAGGGCAGGCTGGGGATGGCTCTGTTTGAATCTGCAGCCAAGCATCTGCCCCCTCTTAGGAGGGGCAATAGGAGGTGTTTGGCCAGGTTGTCAGAACAGCTGTAATTTATCCTCTAAAGAGAGTGAGGAGCAGCTGAGGGAGCTGGGAAAGGGGCTCAGCCTGGAGAAAAGGAGGCTCAGGATGCCTCTCTGCAACTCCCTGACGTGCGATCATAACAAGGAGTCTCTTCTCCCAAGTAACAAGCAACAGGACATGGCCTCAAGTTTTGCCAGGGAAAATATAGGGAAAATTTCTTCAGAGAAAGGGTTGCCCATCCCCAGCACAGGCTGCCCAGGGAAGTGGTGGAGTTCCTCTCCTTGGAGATATTTAAAAGCCATGTGGATGTGGCACTTGGGGACAGGGGTTAGTGGTGGCTTTGGCAGTGCTGGGTGAAAATTGGACTCTGTGTTCTTACAAGTACTTTCCAGTCTAACTGAATCTGTGCTGGCCAAGTTCCTGCAGTCCAGCAAACAATAAAATTCCCATGTGGGCTTTAAGCACCAGCTCCAGACAGGGAGAGTAGCTCAGAATGCAGGTTGTGCACCCAGGCACAGATGAAGGCAGGTGCTCAGATATGGAAGCAGTGTCAAAAATCCCAGGTTCTATTACCGTTAATAATAATCTCAAAGCAAAATGCCAAGAGGAGCTGAGCTGTTCCAGGCTGCACAGCTGCTGCAGAAACATCCAGGGTGTCACAGGCAAGAGGAGAATGGAGGAGCTACCTGGGACAGTGGCAGAGAGCATCACCCAAAATGCTTAGATTTTAATTGCAGTTAGGGGGGGATTTTTAAATGCACCATTAACATGTTTAAAACTCAGTTCCATCATCTTTAAAACTGAGTCAGACCCTTGGTAATCCCCACTTTGGCCCTCTATAAAGCAGTTTGTACTGATGCCTTGAGGGGCTGGTCTGGAACAAAGACTTGACAGAGTTAAAGAGTAAAGCAGGGATTTATTAAAAGACCTCAGTGGATGCACCTTGGGCAGCACAAGAGCCCAGCCAGGGCTGCACCCAAGATGGACCCAAAATGGTCACAAAATGGACAACTGGTCACAAGGTTTCACACTTTTATAAGTTCTGCTCCATCTTGGAGTTCATTGTCCAATTCCAGCTTCAGAGTATGAAATCCCATCCTTCTTGGCTGCTCTCTTCCATTCACAGTTTGTGCTTTTTGGGCCTGAAGCTTGTAATGGTTGTCCTTGGTTGTCAAGTTGGAAAAGGATTGTTTTGTCTGACAACCCCGTGAAGAGAACTTGCTAACACTTAATATGAAGCTGAGAGTTCCACAACAAGGCAGCATAGGATCTGAAAATTATGAAAGCTAAAACATAAGGCATCAATACCCATGACACTGAATGGACTTTTGTGAGGGCATTACCCTCCACACACTCCTGGGGGACTCAAGGCACACAGGCATGAGACATCCTTGGTGGCAGAATTAGAAATCAAACAGGAATTTTAGCCTTGCCTGTTCCACTTGTCCTTACCTTCCTGCCAGTCCGGATACCAAGCCCTGGCTGTCACACCTGCTACAACCTGCACTGAAACCTCCCCTGTGGCTGATATACTAATTTTCTGTGTGTGAACCATACCCATTTCTCCAATATTAATTATAATTTAAAAGTATCTTCTGTCTCTTACTGGTTCTACTGGTCTGTTCTTACAAGGCATAGCATTTCTTTTTATGTTTTTCAATTCAGTCTATGATATCAAAGTAATCCCTTCTGGCTTGGAAAAAAATGTAAGCTCATCAATGTTTCAGTCTGGAAGAAATGCTGTCACTAAATATCAGCCAACATCTCATTTCCTCCTCCCATCTTCCTCAATGTTTTTGTCTTGCTGGATCCAGTGAAAACCTGGAATCTCAAGCTGCAGCAACCAGGCCCAGCAATGAGGCTGCATTTCTGCTTGGGGGATGGTGATGTTTTTTATTTCCAACCACGTGTCCTGGCTGTCAAATTCCATGTCATTTTTATTTAATCTGATTCTCTATCAAGCTGATTCCCTGTCTCCCAAGCCTCCCTGTCTTCCAGCTGGACATTTTTTAAAGCAGTGATTTGCAAACCATTAAAGAAGGCATATAAATAAATTACTGTCTGGAGAGTGAGTCATCATTATTTAATAGGACTGTCTCATAAAAAGTGGCTGTTTGTTGGCAAAGCAGGCCCATGCTGCCCCCAAATTTATCCTGCAGCTCTCTATCCTCCTGAGGATTTGTCCTGCTCTATCACTTCCTGATATTTTGCTTCCTGGTAAACAAGGTTTTGATGTTGCAGGAGCTCAGGGGAGGAGACCAAAGCCACTCCAGGACCTGAGACACAAGAGCTGCCCTGTTGTAACGTGGCTGCAGCATCATGAAATCATGGATTAAGGTTGGAAAAGGCCTTTAAGATCATCAAATCTGATTGTTAAAGGACAATATGCTCTACAAAACATAGTTACATCTTCATTTCTATGAATTTGGGGCTAAATGCAGGGAATTTTTTGCTGAGGAAAACCTGAGTGTGTTTTTACAGAGTGCAAAGGAGGGGAGAAATACAACAGGGATGGTTTGACCAAGTCTGAGATCCCTCCCTCTTCTGCCACCCCCACTCACTTGGGTCTCCCAACATTTCTACAGAGACTGAGCTTATTTCTTCATGCCCAAAATACTGCTAAGTAAGCAAACAGGGAGGATCCAATTAAAATAAACCTCAGGCACCATTCCTTCTTCTTCTGCCCCACTATCACAGTCATATTTTCTGGAAAAATCCCTTTGCCCAGGATTCTTCTCCTGGGAAGCTGAGAAGCCTCAGAGAAAAAGGAAAACAATAATTATCTCATTTGCTTCCCTTGTGTTTTGCTGCTTTGGAATATGTTTGGAGATTGTTTACCCACAGGTAATTGCTTCATTTGTTTCATGTGAATTGTTTTGACTCTTTGGCCAATCAGGGCCAAGCTGTGTCAGGACTCTGGAGAGAGTCAGGAGTTTTCATTTTTATCTTTTTAGCATGCAGTAAGTATCCTTTCTGTATTCTTTAGTATAGCATATAATATAATTATAATATAATATAATATAATATAATATAATATAATATAATATAATATAATATAATATAATATAATATAATATAATATAATATAATATAATATAATATAATATAATATAATATAATATAATATAATATAATATAATATAATATAATATAATATAATATAATATAATATAATATAATATAATAATATAAATCAACCTTCTATAATCATAGAGTCAATACTAATTATTCCCCTTTCAGTGGACCATTACTAGGATATCCAGGCTCCATCTCACCAGTGGGAAAGCTCCAGACAAGTGGAGGAGCTGCACCTTGCTACTTTTAAAAATTATGCAGCAAAGCCTTCCAAAAACTCCAGTGATGAAGCCAAAACGTTGCCATTGCTCATTTCCATTTCTTCATCCATGACTCCTCTGTAAGGACATGGCTCAGATATACCCACATATGGTGAGGGGTTTTTTGAGGGTTTTTTTTTTTTTTGATTGTGATGCCCTGCTGACAGGCAGAGTTCCCACTGGTAGCCACCACAATACTGACAAGTTCCTTTTCATTCCCATTGCCTTGAAGTTCCCACCCATTCCTCTCGGTGTGCAGAACAGATGTGACCTCAGTGCTTCTATTTTAGGCTCTCAGTAGCATTGGGACAGGTGTGAGAGACTTTCTGATGAGAATTACAGCTAGAAAAAGGATGAGGTCTGTGTCTGGTGTCAAATAGTGCAATTCCTATGAAGCAAAAACCCAAGAAAAATTGAATGTTTAAATAACTTCCATGGAGGATCTGATGAGTCTCTGTGCCTTTACATAAGACCTAACACCCCTGAAGGGTGTCCATACTACAAAACAAAAAAGAGTACTGAATAATAATATTCCACTTTTCAAATGGAATTTTTATTTTTATTTTCTACTGTTTCCAGAGGTCACAGAGCAGGAAGGCAGAGCACCTGAGCTAAGGATCAACCTCTCTCCATCACTTACTTGTGGAATGGAAACTAAACACTACATTTCTAAATGAAGGATGTAAAAGTACCTTTCTTTAAAAAGTGACTAAGAAGCACTAGAAAACAACCCATGAATCCCAAGTTATGGCACTTTGAGTAACAAAAGGAAATTGGGAAAAGTTCCAATTTATGGAAAATTAAATTAATTAGGCTCGAATAGGAATCTTGTAGTAATTAATGAGAGCGAGCTAACAGCAGTGCTTGTACTGGATCTGTGTCACCAGGTATGGCAATCCTGTTTCTTAGGAATGATCATTTTTCCTACCTAAGGAATGCAGAACAAAGGAATAGATAATTATTATGCCTTTATCAATGACCAAGGTTCTCTCCTCCTTTACCCTCCATCTTCTTCCTTTTGTTGGCAAAGAGCCAGGATAGAAAATATGTTTATCCTCAACAAAACCCTGGTAAAGTAAGCAGAAGAAAATTAAGTAATTAGCTGCCTTAAAAAAAAAAAAAAATAGAAACAAACCTAATTTGAGCCTAATTCCTTTCTACTTACAAAGATAATCATCCTAATAGGTAGTTTGTATTTGGTTGTGGTTTATCTAGAAATGGCAGTTATTATCGTGCCTTGACAATGGAACGAGGCAAGCTTCTAACGAGGTGTAATTATAACATAAGATATATATAATTAAACATTATACATTGACAAGCCCTTGACAGCCTGCAGTGAGTTAATCTCGTGGTATTGCTCACAAGGCTTGGGAGGATTCCCTGCCCCTTCTGAGCTAAATGCACATTTGGATAATGTATTTTCCTTTCCCCAGCTCTTCCTGCAGCTAGATCGCACATTCCTCCTTTCCTGGCAGTGTTTAAAGTGGAATTTTAAAAGATCCATTCATAGCTATTTGCACAACAGCCCAGAGTAATGACCATTACTGCAGAATGTGAGGGTCTATATTTGATATGTTGGGAAGTGCCTGTATCCTGGTGCATTGAGCTGCTGTGAAGGCTGATGTTGTTTTGCTGGAAAAGATGAGGAGTATATGCAAAAAAACCACCTGGTGTTGATGTTCATGTAACAAACCTCATAAACAGGTGATGAATTGCATTTTCATACCCTCCTCACCTGCACTTTTAGTGTTTTTCTTTCCCAGTTCCTTCTGACTATCAAAATCTCTGACTGACTTCAAGCAACCACTGTATTATTTTACACAAAATCATGCAAAGTTTTTGAGGCTTTTTCTCCATCTGGCCTAAAGAAGGAATTTTTCTTGTGTGAGATCTTGCTTTATTTGGAGGCACCATCAGCAGTAGTGTTTCCATGCAAGCTGAAAATCAAGTATCTAATAACACAAAGAGTTTATAAGCAAGTGGAGGAATTTTGACATTGCAAAGCAAAGATCTCCAGCTCCATTACAGACCCAGCATTTGCCTCTTGGTCCCAAACTATGACATATAACCTGTGTTGTCCTCCAATTACAGAAAACACTGGCTTAGCTTATTCTACATTAAAGGGTTTTCAAACATTAGCTGGAATCTCTCCTCTCTCCACATCCTTTCCAGCTGGACTAAGGGTGAGTGAAGCACATGAGTGCACATATGGAATGAAAAATGAGTCACCAAAGGCTCTGAGCCATGCTGAATCTGTTCCCCCTAATCAGGAGTAATGCAGTGCTGCAAGTGTGGACACTCCTGCCTCCCTGTGCCACAGAGGCATCCAAAAGTTAAGATATTCTATGAACAGGACAATGTAGCTTCTTTCTTTATATTTTTCTTTTTTCTTTTTCTTTTTCTTTTTTCTTTTTCTTTTTCTATCTTCTTTCTACTTATTTTTATTTTTATATCTTTTTCTTTTTCTTTTTCTTTTTCTTTTTCTTTTTCTTTTTCTTTTTCTTTTTCTTTTTCTTCTTTCTCTTTTTCATCTTCTTTCTACTTCTTTTTCTTCTTTTTCTTCTTTTTCATCTTTATCTTTTTCTTTATTATTTTTTTTCTTCATATTTTTCTTCATATTTTTCTTCATATTTTTTGTCTTTTTCTTCTTCTTTGTCTTTTTCTTCTTCTTTTTCTTCTCCTTCTCCTTCTTATTTTTCTTTTTCTTTTTCTTTTTCTTTTTCTTCTTCTTTTTCTTTTTCTTTTTCTTTTTCTTCTTCTTTTTCTTCTCCTTCTCCTTCTTATTTTTCTTTTTCTTTTTCTTTTTCTTTTTCTTCTTCTTTTTCTTTTTCTTTTTCTTTTTCTTCTTCTTTTTCTTCTTCTTATTCTTTCTTCTCCTCATGAATAATTAATAGAGAGCTCTTACTGCTCCACTTGAATGCTCATTTCCTACTCACTGCCAGGAAAAAACATCTGTGGCCAGAAGCTCAGCTGGTGCAAAGAGGTGTGTAATGGACAACGGATGGCTTCTGCCAGCTGATGATCTGAAAGAAGACATTTCAGCACAGAGTCTTCCATTTCTGATCAGGCAGAGAAGAGGAACTCTGTGTGACGTGAGCAGCAGCTCCAGAGATCAGTGTTTTAAAGTTAGAAGGGGGAGCAAGTGTTACCTGTGCTTCACAAGCAGACTTGAAATTTTGGGACTAGTCCAAGATCACTTTTCTTCTGCTTTAGAGTCTTTTATATCAGTGTCAAGATCATCTCCACAACATCTGAACACTTTCCACACAGAGCATCCTATCATCATTATTTATCCCATTTCTTCTTCTCCTGTCTCTGCAGCAAGACAAACACATGCAGCAAAGTGCTTCCCTTTCAAAGGGTTGTGGGCTTGCTTTTGTTTCTATTTTTAAGGATATTATTAATTAGGGGACATTAAGCCTGCCTGTCTTTTAGAACATTTATATATTTTTATGGAGGTGTGAAAAATAGAAAAATAAGGCAGGTGCCTGGCCCTTTACAGGAGGGAGGCAAAATTTATGAGGATATTGTCCTGGCCTCAGTAAATCTGCTGCACATTTGACCTTTCACTATATGGCAGAAAGTCACAGCGTGGCAAAGAAATGAACTTTTTGACCATGATATTTACTCTGGAGATTTACAAGGGCTTTTAGATATTCTGAGCTTACATTCCACATCTTGGAGAAAACAAGTGAGTTCATGAAAGGCAAAATAATATGCTTTATATTAGATTTTTAAAAATAGTAAAGTTATGATGAATCTTTGTAAAAAGCATGGAAACACAGAACCATAGAATGGTTTTGGTTGGAAAGGACCTTAGAGATCATCTTGTTTCACCCCCTGCCATGGGCAGGGACACCTTCCACTGTCCCAGGTTGCTCCAAGCCCCATCCAACCTGGCCTTGGACACTTCCAGGGATCCAGGAGCAGCCACAGCTGCTCTGGGCACCCTGTGCCAGGGCTCAGCACCCTCACAGGGAGAATTTCTGCCCAACATTCCATCTAAATCTACTCTTTCAGTTTGCAGTCATTCCTTGTTGTCCTGTCACCCCATGCCCTTACAGAATGTTTTCCTCCAGCTTTCTTGTAGGCTTCTTTCAAGTACTGGAAGGTAAAAAAAGAAGAATTTGTTTAAAAAGAGAGAAGATGTGATATTTTTAATGATTAAAATTGGAAAAAGAAAACCCTACAGCTCTAATATATTCTTATTTACTCTTTAAATGTTACTCAAGTCAGGAAGAGAAGCAAAAATGTCTGCAGAAAAGAATAATGATAAAGAGATAAATACAATGTTTGAGAGAGAGATCCACAATGAGAGTGGAGAGGCAGATGAGGAAGATGGGTGGCAGACCCAGAAACTGGGCATGAGACCCTCAGAGACAGATTTTCATTCAGGGGTTTGTCCACTCAGACCACCTTCACAAGCATAAACACTTTGTTCCCTTAAACTCCTGAGCAGGGAGGTGATAATGATGTTTTTAAAATTTTTAAGGGTTTCTTAATGGAAAAGAACCTTGTTTTTCCCCTTGGGATGACAGCACTGGATGGGCAATGACTGATGGATTCCCTCTGTGGTTCCTGCAGTGTTATTCCATAAAAATCTCTCTTTTTGTCATAAAGCCAGAATCTGAGCTGGCACCAAGGACACCAGACTAAGCATGCACCTGAGATCCTTTTTAAAGCTCTGGCTCTTTGTCACACCTAGCTTCCTCATGAGACTTCTTTAAAGCATTCTATTTTGCTGTCTGACTAAGAAATTAAGTCAGACAGGTGAAGAAGCTTATGGTGGGCTTCTAAGACAAAAGCACCTGGACAAGGATCTAAGTGCAGAGGAAGAAAAGCAGGTGCAAGAACTCCTTTCCACTTTGTTAGAAAGAGTCACCAACGCAGCAGAAGTAGTTGTATTTCACTTGGAGCTTGGGCAAGGGATCAGACTGTGTGTGGAAAGGAAGGTTTTGGCTCTTTGTGCCTGTCTGTGTGTCCTTACTGCAAGGAGCTGCCTCCTGGCTTCCCTCAGCAGCTCAGCAAAGCCTTGCTGCCTATTCCAGCATGGTTTCATTCCCTCCCCTGTCGCTTTGATTTTTAAAGATTTTCTAAGCCTTCTGATGTTGACATTCTTTTAGAGAACTTTCTCACACACTTTCTGTAAATAGCACATGGTTTTGCATTCCTTTATGGAGGAGGAGCACTTTGATGAACTGCTGGTTGGTCCAGTGTCATTGGAGAGGTGGCCTGCAACCCATTGTCATTTTTGGAAAACTATTTATGTTGGAGTCAGAAAATAAACTTCCCTTTTTTGCTCTTCACCTGGAGAGCAGCGGTGTGCGCCTGTGTTCTTGCGTGTTCCGTAGTGACACTCCCCAGACTTCCCTCCAACACAATTCCCTCCTTCACCTCCCAGAGCCAATCCTTCAATGCCAAAACAGCTCCTGCCCACCCTGCTCTGTGCAGCAGAGCCTTGGTCAGTGACCCCGAGGTGGAGGACAGCCTTGAACAGCAATAAATAACAAAGGTAGCGCTGAGGGGTCCTCAGTGCTGGAATAAAGTTTTTAACTCAATCCTCTTGAAGCAGAGGAGGTGGGGTGGGTTAATCCAGACGACTCATTTTCAATCCACTCTTTCAGCATCAGCTGACATAACTCACGTTGACATCTCTGGGACCCAAAGAGCACCAGCCATGTTAAGCCCAGTCAGAATAAAAATAAAGAATGTTGCTGTTTTGTTTCCATCCATTGATTCATGTCACCTTGGTTGATTTTGGCTTTCCTCTATTTTAGTTATCTGAATTCCAGAAAAATAAATAAAAGCTGTATTTATAGCAGAAGTGGGTTTTTTTGCTTGTATATGTAGGTGGCAATTCCTACACCAGTAAACTCCAATAAGAGCAACTATTAATTTCATTTTACAAATTTGATTTGTATATATAGCCAGCTCAAACTATTGTACAAGAGTCAAAAATATGCCAAGCACTTCTAAACTTACAGAACTGTGACTAAACTTGGTTAGGATTCAATAAGCTCTGCAGAGGTTAATTAAATTTGTATAGATTTATTCTTCATTCAGTGCTGTAAAAGGCTCTTCTCTTTGGCTGTCATTGCCAAGTTGGTGATGGGGGAAACTGAGAAGCCTGATCTACATCAATCTTCTGTGCTGCCAGATACCAAAATACTTTGCAGAATATTGGTCTGGCATAAATTGAGCAAAGAAGGAAGAAAACAGAACTGCAGCTAAAAGCTGTTTGGGTGCTCTGTGGGCTGCCATGAATGTTAGACTTGCAGGCACAAGTGACACATTGAAACCTCCTCTCATTGGGAATTAGTTACAGCAAAATGAACAATTTCCATCTTGCTTCCAGGAAAAAGGGATGGTCACTTCTCCAGCAGGGCTATGCAAGGTGGGAATGGGGTAATCTCAGTTCCATGAGGATATTCACAGAATCCCACAGAGATCATCTACTCACAGCTCCTGCCCTGAGCAGGGACAACTTTCTCTGTCCCAGGTGGCTCCAAGCCCCATCCTTCCCAGCCTTGGACATTTCCAGGGATCCAGGGGCAGCCACAGCTTCTCTGGGCACCCTGTGCCAGGGCTCAGCACCCTCACAGGGCACAATTCCTTCCCAATATCCCATCCATCCCTGCCCTCTGGCAGTGGGAAGCCATTCCCTATGTCCTGTCTGTCACTCCATCCCTTGTCCTCAGTCCCTCTCCAGCTCTTTTGAAGTCTTTTTAGGTCCTGGAAAGTCTCCCTGGAATATTCTCTTCTCCAGGCTGAACAGCCCCATCCCTCTCAGCCTGCCAATGTTACTCTCACAAACAGCACTCAAGCACTCAGGAAAGTTGTCTGACATACCAAACTACTGGAAAGGCTACTACTACTTTACTACACACATCCTCAACATTTCTGTAGGAAACCAAGTTGGGGGTGGCTGCTTCCTTGTACAAAGGGGCAGGCAGGTAGCAAAGCAGAGAGGTCAGCATCCCAGGAGAATTCCAATCCCTGGATTACACACACAGCAGGTGGCTGGGATGAAAAAAAAAGGATCAAGGCAGAAGGCTGAGAGATTAAGATAACATAATAAAGAATACTTTGGATGTCCAAGTCCCTGCTCAGCTTAATCTGCTCTGCAAATCACCTGTTCAGCAAAGCTGGAAACATGGTTAAATCCAGCTCTCCTCTGTCACAGACATATTTTCTGGAAACATCTCTTTGCCCAGGATTCTTTTCCTGGGAAGCTGAGAAGCCTCAGAGAAAAAGGAAAATAATAATTATCTCATTTGCTTCTCCTGTGTTTGGCTCATGTGGAATGTGTTTGGAGATTGTTCACCCACAGGTGATTGTTCCATTGGATTTTGTGTGAATTGTTTTCACTCTTTGCCCAATCAGGGCCAAGCTGTGTTGGACTCTGAAAAGAATCATGAGTTTCATTATTATCTTTTTAGCCTTCTATAAATATTCTTTAGTATAGTTTAGTATAGCACTCTTTAATATAATATAGTACCATAAAATAATAAATTAGCCTTCTGAGACCATGGAGTCAGATCCATCATTCCTTCCTTTGTGTAGGAACCCCACAAATACAATACTCCCCCACCAAACTCTGGGATGAGTGTTTAGTTTTTAGCTCATAACAAAATGTTCTGCTAAACAGGGATTGACTGCTGGGTCTGAGCCTGAGGATGTTGGTAAAGGAGTGGTGAGAGGAGAAGCAGTTAACATTATTTATTAAAAAGCTTTTAACAGCATTCCTTACAAAAAGCTGCTTAAGAGAGTCATCTATCATGGGTTAAGGGTCTGCCTGGGGTTAAAAATTGGTAAAAAGATAAAAAAGGGCGAGACTTGATAGACACATTTCATGGATAATTGTCAAAGGAATCCACACAAGAATGAAGCCCTGTAATGTTCCTACAGGGACACTGAGTAATGCCTTAAAAAACTATTTTATTTTAACAAGGTGTAGTTAAAGATCACCTCGAATATTTCAGTTATATTGTGGATCCCTTGCCTCAAAACTGAACTCCTTGGGGGATGGCTTCTACTTTCTTTTTGACAAGAAAAATATCTTGCAAAGTCCAGGCAGCAGCTGAGACAAATATCAAGAAATATTGTAAATAATCTGGAACAAAGCCTTCAGCAGCATTAAAAAAAAAAAAAAAAAAAAAAAAAAAAAAAAAATACACACACATACACACACACAATATATATAGTATATATACACTATATATACACTATAGTATATATAATATCTAATATATTAGATATTAGATACATTATATATTCTATATATTATATATTATATGTATTATATATATATAGATAGATAATATAGATATAGATATATGTTTTGGGGTTTTTTTCCCCAGGAAAAATGTGGTTTATCTGACATAATTTAGATTGGCCAAGACTAAATAAGACTTTGGAGAATTCTAGATGGCCAGACTGAACTCTCTGCACAACATTCATGACAGATGAAATTCACTGCAGACAAATTTGAGGAGACACATGCTGGAAAGGACAATTCAGCTGCTCATATGCATAGCTGAGTTATAAATTAACTGTAATTATTCAAGAAAAAGATCTTGCTGTCACTGAGGACCACTCCATGAAAACATCTGCTCAGTGCACAGCAGGGATCAAGAAGCAAACAAAATGCCAAGAGAGGGGAAAGGTTTTAAGGCTGGGAATATTATAAAGCCATGGCCTAGGTCAGAGATGTGCAGACATCTTGAGCACTGTCATCTAATGTGAATTAATTTATTGTGAACAGAAAGGATTCAGGGAAAAAAAAAAAAAACCTGTGAGGGCAACATTGAAATAAACAACAGAATATAGATAAATAGAAAATCTAATTTTCCCCTCTCTGCTACACAAGTTATGGTGTTGGCCACTGTCCAAAAGATGAACTGATAGTAGTCAAATTATGAGATTTTTTAAAAAAAATATAATTAACATGTGCAACATATTCCTGCAAACTCTCAGCTCAAGGACTTAAACACCTTCAAAATAATTGTCAACATTCAAACTTAGAGACAGGTTCCCTAAGAAGTGACATAATCAACCAAGTAACAGAAGAGGATGTTTGTAGGAAACATCCCCTCTGGCCAGGTTATTGAATCTATTTCACAGTCATTAAAGACTTCTGAGGGTTTTACACTGTGGGTTCTCCAGTTTGCCTGCAATATTCCATCTCATATTGCAATACTCTAAGGATTTCTGGAATATTGCCAGTTTTCTTCAATGTGTGCTGGACTGCTCAGCCTGTCTGAATCAAGGATTCAAACATCTTGAGAGAGAAAGCATCAAGGCAAAGTGTTGAAATTAAATTTTGAAATAAATGTTAAAGTACAGAAAACTCAGAAAATAGAAGGAAAAGTAAAATTTAGACCAAAAGACTTGATAAATGAGATTCCAGTTCATATCCTTCAGCAAGCCAAAAGTGTAAGAAAATAGTTCAATGAGGAAAAAGAAATATTAGCCAGAAACAGCTTTGGGAATTATTTCCCAACAAAAAAAAAAAAATTTAAGGATGTGAAACACAAAAATCTATTTTATGCTTCTCTATGCAGTTGATCATGCATTCCTTCAGGCAGGCAAATCCTATTGACTAAACAAGATTTATGTGCAGGGAGCAACAATGGGATCAAACCTGAGGAATCAAGCAGTTAATATCAGAGCAGGGCAGGAAGCAGCTCTTATGCCTTGGCAAAAAAAAAAAAAATATGTGGGATTTGAAAAATAATATGTCTGTGTGGGGAGAAAAACTCCAGATAAAACATTAATTGTGGGATAAAGTGGGAAGGGAAGGGAAGGGAAGGGAAGGGAAGGGAAGGGAAGGGAAAAAGGAAAAGGAAAAAAGAAAAGGAAAAAGGAAAAGGAAAAAGGAAAAGGAAAAAGAAAAAGAAAAAAGGGAAAGGAAAAAGGAAAAGGAAAAAGAAAAAGGAAAAGGAAAAAGAAAGGTTCTAACATGTTCTGACAAAAAAATCCAAGAAATTTCCAAAACATTTCAGGATCACAACACCTGAGTGGTTCAGCCACTTTCTCAAGGGGACATGGAGCTCAGGTTTCTCTTGTTCTCCCTTTGTAAACTGGTTCCAGCAAAAACTGTGGAGCAAGGAAAGCAAGTGGTGTCACATGTTGCTTCCTTATGGCACCTAGACCACTCCAGCTTAGCTGTTTGTGTTGGGACTACAAGATTCAGAGCCTCCTGTCTCTTTCCCACTGAGGTAATAGTTCTTTGAAACAGGGGATGGTGGCTCTGTGTCCCTTATCCCCATCTCTTTTCAATTCTACAAGAAATCCTGTCTGCACCCAAACGCCTTTTCTGAGAAAATTGATATCTAGTTTGCTTCAAGAAAAATAATAAGAAAAATATATGTTTTGATGAAACTGCATTTCATCAAAGAAAAGGCAATTTCTTAGAAATGTCCCAAACACCCCTGGGTAATACTTTGTTTTCTTCCTTCAGAAAATGTGCTCACTACAGAAATACACTGCTGGCAGCTCTGCTTGCAGAAACTTAATCCCCATGTCCACAGATGTAGCTAAGCAGTAGAGTTGTCTTTTGGTGCATTCAATGGTTGCAAGACAATCTCCCTGCAAAAAGAACTGGGCACCAATAAAACCTATTTTATACTATTTATGTGGTGATAAAAATTAAAGCTACTCTGCTATCATACTTAAAATAGGACAAAATTAATTTGCAGGGGATAAGAACACTGTAAGAACCTCATTCTAACCTGTAGGATGCTCAGTTATTTACTTCAGTTATTGTGGTGCTCATTTCCTATTTTTCCAGTAGCATCTAGAGGCTGTAATCTGGGTCAGCAGCCTCCTCATTTAAATATTGTTTGTACAGGTAGGTCCCTGTGGAAATATTGCAAGCACTGACACTGCAGTGGTTAAAGCAGAGGCATTTATCAGCTAAAGTGCACTCACTGGTCTTTTGCATGCTCTTATTGCAAATACAAGGTAAAACGAGTAAACTGAAAGCAATTTATACAAACACATTTATTGTATTTGCAGGGAATGCCCTGACAAAGGCAGAAATTATTTTTCTGACTGTATGTTCTCAGAAGGCTAATTTATTATTTTATGATACTATATTATAAGAAAGAATACTATACTGAACTGTACCAAAGAATACAGAAAGGATACTGACAGAAGGCTAAAAAGATAATAATGAAAACTCCTGACTCTCTCCAGAGCCCTGACACAGCTTGGCCCTGATTGGCCAAAGAGTGAAAACAACTCCCAGCAGAATGCAATGGAACAATCACCTGTGGGTGAACAATCTCCAAACACATTCCACATGAGCACAGCACAGGAGAAGCAAATGAGATAAGAATTGTTTTCCTTTTTTTCTGAGGCTTCTCAGCTTCCCAGCAGAAAATCCTGGGTGAAAGAATTTTTTCAAAGAATGTGAACGCCACACACATTTTATTTTGTGCGTGCAACAGACACAGAGCCTGGCCATGGGTGAATATCATCCTTGAAAAGCTGAAGGGTAAAGCCTTGAGCCCTCTGGGCTGCCCTCTCAGCTGCCCTTGCTCTGAGCAGGAAATTTGGCTCCTGAGGATCTCCTGAGGTCTCTTCCAACCAGGGTGACTTTAAGGCCAGTGACTGCTGTGGAGAGGAATTTCCATAACTCATGGGAAATCCCTTACAGGTGGTTGTTTACCCTGGCCTCCAGTTCGATTTTTAGGGTAATTTTGTGTTGCATCACTGAAAACTGCTACAAATCAACTCTCTCCAGGGTTAACATTTGCCCAGACAGTTCAAGAAGCTGATTAATTCAAATAAACTTAATTGCATGACAGCCAAACATTACTTTCCAAGAGGCTTAGTTAGGCACAGCTTTCCCTATGGGCCTGGGTTTGCTGTTCAGTAGATGGTTAAAAAACAACATTTGGCAGCTGGTGGTAACTAAAAATAATTTTTAAAATAGCTTTTCTGATTTTTTTCCTCTGAAATTTTGCATATTTCTTTTGCCTAACTTCCGTCCATCCATCCTGTGTGATGTCTTTGAGCTCAAGCAAGAGAGAAGTCACCAGCAAAATCCTGCACTCCAAGCAGGGCTTGCCTCATCCCTACACACAGTGAGTCCTTGAGAGGGAATAATGAATGAATTAAAGAGCACCAGGACACAGGAAGTCAGAACTTTGCTCTGTAAGGACAATTTCAAAATTATATGTCTGGAAAACTGCTCTCCTCCTCCTATTTTGATAATATATGAGCCAAAAAACCATATGGACTCTATTTTAACCTTTCCACCCTTTCTCCTCTGGTCTCTGATGTCCCAAAGATGCTTCTCTGCCCTCTGGTTTACTAATGTGACAAACCAGAAAACTGCCATTAATTATTCACATGACATCCCTCAATGCTTAGTGGGACTCATTTCCCGTTGCCTTTTGCCACACAGAAGGGAGAGGGAAGAAAGAAGGAAGGAAATCAGGGAGGCTGCAAATCAGTTTATGGCTGGAGATTTCTTGATTGTAATCACTTCTTTTCCCCCCTAAACTCTTGGAAATCCTGATTGCTGCTGCAAGTACTTAAATAAAGAGAACAGTAAATTTGAATAACATCCTTATATATTGTCCTATCCAGCTGTGATGTTTGTGGGTGGAAAAAATTATTTACTTTTGTTCATTAATCACTATAACTTAGTCCTGTTACCTTGTTGTGTTGCCAAAAAAATATAGATTAAAAAAAAAATATATATATATAATAAAGTTACATAGGTTATAGTAAGAGTAAACATGTTCTTTAAACTCTTCAATATAACCCTTTTTTATCTTCCTTCCTGATCAAGTGATCAAGAAAAATCCCATTGCTTTTGAAAACAACCTTCACACCTTTGGGTGTAATTTTAAGATGACAAATTTGGCCATCCATTTGTACAGTTCTTGCTCTTGAGCTGTGACATCCACCGAGCTGCCACAGCCATGAAGGGGTTAGGAAAGCATTCCAGGAGGCATCCAGAGCTGGCACCAGAGCTGCCTAATCAAAAGGGAATTATTCTTCACTGCCTGTCTTGGTTCAGCTTGAAAGCTGTGCTCCCTTCTCCATCTGAATCTACCTGTGCCTCCCATCTCCTGAAATCCTGTCTGGCAAACCCTCGATGGGTCTCATTGTAGGATCCATCAGGGAGGACAAATTTGTTTTGAGGACAAATGGAGTATGTTTTAGCTGTCTCTGAAAATGACTGATTTAGCCAAGTCCTTAAAGGATGTAGTGACAAAGTGGCATCTTCTCTGCCCTCACACCAAGCTATCTTTAGTTGGTAGATTTTTCTACTTCTAGACCTATTTTCTTTAGAGAACAGGGCTGATGATTATTATTAGCTGGAACTAGATGATCTTTAAGGTCCCTTCCAACCCAAGCTATGATTCTGTGATTCTATCCATGGTCTATCTGTGTAGGATGTGTCACCATCCTCACATGACATCTTTCTAAAATAAAAAATCCTTTCCCCCCCTCTATTTCCATCTAAGTGGTGACTCAGACATTATTTGCAAACTGAGCCACCCTCCAGGCTTTAAATGTACCCAGCCTGCAGCAGGAGGAGCCCAAATGAGCAATCCTGTGGAATCCTCCCCAAAGCACCAGGGTGTTTCCCTCTGACCACCCCGTGATGCAGACAGGGGACAGCTCCCACGTGTCCCCAAATCATTTCCACTGACCCACTAAATCAAATCACATGCAAGGGTGAGGCACGGCCACAACGTGACACAATGCACCAGCAAAGTGATTTTTTTGAAAAGAGAGCTTTCCAAAATGTTTGTGAGAGCAGTCCCATTGAGACTGTTCTGGCATGCTTACAGCAGCCCTGGGCAGCTTTTGTTTTGTGCCCACATTGTGATAAACATCAGTGCATCCACCTGAACATTCTTGAACAAAACACAGAGATTTCAGCAACAAACTGCTCAGCCTTCCATTTGTGGGAATGTCCAAAATCTTTCTCCCCAATTTTTCCAACTCTATTGCACAATGCTTCAATTAATTCTGCTCATATCAAGGGGCTCCAATGGAACCACTTTAGGAATCAGTGTATGTGCTCATTGTTTATTCTGTGTGCTTCTTGGAACCATTTTTTTGAGGAAAAAATCTGCTTTCTTTCCTTCTATTTCTGAAACAAGGCATTATGTTGACTAGTACTTTAAGGGCAGTGTTCAACTGATATTTTTTGAGCCTCCTATAGTTGGAAAAAAAGTGAGCAAATGGGAACCTTTGCCCCTTGAAAGATAGAACATGATTAAGCAAAGCAGTTTGCTGTTACATTGCAATCTAATATAATGATATGCCAGCAGTGCCCTGGTGAACCTGACACAGAACAGTGTCTAAGACAATGTGAGTTTCCCTCAGCAGAGGAAATGTGAAACAAATGGGCAGCAAAATCTGCCAATGGCAATGGGGCAAAGGGATTGTGCACAGAAGAGGAGGTGTAATTTTTGTAACACAAAGTTAATATATAGGCATGCCCACTGAAAAACACCTGGGGGTTATTCCACACTGCGGGGGCTGTTCTGGAGCCTCTTTTACCCATTTTAAATGGGATTTTGGTTCTCTCTAAACTCCATTCCATTGGTTATCCCACTGTCATGTTCTGGCTCTTCTGGCCAGGTCAGCCTTAGGGCATGGCAAATGGGCAAAGTGATTGTGCACAGAAGAGGAGGTAATTTTTATAACACAAGATTAAAAAAATAGCCATGCCCACTGAAAAACATCTGGGGGTTATTCCACACTCAAGGAGTTGTTCTGGAGCCTCTTCTACCCATTTTAAATGGGATTTTGGTTCTCTCCAAACCCCATTCCATTGGTTATCTCACTGTCATGTTCTGGCTCTTCTGGCCTCGTCAGCCTTAGGGCATGGCAAATGGGCAAAGTGATTGTGCACAGAAGAGGAGGTGTAATTTTTGTAATACAAGACTAAAAAAACAGTCATGCCCACTGAAAAACATTTGGGGGTTATTCCACACTGTGGGGGTTGCTCTGGAGCCTGTTTTACCCATTTTAAATGGGATTTTGGATCTCTCTAAACCCCATTCCATTGGTTATCTCACTGTCATGTTCTGGCTCTTCTGGCCAGGTCAGCCTCAGGCCCTCAGGACTATTCATAAAAAGTCAGAACAATCCATCCAGCACACCCAGCCCTTGCATGGAGAGTGTACAAACATTTAACCTGTCCTAGCATAAAAGGAGGCTCTGAAATTGCTTCCTTCTCTTTGGAAACTGTGATTGGAGTTGACTGCTGTCTTTTCAAAGTGACACTCAGCACCTTTCATGTCATTTGGTGGTGGCTGGAGAGCTCAGCATGAAAGCAGGAGGCTCAGCTCCCCTCCTTTTTCATTCTGAAAGGGTTTCAGCCCACTTATTTCACCTTGCAGAAGAGAAATTTGATCTTTTTCCACTTTGGGCTATTCTGGGTACTTTGTACTTTGCTTCTTAATGCTTCTATTTGATACATGTGTACAGGAGGGAAAAATGGCATAAATATGTCTCTCTGTAGCCTGGTGCTTCAGCACAGGGAGGTCTCTGGTTCCCAGTTGCTTCCTGGGACAGTTCCTGTAATTTAGCAGTCATAGAATGTGCTTAAGCTGTCCAGGTAAGATGGAGAGCATGCAGAATTACCTTTTTCTCTTATCTGTCAGCAAAAATTGGCAGTAATCTGTTTTTGTTTTTTTTTTATATTATGGGGTTTCTTGGTTCCCTGATTTGTTCTTTGGCTGGAAAGAACAGCAGCTTCAAAACAGCCCAGTGGCAAATACCTCGCCTAAACTATTCCTTGATGACCCCATAAATGATGCCTGTGTGTCAGGGGCTGAGCATTTTCTTGTTCTCTTGGAAGAGATGAAGGCTCTCAGGCTGAGGATGGATTTCAGAGCAGCACTTTCACCTCCAGGATGAATGTACCATTCCCTAAGTCACTGCAGTTTAGGGTGGAGATCACAGTCCTGTCCATTCTTGGCTGTCCTGGGAAAGTGTTTGTTATTTGGGACTCCTTCACATCCCTTCACTCTCCCCCAGCTTAAATCAAAGCCAGGTGTTAAAATTCTTGTTGCAGGACAGGTGGATCTGTAGCAGGAGAAGCATTTTTGGAGCTGCTTTTAGACAGTTAATAACTGTATGCATTGCATGAATCATAATTTATGAGCTGTGTTCTTTAATTTCACACAAATTCTGAGATTCTACCCTTTTTAAGGACCTTCTCCCCATCATCTACAACAGGAATCAGCAGCAGCAGCACCTCAGCTCCTGAGCCAGTCACTGAATATTGGATGTGGGCTTTGCCACAGCGAGCAATTAGCTGGAATGCCTGGAGTGGAGAGGGCTTCAGTGCCATCCCTGTGGTGTGTCTGTGATTTTCCTCCTCCTGTGCATATTTAAGAATCACAGATTTTCTTTTTATCTGCAAGTCACATCAAGCTCCAGCTGATGCTTGTGGCTTTAAATACCTGTAAAAAAGCATTTTATTTTGCCTTTTGTGTTCTGACAGCTGCCATAGGGGGTTTATTATTTCTTCTCGGATACACTTATTCTTTTACCTTGTATTCCCCAGGACTGTTGCAAATTAGCAAATCAGAAGTGTTGTTTTTATTTGGATAATATTGTACAAGTATCAGATTTTGCCTGACCTCAATTCCTTCCCTTCCTGCATTACATAACCTGGCAGCTCAGACTTCTGATTAATTCTTTGTAATTCCTCAAATGTGTCAGGACATATAGGTTACAATCATTTGACATATCTAAGTGTAACAGGTGAAACCACAGGAAAACTATTCTCCTGAAAATTGAAATGGTCTCCATTTTGCTATGTGGAATAAATACACCCTTTTTTTTTTTTTGACTTCTCACCTCCTCATGTCTTTGCAGTGCCATGAATTTTGATGTAATAAAATAGCCTTGTATTTGCACTAAAAATATTTGCATTAAAAATATTGGCCACATTGCAAAAGTCAATAATTTCAAAGTGTATTTTTTTGTCCCCTCAGAAGAGTTTGTGGGTTTGTTTTAAACCAACCATTTTTCAACAAGGATGTTATATCCACACGGAAATATAAAAGGATACAAACCCAGTCTGGCTGAAAGCTTTTGGGACATCTGAGCTTCTCTTAACATTTTGTAACATCATTTTTTAGGAGGGAGAGTCAGTCTGGGTTTTTTTGCCATTTTTCTTTTTTTCCCTAAGCTTTATTTCAGCTGGTTTTGGTCTTATTTTTCAGAGAGGGCTCATCATGCTGGGCAGAAGTGATAACAGGCTGATGAACATTGGACAGGCTCAGGGGAAACTGAGAAAAAAGGAAGTTCTTGAAGTGTGTGAGGTTTTGCCCTGGCTTTATTTTTTTTTTTATATAATTTTTATATTTTTTTGTTCTGCGGAGAAGAGCTTTCAGATGAGAAAAACTAGCAGCGATCCAGAAACATGTAGCTGTGTCCCTCTGGAAACTGGGAACTGCTGATTGCTACAAATCTGTTTAAGGCTGGAAAATCTGCAGCTGGTAGAAGCAGAGCTGGGCTGCCCCCGAGGCTCAAGGGGACCAAGGGACACATCCAGGTGTCGCTCAGCCCCTCTCCCTCTCTCACTGTGCTCTAGCCTGGAAATCCCTAAACCCCCTAAAATCAGCCCCATCACATAGGCAGACGTGGGACTGAGGACCTGAAGAAAAGCAGCAAAAATTTCATATTGCACCCGAAGGGAGCTTGACACAACATGAAGACAAACCACAAACAAATTGGTGTTGACTCAAATTCGTTTGTACAACCAAACAAAAGCCCATTTTTCATGATGACTGCCCATCCCCCTATTGTATTTGTGTTCCCCCCAGTTGAAGGAAGGAATGATGAATCTGACTCCATGTGCTCAGAAGGCAAATTTATTATTTTATGATACTATATTATATTAAAGAATGCTATAGTAAACTATCCTAAAGAGTACAGAAAGGATACAGACAGAAGGCTAAAAAGATAACAATGAAAACTCCTGACTCTTTCCAGAGTCCTGACGCAGCTTGGCTCCAATTGGCCAAAGAGTGAAAACAACTCCCAGCAGAATGCAATGGAACAATCACCTGTGGGTGAACAATCTCCAAACACATTCCACATGAGCAAAACAAAAGAAAGACAAATGAAATAAGAATTGTTCTCCTTTTTCTCTGAAGTCTCTCAGCTTCCCAGGAGAAAAATCCTGGGCGAAGGGATTTTTCAAAAAATGTGAATGCCACATCCCCCAGCTCTCCAAACACTGAAGTGTGGAGGGTTTGGGAGAGATGAACAGCTTTCAGCTGCTGGTGGGCGAGCTGCAGCCCAGAGCCTCCCATGAGGAGGTGATGTGAGGATAAACCAAGGGGAGGATAATGAAGCAAAAGGCACTGACCACAGGATGCTAATGTGAGCTGCTGCCATGGTGAGTGCTCCACATAGCCCCTTCCTGGGGCTGTCCTCACCACTGACTCTGAAGCTTTGGTGAGAAAAAAGCACTTTTTGAAAATTATTGCGCTTGCTCTGAGCGTAAAACGCTTGGAGTTTCAATGAATCAAAGGCAGAGAATTCAGCTTATCCCAGACATGGAGATCTCAATCCTTCAGAGAGATGAAACAGCACTAATGCTGAGTGGCTGTGTGCACTTCCAGTAATTACTAAAGAATAAAGTCTGATACCAGTGGTATAGAAATGTTAGGTTATGTAAAGCTTGCCTTGAATGAAGGGAATTTCGGGGAGAGAAGCATTCATGGCTTCATTTTCATTTGAAAAGTATTACTACTGGTAATGTAAATATGCTGTCTCTTCATTAAATAAAATAAAAAAGGTGCCATTTCCCTGGAAAGCCTTAACAAACCATCCCTACTCCCTGCCTGGCCACTCTCCAATTCTATGATTCTGAGTATAAATCAGGGGACTTGGACTCTGGATTCTTGCCTTATAATAAAAACCCTTCTATGTTTCCTTGACTGAATCATTAAATCTGTTAAAGTCTAGAAAAAACCTCCTGGCTCTGGATGCCATGAAACACTGACAAGTCTGCCAGTTTCCAAAGGTGCTCAATGCCAACAAACTGATTGAAATCAGTAAAGCCTGAAGATATTCATAAACCAGTAAAGGCAACGTGTGCCCAAAACCTGAGGCAGTCACAGATAGCAGGGAAATGTGAAAATGGATTCCTACACATGCAACTCAGCCTTGAGTAGAAGTGAACCAGGAGAGGTTTAGATTGAGTACTGGGGAACATTTCTTCACAGAAAGAGTTTTTAAGCCCTGGAACAGAGTGTTCAAGGGAGTGGTGGAGTTCCCATCCCTGGAGGGATTTAAAAGCCATGTGGATGTGGCACTTGGGTGTCACTGTCATATTTTCTGAAAAATCCTCTTTGCTCAGGATTCTTCTCCTGGGGAGCTGAGAAACCTCAGAGGAAAAAGAAAACAATAATTATCTCATTTGCTTCTCCTGTGTTTTGCTGGTTTGGAATGTGGTTTGGTGATTGTTTACCCACAGGTGGTTGTTTGATTGGTTTCATGTGAATTGTTTTTACTTAATGACCAATACCTGTGCAGCTGTGTTGGGGCTCTGGAGAGAGTAATGGGTTTTTAATTAGTATCTTGTTAAACCTTCTGTAAGTGTCCTTTCTCTATTCTTTAGTATAGTTTTAGTATAGTATTCTTTAATATAATATCATAAAATAAGAAATTAGCATTCCAAGAGCATGGAGTCAGATTCATGACTTCCTTCCCTCATCTGGGGACCCCAAAAATACTACACCTAAGGGGACAGGAATTAGGGGTGTTCATAGCAATGCTGGGGGAATGGTTGAGCTGGATGATCCTAGAAGGTTTTTCCAACCTAAATGATTCTGTGATTCTACAGAGGAGAAAGGGCTGAATTGGAAGAGGTGTCCTAACAGATGACTAATTCAGTATCCACCCAAAATGTCACCAATATTGTAGGTATCTTTTTATTACTGCGAATATTTGGCACTCTGGCACGCTCCCTTCAAGCACTTTTAATTCTCTTTGCATCCTCTGGATCTGAGGATCATCTCCACCTTCTGCATGGAGAATCAAGGTTTTAAAAGGTGAGACTGTGAGCCAGAAATAGATTTGGGCTGTCTGACATCTGCCTTCCTCATGGGACTGGAATAATAGATTAGCATCAGGGAGGGATTCCTTGCTGCTGCTTTATTTGTGCTTCTGCAGAGGTTTTTCTGCTGTCTCCCTGTCACTCAGCAGTGCTCAGGCATAAATTCCTCTCTGTGCCATTGCCAAGAGAGGAGCCTCTTGACACTTGGAGGTGTGAAAGTGGTGAGTGCAGTTTATTTGAATGCATGGCAGGGGGCCAGGCAGGTGGGTGGTTTGGCTGCAGCCAGAAGCTGCCAAACACACAGGGTGAGATGTCTTGGGAGGAAAATAGCTCTGAATCCTTCCTGTGTCAGGCTCATCCTCTTGGTTAAAGGTAGAAGATGTCCCTTCCCATAGCAGGGACATAAAATGATATTTACGGTTTATTCCACCCGAGCCATTCTGTGATTCTATGATTAAATATGAAATTTTAAACCATCTTTCCCCACCCCCAATACGCAAAGATGCAGAACAAAATTGAGAATTTTTCCACTATTTGTTACAAGAAAGAGAAATCCTGTAGCAGGATGGAGTTTCATTCTTTCTTTAATTCCTCTGATAGTTAGATTTAGTCATTCCTTTAGGACACTGGGGATGCTTTCTGAAGATGCCCATGACAGGCATTAAAGAGTTTATTATTTTTATTATTTTATCTTCTTCACATTGTAAGGAGTAGTAGAGAAGATGTCCAGAATGCCATGAAATCTCAGTGGTTTGAATTTTTTTTAAAAAGTAATATAAGAAAAATAGTGATTAAAAAAAAACCCTACAACAACAAGAAAACCTGCAACAAAAGAACAAAAAAAGGCAGAAAGCAGGGCTCCTGAATGAGTTACAAATTCAAAATGCTCAAAAGCGAGAGGGGAAATGACTCACCCCAAGGTCACACAACAGCTTAGGAGCAAGAGCAGTGAAAAAATGCAAAAATCCCAGTTAGTTGCCTTAGAGAGAAGGGACCCCCAGCATTCCTGGGAATCTCTGGAAGCAGCTGGGCAATGAAAGTGACTCTCCCTGCCTGTTTCCTTGGAGATGGAGAGCAATGTTTGCAGCAGCAAGCCTGAGAGAAGTTTCCTCCTTGTAAAGGGAGACAGGTATCCGTGGTGGGATCCATGGGAGCCAAAAGCCTGTCGTGCACAAAAAGATCTTCTTAAAACTAAATGTGTGGGACATGGGGAGAGGTTATTTCAGAGCAGGATGTAGGAAATCCAAACCTAAAGCCGACTCTTCCCTCAAAGCCTGCGCTTCCAAGCTGCAGGGAGTGAGGTACATTGAATATGCAGGAGCCTGGAAAGAGAAGGAGTTTGCCAAGTTACATAATGCAGTTGGATGTTCTTGCTCTGACTGTTGACCTGGATCAAATCTGCCACCAACTTGCTCGTGCAGAAGTCAGCAGCTGGTTCCTGTACTGGCCTGGGACACACTGTTCATAACATGCATTTTCCAGTGGAAAACTGTCACTGTCA
Organism: Fringilla coelebs; assembly: GCF_963513975.1. NCBI lineage: Eukaryota > Metazoa > Chordata > Aves > Passeriformes > Fringillidae > Fringilla > Fringilla coelebs. The sequence goes on from NC_140032.1 coordinate 3,776,420, forward strand.
TATTTTCTGGAAAAAATCCCTTCACCAGGATTTCTTCTCCTGGGAAGCTGAGAAGCCTCAGAGAAAAAGAATATTATCTCATTTGCTTCTCCCTGTTTTGCTCCTTTTGAATGTGGTTGGAGAATTGTTTATCCAACAGGTAGTTGTTTGATTGGTTTCATGTGAATTGTTTCTACTTAATGACCAATCACCATCCAGCTGTGTTGGGACTTTGAGGAGTCAGAGTTTTTAATTAATATCTTGTTGAACCTTTTGTAAGTATCCTTTCTCTATTCTTTAGTTTTAGTATAACATTCTTTAATATAATATATATAATAAAATAATAAATTAGCCTTCTAAGAACATGGAGTCAGATTCTCAATTCCTCCTTCATCCTGGGGACCCAGCAAATACCACAGAAAACTTACCAGGGATCTCAGAGGGAAAACATCCTTCTTCAGATTATACATGCAGATCTATTCACTAGAGCTAAAAATACTCCTTCTCATGCACCTCCGTGTAGTTTCGTGACTTTTGGCATTTTGTGCAAGTGTCTGTGCTTGTTCCAGGCTGTTCTGTGGAGGAGATTGTGTCTTCTGAGGTGCAGGAGTGGCAGGGAGGGATGTGAGACTCGGCAGGGCGGGTGAGCGCGCTGCCAGACACCCGCGCCGGGACGGGCTGCGAGCGCCGACACCTCTGCCTGCACTCCCCCCGTCAGAGATCCCTGCCCAGCTCCAGGGGGCTGTGGCCACGCACTCAGAAAAGCCTTTATAAAGCACTGCCTGACAGATTTGTGTGGTGTGCTGGCATCACTTTGCACTCAGCCAGCTCAGATTTATGGCTCAGCCCGAGAGCAGCCTCCCAGTTTATCCGAGCTGTCGGGTAACAGGACCCATCTCTTTTACAGGCAGCACCTTTTGGATCTTTCATTCTGATCTACTTTTTATTTGTTTATTTCCTTTATCATAGAATCTTGTCATTTTAAGGAATTATAAAATGGGTTGAATTGGAAGGGGACACAAAGCTCATCTCATTCCAAGTCCCTGCCATGGGTAGGGACAAATTCCACCATCCCAGGGTGCTCCAAGCCCCGTCCAGCCTGACCTTGGACACTGCCAGGGATCCAGGGGCAGCCACAGCTTCTCTGGGCACCCTGTGCCAGGGCCTCCCCACCCTCCCAGGGAAAGAATTTTTTCCTAATATCCCACCTAACTCTGCCCCCTGTTAATTGGAAGCCATTCCCCCTTGTCCCACCCCTCCATCCCTTGTCCCAAGTCCCTCTCCAGCTCTCTTGGACCCTGTTTAGGTACTGAAAGGCCAAATTAATTATTTTCTATTAATTTTCATTTGCAAAAATAGCTGTTTGTGTAGTCACTATTCTGGCAGGCTGGTCTAATTCTTTTCTGGTGTGAAATATTCATGCTTTGAAATGCTGGAAATCTGTGACTTCTCCACCTTCCCACTATCACCACAACTCAATTTCTTTCAGTCACCTCAGCTGTAGCAGCAACACTATTCTAAAATCTTTGCATTGAAGTCAAAGTCATTACTCATGCTTGCAGGCAGTCATAGCAACCCCAAAGAATCATTGTTGTGGATCAAAGGGCAAATGAATTTATGACAGCCAATTAAGGCACAATTAATAATTAAATGGTGATGTGAATTCTTAACATGAATATTGTTTTTTCTAGCAAGAATGCTGGCATCTGACTCCACATCTCAGTGGAGTCTGTGGCTAAGTATTAAATAACACAGCACACCAACAGAGTGGTGTCACTCCAACAGAGTTAATGAAATATTACACTGGAATCTTCTCCATGTTGCTCAGCTTCCAAATAAAGTGCAGAGATTTTAAGAGAATACATTAGATGTGAAAAATAAGTAACATATTTCTGCCTTGCTTTCAGTTTTGCTGCAGGCCCTGTCTCTGCAGAGATCTCTCTGCTGAACCTCTGCTGGATGGTTTGCCATAAACTTGCCAAAGGGTCATAAATTTAAACAAAGGAAGAAAAAAGAGGCAAAGTAAGAAGCTGCAATATGGTTAGACTTCCCTTCCTCAAGCTTTTAAGCGAGGAAGGGGGATCTGCTCCATCCCTGGGATTGTCCAAGGCCAGGCTGGATGGGGCTTGCAGCAACCTGGGCTAGTGGAAGGTGACCCTGCAGATGGCAAAGGCTGGAAAAAATGGGTTGTAAAGTCCTTCCTACCCAAACTATTCTGTGATACATCCAAGACAGAAATTGCAGGTGGATTTCTGGCTCTCACAGGAGGAGGGAGGGAGATAAACTGGCTTATAAAGCACAGCAAAGCTCCTGCAGCCCCAAGGGAAATGTGAACATTCCTGTTGCTGTAGTTGGGTCCCTGGACGCCAATGAATACAGAAGGCCCCAGAAGGGATTTGGGCAACGTCCTCTAACTGAGCTTTTCTCATGGGGATGGAGTGTTTGACCCTGGCTGGACACCAGGCACCCACCAAAGTCACTCTGCCACTGCCCTGCACAGCTGGCCAGGGGAGAGAAAATCTAACAAAGGGTTCATGGGTCAAGATAAGCACAGAGGGAGATCCCCCACCAAACACCATCACAGGGAAAGCAAATTCAGCTTCTGCACTGACCTGGGGCTGCAGGGCTGCTCCTCCTGGAACTGGCTCCATGGATATCGCAGCAGATTCCCACAGAAGCAATCCCTGTATCTCCTCACCCCCAAAACCTGGCCATACAAAGCCAATCCAGCAGGGAAACATCTACCAGGGACAGGGGTTTGGTTGTTTATTCCTCCCCAAAGCCTCACAGTTCAGAGGATCTGCAGTTATTTTATTATTCCTCTCTGCCCCCTGTTATTTCTTTAACAGCTTCTCCTTTAAATTTTTTTAAAATAACAGTTTCTCTTCATGCAACCAGTATGAAAACATCATTTTCTACCTCTACCCATGTGGTTAGGAAACCCTTATTTAAAATGCTTTCTCTCTCCCCACCTCCTTCCTGTACAAAAAGAACCCAAACAAATAAAAGAGGGATTTTTTTTTTTTAAGTTGGCAGCAGTTTTCAGAGCTCCCACTGTCATTTCTTTAAGATCTTCAACTTGTTTGTTTAGATGTTCATGTCTTTAGGCCTTTCTTCCTGCTTTTATTGCTGAAACCATGAGAGCTACTATTTGTTCCAGAAAATAGATTTATTATTTCTTCTCTACCCCAACTATGACTTTCCTTCCATTTAAAGTAAAAAACTCAATTTACTCTTCCAATATGCACTTTATCTCCTGTGACTTAGAGCCCCAAGCTGTGAAACAGCACATCTTTGGTGGGTTGTGACAATTGAAAATCAAGAGTAGAAGGCACTCTATAAAATTTAGGTGATGCATGCCCCAACCAGCTGCAATCTCATCAGTTCCAGGGTATGGCCTGATGATGGGAGGCAATAACAAAATGTTATAAAAACAAGGATAAATATGCATTTTGCATTACACCATATCAAACCTTGTCAGAAAGGAGCTGGCTGGGGAATTGGCAGATGATAGCAGTTATGTGGTGGGTATCTCAAATTTTAATGAGGCTTTCTCAGGTTTGGGGATGCATTTTCTGGAAGCACAGGGGGGGTGGGGGTTTGGGAGCCTGGCTGGGGAGTGTGAGAGGGGTCAGCCCTGCCACTGGCTCAGGCTGAAGGTGCCACTGTGCCAGCACAAGCCCAAAGTGACAGCTTGGGTTGGCAGGGAGCAGAGGCTGAGCACAAAGTGTTTGGGAAAAGGGGCACCTTCACTCACAGATGTGCACAAGACCAGAGATCATTTGTCCAAATGAAAACTTTACCCAAAGAGTACATTTATTTAGTGAAAAAATACTCCCATCAAATGCAATTTTTCTTTGTTTTCCCCAAGAAAATGACCAATAAAGAGTAATGCCAGAAGAATTCAGGAGACTCTGAGAAGGTGAATGCCCAGGATTGCTTCTTTCTATGTCATTTCAACAGACAAGCAGGAGGAATTTGAATCCAGACTCCCCACACCTCACCACAGAGCTCCAGACTCAGTGTGTTCTAAGGAAAGCAAAGGGTTGTTTTGTGTTTGTCACCAAAAATGCGTTTAGAAAACTTCATTTCTCTTCTACATCAGCCTGGAAAACACATTTTGAAACCTGAATTTTCCACAAAACACAATTCTGGACTACTTGCTATTCTGCTTCAGAGATCAGCATCTAAAATGGAGCAGTGGTCTTTTGATTACCTTCAGAGACCTGGTTCATCTGTATATGTAAAAAGGAAATTCAGGTCATTCAGTTGTAAATAGAAAGATGATTTCTGGCAGGCACTGAAATGCATGTGGGAATTTATTTATTTTCCACACTGAAAGAAGTTCTCCCTGCTAACCAGTCCTGCCCTGAACACAATCACAGCTGCCAACCATGCTGTTCTTTTGAGATACAATAAAGAGGAGTACAAAGAAGGATTGGTGATAAGAAAACCGGGAGGAAAAAAAGGCTTCTGTGCTGATTGCATTTAAAGATTTCTAAATTCAAAGCAAAACTGTTAAAAACTCACAATAAAAGAATTCTGCTTCTAATGAAAACTTAGTGGTGCACAACCACATCGACAAGGAGCGTATGGCAGATAATCTGAAATATTTCAGGAGCCCTATGAGTGTGTAGTACTACAGATTGTGATCTCAGAGTTTTGGAAGTTCCACTGGCTCCTGATAATCCTTATGATTTTTCTTTTCCACATGAGTTAAGATAAAACCCCAGCTTAGAGGAATAAACTTATTTTTTCCACCTGTTGGTTCTGGGGCAGCCTGGGCACTATTATAATTTTACAGTGCTGTGACTGTTTTCCATGCCTAGAGGGGATCAGAGTGAGAGGGAAATTGATAGAATATGAGGATGGTTAAACTGGGCATCTGCAAGACTGTTTCAGGGAAATATCCTGGTCTGCCAGCATTTTCTCCACACATTGAACAGCAAAAAGGACAAATCAAACATCTTTACCACCTGTCACAGATGTAGATAACTAGACATGAGGCAACAGAGACTTAAGCAGAGATGAGAACAAAAAAAAAAAAAAAAAAAAAAACCCAAAAAAACCCAAACCAAACCAAAAAAATTGATTCAGTCTAATCCATGACTGCAGACTCACCAGGACCTTCCCCATAAATAACCATGAGGTTGTTGGTTGTTTTCATTTCTTTTTCTGGAGTTTGACTCCACTCCCACAGGCCTGCATGTGTATTTCCCACAGTCTCTCAGTGGAAAAAAATCTGCTTTTAATGGGGATGTAAACTGGTAGAACCCAGCAGCCCCAGCTGTAATCAATTCAAGCTACCCAATGAGGAGACAGTGATGCAAGGAGCAGAATTCAGCCACTCCCATCCAGGAGAGCAGGGATGCCTTAGAAGGCTCTGAATAGGATGAGGAAGAGGTTCTATGTCTGCTTCTTTCTTTTTGTCTATTCATTTTCACTAGAAGAATAATGTATTTATATTCTATTGGCTTTGCCTGCACCCAAAGCACACGTGGGTAAGGGGCTGTTTTCTGTCTCATATTTGCTGCTAAAAATTTATAATCGACTCTACTATTTCAGCATTTTCTCCCTCTGCATTTTGATCCCTGAATCTAAGGAAATTAGGACCATAGGGCTGAAAATATCAGCAACTGCTGTTGATTTTTCTCCCTCTTAAAGATGTCTTAAACCTCATAACAGACCACATTCAGTAGGCAAATATAGTTTCAAAAGAGCCTGGCTGAGACAACCATTCAGTACTATCCTATAAGTGAATCCCTATCTTAAAAGTAAATAAAACTGCATTAAGGCTGGGGAGAAGGAAGAGGAGCTTAAGTTAAGAAGGATTTTAAAGCTGTTTCTTCTTTGAAGTAGTTTTATTGCAAATCATCTCACAGTGTAAAACTCAGCATTAAAACTCATGTCTTCTTCCCAGATCAGCAGTGTTGGGTTCACCCAGACTTTGTGGAATCCAAAAGCAGACTTTGTACATCGCTGAAGTATTGCTGCGTGATGGGAAGCTTCATAATCCATGGATGGTATTAGCTGATTCTCTCAGGTCAGGCTGCATGAGAGGTTTGGGAAATCATTGAATTTGGAGTGAGCTTAGCACATGTTGGTTCCCATCATGGACTGGCTTTGGAGAAGCTGCTGCACTGTGGTTTTGAAGGACTGGTGTTACTCCACCATGAAAATATTTAAAAATGGGCCAAATATTTCACCCCATAGAACTGTTCTTACATTACTTGGTGTTTTAGGTTGGAAATGGGTGTGGGTATTCTATTTCCATCTGTCAAAGGCGGGGCAGTTATCTTCTGTTCATTGGGCAGTTTTTTCTTTATCTCTTCCACAGCCAATCCTCCCTCCAGGACATCTCTGCTGTTCATGGGCCATTAATTATTAATTATCTTCTGTTCATGGCCAGTGAGTGTCCCTGCAGGGCTGATCAAATTCCATCATCCCATGGGGAGATGCTCTGCCCAGGGGAGGAGCCAAGCATTCCTACCTGGATACAATCTGAGGGTTGGAACAGCACAGCAGCCTTTGCCCCCTGCATTCCCAGAGGAGCAGCTTTCTCCTGCCCTGCATTCCCAGAGGGAGAGCAGGCCCATCTCCAGCAGCCCTGGAGCTGCAGAGGAAAACTCCCCCCTTGTGCAGGATCCTGCTGCAGCAGAGCCACAGCTGGCACTGCAGGAGGGCTGAGCCCCCCTGGGATGGGGCTGTGCCCCCACCCTGACACACAGGGGACAGGGACTGCTCTGACTCTGGCAGTGATTTGTTTTCTTTTGTTTGTACTATTGCATTTGTATTTTTAATTTTCCCTAATAAAGGAAATTATTATTCCTATTCCTATTTTCCATATCTTTGCCTGAGAGCCCCTTAATTTCAAAATTATAATAATTCAGAGGGAGGGGGTTTACATTTTCCATTTCAACGAAGGCTCCTGCCTTCCTTAGCAGACACCTGTCTTCAACCCAAGACACTTAGCAATGAAGCAGTGACCACAGAGCATTCCAGAAAGCCCCAGCTGCAGAGGAACCATGGAAAAATGGTTATTCCATTAGCAAGGCCACCTTTAGAGGGCTGGTGGCAGTGCCAGGACCCGAGTGCTGAAATCTGAGTGCCATTTCCTCTTCTGAGCAAGTGCAAGGAATCCTCGCCGATTCTTCATCAAAAGTGGAGCTTTAATTGAATTTCTCTGCTCGTTCTCAGCAGGATGATGGTTTGCAATTGTCCTGTAGCTGCATGCCTGACTGCAGCTCTGCTTTATCTCACACACTGTGATTATGAAAACTGGCTGTACAGTGAATCATGCTGTGATTTACTTTGAAGAGGTCAGCTTAAAAAAATTCCCTGAGAGGAATTTTATTAGATGCAAATAGCACCAGGACTGAATTAAAATGCAGCCTCAGTAGTCTTATATCCATTTCATCAATATCATTATATTCCTCCCTCTGTTCCACTGTTATAAACTGATTGGAGGTGTTTTTTTCTTTAAAGTGGACGGGTCAAAAGAAGTTGTCTACAAACACAAGGTCAACTGTGCTCCACTGAAAATTATAATAAATAGCTGCAAAGCCCCAGTTACACTCTGTGATAAGTGGTTGGAGGGTGTAATGGAAGGGCAGATGTGGAAAGTATCATTTAGTAATCACTCAGCCCAAAGGTTTGCTGCATCTTTACAACAGTCATGAAATGATGAGGCCACTGGATAATGAAATAACCACTTCCCTCTTCATCTGAGCCAGATCTTCCTAAAGCCTGTGCCTGCATGTCCTTTTTGGCTGAATAGAATAAATCATAAGTACTGATGTAACACATGGTACAGAATTAGTGTTCAGTGCTCCACTGGCACCTGATTTCATCACCCACCTTCTGCATGAGGACAAGGCCCTGAACTAGAACCCTTGGATCAATCCTGTGGAGCCTGTGTAGGCTGGGAGATCTTGTGGAGAAAGAAATTCCCTGTGAGGGTGGGGAGGCCCTGGCACAGGGTGCCCAGAGCAGCTGTGGCTGCCTCTGGATCCCTGGAAGTGTCCAAGGCCAGGCTGGACAGGGCTTGGAGACACCTGGGCTAGTGGAAGGCGTCCCTGGGAGTGGGACTGGATGATCTTAGGGGTCCCTTCCAACCCCAAACCAATATTCTATGAATATTTGTGTTTGATTTGAATATAGTATTGGAATCCCTCTCTAATGTCCAGAGTAGCCAGGAAAGATGATTATTTTTCTGTGTTACCTCATAGGAAAGGAATAAAGGATGCAGAAAACAGTTCAGCAGGTTTGTCAGTAAATTTGTTTTTCTGTACCAGGAATGGATGCCTTTTACCCATCTACATATGCTCTTAATAACACAATTTCCTTTATTATTACTAAGGACGCTGCAGAGCTATTAAATGACTAAAACTTCACTGCATTTTTGCCTGGATTTCCGTCTTTAATCATGTCACTCCAAAATAGTTTATGGAAATCCAAGACTGGCTTGGAGCATGCATTAATCTCTCCTTCCTGAGGTGGAGATGGGCGGTGGAAATGCCACATTTATGGTGTGGCAGAGCACTCTGGCAATCTCCCCATGAATCTGGCAGTGAGCATGGACACACCTGGCAGGAGGGCAGAATTAGGGAGTATTTTGAAGATAGGTGCATTTCTGCTCTGGAAGAAGCAGTGTTGACACTGTATTCAGTGAGTAAATGTAGGAATTCAGGACATCCCTCTGGCTGTCCTGGATTGCCTGAGCCCCTGCCAGGAGGATCAGAGAACTTAGCACAGAGCCCAAGACACCTGTGACTTTGATTATGACCCATGGAAAAAGTTACCAACCTTATCTGAGGATCTGCAAGCCACAAAAGTCTAAGTAGAATAATAATTAGTTTGTCACAGGGTGAAAAATAGATTTTTGGGGGTTTTTAGAATGGGGGTTCAGGGGGTAAGATGGAGGAATCTGGGCATGTTCTGTCTTTCTCCTTCTTCTTGGCCTCCATCTTCTGCTGTGATGGTGGCACTTTGGATTGGTTTAGAGTAGAAGCTCGCTGTCTAACACAGGTGACAGGTATTGGGAGGTTATGGTAAATATTGTACACGTAGTTTTTAGTATAAAAAGATAACACCACCCTGGGGGCAGGCAGAGTGCCTCTGTCTGTCCTGCTGGACAGACCTCAGCAGGCAAGAGGAAGAATTTTATAGATAAGAAACAATAAACATCCTTGAGACTGAGAACTGAAGAGTTCAGACTCCTTCTTCAACCGTCAGGCTGGGAAAGGAGACTTTCTAACACATCTCAGGGTCACTGTGAGCAGCAGAAGCCCTGAGAAGTAAATATTTCACACACAGGCATTTGGGCATAGCTCTACACATACCTGACAAGGATTGTACATAGTCCTGTGCCACCAACATGCAGAAACTACTTAGGTATCTGCTAAAAGGATAAAAAGAAATAGAGTTTAAAAGAATATAAAAATAATTGTATTTTTTTAATTCTACCTGTTTCTGTTTCTTGAATTATCCATCTTCTGACCTCTTCAGAAAACACTATTTGTATCTACAGCTTAATATTTTCTATGGCTCATTAGCCAACTTTTGATTGTAATGATTCTTTATTCAAAGAGCCAGTGGAGCTCAAAGACATCATGTTACATGCCTAAAATCACTTTTTAGATGACTGTGAGTTGCAAAATTAAGCTCCTAATGAGGTCGTTATAAATTTCTAAGTTGATTTTCAAAATTCTGCTGCTACAGTTGTCAGTGAGAATGGGAATTGTTGAAAAGAAAATACCATAGTGATTTAAAAGCACTTGAAATTAAAATATTCATGCAATCTTTCCCTGATACTGGCCCAATTTAGAATGAAGAGGCCCCAGCTCTCAATTTATTTTTCTTTTACAATGCCAAAGCTGATGTAATTCAAGGTATATGATTAATTGGTTTTAGCTTTGTTAAAACCTGTACTAAAACACAGTTTTATGTCAGAAAGGCAGCACTAAAAGTCAGGGAAACATTGTCATTTGAACCCCTCTAAAGATATAATTGTGTATCATCTGCATAAAATTAGAAGCAGGTACACTCTCAGGCAACAAAGAGGTAACACTAAAAAATTCAGTAAAACAGAAGTCTGAGATACACAGAGCACTTCCAGAAGATAATTAATCATCCTGGGACACCATAAAGACAAATTAAATGGAGTATCTGATATAGCATGTTGAGAAAAGTTCATTTGTGAATTTTCCCGAATGACTTAAAAAAAACTGTGAACAGCCAAGAACTGAGGTGATGGATCAAAAAAGATGCTACAGGAAATTGGAGGTGAGGAGAGAAATTGCCCCTGTTAGAATGTAAACTCAAAGGTCTGTGCTTCATTCCCTGGGAAGCATCCACAGGATGCCAGTCCCTGGTACTGGCACCTGTTCCAGCTGTGGGGAGAAATTTGGGATTTGTGCCTAAGCAAAAAGGGTCCAGCTCTTACCATCATATTGGTTCTTTCCATTTTCCAACTCATTATTCTCTTTCTTGACCCAAAGTCCATTCATATCCAGGGGAAGTTTTCCAGCAATGAGTTTATGTCCTAATTTATCCATTCCCTAGAAAGTGAGTCAGGAGCTACCTGACTGCTGTAAAATCAGCATTCAGAAATATTCATTTAGACTCAGAATAGTTGTTCAGTTCTTGTTTTGTACTGAACTCTGTACAATCAGCTATTTGCCCAATGTTCAGTTCTGCACCTGTATTCTTACATGCACAATATTATACTATTGTTATTTTTCGTCTCTTATTCAACATCCTCCTATGAGACATCATTGATTTTTTTGTTTCTTTTTTTTTTTTAAGAGAACCATCATTTCTCAAGAAATCTTATTTTTCTCTTTGCCCAGCATTTTGCAGTCATTGGTTTTTCAAACAGAACAAAAAGCACACCAGTATTTTTGCCTATTGTCTTCTTTATTTTTCCCCATCTTTCTTTTCCCCATGGCTTTTAATAGATAATGGGGAAGGAAAATGAAAACCTGAATACATATTATTTGGTCAATAAACAAAATGAGAGTTCCAAAAAAATTATGATCATTTCTTTTTGAATCATCCCCACTTTGATATTTCAGACATCTATTCAGGGAAGAAGAATGCCATGTCTCATTCAGAAAAAGAAAAAAATACCCCTTAAATCTAAATAAATAGTGCATGAACACGTCATGAGCTGGAATGGGTTCACTTAAATTAGTATTGAACAATTCCAGACAAGAAATAAGCATGCAAGAAATTCAGTGTGATTTGCAAATTATTTGAGAACAGGAAAAGAGCAGCCAAATACATGGGATAACTGATTAATTGTAATTAGAATGTGGGTCCCTGGTCATGCATAGCAAATTTCCCACTGATTTGATTTCACTGAAAATAGGGTTTGGTCCCTGTTAATGAAATCTCTCCTCAAGTCAATTGATTTTTACTTCTCCTAAGGAAAATATTTGGTTCAGTTCAGCAATAAAAACTGTCCCCATTACCTAAAAAGCTTCATAAAAATGACTCATTATTTCTGTAAAAAGTGAGAAAAAGAGATGCTTCTACAGGACCTGTTGCTGTCTGACAAAAGTATATGGATTTTTGGTAGCATAACACAAATGATCATGGCAGAAGCAAATGCCCCAAATAAATTCATATTGATGGAAAATAGAAGTTTTGCATCATCATACTCAAGGGTGTGTGTTTATAACAATCACTTTCTCCATTGGAGCAGCAAACCAGAACAGAAGTGGATGTTTCAAGAAAATCCATTTCTTTTCTGCTTGGCTTGATAGGTGGATCAGCTGCCAGAGCAGGTGATCTTCAGTGTGGCAATTGTAAAGTAGTAAAGAAAAGAAACTAACCTGAATGTACCAAAATAGCTCCAAAATTCAGATATTTCCATTTGAATTATCTCATTCACAGGTATTTTCACCTTCTTTGTTTCATTGATGAATAAGTCATACAAGAGTTTTGCCAGGAATTTGGGGGTGCACGAGGTTAAATAAGACCCACACAGGTCAGAGAGAAGGAGTACTGGAAATTTCTAATGTTAAATCTGAGATTAAAAATTACTTTTGCTTCCTAACTGTGAGCAAATGGAAATTAAATCAGCAGAAACAAGCCAAAGGAAATGCTGCTTGGTTGAAAGCAGTAAGTTACTCATTTTCCAGCTTTAAAAATGATTTTTTTTTTTTTTTGGTAACAAATTGGAGGCAGAATATTTCTTCAATTTTGGATCAAGGAATTAACAACCTGAAGATATATTAATTGTCCACATGTTATGAGATAATTATTGAGGCACAGGAATCATCCAGGCCACGATCATTTCAGGAGGCTGACACAGTTTAACTTGATGATTTGCAGAGGCAAAGAGGCAGAACCCAGATCTGGGGCACTTTGAGTTCTTACAAGCACAAAAGGGGAAAAGTGAATTAAAACCCCAAATTTTCTCAGAGAATTTGGAAGAGGCAAAAGATTTTGTGAAAAGTGAAGTGCACTGAAGCAATATAGTGCAAGGAACAATATTGCAAAGCTCTGATGAGTGTCACAGACAGTCAGGCTTGTAGTAAATAAATGTTATTAGGCTGCCACAATTACAGCATCTTCCTGTTTGCAGGCTGGTTGAGCCATCTGGCATGGGCATCCAGATAAAAGTTATGCAATTATTAAAACAAGCTAAATTAAATTAACTTAAATTAATCACAGTGTAGGAAAATAACTGGCCAGAAGCATTGAATCACAGTTGTTTTGAACATTATGACCTATTTTTCTGTTTTTCCTGGGCTTTCTCTAATTATGAGATAACATGTTCTCTTTGAAACCAGTGGCAAAAGTCCAGCTGAGTGAAAAGAAAGATGTGCACAGGGTAACATCTCCCTTGTACTCTACCAGTGTGACATGCACAATAAACAACATGCACCTAATGAGTGGCACAGATGGGGTTTTTTTTCAATTTCTCTATTTAGGATGTGAAGACATCACATTGCAGCAAATTGTTTCCCAAGCTTTTTTTGGAAAATCCAAAAGACTTTTTTGTTCCCCTAAAGTTCTTCAAAGAGTTCATAACTAGGTGGTTTTTACTTAGATGTTTCCAAGATGGTTGTTTAAAGGCTTTATTTGCCACAAATTTAGGGGGTTTGTTACAAATTCAGCCAATGTTTTGGTGACAATGTGCTTAAAAAACAGTGTAAAATATGACTAAGTGCAAATGGCTTGGCTTAAAGTGCTGAAGAAATTGGGAAGGCATTCAATTAACAGCCTCCTAGAGCTGCTGGGAGTAAGAGCAGTTGAGAAGGAGAGTCTCAAGAGGGAGAATCCTGAAGAATTTCTTTCTGTATTTACCAAACGTGCTTGCTGGTACAGAGAGGGAGAAGCCAGCATCTTGCCTGCTGCTTTCTCAGGAGCAGCCTGGCTCCAGGTTTAGGGACATGCTTGTGTCCTGCTGGTCCAGGTTTAGGGACATACTCATGTCCTGGCTCCAGGTGCTCATGTCCAGGCTCCAGGTTTAGGGACATTCTCCTGTCATGGCTCCAGGTTTAGGGACGTGCTCATATCCTGGATCCAGGTTTAGGGACATTCTCCTGTCCTGGCTCCAGATTTAGGGAGATGCTCCTGTCCAGGCTCCAGGTTTAGGGACATTCTCCTGTCCTGGCTCCAGGTTTAGGGAGATGCTCATGTCCTGCTGATCCAGGTTTAGGGAGACGCTCATGTCCTGCTGATCCAGGTTTAGGGAGATGCTCATGTCCTGCTGATCCAGGTTTAGGATGTGTTTTCCACACGTGAAGATCCTGGTAGGTGCCTGAATCCCAGCACTGAGGACAGAAGGAGAGCAGCTTCCACAGCTTGAGTCATGAGCACCCCCCAGCTTTTCTTCAGTGGCTCCAAATGCTTTCCTGCATCCTAAAACCCAGTAACAGCCACCCAGCAGGGATGTGCAGACCCTCCTACAGCACAGGCAGAAGCTCCAGCTCAGTTCTGTTTGGCTTTCAGCTTTTTTCTTCTGTTTTGCCCTTTTCCCCAATTACATCAGCTTTAGGTAAAGCCTTTTACAGAAGTTCTTCCAATCTATACCTGCACTGCATAAAGAGCAGCTTCAACCAGTTCAATGCATTGGATTGGAATCCCCACTGCAGATAAGCTGTGCTATTTATTTTTGGGTTTATGCACCTGATGTAATATCTCCCCATAGGCAGAACCACATCTGGTGTCTTGAAGGGGATTTTGGGGGCCTCAGGGAAAATCTGTACTAGATATTGACATGTCTTTTGTTCAGAAGTATTCAGGGAGGAGGTGGAAATTGGTTTAAAACAAATCATGTCTTGTGAGTGGGGTCTGTACTTCTCAGGATAAAGGCCAGGAGTATGCCCAGGGAAGATGGAAAGAGCCTCATCCACCCAGATTTCTGAAAGGCCTTTGAGATGGTCCCACATGACATTCTTCTGTCCAAATTGGAGAGAACCCAAATTTGACGTATGGAGTGCTAAGGGGATAAAGAAGTGGCTCCTGGGACTCATCCAGAGAGCTGCAGTCAGGGGATCTGATGCCTCAGGTTTTGGCTTTTATATTTTTCAGATTCTGTGCTGCTTTAGTGTGTACTTCTGGGCTTCATATGAGGGGATGGTGATTCCTTCTCTAGCTGGGGACCAAGGAAAAATGATCCAAATCTCAGCCCAAGAGCAAAATCAATGTGGAGACTGAAGAGAGAAAAACAAGCAGGGTGGGACTGCATGGGCTGGAGCTGGAATTGGACAACTAACTCCAAGATGCAAATGGAGCAGAACTTATAAAAGTAAGAGATCCTGTGACCAGTTATGTATTTTGTGCCCATTTTGGGTTTACCTGGGGGTGCAGCCCTGGCTGGTCTCTCGTGCTGCCCAAGGTGGATCCACTGATGCCTTCTAATAAACCCCTGCTTTATTCTTTAACTCTGTCCAACTCTGTTCTAGGTCAGCCTGCACAGGGCATCAGATCCATGTCCAGGTGGAAGCCAGGAAGGAGGGATGTCCCTCAGAGCTCTGCCTTGGGACCAGGGCTCTTTATCAGAGACACAGAGAGTGGAATTGAGGGCACCCTTGGTGACACAAAGGTGAGGGGTGCAAGAAAAGAGCACAGACATCCAGGGGGACCTGGACAAGCTTGGGAAGTGGGCCCAGGAAAACTTCATAGGCAAGACAAGAAGCTGCACCTGGGTCAGGGTGATCCCAGCTCTGGGAAAGTCCTGGACCTGTTAGAGAGGGTCCAGAGGAGATGCCCCAAGGGCTGGAGCCCCTCTGCTCTGGAGCCAGGCTGGGAGAGCTGGGGGTGCTCATCTGGAGAAGGGAAGGCTCATGGGGGGATTTCAAAGCCCCTTCCAGGGCCTGAAGGGGCTCCAGGAGAGCTGGAGAGGGACTGGGGACAAGGGATGGAGGGGCAGGACACAGGCAATGTTGGCTTTTCACTGCCAGAGAGCAGGGACAGATGGGATTTTGTGAAGGAATTCTTCCCTGTGAGGGTAGTGGGGCCTTGGAACAGGTTTCCCAGGGAAGCTGTGGCTGCCCCAACCCTGGAAGTGTCTGAGGCCAGCTTGGACAAAGTTTGGAAGGTGGACTGGTCTGTGGAATGTGCCTCTGTTGATGGCAGGAGTTGGAACACAATGGTCTTTGGGGTGTCTTTCCACCCAAACCACTCTGGAATTGCACCGTTCTGTATTTTTCGCTGGGAAGGCTTTTAACTTTCTCAAACAGGAACTGTAAAAATGCAGTCAGATGAAGGTTCTGTTTAGAAATCAAGCCTAAACTTGCTGTTCATCACCTACCTAACAAAATTAAATTGCAGAGGTGTAACAGTTGTAGAGGAACCCAGCTGTGATACGTGACTTGGACCACCATGAAGTATAACGTTAGACAGAGGGGATTCTGTAGCTGTAATTAGATTTCAAGCATAAGGAGCTGCAATTTTATGAATTTCTTCCCCTTCCAAATTGTAGAAAAACCCTTTGGAGTAAAGCTGATTATCAACATACCCGTCTACAGAAATGAAAATGAATAAATTACTTGCCCAAAATGACAGAAGCCTTTACAAAAGGAATCCTATCTGTAATAGCATTGTTATTACCATCATAATTGCTACAATAATTTTTCTTTTACAATCTCATAAGTCTGTTTCTCATATGGGCATTTAATTCAGATTCTCTTTCAATTAAATATCATCCTTATGTCTAGGCCTCAGTAGATTTGCCTAAAATATTTTCTAAGTTAAGTTCTTTCTTTCTGAGCATGTAATTGATCCATGGTTATCTGTCAAGGAGAGGGATCAGGAGTCTGGAGGTGTGATCTTCCTTGGCCTTTTTGTTTGGGATTTCTGAACTTTAGCAAAGCACCACAAAAAAAAACCACAACAACAAAAACAAGCAGTACATTGGCCCTCACATTTCTTCCTTGAGTCACTGAGTTTTACAAAGGCATGGACTAAATGCAAGCTTAACTCATTTTTTTTTTCCACAAACAAGGTTTCAGATCTTCAGCTGGAAGTCCTTAGAAGTGCTAATTATTTTTATTCCAGCATCTCTGTATAAATGATCCTGCTGAACAATCAAACACTGCAGTCTCTTATTTTTTTTTTTTAATCTGGTTTGCTCCACTAGGATTGAAGTTATTTTAAAATACACATGAAAGACAGCAGTTATCAGCAAAAGCCTTAGAGATTCCTCTTGACAGTGAGGAGCAGAGGGTTAAAGTCAGCTATTTGGAAATGCCTGCCTAAAAAACACCCAGCAGACACTCAAGTGCCTGGGTGTGTGTACCAGGGAGAGCCATCTGCATTTGTCAGCTAATAAACCCCTGCACAAATACCTGATTTATATGCATACCTCGAGGTTTGGACACACAAAAAGTGGCAAGGGCAAATCCCTGGGAACAACTGCATTTGCCTCACTTGGAAAATGTGGATCTCTCTGTATATCTTGAGAAAGAGCCCATCTTCCTCTTTCCCCCTGAGTGATTAATGCTGTAATGACCACGTTAGACAGGAAGCACAGAGAAACCAGGTGAACATTTAAAAGGGGGCAAGAGAGAGAGAGGAGTTCCCATCAGATGATTAATCAGACAAATGGGTTATTTGGAGAGAACTGTTTGCATGCAGCTGAGTTTTCTAAGATGTAATGAAGTAATTGCATTATGAAAATAATCAGCTGCTCTGCATTCTGATCATTAGATGCTGATGATATAATTGTGGTATAATGAAAAGCAGTCTGGTGATTATTCCATAGAGAAGTTCTCTGCAGATAATATTCAAATTTACTTTATTTTGGCATCTTTTCAAAGGAGCTGGAAGTACAATATAAACAGCTGGGTGGTGAGGTAATGTTGTTAGAACTTCTGAAATATGTCCCCTTTTTAAACTATAATCTTGAAAAAGTTCTTTGAGCTTATCTGCATAATGCCAACTGAACTTGTTTGTGTTTTATGGCAGCTCATTAAATAACTTTGTTCTTTATTTCCATTGGGAACCAGCAGTTGTTTTTTGGGTTTTTTTTTTCCTCTGAATAATTAATTAGAAAACATCCTGAAGCCATACAGAACCAATTCTCTTATATCCTGAATTATATTTTACCACTTACTCTCTTCTTCTGATACACTGTGATAAACCCCAACACCATGTGTGACAGGTGACTGACATTTATGGCCCTTTGCAGTGTACAACACCAGTCTGATCTTCCTCCAGATGTAATTTCACTCCTGTTTGAAAGCCAGGACACTGAATTTTCTCAAGTTAATCATTGATCTCCAAAGCAGGCACCTGGTATCTAAATTGGGGTTGCCTTCCCAATTTTTTGACACAAGTCAAGCCATTGGGCTTTGATGGGACAAACAGCTCTAAGCAGAAATCTGCTTTCTTCCTGAATATCTGGCAAGTTGTGAGGAAATTAATCTCCTGGCCAAATAAGAAATCCAAGTTGTTTTGCTGTCTTGTTAAAAGTTGTGTATTTTTCTGCTATCACCACTGTATTTGAATGCACCTTGAACAGTAAAATGTAGTTTTATGCTCTGCTGGCTATATTGCTTGCAGGGAAATGTCTGGGCTACAGCATGGGCTAATCTTTGACTGGTAACAAGCTCTTTGTTTTCTACTCACAGTTTCTTCATTATCCTTCCCCAGACAAATGTGTAACTGCAGCCCTGTTTGATGGGGAATAGTGGTGAGAAAGCAGAGTTGAACATCCTGCTACTCAGTAAGACCCATTAGTTTCCCTGTGTTATAAACAAGCATTTCCAACCTCAGAATTTCCCAGCTGATTTAAATCCCCTCCCTGCCTTTCTATCCATGATACACATGGCTGTTTTTTGAATTTGTTCTCTAATGCAAAGAGAAAAAATTGCCAATTCAGTGTGGTGTGAAGCCAGCCAAGTCTAGTAGCAGGAATGGATAGACGGGGTGCAAATGGAAATAGTGAATGCTGAACAGGGGATCCTGAGATCTTGACCTCAAATATCCTCCTGCTGTATTGAAAATATGCTAAATACAAAGTTCTTGAGTTGAGGTTGAGTTCTTAAAGAACTTTTTTTTTTGTAGTTACAGCCTTGCATAGCCAAGCCTGCACTGTTTGGGAGGTCACTGTGCTCTCTGGGTCAGTTTGTGCTTGTTCCACTTAGACCTGATGTAAAACCAGAGTAATCAAACGATTGTAGCTCTTAGTGCACAAAAACAGCTCCATCTTCTCTCCTTCTCAGGGCTTCAAAAAATATGTTCACAACTTCACTACCACTCCTGTGATGTGCTGAATCAAGTAAGAAGGCTGGAATAAAATGCTCTGTTTCATTTTATGATGTTTTAACAGGGGAAGTAGAAGCCCACACCTCTCATTGACTCTAATTAGAACAGTACATAATTGGCAGGGCTGAAAGTAAAGCACTAAAAAACCCCACAGATGTTTCTTGTTGTCTCAGAAATCTAAAAGAAGGGGGGGAAAAAAGGCAGGAGCAGAACTTGTAAGGGATCTGTAAGCTTTTGAAAGGTGCTTAGCTGCCTAATTCTAAATTGGCTTAGTAAAACTTAAGCACCTGTACCTTAAAGCTATACATACATATATTTCTCTCCACAATTACCTAAGACAATAACTCAATTTTAGACCTTTAGAGCCAGAATTCCATTTCCTGCTTTAACTACTAAGTGCCTCTGCCAGGTGGAAAGAGGTAGAAAAAGCCAACAGGACAGAAAAATATTTCTGTGCTCCAGCCTTTGCATTTCAGCCAACACAGGGAACTTCTTTAGAGTCCAAATGCACTAAAGTTGGAGTTGATATATCTTAGTCTATTGGCCTGTGGAGTTGATTGCTGACTTGCTTTTCCTGCCTTTCCTGCTGCAAGGGTCTCCAAATGGCATTGTTACTGTAAAGTGCTGTAACAAGGAGTAACGACCGTGACTCCCTCCTCATTACCTTTCTTTACAGGGAGCTGGATTTTTCATGTAACTGCAAGGTAAGTTTCTCAGATGTTGCTTTTTCAGTGCTTTTTATTTTACTGCAGTAATCAAAGAGAAAAATCATTTCTTTGACACGTTATGTGAATCCAACAGAGAAATGCCTGAGGGAGACTTTGGGAATTGCTGGCTGTGTATTCTACTGGCAGCAGACGGGAAGGATGGGGATGATTCCTGCACTTTTGATGGGTTGTGCTGTCTCCAGATATTGCAGACTCATTGAGGCTGTAGAACTTCCACCTGGAACTTGTAAAAATGTTGGGGGCAAGCAGCATTTCTGTCTAAAGTTTACCACATTGAAGCATGTACTGAATTAACTTCTTTTGTTTCCTCTTTAAATGCTGACAGGGAGAAAATCACTGGATATACCTTCAGGAGTTTTTTTTCCTCACTACCACCCTCCAGTCTATCTAGGACACAAATGGAAACTCTGGAATTGTAGATAAAAAGAATCATTTTTTGTAGCTTTTCACTGGTGTATAAATTGATTTATTAACTAATATGAAGTAAAAGACTATTTCATCACTTTCACTGGGTATTGACATAATCTTTACATTGAACAACAGAAGGAAATCTTTGGATGTCCAATCATGGATACAAATGTGGTGGGGGAAAAGTCCTGGGAAATGTAAGTGCTGCTGACAGGATGTGATAAAAACAGGTTATACCTCTGTCACTGATTACACCTGCAAGAAGAGTCCTCAGAGAAACTATAGCAGAGCATCTCTATTTTAAGTATTTTAAGACCAGAGCTCTGCTAACAGCTATGCTTGGCTCTGTTATTATTACATGTACTCCTGGGGCAGCACAGCTGATAATATTAAAAATAATAGTCAAAAATATTAAAAATTCAAAACCTACACATCAGCCAAGCTATTTTCTCCTTTGTCACATGCCCACTGTGCTAAGCAAGTCACAGGTATAGTTAAAGAAAGAAATCCTACCCATTCTTACTCCTAATTCACACAGTTTAAACATTCTGCAGAGCAGGGTGTTGGTAACAGATGGATTGTTACAGTGTGTGCCATGAATACCTAGGAAGAATGGAAAGTATTTTGTATCAATATTGTGATTGGGAAATAAAAATCCTTGTGAAAACTCATTCCTGTGAGTAAGCAGAATAGTCTGGTGGTGTAAACTGATGGAGTGGTGGGGAACAGCAAAATAATCATCCCCTGTAGTGGAATAACTACATCCAACAAATCCATTTCCATAGGCAGGCAATTCTGATTTGTAAATAGCACACAACCTAAATTAAGGGAAATATTAATGGCTCACAGATCAAAACTTTAGAGAGGAGATTTTTAGCACTTGGTGTACTTTTGCAGCCAATCTAAATAAGGTGTTGGGGGAAGTTTTGAATGACCTTAAATTAAGATAGATTAGTCTGAACTGCAAGGGCTTCCCTTAAACTTTCTCATAATGCATCATGCATGTCCTTGGTCTCTGCCATAATGTTATCATTTTCTCTGATAATTGTAACCAACTTCTGTGTAGTGAGACTCCCTATCTACAAAGCATCGTGTTTCACACCTCATTTGATGCTCTCCTGCTAAAGCAGTTTTCTGCTGCAATTGGATTGTCATTGCATGTCCCACCCATACTGAGCATGGTGTGTTGTGGCCCATTCCCTCCTTTCCCCAGCCCTAATTGAAAAGCACCCAATTTTTACTGCTTCTAATGCACACATTGCTCAGAACTGAAACATTTTGCTGAAGGCCAACTTTTGGTCTTCACTGACCATCTTCATTGAGCCCAGAGGGCTGTGACCAGTGCCAGAGTCCAGCTGGAGGCCTGTAGGTAGTGGGGGGCCAGTCCTGGGTTTAGACCTGGTCTTATTATTCATCAGTGAGCTGGATGAAGGGACAGTGTCCCCTGAACATGTTTGCTGGTGATACAGAGCTGGAAGGGATGGCTGATCCACCTGGAGGTTGTGGGGCCGTTCAGCAGGACCTTGGACAGGTTGGAGAGTTGGGTAAAGAGAAACCCAGTGAATCTCAGGAAGGGCAAATGCAGGGTCCTGCACCTGGGGAAGAATAACTCTGAACACCAGAAATCCTTCTCTGTGAGGGTGCTGAGCCCTGGCACAGGGTGCCCAGAGAAGCTGTGGCTGCCCCTGGATCCCTGGAAGTGTCCTAGGGCAGGTCAGACAGGGCTTGGAGCAATCTGGGCTAGTGGAAGGTGTCCCTGCTCATGGCAGGGGGATTGGAAGGGGATGATCTTCAAGGTCCCTTCCAAGCCAAACCATTCTAGAATTCTGTGATAGTTCTAGAACTAGAATAATGTCCAAGAAACATCTGGTGCTTTTTCATCTATATTACCAGTGGAATGTTATCCAAAAAGTAATTGGTGCTTGATTCCTTTGCTAGGACAAAAAAAAAAATCCTGAATTTTAGCAAAGTTCTGAAATTCAAATGCAAATGCAGGGTCCTGTACCTGGGGGGAACAAGCCCAGGCACCAGCTCAGGCTGGGGGTGACCTGGTGGAACAGCTCTGGGGAGAAGGACTTGGGGCTGTGGTGGACAAGAAATGCCCATGACAAGCAGTGCCAATAAGGCCAACAGCATCCTGGGATTTATTAGAGAATTTCCAGGAGGTTAAGGGAGGTGATCCTGCCCCTGAGCCACATTCCAGATTCCACATCTGAAGCGCTGTGTGCAGTTCTGGGCTCCTCAGGACAGGAGGGACCTGGAGCTCCTGGAGATGGTCCAGTGGAGGCTACAGTGATGAAGTGGGGACTTGAGCATCTCCCTTACAGTGGGAGGCTGAGGGAGCTGGAGCTGCTCAGCCACAAGAAGAGACAACTGAGAGGGGATTTATCCATGCATACAAATATATTAATGGTGGGTGTCAAGAGGAAGGGGCCAAACTCTTTTCTCTGGTGCTCAGCAACGGGACCATGGGCAGTGGGCACAAACTGAAGCATAGGGAGTTCCACCTAAATATGAAGAAAAACATCTTTCCTGTGAGAGTAACAGCACTGGAGCAGACTGCCTGAAGAGATTGTGGAGTCTTTTTCTTTGGAGCTGTTCAAAACCTGCTTGAGTGGAGTGGTTGGACTAAATTATCTCAGAGGTTCCTTCCAACCCCAACCATTCCGCAATTCTCTGAAAACTGCCATTCCCATCAATGAAGCCAGGATTTGTCTGCAGCTGTTTATTTGGAAAAGTGGGCTAGGTTTGTGCTTGAAGGCTTTGCTATGTCCTTCCAAGAAGCTGATAACCTTTCCACAAATGCCCTCCCTGAAAGAAAACAATCAGCAGAATGAGAATTTAAATGAGTTGAAGCAGAAAATTAATCAACCAGGAGGCGTTAATGGATTAACTCCTTTCCAAGCAGTGTCCCTTCCAGCATCCTTCCACCTTTCCAAGGACAGGGTGAGCAGGAGAAGTGTCCCCTAGCCTGGAGATGTGCCTAGCAAAGCCTGGCTCAGCTGGTCAGGGAAGCATGCCCAGTCTTCTGCACCATTTGCTGAACAAACAATCATTTAATCTCCAGTTAATCAGGTCTCTTAGGCAAATGCTAAACTGACCCCTAATGCTTCTTTCTCTGACTTCTGCAACAAAGTGCTGAGAAGCCTGAGTTACTTGGGGCTTTTCTTCTTTTATTATGCATATTATTTCATTTCATATTCTTTTATTATTTGATTTTTCAAAGAAGGCCAATGATTCCATTATACAAAAGAGTATCTGACTCATCCTTAAAACTATCTTTAATGTTTTTGCAAACCCCAGGATTGCTAATGTTTAAATCAACAAGAAACAAAATTAGTTCCGTCACTCTTTTTATCAGGAACTCAGCTACTAAAAAAGAAAATCTCACAGTAAAATTGCTTCCCACTCCTAAATCCTGTGCTGTGTCACAATTTAAATAATTCAAAATTCCCACAAAGTCCCTCTGTTCCTGAAGGAGGTAATCTATCAGCCTTTTTCATCGTGTTTGCAGATTAAATATTCACTAATGGTTTATTAGCACATATTCTGTAGATGATCAACTTTGATTAATGTCTAAATGCTGCAAAGTTTCTCATATTTAATAAATATTTTCAGTACTCCCCTTATTGCTTTATCAACATAAATTACAATAACTGTCTAATAATTGTAAATCAATACAAACCCTGCAGTAAATCATTCTGAAGCAGAGAGGTGTTAAAAAGGGAAATCACAGAAACATTTAGATTGGAAAAGCCCTCTAAGATCATGAAATCCAACAATTTCCCCAGCACTGCCCAGGCCACCACTGAAGCACATCCCCAAGTGCCACATATGTGGTTTTTAACCACCCCCAGGGATGTCTCAGTGATGCCATAATTTTCCTGTTCCTTTCCCATGACGATCTGATGCAATGCCAATCTGAACTTCTCTTTCATTCCTTTTTTATATTTTCACTGCTAATTTTTACTCTTTTTTTTTTTCCCTGAACTCTCAGTAACTGGGACAGTATATTGCTTGCATCATCTCATTTGAACAAAATTTTTTACCTTGCCCCAATCCACTGAGATTAGGAATGTGGAGCATTTGGGGGTTTTTTTTGCTATGGGCTGAAGATGCCATGTGTGATTCTTGAGATCTTGTGGTTAATTTTACTTTGCCTCTGCTTACCTCCTGATTTCTCTTCTATCTAGTTATTTTACTGAACCTTGTGTATGCAAGGAAACCAACACTCCTTTGTGCATACACCTTGGAGAGAGTGAATTACAGAGCCTTGGTTTCAGCAGAGTGGGACTTCTGAGAATCACAGGATGGTTTGGGTTGGAAGAGACCTTAAAGATCATCTCATTCCACCCCCCTGCCACAACCAGAGACACCTTCCACTACCCCAGGTTGCTCCAAGCCCTGTCCAACCTGGCCTTGGACACTTCCAGGGATGGGACAACCACACTTTTCTTGGTAATCTAGAGATAGATCAATCCCATCTAGATTTAGGCTGGAAGATGTTGCTTTCTGCTGACTGTTCCCCTGGGTATCCTCCATGGCAATGGAGAGAGGGAAGTCTTTCTAAATAGCAGTTCCCAAAGTAGTTCTCTGAAGCAGGCAGCACACATCTTCCTCCACAAGTGACAAAAAAGGAGTGACTAACTTTGATTCCACACCTACCTTTTGGATGGCTGAAGTTAAGGAGGATGAATCATGCTGCTGCTGCGCTGGTTTCCCTCCTCTTTACAGAACAAGGGTTTTATTGTTGCTTCTATCTTTATGCAGTCCTTGTCCCAAAATCTCTCCTAGTTTTACGATCTTGGAAAGACCTATTTTACAGAGTCATGCTGTTGAGTTGAAATCACAGGCTGGAGTCTTGGTATGAGGAGAGCAAAACCCACTGGATTGCACTGCAGGATAAGCTATTTGGTGAGCTGCCTTTCAATAAATTTTCCTATGATTATTTTCTCTGGATTGGACAATCTGTTTAATGTTTCCTGCTCTTTCAAAGTGGGCCATTATGTCTGGGATGATTTCAGGCTCCTAATGTGAGTGTAAGTACTTTTAACAACAAAGTCTTTACTGTGCTGGAGTGAGTCACTCCCAGCCAGCAGAACTGTTTGTTAAAATTACCTCCAGTTCCTGCATTATTTGTCAAAATTCACTTCTCACCAATTCTATTTACTCGGACTGATGTGTCCTCCCTGAACATTTCTGCTACAAAACCTCTGCTCTATTCTTCCACTGCTTGATAAGCACAACTTATAACACCCTCCACACACCCCCTTTATATCTAGGTATCTATATTTGCTTTGCTGTGTGAAATCAGCCTATCTTTTTTTTTTTTTTTTCACTAAACAAACCAACTATAATTTACAGGAATTAGAAAATGCTGTCAAATTCTTCCCTCTCGCCCAATAAACTAATCTGCCAATATATATATTCAGCAATATCCTATAATATTCCCACAGAGATTGGTCCCACTTGAAACTTCTAAAACCACATCCAAAATTTCAGCTGCAGCAATAGATGCAGAGACAACCCAACATACCAACATACCACAGAAATGAAGATTATAAGAGTATTTAGGTGCTGCTGCTCTCTAGGAAGTTTTCTGGATTTCTCAAAAAATATCAGGGACAACCAAAAAAAAAAAAAAAAAAGAACAAGTGATGTGTGTGGGAGAATGATGGACACAAGATATTAATTCTTGGAATCTGTGAGCTGTAGTGTACAAAATGAAGCCCAGAGCCATATGTTTTGGAAGTGTTAAAAAGCACCAACTTTCCTTTCCAACAGGCACAAACCAGCCAGCTAGACTGGGAGATGTCATTAAATGAAAAGAAAATAATAGAATTATCAACTATCAACCTGATTTTTCCTCAAAGGACAATACAACTTATCTCAGAAGCTACAGACATGCATAACTATGGTCTAA
Source organism: Fringilla coelebs (assembly GCF_963513975.1). Classification (NCBI taxonomy): domain Eukaryota; kingdom Metazoa; phylum Chordata; class Aves; order Passeriformes; family Fringillidae; genus Fringilla; species Fringilla coelebs. Next base: position 3,802,184 of record NC_140032.1, read on the forward strand.
TATTGAAGATTTACAGGTTATAAACTCAGAAGAAACCGATGTGTTCACTTAATTTGAACCTGGTGCAGTTCATGCACTTTGACAGAGCACTTCTTGCATCAAGGCTGTAACTTTTGACAACATTAGAACTCTTCAAAAAAAATCCCCAAAGACTCAAAATGATGGGGAATCAATAAGCTGCTTTAGTGATGTGTTCCTCAGAACCCCCATGGTTTCAAAATGTGTGTTTCATTTCCAAAATTATTTAAGTGATTTTGTCTATTGGCTTTTGCCATGCTTCTGTCAGCAGATTAAAGAGCTTTCCATTATCAGAAGTCTTCTCTCCATGTTCCTACTTATAGATTAGAAGGTGACTTAATCATAATCTTTCCTCAGATAAACTAAACAAATCAATATTGTTCAGTCCTTGGCTGTAAAAAAGGCTTTCCAGACCTCTATAAATCCAAACACCCCTTTGGACTCGCTACTTTGACTACTTTGCAAGGCGTGGTTTCATATCTGAAATATCTGACATATTTTCTGCTCCTATTTGTATGATTTCCCTGGTTTTATTGAAGTTTCTGTAGCTTAAATCAGGCCACCTCACCAAAGGGTTCAGAATGTTCTGTGAAATGAGATTTTTATTGATATTATTTTTTATCCGTGAAAGTTCTTGTTGATAAATGATGTAGGGGTGCAGTCTGACCACTTACCGCATTTATAATCCAGATTTTATTTAGGTTTTACAGAGTTCTGATGGATCATGTTCACATTTTGTTTACAGACTCCTCTCAGAAAGCCACTAAAACAGTCTTCCTCTATGATCTCAGATGTCTTTTCCAGGCAATGATTCTATAATTTATTTTTATCAGAGTTTCACATGCTGCTTCAGCTTTTCACTTCTGGATGGCTTTTTGATGGACAACATTTGATGACAAAGCTTGGAAATCACTATGACTTAATTGATTGATTGATTTTCTTTTAACTGGACAGGTTTGATGGTCCTGGTCTGGCTTTAGTGGGTCAATATTTTCCTCTGCAATTGGCCAAAATAACTCACAAAGTTTACATCCTGATCAGGCAAAGGCTGCAAATACCATGGGATATTCTCTTTATTTGCAGGTACAAGAAGTGCTGACAGTATTTGTGACAGCTTGTGGGCTTGTTTCACATCACTGCTAAAATATTTCCAAATTTACATCATATGGTGGAGTAGCCAGAGATATTTTCACGTGGTTATCCTGCAAATGCACACCAGGAAAGTCTTTTGTATCTCTAAGCCTAAAGGGAACAATGTAGGGAAGAGTCTCATTATATTGCCAAATATTTCTATATATATACTTTTAAACTTCTCATTTACATGTGTTTCAACAGTCTTACAGAAGGTGGTAGCAGCTACCCTAAAGAAAGCTTTGAGCCTCTTGCATGACTTCCTTCTCCAGAAAATAAATGTCTTTTTTTTCAGCTGGAGACCTCTTTGCTCTTTAATCCTATATAGGTTTTACAGAGGAAGCAGTTGGAGCACTCTTTTCAAGTGAAAATATGTTAAGGAATAAGAACATTTCATGTGTTGTTCATGTGTTTACGACCAAAAAGTCAAATTTAAATCAGAATCTCAGCACCATAATCTTTTAGCAAATGTTACCAGCTGTTCAGCTCCACACTTTCTTCCTTCTTGAAGTAAGTAGGAAAGTGAAAATCCATCATATCAATCAGCTAGAGGTTCTTAGTCCCTTTACCTTGACAGATGATACATCAGAGTGCCTGTCTTTCTGGAGATTTTAGTTTTAATGGGCTGGGATCCATCTTCCTGCAGATACTAAAATAAAAATATGCATCAAGTCATTTAGATGACTTAAGCCTATATATATAGACTCACTTTTAGATGTTCTTCTGAGAAATAGGACTTAATTTTTCTTCTATGTCTATTTATTATGTCCCACACAGCCTATTTTTCTTCATTGAAATGGCCAATGAAAACAGCATGGCTGCTTTGCTATTATGATATCCTTCCACATGCTAACCAGAGTGAGATTATTAAAAAAAAAAAAAGAAGTAGATGTGTGTAATAGGCAGAAAAATTCATCTCAGTGAAATTCTGAGAAATTTGCCAACAAAATTAATGTTAGAGAAGAAAAAGAAATCATGAAAGGACAATTGGAAAAAAACCACCCCACCCAAATATTTTCTAAGTGTTACAGTCAATTGGATATCAGGAAAATTCCTTCTTCAGGCACATACAATTCTTTCTTACATATAAACATAAATTACATGTGTAAAATAGAAATATATTGTTTTCTGTGTGGTATAATACCTGCTCTGCATTCTCCCCTCATAGCTGTGCAGAGCCCTGCATGACAGAGTGTGGATGCTAAACATCCTGTTAGATGATACTGTAATAAAGATCAATATACAAATTTACTGCAATAAAGACAAGCAAATTATCCAGGGGTGAGTGTGGCTTTTGAACACTATAATCTTTGTCTACACAGCAGCAAAACAAGGTCAGACTCTGAATATCTGAAATACAGGAAGTAAACCAGTGCCTCTTTATTGAAGCTTTTTTCCCACAGAGGTGTGGTAATGGGAAATAACAGACCACACTGTAGATTTCAGGTAGAACAGAACCAGTTCTGGAAATAAGGGTTTTAAGCTTTTTCTCCCCTCTGGAAAACGAGAACTACTTTGAAAAGTGAGCTGAGACCTTGTGCTTCATGTACCGCCCAGGGTGGCTTAATGCCTCTGGGGCTTTTGACAGGAAAAAGGGATGAGAAAATGAGGAAAAGAAATGAGGCACATTTATATCCATGATATTTTGTATTGGAAAAACCCTCCAAGATCATGGAGTCCAACCATTCCCCCATCACTATGTCCCCAAGTGCCACATCCCCATGGCTTTTAAATCCCCCCAGGGATGGGGACTCCAACTCTGCCCCGGGCAGCTGTGCCAGGGCTGGACACCCTTTGGGTGAAGAGATTTTCCCCAATATCCAAACTAAACCTCCTGGCACAATCTGAGGCCGTTTCCTCTTGTCCTGTTGCTCGTTGGTTTTGAGAGGAGCCCAACCCTAAATTTGGGGAAAGTTTCCCCACCCAGGATGGCTCAGCTGGAGCCTCCAGTGCACCTCTCCAGCCAGGAGTGGTTTCTTGGCTTTGTGCTCACACCCCAGCAGTTCTCAGCTCCAGATTTTTGATCCATTAACTCATCAGGACTCCAACCTTTCCCAGCATCCTCAACCTTTTCTGTCCATCTGTCAATTTTTCCTGGATCTCCACACTGTCCCTTGGACTGCTCATCAAATGTTAAAGTATCATATTAAAATCCAAACATCTGCTACCTTATCTTTCTTTAAATCCTGGTTTTCTGCTCTTTTTTCTCGTGTAACCTACTCACGTTTTCCATTTGCTACTTGTTTACTTCCAACCTCTACCCTGCATTAACAGCAACAAAAATACTAGAAATGCCTAATTACCTCATTTCATTTTTGTTATTGTCCGTGGACTGAAATATTTTCTTGTGATAATTCATTTTACTTTCATTTCTAGTCAGCTTGGCAAAAAATGAAAAGAAAGATTAAATGATTTTGACTTGAAAGAGTATTTGTTTGACCTTAAACAAAGTAATTAGAATTCTTTCTTAAATTCTATCTTTTACTATAAAGAAATTGACTTTTTAAACACTACTTTTAGTTTGAAATGATCCTTTTCAGCATTCTCTTTTTTTTTTTTGAAACATTATGCAGATATTTTGCTTAATATGATTCAGCTTTTTATTTTCATCAAAAAGATTTGATAGAAAAATTTCCTATACTCAGAGACATAAATGGACCACAAAATGTTTTAATGGTTTACTATGTTCATTTATGTGCAAATTCAGACTTTATGTCCAATTTCATGTGTTTTTGTTTTAATCTATAAAGTTTGCTGGGCAATGATGCCTTCATTTAATGTTTGTGGAACACCTGCCACAACAATGTTTGGACCTTAGTGAGGATTTTTAATTCATAGTCCAAACCAAGTGCCAGGAAAGGATGGAAATTTTTCTACTTTTCCTGTCTTTTCCAGATTTAAACTTGGGTCATCTCTCAACAAATATGCTGAACAGAAATATTCACATGAATAAAAACCTTATTTATCCAGCCAAGTGGGAGCACTTAAGGGTTGTTTAATGTCTAAGTACAAAACTATTAACAAGGACATAAATTTTTCCAAGAATGTTGGCAAGAGAAGATGTATTCCTTCAAGGATTTATCTGTACCCATTAGTTTAGGCCTTTAGCAAGATGTTAAACATCAGAAAAATTAGTTAAGGCGTCACTTTAAGGGCCTGAAAAATGTTGGAGAGGGTTTGGACAGGAAAAATCACCTTTTGGTATGTTTGGTGTGTTTTAAATAGTTCCCATACCTGCTGGGCCATCAGTATGCAATCACTTGAGGGATATTGATTTGGCTGCATGTGGCTGCTGCTGGGAGATGAGGGTGGGAGAGAAAACCAAACAGAACTGGTCGTGGTTCTGCCACCAGAACAGGCAACTACAAAGGGCCATCTGATTTTGGGAGTTTTCAGTCTTGTATCCACAAAATAACAATGATCCTGAATTTTAGGCTATGATGGAATCAAAGAATGGTTTGGGTTGGAAGGGAACTTAAAAATCAACTTGTTCCACCCCCTGCCATGGGCAGGGACACCTTCCACCATCCCAGGGTGCTCTAAGCCCTGTCCAACCTGGCCTTGGACACTTCCAGGGATGTTTGGCTTCTTCATGCCATCAGAGCCAAATTATTTAAAGAGTAAAAGATAATGGCACAGCATTAGCTGTGTCTCCAGTGTTCCTCAACTGAATTATATGACAATTTTTGGAGACTCAGGACTTCCAGATGTATGTGGGAAATATCCCATTCAGTGGCAGGAATGCTGGTGGGGAGCAATGATCTCAAATTTCTGGTCTATTTTCAATTGGGATCTGTAGTGTCCTTTTCTGGTATCACACAAAGGACAGCGAGTTTCAGTATATCCTTAGGATATCATATAAAATAACTGCACTAATTATTCCTAGCTGAATGATCCAGCCAATTTTAAAAAGTATTTTTATTGTCCCTTCCCCCTCTGATCCTGCAGCACTTTGCAGGTTTGGGACTATAACCAGCAATTCTGTGTGAAAACTTATCACCTGATTAAACACTATTGGTTCAAGTTGATAGGAAGAATTGCCTAAAAATGAGGAACCAATTTTGAGCCAAGGGTTGTACTTTTAAAACCACTATTTAAAAGGGACAGAGTAATGTAATTAGTCAGGGATGTAATTAGAAACATTTCAGTGATGGCTTGAGTGAATGACATTTCTTGCTTTGCTGTGCACTTTGGAAATGTTAGACCCTGATTCAAGTTCTCAAAAGAACTTTTGTCTTGAACTTTGAACATGGTAGAAGTGGAAAAAAGAGCTGGCAATTGCTTTGAGGGGATGCTCTTCTGAGGCTCCCCAAAATGCCTTTGCCACAACCTTGCCCCTCTGTCATGGCCTTTATTCAGATTGAAAGGGAATTTCAAGCAACAGTGTCAGCTTGAGCAAAGAGCAATCAGGCTTTGGATCTCGAAGAGATTTAAGGCAGCAGCTTCTAGGGACACAGTGATATTTGGGCTAGGACTGACTTTTGGCTCCTGCTCAAAGATTTGGCTCTGGGATAACTTAAAGTGACACAGGGCAAGGTTAGATGGGATATTGGGAAGAAATTTTTGGCTGTGAGGGTGGGGAGGCCCTGGCAGAGGGTGCCCAGAGAAGCTGTGGCTGCCCCTGGATCCCTGGAAGTTTCCAAGGCCAGATTGGACAGGGCTTGGAGCACCCTGGGACAGTGGAAGCTGCCCCTGTCCATGGCAGGGGATTGAATTTAATGGTCTTTATGGTCCCTTTCAACCCAAACCATTCCACAATTCTACAACAGCTTAAAATTCAGGATTGTTGTTATTTCGTGGATGAGACGGAATCTCCCAAAATTAGGTGGCCCTTTGTAGTTGCCTGTTCTAGCAGGGGTTTTGTGGCCAGATGTTTTTCCTCTCATTGCTTTGGTAGAAACACAGTGAAGAAAGGTGTTTTTTGAAGGGTTAATAAGCATGAACCGAGCTTATGAAATGGATCAGGATAGAAAAGACTCATTGAGGGTCAGTGTTGTTTCTTGCTCTGCGTTAACTTTAAGAAGGCAAAACGGTTTGGAATTGAATTGGGACTACAGCTCTAAAAACAGGTTTGAGTTTGGCAATGTAAAATCTCAAGCTTTTCATATGTAGGATCTGAATCTGCATTTATATCTTAAATTAAATTATTTTCTTTTTTAAATAAAACACATTTCCTTGGTATATTTGAAAGTTTATCATGTTAGGAGAACAACTGATATTTTTAATGACTAGCTGTTCAGAAACAGCCTTGTACACACAAAAAAGCTGTACATAAATTTCCTTCTGTGTACACAAAAGAAAAAAGGAATATTTTTAAGGCTGTATAACCTGTTCTTTTTTCCCCTTCTGTAAAAGCTGAATGCAGAGAGGTTAAACCTCTCTGCAATTTGCCAAATCAAATGTTATTTCCCATAATCAGTGATGGATGGAATGTACAGATGTTTCTTCATCATTTAATACTCAGCAAACCCCTCCAGATTTTCTCCAGACCTCCTTATCTGTTATGTAGTACCTGTTTAAAACTATGACTGATTTTTGTTTTTTTTTTTTTTTTCTGTATTAAATCCTTTCTTTAACAGAATGTCATTGATTATTTTTCTGTTTGATTTTTTTTTTTTTTTAATGTCTGGCCTTCTGGGTTTGGTTTTTTTTTAACTGTTTGGAAGAGGTGTGGGTATTTTGGCATGAACCTATCTTTCACTGAAGGCAGTATCAGCTAAAACCTCTTCTCTCTGCCCCAGGCTTGGTATTTCTGGTGGCTCAGCTGAGCACAGGGAAGGGTTAAACAGCTGTATTATGGCAACTGCTTGGCACAGGGCAGCGAGTCCCCAGCTCAGATGACACTGCAGCCACTGTGGGAGAGAGGCTGGTTAACCACCAGAGGAAAGCTTTGCCTTGCACCCTGTGACTTGTTTGTCTTGCTTGTGACATGGTGCAGGCTTTTGTTTCAAATGTGCATAATTTTGTAGCTACAGTAGTTAGAGACTTTAATCAGCAGTAAAGATAAAACAGTGTCGCTTTTGTTCCCTAGCTGAAGCTCTTTTCATGCGGTGTCACTGGCTGCTCAACAGCCACATTTAGCCTGGGTGTTTTGTCCAGCCTGGCCAGTCCATGGGAACAAGAACATTCCTCATTTTTTTCTTCCTACAGCAAACAGTTTCCACACATTTTCTCTCCCAGTTTTATGAACCACAGAATTCACAGAATGACCAGGTTGGAAGAGACCTTCAAGATCATCGAGTCCAGCCCAGCCCCAACACCTCAACTCAACCCTGGCACCCAGTGCCACATCCAGGCTTTGTTAAACACACCCAGGGATGGGGACTCCACCACCTCCCTGGGCAGCCATTCAAGAATTTTATCACCCTTTGTGTGAAAATCTTTTTCCTAAAATCCAACCTGTATTTCCCTTGGTGCAGCTTGAGCCACGATCAGTCCAGGAGTAACATCTGTCCTTGCTCATCCTTGCTGTGCATGACCCTCCCAAAAATGTCAGAGCACAATTACCCCACTATTCCACAACCCTCTCACTTTGCTGATGGACCTGATCTGGCTAAAAACTCCCAAATGTGAATGGTGGAGGAGGGGGTCAATTTGATCCCTAACAAGATGCTCATGACAAAATCAGGCAGGAGGATTTCTTTTCCCTTCACAAAAGTAGATATGCAGACCAGAACCAGCAGGTACCAGTTATAAATCTTATTTGAATGCAGTAACCCAGCTCTCTCCCATCTGATGATTTGACCCTTCATTTCTCATTGGTAAGAAATAAATACACTTTTATTGATAGAATTAAAAAAAATGCTCTTAATACAGTTCATCAGTAGTGTAACACTACTTGGATTAAGATGTGAAAACTTAAATGAAAACCACTAAATTTAAATTTCTCATCAGAGATAAAGAGCAACATGCTTCCTTCTTTCCCCCTATGTGTCTGACCCTTTTGCTGTTAATTCTTTACTACACTGGAGATTATTGAAACAAAACTGAATCAGTGGATTCTGTTCAGGGATAGTTTTGTGCTCTCCTCATAGCAAGGGACAGGAAAGGACCTGACATTTACCTCTGCTGTTTGCCAGGAGCCAGCTGGTCTGACAGCATATGTGTATTAGCAGGACAACTGGCAAAGCCAAGCTTTGTGTAGCATGTGCTCATTTCTTGCAGTGAGGGGGTCAAAAACCTGGCACAATAAAAGCTGGAGACACTTTAAGATTTTTGAGGAGAATGTATAGAAAATAAATCCACAGAAAGGTGAGTCTTTTAATGCTATTCATAGAGGAGCTTATTCTGTGCATAACTGAATATGGAGGTCCATTAAAATGAGCTTTCCCAGAAAAGCTGTAATACCCTGACTGTTTTAGTCTCTCATACTTAAATAATTTTGGGTCTATTCTTGTTAGTACAGACAAGTCTATGGCTGAAAGGTTTTTCTTCCCCCTCTTTAAATTTGTGGTGCAAGAAATGATGTCTCATTCTCATTAGCGTAGGGTTTTATCTGGGAAAGGGTGTTTGACCTCAAAGGGCCAAGATGAATTTGGCAAGAGAAGAGGTAAAAAAGAATTTGGGTGCCTTAAGTTGATACCTGATTGTGAGACAGAGTTCCCAACAGAGGGATATTGTTATAGACTAACTCAAAGGAGTGGAAATTAGGAACCTAATTTTATGGCATTTGCTGGATCCTTCTTGTTTGCTGAGCAGGATAAGCAGTGCCCAGACCTCCTGTTTGGCATGAGAAACGAAGAGCTTGGAAACCATTTATTGCCTGAAACTGTACTCTGCTGGTCTGCAAGCCACTTTTCCCTTCAGCACTGGAAGATGGCATCTCTAATTTCCATTTTCCTGACACTGAAGGGGTTCTAGGATGAAATGCAAAGGCACAGAAGGCTCGGAAGGCACATCTGAGCCAGCACGCAGGAGGTCTGTGTGACAGCCAGAGCCAGCACCTCCTCTGCTGTGCTGCAGTCCCACATCTAAGCACACATAATTTTCCAGGTCTCTATCATTATGGTCATTTACTTCAGCAATTTAGATTGACTCATTAAAATGCTTCCCCTTCGTCTTCCCAGATGAGGCACATTTAATGGGTGTTTTACACAACCTCACACCTACCAGGGCTGCTCTGAACTCACATGAAGGGCAGTTCAGCTCTGTTCTACCACATTTTTCTAAGCATCCAAGTCCCATTTTGAAGGTGCCAAGTCTTCTGTCAATTACTATTCTGGTCACTTTTTGAGTTTCATTACAATTTCTAATGATACAGTTTTCAGAAGGAATCTGGAGATAAAACATGGAAGAGATTAGGCAATTTTTCAAGAGATAACCACTGTCACCTTACAGAGAAAAAAAAATGTCCTCAGTGTATTAGAATGTCTTGGAATACCTGAATGTTTGCCTGCTAGGGAAAAAAATCCTGAAATTCAGTGTTTGGAAATAACATTGCAAAAAATGCCTGAGAAGGGAGATGTGAGATGCATAACAGGGTATTATTTAAGCTTATTTGTTCAATATCTTACTTTTACAGTTTCAACCTGTATCTGATGTCCATGCAGGTGTAACACATCAAATTACCTTCTCATTTACAGCTTTATAATTCCCTGCAGCTAATAACAGGCACAAGAATTAAAGTTTTAACTGAGCAAGTGGAGGATCTTGGGGCACCTTTTGCTCACTCCTTTCCTTTTCACCCCTGCTAATCCCATTAGGTGCTTTGTAATGTCACATTCAGAGTATGTTATTCCTTTATTCTTACACCACCCTGTGCTGTGGGCAGCAACCTGGAGCCTCCCTCCTCTCACCTCCTCTTGCTGTTTTAATGGGAAACAGGGAGTTTTTATCAGGAGGCAAAAAAAATAAATAAGGAGCCAGTACACATCATCATCATCATCATCATTGCACTTCTGCAGCACCAAAGAAAAATATTTCTAGACAATTTGCCATTAATATATATTAGACCACATCCTGTGGCTGTTGCTCTGAGTTTAGGCAGACCAAGGTCAAAGGATATCACAAAATACAGGATTTGGACCCTTTTGCTGTGTTAGCTCCTCCTGTACCATTGGGATTTTCTTTTTAAGAGGGACCCATGTTGGAAATGCAGGCTACGTAAGCCTTGACCCACTTTTGGGGAAGAGATGTTATTATATATTACCTTAAAAGGCTCTTAAGATATTTTTGGCCACTCAATCCATAATGAAAAAATATATTCAATACTTTAATGCAGCATATTTCTTAATAGTCTAAATGGGTCAAGGCACCACACCCACACTGACTTTAGATAATGCTCATTTTTTCTGCTTGTTTCTATGTCTTTTTCTTAAATCCTTAGGAAGATTTTTAAAGCATTTACAGTGTAAAAAAAAAATCACATGTTTGAACTACTCTGACAGAATTTTACATTTGGGTAAGTTAGATATTATCAGTAACAGAGTTGAGCACCTTGTGGGATGCCCTGTATCAGCCACTCACCTTTAGAAAATCAGACACTAAATAGTAAATTTTGCTGCTTTTGTTGATTCTTTCCACGTCTTCTGGAACATGTTTGTTTTGTCATTTGCTCTTACAATTTCTATGACCCTGCTCCCTCAAATGTGACCACATTTGCAGCAGTTAGAGATATTCTTAGCACTCATGTCTTTTTTACTGGTACATTCACACCTGTTGGGCCTGGAAAGGGGCTGTGTTACACAAGCTGACCCCCAGTTTTAAATGTATTTTCCATGTCTAGAACCCAGGTGATTATCTAATGGCTCAGTGACAGCAGGAAACTGGTCACAGAATCAGTCTGTATACTACCAAGACATGCTGGTATTTAGAGAAAATAAAGATATATTAAAAAGGACCTGATAGATGTTGTTTTTCCACTCTCAGCACAAAGCAGTGCAATAACAGACACACCTAAATTTGTGCTCCAGCAAATACCCTGTCCTTGAGCCAAATATCCTTTAAGAGAGTCTGGGCTCACCCATAAAACACTTGTTTTCTCATCAGCTTTATATAAATAAGCAATTTCCCAGAAGCACTTTCCATTTTACTCCCTATTACTCCAAACTCTCCCAAACCCATATGCGTTTATAATCTGCTAAGGGGAAAAAAAAAACACTGAAGCATTAAAATAAAAGTATAAAATATGTAAATATAAAATATCTTGGTCCTTCAAGTCCATTGTAAAAGGTGTATTAATGCCAGTGTGTGTGGGTGGAAGGAGAGAGAGAAGTTAGCTAGAGCTTGAATATATAAAAAACCAACAAACCAGGAGTTTTTCCTAAAATTTCATTATTAGAATCACTTTCCACAGGGCTCTGTGACATCTCATCACAGTTCTACTGATCACCTTTCTCTTCCATTCCCAACTGCTTTATGTAACTGAGACAGCTCCATGGCTTGGGGTAGAAAAGACCAAGAGAAAAGTCTGTGTTCTATTTCTTTGAGCATAAAGCCTTTCACCATGTGCTGAAAAAAATGTAGGTACCACTGGCTCCTGCAGTTCCTCGTCTCCTTGATCTTAAATCATCTCTTTTCCAGATGCTTTTTCAGAATTCTACCCTCTGTTGCTTTTATTTCAGTGTGGTTTATTTCAGTGTGGTTTATTTCAGTGTGGTTTCTGCTTGTTTCTTTGGGATACTTCCTTTCCTTCTTTCCCTTTTTCTTCCCTTTCACATCACCAGAAAATAAAACTGCTGCTAATCAAATGATTTCTAGTTTCCTGAAAAAATTCAAGTATTTATTTCTGCCATGCTGTAGTTCTTGAATCACTTTTTGAGAGACTACAGCACAAAGCAACACAGATGTCAGCCCCTCTGAGGAGATGCCATCACAGAGAGACAATCTGTGATTAAACCCATGCTTAACTCATGTATAGGAGACATCTGGGTTAATTTAAGGGAGGAATATATGTGAATTTAAATTTAAGAAATTGCTTGAAGTGTAATTCAGCAGCTTTATTGCCTTACACAAATAAATTCTATCTTTGCCAACTCCTTTTCCAACTTAAACATCTTTTCTTCTGATTTAAAAATCCCAAATCTGAAGATAAGCAGTCCTTTCAATACCTCTGAAGGAAAAGACTGAACTGCCAACTTCGTAAATATCCCCCATAAAAAGAAACATTTTTTACTTACAGTGGTCCACCTGCAGAAAGTGAAATGAGTTCCTTATGTGGGGTTTCATCAATGATGTCTGCATGATAAATCTGTGCTCTTTTTATGTCTTTGAGATTTCACCTGATTCTTATTTACAAAGGACTAGATGCCATTCCCTGTATCCACTTAGACTTCACCTAGATTTTACTACTGAAACAAACCTCAAAACCAGTAACATTTTTGGCAATGGCTTGTGCTTGTTGACTTCCAGTTCAGAAACCGCCAGAAAAGGTTTCACCAATGTTAAATGACTTTTATTTTTCAATCACTGTTATACAGAGTAGCAAACAAAGTCAATTAAAATAAGAATACTGTATCTAATGACATTACTTATTTATAAGACTAAAGCTATGTCCTTGTGGGTTTATGGTTATGCAGATCTAAGTTACAGCATTTGAAATTAGCCTTCATCTTGACTTTGGCAAATAAGAAAGATTTTTTTAAAAGCCTGGAAAACTTTTGTTTGGACAGAAATGGCTTTATTTTGACATATTTATAATACAAAACAAAGCTAAAAGATTTGTAGGAACTGTCATAGCAAGATGTTTTGATTTAAATTGCCAAAATTCTGTTATGGAAATCATTCAGGTTTTGTAAAATATTTTATCTAGTTTGCATGAAGAAATCATGAAGTGGAATGGATCCCAGTTTCCTGTCTGAGAAATTCCCCAATTAGGATATTGGTAGCTTTTCCCCTCACATTAGTGCAAGTCCTGTGACCACTCTAGCTTGCTGTGTCCCTTCAATATTTCTGAGCAGGTTCACCAATTCAATGAAAAAGCATTTTCTGTTTTCTTTCTCTAGGCTTTTTGGGTTTTTTTTAAGGGACAGTTCATTCAGCTGTTATTCAAATAGGAAGAATGATTTGAAAATGTCAATATTCCTGCAGTGCCATTCCTGTTTTAGGTGTGCTTGATGAAAGGCCTGTGAGCCCTTAGCCACCACTTGACCTGACTGACCAAGAGGTGCAACCATTTTCAGAAGCAATAAAGCTGCATAATTCAACGAACATTTCAAGGAACTGCAACGTTCACAGCATTTCTGATACTGAAATCAAGGTTTTTATCTAAAGGTGGCAACCTTGTTTTACAGGGAGCATTCTTCTCACACTTCTCAGGTCCATGTGGGTTTTTGGAATGTCATTTATCTTCTGTGTGAAAATGCCTCCATCTCCAGGCTCCAGTGGATGAGCCTGCTGCTGGATAATGCATAACCCTGGGATCATTCACACACACAAACACAAAAAAAGAGTTATTTAATGAGGACAGGGCACAGGGGTGGGAAATACTCCATGTATATTGCTCATGATCCATCAATATGTTCAGAATGAAAAACGCCTGGATTTTATGTTGTTGTATTGTTCTGTAGATGAGAAAAGATTTCTTAGTTGAAGTGCATGACCTTTAGCGGAAAAAAGGGTTTAACCTTTCTAAAAAATAATTAATTTACAAGGAAGACTCTGTAAATTAGTTCAAAATGTCCATTAAGATTCATGAAAATTCCACCTTATAACACACTGGTCACCACCAGTAGTAGCTCTTGTCATCAGATGTCTGCATTTTAGTTTTTTCCTTTATTTTTCCCCTTCTTTTACTTACAGAACCTGCTCCATTAGAAAAATTAGCTTTCTATCATTTTCATGACTCATCAAGGCCTGAAGGAAGAAACCAGAATCATCCACAGTCTTCTCATTCGTAACACAGATTATTAACAACTTCATTAACTTTCTTCAGGCCATGTTTTTGTTCAAAGTCTCTTGTGCATTTTTACAGGAGTTACTGGAAGGATTCATTGACTTGGGCTTCTGTCAAGAGAAAAAAAAAAAGGAATTAGAAAGTTTACATTTATTAAGACATGGGAAATAATTCCTGTAAACATTAGTGTAAGTAAAACAAATCTTGGTCACTGGCTTGTGCTCAAAAGATAAAAAATACTTTTGATTGCATTTCTTCTCATTAGGAAACAATATATTACAACCATCTGCTTTAACCCTTGATTAAGCACAGAGAATCATTAATGCAGAGCAAACCAGAAATTATAAACAAGTAGAAAAGTTTCTAAACCTAAGTTTCTTGTTCTAGACTACCAACGTGCAATATTATATCAGATAAAAATAATCCCTGTCATGTTCTGTCCTCTATAAATCTCATAAAGGCAACAGGAGATTGTACAATAAGGCCTGAGAAAGGATGAAAATTTAGCCCAATACTCAGGACATGGAAGAACAGTACTGGGATACTGAGGAATCCAGCAATTTTCACTGTGATGAGCAAATATTGGACAGCTCTTCATCCCACCTGTGCGTAGCAATCACAACAGGATGGAATTATGGAAAAAGCAGAAGGTTTGAGGGCAGTAACTTCCCTGAAGCGAAGCAAATTCCTTGGCTGTTTTCTTCAAGAGCAGAACTGGACATCCTGAACTGGATGTGCAGCCATGGCAGCACAGAAACCCTTCTGCCCCTCAGACTGACACTTCTGAGGTCAATCTTGATTTGTGACAGGTAAATTAAGATCTGGATATTAATCCCCCCTATGCTTTTCTTTGGCTGGGAAAATAAAGGGATTCTAGGGACAAAGAAGATCCAGAAGACAACTTTTAACAAGTTCTGCAAAGGCATGAGCCAAAAATAAATCCTGCACTTCTTAATCTGTTCACCTTCTGCCTTGCCACCTCCTGTCCCTCCTCTCACACACTCAGCTCAGCTCCCTCCTCCTGTGGTGTCTCCCTCTCCTTGCTCTCCCTCCTGGCCAAGACTCCCTGAACATAAATTCTGTGCACAGATGAACCACACTGAATTACAGCTTGCATCATCACTGTTTACCTCTGACAAGTTTCCTTAATTGAGCTCCCCAGCAAGAAAAAACGATCCTGGCGTTGCGTGGGCTTCCCAGGCATGGACAGATTTCCTGTTGTTTTGATGCAGTGTGCAAACATAAGAAAATAGAACTTGTTTTCCAAGGAGCTAACAACATCAGCAGCACGAGGAATGAAGTGTTTACAAACAACAGATGGGAGACAAACAGCTCGAAGGTGGGGGTCAACCTGGGAAACAGAACTCTCTGCCTAAGAGCTGCTTGTCTGAGCAAGGGGTTTGGAGGAAAGAAGAGCTCTGAGGAGAAAGAGAAAATTATTTTTTTTCTCATATATGTCCAATTAAGAAAGCTTTGGGGTAAGAGAAATGGAGGCAGCTTTGAAGAAGTCAAGTTAGTTATTGAAGAAGAGCAGAGAAGATACATTTCCCTGAGTCTCAGTCTTTGAGACAGAAACATATTCATTTTATAAATGTGAGAAAAAGAAGTTATGGCATTTGAACTGAATATTCCAAATTTTATATCACATTCTCTGAATATATGCAAAATTTCTAAACCCTTCTTTCTCTATCCCCCTTCAAAATATGAATCTATTGCAAAGTGTCCTTGCAATTAAAGGTGACAGATGATCTCCACAAACACACAACCCCCTGCTCTGATAATTGGTGGCACCGACTGAAGTTCAAAGGAAAATTTTAACAAAATTTAAAGCCTGTTCCTATGGTTTTCAGAAGAAACTACTTAAGAAAAAGGCCTTTTAACAGCCTGCTATGGTGGGCATTGATCTAAGTCCAACACCAGCAAACAGCAGGTGTATTCTCTGTGCTTCTTCTGAATTTTTAAATTCATCTTTCTGCAAGCAGTGAAGGTATCTGCCCCATCCTCTCTGGCAGTAATAGACAGACCCCCTGTGGTTTTTTCCAAACAAACTGCATCTGTTACTTGCCTGCAAGTCCCTTCAGGGGTCTGAGGCAGGCTAAGTCCCTGGATGCTGTGCCTGGCAGGTTCTTTTGAGCCAGAGCAAGGGGTGGCAGAGGGCATGGCAGGCAGGGCCTCTGTGTCACAGCCCACCTTGCAAGTGACTGTGGTATTTTTGGGGTCCCCCGTCGTGGGGAGGAAAGATAAATCTGACTCCATGTTCTTAGAAGGCTAATTTATTATGATATGATATTATATTATATAATGCTATATTCAACTATATTAAAGAATAGAGAATGGATACTTACAGAAGGCTTAAAAAGATAATATATAAACTTGTGACTCTGTGATTGGTCATTAAGTCAAAAAAATTTCACATGTTGGATAAACAACCACATTCCAAAGCAGCAAAACACAGGAGAAGCAAATGAGATAATATTGTTTTCCTTTTTCTCTGAGGCTTCTCAGCTTCCCAGGATAGAAATCCTGGAGAAGGGATTTTTCCAGAAAATATGAGAGTGACAAGTGACTCTCCATAAAATACCCAATTTAAATATCCAGCAGGATGGAAAGGCTTCACTGTGCTGCTCATGGAACACCCAGCACAGTAGGAAATATTCAGTGCAGGAAATATTTTTGACACATTTATTATTTGAGCAATACAGTGCTCAAGTAAATGTGTCAAAAACCACACACCCAAACTGAAATACAGATACCCAAATGTGTTCAGGGACAGGGAGTGATGTCAGTCAATCCCTGGATATTTATGTCCACTCAGTCAAGTCCAAAAAGAACTGTCCTGTTATACCAGGCACTGAAAGACCTTCTGGGAGCTGCTGACAACCTCCATCCAGCACAGGTAGCCAATTATCTACATTAAAGCAACAAGTGAGTTTGTCTTTAACATCACTGGGCCTAAAAGAAGCTTAAAGTATTCCAAGTTCCACCTGCAGCTTTCAGTCTGTTTGAATTGCCTGTGAGATGGATCCTCCTCAATTTCTCTCACTTAGATATTAGTTAAATGATTCTTTGCCTTAAAAACCCTCACTAGTCTTAGTTTCCCTGTTCTCCAAAATTCTCTTTTTTCACTAAAGCACAAATGCTGTATAAATAGGAACAGGCATTCAGGATCAGGTGGTCAAGAAAGCCCATTCAGACACAGAGGTATTGAGATAATAACAGAAGATGCAAGAACTCAAAAAAGTTCTTGAAACAAACAATCAAAATGGTTTTCAGCAATGATCTCTCTTGGTCTAGGAGAAAATTCTACAACAGAAAAAATCAGTGAAAGGTGTGGAGGGTTTTTTTGTATGTACACAGACACAATGCTGAGACTTTATGCTGGGGAAAGGGGGGTAATTCCTGCTGTGGCATTCTCACAAGAGTGAGATGTAGAGATAAAAACACAGTTTGTAATACTTTAAGAAGCAGGTGAAGCTATTGTAAGACTGAAAACATGTCAAATATTTAGTCTCACTGAAGAAGCTGGTATTGTACAATGCTTAGATGCAAGGAAAATACAAGAAAGCAGAGGGGAAAAAAAGAGATAAATTATGTGACAGATATTATAGCAAAAGCTAAATGTCCAGGTAAGCCAATTGGGAGGGAAAAAAGAGAGAAACTGATTACTACATTAAAAAAAAAAAGACAAAAAGCTAGAATTAGCATGAAGAAATAACATTGAGATTATATTTATAAACATGTTCAGTTTAATTTTAGGTCTAAGCTCAATGCAAATTCTTCTGGCATGCTGGAAAAGATAAAAGTTTTAGGCTGTTGTCCTCACTATCAACGTAACTTTGTCAGAAAACACAACACAAGTAATTTTATGGAGAAAATCTGGATTTGCTGGATTTTAATGGTAGGCAGAAGACAATTATTTACACTACACTACATCATGTCAAGGTCCCTCCTTTCTAATGTTGTTATTCAAGAAAAAAAAATCAAAAGTTGATTCAAAAAGTCAAGTTCAGATCTCTCTGGGCACCAGCAAACTACAGATTAACATTTGAAAACCAGACTGCTGTGTGCTGAAATTTGCTGGGTGATAGATACCCTTGGAGCCAACAATCTGCCTGTAAAGCCACAATTACCAAAGCAGAGTTCCTTCAGCACAGAAACTTATCCCCCCCTTGATTTCCTTTCCTTGTTATCCCAGGGAGCACACAGCTTTGAGCTCTTCCAAGAGGGATGCACTCAGAGCACCCCAATGTTCATCCTGCTGTGTAAATCCTGTGGACTGTCCCCAGAGCTCACAAGACATCATGAATTCTGTGCATCCTCCTTCTGGTTGGTCACTCTGTCCTTACAGAGTTCAATCAATGATCCCACTCCTTCTCTGATGGCCTTTTCCATACCTAAGGGCTGCTCCACCTTTAGGAGGTGAATGGGCACACTCAGAGGGTTCATCTTGCACAAAACCCACTTAATAATGAGTTCTAGATCATGACAGCTCCACAGTTGATACACAATTAAAAACAAAAAAACAAAAAAACCCATCTATGCATATTTCCCTCAAGCAGAAGAGTCCTTTTGTCCGTCTTGCTAGTCCAAGTGCCCAATATCTCCACTGCTTTGGTGATGTTTCTTCTCTCTCTGTAGCTGGATGTTGGCAGTGGGAGATCTCATGGAGTCAAAAGCATTTGTTTGGAGCTGTCAGCTGGCCTCCCCTGGCTGGTGTGAACTACATTCACCCACTGAGCAGCTTAGCAGCTTATCTCAGTTTTTAGTAAACAATGGCAACAAATTCAGTTTTCTTCCATTTCTTTGAGACAGTGACAAAAATGAGGGTGATTTCAAAAATCACTTAATAACCTAAAAGAAAGAAAGAAATGACAGAGCTTCCTTCAGGACCTTGAACAAAAGAAGTTCATACAACTCTTCCAGATCTTCAGGTTTCTTCATGGAATTCTGGGAGAACTCTTAGCAACAGTCCAGCAATCCATGTCTTCTGTCTCAGATAAAAGTGATCTGGACTAGGTAAGTAATCTCATTTATTTCTGAAATTGACACACTTTAAACAAACTCGTACAAAACCAGCTGAATTGGTCCTTAGGTTTAAATTTACAAGAGATGCATTTGAAGCCTTGATACTGGTGAAGGGGAGAAATACTATTTTTCATAATGATGCTTATTTATTATTTGTGGTCTTACATGTACACTATAGCTCCTGCTCATTTCAGTCAGATGCCTGGAGGAACATTTAGCTGACATTCAATTAGCAAAGCAACGCAGGGTGATAAAGCAGTAGGAAATTTACCATGTTCAGTTTGGGAACATTCCTTGTTTTCATTAATATTCACAATACATCAGCCAGATCCAAAGGAAGGTACTGCCCCTACCTGGAACAACCAGCAATCCAAAACATTTGGATTACAAAAACATAGGCAAGAACCAGAAGGTCAGTAGGTAACAGGTTCCTCACATCACACAGCTCCATTTAACAGGGTGGGAAAGACATTAACAGTACCTAGAAGAGGAATTTGGTGTCACCAATGAAAGACACAAACTAAATCCCCAGTTTGCCTTGCACCAAGAATTTGCATCTCATCATAAAGGGGAGGTCAGCCTAGCATGATCTCTGGTCACACCTGACACTGAGGTGAAAACAATTTCTGTACTGACTGTGACTACTTCCAGCTACATGGCTGCACCAAGTATGTGCCATGTAGCATCTGGTCACATTTAAATTCATATTTAAATGAGTTCTTGCCTTAGAAATTCTTTTTTCCCCAGCTTCAATCCCTGAGAGAAGATTCCTATGCAGCGCCGCTCCTCCCTTATTCCCTGTAAGAATGAATATAGACCCTGACTATATTTTTATTTGGGAAAAGAGAAGAAAAAGACTGGAAACTGCTGCCTGTACTTGAGGCCTATCAGGCACCTGTACCACTAGCATCATTCCCATACAGGCTGAGGCAGGGAAATTGTTTTGGCAAGATCCCTGCAAGCCTAAAACTGTCAAGAAAAGGTAAAAGCGTGGGAGGACTCCTCTTCCTCCCCTCCTTGTGAGTTTCTGTAGAAGCCAGTGAAGCAGATGGATGCCACAAGAGGTGCAAAGGATGCCTGGAATGACAGCACGTCAGTGGGATTTGCAGTGCATGGGAATGGCAAAATCCCCTGGGGACACCCACGCTCCACAGGGATCCTCCACCACTGGGGATTGGAGCAGGATGGTGGCAGCACGTTCCGGCCAAGAGAGACAGCAGAAGGTGCTGCCAGCGTAGTGAAAAAGAAAAGATAAGGTCGGTAAGATGAGCAATAAGGTTGAAATAAGGGGGAAATGAAAGTGCAAGGCTTTGCAGAGAGGATCAAACCCTGGCATTTGGTGCACAGAATCAGCAAATCATAGAATCAATTAGGTTGGAAAAGACCTCCAAGATTATTGACTCCAACCAATGACCCAACGTCACCAAGTGCCACCACTTAAACACCTTAAACACCTCCAGGGATGAATGACTCCATCACCTCCCTGGACAGCCCATCCCAATGTCTAATCACCCTTTTTAAGAAGAAATCCCTCCTCAAGTCCAACCTGAACGCTCCCTGGAGCAGCTTAAGGCTGTGACCTGTCATCCTGCCGCTGGCTCCCTGGGACCCTACACCCTCCTGTCAGGTAGGGCTGCCGAATACCCAAGGAAGAAAGGACATACACAGAGTTTCTGTAGCTGAAGAGAACAGGAGAACCGAGGCTCCTGCCGTCAGTCCTGACGGTACATCCACACCCCACCGCTCTTCCTTCCCCCCTTCGAGGCGCCTGAGGCAGCGCACGGCCCATGGCAGGGCCGTCCCCAGAGAACGCCTCCAGCTCCAGCCCTGCTGCCACCGCTCCCGGCGCTGTGCCCGGAGAGTCCCCGCTGCCGGCACTGCCTGCAGGGAATCACGGCGTGGTTTGGGCAGGAAGGGCACCCCGAAGCCCATCTCGTTCCATCCCTTGCCTGGGCAGGGACACCTCCCACAGTCCCAGCTCGCTCCAAGCCCGTCCAACCCGGCCTCGGGCACTTCCAGGAATGGGGAAACAGCAGCTTCCCTGGGCAACCTGTGCCAGGGCCTCCCTAATACAGAGGGATTTCTTCCTGATATCCAACCCAAACGCACTCTCTTTCAACGTGAGCCCATTCCCCTTGAGCTGTCACAGCCCGCTCTCGTAAACAGCCTCCCTCCATCACCGCCGTGCCTCCCGCCGCCCCTGCGCCTCCCGCTCCGCGCCGCCCGCACCGGGGCCGCGTCCCCCGCTCCCGCAGCGCCCGTGCCCCGCTCTCAGCCCCCCACCTGCCGCAGCCGTGCCCGCTCCGTACTCACGGCCGGCCCCGGAGCCGGGGAAGCGGCGGGTCCATCCCTCCCTCCCTCGTCGGCAGCGCCCGGCGGCGCAGGCGCGCTGCCGCCTCCTCCCCCCGTGGCTGTGGCGGGGCGGCCGCGGCGGCAGCGCCCGGCTCCGCTCAGAGCCGAGCGAGCGCGGCTCGGGCCGGCGGCGGGAGGAGGGAGCGAGGCGAGCGGGGAGGCGGGGACCGGGCGAGGGAGCCGCGCCGCACACCCGGCCCGTCAGTGACCGGCGCTGCTGGGGAGGAGGAGGAGGTGGCGGAGGAGGAGGCGGCGGCGGCGGCGAGAGATTCTCCCACCCCCACCCACCGAGCTGAGGTGAGGCCAGGGCAAAGCATCCTCCTTTCTTCCCCTCATCCCTTCCTCCCTTTCATCCTTCCTCCCGACCTCCTTCCTTTCATCCTTCTTTCCTTATCCTCCTTCCCCCTTATCTCCCTTCCCCTCATCCTTCTCTGCTCTTCCTGGTCCTCCTTTCCTTTCTTCTCTCCTTACCCACCTTTCTCTACTCCTCCCCATCCCCCAGGCTCCCTCTCCCCGTGCCCACATTTCGCACCCTCCAGATATAATAATCTTGCTTTCCCCCCCACCCCACCCCCCCTCCGGTTTTCCTTTTTTTTTTTTTTTTTTTAATGCAATTTCAATTCTCGCGCAGTGAAAGACCGGGAGAGGGAAAGAGACAGAGTCGGTCACAGAGATAATCCCCCCTCCTGTAAAGAATAGATTTGAATTAATGGTCATTTTGTAGTGTGTGTATTATGGGAAGAGGGGGATTATATTTAGGGACGAAAAGAGAGGGTCAAAGGTGTGTTGTTCTACTTATTCATCTATTTACCCGCCATCACTTCGAGGTGAAACCTGGCTCCGTATTATCTTAAGTCTTTTTTTTTTTTTCTGGGGGTATTGTTTGAAATTATTCTCCTTTCTTCAGGCGTTAGAGGCTCCTTCCTCCCTTTTATCCATCGCCCTGTGCGTCCCTGTGCTCTGCGGTCGCTGCTGCTCCGATTGTGTGCGCCGGGAGCCGGCGGGGAAGGGTCGCGGGGAGCGGGGCTGGGCGCTGGGGAGGGGGCTGTGGGCACCTCCTCCATCCCTTCCCTCCAGGCCTCTCCCGGGCTCCGAGACCTTCCCAAGCACCCGCTGCACATCCCGGCCAGCGCCCAGCCCGAGAGAGGTGCCAGCTCCCAGCAGAGGATCCGCTCCGCTGGCGAGGAGCGAAAGTTTAAAGCGTGGCTTTGTCTTTTTGCGTGGAGCGCCGGGGATGGCGGGGAGCCGTGGGGATGTTGGCTGGAAAGCGACGGCAGCCAAAGTGTCTCCTTGTGGGGCTCCTTGGGCCGGGAGAAGTTTTGCTCGGCCGTGATGGTGGTGGGGAGTGCCAGGCTTGCCTGGCTGCCGTGCCCATCTGGGAGGTGGCGTTGGGGATGCTCGGCGGGACATCCGAGTGCCAGGGCTTCGGGAAAGAAACTTTTACACGTATTTACAGCAGGTGCTCCCTTCTCTGGAGGTCGGAGGGGTGAGTGCCCTCCCTGGTGTCTCGCTGGTTGTGTGTGATGCCTGGGTGCTTTTTAAAGTGATGCTCTGTCACTTGGTGGTTGTGTCTCTCTCCTGTGGAGCATTGGTTTGGTTGCAGGCGTGCTTCGGACAATTCCAGCCTTTTCAAACTTCTGCTTGCTGAATTTGAAGTTAGTTCATTCTTCACCAGGATAGAAACGTTTCAACTCCCCTGTTGTTTTAGAAATCCACAGATGCCACAGCAGCCGATGCTACAGCACAACTCTGTGAGCCTGGATATTTAACATGTATGTTGTACCTTACCTTGGCATGTATTCCTGAAAAATGCTGGACTTGTCAAGACTGCTGTGAGTGTTTTGGAGCGCCAGGTGGATGAGGAGCATAAACAGGGGCAGGCTCAAACGATGCTGCTGATGGGAGCACCAGAATTTCCTGGCTTTGTGGCTCTTACAATGCTGCTGGTTTTCCTTTCTTACCTGTGGTGCCTGTGATTGATACAATGCATTGTATCAGCCTTTTCATACTCCAGGTCAAACAGGATTCTTTCTAGAGGAGAAAAAGTACTGACACGAGGGGTGAAGTTGTGCACTCAATTGTGTAAATGCTTGTTTACAGAAAAACCACCTCAGCTGGGTACAAGGTAGCTGTAATTCCATTAATGGGCTCTGCTGGGTGACAGAAGCCTCAACAGGAAAGCTCCAGTGTCACTCGAGTCCTTACATGGAAATACAACTGTAATTCATGCAGATTTGCTGAGAGCTCTTTTAATATTAATGTTGAGCATGCATGGTACTACTGAAATGCCTTTGAAGCACTGAAAACCAGGAGTATTTGTAGACTGAGGCTTGAAAGTCAAAGGAAGCAATTAGATCTCCTGCTCTGACCCCTGACTGTTGTAGTCACTTGGGTTTCATCCAGTTACTCTTGAATGCAATAACGTGCATTTGCCTCCAACATGTTTTCCAGAAAAATTGGAATTTTGATTGGAAGACAGTGAGAGGTAGAGAATCTGCTGTTTATTAAGTTATTTGGCTTCAGCTTCCAGTCTCTGGTTAATGATGTGCCTTTCTCCACTGTGCTAAAGAACTCAAAGTATTTTCTTACCATGGAAGTATTTATCTTCTGTAACCCAGTATTCCCTCTCTTTTCTACTTGAAAAACAAGTGAACTGAAATTCTTTAAATTTGTCACTGCATGCATTTTCCTCACAACTCAGTTTCTGGGGATTGGTTTTTTCCAAATCCACTTTTTCAGCATTTTTATGAAAACGTGAGCTGGATGCAGCACACCAGAGCTTTGTCTCAGGAGTGTTTTGTGTGTTTAAATATTACCTCGCTGGTGTTACTCTCCTGCTTCTGCATCACATTTACATATTAAACCTTCATTTGCAGCCCTGCATTTTGATATCTTTTTCTCTGGGTACTCTCACTGTGGCAAACCCTTTGCAGGACTGTTTCTTTCCACAAGAGTTCATCATTCCCTAGACTGGCATGTGTTTTCCTGATTGCAGCTTTACAACTTTTTTAAATAACATTTTGTTTCTAGCATTGATTGATTATACCCAACACTCCTGATGGCTTTTTGGAACTGATTTATCTCAGTTATGTAGCACTCTATCAATTTATACTTGTGCAAATTATGTCATGATTTATGGTGTAGACTTACAAATAATTGAAAAGGTATTTTGTGGTAGTGGCTCCCCTTTGGGGAGCTCCATGATAATCTGAGTTATGTTGTGATGAGTTCTCAAAAGCTGCTCTTTTTTTTTTTTTTTTGAGATGTCACTTAACCAGTTCTTCACCAGTTTAATTGGTTCTTTTTGGTTGTCAGGCTCTCACAGAACACTGCATTAATGCCAGAGAAGTTTATACAGGCAGACACATATTTCTGCCAATTGGAAGTATCAGTCATATCAAGGAATTAAATCACAATCATTTTTGTAAGTCAGCTTTCATTATTTTACTTTTCATTATTTGTTACAGAGCTCTGAGGTATCAGTTGAGTCCCCTAGAATTTCTCTTAAATTATTGTTTTGTTCAGAACTGCCATTGTTCTAACCTTCCTATGGTTACAACCACAGCATGTTTGTAATCTAAGTGTTCATTCAGACTGCTGGAATTACCCCAGGATTTTCAGAATTCCTAAAAGTCTGTGCTGGTAGGACAGAGAACTCCTTGGACACTTCTGGGAGTGCTTCTCCATGGTGATCTTTGATCCTGCTGACCAAAAATATTTACTGCAAAGTAACACTGTTTTAACATGGTATTTACAATGAGATGGAAAAGTAATTAATATTCTCATGAGGTACCAGGTAATCATCAACTTCTTTGCACATGCAGAATTCCTTTTTGAATGTATCTGCCCTTTTGCACTATTGGTGTAGCTCAAAGTCCCTGTTTAGCACCACACCTGTGTGACAGCTGAGATTTCTTTTGTTCCTGCAGTTCCCCCCCTGCTTATTTTTCCCTGCTGCCAAGAAATGTCTTCATCCTCACCTATTAGTTTTTTACACCTACTGTTTCAAAAAGTATGAATTTTTTAGCCCTTAACACTTTTCTTCTTGTTACATATGAATTATAACCACAGTATTTATTGAAATCTGTTTTTTGGCCAAATTGTAGTAGTTATGACAATGCCTTGCAGGTATTACATGCTGTCTGAACACACCAGCATGAGATTTTTTTTTTTTTTCTGTCTAGAGCGACAGAAAGACGTTTTGTTACATTTTAGGTGAGCAGGCTTTGCTTTTGATGCAGCATATTCTAAGGCTTGGCTAAAGAAAGCTGAACTCTTTATTCACTTGCTCCAGAGCTTGTTCATAGGTGTATAAAGCAAAGGAATACTTTGAATTTAGATATAATATCAAATGGTCACAGAAAGATGAAGGGCAGAAATAATCATAAAGTCACAGAATGGTTTGGGTTGAAAGAGACCTTAAAACTCATCCAGTCCCACTCCCCTGCCATGGGCAGGGACTTTCACTATCCCAGCTGCTCCAAACACCAATGTCCAACCTGATCTTGGATGCTTCCAGGGATCCAGGGGCAGCCACAACTTTTCTGGGACACACAGGGAAGCAGAAGTAAATAAATGATACAACATGCAGTTGGAAATGGGAAGGGCAATGTGCAGAAATGATGAATAGCAGCACTACCCTGTTAGTCTTTAGAGTGGCATCACTTGATGGGAGGTTTTGGGGCTCAGGTCTGTAGGAATTGCCCCCTTAGAGCTGCTTTAGGTAAGATGCAAGAAGGAGATGTGAAAAAGATCAGAACAGGAAGATGAAAGTTACAAAAAGAAAGTTGTATTTCACCGGAGGGTGAGAGCTACTCCTGACTAAGATAAACTTGTTGATTTTGCATAAACACTACATTTGTTACATTTGTTGGGATTAAGTGCTCTGAAAACATTGCCGAGGCACAGCAGGGAGCAGGAGCAGCTGAGGCTCCCATTGCTCTGTGGAGCTCCAGTACTGATGGGTGAGATTCTCCACCTGGACCTGACTGGGAGGAAACTGCTGCTGAGTCCAGCCTGCCCTGAGCAGGGCTGGAAAGCAAAAAAAAGAAAGGATTTTTTAAAGACTACTGTAAGAAAAGGTTGAAGTGACAACAAAGATCAGAAATCAGGTTTTGTCCTGTCTAAAAAAAGTGGCTGATAACTCAGTTAACACCATTGTAAGTTCTGGTGTCCCCAGTATAATTCCCCATGGAATTGTTGGAGCAAGTCCAGAGGAGAGCCAAGAAGTTTCTATGGGGACCAGAGCATCTTCCCCATGGAGACAGGTTGGGAGAGTTGGGGCTGTTCATTCTGGAGAGGAGAAGTTGTGTGGAGACCTCAGAGCACCTTCCAGTGTCTGAAGAGGCTGCAAGAAATCCAGAGTGGGATTCATCATCAGGAACTGCAGTGACAGGACAAGGAGTGATAGGTTCAAACTGAAAGAGGGGAAATTTAGGTTAGAAATAAAAAGAAATTCATCCCTGTGAGAGTGGGGAGGCCCTGGCACAGGGTGCCCAGAGAAGCTGTGGCTGCCCCTGGATCCCTGGAAGTGCCCAAGGCCAGGTTGGACAGGGCTTGGAGCAACCTGGAATGGTGGAAGGTGTCCCTGCCCATGGCAGGGGGTGGAACAAAATGGTCTCTGATGTCCCTTCCAACCCAAACCATTCCATGATTCGATTCTGATTTTAAGTTAATCCATTGTAGCTTCTTTCTGTCTTAGAGAAATCCATGGTACATCTAAATACATCCCAGAGTGATAACACTGTTGTGTCGAGTCTTTGGTTGGGCAGGCTCAGTGCTCTGAAGCTGTAAATGAATTTTGTATCAGGTTTCTGGATAAGAACTCTACATCTCAGTTTTCTCATGGTTTCCTCAGCATCACACACGAGCCACTGAGCAAGCAGTGATATCTGGTTCCAAGCAGTGGTTGGTTACAGAGAGGCTTTCCTGAATGTTTCCAAACACTAGGATAGGTTGAAGTCATATTTATGTAACAAAAGATCAGCTGCTCTGGGGAAATAAACTCCTGTGGCCATCAGTTACCAGTACAATTGGTTGGAAGGCAGGATTTTTGTGTTCCTTGTGTTTTGAATCATCTTTTTGTTTTGGCATGGAACGAGCAGGTGAATTTGAAAATTGTCAGCAGAATGAACAATCTTACCCCTAACAGGACTCTCCCTTCTCCCCCCACCCCCATACACATTTTATTGTTTCAGATGTCTTGTGCTGTCATCAGAGAAAACATTTTGACTTTGCAAGGGGCAGGAGGAAAGCTTTTGTGTAGTTTTTCTTTGATTGTGTGGACAAAGCACACCTTTCCTTGAAGTACTTTAACTCTGCTGAATCAGCATTTTCTGATAGCCAGGCTTTTTTTCCTCCTCTGGAATATTTTTTGTCTAGCTGTGCTTTTCAGCCACATCACCCCCTGCATTAGTATTCTGCTACAAAGAACAGTGGAGAGATATTTTCAATGTTGCAGCAGAGAACTGCCCAAGTTTTCAGGCTTCTTAAGTAATGAGAATTGCTCAGTTAAGTGGAGCTGAATCTGTAACATTAAGAACATCTCACAGGGGTTGCATTTGAGAGGTAAGAAAACCAGAGGATTTTGTAGTTATACCAAAGAATTTCTGTGTTCAGAGTGTTTTAAAGGTATTTTGGTAGATGCTCCACTCAGCTGTTTAATGTTACAATCATTTATTATGTGACATTTCTTTCTCCTGTGCACTTGTCCTTTTCTTTGAAGCTTTGTATTAAAAAAACAACGAGCATATGTTGCCATATGCTTAATGCAGACAAGAATATTCAAATGGAAGGCAGTTTGAGTGTAAGTGGAACTTAAATTCTGGATACAAAAAGTGGAAGTGGTTTTGGTCAGGGGAGGCTCCCAGTTGCCCAGGTGACTTCTGTGAATGGGGCTTAAGCTTTTAAGTTACTTAAAGCTTCTAAATGGATTATTCACTTTGCCCTTTTCTACAACTAATCAAGCTTAATTTTTAATATGCTGTTATTTACTAACAAAACCCACTCACTCTTGAATATTTCATTTTTATGGCATTTCTCCATTAAAGCCCATTCAGCACAGCAGGAGCAGCTGAATCTCTCAGTTCTTTCAGTTGTGCTTGTAAGGAAAGGATCAGTTGGAAATATTCCTTATGTTTTAAATACAGAAGCTGTGTCCATCCTGTGCAGAGCTGACAAAACCACTTTTATCAGTTCTCTATGTCTTTTCAAACATCAAAAGAAACTCCAAAAGGCTTCTTCCTAGAGACTGAACTTTCAAGTTAGACTGTGGAGTAAAACACTTAGGAAATGGAGTCAAATGTTGGTCAGCACTGGTTTTAGTTCTGTTGTAGTGCCATCATGTCAGTGGCAATAGTTGTGTCCTTTCCAGAGGATCCACACTAAGAAAAATGAATAAACTCTGGCAAAAAGAGACATAAGAATTATTTACAAACAGATAATCTGAGGCACTTGTTTTTCTGTAATTGGGTTTTTTTTTTCTTCTTTGCTGCATCTAGAAAAACATAGTTGTATGCTTCTTGGAATAGTGACATTTCTTCTTCAAGGCTGTTCTGTAACTTTAATTTGGAGGGTTCTGTAAATTAATATTTTAAAGTAAATGAATGAATAGAAATCAACAGAAAACAGGTGTGATGTCCTCTGTCATTAAGTACTAACTTTCTTGAATGTTCTTATCTTCTTCCAGATATAAAATTACCAGGTGTGATAAGTTACTCATGGTTAATTCTTCATGGTATTTATGGAGAAAATTTGAATATAGAACCCAAATACTATTTTTTGCTTCTGCATCTCTGTAAAAAATCCTACTATGAAAATGCTTATTTCATTTTTTACAAAACTAGAGCAAGATTGATTCTAACATTTTTTATTTTGACAGAATATTTAAGTAAAATGTTGTCATCTCTGCTTGGTTTTGATAGAGAATTTATCAGAGTGCTTCATAAATTGTTATCCCATGGTTACAAATGTTGACTGTTCAGATAAGAGACTTATAAGGAAAGGTATAAAATGGATAACTACTAAAATATGAAATGAGAAAAATCCAGGGTAATCAGGAGAATAGTAAAATGTAAGGAAAATATATTGTAAAATATAGGAAAGCTGGTTACTTTCTGGTTACTTTAATTCTTGCAATTAAAATCCACGGGTGGCTCTTTAAAATGAAGTTATAGAATAGCAAAGAAACAACTTCCATAAAAGTGCCATTTGTATTTCCCCCTTAATGGGGTCAAAGTGAAAGAGATTCATATATTTTTATTTGCAGCACACGAGCTCCTTCCTAATTCTTGTGCAGATAGTCTTCAGTGCTTACTATAATCAAGTCAGAAATGCAAATTCAGAATTACAGCTGCTTAGGCTAATTTTAAACGTCTCTATTATCTCCGTCATCTCCATTCCCAGTGCTTGGATGCTCCCAGAAATACTTCTAAGAACAAGAAATCCTCAGTGAATGAAGGAGGATGAGGTGGAGTAGGGAGGGAATCAGGATAAAAATGCTCTGACAAATGTCCTGCTCAGGGGGAGCGCTGCTGGGAGGCTGCAGAGTTTGCAGAGCTGTTCCTTGCCTTACATGGGTGGCCCATGCTCCCCCTAAAAATCAAAGTAAATTTTATTCTGTGTGTTTTGGACTCTTGGCCTTGCTCAGTGTTGTTTCTGGGTCACATCTGATACCCAGCAAGAACAGGAAGGTGAAGAAAAGGAAGGAGGTGAACTATTTCTAGCCTGTGATTTAATTTTCCTTGCGTGGCTCGGGGACAATTCTGTGTGTGGCTGAGGCAGCAAACTGAATCCCTCCATGCTCTTACACACTTTTGCATCCTTAAACAAAGTTGTGTTTTTTCTTACACACTCAGATTCCAATCCTTGCATTCAGGCCTGATCCCAGGGGATGCTGGTGAGTGTAGAGGAAGTGCTCAGGTGCTTTCTAAAGAGAGCAGTGGGGATGCAAGTCCTGGGCAGGATTGTCTTCTACTCATGCAGGGTTTGGATGAAAACCACCATCAAATCCTATGCACATTTTATCATTCTCTGTATGTTTTCCTCATCTTCTGAATAACTTAAGTGCATTTCCAAAGCATTTCTGCAAATGCTTTGTGGTTTGCTTTGTTCTAATTCTGTCCTTAGTACCAATTTTGTTTACAAATTCAGCCTAAGAACTAGAGAATGCCTCTGTTCAGATATTTACCTTCATTTAGCTGGGTAAGAAACAACATTCCATTATTGCTTTTAATGACATTTAATATATTTAATTATAATTTCCTTAATGTGATCAGTGCAACTGTCACCTTGCTTCTTGTGGAGTCTTCTTGGAACGCCAGCCAAAGGTATTGAATGGTCCCAGGTGATCTCAAACGCTGCAGCACAACCTAATTTACATGACAGAGTAGTATGGAAGCATACATTTTGTGCAAACATAGCCAAAAAGCCTTCAGAATTAATGTCTTGAAGTAGTTGAGAAGGCTGAGTGACTGTAGTAGCCATGGTAACTTTTTTCCCTTTTGCTTTTAAGTAGAAACCTCAGTGATTACAAGGCTCTGTGTGAGCCCTGAGCTGGGGATCTGCTCAGCAAACTCCAAATGTGGTGGCAGCAAAGGAAAAATCCCAGCTAGCTGGACAGATTGAACACTGGGAGAGCAGTGTGGATTGGGTGCAAAAATAGTAGGCTTGCAAACACAATTAGGTTGAGAGCTCTAATTGTGGCAGAGATGCTTTTTTGGAGGCTCCACACTCCATTTTTGCTGCTAGTTTTAGAACTGTTTTGGCTTGATGTGTGCTGAAGCTGCACATCCCCTTTAGCTCAGATGCTGCCAGACACTGACTTTGGACTGACAGATCCTTGCAAACTTGGTTGCATCCTAAGGGTGGAGTCAGCTTAATTTGATTTTAATTTTTTTATTGCTTTTGGGCTCACAAGAGATGCACTGACAACATGAGTGTGTTCAGGTCTCTTGTCAGTTTAATGAGTTTATTTTTGCTGGGTGGTTGACAGTCAGCCAAAAGAAACAAAATATTACATAGCCCAAGAACAGCTTCTTGGCTGGTTTTTCATAAAAAGATCAGTCAGGAGGAAGAGGAAACACTAGAGATGGGTATTTTTAAAATCAGTTTTCCATCATGGTGTAAAAATGGGGATCTCTTTATTTTGCTCTCTCTGCATCATAAAACCATCAGAGGTGGTGTGAGGTCTGTTCTGTTGCCACAAAATCCAGAAAAAAGTTTTTTGCCACCCTCGGGGTGCTGCAGAATTTGTGATGTTTAAAGCTTTTCCTGGTCAACTCTTAGGAGATAATCCACAGTAATTAAATATTTCTTGAACCAGATTGAGGTGGGCTGTGGAATGATTAGGACATGGGTGGATCAGAGAAATCAATGTTTGATTGCACAAAAGGAACCTTTAAGGAAGGACTGAAAACCACATTGCCCAGGAATACATAGGAAGTGTATCAAGGGCAAATCCTGGATGTGTGGACAGATCCTGGGGAATGATATCCAGCTGAGGATATTCTGTGATTCTATCAAATAATACATTGGAGTTTAAACACCTCAGGTGCACTTGAAATGACTGCTGAGAATTGCACAGACTGATTGTGGCTCCAAAAATTTTGAGGGACCTTCTACACTCACCCCGTGCCTGGGCTGGTTTGGATGTTTCTCTTTCATTAAGAAGTTAGTTTTCACTGAGGTGAAAGCAAGATCCTGTAAATGAAGAAAGAATTTTGAAATCACTCTTTAAAAAAATATGGTTTTAATAATTTCCACCTTGCTTTAATAGGAAATTGGAATGGAAGTCACCTCTGGGCCATTGCAGCTCAGGGATGGGAAATACAGCAAAGCTCAGCTGCTGTGGGACAGCTACATCACAGCAGGACTTTTAACAGCTTCAGGTACTTAGAGGTCCTTTTATTAAGAGAAAAATATGTAAATACAAAAAAAGTCCTGTGTCTGAGCAGGTAAAGCTCCTTTATATATTAAAATAAAAACTAAAGCACCCATATTGAATCTAAACTCTGCTTTTCACTTAATCCTCCTTTTGCAGTAAATTCAGTGCTTTGAATCTGAAATCCGTTTCTTCAATTTCAGGAAATGTGCAAAACATGAGGAACACTTAACAAGGACTGAGTAGAAAGATTTATTTTACCAGGAGCCTCTTGCAGCGTTGCAGATGGTTTCTGGCTGTCTTGTTTAAGGGACTAGTTTGGGTATTCAGATTATGCAAGATTAAATCCTTGATCCTCTGAAATTAATTACAGAATTTTCATCAGTGTTGCAAAGCTCTTACCCAACACTTCTGGAGCTGGTTCTGCCCTTGGCTGTGGATTGTGTCTGTGTCTTTTAAGTGGAGCTGGAGCCAGTCCTGTGTGCTGTTATAGTGATGCATAAATTGCTTTATCTCTGGAAAATTCAAATGTTTTTTGTGTTACCTTGTAGACACACTGATTGCTTTAGAAAGCAAAAGATTTATGTGAGCAGGAGGGGTTTTTTTCCATTTTAACATTAAAAAAAATTAGCAATAAGTGTCTGGTACATCAGCTCTTCTTTGCATCTGATTTCTGAGCTGCTGCAAATACTCACTCAATACATACTGCTCAACCTTTCATTTTAATGAGTTATTTTTTGTGTTCCTGTTTTAATCCAAAGCCTGCTTTTCCTCTGAAGTGAGAAACTTCTGTTGTCATGTTGGGCCAGTAGAAGAAAACATTACAGGTGGATTGAGTTCCCTAAATATGACAGAGACCTGGCAGTGTTCAGCTTTGCTCTTCACTGAGGGCATGGGGCTCATGCAGCTCTGATTCTGTACAATATTCTGGGTTATAACTCCGTGCCAGAAACAGCCCCAGCCATACCAAAGCACTAGCTACTTGATAAATTTCACTCAATTTCTCCCCAGAGGTGCTCACATGGATGGAAAGATGCCCTGGGAGGAACCACAACTCAGGGTCAGTCTTTAGCGTGGCAGGGTACATGAAATCATGGTGAAATTTCATGAGAGAAGCAGCATTTTGGCAAAGTGAAAATAGAATTTCTTAAACTCTGGGTATTACAGACATGTGTGATGAATCTGAATTAACTCTGGGCCTGTCTTTCTAAACACAGAGCTCTGTTGAAAACATCACAAGGATGCAAGATCTGTCAAGGGCAGTGATCACAGTCAGCATGGTAGAAAGGATTCATTATTTGTTTCTCCAAGGAAGTTTTGGTGTCTGGGGAGAAACTGTTGTGTTTTCATTTTTGGATCCCATGAAATAAAACAGATGGATTTGGTGGAGATGTGTAATCACTTGGATTTCTTCTGTGCCAGCAGTGATAGCACACCACCACATCCAGTCCTTGCACATGTTTAATCACCATTAAAGAAGGTGTTGGGTTTTTAATCTTATTTATCCAAATCCTCTCGTGAAAATGCCAAGCAAAAACTCACTTTTACTGAAAGGTGTCCCTGCCCATGGCAGGAGGTTTGGAACTAAATGATCTTTAAAGGCTCCTTCCAACCCAAACCTCTGTGTGATCCTGTGATCCTGTGATTTTATTCTTTTAAAGAAAGAATTTTGTTGAGAGTCATTCCTAAAATTCAAACTAAACTTCAGGCCAAAAAAGTGTATGTTTATATATTTCTAAATAATGGAGAACAAATTACGTGCCAGTAATATTTTTAAAGCTAAAACCATTTGAATGGGTTAAAATTGAGTCCTGCACAATCTTGTGAAAAAGCTAAAAACCAGCAAATGCTGTTTTTTATTATGATAAATTATTGTGCTTCAGGTGATTTCCAGATCTCTTACGTATCAAAGTAGTGAGCACTTCCCATACTGAATTAGTTTTTGCTAAGTTAGGTTCTTAAGCCAAAGGAAAAAATTAATTTTTAAGAGCTGCATTTCTGTGGAGGTTGTAACAAAATGTGAATCGTTGTAGTGAGGCCTCAGTAAAATGCAATCTATTATTCCTTGTGTTTTATTTCAGGCCAGCTGAATGTTGGGAGATGCTTTTTTGCTCCACTCTGGCTCAGAGTTGCTGCAGTCCAATGTTTTCTGTCCTGGTGCTATTTTTGTTGCTGCTGTTTGTGTTGAAGGCTTGTGATTTCATTAACAGTTATTTTAAAACCTGAACAACCTGACAGAGGGCTAAATAGAGCATAATTCTGTTTCCCATGTAGATAAGCTCAGCAACACATGAATAAAAATCAGGTTGGCCTCTCCTCCACGCTTCACAAGTCTCCTGTGTGGATTTGGAAGCCTTTGGGAAATGGGCCATGTTATCTTTAATTTTTTAAATAATTAGAATTGCTTTAATCCAAAGTGTATTTCTGGATGAATTTGAAAATAATAATAATAGATGTGGTTGTTAAGACTCCTTTTTTCCTGGCTGTTTTTGTCTGTGTTTCTGGTATGGGGGAGTGGGATCTTATCCCCTTCCCTGGGTGGGAAGCCATGCATTGAATGAAGGAGTGAAACAATTTTCCCAGACTTTGAACCCATTTAAGGTTGTGATAACCCTTTGAATCCCCAAACTTCTGTCTTACATCTTAACTGCACCTGTAAAGTCATCCCAAGAGTGTCTTTGTCACTCAGGGTGTCCCAGCACAGGCTCGTGGTTGTCCTTAGAATGAAGGAACTTTGATTAAATTACACAAGCTCTCCTGATCCTTGTTTTTCTGGCCTGAAGGATGGTGTGGGGACCTGCTGCTGACACCACAGAGAATGTGAGCTTTGTTGATGAACTTGAGATCTGCCCCTGAAGTTCCACCCAGAGGTGCAAGTTCTACACAAATTCTACCAGTGTGGTATTTGCTGGGTCCCCAGGACGAAGGAGGAATTGATGAATCTGACTCCGTGTTCTTAGAAGGCTGATTGATTATTTTATATATTATATTATATTAAAGAATGCTGTACTAAAACTATACTAAAGAATAGAGAGAGGATGCAGACAGAAGGTTACAAAGATTGATAAGGAAAGCTCGTGACTCTCTCCAGAGCCCTGACACAGCTGGCTGTGATTGGCCATTAAGTCAAAACAATTCACATGAAACCAATCAAACGTGCACCTGTTGGATAAACAATCTCCAACCACATTCCAAAGCAGCAAAACAGGAGAGAAAAATGAGATAATTATTGTTTTCATTCTTCTCTGAGGCTCCTCAGCTTCCCAGGAGAAAAATCCTGGGCAAAGAGGATTTTTCAGAAAATATGATGGTGACACTACCAACTTTGTTTTTTGAGGTTATCCCTGTGACATTTGTCCCTTCTCCACATTAGGTTCCACGTTCTGATACTTGAATTTATTTCATATGATTTGCTCAATATAAGAAAACAAGCCCGTGCTAGGTTTGTTTTTAAGTGAAGAGAAAAAAATGCCTTTCTCTGACAATGAGCTGTTTATTACCACAAGCTGTGCATTTTATTTTCTTTTACTTAGAAAGCAGTGATTTGTCTGAATTTTTGGAGTGGTTTTTAAGTGAATAATGATATAAGAGCCTTCTTACTTGAGGCTTCTTATAAATGTAGTTATTTATATGAGGAAAAATTGTTCAAGCGTGGATTATTTATGCAGAGGAGAAAACTGGCTCTGGGTTGATATAATTTTTCTTTCCCATCTGCTCTGACTGAATTTGTTTTCTCTGTGAGCAATGAGTGCTTGCTTGCAACTTTGTTTTAGATACTTAGGAACTCCTTTTAGTACTTCCCTTAATGAAGTGATCCAATTCCAGCCTCACCTTTTGTTCTTCAAGGCAAACTTTGTTCTTTCATGGCTTCAAAGAGGTGCTGTGGCCTTTCCCCTTTCATTTTTAGCAGACCTGGTTTCATCAAGTGGTTAAAAAGTAGAACCAACTTTTTTTTCCCTTTGGCCTGGTGATATCATAATTTTTTTTCTTTTTTTTTTTTTTCCTACCAACAGCCTAGAAGATAAATTCCACTTTGCCCCCACCACCTTTTGATCTCACTTTTGATGCCAGTCCCTTCCTGAGATGGTCCAGTCGATTCCTGGAGCCTGGGCTCAGCCTCCTGAGGGAGCTGTGATGTCAATTCACCCACCAGATTGTTTCCAAATGGGTGAATCTGTCACTGGCAATCTGCAGTTGTTGGTTAAAAGAGCATCCACACAGCCTTCCTAAAGCATTGTTACTTATTGACAGTAAAGAGAGATGTGGAGGGATTTATATCAATAAAGATCTCTCCTACCTACAGCCAAGAATGACCTAATTTATTTATTTATTTTTTTTTTTTAGGTACACCAGCAGGATTTGTCTGTATACAGTTTCTAAGCAACAGCTCCCTGTCCTCTAGAAAGAATGTCACATTTTATCCCTGACTCCTGGGTTTTGCAGCCCTTTCTGCCCAAATCTGCCCTGGTTTAGGGGGAGCTTGGAGGAGCCTCTTCTGCAAGGATGATTCTCCTCTTTTGTAGTACCAGCACCCACCCAGGGCTCGCTGAGGTGTTGGAAATTAAATCACTGTCTCCCTTCGTGCTGCTTTGCCAACAGCTTTGCTGTCACAGGCCAGCACTGTGAATTATTTCTGTGCAGCTTCATAAACATTCTGTAATGATCAAAGAGCCCATATTTCTACTTCCATTTAAATCCAGGAGGTGACAAACCAGAAACACCTCGGTAATTTTTTTTTTTTTCTTTAAATGATTACATGGTTTGAGCTGTTTTTAAGGGAAAAAGTGAGTTTTCCCCACAGCACAACAGGTCTCTATTTTCACCAAGACTTGTGTGGCATCTGTCTCAGACTGGGGGAAATTCAGAGGTAAAGAAAAAGATCCCTTTGTCATCAGGTTTTTATTAACCCTGTCCCTGGAAGTAAATGTTTAGTTTGTTGAATATCTGGGAGGAAGAAGAGTAACAACCTCATCAATTAGCAGAGGATGGTGGGACCTACAGAAATATTTTGTTCCTTTTACTTGGCTATTTTTAATTTGCTCTGTTTTCTGCTACTGTTGCCTGGTATTTCAGTTTGAAAAATTGTCTTGCTGTTTTATTAAGAGAGAAAGCCTGTGGATGTTGGAGCTGTTTGGATTTGAGTAATGGTTGTGATTGATAATATAGGCTGTAGCCTATGGCCTGATTTAAAGGAATTGTAGAGTTTATTTCTTCTCTAGATGAGGTAAAATGATAGGTCTTGTGCTTGAGAAAAACAGAGCTCTCTGTATGTTTCCTCTGCTGTTGTGAGGAGCTGTCTAGTTTCTTACAACTCTCTTTGATTTCAAATCAAACAAAGGAAATAGAGATTTCTGCCATGTATAGAATGGGGAGTGGAGGCACTTTTCTGGCTTGCATTAAGAAATAAAAATGAGTGGAAGGAATTCTGTTAGAGAGGTTAGGTGTTATGATGTGCAAGTGGAAAGCACAACAAGAAAAGAAGTTGAAAATATCTGTCTGCTTAAAACTTAACATCAAAGTCAAACAATCTGGAGTTAGAAGACTGATGAAACATGAGCTTTTGAAGAACTTTTTTATGAAAAGGGCAATAAAACTAAGATTTGTGATGTTCTTACTCTTTAGAGGCTGCTAGGGTGGCTTCCTGTCAAATACCATAAAACCAGGCTGATGAAAGAGTGAGAGTAAATTCTGGTTTTTACTGTTTTCAGCGTTCTCACCTTCTCCATTACATTTTGACCAAGAGTAGTGTATCATCATAAAACTCAGACTGAAAGTGAGCTTTTGGGCCTTTGTGCCTTTCTGCTCATTTCTTAGGTAAAGAAAATGGTAATCTCAGGCAATCCCTACCAATATTTGGCTGATATTTCCCTCTAGCTTTGGGCCAAATGTACCTGATTATTTGTCTTTCATGTAGAATCATTCCTCATTATTATCATTATTTCTCTGTTATTTCATTATTTCTTTATTTTCTTTATTTCTTTCTAATGTTTCATTATTTTTTTGTTATTAAATGTAAATAATGGATAAATCTCACTGAAATAATGTCTCTCTTTTCTGTACAAGGCAAATTCTTGCACCTTTGCAAGCTCTAGGTTTAGAGATAACCTCCCTTTTCATAAGCAAACGATTGGAGCTTTGTTTCCTGCATATATTAACAAAATGTTTGAAGATTGAAGGGAGTGAACATGCAGTGAGTCATCTCATGTGGAGAATAAAACCTGATAGATTTGTGAATGAAATCCAGCGTTGGGAAGTGGAGCATGTCGTTTATTATTGCTGCTTTTTGGGGTTGTTTGGGTTTTTTTTTTTAGTTTATTTTTGCTTTTAACAGATGTGTGAGGAAGGTTTTAATTAGACTCGGGAAGTGCTGCCTTATACATTTGTAAATCAGCAAATACTGGGATGAGTTGAATTCAGTGGAACTTTAATATGGCTGGGAATATCTGCCTGAGATGTTTTGAAGAATTTTTGGAAGTGCCTCCATTGGCTCTATTTCAGGAGCTTTGATTCCTAAACCTAAACACAAACACGTGCATGGCTAGAAAGTTTGAAAGTGAGCTAAAAACTGAAAGTTTGATGAAGTTGCTTGGCTTTTTGTTAGAACAAGTGTAGGATTTTAGCAGAACTGTGGGTTGGTCTGATGACATCTCTGGAATGTCAACTCTACCCAAGTCCAAGCCTGTGTTGTACAAAGATTTCTGCAACTCAGAAAACACTAAACATGCTGATCACAGGGGAAGTGAATAATAAAATCTGTCCTTCTTTCAGTGGTGGTGGTTGGAAACAAGAGGATATGTGTGGTGTGATTGATCCCTGGGTATTCCATCCAGCCCCTCAGAACCAGCTGTTCATGGACTCCCTGAGTCTCAGGGCAGCAATTAACCAGAGCTTTTAATTAAGGACAGAAATGTTATTGTTTCATGGATTCCCTCATTCATGTTCCCTTCACTTCTGAAACATCCTGCTGCAATTGGTTCCATGAATCTGAGGGGACAAACGTTGCCTGTTGGATGGTTTGAAATCTGATGGGTGAAGAATTTGAGGTGCATTCTTGTGCCACAGGAGCTGTGGTGAGCTCTGTTCACCTCTGTTCCATCTGTCTTCACACAGAATCATGGAATGGTTTGGATTGGAAGGGACCTTAAAATCACCCAGTCCCCACCCCTGCCATGGGCAGGGACACTTTCCACTGTCCCAGGTTGCTCCAAGCCCCATCCAACCTGGCCTTGGACATTTCCAGGGATGGGGTGTGGTTTAATCATAGTTCTTCTCTGATTTATTTAAAAATTGGATAATGAGCTGTATTTAGACTTTCTTCATATGGAAAGCATTCCATGTCACCTGACACAGAGACTCTACAGATCCACCTTCTGGTTCTGCCAGACCTTTGTGGAGGTGCAAGGACATGAGGCATTAAGAATATAGATGTATAATAGATAGTGACATACAAGTATTTTGCATTTTTTTCCTGAACAAAGCTGTGCAGAACTTTAGTTTTTCAGAGATCAGTTGCTATCTTCAAGCCAACCATTTTACATGTAGAGTTACTTTTCCCCATGTTATTCCCACGTTGTTCTTCATTTTATGCACTGGTGAAAAATGCATTTTCATTACCCATTTTTGCCCCTGGTCACTGAGCTTGATAATATCTGCAATCTGAGCAGGGAGATTTATGATGGAGTGTTCTGCTTTATTTATTTATTTCTGCTAATCATTAGAAATGATTTACTTTTCTCTTTCACTTTACTCTTTGCCAAAGTGATGGCAGGAATTCCTTCTGGAGGCTGGTGATGCTGTACAAGCCATAGAGGGAAGATGTGAGGTTTTGTTTTACTTTCCAGAAAGCTCAGAAGCCAATTAAATAAAGGAGTTATTTTAACAGGCAGTATAATTATACTGCATGGACTGAAGTTCTGCAATGAAGTAGGAAAAACTCAGAGAGGATGAGGCAGAATTTGTCTGAAGACAACTTCACTGAAGTGTAGTCAGGGATCACAGGAGAGAAAAACTTGGTTTTGGATGAGTTTGGGACTAAAACTGCTACTGCTGAAAACATCTGAAACAGTGATCACAGAAATTTTGGTTCAAAGCCTTGTAGGAGGTGGGGGAAAAAGGCAAATTCACTATGGTAGTGTTTAATCTCCAAAGAGAACTGTACATACAGGGAGATATGATTAAAAGGCAATTAAAAAGAACACTTTGGGATTTTGTTCTTGAGAAAACTTCACAGAGTCATAGAATCATTTAGGTTGGGAAGAGACCTGGGAAATCATAGAGTCCAACCATTCCAAGGAAGTAAGGAAAATAAATAAAACTCATTAAAATAGAAAATGAGGGAAAGGCAGTGAGGACTCAGGACAGCAGCAAAAGCTACTTTTAGATAAGAGAAGTTTTTTTAAAAAAGTATCACAATGTGCAAGTATTCAAAGCCCAAAACGTTACATGGGAGGCCAAAAATAATTCTGCAAAAACGTTCAAGATGTGAAAAGCAATTATGAATCTTTTTCAAGTGCTTTGGAAGCAAGAAGTGTTGCAGAGAGTTGGCAGCCTGTAGAAAAAGGAGGTAGGGAAAGG
Source organism: Fringilla coelebs (assembly GCF_963513975.1). Classification (NCBI taxonomy): domain Eukaryota; kingdom Metazoa; phylum Chordata; class Aves; order Passeriformes; family Fringillidae; genus Fringilla; species Fringilla coelebs. Next base: position 3,842,995 of record NC_140032.1, read on the forward strand.
TAAAATGCAAAGAGGATGAGGCCCAGAAGAGAAACCAGGGAGAGTCTGAGCATCCTTGTTGTGAAACAGCCTCTGAAGGGTGTTCACAGGGAAGCTTCCAGAAAAGATGGCTGAGACTGGAGTGTTGGTTAAAGGTATTTTAGAGGAAAGAGATACAATGAGTGATATCATGTCACTAAAATTGAATTATTTTCTAGCTCACCATGGGTTCATGTGTTGCCCTGTCTCAGATACAGCAGCTGCCTGAGGGGTCAGGTTTCATAGCACACAGAGCATTGATTAGATACTGCATTGACATTGCCTGCTTTTGGCCAATTTGTAGCACTACTTAATATATTACTTCCTTTGAAAAGGTGCCAGTTTCCCACTTTCACCTTGTTTTTTATTTTTTTATGTGTTTTTTTTTTGTTGTTGTTTTTTGTTTTGTTTTTAAACCCTATCATATTCCATCATAATCCTATATGAAACCTCTTTGTTTTTCTATATGAAAACCCTTTCTACATTCCACCAAGGTGCCTGTAATAATTTATTACCTGATAGCCTGAAAGTTTCATTGCCTCTTTTGAGTTTATCTGGGTTCCTTTGTTTTCTTAATCTTCACAGAGATTATTTTTTTCAGAGACACTGATCAAAGATTCACTATCAAGATGAAAACTGTATATGAAAAGTTCCCCTGTGGAAAAATTAATCTGATGTTACAAAAATTGCTTTTTTTGAAGGCTTGGCATTCTATTGTCACCTATTTACTTCTCACATTTCCTTTAGCCTGCAAATTAATCACTTGCTAATTAATCCCATCAGAATTCAAGTTTTTATGTGTTTATGCAAGAAGTTACTGCTAGTTTTAATGCTGGTAAAGAAGAAAATGCATTTTCTGTCTTTCTCCTTGACTTGGGGGATTTTCAGTTCCAGAAAGAGTCAGACTGGAGAGGTGTTTTGAAGGCTGAAAACCAGATTAGATATGTTGGTTTCCTTTGTGGTCAGAGCACAGAGTGATGGTAATTGCTTGGACAGGTTGCAAACAGTTCAAAATCCAACTCTGCAGTTACTGTACCATTTTGTCTTGGATTTTCTGTTAAATATCTCTCTCTCTATTTTTTTCTCTGAGTTGGCACTATTCCCTTCTGTATTGCTTCTTCAGATTCTTCTCAGATCCATTAGTGGTGAAATCAGTTTCCTTCTGAGAATAACACCATAGCACCAGTGAAAAAATGCTTTAAACTCTTCAAAATGCCCTGCACTGAACCTCATGAAATAAGTTTGAAAATTTTTTTGTGTTTAAAATTTCAGTTATTTTGAGAACAGGTAATCTTTAAAATTTCCAGAACAATTTTGAAAGGGCCATTTAGAGAATGTGGCAGTGCAGAACCACAGGAATCTCAGATTTATGTCATCTGACCACATGGATCTGGCTGCTGCTTTTCCAGATGAGCGAATTTTGAGGATTCTCAGTGCAATACCTGACACAGGCTCACTCTCACTGGACCTGTATAGCCTGTAACCATGTGTGTTTATAGGTGTCTCTTGGTTCAAAAAGTACAGTTGTAGAGGGATGGATGTTTTAAGGATCCAGCACTGTTCATCAGACCTCTTTATGTAAGAGAAATAGAAAAATTCCACATTTAAATGCTATTTTTTTTTCCTGGGGTAGGGATTTTTAGGGGTCAGCCAGGTTTCTTTCCTCTGTGGAGTTAGGACAAAACCAAGTAAGCTGAGTAACTTCTGTGTATTTGCCTCATACCCTGCTGCTCTCTCCTTCCCAAGGGCAGAGATCTGTATCTGGAAAGCCAAATATTTTCTCTCTACCATTTCCTAGAGTGCTTTCCCAAGACAACTGCTGGCCTGCTTTGGGTACAAATGGATAGGGTCAGGGCAGTTTCTAATCCATGACAGCTCCAGGTTTCTTTGAAGTCCATGGGTGTCCTGAGCATCCTCTTCCAGGCTCAGCAGAGGGGATGTTTGAACAGCTTTCTCAACATAGCGGACTTCCCACCAACTCCACAAAGCCACTGCATTTCTCTCAGCTGTTTAAAATTCATGCGCTCCCAGCTTAATAAGAGTGTTTTTCCTCTCTTTTCTCTGTGTTTGTGGTTCTTTCACCTTCAGTCAGTTATAGGAAATCCTGTGCAGATTGAAAAGGCTGTAGAACCCAGCTGTCAGTCATAATGCCTCAGTCTTCCTTCAAATCAGTTGTTTCCAAAGGACAAGAAAATTGTTCATTATACATATATTTAATGAAATCACACTGCTCATTGAGTTTATGCAGGTTTGCCTGGGGGTGGGAATAAAACCATGATCAATTTAAACATAGCATCAGTTTCTGTTCAGCCTTACTGTAAAAAGGATAATAAGGTTTTCATTACAGTCTTTGCTTTTCCAGAGGTTTATATCACCTACTAATTTACTCATTATGGGAACATTACATGGAAGGTTCGTGTACTAATCAAATTCCATTTGCAGAAAAATGCTCTCCAAACAGCCTTTCCACCTGCTCCAGAAGACAGGTGGTTTGCAAAAATTGCACTGAAACTTCCAGACACTTGGGTTCAGAGAGAAGGGAATGTCACATCAGGGTTCTCTGTATTGTGGTGCAGGAGCTCCCTGGTCTCTGTTCCTGTGTTTCATCTCATCCCAGGACTTTTGCCATGTGAGAAAATGCTCCAAGGGCTGGATCCCCTCTGCTCTGGAGCCAGGCTGGGAGAGCTGGGGGTGCTCAGCTGGAAAAGGCTCCAGGGAGAGCTCAGAGCCCCTTCCAGAGCCTAAAGGGGCTCCATGAGAGCTGGAGAGGGACTGGGGACAAGGGAGGGAGGGACAGGACACAGGGAATGGCTTCAAACTGCCAGAGGGCAGGGATGGATGGGATATTGAGAAGAAATTCTTCCCTGTGAGGGTGGGGAGGCCCTGGCACAGGGTGGCCAGAGCAGCTGTGGCTGTCCCTGGATCCCTGGAAGTGTCCAAGGCCAGGTTGGATGAGGCTTGGAGCACCCTGAGCTAGTGGAAGGTGTCCCTGCCCATGGTGGGGGAAGCTGGATGATCTTTAGGGTTCTTTCCAACCCAAACCAGCCTGTGATTTGATGAACATGGTATCAGCACTTCCAGACTGGATTTCTGTTTCAAGAAAAAAGAGGGAGATGGGGAACAGGAGAACTTCACCTTGTTGGTTTTTTGTGGGTAGTGATGGTTTCTGTAATGGTTTTTATGACTCTTTGAAAGAAGGGGAGGCTGGGGTGTCACTTATTGCAATACCTTTGGTTCTGAGTCTTGGGCAGCATTTCCATTCTGTTTGTGCCAGGTGCAGTGCAAACACCTGGCAAAACAGACTGAGCTCCTCTGTTCCAAGTGGAAGCTGGATTTTTGCATATGGAATGTGAGCACAGAGTTAGAATTAGTCATCAAGGCAAGGCTTTGTGATACCAACCCATCTCAGTTCCAACCACTGCCGAGTTTCCTTTCATGGTGCAGCCAAGCCAAGCCCTGGGAAGAGGCAGAGAGGAAGCAATGAGGGAACAGATCTTTGGAAGAGTTGCCTTGCAGGTGTCTGTGTTTCCACATTCTCTGGAAAAATCCCTTCACCCAGGATTTTTCTCCTGGGAAGCTGAGAAGCCTCAGAGAAAAGAAAACAATTCTTATCTCATTTGCTTCTCCTGTGCTGTGCTCATGTGGAATGTGTTTGGAGATTGTTCACCCACAGGTGATTGTTCCATTGCATTCTGCTGGGAGTTGTTTTCACTCTTTGGCCAATCAGGGCCAAGCTGTGTCAGGGCTCTGGAGAGAGTCAGGAGTTTTCATTATTATCTTTTTAGCCTTCTGTCAGTATCCTTTCTGTATTCTTTAGTATAGTTTAGTATAGCATTCTTTAATATAATATAGTATCATAAAGTAATAAATTAGCCTTCTGAGACCATGGAGTCAGATTCATAATTCCTGCCTTTGCTGGGACATTCCCTGCAATTACAATAGGTGTCAAGTCCAGCCTTTGAGAGGGTGCAGTGTTACCTGTTTGACACTTTGGTCAGCTCTTTATGGGATGTTTGGAGCTGAACTCAATGTCCTGTTGCAGAAATCTTATTTTCAGTAATTCCTTAGCTCCAGGGCTAAGTCAAGCAGCTGCTGTTGACGATTCTCATCCTGTGCCAGCTCCTGAGCTGTGCTCTGTCATTTGTGCACAGCTGATGTGTGCTAAATTAACTTTCATTTTAGAAATACTTACTCCAAACCTGGATTTTTTTTTTTTTTCTTCTTGGTTTCACTCAGTTTGTTCTGCACCTGAACAAGTCCTTGTATGAGCAGAACTGGGAGCAGAGCATGTGGATGTGGTGAGGAACAGGTGGATGCTGCTGAAACCATCCGTGTTGCAGCAGGGAAGGCTCATTAAACTGCAGCCCAGTGGGTGTCTGAGTGAAGTTTTGAAAAGCTTTAAAAGTGAAGGTGAGCAGAGTGATGCACAGAGGTGATTTAGTTCTTGGGAGAAGTTTGAGAAAGCACTGACTTTACAAAAAACTGAAGTACCTTTGTAGTAGTTTTCTGAGTGCATGTGGTGGAATAAGATTGCTGTTAACAGAGTGCAGACAGTGAGGTGCAGGATGATAACATCAAGAAGAAGAGGGGGGAAGCATAGCTCCAGGTATAGGGATGAGTCAGAATGTCACAAGAGCAGCATCTTGGAAGATTTAAGTGTAGGCTGGATTGAACAACATAAGAAGAAATCCAAAAATAATACCTGTGTAGCGGGACAGAGATAATAATTTCATTTTTAACCGGGAGTGTGATTCTCTAGATAGAAAGTTTAGAGGCCACGTGACTTCCTTCTGTACCTCTTGTTTCTTGGTAACTGCTCTAAAAGCTGAGTATCCAGACTGAATGCATCATGGCATTTTGTTGCTCTCCACATGACCTTTAAAACCTTTCAGCCACACTATTCCCACTCCCTTCAGAAGTTGTTAGTTTTGTTCTTTCTGTTTTGTTTTAATTCAGATTTTTTTTTTTTTAATATTGCACCTGATTTCATGAGTGATCTCAAATTACCAAATAATCAGATTTTGTGACTGAACTATTTTTAGTGCTCTCTTTATCCTTGTGTTGCAATTTCCATCACTTTACCTGTTTTTTTCCTTTTTCTTCTTTGTTTTTTAATTCTTTCTTCTGTAGAAAATAGAAGATGCTTGGGGAAAATATTTTATTTCAAGTAATGGACAGCCAGCTTGAACAGGCTAAAAATCTTTCTTCTGAGGAACCTTGGGAACATTTAAGCTGATTTTCTGCAGGCAGGTGGATAATGGATTGTATCATAGAGATTTTTGTGCTCATAGCAGGTAGTTAAAGCATTGGATTTGCTCAGTGCTTGTTAGTCTTGCTGAAAGAAAGGAAAAGCAATAAAACATTATTTGGAGGGGTTATTTTGGTCACCTGAATGTCGATGTAAGTCTTTGGCAGTTGTTTCACATTTAACTTGGGGGTGCAGATATTCTTACATCTCACTTCTGGTTTTTTTTTTGCAGCAGTGAACATGATTCTATTGGTTTTGGGGGAGCAAATATTGGCTGAATGAGCTCTGTATTGATACTTTGGAATGAGTGAAAATTTACTGAAGAGTTTTCTACAAGTTACCTGCAAGGCTAAACATTCTTTCTGCATGGATTAAGGCTGAAGTCACAATAAAATCACAGTTTGAATGGAGATGTATGCAAACAGTATTTGATAATTTCAGTGTTTTACTTCAGCTGTTTATTGCTGCATTCAGTGTTGATCAAAAGCTGGACAGAAATATCAATTATCATTAGATCTATTAATTCCTGCCCTCGTGCATGCTTTTGAAGAAACTCTAAATTATACATGGAAGTTGGCACAGAAAATCATGAGGTGGAACATATTACATTAACATTTGATATTAAACTCTCCCCTCCCTTAGTTTGGGATGCCCTAGGTATAATTTCAGGAAAGATTTCAAGCAGAACATTTTTGTATGATGGGAACTTAGATTCATTGCAGAGATTAAACATAAGGAGAAGAAATCAGATGTTAAGCAGGACTGAAAATGCCTCTGTAGTCAAAATTTGTGTTTCAAGAAATTATCATATTTTAGAATAATTATATGAATTAGCAAATTTAAAAGAGTTAGTTTTCCATTTATAGGCCAATAAAAGTATAGCCAAGCTCTTCCTTGGTGCAGTTGTGCTATTAAAAACTTTTCTCAAACACTTTAAAAGTCAACAGTATGCTCATGATTTACAAAAAATAAGCAAATGACCAAGAAACAAGAGAGACAATTTGCATAACATTGTTGTAAACTTCTCTTTATAAAAGAAATAATGACTGGGTTGAAAAGAACTGCTGATTTGCCTAAATGTTGAATTTCCTGTTTGTACAGCAAACTTTATGTGGCATGAAATCTTAAATGATTGAGAAATCTCATCTGGGACCTGCAAAGGCAAAGCTGGAGTAAAAAGACAGTTCTAGAGACAGTGATTTCTTGATTTCCTTCATGGAATTGTAGAACTGCTGAGGTTGTTCAAGACCTCTGAGATCACTGAGCCCAACCATGGATTTAATGGCAAATTTATAGTGAATTTGAACTGTGGGATTGACAGAGGAAAAGCCTGGGCCTGTTTTTTGGTAAAAGAAATAATTGCATCAGATGTATTAATTTTTTTAAATTTGGAATGAAAAAAAAAGGTGGGTTTTTCCCCCTCTCCTCTTTATTGTTATAATAGATCCCTCTAAACCTTTAGAGTAATGCACTTAATGTAGCCAGGAATTCAAACCAGCAATTTCATTAGATAAGTTCCAGTTCAGTGGCACCTGAAATTTCCTCCCAGCTCTTCCTCCACCAGTTCAGTTCTGACTGAGGCTAATAACAGTTTGCTAATTTGTTCACAGCAGAATAAAATCTGAAAGCAGAAGCTGCAGTTTGCAGTTCACCTGGTTGGTCCCTGTGTTTCACTGCTGCGGCTCAGGCGCCGTTTGTGGTTCACGTGCTGCTGTCCTTGATGTGTGCAATGGGAGCAGCTCAGGAGATGCAGCTTTTGGGGTACCTCGAGGGTGAAAGGGATGTCCAGGGAAGTGGGGCAGGAGCAGAAGCTTTCCCACATCTGCAAAACAGCACAGCACTGTTTTTTTGGGCATCTCTTCAGTGCAGGAAATGGAGATGTTCGAGTAGTGCAGCACTGCATGAAGAAATGTTGATGGGTCATGGAACCGTGGGATGGTTTGGGTTGGAGAGGACATGGAATCATGGAATGGTTTGGCTTGGAAAGGTCCTTGGAAAGGACCTTTGGGTTGGAAAAGACCAGTTCCACCCCCTGCCCTGGGCAGGGACTCCTTCCACCAGCCCAGGTGGCTCCAAGCCCCATCCAGCCTGGCCTTGGACACTTCCAGGGATCCAGGGGCAGCCACAGCTTCTCTGGGCTCTCTGGTCCATGCCTCATGATCCATTTAGAAATTTGTTCCTAAAATATAATCTAACCCTTCCCTCTTCCAGTCTCAAGCCATTCCCTTTTGTCCTGTCCCTCCATCCCTTGTCCCCAGTCCCTCTCCAGCTCTCCTGGAGCCCCGTCAGGCCCTGGAAGGAGCTCTGAGCTCTCCCTGGAGCCTTCTCTTCTCCAGCTGAGCACCCCCAGCTCTCCCATCCTGGCTCCAGCCCTGGAGCATCTTCTCATATGGCAAAAGTCCTGGGATGGGAGGAAATGTGGGACAAGATGAGCAGCCAGTTTTTCACCATGATGTTGCTGGAAGGTTCTTGCTGAGATGCCAGTGTGCAGTAAACTCAGATTATCAACTAGAATAAAAGAAAACAATTTCAGTTACAGCTCTAATTAGATTTCTGAGCAGCACATCCAGCTGGGTCTGCTTTAAGAAAAAGAAATGGCTTTGTGTTTTTTGGTTTTTATTTGTTTGGATTAAATTTGGGCTATAGCCAAACCTAGTTGTGTTAAATTTTGTTATTCGACTGTGGATATGAAGGTGATGCTCTTGGAGAGTGTAGATCAGAAATCTTTAAGTGATGTCACAAATTCTGTTTTCTAAGAGAAATGAATGATAATCACATGATCTTTTTAAAGTTATATCACCATTTCCTGTCTAAAATATATAAAAAATTAAAGTATGTATTTTCATGAGACAGCTTTTCTGAATAATTTGCTTAATCTGCTCCTTCTTTTTCTGTGTGTATAATTATCATCATACCATTGCCAGCATTATTTAATTTCTATAATTATCAGTATTAAAATGAAAAGCCTTGGTTTTTTGTCAGGCACTTTAGGTGATTTATCCTCTGACAGATTTCTCTTTCCTCCTTTGCTCTGTTTATTGAAAAGATTGGCAGTTCTGTAGAATATGAAGTTTTTAGATGCACATTGGCTTTCATCTATTGAGGGAAAAAAATAATTATCACTCTCTTAGTTCTGATTATTCCTGTATCATTCCAGAGTTTCAGAATGGGATATTGGGCACGTGGTTTATGTTACTGTGGTAACATAAGGGTTAACAACCCATGGTTGGTGGCTGCTGGGTTCAGATGCTCTGGAGTGGAACCTGCTCCAGCAATCCATGCTGTTTTCCAACACACATTAAGAAAATACAGGGGATTTGTTATTTCTGCAGCATAGAAAGGTAGCTATGAGATGTTTTATTAAACTAGGAGATAAGGAAAATTAGGGTTTGGAGAAATCATGTGCCTCTTTGTTTAGTTGGAGGTGCTGAGTTGACCATCCCCATCCCAGGAAGTGAAGGTGCTTAGGCTGAGAGTTGGTTGGAGAATTTTTCCTTGAGGCAGAGGTTACATTTCCAACCACATTTGTGTGGCAGCAGCTCTCTGGCCACAGAGAGATACAGACAACTTTCCCAGGCATCATTCTGGGAAAGGCTGTGAGAAGATCAGAGAAAAGAATGACAAACAATTCTTAACTTGCTGCACCTGGCATTGTGAACATGTGGAATGTGTTATGGAGATTTGTTTATCAAAGGGGGGGGTAGATTCTTAATTAGCCAATGGTGTTTGGACTGGAGGACCAATTAGGTCCAGCTGTGTCATGACTGTCTATAAAAGTATGGGTTTCTTGATAAAGAAATCTTAATACATGGAGTCTATGTCAATTATTACCCAGTGGGGACCTGCCTGTGCTGACACATTTGTCCCTCTAATCCAGCTCAGTTTTCAGATCCCAAAAAATTACTTCCCTCCTAACTGAACCTACTGGCCTGAAGGACATCATCTATCCCCCCACCATTTTAGGTCAGAGGGATTTTTCTGTTTCAGCCCTGGGATTGTTGAATCTCTTACTATTGGAAGTTGGATTGATCAGTCCTTTTCTTCCCTCCCCACGTTCTGCTTTAGGGATTCACTGAATTATTTTTGTTAAAACACATCCCCTCCTTGCTCTCTGAAACAGCAGTGACCAGGGCAGGGATTGTCCCTCTGTATTGGGCATTGGTGAGTGCTGTGTCCAGTTCTGTGTCCCTCCTGGCAGGAGAGACATCGAGGGGCTGGAGAGTGTCCAGGGAAGGGAGGAGAGCTGGGGAAGGGTCTGGAGCCCCAGGAGGGGCTGAGGGAGCTGGGCAGGGGCTCAGCCTGGAGCAAAGGAGGCTCAGGGGGGCCCTTGTGGCTCTGCACAGCTCCTGCCAGGAGGGGACAGCCGGGGGGGTCGGGCTGTGCTCCAGGGAACAGGGACAGGAGGAGAGGGAACGGCCTCAGGCTGGGCCAGGGGAGGGTCAGGGTGGACATCAGGAATAATTCCCTCTGGAAATGTTGTTCAGCATTGGAAAGGGCTTTCCAGGGAGGTGCTGACATCGCTGTGCCTGGAGGGTGCAGGAAGACCTGGATGTGGCACTCAGTGCTTTGCTGGGGATTAGTCACAGGTTGGGTTCCATGATCATGGAGGTCTTTTCAACCTAAATAATTCTGTGATTTTTGTGATTCCTATGCAAGCCAACCACAATCCACAGGAGGCAAAGCACTGATGTCACCCCAAGGAGCCAAACTCAAATTTCCAAGGTTTGAAAGTAAAGGCCAGCAGGGCCTTTCCTCTGGAGGCATTATACATGACAAAGGTGCTGAACTGCCCACTTGGAATATTTTGCTCATCTTTGTCTCATCTCTGTCTTCAAGAAATTCTGTTCCATTTAAACTTGTTTAAATCCAGAATGGCTTCAAGTTCCTGCTTTAGAGCTACATTTTAGTGTTGCAAAGCTTGATTTGTTTTTTTTTTTTTTGAAAGAAAGATAAAGGTTGAAAATAACTATAGACACTAGACTGTTGAATAATGTTTGGACAGAACAGAAATAAATTGTAAACATAATTCTTTTCCTTGAAAATCTCATAGCTGCATTTAATAGAGATACTCTTAGGTAGTTAAAGAATAATAAAGAAGTCTTGCCCTATCACTGAATGGTTATAGCATCATTATTATTTCACTGTATCTTTCTTTCTCACCCTGTATTTCCAGATAACACACAGTGGATGAAACTTTTTAATTTCATTTTGTTTAGATTAGTAATATTCTTCTAAACACATGCTACTTGTTCTATATTTCATAAGGAACATGATAGCCCATTTGTATGGAAAGGGAAGTAACTGATACCTCTGTGCTTTTATTTTTAATTATTAGGTAGTGTAAGAGCACAGGCAAATCTGTGTAACATAAACACACTCTGCTGGCAGCCACAACTTAAAATTTGAAAGGCCATCAGCACTTCTCTGGGGTTTTTTTTGCTGATGTTTTAGGCAGTGGAACTGTGTGTTAAACACTCCTTGCTCTGTTTTGCTGTGGGGTAATGTGTGATCCACAAGAACCAAAACTGAAGCAATTAGAGGGGGAAAAGACCTATCAGGTTTTAGGGCTTCTTTTTTTGACAGTGCAGGATTCTTACCCCTTAAACAATGTGGTCAAATGTGTGTCTGTTGTAATCACAAATGATCTTTCCAAGAGTTTTTTTCCACAGTTTCTAAATGCAGATCACCATAGGAAAGGCATCCAGTATCTCAGTTTTTGTGGTTTCCTTGTTGTACTTCTCATTCATATTAAAGAATTGTGATTAGAAAAAAAAAAAAGTTGAAGTTTGTTCCATTTTCCTCCTCATCAGTTGCTTTTCTAAAGGCAAATCATTCTTCTTGATCAGTGACCTCTAAAACTAGTTGATTTACATTTAAATACAATCTGTCATTTACATTCCTAATGGAAGGGGAAGAAAAGGGCCACAATATTCAGGTTGAAACATTAGTTTTCATCTGTCACTGTAAAAACAAGTTATTGTAAGCATCATATCTATGGAAAATACTAACATTAAAATTAAAATTAGAAGTCAGTACTTGACAGACTGCCATAATGTTATATTCTACATTTCCTTTGTGGTCTTCCCCTTTGTCTGCCTGCTTATGAACAGTTTAAATTCCTTTGCCTAATTTTTAATTTTTTAGAATAATTTGCATTCAAAGAATATTGGATAATATTATTTGATAGACTTGATTTTTGGTGGTTTTTTTTGGTTTCACTTTTGGATGGAAATTTTAATTGACATACAGAAAATTGACATTTAAATAGTTCTTATTTTAGGACCATATATATGCAGGGTGAATGCATTATTTTTCTTAGTGTTTAAATCTGTGTAACAAATGTTATCTGTAGCTGTAAATGGGTTTATTTATTTCTTGGGTATGTGTGTATATTATCATATCCTTTCAATTTTAGAAGTGGGAGATTTCTGGTTATTATACTGATTTTTTTTTTCTTTAAATGCTCAAATGAATAAAAGAAACAAAACTTTCCAGGATTTTCAAATACCATTTAGAGCCTGAAGCTTGAATGAAGGTGTTGAATTAGACATGACATAGATGTGATATAAATTCCAAAGCTGGAACATAAATGCAGCTGTGATTTAGAGTATATGCATAGCACTAAAAAAATGCAGATGGAGTTCTGACCTCAAGAGCTCCTGCAGAGAATAAAGGGCATTTTTACCCTGTCTCTCTCTGTAATAAATAAACTGAGGATTGGCTTAAAATTTCATCTATTACTTATTAAAAAAAAACCCAACCAAACAATAAAATATGATTTTGAAAAGTGTTCCTGGGTAAAATTTCCAAAAGCTTGCAAAAAGGAAACCATAAAGAGGTTTTATCTTCAGCTTCATTATGAATTGATGAACCGTGCAATTTAAATCAGTTTTGCTCATTAATTTTCATGTTGGTGAGCTGAAGTTCATTGTATTGATCAGAAGTTCTAAACCTGATGAGATTAAAACCCATAAGTGCTATAAGAGAACAAACACTGCTGTTGATCTCTGAATGTGATTTCTTCTTCAAATTAACAGGATCTGCTTAATTTGCTGCAGGTTTAATAATTCATCCTATAGAACAGGTGTCAAGGACACTGACTGACACATCCTGTCTCACATTCTGATTTTTGAGGCTCAATTTAAGACAAATTAGTAGTTTATTCACAGAAGTAGGTTACCAGGATGATCTTAAATATGATATTATTTTATATTCTTTTGAAATAATCTCTCAGGGTTTCAAAGCCAGGTTTCACTCCAGAGCTGTGTTGTGCAAAAATGAGGAAGGTGGAGCAAATACTCTTGCAGCTGCCACTCGCCCATGGGCAGATTTTTTGTTTTTTGTGTGTAGATGTCTGAATAAAAATGACAGAACCAGCCATATTTCAGTTGCCCCTGGAGAAGTTTTGGAAATTTACCAGGAAGCTGGAGAAAAGCACATTTGTAAATCATTTTTTGGGCAGATTTTTCTTTGGTCCTGCCTTTCCTCCCCACTCCTCTCAGGAGTCAATGTTTGTTCCTGTTTTGGGTTATTTTTAAGTGACCTCTCTCTCTAGAGTAATCAACGGACTGCTTGATTAAAATTGGGTGTTTTGCATAATCAAATGAGCTTTTTGGCCTTTATTGCTTTGAGGTTTGGTTTTAGTGGAGACCTCAGTGGTGCTGCTGCTCTCCAGGTATTTGGAGGATTTGGAAGTTCTAGTGAATAGGATTTTGTTTAATTTTGATGGGCATTAATACCTTCCTGTAATTGATAATTTTTGAGAGGTTATATGATTAAAGAGAACCTAAGTTGTGCTTTCTCTACTTAGGCTTTTCATATTCTAATTTCCCTTTTTTTTTCTTTATGTCACCATTATTTATTGACCTTTCAGTGTGAATAATTTACAGGTGAAGGCCTTTTGACTTTAATAAATTGAGATATAGTTGGTTTTCCTGGTTCTGTGATATTTTAATTCTTAAGTCAGTGGTTAAAGGAGCAGAGGGACACCTTGGAGAATCCTCTTCTCAATGCCCTGATTTTCTCTCTGCTTTTTGTAAAGCTTCTGTACTCCTTTCAATCAGTAATTTTGATTTTTCTATGACTTTGTGATCATTCTTAGATAAACATATTGCACTCTCTTTCCACCACACCTTTTCTCTTGAAGCTTACAATGAATTTTCTGTTGTTTTTAACACATCCCCTTGAAATGTGGGCGAGCTTTCAGAAGGATGAGCCGACCTAAATCAAACGTTGAGACCTCTGTCACCTGTCTGTCCCTACCAGTACCTGTGAGAATTATTTCTGCACCTGCAAACACACTTCTCTCTGTGCTTTTAATCACTTAACACTTTCTGTGGCCTTTCAGATATAAAAACACTCTTTGTCTTGGTTTTGATTGAAGACTTCCCTTCTGCCATTGGCTGTTTCTCAGATGTTGCTGAAACATTTGATGTCTCTGCATTTGAGTGCCATTATCTCTTAATGAATTTAATAAAAAAACCTCATCCTTTAATAACCTTTAGTGCCTTAAACCCAAGAGTTTCTTAGTCTGGCTGTTATGAACTTGGAGGTAGCTTCAGTCACATTGTTTACATATCCTTAATTATTATTTTTTTCAGACCTATCATCTGGAGTCCTACAGAATAATGAGAAATGGGCTTAAGAGAATGTCTGCTCTGTTTCCAGCCACTGTTTCATGTGGCATTCTGCTCTGAGTGGGGCTAATTTGAAGCTCTGTTGATACCAGATAAAAATACTGATAAATACAGGATAAATACTGATAAATAATCTACTGTGGGCTCCTTCAGCAAAGTTCAGTATTGCAGCAAGGAATGAATTTAGCCAGGAATGATGAAGTTTTTGACACCAATCTGATGGCTTCAACAGGAGGACAAGTAGGTCGTGTAAAAACAGGCAAACAAAAAATTCCTTGTGAAGTGTCTGCATTCTTCTGGTTCTGATCTCCAGCCTGGGTTACCAATTTAGCTTGAATTTTCTTGTGTAAGTAAAATTATTCTGGGAATGAGCCTCCTATATCATGGCAGTTCCCTAGCAGGAAGAGGCAATGAGATTTTGCATTGCTGAATAGGAATTTTCTCCTGAGAAGACAGAAAATTTTCTCTTTTTCCTGTCAAGAAAACCAGTACTAATATATTTCATAATAAGCAAGAATATAGCCAGGTGTATTTTAAGTAAATAATCTTTCTTAAATGAGCTTATCCTGGAATATCATGCATCTTGTCAGCTCTGATGTTATAAATATCCCATGTTTTGAGACTAAGATTATAGTAAAGATTTGCACAGTAGAAGCAAAATCTCTTCTGAGATGTTTGGAGCTGATAGTTTGTACTTGTTCATCCAAAAGAAGGATTATACCCTACACAGTGCACTTACAGTAATATCTTGTCATGAGAGAGCAAAGTGTGCAATCTCCAAAGATTTTACAAAATTAATCTACTCCAAACCTTAAAAAAAAATTAAATGGAAAAAGATATTAAAAAACCCCATTGCACTCAATTATTCTTTGCTTCTGTATCTTTTTGCTCTGGAAATTTATTTTTTGATGTAAGAATCTGTATAAATTCTATTTTTATGTGATGTCACTGTAGATGTTTCAAATATTAAAGCAAGTTCATGCTTGTAATGTCTTCAGAATCACAGTTCCTGTAGGGATCATTTGTCTGGTGAAGTTTAGTTTTTAATAATAATAATTTCCTATGAAATTCTTCATGCCAGATATTAATATTTCCACTTGAACATAGATAAAGACAGATTTAAAAAAATAGATAAAGAAAAGCCTTGGTCAAAGTCCATAAAATTTTATGGTACAAATGACTGAACTGTGTTTCTTGGAATAGTTGCTATGGAAATTCTTTTTTTTTTTCCCCACTGGGTTTTTGTTGTGTACGCAATGAGGCATTTAAATAACAGAAGAGATAACAGAGAAAAGTCTGAAAAATAGGAGTCAACCTTTTAGTGCAAATACTTGGAATAATCATCCCATCCTGGGTCACTTAGCACTGTCCCATCCCTTTTGGCTTTAGGGATTCTGCTCATGAAGTGCCTCTGCACTTCAGAGTTTGTGGTGTTATAGGAAAATAGAAAATAGGAAAATTTGGCTAAAGAGAATAAACAGGCTACATTGGATCTTGGCTTTATGGTCAGTGGTTTTATTTCTGACTAAGAATGAAGTTCAGTTCTGCTAAGTCTGTCACACTTCATTGGCTTGATATTTTAAAGGGAGCCAAAAGGAATCCAAATTCACCCTCCCATTTATTTGCCTTTTTGATAATTAATTTTATTTCCAAACATTTAAATGCACTGAGCCTCAGTGTATGTTTGACTTAAAAACAAACTAGCAAAAATGCAATTATGATCATCAGAAACCGTCAACAGAAAGAAAAATGTCTTTGAAATGCTGTGTTGATAGGAAAAGGTAGTTGTAGAAAAGTTTTTGAAAACTACTCAGAGAGGAAAGAATTAGGACAAGTCATCTGCTGCACGAAATTCAGAAGTATTCTCCAAAGGTTGTTAATAAAGCAATAACATGTGTCTATAATAAAAAGGAAATGGGAAACTGGAAAAAAATAGCTGGCTTTCAAAATGACTAGGGGCTAAAGCACATTTGAGAATTTTTGGTGCTTTTAAGCACCATGAAGTCATCATCAATCTTATATAATAGGAAGTCAAATCTCTTACCAATTGAAGGCAATAGAGGAAATGACTGCTGGTTTCAATAAGGCAGGTTTAGAGCCTGTATCATGGTCTGTAAGGGCAGACAGAAATCTCTGCTTTTGTGAGATCCTCTCGTGTCTGACAAACTCCTGAATTGCTGAGCTCCTTGTGAATCCTATCTCAATCTGCAGCACTCGGGGTCATAATTGTAACCTAAATGTGGTGGATTGACTGTAGTGCCAGTAAGTATAGCCTAAAAAGAAAAACTAAAGTTATTTCAAAGAATCTGAAGAATGGGAATGTGTGAACCTTGAGTATCAGGTTTTTCATTAGGTTCAAGATAAAAAGTCAGAAAAAAATCCAATTAGAATCTAGTTTGGCTTTGAAATTCATGTAATATTTAAGTAGTTTTTGAATTTTATTTTGGCAAGGTTTTTAATGAATCTGCTGGGATTGCATGATTCAAACAAATAATAAATTATGTCAAATATTTCAGTTACTGCAAATAACTTGGGCCTTGAGAAACTCATGAATTCAACAATGCCAAGTGCAGGGTGCTGCACCTGGGTCAGAGCAATCCCAGGCACAAACACAGCCTGGGAGTGGCCCTGCTGGAGCAGCTCTGTGGAGAAGTGCTGGTTCTTTTAAAAGTCTGATATATAATGAAAAGTAATGGTAATAGCCCTCCTTTATTTTTTTAATCAATGTGCTGCCACTCCAATGGCTGAGTCCTCTTACTTTGAGTACACCAAAGTTTCATTCTAAATGTAATATATGTTCTCCTTTCTTGCACAACACAATACCTGTGTAGCTGAAATCATAACATGGAATGTCTCACAAAACCAATTTATTTATTCTGTCCTTTGGCAAGCTGGAAATGCTGTTTGTCTGTTGCAAAGAGAGAGAATGGCACAGATGAGGTGGCATCTTAAAATTACTAAAAAAAATTTAAAAGGCTGAGGAAAGGATTTGAAACAAAATTCTGTGGCTTCTACTCCAGTGTAACACACGCCTGGAAGGAAAATTACCTGTGGTAAGGCTGGCTCTCAAAAGGTCTCTGAGGAGAAGAGAAGGTGAGTGTGAGGTGTAGGAATTGTTCTGATAGTAACAGTTCCCTGCTATCATGAGGGATCCTGGGCTGCAGAGTTGTAAACTCTGCAATCCCCACAATTTATTTCATTCCTGGCTGCCGTCACTTCCATCCAGGAGTTGGTTGCCTTCACCTTGCTGTAGCTGGAGCCACCTCGTATGAACAGGCTAAGCTAATGTTCTTCTTGGCTGAAAAATGTGGGCACCATTGAGCTGAAGAGTCATCAAAAAGTGGAGCTGTTTCCTTGGAGCAGTCACCACCATGACTACAAGATTCCCTGTTAATCAACACAATTTGGTGAATTGCATCACTGGCATCCAGAGCTGTCACTTCCTGTAGACAGCCAGGCTCGCTGGTGTGATCTGTGGGATGGATAATTTATGGGGTTATGATCCCTGAAGGATTTTATAAATAACTCCAGCTTCACTGGGAGGTGCTATCTGTGACTGATATTAGTGGTGGAATTCAAAGTTATGTATTGGTGTGGAGGCTCTGCACTGAAATAAATGTTCCTGAAAGGTCAAATGGAATGTATGCAGTCAGATCTGGCCCTGTTCCCAGATTTTATGAATGAAAACATAATATTGGGCTTGTAAAATCATATTCTTTCTCTTTTAGTGGAGAGTAGTCCTTTTAGCATACTTCTTTTAGAATTTGTAACTGTGATGTGGTGTGAAAAATGAGATACTTTGCTGTTCTGTTTCCTTGGGTACAAGGTTGTCTTCTGTGTGGTCTTTTCTTCAGATGATCGCTCCCTTTGTGTTACAGAGGGAATGCCATTCTCACATTTTGGCATGAGTAAACATCTGTGTATCCATGGCAGATACTGAAACTCTTCCTGTCCAAAACCTTGTTCAGATGCCTCCTTAATACCCAAGTGTTAGGTTTCCATAGATGGCAAAGGAAAACAACAAGAGCAACAACAAAAAACGAACCAAAAAACCCAAACCAAAACTAACCCCCCAAAACCCCCAAACCAACAACAAAAACAAAAAAAACCCAACCCAATAACACTCCCTGCACAAAAACCCATACCAAACAAAAAAAAAACCCTAGAAAAAAAATTAAAAGGGACAAATTAATGCATTTTTCTGCAGTACAAGAAAATAACTGGGAAGTTTCTGTGGGAGTTACACAGCATGAAGCAAAGCTGAAGTGCTTAATAATACCAGAGTCCTAAATGAAGTACATATATTTTACCTTAATTTGTTCTGCTTATTATTTAATGAAATTTAGCTTTTATTTTTTTTTCTTCCTCAACACCTTTCGTGAAAAATCTTGACAATCATAATGCAGCTGTCCATGGGAACTTTGCTTTTTGTTTAGGTTTTTGAGAGTTGCTGGCATATTTTAACTACTTTTCCCTTCCCATTTTACCTTCCAAAGTAAATATTCATTTGAGAACCTGGCTCTGTATTTTGCTTATAATCTAGTTGAGTATTTTATCGTGTACAAACTACCTTAATTACCTGTGGAGTTTATACCTAAGTTATAGGAAAGGTAGCTGCTTAAAAAATCAGAGTGTGGCACTGGTAGGAAGGCACATGTGTATTCTTTGCCCAGAGGATTTCACTGTGCCTGGTGGTGGAGTCATTAATCAAATATAGTTCCTTATTTTCCTGATAAAGGAGGGAAGAATGGGAGTTCAGTAAATGGAGATTGCAGTGATTTGAGTGGGAGAATGCTCTGCCTTTTTTTATTTTTTTATATTTTTTTTGTTTTAATGAAATTGAAAATGTCATTCAGCCTTATCTGGAAGTTCCATCCAGCACTCTCAGGTTCATGAGTTTTAGTGGTGCACTGAGCAGGAGTAATGTTGCATTTGAAACAGAATTATTGGGCCCTTCAGTTACTACATGTGAGCCTGGCTCAAACTGGGAAGTGTTTCAGCTGAAGGGAAGGAGACCTTGG
The DNA here is from genome assembly GCF_963513975.1 of Fringilla coelebs. Taxonomy (NCBI): domain Eukaryota; kingdom Metazoa; phylum Chordata; class Aves; order Passeriformes; family Fringillidae; genus Fringilla; species Fringilla coelebs. Next base: position 3,861,918 of record NC_140032.1, read on the forward strand.
TGACGCAAATGACAATTTAAATACTTGGTTAAATACCAGGAAACACAGATCTCTTCAAAGAACTAATAAAATCTTCCACAACATAAATGCTGTTTTCTGGAGGAGGCTGTGCAGACCAGAAGATATGCAAATATTGGATTTAAAGGTAATTTGTGTAAGCTAACACTGCTAATAATTGGAATTTACGTATGTGCTGGCATATGGGAAAAACTAATTAACCACTCATGCCTAATGTTGCATAATAGGAAATGGTAACTTGCAGGCAAATAAATGCATGAAAAACTCATCAGGTTCTTGTAAGCAGGAGCCATGATTCAGATTTTGGGATTCAGGGATGCTGCAGCGTTGGGCTGGCTGTGAGCTACATTAGAAAACAACCCTGGGACAAATCCCATATCAGCCCTGGACTGTGGGAGTGTGGAAAACTCTGAGTGGCTCCTTGGAGGTGAGATTGGACATGGGTTGTGGCACTCTCAGTGCTGGCTGGAAATCCTGTCGGCACTGGAATGCTGGGAGTGGGCAGTGGGAGGGGCAGGTAATGCCTGGAACATCCCCAAACTGGGAATTGAAATGGACTTTGGAACAGAATTGAAATGACTTTGAAATTTCCTCAATCCTATCGGCACTGGAATGCTGGGAGTGGGCAGTGGGACAGGCAGGTAATGCCTGGAACATCCCCAAACTGGGAATTGAAATGGACTTTGGAACAGAATTGAAATGACTTTGAAATTTCTTCATCTAGCAGTCATAGGGAATTTCTGATTTTGCATGCAAAATGCAGAATTATGCATGAATATGTATATATTCATATATATTATTTCAAACCAGTTATGTGTAATTTTTAATTTGAACACTTCAGCAATTATCACTTGAGAGAAGGAGGTAGAAGGTGTAGAACTGCTGATATAAAAGTTAGGGTTTCTACCTCTTTAACCATGAAAGTTGAATTGTCTCCTGTGTTAGAAAGCTGGCTTTTATACAGTTTGGTGTTCCTAATAATATTTATCCATATATTATATTCTTTTGTGATAGGTGTGGAAATTTAGAGTAACTTGTCAAATGGTTCTTTTTAATTTCAGGAAGAACTATACATGCTTTTCTGTTCCTTTTAACTAGAAGGAATAACTCTATTTTCCTACTTCTCTGAGAAGTACATGTACTTTTTTATTTATTTGTTTTGCATTTGGGGAGAGTAAGAATAAAGAAAAAAAATTCATAATTCCTAAATCAACAACAATTTTTCAGCCATATAAATATATTGAAATTATCTCCCAAGAAGGGACATTAAATATTTAGTATATAACTGTGGATTTCCATACGTTTTCAGCTGTAATTTTAAGCTGCAGTTTACAACAACAGTACAAAATTATACCATTGAGACAGTGTAATTTATGAGATGTGTTTGTAGTTTTGCAGCTGATAAGGACAGGATATGAAAAGGAGAAATCTCAGCCACAGTGCAGTGAAGTGACAAAGGAGACAATTTATGTGATTCAGACAGGACAGTGCAGAAGATTGTTTCAGGGAGCAAGGTCAACCGTGTACAAAGCTGCTCCTGAAGATGTTACATTTAAATTAATTAAGTTTATTTTAATGGAACTCAAAGTGACTGGGTCCACGCCGGGTATGGCTTTTATCTGCCCAGGATAACTGAGCTGCTTTGCATTCCTCTGCCTCTGGCTGGTAAAATGAAACATGATCTTGAGGCATTCTGAGAGAATGAGGAATTCTGAGAGTGGATGATGGATAGATAACTCTGAATAAGAGTCAGGAGCAGCAGTGGTGATTAGAACACTGATTGTATCAAGAACATTTAAGAAATCATCATTTTTTCCCCTCCTCTTATCCACTTGTCTCACTGATGGCAGGATCAAAATTAATTCCACAAAATAATCTCTTCTGATTTCATGCTTTCTTCTTGTGAATACCATGTTTTGAGAGGGAATGCAGAGCATCAACAATATTAATGGGAAGAGATAAGTTTGTGGCTCCCCATCTGAAGAGGGTTGTATAGGAAGTGCAGGAGGTGATGTGAGTGAGGATGAATGCTGAGGGTCTGCTCCCTTTGGCTCATCCCATCCTCAGAGTGCTGCCTTTGTCCTGAGATGACTACAAACAAAAGGCCCAGGAGGTGGCATAAATGATGCCAAAAAAGTGCTGTCAGTGTGTCTGATAACCAGAAATATTTACAATAATGGCATCATTTGGTTCACTTTAATGTAGGCTTTGAGTGTGAGATCTCAGTGGCAATAGAAATAAAATATTAAACTCTTTATGAATTGTGCTTTTCATTTTAATTTTTGTAAGGAAAATAATAAGCTGAGTTGTCTTAGTTAAAAATAATGCACATGTATTGCTGTGATATTCCTGGCAAAAGCCTCTGACCCATAAATCTGATTTCCAGGATTGTAATTTTTAGCAAACCCTGCCTTAATTTAAATGACCCCATTTAGCTGTAGACTTCAGACCTGTCTTTGTGCAAACAAATTTTGCCACATAAAGTAGGCAAGATAATGGTGAAATTCTGGGATTAACATTTTGTCTAATTCAGTTATAAGCTGGGTAACATGGCTTGGATTTGGCATACGTTAATAGGTGAGATTCAATTATGGATTTGATTAAATGTGCTCATTGTTGTGAAACATTTTGTTGCAAGACTTGCACAGCTAAGGCTTCCCTTAGGTTATTATTTGAATTTACTTTGCTTACTTGCAATAGACTAGTGGAATTGTGTAGAACTAGATTTCTCTTCCAAAATTTTATCAGTTATTGCCAATCCTTGCTCAGAAGTTTCCTTATGAGGCCAGGCCTGTGGTGATGTTCCCAAATTTCTGTCTAAGAAGGAAATTCAAAGAAATGGAAGTTCAGTACCTGGGGTTTCATATGACCTCACACATAATTAATTTTTCACCCACTGTGAGAGTTTAGGGATGGTTTTTTGTGATGGTGGAAATAGAACAGTAGTTTATTGATACATTTTTGATTATAGTGTGTTTTATATATTTGGAATTAAAGTTTCAGAAGGCAAGTATTTTCTTATTAACATCTGGTTTCAGCTGAGTTTGCTCTGATTATACTAAAAAAATTAATTGCTGGTAGGAATGTTTGATTTCCTTTCTGTGATCTGAGGAAGTAATTAAGTGCTGTTAAATAGAATCCTATTTCTTGAAATGAGTTCACTTTCCTTTGAATTTCCTCATTAGCTTCTATCTTACAATTAAGTAATTGTGCAAGATCATCATTGATTAAAAGTAGTGTAGAGGATTTAAATGTGTATTTCTGCTTTTGGGAATGTGGGGACTACTGAGGAGCTAGGGAAGGGAAGAGGTGTAGAAAAAAATGGGAATATTTGATTTAATATGTTTTTTATTTTCCTGTGAAACCACAATGATGGTAAGGAGCTGATCAACCTGAAAGGGACTTAAAGGTGGTTTTTATATTTCTTTGCTGTCAGGAGGCACAAGGGCAGAGAAGGGGACAATGGGAAACAGCCTCAAGTTACACCAGGGGAGGATCAGGTTGGATAGTAGGAGAAAATTCCTTACTGAAAGAGTGGCCAAGCATTGGAAGGAGCTGCCCAGGGCTGTGGTGGGGTCACCATCCCTGGAAGTGTCCAAAAAAATGAGTATATATGGTGCTTAATGTGGTTTAGTGGGTGTGGGAAATGGAAAGATAGAAACTTCTACAGACACCAGAGGGTTTGATCTGCAGCCTTGGGAGAAGCTTGGATTGATGTAAAATAAAATACACAGACATTAAGTAGAAAAATCGTGAACTTAAGTTTCTATAGTTGTAAGAATATGCCTTAAGTAAGTGAGAAATTGTGTGGATAAGATGGTGAAGGGTTTATAATGTAGGGGTGTGGTTGTATAGAGTGAGCTGAGAGTTTAGAAGTTAAAATAGATATAACAAATATCTCACATGTGTGCATGTGAGACAGAAGCCATTGGATAAAATATCCACAGTGCAGTAGAAGTGAGTAAAGGTGATAGGTTAGAAAAGCAAAATAAACCTTGTAGCAGCTGTTCATTGGGTTAGAAAGTTCTGTATGGTCTTGTAATGAAGAACTTGTGGCTACTCTGAGCTATGGCTGTTTGCTCCTCTAAAATCTCACAGCCTCTGAGACTGATGTTTATCTGAGCAATAAATTGTTCTTAGCCCGACTGTGGTCCCATCCCTTCATTAAAAGTGACGATAAAAATAAGTGGGAATGGTGATACTCAGAGGTTGGCCTTCCTGATCTTGGGGGTCTTTTCCAGCCTTATTGGTTCTGTGTTAGAAGACAAAAAAAAAAGAGTTTCTTTCTGCCTGATAAATAGATCATATATAATGTTTATATTTTGTTTTCTCTGCTGTGTTTTCTGTCCCTCTTGGCACCAGCAGCCCATGGAGAGTTGTTTGAACCTCCCTCTCGTCAGGATGTGAGAACACTGACAGCAGATCCACTGTGTTACTGCTGTGTAGATGGTGAAGGAAATGTCACCACCAGTTCAACCCTTGAGTTTTTTTCCATGCCTGCCCTTCTCAGTGGTGATTCCTCACTTCCAGGAGCATCGTGGGTCTCTGATAAAAAGTAATTTTCATGAGTGCATCTGTGTGAAGCTGAATGGTTCCTCCGTGTGCCTCTTTCAGTAAACAAAGCTGCTGATGCTTAAAAGGCAGATTTGAGCTGTCATCTCTGTGTTTCCCCTCAGATCCACTGAGTTCCTTGGTTCCTGAGCCTCCCTGTCAGGGCAAGATCCTCCCTCCTGCTCTAAGAGCCTGGCACCTCCTGCCCTGCTTGCTTTATCACACGGGAAGTGGAAAAGGAGTAGATTTATCTCACTCCTAAGAGCTGCCCCAATCTTTTGTACCCTGGAGGTTTCCTTATCTGCTGGAGATTGTCTCCAAGTGATTTGTCTTGCTCTCTATCCCAGAGCAGGCAGCAGGCTGGGGTGACAACAGCTTTACACTCCATTTAATGAGGGGATGAAGTGGTTGATGCCTCTGAGTGAAAATGTAGGAAAGCACTCCTTGATAGGTTTCCTGGACTTGTCTCAAGCCTCAGGCAGCCTGCAGCTCAGCAGCTTCAGGGCAGTCTCTTAGGGGTGTTTTGTCTGTTTTGTGGGTTTTTTCCATTTCTCTTCCCTTTCATGAATGAATTCAGGTGTTTTATGAGCTGATGTAAATTTCTCACATCCGTAGTGCAGTATGACAGGGAGATCCCAAACCTTTCTGGATAACGCCAAAAGAGTTTTGTTATTTTTTTTCTCCATTATGACAGAGAAAAGCAAAATGCTGTGTAATTCTATCCATGACACAAAAGGTTATTATTGATTAGGAAAAGGTTCTTCCCCCAGAGGGTGCTGGCACTGCCCAGGCTCCCCACGGAATGGGCACAGCCCCAAGGCTGCCACAGCTCCAGGAGAGTTTGGACACCACTCCCAAGAATGCCCAGGGTGGGGTTGTTGGGATTCACCTGTACCACACCACCAGTTGGACTTTTATGATCCTTGTGGGAGCCTTCCAGCTCAGGACATTTTATGTTTCTATGATTTTAGGTATTCTTTTGTTCTGCATTGTGAAGACTTTTTAATCTCTGTAGTTTTTCCTTGACGTCCTTGAGTGCCCTTGTTGCCACTGTATTCCTCTGTTCTGCAATATTCTTTGTGGGAAAGTGATGGCTAAATTATATTAATGATATGGATTTATATTGGCATAATGGTGTTTTCTGGTTTGTTCTTGTTCCCTTTTAGAATAATTCCTCACCTTATTTTTGTTGCTGCTCTCTGTTAAGCTGGCATTTGCAGAAAGCTATTATAATTCACAGATTGCATTCCTGGGTTTTAATAACCAATTCAGAGTCCATCTTTATGTATGCAGGCAGGATCCTGGTCCTTCCTGGGTTTTATCACTTTGCATCTATCAAAGTTAAATTTAATCTGTCTTTTTCACTGCCATTGTAAGAACTTCAAAGCAATCCTGCTCCATGGTTGTTGTTTGTTTGGAAGGAAAGAAGGGAGCAACAGGTAAATGATCAAATTCTGTGGGCTGGCATTTTGCATTTCAGTAATGTGTCCAGTCCTGAGATCAGTTAATTTACTATCAGTAACTAGGTTTCCTGGAAACATAAGAGGAGAGGGAAATGACATGAAAGTAAAAAAAAATAAATGTTGGGCTATCTATAGTTTGAATTCTTTCTGGATTTCTTTTCTGTATTGAGAGACAGAAGTGAGAATGGAACCTGTGGCATTGCCATAACCTGATGCCTTCTGAAGGGCCATTAATAGATACCCAAACAGGTGTCCTGCATTGTGTTATAGCAGGGTGGAAATGGACTTTCTGAGACTGCCAAAGACATGGCAAAATATGGTGCCGCCCTGCAAACCTCCCCAAAGTGCTAGAGCTGAGAGCAAAGCCAAAGGAAGAGCTCAACCCTGGAAGGAGGCAGTTGAAAGGAGATACATTTGCTCATAAACCCCTTTCATTTTGATTCTCTCTTCCTGAATTTTCTTTATTGTAATGGCCAAGCTGTCTTTTAATAAAATCTGGTTTTACTAATTCCAAGCCCTTGTAGTGTTTTTGCTTCACCTAGGTGAAAGAAAAGCTGTGAGTAGATGTGGCTCAAAGTAGGGGTTGACACAGGGCTCAATTAAAGTCTCAGTGATGAATCTGAGAATTTCTTTGCAGATGTAGTCTAGACTGGACACTAATTTATTGAACTGCCTTGATTTTCACTTGTGGTCACACCAGAAATATCAGCAGCTGAATTATAAAAAGACAATTCTGAAAATTTCTAGAAAAGTGACCATAGATGTTTTAGCTGGTAGGATTGACACATCTTTGTGTATGACTGATGAAAACTAAAAAAATCCAAATTTGGTTTGCCAGTAAATTTTTTTTCCTTGGGTTTTGTTATTTGGGTTGTAGTGGTTTTTTTTGTTTGTTTGTTTGTTTTTATGGTTGATTTTTTTGGTTTGATTTGGTTTTGGGTTTTTTCTTTATTGTATTTTCCCCTCTCTCTATTTGAGATGTTGATTAACACAAATCTGAGTCATCTAACCATATCTTTTATAAAATATGATGCTGGGCCTTTGTAAAGCACAACATTATTGAAAAGTTATTTATGTTCTCAAGGTGTTGCAGGTCATGGTGGCTTGGACAGCAAATTAAAGCTAAGTGGACAACACAATTACATCTCAGATAAAAAAAACTCTCTCATGTCCTTGGGATGATTGATTTCTTCATGAAATAAGTGGGGGAAAAGCATGTTTAGTTCTAAGTACTACCCAGAAATCAAAAACTACGGGCTGATGTTGATAAATTAGATTTTCTGTTGCAAAGTGGAGCGTTAAGAGAATAGAGCAGATGAGAAACAGCCCCGTCAGTCTGCTCTCAGACAGCAGAAAGCTGGAGCCACGGTGATAAGAATTATTTTTGAAGAAATAGGATGGCACGGAGGAATTAGCGAGGACAAATGGGGAATTTAAGGAGTGGGATGTAAACATGTAGTTAAAACCAAGTGAACAACAACAAAACAGCCATGAGGGATGAGCTCAGAGTGCTTTGTACGTGGCAGCAGAAGGAGTGATAGGATGCCATGGATTAGTGAGGGCAGCACAATCACCTATTGACTGCCTGTTGGGATGCAGGGAACAAAACAAAAAAGAACTCGGGCTTAAAGGCTGAACATCCCTTGATCAGGGACAAATGGTGATTTTGGATACTTTCCATGCCTGTGCAATGAAGAGAAACTGTGATGACACTTGTCACTATTGAATTATCTGCTTGGTTTTCTTTCATTCTGCTGCAAATACCCCACCAAAGCCCAGGAACATTCATGCATCATTGTGGTGGCTGGCAGCATACTCTGGAGTTATTAAAGACAGGGATGTGAGCCAAATCAGAGAAACTTACTGCCTTGAAAACTGGGTTTGTTCATAAGAAAATGCAAAAGAGGAAACTTTAAAATACTGGTCGTTAGGAAATTAATGACCGTGATGGGGAGTTTTTATTTTCCTGCTGTGTATGTATAATGGAAATATCAGCTGCCACAGACTGGGATTTTTCTGTCTGGAAAGGTGTTCAAGTCCAGGCTGGATGGGGTTGGAGCAACCTGGGCTAGTGAAGTGTCCCTGGCCATGGCAGAGGGTGGGACAAAATGAGCTTTAAGGTCCTTTCCAGCCCAAACCCTTCTGTGACTCTGTGATTTTATCATCTCTAGCTCTGAAAGTAATCCCTTTATTTGGAGAAATATTGCTTAAAACAACCCACCTCCAAGGTGTCCATGCTATGACCCAGCAGTTCTCTGTGTTTTATGGGTGGTTTTAAACCAATGGTGGATTGTACCAGGCGGTGCCAGTGCCTTTCCTGCTCCATGAATTGTGTTGCCATGGAGCATAAACCTCCCCATGTCACTGGCCTGTCTGACCCATTCCAGCACATTTACAATCAGGGGCAACTCTTAAATCTCTATGCTCCTTATCTTAATGGAAGGCAGTGCTGTAGATTGTGTGCTGCTCACTGCTGGAGTTCAAGGGGTCTGGAATTCAGCTGGATAAAAGCAGTTTAGTTCTTGCTGGAGCGTGTGAATTGACTTTTCTGGATACCTGGTTCTTTTTTGGGGACTGCAAAATGACCTTCAGGGCGTTTGCATGGCCATACAGGACTTTTTGAAATGAAGCCAGATCCCATCCTTTGCCTTTTAAAAATTTTTTTGTTGACAGTGTCCTGCAGGAAGGAAGAGATGTGATTAGTGTAATCACCTCCATATCATGCACTGTATCTTCTAATGAAGTCAGTTCTGTTTAAAGTATTCCTTATCTTGGAGACAGTAAAGTTCTGAATTTAAAATAAGCAGGAATGAAAACTCCATCTGTGTTCCTCATACATAATTTTTTTCCTATTTAAAAATATTTTAAAAGCTGCTTATTTCTATGAAGAACCTGTGTAATTTCAGCTTTCATTCACTTTGCCTTTATTGGGGAGTCTGTTACAATAATTGGTTATTTTTTGTTTTTATGGTATTTAAAGTTCTCTCAAATAAAAATCTGTAAGTCCATGATACCAAGTTTAATTTTGTTACCCCCCATGTAATACTTTGTTACATGTTCAAGTGTCTGCTTCTCCCATTTTTCTGTAAGAGGTTAAAGTTGAATTGTCAGCCTTGCTTTGACATAATTCTCCTTCTTTTCTGGATTGTCTTTAGTACTCTGCATACTCAGGAAAAATAAGAGAGAGGTCAGGTGATAGGAGCCTTATCTCTCTCTCTTTCCATGACATTTTTCCAAAGTTGTGCATAAGTTTTGGGTGAAACAGCTACTTTTTTTTTTTCTTCTCCTTTGCAAGTTACATTCTTTAAAGATGGCATCTTTTAAATTAGAAATTGTACATGTCCCCTGATTGTCTGCATACCTTCCTTTTGAATAAAGGACTTTTCTGAATAGGAAACATTTATTATCTTTAATTCAATGAATTCAGTTGAGAATAGAATGTGAGCAGTTCTTATGCCACATTGTATTTCAGTTTTTCCCAACAAACAGAACTACAGCAAATCCTGTGAACACACAACTGGGGAAGATAAAACTTTTTGGATATTATCATGCATTGTGCTTTATTTAAAACATCCATCAGCATAAAAACAACATCAGGAAAGTTTTCAATAACAAGTAACCAAGCAGAATTAAGCAGTTTCACTTCTTATTCTTGACATTTAGTTCTGTTGTTGCAGATTTTTACTTTGTCCTTATTTTGGATTGGTGATAAATAATTATGGGCGTGGTACCTGTGCCTTGTCTCAGAATGAACAGATTTTTCTAAGGATAAGGCAACTTTCTGTAAAATGTTTAAAGGAAGAGCAGATTTAATGAACACAAGGTTAGATGATAAATTTCTCTGAGATGTTTAGGAGTTTCTCAGAGGCAGCTGATGAGCAGCTGGACAAAGCAGATCCAGGATGATGTGACAGCTGGAAGTTGGTGGGAATGTTCAGAGAGGTGGTTAATGACCCCAGATATTAATTGCTGAGGAAAATGTCAGCTGTGCCTCCACTGGGTGTTGTTTGAAGCCAGTCCTGTTTAATGTGTTAATTATGGAGCTGGAAAATGGCACAGCTCCTTCTCCATAGTGTGGAGGCTTGTGGACTTTCCAAGGGCAAGGGGAGGCTCCTCTCATCCAGTGAAATTGTGCAAGCTTTGGACTGATTGTGTCTGTAGTTCACAGAACTAAAAGATTCTGTTCAGTGCAGGAAAACAGTGTTGCACCTGTAGGAACAACAGAAAAAAAAAACCCTTAATTAAAATGATGAATAATTGGATAATTTAAAACCTAATGGAAAGGAAATGTGTGTAGGGATGCTACTACAGCCTTGCCATTCTAGTAAAACCAGCAGGGAAACAGTCTCCTGAAAAAGCCAACCAAACTAAAAAAAGCTCAAAACCCCCTAAAGCTTTGACTCTCCACAGGAAAATCTGTCAATTGTTTCATTTGGAGGCAGCAGTGGTTGATCTGCCTGGAATAAAGAGCTCTCTCTCAGAGCAGTGAAGAGCAGCTGCAGGGTAATGCAGAGGTAAGGTTAATTGTAGTTTCCAAGGATGAGGAATTGTAAATAGGATTCTTTTGGTGAAAGGATGACCCCTACATGTAGAAACAGAAGCTTGCAAAGCCCTGGTTAGGATTAAGTTCAAGAACTCTTTTTGAAGCGCTGTTGGAACTTGAGATGCTAATTCTGTTCTTGCAAGGGGAGCAAATGTGTGAATTTAAACCAAAGATGCTCAGTACTTCTCTGCCTTTGTAAAATGTGAGCTGGTATTCCTAATGCCAAGTTCATACCATGAAGAAAAATAAGAAGTGAAATAGAAGAAGTGAAGAAATGTTTTTTTGGATTTCTTTTTTCCCTGCAAGGTGTGTGATTAATAATGCCTTAAGTAGAAGCAGAAAAAAAAGTTTCCAAAACTTATGGTTTTATTACTCAAAAGGAAGGTCATTTCTGTAAATTCGACATATCTACAGTAATTTATATGTCTTTTACAGATATTACTTTGCTCTATGTAGAAATTTGCATCATTTGGGGGGAAATATGATGGATAGAGAAGACAGAGTGTAGGATCTGCACCGAGGACCTGATTTAAAATGATTTTCCTGGGTTTGCAGCATGACCTGACATGAACCAGCCTCCCAGCAGCACTGAGCTCAGGGGCTTTGATCACGTCCAGAGCTGTGAGAGAACTTTTATTAGGAGGTGTTGAGGAGCTGTGTGAATACAGAGCGATCTGGGGGAAAATCTGTGGTTGTACAGAAGAGACAGGACAGCCTTTTGCTGAGGCTGGGCTGCCTTGTGCTACAGATTCCTTGAAATCTTCTGTTTCACTGAGCTTTTAGGGAAACTCCCCTACCTTGACTGTAAAAGTTACTCAGTGGAAAAAAGCATGCTTGTATAAATAATACAAGATGAATTATTTGAATATAGGAATTTTATGTCTGGCTGTTCAGAGCAGCTTTCAAGCACTTTGATTGCTTGCTCGTATTGGAGTAAATTACTTTTCATGTGGTTCTACTTGGAATATTTATTAAAGTAAAGAAATGCCAACAATCCTATTTTTTATCCTTCCTAGGAATAGCACTCCCTAAATCACCAGGCTTCTCCTGGAGAACCAACCATTAGAAATTGAGGTGTTTTAAGGATTGGATATTGGATATAACATCCCCCTGGAGTGAAGATCTAAATAATAAACTTCACCTGAATGCTGAATGATGGCACAGCCCAAAGAGGCACTCAGACTCAGCTGTTGGTGTGAGCCCTTAAAGCAGAATTATTTTCCTAGGACACAGAGTAGAGTAAAGCTATTTGGACACTGCATGCAGTTGAGGTTTGCCCAGAATTTTGAGGTCCATTCTCACTTTCTGGTCGAAGCAGAGGCAGCAGAGGGTCAGGCAGGTGGGTGGGGGTGGGACCTCTTTGTTACTCCAGCCCTTACTCTGGTGTTTGCACCTTCCCTGGGAGAATTCCAGGGCCTCTTTGATTTCTGAAGGCACTTTGCCCTCCAGCCTGATGCAGATCTTGGTGCAGGCAGTTGCCTCCACGACTGAGCTGGTTAATGTGACTGAAAAATGTCAATCACTCCATCATTGCCTTTTTCTTAGCTTGCCAGTTCCCATGCTGGGGCTCTGCGTGGTCTCTGTCCCACTGGCTCTGTTACCACGGGAATCCTCCCCTTGTTAAGCCCTTTTCCCTCCTTCCTTGGTGGTTTATTGGTTAGAAATCTGAGTTTGCATCATGGGCTGCTTCCATTTAAGAATTTGGTTTTGTTGAGGCCAAAGCAGAATCTGGCCCCTCTGTGGAGGTGGAGGGTTAGCAGAAGGGGAGAGGGCTGTGAATTCAGAAGGAAGTTGGGATCTTAGAAAAGCTCCAATTAAAAATTCTCTGCGTGGTTAGGCTTGAGAGTGGGGCCTAAAGGTTTAGTTTGGCTTGTTTCTTCCCCACCTAAGTTTTAGGAAAGAAGAGAGGAGTCATATTCATGAAACAAAATAAATGAGTATGTCAAGAAATTGTTGTTCAAGTGTGGAGACAGACACTCCTTATACTCCTCCAAACCATCCTGCTCTGTTTATTATTTTTTTCCTTTCTCCTTTCTCCATTTTTTAAAGCAAGGTGATGGGAAGTGCCCACTTGAACTCTGATTGTTTCAGCCAGATCTGCTGCAGGCTGTGCTGGGCTGTCATTGACTAATGATAAGGGCTTTTTATCTGCAGAAAGGCATGTTCTCTATTCCCTTTCCCACTGCACTTTTACTCCTCATAGTAAGTCTCTGTCCTCTTAGCATTTCTGCTTTATTTCCTTTCCCTGCAATTGTTGTGTGCTCCTGCTTTTTGTCCTTCTGTCTCTATTTGTATTCTTGTGTGAGTGGAGGCAGAGAATGAGCAAATGGGTTGGGAATTGTGCTGGGAACCAGGCTCCCTTGAGGATCAGAGCTCTTGCAGCTTCACTTTCTGCTGCTCAGGTCAGAGCAGAGGTGCAGCTGCATTGCTCAGCACTGCAGATAAATGTAAGGGAACAGAATCTTGGCTATGGATATGTAGGATTATATATATAAATATATCTCTATATATATCTCAGTGCAACCCTCTGTCAGCCAGGGCTGGGCTCTCCAGGGCTGTGTGTGTTTGTAGGATTTCTGATCCCTCAGCTGGTTTGTCCTGTGCTCCTGCCTGCCCTGTGCCTGAGCTAATCCAGAGCCAGCTCCTGCATCTCTAAACACTGTTCTGCTCTGTAGGCAGACCCAAGGGTACAACCATTCATGTGCTTAAATTTCCACCTCCAGTGAAACAAATGTCTGTGAAATCCGTCAGATTTTTTTTTTCTCTGTCTCAAGAGCTTGTGTATCCTGCTGGAAGGAATTCCACATTCCTGGCAGAAGTCTGTGCAGAGAGGTGTTTGTTTTGACGTGGTTCTCAGTCTTCAGATGAGAACCAAGGAAGTGCAGGCTGTGTTGTTCAATTTTTAACTCATCTTAAACCACTTTGTGTCTGGAGAGGCTGCCCTGTCCTCCACCTCTGCTGCTCTTCTCAGGGCTTTGGTTGTCACCTGTGCTGCTGTGAGCCTGGCTTCAGAGGCAGGCAGGGAGCTGAGCCCTTCTGTAGGGTGAGTCAGTGTTCAGGCAGGCTCTGCTCCTGTGGAATTCACAGCCCTGGTACCAAGGGAGAAGGGTAGAAACCCGCAGGAAGAGCTGAGCTGGGGGATCTGCTGGGTTTAGAGCATGTGTGGAACTGCCCCATTGATCTGGACACGGGGATTGCAGTCCAGGGTGGGGACTGATGGGGGAGAATCAGATGTAAAGCAGATTTTCTTCACTCCTCCATTGAAATGCCTTAAGCATTAGGTGTTAAACATTGAATATTAAAAAGTGTTAATATTTAAACTTTACTGTTTGGAAAGATGGGCTAAATTATTACTATTTTGCCTTTTGATTCCTCTCACCTTACTGCTTCTCAACCTTGCTGGACATCTTTCTTTCACTAATAAAAATAATTTTTTGCCTTCCAGTAGCAAATAGAGTGTTGGAAGTACAGACTTGTACTGCCAGCATTGCCAATTTACTCCTGCCAGCTGATTAATCCTTCAGCTTTGCTGTGAGTCAGGTAGAAAGGGTTTTTACTTTATTCTGGATGAAATGTTTACCATCTGTCTTTCATGTCTGCATTGCAGATGTGAGCTGGACTAACAGCTGGAGGTCTGCTCAAGATTGGCAATGTTTATATTTCTAAAAAAAAATTATCACTTTGCTTCAGCAAGGGTCGCTTTTGCCAATGGAGATTTGAAATATTTTTACTGTTACGTTGGAGTTGCAGCACAGAAATGAGCTGCAGTCACTCGTGAGCAGCTGTGACCCCCAGAAATCTCTGTGTGAGTCACAGAGAGAGTGGATCTGTTGTGGAGGAAAAACAGGGAGTTGTAGTGTGACAGACAAACAATTCAACATGCTGAACATTTTGGGTTCGTAGGATGTTCCAAAAAGTAAAATTATGCTGTGTGAAGAGGCTGGTGGTAAGGGTGGTGTGGGGTTAGAATTCTGGGAACTGTTATATAAAGGAGAATTCTGCTGATGGGTCTTGTATTTGTGGTGTTCCCAGATGAAAGCAGGAATGATGAATCTGACTGCATGTTCTCAGAAGGCTAATTTATTATTTTATGATACTATATTATATTAAAGAATACTAAACTTAACTATACCAAAGGATACAGAAAGGATACTGACAGAAAGCTAAAAAGATAATAATGAAAACTCCTGACTCTCTCCAGAGTCCTGACACAGCTTAACTGTGATTGGTCATTAAGTCAAAACAAATCACACCAGAATCCAGTGAAACAATCACCTGTTGGATAAACAATGACCTGTTGGATAAACAATCTCCAAACACATTCCACATGAGCACAACACAGGAGAAACAAATGAGATAATATTGCTTCCCTTTTTATCTGAGGCTTCTCAGCTTCCCAGGAGAAGAATCCTGGGCAAAGGGATTTTTCCAGAAAATGTGACGGTGACAGATGTGGATTTTGGCTCAACTTGTTCCACTTTTTCAAGTAAATACATGTTAGTATTTGCTAAAGTAAATACTTATTTTCTTTACATGTAGGCTTTGAAGACAGACTGGCTAAACAAATGCTCACACTAAACATTCCTGAGCTGCATGGAGACATTTCTGTATTGCTGTATTTAGGAAAAGCTAAAAGCTTACATTAAGAGACATTTTGGCACATGCTCAAAGAAGAAGAAACACAGGCAATAGAATTCCTAAAATATAATCTTGAAGGAAGTCTGGAGCTAGTTTCAGGATTAGGAGTGCCATGTCTGTATACTTCTATGGCAGCATTATTACAGCACTATTAAATTATATTTCCTTTCAGTGGAGTACTTAAAGCTACTTTTGGGGAATATTTTGTCAAATAGTCATAAAATACTCTGAGCATCCTGTCCTTTATCCAGCTGAGCAGTCCCTGTTTGCCTGTTTGGTGTAGAAAGTTCAGTGTAGAAATTGCAAGGAAGACACATTCCATCTATTCTTCCATAAACACTTGGGCAGGTAACTTCTTTTTAGTCTTGTCATTTAAAATTGCTGTTGTGACAGCAGCTGAAGGAGTGTTGAGAAAAATACATTAATTTTACTTATTTTCTGTTGTGGTGTAGATTTGACTGCAAATGAAAAACTGTCATAGGTTTTTAATAAAATTTTTTTCTTGCCTGTGACCTTTTTATATTTGAAAGCTGCTGTGGTAGATTTAGTGTTGGTTAATTAAAAGTGTATTTATTTTTTGTTGTGAGGTAGGATTAGGAAAAAAGTTAAGTAGCTTTAAAATTTTAAAAGGGTATAAAGAAAAAATTAATAATAGTAACTAAAAGAAAGAGCAATAAAAATTAGAATAAAATCACCATTTTTACATTGAGTTCTGAGGGACATTTGTTTTATTTTTTAGTAAAGGTTGAACCCAAGGCCATATTCTGGCTGTAACTGATGACCCAGGTTATTTTTAGTATCACCTGCATGACTGCCATCCACTGAAGTTAATTTGCTTTTGTAGGCTCTGGAGGATGGCACAGCTTTGGATTTGTTTTTGAATTATGACAACTTCGAGTACTCATGTTAATAGTTAGTGAGGAGAAGTGTGCTTAGTGAAAAAACTGTGACACATTTGAAAATATCATAACTCATAATTAACCAATTAGAATAATTGTCTACTTCAGATTTATTTTTTGAATTCCAGAGACCAACTGGAGTGGCAACCAACTTTATATAAAAAAGAAACAGGCTCTGAAAGATAATTAAATATTATCTGTTGGAAAAATGATGGCTCCCACTTCACCCATGTTTACAGCAACTAGAAACTGCCTCACAATTTTCTTTAATCACGCCTGGGTGTTTTCAGCACTGTAAAACATGAAACCTAATGGGTTTTTGTGGAAGACTGGAAACTGAATAAAAGTGATTTTAGCACTCACTGGATATTATCTGATCATTCTGTTACCAAATGTTTGCAAGTGAGAGGAGGCTAATAGTGGTTTTATATGTGATTTATAAATATATTGATTAGGGAGTTCTGATACGTGCCTCTTTTTGAGCAAGTATTTAAACCCAGTGAGAATCTTTTGCAGAGACTCACCAGCCTGTTTATATTGATTGATAGTGATTCTCAAGACACTCTCCTGAGTAGAGCAGTAGAATTTATTTTGTGTATACTGGATAATGCTGCTAAATCCTGAGTAAGTACCTTGCTGAATTCATGGAGTGGATTGTGATTCAAGGAGCAATAGCTGAATTTCTTTTGATTTTGTTCCCTTAACTATGGTGGTGATTAATTTGTTTATTTATTTGTAAATTTTACTACTGAAATTAGCTTATTGATTAAAAATACTAAGATAAAATACCAAAGTTGCCAAGTTAAAAGTACTAAAATTGTTTTCTGAAGAAAACAATTTAAAACTTTTGGGATATTGGATGCAGAGGGGCCTGACTTGAATCTCACACTATATCCAGTATGATATTACTGGTTTGTCTTTACCTGTTAAGTGTTCTCATGGTATACAGGACTTCTAATTTTTCATTTTAATTTTGAAATAACGGGAAATATTTAAATCAAAATTCTTTAAAATGAGCATTTTTAAATTAGATTTTTCTGTCTTCTTTGGTTTGGTGGACAAGTTAATTTATATGTGGCTTTGCTTGTCACCAAATACTTAAATCATCAAATACTTAAATACTTAAACCAAATATTTAAATCACTTTCCAGCTCAGTTAGGTGCATTGGATATCTCTTACAGCCTGACAGCTGGACTTCTCTGGATCTGGAATTTCCAAAATGAAGTCAACTGTTTAAAAAATTGCATGAGAACCTGAAATGGTGAATAAAATGACAGCAATTTGCTGTTGTCTTCATTTTGGGCTTTGTTTAAGCTTCTAAGCCTAAGGTGGTCTGGAGAATCTGTTCTGTCTTCAAATGAGTTCTCCTCTTCTTGATGCAAAATTAAGAAATGCTGAATACTGTGGGGGAAGTTTGATTCAAAGATCTGAACAGAGTTGTTGAATTTGTTTCATTCCACTTCTGGCTCTTCCAGTTCCTTGCCTCTCTCGCTCTGAAGGGTGCAGGGGGATATGGGGGCTGCAGTAAGTTCATAAAACTTCCTCACACTTTTCCCCTGCTCCAGTTTGGGGTCTCTCTGTGGGATGGAGTTCTTCAGGACAGACCTGCTCCTGCCTGTGCCTTCCATGGGATGTGCTTCCTTCAGGACCTACTGTGGTCTTGGAGGTACAGGAGTAAAAATAATTCAGAATATAAACATCTAATAACACCCATTGGATATGGCAGTGGTGCCCCTGGGAGTTCTTGGGAGTAGAGGAACACCAGCAAGATTCTGGAGAAGTATTTTACATGTGGTTATAGATATTTATTCTTGAAATAAATGCTATGCAGTATATGGATATTGCAGTAATAATTTTCATGCTGTGTAATTTTATCTCTTCCAGGGAGTATGACTTCTGCAACGTCACCTATCATTTTGAAATGGGACCCCAAAAGTTTGGAAATCAGGACTCTCACAGTAGAGAGGCTGTTGGAGCCACTTGTTACCCAGGCAAGTGTCTTTGGTTTGTTTTGTTTCTTCCTTCAGCCTGATGCTGTATTTACTCTCTTTACATAATTATCTTAATAGTATTTGATAATAAAAACATGAGCAGTTTTTGTTCGTGATCTCTGTTGGAAAGCTCTGCTCAAACATGTTTAGAGACTCTTGTTCTAAATAATTTATAATCTCAAAATGTGAGCAGGAATACAGTAGCAACAACTATTTACTTATGTCTGCCTTATAAAGCAATTTAGGAACTTAACAAACAGTCTGAGATAGGGATCTGACTGAGACAGGCTTCTGGTTTGTTATTTCACCATGAAAGACAGGTTCAAAATGAAAACAAACCAAAACCAACCATCCAAATTACAGAACCTATTAAAACCTGTTTTATTCTGTCCTGCTGTCCCTAGCAGTGTTTGTAGAGGCCTGGTGCCTTTCGTTTCTGAGTTGCTATTAATAAGGGAAAGCTGCTTCTTTAATTCCCCCAAAATGATGTCTCTCTATGGTTCCTCTGCTCTTTCAGTGAGTCTCTTTCCAAGGAAATGACATCTGGTTGTCTTTCTTTGCTTTTGAAAAAAAAAAAAAAAAGTTATTTCTCTACAAATTATTCTGGACATGAAAGTCTCTCTACCTGTGTACATGACTTTACAGACTCAAGGCAGAGTTTTTGTTCTTTAATTCCACATGGTGATAACAGGGTGATTAACTCCCATTATAAACCCTGGTAATTATGAAAGACAAACTAAAATCCTGAATTCAGGATGAATTCAGGAAAATGAATTAATTGAATTTAATGAATTTTGAAAATGAGGTTGCCAATTCTCTGTTGTTGTGGTATGATCAGCATCAGCAAGTGAAGCTGCTGTGCACCAAACTGTTGTGAAACCCAAGTGAGTGTGTCCTCTGTGAGGAATTTCCTTTTCTCCTTTTGCTTTGTTTTCCACTGCTTTACCCAGAGAAGAGAAAACATCAGCCCAGAAGTACCATTGCCGCTTCACAGTTTCACCAGGTGCTGGGTTAACTGTAGGCTCAGCTACACCTTTTCTTTGATAGCACACTTGAGCAAATGCAAATCAAGAAATTACAAGCTTAGCTACAGGACTTGGATTTCTTCAATGATGAAAACTCATGTTCCCAAGATTGTATTTTGATGGGCAACAATGTGTTTCTATTTTAGCAGCGTGTCAAGGAGACTGGGGAAAATAAAATGCTGTCAAGAGAGGGTAGAGAAATGTTAGGCTATTGTTTTATTCAACTTGTATGAATATTTCCATTCTGATTTCTTTTTTTCATAGGATTCTAGATAATATGAATAAATAAATAAAGTAAAACCTCCTTTTTGAACATGTGATTTGATTTCTTGTATTAGGGAAATAAAAAGATTTGCTTATTTCCCTTCACTTTGATTCCAGTGGAATATGTTTGACTAAAACCTGTTTTATGAGCTACACAAATGCAATCACAAAAGCTCCAAGTGATGAAAAATGTGTTACCTTCAGATTGCCTTTATCTGTTGCAGTTCTAGCTGAGGCTGTTCAGCTGCTCTTTCTGTTCTTTCTCAGATAAGTTAATGATCATCCCAGTTTTAAAGACTTTTTGGTTTTTTTTCTCTGCCTGAAATAGCATTCGCAGTCTGCTCAGGTCAGGAATAATCTCTGGTTTACCTCTGCCTGTGCAGTGGCAGCCTCCACAAGATGCTACATGCAAAGACTGGGATCTCCTTAAAAAGGTTCAAAGCAGTTTCCTTCCTGAGAGAGAGAACATCTAATTTGAAACTTTTGCTTGGCAAATAAATAAATAGATAAATGTATAGGTATTTAATCCCATTCAGTTTGAGCTCTGAAGGCCACTTGTGGATTCAAATGAGCTGCTTAACAAGATCTTAGAGATGGGAAGTTCTTCCATGAGTCATTGAAACAGGTCACTGGATGGAAGAGAGAGATTTAATGGCCACAAAATGCAGCAGGACTTTCACAAAAAGTTCCTGAGCAGCCTTTGCAGGCAGTCCTACTTCCATGGAGTAATTCAGGTTGGAAAATCCCTCCAAGATCACCGAGTCCAACCTGTGCCCAGTCCCCACCTTGTCACCAGCCCAGAGCACTGAGTGCCACATCCAGCTATTCCTTGGACACCTCCAGGGGATGGGGACTCCAGACCTCCCTGGCCAGCTCCAATGCCTGACCACCCTTTCAGAGAAGAAATTCCTCCTGATTTCCAACCTGAGCCTCCCCTGGCACAGCTGGAGGCCGTGTCCTCTCATTTTCTTGCTGGTTGTCTGGGGGAAGAGGCCAATCCCCACCTTGGCACAACCTCCTTTTGGGAAGTTGTAGAGAAATTCTGACCAGCAGTTTGGAGCAGATTAAATCCTGAGTCCCCTACAGCCAAAATTTGCCTGATCCTGTGATTTCCAGCACCAGCAGGACAAATTCATGTTTTATTTTGGCATTTGCATTTGAATAATCAGAATCCCTCTTGTTCTCCATGCTGTGTATGAATTTGGACAATGCTGGAAAAACTGGAAATTGTTGTATGCAAGTTTTACATTTTTAGGAAGGTTTTAACTGCAATTATGTGATGTTTCATGTATAGCTGAAAAAAATGACTTTTGGAGGTTATCCATAAGGAGTCAGGGGATGTTTTTTTATTGCTGGTGGTTTTGAGTGCTAATTAAATATGAATATGATTGCAATATGTATATGTTAAGAAAAGAAATAATTGCCAACTATAAACCACCAACATCCATGCAATTTTTTTTTTGAGAAACAAAAAATAATCATGTATGTGCAAATAGATGAAAAGATGAAGGAGCTGTGTCAAGGTTTTGAAGATGAGAAGATGAGATTTTCTCTGTGGCTAAGGTTTAAATTTTCTAATATCAATCTGTGGTTCTTTTCATTGGAATTTTAAATATTCAGCCTATGTGGCTGTTTTACAACTGTGCCTTTATTACCAGAACCATGCAGCAGTTGTGCCTTTTAGGATCTTTACATTTCTGGACTGTTGCTTATTATTCCAGAGTTTTAACAACAGCACAAATAATGGTGAGTGTTCCTGTTGCAGATTGTTTGTGACTGATTCTGTTTTCCTTCAGTGTGACACACTTTTGTCCTTCTAGATTTGCTGTGGAGAGACAGTTCTGATTGCAGTGCATGTTTTGTGGGTTTTTCCAATAAATTAAAGATGCCAGTTACAGCATTTTAAAGGAAGCAATAATCATAAGGCAGACAAAAATAATTGATTAATGATTTTGCATTTTTAAAAATAATAGCATCGCTCTGTAAAATTAATTGCCTATACCTATGAAATAAATAAATAGTTGGATAAAATTACAAATAGTTTGGTGTTGTTTATGAAGAAGAACATAATAATCATGCTTGATGTTATTATTCATGGACTTAGGACTAATCCAATCCCTTGTACTCTGTGTTTGGAAAAAGGGCAAATTTCTGTATTCCATAAATATATAAACATAACTGTATTCCCAACAATTCCCATTAATTGGATATCACTTATATTTGGTGAACTTCGGTTTTATTGCATTTGAACCCTAAATCTGGTGTGCTCTTTTCCATGAGAAAGACATTATTTATTAATCTTGTCAGCTGCATTTGAACCACAGCTTTACTTTTATAGGGTTGGTCTTTACATATTTCAGAAAAGTTGGGGAGAAGGTGGGTAATGGAGCACTTCATGCCTGATACCTGTTGCACTTGTTCTAGTAATTGCACTCAGTAAATTCTCCAGCAGTTTCTTTATTTGCTAGCTGGATTCAGCTGAATTTGCCTTCAAGACAGACCTAAGGGAAAATAAATTATAAAGGTTTATTTTTTGATAATTCATGCTCAATTCAATTGTATAATAAGGTTAATATTAGGTCAGTATTATGATTTTTTTTTTTTTTTACGTGAACAGGACTATTCTCCCAGTAGTGAAGCTAATTCTTGTGTAGGCTCTTTCTGTCAGAACAATCCCAAATCTGTGCTGTTTCTGGGGATGTGGGAGGTTGGACTGTGCATGGATTAGGTGACGGAAGTCAAATCATATCACAAAAGGAATATGGAACTTTTCTCTCTGAAACTGCACATCAAGTTATTATCTTGAATAGGAAGAGAATCCTCCTTTCTCTCTCCAGCATTATAGTAGTGTACAATTGTTTAAGTTGAGAAAACCCTCTGAGATCATCAAGTCCAACTGTTCCCCAGCACTGCCAAGGCCACCACTGACCCATGTCCCCAAGTGCCATGTCGACACAGTTTTTAAGTCATGCCTGGGATGGGGATTCCATCACTGCCCTGGGCAGCCTGTTCTGGTGCTTGACCACCCTTCCAGTGAAGAAATATTTCTTGGTATCCAATCTAAACCTCCTGTGGCACAACTTGTGTTGTTTGCTCTTGTCCTAAGTCTCTACTATATATTGCTTCAAATAATTCCTGAACTGAGCACTGCCAGCTGCTTTTTTACTTCAGGATGGTTTTTTCCAACCATTAGAGAGGCATCTGCTGCATCCTGGCCATCCCTGTTTCTTGTTTGCCATTGTTTCAGTAACATTTGTGCCTCTGTGCCAGCTCTAGTTGGGATCCTCTCAGCGTGGAGACTTTTTGTTTTGTCTAGGAGAACCTTTAGCTAAATTTTGTCTTTTCTATTTTTACTGTCTCATGCTTGAAAGCTGCAGGGTATTTTTGATATACAGTGTCCTGTAAGGTCTGGACCTTGTCAGTCTGTGCCTCCCATTTTACTCACTGTTCAGAGGTGTTTATGGGTGTGTTTGTACTTTGGATTTTGTGCATGTGCAGGTTGGCATTTTCAGGGGGGAGAACGAGGACTCAGAGAGATTTAGGTCTCATCCATTACTCCCATGTTCTGCTTTTATGGAATGATGGTTCTTAACTCAGAGCAATGCAAATGTGATGGCTGCTTTTTCTCCCCTCCTGCTGCACAAACCAACGTGGAAAGATGGTGAGAAAATTTGTCACTGGTGTATCGTAGCTGGAAATGCAGATTGTGCTGGGAGCATCTTGGGTGTGCAATAAGCTGTGACTGAAAAAGCTTGTGGCTAAAATGAACTTGCTCTTATTTGCAATTCTTTGTATGAAATGCTGGATTTTCCATGCATTGGATAACTCCTCAATTTTCTTCATCATTAGGCAATTATTAGCAGCTCGGGGTTACCAGAAAATGTTTTTGTCTTTATTGTGATATGGACAATATATTTTTCTTTGTAGAATGGTTTGGTTGGAAGGGACTAAAAGATCACCTTGTTCTGTGGGGACACCTTCCACTATCCCAAGTTGCTCTGAGCCCTGTCCAGCCTGGCTGACTCTTTCCTGTAAGTGTAGGGAAGAATTAGTGTGAGCAGCTCCATCGCTGGAGCCCAGGGAGGTCTCTGGTCCTGTCTCCATCCTGTATCCTGAAATAATATCTTTGGAACTTGTCTAGACAGCTTTCTAGCCCACTTCTACTCCTGCAGATGGTTTTCTGGCAGCTTTCATGGAAGGCATTTCAGAAAATGTTCTTGCCTGGGATTTCCAAACTAATTAAGAAGATCAGTCTAATTATTGAAGTGTTCTCTTTCTGCTTGTGTCCTTGAAGATGCATGGAGAGGTCTAGTGAAACAGGGATGAGTCTTTTTCATGTCCCCAAATCCACAACTTAGCAGGTTCTTAACAATCCTGTTGATTTAATTTGGGTCATCACTGTAGAAGGGGAACATCTAAAGGTTTTGAGGGAAAAGTGGCTTTGGTTGCATTTTTAGATGATTTTCCCCAGTTTGCTTGAAAATCAGTTCTATGTTTTGGGGTTTTTTTGAAAACATCTTGTGAACTGCCTGTCAATTCCAAAGTTTCTCAGGGTTAACAATATATGAGCAAATTACATTAGTTTTCTTTTAGGTTAAAAATGTTGATTTAAGCAAGATAGATATATCACCTTCTGTTTTTAAAGATGGTTCCATAATTGAAAGGCAGTGGCATTGATATAAAATCAGAAATGGATTTTCATTCTGGCTGATAAGGAAATCCTTGTTGATAACATGAAATTTCATTTACTCAAAGTGTTTGACACATTTTTTTTCCCAGTGGTTGAATTAAAGACTCCAGAATTACTGCAGCAGATATAAGTGCTAATGTAATTTATATAACTGGAATGGTTCTAAGTCTAGGATATTTTTCTCATACAAATCCGGTGCTTTAACAGGAGGGCAACTGAAAAAAAAAAAGTTTTTATTATCACTAAATGTGAATCAAATGTATTAAAATAAAGACTTTTAGTCACATACTGTATGAGCAGGGTCATGGTATGGTTTGTTAAGCAGCAACTTCAAAATAGATTTTCAAATATCCAACTGAATGTGAGCTCATCATAACATGCTAAAATGATCCTTAAGTGCATCAGCTGCTGGGTGTAAAGTAAATTTTATTTAACCATTGTTATTGTTGTAACATAGTATTTGTTAATGAGATTATTATTGGAAGGATTTCCCCTTCTCAAAAGAGCTGTTGACAAATTGGAATGAGATGAGAGAAGAATTATGTGAATTATTGCAGTTTTGTCTTGTAATGGAAGCCTAAAGACTTTGGATGCATTTCATCTATGCAAGGCTTATCAATTAAAAAGAAATTGTCTTAAATTTGCTGCCAGTATGGATTTTGAGACTATTTCTGGTAGCACAGTGCAAAAAATAGTTTATGATTCTAATCTAAACTAAACTAGAATATGGGATTTACACCCTGAAAATAGAACGTACAAAACTAAACACCCTCATCAGGGATTTTGGAGTAGGATTTGCAGGACAAGCAGTAACTTAGTAAGTTAAGAGGTATTATGATCTTTAACCAGTTGTATGTTTGTGTATCAGCAAGAGGTTGTCTTGCTGTGAAGGTTTTTTATTAATCCTACAAAATCCTCTCCCTTGAAAACAAAGTGATAAGTGAATATAAACTATAAATGAAGGGAAAATTACATACAAGCTGGAATACTACTCCTAGAAAGATGAGAAAATCAGTACTACCTGAATATTTGACGAGGAATTGGAAATATTTTTGAAGTGTGGCACTTACGAGGCATTTTAAATCCTGGGGTCAGTTTGAGTCCCTCATGGCAGGAGAGACTTTGAGGGGCTGGAGAGAGCCCAGGGAAGGGAGCAGAGCTGGGGAAGGGGCTGGAGCCCCAGGAGGGGCTGAGGGAGCTGGGCAGGGGCTCAGCCTGGAGCAAAGGAGGCTCAGGGGGGCCCTTGTGGCTCTGCACAGCTCCTGCCAGGAGGGGACAGCCGGGGGCGTCCCAGGGAACAGGGACAGGAGGAGAGGGAGGGCCAGGGGAGGTCTAGATTGCATGTTGGGAAAATTTCTTCATGGAAAGGGTTGTGAAGGGAGTGGAGTCACCATCTCTGGAAGTGGTCAGCAAACGTGGATGTGGCACTTGAGGGTGTGGTTTAGTTGTCCTCAGTTAATGGTTGGACTTGTTGGTCTTAAAGGTCTTTTCCAACCTTAATAACTCTGTGAGATGCCTTAGGTCCACCAGGAGTCATAAAACTGGGAAAATAATTACTGGAAGAACAAAGCCCTGCAGTAAGGGGTCTTCTCTCTTTCTGAAAGAGGGAGGGAGCAGGGTTGCTTTTTTTCTGTCATCAACCAGCTTTGCCAGGGAAAAGAGAAACTAGAACAGTGCCTCTGTGATTAAATATATATGTTTCTAATGACTTTGGGAGCAATTGGGATATTGAAGTTTGCAATCCATCTTAGCTTCATTCTTCAGTGATCTGAAAATCTTACTCACTTTCTTCATTTTCATTAACTTCATTAGCTGTGTGTTTCATCAGCCTGCAAAAGTTAGAACGGCTAGAAAATAATCCTAATTACAAAAATAATACCCTAATTACAAGATTTTGCTTTGAGGTGTTAATTAACCTAATTCTAATGATCCATGTTCTGAGAAGCAGTGGCAGTTTCTGTTCCATTGCCCTTCAGTATGTATTTCTAAACACTGACTGATTTATTTGCAGTTCAAAGGACTCAGGGCAGGAGTACATGGATTTTTTGGGCTTGATTTCTGTTTCTTTCCTTTGTTAATTTCTTTGGAATATTGATTCCATTGGGTGTGCAACTTCTAGTGGATCCAAGTAGAGCTTTTGGTAATTTTGACTGTTTTATGAAATTAATTTTTTTTTTGGTAACTTGGGAGATCTGAGTTTTTGGTATATTTTAAAGATGACCTTGATTTTCAGCTGGAGAGATTTAGATGCAGTTTTGCCTTAAGAAAATAGTGTAATTGTGCCTTAAGCACATGGTGTAGATTATCATATTCCTTTTCCTGTTTGGTAAATTCATTTTCAGTATCTTTTCTCACAAGCTCATCAGTAGTTGGTGTTCTTGAATATTATGTGTCTGAGCAGCAAATTCTCAGATTGGGAAGAAATACATTCTTCTACTTTTCTCTTTCAATGGGATGATTAATATTTTCCACTTTATATATTGGAGTTTCTCTTTTATTTAGTCTATTTCTCTGTACTCCTGTAGTGCTTTGGTCCTCATTGATGAAACTTCAAACCTTTTACTAATTTATAATGAGGGTATTAAGGATATATAACTCTTGCTTAGCTTATTCAACACAGATTAATTCAATATTCTGCAGATGACCTTTGATGAATACACAAGGAATATTTCTCTGCTCAGTAGAAATTTTCCTTTTTGTAGATATCCATTTTTTAAAATAAGTCTTTCTAATATCCTAAATGAAGTCAGTGCTAGAATTTTCATTCTCATTCAGTTTCATGGGTCAGTGTGGAACAAAGGACTATCTGCACAAATTTTCTCTCTTTCTTCATGAATAAAAGGGTGTTTATCAAAAAAAAAAAAAAAAACCAAAACCATAGTCATAACAAAGTAACCTTGACATTTAATGTGTGTATTGTTCTTTATAAACCTGTTTTAAAGATGAAAATAGACAAAATTGAGTATATGTAACATTTTAAACGAATTAATTTTCACTTAAGAATTTTTACTTTAGCTTAATTTTCACTTAAGAAACTGGTAGTGTGGAAGAGGATCAACCAAAATATTGGGTTTGCATGGTAGGGAGGGGACTACAGGGTGTAAGAGCCTGAATGAGGGATGCAGGACTCCAGGCAGCTCTCCAAAATGCAGTTTATTCCATCCCGGAGGTCACAGCAGTGCAGGGTGGTGGGTGACAGAGCTGTGCCCACAGCTGTCAGCTCCAGCTGCAGGCAGGCCTGCAGACCCTGAGTTTAGGTTACAGTGCATTATAGACTTTTCTTTGCTGAGCATCTCAATACAGCAGAAC
Organism: Fringilla coelebs; assembly: GCF_963513975.1. NCBI lineage: Eukaryota > Metazoa > Chordata > Aves > Passeriformes > Fringillidae > Fringilla > Fringilla coelebs. Next base: position 3,889,310 of record NC_140032.1, read on the forward strand.
CAATCTATCCCTTAACTTTTACCTATAGCCCATCATAACTGCTGTCATTACCATTTTCATGTTACTGTTCTCCAGTCACTAAAGTCAGTACATTACAGTTTAAGCCAGAAGTTGTTTTTTCAGTTTTCTTGCAGTGGAATATTCTGAGACCTTTTTTTACTTGCAACATTTGCTGACTTGTTTGCCTGTGCTCTCTTCCTGCTTGGTAAAAACATCTTCTTGTTTGGGGTGGGTTTATCCTTTGTTCTAAGCCATAAAAACCCCTTCTAACCAACACACCCTTTGCCTCCTTGGTTATCCAGTCAGACTGGCTCAACAATTCTTTTCTTCTCTATCAAAACTTTCTTCCATCTCTATTCCTTCTTCAGGTTCTACATTCAAAAATCTTTCTGCCAAGCACACATATCTGTGAGACTTTTTTGTCAAATTTTCATCCTTCCCAGCAACATGGTTCAGAAGCTGCTGGAAGCTTCCCCACTCTTGGAGCCAATTCCAGCCAGCTCCAGGCTGGACTCACCACTGGACAAAGCTGACACCTTTGCACTTTCTTGCTCTAAATCCTTATCTCCTTGTACAAATAATAATCTGTAAGTTTTCAGAGGAGGGTTTTAAGAAACGAGATTTGCAACAGGAATTAATTTTTCTGATTCATCTTGCTCCCTAGTAATGACAATGTATTGTATCTACTTATGCTAATAATAAATGCTTCCACTGGAAGGTGTTCATGTAAAAACATAATGAACCCAGTGTGCTGAATGGCTTCTGAACGTGGAGTTGTTTCCAGGGAAGATGTATTAATGTATTCAACTTTTTCCCAGGGAATTACACACATCTACACCCTTAGTGTGGAGTGATTAAGCTTTTACTACTCTGCTTGAAATACTTTAATTGCCAGGTAGTTTTATACTTTCCTGACAAGGATGGAAAAAAATTGAAGGAAATGCATGCATAGGAGGCATAACATCTATATCTATTATAATATCTATATCTATAGATATTAAAATAGATATAAATAGATATCTGTCTTCTTTTTTTCTTTCTTGTCTGTCTTCTCAGTACATGTTCTTTAAATCTGCTTCATTCCTATGTTCCACCTCAGAAGATCTTTATGAATGCTTCCATAGCCTGTAATATTTATATTTTTTATTTCTTTTTAGGCCTAGGGACTCAGTGTTTTCATAAATGTGGACTGTGATGTTGTTGATTTGGTGGATGAACAAAGTTTGTGGTGGTGTTTTTACCCTTCATGGAACAGTAAATGGTTTTTATTTGAGCAGTTCCTGTCTGACACAACTGAAATACTTGCTAGAGTAGCTGGAAACATGCAGGTGTTGTTGTCCTTGTTCTAATGCTGACTGTGATCAGTGAGTTAATTTTATAATGGTCCATGCCCTGTAAAATAAACATTTCTTTGTGAGCCACTGATACGATGATTAAATCCACTGGCAAAGAGATATCTTCATTTTGGAGTTTGTGAATTCAGCAGCATTCCAGCTCATATGTTCAGGATGTATCAGGGTCACATCATTTAGTTCCAGCCAGAAATCACTGCCACTTTACACATGACCCTTCTCATCCACAGAATATTTTTAATGGTGTTGCTGCAACTCTCAGGAGCTCCTGAAATTCAATTTAATTGACTTAATGCAGAGGACTCTCAGAACTTTGGGCCTGCAAGCCAAAGCTTAGAATTAAACACAAGATTTGATGCAAGACCTTGGAAAAGGCTTCCAAACTTAGGTGCTGGAAGCAAGAATGTAGATTTATAGTTCAAAGCAGAGACAAGCTAATTAAAAGAAAGTTTAGAGTTTAAGATATAAAAAAAATAAAATAGCTACAAAAGTAAACAAAGAGATTAGAATGCAGTACTGTAAATTTGTGTGCCACAACATGATTAGCTAAAAAAGCTTACGCTGTGCCATAAGTCCATAAGACAAAATATTTAAAGATTAAATAAAAAACATAAATATCCTTGTTAGCAGTGTTTTATTAGTCAGTAAATCCTTAAAAAGTCATGTAACTAAAACAATGTGAGCCGAACTCACCCTTCCTACCTATGTACAAATTAAGAAAAAGAACTGCATCATCAAAACCAACTCAGAAGTCCCATCTCAAATTCCTTCCAAAATTCCCACGAGTGAATTATCACAACTGTGCTTGTGTTTGAGCAGAGAAGAAGAAAGTGCAGGCTGTGAGCTGCATCTGTCCCCTTCTCTGAGAGGCAGACAGCTTTGAAGACAGAAGTTTCTGCTTCCTTGCTGGTTTGCTTGGCCAATAAGAAGAAATTAGGAACATTATTTTCTGTTTTTATCTTTTGGTTGGTACCTGGTTGCTGGAGATTTCAGTCTCTTTGTAAGGGGCTTTCCTGTGTTTCCACCTTGGTTGTCTGTCAGGTTTTGTTTTACCCTCTCAAAGGGTGCGAGTCCATCTCTTTACTTACATTTTAGTTTTTTTGAATATTGTGTACAAAGTAGCATTAGTTTTTCATTAAATAAAAGGTGGGGAGGATGCTTTTTGACCCTGATAAAAATTTCAGCAGTTGTACTGGTCTTTGGGGGGTTTGGTCTCTTTTAAAAACACATTTTCTTCAAGCAGTAGACAAGCTGCAAGGGTGGAGATGATCATTGTAATCATCATCCTAGAGCTTCTTCAGGTGTTTAAATTTTACTGAACAAAAGTTACTAAGCACTTTGAAACTGAAGTCTGAAATTTTGAGCTGAGTGTAGCAGATCACTGCATAACATTTTATACATCTTTAATTAGAGGTTAGTAATGCCTTTGTTCTGCACACTTCTCAGCCTTTTTCACTGAACTGAAAGTGTCCAAGAGTAAAATTGATATAATCAAATTACAAAATTGTGTTCTTTTTTCAAGTGATTGGCCCTGCAGTTTTCTCAGTAGGCATTAGAGTCTGTGAAGGATTCTGGCTGTGGGGTTTGTGCTTTGGTTTTTTTGTATTTTTTTTTTGGTTTTTTTGGGGGGGGTTTGTGGTTGTTTTGGTTGTTTGATTTCAGTACTTTTATTTATTTTCTTTGTTTTGTGACTGTTTTGGTTTTGCAACCAGCACCAGCCCTGGATGAACCAGCAAACATGTTAAACATCCATAGATCTTTTTATTTTCTATCTCTCATGGAAATGAGATGGAAAACCTGGAATGTCAGTTTGTATTGAGCTGTGGGAGTTTTGTGTATAATCAAATAGTGGCTTTATACATAATTTTGTCAGCAGAGAAATTAGAAACCAATTTTGTCAAAACCTAAGAATGAATGAAGATGTTTATGAGCTTTCCTTTTCATTACCAGTGATGCTGCTAAAGCTGATTTGCCCTGAAGTGGAATAAATCCTTCCAAAGTCTTGTGCAACCTTTCCTACAAGACTTCTGGAACAGGGAACCCAAAGGATCTTGAAGTTTCTGGAACATCCTCATCCTCCTGGCTCCCCTCCAGCCCTTTGCTCTCACCAATGACTTGGGTTTGTCCCCAGGCCCCCTCCTGTTCCAAAACACCTATAAAACTTAGGAATTGTCAAGAAAGTGCAATTAAATAGTTTTGAACTGGAAAGAAAACGACTGAAAATATTAAAGGTCTCGTTCTTTATGGAATTTTGTGAAGGAAAGCAGTTTTGGAACACTGGAGGGTGAGGGTGTTGGAAGTTCAGTTTCAGATTTTAGCTTCCTGTGGTACTTTATGAAGGATTGTCTTACTGCTCCCATTTGACCATTTTTGTCTATTCTTTCAAATACCTCCCTTGGCCAAAATAAAAAAATTCCAGTTATTAGATCATCAATCTAGGTCCTGTGATAATTTCTTCTCTTGGTTTTTTTTTTTTTCCCCTCCTCATTCTTCCTGAATATAAGACCTGGGTCCTCTTAAATTCTTTTCAGAATTTTTGCTTTAAAAAAGAAATGAAAAGTCACTGCAGTTTCAACCCAGAGGTGGTTGTGCCTTTCTTCAGGCCACACTCTGTGGTGGTCCTTGATTTTCTCTGCCAATCTCTTTAAGTAGGTCCTCGCTTTTACAGTTGTTGTGTCAGTGCTCCTTAAGGCTCCCATGGTAACATCTGCTTCCAGGTTTTTCTTTCCCCTTGACTCTGACACAGCTTTTGAATTTGTGTGTTTTTATTACAGGAAAGGGCAGGAATCAGCAGGGTTGCGTTTATGAGTTTAGAATTACCTGTTGTAGAGAAAATCGTTTCAGGTTAACAGCCTGTTGGGTCTGGATTCATTGGCTGCTTGCATATCGAGTTTCATGAGGCTTGTTTCAAGAAGTCTGCCTTGGAAAATCACTCATGTTGCAATTGTTCTGCAGAGCTGGCAGTCTGAGCTGCAGGTTTAGTTGCAAATTTCACATTGAATTGCTGGCAGATACAAAGGTAATGCACGCTGTGGATGAGTCAACTCAGTGGCTGCGAGTCAGGAGCTCTTCTAATGTGTCTGGTACTGATGTGGCCATCAGAATGCTGAGCCTTCAAAGGAAGGTATAAAATCGAGTGCAATATATCATTTTTTATATCCCTTTTCTCCATCTCACTGCCCAGAACTGCACAGAACATTTTCCTATTGATTTCCTTGCACGAGGCAGCGCTGGGGTGGGGCTGTGGGGCTGTCACTGTGCGCTCTGTGAGGTGATGGATTTGTCACCACAGCTCCTGAGCGCTCTGCAAGGAGCTCACTGAGCCAGAAAATGAGTGTGTGCAATCAGCATCTCATTTCACAGAAGTCCAGCAGGGAAGCCTGTGCTGGGTTCCAGAATTTCCATTTCTGTAGGGTGGAACTATCAAAAACTTAATTGTGGCATCAAAATGTGCCTTTTGCTGGAGCCATTAAGGGGCACTTTTGTCCACAGAGAATAAGTGGGAAACTTGATATTCATAAAGCCTTTATTAACATTTGTAATTTCATTTTATACTCCTGCACAACTCATTTTTGCTTTTCATGAGATTTTTATGATGTTGCTTATCCTTGTAAATGTATTTATTGCAGACTTACTTTAGTAAATCTTGTACAGGTTACTGAAGAACTTTACATAAAAAACATCATCTGAGGCTTTTTTATTGTGTTTTATTCTGGTTTGACACATTTTCTTTTGAAGTAACTAAATCTCTGTATTTCAGATGTTTCTGAGACTTAGCCCAGATTTAGGTTTAATAGATTTTGGATTTAGTTAAGATTCTGTTTCAATACAAGGTGCATATATTAAAAAAAAAAATAGCATTTTGCATTACATTTTCCATATTGATCAGGTCCACACATCCTGTTGACCCTATTGATCCAATCTGATTAACCACCTTAGACCTGAATGCTCAATTATTTTATGGCAAGATTCACACATTACTCAAATATTTTTCCTTTTATAGGAGGTGTTTTAGAGGAGGGTGATCCATCCACACACACACCCAAAAATAAAAAAGGTGGGAATGATGAAGGGAAAAAAAAAGTTTTACTGAATCAGATTGTTTGATGCTGCTTCTAAATAAATTTGGAAAATATGTTTTGAATATTTTTCCCCCATGCAAGACTTTTGATTATATTGTATCCCCCAGCAAAGTTAATATTCAAAAATTGCTTCTGCTTGGAGATGAGATGCAAATGATGGTTCACTGTTCATCAGGCATTTCTGTTTGCTGTGTCCTATTTATCCATTTAGCACACACCTTTATTTTTGGAAGCCATTGCACACAGGGAAGCAGAAGGCAGCTGTTCCCATGGGAGGACAGGGAGCCACTCAGCCCTTCTGCAGCTGGAGGGATGGGAACTGGGTGCACTGGGGAGCAAAGGATGGAAATCTGGGAAATCACAGCCCTTCAAGGGCTGCAATGCTCATGGAATGAGTGCTCACAGAACAGCCTTGTCTGACTTAGTGTGAGCATTCCATCCAAAACAAAGAAACTGCTTGCAGACTTTTCCTCCCTAGGTAAATTTTTATGACAACGACGCTGTCCCTGAGTCTCTTAGCAGATGTGTATAAAAGATCAGCAAAATCTAGTCATGATGAGAACCTGACCTGCCTTTGCCTTGCTTCTGAAGTGGCTGATTGGAATAAAACATTGCTGGATGAGACAGCTGAGCAGTTGTCTAACTTGATGAAAGAAGAAAAATAACAAAAAACTCAAGTATTTGGAGAGCGCCGCAGGCAATTGGAAAGTTTTGGAGCTCAGAAGAGAGATTGTTGTTTTGTGACACTTGTTTGAGGTGCTGTGGTACTGCAGGGATGATACACCAGTGTGCTTTGAAAGAAGATGTCTGTAAAACATTAGTGTTTGCTCCACAGGTTTTTGTTAGTGTTTGTTTTTTTTTCCTGGCATGGTTGTCCTGCAGTAAGACACAATAAAAATACATTTCTTTTTACCCAAACTTTATCTGCTCATCCAAAATAGGAGTATTTGTAAATATAACTAAAATGGGAAGGTTTGCAGGCATAATGTTGTTATTTTTGGCAAGGTAGGGCCCAGAGAAGCTGTGGCTGCCCCTGGATCCCTGGCAGTGCCCGAGGCTGGGCTGGACTTGGAGCACCCTGGGCTAGTGGAGGGTGTCCCTGCCATGGCAGGGGGTGGAACTGGGATGTTCTGCTGGGTCCCTTCCAACTCAAACCATTCTGTGATTCTCTGATTCTTGAGTTCTACAAATGCTGCTGATTTAAGATGTGCATTACTCAAAGCAATGATTGTTTTTATAGTCAGACAGAGGAGAGTGAAATTATGATTAAAAAAAAAAAACATGGATGAAAAACTGAGATGTTGGGAAAAGGTCCTGTGAGCTTTTGACTTGCTCCTGCTCATTGTTCATTTGAGATTTCTGAAGGAGAGAGGTGTGGAAATCACTTGGGCATGTTTTGGAGAAGGCTCAAGGTGGAATGAAAAGCCAAAGCAGCCAATGCCACCTTGGGCAGTCTCTTCTCCCTCTGGTGCCTTCCTGAGCTGCACCTCTGCCATGCAGGGGATGGGGACACTGAGTCTGCTCAGCAAACAGGCTGCAGAACGCTGGCAAAAAAAACCACTTTTGAGTGATACTGGTCTGGAAATGGTGAAACCACTGTTGATGAGCTTCTTCACAAAAATGTAGTGTAATATCAACAGCCAGAGTGTGAAAATGGAGCAAGAGGGGAGATATAATTTCATGCAAATCCATAAATACTTGAAAGCAGAGTATTAGTAGCAAATTGTCTCAACTCTAATATTCTCTACTTATTTGTTTATGAGCTGAGAGGAATTAAATTTTTTACTTTCTCATCCTTCCAAGTTTGTGCTGTGAGAAGCACTGTGGCATTTATAACGTGGTATGTTATAATTCTGTTGCATGACTCTGGGATTTACTGGTTCATTTTTATTCACTTGATTTATGAAAACAGTTGAATCTCCTGCTAATTTTACTGCAAGTACTTGTTTAGTGCTAAGGACATACTTAAGTGTTGTGCTGGATATAGGTTTTCCTTGAAATTCCTCCTTGCTAAGAGCTGGAACTTTAAGTCCTCTGTTTCTTTTTAGCTGTTGCTTGTTATGAAGAGGTGGCAGTTATAAGAAAAAAGAAAAAAAAGAAAAATGAAACAAACAAACAAACAAAAACCCCAAAAACCACACAAAAAACCAAACCAAACAGAAAAAACCATTAAAAAACCAGAAAAAAATAGGATTTTATTCCTTTTAGCTGGTGCAATCAATGGGACTGTCCTGGACTTATTTTTATAGCTCTACCAAAGAGAAATTTTTCTTAAGTGATACAATCTTAATTCTTTTTATAGTTGAGTAAAAATATTTTAAACATTTATGCTAACTTTGCTGTTAATGTGTTACAGGAAATTGCCTGTAAAATACATTTTTAAAAAGCATTAGGGCTGATGAAAGTTTTACCTTGTAGATTCCACAAGTATCCCTAGATTTATTTTAAATCACGTATGCTTTTAGACACAGATTCCTACACATAAATGTAAAATCAAATTATTCAAAGGTGGGATCAACAGAAGTGCTTTTCCTTGTGAAGGACATTATAGATAAAAGTTAAAAAAAATAAATCTGTATTTTGATAAAGGAGACACTCAAGCTTTAAAATTCTGGTGGTTTTTTAGATGTTAAAATAAAAATTACACATCATGGCCTTAACTATGCAGAGACTGCAAAAAGACAACTAAAATGATTTGTGCCACACTTTGGCATGGCACGTGAGGAATGTTTTCTGTCACTCACTCATCTCTGCTTTCAGCATGGGGAGACCTGGGCAGATTTTGAGCCATCTCTGAACATACCCATGGAGTTGAACAACCAAGTTCCTAGGCAATTCTTAAACAGATTTTTAAGGTGGGACTGAATATGTTTTTTAGTGCTCTGGTAGCCAAGAAATAATCTTTGCATGGCAAAAATTGGTTCTGTAGAAATTTTCTTCCAGCCTTCCAAGAGGATAACACACTGACACAGGAGTTATCAGCTGCTGCATCCAGGCAACAGAGGCACAAGTCCTGTTAAGTCCTTTGCCTTTCAGAGGCAGACCCCTGTTAAAAAGCAGCAAAACCCTCTGAAGGATGTGAGATCTGATGCTGGGAAGGGCTGCCAGGCTGAGCTGGGGGTTGCCCTGTCTGCTGTCTTCAGCAGTGTTCAGGAGCAGGTGGCAGTGGGAGATTGCTTGGCTTGGTAAATTTTCAGGGATCACTCCCCTTGAACCACTGATTGGCAAGAGGATTTGGGCAAAAAAGGAGGTAGGACATGAAATTGGGGAAGGTTTCACAAAGGGGGTGTGCAGGGAGGAAGTTTTGCTCTCTCCAGCCACTCTTCTCCATCAGTTTTTTGTTCCAGTTTCACTGTCTGTTTTTTGAGGCAGTGATTTGATTCTCAGCTAATTCTTGTCAGCACTTTTTGTGGTGTTTGTACAGGGTGTAAGAAACGTGGATTTTTGGCACTTTCCTCCTTTATCAGGGATGAAACTTGACTAAATAAGGAGAGCCTGGTGCTGTGTGTTTTGACTTGTTTAAAACTTTTAATACTGCCTGAAGTGACATTGTCAGAGGGAAGCTGTGGTTTAGGTGCAGCTGCTATGGAATGAGATTTACTCCCTGGTTTTACTGTCAATAAAGGTGTGTCAGCTCAATGGTATTCTGACTTTTCAGTGTTTTAACTTAGTCCTGGTGATGGAATGGAGAAATGCCTTCAACACCAAGCTTGAGCTGGGGCTGGAAGCCTGCTGGGAGACAGAATGAGGAGTCAACATAACCTTGGCAAAGTGCAAATGATAATCTGAAAATATAGAATCTAATTCAGTGCAGACAATTAGAAAGCTCTGCCTTTGGCCAAGTGTAATTAACTGCATAAATACACATCAGTGACCTGCCATCACAGAGGGGACAAGGAATTGTGGAATGCCTCATGGATGAGCATGGCAAGAGTGTTGTGATTTACTGAACAGGCTTGCACTAAATCAGCCGTGGATCAGAGATAATCCATCCTGAACAATATTCCTTCCATGCTTTTCAGCCCTGGTGGGGCTGTACTGCTCAAGTAAGGTCAAAGATTCAGAGAATATCCTGAGCTGGAAGGGACACAGCAGGATCATCCAGTCCAGCTCCTGGTCCTGCACAGACACCCCAACAACCCCACCCTGTCCATGGGAGTGTTGTCCAAACTCTCCTGGAGCTCTGGCAGCCTTGGGGCTGTGCCCATTCCCTGGGGAGCCTGGGCAGTGCCAGCACCCTCTGGGGAAGAACCTTTCCCTGATACCCCACATAAATCCCCCTGACCCAGCTCCAGCTGTTCCCTGGGTTCTGTCACTGTCACAGAGAGCAGAGATCAGTGTCTGTCCCTCCAGGATTTGATATAATGCCCAGTTTAAGCCCTGCATTGAGCAAAGATTTGAGTTACAGGGTGTCTAGATAAGAGTGATAACTAAGATTAGAAACCTTGAACACATGACTTTCTGTGAAAGATGGGACAAAATGGAGCAGTTACTGTAAGGAAAGGTGAGTGAAGTGAAAAGTGGCAGTTCTCAAATAAAAGAGGAGGCAATGGGACAATTTGTTTTCTGTGCCAGGAGTGGGTAGGAAGAGAAATAAAGGAGTTAATTTCCAACTTGGATGATTGCAAATTGATATTGGAAGAAACTGTCTTGCAGTAAGTCCGGGAAGGCATTGAAATAGATTTCCCAAGGAAGTCATGCAGTGGATGGTATTCATAGAATCACAGAACCATTAAAGTTGGGAAAGACCTCTAAGATAATCAAGTCCAACCCTCAGCAGAGCCCCACCAGGTTCACCACTAAGCTGTGTCCCCGAGTGCCACATCCACACATTTTTTGAACACTCCCAAGCATGGCAACTCCACCACTGCCCTGTAGCAATGCTGGACAACCCTTTTTGTGAGAAAGCTTTTCCTGATACCTGATCTCTGCCTCCCCTGGTGCAGCTTGGGGTCATTGCAAGGTCTGTAAAACCAGAGTTCTGCCGTGCCAGTGCCAGGAAGGACAGAGAGCTGGAGCTGGTTCTGTTCTGGAGTGAGAGAGCCCAAATATTTTTACATCCTTTCCATGCATATGGTGCCAGAATGATTGTTTTGTCTTTTTTGTTTTGTTAAGTTTCATTCTTTGCCTTTCATTCTTTGCCTTTCTGACCAACAGTGGCAATCACATCACAGCATCTCTTTGGAACAACAACAGCTTTATGTATAGCTTTGTGTTTTCCTCTCTGTGCCAACTTTTTATTTTAGCATTGAAGTTTGTCTCCCATTTTATCCCTAAAAGCAGCAAGTGTCCTCTGTGCTACTTTGTGGTCAGCTTTAGTTTGATTAATTTCATTAGCATAATAGTGGATTTTATGCATACTGTGCCATCTGTTTCCTTTCCACTTTATTCATATATCAAATGCCAGAACTGTTCTTAAGGTCTCAGGTCTTTTCCTCTGTCCTTTTATTCCTATATCCTTTTATTTATTTATTATGTCCTTTTATTTATTATCCTTCAGCTGAATTTGAAGGCTGAAGTATTTCACTTCCAAGATCTCTATCACAGACCCAAGAGAAAGTAAAGAAACTGATGGAGACCTTTGATGAGCAGAGGTACTCTGTAAGATCTTGAGTCCAGGGATCTTAGTTGTTACATTTTAATTACATTTATTATTGAGTTATATTATTCTGGGCTTTGGGAAAGGTTATGATTACAGTGTGAGCAATTTCCTGAAAAGAAAAAAAAAGAAGATGTGAACAAACACAAGGCATAATATTAAGATTTTTTTTCATAGTGCAAGCAGGAAAGGTTATGATGCTTTTTTTGACCTTTCTCCCATTTCAGTTCTCAAGACATTTTTTGTTAAGAAGAAAAAGATTGTCAGATTGTGCTATTCTAAAAAAAGCTGTAAGATTTTTATTAAGTTGTGGGATTGAGATCAAGGCCTGGGTCAAGAATAAACAACCACACTGTCTTCACACAGAGACTGAGAATCAGAAATAATGAGAAATGCAACTTTAACTGAATATTGTGGGAGTCTTTGTGGTGTTTTGCATTTTTCTGGGCAACTTTTCTGCTATCTGTGAAAGGGTGATTCTTTCCTGTGTGTTAAACAGAAGGAAGGAATGTGCTCCTCTGGAGTGTGTGGATGTGTAGGTTTTCCTTTTTATTATTTTTAGAGGCTGAATAATTTCAGGTCAGCACTGAGACTTCTTATTCTCCTAACAAATCATTCCTTTCCACTTAGTCTGAAAGAGCCTTAATATTCTTGGTGAGGAAGTTCTGGCTTCCCCCTGAGCTGGTGCTCAACTTTTGAAACTAATAAGCAACCTAACACCTTCTTAAAAAACAGGGAATTCATCAGCTGGAGATAAATCAGCACCTGCTCTTCTTGTGGCAACAGGATTTTAAATGGGGATTTTATCTGTGAGTGCAAGCTGTGCCCCAGGTCAGAGCAGGGCAGAGTTGGGATTCATGACTCAGGCAGGAGCATCATGTGCCTCATGAATAATGGCACCTCTTTGTGCTTCAGTCCCTTCCCAGCCTCTGCTGGAGCTGCAAAGTTTATCAGAGATGTTGGAACAGCAGGGGGATCACAGCCTTCGGAGCCTCTGTGGCTAAACAGGAAATATTTGGGGTTTGCAGAAGTTATACAGGTCTGAAAGCCTTTGCTTGTGCATTAAATTAAATCATTTTTCCATTTCTAACAGATTGTATTTAAGAGAGCATAAATACTTAATGACTTGAATTCATTTGCTGGCCAAAAATATTTAACAGATGTAAGTGGGTTTCTATGGTAATTGTCTGAGGTTGGCTAACTTAATGTCCTTTCTGTGACTCCTGTTTCATTTATGAATAAAAGGGAATATTTAAGCCTCATGAGCATATTACTTCCACCTGCATTTTCCTGGGTGGGAAAACATCAGGTTATTTAGATCTCAAGTTTGCTTGGTGGTGACACATATGGGGAATGTTGAAGGTGTCCTCTGTGTGAATTGTGTTTGTAAAACAACATCTGTCACTTAAAGGCAAATCCTGCCTCATTTAGAGGAAAGGTTTGTTGTTTTGCCCCTTGTTTTCATGTTATATTATGATTTTTTTTTACCCTGTAATTTAATTTTGTCTCACCTACTCAATAGTCAACATTGTTTTAAAAAGATATCGAGAACATTTTCTATGAAACATATCAATGGTTATTCCAGTACTGACCAGCTTCTAATTCTTCTGGAAATCTGAATATATTAATTGAAGCAGTTTCTGCTTGTCTAATGATGCATGAGATCTTTGGGTGCTGACCTGGGTTAATTTAGTTGCTTAAGAATGGAACCTTTCCTCCTGATTTTATTTTAATTAATTTGGCTTCACAGTCATGGATGCAAATTTTTCAAATTATTAATATCAACAATAACAACAAATCTTGAATACACAGAGGAATATTAGAAAAGAGAAAATGACATCCAAGAAATGTAAATATTTTTAATTATTATTGTGTGGCACGGTGATCTGTTTGTTCCTGGAAACAAACATTTCCTGCTTTTTAATGTGAGTAATCCCATCTTAATTTCATATAACTAGATCCAAAAAAGACACTTGTTCTTTTTAGACTCATCTTTCTTAATTGCTGATATTTTCAAGATGTATGTTAACATAGTTGTTAAGCTTTAGAGAGTTTCTTGTCAGCTAAAAGCAATTCCTTCACAAATTATAACTTTAATAATTCTATGAATGTTATTTTGGGCACTGCCCCTCTGTTGTAGACCTGTGTGACTGTGCAGGGTTTGTTCTTCCAAGTTTGTCTTGAAGTTGTGGATTAACTTTCAACAGTTCAGTATAAATCAATATATTTTTGTTTTATGGAGATGATGTTTTCCTGTTTCAGAAACAATCTGACCAACCAGATTTAATAAAATTTACTGAGCAGTTTGTATCAAAAATGCAGATTCTTGGCTTGCACAGATTTGAGGAATCTCATAATTAAATTTCAGAGTGCTGATGATTTTATTTATCTGAAATGTATGTACTGAGCAGTTTCTTCTCTTCCTTATATCATATAGAACTAATGAAACTTTTTAAAAGGTTTTCCACAGGATGTGTTTCTTCTTTTTTTCTTCCAGTGCAATATTAAAAACAATCCATAAAAACCTTTAACACCTCAACAACCTTTGTCAGGCATGTGCTGTTCTCTATCCCACTCCCACACCTTCTTCTAAATCCTCTTCTCACCTTTCCAACAGTTTGTCAGTACAGCAAATCACATTTATTTGGCCTAAGATTTATTGCAAAACCAGTCCACATTACAAAGGCTTTCAAAATTAAAAATAGCCCTTTGAAATACTAAATGACTTACTTAATAAATGGTAATAAATGTGTAATTTGTAAGACTGACATTTATTTTTCAGTTTGTAGGAAACTCCTTTTAGTTAGCACTCTGTCATCAAAACTTGTGTCTACAGGAAAGGTTTGGCTGTTAATTTTTTAATGAGAAAACTTGATGCAAAAAGTAGAGGAGAAAGTAAATAATTGGAACAAGCGAGCAAAACCAGCTTGCAGTGCAATCCTGATGGAATTTTTAAATGGAGTGCTTCAATAAATAGAAATAGAGTCTGAATGTGCTGTCCTGCATTAAAGTAAGAAAGTTCATTTTCTCCTTCTGCAATTGTTTTATTTTAAATGTCAGGAGTCCCAAAGAGAATTGCCTTGAAGAGGTCTAATGCTTACATATTGAGTGGAAAAAGTGCAAGATCATAATTTTTGATAGCTAAATCCTAAACAGCTTCTAAACACTGAGGTGAAGCAAGCAACCTTTGCATAAGGGCTCTTAGTTCTGCTAACACTGTAATATCATGGATATGAAATAGTTTGAGCAGCTTGGTCTTGGTTTTAAATTCACAGTTCTTGGCCATAGTGGGCTTTGCACAAGTTTAACTCCATCAGTTGGTGAATAAGACAATTTATTTGAGCAAAGTGGGAATTTGGTGTGGCTGTGGCTGCTGGTGGAGCAGGACCAGCAGCTGTAAGTCATCGACTGCTGTTCATGATGGGCCAGTGCTGCTGCCTAGAAAAGATCCTTGCTGTGGCTGCAGATCAGAAAAAAGCTGTTCTTGTGGGAGAGGAGATGCAGTGGCAGCTCTGGCAGGGAATCTATCCAGTACAGTTTTATAACAATCAAATAACCTTATTTTATATCTCTCTTATCCTGGTGGCACCTCTAAAACTTCATACGTTTGCATTAAAGAAAGTATAGGTTTCAATTACTCATCATTCTGTCATCCTGGTGGATAATCCCCATAAATACCAAATTATATAATTTGATATATAAATCTTAGGAAGGTTTTGTTCAGTGATGTAGAATTATCTTCTAAAGTGATTTAACAGCAAACTGCCTTCTGTTAACTCACTCCAGAACATACCTGGCTAAATCTTTTACTCTATAGAAATGTAAATCTCTTTAAAATTATAAGGGAGTGTTTTCTGTAAGGATTCAAGACTATGTTCTTTATTACAAAACAAAACAAAAACAAAAACAAAACAAACCACAAAAAAAAAAAAAAGGAAAAAAACAAAGGAAGAAGGAAAATCAGGTATTTTCTTCCCTCCTTGATAATGATATTCATATAATTTACAGCAAACAGCAAAAAAGAGAATTTATCTAGAAACAGTGCAGGAGATGCATTCATATTTAAATTAAACTTTAATCAATTGACACGGTTAATAAAAAGAGGTTCATTATATCTAAGATAAAAGAACACAAACAATACCCAGCCCAAGTATAAACACACTCCTTGAAGCAGCAGTAGGAGCAGTACTTAGCCTAATGTGCAAGTTTTCAAGTGGCAGACTGGAAGAATTTTTATGTTTAGTTTGACTACATGCTTGTTCTTTTAATCCTTTTTTTCTTCTGCTTTGGCTGTGGTACTTAACAAACCAATCGTAGATATTAATCTTAATTTTACTATTCCCAGTCTCTGGAGTCTCCTAGGTTATAGTATGGATGGTATTTTTACCAGCTGCTACATTCCCTGTGGCAACTGCCTGAAACTTATCATACTGTGCATTCAGCTGGATTTATTTGCAAATTTTTGGACTTTTTGTGAGTTGATCCTTGTGGGGTTTTTTTTTCTACTTAGAGATGTACAGATTTCTACTGACTTTATGCATTGCTCTGAAGGCAGAGAAATAAAACTGCATCGCCAAAGATTTGATGTTGGGTGGTTTTCAACATTTCTAAGTAGCATTTGTGAAGAGCAACCATTCTTTGCTTGAGCAGTATTTTGTGGGAAAGGAAATTTGTGTTACAGGGCTTTGTGTACTCTTAACAGTTGTGTTGGAGAATTTTGGCATTTTTTAAAGGCTTTCCTTTTAATAATTAAAGAAAACAGTTTAGACGTGCTTGTTAAGAAGCTGACTGAAAGGATCTGTTCTTTTCCTTTTTAATTTTTAGCAGTAATAGCCTACTGAGATAATTGTTTTAAAAATGTAGTATGGAATTATATGCTGTTAAGGATGACATCTCTGTTAAATAGCTTATTCTTACAAATACAGCCTGAAGTCCATATATTTAGTGTTAATTAATGCATTTGGGTTTTAGTAAAAAGCTTATTTTGTGTCTCTTTGCTTTAGTCAGAATGAGCTGAAAACCAATTTAATGTCACTTTGTGTTTCAGACACACCAACTTCTCTTTGGCACCTGCTGTTCTGTTCTGCCAATTGCCACTTAGTGCTGGGAATATATATCAGATTCTTTTCTTTTACATTTCTAAGACTTTTCTTGGCTGTCACTGCCAGTTGAGGTTATAGCCCTTCAAATTTTGTGATTTTTGTTGTTTCCCTCCCCGCAGGGTTAAGTTTAATCCAGAGTTCCTGCTATTGTGCTGCTATTCAGAAAATCCATGCTGATGGTGGCAATGGCAAGAGACACTGGGTTGGGGAGGAATATTTAATTTGCAGCAGGAGGGAAAAACAGGCTGAACTTTTCCATGGGGCAGAAAAACAACCCCAAATCCAGGGATCAGGTAGGCAGACAAATGCCTGGTGCTGGGGTGATCAGGAAGGTTTAGGTGCCATATGCAGTGGCATAATTACGTCTATTACTCATGGTTCTGTTGAAACAAACAAAAGGAAAAAAAAAGAGAGAAGTTGATGTCTCCTCAACCAGATCTGTCTGTGGAGTGTGTGGGACAGAAGTGGCTGTTAGTTCTGTGTGGGATGATGTTGCTGCTCTCTGTTCTTCTGACAAAATATCTAGAACAGCAGGAGGAGGACAGAGATGGATCAGTTCCTGGAGAAGCCTGGGAGGAAGCCAGTGCTTACTTCAAGTTTGACCAAAGGAGGTTTCTGGAAATGTTCTCCTTTGCCACGTCTGGGATTCTGTCTCTGAACAACAGGCTGTTTGAATTAGCATCTGTTCTGCCTTGGCAGGTCCCTAGTGATGAAATTCCAAAATAAATGTGCATCCAAAGGAGTGTGACCAGCAGGTCGAGGGAGATGATTCTTCCCCTTTACTCTGCTCTTGTGAGACCCCACTTGCAGTGCTGTGGGGTGCCCTTAGTGTATGAAGGACATGGAACTGTTGGAACAAGTCCAGAGGAGGCCACCAAGTTGAGAAGGGGACAAGAGGACCTCCCCTATGAGGACAGGCTGAGAGAATTGGGGATGGAGAGGAGAAGATGGTGTGGAGACCTCAAAGCACTTTCCAGTATGCAAGGGACTACAGGGAAGCTAGAGAGGGATTCTTCATCATGAACTGTAATGGTAGGACAAGAAGTAATGGGTTAGACTGAAAAAGGTGAAATTTAGGTTAGATATTGGGAAGAAATTCTTCCCTGTGAGATCCTGGTACAGGGTGCTCAGAGAAGCTGTGGATGCCCCTGGATCCCTGGAAGTGTCCCAGGCCAGGCTGGGCAGGGCTTGGAGCCACCTGGGCTAGTTGGAGGTGTCCCTGCCCATGGCAGGGAGGTTGGAAGCAGATGGTCTTTAAAGTCCCTTCCACCCCCAAACCACTTCATGATTCTGTGATTCTGTGTTTGTGTGCCAGCTTAGCACCATACCCTTGTAATTCATGAAATGTGCTGTACTGGAAAGGGATATAAGACCCCCCCAGCCTAAGTGGCTGAGGTTGTTGATCTCCAGTGGCAGATACACCCTGTGCATGACCATCAAAAGACAGCTTTGAGTCTCATTTTAGCTGTATAGTAATGACTTGAAAGCTCAGTCCGTTGTTATTAAAAAAAAAAAAAAAAAAGAAAAACAAGCCAAAAAGATCCTAAGGAACCTTTCCACAGACTCAATCAAATCTCTCACACAAGTTTTTTGTAATACCACAACTCTGTTCGTTTTCTGGTGGTGGTTTTTTTTAGGTTTTTTTTCCTGTATTGCTTTGCAAGAGGTACACAATAGAGAGAAACATAGATGAAATACAGGCTTTGCTTTCTAACTGTAGATGAAATACAGACTGTGTCTTCTCAGTCTCTTTACAATGTTCAGGGGATATGGGGACTACAGAGGAGGTCAAAAATTGGCTGGACTTCTGGACTTCAATGGTAGGGGAGGAAAATTGATGGCCCCCAATTGCAAGGGAATTCTGCAGAGCTTGGGGTCAAGCTGACCTTATTTAATGTCTTGTCATTGGTCTGGGCAGTGGGGTGAACTGCACCCTCAAGAAATTTCCTGACAACACCACTTTGGGAAGAAGGTTGATTCGCTCAAGAAGTAGGGCTGGCATGAGGAGTATCTCAGCAGGTGAGGAAATGGGCTGGCAAAACCAAGGGAAGTTCAGCAAAAGCCAGTGCAGAGTCCTGGAGGGGGATGGAGTCACCTGGTGCTGTGGTATGGGCTGGGTAGAGGCTGACTGAGCACTGCCCTGCAGGGAGAATGTCAGAGTCCTGCTGGGAAATTCAGAACATGGGACTGGAGAGCCATGTCAACATGGAGCTGTTTTGGTGGGTTTAACATAGGCATAATAGAGAGTGAAGGGAAGCAAGAGTTCCCCTCTAAGAAGTTGTTCTAAGGCCACATCTGCAGTACTGAGTCCTTTGTGGGGCTCATGTCTGGTATTTGCGGGGTTCCCAGACGAAGGAAGGAATTATGAACCTGACTCCATGTTCTTCCAAGGCTAATTTATTGTTTTATGATACTATATTATATTAAAAAATGCTACACTAAACTATACTAAAGAATACAGAAAGGATACTTGCAGAAGGCTAGAAAGATGCTAAAGAAAAACTTGTGACTTTTTCCAGTCCTGACACAGCTTGACCCTGGTTGGTCATTAAATCAAAACAAATCACATGAAACCAATGAAACAATCACCTGTTGGATAAACAATCTCCAACCACATTCCAAAGCAGCAAAACACAAAAGAAGCAAATGAGATAATATTGTACTCCTTTTTCTCTGAGGTTTCTCAATTTCCCAGGAGAAGAATCCTGAGCAAGGGGATTTTTCAGAAAATATGACGGCGACACTCATGAATAAACCAGACATTGCAGTACTGGGGCAAATCCTTATCCTACTTTTGAAGGTGGCCCTGCTTAGTTGAGGAGCTGGGCTAGATATCCAGAGGTCTCTTCCAGCCTAAATGGAGTTAGGATGATGTGTGTAACAGCTACAAAGATGCTGAAGGCTCTACGAGGAGTGCTGAGGTCACTGGGCTTGTTCAGCTGGAGGTGAGTCAGGGTCTGCAGCTCCTCCCGAGGGGCAGCTCTGACCTCTGCTCCCTGTGACAGTGACAGGACCAAGGGGAGTGGCTGGACCTGTCCCAGGGAGGGTTTAGGTTGGGTTTAAGGGAAAGGTTCTTCCCAGAGGGTGCTGGCACTGCCCAGGCTCCCCATGGAATGGGCACAGCCCGAGGCTGCCAGAGCTCCAGGAGGGTTTGGACACAACTCCCAGGGATGCCCAGGGTGGGATTGTTGGGGTGTCTGTGCAGGACCAGGAGCTGGATTGGATGATCCTTGTGGGTCCCTTCCAGCCCAGGATATTC
The DNA here is from genome assembly GCF_963513975.1 of Fringilla coelebs. Taxonomy (NCBI): domain Eukaryota; kingdom Metazoa; phylum Chordata; class Aves; order Passeriformes; family Fringillidae; genus Fringilla; species Fringilla coelebs. The sequence continues at coordinate 3,908,704 of NC_140032.1, forward strand.
TGTGATTCTGTGCTAATTTGAGAACTTTAAGTAGGCGATGGAGATTTTATACAGTGTGTGAAATGTGCAAAATAAACAACCTAAATAAAGCACCTTTCAAGGAATACTCTCTTCTGCCTTCCTGAGTGGGAATTCATAGGTGCTCTGGATTTGCAGTCTCACCAGGATACTCTTTGCTGTTTTAACATAAGCCTAAGTCCAATGGAATGGCATGATGAAGTTAATTTCATTATTATTCTTATTATTCAGAATAGACCCCCCAGAAAATTAAGTAGTATCAGTTCTGGGGGAGTTTTGATTTAATCTGTGTATATATAGAGTGGAAGATTGCTTGCTTCTGTTTTCTGCTGTTCTTTATAGGCAAGGTTTTCATTAAGAAAAGATATATTAGTTGTTACAAAGAAACCAGAGCACTAACTCACCACATATGTCTGAAATATTTTACTTCCTTCACTTACAGTACTTTACATTAACTGAAACAGAAACTCCTGGGAATCATTTGCCTTTGGTATTTAGTGATGTATGAGATTGTTTTCAGTGCTGTTTAGGGCAGTTCACAAACAATAACATTGCCCTGAGGAAGCAACTCCTGGTGGAGTAACTCCTCTCTCCAGCCTGGGGAGATCAGCTGCCTGTGAGAAGCTTAAATATTGTCCTACCTGCCTTTATAGTTACCTGCTATCTTATTTTGGTATCCAGTTAAGGATTATTTAAATCCTTTTGTGTTATTTCTCCTCATACAATGTCTGAGTCATTGGAGAAAAAGCCTAAAGAAAGATAATATTGAAGTTTCTATTCCAGGTGTGGTATCTAGTAAGGTAGGAAATAAAATTTGCAGGTGTTTTATTCCCTCAGTATAATTCTAGAATGGTTTGAGTTGGAAGGGATATTGAAATTATCCAGTTCCAGCCCCTGCCTGGGGCAGGGACACCTTCCACTATCCCAGGTTGCTCCAAGCTCCCTCCAACCTGTCTCTGGACACTTCGAGGGATGGAGAGTTCACAACCCCAGAACTGGTTATGAAAAGCTGTAGAATCTCACTGAGGCAATTGCTATCTCACTTTTTCTTTTTCCTTCATTTTTTTCCCCCTAGCCAATACAACTTGCTGCCTGCTCTGTGGTTGAGTTCCTTTGATAACTACATCTTAAATAATGCTGCTTTTAAGATTGCTAGCAGATTTTTAAACCAACAACAAGTGGCAAGAACATAGTGCATTAAATATCAGCTAAGAATTTCCCCTTGTCAGGCGTGTGCTGTTTACAATGCCAAGGCTCGTGCTCTCCTATAGATCCAATAAAACAACACAAGGACAGTGAATCCAGGGATTTCACAGGAGTTTTTCTGTTCCTCTAGTGTGGTGTGCCCTCATGTGGTTAAATGCAATATCTTCCTTGGATCAGCCCAACACCCTTTGGATTTATTCTCTGTTCTGCTAAAGAACCGGGAGAAACAAAGGCTGCTGGTGGAATGGGAGGCAGTGTGATTCCAAGCAGATTTTTGGCTTTTTTTTTGGTTTACAGCTCTCAAGTGATTTGGTACTTTTGAGATGAGTATAAATACACTTGCATTTGATTCTAATTTAACTACAGATGTGTGTGGTTTTCTTGTCTTTCTTTTTTTCTTGAGATTTTGAGGATGCACTTAGTAATATTTAGGCCAAGGTGGCTTCGTTTCTGATTGATTAATGCTGAGAACTGAGTATGGAAATGGAAACTTGCTTGTTGATTTTCTCCTACATAATACATAATACCAGCAATCTTTTATTTTTGATACCCTTTGAGACTTAATTTTGTGACATTACCACATAGATTTTGACTACATATCTCACATATTCCATGTGCTGTGTTTGTAAGCTTGACTACTAGTGCTGTATTCAGTTTTGGAAAGAAGTGGAGTTATTAGAGTTATGAGGTGTTGCTTTATACTTTGATTTGTGCTTTTTATTTTATCATTCACATAGATTGTGGGCAGCTTTTTTTGGGGACTTCCTATCCTGACAGGAAACTGGAGATGATGGCTTTTCTTCTACATCCAAAAGTAGTGCAACGAAGTTTTTCCCAAAATTAAAAGTTGGTAAAACTGCAGAAAAACACGCACTTATGGCATCAGTGACATTTACTGTTTTAATTAACAAGGAAAATAACAGATGTCAGCAGGGGCTTGCAGTAGTAATAACTTATTAACTATGAGAAATTAACTAAAGTTACTGAATGCAAAAAATTACTTCATCCTCAATTACTGCTCAGTGGTTGCCAAGATCATTTAACACAGCACTGGACATTGACATTTTTGGCTGCTTTGAGGTCACTCTATTTAATGTGTATTTACTGATTATTAGGTAGATTCCAGCTTTCTGATTTTTTTTTTTTAGCTGGGGTAAGATAAACTTCATGTTTTACTCTTTCAAGGAGTGTTTTGTGCATCATGGTCTGTTAAACCACTGCTGAGTTGCAAGGAGATGATCGTTTGGAGCCAAATAACTTTGCCTTTGGTGGTTTTAGCATTTTAAGTTCCCACATGGATACGTGATGTTGTCTTACTTGGACAATGAGAAACAGAAGGAAGATAGTGACAGGATCACAAGCAGGAAGGATTTGCCAAATGTTGCTCCAATTAAAATTCAATCTCTGCTATATAAAACCCAGAAGGATCCTTGATTTAGAGCTTTGGAAGACTTGAAGGTTTGGAGGTGCCAAGTCCATTTAGGCACCCAGCTCTGGGAGTGTAATCCGTAAACAGAAGTTACATGATTAGTTCTCCTTTTCAACACATGGAGAAAAGAAGAGAGAAGCTTAGAAGTGAGATTTGGAAGCTGTTGTGGGAGAGATGTGAAAGGGAGCTTTTTGACATCTCATCTCTTTCCAGAATTTACATGCTGGACTCTGAGCCTGCAGAGGGGAGCTTACATCACATGGTGATTAATAGAGCACAAGTTTGCTTGGGCTTAGCTTGAAATCTTCCTTCAGGGTTAAAAAATGGCCCATTCTTCTTCATGGGCTTCATTCTTCAAGCCCAGCATGCTGGTGTTGCAGCCCACCTTCTTATAAAATATCCCTGGTGTAAAGATGGTCACACCTGAAGGAAGAAGACCTGGTTCACTTCTCTGCTGAGCCTGAGGAACTTCAAACCCACATTTGTTACCCCAAGACAATGCTGTGCTCCCCAGTTCGTGGCCTGGCCCCTAGGGTGATCATCCTGCCAAAATTAGGCTGTTGTTGTGTGGGGAGGAATTCTTGTTCCTCTTTTCATCTCAGTGGGATCATGAAATACTCTTATGCATAATGAAGAAAGAGATGAGAGAAAATGCATGTTTAACACAAGCCATAGATATGAATTTTTGAAACGGTACAGCCTAATGTGCTTTGGGGTAACATAAAAATGAAATGTTGGGAATCTGTGGATTCTGTGCTGTCTTTGGCTGTTGGACTTGACTGGGATCAAGCCCTTTTGTGCAATTAGAAAACCCACAGTGAATTACACATCAAGAGGAACATCTTAAAATTTGACTTTCATAATTTTCTTGCATTTGAAGGCATTGAACAGATTTTTTAGGAGTCAGATTAAGCCAATGATTTTGCTAAAGAATGTATAGTTGTTCCAATTAAACACCTGCTTCAGCTTTTCTCTCTTGGCAAAAGCTGGGATTACCAAAATCCTAACAAGGTACTGGAAACACTGGTCAGGAATGGGGTTATTTAGTTCTTAAAAGTGAGGTTTTGCAATCCTGCCAGCACAGGGAGGGGACAGTGATGGATATTGCTGCTTGTGCTGCCAGTTCCAAGAGTCAGTGAACTCCTGGAGTTACCAGTTGACAATAGGATGGTGTGAGGAACCTCAAGGTAATGTACAGGAGCAAGTGAATCATTGGGAAACCTGAGGAATAGAAATCTTCTGTCTTTCATGAGTGGAATATGAATATAATCTCTTTTTCCTGTCTACCAGGTAATTCCTGGAATTCATATTTGGCTTCTAAATAGCATCACAGTCCTTTAGTGCCAATTAACAGGAGAAATTTGTCACAAAAGGAGAATTTAATAATCTTTGTGTCTAATTTATTACAAATTAGAGGCAAATTGTATTATGGGAGACATTTTATTAGCTTAATTTAAATTGATTCTTGTTTCAGTTATGGGAGAGTCAGTGAAAACATGCTGCAGGTTTTTGTGGCTTCATTTTTCATGAAGATTTGTAGGAGGAACATAACCATGATTCTTCATTTAATTGTGTTTTTCTAGTCTTCTTTTTCTTAACAATATGTTTTGTGAAAACATATTTCAGGCTTGTATGTCTGTTGTAGACATTTTTGATAGTTTTTCGTGAAGATTTGTAGGAGGAAGGTAAGTGTGGGGTGGTTTATTTATTTTTTATTCTTTTTGATAGCATAACAAGTAGTCAGAAATTCCTCTGAGAATTAATACTTGCTGAAGAACTTTAAAAGTGCCTTATATAATATTCAATCACATTGGCCAGGATGTAAACCTCTTCCCGTGGTGGGAGCACTGATAAGAAAAATAAAAATTAGCAGCAATGGTGTTGCTATCTCCAAATTACATCCTAAAGGTGCATCATGTGGGCAGAATATAAATATGCAGATTTGTTCAGGAATCAGTGCTTGGCAGCAGAAATGTGAATCAGGGCTGCTTGCTGTCCTCAAGCTACTCTGGATTAAAATATAAAATATCCTGCCTCTAATCAGGGTTGCCTCAGTTATCTGGGCGCTTCCCAGCCAAAAGGGAGGTGTGGCACTGGCATTTTGTAGCACCCCAGCCAATAATTTCTGCATTAGGGAGAGGAGCCTGCTTATTTCTGAATGCCTCTAACCCACAGGTGTTTGCAAACACTGAGGGGAGCTGGAAGGAGTACAAAAAGCTGGGTTAAACCACTGGAATTCAGTGTGGATGGGCAAAGTTCTGTTCATCAATGAGAATCCAAATATCCACATAGAACAGAAAGAGAATTTCAGTTCTGTGAATTAGGTAGACAGCTGGTGCTAATCGTGCGGAGATAATTACAAGAGTTAATTATGTAAGCTGTTATGATTTATGGGGTAAGGACAGTGGCAAATTACTCAAGTTGATAGGGAAAATTGAAGAACAGTTATTATCAAAAAATGGAGTTATGTTACAGACTGAATCGTGCTCAGCAGAACATCTGTGTTCACACATATTGGTGTGATAGGGAAAAAATACCCTTCTTTTTGTGTGGCACTAGAAAATAAGCACAAATATGGGAAAAAACCCAGCAAGTTATCTTCTCTTCTGCAGAAATGTGGAAAAAACATCCAATTTAGCTGCTTTTCTGTTTTTTATGTGAATTAAAAGTAGTTGTTGAAAGCATTTTCTCCTGTATTTTGCTCAGTAACACCTTGCAGTTGGAGTGGGATCAGCTAATGAGCTGCTGCTGAGAGCCACATCATAATTTAAGTCTTTGGTGTGCAGAGCCAGGAATTTGTATGGCAAAATCCCATCCCTGTTTGCTGTGCTGCTGGATGGTCCAAGGGAAGGTCACAAACACAGTGCTCAGGTCTGTTCTCCGCCTCATTTGGAGCAGGGAATCAAATTAGATCTTCCCATGTAACCCCCAACACAATCTGCTTCTTTCTCCAGGTGTTTTGGAGTCTCTTCTGCCAAAGTAAACAAAAAAAAAAAACAAACCAAACAAACCAAAATCAAACCCAGCCATGAGACAGTTTGGAAAAAGATGTTTGTGTTTCCAGACAGTTGTAATGATTTATTTTTTTTCCTTTGATGCAATAAGCTTCTTTTGGAAGCAGCAGGATTTGGAGTGCTCGAGGGTGATCGTTGTACAGCCAGTGAGGCAATGAGAGGGTGCAGTGGAGTGGAAGGGCAGCTGATATCCAGAAAATATAAAAAGGCCCTTCCACTGAAATGTCAGAGCTGTCTTTGCTCAGGTCATTGAGTGTTTCCAGCACCTTGGTGATCTATGAGTGCATGAGAAGAGAGGAGTAACTCATAGCTGTTCACATCCAAAAAATGCCACTAGGAAGAACAAATAATACTTGAACATACAAAGGGCATAGGGGAGAATAGTGAATTTAAAATATTTTTTTTGTAAACAATTAGTCATCCTTCAGAGAAACTCTTTTACATTGATTGCAACTGTCACAACCAGAGCCAAGTATTTGTCTGAATGGTTTTCATAATGTTTGCAGAGCTGTATTTGATTTCCCTGCTTTGGTTTATTAAAAACAAGGAAACATATAAATGCTGTCCAGCCTCAGAAGAACTCCCAACAGCCTCTGTCATTGATATTTAAATGTGTAGAATAACAGAATCAAAATTATTTGTGCTGGAAGAGACCTTTAAAGATAACTGGTCCAGTCCCTGTGCCATATGCCACCAGTGTCCTCAAGCCTTTCTCCAAAGGGCTGCTCTCATCCCTTCATCACCCAATCTGTGCTGAAAACACAATAGCAAGGCATCTGTCCTGTGTGAGGGACCAGAGAGAAACCATAAGGATTAGCAGGACAATTAAAAAAAAATAGGGAAAAAAAAGGCCTATCAATATTTGCCTCAAGAGTTGTCAATATGTGCTTGTCTTTAACATGGTTGTGGAAAGTCTTGGGTGACTCAAGCAATTTGAGCAGATACTGAGCAAAGAGAAGGTAAAGGGGGAGAATTACAGCTCTTAAACTTGTGGCCCACCCCTTTCAGAATTCTGCAGGGAAGGCAGTTGAATTCAGAGAGCCAGGAATGTTCTTGTGTGAGCTGGAACTGCTGACAAGGGATTGATTTGTGATCCAGCTCTATCCCCTTTCACTTCTGGCATTCCCTGCCCACACCTGACCTCTGCCATAGGGAAATCCTTGTTAATAGAATTTTCTGTTTTTAGCAAAGACATGCTCACCTTTCTTTTGTGCTGCTGGAGCTGGGTAAGGAGGCCTCAATTCAGGATGGGTTTGAACTATTAATTAGTGAAGTGCTGTTATTTCAGCAGAGATCTGTGCTAGGACTGTGTGAAGCTTCTTTAATAAAATAAGAGAGCAAGGTTCCCTAGTGTGATCACAAAGCCAGGATCATTACAAGGCTGCCAAATGAGCTTATGGTAATTATCAAGTGATATATTTGATAATTGTACAGAATTTTGGGTGACTTCTGCATCAATTAGTAACAGATGATGGAGACTTTCTTTCCTTTGTACCACTTTTGGTGGGGTAAGATATTTAAAATAAACCAGTTAGCTTTAAAGCCCTGCTGAAAAACTGAACTCTTTTAATAAGATAAAAGGTTATTATTATTTTTGCTTCATTTCTTAAATGCAATTTATATAAATTCATAGGTTATTGGATTTTTAAAAATAGGAAGGAAACTTGGATGCCATGGATTTTTCTTTCACTAGTATCAGAAGCCTTCCTTCCCCTTTGCCCTGTCCCAGTACAGCTGACTTTGTGGAACAGGAGTTCTAAATTCAGAAGAGATTGCTGTTTTAGCCTCTTAACTTGTAATTTAATGTAATTTAAAGAAGCTGACACAAGGTGGGCAAAATGGCAATATTGCAGTTTTTATGAGTGGTTTTTCTCCTATGGGAGCTCTGTATTACCCAGAACTCAACCTGTTGCTGCAGAGACTGGAATCCAGAATTCCTTTTCCAGGGGAATGTCCTAGCCCCACATGGAGATTTCTCTCCTTGTTTCATCTGGATGCTGTTGATCAGAGGCTAGTGATATGTTCCCTTTTTTTGGATTTCATGTCAAAATTTGAAAGCCTTTGCTTCAAGTTTACAAATCACTGAGTCAAAGACAGCCTCTAGCACCGTTTGTGATCTTGTGCTCTCTTGCTGGCACTCTTCCCATGATTATATTTGAGTCCCACCTTTTGACATGATGGAAACTCATTTTTTTAATGTCTGAAACAAAACAAATAAGGAAAAAAAGAGCAGCAAAACATTTATGAAGTGGACTCAAAAAGAATACACCAGTGTTTCCTTTTAAAAAAGAGGATTGACTTTGGAGGTGCTCTTTTCTACATGTAGATTACCAGAAGTAGTAGAAGTTGTCTCCATCTTCTGTGGTAATTTGGGTTTTCCTATGGATTGTGTTAGTTCTGGACTCAGCAGCTGAGAGCATTAGCAAAGGTTTTCTGCCAGTGCTGGATCCTCTTCATCTCTAGGACCTGCACATGTTCATTTGCTCTACACAGAAGTTCTTAACTGAGAAGATTTGGAGCACTTGTAGACAATTTAGGGGGTTTTTCTCTATTTCTGTATATTTAGCAACATAACAAAAAGCATTTCTTTTATTTCAAAAAGGCCCTAAAGAAAATAATAGGAGATATTTTATTTCAATTTTTAATTATTTCCACATTAGGAAGTTCTGATAATTTTTTCTTATTGTTTCGTGGTGGGTTAGAATTATTTGCATTTCTGTAGGTGTCCATAACTGGAAGCCAATGACAATGGTCACCTATGAAAGGATCTTCAGGAAATTTCATGAGGAATATTTGCAAGGGAAAGATAATATAGGAAATATTATTTCTAGATATAAACAGTAGGAATAAACTTCCCAGATGATGGATGAATATTTCATTCCAGTAGCCAAGCAGACTCCTTCCTGAAAGAAGGCTCTGGAATACATTTTTTTCTCCCAATACATCCATGTATATGGTATTTTCAAGCCCTGATTATATATATAGATATAGGTACATATATTTATTCTTCCACAGTCTGTAGTTTTAAGATGTGATTTGAAAGAAAAAAACTGACTGAAAGAAAAAAAGTAGCACAAAGAGCATGGTAAAAGGCTTTTTGGTCAAAACTGTACCACAGACCTGGTCACTCTTCTGGTAACAGGGATGACAATGACTTTTCATACTTGCTTTAGAATCTTTTGGTTTTTAGTGAAATGTCTTTATTACAAAGGCATCTATTTTCTTACAGCAAATTTGTGGCTTAGAACACTGATACAACAGTACAGGTGCTCTGGGGTGTACCCTGGTTAGGGAGAACTGCATCCCTGCTCATTTTTTTGTGCATTTAACACCTGATGATACCAATTCAATATTCCAGTTTTACAGAGCAGCAGCCTGGTACTGCTGGAATCATTCAGGATTCCCTCTTTGCCCAGCACTCAGCTGTGGGATGTACACACTGGGCTGTGTTTTTACATGTTCTAATCAGTTTATTGACAGCTCAATAAAGAATTCCTTCAGGAGATTCTGCAAACATGGAAGCAGTTCACTTTTGTTTAAATACTAGTAGGATCATTTTGCTGCCTGCTGTGATTTTATGACAAAATATTAGGAATACAGTGAAGCAGCACTAAGGCAAAGAGTTTTAACCTGTATAATCTTTGCAGGAGGAGCTCTTTGTACCTTTCATGTCTGCAAAATGGCCACAATGTTTTTGTCACCACTTGCATGTCACTGCCAGTATATTATCTCAAGGGACAATTGCTTTTTGAGTGGTTTTTGACCCTTGTGTGTTCAGATTCCGTTTTATCAGTGCCTTCAATTTTTAAAAATGAAAACAGGTAACAAAAACGATGCTTTGACACCACAGTCCTGCCAGCCTGGTTCTTATCTTTTTCTTTTTGCTGCTTGGCTTTGATTTGCTTAGCTCAGACTGAGGAGAGGTTAAAAGGAAAACCCTCTTTTGGGGGATGTGCCGCTGGATTTTATACTTCCAATTTTATCTATTCAAAACATGTGGCTGCTACATCCCTTCCAGGGCACAGAAAATAGTGTGAGGATTGAATTAGGTGTTTCTATAAATAGGGAATTGTTCAAACTGACAAAATCTTGTTTTTCCTGCCCAAAGGTAACGACACTGGTGAACACAAGCAATAAAGGACCGTCTGGGAAGAAGAAAGGGCGCTCGAAGAAGGCTCATGTTTTGGCTGCCTCAGTGGAGCAGGCCACTCAGAACTTCTTGGAAAAAGGAGACCAAATTGCTAAAGAGAGCCAGGATCTCAAGGAGGAGTTGGTTGCCGCTGTAGATGATGTTCGGAAACAAGGTATGTGGGAAAATGTGGATTCTTTTTCTTCTTTTCTGCCATGGTTGGGATTAAATTGTGAGATGGTGTTTCTTGCTTGGACTCAGATGTTTATTAGTTCTTATCTATGTTACAGTCTCACAAACTATGAGCTCTACAACACTTCACTAACAAGGCAAAAATAAACCCCAATCTTTCTGTCTACAAGGTCTTTTAAGGATGAACTGTCCAATTAAGAAATGACACCTGAATTATTTTTATTTTAACCCAATAACCAACCACCTGTGGCCTGCAATGTGGACTTTTTTATCCAATTACACAAAACCCATGGAGGAGAAGGTGAAGAAGAAGGTGAAGAAGAAGGACCAGCCTCTGCCCTACAACCTCCATCTTGCTGTATATCTATTACTGTATTCTAAACCCTTAAACTCTAAGTTTCCCACCCTGTGATATCACACATTTCTATTCAAACTACACACCCACAATCCCATTCTATCATTCCATTCTGGAAGCCTTCTCCATGGCTTCAGGTTAAATGCACTGTTCTCCTGGGGGTCAGTGTCTGTCAGCACAGAAAGTCTGAAATTCTCAGCAGCCAGGGTTCCAAAAAGAAAAAAATGCTTGATGGGAGCAGAGCTTTGCCCAGTGCCAAAGCTTACTGTTCCATTTTTCAGCCTGGTTTTTATTCTGCTGTGTGACAAAATGATGTGATTTTTTTCACTTGGCTGAATCTGAGCAGTGGTTTTAAGCCTGTGGGTGCAAATGTAGCTCTAGGATTATGGTACATATGTTTCTGAACAATCTAACAATTATCAACCAGATAAAAGAGCAATATAGAATACTTGTGATTGCAAATATATTAAAATAGTATTAAAGCCTAAAAATGCAAATATAATAACAATATTAAAACAATTATTTTCTGGGTGTTGGTGATAAAATAAATGGATATTCACAAGATCTGACAATTTTCTTTAGGAAGATAAAATGGCTTTGAGGTGCTTTCAAATTTACCTGTGTGGTAGGGGAAAAATATGTTTTCAATATATGCCTGTGACAAAATGTTTCAGTTGTATTGACTTTGCAATTATTTTTCTTGCAGCAGAATTAAGTACCTTTCAGGTTTATTCCATTGTAACTCCTACAATCTAAAGATACCATCTGCCAGTATCATCAGCCCTGGGTTTTAGAACAAGACTGAGAGATCTCCAAGTGAGATTTCCAAAGGAGTCTAAAGGACTTGGGTGTAAAATACTGATATTCAGTGAGTTACTCGCCCAGAACTCATACTATGGGGTTTTTTTTTATCTTGTGAAAATTGGACTGAAGTGATCATAAGAGAAGGCAGGGTTAAATTTTGTGTATAGAAGCACTGATCAGTGAATATTCCAGTCTGTTCTCTCCTGAGGGTATTTTTTCCTCCTCTCCACTCTGTGTATATTTGGTTTCACTGTTTTCATGTTCCTGTGTGGTTTGGGTTTTCTTAAACATTCAGTTGTCAGTGCATAAGAATAAGTTAAGTATTTGCTCTATGCTCTATGTACAATGATATTCCAGTATTCTGGTGGGGTTTTATAGGTTTTTTTTGGTTATTTTTTCTGCTGGGTGTTTTTTGTGATGGTTTTGATTGGGTGGGGTGTTTTTTAAGTTTTTAATGCTGATGCCTGGCTGTTCTGGCATTAATTTTCATTTGTCAACTGTTTTAGTTTTTCTTGCTTACATGACTTCTTTTGTGTTGTGTCAAGTTGTAGCTCAGCATCTGCAGTGGTGACATGAGAGCCCATGCTCTCTCTGAATTTATAACATTTTCCCTTTTGGGTTTGTGATGCTGACTCAGCTTCTCCTCAGGAGCCTTCTCCTGAGTTAGAGACATCAACCTAAACTTACACACTCTTTATCTAGACTGAATTTCTGAATTTTTACATGACAAAAAGACTTTTACTTTTCTTAACCTATATTTAGAAAAAAACCAACCCAAACAACAGTGAAGAAGCAGAGAGGAGGAAAAAAATCTTAAAGAGAATTACACAGAATGACACAGACATTCATCTCTTGTCAACACTCCAGGCTGGGAAAAAAAGCCTGTCAGAAAAGTGGAGCAGCTTTTTTTGGGGCCTGTTCAACACAATCCCATAATGAGGAGAGCAGGAGACACCACACACCATTATTAGCACCCACGAGCCGTGTAAATGAGAGCAGCCCTGGTGTGATGTGAAATGATATGTTTAGCTGGGTGGCATAAAAAGCTGGATTAATGAACTGAGGCTGTGTTTTCCTGGCTGATTTCCTGGCAGGGTTCCAGCTGGGATAATTACATCGTCAACCTAAAATTGTCTGTGGCACTTGCAGCTGGCTCTTGGTGTGCTCCTCATTTCTTGCCTTGTGTTGCTGGGTAGGGTTGTGTCCTACTAAAGGCAGCAATTCACTCCAGGGACTCCTGCTTTCCATTGATAGATGTGGAACAAGTGCTCTGTGTCATTGCAAAATGCTTTGCAATGAATGAGAATGTCCACAGTGTTAAGATTCTTATTCCTTCTGGAGTGTGGAAGGGTAATTTCTGTTGGCTGTGGAAAAGTTTGGTGATAAATAGGTTTGATTTATGAAACCTGTTCTAAAAACACAAAAGGCAAAAAACCAAAGGATTTGATGCCTAAAGCTCATCCCTGTGTCTCTCTGTATCCCATAATGATTCCATGATAGGAACACTTACACTTCACCTAAGTGAGATTATCCAGTTGCTGGGCCATTGAATGTTTGCTGTGGGTGTTTATTCTGGTACTGTCAGAATTGTGTAAAAGATCTCCCAGATGGGGGACAAAGAAGACCTGGAAATGTGGAAGTTTATCATTCATGCCTTTTTATATTAAGGAATGTAAATTAAGGAGAAGCAGACAAGTGTTGGAACCGGATGAGCTGCAAGGTCTCTTCCAACTCAAACCATTCTATGATTCCATGACCATAAAGAGTGAAGCTGTGAACCCTGAGAAGTGCAGAGAAGTGAAAAAGAACTCACAGGAATAAAAATACATCATATGCTATACTCACAGCATAAGTATCTAAATGCAACTGGTCTTTTATTGATCAGTAGAGAACAAGGAAATTCCCTGTGGAGGAGAAATTCAGGCCATGATTGACACAAAAATCTATCAAGAACTGCCTTTCCACTGGGCTCCAGTTTGATTAAATTTGTTAGGACACAGGTGGGATGCTGCAGAAAGCAACACAAGGAAATAGGCTACATTCGTGTAAATTTATTTTATCTGGTAGATGGCTTTGGCAATGTCTGTCTGTAGGTATGTGCTGATGACTGCCTGATTTTAATGTAATTTTCCTGGAAGTTTTCTGGCATATAGCTGGAACTTCCATTAGAAACATGATTTAGTCCAGCTGCTGGTTGTTGTGTTTTAAATTATTTTGCTTTTCCAGCATGGTAGATAAAATTTCACACAACAATGTGAAATCCATACTTCATTCAAGTGGCAGAAAATACCTATTGATGTTTTTTGTGTTTGAAGACAGGGTAAAGTTGAGGTAGACTTAGTTTTTTTTCATACAGATTTATGGACATTGTAAAAATGAATGTGATCTGTGTACTCTGTGACTATCTTGACATTGTGGATGAACAGCTCTGAGACATGAAAGTGACTTTAACTTTCTTGGCAATTTTTTTTCTCTCTGACAGAGCACACTAAAAATAATATCTTTAGTGCTTTAATGCTTTTAGCATCTAGTTTTGAAATTTTTTGAATGAAATTTTAAAACTAGAACTAAATTCTTTAAAAGATGGTTTCTGGAGAAATCTAGAAAATCTAGAATCTAGATAACCTGGGTTTTTAGACAAAAAAACCCCTGTTCTTTTCACTTAAACATATACTCTCCCTGTACCTATTTATAACCTTTTCACTGAAGTATATGAAAACTTTTTTTGCTTACAGAAGTTAGCATGTGCTAGTTCTTGATAGAGGAAAAAGTGTCTGGGGAAAGAAATTACTGAGAAATAGGTTTTTTAGGCCAACCAGAATTTCTGTTCATCCTGAAAGGTGAAGTGGAGCATGTGGGCAGTCCTGCTTAATGGGAGAATGAATCTTTTGAAAGAACCTTTGTGTACAATAAACATATTCTCTTTTTTCCAATAATATCTGTGATGAGGTGCTCTGCAACTTGCTTTTTGTCTGTCTGGTGGCTCATGCCTGGGCTGAAAGCTTCTAGCATAAAGATTTGATGTCTCCTGTTCAGCAAATCACTGGAGTCATGGCCTGAAAACTGTTACCTTGTTAATAAAAAATGTTCCTTTCCTATTTTGAATTGCATGTTATGTATGGAAGTGACTTCAATTGTTATTCATGTTTGCAATGCTCCTCCTGAGAAATCTGAGCCCCTAAATGCCATTCCATGCTAATGCTGGCTCTTTCAGACTCTTTTCCATCCATTAATTATCTTTCAGCTCTCTGAGAGTTGAGCTGCAGAAAGACATCAACATTCCTACTCCGAAATGATTTAAAACACTTATGAGGAAAAAGCAGATGTTGTAGAGCATCTCCAAGAGTTGCCATAGAGAAAAGTAGGGTCAGGAGTTCCCAAAACCAGGGGTGAGGCTGCTGCAGCTCCATGGCCCCAGTTTGAAGCAGGAATGAGACTGATCCTTTATTTCCCTTAGGGACATGCATACAAGCACACATATACAGCTCATGGATATAGTACATATATAATATACATGTATATAATTTATGTTTATGGCTGACCACACACATCAGCCTCTCAGCACTCACTGTTCTGTGATTCTGTGAGACACTGGAACTGTCTGCCCAAAGAGGTGGTGGGTGCCCCATGGCTGGAAATATTCAAGGTCAGGTTGGGTGGAGCTCTGAGCAACCTGGTCTAGTTAAGATGTCCCTGCTCATTGCAAGGGATGGACTAGGTAACCTTCAAAATCCCTTCTAACCCAAACTATTTTATTTTTCTGTGAAACAAACCCAACAGCACCAATGTCTTGTCCTGCTCCACTCTGTTCCTGATCAGGATTGATCTTTAAGAACAAAACTAAAAGTGGAGAAAAAATGAAATGCATACAGGGCATGGCAGGGGGGTAGGAACTAGATAGTCTTTTAAAGTCCCTTCCAACCCAAACCATTCCATGATTTTATGACTTGCTGTACACATTAAGTTTAGGCTTTTTGGGAGAACTGCTGATGAGTCTGTTTTTTGCTAAAGCCAGCTGGCTACTCAAGGATCTTCACTTCTTCTCTGTTCTCTGCACTATTTCCAAAAGATTTATTTATGTTTAGTCTTGGCTGGAGCTTTTCTGATATTCATTTCACTTTTCAGTGTGTTGTTTGAGCTCATGTTAGTTTAAATTTATTAAAGTGACTTTTATCTCCCAGATATGTTTGTTATAAAGTTTGATCTATTGCCTGAACATGCCAGTTCAAGACAGATTTTGCAAAAGCAGTGATATAAGTTTAAAAAGTAATATAAAATAATACATTTGGCATTTTTTAATCCTTTATTTATTTACATTGTCTTTCTTAAAGATTTTATACTATTGTGGCTTAATATCAGGATAAAAATCAGAATAAAATTTCTTTAACATGCCAGCTTCTGACAGTTGTCAAAAATAAAATTATACTCAGAAACTGAAAGATAGGGAAGTAGTGTTTCTTCCTGAAATATTTGATTTAATATTAAAATCAAATCCTAAAATTACTGCTTCTTCTTTTAGAAGAAATATTACTGTAAGTAAAGGTTTTATTTGAGAAGTATTTGAGAAATGCAGCACAGTTAAAAAGAAAAAAAAAATTCCTACCAAGGGACTGTAACTAGGCCATATTTTGCAGTAAATATTTAACTCCACCACCCATTAGTATGCATGAAATTTCTGGATTCAGGTCAAATTTGGAGAATAGCTTCAGTAGGATTTAAATTAGGAAAATTATTAAAAGAAAAAAAAAAAAATCTTACAAATTGGGATAGGTACCACCACAGGCAGTTATCTTGCCCTGTTCTGTCTTCCAGCAGTAATTCCCAAACTGGATAGGCTTAATCCACAGTGAGTAATCCTCAGCAGCATTTAATGTACAGCCTTTTCAATTAAGTTTTGAGCTAACCATGAGCAATGTTCTGCGAGGAGATTTCCTCCATGCATGAAATTTGTGTTTGTGTCCCCTCTGTGCGTAATTCAATGTGGAGATTGGAGCTGAAGTCCCTGACCCCTCAGAATGGTTCTGTGAAGCTGCAGAGCACCACAGGGTGAGCATCTTGACCTCTCTTTTTGAAGCTGTTCTGATTTATGTGGCACTGAAACTTCCTCTAAGTCCCAGCTGAGTGCTGGAAATAAAATCACTGTTGATTCATTAGGCAGAAATTCTGAACTGAGGTTCTTTTTCTTCAACATTAAAAAAAATAAAAAGAAGAAGGAAATAAAAAAGGAAAAGTTTGAGTCATCTTCGAACTGGAAAATCAGTTATTTTAGTCTGTCAGATCAAAAGTTTTGGCAGGAAATTCCTTTTAGCCTGGCACAGGAGTGACCTCAGATGACTGTGTAGGTCAGTGATGGAAGTTTTTTGCTGAGCAAAGGAACTGAGAGTTTCACCAGCTGTCTGATGAAGGATAGGAAAACTGGTGGGAGATCAGGAGTGGTGCAGAGGCTTTGTCCGGGATATTTAAATTGGGAAGTAGCATACTGAAGGGAGAAAGAGTTAAGTAAATGAGCTTAAGATTTGGTCATTGCTTTATGCTTCTGTCACTGAACAGTGAATTTTCAGTCTTTTAAAAACGAACTGGAAAATTTCAAGTATGACTTTGTGATCATTACACACACACACAAAATAAAGAATTGCTAACAAACTTTTACAATAAAATTTCATTGTGTTGAGTAAATTGCTGCAAAGAAATTCCTTTTTTATAAGGGATGTTTTCTGTGTTTAGAAATGTAACTGTAAATACTGCTGCAATTCATCTAACATGGGAGGATCTTGGGTTTGGATCCATGCTACCAGATTATTTCTGCTTAGTTAAAAGGGGGAATGGCATTAAACTGAAGGAGGGCTGTGGGAACTCAGCACATTGCTCCGGATGTCCAGAGCTACCAAGAGAACCCTTGGAGGGCTCCGAGGTCTTGGAATGTTGCCAAAAGCACTTGGTGGCTTAACTTTGATCCCTCTAGGGATGTGCCACCTGCATATGAAGATATGAGAATCACTGGGGTTTAAATGATGTAGAAATAGTATATTTGCAAGGTGAAACACAGGTTTTAAGGTTTTGGTACAGGTGGGTTATGGAGACAAGATGGAGGAATTTAGGCCTGTCTCGTGGTTCTTCTTTCTTCTTCTTGTCATCCATTTTCTGTGTGATGCAAGCACTTTTGGATAGGTTTTTGGTGAAGGTACACTTGCTAACAAGGGTGAAAGGTATTGGGATAAAAGGTAAATATGATTTATGTAGTTTTTACTATAAAAAGACATGGCTGCCCCGTGGGCAGTCAGAGTGCCTTTGGTTGCCTTGCTGGTCAGATCCCGTCTGGGCAGAGAGAAAACTTTGTAGATAAGAAATAATAAACAGCCTTGAAGACCAAAAATCTGAGAGTCCAGTCTTGTCTTTTGAAGCCCGATCTGAATGAACCATCCTACGCGTGTCTGGGCAGAGACAGACAGCAGCCGACCCGGACAGAGGGCAGGTTTAGATGAGCTACGAGGAGAAATCCTCCCTGTGAGGGTGGTGAGGCCCTGACACAGGCTGCCCAGAGAAGCTGTGGGAACAGAGGCTCTTCTTTTCATGTCAGCTTTCGTGAAGGTGGGAGCTTCTCTTCAGAGGTGCTTGTTTATGGTTTGCAACCGTAGCCACTGGTAAAGATGGATTTTGCAATTAGGAACTGTTTGGAGGTGAATTTTGCAAACTCTGGGGGCAGCAAGAAAAGCCAGCAAGGTCCCGTGTGGGATTCACATTCTCTGAACCTGAGAGAAGCAGAGAAAAGAATGATCAAAACAATTCTTTTCTCATTTGCTGCGCCTGTGTTGTGCCAGAATAGAATGCAAATTGGAGATTGTTTACCCACAGTGATGGTGTTTTGTTTCCTTGGCCTATCAGGGCAAAATGTGTGTGTGTGTGTTGGGACTGTCAGCTGACAGTCTGTGCAGTGGAGTGCAGTTGAGTGCTTGGCAGGTTCAGTTTAGATGTAATATAGAATATAGAATAGAATAGTATAATAAAGTAATTATTAACCTTCTGATGAGATGGAGTCCTCCTCATCCTTTCTCTCCCCCTCGTTGGGGCTGCACTGCATTTCCTGTAGTTCTGAGGTGAGGCCGCCATGTGCCTGTGGGGACAGAGCGCTCTTCTCATCCCCTCACCCCACAGTGGCCGTGGCAAACCCGGAAATGGTGGGAACCAGCAGCGGGAGTGATGCAAACCCCACGTGAGCTGGAAAACTTTTGTCTGCCTCTAGAACTGCTCTGTGGGCTCCTGTCTTTCTGCTACGGGTTGCTGCCGTCTTGTCTCTTTGTTCCTGTGGCCCACAGTCACCCTTTTGGAGGGCACAGGTGTGGGGCCATCTTCCCTTTGTCCCTCAGCCACACGGCCGCCTCAGGCGGGCGCCATCTTGGGAAGGCCAATTCCAACATTTTGGGTCTCTCTTTGTGTCCATGAGTCTTGTGAGATTGAACAGTTTTGTACCTAGCAGTTACTTACTGTTATTTTTTGCCTGTTGCTGCTCCATTTGTTGGTAAACAGTTGTTTTTTCACTTATATCTACTCATAATCTTTCCTTACTGGTGCCAAGGGATTGGTTGGAATTAAGCGGAGGTGGCTCTTTTTGGTGTGTCCAACTTTATAAATGGTCTTAAACCAAGACACTGCCCCATCTCTGGAAGGGTTCAAGGCCAAGCTGGATGGGTCTTGGAGCAATCTGGTCTAATGGAAAGTCCCCTTGTCCATGGCAGGGCATGGAACCAGATGAGCTGTAAGGTCTCTTCCAACCCAAACCATTCCATGAATTTGTGATTACCCAGTGGCATTTAATGAGAAAGATGCAAGCAGTCCTTGGGGCACTAAGAGTCTTCCTTTCCTCCCTGCTCACTCCTCCTGTTTGCCTACAGTACGTTTTGTTCTGTGTTCTTTATTTTTTGACTGCATTTTCCATGGCAGTCATCCAACTTCAAAAGTTGTATAAAAGCTTCTTTCTCCCATACAGATTAGGCTTTAATTTTGGATATGGTTTCAGAAAGCAGTATTCGATAAGAGAAGTATTAAAAATGACAGCATGAAAATTTGAAATATACTTTCTAATATCTGAGTCCTAAAAGATGCTTAGTCAGTATATAAAAGGCTTTAATTTATTGCCTTTCCATTTACCACTTTGAACACGTCTTTTTCTGAAGTACATTTTTCACATACTACAAAGGCCAATAATACTTTACAGAGTGAGGGAATATAAAATGTTATAATCAAATAACAGGCGCTGATTTCCTCTGAGAAGTGTCAAATTATAGCATTCTGATCTCCAGCTATCTTGTTCTCTCTGTTTTAATCCCTTTATCAGAGACAACTTCTTTTTAGGCTTTAGATCTGTGAGATATTCCAGCTGCTGTTTATATATGAACATGGGAAAAGGAGCCTGTTCTGTATAGCTAATGAAATTTAGAATTATTTTCATACCTACTAAAAATAAAATTGTAGGCTCTCCACTGATTTTGATTTCGGATGTTTGCAAATTTCATTCAGCTGTAATTGTTTCAATTGACTTTGAGATCTGTCTGCTTTTTTTTTTTTTGTATTTTAGTTGTAGATAGGTCAGTTGTTAACCTCTGTTCATATTATGTGATTTCTATAGTATGTGATGAGATATTTGTTTTTTCTTCAGAAAATACGTCACTTCTACTTCCTTTCACCTGTTTGTGGTGGACTTTATGGTTTTAAATCTTTCCTTACTTTATTTATTCAACACTTATCTGTCTGGCCAGAGAACTTGGGTGGGACTTGGTGAAAAAAAGGAGAGTCTGTGACCTTTGTGAAAAGGGACAAGGGATGGGCAGCTCAGGAAAGCAGCCCAGCGAGAACTGAACCCTGGCTGCTGCCATAGAAAACCAATATAAAAGGATTCTACAAATTTCATTAACGACAGGAGTAGGACCAATTTTGGGGGCTTCATTCTGTTCCCATCTCTGCCCTTCAGCTCAGAGCACTGGGTACCTGAAGGACAACTGCTCTTACAGTTGGTGACTGTGGCAAAGAAGGAGTTTAATACCTCAGCATTTTCCTAATCCTTTGTGACTGAATTTTTTTTCAGTCACAAAGGATGAGGATGGACATAAATCAAAAGGATGGACATAATGGAATCATGGAATGGTTTGGGATGAAAGGGACCTTAAAGCTCATCTAGTTCCAATGCTCTGCCATGGCAGGCATACCTTTCTCTAGACCAGGTTTCTCAGAGCCCTCTCCAGTCTTGATTCCCCTCAGCCTGCCTTCTGCCATGCCCAGGTATTTATAAAGGACAGTCCTAACACTCAACTATCATTTTTTCCTATTACCTATACAGGCTTAGACTAATGATCATTTCTTTCTGTTCTCATTACGAACCTAATGATAATCATGTCTTGCTTATGAGCCTTTTCCTGTGCACAACAGCAATCTGCCTTTCTGGGTGTTGGTGGAGGGCTATAGATTAGTTTTGTGTTTTGATCTCTGCGCTGGAATGTAAATTCACACCATGAGGCTCAGTTATCTCATTATCTCTGCAGAGAAGCTCTTGCAATTTTTAAGCATTCAAGCCATGAGTGTGGTTATATAAAGAAGCTCTTATATTAACACATAGGTGTCATTGCTTGTATGTGAATTCCTATTGAAACTGGCAATAAATTGTTAGGTTACTAAAATGCTGCCAAGTCAAGATTGGTTTTTTAGTCTTAAAAAATTAATTTTTAAACGCATTTCCCAAATTTGGAAATATAAACTTAATTTTCCTGTAATCTGATGCTTTGAGTATGATTTTAGAATCTTTGGTTGTTTTATGGTGAAAAAATAATTGCATTGGATCTCAAATGTAGGTTATTATAAACAATGTGTGCAGATTATGTGAACTATTAGAAGAATTGAAATAATTTTTTTTAAGTGTTCTTGTACCTTCGGTCTGTTTCTCTGTGTAAACCTGCAGATGCTCTCTCTCTCTATTTTATGTTTTCTTTTTCATCTTTTTCTTACTGTAGATATTCCCTGTGCTGATGGCTCTCTCATGTCTACTTTTCTCCTTTCTCATCCTCTCTCATATAGTAGTATCTTTCTAAATTTTTGTATTTAAATTTTTCCTTTTGTTTCTCTTTCTTGGCTGCAAACCCCTCAGTTGTCCAGCATTAACATGCCTGCCCTCTTAATTCCAGCTGGGGTTGTGGGAAGGTTTTTTTTAAGTTTTAGCCATGTTTGTTCCCCAGATTAAGCAGTGCTCACTGCTTCTCTTACTGCTTCTGTAAAGACATTCAGGTAGGATCTAAGTATAAGGAAAAGCATAAATTAGCAGGAATACAAAAGTGACCCTCAAAACAAACAGGGAGCTGATAATCCACCAGACTGATCAATCTCATCATCAATCCTTCCCCCTCCTCACAGTGCTTCCCATGTGCTGACATTATCAACTTGCTGCTCCTTCTTTTTCACAGATCACTGGGATTTTTTGATAAATTTTGTTATGAAAACGCATCTTGGTGGAAAATATCAACCCTTTGAACTGAAGCTTATCTCAAAAAACATCAATTTCAAATAAACTCTTTATTGGGTATTTTCTTTTCATGTGATGATAGAGAGTGATGGAACTGATTCTAATTATGATTTTGAACTTAGTTCATGGTGCCTTGGGCACAGATAGAATCTACCCTTGAACTTGCTTTCCTCTACAGTATTTGTGAGCCTCTTCAAGCCCCAGAATGAAAATAATATCCAGAGTGGTGGAATCTATGTGCCTAATGCCACATTTGTTTCCTTGGAGTGCTTCCTTTTCCATGCATTTTGGGTGCTTTTCAAATGTTGTTCCCTTCTATACCTGATAAGTTAAATTTATTAATGACAGCTCTATTTAAATTAATAAATTGTTATGCAGAAATCCATTAAATGATTAAACTCAAGTTGTTAATCACTAGGACTTTCAGGTTTTTCTTTGTCAGTTCCATTCATTTTAGTCCTTTTTTAAAATAATGATTTTAATAAATGCACCATGCACAGTTCACCAGAAAGTCAGCAACTTTTCCTAACATTTTCCACTGCAGTTTCTTACTTAGGTGATGAACTATTCTACTCATGTTGAATGTGCTTCTTGATGCAACCTTGCAGCATTTGAATAAAGAAGAAGATACTTTAAATTAGAGATTTCAAAATTTTAGTTTGATCATAGAAGTTGTGGGAAAATTGGTGGTTGAACTACTTGCTGGTAGGACAAGGGAGAAGAGATTTCACCTTAGAGTAGATGTAGATGGGATATTGGGAAAAAAATGTTCTCTGTCAGGATGAGGAAGCCCTGCACAGGTTGCCCAGAGCAGCTGTGGCTGCCCCTGGATCCCTGAAAGGCTCCAAAGCCAGGCTGGATGGGGCTTGGAGCAACCTGGGCTAGTGAAAGGTGTCCCTGCCCATGGCAGGTGGTGGGACAAGATGGGCTTTATGGTCCCTTCCATCCCAAACCTCTCTGTGATTCCATGTTTTGTCAAAGATTGTAGTTCAGCAGCGTGATTTCTGCCAGGATACAAATAAAGCAACATTATAATTCAGTTGAACTTGAGTTTTTAAATCTGCCTCTGTATTTATTGATATCTCAAGAGGTCCAATGTGTTTTTGTGTTCCCAGACAGAGTGCTGAGCATCTAAAATGTTCATGCAGTGTTCCCTGAACACTCCAGTTCAGTGAAGGGAGATCAGTTTCATATGCCCCTGAAGGATGTTAATCCTTAGAGTAACTGAGTTGCAGACAAAGAGGGATTAGAGATGCTAATGTATCCTCACATCCCAAATAATTTAGTTTTGAATTGAAATTTAATTGGGTTTTTATTTTACTTAAGTGTATCAGTGGTGTTCCAAATGCACTATTAATCTGACTATTAATTAGAAAAGTTCTTTCTAAAACATAACATTAGTTGATAAATTGTCTTACATTGTCATAGATATTGGTTAAATACCTAAAAGTTCTGTATTCTTGCTATTTTCAGTCCCTCAGGAAAGAAGTAGTTGGGTTAATTAAAATTACATATTTTAATGGTCCATGAAGTGAATGATGTGGTGTGTTCATGGATCTAAGAGAGAACATTGAATCTAAAATACCTACTAGATTTAAGGATATCCATCCATTGTGCTTTAAAATTCAGAGTGATTCATCTTCTATCACTCTGTCTAAATATCAAATGTAAAGTGAGTCAAATGTAAGTGCACTGGATTGTCTGTACAATCAGTTCCAGAGAGACACAGCTCCAGGAGCTGAAATGTGACAGGAAAAGTTTGGGCTTGATCAGACATTGCCTTTTCTGGCCTTGAAATCCATTAAAATGATGAGAACAGTGGTCATCCTCCCACAGATGGAGAACAAAGTCCCTGCTGCAAGTGGAAGAGGACATGAGGTTCAGGGACATAGTAGTAAAGATTTAGGAAAAAGGTTTTAAGGAAAGAGAAGACTAAACAGCCATTTGTGTGAAGCTTTTAGAATTCTGAATAGAATTTTTAATGTATATTTGTATTTAATAAGTATGCAAGATGAAAGTGGTCGACAAAAAACTTCCCACATTGTTATAATATCTGAAATGAACATATTCAATTATGGAGAATGGTTTTTAAAATACTGTAAACAAAATATATGTTTTAAGAGATGTGGTAAATAATCAATGTGATTAATAAGGTAGGAGGAATATAGACAGTGAGAAACTAACCATCCAGGACCAGATTAAGGTCATTATTCCTAAAATTTGACTGTTCAGCCTATACACTGGTATGGAAAGTGAGTGATCCTACTCTTTTTGGTGAATTTCTAGACAAATCCAAGGGGCATAAAATTGCAGAACTTTGCATCCTGTAGGGTTTGCTTTCGTTTCTTAAGACAACATCCATGATGAAAGGTTTAAAAACCTGCTTACATAATTTAAATATACCTTATTAACAATTATGTGTTGTTCAAATCTATTTTATTATCATTTAGTATAATTCTCACTCTTTTATATGGAATCTGCAACTCAGTTTGGGTCTATATATTATATAATTTATGATAGCTTCAAAACAGTGCATTTGCTCTAATTACAAGGAGAGCACTCTAAAATACTTCCATTTTGTCATGGATCAGTTGTTCTGTCTTTAATCATGGACATGTAGAACAAAAGGAAAAATCTGAAAGAAATGGATTAATTAGACTGTAGCTTTATTAACTTCTTCCATTTGGGAACTGCTCAGGAGTGGTGCATCCAATCAATTTGTCATTGTTCTGGTAATTATTTCCAGGTGTTTGGTGTATTGTCAGCATCCCCTACTGATCACAGCTATTCTCTGCATTGCTACTCGGTGCCCATCTTCTAGCTCTTAATAAACACTTCAAGGCTTTGGAAAAAATGGTATTTCCTCTGTCTATTAACCATTGAAAGCCTTGGGTCAATGCTTGCTTCACAGGTAGATGTTTTACCTTAAGTCTGCTCATGAAATTCCAGTACCTTTTATTTGGTGACCTTTACAATCATCTGTTGATAAATGTTTGCAGTTGTTAAGCTCTGGGGACATGTTGGGATTGTTGGGGTGCCCTGTGTAGGGCAAGGAGCTGGACTCAGTGATCCCTACGTTTCCAACCCAGGATATTCTGGGATTCCATGAGTGCTTCTCATAGCTGCAAATGGTCCTAAAAACCTGCAGTTCTTATCATTTGTACTCCAGAAGCAGAATTGTTTCATGGGGCTGCTGTAATGATTATAGAAATGAATATTGTGTGGAATTGGAAGGGACTGAAATACTGCCTTAGTCTGTCAGGACTCCTCACAAAAATACACAAAACCAAAAAGGGACAATGGGGACAAGAGTGGAAGAAGAACACAGTGAAACTGAAGGACAAATGGGTCATGAGAAGAAATGGATTTAAATTATCTACAAATACAGGCAGTATGGCATTAAAGGGTCTCTAATGAAAGGAACCTGTCAGATTCTGGAGTTCATTTCGGAGTGAGTTTCCCACTTCATATAGAATTAATTGGGGTTAAATGTCTGAGCTATTTCTAAGATGGAAGCTTGATAAGTTTATGAGTGTAGCTATTATCATATTAAGATTATTATTAATTATATTATCACTTGACTGACTGCAGTGGCAAAGAAGCAGACCTGATGGCTTCAGATGTCTGTGTTTCTTGTGTTGACCCAATTTTCACTGGAAGTAATTTAATATAGATTACAGAACAACTTGAAATGCATTTGGAAAGAAATGGATAACTAAATGTAGGGTTGACTTTTTCCAGATAAAAATGTTTCTGTAAAGAATAATTGGGCTAGCTGAAGCTCCACTGGTCCCTTTAGCCTAAGAGTAGTTTGATACCATTGCTGTAAAAGGATTAAAATATGTTAAATGGCACTGAGACAGATGAGCCTTCCTCTCCATAACTGCTAGTTTCTTTGGTTAATAGTTTCTAAATTATGAACTACTAGATCTTGCTAAGTTTTAAACAACCTGCTGAGAACTTTTATACTCATACTTTTTTGGTTTGCTTATTTGATTATGTCTATTTAAAATTTTTTACTTCATTTTTTTGGAGTTATATTTCACCTAATATGAGCTTTCTAAGACTAAATATCTAATCCAATCTCTTTTAATGGTTTTTTGGTTTTGTTTGTTTTTGCTTCCTTTGGACACTCTATGCCTTTTTCGTCTGCCACTGAGTATTGATTTTTAAATCTTTTTGCAAGGGATATCTCCTTGGATATTCAAGTCTAAGAAGACAATTTTCCTTCCTGTTTTCCTGGTGCCACTGGCCAATTATCAAATATTACCTCTTTCTTTCATAGTCCAATATAAATATTTATCTAAATCTACACACTGCTAATTTGGCAGAAAATGGTAAATTCTCTTCAGTACCAAAATGAAAGTTAAACAATTTTCAGGCTTCTGATTCCAAAATCAAAAGCTTGCTTTGGCTGCCACTTCAGCTTGGATTTCTGTAAAATTCAGGGTTTTGCTGCTGGATGCTTGGAATCACTTCCATCTCATCTGAATCCTACTTGGAGCTTAAATAAAGGAAAACCTTGCTGGGATTTCCTGTGCTTTTTTGTGTCCCCGTGGGTTCAATCAGCTCAGTATGCTCCAAGAGCACATTTTGGAGAAAACTCTTTATTTACTCTGGGACTGTTGGTTTCCCTCCATAAATAATTGGAGGGAAGATGATGCCTTAAAATGTTACACTGGTTAGATGAAGCCAGTCCTGCACTGGGATCAAATTCCCAGTTAGGAAACTCACATCCAACCCTTGCTCACATGCTGCACTCTCAGCTGTTCTGTGGTTGCTCTCAATATCTCCCCTTACATGAAATATGAGAGTAATAATAATAATAATGGTGAAGTTTTATTCACAATTTTTAGCACACTCTCAGCCAAGAGTTGTGAGTAAATTTTTCAAACAACTGTTTGAATTAAAGCATGTGTTAGAAAAAAAAATCTCTGTGGTGTCAGAATTCCTTGCTCCTAGTTTCAGTGATTTTTGGCACACAGGTAAAATGCATGGGAAGGTAGGGACAGCAAACTGTGGTCCTCCTCCAGAAACCTTGTTTTCTTTTTTTACCTTGAATTTCAGCTCTGTGATG
Source organism: Fringilla coelebs (assembly GCF_963513975.1). Classification (NCBI taxonomy): domain Eukaryota; kingdom Metazoa; phylum Chordata; class Aves; order Passeriformes; family Fringillidae; genus Fringilla; species Fringilla coelebs. The sequence continues at coordinate 3,935,432 of NC_140032.1, forward strand.
CTGAGCAATACAGCATTTAAGTATGTTTAGAAATTTGCTTTGTTCTCCTTTTATCTAGCAATGATTGCTTGTTAATTGTCTCCTAAGAAATTTGTAGAGAGTTTTGCCAACCCTATGGAAAGCTAAGAGGAATATATAGCTTTAGAAATAAGCCACTTGAATTGTATTTTGTAATTTTATATTATCAGCTTATCATCCAAGATACTCTGCTTGCAAACTATAATTTGAACACACAGTCCTAATGGTAAATATTATAAGGAAAATAGTTCTGATGGGAATTAATCACTGTGGCTGTCTTAGATCTCTCCCCCACTATTTGCATTGTCTTATGGGAAGTTTTGCAATCTGGGATTTCTTTTAATGTTGTTGTAATGGTCTTTAAAACAATGTAAATATGTTTTGATTTCACATTAGAAGTATTTTCTTTTTGAGATTCTGCATTGGAGATAAACAGGATGTTTTTTACAACAGCAAAGGTTGGGTTTGTATAAAATCTGTGAATCATAGACAGTCTGGGAGAGGTGGGGTTGTTCTGCCTGGAGGAGACTCCAGGGAGACCTTCCAGTGCCTAAAGGGACTCCAGGAGAGCTGGAGAGGGACTTAGGACACAGCATGGAGGGGGAAGGACAAGAGGGAATGCTTCAAACTGCCAGGGTGCAGGGTCAGATGGGATATTGAGAAGGAAATCTTGCGTGTGAGGGTGGGGAGGTCCTGGAGAGGTTACCCAGGGAAGCTGTGGCTGCCCCTGGATCCCTGGAAAAGTCCAAGGAGAAGTTAGAGGGGCTTGGATTGCCCTGGGACAGTGGAAGGTCTTCCTGGAGTGCAACTGGATGGGCTTTAAGTCCCCTTCCAACCCAAGAGTTTCATGATTCTCTGATTTTTTTCCCAGCAGTCCTTAGTTTGTATACCTTGTGCCAGAAATAAAACCCCCAAGGCTGAACGCTAACCCGAGCCCCGTTTGTGTTCCGCTCCCAGGAGAGACGATGCGCATCGCCTCGTCGGAGTTCGCGGACGACCCCTGCTCCTCGGTGAAGAGGGGCACCATGGTGCGCGCCGCCCGCGCCCTGCTCTCGGCCGTCACTCGCCTGCTCATCCTGGCTGACATGGCTGATGTCATGAGGCTCCTCTCACACCTCAAAATCGTAGGTGTTTTTCACCTTCTCTCTTGGGTTTGTGCCTTTTGGGCGTCGAAAAATGGGATCAATCAGTTAGGAAGGTGGCTGTCCACAGTCCTTACTCTCTTGAAGTGCTGATCAGTGGTAGGAGTTCACTAATTTCTGCATTAGTCTCATTTGTTTTCTAATTCTGCACAAATTAATATTTGAACACTTAAAGCAAAATTTGTGAGCTGTCTTCAGTGACTGGACTAATACTGCTGTTAAACAGCTCTCTGATCTGAACTGAAACATTTGCTCTCCTCACATCTTTGCCCAGTTACTTTCCCAGTATTTTTGTGTTCTGGCACAATTTAGGTGCTGTAGTTGTCTACATTTCTTTTTTTCTCTCTGTGACTTCTGAATATATCTGAAGATTGAATGTTTAATTTAGAGAGAGACAATAGTACAACTGTCTAATCAAAGATTAAAGAGGAATTAAAGATTACCAGATGGTTTGGACAGATTTATATTCACTTTTGACAGTCACCATTCACATTTTTATACAGGAGTATTAAAAAGATTTTCAGTTGAAACTATGAAATGCATTTTTCCACCTTCCCTAGCTGTTGCACTGTTACATTTTTATTGCAGAAACAAATAATCAACAACCTCTGAAACAAAATAAAATTGTGCAGAAAATCATATACAGAATATTTAAAGTCTGCAGAGTGCATGTGTGAATTCAACAGAGGAGATGAAGGGTTGCTTCTCTGTAGCAACTGTTAAAAAAAGTGGGTTTTTTGTTTTTTGTTTTTTTTTTTAATTTGTCTTTTTGATGCTGCAACTGCAATCTCATGTTCTGGAAAAACAGAACCCTTCAACTTGCAAACTGTGCAGATAATCTGAATAGCTAGAAAACAGTTTTCATAAGGAAAGAGGCCGATTTTTCAGCACAGGTTCTAGTGAGCTCTGCTTTAATGGATAAAATGCTGCTCTCAGAATTGTCAGCATGTGGCTCTGGTTAGGTGCAGTGTAAGCAGTCTCCCTCTCCAATATGCTTTAAATTTTTCCTCTCTATAATGCTCCATGTAACTGTAATTTAAATTGACCTTTCCTAGCAAGGCCAACACTTGAATATCATAAGCAACAGTTTTTTCTGAACATTTTGAAGAAAATCTGTATTCTAGCTTTTTCATGGGAATTGAGAAATTCTGTTCTACCATCTGAGATTTCTTTTGCAGCAAGCAGAGTACTCTGTTGTGTGAAATACAAATGTCCAGTGCTGGTTTGTAAGTGGCTGTATTTACTTGCACAGTTTGCACCCCAGATTTGCAAGGGCTGTGTCTGGCAGTGTGGTTTGTAATCTCTGTATTTATCTAATGGTATTACAAGTTCAGTTTCAGAAGTCAGTGGTCTCTGGTTCTTTTCAGCAAAATTCAACATAAGGACCTTAACTGTCACTTTTATTTTTATGTTAAAAAGGGTGATTTCTTTCTGAGGATTGAACATGTAAATATCCTTATTTTACCACTTTACAGTGCTAACTGCTTTTAGACAAGTGAATTACTAGGGGGAAAAATGGTTATACTATACAAAATTGATGGAGGAGCTCTTCTATTGACTCAAAGGTAACCTTCAAAGACTTGTGTAAGTTACCCATAAAATTAATGAGCTAAAATAATTCTGCATGTCAGAGTAATGAAGCCTGATTTATGCTGAATTGTGCTGTAATCAGTTTTCTCTGAAAGCATGTCAAAGGCTTCCCAGGAAATGGTGCATTTTAATTAGTGTTTTACAGGGACTATATGCAGGTGCTTTCTGGAAGGACTCTTGGTCATTGCATATCTTTTACAGAGCTAAAATTAGAAATAGTGGTTATTGCAGAAGCTTTTGTAACACATTAAAAAAACATGTAACAGTATAGTATGTAGTCATGAAAACAGAGGATTATAGACCTATTGTAATTAACTCCAGGTTAGTTAATCAGAGGAACAGATCAGTTGGAGTGTTGTCTCAAGGATGGAGAATTTGTTCCAGTATAATTTTGTAAAAAAGAAATTGTAAATAAAAGTATCATTAAAAAGAAATTGTAAATAAAGGTATCATTAAAAATAATTTGTAAATAAAGATATCATTAAAAAGGAGCTTGTGCTCCTTTCCTTTCTAGTATTTCTCATAACTGATTTTTTCATTTTGGAATTTGTGGTCTTAAGCCCTGACTGACGTGATAGAGTACGATCAGCACCTATTGAAATCTGATTATCACAGTGGAATCTCTGATAAAATGTTCAGGAATTTTATTTAATATGTAGCAGGGCTTAGAAAACATGTATCAGTCTGTCATGCCTATGCTTGGCATTACAAACATAGTAACAATGAAACTTTCAGGTGTTGTAATGTAAATGTTTCGTGATAAAAAAGGAAAATGTGTATTTTGCAAGAAGATACTTCTTGCATATTTTGCAAGCAGTTCTGCAAGAGCAAATTATTTAATACATTGATGCTTTTGCAATTTGTGTTAATGGTAAGGCAGTCAGTTCATTTTTAAGAGAACTCTGTTCTCCTTAAGAGTAGAAGAGGTAACTTGGATTCTGCATAAGCTTGTAGCTTGTAAATTGACAAAACTTGGTTTATAATTTCCAATGTAGCAGCTATGAATTTATGTTCCTGAATTATGCATTTTCCAATAGAAATGTATGAGTTTGCTACTCTACTGCCCTGTAATTTGTAAATCTGCAGTAAGTAGGTAAAAGCTCAAAATGAAAATATACTCTCTCAGTGGTAGGAAAACACAGAGCAACTCAAGTAATAAAAAGACAGGTTCTACACATAATTGTGCCTTTCTAAGCTATTAGACACCAGCTACTGCTGAATTTATCAGTTCCCAGCAGTGTCTGGAGGGCTGCAAACCCCTGCTTGTCCCCATGCCAATAAGCTCTTGCCTTTTGAGGGGAAAATTTGTTATGCATGTTCTTATGAACTGCAGCTTTTAGCTGAACAACAGCTTTTAGCAAGAAGGATCAGTGACATCTTTTCAGTTCTCAATGTTTTTGCTTGGAATTGCATTTATCTTGCGAGGGAGAGAAGTACAACTTCGAATTTCCATCTAGTCACAGTAATGCTTCCTTTACTTTTTGCATGAAAAGAGCATTTTATCCCTTCAGATATTTTTCTTGCTTTGCATAAGGTAAAGATTCACAATACATTTGGTGGATCAATTTGTTGGTATAACTGAGGTTTTATATTTTTGTCTGTTAGCTACAGCATCATTGCAAAAGCGCAGGTGTAGCTTTTTGGGTAGATACTTTTCTCAGTGTTAAATAACTAAAGAATGAAAGCTCAAAGCTGAGGAAAAAAGAAGTAATACAAATATTCTGTGTTGAAGCTATCATTTGTTTCACAAAGATAGAGTGCTTTGGATTTATCAAGGTAAATTTAAACCTTAATGGTAAGTTTGAATTTCCTTTTTAAATATTTCTTGTCCAGAAGTGATAACTTTCTTTGTTTTCCCATAAAGCCTGTACCACACATTAAGGACATACTTGTGTATTTTGTTTTGAACCCCATAGATATTAAATATTTTATCTGATAAGGGAAATTAAAACAGTGATATCTTTGACATTAGCTTTACATGATCCCAAAGCACAGCCAATGGACAGTAATGCAGAGTGACAACTGCTCAATTAAAAACCTAATTAAAGTTCATGGGACTCTCATAAAGCTTCTGTACAGTGATGGATGTGAAACCTAAATTGGATCCATGTAAGAGTATTGGGTGGAACAGTCACAGACTTTGTCAAAGAATGGATTTAAATGCTGACAGAGCTGATTTATTGTGTTGTAGGTAGAGGAGGCATTGGAAGCTGTGAAAAATGCAACAAATGAGCAAGATTTAGCCAATCGCTTTAAGGAATTTGGGAAGGAAATGGTTAAACTGAACTATGTCGCTGCGAGGCGACAACAGGTGAGTACAGGAGTGGTTGGCAAAGTCCATCTTCATTCTAAAGTTCTCCTGTTTTCTGTCCAAGTCTGGTTTAAAATGTACAATGAACCCCTAATTGCTACGTCATGGCCTATAATTTAATTACACTGATTATTTTTGAATGTGAAGTTTTTCAGAAGTGCCATTTCTTTAAAAGTACCTTCCAAGAGGCCTCAATTAATAACAGATTGAAGGGTGAAAAGGGAAGTGATTCAGAAGTTTTAATTCAATGATTATTCCCATTTAATTCTAACCTATGCAGATTTCAGGTCGCTCTGACAGCTGCTAAAGCATGAGCTTTTTGCTAGTTCAGTATCATTCAAGTTCAGGAGGAACAGAAATCTACTTTGTGCTTAAAATCATTATTAATAATTTTCAGATTTAAAAAAAGAAAATATTCATTGCTAAGGCAGCTGAAAAAGAGACCAGAAATTCATGATAACTTTTATTCAAGCAGGTCATTGTACAACTTTGCAATAAAGATAGCTTTCCCCTGAACCCTGCTCTTTTCAAGACACTGTAGAGTTGTATAAGGTCTCTCCAACTTCAATTATATTTGAATACCACCAATAATTCAAGGATGTGCCATCTTTGTACTGCATTGAACACTGGATTTGGAAAGCTGGCTTTCCATATTCATCGACCTATTTACCTTATTTTCTGAATTGCAGTAATGACAATTTTCTTCTGAATCATGATTGTGGGGCTTTTTTATGAAAAATAGCATTTTACGAGTTATACTAAAATTGAATCATTGAATATTTCAGAAGAGACCTGTAAGGATCATCAAGCTCATCTCCCTGCTCCTTGCAGGACTACAGAAAGCAATTCATCTGACTTAGGCAAATAAATTAAAATGTAGAATCTAGGCACTATATAGAGAATGCTCTTCTGTACATTCAGACACTCCCCCTGTGGAAATAGAGCTCAAATATGGGAAAAAGAGAAAAATGTGAAAGTTAATGGATGTATACATCTCTTAATTTCTCATTGAAGACACAAGAATATGGCAAAAATTCTCCCTGAAGACTGCTACGGGTCAGCCATACGTGGTTGAAATTAATCAGTGGGTAGAACCTTTAAATCCAGAATATCTGGATCCTTTCTCAGTGTTGGCAATGGATTCCATGCGTGGACATAAATAAACTATCCAGATCTCCAGACGTGTTTGTTCATAGTTTTAAAGTAGAAGTAATAATATTTTGTTATTTCTAATGAATATTATGAGGGCTGTCTTAATGTTTGTAAGGCTTTTAAGGACAATATGATATACACTATAATTGAAAAAAAAATCAGGGGTTAAATAATAATGAATACATAATTCTGATAACATATTGTGCAGTATCTGATTCTTGTCACAGGAAATACAAGAATGTATTTGTCATATTCTAAATATAAAAATCTAAATGATATGAGGAAGAGAACAAAATATGAAGGGGAAGCAAAATAGAAGTATTGAAAGGCATATTTATTAGGTCTTTAAGAACTAAAACCATATGGTGTTAGGTCATAGGTTGGACTGGATGATCTCAGAGGTCTTTTCCAACCTAGTTAATTCTTGTGATTTTCCTGTTAATTCCTTAGTTAATTCCTATGATTCTATGATATTCATCTATGTAATACTTCTAATTTGATTTTTTTAAAGGTCTACCTTATGATAATTTTATAAAGGACAGGGGTGTAGTAATTAAAAAATCAAGGCACTTGCTGCAACAGGAGTGTTGCCATTATGGAATCAGCAGAAGGAATCCAGTTGTTTAGAAAGAGTAATTTTGAATGTTTCATGTACATTTGTAATGGGTTTTTGCAAAAGGAAAGTGACTCTTAGGTAAGATATTGAGAGCAGAATGTAACAGCTGTAGCAACATAGAAGGAGTTCCTTGTAGAGGAGGAGCATTCCTTCAGTGATTTGTGGTGGGTTCTGCCATGGATTCCCTCTCTGCCAAACCACTGCACGGCACCCATGCCCGGATGCTCAAGGCAATACATTCTCAGAAATGCATTTTGTTTCCAACTCTAAAAGCTGTGTGCTCTCATCCAGGAGCTGAAGGATCCTCACTGCAGGGACGAGATGGCCGCGGCCCGCGGGGCGCTGAAGAAGAACGCCACCATGTTGTACACGGCCTCGCAGGCCTTCCTGCGCCACCCCGACGTGGCGGCCACCAGGGCCAACAGGGACTACGTCTTCAAGCAAGTGCAGGAGGCAATTGCTGGCATCTCCAACGCTGCCCAGGCCACCTCGCCCACCGATGAGAACAAGGGCCACACTGGCATAGGAGAGCTTGCTGCTGCTTTGAATGAGTTTGATGTGAGTATCAGCACACAATCTACAGAGCTTTTCGCTAAGTTGTTGTATAGGACTCAAATTCCCCTTTTCATTCACATCCGTTTCCTCAGACTGCAGAGGTAGAGTAAAATCCACCCACACAGGGAGGAATGATGCAGCTGACTTTATGGATATTAGAAGGCTAATTAATTACTTTATTATACTATATTATTTTATACTATATTACATTACATTTAAACTGAATCTGCACAAGCACCCAACTCAACTCAACTGCCCAGAATCTTGTGACTGTCTGCTGACCGGCAGTTTGGACATGTGCTTGGCCCTGATAGGCCAAGGAAACAAAGCACCATGACTTTGGGTAAACCATCTCCATATTTCATTCTACTTTCGTACAACACAGGAGCAGCGAATGATTATTCTTTTTTCTGCTTCTCTCACTGCTTCTCTCAGGTTCAGAGAATGTGAATCCCACACAGAGGCAAAGGGCAAACATCTATTTGTGTTGGTTTTGGTGAGGAATAGTTGTTTGCTGCTAATGGACTGGAATTACAAGGAGTTATTTGTGCTCCTATGCAGTGGCTGGGATAGTGAGAAAAATAAGTTCTTGTTATCCTTAGGATCCTTGACAAATCTCACTACATGGCTCTAGAAAATGCGAAGTCTGATTAATCTGGCACTTTAGTTACGTGACCAAGATCTGGGGTTGCTTGAGTGGTAAAATCATGTTTGTCTAGCAAGTCAGGAAGACAAGACAAAAAAATGAAAATGCTGATAGAGCTCAGTGTCCTGGAAACATTAACATTCAACTTGAATCATAAATTACGTTAATCAAAGGCATGGAAAAAGCATCTTTCAAATGGAGTTGATAGCAGTCAGTTCAGCTGTGGGCAAAGTGCTGCAGCCTCTGCTCCAGCAATAGATACAGTTTCGCTTAAGCAACTTTCCTGACAGCTAATTGTTTAGCTGTTAATTTCATTAGCAGTCCTGTCTGATGGTTTCTCCCTATCTCACATGTGAGAATTGTACTTCAGGCAGTGAACAAAAAGGTTATTGCCGACGGTCTCTGACAATATTTTCATCTTTCATTTTGACTTAAGGCAAAGACTTGTTGAAATTATTATTGGGGAATGGTGTCCTTTTCACTTTGATTAAGACACAAGGTTTCAACCCCAGCATCTGACACATCAGGAGCTGCTCAGCCCTGCTGCATTTAGAGCTGGAAGTGGGAGTGTAGTGCAGGTGGTTTTATCTCATAGCATGTTGGACTGGGCTTGTCTCCTCCATCTATTCTTACATCAATTACTGTGTGTTAAGGTTTAAGGAGTTCCTCAGGGTTTTCAAGGCCCTCTGAGCTCACAGGTCCCTGGTTGGTTAGATCCTGGGAATAATATCCCTGTGTGGTCTGATTGTGCTCCAGCTTTTGTGTGGGACTTTGCACGTTATGGACAACAAGGGTTTGACAAACAGGGACAGAAAACATGTGACTTCTCAGTCCCAAACTGATGATGCTGCTGCTGCCTTCTGGAAAAAAGGCTGTTGTTCAATGCAAAGAGAGTGGTTGTGCTTAGTGAAAATAAATGTAGTGAAGACTGTGCAAGACATCAGATATTGTCCCCTGCCTGAATAAGAATATTCATCCTTTTTCTTCTCAGGTAAAGTCTTTTCCACTTTCAGTGATCTTGCAGGAGCCATGCATGTGTGTGGGAGATGTGTAGTCATAGTAGGGTGTCCTGTTCATAATTATGTGTGGAAAACCAGCCTTTTTGGGGAGTTCTCTCTTTCTTATTTTAGGAAACTAAATGAAAACTTTGACTTACGAGGATACAGAGACTGAAACAATTGTATCATTAATTTTCTAACTCACTGCTTAGCTGTTGAAGGAGATTTATTCACACCTAATTGTGCATCAAAGATGACATTCCCTAACCTCCAGGGAAAGTCAAAATTTATGGCTGGTGATGGTGGGATGATTGTGAATTTACCTTTATGTTTTCCAGGCAAGAAAACAAGCAATATTAGCAGACTAGAGAAACTGTGTCATGAGTTAAAAGGTGGTAGAGAAAATATACTTACTTTATATGGTGGCATTTTATTACTTCAGCAAGGAAAAGGAGCTTTGTATTTTCTAATGAAAATAATTTTACAGAATATTTATTTTACAGTCTCAGTCATATTAATTAAGATCAGTTTATATTTGGTAGAAAGTGCTTAGTAAACCCTGCATTATCTGCCAAGATGATTATTCTGTATTAAAAATAAGTTTACAGGTTTTTTTCCATTATTTTAACGCTTCTCAGCCTTCATTATTTCAGATTTTGGAATCAGTGTTCTGTGGCTTAGTGCTTCAAATAACTGCAGTGTGAATAATTTAAACATTTTCTGAGTCAAAATATCATCACATAAAATACAAATAATTATTCTACCTATTTGAAGCACAGCCATTGTGTTTAACTAGGTCTTTTGATAATTGTCACACTCGGGGGGATTGTGTAAAGTCACCTGTGAGTTATTAGCAGCAAAGTTTTGAAGATAGTTGTCATTTATTGCTTCTCAGACATAATTTATGTAGAAATAAGGAGAGCTCACAAATCTGTTCCTTAGTAGACTTTTTCCTTTAAAGTCCTATTTGAAGTTGTTTGATGACAAAAGAACATGTTTAATGCCTTGTTGCTTTGTCCTTTCACTTCCATGTTGCTGCTTTACTCTTAGATCATTTTAAAATAGGTGTTCCTGGTCTTACTAGTAATTTATTATTAAAATTTGGCATATATTTTAGGCTCACAAAATATGTCTGAGTCCTTAATGCAAATGGAGGTGCGCAGTTTATTTCCCCCTCATGATATTTGGCCAAATTTATGGAAGTTGCATAGATAAATTTTTAAAGAACTTCCTTTGAACTCTGAAAAGGCTCTGTTTTCACTCAGGAAATGGTAGTTTTGATCTGGTAAGCTCTCATCTCTTCTGGTTAGGGAGGGACTGCTGTGTTGGCACATGTTAAATTGTGGGATGGATTTATCTGGTGTCCTCCCCACAGCCCTCTTGGTGTGCAGCAGAGACAGGACCTCCATATCAAACTGGAGTGTGGTGGGGAGGTAGAAAGAGAATTAAATTATTGAGTGAGAAGAAATGCAATGAGAAGGACCAGGAAACTGTGCTGGATAAAAACTGAGAGGAAGATGGCATTGACACTGGTGTGTGTTGGGTAACTGCAAAGGGGTAAAAATATATGTGGATGTAAAAATATATATTTATATCTAGAAATAAAGTAAAGGAATAAATTTGTTCAGGGAAGGGAGCAGAGCTGGGGAAGGGTCTGGAGCACCAGGAGCAGCTGAGGGAGCTGGGCAGGGGCTCAGCCTGGAGCAAAGGAGGCTCAGGGGGGCCCTTGTGGCTCTGCACAGCTCCTGCCAGGAGGGGACAGCCGGGGGGGTCGGGCTGTGCTCCAGGGAACAGGGACAGGAGGAGAGGGAACGGCCTAAGCTGTGTCAGGGAGGAGTAGATTGGATATCAGGGAAGTTTTCTTCACCCAAAGACTTGTCCAGCCCTGGCACAGCTGCTTGGGGCACTGCTGGGGTCCCCATCCCTGGGGGAATTTAGAAGCCATGGGGATGTGGCGCTTCTGGACGGGGGTTGTTGGTGACCTTGGCAGGGCTGGAGTTGGACTCGATGATCCAAGAGAGTTTCCAAACAATTCTGTCATTCCATGATTGTCTGTGCCACAGTAAGGGCTGCACACAGATTGCTGGGGAATGTGTTCTCCATGATGGAAGAGAGAGGGGGCAGTGACAGGCAAAAATAGGATTTACTGGGCACTTGGGATCTCTGGTGAGTAGGAGGGTGCCTGCTCTCAGAATATGGACTGGGATTACAATTTCTGAGTCCCAAGGCGTGGAGCTGTGTCAGTGGGATGTGCTGACAACACCTCAGAAGTGCTAATGACAGTGGAAATTCAGATTCTAGGGGTTTCAAACCTACAATTCTTTATATTTTAAGCAATTCTAAATAATTTCCTTTAGATTTGGATATGAAAAATGAGGGTAATCATTCTTGTACAGTGCTGGGAGGGTGGGTGTAATGGTGTTGTAAATATAAAGCTGTTTACTATGCATGCACCATAACTCCAAAAAAGGATTATTCCTGTGTTTGAAGCAGGGCTTGAATTATCTGCAATAAAATTAAATAGAATTTATAAATCCTCTGACTTAGAGAGGGGAGGAGAAGATATCTAAAGGAAAAAAGGACCAAAACCCCTTTCCTCCACTGATGCCAAAAGCAAATATCTGTTGTTTTCTCTATTGCTCCAGAAAGAACTGATGAGATGGCTTGGCTGACTTTTGTCCCTGTCTTTTGTGTTTGTGTGTGCAAGTTCTGCCTCTAGCAATGGAATAAAATGATATTTTGTTTGTTAAAAGAAATATATAGTGCTTAGTTTTGATATATGTTAATCCAAACAGGCAAGCCCTATAGCTGATGTTTTATCTGAAGTTTTATAATTTTTAAATCTTTCTTAATATTGGATTTATTGGTTCTCTATATTTTGTCTTTAAAGTTGCAATTCAGCAGCGTTAGTCCTTGTTGCATCTCCATCTGCTAAGCCTGTGGGTCACCCCTTTTTGCTTTGATTTCTGAGCATGAAAATAATTTGTTTTATATAAAGGAATTTAAAGGAAAATAAAGGGAAGTGGTCACAGCACCAAACCTGCCAGAGTTCAGGTAGCATTTGGACAGTGCTCTCAGGCACAGGACTCCTGGTATTGTCCTGGGAAGGGCCTGGAGTTGGACTGGTTCATTCTTGTGGGTCCCTTCCAACTCAGACATGATTCTATGACTTAATATGGTTCAGAATTGAAAGAGGTGGTTAAAATGATTTTTAGTACTTGAGGTACTTATGTATTTGGGATAGGTCCCAGGGTACTGAAATTGTACTATTTTTTGTCATGAGCAGCATTTGAACTGAGAAATTACAGGCAGAGTAACTCAATCTTAAATGAATTTTTGAACAGAGCAAGTCAGCTATCTAGGAGATGACTACATTTGATGAAAAAGAAAGTGTCTGGTGACACTGGTCACTGTCCTCCAGGCTGTTAAATGCAGCTCATAATTAATAAATGGGCTATCATAACATATTTCGTGAATACATTAATGCTCCTTAAGGAATATTTTGCATGGCTAAAGAATGCAGTGCACCTTAAATGGAGTGAAAGATCTGATAAGTGTGTAATGAGGGGAAAACATTACAGAAAAACTGAAATGACAAAGTATCTGGGTATAGCAATAGCAAAAACTGCCTTTTTTTTTTTTTTTGGTAATAAAATTAGGAGCTGTCAAAATGTGGCAGGAATGTAGCAGAAAAAATGCTGTGTCATTAAGTGACTACCTTTAAAATGTTCCTTTTTGGACAAATAACTGCTAGATGATCTGAAAATGGATTTTTTGCAGAACATTTATGGAATTGCAATTTGCTTGTAAATGTGTTCTTCAGAGAAGTGATTTGTGATGCTGAAGAGAACAGAACAAAATGTGAGCTTCGAAAGGAGAATTGAAATGTGTTTGTTTCGCCACTCAAATTCATAAGGAACAATTGCAAAAATATTACTGCACATCTGACAGCAATTTGAAACCAGACTTGTTGAGCTTGAGTACCTTTTGCCCAGCCAAATGGCAATTCCTGTATAATAGCAACTCTATATTGAATTTAACTAGGAATGCACTGGGGAAAGTGTGCTGCAAATCCAGATAACCTCATGTATGGATTTGGCTGAAATATGGAAGAACTTCAGAATGGTTTGGGTAGGAAGGGACATTAAAAATCATCTCGTTTCAACCCCCTGCCACGAGCAGAAACACCTTCCATCCTTTGTCCCTTCTGCTCATCCCTCACCACCCTCACAGGGAGTGATTTATTCCCAATATCCCATCCATCCCTGCCCTCTGGCAGTGGGAGCCATTCCCTGTGTCTTGTCCCTCCATCCCTTGTCCCCAGTCCCTCTCCAGCTCTCCTGGAGCCCCTTCAGGCTCTGCAAGGGGCCCTGAGTTCTCCATGGAGCCTTCCCCTCTCCAGGTGAGCACCCCCAGCTGTCCCAGCCTGCCTCCAGAGCAGAAGGGCTCCAGCCATCTGATCAACTTTGTCAGTCTCATGTAAACTCACTCCCCCAAGTAATTTCTTGTGTTGGGAGCCCCAAAATACAATTGGATTTTTTTTTTTTTTTTTTTGTCCCTGAAGTGGCTTTTACACTGCAAAAGTGTCAAGCCAAGTATTTCCTGTGTGAAGGCAGCCAGGCTGCACCTCAGTGTTTCCAAAACTTTGATGCTGTAGTGAGATACTTTGGCAATTTCTGCATTTCTCAGGTCTCCTTTGAGTGCGGAAACATCACACTGGCCATGCTTTGCATATTAAGAAAATAATAACCAACAGCAAAATGTTGCATTTTACACTAAACCCAAAAGCTTCACCTGTTTGCAGAGCCATGTGTTTGAGGATGCTGAACTGATGTGTCAAATGAGGGAGAATCAGAGTAAATTTTTGGGGTCCTGATGATGCTGAGGGGCCAAACAAGCTTTTCCTTTCAGTTATTGCTGCATTTCCCATTACAAGCCCTTCTGTGTATGCATGGACTTGTTTATATATTGCTGTGGAAAGCTCCAGAGTAGAAAGGATGGCACTAGAGATGTCAGGATTTTGGAAGCAAATGCATGGCAAAAATGTGATTTCTGTGATGGGAAGCACTCTGGGTAACTGTGGATTAGGATCTCATTGCTCTCATTCCCCTTTAGCAGTGGGAATGGTGCTGCTGAGCTGGATTTGCTGTATAGGAGCACCATCTAGTGGGCTTCTGGTTTATTTTTTTTTTAATGTCTATGAATTTATTTTTTTTTTCCCTCTGAAATGCTCTTGTATAGTAAAGTAGTATTGTGGAAAGATTTAGCAATCAAAAATACTTGTTGGAGTTTAACCATAGCATTTTTCTACAACTTCTTTTGGTGGTAGAAAGAGCCTTTTGCCAACACACCAACTGCTGCCTGTGCTTCCCTATCAAAATACATGTAGCCTGCTTGCAGCAGGCCACTTCATTTGCAAAGCAATTTTTGTAATGAACCCTCAGGCACAAGGATGTTAGACACACTAAAAATACATAAAAGAAACACACTTTAAAACCCTAATTGTCATTTCTATAAGGAAATGTGTTTTCTGCAGCAGTAGTTATTGCATTATTATTCAAATTATTGCATGTTTCTTAATTTCTTGTTAATGTAAGTAAGAATATCTGAAATGCTAAATCAAAAACATAAACTTTCTTTCAGGTTACTTATAATAGCTTGAAAAGAGCCTTAAGTGAAATGTTCTAATTAGACTACACTTGCTACTATTTTGCCTGTGTTTATTTAGCACCTCTGAGATGCTTCTGTAGCTTAGGTATGTGAGAAGTGAACACCTCCACTCTTTCAGGGAAGCAGCATCTCCATGTACATTTGGAGAGCAGTCAGGAGGGGGGGCTGGGAAGGTGGGGGCTGTTGCTTCTGCTCGTGGTTGTGCACTCCTGCCTGAGTGGGATGCTCGTGAAGCTGCTGTGGGTGCATCCAGCATGGTGTGCCAGAGGGAAAGGTCAGAGAATCACAGCATGGTTTGGCTTGGGAAGAAACTTTCAAACCATCTTGTTCCACCTTCTGCCATGGGCAGGGACACCTCCCAGTATCCCAGGCTGCTCAAAGCCCAGTCCATCCTGGCCTTGGATGTTCCAGGGGTAGGGCAGCCACCAACAACCTCACAGTAAAGAATTTCTTCCCAATATCCCATCTAACCCAGCCATTCCCCTGTCCTGTAACTCCATGCTCTTGTCCAAAATCCTTCTCCAGCTCTCTTGGAGACCCCATGAATTATTTCTGTGTTTTATCACTCCAGAGCAGCTCATTGGAAGCTGCAGTTTAGCACTGCACTGTCACACTCTTCCAGCTGCACTGTGTGTCTGTGTAACATAGCATTGTGGCAAGTAGGAACATTTGATTTATTGCTAAACAGGAGATCAACAGCCTTATTAGCATTGCAGGAGACACGGACAAAGGTGCAGAAACCAAACCTGTGAGCACACAGCATTTATTTTCGCAGTAGTACAGGCACTTCTGACAAAGAAATACATCAAACACTCTTATTTATATGGTGTTGTCTCCAAGTTACTCAGAAAAACTAGGTTCCTCAGTATATCATATGCTTCCTTCTACTCAAAGGCAGTTTTTCCTGCTGTCTCGTGGTTGTGGCATTGTTTATCTAAAATATCTATCACACTTTGCAGTGGCATTTACCTTGAAAATTGCATTTTGCTTGTGCTAAGGGCAGTTGTGTATTCTCTGTCTCAGGAAGTGTTACAAACCCTGTGGATGTACATCCTAGGGTGACTTTATGATGCTTGTATGTGGCCAGCAGGAACAGGGAGGTCATTCTCCACCTGTACTTGGTGAGGCCACACCTTGAGTGCTGTGTCCAGTTCTGGCCCCTCCATTTGGGAAGGATGTTGAGACCCTTGAGTGTATCCAGAGGAGGCAACGAGGCTGGAGAGGGGCTGGGAATACAAACCCTGTGAGGAACCACTGAGGGAGCTGGGGCTGCTAGGCCTGGAGAAAAGGAGACTCAGAGGTGCCCTTATGACTCTCAACCCCTCCTGAAAGGTGTCTGTGCTCAGGTGGGGTTGGTCTCTTTCTCCAGACAGCTCTGACAGAACCAGAGCACACAGCCTCAAGCTGCACCAAGGGAAATACAGGTTGGATATTAGGGAAAAGTTTTTAATGTAAGGAGTGGTAAAGTCCTGGAATGTTCTGCCTGGGGAGGTGGTGGAGTCCCCATCCCTGGGTGTGTTTAACAAAGCCTGGATGTGGCACTGGGTGCCAGGGTTTAGGTGAGGAGTTGGAGCTGGCTTGGACTCGATGATTTTGAGGGTCTCTTCCATCCTGGTCATTCTGTGAATTCTGTGAGTTCTGTGTATCCCCAATTGTTCTGTTTATGCTGGCTATGAAGTTCTGCACCTTTAAGACTGGTTCTGAGAGCAAAGTGGGGGAGAAGAAGCACACAGTTTGCAGACAGTGCACTGGATTCCCCTGCATTCCTTCTCAGGAGTTGTCTGCAGCACAGACAGCAGGACAGAGCTTTCCTTTGCTTTTAGTTAGTTTTTTACTTAGCTGAGGCAAAGAAGTTCCTCGGACTGTGGCTTTTCTTTTTATTGGAATTGTTCACCACTGCTCTAAACTGAAAACTTGGTGGGTTTTGAGCCACCAAGGCTCAGGATGCAACTTTTTCCGGTGCAGGGGGGACTGATAAGAGACTGAGCCAGCTGAGCTACTCCCCACAACAAAGACTCTCTCTGAATTTGCCTCCTCTTCAGAACAATGAGAAATTCCATTGTTTAATGTTATTCATTTTTTCATGTTTGTGAGAACGTTGCTTGTTAAATAAGCAGTTTTTCTACTTTCCTTGAAGCAGATTTATGCCTTCCTAACCTGTTGGGAGAGAGGCTGCTTGAATTTGCTTCCTAGAGGGACCCCTTTGGAGGCTTCCTCCCAAATTTGCTCTAAACCAGGACAAGGTAGCACTTGGTGAACATGGTGGTGGGTTTATGGTCTTAGAGGTCTTTTCCAACCTTAACCATTCTGTGATTCTGTGATTCTAAATCTTTAAGAACCATGTTAGGAAATGGTCTCTGCCCTGAAGGTTTCACTTTCTAAACAGATGAATTAATGTGTTTAACAAATAAATGAGGCAGAGGTTCTGAAGAAGCTGCTGAAATTTCCTTTAGACTTTTTATGTGCAGAAACCAGAGAATGAGCAGATATTTCATGAACAATAAGGCAATTGCACATAATAAGGAAGTCATTTAATTGGAAAATGCAGGCAATGATACAGTAATTCTAGGTTTTTGTGAGTTGTAAAATTGTTTTAAATTATTAATGTAACATTTTGCTTTTGCTTCCCGTTATATTTCTAATAAAGACTGTGAGGGGTTTTTTGGTATGGTTGAAAATAAGATTCTAATGCAGATAAATGGCACGAAGTTTCAATAATGATGTGCTCTCTGATTATACCATACATTTACATAGGGTTTATGGCTATTTTCAGTTTTTTTAGTTGAAGTATGAATAATTTATCCATTATTTTAAATTTCTGAAGTGGTGTCCTCTAGTTTGTTAGTGTGTGAGATAATTTATTGCCTTCTGAACAAGTGAAAGTTGGTTTAGAGCAGTACTTAGTATGAAGAGGTTTATTTTCAGAAGTCTGTAATATTTATTAAAACATGGCAACTTCTCTGTAAACACACCTTGGTATAATTTAAGAAAAAAAGAAGAGTTGAAGAGAAAATAGTTAACTATATTTAAAGAAGATTTTATCACAAGTTTTGACAGTTTTCAAACAAATCTTCAATGGTATTAAAATTAATTTTCTTGGATTTTGTTTCAGCAACTGCAGCCAAAAATGATGTATGTTTACAGTCATCTGAACATTTATAAAGAGGTTTGAAACACTTAATTATAAGGACTGAATTATGGTATCAGTCCTTGATTTGTGTTTCTAATGTTAGTTAACTAATTAGAAATGTAAAGTGTTCCAGTTCATTTACATTCATTTTTCATTAACTGGCTTTTAAGAAGTGATGGTAAATTGCAACTTTTAGAGAAATTCATTTAGTCAGATTTCCTGCCAACTATTTTTTTCTTCTTTCCAAGAAGAAAATTATTTCCAATTATTTTCTTGTTAATATATGTTTAAGAGTTTTATAGGTGTCAATAACATAGTCTGAAGTTGAATTTTGGCACCAAATTCTCTTTGAAGAAGAATAATAGCTTTTCTAAACAAAATATTGTGTTTCTTTGGTTACTGAACATCAGGAGCTGTCATGGAGCTGACATGCTCATCCTGTCTCCTTTTTCCCAAAACTCCAAAGCCTGTTTTCCTTGTGACATATTTAAGAAAGAGTTTAATATAAACATCTAGACTGTCATTTATTTATAACCACTCATCAGAAAGTAACTACATCATTATTTGTTATATTTTAAGCAAAACTGAGATTCATGGTGTTGGGATGAGGTGCAACTGGCATAAGGTGATTCTGAGAAAATTCTGGATATTGGGAAGGAAAAGAATGAAAGGTGATCAGGCACTCAAACAGTAGGCAGAGATGCTTGGAAAATCTCAAAGGATGGAATTCTGATCTTGACTGGATGAAACCTTGAGCAACCTGGCAGGATGTTAAAGTTGTCTCTGTTTTAAAGAGGTGTTTAAAGTATAACCTTCAGGAGTTCATTCCAACCTAAACTACTCTGTAATTCTGAATTGTCATTGCCAGATATCCCAAACAAATATTTAATAATATTTAAGACTAGAAATGAGTTATAAATAAAAAAAAATTATGGGATATAGATGAAAAATTATTGAGTACAGTGAGCCAAGTTTTGATAATCATAAATATTTCTCCTTATTTACAAATACCACAGAAGTATATTTCCTTTTTACAGTTCAAAGTGAGGAAAGTTGGCTTGGGTTAATTATGCATCCTCTGTGCTACACAATTTATTATTTAAAATCTAAATAGTATTTGTATGTAGCCTGTAAAGAAATTCCTGAATTTATTAATGAAGTACAATGCATCTGCTTGTGAAAATGTTGAGTTGGGTTTCAGGGTTTAGACATACTGGAGATATTTGATGTGTAGATTGTTCATCTTTGATCTGTAGATTGTTCATCTTTGATCTGTAGATTGTTCATCTTCAAGGCTCAAAAAATATGGAAGAATGCACAGAATCCCAGGATGGATCAGGCTGGAATGGACCACAGAGGTCACCTGGTCCCAGCTCCCAGCTCAGGCAGAGCACAGGGCACAGGGTTGTGTCCAAGCAGCTCTGGAATATCCCCAGGGAGGAGACTCCACAGCCTCTCTGGACAATCTGTTCAGGGCTCTCAGTAAAGTTCTTCCTCCTGTGCAGGTGGAACTCCCTGGGCTCAGTCCCTGCCCCTTCCTCTGGTGCCATTGCTGGGCCTTGGAGCAGAGCC
Source organism: Fringilla coelebs (assembly GCF_963513975.1). Classification (NCBI taxonomy): domain Eukaryota; kingdom Metazoa; phylum Chordata; class Aves; order Passeriformes; family Fringillidae; genus Fringilla; species Fringilla coelebs. Next base: position 3,954,832 of record NC_140032.1, read on the forward strand.
TGGGCCCTGCTCTGCCCCTGCCTGCACACAGGGACAGCCAGGGAGAGCCAGGGACACACAGGGACAGCCAGGGACACACAGGGACAGCCAGGGACAGCCAGGGCTGAGGGCCCCTCTCATCTGGGCTCCTCTCCAGGCTGAACAGCCCCAGCTCCCTCAGCCTTCCCTGGGCAGGGAGATGCTTCAGTCCCTTCATCACCTGTGCAGTTTCCCCTGGCTCTGCTCCAGGAGCTACAGGTCTCTCCTGTGCTGAGGAGCCCAGAATTGCACAGGGCTCTCCAAATGTGGCCTCACAGGGTTGAGCAGAGGGGCAGGATCCCCTCCCTGCACTGCTGGAAGAGCTCTACCTAAAGCACCCCAGGATGTCATTGGCATTCTTGGCTACCCGGGTGCTCTGCTGGCTTGGGAACAGTTCCTTGTCCATGAGCACACCCAGGTCCTGCTCCCAGAGCTGCTCAATCCGGTCACCCCCAGCCTGTGCAGGTCCACAGGTGCAGTATGCTGAATTTGCATATGTAAATTTCCATGCCAGGGAGGTTTTGGGTCTCACAGAAGATTTGAGTGCAGGGTCTTCAAATCTAAGGAGCAAAATGTGATTAATGACTTGCTGAGAGGTGTAAGATCTGTCTGAAAGTTTCTGTGTAGGTGGAGAACTTTACACCTATGGCTGTGAGGAAGAGCAGGAAAAGGGAGGCATTTCTGGAAGGATTGGTTAGGGATCTGAAACAAACAGCTATTCTTTTCAATATTTTTTTCTTGCTAATTCCATAAGTGGCTTATATAGTTCATTTGGTGCAATTATAGTCCTGCTACTGCCACATGAAATATGAGGTTGTGAAAATGAATTTATACAGCTGATTTCTGAAAATCCCAAGCATTACCCTTTGGCTCAAAAGCCCCATTACATAAATATGCACAGGCCTTACTCTTGGAGAAGTCATTTCTAATTTAGGTGCTTGTTAAACTGCTCTGCTTACTGCTGTGAAACACAGACCCCAGAAGATACATGTGAGACATTATTTCACATTCTGGCTAATGCAGCATTTTTTCTGCCAAGTCAGCAGTTCCTGGAGCTGGAACAAAACGTTCTATGGTTAAAATTCTTCTATTTGTCCTTTTATTAAAAAATGGATTTTCATAAATTCCTTGTGTTTCTTACTATTTAACTGCTGAGGATTCAGTGAAGTTACAGATTTCTCTGCATAATAGTGAGAGTGATGGGGTCTGTGTGTGAACTGGAAGTTTTATTGAGAAATAAGATCTTTTCTATAGCCTTGTCCTGCTGAAAATAAGAAAATATTCAAGTGGAGTTTGTCTTTAGGTTTTAATAAATCCATTTGAGCATTTTCTGATTAATAAGAAATAGAAATAATTTTCAGTGCTAAAGGCACATGTTGGTCATGTGTCATGTTCCGGAAAGTTAATGTACATTTTGATACACTGTGTTGGTTTTGTTGGGTTTTTTTTATTTTTCAAATTACTTGCATCATTTGGCTTGCACTTGCTGATTGCTCTTGGATATGAAAAGAAATAGACTAATCATAAAGTTATCAGAACATTGTGAAAATTAAAATGGTTCATTAACAACTCCTATGTGCTTTAAAATAGGTGTGATTATTAGAAATCAGAATGCTTTTACTTTTTTCGTTCCAATTTCATGATTATTTTCTTTTTTAAAGCTCAAATAACAAGTACACCGCTTACAGGGCATTTTTAGTCCACATGCAATTAGGAGACTTCTTTGCATGATTTCAACAAAAGGTGCCTGAATTACACGGTGTTGTAAATGTGCCTAAGAGTGAGAGCAGGTGATTATTGCTTTTGTATTTCTTACCTTGAACTGCAAAAAGAGAAAAGCAGGCCAAAATATAATCCAGCAGTGACTCAAAACTCATACCTTCACACAAAGTTTTACTGTGAGAAGAGTAGAATCAATGTGGTTTACACCTATTTGATATTTGGTAATGAGTTTGATAGATACAGTACACAAGTCTTTGGTAGTGATCATAGTTTGGAATTAACCTTTCTTTATTAGAAAAGTCTTTGAAAATCAATTCTTTTTCTAGTAGAATAAAGATGTTTTGCTAACCAGTAGACTATTTGACAAACTGAAGATGTTGTCAGATTGTCTTCATGTAGTGCTCCCTTTTTAGTTAACTAATCCAGCACATTTTCCTGACTAAAAACCTAAAAAGGATGTTAAAGGGTGCTCCACAGAATGGAAGTCAGAGATTTAGTATTTTTTATGTGTCATTATCTAGTAATGATTTCCTTGCAGTCTTAATTTCCTCAATTTTTTAAACTCACGAAATATTGAGGGAATATAGTAACATTTCAGCAGTGTAGGCTGCTTATTAAAATAATCAAAATGAAATTATTAATGGAGAACACCTCACTCTATCTTCAGGAATAAAAAATTTATACCTTGCATATGAATGTCCTGAAGAGCCAAGAAATTTTCTGAATATTTGTGGAAAAATAATACTGCTTTAGCATGGAATGGTTTGGGTTGAAAGGGACCTTAAAGATTATCTTGTTCCAAGACCATATAATGGCCAGGGACACCTTCCACTACCCTAGGTTGCTTCAAGCCCTGTCCAGCCTGCCTTTGGAGACTTCCAGGGATCCAGGGGCAGCCACAGATTCTCTGGGGACAATGATTATGAATTTTTAAATATAAATATATGGGTTTTTTATATTTATACACATTTATGTACTTAATATACATATATATATATATATATTTAAAAATGTGTATATATATTTCTCTAATACTTACTTTTTCAGGAATTTGTTTGATAATTGCTCCAAAAAGGTTTTGATAGTTCTTGTGGTCTTTTCCAACCTGGTATTCTATGATAAATTATTTATAGGAAAGACTGAAAACTCTTCCACTATTGCAGGTTGTTTCAAGCCCTGTCCAGCCTGGCCTTGGAGACTTCCAGGGATCCAGGGGAAGCCACAGCTTCTCTGGATAACAAGGTTGTGAATATATATATATATTTTTTTAATATATATACATATACACATGCATGTATTTATTTCTCTAATATTTACTTTTTCAGGAATGTGGTAGATAATTGCTCCAAGAAAGTTTTGATAGTCCTTGTGACCCCTTCCAACCTGGTATTCAATGATAAATTATTTATAGGAAAGACTAAAAAAACCTCTCCGAAGGCAGCGAAAATGCCAAAGACCCGCGACCGCTCACCATTTTCCCATTCCCATTTTCCCATTTTATCATTTTCCCACTCTCCTTTTCCTTCCAGAACAAGATCATCCTGGACCCGATGACGTTCAGCGAGGCGCGGTTCCGGCCGTCGCTGGAGGAGCGGCTGGAGAGCATCATCAGCGGGGCGGCGCTCATGGCTGACTCCTCGTGCACGCGCGACGACCGCCGCGAGCGCATCGTGGCTGAGTGCAACGCCGTGCGCCAGGCCCTGCAGGACCTGCTCTCCGAGTACATGAACAACGTAAGTCACACATGGTGCCTCAGCCCCCCTGAGGCTGCAGCTGCTTTAATGTATCTCAGGCCTTGTAACGTGGCTTTGCGCGAGCTGTTTGAACTTTTTAATGCGTTGCAAACATTTGAGGTTTGACGGGAATTGGGTACGATCAGGGAGTTGGGTACGATCAGAAGCTCACAGGGGGGTGGGTTTGTACCTGCCTACCTGCCAAGGAACTCGGTGTTCCCTATTAATTTGGCATAAAAGTTTCTTCTTATGTGATAACTAGCAGTTCCTTTGGAAGTTCAATAATTTTTAAAATGAATACAGTGGTGAGCAATCTAAATGCAAAATGGCCCAAGGATTATTTTCTAATTGAAGATGAATATGGGTAATTTTCAGCATGCTTGTCCCTGTGGGATGGTCATTGTGTTTGATTTTTAGTATGTCACCTATACATATTCATGAAAGGTTGACTTTTTGGTGTGTGGGTTACACCACTGAAGGTTTCACTTTCTGGTGGAGCTATGAAATACGCAGTTGCCATGAAAGTACTGAGTTCAGCACTAGTGCTGTTCACACAAATGTTAAAATCAGCTCTCTGGGTAGGGTTTCCAGAGGTGTTGAATTCTTTGATGTGGTGTGAACTGGCAGTGCGTAACCTTTGTTCTGCACAAACAGAACTTGTCCCAGAAAATTCTCTCCACCCAATGTTGTGTATTAAAACTCAGATGTTCTATTGCCATGTCCTTTGAGGATGTGGGAAAAAGACCAAAGCAACTTCAACAACCTCTTATAAAATTAAAATATTTTGCCAAGAGGTGTCAAACTGAGCATCCTCTGCTGTTTCTTTGGTTGCTCTCAGAGTATCAGATGACACATTTTGATCCCATTTTGTTGGAATCATCATCAAAATAATGCTGAAGAGGGTGTTTAAGGATAGATCTTTAACGTTGTTATTTTCATTGGTACTGTTACAGTTGTTAGAGTGATGGAATTCGGTATCAGTAGTGCAAACTTCAGTCCTTTAGTCACTTCATTTTACAGGTCAGGCTTGAATGTTGCTTTTCAAAGATACTGTTCCATGTAATAGTCACCTCAAGGAATAGCTGTTTGATTGAATTGAAAAGCATTATTTGCCTCTTAGTTTTTTGAAATGATGGTTGACAGGTTCTTGTGAAAGCTTGAATGAATGTGAAGTTTTGCTGCTGTGTTATGGGTTAGAAGTTATGAAAGAGAATATTAAATATCAGATGTTGAGGCTGTGGTGGAAAGGACTTGCTGGGTTTCTTCCTACAAAATCTTGCTTTGTAGAAGCAATAGTGGTATAATCCTTAAATGTCTTTTTCAAAAGCTTTAAGAATTGATGAGTGGGAGCTTCTCATTTTATTGTGGTGCCCCTTTTTCAGTGCACATAGTTTTGGTAAAGATGCAATTTGCCCCTGTACCAGAAACATTCTTACCTTATTTCTGACTGCATTTACAGAGGGAGGAAGGTGTTAAATTCCTGCAGGCATTTATGACCACTCTGAAGGTTGCTAATATAGTTTCATCATTTTTACTTAAGCACATAATGGTGTGAGCAGCTGCTTTTATGGTTTCCTCAGTATGGTGTTTGAAACAGTCTTTTTATTTCCTTTTTTGTGTCCTCCTTAATCTGAGTTGCATAACTCCCATAATTTATTATTTTTCTGCTTTATACTGGAATGTAGTCAACTTAAGTAAGACTCTTTTATACCTATTGAGTAAACATTATAAAAACTGAATATATACTTAATTTACATAAAATGCAGTACTTCTGATTTTACCAGATCTGGTGTGGTAGAATTTGACAACGATAATTTCCAAACTGATGTTAGCAGTTACAAGGGATGGGATTAAGATAACCTATTGCTATGCCTAAATTGAATTTTTTTGAACATAGGGACAGGTAAAGTAGGGGGTGTCAATTCAGTTCTTTAAGGAGGGATGCCATTTTAAGATACCAGGTTAAAAAATTCCAATGCTAGTTTGAGCATGGACTCCTCAATCTGCCCCTCCCAGGCATTTGAATCCTCCCTGGGTCAGCTTGTAGCTGCCAGCCAGCTTCCATGCCATGTATGCTCTAGGAATGGACAAATTGCCAGACTCCTTCCTTCATTAAATCATTTGAGCCTCTTTGGCCTAATCTCCAGTTATAATTGTCAGAGACCAGTTCAATATTGGAGATCAGATCAATACAGCCAACAGAGCCTGAAGAGCCTTTGAGATGACAACTGTTATAATCTAATATGGGCAGGGGGTAAGTTAAATATCTCTAGGCTTCTCTGATATATTAATTAAATCCCCATAGCCAGGACAGAAGATCAGATCCTGAGCTTGTAGGCAGTTCCTGTTATCCAAGGGTTGAATTTCATCCATTCTGCTATGGCAGAGTTTGCTTTGGTACTGAACCTATTTCCTTGAAACCTGTGGATTGATTTTCTTGGGTTCTCAAAAGTTCTGAGCATGTTCAGTGTAACAAAAGATCTCACTTGGAAAATGTTTTAAAGCTTTCAGGAGTTTCAAAAGGGTAAAAGTGAATGGGACACACCAAACATGACACAGTCCTAAGAGTGATCAAGGTTGATTTTGCAGAGATGGACATCTTTAACATCTCACCGTGTGGCTTTAAACCACTGCAATCCTGCTCTTGCTTTAGAGATTGTGAAATTAATCAGTCATTCATTTTCTGGGGTTTATTCTGTTTGATGATAGCTGAAAAATTATGATTTTTTGGGATGAGTGTTGATCAAATGAGCATACAGCAAAGTAAATACTTTGTGGTGATATTTAAAGGATGCAGATGAAGGGCTGGGTGTTGGCAATGTGCTGTTTAGTCAATGTTAGTTCAGTCCTTCTCCAGCTTAAAATAGTTCCTTTTCATTCATCTGCTTCTATGATTTGGGTTCAGAGGGATTCTTCCTACAAACCTTCAAGAGCTGAAGGAAAGGGCTATGAGTTGAAGAAAAAGTAGATACTTTCCAAATTTTGGCATCCTGAGAAAAATTTGTAAAGAAAAAGTTGGTAGAAAGGAGGAGAGGGGAGATTTTTACTTAGGTTAAGTGAAAATGGTGCTGCTTCTGCAGTTGTATTTTTTAGTGTTGTAAAAGATGTGTTTAGGTTTCTGCTTCCTTCTCAAATAAATGTTGATTTTCTCCATTTCCTACCTGTCAAATTATGATTTTAATTAGTCCCTAGGCTCTTTATGAGTTCTATGAATAATTATATATTTGTACAGTTACTGCATTGAGTCTCACAGTACTTCAACCCTCTGTAAGGGAGATCCCTGGGAGTTCTCTGCAAGAACTTCTATGGAGATGCGATGTAACTGCTTCATTATTCTTTGTATATCCAGAAATATGCATATTCTTCATTTGCCTTATCAGTAACTTTGACAAAATCTTTTCCCAGCTTGATATCTATGATTTCTCTCATGAACTCAACTGAACTTTAGAATCTGTTACTTTTGGGAAGCAATGGCAAGAGAGTTCTCAGTTTGCTGTGTCAAATGACTTTTTTTTTTGTCAGGGTCTCAGAAAATTGATAGGGTATTTTTCAGCTTCTTATGTATATGTGATAAATCCCATAATTTATTTCAAAATAAAATTACATTTTTAGACTTCTGTCCTACAGAGAAGACCTAAATGCAGCTCCACAGAAGCTCTTAATGCAATTGTTTTCCATTTGTCTAAATGAAAGCCTTATTTGGTTAGCTCTGATTGGGGTCTAGTTTCCTGCTGGTTTTCTCTCCTGGATCCTTCATGATTTATATTGCAGGCTGTCAGGGAGCAAAAATACCAGGAACCTGGGAGTTCCAGCTCTTAAACTCCTGGCTCAGAAATGCACTGCCAAACTCAACCCAGTGCTGGGCACCCTTTCTAGCAAGACTCTGGGTGCTGCTGGGTTGATGTCTGATTAACATAAGAAAGAGAGGAAATTATATCTTTAGAAAAATATGCTTAAAAAAGGATGCTTTGAATTCCTTCTGACATCATCAGAGTCAGTGCCAGAGACAGACTGAATGTGTTGCTGGGGTGTATCAATGGTAAATTTGGAAAGCAGTTGACAAGTGAGTAAGCCATGAGTGTTAAAGACCTCTGTAATCATTCCAGTACTGGCTTGGCATTAATTCAAATCTGCATTTGAAAAGGCATTTCCCAGCTGGTTCAAATATGATTTTCTCCTCTAAAGCCTTTGGGCTCATTATTTAGCCAACTTGCATTCTCCTGCCTTGCTTTGCCTCTTATCCAGTGTTCCTGCTCCCAGTCCCCACCAACATTCCAGAGGGGCTTTTCTTTTTTAATTATAATTGGTTTTTTGGGACAGATAATATTTCTGTGTGTCTGAGTGGTACGATCAGTCCTTAATGGAGTCTTGTATTACTACTGATGATTTAATGTTTAGATGTGAGAATCACTAGATTTCCCAGAGAGGCTGTGGAATGTGCCTCACTGGAAATATTCCAGAACCATCTGGATGCAATCTTATGTAATGTGCTCTAGGAAGACCCTACTTCACCATGGGGGTAATGTTTGCTCTTTGAAATCTTACTCTCTAAAGGCACTACCTGTCCTTGATACCTGCTTACTCCTAAGTTGTTATATGTTCTAATTCATGCTTCCTATAAAGAAGAAAATGTTCTTTCTTGAAACAAAAAAATAGCAGAAAAACAAATGAGAAAGCACAAGCCTGCTGGCAGCTCCTCTTCACAAATATATCAGTAAAAAATTGGAATTGCTCAAAGGAAAAACAGAGTGCTGCAGTACATGAAGATGAAATGTCCTTAGCAGACAGCTGGTTATTGTGCTTGATTGGAGAGCGAAAAACATGATAGCAACTGAAAAATCTATAAACTCTCAAGATACTGCCAGCTGTCACATTTAACAGCTTCATCTCAATTCATATTTAAGATCAGCAATAATTGCTGTGTACATTTCAGCTGTGGAGCTGACTTGCATGAGGTTAATCTGGGTGACAGTGAGCAGTAAATTACAGTTATGAGACAGAGAAATGTCCAGAGCTGTCCTGAGATGAGGAATCAGGGATGAGTGACAAGAGATTGACTTCTGGCGCAGCAGCAATGATGGATTCAGGCGTGACTGGCACAGCAGGGCAGTTTTTCCATCCTTACCATTGTCAAATTCTTGGCTGGCCAAATCATTTTTAGAGGACAGCAGCTTGTTTAAAGCTTTCCACTGTATTTCAAAGATGGAGATGAGCTATTTTACTATTCACTTGGCTCTTTTAGAGCTGTTTTGTCTTTATGTACTTGAAAGAAACAAGTAGAAACACACTAGTTACTATTGGAGGAATAGGATAGGTTCCCAAATGTTCTCTGCATTGCTTCTTGGTCACTTTAAGATTTTTCCCCTTATGGATCCCTCCTGAGTGCCTTGACTGCTCACAATTGTACATAAATCACTGTCTAAGTTTACAGTCTGCAGTGTGACTTGAGACACCTTTTCAGGAACCCTCTGTCTCTTCTATTTTGATGATGTCAGGCCCTCATCATAAGGCACGTCCATTATTTTTCAGTAGATTTATAGAAATGCTGCATTATTTACAATTGCACAAGCTAGTTTTGATTTATTTATTCATTCATGAATTTCCTGGTAATTCTATATTCAGAGTTTGCTGTGCTTTTCTTATCAGATTCAGAGAACCACACTGGTGTTTACAATCAGAAATAAATAAAAAAAGCTCTGAGAAAATGAGCTTGGAAATGACAAATATCCTTAAAAATTGTCCTGATTTCAGGTTCTGGTGATTACAGATTTACACATCCCTGTTGGAAGGAGCAGATTTTTAAATTTACTAAAGTAATATGCCCTTTACAACTACCTGTTACAGTCTACTCTAAAAGGAAAGGGTAGCCCAGGTTCTTGTTAATAAATCCCTTGGGGTGGATTAGAATGAAAGGACCCTGAATGAGTGTTCTATGTAAATATACACATGCAGGGTTTATTGTAGAATTATTTGGTTGCAAAGAAAACAGATATGCAGGCATTTTGGCTGTTAGCTTTAGTAGCAGTATAAGAGCAGCTTTAGACAGTATAAGAGCACAAAAATCACCTAAGAAAACACATGAGAAAGAGAAGGAAAGGATATGAATAAAACTATCTCACTACCCAAAGGCTTCACAACAAGACTTGGTCAGTGCAATTTTGATGGTAGTTGGTCAAAATAACAGTCATAAACCAAACCCATCAAGTGGAGGAAGAAACCCCTAAAAAAACCCCACATCTATTGGGTTTATATTCACTCAGGCTCATGTAGGAGCACCCAGGTACCTCCCCTGGGGTAGGGAACTTCAGGGGGGTGATGTGTTGTGGATCAGGAACACCTGGAGGATGGAATGTTGTGATCAGGGACACCTGGATGTGGAATGCTGTGGATCAGGAGCACCTGGATGATGTGATGTCATGGATCAGGGGACACTTCAGGAGTGTTTGATGCCTTCTAATTCCATACAGCTGCCATCACATCTGGGCCCATCACAGCCCATTTTGGCCCCTCAGCAGAGTGAACACCTTCAGGCCACCTGTGAGTGCCCCAGGATCTCCTGGGCAGGGGAGTTGCCACAGCTGAGTTCTCTGATAAGGACAAGGAGACAGTTCCTGCCTCCTTCCTTATCTCATCCATCACCAGCTGTCTCACTGCTTCTCTGACTCTGTGATTCTAATATTTGTGGGAGGAAATGGTGGTTTTGAACCACAGTGCTGGATTTTCCTTGGTGGTATCAACAAGAGAATGTTTAGCCTCCTTTTTGCTCTTTGTCTTTAAAGGCAGACCATGATATGTGATTATAAAAGTGTTGCATGTCATGTTAAAATGTAAATAAAGCAGAGGAGGTTTATGGAGTCTAAGGTTGAATTGGTGTATTAGGGTGAGTGATGTTTCTAACAAGATACATCCCTCCAAATTAGCACAGAAATTTTCTAGACTGACAGTAAATCCAAACCTGATTTTCTCAGTTCCTGTAGGGCTTAGTCTGCCTGGGCCTCTCCTACTCAACATTTAAATTGAGGTCATATCAGTCTTAATTCATTAAAGTTTGAGTGCCTTGCCATTTTCACATTAAAAAATTCTGCATTAATTGTATAATTGCAGTGTTTGTGCATTAAACTGAAAGCTGGGACAAAACCAACACATGACAGAATGAATGGCACAACAGTCAAAACGGTGTGGGATATAATTTTGATGATTTTTCATCCTTTTTGACCAACAACCCAAACTGCCTTCCTATAAAATATTATATTAATTTCTCATGTGCCATAGGTAGGAATAAATTATGCAGTAAGTGGACCTCAATTTTATCAATAGTCAGGGAACTTGCTTTTCTAGAGAAATGTTTTTGTTATTCCTCATTGTTTTATCTCATATATGTATGTATGCATACAAAAAATCTGACTGTACTGTCGGTACCTTTTGAGAGTATTTGATAATTTTAAACTTTGTGTATTCAGAGAAAATAAAGATCTGTTGTCTCTTCAAAAAAACCCAATCAAACCAAAGCACACCAACGCCCCAAAATTGCATTTTCATGTTCAACTAATTTAATTTTGCATTAATTAGTAAGTTGTTTTGTTTTTTCTAAAGTGTGTTCTTACAGAAGTGATGACTCCTGCATCAGTGCTTTTGATATGCTGGAAAGCATTGCCTCAATTTCAGACCTAGTCTGTCTGAAAATGATGTTAAATCTGTTTGTCCACCTGAAAAAAGTCCTCTATCAATCTTGTCTATATAGTGTGATTTATAACCTCTCTAATTTCATTTCTACTGAAAGAAGCATTTATGTGCTATTAATTTGTTGTTTTTCCATGTCTGCAAGTCAATACCAATATGAGAGAAGTTTACCATGCATTTTATACTATACCTATAATATGATTATTAGCTCTGTGTATCCCTGCTTTTGGTGTCTAAATCTTACTTTCAGTATTTACACAATCCAGATTAACATTGTAGGGTGTTGTATTCTTTTTGATGCAAAGAAAAATATTCCCAATGAATTTATGGAGCTACTGAAATGAATCAAAATAAAAGAAGCATGGGCCTACTGCAATTAGTGAGCTTTCAGAAAACTACATCAAAAATCTGTGTCTCCTTGGAGGCTGCAAAAGATCTTCTGTTGCACATTAAAAATCCTTCAGTAATTGTATAAATGTAGTGTTTGTCTGTTGAAAGGGGTGCAAAATGTCTCTATTTTCAAAGATATGGGATTTCTCTCTTTTTGATTTATTTTCTTTAAAAAGTACCTGAATCTTCTCAGCAGCAGGACTGAATTTTTACTATAACTGTGCAAATTCTGAATGCCTTTGGTTTGCCTGTTGCACTGAAAACTGAGACAAAAATGACACATGATTAGATCAGCATTTGCATCGTCAAGGATTCACTTCACCTCAGGAAAGGTCAAAGCTCTTTTCCTATCAGTAATGTCACTGCAGTATTTACAGTGAGTGCCATTAGCAATCCAAGCTACAGAAAATATTCCAGTTCTGTAAACCTGCAGTTTATGCTGCACTGGTTTGGATTATTTTTATTTGTTTACACCAGGAATGGTTTTACAAATGAGAGGAAGGCTCTGCAAGGCAGTGTTGGAGGAATTTGCTGTAATTTAGGGAATTTTCAGCTGAAATGATGGTGCTGGATATCCAGAAGAGGGCATGCTTGCACATCAGAAATGTTCTGTGCATCACTGAAGATCTGCATGCTGATGTGGTACAGCTGTCATCCAAGAAAATGTAACAGTACACAAAGAAAAGATGTTACCTTGTTAGTAGCTATGGGCTCCTCAGAAATAGATTCAAATGATTGTTTGGGGAAAAAAAGTATTTTAATAAAATGAGTATTAAGTGGATGAGCTGTCAGATAGAAATGAGGTAAAAATTTTGGTAAAAATGAGGTAAAATTTTTGGTAAATTGCTTCAGCTAGAGGTACATGAACACTTGAGAACATGTGCATTCTTATACAGAATAATTTCCAAGTTCTACAGCAATGAAATGTATGATAATGTGAAGCCAGATACATCAGTGTTTGGTGGGGTCTGATATTTGATCTGGGAGATGATCTTACACTTCCAAAGTGCAACAGAAATGCAAGGGCATCGTGTTTTGTGACACAGTAACTTGTTTTTCCAGAGCTGTGTATTAGCCAGATGTTGGGAGCACATGAAATTGGTTTTTATATTTTCACTTGGGAAATGAAAGATAAAAAAGATCTCTGCAGTAATCAGTTCCCTGAAAACTTGCTTAATAAGAGTAGGAGGAGTGGTTTTTTTTTGTTTGTTTGTTTGTTTTTTGGTTTTTTTGTTTTTTTGATATCTGAGCTGAAGGACTAAGCAATTTTCTTTTTGGATTGGATTATTTTTTGAATTTGAAGTATTGATTCAATGTTCATAATATTTGGAAGCTTTTTCAGAACCTTTCCTTTTAACAGATATTGCAACTGTTTAAAATATTTTGGGTACAACAGAATGAAATGAAACATTTTTTGAAATTAATTTCTCTATAATTTGTCAATTAATTTGTTTCCCTGTCCATATGAAGGGGTTGAAACTCTATGATCATTAATATCCCATCCAGCCCAAACTATTCTGTTATTCTGTACCAAAGCTTTAAACTTATCTGCTTTATAAAGTAAATAGTGTTTAAGTTTAGGGTAACATACTGACCTCACATTTTGACTATACCTTTATTATATAGGATTTTTATATCTTTGTCAGATCTTTGCTGCCTTGTCCAATTCTTGTATTCATTTAAAAAGAACAACGCAAAGAGAATGGCAACACAGATGCAAACATGACTGTAATTATGCTTTAAAGTTGCAATGAAATATTTATATTCCTGTTCACTGAGATCCCTAAAATACAATTGTGTAGCTGTGAGGGGCCAGTGGCTGAGCTCTTTGGGATGTGCTCTAAGTACATGGTGTGGAATCATGTGGGTAGTGTGAGGCTGTCAAATGCATTGCCAGGGATGCCCTCAATCCTGGGATCAGATGAATTACACTTTAATTGGGTTTTAAGGCTCAGCTGAGCAAGTAGATAAGGTAGAATTAACCAGACTATTAATGCCATGAAACCTTTGGTGCTCTTAAGCTGTCACACTAAACCCTGGCTGAGCTCTTGCTGGGAAGAGACAGAATGGGAAATCACAGAATGACACAAGCCTGTACCTGGAGCCCCTCAGACCCAGGAAGCTGCAGAAAATCACATTACTTGGATTTTGTTACAGCATTTAGGAGGGAAAGGAGACAAAAAGCCCAAAGCTGAGTTTTCCCAAGCTGTGAGGCCATTCACCCAGGGAATTTCCTAAGATTATTGAGTGGTGGGTGGTTTGTTTCTTACAGAGCAGAACAGAAGCTGCTGTGATGTCAAATGGCCAAAGCATTTGCTTGTCTATTTCTTTTCTCTATGAAGTACCTTATGATGATTTTTCTGTGGAATCTTTATTTTTATTGGATGAATGGCCTTTTTTCTTTTAACTTCTTTTTGTCCTCCACAGGGATGCAATCAGATTATTAGATTTTTTTACCTGTTACAAACTTCAAGCCCTTGAATTCATTTGTTATTCCATTATATTTTTTAAAGACTGTTTTTATTGTTTGAAGCTGAATAACAATGACTAAATGCCTCGTAAGGCAAACTTTAATGTGAATAATTTGTTATCTAAGATGGAACAGGGGTCAGTGTCAGGGCTAGCACACCATATTAGTCCATAGGAGTAAACACCAGTCTTTACTTTTAAAAAATTGCTATATAAAATAAATAAAAAAATAAAAAAGGAAAACAAGAAAAAAAAAAGAGGAAGTGAGAGGAGGAATTTTTATTGTTGATATATGTCATAAATCCACTTATTCAGTAGAAAATGATGTCTTAATTCCTCTGACTGGGTAGGTGAGCATGAAACCTTGTGCTTCATGCAGTATTCTTGCTTTCTGCTTATAGAATGAGAATATGGAGCCAAATCCTGTGGGTGTCAGGGAATGTTTTGTAGCAAACATTTTGTAACAAATGTTACATGTATTTGTAAGGGATTCACTTGGGAATATGAGGTGCCTGATTTCAGTATCTCAATAATGCCAGGAAAGGCAGTAAGGTTAACTTACAAGATTTAAAACTTCATTGTCTATTTTGTGAGAGTCAGGTCCTGGATTTTATGGGGTCTGGTTCCTCCTGGTGTGTTCTGTCTGGAGAGTTGTCACTCTCCATGCTCCTTCCAAATGCTCAATTATTAACATTTTGTCAGGATGAATTCTAATTAAAATAATGAAATCAGATTAAAAAAAAAAAAACCAAACCACTTAACAACAAAAAAACCCCGAAACAATTTAATATCAGGATTTACCTACTGAAATACATGCTGAAGCAGAAATACAAAGGCTTTAAAAAAATTTCTTCTTATTTTCTTTTTTGTTCTTTCATTGCAAATAAATAAAGAAGTGATAGAATCAATTAAAGGTGTGCCTGATCTGGAGTGAGTAAGGCCAGACCTCCCAAGCAGATTTACATCCATTTGTGTGTACAAAACAATAAAACTTGAAGGCTCATTAGCTTGGAATGACCCAAGTGTGTTTTATGTGGAGGGGTCATTTCTTTACTAATGAGCCTCTAAGCCAGATGGCCAAACCCACAGCAGTCTAACTGCATTGGGGTGATTTAGATTTTTAGGTAAATAGCTTTGCTTTTCTGGTCTTTTACTTTGTGTCTTACAGACAGGAGCAAGAGAGACAGCTTCTTCCACACTCTGTACTCTTAGAAGTTAAATGGCTGAGGTGACTCAACTTCTTAGGGTTTCCTATCAATTTCTAATATTTTTTCTGATTTGTAGTGTATCTGCTGGATATTAGCCTCCCTAGAAACTCTTGTGGGTAGGAAGTTATTGTGACAGTCTTTGCCTATTATTGGATTTTATTTGAGTAGATAATTAAACTCATTCTTATTGCCTCAGCTCTGAGCATGTATAAAAATATACATGAAATGCAAAACTACAGTGATTTTTTCACAGGTGATATTGCAAGAATGACATACCCCATTTCTGGAAGTGTCTAAGGCCAGGTTGGACAGGGTTTGGAGCAACCTGGGCTAGTGAAAGGTGTCCCTGCCCATGGCAGGGGGTGGAATTGGAGGGGCTTTAAGGTCCTTTCCAACCCAAACCACTTTGTGATTCTATTATTTTCTTTCTAATATAATTTTTCTATCAAATTTTTGCTTGTGTTTATGAATTTAGGATGCTTCGGGTGCTTGGGGTGAGGTTGCTCATTTGAGGCTGGATTCATATCACGCAGGCATGTGAGGAACCAGGTCCTTGTGGATACCCCCAAGACTGCTACCCTCAAAATATACTGAATTTTAAATGCCCTGGATTATTTTCTTGGAATGCTTTTTTCTTACCATGACTAGATCATACACAGAAGAAACTTGGAAATGACACTAAAATATATGCAGTCAACAACCCAAAAGAGAAAAGAATTTAAAGGAGGGCAGCTTGTGAAGGGCAGCATCATCAAGAGGGTTTTGAAAGTGTTTCAAGCACATTGTACCAATGAATAGCCACTGTCCTTTCAGCAGTCCCACATTTCAGAGAGATGTGGATGTAGCAGACTGTCTGTTACTGTGAATTAAATCACTTCACATGGTGATTTGCTCATATCTTCTGGGAGTTTGTCTCAATGATGTCAGATAATTGTGTATAGGTTCTTAGCTCTGCGAATTGGTCTTATCTTCAAAGAAGGTGGTTATATTTGAGGGAATAAGAACATAAAAGGGCTCAGAATAAAGCTTTATCTGGCCTAGTATCTTATCTCTGGTAATAGTCACGGGGGATGACTCGAGAAGAATATAAGAACCTGGCAAACATGCTGTGATTGTGATTCCTCTTTGCAAAATTTATTATCTTAGCCTCCAGCAATTTATGGTTCAGGGAGTTCCTGAACCAAAGGTGATATTTACTGTTTAAAAGTGAATAATCCAGATCCTTACTTAAACAGCCTGTAGAGCATTAAGATTTTAAGAGATTTACACAGACCTCTGGAATAGCTATTTTTGCATCATTTTGACCCAGTCGTCCTTTTATTTTTAACTCTTGTTTTCCTCTCCTGAGTTTTGCAAGATGCTTAGTCCAGGATGAGTTGGGAAGGGGATAAAGGAGTCAGTTATTAAAGGAGGGTAGTGAAAACTCCTATACTTTGGTAAAACATTTTTGACCCACGTTTTGTAGACATGATGCAATTTAAACTGCATTTACTTTTCAAATACTGAACCAAAACAGAATGTGCTGCATCATTTTAAATGTATCAACCCTAATATATTGAGATATAATCACTTTATTTCCACCTGGTACAATTTTCCTGCTATACCTGCCTCTCATTAGCACCAGTAACTTCCAAAGCAGAGGGAATTCCTACTGGGGAAAATCTGCCTCAAATTAGCTGTGAAAATCAGGAGTGGGGATGGTCTGCAATCCTATACTCTCCCTGTGTGCTTTTTAAACAAACCTGATAACAAAAACACCCACACCTTGTGCAGCACCTTCAGGGTGGCTGCACTGTGGTAGAAATGAAGATGCTACCAATGCACTTTTCTTTGTCACACAATATTATAAAATGTGCAGTAAAGCTTTACTTCAGTGAAAGGGTTTTCCTCTAAGACAGGTCAGAATGAGTGCAGAAATACACTCCCTCCAGAGAGGAGGAATAAAAATAGTGTCAGATCATGAGCAGAGTAAATGAATTTTGGATGTGAAAGTGCACAGAAATGTTAACATTGTTGTGATTTGCCCATGCTCATAAATCTCCTGCCTGGAGAATTAGGACACAGGTCATTTTCTGGTGGACACCACTAATAATGGGGAAAAAGAAGTTTTTTTCTCTTTTATCCTGGTTTCTATGTGTTCCCATTTAGCAATGTATTGGCTAGAGGGTGTGTATGTCACATTTTCAGCTTCTGTCTCACTTAACCAAAGGCAAATGAAGTCTCTCCCTGAATATTAAGTGGCAGGAAGAAAATTGTTCAAGTCCATCATTGCTCTTAAAATTTATTTGTGATGATGCAACTTCTAATTTATAATTGAGAATGGGAATCTGGTCTCCAAATCACACCTTAATCTGTAGTCTGGGAAATGTAAGTGGTATTTTATCTCTTTACTTAGCGTTGCCAGACTAACAGAATGACAATAATATAACTGGGTTTTGTCAAAGCATATAATTAAATGGCTATGAAAACTAAAGAGCATTCCATTCACTGAAGAGTGGTTACACTTGTACTGCCATGTAAGCAAAGTGGAAATAACAAAACAAGAGAGCATCACATGCTGTGTACATTTAGATTTGTTAATAACAAATTTAAAATGATGAATACTTCTCCTACGGTAAAATTCTTACCGAATCCCTTGAGAATTCCATGGCGTCGTAAATGTAATTTGCAGTTCTTTACAATTATGGTTTAAATAGACCAAGTCTAAAGGGAGTCTGCCTATTTGATTTCCAAATTTGCATCACTTAAAATCCAATCAGACCAACTGTTCGGATTTTTATTAGATATGAAATACACGAATGGGTTCAAGGCCATGCTATGTTTAGCAAACACATACCTTGTTGTGCAGCATGGCTTATCTAACTCATTCCTTAGCATGTGGTTCGACCTTCAGCCCACCCAGACTGCTCAGTGACTCCTTGAATTGTTACTATAATAAACCCTTCGATTTTCAGTAACTGGTGTTTTACAGCCCAGCAGATTGCATTTGATTTTGTGGATTCGCTGTAACATATTGAGTTTAACGGATTTATGTAGGAATGTAAAACAAAAATAATACAGCAGGAGCTCTGAGTTTTTGAACACAAGGCATTAGGATTGCAGATGGCCGAGCTGGATAATGACATAGAATAATTTAGTGGGGAAGGTAATCTGGTTTTGACAGAATACATTAACATTTAGCTGATAGTACAGGTGTCTGGGTACTGAGCTGTGTGCCCAGAGCTGAGGCACATCAGAGTGATGGTGTGAGGTGCAGCTTTACAGCCTCACTGACTGTGCTTAAAGAAGAAGTATCTTTTCAAAACATACTAAAATAGATTTAGAAGACCCTCAGCATTCCAGTCATTGCAATAAGTTCTCACTGTCTGGTATAATTTTTTTATTTTGTTGATGAGAGAAAAGGAGCAATACTTCTTTAATGGGCTTTGATTAAAATTGTATGTTCATTACAGGGTGGATCTAAGAAAACAAGGAGGAAGAAAGCACAGCAATTAAGAGATTTCTCTGCTGTTCATGTCTTTTATGTCAAAACATGGCCTCTGCCTTTTCTCCCAAATTGACAGTGAGACCCACCAATCGTTTTTTCCATTACATTAGTAAAATGTAGTAGACATGATGTTAATATTGATAGCTGTGCTTTAGAGGGAAACAAGGAGAGTTATAAGCTGGGACTGGTTAAGCTGTGCTGGCAGGA
Source organism: Fringilla coelebs (assembly GCF_963513975.1). Classification (NCBI taxonomy): domain Eukaryota; kingdom Metazoa; phylum Chordata; class Aves; order Passeriformes; family Fringillidae; genus Fringilla; species Fringilla coelebs. The sequence continues at coordinate 3,973,746 of NC_140032.1, forward strand.
GCTCTTTGGGTTGGATTTGTCTGCGTGTGCATTCCAGTAATGAGTGGTGCCATGTCCCTGCAGTTCCCTATCCCTGACAGCAGCACAGAGCACACTCAGAGTCAGACTCACAGACCATCCAATCCAAATGGTTTGGGATGGAAGGACCTTAAATGCCATCTCATTCCTTCCCCTGCCATGGGCAGGGACAATTTCCACTAGCCCAGGTCGCTCCAAGTCCCTTCCAACCTGGCCTTGGACACTTCCAGGGATCCAGGGGCAGCCACAGCTTCTCTGGGCACCCTGTGCCAGGGCCTCACCATGCTTGCAGGCAAGAATTTCTTCCTAATATCTAATCTAAACCTGCACTCTTTCATTTTAAAGCCATTCCCTCTTGTGCTATCCATCCAGGTCCATTCCCAAATCCCTCTCCAGCTCTCTTGGAGCCCCTTTAGGCATTGGAAGGTGCTGGATGGTTCTCCCTGGAGCCTTCTCTTCTCCAGGCTGTACATCCATATTAGTTTGTTTTCTTCCAGCCTGAGGTCAGTTTACCATGGCTGTTTTCTTTGTTAACTGATAGGTCTGGAAGAGAGGAACCAGTTCTGGTTCAGTGAAATACATTGCTCTAAGATCTGCATTAATAAAGGTAGCAAGTACATGTACTTTAAGGAGTATTCATGAGCTCATTGAATAATGAGTATGTGACTTCAATTCTGTATATCATATTTATTCACTTAAAGGCTGGTATTTTTCAGACATATCCCAAATAGTTGTTGCCTTGGCAGGGAAGAACCAGTTTGCACATTGTGGAGTTAAAGAAGCAAAACATTTCCACTGTCTGTGTGCAAACGGGAACCTTTTTGCTGCCCAGCTGCAATGTTTGAGCTGGGCATCCTCTATTCCAAGCCTTGACTGTGTCTCTGACTGTACTGCTTGATCATCAGCAGAGCTCAACTATTGCAAATTTCCAGCTTTCAGCACAGGGAGCTTGCTGAAGGAGACATTATGGCTTGGTTCCAGATGGAGCCTTGTGCAGGCTGGACCATTTTCAGGACCATTCAAGCACTGCTTGAGTCCCCAGTTGACTGGCAATATTGAACTCAAAGAAGAATCTAATGAAAGGAAGGGAGGGAGCTTTCAGCAATACATACATCCAGTTAAACTTGCTGTTTTCTGCATCTTTGGTCTTGCCTATTATAAAAGGCAATAGCTATAAAACTTTCTGTAAGGAACCAGCGCTGGATAGAGCCAAATGTGGAGAATTTGTGTTGAGCGTTTGAAGATTTTCAGTATCATAGAAAATTGAAAACTAGAGGATGTAAGGAAAGAGACCTTAACACAGTTAGCACACAAGTTTTATAAAGTAACCCATAAGTCTTATGAATGCCAAAATAGCCTGACCATGGTATTGATTTTATAATGCTGTTCCTGACTCTCGCCTTGCAGAGCAGTGACATTTCATTACACCCATTGGAGCCATAATAACTGAAGTGCAACACCAGCTGATGGAAATGAAATTAAATCTATCTTCAGTAATAAAGCAGTGATGTCCACCAAGAATAGAATACAAACCTGTTTTCTAGTTTTCTAATGTTCTATTACAAGGAGCTATAAATAAAAAGTAGGTATTTGTTGTGGTAATACTTCTTGTATATCGGCTAACAACCAGCTAACCTGATCTCTCTTGGATTCACAGCAAGATGTTCTTAAAATAAGTACATCTCCATTGTGAAATTCATATTCTGAAAAATATTTTTTAAAGTTTCTTAAATAGTTTCACATTTGTGGTGAAAGACATAAAAAGAGAATCCCCGAAGCACAAAGCAACCCTTTGTTTGGAAAATATAAATCTGGGCACAGACACAGTTTACCTGGATTTTTCAAGACTTTGAAATATTACACATTTTAGAATTACATTGAATAGGAAACTCATCCTTTTAATTACAATCACTGAGTGACTGAAACATCACCAATCTGAGAGCTGGAGATATTTCCTGTTTTGTTGAATTGTTTTCTTAAATAAAAATTTCTGTCTTTTCTCAGCTTCCTCATTGTTTTTCTTTAAAAACAGTGTTTACTTTTGACCAACAGCCGGATCTTCCAGGTCAACATGGGGAGGAGAGACCCTTGGCTTCCTTATTGACCTTTTTTCTGAACACCAAGTGAAAGTAGTTCATTATTTAAATCTGGACATCCAAATCCTTACTTGAGTTGCAAATTTTGCTTTCATCATTTTGCTGACACCAAATTCTTTTGCAAAGGTATTAATTATGGCTCGTTGGATTCATGGCATTTTGCTAAGCATTGTTATAACTGGCTTTTGTGAATCCAAAGGGAAATACTTATTTATTCCTGGGTTACTAAAGGATTGGACTATCACACCAGATAGATGGATGGTTATGTGCCCAAGATGGTTTTGCTTCAAGTTCTCAGCATTTTTTTCCCAGCTTGCTGTGATCTGCAAACCTTTATCAAAAGAGAGGCAGGACAGGCTATTTTTCATGGTATTTTAGCTAATTGAGGAAGTTTTGGGAAAATAAAGTACTAAAACTTACCCATTTTATTCATTCTTTTTTTTTTTTACTTCATTCCTTCTTTGAGGAAAAGGGACCTAAAGCCAGAGCTGCTAAGTAACCTTTTCAAAGAAGTTATTAAGAATTCAGAACAATTCTTACCATTTTCATTTCGATCTTGATGTCTGTATTACTCTTACTGGAGTCATTTTCATTTCCCTGTCTCCTTTCCAAATTTCCTGACACATAACTGACAAGATTTACCTGGAACATAATGCTTGAAGACCTCAGCTGGAAGGGAGCAGAAGGGGCCTGACATTGGGATATGAAATGCGACCTTCACCTGTCACTTTATGATATTAAAGTGTGTCTGTCACCTGTGATCCCATTTCTCTTAGAGGGATGGTAGAAAACATAGTTGAAAAAAGTTATAAACCTGATCTGGTTTTGCTTTATGATGCTCTCAATTTTTGTTATTTTTCTTGTATCCTAATTTTTTGGTTTTTGGGGGCTTCTAAATATTTTCAGTTTACTTTAGCTTCTATAACTAGTATTTCTTCCTATCATGGCATATTTATTTTGTTAAATAAATAAAGGTGCAGAAGTGGGTCATGTCTATTGGGAATACATGGTTTCTTCTTGTCCTTTTGAAAACTTAAAAGAAATTTCAGTACCTAAAGGGGGCCTACAGGAAGGCTGGAGAGAGAAGAAATTATTTCCTGTAAGAGTGGTGAGGCCCTGGCAGAGATTGCCCAGAGAAGCTGTGGCTGCCCTTGGATCCCTGGAAGTGCCCTAGACCAGGCTGGACAGGGATTGGAGCCACCTGGGCTGGTGGAAAGTGTCTCTGCCCATGGCAGGGAGTGGAACTGGATCATCCTTAAGATTCCTTCCAACCCAAATTCTGGAATTCTGTGATTTTCAGTGAGTTCTTTTAAAATGCTTTTCTGTGGATGGAGAGAGAGTGGAACTCAGTATCTGATTTTCCTCGTTCTTGGACAGGTATGAGTTTATTTGCCCATAAACATTATCTGCTTTGTTGACCTCACAAAAGGGGCTTTTGTAGCTAAAGTGGCTTTGAGGTCACTGATGAAACAGAGGAGGAGGATGCAGGACAGCCCCCAAGGAAATCTTTACATCTGTTGGAAGGATTCATCTTCCAGTTAATGGTTTCCTTTTTGAGTTCCTAACTAGCCCTTGTAACTTCCAGGGAACTCCTAGCAGGGAAGTCTAAGGAAATATTGGAAAGTTTGCTGCAGTGAAGGGATTGAACATTTAACAAGATTATCAGTTTTCCTCCAAGAGCAGAATCAGGCATTGGAACAGGTTCAATCTCCATCTGTAGAGCTTTTCAAGACCTTCCTAGATAAAGCTTTCAGCTCTGTTTTGGCCTCCCAGCTGACCCTGCTTGGAGCAGATGATTGGGCTTGGTGACCTCTGAAGTCCCTTCCAGACTGAGTTATTTTATGATTCTATGATATTTAAGAGTGTTTGGGCACAGTGACAGCCCATCTGACATCCTGAGCTCCTGTCCATTTCCAGCTGACAGAAGTTTGTATTCCTGGCATTTTGCAGCGTGGGATGGAACTGATACTCCTGCCAGGTAGTGGAGAAACAGAAAAACAGAATATTAGTTAAAAATAGATAATGATTTCTTGTAGAAGGATAGGGTGAAGGGATGCATAACTCCCAATCAACCCTGTATGCCTGTGGAAATCTCTTTTTTAACTTTTTAAGCTAAAAGTTTGGAAATTTTTGCTGCTTAATGTAATGGAGAAGGGCCACAGTGTCAGTATCTTGATTTTTTTTCTGGAATTAGGAAAATTTAAAATGGTCTTTATTACACTGGCTGTTAACTGTATTTTAGAACTTACTGAAGTAAATTCAGTAAGAAAGAAATGTGCATTGGTTCTTTCTGAGGGCCCTAAATTCTGCAAGCAAAGTGTATGTGAGGATAACATACATAAGATTAAGAAAAAAAAATCAATAAAATATCCTCTTTCTGTGGTTTTCACTGGAAAATCATGTTTTATTTCACCAAATTAAGTTACATTCTCTTTTTCCATATTATGACTGTATGTGTTTTATCAGAGAGATTTCAATTGCTGAAGCCAACCAGGAATTTCCAGGCAGAACTAGATGTGGTATCTTGTTATTGTATTCTCTGCTCCTCAAAAATTTATTTGAATCTTTTTGTAGGATACCAATAATTAAAATGTACTGTTGAAAAATTGGGAATTAATATTTATAATATGTTAACTCAAAGTGAGCATGAACAGAATTTATATTGGAGCTTATATTGGAGCTTAATGGTCTTTCATTCACCTCCACTTGTATTCATCACCTAGCTGGGATTTATTTTTCTATTTTAAATCATTTACAGAGGAAAAGAACAAAAATGGTGGAAATATGCAATAATAAATCATTTTGAAAGCGCTTATTAGGCTTTTAAAGAATTTTTAAATTAGTTCTTGTTTTTTAGATTTTTGGGGCTTTTAAAATGTAAGTTACATTTCTTCTGTAACTTCTATTCAGAATAATTTTTGTTTTGCATGTTAAGAAATAAAATAATACGTGTAAATATGAGGCTCAAGCACACTTCACTATGTCAATTTGTAATTATTCTAAGTTATCAATATATCTGTGTTCCTGCCCAAATACAGGATTGCAGTTTGCAAATAAATTAGCTAAATTTGAAGCTTGAAGGCTCCAAGCCAAGAAAGTAACATGTTATTAACTTCTGTTACCTGTGTCATTATAACTTCAGGATGCTTGCAGATAAATCCTTTGCCAGTTCTCATTTCCAACAGCAAGGTTGATTTATGCATATTCTGCCTGAAATGATGTTCTGCAAATCTTTCATGAAGTAAAAGACTAATGAGGGGCCTCTTTAGTTTAGGGAATAAATGGAGACTCCCAGTGAATGTTGCAGATTTCTCAGTGCCTGTATTTGTTGAGCAAATATGTAAAACAGTGATTTGAATTTGTGGTTGTGCTAATTTATGAGTCAAGGACTCACCTTCAAGTCTCTGTTGCTTGTTTTTCTTGAATGTTCTTGGAATTCTGGCACAGCATCAGCATTTGTGAGCTGTGTTTTCAGTTAATCAAATTAAAACACATTTTGTGTCACATAAACTGTGTACACTTTACCTATTCATTTTTGTGATATAAGCCTTTAAAAAAAAGAAATGTTTTTTAACAGAATTCCAGTTTAAAATGAGTGGCTTTTAAAGAACCCAATCTAGTCTGGATATTTGTCTGGGATACTTAGGTAGCATTGGTAAGAGTGTCATTTTGGTGAAGAAAGCAATTCACATTTGAGTATTTTAAATATTTTGCTGAAGCTAATTTAATGATATTTTACTATTCAATCATGCATATCATTAAACTGTCACCATTTTTATTTTCATATAGAAAACCCCAGTGATGTATTTTATACTGTGGTGTTGGCATTTATAGACTTCTTTATTAATGGTATGCATTTAATTAATATAGGAGATACTCTTATCAATTAATAATTTAAATATTAGTATTGTAAAGGTTTATTTAGGAGCCAAAAATATTGAAACCTTCTTTAGCAGTTGATCCTCTGTTGGAGATTCTGAGAGGTCTCATGCTCCATGCAAGGGTGAGAAGAATTTTGAATTTTAAACATTTTAAAATACATGCAGAGATGTATAATGGAAATGATCCAGTTGTGCTGCTTTTGTCCTGTGTGACAAGCCACTCTGATAAGATTGAACTGGAACCATGTTTGTAGAACATTTGCTTTTCAAATTATGGTGAGGAGTAAGAACTTTCTGTGTTCATAACTTCTGTTTTCATCCCCAAAGGCATTTTTTGCCACTCCAGACCCTAAGCAGAGGCTCCTATTCTTCATTGTTCCACTCACTTTTCTTTTTTGAGAGGGTGAGATGTGGCTGATCAGTAGAATTGGAATTTAACAGTAGAATTGGAATTTAACAGCTCCTTCTGCCTCTCACCACTGAAATGTGAGGCCAGGAGGAGGAAAAGTCAGAGAGGATCTGAATCCCAGCCTCCCTGTATGCAGTTCATCTGCTAACCAGGAACCCAACTATTTTAGTGGGTTTGAAAGTACCTTTCACTGGTGTGAGACTAATTTAATCCAGTAAAATTTCTGTGTCTGTTTGGGGATAGTTTCCAGCACAATCTGCTTATTTGTTAAAATATTTTAGTCTTCTGTTTTTTCTGTATGTGTTGAGTTCTTAATTGTTATTTAAAAAACTGAGTGTTCCACAGAGTTTTAAATACTCATAAAGATAAAATTCTTATTAAGCTCTAGATTCTGGAAGAACATTTTAAATCCATATTCAGTGTGGTAAGAGAAATCTCCAATTCTTTGTTTGCTTCTTTTTTTTTCCTTGGGCTTTGAGGAAAATTAAGTTTTCTTGAGTGGATCTCAGTGTCTCATGCTTCTCACTCTGTATTAAGACACTAATTGTTATCCAGTCTTGTGAGCACTTCAGGTGAGTGTTGAAGGCATCATGATGATGTTATTCAATAGATAAATTGAAGTGATGGGAAGTCAGGGGAATTGTTCCTTTGTTCCCTGCCTTCACCGAGGGGAGGGGTGGGTGACATTCAGGACATGACTGATCTCTTGCTCACAGTCTTGTCTTTATGTCACACAAATTTGGAAATATCTGCCTGCCCATTATAAATTTAGTGGGACATTTAGATTCTGCCTGTCTTTAATGAGCCACTAACTCAATTTTTTTAATGTGTAACTAATTTCTCCTTTAAAAATTAGAGATGAGTGCAGAGATTAAAATAAATACAAGCACTGAGGGTTTTTTTTTCCTTCAGGGCTCTAGCATGGAAATGTAATCACCCAGGAAGAGATCTGGGTTCTCAGAAATGAGGTCACCTTGGCAACAAAATCTTCTGTTATTGTCTGAAAGTAGCTAATCAGTGATTTGGCAGAGCAAGAGAATAATGATAAAAGAGATCTCTGAGCCATTTCCTGTCTTTCTGGTCCTCTTCTGCTGTACAAGGTGATGGTGAGGTACTTGTACCAGAAGCTGCAGGAGGCTCCTGCTGTTCCTCAGTTCTCCAAAGGGAATTAGAGAACCCAAGAGGGATAGGATGTTGTTGTGGTTTATACCCCCCCAAAGTTTATAACACCCCACTCCTCCCCAGTGGGATGAGGGACAGAATAGGAAAAAAATGAAAAATCATGGGTTAAGGTAAAGTCAGTTTAACAGGACAAAAATGGAAGGGATAATAATAATGATAATAAGGATAATGATGATGAAGAATATACAAAAGCAGTGATGCACAGTGGGGTATTGCACCAGCCCTGATCAATGCCCAGCCAGGCCCTGAGCAGCAATCACAGTGCCCTGGTTGACTTCCCCTGGTTTTCCTGCTCAGTGATGCCCTGGAGTCTGGAATTTCCCTTTGGACTCCTGGGGTCAGCCTGTCCTGGCTGGGTCCCCTCTTGTCCCCTTCTTGTGCCCCCAGCCAGCTCTGGCAGGGCAGTGTGAGGAGCTGGAGCATCTGTGACTCAGTGCAAACACTGCTCAGTAAAAACTAAAACATCAGTTTGTTACCAACATCATACTCATCCCAATATCTTTGACCACTTTCCCTGACCAGCCAGGCAGCAATGGCTTAAAGTCTCTTCAATTTAAAGCCTTTCAGTTTGTTTCATTTTTGTGTTTTTCCCCTCCTTCCATCAATTTAATTATGCTTTTAAGGTGTCTGGAGCACAAGTCTGATAAGGAGCAGCTGAGGGGCTCAGCCTGGAGAAAAAGAGGCTCAGGTGGGACCTTGCTGCTCTCTACATCTCCCTGACAGGAGGGTGGATAGATTTATGTTGAATTTATTTATTTTTTCATGTACCTATGAAAAATGACCTGTGTGTTGTTGACCATCTTAGCCTGCAATTCTTTATTACAGTTGAGCTTGTAGATGAAATCTTGGCCTTCTGCAGTCATTAACAGGAAGATTTGGAGTTCACTGCCATAGAGTGGAACTGTGGAAAAGGCAAACACAAGCTGTAATTTGGGTGCTGTTCTCTGCTGATAAGGATTTCCCACTGCTAGGCAAAGATAAAAGAAATGAATAATCAAACATTTGCATGTTTGTGTGAAAAACAAATTAAATAGAAGTCCTGTTTCTTCACACTTCTTTTTTTCTGTCAGTGTAACCAGCAGCACTTTGTGAAAAATTAGGCTGATATTATAGATGGAAAGAGCAACTCTAAGCATAAAGTGGGCAGGGAATTCAGTGCCTATTTTCCTTGTTTTTCCCAATTCCTCACTGCCTTAATCTTTTTCTGTCTTCAAAACATTGTATAGATATTTTTAGGCTATTTTCTGAACTTTTTAGATTCCTTAAGTTTTAACTTGTCAGTAGATACTGCAGCTGATATGTCTTGTTTAGGAGACAACAACAGAAAGATTCTGAGGGGTTTTTTTGTTATTTACTGGTATCAAAAATTATTTATTTTATTTTATCCTGATTTGCATGTATTTTTCAAGGGGAACACTTTACAAAAATACCATAAACCCAAGTAAACATGTAAACAGCACATTTTGGAGAACAAGACAGAAAATATTAGTTTCACTGTATTTATTTTTAAAAGTGTGATGGGCCATGTAGACTGCATGTATTTAGTGACAGTGTTTACTGAATGCTGCAAATCAATAAACAGCAGCATCATGGCTTTAAATGCCAATATTCAGACAGGCAGAGATCAATGGTATTAAGATATACACAAGTTAATGCTTCCACAGTTATTAAATAACAAAATAAAAATCCATGTCTGGAAAAGCACTGCTTAAACAGCAAAGGAGTGGAGATTAGAGAGGATTTGGGGGAAAAAAAAGAGAGGGTATCAGGTGAAAAGGCAAATTCAAAGCTTTGTGCAGCATTGGAGAAAGCCATTGCTCCACATCACAACAATAATTCAACACTTAAACTCTTATTTTTATTCTTTTTCTTTTTTAGTTGGAGACACAAACTGCCGTATTTTTCATGAAGAACACCTGTGGTTTAATTTTAATTCTTTAATTAAAAATGCTTGTTGTATTCTTTATCTTTTAAATGTGTGAAAAGTTGGACAGAATTGCTGCCTTTTCAATCTTAAACTGTTGAATTCAAGAACAAGGGAAAGTTGTTCTTATCAACTTCAGCAGAAAAATTGACCTGGACACTAAGCTTCTAAATCTCCATTATTGGTAACCAGGAAAGTTAGGTCTAATTTTCAAATGCTGGGGGGGTTTATATTTGAGAAACATTGCTTTCTTGTGCCATAAACATTTGATTTTTTTTTTTTTTCAAAAAGAGAGTTTTGAATTCAGCTTGACTGTCCCAAAAGTTGTTTTGTATTTTCTTGTGTTTTAATTCCTGCTGTATTCTGAAAAAACAAATGACTTTGTGAATTTTAATAACAAAGCTGTGGTGTGGTTCTGCTGCAGCAGGATCCTGCACAAGGGGGGAGTTTTCCTCTGCAGCTCCAGGGCTGCTGGAGATGGGCCTGCTCTCCCTCTGGGAATGCAGGGCAGGAGAAAGCTGCTCCTCTGGGAATGCAGTGGGCAAAGGCTGCTGTGCTGTTCCAACCCTCAGATTGTATCCAGGTAGGAATGCTTGGCTCCTCCCCTGGGCAGAGCATCTCCCCATGGGATGGTGGAATTTGATCAGCCCTGCAGGGACACTCACTGGCCATGGACAGAAGAAAATTAATGGCCCATGAACAGCAGAGATCTCCTGGAGGGAGGATTGTTTGTAGAAGAGATAAAGAAAAAACTGCTCCATGAACAGGAGATAACTGCCCCACCTCTGACAGATGGAAATGGGATACACACCCCCAGCCACATCTTGCATTTCCAGCCCAAGACACATCATTAGATGTCATCCATCCTAAACCAGTCTGGGATTCCCCGATTCCCAGTACACACAACCCTGTTATCCTGGTGGATGTGCAGCTCATTGCAACGTCCTGAGCAGCAGTGCCCACATTGCACTGACAATGTGCATTTCTTACAGGCATTCAAATACATGCCCCTGTGATCCCCAGTGACAGACCTGTATTACTGCTGGATATTTTCTTAAATTTCACATTTGCTGTGGGCTGTCTTGTTTCTTTTGTCTTACAAATAACTTGAGTTCCATCTTTTTGACAGTGAGTATATGAGCATAAACTGGAAACTAAAGATTGTTTTTGCAAGGAAATCTAAAATTTCTACATTTTTTGCAGAATTTCTTAAAAATACAAAGTAGTTTTCCTTCACATTGGAATGATTGTCTCTTGGAGGTGGAAGGAAAACAAGCCTGTCTCTATTTTATTGTCTAAAAAGAAACTACTAAGAAACATTTTTTTAAAATATTAACTACTCCCTTTTTCAAAATGGCAATAATGGATCAAATGGCTCATTGCAGAGTGTTAGAAAAAACTGAAATAATATTTTATTGCACTTGTATTTCTGACCTATTCTCCAGTGAAAAATCAGTTCGTCTCTGAAAAAAAGACCTATTTTTAAAGTATTGTTAGTCAAACAAAATTGCTTTTATAGCAGACATTCCTTCAGTTTGATTTTTTTGTTCCCACAGCATTATCTTGCACAATTTATTTATTGAAAATTGTTCTGAAAGCAGTATTAGATTGCTTTACATCTCTTGTTCTGTCCTGCCAAGCTGTAGGACCTAATAAATTTTTGTACATAAAGATGGAAACTCTGACTCACTGAATCCTCAAGTCAAAATCACTTGAAGGATTGAATGCGGGTAGTTGGAATTTTTTTTCCTGCTGATATTCAGATTAATATGATGAAAACAAAGGAAACATCTCTTGGATGTCTCACATTGCTTGTTTAATATTAAGGGACTTTTTTTTTGTAGATATGAAAGAATGAACGTTTTAGGGACCCTTTGCTTACAAGGTAATATTGCTTACTTAAAAATAGACAAACAGACATGATTCCGAACAGATCTCCTGAACCCATGGTATTCCCATGCTGATCTATGAAGTTATGGAAGGAAAATTCATGAAATGAAGTGAACAAAGCAAGGGGTTCCAGAATGTTCATTGATTTCTTACAAAATTAAATAAAAAAAAAAGCTACCCAGGAAAAAAATGCCAAGCAAACACAAAAGTAGTGGTTATTACATTTATTTTATTCCATAGTTTAATGCTTAGAAAAGAAAGGAGTGCTGTCAGCTTAGATATATGGGATCAAAGTGAACCATGAATGTAGAATGTCTGTAGAAATAGAAAACAGAATTAGTAGGTGCTGGACATTATCCTTCCATCCCTGAGCTGTTTCAATAGCTGTCTGCAAGGGAAGTGTTGTTCACTGAGGATACTGGTTCTGCATTGAAACTTCTATCCAGGCTTCACTCCTTGCAATGTAATTCCACTCACTCTTTCCAGGTAGTCATTAAAGGGTATTTATACCTGCTCTTTTGTGAGTAGATGTTGGATGGAGCCTCCAAGAATTTATTACGGTTTTTTTAATCTTTTCCAGTGGTATCAAAGCAATAATTTTGTTCTGTGAGGCCCTGTTAATGAGACACTAATGCACCGAGCTGATTAAAGAGGCAACAATTAGATCCAAGCACTTGTGTGTTAATGAGGAAGCTGCTTCTCTGAGCTAGACAATATAGTGGGCCTGTAATAGTTAACTAATACCTTCAGCTAATGATAAATTCTTAATTAAATATGATTGTGCCTATAGTGGCAGAAAGAGCTCTTACATGCTTTTGTCTGATTACATCACTTGCTACAGTAGGTTCATTAGAAACATGAAGCAGCGAAGAAAGGCCAAGGGAGATGAATAATTTTTAATGAATGTTGAATTTTACTGAAACCTGAGTAAGGAGGAATAATACTTACAAAAAATGTTATTCTTCCTTTGTGGACTACTAAAATATATACATTCCTGGGGTTTTGTTTTGGTGGTTTTGCATTGATTGACTAAACTTAGCAAAATAGATAACCAGAGCTTAAGCTCATCTAATATTTTTTTAAATTTCCTTCAGGATTTTTTCAGTGCAAGGATAAACACTGATGTGAGCACTTCTGTGACAGTCATGTCATGAGAGAACAAAAGATTGCTTCTAAATCTATCAGTCTACTCTGAATTGTGTCTCTAGGCAAATGTAAGAGCAGAGGGAGAACACAGGGCTGTGAAACCAGGTCAGATCCTGGCTTTGCAAACCAAGAACTCCAGAAAATTCAGTGCTGGTGGTTTCTTTTAATGCATTGGAAAGAAGTCTACCATGAATGCCCAAGTGGATCTCAATAGCATAAAAGTGGGGGATATCTCCTGAAAGCCACTTTTCAACAACTTTGCACTCTGGATGGGATTATCAGTGTTCTCATTTCCAAAGATCTCATTTTGGATCTCAGTGTTTCTCACATCAACTCAGAAAAAAAATCCCCACAACATCAGTGGCTGACTAGCCTGAGTTGAATTTATTCTTCATTCTTCATTTCTGTCACAGAATTGTTGAGATTGGAAGGGCATTTGGACATCTTGTAGTTCAAGCCCTCTGCTCATAGCAGGACCAACTGGTCCAGGTTTTTCTGGTCTGTGTCTGATAAATTCTCCAGTATCTCTCCAAATGTTTCTTTCTAAATGCATTTCTCTGTAAACTTTCTACTGCAAGCTAGGTAGAAATTATTATTTCTTTGTGAGACTGGGTTAACCCTGGTGTGTTATATGTGGTCTTTTACTGCCATTCTGCTTTACTCAGTCTTTTATAGAGTTGTCCATTGTCATTTTTGTTTAGATAATAATTTATTAGTAATTTCCTCGTTTCTCAGTAACACAGCCATGCCTACATCTGAGGGAAGGGACTGTGTTTTTAAAAACATAAGATTAACAATTTAATAATTCTTAAAATATTTATTGTAAATTATCTATTATTTGTATCTATTATCTAAATATTGATCTTTAAAAATATTTATTTTAATAATTCATAAATATTTATTTCATATTGAATTATAGTTCTCGAAACTGTTTCTCTTGCCTCACATTATGCTTTGACTGCTGTTTCTAACTGTTATTTTCCCCATGTAAGATTCCTAAGATTGATAATCTGGTTTTCCAATATTAATCCTGATGGATAGCACCAGAAGTGACAGAGTTCTCTGAGCAGGTTGAAGGAAGCCTGTGGCTTTCTTTGGGAAACTTTTCAAGAGAGGGACTTGGGCTTTAAAAAAAAAAAAAAATTAAAAAAAAATTGCCTTGTTGATCTTGGGTACTGTCAAAGGTTAAATCAACACTACTTGTAGTTGAAAATCATCAGCATTGCAATTCTTTTATTTTTTTCCCCAGATTATTATGTTTTTATTCCAGGTATATGAAGATGCTACTAAAATTCTAGCATTGTTAAAGGTCATTTAAATGAAATAAATAACCTCCCTTAAATATGCAGCTAGAAACCTTTCTAGTAAAAGAACTGCCACATTGATCAAAGTTTATATTCCTAAGAATACATAATGTTTCCTCTGGTAACTCAGGAATTTCTCCCCCAGCACTAACATCTGTCTTCAGCCAAGCTTATATATAGAATTTTGACTCTCAATAGATGGAAAATAGTTGAGAATATGTAATTGTAAATTTTTATTTCTATAGTGCATTGAGGAAAAACTTGCTGTTTAACAAGTTGATGGTGTTTTGGAGTTTTAATGTTTATGTACTTGTGTGACTCAATATTGGGAAATTCCAGAAGATATATTTGCATATTTAAGGAGGAAGATTTTCAGTGACTTGATAAATACATCTTCATCTCAAATTAATGGAGTGAAAAATGTGTAAATAAATTACATCCAGAAATATTCTGATTTTTTTAATGGCTGTATGGGCCTGTGTTGCTCTCTTTTTTTTATATGCTTCACTGCTTAATTAGTTTTCCCAGTTGTTCCAGGATAAAATGCTCTAGTGTTAGACAGTGGGATATGTGGAGTTTTAGAGGGATTTCTACATTTCTGCACTGGCATCTTCTGTGTTTGCACACTGAGCCAGGCTGAGGCCTTCCTGAGAGCACTTCTGAGGTCAAAAAAATGAAATTACTTGAGCTGGTCAAGCCAAGAATCTCAAAGAAGCTGTAAGACTCATGACTTAAATTAAGGATAAAAAGGAAAAATAACAAATAGATTCAAAAGTTTTTGTGGTGAAGTGGCATTGCCAGGATAAAACAAATGGAAGACTCTTTCTCCAAAGACTCCAAAGTCTTAGTTCTCTAAGACTCTTTCTCCAATTTTATGTGGTTTAGAAGTTAAAACACCTCCAACAGATAAATGTTATTGATTTGTGCATCAGATACGCCAATTATCTTAATGTGCAAGACTTTTTGACTACTTTATGCTCAAACTACTACAAGTTTTTATGTTGATCACTAGGTATATCTCACAACCAGAAGTTCTGTTTTCCAGATGAGAAAGGTTTAAAAAAAGCTTATTTTTTCCCCCTCATAAAAATCCCTGGTGCCTTTTATTAAAAATTGGCTTGCAGTCACAGAACTCTGTTCTTTGTGTCCTTTCTCTGGCTGTCAGCTTTCTGTCCTCCTGAAGGTTGCAATGCCAGAGTTATTACAGGCAAATACATCAAATGGCTTGTCAAATCATGCTGATTCCCTTTCTAATCTCAGAGTGAGCTTTCACCTCTTCAGAGGCCCAGGAAGATTGTGAAATTAAATTCAGTAGTTAAAGGAAAATTCCTGAAAATGCAGAAAAGAGTCTGTGCTCCACAGCCTGTTTGTGCTGCAGGATTTACCATTATCCCAAGGGGATGGAGTGAAATTATGGAATCACAAACTGGTTTGGGTTGGAAGGGACCTTAAAGAACATCCCATTCCTCCCCCTGCTGTGGGTACAAAAAATTTGCCCTGTGCATCTTGGCTACTGTCAAAGGTTTAATCAGTGCTAGTTATAGTTGAAAATCATTGGCATTGTAATTCTTTTATTTTATGCCTTCCAGTGTCCCAGGTTGCTGCGAGCCACTGGCCTTGGACACTTCCAGGGATCCAGGGGCAGCCAGAGCTTCCCTAGGCACCCACAGGGAAGGGCCTCCCCACCCTCACAGGGAAGAATTCCTTCCCAATATCCCACCTAATTCTGCCCTCTGGCAGTGGGAATCCCCCCTGGCCTGTCCCTCCATCCCTTGGAAATTGTCTCTCTCCATCTTTCTTTCAGGCTCCCTTCAGGTACTGGGAGGCACCGACTGGGTCACCCCAAAGCCTTCTCCAGGCTGAACCAAATACTAAGTGGTACCAAATAAGAAGATGTACATTTTTATACTTTTATTTTAATACAATTACTTTCTAAGAGTAGAATATAAAAGCTCTATTAAAAATTCACAAATCACAACTTCTGTCTTTAGTATTTTTGATATTTGAAAGAAAAATAAAATCTAAAAGTATGTAAATCTCAGGCATTCACTAAATAATTTTCTTTTCTGAATAAATTCAGACTAGAGAAGGTACTGACCTGCTAATTATAAAATCTGATGCTTCCTTCATTTTTCTGGTCCTGTACTTTTCTTCTTTTTCTTGCATTCAATTTAAATGAGTCCTGCCATCTAATTACATCTAAAAGGATTTGACTTTAATTACTTTCCACTGTAGGTGTGAAAATAAGCAAGCAGTTACCAGAGCCATTACACCAAATGGTGCAACATTAAATTTCTGACCCTACAACTACCAGACAGAGCTGTTCAGTTTCAACAGCATCTTAGTGTAGTTGAGTCTAATTATTGCCTTCTGTGAATGCTGTCTTTTGAACTTTGTGCCCTGGAATTGTCTCGTTCACAACTAAGAAATAACAAGTGCCTTCATCAAAGTGCAGTGAATTCTCTGGCATTTTAAAATAACTGCCAGCACCACCTGGGGAATAGAAAATAATTGCCATTCAAATATAGAGTTTTTTGGGTTTTCCTTCATTTTTTTCTTGTCTCCTTTGCAGCCAGGTTCCTAAACCATAAGTAGTGAGAAACATTTGGGAGGAAATCAATTCAGTTTAATTAGGTCCTTGTTGCAGGTAATGTCTCCCTGAAGTTTTCTTCACCTGGAGAACTTTTTTAAAACAGCAGCTGTGGTTCTGTTATTCGAGAAAGGTGAGTTCTCAAATCAGAGCAGACTGGATCTGTTATATTCCCCATCTTGCACTGGGCATGGGGAGAAATCAGAGCTCTCAGCCACAGCTCTTCCAAGGACACGTGTGTGGATTGCAACCACAGGGCCAAGATAACTGAAAATAAGTTGTTTTTCCATTTTCTGAAGGACAGGATTGGACAAAACCAATACTCATTTATTTAGATATATTTGTTGGTTGTTTCTGAACTAAGTTTGTCTGAATAATGTGTAAATAAGTAGAGACAAACGTACACATAAATATTTCTCTCTTCATTTCCTGTATGAGAGATTATAATCTTTGTTCAAAACACGGAGTGGAATTTCATACCTATTTTTTTAGGCTAGAACACCTCAAAATGTGTCCTAAATGCACATTCTGCTGTTGATATCTTCAAAGCAGTGAAGAATTTCTAATGTGTACAAACCCTGTTTTTCACTTAATTCTTCCTAATTATTTGTAAAAGATTTTTCCCTGTTCAATGGGAAATGGTAATTTTTGTCTTTATCTGTTTGCTGTAAGAGTAGTATAGGTGTATTTTCTCTTTAATCTTCATTACACCTCCTCTGCTTTAATGTAGGCTTCACCTATATTTTAGTATGATTACAGATTTGTTTAGTGCTCCTATAAATAACTGGTAGCAATCTCCAGTGATTCAGAAAATTCGTGCTCAATTCCCCATACAAGTTATTTTGATTCAATCTCACTGATATTTATTAATATGAACACATTCTCAAAAGGAAACACAGACATACCAGTAACTTTGTTCTGTAACGTGTCTCTGAGTTATTCTTTGTAATAGTTGGAAAGTTTTATGCACGGCATAAAAATTTGGAAAGACAGTAAATATTATCATTATTCTGCAAATGCTTTCACCACACTGACTTGCAGGCTTGCCTCCTGCATTAATTTCTTAGTGCATGTAGCCTGTCTTCTTATTTAAGGGACAAAGATTGTCTTTGCTTGATGAAATTTTCCCCAAAAAGAGCATTTTTCCAACCTTTAAGCTCAGCACATATAGAAGGCAAATGATTATGCCTGTGCTGGGTAGTCAGAAGTACCTAGTTTAATTGCATTAATTTTTAATATTATTATTCCACTCTTTACAATTTGAGTGCTTCTAATTTTCTGTGTTTGCCATATAGTCAGTGAGAGACCCTGTAGCTATTGCAGTTGTTCAGTTTTGGCAAAGTCAGGGGAGGAAATGGCAACTTTATCAAAATGCTTCTTCTTGCCTTTCCAGAGATTGCGTTGCATCCTTGTTTTGGTGTGCCACAGAAATTACCCATTCCACAAGGCAATCTGTGCTGAGTGACATAGACTCTCTCTCTGCTCTGTATTTTTCTCTATTTTAATATTTCTCTATTTTAATACAGTGTGGCATTCACATTCTCTGAACATGATTCCTTCACCCAGGGTTTTTCTCCTGGGAAGCTGAAAGGCAGTGAGAGAGGCCTCAGAGAAAAGGAAAACAATTCTTATCTCATTTGCTTCTTCTGTGTTGTGCTCATGTGGAATGTGTTTGGAGATTGTTCACCCACAGGTGATTGTTCCATTGCATTCTGCTGGGAGTTGTTTTCACTCTTTGGCCAATCAGGGCCAAGCTGTGTCAGGGCTCTGGAGAGAGTCAGGAGTTTTCATTATTATCTTTTTAGCCTTCTGTCAGTATCCTTTCTGTATTCTTTAGTATAGTATAGTATGGTATTCTTTAATATAGCATAGTATAATAAAATAATAAATTAGCCTTCTGAGAACATGGAGTCAGATTCATCATTCTTCCCTGCCGTGGGACTCACCATGCATTTACAATATTACAGTTCAACATAGTGTGGGAGAGGCAGTAAAGGGGGAAGGGAATGGGAGGCCCAACCAGTGGTGCAGGAGGGGTAAGGAAAAGCACCAACTTCAGCAGCCTGCAGAGACAGAGCTGAAAAATAATATACATCTTCAAATCTAGTACTGCAAAAAGTGGTGCGAGATGCCTATGTATTTCTTGTTCTTTTTAATTGTCTAGAAATTAAAATACAGTGTGAATCTTTAATTGCATCCAGTCTTTGCTTAGTTATTCCACACTGGCTGTGGAGGTTGGAGAATCTAAAGGGACTTCACCATGGAAAGGGCCCTTATGTGTAGATGTGGCACTTGGGGACTTGGCTTAGGGGTGGCCTTGGCTGTATTGGGTTACCTCAATGATCCTGAAGGGTTTTTCCAAACGAAATGATTTTATGATTTTATGTAAATCCTCTTTTTGTGTGTAGCAAGGGCAAGCAAGAGGTGGGCCAGAATGTGAACCTCACTTTTACTGTCTCTGCACAGCCCCAAGAAATCTGGTTGTGGGTCTCTGCTGGGAGTTTGGGGTTTCTTTTTGCTTTTTTTCACCTATATAAACTTTCTTCTCCTGGAAAAAAACAGAAAGATGGCCATGAAGTAGCTCTGAGGCTTTGTGCCATCACTGATTCCTCTTGCCAAAGGGAAAATTTGAAGACAATTTGTGCTGGATGTGTTTAAGCTATAGCCCAGCTCACCTTTATTTTTGATAAAGGCTAATAAGAAAAAAATGGCATTCTTTGATACACTGATATCTTGTTAATATTGAATAACAAAATCAGAACTGGATGATCCTTTTCAGTTTGATGAAAAAACAAACACTTGAACTTTATTGTCCTAGTTTTATACAAATAAAAGATGAGATTGATGGAGAAATGAGATGAGAATATAAAGTAAAGAATCTCAGTAATAGTTTAGATCCTCTATGTGTTCTCCAAGCCATCAATTATGGGTAAAATATTTTGGACAAAGAAAGCAGGGAATTTTCTAGTGTGTGAAAAAGATGCATGAGGAGCTGATAGTTCAAATTTGGATGAGGAAAAAGCCAACAGTTTTATTTTAATAGATATAAATATACTCTAAAACTGTTAATTTTCATTTTCTCTTGACCCTGTTAGGTTTCAAGCTACTCTTAGGTAAAAATAGAGTTTAAGCTAAGTGTTCAACAGGGTACTGCTCTGGAAAATCAAATGGTGATACAGACCATATTGGTATAATAATTAAATTATTTACTTTTTACCCAATATGGCCATTCCACCTCTATTGTCTAAGATTGTTTCCACATTAATGTTTTATCTATTTGACTTTTACAGAAAATTAGCAAGGAAATCTATATTTAAGATTTTAGAATATCTGTACATTTTAATAAGGATTAAATATAACATTCTACTAAACACTGTAGAGAAAAGGCCAACTGAAATCACTAATTGCCAGCCACTTTTTATAGAATGGCAGAATTATTTTTTCTTCACAATAATCATCTGCAGTTTGGAACATGTTTGACTACCAGTTGTTAAATGAGCTTGTATCATTTAAGAGTAGAAGAACATTTGAGAAAGTAATTGGAGTATATTTATTTTAAATAGGCAGATTAAGCTGTTAAAAATATCATCAAGACTAATTTCTAATTGAAAACCTTCACATGGTTTCCTAAAATAGCTGTTTAAACCTGCGTATAGTTTTGCATTATCAATTTCTTTCTGAATTATACGGGCTTCTCTAAATGTTTTCTTGTATTTAGTTTATCGATGTATATTCCCACCTGATCTTTAGCTTTCTTTTTTGTTGTTGTTGTTGTTGTTGATTTTTTTGTTTGTTTTTTCTTTTTTTTGGTTTGTTTTTACTTTTAAACCTCAGTTAAATGTGAGAGTATGAGAATTTAAAGTTAGGGACAATATCTTGGCAAGTGTCTTGATGTTAATCACATTTTTATTGCACATTTTTTCCCTGTTTGAAAAATTCTATGGGAAATCAGAATAATTGAGTTTGAAAAAGACCTCCAATACCATCAAATCCAACCTTGGTTCAGCTCTTACAATACCCTAAGAAGGACCAAATGGATACTTCTCACTCTCAGAGTTTCCTCTTAGTAGTTTGCTGACCTTTCTGGGTGAAATGATCCATCATCATTATCTTCCTATCCCTCCCCATCACTGCTGCCCCACCAATGGCATTAGGAGGCGTCAGGTGGGAATTGCAGCCCTTAGAGCTGCTGGGTGACCTGGGCTGAGCTCTGCTCTGGCTGCTCATAGGTATTTTCCCTTCTCTCACTCCCAGCTGTTTCTCCTTTCTCAGGAAAATGGCTTTCTGTGTCCTTCAGCTTCTTTGGGGAATGGTCCCAGCAGCTGCACCACACTGCTGGAGTGTGTGTTCCCGGCCCTTAAAGATCTCTGTGCTGTTTGTCTCTTTGGAATTTGGTACAATGATGTGTTGGCAGGCGAGGAACAGAGTCACAGTGTGGTGGAAAAGAGGGTTTTAAAATTAACCTTTAAATAAATGAGCAGAGAAGGGATGGAGTTGTGTAAGTGAAAGAATGAGCAGCAAGGGAATGGAGAGAAATGAGTATCACAAACCTCTGAGTATGCAAATGGGTGAGGGGATCTGTGTTACAGGGGATCTTGGGTGAAAAAAAGGAGATTTTCGAGACTAAAGAGTCTTAGAGAAGTTAATAAACAGTGGAAACAATACCTGTGTGGAAATTTCAAGGAAAGGAAATTTCAAGGAAATTTCAAGGAAAGGAAAGGAAATTTCAAGGAAATTTCAAGGAAAGGAAAGGAAATTTCAAGGAAATTTCAAGGGAAGGAAAGGAAAGGAAGAAAAATAATTTTCTTCTTCTGAAGAAAAACATCTTCTGAAGGGATGTGCTTTATTTTGGGAATGAGCAGCTTCTGGAAGAAAACAGTTTTGTTTAGTGAAAATTTATTCTGTCATGCATTTCTAGAGGAAAAAGGCTCCATCCAAACTTTTTATTGTACCTTGTAACAGTGAAGATTTCCAAATAGTGAGAGAAGGGTGTGGCTCCTTCTGAAAACTCACATCAGAGGGCCAGGAGGCCTTCAGCTTTCAAAATTAAGCTGACTCTGTAAATTGCAATAACCTTCACAGACAATTAAAATGAAGAAAAGCCCCACCACACGTGAGAAGAAAAGATAATGTACTTTAGTGAGGAAGAACAATACATGAAATCATATATTATGTTCTGAAATAGAATACAGTATATCCTTAGTTTTTTTTTTCCCATATAAAAATCTGTATTGTCACTTGGCTGATGATTTAATGAGGGAAAACATGAATTAATCACAAAAGATTCTATCAAGATGGATTACTCAAATTATAGGAACTCTGTTTTGAACACAAAATAGGTGGTTAGATAGGCAATAACAGGTCAATGTGCTTATTTTCTGGAGACAAGTCAAGTAATACATCATATTAACTTCTAAACTCCTTGGCACACACATTCCAGATTTCTTATTAATAGGAGATCTTCATGTCAAAAGGTTAATTGTGTAAGCACTTGCAGACAGGGAATGGAAATCAGTTGTAAGTAATGTCCACTTTTCCAACATTTATTGCTTTCTTATAAAGAGCTGCTTTAAACATCTCATCAGAACTCCAGGATCGGAGAACTTCCATTTTGGTGCTCTTTTTTATAAACTCCCTGTGGTTTAAAGTATAATTTAAGGGTTAATCAGTGTTCTCCATTGTCTGTGGAGACCCAAATATCTGAAAGAATGACAGAATGACGTTAAATTTGTGGGAATCTTGAAATCTCGAAAAACTCACACCCAAACCTATTGCTCAATCTGATTTGTAAGAGTAAAGCTTTGGAGCATTTCACATTGCCCAAGGTGGTGATGGATCCTTTATGGATTAAAAGTAAAGAGGAAAAAATATCCCTGAAGATACTTGAACCTTTCGAGTTGTGTATTCTGCATTGGAATGAAAAAGCCATTTTTTGATAGAATTTCCAGCCTATCTGAATTTTTGCAGGATGGTTTAGATTCTTTTTACATACAATATCTACATGACTAAGTTAGCAGTGCTTCAGGGAAGTATTTCATCTGACTCATGGAACTGGAATTTCTGGGGTTCACATCCTTGTAGATACTGCAGAGCCTTGTCATATATTTGGTACTTGAACTCCCTGGGAAATATAAATATCTCTTTCCTCTGAAAATAGACCAGATCTCTAAATATCAGTAAACCAGCATTTAGCAGACTTTGAATACTAAAGCAAGAAATGAGAAGTCCTGCAGCAATTTCAGCTGTCTGTAAAAAAAACCAAAGGATTTTAAAATGGATATCTAGAAGAAAAGCCCGAGGCAGAGTTCAATCAGCTTTGGTCTAAACCATTTTAAAATAAAATTATAAAGGAACCACTGCAGTGATTTGGATGTTTGTTTATTCTAAGACTAAGAGCTCGATTGTGTTTAGATTCTAAGTAATATCATATAAATTCCTAAAACTTTTTGGATAATCCAGTTACCTTTCCTAGTTAAACATAACCTTGACACAACCATTTTAGTTAGCATCAGTGTCCTAATTTGGGAAATTGTTTTCTCACAAAAAATAAGTTGGAAAAAACCACCAGGACAATTTATTCACTTTTACCTAATTGACAAATACTTTGGATGTCTCCCAGCTTTCAGAGGAAATACAGTGGCCACAACGGAGTGGCAGTGGGGCAGGAGGAGAGAAAAGCTCAGATTTCCTAAATCCCACAGCTGCAAGTACCAAAACATTGTATTTTGAGTTCCCCAAGTGGAACATTGTCTCTTTAAATGACATTGGCACAGGCACTTCTGAGTATTTTTAAGGGTTGTACTGAACATCTACAGGGTGTTTTGTTACCATGAAAGAGGTGGAAATGTCTGCTATTGATCCATGGGTGCTTCAGGAGAGTGCTTTAAAAATAGAATGAATTCTTCCTTGTTGCATTTTAAAGTATTTCTACAAGAAATGGCCTCTGTTATGTTTTTAGTGTATCTGGCAGGTTTTTGAGATATGGGGATTGCAGCTTAGTTGCAGAATTCTTCCTTCAACAAGTGAACTATTAAAGGAGAACCCTCTGCTTTGAGTAGGGTTGAAAAAATGCAGCTGTTGGATAAGCTCCCCTACTTAATTTTAATTCCAGATGCAAAGATCCATTTATTCTGAACTGTAGAACTGCAACTTTTTGCCTTTATAATATAAAGACTTCAAAATAAAAATGCAGAATACACTTTGGATGTTATCTGGAAAGTATCCAATAACCCTTAGCAGTTCTAGTTAAATAACTTTCATTCTCTATTGGATTATACTTTCTTACTTTCTCTCCCCTCTGTTTTTTAACAGATTGTCTTTAGAGCTGTTGTTCTCAGTTTAAATGTTTATGAAGATGAGCATACAAATAGCTGCTAATTGGTAAATCCTCGTGATTGCATAATGAGTTATTGGCCTGACTCTGGCATTGCTCTCTGAGGGATATGTGGTATTATTTCTTTCCCTTTGCCATCTTCCAAAATTTTGTATAAAAAAAGAAGGAAATACACAAAGCATATTTAATCTTTTCTTTTGCTGTCATTGCCATGGAAACATTAAAAGTAATAGGAATTGTAGGAAAATATAAAGGTAGAGATAAGGAAGGAGGTACAGAGCAGTAAAGAAAAAAGGCAAGTGGCAATCATTTATTTGTGAGGCAATATTCATATATCAATTTATTCAGAAATTGTGTCTTACTTGGAAAAGCTCTACTTTTTAGGCCTGAAATACAGGTTAGTCTGATCAATTTGTGTAAAAATGAGAATATTCTTTCCATTCAGGAGAAAAACCGAGAAACTCACTTCAGTTAATGTCTTTTCTGATGTTTTCATGGTATTGTAACTCTGGTAAAGGTGGATATTTACAGCTGAGTTGCATTACAGTAGGTTGAATGTTTCTGGACTAGCACGTGTTCTATTTGCTCTTATATCTTTTTTTTTGTGTGTCTTGGACTACTGCCCAAACCCTTTGGGAAAAAAAAAAAAAAAGTCCTTCCTGACAAGTGCAGAGAAGTCGCTGAAGTCGGGATCCTTAAATGCGATTTGGTCTGAAGGACTTTGCGAGTGTATTGATGCTCTTTTCTCGGATGCGTGAATCTAATCCGGTTTTATCTGCATGCTCTTGCTATAAATACCCCAATTTCCCTCGCAAGCAGGCGCTCCCCGTTGTTTTTCTCCATCCAGCAGTCGCTGATTCTCGGCGCTGTTTCTGCCGAGCGCTGCCGAGCTCCAGCAGGTGGCAGCCCTGCCGCGCGTTTGGGGCTGCGCAGGGTGCCTAAAGCTCCGCACCGCAAATGGCTTCTGCAGAGCTCTTCTCATCCCTCTCGTGCCTGTGATTTACCACTTGGACAGAATAATGTCCCTAAATCTCCGATCTACGCCTGTCCTATCCTATTGTGATGGCTGCTATCATATTCCACTGTAAAAGATGTGGATCGCTTTTGTCGTTGTTGCTGCGCTCCTCAATCCCATGGTGTGGTTTAACTCAGCAATTCCACTGCATGAAGCTGATAAAGCCAATACTTAGTAAAAAATCCCTCTCCCAGTTGTGTTTTTAATAAATAGATCTTACACAACTCGCTGCCACTATTTTATTTTGAGAAACTGGTACCTTGTTTGCATGGTCCAATGCTGTGTGGGAATGAAGTAGGATGTTGAGAGGATTAGGATGAACATCTCTGTGTCATCGCTCCAGTCCCCTCTTCATGATCTGATACAGCAACAGAACTCCCACTGGATCTATTTTTCCTATTTATTTTGTTTGTTAAGCAAACCTTCAATTTATCCATTCTAAAAAATATTCTGGTGTTTCATAAGCACAGGGCAGAACTTGGTAGTGTAGGAATTCCTTCTGTCAAAGGATAAAAAATAAGTTTAATGATAATGTATTTGTTAGGAGCATGTTTTAAGCATTTAGAAGCCAGGAGTGTGTGGTCTGTGTGACATTCTCTAAGTCTTCTACTTGCTTTGATCCTTTAAATCATGTTTGGGCTCTGGAATGAGAACCTGCTCCTTGAAAGAGCAAGGACATAAAACGGAAGAATCCAGCTTTCTGGATAAAGCACTGCTATGGATGTCATGAAGCTGCTATTTTCTGGACCTACTCATACATATGTTATTGTCACAGCCCTTTAAATAGAGTCGGTGTTGCTAAGCAATATTCAAATCATGTAAAGTTCTTCTGAAAGCAGTGAATACCTGTTAACATTCCTTTGGGCTATACTCGCTGATTTACTACTAGTAAATCATGAGTACTGAACCGAGTTCATGCATTTTAACCTGTTTTCCTTTTCTTTGTTGTTTTGTTTTTACTGCAAGACTTTAAATGCACTGCTGCAAAAATCGAACCCAGTGAGTAAGAGTAGGAAGCCAGTGGGGAGAATATGGGAGGAAGGTACCCAAGTGGGAATGCTGGGCTCATTAATGCACGTTTTCTGCCGTTCTGCTCCTTGAATTTCAGAAATTTAGAAAGTGGAGATAAGAATTGCCAGACAGTGTTGTTGCCTGGCAGCCTGCAGAAACCATAGGATGCTAAGTGAGGCTGCCTGACCCAAGTGAAACAGATATTTTAGCCCCTCTCTTCTTCCTGCTAATTCTTGAAAGACCTGTTGGGATACTGCCTGGTTATAGTGCTAAAAATTCCTCCAGTGAAGGGACACATATAGATACCAGTATATTTTTAGAAGTGATGCAATTCATATTTTAGGTAGGGTAGTATATTTTTACATTCTTAGTTGGAGATGAAAGGAGATGTTCTCATAAAGAAAAGCTTTATTGCAATTTATGATGGGAGTGTAGGCTGCTACTAAGTTGTGAATAATATAAGTAACCTATGGATATTGAGCTGTGTGTTGCATAAATTCTATTTCTCTGTAGAACTGAGATTTGGTGTTAGTATTCTTGCTTTTATTTCAAAAGGCATTATAGTCTTTTCCTTTCAATGAATTAAATCTTTGTGGTGAATCATCCTCTTTAAAGCTTAAGGAGGTTTTTTTTCCCTTAATTTTTATATCAAACACAGACACAAAGAGCAAAACAGAGAAATTCTTATTTTGATATGCTGCATATGAATCTCCCGTGTGTCAATGCAGCTTGTTAAAACAAGATTTAAAGAGATACCTTACTGGCTAAATATGAGTTTCTCTTTATATCAGCTAATTCTACTGAGCAGAGAAAAACAACAGAGTTTAAAATTTGAGAAACTCATTTATTAACTTACTGAATTTCTTCTATCTTTTTTTTTTTAAATTTTAATTGGATCTTGAAGGAATCATTTCCTAAAAAGATGGCAGTTTTAAAGCCTGGTGTTTTACCAGTGTGTTGTAAAACATCTACACTGGGTCGATGTTAGGAGTAATGATGATGACAGCAGTTTATTACAGAAGAAGGTGACAACAGCACAGTTCAGAGCTCTCTGCTGGTGGGTGCCTCACATACTGATTGGCTTAGTGCTTTTAGGAGATGATTAATGAGGTTTCTGAGACACTGCAAATATTGGAGTGCTTTAGCAAATAGCAAGTTAACAAACACTAGAGGAAATAGCTAGTGAGAAAAATATTTGAAAGCCTAAAATATGCATTAAATATACAACTTCTCAACATTTGGATTGTTCCTTGGTGCATTTCAATGCAGTTTGTCTC
Source organism: Fringilla coelebs (assembly GCF_963513975.1). Lineage (NCBI taxonomy): Eukaryota > Metazoa > Chordata > Aves > Passeriformes > Fringillidae > Fringilla > Fringilla coelebs. The sequence goes on from NC_140032.1 coordinate 4,000,822, forward strand.
CTGCTTTCTTCTACCAAAGAGAAATAGGTACAGGGGGCTCATAGGAGCTGTGGCTGCCCCTGGATCCCTGGAAGTGTCGAAGGCCAGGCTGGACAGGGCTTGGAGCACCCTGGGATGGTGGAAGGTGTCCCTGCCCAGGGCAGAGGGGTGGAACTGGATGATCTTTGATTGTCCCTTCCAATCCAAACCATTCTGTCATTCTGTGAGATGCTGAGTGATCAGCTCTTGTGTTCTTCATGAATTTTCTGATATTATCTGATTTGTTCTTCTGTGTTTTGAAGTCAAGGATGCTTCATAGCCAAAACAGCTCCCTCCACCTGAGAAATCTGGAAGGAATTTCTCTCTACTACTGATCTCTGGTTCACTCTCCCTTCTCAGGGTGATTTTTTCTAAAACTGGAAGCTTTTACTGCTCCTGCTTGGTTGCTGGTAGGCTTGTGGTTGCAGAGGCTTTATTTATGTGACCCTTTATTTAACTTCATTTCCTCTTTCATTTGTCTCGTGGTGTTTATAAAAAATTGTGACACTTCTGTTTCCTTCTTTTCCAAGTACATGTTTAGATATCCTGGTCTTAGGCTTTTCATTTCACATATTTCAGCTGACAGCATTCTGAGATCCAACATGTCACCTGGGAATTAAGAAATGCCAAATGATAGCTTGGAAATGCCAAGTCTTTGTACTGATAGACTTTGCCTTTTAGCAGAAAAATTCTGCCTTGAGATAATGCTCATTCTTTCATAAGCCACTGGATTCACAAAATTATATTTTTGGCTACTGTCTTTCATCACTGCTTTTGTAATTTTCTAACAAATACACATTAGGTAACATCTTCAGCACTGTCCCTTCTTGGATGTGAGAAAAGAAGCCCAGAATCAATATCTAATTTTTCCCAGCATACAAATCCAAATCCAGCTTTGGAACATGGATTTAAAACAGGATTTTGTTTTTTCAGGGCTTAGAAGGACTAATTTGCCTTTTTAAGGACAATTCTAATCAATTTTTAGCAAAGTCTATAGATGTCCAACTCATAAGTGATAAGGTGCTGATATTTCTTCTGATAGTATTAATTATGAGCTTGCTGCTATATTTACTTTTATTTGGACAAATTTTAACTGCTTAAAAATAAGAAGTTAGAATTTCAAATACGCTGTTTTAAAATTCTTCTGACTCAGACCTAGACAATTCTTGTTTACTCAATTCAGGATTTCACAAGATTTGTAAAATCTTCCCTTTGCCTCAGTATCTCCTGGTGCTGTGGCTACTTTGCTGCTTACTAATGTTGATACAGCCGGTGGTGGGCAAAAACCACCAGAAAACCATCTCAAGAGAAACACTAATGCCTGATGGACAAACTCATTCTGTATCTGGAAGAGGTACTTTGTGTTCAAATGCAACATTTACATACCCATTATCACACTTAAAAGGTAATTGCAAAAAATCAGTAGTCAGTTGAGGTCAATTCACATCATTAATCAGGGTCATTACCGGGAAATACAGCTGCCTTTATAATTAGGTAACTACTTTAATAACAAACAAGAAATCGGTAAAGAGAAGGGTTTGGCTATGCTGAGAAGTAAATGCTGCTCCTTGCTATTTTTAGATTCAGGTGCTGCTATCGCAAGATTCGTCCCAAACTGTTTAAATTCTGGCCTTTTCATGACCTGTGATCTCCCAAACTGTGCAGCCTTAGAGCTTAATGCAGCAGGGGAAAGTAAAGCTCCTTGTCAGTGAGTGAGTCCCCTCAATGACTCAGCCTTTGATGTCAGTATTGTCAATGAATCCCCTTCCTGGCTTTGAAATGCAAAAAGTGCCCAGCACTGGGTGCTGCTCTTATCCTGTGAATATTCCGGTGCTTATGTCACCCTACATTTGGAGTTTTCATGTCAGACCTGGCTGTTATTCCCTACTGGCTGAGGAAGCAGTTACCTTCCCAATACTTCAGGTTTTCTGAGATCAGCACAGGTGATGAGCCCTTTCCTTTTATAGCCTTGCACCAACAAAACAATCCTGACTCCTGACACTATTTTGGGATAAAAGAGGATGTTGTCTTCCTCTTCCACAGAGCTCCTATCTGTTTAAGTCAAGGAAGACACATATTGCAGTGCTTGTGATTCTCAGTGACAAAGAAACTTTCTGTAGTGTGTGTCTCTGTATGATGGATACTAATGAGCCATGTAAACCCCACATTTGTTACTAACTTCACAGTGATTGATCATTTGCATCGTGTGTGGATAATTACTTCCCCAAATAAAATTCCTAATATCATGACAACTCTCCCGGCCCCCTCAAACTGATTCACTTGTGTAACTATGGCAGCTTCTGGTTGTATTGTGCTGCAAAGATTGTCTGATTAGTAAGAAATTGTAATTTATGTGGATAATGAAACTCAATCTACGTAACAAGGAAACTTAATGACCTCTTAGTAGTTCTCACCATGAATTTTATTCTCAATAGCATCATAGCATTTGAGGTTTTTTCCCAACATTAGCACACAGAACTGAAGTTTCAGACTGCCATTACTGTGCTAATGCAGAATCAGAGAATGTCTTTTGATGGAAGGAACCTGGGGATGGTATCTGATCAAATCTGCTCAAAGCAAAACTGCCTTCTGTATATGATGGGGTTGCTCAAGGCCTTGCCCTCTCACTCTGTCTCTAAGGGTGAACTCCAGGGTCCCTTTGGGCACCTTTAGTTCTCTCCAGGAGTTCTTCCTCCTGTCCATAATGGGAATCTACAACAAATAAATCACTTTGTTTTGTGAATTTTCCATAAAACAACCCATCTCTTTTTTTTGGATGAAATGTATATAAAGCATACATTTCCATTAAAGCAATTTTTATTCTAAGATAATCAGTAAAGAGATACTGGAGGGGTGGAATCCACGTGCCTAGAAGAGGTGAGGGGAGTTTTCTGGCACTGGGCTGCCGGGATCAGTGGGGTGGGTTTGACACTGGGGGAGCAGGGTCCAAAGTGCAGGTGAAAAAGATGAGGGGTAGTGGGTACATGTCACTGGTGGGGAGATTCTAACTAGACACAAGGGGGGAATTTTTTCCATCAGGAACAGTCAGCCATTGGAATAATCTTCCCAGTGTGAGAAATGATACTCACTTCCAAAAAATTTAAAAAGTTTATTAAAACCTTATTAAAAAAAAACCCAAAAGACTGAATAGAGAAAATATTATTACAGTGCTGGGAGCAAAGGATTTTTCCCACCATGTGCTCATCCACACAATGGAGATTTTGCCTTTTGACCCTTCAGCCCCTCCCAAAGTTCTGTCCATCAACTTCTTTGCTGTCCAGTGGTGGAGATCACTTCCTTAAATCTTGGTTAGAGGTCAGGTGCTGCCATAGTAAGAAGCTGACTCTCCCAAATGTCCCAAAGCCAGGTCACCCCCTGCTAACAATGCAAGGGGGGTAAAACACAACTATAAGTCTATAAAACTTCTCTTAATATCTATACATGATATTTGCCTTTAAATTGTGTGAGTCAACCATCACATCACTCATCTGTCACACCAGAGAAGTGGTAGATTCCCCAGTGCTGGACACATTGAAGATACAGCTGCACTGGTTTCTGGGCCATCTTGTCTAGACTGTGCTTTGGCCAAGAAATGCTGGACCAGATCATCCTTGAGGCCCCTTCCAACCTGGCATTCCACGATTCTGTGGAAATATTTGCACCTCAACTGAAGGAGGTATTTTGCCATGAGGTTGAACCAAGTCATGTGTAAATAGCAGACCCTGCTATTCCAGGCTGTTCTGTGTACACAATATGGGTTAGCAATAGTAAACTGATAATGTATTTGATTGCCATAATTAAAGGCATTTGATTACATCAGCTTGGAACATTGTCTATAATAATGATTAAAACGGTGCTGGGGCGCATTCAGCAGTTTTACACTTCGATAATACACAATATGGAATGAAAACCTGGCAGCAGACTGAGGGATTCAATGTTGCATGCAGGAGTACAGAGTAAGCGCAATTACAGTGTGCAGAAGACAAGTAATGCATTTCAACACATTCTGCTTTTGTCTTTGCTAAGTCTTCAAAATGAAGCTTCAGATTTCACAAGTGCAGCTTGTAACTTGTTCAAGGTTCTTTTAATAGGTATTTTTGAATGTGTTGAAAGAGCAGGATGCACATTCTATTGTTTGTATGTATTTCACATTCTAAATGAAAAGCTTTGCTGTGGTCTTTTCTTCACTGTAACATCTTGTTTTGTTTGAGTCTCATTCTTTTTTTTCCTTTCTTGTTTTCAGAACCTGATGTTTATTACTTAATTTGTGCTTTGGCTATATTTTTTTCCCTTTTGTCTTTTAAATTGCCTGTTCTTCATCTTTTTCATTCATTGGTTTTCCCCAGTGGCTTTTTTTCTGCTTCTGTTAAAGTCAGGTTTGAAGTTCTTGAGATAATATTTCGTGTTTAGACTTAGGTATTTATTATTTTCTATCTATGGCACAGTGTTACAAGGTATGAATTCTGTAGTATTTCACTAACGAGGTACAAACTGGTTAACTTTTTTTTTCTACAAGGTTTTTTAAGGATAAGCTATTTAATTAGGAAATGACACAAATGATTTTTAACTCAATAACTAAATACTTGTGTCTTGTAATGCAGGCTTTTCTGTTTGATTACAAAATACTACTTAAAGTCATGAAGAAGAAGGTGAAGAACAACAACTAACTAGAACTTTAAAATCTCTATCTTAGCTTCACATATATTACTATATTATAACACATTAAACTCTTAAGTTTTCTACCATGTGATATTACACACTTCTAATCCAATTTCACGTCCATTATCACAATTCTATCATTCAATTTTGGAAGCCTTCTCTACGATTTCACGTTAAATGCAGTGTTCTCTTGGGGGTCAATGCCTGTCAGCACAGAAAGTCTAAAATTCTCAGCACCCAGGACTCCAACATCCCAGTGTACTTCTCCCCAGCATAGAGAACATCCATACTGATTAGACTTAAAATACATTTATTGAAATGGCCTTTGTTCTAATTTAGAGCTCTAAGAGAGGCTTTCCTCTCTTTAGTCAGTAGGATTGCTTTGCTTCCTTCAGTGGCATCATGTCTGTTTTTCTTTATTATGTCTAAATTCCCCAAAGGGTGGAAAAGTAACAGGTGTTGAATAGAACCTTAAAAGTAGTCAAAAATTGAGACAAGAAAAGGGAATGAGAGCATCGAGCCAGAGCTGTCAGGAAGCAAAGACCAGAATGGAGCAGACCTTCATAACATTTTTTGTCTCTCCTTTCTTTGTTCATCACCATTTTTAACACTGTAATATTTTTGAAGCAGTGTGAATGATTTATTGGTACTAATCACCATGCAATTATTTGTTGAGTTGAGCTGGCTCTTGGGAAATCTCTTGCTTATATTATTGAGTTTTTGTCAGCTGAATTCTTATATATGGGATAAGAGCTAACTTCCCTCTGTAATTTTACTAGTATACATCAACTTCAAACTTACTGAAAGTGTCAAGGCTCAAAGTTGCCAAGATAAATTGAAAAGTTGTATCAAACCCAAAGAATTTTCTTGTGCCTTTGAAGTGACTAAGTCCTGGCACCAAAGAAGTGATAGCACAGGCTCAATGTTACTGTGCCAAACTGACCAGAAAATAAAATTCATGTTATTCTTGGGTGTAAAGAAAGACTCATGTGTTAGAGCTGAGAAAAAAAAGTGGTGGAAATTTGTGTGAGGGGAGAGGACCTTGAGAAAAAGGAATGAGAAAGGAGTTCCCAGATTGTTTTTCTATGGAGTTTTATCTGTAAGGGAACACCTGGGAACATGAATCTCTACCCCAGCCCAGTTTTGGAGTCAAGTACCAGAACTCTGTTCCTCTTGGTAAACATTTTTCTCTTCACTGTCATGTTGTGACTGGTAGCTTCCACTTGATGCCTGGGAATCAAATCATTGTTATTTTCAAAAGAATTCACACATAATTTGAATTTCTAAGTGCCAGGTGTTGTTGTTATTATGTTCAAAGAACACAATTGCATTTAAACAAGCTGTCACTACAAAACTAAAATAAAATATGAAAATACTAAATAAAAACCCCAAAGTCAGTGTTATTGCTTGTAATTTGATTTACTGCATTTTATATCCCTTTTCTGGTAGGTGGTAATCTTCTCCAAAATTAAATGAAATACTGTACTTTGTCACAGGAGTATGCATGCAGAAAAAAGCACTTTCCTGGGCTTGATGAGTAATTATTTTGCAATCTTAACCAGGGAATTTAATCACACAGATAAAGTACTGAAATTTTACAATATTAAAAATTTACTTATAGTACATTGCATTTTGATTGTTATTGTCTTTTGGAAAAAAACTATTTTGTTCATTTAATGGTTCAATTCCTTACACAAATGTGTTTTTGTGAGAACTTTTACCAGCACCACCTGCAGATATTTTCTGTGTCCAACATTTAGAAATATATTTCCATTTCAAATGATCTTTAGGTCTCTTACACATGAGCCCAGAGTGTCCCACAGAAATAAACAATGCTGTGTTTGAAAATTTTGGGGAAATACTGAAGTTTGTATTTACCTGTCAAACTAAGCAGAAAATACTTGCTCCTCTGCTAACTCCAAAGATAAAAACAAAAGCTGATTTAAATAGATATAAAATAGATAAAAGTAGATATAAAATAGATATATTTAAATAGATAAAAAAGGCCAATTTATTTTTAAGCAGATTTATTTTGAAGAGACAAACTCGTGCAATGAATGAGTAAGACCAGGACACAGCTGTCAGAGTGGGTCAGACCAGACCTTCAGCTCCCTGTCCAGTGAGAGTTGTTTAACAAAGAATTCCAGGAGCATGGACAGTGTGGAGTGAGCTTTTCCCTGCTGAATCTTCCAAGCTTCCACAGGCTGTGATTTAGAAACTTCCTGAGTTGAAATTAGCATCTGAATTGCTGCTTTAATAGCCATCTGTGGACCCATAATCCACTCTTTTTGCTAAAGACTTATTGAACCCACTCATATGTTTGAGCTTCCCCGCAACAATGACTTTCTGAATTTAATTAGATACTGTATGAAACAGTAATTATTGTTGTTCATTTTAAATGTCCAACCTGATTATCCTATTTTAGATCTCTTAATTTATTGATTGCTGGCCAAGCTTCCAGATAACCATCTCTTACTGACCATTTTTTTCATTTAGAACCTGAACTGTTGCATCTACTCGTCTCTGAAGAGATGCTAAGCCCTCAAATATATATTTAGCTTTGTCATTTTGTTCTTAAAAAGAGAATACTCTGGTCCTACACTGTGTATATGATTATCCTTTTAACCTGTCGTTTTACATATAATGTTTAGAAACTTGGTGCAATTTAATAAGTTGATTAAAAGAATGTGGAGGCAGTGCTCATATTCAGCTGAATAATATATTTGAAGGCAGCTGTTGTGATAAGTTGTGCAGTACAGTGTGTTAAATTTAGGTGGACAGTTCCAGAGCTGCTTTGCATCTTCTCAAAGCTGAAAAGAACAAGATCAGATTCAAATCCCTACAGAGTCATTAAGGCTGGAAAAGACCTCCATGATCAAGTCCAGCCTTGACCAAATACCACCATGACTACTAAGTCATGTTGTGAAGTTCTGATTCTGCTTTTTTGTTTTTCTGAACACTTCCAGAAATGGTGACTCCACCCCTCCCATGGGCAGCCTATTCCAAAAGCTTGTCTATAGCCAAGCATTTTGGTAATTTATTTTCTTAAAATTGCCTTAAAATTAGAGAAAATGGTCCTAGACTGGAGTGCTGAGCTTCCACTGAGGGGATCTACTTTGTTATTGTTATTTGCTAGTCACAACCCTCAGCAGCAGCACTGAAATACAACAGCAGAGTTTATGCTGGTGTCACCCAGTTTGTTATCTTTGAGTGACCTTTGGCTGAGAGTTAGCTACAGCTGAATAATTGTGAAAAATCAGGGTGGGTCGGTTTTATTTGTTTTTAATACAACTTGATAATTACTCTTTAAATTAGATTTTCCAGAGGTTTCATTGTAATGTTGGAAAAGAATGTTGAGGAAGGAATTGAAAACTTGCAGCAATAAGCACAATGCCTTAATTTTAGGCTATTTCTATAAAACATTACTGCTATTGTAACAACAAACAGGGGATCAAAACAAGAAGTGGATGCCTGAGAAAAAAATGAGGAAGAGTAATAAAGTTACAGCCAGCAGTTTAATGGGATGTGATGATGGGGAAAATAAGTTTGTGGGTTTGACATGCATTCCCTCCATTTCTCCTACATTCATTTGCAGTGTTAGGTGAGTTCCTTACATTTCCTTAATCTATGTGTACTTTTTTGAGAGGAAGAACCTTTAATGTGAGCCATCACATGTTGATTTGTTATATATTAAGGTAATTTGCTTTGGCTGGCGTTACAGAAATAATTATGGTAGTGGAAAACGAGTTGCTGGTCTTTCCAAATTAATTGAAGAGTAATGAGATTAATCATGAGTCAGAGTGAGTCCAACAGAATTTTGATATGGAGGAGCAAAATGGGATTATGTGGAACAGACTATCTTTTATCCTCCTTTTGTTGAGAATGGAAATATTCTGTCATGGGAGTGGAATTCCCTGGGGTGTTCTGTGGTTGCTAAGCAGATGACATCAAGGGATGAAAGCTCTGCCAGCGATTACATGATGTAGTACCTTGAGTTTCAGGCATGCATGAAGATAAGAAATGGAGAGAACAAGGGGAAATCGCCTCAGGGTGATCCAGGAGAGGTGCAGGTTGGATTTTAGAAAAATTTCTTTGCTGAAAGGGTGGATGAGCATTGGAACAGGCTCCCCAGGGAAGTGGTGGAGTCACCATCCCCACAGTGTTCACCTCTGGGAGGTGGAGGTGTAAAGAGCTGAGGGTGGAGGTGATCCTGGCTCCAGTCTGTCCCTAATCCAAATGGGACAGGAATCTCCTTCAACCCCTTCCCTCAAATAGGGTCTGGACCATTCTTCATGAGTTGTCCCTGGTGTTTTAACTTGGGCAAACTGGTGCAGAGCCATGGATTTGTCATTTTGTATGATGAGAAGTGTTCAGGTGAGAAGTACTCAGCTTTTCTCCACTTGCAGCAAATCAATGTGATGGAAAAGTACACGGTGATTTAACAATTTTGGAGACTTAATTTTATTTCAAATAATCAAACAAGCTAATTAGAGAGCTGAATTTCACAGAAACGCTGTCTAATCAAGGGCTTGGGCAACAGGGGATTTGCAGAAATGAGCAGATCTTGTTAAATGTTGTCAAACTATGAGATATCTCACCTTATGGTGTATTAGGGAAGACACTTGTCCAATCACAGACATCATTTTGCCATTTTAAGTAATGCAGATAGAAATGTTGTAAAAGTGTAGAAATTCATTAGAAAGGCAATAAGTAAAGCAAGGAAAGTGGGAAGTTTGACTTTCCAATTAGTTGAACTTTTCCTATTAATGAGGTAGAGCTAAAATCTGAAGAAAAAGCCTGTCATGGGCTGTTTGTTCTGGAGCAGGGTTTGTGTTTGACATGATTCTAGGCTTTTCCTTAAATTCCTTTTTAAAGCATTATAATTTTCTTCTGACAGGAGCACACAGCATGGGATAAAAGCCTGAAGAGTGACCTGATGTTATTTTGTACTCTCAGGCTGTGCTTTGAAAAAGAAAAACAGCTTTGGACAAACAAATCAAGTTTTTTTTTATTATATAAGACACAACATATCTGAATATTTGATTTTAAATCATATTACCTGTTGTGTCTTTAAATGGTTGATTAGCCTGGGTGGTGAAGCAGCTCAAGACATATTACAATAATCCTGAAGTTCTCTTGTTAAAAAGGAAGTTTCAGAGTACTTTAGCAGCCTCAGAAATGGAACTGGGTAGTTCCTAAATTGTCAAAGGATGTCAAGGCTCTGAAAATATTTTTTTTAGTGCTACTATGCTGGCTTGTCTCTTGCTTGAGCTCATTATGGAGCATTCCCAAAGTGGTTTGCATTTTCCAAGAAATGAAATTGTGTCCTAGACAGCTGCAGTCTCTATCCTCACTTGCAATATCACAAGACTTATATTTTCCTTCCACAAATGACTCTTGTTGGAGACATGGGGCACCACTGAAGATCCCTTTTTGGGAGACATGTGATCAGCAACCCACTTAGGTGGGTTTGAGTCTCTTCTGCAGGTCCACTTTGGGAAAACTGGGAATTCTGTGTGTGTATAGCCCATGAGATGAGTAAGGAGGCTGAGGCAGTGCAGGTGAGGAGAGCTCTGGGAAAGGCTCACCCAAATATCCTGACTCCCAATGACATCAGAGTTGGTATTTTGAGTGATTTGACTTTGCAGGGGATGCCACAAAAGCTTATGGAGAAGCATTCTATAAGTTAGCTCTGTGTGACAAAGTGTGTTGGGATCATGGGAGTCATTTTTAGGATGCACAAATGGCTTTTGGTTGCTGCTCTGGATGGAGCTCTTGGAAGCAGAAGAGCCTTCCCCAGGTGAGATGAATTTTGGGTCTAAACTGCAGAATGTAATAAATGACATACTGACTTTTTTTTTTTTTAAGTTACCTTAAATCACTGGTCATTATTAGATGATGTAGTTAAACAGTCACAGCTAGATATTAGATATTAGCTACCAGGCCAGACTGAAAGTGCAGATCAATCTGTTCTTCTTCATGCACAAAAACTATTGACAGCAGTGACCATATGTTCCTTGTGATTCTTTCCCCCACAGAAACATATCCCAGAAATAATGGCAAAATTTGTTCTGAAAAACACTGAATGTTCTAGAACAGGAGGGCTGTGTGTGCTACCTGGGGTGGTGTTTATTGTCCCACAGACACCGTGGTTTGTGCTTTGGTGGAATTCCTTCCTCCTGTCCCCTCTCCTCTGCTCCAAACAGCCTATCTGGGAAAGTGAGGGCATTGTGGCAGCGTTGGAATGTTTGCTGTGGGAAGTATTTTGGTGTTTTCTGTAGAAATAGGAGGCTCTGTAAATCTGCAGACTGCTGGTTCTCTGCAGTGAAGGGTGTGGTTTCTTCCCTGCATGTGAGAGTTGAAAAAACATCCATCAATATAAATAATGATGAGGAGAATGAACAGTAGCTATTGGCTTATTTCTGATTTTTCTTTTTCTTGAAAAATACTTGCAAAACCCATATCAGGAAGTATCATAAAGCATCAGCTCTTACCCAGGGGATGTTGATCTTTTTCACTTTGATTTTTTTTTTTCTTTTTTAAATGTGGTAGACAAATTAGATTTTTCTTGAGTTGTCTGAGTTGGCATTTTGGTCTCAGCCTAGACTGCAGATACCTACAGAGTGACTATCAGGTATTAGGATGAAAACATTCCATTACTCTTCATAAATGATGGTACTTGCTGCACAATTGTACTGTAAATTTGACCATTATAATTTAAAATGTTTGTAACTATTATTTATGGTTTGCAAGGCTTAGATTTTTTTTTCTGCTTAACCACTGAGCTGCTGGTTGACTAAAGTGGAATAAGGTAGATTTAGATTAGATACTGGGAAGGAATTCTTCCCTGTGAGGGTGGGGAGGCCCTGGCACAGGGTGCCCAGAGAAGCTGTGGCTGCCCCTGGATCCCTGGAAGTGCCCAAGGCCAGGCTGGATGGGGCTTGGAGCACCCTGGGACCATGGAAGATGTCCCTGCCCATGGCAGGGGTTACTGGATGTTCCTTCTGGTCCTTTCCAACCCAAACCATTCCATGACTCCTTGCAGAGGGGTGATCCCACTCTGGTTGGTCCCACTGAGGGTCTTGTTCCTGAGGTTGCTGTGAGAGCAGCTCCATGAAAGCACTCAGGGTGGCTGTGGGACACATTTGTGGCTTTGAAAGCACTTCACACCTACAATCCCTTCTCTGATATTGCTGGAATGAGGTAAAGCCCTAACAGAACTAGGAATTTTAAATAATTGTGTATCTTCTGATTTTCTCCCAAATCTCTTTTATTTTTCCATCACTTACCAAATTTTCACACAAACAATTTGCTGTAGGTGTCTGGTCATGGTCAGTTTGACATCTGCAAGATGATGAATTAGGAGCAGGATGAACAGTTTTATCATGTTTTGATGATTGTTCTTTTTCTCCTTTCTCTTGTCATTGCACTCTGATTCAGAACATCATTGTTATAAAACAAGCCACATTATAAACTACCTGAAGTGGTCACCAAAGGATAATCTCACTCTTAAGGCATTTTTTGTATTCTTTAATTACCAAAGAGAATTTAAATTATGAAAGGGCAAGAAAATGCACAGTGAAAATCTGATTTTATATTTTGAATTTAATCAGAACAATTCAGTGCTGACCTTCAATGGCTCTCCTTAATATCCTGGATGAGTTCTATGACTGTGAGATTGCCAAGTCTTTTATGAAGGTCACAGCCATGAAGTTACTGAGGGACTAAAACCCACAGCAGTATTTAATATTTTAAAGATGGTTTTCTTTCCAAAGTGAGTAAAAGACTGAACTGACAAGCTTCCTAGCATGGTGACTTTTCTTTGGCAGCTCTATGTGATACCATTTTGTAGAGCAAATTGAATGTCAAAGTGTGTGATAGATTAACAAAAATATTTCAAAATTAAAAATTAATTCCTCCTCTAATAAGAATTTAAATATTTTGCATGCTCTTCTTTTCTCTCTCTCTTTTTCTTTTTTTTTTTTTTTTTTTAGTAGAAGTCTTTCCCTTTACCTTTAGCTATGTCTTTGCAATTCTCTGGAAGATCATGCAGATTTGCAGTCCAGTTATAATTATGGTAGGAAATTAAACCTCTAGATACAGCAGTGCTTACCTAGAATCTGCAAAATATTGCAGGAAGCCTAATAATTAATAAGGAATTATGGAAATATTCAGATAAAAATAATTTAGAAAATTTTGAATATGTGAAAGCAATATTATTATTATTATTATTGTTATTATTAGCAGTAGTAGTAGTATTTGCTGATAATACTATAGGAAGATATATATATATATAGATATATATATAGAGATATATATATACATATATATATATATATATACATATATATATGCCTTTAAAAGAGTCATGGGTTTTGGGACTCTTCTTGTATTTTTTCCATGCATTGATATATATACATTGAAAATTACCCAGCTATTAAAGCCTTTATTGTGTTGTTTATAAATTGTCACTTATTTGGCTGTAGATTACAACCCTAAAGGAGTCCTGCTTCCTACTGTTCCCTTCCTCTTTGTCTCTGGAATTATTTTGGACCCTGGTAGTTCATTGTCACTGAGTTTATACATTTGCATAATTACAGCTCTATCTGCATTTTTTTGTTACCTTTTGTGCAGAAGTGTTTCAATGACAGCATCACAAGCTCTAAGAGAGCAAGACTCCTGTAGGTCAGTCCAGAAAGTTTGTCCTGTTGCCCTGCACAATAATCCAAAGGAAACAAAGCAAAGTGAAGCAAAAATAGAGGCTTTAAGAAAAATGTCCATGTATAGCCATAAATTTCCTAAATTCTGTTTTGTGTTGAATCAGACTGTGATTTAGAAATACACAATCACTACATTTAGCTGCTTAAAGCTGGTCCATTTAAGGAGTTGACATTTTAAAAAGTAAAGAAGATGTAGTTAACTAAAAAAGAAATTAGAAACCCATATAATGCAAATTTGTGCATTATTGTGGCATATTTTAGATCAATGTTGCTGCTCTAAAAGCTGAGCATGGACACAATAAAAGCCATGTGTTGCTGGTTTAGAACTTTCAAGCATCAAAGGCTTAAGAATTAGAATTTTATTGAAATAATATTCCTAACTATGTGACCCACAACAAACAGGCTTCAAATTACTTTTTACTCAGCAATTTGGTTTTGGTATTTGCAGCAGAGATATTCCTGTTTGCCACAGAAACTCAGTACAAAATTTTTTGCAGCTTCAGGCTGCTCGAATATTAGGGGGTCTTTCAGTTTACTAAAAAATTATCCAGTGATAATTTAAAAATATCCAGTGATTATCCACTGGAAATTATCCAATGATAATTTCCACAGTTATTTATTTATTTATCAATATCAATAAATTTATCAATTTATTTATTTATTGATTGGGAAGCTCGGAGCGGTTTATCAACATCCTGTGTAAAACAGATTAAGCCATGATTTCAGATGCTGGTGATCTGGATGTTCAAAGATAGGCTGAGCATGATTTAACAGGGACAGCCAGGGTGAGCAGGGATGTGGGATATTCTAAAGAAAATTCCCTGCATAAAAAGTAGATTTTAACTGGTTGGCCAATGCTTGAAGTTAATGAATGTCACCAAGTGACTGAGTGATACCTAATAACATTTAATGAGTTTTTCTCTGTTGAAGCAGGCAGGGAAAATATTTGGGGGTTCTGCTTTTCCCCCAACTCTTGATAGGCTGTGTGCACTGAACCCTCAGATTGAGGCAAAATAGAACGAGGTGCCTCAGAATATTTACAGTTTCTGTGATGTGCTTTTCTGTGATAGTTCTGAGCAGCATGACTAGAAAAGCCTTGTAAATTTATAAATATCAAACCTAGGGATTAGAAGTGCTCACTTTGATAGAGTTGTGTTTCACTCAATGTCCCTGCTGCTTTGAAGTTTAAGGTAGACGATAACAAAAGAGATTTTTTTTCTCCTCTAATCACCGTTTCTGACAAATTCAGAACTGATGGAATATGTCATTAAGACAGAAAGTAAAAAGAACAAGCAGAACCACTGCTTTGTGCCATTAAGGTGTTGTTTTGTTTTTCTTTTACTTGGGTGACATTTTGGGGATAGGCTGCAATTATTTGTTGAATATTGTGCTTTGGAGTTAAAGAAGAAAGAGGTGTTCTCTCATTCTTTTGTTCTCCAGTGTTGATGATAATATTCAGTACATGTTCTTTTATTTCCCTTTGATATCTCATTATTTCTATACTGCTACATCTGTATTTGATCAGCTAAAGTATTGCTGCTTGTTTTACCTCCTTAACCTACTTTTTCTCTAGAAATTTCTAACTGCCCTCACAAGATACTCCAGACCACTCTTTGCCTTTTCCCACTTCCTTTCTCTTGGTTTTAGTTCTGGTGATCCACATAAACAGCTTTGGTACTATTTTCTATTATAAAGCTAAGACAAATTAGCCTACTGAGATCTACTTTTGTTTCTCTGTTCCTGTGGGACTTTTTTGGCTATTTAAGGCTGTAACACTTCTCTGCAGATTTAAAAAATTAATCTTACCCAGTTAACCTTCCCAACTCTTCAACCAAAGGCAATAAAGAGTCCATGCTGTAGAAATGGAAATGTAAAAAAAATAACACAACATTAGGCTATCAAATACATTAATTTCTGCCATAAGGTAATTTACCATTTATTGTTACAAGCTGGGCAGCCAGTTAATAATCCTAAGAAAGAGTAGAAGAAAAAGTGCTTTTCTCTCCTTTAGTGTGTTGGTTATTTGTGAGAGAATGTGAAAGGACCTTAAATATCATCGAGTTCCACCCCCTGCTATGGGCAGGGACACCTTCCACCATCCCAGGGTGCTCCAAGCCCCATCCAGCCTGGCCTGGAACACTTCCAGGGGTGAGACTTAAAGTAATGCACAGTCCTGCATTATTGTATTGGTGCTTTACACTGCAAAAGAAAAGAGAAAAAATACTCAGAAGAGTATAAAAACTTTCTTTCTCTTCACTCAGAGCTTTACAGAGCCAATTGAAATCCAGTGAAATCACTGAAGTACAAGATGCACATTTGAGAATAGGCAAGGTGACTGGGGATCACTGAGATCAGCAGAGCTCCTTGAGCTGTGGTTGTGATTTTTCATTGGACTGATCCCATTTCCAGTTGCTCCTGTCCAAGCCAGGAATAGGGAGGAGATTCATGGTGCTTTGCTTTGCTTAAATCACTAAACCAAAATTTCCTTTCAAGCAGGAGGAAGGCTTGAACCAAAATTGCTGCTTTCAGCCATCATTTATCATGATAAAGAGAAATATCACATAACTGAGAGCTTGAATTACCAGTGCTATACATACAAAGAAGCAAGATGAGAGAGAGAGTCTGTTGAACTCCTTTAGTCTTTGCTCAAAAAAAAAAAAAAAAAAAAATCCATGCACCTTGCAAGGGCATTTTTAGTTCATCTTTCTGCTCCCTGCTATTCTGCTTCTCTGCTTGGAATTAATTGTACCATATATAATGACATAATTGTTTAATTTTGTGATAATTTTTATGCATTCAAAATTGTACTCAAGTTTCTGCAGGAACTGGTACTCTTGTAGCAATAGGAGGTTGTGGAAATATTTCAGAAAAAACCAGCAAAATTATTGTTGTTTTTATTTACCAGTTTTGAAAGGTTTGGGTTTTTTTTTCTTCTGTCCTTGAACTGGGTACTTGTAGTGGAATGGCAGAAAGATATAATTTAATCAAAAAGAACATGCTATGTTGAAAGTTACTTCAAAGCTATGATTAAATGTACTTACAATAATTGGTTTCAAAGCATTCTAATTCCTAGCAGTGTTTGAAGAATTCAGCATCTAATGAACTAAAATAAATTACACCCCACTTTGTTCATTGAATAACCAGTTTTCTTCTCCTAACCACCATTTATCAACAGAGTCTTTCACCAGAAAACTTCTCAGCCTTCCTTTAAATAAAGCCAGCCCCAAGCACACTCCTTGTACCCCCTCCCTCCCACCCCCACACACAAAATGGGCTTGATTAGAACACCCTGGTTGGATCATAATGTACAAAACCCAGTAGTTACCTTTGGATTAAAAACTGAATTAAGAGAAAGGAAATGTTCTCTAATCCTTTGCTTTAAAGAACTCCTGATAATATCAATGGAAGAAGACAAATGACATTTCCCAAATTCTCTTTTCTGATATTCTCAAGTAATGCTAAATTGAGATGTTC
Organism: Fringilla coelebs; assembly: GCF_963513975.1. Classification (NCBI taxonomy): domain Eukaryota; kingdom Metazoa; phylum Chordata; class Aves; order Passeriformes; family Fringillidae; genus Fringilla; species Fringilla coelebs. The sequence continues at coordinate 4,017,693 of NC_140032.1, forward strand.
CATGTGTTACATAATATGAACTGTAATTTCTTGAGGAAGGAAATAGGAAATTTGGTATTTGCCATCATTGATTCCTACCAGATCAATAGGTCAGTGTTTTGGATGACTGAAGCAAAAAATACAGTATTCATATATCCTCAAGTGATCTCCCTAGCAGTGAAAATAATCTCACATTTTGACCAAAAACATGAACTCTCATGTGATTCCTCCCACCAGAAACACATTTCAGCAGCAACAAAAAAAATTAGGGGAGAAATTGAGAAAAATGGAGATGTTATGTTTGTGCAGCAGGAAAAGGGATTAGTTGGTGATCTCATTGCCTGGCTTGCTTGTATTCTATATATTTGAAGAATAAGTAAATTTGCTTGAAATGGTTATGGAGTAGAGATGATTTTCAGTCCAAGTGATGCAGCAGCTCTTCTGCCTCATGTCCCTTTGGAAATGCAGAAGACTGAGCTAGAACTGGACTTCTTGTAGAACTGGGAGAATTCAGCACATAGGAAATCCCTGATGCCACTGGCACCTCAAAAACAGAATCAAAAAAAGGGAAAGATACTTGGTTGTTCCCAGTGAGTCTGAAGGTTTTCATGTCCTTCATCTGGGTTTAATTTCTCACTGTCTTTTGAGATCATGCTGGATAATTTTTCTCAAAATAGGAATATAGTAAAATTAGAATTACTAACTGCCCAGTAATTTAACAAGAAACCACTGTGCCCTTTAGTCTTTCTGTTTTAAAATCAAAATAATTTATTAAGTTTATTCTACTGCAGTTTGTAGCATTTCTTAAAGATCTGTACATATTAAGGACCTGGGATCAAAGAAGGAAAATCCCACTTTCTTCTTTCTCCAGATATTTTTCCTTTCTTGGAGGATTTGACCCAGCATTTACTCTCCCATTTAGTAATTTATTTAGTTATTTAGTTATATTATCATTTGTCTAAGTGTATTTGTGTCACAGTTCCTACAGGGGCTGTCTAAATGTGGAGCTTTCATGCTCTCTGTGCACACACTTATTAGCAATATCTGTAACAGTTCCTGGGCCTGTTAACTTGGATAACAAAATTTTATGAGTGATATAGTTGAAGTATTTACTGGATTAGGCAGATCCTGTAGCAAAATTCAGAATACACCAGCAAATTAATTTATTAGTAATTTTGAGAAATAATATGACTTATTTTTTGCTAAAGACCATAACATGTCGAAATGAGTTTGCATCCACTTTCAAAATTATAATTTCCAGTCTCTGGGAAACTGGAGGGAATATTTAAGCAACTTTCCCTGTTAATTTTCCATTTATAATGAGTATTGTGCAGGGATTTCAGTTAGGTAAAGTAATGAATAAGCAGTGTTGGTGTGTATATATATATATATATGCATATGTTTGTGTTGTTTGTGTGTGTGTTTGTATGTTATATGTAATAATCTAGATAAACATATTGTAATAGTTTTATTTTATTACCAGATGTAGGCAAAAAAGATAGATGGAGGTAACAGAGCAATAATGGCCCAAACAAATGAAATTTTGGAAATTAAAAACTGGAAGGAGAGGCTCTGTCAGTCATCTGGATTGCTGACTGTCATTTTGTGTTGATAATTCAGTGTGGATTAGTTATTGAAGAAATCCCAGCAATAGAGTTTACCTGCTCTTCACTGAGGACATGAAGTTTTATTTTCTTATTAAATTCCAATGAATGGTCTTAGCAAACCTTGTTATTGTTGTGGTAATTGTTACTGTAACTCTGGACAAAGCATTGAATGCATAAGAAGAAAAGTACCCTGTAAAAGTTGTTCTTATTTGATTTGGAAAGCTTTGGTTTCTCTGTTGCTGTGCAGAAATTTTAGGACTATTCTTGGCTATTCCATACTTTTGTTGTGATTTTTTTGCTTCCTATATAGAAAATACATTCTGTTCTGCTCATACTGAATTATCAGTCCTAAATATATGTATATACATATATTTTATATATATATATATATGTACACCCATGAAAGCTGCTGCTTCTGTATTCCCAGCTCTGGAAGAAACCTGGTGAACTAGACTTTTTTTTCCTACAATTCAATCTGCCCAATGAATTGCACAGATTCCTTGGAAAACAGTTTCTAATAAGAGTCCCACGGCTTTCTGAAAACATAGAACAGCCCAGGCAACAGGAGGTGTCTAGGAGGAAAATTTATCCGTGGAACAAGTGTGAAGTGATTTTTGCCTAGAATGCTTCCCCAGCCTGAGCTAAATCACAGCTTGTAAAGGAAGAGGAGACTGAAAATGAAAATGCATTTGTTAAAAAGTCAGGGGACAAGTTTTATTTTCATACTTCTTGTGCAGGTATGAAAAATGTACATGATGGGCAGGGTTCTGCACCGTCGTGGATAACTGGATACTGCTACTCTCTGTTAGGTTTTTGCTAACTAAATCCAAATTTTTACCAGGAGGCATAAAAATTGCTTTCATTACTTCATTTCTAAGGTAGTTCCATACATGTGTTGTTCAAAATTGAGACATACACTTATGCTTCCTTAATGCCATATTTGGGAAGTTGAAGCAGATTCAGTTTGTTTTTCCTGAAATTTTAACTTTACTGTTATATCAGCTTTTTTCTTTCCCCTAGAAAATACACCTTTATTGAAAGACATAAAAGTACAGAGATGTTCAATGAAAAGTGTTTGCAGATGTCTTACTCTTTTTTTTTTCTTTTTAATATGATTTTTTTCTTTAGTGAGTCAATGAATTCCTTTATTTCTTTGGGTTATTAAGCAGCATCACAAACAAGCTATAAGGAGCTTAAAAAGTTCAAAGGAGAATTTTCAGGGTGTTTGATCCCCCTTTATGTCCAGAAATGGTGTCCAAGGCTATGAGGAGTTTACAACACTGAGCCCTTTGTTTTTATATTGTATTTCTGCTTTTTGCTATTAAGGCTGAGTTGTGCCATTTAATGCTCTCCTGGAAAGTGCTAAATTGATATTTTGTGGTGATTAGGGTTGGTTTAGAGCATGGCCAGGAAAGGGAAGAACATATTCTTAGGTACCAGGAGCTCTGGGCTTCATGACCTCATGTCAGATTATTTTCCTCTAAGATTAGGAATGAAAATTGGTGAGATGAGACTCAGTCAATGTATCTGTGATCTTTACTCAGTCTCAGGCTGTGTAAATCTGTATAAATCAGCACTCTCACAGAAAACCCAAGTCTTAGAGAAATTATTTTATTTTCTTGTTAGTCTTCACTCATGTAATAAACCCTTTTGTTTTTCTACTGGGCATATATAATATATATCTTAAGATAAATGCTTTTATTTCATAGGAATGCAGAATTTTGGGTTCCTAGCTCTACCCTTCCCTTCTCTTCCTCAAAAAGAATCTTTTGGAGTTTGGTTTGCTGGGTTTTATTTTTTCCAAAAGTATTTTGTTCTGTACTGATTTATGTGGCACTGACTTATGCTTGAAAAAATTATGGGCACCTCTGCAGCAGCCCTTTAACCTGAAATTCCCTGGCTCTCAGTCACCTTGAGAGCACCAATATTTTCAGTTTTGCTGTTCCTTCAATTCAGTTGCTTCCTCTTACAGCTGTTTCCCTCTCTCCAGATCCACTTCCAGGCTCCAGCTATTCCCTTTGGAAGTTGGAGGTGATGGTGGTGAAACTCAGCCTTGTTCTTGGGGCTGCTCTTATGGGATTGGGATAAATTACTCCAAGATGAGAAACAGGAATTTACTTTTTGGTGTACAGCTGGGAAATAGCAGAGGGAAGAGGTTTGTCCCATTTTATTTACAGAACAGTAAAAATCATAGGTAATGTTTGAAAGGAATAGCTAATAGGTAATGGTTCCAAGAAAGACAAATAAAAAACTCTTGGTTTAGTGGTTTTTCTTCTTGCAATTCTATTTTTGTACAGAAAAGAAAGCAGATTGTCCTTGACTGCTTCAGCGATGTTACAAAAGAAGTAATTGTTTTAACATACACAAAAACAAATATGGAAATAAAGACAAGCTAGATGAATGAGAGTAGTTTTATGGGATAATTTTTTCCTTTTTTTATGTCAAAGGCAAGCCCTGCTTGTTACTCTGATGTTGGATTTTACAGAAAGGAGATCAGCATTTCAAGATGACAGATTTAAATCTTAACAACACTGGATTTGTTCAAGGCAAACTTAGGGAAATTAATAATCTGTGAAGGTTATGGGCCCTCTTGTTACTGAAAGTCAGTGAACTAACCTGTATTTCTTGTTATACTGTAGAACAGAGAAACAGAAATACAATTATTTTCAGAGGTCATCCTAAAGTAAGAACAAATTAAAAAACTAATGCTTATATATATGCATGACAAATATACTCAGTGGTGTAGGAACCTATGGTATCTCCATATTGTCTTGTGTAAATAACAGTGATGCCCTGGGTTTGTTATTGAGCCTGGTTTTGGGTATTTGGATATAATCACCAAAACTCAGTGCAGACACTCAGGACTATTGCAAGGTCTGCTGATAACTCTCAATGTCTTTGTATCTGGAATTCTTTGTTCTGGCTTCTGTAACTCCTTGAACAGGTAAGGTGAAAGATGTGGAAAATCTGAAAAACAATGGGGCATAAATGATAGAGGGACATTAATAATTAAATGCATTGCAAGTTAAAGAAAAAAAAATCTGCTACAGCAATTCTTAATGATACCTTCCATGGACCATTTAAGTCGATGAATTTCAAGTGCAACCATTTGTGCCAAACAAGGTTAAAATGGCTAAAAGAGTGACTATATTTTAATGTGCTATAAAGGAATTAAAAGCAACCAGTAGTCCATAAAAATATCATCCTTCAGCTCAGAATGCTCTGGTCATTTCCAGAGGAAGGTTTAGTCAATCCCAGGGCAAAAACTTAACTCTGTGCAGCTGCAGTAAAGGTTGATGTAATTGTAGAACCGAGGCTTTCTCAGTTCAAATTCCAGTGTTGCCAATTCCTTTGGTCAGAGATGAAGTTTCTTCACTCTTTAAAGATGTATTGTATTTTAAATTTTTCTATTTAATTAATTCACTTAATGTATAGCTAATTTGTCTAATTCCTGATGACATGGTTTTCAGTGTTTAGTTTATTGCAAGGGATTCATCACATCCATTTACTTTGTTTATCTACACATTTGCAAATAACTGACAATAAATGGTGATTAGTGTTATATGTTTCATTCTAGCATTGCAATTAACCCCTTGAATGTCAGGATTTTGCTGATGCACAGTATTTTTGTGTGTTGCACTGCTTCAGTGCTCTGAGCTCACCAATATTTTTGTCCTCCCTGTAGTAATTGAATCAAACAAAACTCATTAAATTCAGCCCAGATATTTGATTACCTCTGTGTTGAAAGAGAATGTGGCTTTTTTTTTTTTTAATAAATGGTTTTTTAGAATTGGATTTCTCAGATGCAGATGAGTTACTGCTCTTGGAATGGGGCATATTGTGTTATCCCAGAGAAATTTACCATTTGGTGTCCCAGCCATGGCATCCCTCACAGACAGAGGAATTGCAATGCTCTGTGTAGAGTTGGCACAAATGTCGTCCTGTCCTTCAGGCTGGGGCCCTGCTAGGTCCTTGCAGCTGAAAAATCACATATGGGGAAATGGGCTTCTCTTGGTGGGAGTCCAGAAAGGGGAAAAAAAAAACTTTGGCAAAGGAGAGTGAACATAGAAGTGAAACTGGGTGATCCGTCCTCCTTCACCTTCCCCCCTCTGATCCCATCTTTACCTCTCCTCTCCTTTGAGCAGGACCCTATGCTCGCTTTTGAAAGAAAAATATTTTTCAATTTAATTTCTTCCTAGTTGTCTCTTTCCATCATCAAATCCTGCCATATTTGAAAAGCAGGAAAGAAATTAGTTTCTTAACAAGTTTCTTTGGAGCAACACAATGTGGGGGGGAGTCAGTCTCAGTAAGTGAAAAAAGTTGCTTATGTGGCTTTTTTTGAAATAAATTTTAGTTTTGTGGTTTTTTTTTTAATTTCACCATGGCTGCTCAGTGTCTTGTGCTGAGCAGCAGCACAGGCACTGCATCTGTCAGGCTTAGGAGGCAGCTACAGCATTGATATTCTTGCTTTCATGTTTCAGCAGTTATCTTTGCAACTAGAAATGACAGAAGCTCTTTTAAATACCATTTAAAATAAAAGCTACAATTCTGTAGACATTGATGACAGTCCTGTGGGAAGGATTGCTACTTACTGTGAAAATATGGCTTTGTTAAGCTTCAGATAAGAAATGAATGAGATTATTAAAGACAACAAAATGGGTTTATTCCTTTTTTTGTTATTAATGAGTGTGATTTGATAAATACATGGTAAGTTTTGGAATGACAGATCTGCTCCTGACACAGCAGGCTTTATACAGAATGAAGATGAACATCAAAAGTAAAATCACAGAATCATGGAATGGTTTGGTCTGGAAAGGACTTGTAAAGGTCACCAGTTCCAACCCCTGGGCACCTTCCACTAAACCAGGTTGCTCCAAGCCCTGTCCAGCATGGCCTTGAATATTTTTAGGGAAAAAGAGAAAAATCTAATTTCTTGGTGTCAGGATCATGGGGTGATGGGTGAGGTGTGCAGCATGGGCATTTTCTTACAGTGTGGTGATGGTGGGAGCTGGGCCTTGAGGCAGGTGGGAGAGGGGAGGTAGCATTGCTCCCTGTACCAAAAACAGAGTTAGAGTTTTTCCAAATGATGCTAAATTGAGAGGTAATGACCATAAGGACGTTTCAAAGGTGGGAAGCACAAAGAAGAGACAGACAAACGACACATTTTAGAATCATGGATAAACGGAAGGGTTTTTTGAGAGCAGTCACCATTTATTGGTCAAATACAAAATGAATGAATGAAATGTGTGTTTATTACATGCATTTTACTTACATTACTATTGAGTAAGAAATGTGGAAGAATAAATTACAAATGCATGGAATCTAAACTAGATTTTTTCATAATGTGAAAATAAAACTACAGCTGAGTGCATCCTCCTAAATCTAAGAGCAGAAGGAGAGTGGGAACAGAAGAACATGATTAATCTTTAACAGTAAACTTTTTTCTTGTCACTCTGAATCAAAGGCAACCATGCATCAGATGTTGAGTTTGAACTAAATAAATGATAAAAATGCATGATTTGATGGAGTCAGTGAAAATTACACCAAAAACATCTATTCAGTTGTCTTTAACATTGACTGGCTAATCCCTCCATGATTCTCCTAGCTAAATTTTGAAAATTAATAAAGAAACAAAAACCACTTGAATTAAAACAGTAGAGAAAGGGAGGGGGTATTTTGGAATGACCTGTCTGTAAAAGTAGGGTAGATCCCATGCAGGAGGATATGCATTGCTATAATTGGATTTAGGGTTTTGCCTTTGAGGAACAGACTTGGAGCAGCCATCACTTCGTTCCTGCCTGGATGCTGTAATATCACTTGACAGTCACCTGTTAGCACAGATTAAAATATTATTGCCATCAGAAAATGGAGCACAGCAAAGCCACTGAAGAGATGAGAATTCCTCTAGGCAGTGTCAAACAAATGTTGTGTCTTTGCTCCTGTTTTGCAGTGATATAGGAAGTGATTCTGTGATTCTTTGAATGCCACTGGAAGTTAAAGCTGAGACAAAAATCTGTGTTTCTAAAATAGTACCTGAAAACTGAAGATTTTAGCTTCTTTATATCCTTCTATCCACTCAACATATTTCATGATATCGAATTTTTAAGGCTTATAAACAAAAGCTGCACTAAATTTTTATGCTATAAAGGTTTGTTTGGGAAAAAAAAATACCTTGGAACTATCTCCCATAATACCTCTGTTTTCCTGTGAGCCGAGACAAATGAGAAAAGGACAAAAGCACCCACAAACAAAACCCTTCCTGCAGTGTCTGTTTAGCAAAAATGGAACATAATTATATGTGTGGATTGAAAGCAACTGAACTTCATATCCCATATATAGAGCTGGAGCCCATCTCTGGTGGTAGAGTAAATTAATTCCAGCATTCTCTCAATTCTTCTTTCCTGAATTGCTGAGTACTTCAGAGAGTTAGTGCTGTGAGCTATGGCAGCCCAGTAAAATATTTTTGTGCCAACGCTAAATTCTCCTGCCTGTTTGTTGTCTACAAATTCATGGAATTATACTTAGAAATACAGTTTTACCCAAGAGGTTAACTGAATTCTGTGAGAATCTATATTCTTCCTGAATTTGCTAGAGATTTGTTTGTAAGAAGATTATTTGCTGTAGCACATGCTCTGGTTTTTCTGTCTTCTTAATGTGGAGATAGTGAAATCAGGATAAATCCTCTAGCTTGCTTATAAAGTTCATTGTGGAAGAAAGACATAAAATTGTGGATACCCTATGGAGTAGAAAACAAGTTTAATGCACTACAGTAAAAGGCTTGACTGTGGTATGTATTTCTTCTATTTTCTTCAGTTGCTGTTATAGGATATTCATTATGACCTTAATAGCTTATTGTGCACAAGAAAATTGGCTTAATGAACAACTGGTAGGGATCTGCCCTGGCTTTCTGGTGCAGCCTGAAGCCCAAGTCAGAGCCTTGTTTGTCACAAGACAAAGAGCATTTAAAAACCTCTCAATTCAGGATCATTTATTCACATTCTGCCTCTTAGTAGTAGAGTTGTAACAGTCTACTCTGCTTTTGTGATAGATGCCATCATTTCACTCAACAACAGCAGGAATGGGGTAAAAATAAATACTGAAGTGTCTGCACATATGTATCATGTGTCATCTGAATGTTTCATGCAAATTTCTTAACTAAATAAAACCACAACAAGCAATGTGAGAATGAGCTGGAGCGACAGCGATTATGCACTGGAGTGCACTTCTTTCTAGTTGTGAGATAACAGATAAATGATATCGTGGAGTCAGTGAATGCTTTGGGTTGGAAGGGACCTCAAAGATCATCTCATTGAAGCCCCTCTACCATGGGCAGGGATAGCTCCCACTAGATCAGGTTGCTCAATTATATTTGCATTTTCAAAATGAGTTGGGGAAGCCAACATATCCTTATGTGATAGGTAAATCTTTTATCCCAAAATCTGGAATTGGAAGGCGTTTCTCCTGAATTCTGTGTCATGTGATGGGGAAGGGGAGCACTGTGGATGGAGTTGGAGTGTGTGTGCCAGAGCAGGGTCATGTCCTGTAATCACTAATTGTAATCAATAATCATTTAATCATTAATTATGATTTCATGTTGGTAGCAGCTTTTAATTTGCTTTCACCACCTGTCTCCTGGCAGCAGAGACTGTGCCTGGCCCACCACGTGTGGAATCTCCTGGAATGTCAGGGAAGGGATGGGTTAACACCTCCAGCATGTCCTAATGGCTTCTTACAGGTGGTTTGCTCCCACTTCCCTATGGATGAGCAGCATGACACCTGGTGATGGTTGTGACTGTTGAATTTGAAGCAGCCCTGGTGTAACCTCACTGCTTTCCCAGTGTTCTGATCCCTCATGACATTGCTGAAGTTATGTCTGATTCTCAGTTTCCTAATGTGAAATAAATAACAATATTTTCTTATTAGCTGGCAGGTTCTTTTCCTTGCATACAAGAAGCTGTTGCTTTCTCCAGACTATGGAAATTTTTCCTGTTCCTTTCAAAGCTGTGAGAATGTTGTCACACATGGTGGCATCGTCACAGCTGACTGAAGACACTTAGCATCTCTTTGGGAGATGATGGGGAGAAATGAGGCATTTTCTCCATCATATGTTAGAGAAAACCCATTAATGTCAAAAAGTGAAGCTGTGGTATTTGTGTGGTGTCTGCAGTGTGAAGGCTCTGCCATCAGCACTTGGGAAGCTGCCTCTGGGAAAGGGAAATGATGTTCTTTAAGAACAGTCATAGTATAAAAGGATGTGGGTGGGGAACTGGATTCCTTCAGCCCTCAAAACTGTGATATTGTTATTTTAGACAGATGTGCAGGTCACGATTTTGTTGTCCCAAATGTTGTGATGCTTCCTGAATCGTGGAATGATAAAGTGTAGCATTCCTGCTCTTTAGCACAGAGCTGTTCTCAGGAAAAAAATGTGTTTGTTAGGATGGGAGTTAGAATTCTGAAATCTAGCCCCCCTCCAAAGAAAAAAGTATATATATAACTATATATATATATATAAGATTTATGAATGGAAAAGTAAAAGCAGGATGATAAATAGCTCTACTTTTAGCATTTAATTTTGTATCCACATTTAGCACACTTATTCTGGTAACTATTAAAGTTTCCATATATTTATCAGTGAATGAGGTTTTTTTTTTTAGTGTGACTTTTAATTAGAGGTTGAGGGAAAATTGGGAAAAAAAAAACACACCTAAATTTTCCATGTGCAGAATTATTTGGAAATAAAAAAAGGCAAAGTCAGCCACTGTTAACTCTGTGTTTCACATGTATATTTCCTCTTCATAAGCAAAATAATTTTACTATTTTCTTGATTGTCTTCACTTTTTTCCCCCTACAAGACAGAAAAACCCCCAACTGTCAAGTTTTTTGTATGTTTGGTGTTTTTATCTGCTTTTAATATCTCTCAGCCAGCTTTTTTAAATCTCCAGGTATATTTATTTCAAGTAATTTGAGCTCTTATAAAGTGAGGTGGTCGTTGGTGGTACCTGGGTGATGAAAACAGCTGTGCCCTGCAGATGAGCTGATGGTTGTTGCTGCAGTTGGGTGGAGCTGGGAAACTGAGGCAAAGTTTCAAATTTCATATGAATTTGTTCTAATGACACATAAGACAGGAATTGGGATACATATCCCCACAGTTGCTTAAAAACTCAAGCAGGCAGAAGTGGAAAAATAAATAAGAATTAGATATGCTGAAATCACCTGGTAGATCTGCTCAGCGTTTTGGCAGAATTATGAATTCACTGAGAGACAATTCTGTGGTTTTTAGGGGATAGGAATTCTCCATCCCATATTTCCATCCTCTGCATTTGAGTTGCTTATTCCTAAGATGTTTATTGCTAGATAGGCAAGGCTGGCCACCAAGGCATAAATGTAAGCTTGCATTGTGATCCCATAATAAATAGTTTTAGCTGAGAGATCCCCGTGTCCCATTTGCAATCAGCAGGAGAAAGCACTGGAATGTCTTTAGTGCACAGTGGCAGGGATGTCAAATTGTTAACAGGAGCTTGCACCCAGGAGCAGCAGAGCAGGTGATTCATGGCTAAACTGAACTGGAGAGAAAGAAGAAAATGTCAATATAAGTTGAATTTTCAGACAGGGAGTGTCAAAGCTCTAGATCATGGAGTGAAGGGTTGTTTTGAAAAGCTGACAGCACTTAAATCCTCTTCCCCATGGTATTTTCCTACATTCTTTTGGTCCACTATGAAAAATGTACCTTGTTGGGTCTTTTATTTGTTAATTAGTTTGAGAAGTTCAAGGATTTAGTTTCCAACATTAACTCTTGCACAGGAGTATCTGCAGTTCTGTGACTCACTGTGCTTTTGATCTTGGTGTAAGCATCATTATTCACTTAAAACCATTGTATTCTACTTTTTTGGTAAAGCGTGGCTATTTTTTCTCTCAATTTTTTTTCCTCTCTATGTTCTTGATAAAATTGACCAAGAGGTTTGGCCCCTATATCTGCAGAATCCAAACACCTGTCTGCTGGGTGAGAAGAGAAAGCTGATGGAGAATGTGAAAGTAGTTTGCTAGAGAAAGTAAAGGGAGAAGTAAAGGAGGATAGATATATAAAAGGAATATAGATGGTGCAATTAAACAAAGATAGAAAAAGAGAAATGAGGCAGGAACTTAAAGGAGGAGATGAGAGGTAGGTGAGAAGAATGTCACACATTGTTTGTAAATCTTCAGCTCTGGCAGCTTTTTGTTTCAAATATGGGGAGAAAATTAAATACACAGATTATTGCTCAGAACTGGGCTTATTATCAGGCAGAAAAGAAAGACACTGCTTGGTCCTGCTTTTCCACAATGAGATTGTAAAAACCCATGAAAAATATTTTGAGGGCTAGGTGTAAAATGATCTCCCAATGAACCAGAAAGCAGCACTGAGAACGGCACAGATGGAAAGAGCTTTAAACCCAGTAGTGTCCCAGCTAGCAAATTCTTGTATTCTATATATCATGTAAGAGTATTTGTTAATATACCCTTGACTATCACACTAAGTTCACTTTGCCCTTCTTTATTTCAACCGTTAAAGATTTATAGTTTGTTAATTCTCATTTTTTGTTTTTTTGCTCAGAAGTGGAGCAGGAGGGGAGCAGGGAGAAGGAGTAGTTGATAACTCCTGATGTCTGCAGATGGTTGTGGAGCCTCTCCAAGGGCCTGTACAGATCAGGAGAGAGAGCAGAGCACTTCAGGCATTCCTTTTCAATGCAAGGCTGGAGAGATGAGTAAATACAATGCTGCTTTGTGGATGTTTCCTTTCTATCTGTCATTTTTTAGGAATGGGAAAAGCTATCACCTGTCCAGAGATTCCTGTGTGACTTGTATTTTCAATTCTTTCTAATAACAGTGTTCAACCAGCTTTCATCTTTTTTTTTTGGCTCAGGTGTCTTGAAGGCTGATTCCCAGCTCATCTTCTGCTGTGTTTGACAAGCTGTGCTTGTGTACTTGTGTTTGTAGCTGTACTAGGAACACATCTAAATGATTCTGTTTCCTGGTACTGCTGGTGGAGGTTGTTCTGGAGTTTCTCTGTGTTTGTATCTCCAGCCAGGCTGGTTTGAGAGCAGTTCCATCAGAGCAGAAAGTCACAACCAGATAAAAATGGGCAAGAAGAAAGCAGCAGAGTGGTTGTGGAATGCCTGTTTCTACTCCTTCAGCAGCAGGGAAAAACCAGGCCAGTGACACCAAATGAAAAAAACCAAACCAAAACCCAAAACATTGGTTTGCTGGTATCACTCCTTCATGTATACCTTTTTTTTTTTTTTTTTTTTCCTGGAATGGTTGATACAGGCACTGATTGTGTGTTTTATCATGTTGGGTTGCTCTGCAGGAGATACTGATAGAGACCAAAGAGACACTGAGCCATGACCTGCCTGCCAGAAGGGGCAGGACGGGTTTGTGCACAGGGAAAATCAGAGAGATGGGGGAGAGAGGATAACGAGAGCTCAGTCAAATTGCACTTTCAGGATTCCCAGGTCCCCTGGACTGGCTGAGAGATGAGGCAAATGGTGTGTGGAGCTTTTGGGGAATCATTTTTGGCTTTTCCAAAGTGGATTTGGGCAGCCTTGACCTACCTGTGCGCCGAGGCTTGTCTCACTTCGCTGTTTTGTTTTTCCCTTAAAAAGTGGCGCTTGAACACAATCTAGTTACTATTTTTAGGGAACAAACAAGCCATGAAACATGTTAATGTTCTGTGGATCAATAATGAGGGATTTCAAGCCTAAAAAGACAAGTGTCTGGTTCTCTTTCAAGTTGGAATGGCGTGCAAAGGTGAGGTGACCTTTCCTGTCACAAGGGCTCCTTAGAGCTCAGAATTTTATAGGGGGCTGAGTGCAGATGATCTTAAATTGCAGTTATTCAGGGATTTTATAATTAAACAAGGAGTAAAAAATGTGATTTGAGGTCAGTAGGTCATTAGCTTTCCTAATGGATTCAACTGTAGGTTGTTATATGGTTTCTTTACATCAGGAATATAGGAGCTGCCACTTGGCATTAAACAGATGGGCTTTCAGGTCCTCTCTACTCCTGCAACTTTCATTATTTATAATATTTTTTAAAGCATTTTTTTGCCATACTTTATTGTCTAGTTGTTAGAAATGTCCTTTGAAAATGAAGGCCACCTCAAGGTCATGTTTCAGAACTTTTATTAGTGTTTATTTGTGATCCAGAAGAGGAAGCATTCCCTAAAATCTCATTGCTTTTTACCAAGTCCTGTATAGCTGAAGGTTAAAAAATGACCAGATGATGCCTCAATACTTGTATGTGCTCCTCTCTTAATTGATCAGACAGCCTGATGATAGAAAATATAATTTATCTACTGTATTTCTCAATCTGCAAAAACATTTCAATAATTAGAGCAGTGGCTTGGTAAAGGCTCTGTTCCTGCATCTCACAGAGATGAACATAAGTGAACAATGTTGCTGAAAGTCATCTCAAAATAAACACTGACAATTAAAAGTTCAGACAGGTGTTGGATTGATTTAATTTTTTAAGATTCACAATTTGACTAATACCTAGGTCCAGAAATATTTTTTCATTCAGAAAAGGATACACTGGCAACTAAACTCACCCAATTTGTTTAATTCCCATGCACAAAGCCTTCAGTGCTTAAGTAGTCAATTTGTTTGGAATCAGGGCCCCTGGACTGTGTTCCCACTGTAATTTAGAGATTCATTTACTTAGATAAGGCACTTAATCTCCTTGGGTCTGTTTCCCAATAGTAAAAGAGAAATAATAAACCTCAGAAGTCTTAATTATGGGTGTCTTGTTAGGTTTAATTAATTCGTAAGGGATGTTAATGTCACCATATGAAAACTGGCGTGTGGGTGAAGTGCGTGTGTGTATAATTACATTTAACTCACACACACACGGTGTTAACAGAGCTCTGGGAGGGCTGCAGGGCCAAGCAGGCAGGAGAAAATACAAGTTTTGCTTATGGACACTCCCTTGTTACTCCTCATTATGGTAAATATTTAATTACACCATCATCTGCTGTCATCCCAGCAGAAAGCCTGTCTCATTCACTTCACATCAGCTGCAGATTTTCACCTCCTTTAGCCAGGTCATTTCCCCTTCCCCATCTCCAAATGCCTTTGGGAAGCTCCTGAAGGAATAGTTGTGCCCAGGTATTTTTTCTCATTTCAAGAACAGTTCCTTGGCATTGAGCTGATGGATGTGTGTGTGAAAACAGTGGCCCTGTCTTCCCAATTGCAGATCCATTTCAGGAGCCAGTTTCCAGCTTGGCTGGCAGGAATCCAGCACTGAGGTTGGCAGAAAGCTTTGCCCAGCTGGGGTGTGAGTGGGGCTCTGCAGCTCCAGGGGCCTGCAGGTGAATGTTCAGTAGCAGGTTCTGAACAGATGCACCTTGGCTTTGGAAAACATCATGAACTGACCCATTTTGTGTGGGTCAAAGAACAGTAAGACTCCCATCTGTTACAACAATTTCAGGTTTATGAACCAGGAATTTTGTGCCAATGCTCATTTCTTTATTATAGTTACTCCTAAGAGAGAGTAACTCTCTCTGTACATGAGGGGGTGACATCCATATTTCATGTTCCTAGGAACAACTCTTTTATATTCAAAAAAACTGATGAGTGAGACAATTGTTTTCTAAAATTAGGGGATAGGAGATCCTTGGAAAAACCACTCAAGGCAATAAAATGCAGTTACAGGATTTATTATTGCAGACTTTGCATTGTATTTCCCCAAGCTCTCGGGGTTCACTGATTGTTTTGAAAGACTCTTTCTAAAGGCTAATTTTGTTTTAAAGAGTATTTGTTACTGAGGACTGCCAGTGCAGCTAATCCATTATCCAGCACCGAGCTAAAATACAGTATTTGCAGTGTTAGGCTGTGCTGCATAGTGCTGAGCACCTTGTGGTGTTCAAATGTTTGAATTCAGTAAGGCTCTGAATAAACTGAATAAACCCTGCTTCATTCAGCTGGGAGGATGGGTTATGAAATTAGAAGTGCCATCATTAATACCTATTATTCTTGTGCTTCAATGGAAGATAATCATGCTCATTGCTTTTCCAAAAATAGAGGTGTTTTTCCAGGACACAAATTACAACTTTTTTTTCCTCTTTTGTTTAAAACTAGTCATTATTATGTAAATAGCAAGGAAAATACATTAGGACAAAATTGGTATTTCTGTTCCATAGATTGAAACTTCTTCAAGAGCCAGAATTTTTAGAGAGGAAGAGAGCTGTTATATTAAATTAAAATATTGCTCATTTTACCTTGTGACTGGGACAACTCCCATAGGCTTTTTTTTTAGCATTATTTAATTTCTAATTTAAATAGTAGCTTGTTCTTATACACAGGCTGCATTCTACTTCCCCATCCAAGGCACACCTTGGACTCTGGTGAAGCAGAAAGAAAATGAAAGCAAAGACAGAAAAATTCAAGGAATATCTAAACAGAGGAGTCAGGATTGTTGTGATCCCTCAGATCCACTTGCATGGGATGAATTTGGCCCCATGTAAAACCCTTTTCCCAGTCCAAAGCATCTGGGATTTGGAGCATGCCATGAGTTACAGTGGCTCCGTGCTGGACATCTGAATTTATGTCACTCCCCTGCTTTGGAGCAGTGTCACCATCATTTCCTGTCCTCTTCAGCTGAATTGCACATGTTCAGTAGAGCTCAAACTGATTTGGTAAACCCAGATTTCTGTTTCTTGAATTGCCACATGCCAAAGTAGCTCCATATCACGTGGGTGGTGATGCTGACCTGCATCCTTCAGGCTTTATTTCTGCCATGAAAGAGGATGTTAGGATTGATGAAAGAGGATGTTAGGATCTCTTCCTCAGAAAAATAACTTAAAAACCTCCAAAAGCACAAATAGGGCAGCAGCACTTAATGCAGTTAACAGCTGATATGTCAGCTGAATGTTTGACTTTTCAGCCAGAGATAGCAGTGACTTCAAAGGCCTTGTAGCCAAGAATGGAGCTGTTAACTCTGCAATGCTGGTGAAATCTGTGGAAGTGTCTTTGAGTGATGTGAAAGGTGAATTATACAGCCCATATTGGCTGAAGTATTTAGAGTTGTCCAAGTGCATTGTTTGTTTTTCTGCTCAAACAGCTGCAGGACTAAGATTTTGAATTATTACAAAAAAAAACCCCAAAAAATTCTGAAATGCCAAAACCATAATGTGTGTTTTAGAACTGACCTTTAGAAGGTACTTGTATACACTTTGTGCACAGATTGTTTTGACCAATCAGACTCCTATTTTAAATTCTCAAACCAGTGTAATAAAGTGATATTCTCAAACCAATTAATAAAGTGATAAACAGACACTAACCATAGGTACTCATTTTTAAAATACTCGAAAACCTGTAGCACCTATGTGCTAACAGTCTATGAGTAATTTAAAAGTATAATCCTCCCAGGTGCTGAATAATTGCCAAGTAATAGGAATGTATTTCTGTGGCTCCAGTGAGCTTCTCTGTGATGCTGTGAAGTAATTGTGGGTGCACAGGATGTGGTTTGAGTGATGAGAGAAATTTGTCTGAGCCACTGAGCTGGATGCTCGCACGCAGCAAGGTCCACGAGGGATCATGTCTAATCTTGAATGTGCAGATGGTGAGGATTAGGTGTGAAAGGATGTAAAACCCAGCAGCAGCTGGGGACAATAAGGTTCACTATAAATCTATTGAATATTTTGAACTGCTAGGTGAGAGCTGAGTAAAAAAAATGCAGCCAGAGGTGGCATTTTATTGATTCGGTGGATGTTTTATTTAAATAAATCTTACTTAAAAGCAAACAACTCTTTAGTGAGCATCTGTGGCATCATAAAGCTGGAATATATTTATTGAACTGATTGGGTTCACCATGTAACCACTCCTTGAGTTTCCTGGATCTTGGAATTGAATATACACATTAAAGGCTCAGTACTGGAACTCAGCATGCTGCCAAACCTGTTTCACTTCCTCCTCTTCCACCAACAAGCTTGGAATGAAGAATGGACCCAAAATAAATTAGAAAATCTGAGGGGTCAGTAATGAAAAGTAAAAAAAACCAAAAAACAAACCAACACAAAACCAAAAAAACCAACAAAGAAAGAAAAAAAAACAACCCCCTCCCAAAATAACAACAACAAAAAAACCACATCAAAAACCCACCAAAAAAAAACCCAACAAACAAAACAAACAAAACCCAAAAAATTTTATTTTATTTTATTTTATTTTATTTTATTTTATTTTATTTTATTTTATTTTATTTTATTTTATTTTATTTTATTTTATTTTATTTTATTTTATTAATTCTTCATCTGTTTTCATCCCAAGCCTTGGGTTTTCCATTTCTGGGCTCCTCCTCCCCATCCCTGTGGGGCAAGGCAGTGAGTGAGCAGTCCCATGGTACTTTGTTGCAGGCTGAGGTTAAACCATGAAATTTCCATAAAACCTCTCTTTAAAATAAAACTTCTTCCAAAAGAAGTTTTCTTGACAAAAGAAACCTCTTTGTTTTCCCCCTCCTTTCAGCTAAATTGAGTTGATTCAGGGATGGAACTCAAAGATGCTTACAGCTTGTTAAATTTTGAAAAAATATCGTATTTTAAAGCTTTTGAAAATAATGCAAATACTTTGGCTAATGAGACTTATTTTTTAAAGCAATGCTTTGGTCACAGAAGATGCCAAATTGATGGTCCTGCTAAATAACAAGCTCCAACCACAGATGAAAGCAGCAGAAGCCATGGATTGTGATGCTAATTTCCATACTTTGAGCTTTAAAATTGTTTAGGACTTTCTGTTTAAGCACAAAAGAGTTCTTCAGACACTGCTGCTGCTCTGAAAATTTTTATTCTTTCTCCCTTCAGCTTGAAATGGCAAGTTAAAAATCAGTTCTCCTGACTAACTTCTCTTTGTAGATGAATCTCTGCTGAGGGTTCATACTGTGATTCTCATACATTATCTAAAGACATTTGTTCTTCTTCTTTCCTCCTTTTATGTATTTTTATGTATAACTATTGACTTTAATGGAGCTGCTCCCAGTCTTCCCTGCATGTCTGGCATTTATTTTATTTTTGCTTTTGCTTAGGCTGTGTTGTGAAATGAGAATAAAGCCCCCAGTTTGTTCTTTGAAAATATCCAGTATTATTGCTATTTATTAGAGCCATTATGAAAACTATGGGCTAAATGGAGAGGATGTGAGGAGAATTCTAATTTTAGTGACATATAGAATAGAAGCATTTGGGAAATGGTGGCTCTCACCCTGGGGATCAGTTTGATTGTTCCTCTGGATATGTATACAAGCTGATTCAATTATTCTCATTTTAGTATGTTGATAAATATATTGTTTGTGGATAAAACTGAGTTTTTCCTTCTTTTTAGAACGCCAAGATAAATGATGAACTTTTTATGTCTTCTTTATTAATCTAAGAAAGAAGTGAGTCCTATTCCAAATCTTTCTTTTTTAGAGCAGAGTGGTTTTATCCATAGAAATCCTGTGCTTTTGGAATTGTATGAAACCACAGACTCTACATAAATCAGGAAAATACCAGGAAAAAAATGTTTGACTTGTTTCTTACATACAGGCACTGCACATATTCTGTATCAAAGGTGAAGAGAGGCAGTTTTTATTCTGGGACTTGATCTGTATTGCAAACCTTGGCTGTCCCAGAGCTTGTTCTTCATGAGGCCAACTGAGAGACACCACAAATGAACTTGTTGGCAGCACCAAAGTGTGGCAGCACTCAGACAGAGCCCAGCTGCTTTTTTAATTGGCTGAGAGCTTTAATGAGCAAAGTGAGGTTAATGTAGAGCCCCAGCCTTGCAGCCCATCAGATTGACAGCGTTTCATTTTACTGTCAGCTATCCAAATGTGGGTTTTCTTCCCCCTGATCCTCTCTCATTATAAGTTTTGCAGTAGTAGGGGGGTGCAATTGATAAGCAGTCAAATCATTCCTGACAGAGAGATTTTAAAAGCTTTTAGATTGGATGTAAAGAAGGAAACCTTGTCTTTGCAGAGTCTGCTCAGCCCATCCATCTGCATTAAGCGCCGTAGAGTTACGCTGAGCAGAAATGACACCTTAAAGAAGACTAAGTGCTGCTTAACTTTTTAATGTCATCTTGGGAGGCCTGAAGTTGAGTATTTTTCTTGTCCTGGTTGTGGTATCACTCCATCATTTTATGAAAAATAAAGCAGTACTTGTGTTTTTAATAGTGGACTTTTCTATTGTTCCTTGTGCACCACAGAGAGGGGAGTTTGTGCCTCAGCTCAGGGAGTGAAAGTCCCATACTGGGAATCAATTGATCTGTCCTTAAATATCTATTTATGAGAGAAGAAATAAAGCCAAAAGAGAAGTCTCTTACATTTCTCACCACTAGATCCCCAATGCTGCAGCCTTGTCTTTTAATCCCGCTTCCAAATCCATGAAGATTGACACTAAAATTAAAGGTTATTTTTGTCCCGACACTTCATGATGGGCTGTTTCAGAACCCCAGTCTTGTTACTGTCAGAAATTTTATATTTTTGAGATTGCATTTATTCCTTGTCAATTCATACAGGATTAATTTTCTGCCAACCCCATCCTTCATCTTAAATCTTAGTCTGTACCATTCCATTCTGCATCTTTCATCAGAGCAGTTTTACAATGGCCTCTCCCAGCCTTCCTTTTGCTGCAGCTGCACAATCCCAGGTGCTTTAACTTCTTTTTTGAAGCGCTCCTAACTCCTTTTTTTTCCCTGCTTTGTTCATTCAACTCCTCTTTTTGGAACATAAATGACAAGAAGTGTTCCAGATGAAAACTCTCCGCCTTACTCAATCCCATCAATTATTTCCATTCTGTGCTTGCCCAACACTCCTGGTATTGCACTTCGCCTTATTCACAGGTAGATTAAACTTATTTAGGGTAATAGATCTTCCCTCCAGTACCATTTGCACTTGATGATTGCCTGACTTAAAACAAATTCTTACCAGTGGTCCCTAGATTAAACAGCTGAGCTTCACACTCTTCATTTCTAACCTGTGTCATACATTTAAACCTCGTGCTTATCCAGCTCTTCACAGTGAGAGGTGTTCAGATTTGTGCTTTAGATTTTGTCCAATTTTTTCTGCATAATCAAATTTCCTGACTGCCAGCATGGATGTGTGATTGTACTATCTTCTTAGTCTCATCTGATTTTTCAGTTTCTCCCTTACCCAAGCTCTGCCCTGCTATGTCTTCCTTGGACATGCTGCAGCATTCTGCAGACTGGAGCCCACAGTCTCATTTTTCCAAACCGTGACTTTACTATTTTGTGCTCCAACTACCACTTTTTGCCTCATTCCTGACCCTCTTACTTTCCTTTCTGATTTTTTTTTTTAATATTCAGTTTCAAAAACCATTTTAAATCACAGTTCAGCTTGGATTCAGGATATATGAACATGGGTATAACCTTCCTGTACACTCATCTTTAATGAAACATCTGCAAAATGTAACATTACTTAAAGTCTTTATTTGTATTTAACATTAGCTTCAAAAGTCTCATCTAATTTGACATTTCTGCCTCTGAGTTATACTTAAAAGAAGTACAGAAAAGGTCTATGATCACTTAATGTGCAGTGGAAATTACAGCTAAGAATAGTGTAAGGAAGTTTTGCTTTGGAGAAAGATTTATTTGAGGGGGAAAGTACTTAGCTATTCACAAGGAGCTAGGTCATGCAAGTATTAAAGTTATTTTCAACACTGTATCAAATTCAAGGTTAAAAGCTCATTCAAGTCTTTTATAGTAAAGGTAATATTTATAATATTGGTTACATTGGATTGTGCTGCTCAAGACATTTTAATATTAACAATGTAAATGCTACAACAATGGTACCTCTGAGAAATATGTAATATATGTCTGTGCTGCTAATACAATTCTTACTGCCATTATCTACTTTATCTCATTTCCATTAAAGTGATGGATATTAAGCAATATGAAATAGAAATGGCCATTTTCTCTATTTTCTGCTTTTCTAGCTGGCAGCAGGTAACTGATGAAAATCTCATTTTATCAAGCACATTTTAGATTTCAAAACTGAACTGTAATGGGCGAATAGCAGGAATAACACTGACAATGACTTTGGGCATTAGTACATAGAGATATTCAAGGGATTTTCTAAGGGTGTTCAGTAATTTGCTCAAGAAACATTGCAATTCTTGTTGCCTTGCATAATTTAAATACTTTGCTGTTTGTAGTCATGTAACAAATAGATAGGAAACTTTGTTTTATGTAACCTAAAGATGAAAGCTGATTTGCTGTCACAAAACTTAAAAATCCAGATGAAATTGTTTAAGGCTTCCTTCAGTTCAGATTTACCCTTTCATCATTTTTTTAAAGAACCACAGAATTACCTACAAGACACCTAAAAAATGACCCTGTCCCTTATACTCATTTAATTGCAGAATACAATAAAATTCTTCCCCAAAATTTGTTTTGCCAGCCTGCTGAGGTCCTCTCCAGACCGACATTACTCATGCTGTGCTTAATTTGTAACTACCAATCTTTTTTCTGAAGTATTTTGAAGAATAAACAGAGAATCTTCTCTCCCAGGATGTTCCTCACATCTTCAATGTGGTTGCAGTTACTCTTTGTCCTTTCTCCAAGAAGTTTTCAGATATCTTAAAATGCCCTGAAGAGCTTTGATGCTTTATCTGACGATCCCTTCCCCATCCCATCACCTTGCCCTTGGCGTAGTTTGTCTCTATTGTTGACTCTCTCAATTCTGCAAAATATTGGAATTGACTCTTCCAGTCATGGAAATGGCAGGTAATTCCCAAATTGTTTCCTCTGAAGGTGTGATGCAGGGGTGTACAGATGTGAGATTCTCCTAAAAGCAAGGAAACAATGATTCTTTTAAAATTAATGTGTACTTTTTTTCCAATAGCTACTAAAAAGAAAAAAAAAAAAAAAGAAAAAGCTGCAATTTATATAATTACCACATTGCAGAGGAAACTTCTAGGGGGAAAAGTGAAATGATTATGATCCATTAGTATGCAAAGCTGTAACTCAGTACAGTAAAAAGAATTCATGGGCTTGTGATTGCATTCGGTGCAGTTAATTGACTCTCACTTCTTTATTACTTATAAACTGTGAATAAGATTTGACAAAGGCTCATACACACTCACACATATTGGTTTTATTAATCAGTGACTTTATTTTGTATTGCAATTAAGCCCTAAAAAAACCCATCTGTGTCCTCAGCTCTCTGTTGCTGTCACCAGCATAACCAAAGCTTTGTGGGGTCAGGAGCCCTGAGATCACCCCAAATACTTTGTGAAGCTGAGACACAACTCTGTTCATTTCTGCTTACCTCCAAAATACTTAAAATCCTTTTATTCTGAGTAATTTGGCTGCGGTGTTTCTTTGTTTGTAGATGATAAACAGGACTGAGAGGAGCTACAAGCCCAGAATGTCCAACATTGCTGAGCATAAAGCCTTAGGAAATAAGTAATTGAAAATTGTAATTGACTTCACATAATTATATCCTTAATTTTCAGAACATTTGTATGTTAATCCCCAGGCAAAAATTGAAATACACTCTTCTGGGTTGTTTGTTTGTTGCAAAGATAGAATATTAAAAAAACTTTTGTGTTATTCCCTTGCCTGGCTGTGTTCTACAGGGTTGAAATTGTACAAATATAATGTGCTGGGACAAATCAACACTGAGCACAGCAGCCTTCCTGCTATTGAAATGCTGGAGAGCTGCCAAACAAACAAAAATAAATCATTTCATGTGACATTATTTTGACTACTTTGACAAAAAGGGAAAAGCAACAAGACATTAATTACAGGGCTCTGCCAAACTCTGCCACTGTTAGCAAAGTGTTCTAACTCTCCTTTGCAAGAATTTGATACTGAAGTGGTGCCAAAATCCATATGTACCTTTTGGGTGCAGGTCAGTGCCATCAATCTGGAAACTGCTTCAGGATCAGTAGTGACATAAACAAAAAAAAAATCAAAATATTTTTCTTATTTATGAATCCCACTGTGTTACAGTTCTGCCACTTCCCAAGGTTTTGGCAAATTCACTGAAGGCTAAACTGAGGGATAAGGACAGAAAAGAATTTGCCTGTGTGAATTCTTCATCCTCAGCTTTTCCCTCTCCTCTGTCCCCATTCAGATCTCCTGGAAATGGATTTTAAACAGAAACCTTTTCAAGGTTTGCTTAATGTCTCCTTTGGGTTTTGTCTTAAATGCTTTTTGTTTATTTGTTAGTTTGGGGGTTTTTATGTTCTTCCTTTTTTTCCCCCCTCTTCTTCTTTCTACCTTAGCCTTTTCTGTAACGTAAGATTTAGTTGTTGGTCAAAGGTGAACTCTTTCTTTGCACTGTGTTTTAGCAAAATCTGGGCTAAAATTGGGAGAGTACAGTTCTTAGAAAAACTAATTCTGTCTCTCCCCAAGTTAGTGAAGAGGTTATTCTGGGAAAGCTGTCACAATTCCATGAAGTGCTTTAAACACTCCTTCACTCCATCGGCTTTTGGCCAAGTTGTGCTCAGGAGTTCCGATGCTGAGGTGGGAGATAGGGTGTGCTTCTAAATCCAGAGTCTAATGGAGGGAAAGGAGAACTCTTCACCTGAGAAATACTCCCCCACAAGGATCTGAAAAGGATGTTAGGAACTCTTAAATGGTTTTTGAAAGACGCAGATCCCAGGAGGACAAGAGCTCAGAGCACATTTATCCACTTCCTTTTCCTCTTGCTCGAGTGCCCTCCTGTGCCAGGGAGACAAAAGCCAGGCCAGGATGTGTGGTGAGTTTCAGACAGTAAAAGCATTTTGTCTGATTTTGTGCTTGTTGTCCTTTCTGCTTGACTACTTCAGGCTGGTGGGGCTTGAGGCAAACAAGGATGGGAAGGATGTGTCACTGAAATCTTCCTTCAGTGCCACCATTCCAAGCACTGTGTCCAACCTTCCCAGCACCAACTGGCTTCAGGATGTCCAAGAATTTGGGTTGTGGTCTCCTTTAGGGCCATGGCAGGGTCTGAGGGAGGGGGAGCCCTTCCTCCACCTCAGTTTGCTGTCACTTGAGCTCTTTAACACAGAGTGAGAAGAGGCTGTTCAGTGAGTTTAGAGGAAACCTCAGCAGGTGGGGATGGGGAATCTTTGAGCTCAGCAATCACTGCCACTCTGTGGACACTGGGCCAGAGAGGCTGCAGTTTCTAGCAGGACCAGCATTGATCTATGGGCTGTGTAACCACACAGAAACCTCTTCTTTCACTTTTTTTTTGCCATTGGTATGGAGGGGTTTAAGTAGAGGAGGGTGAAACAGAGCCTTGCCCTTGGGAGAGCCTCCCAAGCTTGAGTGGTGCTTGAAAATATCTTGCTCTGGGACTGAGCATCAAATGTTGATGTTAAAGGAGCATTAGCTAAAAAAAAGCTGGTGCATTTGAGCTGATTTTTTATTTCTACTTGTAAGGTTTTAGGTTAAAAAGCTCCTGCAACCCCTCCTTCCTAGGTGGGCTTTATATTCAAAAAAGGCATTCTGAACATGCATGGAGGGACTCTGAAATCCATACCACCTCTTCTCTTCTCTTCTCTTCTCTTCTCTTCTCTTCTCTTCTCTTCTCTTCTCTTCTCTTCTCTTCTCTTCTCTTCTCTTCTCTTCTCTTCTCTTCTCTTCTCTTCTCTTCTCTTCTCTTCTCTTCTCTTCTCTTCTCTTCTCTTCTCTTCTCTTCTCTTCTCTTCTCTTCTCTTCTCTTCTCTTTCTTTTCTTTTCTTTTCCTTTCTTTTTTGTTTTTTTTTCGTTTTTTTTACCAGAAAGGAAGAAGGTACAAACCCCATTCAAATGTCAAGAAAAGCAAAAAACAGTTTAGAGGCAATGAGTGGAAAAAAAAATCCACAGCTGTGTTAGAAACTGCAAAATGACATGACACCCTCCTGAGGTGAAGCTCAGGGAGTTCTCTGCTGCTGATTTCTGCAGGTTAGACCCACTGTGGTACAGAGAGCTATGCAAAGAGTTATGCCATTGCCAAATAATTATAGAAGGGTGTCTAACATCCTGAAAATTATGGTAGGACTCAGGTAATTTGGACCAAAATATATAAGAAAATTCAACAGTAGAAAAAGGGTTGTAGGATGAGCAAAAAATTGTGAGAAGTGATTAAGATGGCAGAAATACACCGTGCTTTTAAGTGAGAATGAAGACATAAGTAGAATTAAAGGAATTTGTTAAACATATTTGGATGATATAGATTGAAGCACAATAATTGATTTTTTTCTTGTAGTCTTGCATTGTGGAACAAAAACAGAGACAAAGCACTTGAGCTTTGTGTAAAAACTTCATGATTTTTGTTTTCATAGGTAAGACTTCAATTTCTTCTGTTCAAAGATCCTGGTATTTACTTACAATCAAGACCCAAATTAAAATATGCAGAGAAAGGTCTGCTTTTCCATAGTGACAGATTAATTACATGATACATCTTAAGACTGACTGTAGTACCAAACCTTTATCTTAATCTTTTTTATATATATAAGGTAGAGAAAGAGGGCAATCCAGACTCAATTAATTCTGTTTGGATTTCCAAAGCAAAAGTAGACAGCAGTGTGGAATGTAATTGGCAGTAGTGAAGTTGTATATGTCAGTACATCCTGCTGTCCAGAAGCTAAGAGCTGAAAGACTATGAGAGTCTTTCAGACTGTGAAAGTATCTTGAAGGTAATAAAGTGGCCACTCATCTTTTAATTAAAAAAAGGGATATTAAAAAAAAACCAACCAGGTATTCCTGTAGTGTCTCAGTGTGGTGTGTGGGAGTCTTTCAGACTGACATGTCTCTGCCTGCCCTCTGTGCAAGAGATCTGCAAAACCTTCTCGAGTCAGCTCCCTGCAGAGCCCCCTGACAGCTCTGATGAGCCCTGAGCCTTCCAGCCAGCTCCTGTCCATCATGGAAAAGAGTCCTTACAAAGGGAGGGAATCCCATTCAAAATGCTGAATAAATGCTGTCCTGTTGTTTATTTACATTGGCAGAAAGTGTCACTCTGCAATTCCATAATGGCTGAGGAGAACACATCCCATGGTTGGGTCACCAAAAAGGGAGGAAGAGGGTAACAAACTTTTAAAAGTAACTGCAACCCCCTTAAGCCTAAAGAAGCGACTATTTTATTCCTTCCTCAGTGGCTTGGAGCCACTGTTGGATACTTGGGGCCAAACTCTAAGAAATTCACCCAAATAAGTTATGAACTTGTGGCATTCACATTCTCTGAACAAAGAGACATAATTCATTCTCTCAGGTTTTTTTTTTTTTTTTCCTGGAGAAGCACAGAGAGAAGAAGAGAAAACAATTCTTATCTGTACTTGCTGCTCCTGTTGTTTTGCACATGTGGAATGTGTTAGGAAAATTGTTTACCTGAAGTGATTTGTCAATTGGATTCTGCTGAGAATTGTTTTGTTTCCTTGGCCAATTGGAAAATGCTGTGTCCTGACTGTCAGGAGACAGTCAAGAGTTTTCTTTAGTATATATCTTTCTATAGTATAGTATTCTTTGTAGTATAGCTATAGTATAGCATAATGCAATGTAAAATAGTTCAATAAAGCAATTGTTCAGCCTTCTGAATCAATGGAGTCAGATGCCAATCATTTCCCTTCATTGGGGGTGCCCTGTTTTACTGTATGAACTAAACCTTTTCTGTGTGCATAGACACTCACCCTGCAGTCCTGTAAATACCCTGAGATCCAGCTGGCTGCCCCACTGTGCCTTACAGGGTAAGTCATGGGCAAATGTGTGGAGATCCCAAGGATTTAACCTAAAACTCTTCTCATCTGGATATGGTGGGCTTGCTTTTTCATTTCCCTTCAATTACAGTCCTGCCCCAGGTCCTGCTTATTAATGAAAGAAGGGGATTCTGACTGATCTCATTCTGGGAATGTTTCCTAGGTTTTAGACATTTTGTCTCACTGAGGATGGAAAAGGAGGAAGAGATCCAGAGGGGGCAGATTTAGGAACCTGCTAAGGACACTGCCTGATCAGCCAGGGTTCTGCTGTTGTCAGAGAAACAGGACAGTGCCTCTGAGTTTCCCACCTGAGTGTGCAGAGCATTTACTAAAAGCATTCTGGGTTATTAAGGCATAACTTGAAACAGGAAATAAAATCTGACATCTAAGAGGAAGAAAACTTTGACATAGTTTAATAGAAATTATTAGAATTGTAATCTCCCTAAGACATGTTAATTAAAATAACACAACAAATGGTGCCTCAGTGCAGTTTGACATCCACTGTGGCTTTAAGTTGTTTTTAATAAACATAGTAGACAGTAATATCAATTTAGGAAAAAAGATAAGCAGGAATAAAATTCAAATTTAAATGCAAAGGTTAGAGTAGAACAGATGACTCATGCTTTATCTGTATTGAAGTAATTATACAGTGAGAATTCAGAACAGTGGCTTTGGACTTATAAAGAGCAAATCACCATAGTGAGATTTATCTTCTAGCTAATTTTATAGGCAATACAAAAGTTTCTAAAACCTGCTGCTTGAAGGATGGGTACAAAAGGTCATTGCTTCTTGATTTCCACCTATTTTTTCCACTGAAGAACTTATCAATCATTCATGTTTACCAAATCATTTTACTTTTTTCCTGAGATTTCTTATTGAGGCTGTTGATTGCTTTTTCTGTGCATCCTTAAACTTTTCAAATGATATTCATGTCTGCTAGAAATGGTTGCCAGCCCATTTGCAGTGTAAGAGTCTGCAGGCACAGTGATAAACAAATGTGTTCTCCGAGGAGATTTGGGAGATTACTGAGTTTTTTATTGTGCCTTAACTCACCTCTGAGCATCCTGAGTGCTTGCTGGAACTGGTGGCTCTGTTTTCAGAAATGTTTGATCATAAAAAAGAACAAAGACATTTTAGTTATGAGGATTACAGAGATCTTGATTGAAGCATTTTTAAAGTCTGACGTCAGTAGATGTCAACCTGCAGCGAGGTAGAAAGTCAGATTAGTGTGAGGCTGTGATGTGGTTTGCAGATGGCTGAAATGCTGCACCAAAACATAAAAACACATTATTTGTAATGTTTATTGCCCATTTAATCAGAATTTCTCATTTTGAATGCATTTATATTTTTCCCTTGATAATCAAGGTTAAAAAAAATATTGGTGTCTGATCTGTTTTCTCTCTGTGTTCAGGAAAACCAGATTATTACATGCCATAATTAAGTGCTCTGCAGGTCAGATTCTGCCTCCTTGGACAAAAGGAAGAAAAGATTCCTTAACTCTGGGGAATGGAATAAATTTTCACTGTTTCAGGGAAAAGTTCAGGAGTGCAGGTGGGAAGATGAGTTGTTGGGAGATGCTAAAGAGATCGTCCTCCTTCCTTGTGGTTTCCTTCCCCCTCCACTCTACATCCTCTTGAAGTGGGAAGAAACTCAGTGGTGGCAGATCAGGGAACTGGGATGAGGTTTGGGCTTCCATATCTGAATACCTTTGTGCTGCAGGAAAAGTTTTTATGAAACCACTCAAAGTAGTTATGAGGCTCTAAAATAAAGTCTCTAACCTAATACCTGATTGTCATATTTACTGGTTTGGAAATAACTGAGTCCTTTGAACAGCACTGAGCATTTATCTACTGCTGTCCATCTTCAGATTCCTCAGAAATATTTGTCAGTCTTTTATTCCACTAAGCAGACTAGTTCCTCCCTCCAGCCACTCTTGGAATTGTTTCAGTTTTCTTGGGAAATTGCCTTTCATGTTAAATTTTCAATTCACTCCTCTGGTTTATATAAAGCTTAACAGAACTTGCTTTTCTCTGTGGTGTTGTTCATAAACAGTTTCCATTTTCCTTTTACCTGAGAGCCCATTTAGGCTGTCATGGTAGGAAGGTGTGGGGAGCTCCCTCCCTCTGTGGCATTGCTGGTGATCCATCCACAGCTCTGATTCCTGCAGGGGGAAAAGCACCAGGAAAAAGGGGTAACTGGGCAAAGGAGGGGTGGAACAAAGTTCTGCAGGCATGGATGTGCCAAAGAAATGGGATTATTTCTTCACCTTTTGGTGATACTAGACTCACATTATTCCTGACATTTCTCTCAGGGGCTGCTTTATATTTTTTTGGCATTACAAGAGGAATGTATGGTGAGACACTGTTTGGAAACCTGAATTTTCAGCATGATTTCACATATCTATATATAGCTGGATCTATTTTTATATATCTATATCTACATGGCTCTATATATATAGATATGCATACATATATAGATACATACAGATATATATAGAAATAGACAGATAGATATAGATATATATCCATCTATATCTATGTATACATATATATAAATATATATATATTCAGACACCTGCACTACATAATATCCTTAGCATTTTAGCATTTTTACCTGGGTTATTAAATACTTCACCCATCATAATCAGTGTTGTTGTGATTTAATGCAAGAATAACACTGGTTCCAATTACATTATAAAAAAGTTTTTTTTTGTTTTTTTCCTCCCCCAAGTATCTGTCTGTGTAACTTGGGATGCATTATGCAGATGGACCTTACCAAAGGGTTGTTTGTTGGGTATGAGTCAGGCAGTTTAAAAAACAGGATTTATGCACCCAAGCAAAAGATTTGCACCTTTGTATCCCAGTGTATTTCACTGTGTGGATGTTCCAGCTTTGTTCCAGCCCAGCTCAGATGCTGTGCTGGGCTTTTATTCAGTGCAGAAACACAGAATGTGATATTTTACCTTATGCTGAGGTGCCACAGCTAACCAAGTGAAGAGCTTTCCATTAGATATTTTGGCTGTTACCAGAAGTCTTTCTTGTCTAGAAGGTAGAAAAAAGTAAGAAAAGAGTCTCCCATGACTCTTAGTCTAATGTCAGCTGGAAAGTCGTGAAGAGATGAATTTTATGTCAGGTAATAAACCTTGCAATGAGAGAAAGGCCAAATAAAAGTCCTTTGAATGCACTGTTTATTCCTGAAGAGGGGAGATATAAGCTCAGCATTTCTTCCTCTAAGTATCACAAAATGCTGCTGTCTTATACACCTTTCTAAAAAAAAAAAAAATTAAATTTTTTTAGCTGAAAAAACCCTCAAAACCTCCTGCTATTAACATAAGCAAACCTACAGAGCCAGAATATAAACCATTAGAGATATTGAGATTCTTCTGAAGGATTTCTGGTTGAGCTTTTGGACTAATAGAATAGTAGTAATAAATACCTTTAACAAAGTTCAAGGTATTTTATTTTAAAAACAAATAGGTGAAAACAGAAGTGGGGTTTTTTTTTATTTTTATTCTGTACAACATAGTTTTGTCAGCTAATCAGTTAAGAAAAAACTCCAGGCAATAAATAATTTTGCAAAACCTGAAGAATAATAGTCCTCAGAGAGCAAATGTTTTCAAGACTCCAGTGTGAAGGGATGCCAGGGCCCCAGTGCAGTCAGATGGCTGTAATTACTTGAAGGGGTTTTGTAGTGTATGAAAAAACCTTTGAGTTCTAAGGGAAAAAGATAAAGATGTGGAAATAGAATCAAATCAAGCCTGAATTGTGCTGGAGTATCAGGAGGGTTTGGAAGGGAGTGGTTAACAGCATGTTAAACCACAATGACTGGGTGCATTTCACAGGATTTACCTTTTGTGAGAATCAGGATGAAAACATTTAGGCAATTTGGAAGTTCTGTTGTACTTTCCCCATGACTTTGCCCAAACTGTTGCCATATCTATTAAAAAATGAGATTGTTAAATGGTACAACCTCTCACATTCAGTGTTGTTTTCTCTGAAGAGCCACTCATACAATTTTAGATGGAGCTGTGACAGATGGGCTCCCAGGCAGATCTGGCTGGGTGGAAGTTTAGGTAGTTGCTATGACATCATGAGCCCTGAAATGTTGGTGGGAGGATGATTTTGGAGAACATCCTTGGCATGAATGAGCTATCACCTGTACTATGCTGTGAATAGTCTTTTGGGAGATCTGACAGCAAAGTGGCAACCTGGGAAAGACACACATTCATTTTATAAAAATACTGCACATACATGAACGTTTGTGAAGGGCAGGAAGACTATTCTAACACTTTTCCCTCTGCTAGTGTGTTCTGGGTTTCTGTCTTGAGCAAGAAGGACACAGAAATAAAAACTAGTCCTGGACATGACCAGGAGGTAGATGGAGGTAGAAAACTCTCTGGCTTTGCTCTGTTTTAAAGGTCAGTTCTGAAAAGCAGCTGCTCAGGGATGGAGGAGCTCCATTACCCTGCTCTCCCTTCCTAGGAGAGCTCAAAGACAAATCCTCTTTGGAAACTTGGAAGGGAACTCATTTAATGGTACTGTGTTAAATGTTTAACTGCTGTCACTTTGAAAAGATCCCCTCTGCCCCTCTTAGGTGAGATCCCACCTGCAGAGCTACCCCAGCCCTGGGGCCAACAGCAGGAGGAGCTGGAACTGCTGGAGAGAACCCAGAGGAGGCCACAGAGATGCTCCAAGGGCTGGAGCCAGGCTGGGAGAGCTGGGGGTGCTCACCTGGAGAAGAGAAAGCTCCAGGGAGAGCTCAGATGGGGACAAGGGATGGAGGGACAGGACACAGGGAATGGCTCCCACTGCCAGAGGGCAGGGATGGATGGGATATTGGGAATTGGGAATTGTTCCCTGTGAGGATGGTGAGGTCCTGGCACAGGGTGCCCAGAGAAGCTGTGGCTGCCCCTGGATCTCTGGAAGTGTCCAAGGCCAGGCTGGACAGGGCTTGGAGCACCCTGGGACAGTGGAAAGTGTCCCTGCCCATTTTTAGATCCCTTCCAACCCAAACTGTGCTATAGTTCTGTGTGTGGTTCTGTGAACAAGCCTGGCAGGTCACAGCATCACAGAATATCCTGAGCTGGAAGGGACCTACAAGATGCTTCAAAATCCATGAAATTTCCTTGACATAAAGGAATTCATTTATCAAAGGATAAATTTATTAATTATGCAAAATACTTGATAACCTTTGGGATATCACAGTGCAGGGTATTTTTCTTGTGTCAGTGAAAAGAAAGTTTTGGTAAGGTGCCCTCCACGTGACCCTGTGCTGTTCAGCAGGAGGTGAGCAGAGGAAAGTCACCTTCAAATGTGACACTGTCCGTGCTCTGTTGTGCCCCTTTCCTGAAGGTTTTTGCATCTTTAGTAGATTTGAGAGGGAAAATCTGTGAAAATTCCTTTGCATCAGGGCAAATGTCAGCAACAGTGCTTGAGGCTGTAGGACAGACCCACTTCTGCCAAATTTTCAGGGACAGTAAGATCTGGCTGAGGGACAGAATGAGCAGCTGGAGAGCAGGAGCATCTTAAATCTCTACAGCTGCTTGCTTCTGTGCAGCTGAGCCAGAACTTCAGTCAATTCCCCATTAGCTGGAACTGTAACAAGATAAATGGAAATAAAGCAAGGTTGCATTCAGCTAAATCAAATTGTGAATGGTTAAATTGAAACAGTGTTCTCCCATAGATGAATCCTATGGTGCATTAGAAAAATAATTTAAAATAGAGTTAACTGCAGGAGGACTTCATTTAGGAGTTCAGATTAAGAAAAACAAGAATAATCTCTTTTTGAATGAGTTTGTATTATGCTGTATAAGACACACAGGAAAGTGTTTGGTTTGAAAAAACAGCTTCATCATAATTTAAATAACTTCAGGGGAAAACTGAGACAGGAGTTTAGTCCTTCTACTCCCACTCACCAGCATCTAAACTGCCAACATAATGTAAACTCTTGATAGCCAGGTAGAATAAGGAATTTATTTCAGTAAATTCAGCCTGGAGTCTGGGTTTGGGCTTGGCATGAAGGGTTTGTGTGCCTAAGGGAAGGGCAGCAGTTCTGTCTGAATCACAATGATGCCATTGAAATCCAGGATACAGGAGAAAGGTCAGTACAGAAAACCAGCCCAGGGACAGTGACAAGTTCAGCTCCAGCAGATTCACAGCCTGGCTCACACCTGGAGTCAGCTGCAATCATCCCCTGGTTGCTTTTTTTCCAGTAAGGATTAAAAAAAAAAAAAGTGGGGAAGGTGAAGGAGCTGCTGGGAGATGTCAGGGCCTCATTCCAGTGGTTGTGATTTGCTCCATCCAGATTCAGATTCTTTTCTTCTCAGATTTGTAAACTTAATTTTCTTTACTGTCTACTGCATAGCATAAGTTTTTTTTTTTCCCCCAACCTATTTCTTCTACTTTTGGCAATTGTGTCTCCTTGTTGAAAATCAGGTGGTCTAGTTGGCTTTGCTTTTTTTTTTTTCAAATGATGATTCTTTATGGATCTGTTATATTTCAGAATTTTGAAACCAGTGCTCTCATAGATAACTATTTTTTCATGTAAATTATACTCATAATATCAATTTTTAAATATCAATTATTTTTAAAAGGTCCAGCTGTTGAAATTCCTACATTTTCTTGCTCTTCTCACCTTCTTCTTCCATTTCACTGTCACTGTAGTGAAGTATCTTCCACTAATGCATATTTAGTGACACGTCAAACAGCTGCTATGAACTATTTATCCTTCCTCTAATCCTTTTTTCAGAGTAAAAATACTTTTGTCTGTAAGACAGGCATTGCATTAATGTTTAATTTCCTTGACACTCATCTCTGGATCTGCTTCCTGTATCTATAGCTTTATTTTTGTTTGTGTTTGTCTATATTTTATATATTCTTTAGTCATCTTTTTATTTTTAATTGAACACAGGCATTTGTGCTATTTGCTGTGCTTGGTTCCTTCCCCTGTAGTTGGAAGCTGAGCAGAATAACCTCATCTCCTGCAGTGAGGAGCTTGACCTCTGTCCCAGGAGTGAGTGACAGGGGTGCTGCTGTCCCTGCAGATTCAGGCTGGCAAATCAATGCTTGTCCCCCAGGCTGGAGCTTCCAGGAAGGTGATGCTTTCCTGCCCAGCAGGATGGCACAAACTCACAGGTTTAGAAAGAAAAAAAAAACACTTCTAAGTTCCTGACCTAAAATGTACCCATGAGTTTTAGGCTGTATAACTCAGTGGAAAATTAATTCTGTTAAAGTTGAACTGCATAGATTTTTTTGTTGTTGCTTTAAGATGCTTGTCTGGATTCAGTTGCAGTGGTAGGCAATAATTGAAAGTCAGCCCTTGTTGGCTGGTGGGGAGGAGCTGGGAACAGTTTGAGCTGTTTCACTTGGTTAGCACAGGGCTGAATTACACATTACTTTGTTTTATTTTGACCTAGAAAAATGTCATTGTGGTAAAGGATCATTGCTTGCACCTGGAGCAAGACCAGCCCATGGGCACTGTGGGCTATTTGCTGTTCTTAGATGAGCCTCAGAGGGAAGTTGTAAACATTATTAATCCTAAAGTAAAGCAGGTGTGATAAGGATCATAATCAGGTGATTGAAATGAGCCCAGGGAGATGATTTGCTAGACCAGATGTAGGTTCCAGTACAGAATACTGTATTATTCCTGACTTTCACTGATACACAGATATTTATTTACAGGCATGTATGTGGGATCTTCTATTGAGTAAGAGATTTCTCTTGTGCAGCAAGAACAACTTCAAATAAAGTTACTGTGATTTACATTTTGTTAGAGGGACATTATTTTGTGTGTTTTTTTGTTTTGTTGGTCTTTTTGTTTGTTTGTTTTTTTTCTTAGCTGAGTAAAAAGTATCTGGTTCACATTTGGGCAGATTTAAGACAGTTAATTATTAGTGAATTATTACTAAAATTTCAAAACAATCTCTACAGTCATGGATGAAGTCAATTCTTTACCCACTTTGAATGGAAAGGAGATGAGGGAAAAGAGAGATTAATTAAAGTCTCCAGGCTCCATCACCTCTCTGTGGCAGACAGCTGCAGAACTTGAAAAATGACTTTGGGCTGCTTGGCCAAATTCTGGTTATTTGCTTGGCTGCATGATAAAACTATCCACGACCTTCATCACTGGAAAAGACTACAAATCTTTTGTGGTGCAGAAAAACCCAGAAGCAATAGGAGAACACTACAATTTCTGAAGTGGAAAATATCAAATCCTCTTTTATATTTATGGGAAAGAATTGTGAAAATTTATTCTGTAGGGAGAACAAAAAAGCCACGGAAATTTCCAAGGCAGTTGATGTATAAACATTGTTTTAAATTGTTTTATCATAATAATGTAACTTTTCTTGTTATTAGTATTTTGATTTATGCAGATAAATAGGTTTTTTTACCTGTTGAAAAATGTCCAGCAGTATATTACAAATATGAAAATAGGCAGTGGTGCAATCAAGTACAGATAATTGGTCAAAGGCAGATAATGGGGACTGCAAAGCAATTAAAATTCATGAAAAAACTGTAGAAGCTCAAATCTGTGACTCTTCAGTAGCACAGACTGGGCTTGATAGTTCTGTGATTCAGCTTTTCTGTTCCCATCTAATGGACAGATAATGGTTGCCAGGGCAAGTGATGTCAAAACCTCTTTCTGACTTGAAAATGAGATTGTGCCAATTACTGAGTGCTGTGTAAGTCCACAGAAAGATCCCAGTGTGGGCATCATTTTCCCTTGGCAATTGTCATTATTCTGTGTTTTGGGTAAAATTGCTAAACACAGTGAGTAGTGCAGCTACATCTGTCCTTCCTTATGAAAATAAACCTTCCAGTCTCTAACAAATGTCTGTCTCTACACATCACTTTTCTGATGGTGTTGGTGATGGAGATGAACAACAAGGTCTCATAAATTTCCTTTATTTGGGTATTGCTAGCAGCAGCATTTGCCTAAGCATTAAGTGCTGCTGAGCCCAAGGAAGGATTGAACATCAATGCTGCACTTGCAGCCAGAAATTTGTAGCTGTGTGCTGGGCTGTGTGCAGCCAGGAGGCTGAGGGGTGGGTATTGCACTGAGCTCAGCCCTGTTAGACCTCACCTGAAATAGCAGGGAAACATTTCTGCTCCTGCAGATTTCTTCTAGGCAAAAGTCAGGACCATCACCCAATACCCAATCCTGCTGCCCCTAACCTTGACTTGTCACCTCCTTGGTCCTTGTGTCAATGACTTGGCAAATGAAGTCATTCATAGGTTCCTTCCAGCATAAAATAGCTTCAACTTAGCCATTTTAATTCCAAATAATCAGTATTGTTTCCTGTAGCCTGTTATTATCAGCTGAGTGCATCCTTTTAGATATAAGATAGAAAATATGATCAGAATATAAATGCTGAATTAATTTGAAATCCATTAGGTTTAATATAGCAATGTCTCTATAACAGCTCAAAATATTGTAGAGAAGAGAACAACACACACTCTTGCTGCAGAACAAATATTGGCTTTAGCTACTTTTGCAATATTAAAATGTCTTTCTTATTTTGAGTAGCTGAAGTGTATGGAGAAAACTATTTATATCAGCTTTTCAGCTCCAAAGGGGAGATAACTAAGCTTGGGCAATTTTGTATTTTTGTAACTGAGGGGAACAGTATGGTTTATTTATAAAGGAGCCTGTATGCACATATTAGTGTGTAGGTTTTACATCCTGATAGTTCACTTGAACATTTTGTTATTTTGTTTTTCTGAAGTGAGTTGGGGCTAAATAGTGAGGAAATTCCTATGAGTGCTGACATATATGCAGCTGGATTCATTCAGACTTTAGAGTGTTAGAAGGAAATCACAGAATCAGAATGGTTTGGTTGGAAGAGACCTTGAAAACCATTCAGTTCCATCCCCTGCCATGGGCAGGGACACCTTCCACCACCCCAGGTTGATCAGAACTTTATCCAGCCTGGCCTTGGACACTGCCAAGGATCCAGGGGCAACCACAGCTTCTCTGAGCAACTTCTGCCATCCCTCCCCACCCTCACAGAAAATAATTCCTTGCAATATCCCATCTATGCTTACCCTCTGGCAGTGGGAAGCCCTTCCCTGTGTCCTGTCACTCCATCCCTTATCCAAAGTTCCTCTCCAGCTCTCCTGGAGCCCCTTTAGGCCTGGAACATGCTGGGTGGAAGTCCTAATGCTATATATAAAAATAATGTGTTTTTGTTGAAGTTTTTTGAACTTAATTAAAAACATGAAGCAAAAACCTGGAATTTTTTGAGTCAGTGTAATCTGAACTCATAAATAATTACATCAATCTGACTTCTCATCCCTGATAATAAGGTGGTTGTCACATTGATTCCACAGAAATCCCTTCAGCAGTGGCTCAGTGATCACTAAATCCACCAGAGAAGTAACAGGAATAACCCATAGCTAAAGTAAAATTTTGGCAATAAGCTCCTAAAATACGCAGAGACTCTACCTTGTAATCTCCAGTGTGCTTTTATACCCCTCCAGTTAAAAAGATGGTTTTGTAGCACCAAAATTCACCTGTCCCTGCCATCACATTAATAGCTGTGCTCATGTAGGTGAGATTCATTCATCTGGCTTTTAATGTGTTCAGCTTCCAGCTTGCATACAAACACTACAGTTCCATAATTCACAGCTCCAGAACCAGGAGTTTACATCCCAAATCATGTTTCACTGTGTTTATAGGGTTCTTGCAGCTGTGGAAAAGTTTTGCACATAATGTAAGATAATCATCCTTCTATAGTCAGTCAATGGAGAGACACACAGAGGAAAAAGTCAGAAATTACTTAAGAGACCTATTTGTGATAGGTTAAATTATCCTTTGCATCTGTCAAGTATAATGATTTCTATGCTTTCTTTTTCTAAAATAATACCACTTGGCATAATATGAAGTTGGATTTTGAAACTCCATGTAACTACTCAATTTTTAAAAAAGGCCATAAAAAGTATATGGATGAAGATAATTGCATTCATCACAAATAAAGAATTTAATATTACTTATCTGTCTTTTTGCCTTTTATCTAGAGATGTCAAAATACATGACAAAGGATAAAAAAGTATCACTTTTGAATTTTGCAGATAGGGAAAATAAGTACTGTCTGTTATTTTCCTCAAAGTCACAGAAGTCTACAGCAATATATCCCAAGTTATTTTACCATGTCTAATGCCTTGTCCATTAAAAGATGTTGTTTCCAATAACTTTTCAACCCAAATGGGATTTCCATTGCACTCACAACTTCAGTTTGAAACAGATACAAAATCTGTAGCGCTATTTAAGATAAAAATCCAACTCTGAATGACTTTCTCATTCACAGGGTCACATTCAGACTGATGCTTTTCAGAATTACCATTTTGTGCTTTCTTTTGGGGAAAGCAAGAAGGCATCAGCTTTTAGCTCCCCCTCTTTTTGCCAAGAATACTTTATATCTTTTCTTTAAGCTGATACCTCTTCTGCTAAATTCCTGCACTTAACTTTTTCTTTCTTCCTATACTCTGCAGCTGAAGGGCCACTACTGCAATGAGCAGAACTTCCTAGGAAGTATTTTACAAAGGCACTTGGGCATTAAAAATGAGAAGGTGCTTTTAAAACAGAAAGGAAACAAAAGATGAATTTGTAGTTGCCTTAATGGCTGCCATTTGTTGTGGTCATCACAGCATTTATTAATGGTTTTATACTTGTCTTAGAACCACAGAATGATGGAAGTTGGAAAAGATCATTAAGATTATTGAGGCTGATTGGTACCAAGGCCACCACTGATCCACGTCCCCAAGTGCCACATTCACACAGCTTTTAAATTCCCCCAGGGATGGGGACTCCAGCAGTGCCCCAGGCAGCTGTGCCAATGCCTGACCATCCTTTGGGTGAAGAAATTTTCCCAATATCCAATCTAGACCTCCCCTGGCCCAGCCTGAGGCCGTTCCCTCTCCTCCTGTCCCTGTTCCCTGGAGCACAGCCCGACCCCCCCGGCTGTCCCCTCCTGGCAGGAGCTGTGCAGAGCCACAAGGTCCCCCCTGAGCCTCCTTTGCTCCAGGCTCAGCCCCTGCCCAGCTCCCTCAGCTGCTCCAGACCCTTCCCTGGAAACTCAGATACCATAGAAATTGTCATGCTTTTCCCCCCATTTTATTCCTTTTTACCCCCAAGAATCTTGCAGCTTTTACTGCATAACCCTCTTTACTGTAATCACGAGGAACTCTTGACCATTCTTACAAAATTTAGTGCTAAATGTTCTCACAACAGCCCTGTGTTTTCATGTCTCACCTAACCCAGCTTTATTATGAAGGTTTAGGGTTCTGTATCTTTAGGGAAAGTCCTTTTCCATAAGATTCTTCAATATTCCTGAGTCTCAGTAGTTGTTCAGTACTTTGTGAGTTGTTAGGAAGTGTAATCCATCCGTGGAATCCAAACCCTTCAAGCATTCCAGAGTTTTAAAAGATCACTAGCTTTGCTTTAGGGGGGGGGAAAGAAAAGGTTTTCCAGTTGCTAGGGAAAAAGAACAGATTTTACAGAGTAACGGGGCTCAAGGATTTCACAACTGACCTGTCTTAGTTTTGGTGAGAACTGACTCGAAGCTGCATCTGAGAAGCATCATTTGAAATGTGTAATTTTGTTTCATTTTGCATCATCAACTGCAGTGAGGGGTGACAGTCCCTGAAAATTCACACCCAAGATCAAACTGAGGGACTGGATGGAAAGTTTTCCCATCCATAGGATTTAAACAATGCATAATATCCTGCCAAAATTAAGATCCTTTAATATATATTAATAAAATAGTATTTTCTCAAGTGTCTGTATTTAATAAGAGAAATATTTTAAAGTTGGGTTGTTATCTTTCAGTAGATATTTAAACATAGATGGATATAAATATCAGTGTGTGTATGTGAGGAAATTGATAGCTTCTTTTAAAATATATATAATAATGTACGAAAATGTATTTTAAAAATAGGAAAATTAAATGTTTAGCAGAAAAGCTGAATGTTTACTGCTTAAGGTACCTTTCAGCATTATTAAAAAGCAGCATAAATATTGTATCTGTTGTCCTTGGAAAATACCAGAAAATATTCCTGATTTATTATGTGGGAGGAAGGACATGAAAAAAGATGTGGTGCTGAAAAATTGTACCTTGCAGGAGAAGAATTGACTAACCAGCAATTTATAAAGCTTAACTTGCTCTGTGCAAACTCCTTTACTGATTTTGGTTTCTGGTGTATAAATCATCCATCTCTTGTCTGTGTATGTGCTGAGCAGAATTTGGCTTTTTTTGGGAAGGTTTTGTTGTATTTTGAGTTCTTTTTCAAGCAGAAAGAATGCACCTATGAAGGTGGTATAGCCTCCCCCTTAGACAAATGAATGAACTTTTAAAAATAAATTTATAATGTGCTATTTTCACTTTAAATGCTTTATTTTATGCATCTGGTCTTTGACATAGAATAGATTTTTTTTCTATTTTATATTTTAGGTGAGTTTAGTAGTTTAATAGCAGTTTTCTCAGTTCTCTGTAGTGTCTGATATTTAATTTAATTTTTTTGTTTTGTTTTGTTTTGAAAGCTGCCTGCTTAAGCTGAAAATACATACAAAACAGAATAAACCACAAATCTTTAGTTTTTAATCAAATAGTTCTGCTTTTATGAATTTAAAGCAGCGCCATTATTTTTAGCATGATCATGTTAAATGATATTAATTAATTCAATAATTATAAAATATAAGCTAGAAAGATCTCAGGAAGTTTATTTGTTCATTCCTCTGCACTACCAAAGTTGAGACACAAAGATTTGGTTGTGAAAAATGGGTATGGTGAAAGATGAAATGGAATGATGGGAACAGGGAGGACCCTAAAAACCAGACCTAGAAAACTCTGAAGTGAATGGCTGAAGAAAAAGGATGCCTCAGCATAACTTGTCTTTTAATTACAATTATTTCAGCCTTTGATTATAACCACTGATCAGTGACTTATGTTCCAAGATAAATCCCTGTTATATAATGAATGGCTCTCCTGCTCTAGGCTCCTTATTTCATTAATTACACGAGTTGAAAGCTATAGTTGGAAACAGGAATAGGCAGCAGGAAAGGAAAAATACAAGAACTCTTCTGAGTGAGCTTCAGGGTCCTCTCTTCAGTTTTGATGCTAAATAATTTGCCTAAATTTTCTTTATGTGGCATTGTTAAGGTGTGCAGCCTTTTCTTGGTGCTCAGACTGATCTTCCCCCCTGACAAGTGCTCTGAGAGTTTCCAGGTGTGTGCTGTGAGCTGCCTCTGACACTGGGGGATCTGAAGCAAACTTGACTTCAGGATCTCTCCCCTTTGCTCTGCAGTGTGGCCAAGCTCTCTGACAAGAGGACAACCCAAGCTGATTGGAATTTTCCCTGTATAACCTTTTCCCATGGGCAGTATTGATATCCAAACTCTCAGTTTTGGCTAAATTTGGGTTATATCAACTGCCAAATATAGGGATATCATGATGATATCATAGGGATATCATGATAACTCTCATGAGGAGCAAACACTTTTCCAGTGTTTGCTTATCATGAGAGTTGTCCACATACCTCATGGACACTGAAATAATTGAGTTGTAGCTTGATTTTTCTAGAAAAACTGCCATTTCTAAATTTTTACATGATGAAAAATGTGATATTTGTTCAGAAATGTTCTCTTCATATCCAGATTTGGTTTTTTGTTTGTTTGTTTTTTTTTTAATTTTCTGAAGTGGGATTCTCATTCCATACAATCCCTAGAGCATCCCTGGCTTACATGAGACACTACTTGTGTGTTAGAAATATGTTTCTGTTTCCAGTTTGTTTAGTTTTGGGCCACCAGTAAGTAATTTGAAAAGCAAAGTCTAATCAAATCAAGTCAGTAGAAAATTGCAATCCTTGTGATAAATCTGAAAGGTTTTAGCAGCATGCTTCTGGCAAGCTCTTGCAACAAAGGACTCAAATAATGATTTTCTGAAACTTATAGTTTGGCCAAGTAAAACAAGTTAGCTTGAGGACATCTTGATGGCTGCTAACTCTTGGATAAATTTCAGAGTACCAGTGGAAATTATAAAAGTGTTAGGGTTATTAACAAAACACTTGGCAAAATGAATCTCAGGAGGGATGGTAAATGACCTTAATAAAGGGATGGATATTGTTTCCTCATATCTTCTGACAAGTCTCAGGAGGACTTGGGGGAAAAAATAAAGTCAATGTCATGCAAAACCGAGGTGGGGATATTAAGTAGTGAGGACATACTTTCCAAAACAAGAAAAGCTTGAGGTTTTTTTCCACAGAAAAGGTAAAAAGAAACTGAGCAAGGGTAGTGTAGCACAAAGTGAGTGAGGATTATATTTCTTTTCTGAGTGATGTTTGGAGATTCACATGTTTTCCTTCCACTTTCAGTCATCTCCTTGGTATTTATTTCATTTAACTTTCTCTTTCTCTTTGTTATTGTCTTTTTCTCCTTCCCCCTGTTTTTGTGCCTTTCCCTC
Organism: Fringilla coelebs; assembly: GCF_963513975.1. Classification (NCBI taxonomy): domain Eukaryota; kingdom Metazoa; phylum Chordata; class Aves; order Passeriformes; family Fringillidae; genus Fringilla; species Fringilla coelebs. Next base: position 4,060,411 of record NC_140032.1, read on the forward strand.
TCTCTTTTCTCCTTCTTAGGTGTAAAACAGCAGCAGAAGAATATCTACATGTTGCTCCTAAGATGCACTTTGTTTTTCTAAATAATGATGAGCTTATCCATCCCTTTTCTCTTCAAAGCAAACAAAATATTTCACTAGCACTGGTTTTTGGTTATTGCCACGGTGCAACCATCCTTTAAAAGGCTGTAACAGTTTCAAAAAGATACAACAACGTTTGGAAAATGTGCAAGAATTGAAGAATATGAATTATATTAGGGCAAAAGTGTGGATGAAAAAATAATTAAGCAAATTAGAATGCGGTGAAAATAGGGATGTTAGTTGGAATTCTCAGAAATGCTTTGGAGGCGCATTGCAGTAGATATCACAAGATGCTAAAGAATGAATTCAGCTCCAAAGATCCCATGCTCTGAGCAACCCCTGAGTCAGGGGGTTTTATCAGTCTAATTATGAAGAGCTGGGCTGCAGTAAAGAAGACTTTTTGCTGATGGTCCCATTTAATAATTTTTTTGCTACTCAAGTAGCCCCATCAGATAGAAAAGCAGTTTAATTGAGCAGCACTATCTTTGTCCCAGAAGTCTGGTGCCATATCCCAAGTCCAGCAAGATGTCTGTTCATCAGTGGAGTGTCTTAATTACAACACCACCATTTTATCTTTTTCAGTTTTTTTTTCTTGCAATGCTTAAATTGCCAACTTCATTGACCTCAAGCTGCTCAGATTTTGTCTCGGGCCATTTAAAGTCCTGCATTTCCAATTCTGCTCTTTTATTATTTATTATTATTTCTGTTTACTCATTGTCAAGGAAGCTGGGGCACTTCCTTCCTCCCTAAGTATACTTTGCTAAAAGAGTTTGTAGCATGTAAATTCTCTTTAGAAAGAGACTTCAGCCATTCCTGAGATGGTTGCTGTATTCAGCAAGTACTGATGGACCATTTCACTCCCAGGGAAGGGAGGTAATGGATGAAATGGTGTAAAATGAGAGGAGATGTCATAGAGGAACACTTGCTCCATCTCATGTTCAGCAAGATCGGCTGACTCAGGAAAACACCAGTAGTAGCTGGGTTTGTGAAGTCACAGAAGGAGATGATAAAATAAAATATAAAGGAAATGCTGTTATATCAGTCAGCAGGAGGCTTGTAGGAAAAAAATAAAAAGGCAGAATAAAGCTGGAAAATTGAAGTAAAAGGGGAGGTAAAGTAGCTCTTGCCTTCTGTAGCCCCAGGGCAGAGTGTGTTTGTACAGATGCTGTGAAGGCTCTGTTTGATGGGGGCTTTTTCCTCCAGCAATGCAGAAAACAAAGTCATGTTATGTTATTTTTGATGTTCTTTCTTCAGGCCTGCCTTTACTCTCCAGAAAGGATCTCTTAATTTGTCAGGATCAGAATATATGTGTCATATGATTTCAGGTATCCAAGAGCCTATTGCAGAAGTGCCAGAACTGATGGAATCCTTTGTTTTTTCTCTTGAGCCAAGCCTACCTCTGCTTCACTTCAGCAAATCACCCACTTGAAAATTATTTTTCTTTGTGTTTTTTTTAATAACCTGTCTGCATTTATGGTTGCATCTAAAGGGATGGAATTCTTTGAGTTATTATAATCCAAATCAACAGGTTTTGAACATTTTCTTCTGCAACTTGAAAGACTCAGCTGTAATTCCTGCTATGCATCTGCTAAGTCATGGTGCTTTTTTTATTGCTTACCATGAGAATGCTGTTTTGCTCCCCAAATGGAATAATGGACTTTCTTAAACAAGTAACACTTTTTTTCTTTTTAAAAGTTACTTTTAAAAGTACCATAACATATTTTTTTATATATATAAAAAGTAGTGCTGTAAAAAACAATTTGGGAACACTTTAGATAGTGGACAGGGAAGAATTTACTGTATTCAGGAAGATTTGGGGTAAAGACAGGAAGGAGTTCTTCAAACCAGAATTTTATAGCAGGCATAGATAGGGTCAGAGAAGAAAGAACAGGAGTGGAGGGGGTTCTATAAAAAAGGAAAGGATACAAAATTCCATTTTTCTACAGTTCTTGATGAGGGATATGTAGGCATAGTCTTAACATTGAAAAAAACCCAAAACTCATATATTTTTTCCATTCAAGTTCCACTTTTTTTTCAAACTTTTCTAATCTTTCTTAATATTTGGTTATCATTTAGGGAGCTAGGAATTTTCTTTCACCTTTTCTACCCAGTCTCCACAAATTCTAGAATATGGGGTGCTACCAGTTCCAGACAATTAAAATTCTCAACACCCCATGGCCTGTGAGTGGATGACTCTGGGAATTTCATTTCTCTGGGCAGATGTTCTGTGAAATACCCATGTGGATCAGTTGTGGTGCCCACTAAAATAGCATTTTTTTTGTAATTAAATTGAGTTTTTCCTGTGAGATGGATGCATCATCTGAAAATGAAAACATTTCAGTCATCCAGGGAATGTTCCTGTGGTGAAGGGACTCATGAGACAAATCTCTGAGGATTCTGCCTTTGCTGTGTCATATAGTCTTAGGAAAATCATGGAGAATAGAATCTGACTCTGAACTCAAATTGCATCAAATGCAGGGGTCAAATCTCATCTTGTGTTCTGCAGAACTATGTCCTAATCCAGAATATTTACCTGGGGCTGTATCCTCCAAGGAAGCTGCCTTCTCTCCCATGTAAAGACAGCCTGGATATCTGCTTAGGCTGGATATCTCATTTCTACATGGTTATTTAAATGAAATTAAACCAACCCTTAATCTATCTGCAGATTATTCATATGCAAATGAATGTGTAATGTTTCATTTTCCTCTTTTTTCCCATAGAAGCAGCCATTAGGTATGACCCAGAGCTGATTGTGCTGCACCATACAAGCACATGGTACTTCAGGAATCATAAAGAGGAGAAACAGGATAAAATCTGTACTACAGAAGGCAAAACTGGATATGTGTAATCACATTTTATGTCACTCTTTCAAAGCTGTAATGACCAAAAGTACTCAGCAGAGCATCCATAACTTCCTAAAAGAAAATAATACCAGACTATCTGGTATTTTGGTTTTCTTAAGGGAATTTTTGTTTTCTTAAGGGAAGATTTCTAGATGTGTCTTTGTGGTTTACAATTCCTCTTCCACACTTCCCTTTCTCAGTCTTCTTTCTAGAAACCCCCAGCTGCCTCTTGTCAACATTCCTGCAGACATTGCTGGTACAGGAGGTCAGGCTGAAAAACTGTGTTTTGAATTAAGTTCTTTTTTATAAGACACTTTATGCTTATTAATTGGATGAGTCATAGAGTTGATTCACCACAGAGTTTAATTTACAAATACTCATGAAAGAATTACTCGAAGACCACGAGCTAAATCTCTAAATGGAAGTTGTCTTCTAAACACATAATGCTAAAATTCCAGGAATTTTTGAAAAGGAATTATTAAAAACAGAAAGAACAGCAGCAAGAAGAAACCTGAAATGAATAAACCATGTAAAAAACCCACAATTAAAAGCAAGAAAGAACGTACCTCAGAAGTGTATAATAGCAATGGAAACATAAGGAAAATAAAAACATCAGTGCATGGAAGTTTTCCTTTCTATAATTCCATAGATGCTGAGATTAATCATCACTTACATGATAGATGTAAACAGATAACATCAGCCTTATGTCAGCATTACACAGAATTCATAATATCTCTGAGAGTTCCTTTTAAACAATTCCATTTTTTAAATTAATAGAACAGCTTTTATGGGATCATTATGAAAATTGGAGGACTGTCAAGTCACCAGCATGAATAAATCATAGGATATTGTGCAGTTATGCTGAATTAAGAGATTGTTTACATTTACTTAGAAAATATCATTGGATATCAGATATCCAGAGAGTTAAAGAATAATGATTATGTTTAACAAATGTATGTTCTAGTGGGGAAAGAAAAAGAAGGAAAGAGTGCTAATAACTGAATATTATCCTGGAAAAATAGGAGTTCCCTTTGCTCTTACCAACATGCATCTTCCCAGAGGAAAGGTAATTTTAAAATAGTATGTCTAGACCATAAATTGATTGATCCTTGTGGATAGAAGCTGGGTCCTTCTAGAAGGAGTGACATAAATGGATTTATTATAACTTTTTAAGGCAGTGTGGGCTCTGTCTGAGGAAGGGCTCAGCCTGCCTCAGTGCTTGTGCACCTTTGAAAAACAGAAGGAGTTCTCATGGATTAATCCTGCAATCATTTTCACCATCAAGGTTGGGAATGGAACAGAATTCTTTTTCTGCAAACCTTGATTTATCCATTTTGGGAGATTTCTCACAATACAGTTGGCATTTGCTTTTTGCAGCTTGACAGAACTCAGCTTTTCAGAGCTGCTGGGAGGTGGCAAAGCCAAGGCCAGCACAGGGGATGGCCACAACAGTCAGGCACAGGAGCCAGGTGGAACAAAATGTTTTATTTCATCTAACTCAGATATAAACCAGGTTGATCCTTTTTTTTATTTGTTTTTTTACATCTGTTCAGCATCAACAGAACTTGTTAATTCAAAAAGCACCTTGGGAAGGAACATGGGGGGAGAGCTGCAATTCACAAAAATTCTTTCTTGTCCTTGACCTTTCCATTCCAGCTCTTGCACAGGCTGCTGAGCTTCGTTGTTAAATGCCAGCCTGGAGTTAGGAAGGGATGAAAAATTATCAATTAGAAAAAGAATTGCCTTTCAAATGAAGATCAATACAAATCCTCCTGTTGAGGCAAGCAGAGCTACATGCAGAAGCATTCAAATGTGGAAGCAGGAGGAGGGATTTGTATTCTGGGTCCCTGTTAGATGCAGCTATAGGCACATTACATATCTATCAGAGGAGATATTTCTATTGCAAATGTATTTCTATGCTCAGATCAAAATGTTGGGGGGTTTTGTTAATAATTGCTACATTCCTCCTTTATTTGTTCACTCCTGGTTTCTGCTCTTCAAGCTGATGTTTACTGTGAGCAAAAAAAACCAATTGCATTAACAGACATAAAATTCAGGTGTAAATTTACTTGGGGGAGAAGAGAATTCAAGTGATGGTAGCCTTAACACTCCTTACAATTTCTAATGCACTGCCTGTGCTCCAGGTCCTGGGATGTAGAGAGGCTTTGCAGTTGGAAATTGTATTTTCTGCTCCAAATGGAAAGACAATAAATCCTGATCCAATTTGCTCTGGGAAGCTGCTTGAAGAATTCTGGGGTATGGAAAATACTTCCTAAACACTCTGAATTAACATAATTAGTAAGAATATTGCTTAAGGGTAATAAAGGCTTAGGGAATTTAGAAGAGAACATGAAGAAGGCATGAGATATTTTCACCAAGATGCTGATCTCATATCTGGTAAAAATCTTCATCTTAAAATGATATGAATCCATTCCAAAGTTTTCATCTCAAATGTCTTTGGGGTAGGTTTGATTTTCTTTTTAATTTTTTTTTTTACTTTTGAGACTTTGCATTGTGCCAGTTAGAATCCTCACTCTTGCCCAAGAATCTGCAATCAGTCTTGGATTGCAAATCTCAGGCAGGTTGTAGGAGCCCCTACTAACTGCATGTATTCCACATATTTTCTGAATTTAAGAGAAAGAAAAATGTTTTCAGAGAAATCTCATTTATTCTGGGGACAGACACATGTGCAAATACACTGAAAAAACTATTTCTGTTTGTGATTCTTCTAATTAAGCTTGTCAGCATAATCCCTTAATTGAAAAACTTGGCACAATAGTTTCTTTTTAGAATTGGTAAGTTAATTAATATTCTAAAATAATTTTCTAAAGGTTTTCTATTGCTTTACAATGCTTACAAGGAAATTACATGACTCAAGATGGACTATCCATAAGTCATAGGTCTGAAACTTCATCTATTTTAACTCTTTGATTCTCTCTTCATCAAAGACATTCCATGTTGGAAAAAAAAATAGAAGACAGTATCAAAGGCAGAAAAAGTTGCAACAATTGAAGAAATTCCCTCATTTTTCTCTTCTGGTCTGCAAATTACTGCTTGTTATAAAATATGGCCAAAGAACAAAACACATGAGGACACTTAATTAACTTGAAAACCTTCAGAAATAAAGGTTCCTCTCTGATGCCTGCCTGGTATAATTTTTTTTAAGCACTTTGGAAAATTGTATCTGAGATGAGATAAATGCAGCTGCACATTTAAATTAAGATTATCTTTAGGCTAGTAATCTCATTTACTGCTCAGCAATTTGAATTTGAGTCAAGACAGTGCAATTAGTGTCATCATCCTGCTGGGGTTTCTCATTGCTTTATGGTTGTATTTACTGTTAGGACCAGACAACTCATATCAAGAATAAGTCAAGATAATACATTATTAGAGGGAGGATATGTCAGTAAATTTTGCTGCTGCAGCTTGATGAGCTGGACTTCCTTTCAGACATCGATTCTGTGTGAGCTTTAACAAGAAGGTCTCATTAAAACACTTGACAAACTTAATAAATTTCCATTTCAGCACAGAGATTAATTTATTTCAAATGACATTCTGGAAAGTGTTTGTTTTTTTTTCTTTTTTTTCCCCCCACTTATTTTACTTGCTGGCTTAAAATTATAGGTGCTTTGAATATTTATATTTCAGGTATAAAAAAATAATTTGGAATTGTAGCAGCCTAATTTAATTTTTTCTTTAATGTTGTTTTTATGTGTGATTGCGTATGTGGTCTGTGTCAGTTTCAGTGTCAGTGCCCTCCCTGAGCCCCTGTAGTGGTGTTCCCTTTGCAAAGGTCTGTGAGTAGCCCATTCTAGGGAGGGTAAAGGTTTTTTTCCTGGGGTTTCTTCTGCTGATAAATTCAATAATTCCATGGCAGTAAAGAGATCTCCCCACTGTCCAGTCTGTTAAGTCAGAAAGATTGCAGGCATGGGGGATTTTTTTACAAGGAAAATTTGTGAAGCAATGAATCAAAAGCAGAGGGAGGACACTTCAAACAAAGCAGGCAAGTTTAGGTTAGGTTTGAATTGCATGGTTAATGAATAGTTTAGTGTCAAACTTAGAATAAAATTGTTTAAAAACAAATATGTATAGAGCTAGAGGGGCATGGCTGTGTATCATTGTTTGGTGAGCAGTGTAAACTGTGCAAAATTGTGTTGTGCCAGGAGCATTTCCTGCCATAATGATGTTAAATGTGTGCCTGGTTTTAAACTTTTAAATTGAGTAATGGGATTTATTTGAGAGGACTGTTCATATCTACCAACTGCCTTAATGCTTCAGCAGGCAAAGCAGCTGGTGCTACCACAACCTTGAAGTGGTTGTGGGTGATATCCTCACACCTCTCTCTCTGTCTCTGTATTTCTCTGTGTTTTCATAATTAAGGAAATATTTAGAAAAACTGCCCTGCTCCTCTATAAATCCTCCTCTATGTGTATTTGTGAATCAACCCTGCATAAGATGATATTTGCCCTGACTAATAAATGTGCTTCTCAAAAGATAATCCTTTTCCTATTTGCTGTTTCTTCTACATGGAATATGCAGTATTGAATTGAGGGTATCTGGCTACCAGGAGGGAATGGTGAAGAGAAAATTCCATGGAGCCTGGAGAATCCCACCCCAGCAGAGTAGCTCAGGTCTCTTCTCTCTAGTTTTGAGTGTGTTATGCACCATTCATAAGATTTGTTATCTTAAATGGAATCATGCACTTCTGTAGTAGCAGATAAAACATTGGGAAATGTCAGGATTTAGCAAATTGAGTAGAAAATCAAAGATAAAACAGTTTCAAATTGCTTAGCAAGTGAGGTTCTATCCAAACTGAGGTTCACCTGTCAGTTGTTTCATTGTAATTTAATTTATTGGTGTAATCCTTGCTACCCTGGCTGTCCATCAGATTGTCCACCAAGTTTTGGATTTTTCTTTGCATAACTGAATGACTTGAGCAACAACCCTTCAAAAGGGAAAAACACCAGCAGAACTTAAGGTTGTTTGAGACTGATTCAAGATGTGCTCAATGAACTTGGCACCAGCTGAAATTATCCAAGAACAATTTGTAAAAATGATGAATTAATTAAGGAACATCTTTTTCACCATAAAAATAAAATCCTCAGGTAAGAGCAGCACTTGCCAGAGCCATTCAGAGTGATGAGCAAAGGCCATATTCTGACTGTGCTGCAAAACTGGAATAAGGGAGGGAAAAACACTGAAAACACCTTAGTATATCTTTTTAAAAATTCTTTCAGTATTGTTTTAATATCTAACCATTTTATTTAAAGTCTCCAGTGACAGAGTATGAGAGACAAATAAAATTGTTGACAAATACAGTGATTGCTGTCGAGCTAGTGAGGTAAGATTTGATTCTCATAAAGAAACCTAAATTGCAACATTTCAGTTGATATTGGCATCCTTGGGCAGACAAGATTCCTTCCCCAAATGGAACAATTGTTTTTCTAAATTGGATTTAGAAGATTTCTGCCATCTCAGCTTTATAAACTCCAGTTGTTCATGGGTTTGTCTGCTCTTAAGCCTGGCCTAGACTGAAGGAAGCAGAAGCTTTCAGAAGAACTGCTGAAGTTGTCTCTTAGGGGTGTGGGACTCATGGTTGGGTTCCCCAGGGGATGGTGGAGGTTGGGTTGGCATTGTATACTTGTTCTGGCAATTAGGATGTGTCCCCTGCACCTTCCTGAGTGTGAGTTTTCAGAATTAGGTATTTTCAGAGTCACTATCACCCTTCTTAGAAGTTGTGATTTAGCTGAGAGTTTTTTTTTTTTGTGGTCTCTTTTAAGTAGGATCACGTTCAAGCTCACACAGGTATGGAAAAATGTGGAGCATGGTTCCCAGCCACAAACCTTAGGCTGCAAACAGCACAGGACTCAGATTCAGCAAATATAAACCTTCTGGCTTGATTCTCTTAAAATCCCTGTGTTTTAGATGGTAATTAGTAAATAAATATTTAGTTGTGATAAGCACATTGATTAAAAGTGCTCAGATTTATTGGAAAATACTTTTATTTGGCTAGACATGTTTATCAGCTAGATTTGAATCTGGTGATGCTAAATGCTCTATACTGAAAGAAAATTACATTTCCTGCCCTAAGGCAAAAAGTTCATTTATGTACTTTCCTAAACAGAATATTGGATGCAATTTGCTGCCGCTGCATTTTTTTTTTTTTTTTACTTCTTAATCAAATGTTGTTATTTATTTCACAGACATTTCTGCAGTGAGATTATTTGAATTATAAAATGACCAAGGCTGTGACTTTAGGCTTTGTGAATCTTGGAAGGGGTTGCCTGTGTAGGCACTGGGAAATTCTTTATTAGAACCCCCCTTGCAAAGCTGTGGCAGGCACAGAGCAGATGGAAATACCTGAATCACATTTCCAGGGAGTCTCTGCTCTTCTCAGAACATGCTCTGGTTCATAAAACTGGCAGATATTTCCAGAAAAAGATGATTAAATACAGCAGAAAAATCAGTTTGTATGTTTTATTTTATGTATTCATAGAGGATTTGCAGGGGAAAAGGGCTCAACTGGCTGTGTCATCTCCAAGGTTTGGGAACAGAGATGTGAGCATCTGTTAATGCTGGGGCCACCAGTACAGAATTCTCTTCTTGGTATTTTATTAGTTTTACATGACAAATATACTCTATATTTAGGGAGAGCCAAGTTATGCTGGTTTGCAGATAGTTCATTATGCACAAGTTTGCATATGTAATACAATCATTTTTTCCTGCTTGCAATTAAGAAAGTAAAAGTTAACAAATGACAGGAAAATATTAGATTATATTTGATACCAGTGCCCCACAATCATTTGGAAAATTTCTCTGTGTATTCTTAGATTATAAAAATTAATACAATTTATTCACTAATAGATGTATATCTTGACTACCAGAGTGTGTTTTACCCAGGCTTTGGTCTCCAGGTATAGTTTAAAAGTATCACAGAATCCCAGAATGGTTGGAAGGAATCCTAAAGACATTCTGGTCCCAGCCCTGCTGTGGGCAGGGACACCTCCCAATGTCCCAGGTTCCTCAGAGCTCCATCCAACCTGGCCTTTAAAACTTCCAGGAATGGGGACATCCATGTTGGACTAAGCTCTTTTCTTACTCAGAGATGGGGCAACTGAGAGGTGTTTTAAAAACTTTTATTCTATTTTCAGTCTCTTGTGAAGAGTGAGACAATGCAGATGGGCAGCAAATCAATTCCAAGTGATCACCTCATTTATTTTTCATAATTCAGTTACCATAATGCTTAGACTAACTTTCAGAGCAGGACACTCCCAAAAAAGAGCATCCTGTAATTGAGCTACTTCAGGAGCAAGGTAGGGATGAAATTTATCTGTGTTACTCTTTATATGCATGAAGAAAAGTCATGGAAATCTCTCTTGGAGCCCATTTTTCTTCATCCCCCACCCCAGTGCTGATTCATCCACGCTGAGCTTTTGCAGGCACAAAGTCAAGGCCTGCCCTTCCTGCACTTCACCCACTCTTTAGGCAATTAAAATTAAGCACTTCAACGTTCTCCATGTTGCCAGCAAAAGGAAGCACGAGGATAATTTCATAGACTGCCCTGGGTGCTGTGTGATCAGGCTCTGAACATGGATTTCTCTCCTGTCTGATGTAATTTATAGGCACAACTTTAGGGTGGCTGAGGTTGGGTAAAATCAATGATGTGCTCTTCCCATTCTCTGCCTTCAGGTCCTGATTGGATTCTCTCTTTTTTTGGGAATGTCCACCACAAATTTACTTGACTTGACTTCATTTTCATTCACTCTTCCTTGCTTCAGTGGAGCATTGCCAGTTTGGGCCATAGAACCACAGACTGGTTTGGGGTGGAAAAGACCTTAAAGACTATCCAGCTTCAACCCCCTGCTCCATCTCTTGACAATGTTTTGCAAGATGAATAAAAAAACATTTCGGATCATTTATTCAGTTTTCCTAGAAAATCAGGATTTTTCTCCTGCTGTGATCTTTTAAAATCTGCCAACTAAAGATGATCTGCCTTTTATCCTGGGAGCATATTCCACCTTCAAACAGGCATCACTTGGCAGAGCTTGGAAGGTTTCAGGGTTCTTTTTGAATGGCTTTCAACCAGCAGCACGATTATAGTAATAACTTGTGTTAGAGTATTATAGTTATCTCCAGAGCATTCTTAATTGTATATGTGGAAAGCAGTATGATATTGCTCATTGAAATTTATGTTTTACTGTTATCTTTAATATGGTCACAATTCTTCCTGCAAAGTGTAAGTACACCTGGGATGATGATTCTCATCTTCCATGCTGTGCACACGGAGCCATAATTTTATTTTGTTAATTATATAATTTAGTTACATAAAATGTGCCCAGAAATCTTGTTTTACGAGTAATAAAATTAAAAATAGTAAACTGTTTTATTTACATCGTGAATATGCAAGTTCTATTAATGTAGCTGTATGAAATAGCTTTAGTTAATATTTATGCATTAATATTTATAGATAAATGACATTTGCAATGGAAATTTGCTTGCAGATTCTCCATTATGATATAAAACTGACTTCTGTGGAATATTTAATCAGCCTCACATATTGGCTTCTGATCTTTTCGTCCCCACAATTTATGTTGTCTTCCTCATAAACCAAGTTCTTTATATTAGAGTTTGGATTAAGTGAATTCTCACTCTAAGTTACATTTTCCAGAAATCAGTGTGCCAAATATTACCAATGTTAGAAGTGGGAAGAGCCTTGTATTGGAAATTATCTTCCTTCAAAGTTTTGTAGAACTTTATGTCCAATATGTACAAGGCAAAAATGCTAGAAGAATTTAGGGTTTATACATTTAGAAATCTAGCAGTCACCCCTCTTTACTGCCCATAAATGAATAAATAAATAAATACATTAAATGAAATCTGCTGTAGAATTCCTTGGTAATTTGCAACCATGTATTTTAAAAGGGGAATAATTTTGCATAACTCACATCGTAATTCTGTCACTACATTAAGCCCCCCTATATTTTTATGCCTGCCTCCTAAGAAATAATTAAAGCATCATATCAAGCTCACTGATGGAAAAACAAAATGGGTTTGGCATCTGAAGCAGGCACAAGTGTCTGAAAAACCTGGTAAACCTCCATGAGGGTGGAGAAGCACTGGTGCTGCTTTTAAGATTGTTTCTGGTGCTCACCTTGACACAACTTGGGACAAATGCTCATCTTCAAAAAAGTTTTAACCCCACCACAAACTCGCTCTGTTTAAAAGCTTGAAGCTGCAGTTTGTGTTCTTTCATTTTGATGTTGTTGTTTTGTTCTGCTTTGTTTTAGTTTTGTGTTACAGAGCTGGGTGCTCTGCCAAAACCTGTGAGGTTTGGGTTTCTCTCTCAGATTTGACAGGAGATTTATCAGTTTACATTGCTGCTGCACTCTCAGCTCTTATTTAGACTTCTCTTGAGGAGTGGGTGTCCTTTGGCCACTGGAACAATGTGAACAGTCTCCAAGAGATATCACAGTGCCAGACTACTCCAAATAACTTTGAAGGGGATGCTTGATATGCAATCACAGAATCACAGAGTGGTTTGGGGTGGAAGGGACATTTAAAGCTCCTCTAGTCCAACCCTGTGCCATGGGCACAGACACCTTCCACTAGGCCAGGTTGCTCAGAGCTCCATCCAGCCTGGCCTTGGGCACTTCCAGGGATAGACCATCTGAAATATCCACATCATCACAAAAATTGCCCACTTTTTCTTCTGTTCATGCACCTGGAAGTTTGGCTTAAACGTGATAAAGCACAAAATTCTGCACCTACCTGAAATACGTAGATGGGCTTAGCCCAAGTGCCCAATAAAGTGTGTAATTAGAACTGGCCTAAACTGCAAGCCTTGATAGGAACCTGATTGCTTCTGCTTTCTCTGGAGATTTACAGCATTCCTTATTTGTGCTGTGCCTTGTTTTCCGTGAATTATAATAGCAGAGCTAATCAAAAACTGCAATAAATACTGATATCGCTGACATTAGATCAGCAAGGGGCATTAATACTGGTTGCAAAAAAAAAACCCTGGAAGATAAATTATTGGAGGAAGGGTAGGCATTTCAGCTGATTTTATTGCGACACCAGAAATTAAAATCTAGTGCAATATTGACATTAAAGTATGCTCCCCTTTTTTTTGATTTGCTCAGTAACTTTTCAGTGTTTTTATCATACTTAGTATGTAATAGCCTTGGCCAAGTTAAAAACCAAAATAATAGTCCCCCTCCAAACCCAACCCAATTCCAATGCTTAAATCCTTATTTACAAATCCTATTCCACTGAAATATTTCTCCTCCTGTGTTTAGCAATTAAGCAGAGCATAATTTGGCATGCTGACATTACTGATCGAGCTTTGAGTTGCTCTCAGGGTGCTGTTACCCACTGAGTCTTTCCACAGGGCTCAGTTTGCTGCATTTACCAGCTAGGACACAGATCCTGCTGGGATCTGCATTAACTCAGCAGCTGAAAAATGTTTAACCTACATCTGAAGAAACTTAATTTTAAGCCTAGAAGGAATTAGCAGACCTAGGGTAAGGTGAAAAAAATGATTCTGTTTAAATTTGGGGGAATGGAAAGAAGAAATGTTTGAGGACAGGTATGGGCCTTGAGTTTCCTTCAGGCTGTATCTGGAGCCTCCCAACATTTCTCTTTCCATGAGCCAAATTCTGGAGGGGATCTGTGGTCAAGGGGATTCCCTTGGGCTGTTCTGATTTTTGGTGTATTTTATTCTGGAAGGAAGGGAGCATTCTGTCTAGGAGACAGGGAAATGAAGCAAATCTCATTTAGAAAAGCTGTGCCGGTGCCTAATTTCTGTATTGTTAAAGCACAAAATTAAATTCTTGGTAGCTCTGCAGTTTTATATAATTGCCACCATTTTTCACTGAGCAAAGGGAAAAAAAATAAACAATGCTGCTTACATTAAGGAGCAGACAGTGATGCTGCAGGACTTTGTGGCCAATGCTTGGGTCCTCCAGAAGTACAAATACTGATGAGTTCACCCCCTCTTGCCCTTAATCTTTTATTCCTGCAGTCCTTCATCTCTCTGACAACATTCCACTCTAAAATTCATGGTGAACAGCACTGGATTGCAAACCAACAATGGCACCTCAATTCTAAGAGTTTTGAGGGGAAAAAAAACAACAATGCTCACATTCAAGATTCGTGATCTGGTGACCCAACTTTTGTGAGGGAATGAGATTTTCCTGCTTTTTCTTCTCTGATGAAAAAAAAAATCCCATGTTTTCCACCATAATGTCTTGATCATTTTTATGAAATGTGCTCACCAGTTCTTCCCTGGCGTATTTTGAAAGTGCAAAATACAAAGTCACCAATAATTACTTGAGGAACATCATTTTGGATTAGTTTTTTTTGTTGTTTTTTTTTTTTTTTAAATCTGGTGAGAGTTTCTGTTTGTAGGTAAAGATTTCCACCTTAAATCAAAACTGTCAAAACATTTTTCTTACCTACTCTAAGAAAATGCCTGAAGGAATTCCAGTCCTGGTGACTTGGATGTCTCTGAGTCTGACTTCAGCAATGAGAGTTAAAAATCTGATTTATCCCTAAAAGAGAAGTGTGTGTTTTCCCAAGTATATTGTCCTGAGGAGCTGAGAGCTCCACTGATAGATTATTTCTCAATTATTGCAAGAAATAAACTGCCTCACAAATTTAATCCAAGTGGTATAAAGCTCTTTAAATGTTCAGAGCTGGAGAAAGGGGATGCAGGAGTTAAACAAGGAGCAGAAAAGGAGATGAAATTGTTACTTAAATACCAGTTTGTGAAAGGAAAATATGTTTAGGGAGTGCATTTTGTCTTGTATGCATTGAAAAGGAGGAGATTTTTACACCTAGTGGGACTTTTCTGTTGTTGTAGACAGGAATAGAAGAGCAGGATTGATGCTCTGAGTGTAGGAAGCGCTTCCATTTCAAAGTTTTCTTAGATTTTAGCAGTGTAACCTGTTCTTCCCCCTTTAACATTTTAGAGCTTTATTTTTGTTGGAATTCATTACAGTGCCAGTATAAAAATACATTAAGCTATAATACAAACCTTGGGCTTGATCCAGGTATGATGAAGTCAGTAGGATGCCTTTGGATGAGACTTCTGGTTTTTTTCCCAGCAATTATTTATGCCTTCTGGAAAAGAAGCATTTTTAACACAAAAGTCTAACCCATTGATAGGTTCATTGTGGAGTTCTCAAGGGTTTTGTTTAAGCCACTCTAAGATAAGATATGACAATGCAGAAACCATTGAGTCTCAGTTTGAATCTCAGTGTATTTTTTTATTTATTTATTTTTAAAACTGACAGGAAATAATTTTCTATTATATCCATTTTTAGACAAATTGCTTGATTGTTAAAGATACTAAGCATTCAACCTTCAGAAGAGCCCTTCATGCTAGTAAATGATGCAGGATCCTTCCCCCCTCAAAAAAAAAAAGACAACTGAGAAGAGAAGCAAATATTCTGAAAATCATTGGCTGTGACCCATTCTGCCTGGAAACAAGAGATACCTGGTGCTGCATGTCCTCCTTTTTGGCCTCCAGAATCATGTCAGTGTGTGAGAACAGCTTTCTGTCTGAGGGGTTTTGCTGGGTTTGATCCTTGTGAAAGCTCTGCTCCTCCAGGGATAGTGAAACTTGTAGGAGAACTCAGCATCAGAGAGGAGCCAGCGCTGGTAGCTGTCAGTGCACAGTTTGGAGCCTCATCAAACACAACAGAAGGAGCTGGGACAGCCAAAAAGGTCTCTCTGGGTTAAGGGATGTGAGGAAGGAGTATGGGAAGAGCTCAGGGTTGTGTGCAAAGGTTTGGATGGGCCCCATCACAGATTGGGAGAATTGGATGGGAAGAGATTTTATGGATGGCACAGAGCAACTCCCCTGCCCAGGACAGGGGGCTGGAATTAAATGGTCTTCAAGGTTCCTTTTCCAACCAAAACCATTCTGTGAGTCCCTGATTCTGTGCTTTGGGAGCAGCGTGGAGTGCTGGGTGCATTGTGGAGAGCAGCTGGAGATGTTGGGAAATGTGGGAGTGAAGTGAGGAAGTTCACCACAAATTAAGGACAGAGTTGTATCTGCAGAGGGAGAGAGATCAAAGATCTCTAAGCTGCTTCTGAGAGTAGCTGGTAACAGCTCCTGAAGTCATCCAGAAGTGCTGAGTTATCCTTCTCTTTTACATTCAAGGCATTTTGGAGATAAAAGTTGCATCTGTGACATTCTTGTGTAATAATTCTTGAATTTGTTTAACTGCTTTTGGAGTTCTTTAATATATGGCTCCAAGATATCTATGACAAATATTTGTGTGTTCCAAAGTATTTATTTTCCTCTGTCTAATCACTCAGTGCAGTTCTCCCCAAGGTCTTGTATAATGAGAGCAATGAATAATTACCTTCTAGTCACCTTTTCCATTAAGTTTATAAATGTATGGGTCTGCCTTTTTTTTTTTTTTTCCTTCTTTCTCCACAAAGCTCATTTTGAATGGAAGAATTTTCATACCTTTATTACTCTTGTCTGTATTTTCTGTTCTTTGGCTCAACTGTGGCACTGCAGGCCCAGGTGCCCCCCCCACCACCTTAATGGATAATGGTCTCTGTGTTGTTGTCTAAGCCTTTAAAAATAATTCTTTCTGTTCATTTATAAATGTGCTTTTACAGAACAACTCAAGCTAGCACAAGATTTCCTTCCTGACTGAATTGCTAAAATAGGAAATATTGTTGTAAATCTACTGTTGAGGTGATGCAACACTTTAATAACCATCTAGTTTTAACTGTGCTGAATATTTTGATATATAAGCAGATTTCACTCCTTCACCAGCTCTAGATCAATTAGAGACATAAAGATGAGCAAAGAACCAAAGCAGATCCCTGTGGGATCCTGCTCTTCACTTCCCCTCATTGGCAAAATTGACTGTCTTTGATCTTTTAACAGGATACAGATCTATGAAGGATTTTTTTCCTTGTTACCAGATAGTTTCTTGAAGAGCTTCTGTTAATGAATCAATCACAAAATTCTACTGATGTGGTGGTACTGTTCAAGCCTTAAAAAGCTTAAATTTATCTTGCTCATCTACCCTTGCCTGGTGATGTGTCTGTGTGCAGTAGGTCAATCTTAAAATTTCTAATGTGGCAATTGTGGAGAGAAAAACAGACAAAAAAAGTCTTGTACAATCGATTAAGAAAATTTTGATAGGAAATAGAAAAGAAACAGAACCTAAATCTGAATAAATTTGATCAAAATTAGGAAGAACTATAAAATACTTTACTTCCATGTTTTCCTAGCAGTGATTATGTTGAAAAAGTAAGAAGACTTTTTATTTCCAGAGAACATTTATCTTGAAACTGCAAACCTTTGGATATAACTAAGATTTGGAGTGTGTTTATACAATATTCATCTCATAATCCAGGGCTTTTCATGATCATTAAGACTTTATTCCTCTTTCTGCTTTGGTTTCATTATTTCTCTGATTCTTTTTGCCTTGTTATAAATTATTGAGGAATCTCACCTAGAGGTGGATCATAGACAGGATGCTCCTTCTCAGATTAAGTTCACCTGCTTAAGGATGTTCAAGTCAGCAGATTTGGGGGGGCAGTAGGATTTTTTTTTTCCTTGTCAGAAAGATTAACAAGGATTTTTATCTGTTAAACATTCTGGAGCTGCTTCATTCTCTATAACCCACTTGGTTAGGAGGAGCCAGGACAATATGCATGATTGGAAGGTGTTGTGTTCTCTTCCTGCTGTGGGTTTTAATTGTAACTTCTGCACTAAGAATTTAGGCAATAACTTAATTATAGAGTGGGTTTCTTTAAAATGTTCTATAATCCTTGAGCTAACTACTGCAGGCTGATGACTGGTCCAGTTCAATTTTAAGTTTAGAAGCTCTTCTGAGAGTCCAAGTGGTTTATGAAGTAAATTCTTGCCAGTCCTCAGGTAAGCAAATTACAGAGAAATGAAATTATATTAATGATACTTCAGATAAAATTTTAGCTGTAACATCTGGCTTCTGTTACCCACTGTGCATTACTGCCCATCCCAGCCATGCTGAATAATAATTTCTCTGGTGCATTATTATTTTGTTTCTGTTGTGTCAGTATATCAATAAAAAATGTCAGTATATGAATAAAGTACATAATTCTATTCTGTTAGTGGGAAACTGCCATTAAAAAAATAAATAATAAGGACAGAGGAACTGTTTTAGTGTTATGAATGGGGAAAACAATCACAGAATCATAGAATGGTTGTGGCTGGAAGGGGCCTTAAAGACCATCCTACCCCTGCCACTTTCCACCATCCCAGGTTGCTCCAAGCCCTGTCCAACCTGGCCTTGGACACTTCCAGGGATGTGGCAGCCACAGCAAAACCCCATGTCATATTGAAAGGAGAATCTTGAAGATGCAAAACTATGAAGGGTTTATAGTACACATTTTAAGAAAAATATGTTCTTTGATTCTATTTTGATTGATCTCTTTTGCCATTAAATTCTGGTCCTGTTCACAGTTTAGCCCATTTTGCTTATTTAGGTGCATATACCTGGCAAATCCCAGTGAAAACGCTGAAACTGAATGGGGTAAAAATTAAAACATGGTCAGAAAATCTTTAAAATTGTATAAATTTGATGTTATTCACCTTTTGGCTAGCACACTCTTCTGAAGTTATGTTTATTAAAGTGCATTTTTTTCCAGACAGAATTCAAACCACAATCTTCTAGGCAGATAAAAAATACTGGTTTTTTGTGAAGTGGAAGAATTTCATATCATCTGTCTCTTGAGATAGGAGTAATATTTATTATGTAAAAAAGCCATTTTGTCTTAAAGATTCCAGCAAGCTTAGGGAAAATTCCTCTGGTGCAAGGTACAGACCATGTTCTCAGCTTTATGTACCTGATAAATGTTGTTCAGGTTTTGTCAATGTCACAGGAGCCATTAGCAAATCGCTTCAAAAGTTCAGTCATTTAAAAATGAACTGAGCTTCCTTTATTGACATCCATTATTAAAAAGAAATATAACCAAGTTGTCATGAATGACTTTCACTTCACATCAGTTCCCCATCCATGTAACTGTGCTGCCTTCAAGGGACCTGCTCCTAATCTGTAACCATTATGGATTTTAAAGTCAAAAGGGCCATTCTGATTATGTGTAATCTGACCTTTGGCATAACATATGACATAAATTTCCACTTGCATTATGTCTGGTGATAAAGTCAGTGCTACTTTGAAAGGTGATGAATAATGTATCTCACCCAACTTCATCTCCCAAAAAAAACCCTGTCATAGCCTCAGCTCTCTTAAGTAAGTGGAAAAGAGACAAGAACCTTTCAAGAGTCATCCCATGTGTTCAGTTATTTAAAGTGTGACAAATTGAGCTGCAGCTGAGGGTCTTGTCTGTTTCCCCTGCCTGTGCTCTGGTTTAGACTGGCTTTGTGTGTTAACCTGCTCAGAGCAGTTGATGTACAGTCATGGAATCACAGAATGGTTTGGGTTAAAAAGACCTTAAAGAACATTTTCTTCTACCCCCCTGCCATGGGAAGGGACACCTTCCACTCTCCCAGGGTGCTCCATGCCCTGTCCAGCCTGGCTTTGGACACTTCCAGGGATCCAGGAGCAGCCACAGCTGCTCTGGGCACCCTGTGCCAGGGCCTCCCCACCCTCACAGGGAAGAATTTCTTCGCAGTATCCCATCTGTCCCTGCTCTCTGGCAGTGGGAAGCCATTCCCTGTGTCCTGTCCCTCCATCCCTTGTCCCAAGTCCTTCTTCAGCTCTCCTGGAGCCCCTTTAGGGCCTGGAAGGTCTCTGAGATCTCCCTGGAGCCTTCCCTTCTCCAGGTGAGCAGCCCCAGCTGTCCCAGCCTGGCTCCAGAGCAGAGGGGCTCCAGCCCTTGGGGCATCTCTGTGGACTCTCCAGGTCCTTCTGATATTGGCCCCAGGGCTGGAGGCAGCTCTGCAGGTGGGGTCTCACCTGAGCAGGGCAGATAGGCAGAATCCCCCCTGCCCTGCTGCCCACCATGATTTGGATGCAGCTCAGGCTGAGGCTGGATTTTGGGGCTGCCTAAAACCCAGTACATCCAGCACATTTCTACCTTTCCCCTGCAGCTTTGATGCTAACATTTCACTGATCCTTGATCAGTTTTCCTCTGGGTTTATTATTCTCACTTAGGAGTTTATTGGTGTTCTGAATTTTTTCAGCTTCAATGCCCAAGTATTGAATCATGGAAATAAATCTCTATCCACCATCACAGGGAGAGTCACAGTCTTTTCCTCCAGTAGAAAAGGGTAAAACTTCAGATGAAACTGGGTCAGAAGGACACACTATTTGCAGTTCATCTGAAGTCTGCAAGACATCTGGGATGAGTCTATCCATGTGCAGGCTTTTGCTTTTGAGTCAATTCATCAAAATAAGCATCCAGAATGTTCCAACTGAATGTTATAAAATGACTCATGTAATGCAATTGGGTTATCAGTGCCTCATATCTGCTTACAGCTATTCAGTAGAGCTTTTCTTGGTTTTCTCCTGTATGGTTTTCAGCTGTATGCTGATGTGTGTTTGTCAATGTTATCCTGCCTCCCCCCAGAGCTAATTTACCAGGAGTCATTAAAATAAATCCCAGGAATTTGTTGCAGAGTTACTGTTTTCAATATCCTTGGGTATTATCTTTTTGATGTCAAATTATGGTGGATTTTCTAAATTGTGTTGATGTTAATAGGAGCAGGATGAAACTCTGGGCAAGGAGTCCTTAGGTGCAGTTGTGCTACATAAGAGTCAGGCTGAAAAGATGTTCAGAGAAGCTGTGATGACTGGGGACAAGACCAGTAAATTATTCTTAGTTATTGATTTCTGCTGGTGTAACAATGGATTCTTCTATATCACTGCATTTTAAGCCAATTAATTTGAATAAGTATCTTAAAATTATTATACTTATGATTTTAGGTTTTTTTCTTCCCATTATTGTTGGATGTGAAATTTTCTGCGCTTCGTGGCAGGAGCAAAGGGAATGGCCTCAAGCTGTAGCAGGGAAGGTTTAGAATAGGAATTAGGAAAAATGGACTCATGGAAAGGGTGGTCAGGCTTTGGAACAGGCTGCCCATGATAGGGGTGGAATTGCCATCCCTGGAAGTGTTCAAAAGGTGGATGTGGGAAGTTGTTTCAGTGGTAAACACGGTGGTGTTGGGTTAATGGCTGGACTCGGTGATCTTAGAGGTGTTTTCTGGCCTCAATGATTTATTATGATAACATAATTTTACACCTGCTGGCCTCAAGCAGATAAATTTAGACAACTTTCTATGATAATGGCTTATTCCCAGCCTGGTCCTAGGAAAGGACATTCCCATTTGGGATGGTTGTTTTTAGTTATTTAAATAGCTCTGATAAGGGATAATGTATGCAACTAAGGTGCTTATTAGAAAAACAAGGTATGAACCACATAAGCCTGGTATTTTTGAGATCTTCCCTATTTCTACTCTTCCTGCAGAAGCAAGCCCTGGGAAAGCTGACCCCTCATGTTTCTTTATTCTCTGATACTCCAGGCTGTAGTTTCTGGACTCTGAAGGGAGGTAGCTGACCTGCTGACCCAGCTCCCCATTAATTCTTGGGAAGTTTGCAGGGCAGTGAAGGTGTAAGAAAGTTGAGAAGACCATTCAAAACAGAAATCTCCTTGATATATAGGATTTCACTGTGTCCATCATCCATCAAATGCTTATTGAAACAAACAAAAAAAAAACCTTAGCACAGAAGAGTCTGGCAGACTTACTTGGACAGCTGTTAAAACAGAGCCGTGGATGAAGAGAGATACAGAAGTGCTGCAACTTGTTTGTTTCATTGATTATATCATACAGAGGCTTTTATTTATTAACTGGGAGTAAATTCTGTTGTCAGCTGAGTCAATACAATTTCTGTGCAAGAGGTCTGTGTGGAGGGTAAATTAGATCCAAGATTGTTTTTATCATTTGCATCATTAGCAGCCAAGAAAAAACTTTGCTTTTCCAAATGTTGCCAAAAATTATCTTGTTGCTTGTTTTAAATTAGAAAAATTAGTAAGATAGTCAGGAAGGAGGTTCTTGATATGCTTCTGAAAGGCTTTTAAGACAGATCTCATCACCTGTGGAATCAGAATTTCTGAATAGTTGCTGAGGTATGATTTGTTTCTGTGAAGGAGCTCCATAAACTGCCTGGTTAACAGATACCAGCCCTGCTGGGTCCAACAGAATAGTCACACAGTATAATTAAATCAGGTTCTTGAATACATTTCAGGATTTTCCAGTTGCTGTGTGGTTCCCCTGCACAAGTGCAAAGCAACTCTAATCCAGAACATTTAAAAGTGTGCCTGGCAGTAGGCAATTCATCTTACAGGAGGCTTTTTAGGCTACCACAGATATCTCAGAGTTGTTTTTTGCTCCCATGTCCCCTCTGGCAGCACAGCTCAGGCACGGCTTTGCAGCTCCATCACCTCCCAGCCCTCCTGCATTTTCCTGCTGCACCCTTTGAAGCACCTCCATTCAGCCAGCATCAGATTATGTTATTAATAAGGCCAGGCAAGTAGGATGACCTTATTACAGGATATCCAAGCTGTAGAATTCCTTGTTAAATACACAGACGGCGCCAGATCGCTAAAGGACCAGATCCCATTATTAACGTCCTTCTGTGTTCTGCAATCAGAGCCTTTCCCTAAGAACCATTTGTGTCCTGCAGGATTGGTGAAGGGACAATCTCCTTTGTGAAGGCAGAAAGAGAACAAAGTGTCTTCAGGTGCTCGGTGCCCTGTGAAGCTGTTTAATGTAGCAGTGGTTTTAATGCTCTGCTTTATGTGTGCTCACGGCCCACAGCCAGGCAATGCTGCCTACAGGTCACCTGTTAATTGAAGTTTCACAGCCTTCAGCTGATGAATGTTTTCTGGCAGCAGTTATATTGGAAATAATATTTTTTATTTGGGAGATGTAGGTGAAATTTAAGAGTCACATGGATATAATTCTGCTGTTCTTCACAGTGAGCCAGAAGCCTGCTCCGAGAGGAGAATAATGCAGGATAAAGAAAACCACAAAGGAAACTTTGTTTATTCGTTTGAACCTTAAGAGGAAATGTCTGTATACTCAAAAAGCCAGGCCCAGCTGCTTGGTATCTTTAAATGAGGAATTATATTTAATCAGCGTTGCCTCGAAGTGGTTGCTCATGGGACTTTCAGTTCTTCTCTAGGAGGTATTAGTCCTTAACAATAAATGAGAAAGGACTCCTAATGACACCAGTTAATAGATGTGAGGGCCTTGTGCCGCTGTTTATGGTCTGATGGGTCAGTTAAAATGAGACAACAAAACATTCAAGTGCAGACGGGAACAATTTGGGCTCTTTGTGGAAAGATGAATGTCCCTGGCTTAACTAGCAGGAGGAAGAATGAGCTTGCACAGCCCACCCAATTACAGTTCCTTTCTCCCAAGTAAATGAAGTAATTTGGAGACTTTGCAAAGGTTGCAGTGTATTTATGTACAAAGATAAAAGGGATATTTTCATGTGAGCAGGCATGCAGCATGGGGCTGCTATCCCTTTGTGCAACTCCTAACATTTCCTGGACCAAATGTCCATTATCTCCTTATCATTACACAGACAAAAACCCTGAAATAATGATTCTGTGAACTATTTATGCAACTGAAGCTGGCAGGTCTATGAGGCCAGTAGTTACAATGCTGACACAGTGGTCTCTTCAGGACAAGGCAGAAATTCTGCATTTCCATCCCTGGCGTTGGATATGGAAAGTATTTATGAGAAAGCATAGAATTATAGAACATCAAAATGATTTGTGTTGGGGTTTTTGTAATTTTTTTAACCTGTTCCCCCAGGTCTGGTCCAGTCTCAACATTATCCATGAAGGATTTGGGTTCAAAAAGGGAGAAGGAAGTGTAAATAATTCTTGCACCTTGATCATTACACTGGTAGACACTGTACTGTCACGGACATATATTATGAAAAATCCTTTTGCTAGGATTTTTTCTCCTGAGAAGCTGAGAGGCCTCAGAGATTAAATATAAACAATAATTATCTGCTGCTGTGGAATGCAACAGGTGCATCTTTGATTGGTCTCATGTGGTTGTTTTTAATTAATGCCCAATCACAGTCCAGCTGTCTTGGACTCTCTGGTCAGTCACAAGATTTTATTATCATTCCGTTCCTTTCTATTCCTTGCTAGCCTTCTGATTAAATCCTTTCTTCTATTCTTTTAGTATAGTTTTAATTTATCATTTTCTTTTGATGTAATATCAAAAAATAATAAATCAGCCTTCTGAAACATGTAGTCAAGATTCTTGTCTCTTCTCTGGTCCTTGGACCCCTGCAAACACCACCACACTGTACAAAGTGTCTGAAAATTCAACCATGAGCAGGTCTTGGCTGTGCAAGATTAATTTCTCTTGTTGATTTCAAATCCTCCCTTGTGGTAAAGCTCCATCCTCTCTGCTCCATGTTAGAAAAACACATTACACCCTTTGTGTTCCTGGTGATACTTGTTAAAATACCGTAAGACCTGGCTGACATGGAGTCTCAGAATATCCTGAGTTGGAAGGGATCTAAAAGGATCATCCTGATATAAGAGTTTGTGGAAACATTTCTTTTCAAAACCTGCTCTGAAGTCACACTTTCTCTTTCATTTCACAACCAATACATAGCATTTAGTGTTAGACATGCTTTTCTGGATTATTCAAAAATACACAGTCTCAATCTTTGATATGATGTGAATCCTTCTGTACTTAAAGGGCAGGGCATGGAAAACCAAGCTGCCAACAGAGTAAATCTTTGTTTCTATCTGGGAGCATTAGATTTATCTCATAATTTGAATTTTCAGCAGTTTGCTTGAGTTGGTTACAGATTCCTGTGTGCTCCTACAGTCTCTTGGGAGATGGGGTTCTTCTCACATCCATTTTCCAAATGCTTCTTGAAGAGGAAGGAACTTGTGTTTGGGGGTTTGACTGGGAAATGGCAAGGTATTTAGTAACTTGGAAAATTTCTGGTTAATGGTAATGGCAAATTAATTAAGTGAAAACAGGCAGGATGGGAAAAGATCAGCTGTTAATTACAAGGGGCTTCCCCATCCTGTGGGGCTTGTGCAGAAATATTGTGGGAAAAAAAAAAAGAAGTGATTTTTAGGATTGGCTTGACTCCTCCTACTGAAATCACAGGTGACAGTGTTATTGTTCAGAGCCTAACTGCTGCATCTTTTATAAACCACTGCTTATAAAGAAATATTGCAAATAAATGTACATGGGAGGTGAGGGAGGAAAAGCTTCCCATAACAGTGGGAATTTAGGTTGCTGCAGGTGCTCAGGTATTTGTGGGTTGGGTAAAGCTTTCCACTCAGTGACTGTTGAGAGAACCATTTGCAAAGTCAGCATATGGAATTGGAAATGGTGTGACACTGCATCATTTGTCCAACATACCAGCATTTTGTGGTCATTGGTATAAAGATTGGAAGTGATTGTTAGGAAATGCAAAGAGAAACTGTAGGAATAGAGATGCAATAGACACTCACATGGGAAGTGACCCAGGCTGCACCATCTTTGTTAATAATAATGGAAACGTGTTCTGTGGAGTTAAATACTGATTACATGGATGAAGTTACAAAAAATACAAAATCTCTACAGGGAGAGCTATTATCTTATTTTTTGTCCCTTTTTTTTGTTTGTTTGGTGTTTTTTTTGAGTTATTTTGCTAAATATGATTTCCAAAAGTCACTTTGAAGTCAGAAATTCTGGGAAATTTTCCAGTCCAGCTCTTTTATGAACAACCACAGAAAAAACGTGGAACCACAGAATCACAGAGTGGCTTGGGCTGGAAGGACTTGAAAGCCCATCTCATTCCAACCCCTGCCACCCATGTCCAATGTGTAGTAGGAACTCTGTGGAAAATAAAATAGCTAATAATTCTGCAGTATTTTTAACCAACATTTTTAAATTCTAGCTATGGGCCTGAGCTTGGAAACATATTGTAAGTAATGAGGTAAGAAGGAATGAAAATTAGCACTTGGCCAGTGCTGATTTCTTATCAGAGATAAATATTTACTACATTATAATATGTAAAGAAACCTATTCTCTACCTCAAAGAAACCACATTATAAAATGGTTTCTTTGAGGAAGAGAATAGTCTTGAGAAAGTAAAATGTTGAAGAATAATAAACTAAAAAGGTAAATCAAATTTAATTTGTGATAGATGTTCATTTTCAGGATTACATTACAAAGTTAATGAAAAAGTAATATTATCTCAGTTGCTTCAGAAAGCCATTGGTTTGTTGTTTTTTTTTTCATAACCTCTTCCAACAGGCATTGTATGATGTAAGTTTGATAAGCAGAGAAGTGTCCACCTTAAAAATAGTTGTTCAAACTCCCAACTGAGAAGTCATTTCAGAAACCTTAACCTTTTTAATGGTTATTTATCTTTTCTGCATATGCTGAAATTAATTTATTTTCATATCTAATTGCTCTTGGGCAGAATTGCCCTCTAACTTGAATCAGTCTTTGCTGCTCTTTTCTTTTAGAGGTATTGGCTGTTGAAAATACTACATCCTTCTGGTTTTATTTACTCTTGTAAACTCAGCAAGACTCTCTGGGTCCCATTCCTTGCACAGACAGGCCTGTGCTGCTGAATGCCCTGGCAGCAATTTTCTCTCGGTCCTTATATTTGGGGTTTATCAGCCTTGAAAAGGAGTGACAGGAGTTTTCTTCACGTTTCAGTATCAATGTCTCAGACAGCAACCATGATATCTTTTTATACTGCTGTTACATGAAC
Organism: Fringilla coelebs; assembly: GCF_963513975.1. Classification (NCBI taxonomy): domain Eukaryota; kingdom Metazoa; phylum Chordata; class Aves; order Passeriformes; family Fringillidae; genus Fringilla; species Fringilla coelebs. The sequence continues at coordinate 4,087,064 of NC_140032.1, forward strand.
TCCACTGTGCATTTGAAAACAGCTTTTGTATTGTAATTTTCTGGTTTGGAATCTCAGCTGAACGTTTGATTTGCATTTATAATGACCAGAGTGTGAGAAATAGCTACTCACTTTTCAGGGTTGCAGAAGGTTTATTAAACCTTATCAAAAATACAACAGAAGACTGAATAAAGGGAAAAGGTCACGGCACTGAGAGCAAAAGATTTTCCCCACCATGTGCTCAGCCCCCTCCCAGTGGAGGTTTTACCCTTTTTTAACCCTTTAACCCTTCCCAAAGTTCTGTCCATCAGCTCCTTCTTGGCTGTCCAGGGGTGGAGATCTCTTCCTCAAATCCTGACTGGAGGTCAGGTGTTACCACAGTGACAAGTTGGCCCTCCCTGATGTCCCAACTCCAGCTGTGCCTTGATAACCACACCAGGGGGAAAACATAACTATAAATCTAGAAACTTTTCTTAACCTATATATATGATCTTTGTCCATTAATTGTGAGAGTCAATCATGGCATTACTCATCTATCACAAGAGGTAGATTTGAGTTGTACAGGATGGGTTGCAAAGACTGTCTCAAGTCAGATCTCTGGAATGGTTTTGGACTGTTGTGGGTTTGGTACCAGCCAGCTTCCCCAGCTCTTACCCAAGGAATGCCAGCCTCTCAGCCATGAAGGTTTGGTGGTGCTCTTGGTATGACCAGGATATTCCCTGAGCTCTCAGAACCAATGAAAGTTTGTATTACAATACTGAAATAATCACAGGATCATGGAATACCCTGAGCTGGAAGGCACCCACCCCACAAGGACTGTCCAGCTCCTGTTCCTGCACAGACACCCCAACAACCCCACCCTGTCCCTGGGAGTGGTGTCCAAACTCTCCTGGAGCTCTGGCAGCCTCGGGGCTGTGCCCATTCCCTGTGCCAGCACCCTCTGGGGAAGAACCTTTCCCTGATCTCCACCCCAACCCTCCCTGACCCAACCTCATCTTGGTTCCTGCACTGATTGTTTTTAGCTTTATCTCAGAAATGCTGTGTTCATCCAAAACTAGCAGCATTCAGGCATAAGGGATGTCATATAAAGCAGGTTTTGTTTTCCTTTGGAATTAGTTTGATGATTTTTATGTCATTTTTCCTGAGGATATGGCAGCTTTCCATGACTGCAAGAAAGTATATTTTCTTAGAAAAGAAGCTTAATTAAGAGTAGTGACAGTGGCTGTAATAATAAGATACGTGCATAAGTAATATATAGAATGGGAATTTATAGATTCATCCCCAGAACTGAACAGAAGGAAGGACTAATATATAGAAATATTAATGTGAGATGTCTTCAGTGCCAGCGTTTTTATATTCCCAGTAGAAATACAGTGGTAGACGACACCTAGTGGAGTTTGGCATCAACTACTGCAGGAATGGACCTGAGCCTAAAAAACTGGTCATCCTTCGAGTTAAATCAAAAAAAACAAAAATATTCCTGGAGCTGTTGCATCTCTGCATCTCACTGTTCCTCTTATTCTATTTACAGATGGGAAAATTTTGTACCATTGATGAATTATTCATCCTGTTAAAAAAGAATTAGTCACAATGGGAGAGTAAGAAGAGAAAGCAAAAGCCTTTTTTTGCCTTTAATTAATTAATTTATAAATATTTCTTGTATGCTTTCTGAGGCTTTAGGATTTAGAAATATAACTACATTATTATTGGTTATTAAAAATATAGGTTTGTCTTTACATGGCACATGGTGGGATTCTTGGGGTTTCCTGGGTAGGACCAGGAGTTGTGCTTGATGATTCTGATGGGTCCCTTTCAACTCAGCACATTTCTATGATTCTACATGAGAATTATTGAACTAACCTATATTATTGAAAAAAGAAAAGCATTTTTTCCTGAGAAAGAGCAGAGTATACATGGGGTTTTGTATTAAAAAAAAAAAAAAAACCCAAAAAATCCCAAAAAACCCAAACTTTTTGAGGGTTTCTTTTGAGTCATGCATTTAATGAGAACCCAAAGCATTGATTTATTGGTGCATCAAAACACCTGGAAAGAAAAATATGAAAAATGTTTTTCTCCTCTCTGTAGATAGCTCCAGGGTAATGAAATAGGTGTTTTACAAACAAACATGATTTTCTGGTAAAAATACAGTTCAGTACTTATTCTTATTGAATGAAATTAACATAATAAATCATGAAACCACCATTTTCAGCATCAGAGTCTCACCAGCATCCACGTGCTTAGCTTTGTGGACAATGGTGGTTTGTGTTTAGAAGGTGATTTGGGTTTATATTGGAAATTAGACTCTTTGGGTTTGTTATTAATTATTTATTTTTTTTAAGTAGAGGTTGAAGTCAGCTCTCTGGTACTCACTTTTTCATGAGCCACTTTGAAGAATTTGTCAGAAACTTATAATTTGGGTGTTAGTGCCAGGTGGGCAGGGATGTGCCAGGAAGTTTTGTGTTTCTTTAGTTATGTCTCCACTTGTAGACGTGAGAGCCATGGGAGCGCTGTCACCTCAGAGACCACGGGGAACTGTGACACATCCAAGGGTGGGGTCAGGTGGGTTTGTCCCAGCAAGAGGCAGCTGCAGCACTGCTGTGCCTTTCACACCTTCTCTGTCTCTGAGAAACTCCATTTAATAACTCATCTCCCCTGAAAGCTCCAGTGGTTGATGATGCTCCATGGCAGATGTGCTGATTTGGCCAGAATCCATTTTAATTTCTCATTTACTCGTTCTGATAATGAAGCCTTGACCTCCCAGCAGATGGGACTTGCAGAGCAGTTCTGCTCACTGCTAACAGAGACCTGTGCCTGAGCATGGGGTTTTTCTGTCCAGTGGAGTGGCATTTATGGTCAGGGATGCAGGGTGCTGGAGTCACAGTAACTTGGAATTATTAGATAAACACATACACATGCACCAGAGCAAAATGACTCCTCAGTGGTCTCTGCTTTGTGGTGGTCTCACCTCCTAAATATTGTGTTCAGTACAAACATGAGCTTCCAAAGTTGCTCAAAGCTGTTTAGATCAGCAGGCAATGCAAGAGAGCAGTCCAAGTTGCCATTCTCTCCATCTCTGGAAGTGATCCAGGCCAGGTTGGATGGGGCTTGGAGCAACCTGGGATAGTGGAAGGTGTCCCTGTCCATAGCAGGGGATTGAAACTGGATGAGCTTTAATGTCCTTTCCAACCCAAACCATTCTGGTTTGCATTCAGAGTCAGAGAAGTTGTGTTACACAAACCTTCATGGACAGTGCCAAGCTGTCACAGGTGAGAAAGGCTTTTTAAAAGAGAGACCTTGCAAAACCATGGCTTAGGCCTGTGACTTCAGCTGAGTAGAATAGGACTATCAAAAAGAGACTCAGCTGAATTTGGGGTAGAAAAACAAGTTTTATAACCGTTGTACGCTCACATCATGGTGTGTGTTCACATCGTGGTGCCAGGTGGTTGGTTGAATTATGTTTGTTATGATTTAAAACCATGTAACTGAGGATGGGCTAAATGCTTAAAAAAACCTGGTTTTTGCAATAGAGGAGCTCTCCTTTGCCCCTGCCTGGGAGCTCTGTCACTACAGTCCCTCACCAAGGGACACTGAGTTCAGTTCCTAACTTGGAAACACTCAGAGCACCTGTGGCAGCCAATTATTCCATCTCTGCCCTGAATGACCTTGTCCATTAATGGTATGAGGAGGCCAAACTTGATGATGGACTCTACTACATCAGTTTGGAAATACCCTTTTATATGTTCCAGGTGAGGATTTGGTGGTTCCAACCCTCTGTAATTAGCACTGATAAAAGATGATAGCACTTTTATTAAAGTCCTGTTGGGACTCCAGCAATAATTTCTGGAACTGTTCACTTATCCCATCTCTCCTGAAGAAGAGGCAGTGATAAATGTTTTCTTCATTCCATCATGTCTGATTTTGAAGTTGTCATATACTTAAAGCAGCTGTGATATGCAGAGCTCTGTGGACTGGCATAGAAATGTCTGGATTTCTCTGTCATTTGAGTGGGTGTATGTGAGTGGGCCATGCACCAGCTGAAGCAGGAGTGAGTTTGGTTTTCGACATCCAACAGAGAGAGCAGTCTCCTTGTCCCAAGAGCTGGCAAAATCTAAAACTAGGGGTTTGCATTCAGTACTCTCCTCTTCCCAATTTCAATGACATTAGCATCATATTCCTGAGGGGTTTATGCAGCCTGGATGTCACTTTGCTTGGTGGGAGACACATCTGCTGACCTTCTCCTGGCTGGGCTCAGGTGAGCTCATTTTGCTGGCCCTGAATCCCAGCCAAGTTAAATTCCAAATTCCTGGGACATGCTAACTCAGCTGTCAACACTGCAAATGAATCTGAGCCCAGTGGTGAGATCCAGGTTTATTTAGTCTGTGCTGAGGACAGACCTTCCTCGAGTCAGTGCTTCAAGGCCCCTTGTACAGTGAATAAACAAAATCAAGAGATGGAAGTACCACAAAAACCTCGATATTAAAAGAACAACCAGAGAGCCAATTTCCTGTGCTGATGCTGACCATGATTCCTAGATTGAAAATAAATTAAAGACCTTTTTTGCACTGCCAAAGACTTTCAAATATTAATCTTACAGCAGCCCACATAGCACTGAGGGCTTAAATAGTTTATTTACCAAATTGGCGCTCAGAGTCTGTTGCGAAAGCTTGGAAGGACTTGAATCAATTTATCTTTGCTTTCAGTCGTGCATCTTTAGGCAGGGCTGGCTCTTTGGGTGTTAATACCAAGCTGCTGGTGTGCATTTACTTTTGTTTGATACAGGCAAGATAAAAACCCCATTGTGATGTTCTGTAAAGTCCACAGGTGTTGAGAACTCTTGGTATGGTGGTCAGGAAATAGCAGCAGCAATTTTGGATTGCACTCCACTATTGTAAATGCAGGCAACACCAACGAGGGGAGAGGATGATGAGGAGGACTCCATCTTATCAGAAGGCTAATTTATTACTTTGTGATACTATTTATATTAAAGAATGCTATACTATACTATAATAAAGAATACAGAATGGATACTTACAGAAGGCTAAAAAAATAATAATGAAAACTTGTGACTCTTTCCAGAGCCCTGACACAGCTTGGCCCTGATTGGCCAAAGACTCACAGCAGAATCCAATGGAACAATCACCAAACAATCTCCAAACACATTCCACATGAGCACAACACAGGAGAAGCAAATGAGATAAGAATTGTTTTCCTTTTTCTCTGAGGCCTCTCGCTGCCTTTCAGCCTCCCAGGAGAAAACCGCTGGGTGAAGCTATCATGTGAAGGCCAAACTCCACATTTTCTAAAAGAAACTGAATTTCAGAGTTGGATGTAAGTGGGAAATGAGCCCCAGTCTGGAGCTGTATCTGAGGCCAGGCTCCCTGTGCTCCCATTCCTTGCCCTGGGCACTGCAGGCTGTTGGAGCAGCAGTGATCCTACCAGATGGATCAGGGGACCACACTGCTGGAGAGGTTGGGGCTCAAGGGCAAAAAAACCTTACTGTCTGTCAGGAAAAGGAAAAGAGAAGGGAGAGAATGCAGTGAGAGGCTGAAGAGTGAAAAATGGAATATGTGAGGAAGCAAGGAACGCACTTCAGAAGGACAGTTTAAAAAAACCAAGCAGAGGGAACCTGTGGAATCACATATCCTCTGAACAGAGAGAGACATGGTTCTCCCAGGAAAATCCTGGGAAGCTGTGTAGAAGCTGTGAGAAGTTTAGAGGAAAGAATTAAATTATTATCTCTCTTTCTGTAACATTGTTTATAGATATGGTTCTCCAGAGTGTGCTATTCATAGTTCACCAAGAGTGTGAGAGAAGATTCCTAAAGGCCAATCAGGTCTTAGGTCCACCATTGTTTCTATAAGAACTGTAGATTTCTAACAATAAAATGTCTTTTCATGCCTTCTGAGGATGGAGTCTGTATCACCTTTGGCTGTCCCCATTACCCCTTTGGTGATAGGAACCTATATTTTGTAGGTTACCTATGTAGGAAGTACCTATGCAGGAAAACAATGTGAGAACAGCTATTGAATCCTATTTTTAAGCCCTCAGTGTATTTACTCTTTTATTTCATCCATATTTCCCTGCATTTCTGTTTTCTCCATGTTTTCACCATAACTGGAAATAAAATTAAAATTTCTTTTAATAGGTAAAATTTTATTTTTATGTTGGAAGTATTCCTTGAAGCATCCTCAGGAATGCACTCAATTCAGGGATATTTTAAAATCATGACTTTCATTGTTTAATTTTAGTAGAGAAGATTTAACTTCACTTGACTATTCCAGAAATATTCTTAAACTACCTCACCAGGTTGCTGAACTCTGCTTTTATTACTCTGATACTGTGCCATATTTTCTTGTTGATGCAAGGAAAACAAAGATGTTCAGTGGTGATTTTTCCACTGTTGGTGTTAAATATTTTTGAAAAGAAATATTTTACTTACTACTTGTAACATGAACCCTACCTGTTAAAATAGATCTCAACAGTCAGGTACTGAAAGCAGCCAGCTCTGTTACAGAGTTTGCCTTCTTGATCATTTTGGGCTGTTAGGAAGATGTTAGGAAAAGAAGGATCTAATGCAGTAAGTTGGGTTTATTTCTAAATCAACTTCATGAAATTAAAGTGGAATAAATCAGCAGAAAGTTGTAACTGAAGGTTTGGGGTTTTACCAAGATATGCTTTGAACTTATAAATGCAGAATAATGGAGAATATCTTCCAGCAACAAAGGAAGTTCTATTACAGTAAGAAATCATTCAAATCCTATAAAAATCAGTAAGACTCTTCTCAGACATGGGGAGGTTTTGATCAGACCATCTGGTTCTGAGGTTGCGTCCTTTATAGCATCATATATCCTCCATACATCCCTTTCAGCATCGTGACATCAATTTCAGCAGAGTTCTGGGTGATTCTAATTTCTGCAACTGCAGATCCATATTTTAATCCAAGAGCAGCTGGGGCCATGTTGGTAATCCACTCTGGTTTACATAAAATTTTCCTTTAGGGGAGAGCTCCACATTTCTCTTTCTATGTTAAAGAAAAGTGATTCAAGGCTTTCGGTTAATCCTCTGTGGCTCATTTTCTCTGTGGTGCTGTGGGAAAGCTGCATTCCAGCTGTGCTTCTCAGTAGAATTATTTATGGGACTTCATTAAAAACTCTATTAATGAAGACCAATAAATTAAAAAAAAAACAAAAAACAAAAAACAAGCAAACAAACAATAAAAAACAGGGGTCTTATCAGAGAATTCCAGAATAGTTTAGATTGAAATGGACCTTTAAGACCATCCAGGTCCAACCTTCTGCCATGGGAAGGGACATCTTCCACTAGCCCAGGTTGCTCCAAACCCTGTCCAACCTCACCTTGAACACCTTCAGGGATGGGGCAGCCACAGCCTCCCTGGACAAAACATCTCTGGTCTTTCCCAAAGACCAGACTTTTTCTTAATCCAAATACTCTAAAACTAAATATACTTGGGAATCTTGGCTCTCCAACGTTCCCAGTGCAAACCTTTTACATCTTTAAAATTCTGCATTTACATTAGGGTCTCTTTAAGCTGGAGACATGGTCAGGTGTAGGAAATAAATGTTTGGAGGAGATAAGGGAAAGTCAGTCTCGAAGACAACCTGCAGTTGCAGAAGCTCTGCCTGTGCCCCAGCACAAAGCAAGAGTTTCTCTGTCCTGGTACAGAGTCTCTTAAGTGCTGTTACCTGAAACCAGCTCTTCTCTGTGATCACTGTCTGGTGAGCCCAAAATTTGGAATAAATTCCATAGGTGCTGTAGCCAGAGTCACCATCCCACCAGAATAAAAGCACTGGGTTTATAGTGGTACCAGAAATTGCAAATTTGGAATTAAGAATTTCTAACCTTATTTTGGGGAGGAATTAGCTCAAGAAGTTATGTAGGCACTAAGGTAAAGAGTTATGTGTTTTGATGATTCATGCTTTCAATAGGTTGTGATCATTGTTCACGAGCTCTCTACATTTTCTCTTGCATGGAATAAAAAATTGAAAGAGAAGACACTGCAGTGTTAGAACTGTGGTATTTGGGAGTAGCCTTGAAAATGTTAACGAATCTGTAATTAGCAGCAGGAGAGTTCATGGGAATTGTGAATCATTTGCTGAGAAAAGCAGATCTGAGCAAATGAAATGGCTCCAAATAGCAATGACAGAGGGCTATACATGGAATTTGGGTACAGGATTACTTCATCTCAGTACCCATGAAATAACAAAGGGTGTTGGTGGCAAAGGAAAAAAAAGTAAGCAAGAGTTCCATACAAAAGAAAGGAAGTCAAGAAAATACAGAGCAAAGTTTGGTAGATTTGATGGTGCTGTAAAGATTTCGTGGGTTTTACCCAGCATCAAGACAGAATGAACAATTCAGATCCTCCTTCCCATTTAGTTGTGAGACAAGCACAGAAAAGTGAGGTTGGAAATGACCTGTGAAAGTCTCTGTTCCAAGCCTGTGGTCATCTTAGATCAGATTGCTCCCAGGTCTTATCCAGGCAAACTTGAATATCCTCAAGGATGGGTATTCCAGAACAACAGAGAAACAGCAAAATGAGAATAACAGAAATGTAGAAGAGAGAAGCAATAAAAAGGAGACAGAACCTACTAAGAGCCTGTGAGGTTGTTTTGGTCCAATACAGCAGAGGAGGCAAGAGATGGACACTGGGTTGATGGTTCAGCCCTCTGAAAAACCTGGGCATTGGGAAAGAAGGAGGCTGAGGCTGTGGTGGGTCAGACACAAAATGCAGCAAGTCCAGGCCTCCAGCAGCAGGGCAGGTGCTAGTTGGAGTGGAGAACCAAAAATGTACAGCAGGATGGTGGTGAAAGGGGCCAGTGTTAGAGCCAGGCAGGTGTAATAAAATTTGGTGCAAGAAGTCAAAGGAAACCTAGTGTAGGCAATTCCAAGATGATCTAGGCTGCTTCTGGTGGAGAGGAGTCATCAATGTGAAGTCATGTCTCATCCAACCATGAAAAAATGGACCAGAATTAACTCTATTTGAGAACCACTCCACTGCTCTTGAAAGCAAATAAATTCAAATGTGATGGAAGTCAGTACCACATCTTTGTGCTGAACTCTGTACTGATACCTCTGCCCCCAGAGGTCAGGAAATGCAGGGGTGGGAGGAATATTAACAGTGCAAGTGAATAAAACAGGGTGCAGTGAGATGCATAGAGCTAAGGGAGAGGAGCATGAGTTACAAGTGACTGCAATGTGAAAAAGAGGCAAGAAAAAGTTTTTATTATATATATATTTTATTTATATATTATTTTATTTTATATATTTTATTTTATTAAGTTTTCATTATATATATACACACATACACACTGGGATACATATAATTGAAATTCAGGGTCGATACATCATCTCAGTATACACTGCATTGTATCCCAGCACTCTCTGTGCCAGTATTGATGTCAATAATGAACCAGTCCAGGTGTACAATCAAGAAAATACCCAGTGCAAGATGTATAGTGGTTAAATTATCAATAATACATATTTAGAGTAAAGTTGGAAAGCAGGAATTTGCAGTTTATTGCTATAAAATGCACATTTTGTGTCTGTTGAGTGAAGCTGATAAAGGCTTGCTGTGAAATGACAAAAATGCCTGCAGTATATCGAAGCAATCCAGAGTTCATGGACAGCATTACCAGTGGAAGTAAATGATTTCTCTTTATTTTTCCTTCTGTTTGTCCTTCTTCTTTTCTTTCCCCTCTTTTCTCTTTTCTGACCTTCCAGTTTGAGACAACTTGTCATTTGGGACCACTGAGGTGCTCTGCATTTTTAGAAATCCAAGGGAGGCTACCTTAAACTCTGCAGTGAGGATTTGAAGCTTTTTGGTACTCATGCATTCCTTTGGCTGGTGTGAGCTTGGGCAAAGGCACAGGGGAGTCAGCAGTGGGATGTGGAGCTTCTGCCTCTCATTTTGCTTCTCTGTGACTTTACCAAAAGGAGGATTATTTCTGTCTGGGGAGTCTGGCTGTTTCCTACAATTCAGATACCTGGAAATTCAAGCACATTCCAGCTCCTAGGAAAATACATGAGAAGCACAGAGCAAGAAAGAAACCAAGTTACAATCACCAGTATATATTCAGTCTGTTTTCTTTTTGACATGTATTTGGGTACATTGTGAGTTTTCCCCCTTCCCCTTCCCTTCCCTTCCCTTCCCTTCCCTTCCCTTCCCTTCCCTTCCCTTCCCTTCCCTTCCCTTCCCTTCCCTTCCCTTCCCTTCCCTTCCCTTCCCTTCCCTTCCCTTCCCTTCCCTTCCCTTCCCTTCCCTTCCCTTCCCTTCCCTTCCCTTCCCTTCCCTTCCCTTCCCTTCCCTTCCCTTCCCTTCCCTTCCCTTCCCTTCCCTTCCCTTCCCTTCCCTTCCCTTCCCTTCCCTTCCCTTCCCAACAAAAGATGTTCCACACCCCTTAAAAATATGTTCTTTTTGAATTTATATTGTGAATTCATTATCTGAGGAGATTTTTAAGGTTTCAAAAACTGCCACATTCAATACAAAGAAGAGCTGACACCTCCTCCTTCCCTTAACTCAGTGTGGATGTTGTGCAAAAAATAGCTGACACAGAGTTATGATATTATCAGCATCATTTAACTTCTTGCACCTAATTTACCTCATTAACATTTTTATTACATTTTGTTACTCTTGCATATTGAGAAAACACAATTGTGAAGTCACCCAGCTCAGGCTGAGCACCAGCACGAGGCTCGGGGGTGCCAACATGCCTTAAACTGGATTAAAAGTGAAACTTCCCAGCTTGCCCATCCTGTTGGCAGAGGTGTGGGCTAATTTATGATTCAGGGTTTCCCAATTTTCCAGGTCACATTCCTGCAGTCTGGTCAAATGATATGCTGGAAAGAAAAATGGTGTGTGGACCATGGGACCAGTGTTTGATTTCAAGCACCAATAGCTCAGTGGGAAATGGTCTCGGTGGGATGGGAGGTTGCAATCTGCCCTCAGCCACCATCAAAGCTGTAAATTCCCACACCTGTGCTCACCTTTCTTACTGATAATATTTGGGAAATGTTTAGTTCTGATGTTTTAGTGGTTGAGTTACTGAAGGCCACAGAAATGTGAAAAAATGGGGGGATTTTCTGCAGTGGTGTTACAGATTTTAAACAGCTTCGTAAAAGAATGTTGATATTACATATAAGATTCTCATAAATATGCTATATTCTCATCCAAACTTTTAGATATCCAGGAATTTTGGGGATCAAATTCTTCTGGAATTCTTGTCAAAGCTTTCAGTGGGTTGTTTTTTTTTTTGGTTTTTTTTGGGTGAAATGTAATCTGGGTGTTAGGAGCATGTAATTTCACCTTAATTTCTGTTCAGTGGTAAAGAACTGAAGGTCATGTCATTTATTTCAAAATCTCTTTTCCTTTCAATTTTCAGAGTGGTCTTTGTAGCTTAAGGACTGAATGTCATGACATTTTAATGATGATAGAAATGATATAGGCTTCAATTTTTTTTCCCCAGAGTTTATACCAGTCTGTAACTACAATAGAAAACTCAATTTAACCTTTAAAACTCAGTTCGTTTGACATAGGTGGTCAAAACAGTTTCTTAGATTGGTGATGTCTGATGATTTATTATATAAATAATTTCCTCTAAAACATAATCACATTCAATTTGGATATATAAAAATAAGTAAAAAGACACTGTAGAATATCACTTTGTTAAGATGCTTCTTAAGTGAAAAGGGTCTCAAGCTTCTTTTATAAACCCTGAGTCTTTGCAGAAACTTTGCTAATGAATTTTCCTCCCAATTCTTCTGATTTGGAGGGATTAATTTATTTTTTAATTCCCTCCCCATTCAGTCAATGCTAACAGGTTGATTTGCTTTCAGCTGTTATTTTTACTTGTTTGGCAGTGAAACAAAGCTTGTACATCTGGTGTTCTTCATCAGCCCCACCAGTGATGGTCTCTGTGGTGGCACCACGAAACTCCTGGGAGTGGGGCTGTCACACCATGCAGAAAATATTGAATTTTTTATTCTACTAATTGCTCATTGTGCTGCTAAACCTAAAAATAGCTGCTGTTGTCTGCTTGATCAGGGCTCAGGTAAACAATTTGGGAAGCCTGAGGATGGAGAGAGGACTTCCCCCCACAAGCATCAGTGCAATCCTCAGATTGTTACAATTCTTTTGAGAATGGCGTTGATATCGCTGATGTTTCACTGCCATGGCTGAGCATCTTTCTCAGCAGCCTTCAGAGTCAAAATCCCAGGTTTAATTTTCCCTAAATCATTGTTTATTCACACAGAGGGCTTGGATTTCTTTGAGGAATGCATCCCCATCTGGTTATCACTTCTATGCTTAGAATTAGACTTCTCTCATCCTAAATCAATTACTTCTAGCAGGTGTAAAGCCATAATCCCTTTGGTGCCTGGCAGCAGGCAGAGTTAAATGGATCAGGTGGGGAGTTGGAAAGACTGTTAAGGGTCTTAAAAATCAATTGAGTCAGATTCTGGTTGGGTTACACATAATCTCAGCTCAGGTACCATCTGAAGGTTTTAATGTTTGTGTCTAATGTCAAAATGTCTAGACTTCAAAATGTCTAGACCTTCCTACTAAAAAAAAAAAAAAAAGAAAAAAAAGGAAGTTTTTGTTCATAAATCTATACAATTGTACAATTTTATGGCCTGATTTGCTCAGAATTTCTTCTCCCCATCTTCTCAAAATGTCTATTATCAGCCTTGAGGAAAAAATAGAGGAGGAGAAAAACCCACATTTCTGCAAGATTTGCTGTCCCAGCTTCTCAGCCACAGAAGATCTCAACCTTGATGGTCTGTAAGAGTTTATTGAGAGGATCAAAAAAAACCCTGCTGCCTGATTAATCAAATAATTAAGCATTGCAGTTATTTAGCCTTAAATTAATTTTAATAGAGTGCTGTCTCTAATAATGGAAATAATCTGTTTCAATCAAGTCATAATTCCACATGTTGCTCTGTGGCTTTCAGTTTGCCTGTTGCCCTTGTAGGCAAATTTGTGTTTATTTACACATATGTGTGTGGTTTTGTGTTTATATACCAGAATAAATTACTGAAAATGAGGGTTACAAAAGCCATACCTTTGGCCATTAAGGTTTTTTGTGGAATGCAGAAGGTGTTTTGAAACACAGACCCACACCAGGCTTTTACCACAGAATAACAGGAGTACAGGAATTGATACAGGAATTTGAACCTGGCAATCAAAACAATAAAAGTGTGGAATTAGTGTCTCCCACTGCAACTTTCACTTTGCATACACAGTTAGACATTCACTGCTTTGTAACAAGGGGAATTATTTATTCTGCCCTTTGTCTGTTGGAATTATTTTTTTTGTCTGTCTTCCTGATTTCAGAGAGTGAGTTCAGGAAAGGGAAATAAAATGTTGACAAAATTATCCAATACTGATATTTAAAAAGAAAAAAAATCCCAAACATTGACTTACTATGGGGTATTTTATTTTCTGTTTGCTATTCATCTGCAGAGACAAAGAGCTTCCTTTTACTGTTCTGGAGAGTCACAGAATCTTTAAAGACAGGATTAGAAAAATATGCAGGTGGAAAAGTTATTGAGTTGTGTGATTTATGTAGGAGTTCCCGGTGCTGTTGTTTATGTGTTCTTTGAAGGAGAAGATTAGCGTGGAAAAATTGTGTGTCTGTGGATCAGTTTATCTTCCTAGAGGAGCTCTGTTGTCACCTGTAAGCTTGAGACACAGAGCAGCATGAACAGGTCTAGAAAAATTATATAAGCAGGCTAGTGAGTAATGGGTTTATGCCAGAACTATCTCCCCTTTTAATGAATGAATTCAAGTAATTCATTTATTCATGTTTCTGGGGGGTGTTCCCTTTGTAGCACCAACTGTGAAATTAGCTCAGGAACAGTTTGGAACTGCAGAATATTCCATAGCACTGGAAGAAATGGGAAGGAGCTGCCTCTCTTTCCTGCTAGGTATGATTTCAGTTTATTTCCAAAGCTGTGGTTGGTACATGCAGAGGACTTTGGTGCTGTGTCCCTGCTGTGCTCACGCCAGGCTGATTTCAGCCATAAATGCAGATGTTGTGTTACACTCATTTTCCAGCTTTGTTCTCATTTTATTTTGTAATTATTTTCCCTGCTCATATTGGAGCTCTTTCTTCCATCCAAAGAAGTGGAAATATCTTTTTTGACAGAAACAAAGCCGAGGAGTGTGAAGGTTTGCAGGAGTTATGAGCACAGGGAAGCAGTTCTGTAGTCTCACATAAAACATTTGCAGTATTGGTAAGGATATTTTTATTAGCTTGTATAAAATATTCTTTAACCCACCATCAGACCCCAGGATTAGAAAGCAGGGAGCTGGAAAGGGCTCCCTGATTTAGAGAAACCCATCCCAGTCTAACATCAGCAACCAGCTTAAACAGACCCTTTCCTGAATTTTTATCCTGAACATCACCTATTCCAATCCCTCAGCAAAGACATTTCTTTTTTCCTTTGATATGTTCACTTGTTGATGCATGCTATGAACTGAAATATTCTGATATATATATATATATGGAAAATCTATCCTTAGGAGAAAGAACTTGGTTTTCTTGTGGAACAAAAGACAAAGAGAAATGTTTTTGAAAGAGCTGGATGACTTCATAACTCAGGTTATGAAGTGAATTTACACAAAGCTGATGCATCTGTAAATTTTGCACTTGTGAATAGGTAATATTTCTGATTAACACTGTCTCCATATTGTTAGAGATGATCTGGATAAATTATCTCAGAAATTCTGTGATTCTATGAAATTCCATACTGTTCCTTTGCACTGATTTTTTTGGTAGGCATTTTGAAGTCAAAGGCCCAGAGACATAGAAAACTTTTGGCTTTTGATTATCAACGAGGGCTTTTTGATCTTAGAGTGACCCTCAGAACTGAAAACAAAAGTTTCTTTGCAAAATGTGAACAGAGACATCAAAAGTCTCTGAAATGCAGAGATAATAAGGTCCAGTATGTAGAAATCCCACATTCAGCCAAAGGGAAGATGTGAGAAGAGTTACCTGGATGTGATTGTACAGAAATGCTTCATGTCTGCTGTGTTTTCTGTCAGGTTTAAATGGCTTTTGTCACTTTGATAAGCTTTTCCAATGGAAAAAAAATGGATTCTATGAATAAATAGCATTAGACTATGGCTATCAGGCTATGGCAGGTCATTTAGCAACTGAGAGGCTCCTTTTTACTTTTCCCACTGATCATGTTTTGTCCTGAATTTAATCTATCCTCAAAGGAAGAGCAACCCACAACCAAATCCACTTTTTCTTGGCTGACTTTAAAACTATCCACAGGAGGAGAATTCATAGGCCACCTACTCAAAGATGTGGTTTTGAGCACCTTCTAAGAAATTTCAGCTCCTTAGGAAAATACCAAACGCTCCAAGTGAAAAACAGACTATTAAAAATTGCTCCTGAATCCTGGCAATAACAGAGTGGTAGTTGAAAATTTCTTCCAAAAAAAAAAAAAGAAAAATAAGCAGGGAAAGGAACCAGGTGATCCATCTCCTAAAGTGGAAGATTGTAAAGCAACCTGGCAGGATGGATTCTTTGGGGTAGTGGCCAACTATTTGTGCCATGCTGCTTCCATTTGAATGAAAAATCAGCCACCTCACAGACTCTGATTGTCCTCCACATTCAGTGCTGTGGCTGAAGCAGAAATGCTTCTCTCTTGAAGGTTCCAGCAGAAAATGGAAGATAAAACAGCATTCATAACATAAAATTGAATTGTTAGCCTGCATAAATACACTCAGTACTTAAAAAGCTGCTTCAAAACGCTGACAATGGCAATGATTTTTCTTTGGAATGGTGGGATTTTGGCTGGGATTGGGTTATTCTTGCAGTGATATTAGATCAGGGGTCTCCAGCTGTATCACTGCTAAAATCACCAGGAAAATTTAGCCCCATGCATCCCTTTTTTTGGGAACCTTTTGCTGAGTACAGGGAGGCTCTGCCAGTCCTATACATACAGTATAAGAGCACAGATAGAATATTTATTGGCTGCTAAACACAGCAGATTTCTAAGCTAAATATTACTCAGCCAAGCATTAATAGAGTCTGCCCTGTGCTGCCTGGGAGGTTTTCAGCCAGGTGGGGAAAGGTTCTCCTTCATTGCTCCTTGGAACAGGCTTCCAGCTCCTTGTTGTGATTTTTTCTTTTCCTTGAGATTTTTAGCAAGCTTTTCACAGAAATATTTGTCAATGCCCAAATCTTTGAGCTGTATCTTGGACTCCAGGGGAGGAGATGAAATCCTGCAAGAGTGCTGAGAAGAGGAGCAGGTAGGGAGGTTGAAGGGCAGAGGTGGTGATGGAGATTTCAGTGGGGGAGAGAAGGGATGTGGGCTTGACAGCAGCAGGAATGGAAGCAGAAAGACAAAAATAGTCAATACAGAGCCAAATACTTGGTGGCTAGATGAAACCTAAGGAAACAGAGAAAAAATTCAAGGTTTTTCAAGCAATTCCTTTTTTCCCCCAGGAAACTGGAGAGTGAGCCCAATGATTAATGGTTTTCCATGCCATCAGGATGCAAATCAAACAAAAACGAGATCAACCCCCCTACAACATTATTTTAATGGAATTTTATCTTATGGAAGCTTGGACCATTATAAATTTTCAGTTAAAAGTTTCCTTAAGTGTGAATTTGATCCTCTGTGTCTGATACACATCACAAGATTCTTCTGTGGACTTATCTCAGGCTTGTGAGGACTTCTCTGCTTATTTCTGAGTGCAGCAACTCAGCTTGAAGCTCTGGACAGTCACTCACTCTCCTAATTTTAATAATTGCTTTAATTGCATCCTAAAATTGTCTAATTTTAAAACTCTGACAACTTTTTGTAAAAACTGTATATACACTTCACTTCCCTGCAATTTCAGTGGATCAGGGAGATGGGGCTTTGGATAATTTTTGGCTCTTTAGTATTTTTAAACTGCTGGTTCATCCCCTGCAGCTGCCTTGCATTTTATAGGTGCACTAAATTTGTTGAACGTGAAGGGTTGTTAAACAATAGACTGTGATAAAAATAGTTCCCTTTGCTGACATTCTGTGTTTTTTCTAAACTAGCTCCATAAATTACATCAACAAAACTACTTGCACTCTTTTTTTTTTTTTTTTTTCTAGCATTTGAGACAACTGAATTGTCTCTGTAGGACCAAGAGCAAAAAGAAGCACATACAAGTGATGAACCTGGTAGTTATTAAATGAAATAACTTTTTCTTGCAAATGTAGTTGTTTAAAGACACTTGATTTCCCACACCACTGTTCCTGGAACATGTACCCAAGAAACTCTTACACAATATCCTTCCTACAAGGTTTTTGTAG
The DNA here is from genome assembly GCF_963513975.1 of Fringilla coelebs. NCBI lineage: Eukaryota > Metazoa > Chordata > Aves > Passeriformes > Fringillidae > Fringilla > Fringilla coelebs. Next base: position 4,104,358 of record NC_140032.1, read on the forward strand.
AGCTTGACCTCTGAATACAATTAACAAATTCCTGTATAAATTTCAGGCTGAATGAATTAATGTGATGTTTGATGAGTGAACAGGAAACATTAACTGACCCTGGTGTTGCTGTAGAAATTTCCTTTTCTGGCAGGGTTACAGAAACTTGTGTGGATCATATGTGGTGTGAAATATTCTTGAAATGCAACTTTAAATGGTATCATTTAAAAACAACAGATAAGCATTCAATTACCTTGATCCAAGAGGTGAAAGAGGAAGCACCATGAGAGATGTTGACAATTTCAGTGGAAGAAAAGTAAAGGAGAAAATATAAAATATATTCTCCTGAGTCAAGGAAGAGATTACAATGGAGAGAGGAGTATTTAGAGAGCAGGCAGTGTAAGGAAGCTGATAATAATAAACTGTATCATAACAGGCAAGGTCATTTGGAGAAACAACTGCCTGATTATTCAGCTAATCAGGAGAATCAGCCAGGCTCTCTCACCTGCCTGTTCTGCAGCTCCATACAAGGACAGACTGCCTGATAATAAAAATACCATAATTGCATGGCTACACTCTTGGCTTCCGAGCCTTATCCTTGGAATTGGAGGGGTGAGGTCAAAAATATGATTGCAGTTGTAAAAGGGGAAGGACAGACAAGAAGAACTGGGGGATAAGTTTTACTTTGAGAAGTTAAATGCTGCAATTTTTGAAATGTATGTATACTCAGTGGGGTTTCTCTGCCTAAAATGAAAAGTTGTAAAAATTCTAGCCCCAAAATAACTATATTAGAAAATCTCCTTTTCCCCTTTTGTTTGGCTACTGAAATGCATTTTTATGGTCGTTTTTCTTTGTGTACTTTTCCCCCTTCCATCACAGAGCACTGACCAACTAGATCTGTTAATATTCTCTAACACAAACCAATTAAACATTCTGATTCAAATCTCCAGCTTCTATTGGAGTTACTCTTTAATATCTTCTTCTTAACTCTGGAATGGGAAATATTCCATTATCAGCTAATATTTTATAGATACTTAAATAGGTACTCATTGAGCATTTCTCCTGTTTGGATGATTTCAATGTTAGATGAAATATTGCTCATCTTATTAATCATATTCTTAGTAGCAGTGTGCTAATTAATGATCCAATAACTTGCTTCTCATTAAAGTCCTTCTATTAAAGTAGAATAGGAGCCAATTATCAGGTTCCTCCTAATAGAAAACCAAAAGCCAATAAATTAAATAAATTTTGAAAAAGCTAAAAACCAAACTAAAATCCTGGAAAAAAGAGAAGATGTTTGAGACATTCAGACTCTGATCATATGTTGTTCTTCTAGTTTGCTTTCTGTTTATGTCCTTTCCTTAGAGTACATGAGCTGTGGCATCCAGACAAAATCTGCTTAATTTCAATAGGCAGTTATGGATATGCACAATTTGATAGATTTTCTTGAGATGCTGTCCTTTGTTCTGAGGATTAAAAACTACCTCAGCTTGTGTAGATAGTGTGGGAAGGGGGAAAAAGTTGATAAGATGAGCTCATAAATCAGTGATGATGAGGAGAAATCTGTCATCAGCTCAGCTGAATTACAAACCGAGAACAGGAATTTCACAGTTGTCAAAAAGAGTATTAATTATGCCAGATTTCCACTTCTGTGGCCTGGGCTTGAATTTTGGTCATTATTTTCTTAAGATGCATGTATATAAAGATGATTTAGCAATATATTACAGTAATTAAAAAAAATAATTCCACTTTTTTTTCCACAGTTTTGTTTCCCTGCTTGTGTAATACCATCCCTTTATGAGTCACCCACCTTAACACTGGTTGTTAAAGTACATTTGATTCAAAATTTAAAGACAATTTTTGTATTTATTTTTCAAGAGCCCATGAAAATTTCCTTTGAGCTGCGCCATTGTCTCATTCCCATTACATTGTGAAAGGAAAGGAGAGCAGACCACACATTATTTGTCAAGAGTGTCTTTGCTGTGCCTTGGCTTCACAGCTTTTTCTGCTCCAGTGATGAAAATTGAACATAATTCTCATATGAGCCCTCAGAGCAATGAACTGTTTCACCCTTCAGAGCAAAGAAACAGCAAGCAATGTTATAGAAAAAAGAGCTTAAAAAGCTATTTTTGGAAAAGTAGGTAAGTGCAGCTGAATCAGCCCCTCCCTTCAATCAGCTTTCAACATTTTGCTTGGGAAGATGCTGGAATATTTCATTTGGCAATCACTGCCTCTGTTTAAGGCTCAATAATGCTCGACATTGACATCCTGTCATGAAGAATTAGTTCAAACATTGGATCTGGAGCAACTCAGGAGGATGTGATATGTATGTAGGTGTTTGAAAAGCATGGATATGGGGAAAAAAAAAAAGAGAAATTGTTGAAGCTGATTATGTAACTCTTAGTTCCAGTGGTTTGTGAGAGAGTGAAATGAATAAGAGGAGGATTAAAGCTGAAAATCCACAATTCTTGACCAAGAGGGTCAAGACAAACTTGAACTTACTTCAGCTCAGAGAATATAACCAGTAAAAGTCCCTTGACCAGTGTGCTTTTAGATAAAAATAGTGTCCTTGTACTGGAAGAATTAGATCTGATGCTAAAGTCAATGAGATGTTGTTGCCTCCTCTGAGAGCTGTATAAGTACAAGATGACTTTGCAGATGTCTCCTGGTTTGGTTTTTTATGCATCTGTGAAAATTAACTGCTTTAGTCAAGACTTCCTTACAGGAGGACATCACTTACCAAATAAAACTTCACCATTTTTGGGAATAAACTTAGCAACACAACAAAACTCACTTTGTTTAAAAGTCTGAGATTTAAAAAAAAAATCTTTCAGGTGGTACAGGGTCATGACACAATGACACAGAGAAAGGGAAATATTAAATAGTCTCTGAAAGTCCCAGCTACACCTGGTCTCTGACTCTGTCATTGCACAAACTCATTAATGACACTTAAAATCTGAGGAGATATGTGGTGTTTCCAGACTCCACCTCTGAAAGGTAAAAACATACATAATTAGTTTGTTCTGCTTAATTAGGGAAATAGCCTCTCAGGAATTTAAGGCAATCTTACTGTAGATTTGATTTTTATTGTATTCTGTATGTACCTTCTTCTTTTCCCAAAAGCCATCAAACAAAAAGAAAAAACACTGTGGTGAAATTATATTTTTGAGATGCTTCTCCAAACTTTGAGATAGCATTCACTTTCCTTGAAAGGTGATGTGTCTTCAGACATAAAAATGGAAACCAAGTTGGGACTCCTTTCTGGAGGGTTAAACAGATCATTTGTCACTGAAGTCTTGTTAGTTTGGCTGCTGGCAAGTCAGAAAGAAAAATGTTTTAGCAGAGCCTTCTAAAGATCCCAATAAGGGGCTTTCAGCAGCAGCATTATTGTCTGATAGGGCTGAAATCTCTTTGGGATCTTGGCCACTCCTGACTGGGGATCACTGCTGGGCCTTCACCACGGCTCTGTGTTTGCTAAAAGCAAAACAACAGCAGCAGTTACATTAAAATAGATAACTAATGAGGGACTAAAGGAAGTATTTTGCCTCTGTCCTTATAATAGAAACTTATTTTCTCCTAAAGGCTCTCTCTCTTCACTGCATCTGTATTTTTAGCAGGGTGGACACACTCTCTGCTGTTAAAATTAGTTCTAAGAGCTCCAGAAGATGCTGATAAGTATTAAGCACTTGATGATATTAAATTATTGTAAATGTAATACAAGAAATTCAAGAAATTTTTAGGATTAGTCTTATCTCACTGATAGTGATAGCATGGCTGGAAAAGAAATATCAGTCAGCATAAATATCCATATATATATTTATATAGTATTTATAATCTTATATATACACTTTTTTGTGAGGAGGGAGAGAGAGAGGTGCCAGGGGGAGATTATATATGAGACTTACCCTGCCTGTGCTAAATCAAACACTAAAGATTCAAGGCCAGGCAGTGAATTCATTAATTCAGCTGGGGATTGCATTGGAATGAAGAGATGAACTGCTGCTTTTAACAGCCCTGGACTGTCCATGTGAAATACAAGGATGGTTTATCCAAATTACTCATGTGGACTCACAAAGAAATTGATTGGATTCAAACTCTTGGCACTCCTTGCTCTGAAGTCTGAAAATGAGACAGTTAAAAAAGAATATTCATAAAAAGAAATATTTAGTCCTGAATATGCCAAATAAAGTTGCTAATGTGTTCTAATCAGCATTTCTGCCTGCTTCCACATGAGAATAATTTTTGGGAATAAATGTAATGAAAAAATAGTAAAGCTCAGGAGATACCAGGCTGTGGTTACTCACACACATGTGCAAAAAAAGTATCTCCAATCAGATAATCTTTAGCACTAAATCATATACATATATATATATATATAAATGTTCTTGTTAATAATATGTCTCTAGATTTTTTCTCTGGATTCATTTACGTCATGGAAAAGTTCCAGTGTTCACAGATCGAAATATTACGTCAGTCTGGGTTTAGTCAGAGATTTCATTCAATCCAAGCAATTTTTTCCTGAATAAGGACTGAACAGAAACCTCCTAAAGACCAAACTTTTCCAAATGCTAACTGTGATACAGCTTTAATACTAAAGTCACAAGTGACAACAACAACAACAACAAAATTCACATTTAAAAAAATAATTTATGAAATGTTACATTCAGAATGCAAATGAAGACACAAAGCATGTCCCAGAGAGATTACAGCCCAAGCAGAAACTGGAGCAAATGTCTGAAAACCTGATATTACAGCTAAACTTAGAAATTCAGTATATTTGTAAGGCATTCTAGCTTAATACGTGCTTTGAGTAAAAGTGAGCCTTGAGGATGCAATGCACTTGCAGGAAATGTGTGCATGAAATTAGCAAAAAGAGAAGAAAAAGACTTGTAATGGATAAAAATTTAAAAAAATGAGGATGTGGTTAGATATGGAGAAATTAATCATAAATTCAGGTCTGTAGCCACAGGCCATAGATATTGAGAGACCCTTTCTGGACTGGTGCCATGAAGATGTTTTTGCTTGTGAAAATGTGGAAGGGGATAAAGCTGGAGCTGAGAGAGAGAAAGACAAGGAAGAGCTACTGGTGCCAGGTCTCCAAACAGACAGGATAGGATTGGAAAAAAAAAATCAGGCAAGAAAGGTGTGGAGGAAGAAGCTGTTTGCATGGGAAGGTGCATAAGAAAGAACAGCCCAAAGCTGTGAGCCTTGGAGACAAGGAAAGGGAGATTGGTGTGCACAGAGCTGTTTAAGGCAGAGGGGAAAGAAAACCAAACAGAATTTGTGATACAAATCAGAAGTTTGTGTGGGATATCTTTGTGTGCATTGACAATTAGGGGCTGATCCTTGGCTGGTGAATATCAGGTCTGCAGCAAATCTCCTCTGGAGCCAGGCTGGGAGAGCTGGGGGTGCTCAGCTGGAGAAGAGAAGGCTCCAGGGAGAGCTCAGAGCCCCTTCCAGAGCCTGAAGGGGCTCCAGGAGAGCTGGAGAGGGACTGGGGACAAGGATGGAGGGACAGGACACAGGGAATGGCTTCAAACTGCCAGAGGGCTGGGATGGATGGGATATTGAGAAGAAATTCTTCCCTGTGAGGATGGGAAGCCCTGGCACAGGGTGCCCAGAGCAGCTGTGGCTGCCCCTGGATCCCTGGAAGTGCCCAAGGCCAGGCTGGACAGGGCTTGGAGCAGCTTGGTGGAAGGTGTCCCTGCCCATGGCAGGGGTTGGAATGAGATGGGCTTTGTGGTCCCTTCCAGCCCAAACCATTCTGTGATTTTGTGATATGTGAAGTGTCTCTGTTTGCCTCAGTGACCTTTGAATCAGGGCATTACAGAGCTTTAGCTTTCACATCTCCCCTCTGAATATTCATATTCTCATTAAACCATTCTTCCTGATATGTCCTTTGTTGTATTTTTTTTTAATTAAAAATGTTTATTGAAAATCTACAACAAAGATCAGAGCTTAAAATAATATTTGGGATGTAATTGAACCCTGTTTTACGCAATACTGAATGATTGATTTTGTTTGAGGTATTCTGAAGTCAGCTTTGGCTTTTCATAAAAGTTAATATAGTTCCTGTCACCTCTGTGATGTCTCTCAAATGTCAGCTTACTTGGGCCACATCCAGAGGAAGCACTGCAGCACTGTCAGGAGAGCTGCCATTCCCTGGGAGGGAGAAGAAAATGAAACCACTTCAAATGACAAAAAAAACCACCCCTCAATATACTTATAAAATAGTATTGCTTAGTAGTGTCTTGCCCAATATATTAACTGTTCTGATGGGTAAATGATTTTTTGAAACAAAATTTCCTTCAAATAATTCCTAAAAGTGTTTTCCAATATGGTGCATTTCCAGACTGTAGGTTGTGAGAGGAAGGACTTATTATTTTATATTTAATGGCTTATTCCCAGTTTAGGTCACTTTAAAAGCCTGTATTTCTGGATAAGGATATTTCTGGGTAAGTGCCTGGCTGAAATAGGCATATAAATTAAAAGCTCTGCTAGTGCAAATGTATATATGTGTGATCAATTTAGATGGATGAGCTGCTTCACCCAAAGAAAAGTGGTGCCTTAAAAGAATGTGGTTTCATGTGTACACTGTATTGCCAGAACTGAATTTTATGAATGCAACTGAGATATTAAAAAAAACACCGACTAAATTTTTAATTAGTAGTAAGTGTGGTTATGCAGAGCTTCAATATTTGCTCACAGGAGAGCAAAATCATAAAATCACAGATTTGTTTGTTTTGAGTTCAAAGGACCCCAAAGCTCATCTCATACCAACCCCTGCCTTGGGCAAGGACACCTTCCACTCTCCCAGGTCACTCCAAGCCCTGTCCAGTCTGGCCTTGGACACTTCCAGAGATCCAGGGACAGTCACAGCTTCTCTGGGCACCCTGTCACAGAGCCTCTCCACCCTCACAGGGAAGAATTTCTCCCCAAAGCACCAAATAACCCCACCCTGTGGCAGTGGGAGCCATTCCCTGTGTCCTGTCCCTCCATCCCTTGTCCCCAGTCCCTCTCCAGCTCTCCTGGAGCCCCTTCAGGCCCTGGAAGAGGCTCTGAGCTCTCCCTGGAATATTCTCTTCTCCAGGTGAGTCCTGCCTCATAGCAGAGGTGCTCCAGCCCTCTTGTCATCCTAAATATCTTACCTTCATCTTCTTCCCTTATTTTTTTACCTACCAAAACATGCATTTTATAAAAAGGGACAACAAATCCAGCATGTAGTGATTCTTTGGGAAAGATGTCAGTGAGTTACAGTGCACCATAACCTGTTCCTGGGCCAGCCAGATTTTCTGAGATATTCTAGGCAAGATATATCACCCCAGCACATTGGGAAGAGCACTGCTAAATGCTGTGTCAATTTGGGGTACAGACTTCAAGAAAGATGAAGTCTGATTGAAAAGGAACATAAAAATAATGATCAAAGACCTAGAAAAAAATCAGATCTATGAGAGGAGATTGAGTGAACTGGTGTTTTGTCTGGAGAAGTGAAAATTGCACCCATTTTTCCTCCAGGTCTTGAACGACAAAAAAATGCTGCTGCAAAGTGGAATAGAATAAACAGGTTTCATTTTGCTACTGGAGGGGAGAAATAGTTCTGGAATAACATTGCAGGTTTAGATTAGAATTAAGGACAGTGTAATAGGAGTAATGAGAGCACAGTACAGAAGGATTTTGCCTGAGGATGCTGCAAAATCCTTATCAGTGGCGGGTGTTGATAATAGCCACATTTGTCAAGAATGATACAATTGATTTTGACTTTTTGCAGGCAAGTGAGCTAAATAGATTCTTAAAATGCTTTCTATTATTTTATTCTGTCATTTTAGCTTCTGAATAACAATGTTTAATAGACTTGTATGCAATATTTTAGCAATGAAATTATAAAGACATTGCTGAATTATGCTGTTCCTTATCCCTGCTGTCAAACCTGTTTGGAATTGTTCACATTTTAGTCCTGCTCTGAATATGAACGATCTGAGTAAGTGATGCCCATTCTTTCTTCTGGCAATCTTCCTTCTTTAAACTGAAATAACAAAAAATCTTGGAATGAAAGCAACTGAAAAAAGCAGGGATCAAAAATAGTCCAATTTATAAACTAGGAGCTTAATAAAATAAACCCAGGGATTTACAGCTCTGTCCTACTCTACCTTTATGTTACATATAAAACAAGGAAATGGAATAAAGCTGACAACATGTCCTTGTTTCAGTCTCCAATTACACTTTATTTTCAAAATCACTAAACAATGGTCTGTCTGTGCTGTCAGTCAACAGGAATTTCCATTACTTTGAAGAGCAGCAGTGTTCAGTCTATTCAAAGTGAATTAGTGACAATATGTGGACCCACTTCCAAGGAAAAATGTGAGTTTGTGTCCCTCTGAGTGACACCAACTCTTCTATCAAACCTTGCTGTGAGTTTCTCCCTACAGATGCTCATAGATCTGCTGGGGGGGCTGGTGGCCACTGAGGAATTTCACCCCTCAGAATCCCAGCACAGGGATTTCTACAACCCTTTAGCCTTATTGTCAAGGTGAGATGTTTCCTGAAAATTCCCTTATTTCAATTTAATGATTTAATTAGTTTGTGTGCTGTCAGAAACTTGTGAATACACATGCATGCACATATATATTTCACTTAAATATTTGTGTGTGTAAGTTTCTTTAAATTAAGAAAATATTATGAGATGACATAAGTGAAGAAGGTCTTAATTTTTTGTAGTAGAATGCAAAATGTTCCAGTTCCTAAAAAGTAATATAATATTGACAGTTATTTGGAAGAGTCTTAATTCATTTCAGTTGCAATAAAGGATTAAAATGCTGAAATTCTGGGCACAAACAGAACTTTCTTCATCTTCTCTGCTGAACTATATTTACAGTTAGCAAATGCTTTCTAATATGGAATACAAATCTCTTCTACTTCACATTGAGCTGATTGCTTCTTATCTTACTCCACATAGGAGATAAGATGATTGAACAGTTTCCCTTAAGAAAGACTTGAAAATCTTGTATTGTTTTTCAGAGCCACTCTTGTCTGGAATAGATTTTCTGATCCTGTGAATATCATCTGATGCAGTTCTAGGGGCTGGTGACACCAGCTTAGATTCAAAGTATTAAATTAGCTCAAATTCAGCCATTTGATATGCTAGTGGCAGTACCTTATTACAAGGAGTTCTTTTTTCTGACATTAAGCAAATCTCTATTTTCCAAAGACATTACTTACCTACTTAAAGAAATTTCTCTGGAGTGGGGTGTGAATTTGGAGTGCAACAGTTGGTGAGCCTTGCTAGGGAAACTTGTATTGCACAATCAGTCAGAGCTAAAGGGCCTTGCTGGAGGTGATTTCAGTTATTTTAGTGGAATTTACTGCTGAAATTATGGCTGCTTCTGGAAGCAGCTGTTCAAAGTCACATTCAGCAGGCTGCTCTCCTCTCTGGTGGGGTGTGTCCTTGTGTGGCTAAAGACTGGTCCTTCTTGACTCTGAAATGTGGGACCACTCATTTTCTATCCATGCAAGGAAATGTGTCCAGAGCCCTGGCTTCACACTCCCAAGAATCCTCCAGATATCTGGGGGGAGCTGATACTCCCTTGCCAGCATAACCTGGAGAATCCTCACTTATCTTTGAAAAATCTGAATCCAGCCAGCTGAATACACAAATTTAGCAGAAACTTCCAGAAAAATGAAGGCTGTAACACCACTAGAGGAGTAGAAACCTTCTGGATGAACCAGACTGTGATCTGAGAATCACGTCTCTTAGTTACCAAGGCAGAAGTAAAACAATTTTTTTTTCTTCTCTGATAGCATTGATATGTTTCAAATCTCTAACCTTTTTCACAGAGTTCTAAAGAAATGGTCTAATCACCAGAGTTTGTCTTTTATTAGCTGTCTAATAAACCAAGGTAGCCTTTGACAGTGAAAGAAGACAACAAGGTTATTGAGGAGCACTGCATTGATAGCTGAGAATTAGAGATTGGTGTGAGATTCAGCCAAGCCCTTGATGGAGTGATGTGTCTGAGGAAAAAAAAATAAAAAAATCTGTCTCCAGATCTCTCCAGACGTGCTCCAGTTTAATCAGCATCAGCCATGCTGAGCTCCCATCTGTGGAATGAGGCAAAGGGAAAAGCTCCATAACCAAGGAGGTTCTGGTTTCTCTGTGATCCTGGTGTCCTTGTCAGTCTTCTGGATTCCTGTGGTAAACTCAGACTTGGAAATTAAATGAGCATAGCTACCAACTTCCACACCTAGGACAGGTCTAGAAATAACCTCTTGGCTGTGAAAGCCCACATGGAATGGGAAGGTTGCAATTTATGCTCAATTAGCTTGGCTTCCTCCAGGGCTTCTGTGGTGAGGGGTGAAATCAACTCTCCTACAGATTTTGTGTTTTTAGACTTTATTGCCACAGCAGTTCTAGGCCAACCTCCATTCCATGGGAAAAACTTGATCCATGTTTGGATTGGGAGACATCCCACTGTTCACTTAGCTGGGAACACCAATGCCAGTGGCACCTTCTCCTCAGTGACCCTGGGTTTGTGCTCTGCCTAAAAGTGTCACATCTGAAAGAGCAGTGACAGAATCAGCCCAGCACTATGAGCCACCAGTTTGTGAAAATCCATGCAAGCTTTGACGCTGAGCACTGAATTCAGGTGTGGAGAGTTGGTGCTTTATTAACCACCTCTACTGTATTTAAAACTCTGGTGTCTAAAACTGGGATCCTTGCCTGTGGATCCTCCTACTCCCTGGCAAAGCTACAGAGTCAAGACTGTGCATCTTGATATAGGTTTGTGGCAAATGCCAAATGTGTTCCTGCCTGATTTTGTCATGTCAGCTGCCATTCTGCCTGAAGAACTGTTGAGGAAATGAGGCAGATTTTGACTGTAAAATTCTGAAGTATTAATTCAGTTATCATGCCAGCATAGGTATCCTTGTAAGATAAGATTAACATAATTAAGAGATTAATACTAATTAAGATCATTAAGATTATTAGAGATATAAAGACATTAAGAGACTGGTATTTATTTCAGAGGAGGCATGTGCTTTATGATACATTTATGTTTGTTCACTTACATTAGGATGGATTCAGTAACAGGCTGAGTTTGTACATAAACCTGCTTTACACAGCACAGGATCTTCCTATAACCCTTCCCCTGCTTCTTGATTCAGTCCTGTAGTGAACTGAGTGCTGAAAATATGATGAGCTTTTTGCTGTCTCAAACAGTCTGAAAGTTTTTTTTGTAAAAAAAAATCTATTTTGCTATTGGCATTTTCTACCAGCTTTCCAATGACCTTTCTGGCTTCTGCTGGCCCTGCTCAGAAAGTGCGTGCATATATGATGATCTTCAAAGGTCTTTCCAGGGATGACAGACTTGACTGTGACATGTTTTCCTGTCCCAGATTTCCTAGGAGGCATCATTTAATTGTTAACCATCTTATTATGTCTCGAAGTACACAGCTGTCAGTATCTCTTTTGTATGGGAATTAAATATTTTAGGCCTTGCAATGTGAAGTTTCCTTAATTTTGTGAATGTCACAGCACTCTGGTGTGAGCTAAGGAACTTATTTTGTTTTCTGGTAGTCACAGGAAGAACACAAAAGTGATTTAGGTAAAAATCCTATTGCTCTGATCAATCCAAGGCAAGAGGATCAATGGGCAACTTCTGAAGCTGAACATGGACATTAACATTTCAGTTAATCTAAGCAAGTCTCCAATCCTGTGCTATAAATAGATGAGCATATATTGCTTTAAAAAAAATTAGATTTGCTCAAAAAAAAAATGTTTCTTATGAAGAAAACCAGGGGAAAAGGAAGGATTTGAGGCAGGAATGCTGTTCTCTAAGAGGCTTAAAACCCTCTACATGATTCTCCATTGTCCTCCTTGCCAATGTCACTATGAACAGAGTTTTCCTCACTATCTTTCCTTCTGGTTGCTTCAGTGCTCTCTTTTTGCCATGTAGGCTGTTCCTTTGTTGGCTCCCCAGGTTGTCCATATTTGAAATCACAAGCAGACCAATAGGCCAGGCTGAGAACTGCTGCTTCATATGTTTGGTGTCACAGCTATTTAGACACTTGCAATTTCTTTCAATTACCCAGTTTTATTGGAATCTGTTCCTGTGGTCTGCTAGCCAAAACAAGGACTTTGCTAAAAAAAATAATAAATTGCTGGCTAATATTATTTGCATGGTAATTGCTTTGCAGTGCCTATTAAATCAATGTTTCTGGCACAGCTCTGTGATAGCAGGAGCACAGATATTAATATTCTATGACAAAAAGCTTTTCTCATTTTTTGTTTTTTTTAAATTAATTGCTGTTTTCCCATGGGAGGGTTGGGTGGGAAATGGATCCGTAGCTCGGTGGGATTATGATGAGGATCATTACACAAGCTGGGAAATCAGTGATGTTTGCAGATGTTTAGGGAAATGTTTAATGGGACAGGGTCAGCTCTGTCACAGAGTTCTTGTACCTTTACAGCCCAGCTGATGGGCACTAGAGGAGACAATCCAGGCTGATTCCAGCTTGAAAATACCTGCTGACTCGTGCTGTTCATCAAATGCCTGCTGTGCCTCCTCAGCACAGTTGATCAGCATGTGTGCTCCAAGTGCAGCACCTTCCAGCCAGGCTGGATTTACTCTGTGCCTTTTCTGTGTGTTGAGCACATTCCCAATCCTTGTGACACCTCCTGATGAAGTGGACTCCTGGCCATTCCATGCATAGCAAAGGTTTTTGGATTTCCTTCTGGGATGTGCAGGCAAGAAATGAATGAGCCCCACATAACTCCCAGTGCAGGATGGATAAAGCAATGGTTACCTCATGGTTTGATATCAGTTCAATTTCTCCCTCCAGAGTGGGGGTTATATTGAGGATCTGTTGTCTGGGAGAGTCTTGAGAACCTGACTGCATTTGTTAGATCTGCTCACAAGCTCTAGTTGGTTAAGTAAGCCTTTGGTAATGTTTGGGATTGTGAAGAACAATCTTACAGGCAAAACTTTTAATCTTATCCTGGAATCACAGTATGGTTTGTGTTGGAAGGGACCTTAAAGACCATCTTGTTCCTTCTCTGTCTGTGGGCAGGGACACCTTCCACCATCCCAGGGTGCTCCAAGCCCTGTCCAGCCTGACCTTGGACACTTCCAGGGATCCAGGGGCAGCCACAGCTGCTCTGGGCACCCTGTGCCAGGGCCTCCCCACCCTCACAGGGCAGAATTCCTTCCCAATATCCCATCCATCCCTGCCCTCTGGCAGTGGGAGCCATTCCCTGTGTCCTGTCCCTCCATCCCTTGTCCCCAGTCCCTCTCCAGCTCTCCTGGAGCCCCTTTAAGCCCTGGAAGGGCTCTGTGGTCTCCGTGGAGCCTTCTCTTCTCCAGATGAGCACCCCCAGCTCTCCCAGCCTGGCCCCAGAGCAGAGGGGCTCCAGCCCTTGGAGCATCTTCGTGGCCTCCTCTGGACTCCCTCCAGCAGCTCCACATCCTTCCCATGTTGGGAATTCCTGGGCTGCAGGCAGCTCTGCAGCTGGGATCTCACCTGATCAGGGATGGGGCAGAATCCCCCTCCCCTGCTGCCCACAGGGGGTTCTGGGCTGGGGCATGTGCAGCTCTCATCCCCAGCATCCTCCCCTCCTTCTCCCCAGAGCTTGCTGTCATCCATTCTCCACTCAGCCTGCTGTTTGTGCCTGGCTCATTCTGGGCCAGGACCCTGCACTTGGCCTTGCTGAACCTCCTGAGGTTCTCTCAGGTCCCTCTCTCAGCCCATGGATCCCTGTTATGCAAAGTGTCCTCCTTTAGACATTTCTGAGGTGCTTCCTACCGAAGCTCCTTTGTCTGTAGTGCATCATTTCACACCAGTATTTTTATCTGCCATGATTTAAAAATGTTACTGGAAATCACATATTTTCTATATGATTTTTTTTTAAATGCTCACAGGAGTCACTGTAATTTGTAGCTGGTTTAATTACTTATTAGGCATATATAACTGCCAATCAATAATTTAGATACTTTTGGCTCACAAGCTTTTCAAAGGAGCTTGGTTTACGAAGAGTGAACAAATATACCATTCCATCTGTTAGCCAAACCACCTGGCACAAAATCATTTGAGGCATAATTATGTAGTTGGCAAGAATTTAAAAAAAAAAGTGATTTCTAGAGTTTTCATCCCAATTGATGCTTTACTTCGTAGTGATGGAAACCTGACTAATGCAGCAAGGACCAGTTCTTTTTTTTTTTTTTTTTTATTTTTTCACACCTCTGAATAAAATAGATTGTGTTCACCTTGCCAAAAAATGCCTAACATGATAAATATAGGAACCAAGAGACAGGCGTGGAATAATCCTGAGCCTAATCAGGGGAAGGGGATGGGAGCTGGCCTGTTCCTGCAAGCAGCTGAAAAGAGTCATGTAGGAGGTGCATCATTGTCCCTTAATCTCTGTAGGAAGAGACTTGGGACAATTTAGGAAATGATTTTTCCTTCTTGGTGGCATTGCAAATGTTTTTTTCTGAGCTCAGGGTTTTATAAGATTGCTGCTTCTGCAAATCTGTTTTCCTATTCTTTCAGTGACAAAATTCCTCCTTTAATCCTCTGGAAGCACAGAATACACACAGAAGAGACTTAGCAAATAATATTTGCCATGTACAGAAACTTGAATTAATTTGGTAATGGAAGAGCAAATTGCTTACATCATTATGTACAAATCTTCTGAATAATCTGTTGTCTGGCTATTTTTAACAAGCTCACATTATCAAGACATGGGTTTGTTCTTCAGATTTAACATGGGAGAAGTCAAAATGTGCCTTGTTTGTGATTTTATTCTCCAGTTTCAGTTGAACAAATTAATTATTCAAATGAAATTAAGGATGCTCTGAACTCCATCTGAGCCATAACAGGACACAAAAAGGCACCATCTCAGATAATCAACAGGTAATTTCAGAATAATTTATAGAAGGGCAGCAGCCCTGCTTTAATTATTAAAATGCATACAAGAGTGCATGAGTCTTACATGCCTTAATTAAAAATACATTCCTAGGCAATTTCTTAGCCAATCACCTTAGAAAGGGTTAATATTTCTCCCTATCAAATACATAAATTCACCTGCTGCATCTTAAAAATCACTGCTGAGGGTGGCATTTGAAGCAGGTATTGAGAAAATTGAAGTGATGGGAAGATTTTTACAAGAGGCAAATAGAACTCCTTGTGACTTTTCATCTGCCCTGCAAGCCCAGCCTGGTACACTGGAATTAATTAGCTTGAGGATGCAATAGATTCAGCTGAAGGATGTTCACTTCTGCTCCGGGTTTCTTTTGTTTTCTTCTTCTTTTTTGGGGGTAGAATGTGAAAGTTTAACAAAACACCCAGTTCTGACAAAGTGTTTGGTGTTCCCTCAGCCAGAGACGGGGCTGAGCTCCTGCTCATTGCTCCCAGCCCCTCTCTGCACCCAGCTCAGCATCTCCTCTCCTCAGCCCACAAAGTGTTCCAGGGGAGATTGTGACAGAACAGCAGCAGAAAATGGTCTGGTATTGTAAATGCAGGCCACTGATGAGGGGAGAGAATGATGCATGTGACTCCATCTTATCAGAAGGCTCATTTATTGCTTTATGATACTGTATTATATTAAAGAATACTATACTTTACTAAAGAATACAGAAAGGATACTGACAGAAGGCTAAAAAGATAATAATGAAAACTCCTGACTCTCTCCAGAGTCCTGACACAGCTTGGCCCTGATTGGCCAAAGAGTGAAAACAACTCCCAGCAGAATGCAATGGAACAATCACCTGTGGGTGAACAATCTCCAAACACATTCCACATGAGCACAACACAGGAGAAGCAAATGAGATAAGAATTGTTTTCCTTTTCTCTGAGGCTTCTCAGCTTCCTGGGAGAAAAATCCTGGGTGAAGGAATCATGTTCAGGGAATGTGAATGCCACAGTCTGTTATATTGAATTATTCAGAAAAAATTGTAAAAATAGGGATTCTTCCAGTTTTAGTGCATGTCCTACAGAAGACAGAGGAGGGAGTAAGTGACCAGGAATAACCTGTGTGTGTTCAGGATGTGAGGATGTGAAGGATTCACCCAGCAAGACAGAGGAGGGAGTAAGTGACGAGGAATAACCTCTGTGTGTTCAGGATGTGGGGAAGTGAAGGATTCACCCAGCCTCAGTTTCCCTAGGTGTGCAGGTTGGTGGGAAACACAGAAATTCAGTGACTGGTCCATGAGTAAGAAATTAAAAGAACCCATTTCCACTGCATGATATGCCCTGTACCAGATGCTGTTCCTAAAAAAGTATCTTTTTTAATCTAAAAAGTTTTAGGGATGTATGTACCAAATTAGTTCCATGTTCCCATTTTTGTACAACTGTTCCTTGTTTTTAATGCCTTTTTTCTTGCATCAGTGATGTCGTGTACAGTGACTTCCAAATGTTATTTTTTCCATTTTATGATTGTTCCTGGTGCCAGGGTGTGCGTGGCCCCTGTCACACTCTGCATCCTCTTCTGGCAGGCAGGCAGAAAAAAATTTTAAAAAATCCATCTGCACAACAGCTTGTGCGCTGAGTAATGACAAGAAACAACCCAGGAGTGCAGCAGGCACTTTAATGAGGAATAGAAAATAATAATACACGGTGAAGCAGCATCAAATTGAAGGGGGAATAAAGAGGAGTTGTTGTAAAGCTGCTGCCGCTGGCTCGGGCGCGTTCTGCAGCCGCCGGTGGGCACTGGCCGCTAGAGGGGGGGTGGATCCACGTTTTGCTCTCCTGCCGCTCTCGCAGGTCCGGCTTCTTCACCTCCCTCCTCCCAAACTGTCCCAAATCATCCATCCTCTCACCTGGCAGGAGTTTATCCTTATCTAGCACTCAGATCCTTTTCTAGCTTAGCCTTAACAGAATTTTCTAGCTGAAGCCATGGGAGTGGTTTATATCACACTATTTAATTTCTTGAGAGCTGTTCCATTAGAGATGTCATTCCACTTTTTTATTTTTGCTCTCTTTTCCCCCTCTCTGCACACCGGGCAGAGATTTTAATGCAATCCCCTGGAAGGCAGTTGTCCAATTGTTGCCTATAACTTACATCAGCAAGGCACAGATGAACAGTTTCCCTTATATCTTGTCTTTTGCTTTGTGTTTGACAATTCAGAATTTCATCCATCAAAGCTTATACAAGCTTCAGCCTTTGGAAGTCCCTTTGCACATCCACACCATTTCCATTCTTTTTCACAATATAAATAATCTGTCATTTGAAAAATGCCATCTATTTCCTGATCATAGCTGAGATGATTCAGCAGTCCCGACCCTGGGACCACACTGTGCTCCATTTTTTCCCTGTATGAATAAAAAACCACTGTATTTTTGAGTTCTACCTAGTTTTCTGTGACAATGGAGCTTTTCTTATTTATGGGAAACTGAATATCTTGTCAAAAGCTCTTCAAAAGTCCAAATATGATTTGTTGTTTTAAATTCCCTAGTGCTTTATGCAGGCCTTCATTTCCCAATTTGTAGCGTACAAAAAATAGATCTGACACAGATTTTATCTTGTTTGTTTCAAGTTTGATTTTCCAGGACTTGTTCATCAAATCCTCATTAAGAGTTTTCATTAATAGCCATAGCTTGACTCCTGTGCTAATGAAAAATGACAGATTGGGGCTGGAGCATCCTACATGGTGGGAAAAGAGAACCAGGGGGAAAAAAAGAGTTTTCAACTCTTATTAGGAAAGATACTCAGTGTAACTTCATAAAACTATTCAGGGAACTTTTTGGGAAGTTCTTCATTCTGCCAGCTAGAATAACCTAAAGTAATTCCCAACAGTTGCTAGAATCAGAGAAATAGACACACAAAGCAATATGGGGATGTTTGCTTCAGTCTAGAAGTGCCACCCATTGAGAAAAACAACTTTTGGCTTAGAATATTCCCCATGAAGCCAAAGCACAATCTCCATGGGTTAGTTCTGTGCATGACAACAATAAAAAAGCAAAAATTTCTAAAAGTTGACCAAAACGCCAATCATGACTAAGCAAAGATGGACAGAGGAATAAGCCCAAGGTTCAGCTCCCTGGGACTTTGTGGATTTCTGTTTCCCACTGCAGGTGTAGGTTTATTTAGGCTCCTTTTGTTATCAGAAATCACCACAAGGCTTTGTTATCACCTAGTGAGGATCAGCTGTGTTGGTTCTCATCTAAATCTCTTTCTGATTCATCAGTTGTGGGCACTGTCCACTTTACAATTTCCCCCTCTATTTTGTAGCAGTGATTCCCTCTATCCCATGTCATCCCTCTTTTTTTCAGCTGGTGCTCTGTGCCCTCCACCTTCCCCAAGCCCTGTCCCACACAGAAACTTTGTTTTGTGGGTTTTCCCCAGAGAGAGAATATCAGCTGCATTCCTCCTGCTTGTTTGCTGTCTCCATGATTTCTTCATCTCTCAGGCCACAGGCACATCCAATTTATTAGACTGCAGCAATTACAGAAGAAATTCCTGGCATCCAGTTGTTGTTTGGGAATTTGATGTGACAGGAGCAGAGGGTTCTGGGCTGTTTGGAAAGGGAGTTATGGTGCAGGGGGAAGGTTTGTGAAGGTGGAGGCAGCTGAATTCACTGGTAAAGAAACACAAAATGTCCAATATGGAGTGACATTTACATGGAATTAAGGTAAACATTTGACATCCAGTGGCCTCTTTAGCACGAGGACTGCAAACCTTTGAGCAGCAGCCACAAATTTGTTTGCTGTGGAAAAAAAATTGCATTGGGAAGCAATGTGGATCAGAGAAGTAAATTTTCTGTCATGAGAAGCTTTATTATGGAGCCAGGTTTAAAAAAAGAAAAAAAAAAAGAGTGGGTACAAAACTCCCTAGATGGTTTATCTCATTATTATTAACATTCTTTAATATTTACCAGGCTCTCTAAGCAAGCCAGGCTGTCAGAGAGGCACTGGACCACAAAGACAGATCCAGGTTTACTCTTGGGAGCTCACTTTACCTCTCATCCTGCAAAAAGGGTTGATAGCAGACATGTTTCAAAGGGCTGACAGTTGTGAAAAGGCTCAAAACCTCAGGAATTCAATAGCAGTGGACTGTTCTTGCAGCTTAGTTTGGGATTTTCAGGGCTCTCCTCTTCCTCCTCCCTCTCTTCTTTTTTGATTCACCCTGCCTGTGAGGCTCTTGGAATGAAAAAATGTGAGAATGGGTAAGAAGGGCTAAAAATTAGAGGGAAAGTATATCTTTTGCAAGGTATTCAGAAATCTGTTTCCAGTTTGAGTCCCCCAGCTCTCAGGAGGATGTTTGCTCATACCTGACTGTAACCACTAGGGTACAGAGGTGTGCTACTGCAGGAAGATCTGCTGCACATAAGCTGCATTTTTTTTCATTGCATCAGCCCTTAAATCAGTTTGATGCATATTTTTATAATCTTAGATTTTACCAAAAACATTTTCAACCCTCTCTCCAGTGTTGTACTCTGTTTTGCTCTCAGGAGAAAGGCACATCAGCAAAAAGGGCCGGATTGAAGTTGGTAATAAATGAATAACTGGGTTTAGTGTCTAATCACATCAGTCAGAGAAATCTGCTGTGCTCAAAGTGATAATTCAGTGATGAAGTAGATTTTTCTACTTACCTATTGCATTTAAAATCTTGGATTTAGTCTTTGTTAGCTCAGAAATGGAAGGGAATTGGTCATGTTCCCATAGCACCCGTGCTGAAAGACATTTTCTGGCAGCAGTGACTGTGTATGGTGAGGATGTGAAGAACATGAGAGCAGGGAAATTATTTAAAATAAAAGTATTTTAAAAATATTCTGCCTTAGCAGAATAGTAGGTGCTGTTTGCCAAGCACAGATGTGCATAGTATTAATGTATTAATCCTTTAGCACTGCCACCTATCTCTGATTTTTATCATATTTACATATTTGGATTTTTAGGGAGAGGAGACATGGAGGGAAAGGTGAAAAGCTGGTGTTTATTTTCAACTGAATTTCTTCTCTTGTGATGCAAATCTGGGACTTGGAGCTTGAACTCCTTTCAGTGCAGCCTCTTCCCTTTGACTGTCTCCTCCAGCTATCACCCCAGCAAAGGGAGTAAGAACAGGAATTACTTTCAAGCCTCCATAAATGTGCATAAATGCCAACAAGTGACGTGATCTTAATTGAAAAAAAAAAAACCAAAACCAAAAAACCCCAACAAAAGAAAACAACAAAAACCCCAAAAACCCAATTGCCCTGTTCTCACAGAACTACAGATTTCATTGCAAATATGTTCACTTCAGAGCAGACAGGGTGCAATAAAATTACAGTGCTCTGCAGCATTCATCTCAGCTCTTCACAGCCACCCACCCAATTACAAGCTGTGTCTTGCCAGCAGAAGACTGTTGCTTGGTTTCTGTATTATTTTTATAGCTTTGCTTTCCTCCCCATAACTTTAGAGGTAGGCTGTGCTTACTCCTTTCCTTTCACCAGGTTTTTCTTCTGCTGTTAAAGGAAAAAAAAAAAAAAGAAAAAATAAAAAAAAAATTGGCTGGTATGGAAAGTCTTTCGCATGGCTCTAAATGTGATTTGTTTTTTAATGTAGAATATGCTCTGAATAGTTGTTTCTAATACCTTAATAGCTCTGGTTTATGTCAGTAATTATATGAAAGGTTAATCTTTAAATCACCAGCATTTCCTAAATTCCTAATCAACTTCATGCTTGGAAAGGAACTTGCATAAATGCTCAATTTGTTAATATTAGACTGGGTTGGGCAGGTCAAGGAAAAGTATAACCTTGGTGCATCATGGTAAATTGAGCACAGCAAAAATATCTCAGATCTGTTTGTCATTAGAGCTGTGAATGTGAAAGCTGGCCATGAGTGTAGATATAATTAGCAGGAGAATCTGCAGTAGCTCCAGATCACCCATCCCTCTGGATGAGGGTTTCTTTAAAAAAAAAAAAAAAAAGAAAAGAAAAAAAAGATGTTTTGGGTAGAAATGTCTGCTTTTCTTGCGAGTCTTTGGTGAACTGTCATTAGGATAGCTCAGAAATTCAGCCCAAAAACTGGTGGCAGAGGCACCAGAGGTAGGAGCCAGGCAGGCAGAGTGATGGATGAGGGGACATTGTGCTCCCAGGGGACAGGGAGGTGGCGGAGGAAATGACGGGCACGTGTTTGGGGAAGCGTGTCCGACTGCGCCTCCCTCCCTGCTCTGCTGGGAAAGGCAAGGGGAGAGAGAGATGCTGGGCATCTTCCCGAAATCCCTGCTGTTGTCCTTGCCACAGCCCGAACGTGGGAGGGGAAGGCACGGAAAAATCTCATTTCCCATGTGTGCACAGTGCCCCCCTTGCCTTCTCACCAGCTCTCATCTTCCCTTTCATCCTGTCCCTTCACCCCTTCCTTTTCTCTCTCCTGCTGAATGGAGCTATTTAGTGGTGTACCCTCCTTTGCAGAAGCTGTTTCATCCCTGCTTGCACAGTTTTTAAAACTGCTTTCTCCACCCACCCTCAGTCTTGCTTTTTCATCTCTGCTACTTCTTTAGGTTAACCATCTTTACAAAAGGAAAAGGCAGAGGAATCCAGAAACACCCTGAGTTTGGTTGCCATTACTCCAGTCTTTCCTCTTATCTTTTGTCTCCTCTTAATTTCATTATTATCACTGCTATTATTATTATAATAGCACTAGAAATGAGCTTCCTCATTAAACACTCCCTTTTTGCCATTCTGAATACCACTGTAGAAGCTGGAGGGGGGAGGAAGGGGGGACTCAGAGAGTCCTTTTGCTGTTAATGCAGAATGAGACTCACACAAGGAACAAATGTAGTCCATCTCAAAAGCAAATGAGAGTTGTTTGGGGTTTTTATCAGCACTGAAGAAAATTATCAAATAGACTCGTTTCAACTACCCCTCAATGCCTCAGCCATGAAAGCATACAGAATATATTAAAGCACACAAAAATACCCTTAGGGATGGTTCATGGTCTTTCTGTGGCACAGGTAGGCAGGGAGCTGGATCAGCCTGCTCCAGAGCATCCTTGCTGTGACCACAAGGAATGGGTCATCCCTTGGGCTCACCCCCTGCAGCACCCAGACATGGCAAAGGAGGGAATTGGCACCTTTAACAGAATTTCTTTGCATTTTATATTTTCAGGCCAGAGACAGAATGTGGTACATTAGCATTGATTCTGTGGTTTCATACCATTTTTTTTTTTTAAGTAGTACAGAAAGGAAGGGAAAAAAAGGCAGAAAGGAAAATAAATCATCCCTTATATACATTCAAAGCATACACAGCAACAGTTCCTTCAGCACTGGGTGCTCTGGGAGTGGGTATTGATGTTAGCAGCAAGAGAATGCATGTTAGAGATCTGTAACACTGGTACTGCTAACCAGCTCACAAAAGGTAGTGCTTTTGCTTGCCTTTCACCCTGTCCTGTGTGCAAAAAGATAGCTAAATATCAAAAAAAAAAAAAAAGTTAATTACCTAATTATAAAAGGGAGAATAGTCCTATTAAGTAAAACATCAAAAAGGGAATATTTAAAATATTTCCCTTCCTTTGATATTCCCCAAGCATTTCATGGACAAAACACTGTTCACAACTCACTCCAAAAGCATCCTTTTTTTTCTTTTCTTTGTCCTTTTGATTTTGGAGCCATTTAATAGGCCAGAATAAGGGCATCAAAAGAGAGGGAATGACTTATCTTCGGGCAGTTGTTGAACAGCATATTTGGAAGAAAGAATTGGGGAAAATCTGTCCCTGCAGTTGCTCTAAATGCAGTACAAGTATAATAACTCTCATATACACCAATGCAAGTAGCCTGGAGCAGGATGAATAAGTGGATTTGCAATAGCTGGATTGAAGTGACATACAGGCTCTTTTATTTCTTTATTACCCACACATATTTCATGTAAATTTTCAGCCTGGATGTGGGCACCCCGTGGGGGGTCTTCATACCACGTAACAGCAGTGACACCCTCTTTTCTCCAATAAATATTCAGAGGGTGTCAAGATCTCCAGAAATCCTCTGGGGATCACCAGGAGGTTGTCTCTGGAAGGGATTACCCTCAGAAAAGATTTCTGCATGAGGATTTTGAAATACATCCTTTAATAAGTGCTGTGCTCTCCATGGAGGGATCCATCCATCATCCTGCTCAGGGTGGCAAGCCATTGGTGGCCATCGCCTCTCTCCAGGAGAAGTGGCAACAGGCAAAGCCCAAATCAGCTCTCACTCAAGAAATCACTGCACCTTCAAAGAAAAATGCTCCATTCTATTTACTTGGGCTGTCAATGCCAGATGCACAGAGCACAGAGGTGAATAAATTCCAAAGGCAGAATTGCTCAAATCTTTGCGAACGTAGCTGGAGGTTGCTAACACCAATAAACAGCAGGGATGGCTCCAGAGGGGTGCAGTCACTCGTGTGTTTCAAACACAACCCACAAAAATGCTAAAAATACACGGAAATACAACCACGGGATGATTGTTTGTTGGTACCAGGCTCGTCTGAGGTTCACAGGGGCAAAACCATGACTGCACCAACACATTTCCTGAAAGCAGCAGGAGGTCATTATCAAAATAAAGCCAGTTCAGATTTTGTTTTACCATATGGTATTTTAACAACCTTGGTTGATTTTGGAAGCTTCCTGGCAAGTGGCTGTACCCAAGTGCTGCCTGGGGGTTTGGGGAACACACAGCCCAGTCCAAAGTTAGAGAGCCAATTTTTCACACTTAAATTCCCTATTGATTTCAGAGAAAGGTTTAATGGGGAAAATAAATATAGCTGGGCCCACAGGTAGCATGGCATAAAATACTTTTGCTTCAAGCATGGTCAGGATGCCAAAGAGAGGAGGGGCTCTGTACCTTCCCTGTGCCCCTCCTGTTGGGTTTGTACATGCACACTCAACCCCTCAGGTCACTGGGGAGTTTCAGGATGGATCAGGCCCTTGTGGGCTTGAGGCACAGAGAGAGAAATGTGCATTTGTTTAAAGAGAGAAAAGCCTGGGTTTAACAGTGCTTGCTTGTTTGAAAGCTGTGGGTGAATTTGCAGTGGCTTTAGGAAGAAAAAGCAGTTGATTTTCATTAAATTTTTTGTGACTCTGTCCTCTCCCAGTACATAATCTCATTGCTTTCCCAGATGATATCATAGTCTCACTGAGTAAAAAATTTTGATCAAGAGGTTATTTTCATGTGTTATAATACATGGTATGAGATGTACCAAACAGAGAAATATAAGTTCTGACTCCTTAAAAATAGTTTCAGTCAGAAAAGAAACACAAAATTCACTCTTTACATTTAAAATTAATAGCTAAAACCTGCTATGCAAGAAAACAAATTATTTTTTTCTGTGCCTGTTTTACTGCTTTATAAGCCTGCTGTACCCTTGTAAGAGTAGATAGCACTTTAATGCAATGAAAAAGGAAAAAAAGCCTGTGTTACATTAAAACCCATGTAAAATTTTGGAATTGCTCCTCTCTTGGTGCTAACCTGAGGATAGAGAAACATGTACAAAGCATAGAAATGTCACCCAATTAATTATCCATAACATTTTATTCACATGTAATGCTGTAGGAAGAAAATTTCAAGATGCTCTGCCTGATGTTATAAAACTCCCTCATCGTCAATTAGTGTGAGAGGAGCTGCTGAAAAGATCAATCGTTTGCTTGTTCACATTCTGGAATGAAAAATCCAAAATACAAGGAAAGGAAGCCTTTATTTAAGGGCAGTCAGATAAAACAGCTGTGGGATTCTACATCATGAAATCACTGCTTAAATCCATCAATGCCATTTTTCAGTCCTTGGTAAGGAGGGTACATCTGCCTCCAGCCTCTGCAGAGGTCTTGGGGTTGTTTTGTTAGTGAAGGCTGGTGGTGAAAGGGGGGGACACGAGCTGGGCTTTGCCAGTACTTCACTACAGGACCCAGAAGGGTGCTCTGAAAACTCTCTGTCCTGCCCTGACAGTGGTTTTGCTCTTGAGTTTCACCACTGAGACCCAAATAATTGCTTTTGCTCTTCTCTGTTCACCATGATACCACAGGACACAAAATGAGGGGGTCTTTGCTCTTGGCATACCTCAAAACAAGCATAAAAGTGGTAAATGCAAGTAAAAACCCTTACATTTAGCAGGGGTTTTTTTGGTTTTTTTATATTAAAGAAAATTCTGATGAGCACATTTTGGCAGTGTTTCACTTATTTGGGTTTTGTCGGTTGTTTTTTGTTAGTGAGTCCTCACAATATCATCAGTTTTGATACAAAATACTTTTAGGGGTTATAATGCAGTTTTTATGGACCTTGCAGCAACTAACAAGAGAGCTGTACTTAAAAATCCTCAGAAATCCTGTCCTAGTGACACAGTCAAAACTTCAGCCTTTCTGAGGTGCTCTGGCTCCTTGTTGTACTGACATCCAGTTACAGGTAGCACATTAACAAAAATAGAATTCCAGTGTCATGCTTCATATCTTCAGCAACATGATGTACGTGGATGTGTGCTAATTACAATGAGAAGCCACCTGGGTCATTTTAAGCTTTCTATTTTACGTGGCTTCTTTGCTCCTCGAGTTTTCATTTCAACGCTCAGCATGAAGAGAGAGGTTAAACTGTTGCATTTTGTATACAGGGAACCATTCATTTAATATACACCAGTCTGTAAAAACTGTAAATGCTATTTTTTTTTATTTTAAACAGTTTCCTTAGTTTACAAAAGATCAATAATTGGTACCTTTTTTACACTCTCAGATTCCTGAATATTGACAGATCTTCAAAGGGAGTATTAGCATATGAAACCTTAAGATTGGCTGTCCTGAAGGTTTTTAAGACACGATAAAGCTAAAATATCAAGTCTTTTGGACAGCCCCTCTTAAACAATTTGGGCAGGGGTGCACGTCAGAAATCACCAGCAAAGCCCAGCACCCCCCACCCCCCCACCCCGTGCCACTGTCTGCCTGCACGCTGTTATTTGGTTGCACACTGTTTAAATCCCAAAGGAAAATCACACCTCGCATTCCCTCGCTGGCTGCTGGTGACAGGAGCAAGATCCGTACTCATTAATGATCACCAGGGCTCCCTCAATGTGGTTGGGTTTGTAATCAACATAATACTCCTGGGCTGACATGGCAGCCATTTGGTGCATGGTCTGTTTTTGCTTCTGCTTCCTGCGCTGTGTGACAAAGCACTGTCTTAGTTGCCTTAAGCCGGCTGGGAAGCACTTCCAGGAGACGTACAACACCAAAACCACGATGAGGAAGGAAAAAATCAGCGCCATGGTGCCCGTCACCACCTTGTGAATCTGCACGGCGTTCTCGGAGTTCTCGCCGGGCATGGTGATGGTGACGGCGTACGTGGTCCGGTCCTCGTCGCCGTCGGGCGCGTCGTAGGTGGCGGTGGCCGAGCCATAGCCCGGCGTCTGCTCGCTGTTGTTGGTCACCGGGGAGAAGGTGTTGACGCTCGTGGGGTCGGCGTCCTCGCACAAGTGGAAGGCATACACGGCGTCCAAAACATCCTCTCCCTGGGCGTACTCGGGGGTGGCACAGAGCAGGTTGCTGTCGTAGCGACCCTGGAAGTTGCTGAGCCAGGAGGCCAGGGCGCAGACGTTCCGGCTGCAGTCCCAGGCGTTGGCGGAGAGGCTGATGCTCGTGAGGGACTTCCAGGAGTCGAGGACTCGGGAGTCGATGTAGGTCAGCCGGTTGGAGTCCAGCTGCAGGGATTTGAGATGAGGTACACTTTCGAAAACGTGAGGTTCGATGTATTCGATTTCGTTGCCGGAGAGATCCATCTTTTCGAGTTGCCATATCCAGTCCAAAGTGTTTACTACGATGGTAACTTTATTCCTTCGCAAGCAGAGGGAGTGCAGGGAGATGAGCCTGGGAAAATGGGCTAAATTCACTTTCACCAAGTCATTGTGCTCAAGGTGCAGCTCAGTGAGTTTGAACAAGCCAGCAAAAGAGTTTCGAGCCAGGCTCTTTAACTGATTGTATCCTATGTCTAGAAACTTCAGGCTGCGACAGTCCTGAAAAATTCTCACCGGCACGAACTTGATGGCGTTCGACCGCATGTGCAAAGTTGTCAGTTTTCTCAGCCCGTGGAACAGGTCAGGCTCCAAAGACTGCAGGTTGTTGTATGATAAATCCACACTGCGCAAGTTTGGCATGGGGCGGAAAGTGGTGTTGGGCAGTTGGGTTATTTTGTTGGAACTCAGGGTGAGCTCTTTAACTCGCCGCAATTTTTGAAAGGCATTCCCCTCCACTGAGCAAATGTGATTGTGATCCAGATAGAGCCACGTGAGCTGCATTAACCCTGTGAACTGTCCATCATGCAGCTCTGAAAGGCTGTTGTACCGCAGAGACAAGCCCATCATGCCCGACAGGTTGCGAGGCATCTCTGTGAGATTCAGTGATTCACAGTACAAAAGCCTGCCCTCACACCGACAGAGCTGTGGACACCCACTATTCACAGCTGGAAGCATTTTAGAAAAGATACCCAGCGTACACAATATCAACCCCGGGGGCTTCCTCAGCAGCCAGTTTAAACAGAGACCAATAAGAAGGAAATCCATTAGCAAGAATATTTCCAAATATGCTTGAGAATGTCCATTGAGTCTTTTCAAATTCTACATCATATTTTATTTAAGGGAGAGGAAAAAAAAAAAAGGCAAACCAACGAAACAAAGCCCGAAAACCAAAGCAAAACAGCAAACAGAACAAACACAGAGGCAAATATTTCACTTTACAGCATGCAGGAGCTGTGCAGCATTAAAGTTCACAAACATTCAAAGGTAAAATGATAGTGATTTTGTTCATGTTAAATGCTGCAGCAAAGGAAAAAAAAAAAATCTTTCTTCATGAAAGAATTTAATTAAAAAGTGTCTTACCCACCCTTTTCCAGAGAGTGACAACCTCCATTCAGTTGCTTCCTTTGTGTTTGGACTAATTATATGCAGAGCTAAAAAAGACCCCTCTGTGCTACAAATTCAGTCCCTTTCAATGTTGTGCAAGGCTGGCAAGCTCACAATGTCTCACTTCGCTTCTGCTCAACGAGCGAAAGGCTTGTCCAGCTAGCTTTTGAGCTGCCTCCTAGGACCTGCAAGTTTCAGAACTATGTACATGAGCTTGATCTTCTCCTTCTCCCTCTGTCCTTTCCTCTGCAGTTAACACTGTGGCGTGAAAAAAACTCCAAACTCTTTACTAACGACTCCACAGGATTTGTCAATCTGTTTAATGTCCATCATTTGCAACGACCATGGACCGGCACAACCTTTACTCCAGAGAGAGGTTACCATTCATTCACAGACCGGCTAAGGGTCGCTTTATTTCCCATTCTTTGTTCGCTTTGCTTGTTAGGTGATGCTTAGAGCAGAGAGAGACAGCAAGAATCCCTTCCCTTCAGCTGAGCAGTATGTTGCTAGAGCATGCAGAGGCACCCAGTGTTCACTGAGTGTCGTAAGCTGCTCATGATTGTACGCCTGCACTGTGCATCTCAGACATGGGCAGATTGAAAAGGGGTGGGCATAAAACCAACATCGGAGCGAACCAGGAAAGTAATATATGCTCTTTGATGAAATGGAAAATACTTTAAGCCTATCTCGCCATTTCTCAAACAGGCACGCACACACAGCCGCACAAATCATCAAAAGCGAGGCAGTGCTAAGTAGGAAGCTTGAGAATTAGGATTCTTTCTCTTGCTTTTTTTCTCGGGTGCTTTTGTTTAAAGTCTGAATTTATAAGCTATTAGCCGGGAGAGGGAGAGACTCGATTACTTGGTTTGGCAAGGAATATGTAAACCAGTCTTTTTGGATTGCTTTTTCTCTCTAATTCCGATGATGAGATTTGCCTTTTGGTCTTTGGGTGGGGGATTGAGGGGTGTGTGGGGGGAAAATGTGGTTTTTTTTTCTTCTGACATTGTCTAAATAGAGCATGATTTGAAATTCTGTGCATTCTTTCTCATAGAAATGCAGCCAGAGCTCTGCAAATAGGAATGTCTCATTTCATATAAGCTTTAATTACATTTGGTCTTTTTCCATCCTGCATATTTTGTGTGTTCAGCACATGCCTTTCCTAAAGGCTTTTTTTTTTTTTTTTCCTTTTTCTTTGCAGTGTATGTTACGGCACACAAAACTCAAATTCTAGCAGCATAAAGATTACTGTGCTTTTTGAATAAGATCAACGTATAGGTTGCTGTGAGTGTGTCAGCAGCGTGCAAAAAGGGGGTTTCAAACCCCATTAGTTAATAAGTTTAGCAGATCGTGCTGGTTTTTGTTCCGTGTTCCAAGGAAAAAAAAAAAATCTTTGCTGGGTAATTTTCAGTCCTCCTTCTCTATGGGAAAGGCATCATCTATGAGCTCTGTAATTTTTACTGACTGAAAAATGTATGGTATTTCTGTCAGGAAAATGCTGGCCATCTTTTCCTATTATGAAATAGAATCTCAAGCCCCTGTGCTGGTGAGAGCGATCGGAGCTGACAGCTCCCAATTCTGCATCAATACCCAATGAAGAAGTTCCACACGGATTTCAGGATGCAAGGATTGCAGAGGATCGTGCTGATTTTAAGTGGACATCGGATGCAAAATGCTGGAGGGACAGGGCAAAACCACTGTGTTTGCTTTCTTTTTCGCAGCTGTGTTATTTTAAAAGAAATTCCTTGTTTTGGTGGTGTCTGTTGCAGAGCTAAACATTGTGTTTGAGTGTGGCTGCTGTGAGTGTGTGCTGGGAGAGATCAAGGAATGCAGTAATTTGATGCAGTAAAAGTTGCTTTGCAGAAGTCCTGGCAAACTTAAAGCTCTTGTGCATAAAAATAAAAATATGTGAAGGAGATTCATTACTAATGGATTTGCCAGAAACAGTCTTAAATAAATTACAAATATAAACCATTTAAATTGTGGTTTCAGAACCTGGGGATCAATGTGCTTTTATGCTCCCTGTTCAGTTTATTTACATTTTTCTGCTCTTCACAACATTTCAGTGGTCTCAAAGAAAAAATGTGATGCTTTAATAGTATATGAACCTCATTTATGTTTTAGCCTTTGGGCAGGAGAGCTGAAGGTGGTTTACCTCTCCTCAGATCATGCAGTTTTATTCAAAGCAGGCTGTTTATGCAAGTGTCCACTGGTTGCAGTACACCTTAATTCTGTTTCTCGGTATACAAAAGCAGGAGGGAAAGCAGTGACAGAACCGACAGAAAGAGCATTGGAGCAGGAGAGACTAAAAAAACCCACCCAAGAATATGTTCCAGATTGCTTTGATGAATATTTTGGTGCAATTAGCAGGGGAAAAAAAATTAAAGGATGACTTGAACTTCACAGATACTGAAAAAAGCTTCAAAGCAATGAGGTTGTGTCCCTTAAAAATCTGCAACCCTACAAGTCTTCTTGGGGGAAGCCTTAATGCCTTCTCCTATATAAAAATTTGGGGAGAGGTCTGCAACAGTAGCCCTGAAAATTTCAATTATATCTTCAAGGGAAGCTACCATTTTCTGCAAATCAGATGATGATAAGGATCACTTAGTTACCATTTAAATGCTATGTATAAAGACTTCTTCTAGTAGAGATGAAGCTCCCTGATACATCACTGAAGAGCTGAATATATTTTTTTTTTTTCACTGCTTCTGCTTGTTATCACCTGGGATACAGCTTGGATCCCAACCAATGTGCCTATTCCCACTCTGGCATATAATCCATTATCATTTGGTTTTCAAAGGCAGGAATTAGAGCAGACAGTAGCAAACCTATATAGCAGCAGCTGGAAGACTGACAACCAGAATTAGGGACCCAGAATTAATGGCCTTAAGTGCACTCTCTCAGAGCTCTAACAGAGGGCTGTTGAAGAAGAAACTCTGCTCTTATCCAAAATTTGGTTGTAAAAAAGAATCCAGGTAGTCTTAAGATGAGAGACCTCAGTGTGTGTTTGAGGCTCTGATGTTGAGGCACAGCAGTGACCAAATTCAAGAACTGGGGCAGCTGAAATATCTTTTGTAAATTGGTGTCCTACTGTATTTTTGCAATGTACCCTTTTTGCAATCAAACCAGGAATCCACTTTGAAGATGATTGTAATGCAAAGGGCTTAATTTCCACTGTCTGAGCTGTTATCACAGCCAAACTGTTAAGTTTACACATTTTCTGAAGTTTCAAAGCCTCTGGCAAGTCTCTATAAATTAGCAGATTTAAATTAGCTTTATTAAATGTGCTATTATAAAACATTTTAAGAATGGCAAACTAAGTTTGTATGTGTTTAAAGGAGCTTGATTAAATCAATGTAAAGTAGGTTACAGAAGAACAACATGAATAAAGTTTTAGAAAGTTTAGGTGGGAAGCTTCTTCTTGTAGTCATGACAGGGATAATTCAGTGGCAGCAATGGTCAGAATTTTTCAGGCTGGAAAAGAAAAACACCTTTCAATGTATTTGAAATATTTAATATTGTGTTCAGATTAATCAAAGAATCATCAAGATTGGAAAAGACCTTTAAGATGATCCAGTCCAACCATTAAATGTCCCATATAACTTAAATGGCCTCAGAATCATTTAATTCTTGCTAATCCCTTGGATATTCCTTTATTCTTTATCCCTGGGTATTTACCTTTCCTGAATTTGCAATCCAGGACAGAAGGAGTTGGGACAGAGTGCCTGAGATCAGAATGTGGCTGCTGATGTCTAACTCTTCATATAGACATATTTTCATAAATTCTCCACCAAAATATGGAAAGGCAAAACAACCTATTAAATACTGAGTATACCTCTTCCCTTTGGCATTTTCTGAGTGGTTTATATCAGAATAATAAAAAGTGATGCTCTTAGTGATGATTTTAATTTCCTTTCATGAATGGAAGGACTCAAACCTTGATCTTTGGTAGTCTTTAATTTTCAAGTGTGCTGAACCATGACATTTTGCATAAAAGAAACATTTAAAAGCAGAAAAGGGGAAAAAAAAGGTATGACCTAAGGTAAAGCAAGCTACATCTATTATTTCTCTTATATTTCTGTCTTGGTCATCCTGAACATTTATTTGCTGCCCCTTCTGTATAAAATTTAGGATTTCAGCTGATAAGAAGTCCAGTTCTATAACATGTCTGTTTTAGTAGATATAAAAATGAGTACCATTATACAAGATTTTGACCAAAATAGTCCTGCTGGCTCCAGATGTCATTAAATTCTTACAGTACCTGACAGGCACATTGGATTTGTGGCTACCTTTAAATCATAGATATTCTTATGTAAATGACCTTCTTGTTTTTGACAAGGTGATAAACATTTTTCTGTCTCATTGCAGTGACTCCAGTCTCATCAGCCACATTCACTTGCAGGTGGTCATGAATAGCTCTAGAAGGTCACTGGCAGAGGAGACCCATGTGCAGATTTGTCAGTGCAGTGCAGAAATGTCAGTTTTTAGGACAACATATTCAGATTATGAAAAAGTAACTCCTCCACTCATGACTGATAGACTACTTGAATAAGCTAAAAAAGGACTGACTCTCTTAAGTAGCTGTGAAAATACCTTTGGATTTCTGGACATGGCGGCAAAACTCTTGAAAGAGTTACTGGTGCTGAATGTCCAGGGATAATGGGAAAAAGACAAGAAGTACAACTATCCTTTTGTGATTAATCAACACATGAAGATCATGCAACATCCTGGCTAGGCAAAGGCGAGTGTGATACTGTCACATTGCCAGGTTGGTGGAACTCCTGGTTTGCAGGAGAAGGGAAAATTTCAACCTTGGGTTTTGATTAACCCTTGCTAATTTACAGCTCTAAAAATGTCTTAGGAAGTCATGGAGGAAGCAGGTGTGGAGTGCAATGATTAGCAAGTGTGAAGGTTTTAGTTGGTCATATTTGATTGGAAATCAATTAGTTTCACCTTCAGAAGTGCTAAATGAGAAACTTCACAAAGGTTTATCTCAAGACCTTCCCAAGCATTTCTGGAGGCACTAGCAAATGAGCTGTAATTAATTTCCAATCCTCTTCAAAGCAGAGAGGGCCACAGCTTATCCACACTCCTGAATACATCTACTGTGCCCTCTGCCACGGTTGATAGTTCATCTGTTAGGGTTATTTTTGATAAACTCTGGTGCTAAACAGTATTGTATTTGTGCTTTGAGACTCATATGGACTGAGAGGTTCTGTTCTTCCATGGATGTTGCTTCTCCCAGGTGGTGGTTGGTTGGTTTGTTGGTGTATTTACTCAGACTTACCAAGAGGTTGGATGAAGTGACAGAATAGCAGGATTGTGAAAAACCCCCACTGTAGCCAAACTAGTTGTGGCCCTAAACCCTTCATGTTTTACCAACATTTTGTGTCCTTTTCCAGAATAGTTTATCTTGCTTGGGAAGTGTTGAGGTCTCACCTACAGCACCATGCTGTAGAGAAGTCATTGGTAATACATTGGGATAACCTTCTTGGTGCAAAACCTTTAAACCTTTCATTCTTTTTACCAATGGCAATACCTTGAGGGGCAGTGAACACTTTTTAGATTTCCAAAGTGCAGGACAAATGGAGAATAGAGAGGAATTTATTAAATCAATTATTAAAAGCAGGGATGAACAAGTTAAAAGCTGTTCCTGGCAGTCTTCTGGAAAGTCTTTTTACAAGTGGATGAACTGCTCTTGGAAAATTCTCCCAGAACAGAAAATCTGTTCTCAGCATTAGACAACCAGTTGTTCTTAATCCATTTCTTGTGCTCATTTCCAAATTTAAAGCAAAATCAGAAACTTCATGCTGGCCTTTGTGGAGGCATTATTTCTAGAAACACAGGTTAGTTATGAAATTGGTGCTGGTATTTTGAAATAGAATAAGACTTTTAATGAGTCTTCTTCTATCACACAGAACACCATTTGAACTGACTCCACAGAAAAATAGAATCATAAAATTGGAGAAAACTTGGATTGGAAGGGACCTAAAAGACCATCTCTTTCCATTACCTGCCATGGGCAGGGACACCTTCCACTATCCCAGGCTGCTCCAAGCCCTGTCCAACCAATGATTCCCATATTCTGAAGGGAAAACTCAGGATAAAATGTGTTGGAATCCTGGTTGCATATGTATTGCATCTTACAGAGAGATTAGAGGGCCTCTGGATCATTAGCTCATAGACAGAATTAATAATGCAGAAACCAGGTTGAAGACTCATATTTCAGAAGGAAGTCATTGTGATTTTTGCAAGCCTAAAGACGAGGGTTTGTTGACTACCTGCAATATTTATGGTTTCATTACGTTTTATTTGCAACTGATGTAATGTCTAAGAGAAATAGTCATGGGTCAGGAGTCTCAGAAGGACATATTTAAAGGCATAACAAAAGATAGTCATGCCTTCTTAAAAAAAAGAGAGAATAACCTGACCTTCTTTTTTTAAACCAACTTAAAAATACTCAAGGCATTACTGAGGAGTTTATATGGTGGAGGAGGTTTGTGTGTGGTGTATGTGTAATCTTAGAAACTCAGCTTTGCTCAACAGCTAATTTAATTTTCTGAGATCCAATGGCAATTTTTGAAATGCTCATTCCTGATTCTCGTTTGGTTTTGTTTCAATGTATTTTGAAGACTTTTCATGTCTTAGAATGAAGAAACATACAAAATAATCAGAAGTTTGTGTTAGGCTATTACTCCTAATAAATATATAGGGCATACCAAATTCTAGCAACATATGCAAAGATCCTGAATTTTCCATTGTTTTAGAAAGAATATGCCAAATACATTCTCAAAATCTGTACAGTTACATGAATGTAAATTACCCTTCCATGTTTTTAATGGTGAAACAGCAGATTTTGGGGGCAAATAGTAGCAAAGCTTTAGGGTTCATTTCAGCTGTGTTTCATAATCACATTCCCTCTCCTACTGCTGTACTTTTGATTCTTTAATATTCCTGTAAAATGAAGTGCTTATTGTTTCTTAAAACTCAATTTATATTTTAAATGAGTGGAAAGATGCGTAATCAACATGAAAAGGCAGGAAAATATCATCCTGTTTTTCAAGATATAGGACATTTTATGGAGTGTTTTGAATTCTAGAGACCAGTTTTAAAGAATGCTTGGCTTAGTTTTGCTCTTTTTTTTGTAGTGCAAATTAATTATGATTTGACAAGAGTGTACTTGATTTTCTTCTTCAGATTTGGTGCAAAGCCAAGCTTTATTAGTTAGAGCCTCTAAATCAAAACCAAAGGTCAGTATCTGTAAAATGCTTGTGGCTCAAGATATATTGTAGTTTTTTCCCCATTATTCAGGTGTTTTTGTCTGTGAAAAGTTGTTTGTGTTTAAGTGGATGCTGTGTGATGCACACATGGCTGTGGACAAATACCCACTTTTCAGGATTGCATCAGTAATGTTCCTTGCAGCAATCCTAAAAATTTGGGAAACCTTTGGTGTAAAACTCCTGAATGATCCCCCCTTGATGCTTGGTGTGAATGCTGGCTGGGGATGTTGTGTACCCATGGCAGGTAGGGGACAAAAGGTGATTCAGCAATGCACAATAGTGAGTGCCAGACCTGCTAAAAATCAGTCCTGGAAGCAGGTCCAGACCCTCACTTTGCTTCTTTTAATTGCATCTCTTTTTTTGTTGAGTGTTATTGTTTCCAGTTCTTAATTTCAGGGATTTTCTCTTCCTATGTCCCTGCATAATGCCCAGCATGGACTATCTTTTGCTGTATCAGAGAATCATAGGCATTTTGGGTTGAAAAGGATCTTAAAGAGATCATCTCATTCCAACTTCCTGCCATAGGCAAGGACATCTTCCAGCATCCCAGGTTACTCCAAGCCCTGTCCAACCTGTCCGTGGACACTGCCAGGGATGGAGCAGCCACAGCTTCCCTGGACAACCTGTCCCTCCTAGTCAAGGATTTATTCTTCCTAGTATCCCATCTAACCCTGCCCTCTGGCAGGGGGAAGCCACATCCCTTGTCTTGGCACTCCATACCTTGTCCCAAGTCTCTTTCCAGCTCTCCTGGAGCCCCTTTAGGTGAAGGAGCTCTGAGGTCAGCCTGGAGCCTTTTCTCCTCCAGGCAGGGCACCCACGGCTCTCCCAGCCTGGCTCCACATGAGCGGTGCACGAGCCATAATGAAAATTATAACAACACAATTTTGGTGTTCGAGGCAACTGTTGGACAAGAATTCAGTGTATTCTGCTCCCAGCTGTGGGATCTGTACAATGAGCTTTCTGCAGCCCATTGTGCAGCTGAGCTTGGTCCATGCACTGACATCAGGTCAGCAGAACTCACTTGAAGCTGTTCACACGAGGGTCAGGGGAGCAATGAGCAGCAGAAGACATTGAAAACTTAGTGGGAAGCAGCTTCCCTAGTGCCAGTGGGATAAAGTTGGGTGGTGTTGGCTTCTTTACCTTCAGCCCAAAGAAAATCTGTTCTGAAAGCCTTTATCCTTTGATCTGTGCTGCTTTTCCTTGGCCCTCACTCTGCAGGACTGTGGAGCCTGTTGGAAGCATCTGCAGCACTGCAAAGTAGTGCTGACCTTGGGATACTTCCCTGAAACACATTCAGAAGCTTCTGAGCTCTGTTCTCTGACTGTCTGGATTTTCTGGCACCGTTGGATCCATTAAATACTGATTAGATTTAAGAAATCCAAGAGACCAAATAATGCTATCATCTCTTCCCTACTTATCTTGATAATATTGCCAGTAATATTCCTATATATCAATTCTAGGATATTCTATACCTAATCTAGTGCAGGGAAACAGGGACAGTGTGCTTTTTTGTTTCAAAGGCAGAAGAAAGCCATTCTATTTATTGATTTGGTTTTTCTGTATTGCCTAAAGATGAGGGTAAAAAGTGAAAGCTGCTTTCAAGGACTGTTAGAGAAATACATCATTTTTCATAATGTTTAATGAATTGCTTACAGTACTTGTTTTACTTAAAACTGCAATTAAAGATCACCCTCTAGTCAAAAGAAAACTGTGATAAGAACGTGACTTGAAACTGGGCGGAACATTTTCTAAAGCCCTTTGGGAGTAATTCCAGTAATTATTCAATCTGACGTTTTCCAGAGAAATAACCCTTTATGTGTGAACTCCATTAATCATAATAACACAGTTCACATGTCAGATACTTCTCTCCAGTCACTTCATACTCTCCATTTATTAAGAGACTAATAAACATCCTCACTAAACATGAGAAAATATTAAACTGCTTGCAGAAAATCCTGGTGTTTAGGTTTGCCCTTGTGAGGTGGGACGTGATCTGTTGATATCTGAAAATACCTTGAATTTCTGGGCTGTAGCTGCTATCAGGCTTCTCCTCATCTGGAGTCATTTCAGTCACAACACTTTCAGGACATTTCTGGTTTTTTTTCACCTCTGAACTGCCCTGCAGAGGTCTGGTTTGTCTGTCTGTCCAGCTGTAAAGACTTCCTGTATATACTTTCCTAGCTAATAATTGGTCTTTTGCAAGATCTGGATGTAGGAAACAAAAATTCTGCTTTAGATCAGCTACAAGCACAAGAATGAATACTTGAATACTTTTTTTTCTGATATGAACTTACTACACATTATTGGAACAGCAAAATTAATATGGACTAACTGTCTTTGATGACAAGCAGCTCTAAGAAGATTTGTGTTATGTTTTTCTGTGTTTCATCAGCTGAAGATATTCCTAAATATTATCTTGTATTAAAAAGTGGTGGTTGAAAAATGCAGTGGTGATTAGATGCCCATACTTGAAGAATTTATAATTCTCTCCTTTTCAGATTCTGACATTCTTTTGTGCTTTTGAAGCTGGCAAGTGCAATTATCAGTGTTCTGATGAGGAGTGATAAATATAATCTATTGCTGGATGTGGATAAAGACACAAGCAAATAAGATTGGTTTGACACAGCCTCCTTGTGCATCTTCTGACTTCTCAAAAGCTGAGTGGAGACTAATTCTTTTTTTTGGAGATTTACTTTATAATATTTGATTGGGGCTTTTGTGTGTGTATTTTTTTGTCCTGGAGCCATGCAGTACCTGGACTGTTACTGTGACTAATGCTTGAAATTCAGGATTTTTGCATGGCAGTTGTCATTCGTTGCACATTCCAGTAGATGGCAACTCCAGTCTTTCTGACATTTCATCTCCATTCAAACCAGGAATATTTTCTGTGCCCCCACTCCTGCATCTCGTTCGTATAAATAGCTACGAGTTTCACAGAAATGTGAGTCAATATTACTTTTATTGAAATTAACACACAGTATCTGATTTCAACTCAAACAGTACCTAAAGGATGATTCAAAAAAAAGGCCTGTAAGTGCCAATCCTCCTGGATCATAAAGCAGGAGGATTGCATTACTCTGATTCCCCTGCAACTTTTGAAATAATTTTAGGAATTTTCATAAAAAGGATTAGTACCCCAAACTTATTTCTGTGTGAAATAAAGGAAGGGGTTGGATCCAAGTACAACACACTGGCTTTAAGTTTAAGTTTGATGGTCTGGCTATGAAGTGTATCTCCCCTGACTAATGCTAAATTATTTATTTTTGCTGTTCATAGTAAACACTCGATCAGACCTGTAAAACTTTGTAAATTTGAGAATTTCATAATGATATACCTGGATACAGCTTGTTTTGGGTGAGGGTAGGAATTGGCCCAGGGGTTCTCTGCATGGTTTAGCCATGGGAATATTCTCCAGTTTCCCTGCTGCCCGAAGCACTGCCACGCTCAGCCTCTCTTCATTGTGCTCCTATTCCCCCCCATCAACTGCATCACCGAAGCACCAGGGCAGAGGAGCCTATTTCTGGTTTTTCCTCTGCTGACTTTCACAACTTCAATACTTGCCTGTAGAATTTGAAGCCATAAAACAAAGCATCTCTCTGTGAGTGAATGCCAGACATCAACCACAGGCACAAAAGATTGTGCTTGCTCTGCCTGGGATGGAGGCTAAGGATCACAACAGTCACACAAAGGGTCCTTTCTCTATCTCTCTCTATCAAGACTGTAGTTTAATTTTCAAATCACTTCCACTGTTTCTAGCAAGGTTTTATTTTGAGGTTGATGGTTAGAAAGAGACAGAGTGAAGGACAGTTTAAAAAAAAAAACCCTACAAATCTAACTTAAAACTAATACATGCTACTTACCAAGGATTTTTCACCTACTTCATGCATAGAGAACTTTCAGTAATCCCATAAGAAACTCTCAAACTGCCAGAGTCTGTAGGAAAATTTGCTATTTTATATTAAGTCTTACGGTCATAGCTGCAAACTTTTCTTGTTTAAAATAAACTGAAGAAAAGTTCTAAAGTAGAGCAATATTTAAGGCCAGATTTATATGTTCACACTTTTATTGGTTTAGTAAAAACCTTGATTTTCAACCCAGACTTGATTAGTCTATGGATATTTTTACTTCACAGAAACAGTATTAAAATAAATTACACTCAGATAGGACAAGCAGAATATTGGTCCATTTAAGCCCGACTGATTTTTATGTAACAAATTAGTGTGCAAGGTAATTAGATCTCTTTTGGATGCCTGTTTCATCTCTGGAAGGAATCCCAAGAACCTCAGAAAACTGACTTTCAGGTTATATACAGGTCCTGGGTCTATTGCAGCTAAGTGGCTTGTTTCTCATTATCGCATTTAGTGCTGCAGAAACGACTCCACCAGAGTCTTTATTAAAACTTGCTTAAGGCCAGCATTTTCCCTTGGGTCAATAATGACTTTAGAGGGATGGATGTAGAAGCTGGATTTGTTCTGGAATGAATTATGTCTCATCAGGGCCCCCAGGCAAGTATTTCAAATTCGCCACCAGGCACTTGATCAAAAATTCTGTTCCAGGATTGGAAAGACCTTGTTGCTCCTGTTAGGGAGTGCAGAGCATACATTTGTGGATCTTTCCCTGCACCTGAACTATATGACTATATTTTTCACTGCTAAAACCCCATTGAATGCCACCTGCATCAGTGAGGGTTGGTTTAGGAATGTGTCCTGAAGATCTCGTGTGTTGGGGAAGGTCATTGCCAGTTATTTCTGACTGAAATACTGAGCACAGCAGAGTTAAGTATTGGTGAAAGCCATTCAAATCCTACAGCTGCTGCTGTGAGCACAGTAGTTATGAGAGGGGTAGGAAATTCACTGCTCATGAATAATCCAGATATTGCTTATCACTTCACATCATGGAATCTCAGAGTGGTTTGAGTATGAAGGGACCTTAAAGTCCACCTCTTTCCAACCCTTGCCGTGGGCAGGGACACCTTCCACTAGCCCAGGTTGCTCCAAACCCCATCCAACCTGTCCTTGGACACTTCCAGGGATCCAGGGGCAGCCAGAGCTCCTCTGGGCACCCTGTGCCAGGGCCTCCCCTCCCCATCCTGGTCTCAGCTTACTCCCCACCTGTATCTCAGCTGTTGGGAGTAAAAATCTCTTTGCTCAGCAGAGAGGAGAAATGTTCACAACACTCACAGGGCTGCCCCATATGACCAAGGAGAGCGCATGAGGATGTGGGATGGAAAATCTACCTCAACCTGCAAAGTAAAAGCAGTCACCAAAGAGCTGTTGGGGTTTAACCCCAGCCAGAAACTGAGCACCACAAGTGGCTTGCTGTCACCTTCCCCACTCCCGCTGGCTGGGACGGGAAAGAGAGCTGGGCAAAAATATTAAACTTTGAGGCTAGAGGTAGAGACAATTTATTAAGCCAGTAAAGGTAGAAATAATAATAGTAGTAGTGGTAATAATAATAATAATAATAATAATAATAGCCAAAACAAGTGATGCAGATTGCAATTGCTTGTCACCCACTGACTGATGCCCAGCCCATCCCCGAGCAGTGATTGGCCCCTCCAGCCAACTCTGCCCACTTTATTCCCTGGGATGGTGTCCCATGGATGGGAGATCCCTTTGGCCACCTCAGGTCAGCTGTCCTGTCCATGCTCACTCCCTGTTTTTTATGTGTTTGCTCTCTGGAAGAGCATGGGACACTGGAAAGGTCTTGATTTAGAGTAAGCACTGCTGAGCAATAACTAAAACATCAGTGTGTTATCAACACCATTCTCATCCTAAATCCAAAACTCAAAACTCTAGAAAATTAACTCTGTCCCAGCTAAAAACACAACACACCTTCGTAAAAAATTCCTTCCTTAAAATTTCTGTCTTACTCATATGGGCAAGCATTTCTCAATTCAATTAAAAAAAAAGTTTATTTTTTTATTCTTTTTTTTTCTAGTTTGTAAATCTTCTCATGTTGATGATCAGATAAAATAAAATTTTGACTTAGAATAAGATCTTTAATTTATGAGCCCAAACCAAAATTGCATGTTTTCCCTTTGCTGGTCTGGTTTTAAAACATGCTCATGTGGTATTTACAAATGCAGTAGTTTGGGAGTGTTTGTTCTCTTTCAGTGCTTTACAGA
This sequence comes from Fringilla coelebs, assembly GCF_963513975.1. Classification (NCBI taxonomy): domain Eukaryota; kingdom Metazoa; phylum Chordata; class Aves; order Passeriformes; family Fringillidae; genus Fringilla; species Fringilla coelebs. The sequence goes on from NC_140032.1 coordinate 4,145,542, forward strand.
CTGAGGTGTCCATTGAAATGCAAAGATATTTGATATTAAAAGAGATTGCTAGTGGATAATAGGCAGACAGGTGTTTGGCTTTCCTTTATGCTTGTCAAGGACAGTTCCTTGGATGGCTCACAAGCACATTCACATCCTCATTGTTTCCTGCTGACTGGATTTTCCCTGAGTGCTGCGTTCAGAGATTGCAAATGTGACATTACCTAAGAGGCCCCATCAAAATCTGGAGCAAATGGTGGGTGTAAAATGGATATTGCACTCTAACTTCTTTGTCTGTAGCACAATATTAAATATAAATAATTACTTTTATATATACAGTGGAGTTTCCCCTATAGGAAATTCCATGGTTTATTTCTAGCCTAACAACTGCAGGAATTGAAAAAAAAAATCTACTTTTGCTATATACCATACATCACACTCCTTACTTTTCATTCTGCAGTTGATTTTCCAGATGTTTCTCTACAAAACAGAATAGAGTAGTTTAGCAACTACAGGAAACAGGAAAGTAAAATGTATTTACTTTCTTGCAATTTTCTTTTGCAATATTTTCTATTGGAATTTTAGAGAATACCAGTTTAGATAACATCATGTCAAGGCTAACAGAGTAAAGTCTGTGTGTAGTTAAGTTTTGCTTGACAGTTTATAAAGCTGAAACAACATTTCACAGAGTGGGAATTAAAAAAACACCCTCATATGAAATGTGTAATCCAGTCAGCTTAATCAAAATATCAAGAAACAGAAAAATATTGATAGGTGCAGTAAGTGTAGAATCACAGAATCATTTAGGTTGGAAAAGCCCTTTAAGATGATGCACCATCTTAAAGTCCACGAGATTCATTTCTCCAATGTTGCACTTAATCCCTAAGGAAAAAAATAGAGTTTTAGTCAATATTTAGGACGCCATCTTTTGCAGAAACTTCCAACATTCAGCTTCCACTTTAACCAGTAAAGATAGGATACAACAGTGGAGCTGTTTTAGGGGCTTATTTTAATTTTTGAAATACTTTTACCTGAAGTCTAAAATAAGTTTGACTTCAGTGCTGAATGTTTTTAGAATATTGAGAATAGACATTTCAAGAATGTGTGTTCTGATCTGTAGATCCTCTGGAGCTGAGGTGGATTCTTACCAAAATGATGGGATGGGGACTCATTGCCTTTAAAGCTTGGAGTGTCAGCCCCGACCGTATTTTGGAGCCTCTTTATAAATAATGCATTACTTAGAGGTTCCCATCTAACCCAGTCTCCTTAAAGAAATATTAACCCCTCTGAATAAGAGTTCAAAAGTTGCTCAGCTCCATTTTACACTATTATTTCTGTCAGGTATAGATGGGCGAGCTATATCCTTGCTTTGTTGCTAGATTTCTTAGTCCATGGAAGCGCAATGGATTTAAAAAATCAGTTGGTTCATGTCTTTGCTCTAAGGCAATATTCTTTTGGTCATTCCTGGCACATCAGCTCCTCCTGAAGGCTCTGAAACTACATTTCCATGAAACTTTGGCTTATGTGGAATGATCTATTATAATATCTCTTAGAATTTATTTGACACCTGTTTACCAGTTGTTCAGTGACTAAAGTATCTCAAAGCTTGCTTTCATTTCAATCTCCCTTATAGTTTCTATATTCTCAAGGTCTTTTGCCAGGCAATCATATTTATAAGGCTTTCCTGTTTTGTCTTCCCCAACACTCCCCCAGAGGGTGCTGGGCACTGCTCAGGCTCCCCAGGGAATGGGATGGGCCAGAGCCCCAGGAATGTTTGGACATGCCTGCTCTCAGGGATGCACAGGGTGGGGTTATTGGGGTGGGACAGGAGCTGCATTCAGCCATCCTTGTGGGTCCCTTCCTACTCAGGATCCTCTGTGATCTGTAATTCTGTGATTCCCTTCTCAGACTCCAGGAGTTTAACGAGCCCAGTGCACCCAGCCTTGTCCTGTTGGTGCAGTCCTGTGCTGATCTTTGGTACCTGCTTTTGATCTGTTTTGGATCCTCCGGAACTTTCCACATTTTCTGAGTACACAGTGCCAAAACAAACCCCAAGGTGTTGAAGCTGAGACCTTGACAGGCTCTCCTGGCTGCTGCTGGCTTTTCCTGCTGGAGAAGGGCACCTGCCTTTGTGGCAGCTGGGTGACACTGGTGGCTCATGATCCTCCTGTGATGTGCAAGAGCCCGTGGAGCCTCTTCTGCAGATTTTCTATAGAGCTGCTACTTGTTCTGGGTTTTATAGCTGTTATTCCTGACTGAGTGAACATCTTGCACATGACCCTGTCGGAATAGCATCTCTTTTTTTGAGAACATAAGTGCAATTTGTCAGAATCCTTTTGGAGTTTTTTTTTTTTTCTGCTCTCCTGAGCACTTTCAGTGCTTCTCAGCTTGGTGTCACCTCCAAATTAAAAAAGCATATTCCATGTGCTATCATCCAGGTCATTAATGATGATATGAAACATAGATGAACCCAGGAAAAAACCTTTCTGTGTCATTTCTAAGTGAATTGCTGTAGGTAAAAAGCGCATTGTATAGCGTGAATAATTATATTATGTTAATGAAACTGTGTAGAGAAGGAAGTATGTGCCTCAAACAGTGGTGATGGAAGAACTTGCCTACACCAAGATTTCCTTTTCTGCTCTCAATTTTTGCCTGAGTTGAAGTTTCCTGACAGTGCCTCGATGCCATCTGAGGCTCACAAGCAGGACACAGGAAGAACAAAATAGATTTTCTTCTTCTCTAGAGCTGAGCTGAGTCCTGTAACGTGAAGGAAAGAGTGTTTAGGTAACATGCATAAGCAGTGCAATGCATATTTCATTCCTCTCCCTGTCCAGAAAGTCTGTAGAGTAGGAATAAAAATTTAAATAAGGAAATTTGCAAGAACTCACAATAAAAGGGATTTTCTTCATCTTTGCTCTGATCCCACAGGTGCCCACACAACTGCAGCTCCCATCTCCACCATTTCATTGTGTAACAGCCTTTCCCACAGAGCTCGAGAATTGTAAGCATTCACTTAAATGCACCAATCACTTTGTGCTGAATTATGGATTTCCCTAAATGTTATTTTAATATGAAATAAGATTCTACTATTTTAAATAAATACACCTTCTCATGTCTAGCTGTAGAGCTTCTGTGAGGAGGCTTCCTACATTAATCTACATTAATCTATTCTGTCTCCATGAGCTCAGTGTAACATTTGAATTACTGATTACCTGCATTATGTGTAAAAATTGATGGAGCTGGACAGCTGTGCCCCTGAGGACTCTCAAAGGCATTAACTATTGCAGTGAAGGCCTGGAATGTGTTGTGTGCATTAAGTTGGGTATATTTGCCTGCCTTTTTCATCCCTGTTAGTCAGTGACCATCTCACATGCAGAATGTATTCAACGAGGTGACCCTTTGGCATCTTTGGTTTTCTGAGCTGAAATAAAACTGTTTTGGTTTTTTTTTTTTTCCCATAGTGTTATTCTCCTGGGAATATACCCAAAGAGGTTTGCTTTGGTTTGGTTTGCTGGGATGGTTATTTACAAGCCCACACACACAATAAATGACAAACTGATAGGATTTTTTTTTATTATCTCAACTGCATTCCCATGAAACTTTGGCTTATGTGGAATGATCTATTATAATATTTCTTAGAATTTATTTGACACCTGTCCAATACTCTAGGCACTTCCAGCTATCTAAAGTATATCTGCAGATTCCAGTGCAATAGTATTTTTGCAATTCCAGTATTTTTCGTTGTGTCATTTATCTTCAAAACACCTACATGAAATATTCCTGCTTATAAATAGAGGAGGTAAACAGAGGCTAAAGAGAACAAACACCACACAGGATTCCTATGCTAAAGCAGAGATTTTTTTGCTTCAGAAATCACAAACTGACACCATGGGCATCCAAACCTTTTCTTCTGTCTCTTGTTGTCCAAAACATCCTGCTCAGCTCACCCCCACACAGAAATTTGGTTTTCATGCCCATCAGGTCATAATACCATAGTGAGGCATGGAAAGAAAAAAAGAGCAGCTTGTCCAGAGCTGGCTTGTCCTTTTGCATTTCTCATTCCTTTATTTGTATCTCAGGATGTGTTTCCTGTAACCTGCCCCTCTGAAGGAAGGGGTTCACTGTCACACATGTGCTGGTGACACCCAGGCTCTCAGGTGGCTCCTGTCCCTAGCCCTTGGTGACCCAGGTGAGTTGTGCTGTTTTCCAGGCAGATATTCCCAGTGTGGGGTCTGGAAAGGGCTGGCAGCAGGTGGATTCAGAGCTGTTGTGCTCCATCCTTTGGACACGACAGCCTTAAAATCTCTGTGGCAGTATTCTGCTGAATCATGTTACACTTTCTAAATGCTCTGTATAATATAAAATTTCCCTCAGTGCAGCTTCAAATCCCATGTCCCTTATTAAATGCTTAGGGGATTTTTTTTCCCAGGGTAGTAAAATCTATTATCTCTGTTGCTAATTATGAACTTTCCATTTTCTCTGGCTGCTACTCCTTCCTGCAGGACATGAGCCCTGCTTTGGTTTGGGGGGTTGCAGCAGAAGATGACCACATGCCAATGGCCACACAAGCTGCTGGTGGTATTTTTTCTGCACCTGAGCATCAGCTGTGCAGAACATTTGCAGAAGAAATCCCAAAGGCAGATCCCAACCCTAATGCCTTTGGGATCTGTTTATCCCTTGAAACACTTAATGCAGAGCATGTCTGGTTTTGTTTCATGAATTAGAGATAAAGGGGTGAACCTTTGCAATATAACCTTAAGAAATATTTTGTTTTCCTGGACCCACCTGTGTCTCAGACATGGGGAAAGCTTGCCTGGGAGGAGGGTTTGGCACCACCACCTCCCAAAGAGCCATTTTACCCTGCAGATTAATGTGATTTTTGGGGCATGAGCTTCCTTCCTTGTGGGTTATGAGTTCCCCCCTCAGTATTTTCTCCCTAAGCTCCCTGTTCCTTGTCCCATATTTTGGTTCCCAATTTAGGCCAGATCATTTGGCCAGAATGGAATCTCAGAGCTGGCACTGGACAAGGTTTTACTGGAACTGCAATATTAAGGCAGGAACCACTGACAGCTTTTGCAACCCTTTCTCCTCTCTTGTGAATCTCAGATATTTGTGTGGCCAGAGAAGCTGAGCTGGTCAGGGCTCTTTGTGAGGGGCTGGGTTAAAGGATGGCTTGTAAATGGAAAACCAGGAATTACAGCTGGATTTGAGAGGCAGGGAAGTACTGGCTGTGAATTTCTGAGGTTGAAATGGTGAGTAGTGAGAGAGGAGAGAAAACAGAGGCAGAACTGACTCAGAAGGAGTTAAAGCAGATATGGGAAAATGCAATGTTGGAAAAAAGCAGGGGGAAAACCCTATAAATTTACAGGTACTGATATTGTGAGGAAGTTTCAAGTGTTCAATGGAACTGGTGGGAATGTTAGTTTTGAGACAGAAGTTATACAAATATATATGCCCAGTGATTTAATATTTAGAATCTTGGGAGAAAAATGTGCCCAGTACAACTGGTGCTGGTTCCTCAAGGTCTGCTGAAGCTGTCAGCAGATCTGAACAGTTCAGCAGTCTGTTACAGGCATGCAAAGACCATATTCATTGGCTTTGCTCACAGCAGAGAGGAATTTAACATATGGGTGATATAGCTTAACCTGCTTAGCATATGGAGAAAACACTATAATTCAAATTTCCCACTACCTTGGTACATTGCCTAATAATTTAGGATAGTTGAGTGTGCAATTAAAATTAAAATCTGTGAACATAAAGATGCTCAGTAGCCTTGGAGTAAAGAAAAAAAAAATAGGGTAGTAACAGTGACAAAGTGTAATAGTGGGAATTTAAAATGACATTTAAATTGAATTCTTGCCTGTGTTTGTAAGTGTGGCAGTGGTTAATGGGGTTTGATCAGTGCAATATGGTGTCCTGATATGAGCACAGACAGGAAATTTGTTCACAGTGCATCAGCAAAAGGTTCCTGTGGGTGGTGGGGGAGTCCCTTCATCACCAGCACTTGATTTAAATGGGATGAATGAGTTAAAGATGGGTCTGTAGACACAGAAAGCCCAAAGTCCATTTCTGTTCCTCGTGAGAAGCTTCCCAGAGCTGATTCAGGGCTTCTCTTGGAGCACCCCAGAGCACTGGAGAGGTTCAGACAAGCAGAAAAGGTCACAAAATGCCCCAAAGAAATTGCTCTGCATGGTGTAATCTATAGGGGAAATCAGGAAGATACAGCTTTTTTGTTGTTGTTCTTTTCTTCCCTCTCCAGAAATTTACCCTACATTTCTACTTTGAACAGATGTCTTCAGAAAGTGTGTGGGAAATTTCCAGGAAAGTCTCATGCACTTGAATTTTATTATGTTTTTCAAGTACGATAATGATTTCAGAGATGACTGATGCTATTCTTTCATTTTTTTTGCAACATTTTGTGTTTCAATTCCTTTTATTAAGTTTGCCCAAATACAATTAGCTGTTCTACTTATCACTGTGCTAAATCACTGATTAAAAAAGAGAATATAGAGAATTTCAATTTTTAAATATTTTCCTAGGCTTGTGAAATGTTCCCTTTTGTTGTTTCTTTTTTATTTTTTTAATCTTTTCTAGATTTGATATTCATGTTTCTCTGTGAGGGCACAACATTCAATCCCAAAATAAGCCTTTGTGTTGATCCTGTATGGCAGGAGGGAGTGAAGGCTGAAAAGTCAATAGGTCCAAAAATTTGGGGCAGCACTGAAGTAGAGAAATGGAAGCAACGAGGCAGAGGAGAGAATTTAAGTGGGATATTTTTAAAGGGGCTGCATTTCCAGCTTAACAAACCAGGAGGTGTCTCCACAGGAGCCTCATGGGCTCTTCAGGTATCTCAAGTCCAGAAATTATTTCATGGGTGAACGAGGATGACTTGGATGAAGCAGAAGGCAAAGAAAATGGATTGAGCCAAGGATGCACCTCAGCCCAGGGAACAAAAACACTGCTCTGGAAGCAGAGCAAATTCCTGAGCACACACAGGTGTTCTGCAGAGTATTGACAGCCTGTCAGAGGAAAGCCTGGTTATTTAGTGGGTGTATGGAAAGAGGGAAAAGAAAGGAACATGAAAAGAATTGTGACTCTGTTGTAAGAAAACAACATGAGCCCAGGCAGTCAATTTGAGATTGTTTAAATAGACAGAAATTCAGCAATAAACATCAGAACTGCCACTTAGAGGTGCAAACCCTGAACCTGTGGTCAAGAAAAAGTAGAAAATCTACAAACTGGAGAGACAAAGGACTGAACCCCGCAGCTGGAAGGACCCTCTGTGACAATATGATCCCAATTCTGCCCTTTCTCACTGCAGTGCCCATTCCAGTCAGACTCCTGGACTTGGCAGCTGGCAGTTTGAGGATGCTGACCTTGAGGGAGGGAGCTGAGTTTCATTCTGAAGGCGTGTCTCTGTGCTTATACATATGCAAAAGGATTTGCATGTGTTTGTGGGACAGAAAAGAAATGTTGGGTGGCGTTTGCAGCTTTCTCTGAAGTGATACAGAGGGAGTAGGTGGCAACTGCCCCAGAACGGGGAAGGGCTTTGATGGTGAAGTGGGAGGATGGTAAATATTATTTATGTTTTGTGGTTGCTGTAGCTATAGCTCTTCTGTTTCCACATCACCAAACATTTCACTTCTAAGTTCTCGTATGTTTGCTTCACACAAAGTATTCCTGATTTTGTTTTAATAAAGGAAATTTCTGGCCATGCATGGAGATATTTGAAGCACAGTATCTTAAGACATAAAAAAAAAATTTAAAAATACAATAAAAAATACCTTTTAAAAAATATGTAATTTTAAGCAGCATTCTTTTGGCTTTATGTGTCTATTTCAAATTCTTCATGTTGCCATTATTGCATCTCTGGATTTTATCTTTATTAAGTTCAGTACAGTGGGCTAATGCCACCTGAAAGGGATGTAAAGAGGGGAATCATCCCACAGGGGCTTTCAAAGAGGAATTTTGAGAAGATAGTAAATGTAGAAATTTGTTAAAATTGCCCTACTATATTTATAACGTGCATTCTAGGAATCACTAGAGGGTTTATTCCCCTTCCACTGGTTTGCTAGTTCAATGCAAGTCCTGCAAATGGATGAAATAAAAAGTATTTTATAGATAGTCTGTAGTGGTCATAGAACATTTATCAATGCAAGCTGGTTGAGGCATCATTTAGCTGTAGGAATGCTCTGTGGTGCTATAGTAATTGACATTTAAATAAAGACTTGGGCAGAAGAATGTTTAGGTTATTGGCTTTTAAAAATAAATATTTGCAGATCATATTTACAAAACAGAGTATTTCACCCTCTGTTTTTGAAGCAGTAGGCAGATCTGTTCATTTTCTATGTATTGTTTTAAAAGGATTATTGTATTTAAATGCTGGTTTTACTGTGCTCAATTCAATACAAGGCATTACTTTAAAAAGTAATAGTTTTTACAGTGTTTATCAGTGCAGGAAATCACAAGGTTGCAGGTTTTATTTGCAGTTCAGGTGGAGTCTTGCCCTTTGTTTGGAGGTGAGGGATCAGATCTGAGCCCAAATTCTCATTCCAATTCCCTGAACTCCCCAGCTGATCCAGCCACTGTTGTGCATCTTTTCCCAGCTGAGCTCCACCAGGATCTCAAATCCACTCCATAGAGTGGGAGAATGGGAGAATGCAGAGAGAAAATCTGGGACATTTTCAGAAATATAAATTTTATTTCTTAGACTGGTAAATTAATTCTCATTCTGGTAATACTGAGGGCAGATTTTGAGTAGTTTCAATTACTCTGCTTTGGAAAAAAAAACCAAACTGAATAAAAAATACACTTCATGATCCAAATGAATCATAGAATGGACCTTTAAAGATCATCTGTTCCAATCCCTCTGCTGTGAGTCAGGAAATCTTTCACTACATCAAACCTCTGTTCAACCTTGAATGGAGCCTGCCCAGGGATGAGGCATCCAGCCTCAAAATCTGACCTTTGAAATTCCCAGAATACTCGAGAAAAGAAACAAATCTCTGAGTTTATGAATTTATTTCAGCATAAGTTCTGTGGAATAAAAAGGGCCATAGAATCCCTGTAGTATAGAGCAACACAAAAAGCAATAGGAGAATTTGTTTTATATTCCTTCTACAAAGTGTTTTTTTGTTTGGTTGGGGTTTTTTGGGTTTTCTTGGTGTGTTGTGTTGGGTTTTTTTTTACTAAAAAAATGTGTTGTGTAAAATAATTTGTGCTCTCTTTCAGTGACCTCTGAAGTGAGTGAGCTTTTCCACTAAACATCATAAACTTATTGTCAGGCACAAGAGATTAGACATGATCATGATTTCTAGTCCAGGAAACTGAAAATTGGTCTATATTCATGAATGTTCTATATAATAAATCTATATAATAAATCCAGCTGGGTTATTAGGATTTATTACAGAAGGGAAGAATCATGGTCACATTTAACTCACTGGATTCAAGGTTTACAGAAATAACCAATTCAAAAAAATATCAGCAGCCATACCAAAACTAGTTAAGTCAATAGAATTCAAAAGTCAATTTAAGCCAGAAGTTATGAGGATGTGAACCAAAAGTTTTTGTAAAATTCTGTATTCAGAAGAAAATATTTTTCCACGCCAGTTTTTGCTGTCCTAAATAATTTCTCTGGGTGCAGGGAAGGTGTTTTGAGATTTGATTTTATTCCTGATTGTCCTACCCTGATTTACTTGGTAATAAATTAAACTATTTTCTCCCAGTTGAGTCTATTTTACCCATATCAGTAACTGGTGAGGGATCTCTTCCTGACTTTATCTTGATCTTATCCTGCCCAGCTGAGGAGGGCAGGGACATTAAAGGAAAAAATGGCAGTTGAATTAAGATATTTAACACAGTGCATAATATTGAGCCCTGTCCTTCTTAGCACTGAAAATATTAATGATACCAGTCAAGAAAACATGACTATTTGGATTTATTTTGATGGGTTGATGGTAAAACATGGTGTATTGGAATTACAAAAGCATTACTTATGCACAAATGAATAAGTATTTTTCACCCAGCTTTCTTTTTGTCTTGATAAAATTTGAAGTTATGTGGTATTTTGGAAATAGCTTTCAGAGGGAACAACTCATTCTTCTGCACATTGTTGCAATTTGTTTCTGATGTCAAAACCACGTTTTTGTAGAGCAGAATGATATTAGAAGGAGAGAATTTCACTGGGAGATGCTATTTGTTGTAATGAACTACTCTGAAGTTCATCAGTCAAAGTGAATGCTGGCATAGCCAATCGTTCTGCCAGCCTCATTTTGTTTTTTAAAAAAGCACTCTTTACCAGAATTTAGCGATATTAAATGATTGATGGGCACTCTCCTCTTGATTTAGCAAGTCACCTAAGAAAAGAAATTTCATTTTTTAGTTTAAAAATATCTGCAAATGTGTACACACAGTTGTGCACTTAAGGCAATTATTTTTTTTTTAAGACATAGATCTCTGTGTAAAGAGAAGCTGATGAAATATTAACTTTGTAAATAAACTCATTCCTTTTGTTTTGCATGAGCATGTGAGATTAAACAGGCTCACCAGAGACATCTATGAGTCCCTTGTCTGATGTGGTCATGGATTTGAGGATTTGAGGTTGCCCACCCCCTGCCCATGCCCAGCAGGAATGCAGCCATCAGGGAATGTGACAAAGTGGCCTTTCCTGATGACTTTGTGTCATTTTCCTACATCACAGGGAAGCTTCCAAAATGACTTGGCATTTTACCTCTAAATACAGGCTAACCCCACCCAACAATTACTGTATTTGGAAGTACACACATTTATAAAATTATTTCAAACATTAAACTAAATTATTAAATTATAAAATTTAATTCTTAAATGAATTAAATAATAAAGTATTAAAAATAAAAAATAATAACATATAATTCCCAAACTCTATTAAAACTCATGGGTTCTGCCCATTCCCCTCCTGATGCCAGAGAACAAGCCATGAACACACAGCTATCTCAGCAGAGCTCACTTGATCTATTTAGAGTCCTGTTCTGCATCATTTCCAACTGCTGTGCAACACTGACTTGTTAAACACTTTCCTGTGGCCAGCCCTAGTCAACCCATCTGTGTTCTGTGAAGTTCTTCTGAAGGTCAAACCTCAAAGATAGTTTCAGGACTGATGCCAGGATGAGTTTACACTCTGTGGATGTACTTTTGCTCTTTTTCTTAGGCAGTCACTCAATGGCTCTGAGTGTTCAGAAGTCACAGCCCTGCAAAGAAAAATTTGGACATCCATGTGATATTGAATCTCAGGAAATAACCCTTTCTAATCTTTTTTGAAATGAAGCTTTTATGTGTATGAACAAAAGAAAGTAAAAGGTTGTATTGCATGTTGTTGAAACAGATTATTAAGGAAAAATATTAAGGAAAAATAATCCTGCTTGTCAGCAATTAAACCTGAACTAGGATTCTGCTATTTAATCTCTGCTATCTCCTGATTTTGATGTGGGACTGAATTTCACATGAATGCTGCATAAATATTTTAATGTCTGTATAATTATTCTTTAAATAGACAGCAATATTTAGCCAGGTCATTATGACCAATTTGTGTCACCTTTTGTCTTGGGGAAAGCTCCTCTTTGATTTTTACCTGGTTTTCCCCTTTCTTTTCTTCAATCCTTGCAACTTTTAATAATACTTGTTAAAAAAAAAAATAGAAAAACAATAAAACCCCAACCTTTTCTTCTTGCAGCCTGTTGTTATGCATCTAGGTGTTAATTAATGGCAAGAATCCCCTCTGTTCTCTCAGAAGCAAGAAGGTATTTTCCTACCCCGTGCTGTGAGGGAACTTTTCAGTTAAAATTACTTTCTTTTACCACTGGTTTCAGGACTAGGGGGCAAAATGAGTTTGTGGCATGATACAATTGAGAGACAAACTTAGTGCAAGCAGTGTCCTGCATTGTTCCAAAATCAAATCTTCCCTGAGGTGCATCCGTCAAGACTCACAGAAATGCTGATCTTTGACATGTATCACAACACTATCCTGAATTCCTTAAATGAGGAATATCACCCAAATATATTCATAATTTACTGAGTTTGTAGTGGTGAACATGGCAGTGCTGGGTGAACTGTTGGACTTTATTTTAGGGGTCTTTTCCAACCTTAACCATTCTGTGATTTCCTGACAGCTTATGAAACTCTAGAAATGCTCCTCAAAACCCTAGCACAATACAAATAGTGGAGCACAGCAGAGTTTCACAGGTTGAGTCTTTACACTTCTCTCCCACATACAAAATCATTAGAAAAATAAAGTTTTCATTCCTGTGATTGCTCCTGCAAGATAAAGAAAAAGGGAGGAAAAAAAAAAGACTGTTCACTTCATACTGTAGAGGTAATATGCATCATGGCACTACTTTGAGATGAGATACTTCCTACCCATTTCACACTTTAGAAATAATTACTTAACACAGTGCAGCCCATTTTATTCACAGTAACTTTTTCTCAGTAATTTACTCGGTAGTTTTGAAGTGAAAAGCATCATGTGGTGTGGAAAACCGCAGAGCTTCTCCTGCCGAGCTTTAGTTTGTTGGGTTTTTTTTAAAATTTCTTTAGGTGTTTGATCATCATGGAATTGACTCACCCTTAACACTAATTGCCATACTGAGGAAAACTTCACTAAAATGTGGTTTGTTAGGTACCAGGACTGGGAATTAGAAGTGGAGTCAAGTTCCCATAATCTGTGGATTCACTTGTTCTCCTCTTGGTGCACATCACGACCAAGTGGAATGTGCAGAAGTTGCTCAGTTATTGTTTTACTGAAATCATTCATTTTTATAGTAGGCATTATAATATCAAAGATAATGCCAGTGGGATTGTAGGTTGTGGCATATAAGAACAGAGTAATAAATAGGAAGTGTGGAATGCTGCATTGTATTAATACAGAAATTGATATTGAAGTCACAGAAGATTGAATTAAGAGCTGAATTATTGGAATAACACGATTTAAAATGCTACATATCCTTATATATTAAAAATTATTTTGATTTGTAACATCAGGTTTTTTGGAAGGAAAAGAACAAACCAGATGTAGTGGTCAGTGAGCACTTTTACCACGTGCAATTAGTTTTGTAAGCATTTGTCATTAAAAGGGGTTCCAAACAGCTGCAGATGTCTGTGGCAGTGCATGATTTGCACTGAGACTTGCAAACAACCCTGTTTGTCTTGATCCAAACCATTACCCATTCCTCAGGGAAAAATCTCCTGCAGAGCACAACTCAGTACAACCCCAGATCTGGAGTTCACCTCCGCAGCCAATCTGATTGCTAATAGAAGGCACATCCAGGGTAATTTAAAAATTTCAATTCCACAGCCTTTCATTCTTTTTAAAAATGCACACATGTGTCTCATTGGATGAATTTTCAGAAGGATCTAGATGACTTAGAAGGATATTAATAACCTTGGAGCTGACAAACCAAATCCAAGCCTGTTTTAATGTTCTTTGGATGGCTGGTGTTCCTCTGGCACCTCTGAAGTCTCGTTCGTTTCATTTATGAACATCAGAGTGAAGGTGGTGCCAATTAGCATCTGTTTCAAATTTATTTCAGGTCTTGCACTGGAACCACAGGTTTCAGTCTGCTGTGATTTCATTTAACATTCCTTAACATTTTTTCCGCTTCATTTCTTACAAGAAGTCTTTGTGGCAATCTACCAAAAGAACTGAGGTGCTTTTAACCCCTTCTGAGGAATTTTCAGGTTTTTAGTAGTGCCAGAAGATGAAGGTGTGGCAAAGAAACTTGGAAAGATAGGATAACATTCTACTTGTCACTATTTTAAAGGGCAGAGTATCAACTGTGCAGTGGTTTTGCATGTTGCATATTCACTTTTTTCCTTTCCCATTAGCTGTGAGATGGGCTCCAGTGGCACTTTCCTTGGGAATTTCAATGCCATCATTACCAATGGGGCAGAGTTAACTTGTCACACTGCACAGTCATAGTAATAACTCTTTTTGGAGGCATTTATGTGCTGTGCAGAGCTATTCATTCAATTACCCTGTGGACCAGGCAGGGATGGTCAAATTAATTACTATCTCATGAATATAGAAGATAAAGGGCCAAATCCAATTAAAGACCTCAGAGTCTCTGAGCTCTGAATTACAAGATGATCATTTTAAGTGATTTTACCATAGGGGCACCTAGACCTGGGCTATGCATTGAGGCTCTTGAAAAAAGTGAAGTCACTTCATTCCAGGAGATTCACTGTGCTGAGTGAAGTCCAGGCCCCCATTTCTTTTGGATCTTAAAAATCCAATTAGGTCTGGAAGCAGAAGGCTTTTTCCAGCTTTTTTCAGTTCTGTCCTGAAGGCATGCATTGATGGGGGTTTTAAAACTAGGAAAAAAGAAATTTTAACACACATAGAGGTTATTCTACCTCCTATATTTTCATTTTAATGGTTGAGGATCACGTAGGGTTTGGTCTCCTTTCCTATCATGGGGATTCACAATTTTCTTTACACCTCTGAACTGGGCACCTTTTTGCCTATTCCAGTGACACTGAGCTATGGTGCAGATTGGGGTGAAAGGCATAGTGCCCACCCCAGCATATCCCACCTGGGGACTCCAGGCAGGGATTTCAGGGCAGGTTTGCATTTGTTTGTCCTTTGGAATCTACCAAATTTGCAGCCCTGCCTTCAGCAGGAGAAGGAGTCATCCCTACCCTTCCCTGCTCCCATTTCACCCACTTAATCCAAGTCATCTGCTTGAGGATTCAAAAAAAAAAAATCTTTTATTCAATGGAAATTTGGAGTGTCCATGAGAAATGAATGCTCCAATCATTCAGTGGAAATAATGGCAAAACTCCTGCTGACTTGGGAGAGAGTGCAGAGAGGCTTTGTAAATGCACCAGTTATCACTTCAGTAAAGGGCTTTATGTATTTAATTTTATTCTAATAACAAAGCAAAAGCCAAAACTATTTCTGCTATCTACAAGAGGAAATAAGGCCTCTAATCAGTCTGTAGAAGTAAAGCATTATTTTATGCCTAATTAGTTTGTAATAGCATTTCCAAAAGGTTTCTTTTTCTGTAAAAAAGACTGTTGATGAAAATGTCACAGAGTTATTTTCAACAGGCTTTTGCTGCAGATATCCCACATGGACATTCTGTTATTTTGTGCTGGCTTTTACACTAATGCCCTGTAATTGTGTTTCACTTCCTCTGATTAAACTGACAAGTAATTTGAATGGATATCACTTAACACATTGATCTGAGGCAGTGGCAGGAATAGGCCATGGCTTTGCTCTGTGAAAACAGAGCTGGTCCTTTGCTCTTGAACTCTTTTGGAAGTCAGGTTGGAGTTTAAAAACATCTTTTTCTTTTTTTTTTTCCTTTTCTTATTTCATTTTCTTTCATTTCATCCCTGTTGCCTCACAGTTGTAATGTCCTACAAAGGAGCATGTGGACACAAAGAAGCCTGCACTCAAAGTGAAAGCTTAATTACCATAATGAGGATTGAGTTCTTTTCTTTGCTCTGTCTCCATTCATTCCAAACAGGAGCTGAAGTTATAGTACATGTGCAATTAAAGCTCAGGCTCATTGTTTGCTTGAAGGTTTTCACAGGAGACTGTCAGAAGAAAAAAAAACCCTTCCTGCCAGGCACATGTCACTGCCCTCAGAAAGTCTGACACATCCCCAGGTAATTGTGGAGGCTGCACAGCAGCTGCCAAGTAGGGTCCTGCACTGGAAAGCAGCAGGGGTTTCACTGGATGCAAGAAACATCATCCAAAATTATGCCAAGTATTGTCTCACTGTGCACTAAAGTGTTCAGAGGAAGTTGGATTACTAAAGAGAATTCACAGAGAAAAACCCCTCCCTGGTTGGTCTGGAGAAAACTGGTAAGATAAGGTGAAAAAAACAAAAATTCATTGGATAAAGCATTTAGTCCTCTGTTATAAGGAGAAATATTGAGTTGACATTGACTTTCAGCTGCCTGCCTTGATGATCACATTTTTGATTGGACATAAACAACACTTGTTTCCTCATGGATCACCCAAGGAATATAAGCACAATGCAATTAAAAAAGAAAGAAATGCAGATGTAATAGTCAATACACATCTCATCCAGAGGTCTATTGCATAGTGACAGATGCAGCCAACCAGTTAAAATCCTATTTTTCAGTGATATTTGTTAATGAAAGCACTGGAAGTGCAGCCAAAACAGCTCTGTGCTTCCAGGGCACAGACAGGGTGACATTTTGGGGGGTTAAATTCTGTGTAAAACTTGTCTTTGTGCCCTGAACAGTAATTCTGCACCTAAATAGAAAGGCAGAGTTGGAACTTCAATATGTTCATAAGAAATGTTCATTTTATACCTGTAAATGGGAATGGTTTGATGAACCTCCAGTGGTCACTTCATTTGTCAGAGGTGCTGATTTGGTTAAAAAAGCTTTGCTGAAAAAAAAAAAAAGCATAAAGGCCATTGGAAACCAACATTGCAGACAAATGTTTTTACCAATTGGAGCCTTTTTCTTAAATACCTAAACAAAAAAAAAGCCTTTGCTTGTAATCAAACAGTGTTAGGTGGTTAGGTGGTTCTCCTATTCCTCCAAGAGAGAGCTGGAAAATATTGAAAGGATGTTTTCAAGGAATGCTGAGATGTCTCAGGAAATCCTGCATTTAATCCCTGTGACTCCTAATGCACCCTCTAGTCTAAAAACAAGCGGGGAGAGCAGAGCTACAGGTGCTGTTTAAAGGGGAATGAAACATAAAACTGACAGAAATTCCAGACATGGAGATCACTGCCACTAAGAGCTCTGACAAATATTTCCACTAATCTGTGACATAACAAAGATTTAGTCACTATATTTCAGAGGTTTGATGCATGAATTATTGTTCATCACATGTTGTAAGATAGTTTCTACTTCTCTACCCCTCCTTTTATTTAGTTGCCTGTATTTCATCAACTTTTTCACTGACAGAATTTTAATAGAATGCCTGACACAAGGTTTTGATAATAACTGTATATGACTCAGGAACATTATTATGCTTAAAATAATAGAACAGACTCTTCTCAAAAGCTTGTATTTAAGTAGGTAAATTTTGACATTTTTTATTTGCATAGTGCTTCAATAAGGGCTTTGATATCTGAATGGAAAGAAAAAATTGTGTACTATCTCCTTTTTCTCATTATTTTAGATTAAGAGAAGGCATCCAGGAGCAATTTAAAAGCAGATTGCAATTTACAGCTGCAAAGCAGTTGGTGGTTAAATGAGGAGTTTGTAGTGGACCCTTTGCAAGTAGAAGTCTGTGAAGAAATTAGAATAATTTTGAATTCTTGAGTAAACATTTCTGACCTTCTAAATGGAAACATCTGCAAGATTTTGCTTAAATGATGAGTGGGGAGATTCTCAGCTGGTGTAAATTAGTGTGGCTTCAGTGAGGCTGATGTTTTTATAACAGTTTACATCATTCACATTTCTCTCTTCAAAAATTCTATTTTTTGTAAGCATTTAAGCGTAACAGCATCAATTTTCTGTACCAGCATCTTCTGAATAGAAATGTGCAGTTTCTTCTATGAAAACCCCGATGTTTTCCTCTTTGAGTAGGCACTGCAAAGGAAAAGATGTTCTTTAAGTGCAAGAAATATTCTGCCCTATTAAAATTCTAACACATATTGCTATAAAATCACCCCTGAAAGGGGAAGGAGTGAAGGGAAGCTTCACAGACATCAGCTCCCAAGGACAGTGGGACAGAAAGGAGGATGAGAAGTAGACTTGCATGCCAACACTCCTATGCCCTGCATTCCCAGGGGCAGAGATCACATTACACACACACTGCCAGAGGTTTCTCCAGGACTGTGGTGTTTGTCAGGGTCCCCAGATCAAGGTGAGAGATGAGAATCTGACTCCAGAAGGCTGATTTTTTATTTTATGATATTATATTAAATTAAAAGAATGCTATACTAAAACTATACTAAAGAAAGAGAAAGGATACAGACAGAAGGCTTAACAAGAATGAATAATAAAAACTGGTGACTGACCCCTCAGAGTCTGACACAGCTGATGGTGATTGATCATTAATTAAAAACAATTCACATGTTTGGATAAACAATCTCCAGGCTACATTCCAGAGCAGCAGAACATGGAGAAGCTGAGGCTTCTCATCTTCCCAGGAGAAGAAATCCTGGTGAAGGGGTTTTTCAGAAAATATGACAGTGGTACAGGACCTATCAGAAATCCTCTCTCAGGGTATCAGTCTTGGCTCCTGCAGCTGCATTCCCTTGTTTCCCTCTGTTCTCAGCAAACTTCAGCTGCACATTAGGGTGATGTTGCCATATGTCTGTTACCTGATTAGAGAAACACAGATATAACTGGAGGGGCTTTTTGGTTTCCTTCATTAAGTCATGGTGTTTCTGTGACCCAGTTCCCTCAGGCTTTCCTCTCATGGCATTCCCAGATCATCCTCCTTGCCCTTCCTGGACCTTTTCAGCCTACCCACTTCTCTTCTACCTGTTTGAAAATATTCAACAATATTGAGCCCAGTATTGATCCCTGAGGATCAATACTGTCCCACTGGTGACAGGCTGCCAGCTTGGAAAGGACCTGACAGTGTTAAGATTCAATGTTGAAACTAAATTATGAAGTGTTTTTCTTTCAGACAGTTGGAAGAGGGTGATTTTTTTTTTTAAATATCCCATCCTAGGAGGAAAAGAATGCCTTGTGCAGAATTTTTAAAAACACACCTTTATAGTCCTACATTTTTTTAATTCTCTGGAAAAAAATCATGCAAGTCACACATTTGTCCAAGAGACAATCTCCTGCCTGATCTTTAGGAGGGCTGGACACTCATTGCAGCTATTAAATAGGCAGTTTATGTCAAGTAACTCAGTATTCTTCTAAGAATTAATCATCAAGTGCTTCAAGCTCCCCTCCACTGTCGATGGAGAGAAGCAATCCCCTGTGATAAGTACTCTGTATTAAAATAAATATGCAAGACAGATGGGTGCTCTAAAAATGCCTGTCACTATATCTTGAATATAGAAGGAGCTAAAATAACTAGATTTGATTCAGGATTTCAGAATGGTAAAATTAAATGGGATGGTCCTACCCTGAGCACTATCACTGCTTTCTGGAATGACAGAGAGTGCTGCATTATAATCTGAACTTAATGAAATGGCACAACTCTTTAATGATGGCAGGATATTCTTGCCAGGGGGAAGAATTTATTATTGCTCCATAGCTTTCACCCCCCTTCAAAAAAAATCCTCCAAACAATGCATGTATTTTATGAGACAAAAAATCAATGAGATTTGGAAGTTACACAAGCTTTGTCACTTAGGAAGGTCCCACCAGATGCCTGTTCTGAATTGTCAGTGCCTCAGAATGCTGTAAAATCCAGTCTTGGCTAGTAGCTAGAAAAGCAAGACATTTTGCTTTTTATTCATCACCACAGTGGTGTTGGAAACCCTTATTCAAAAATACACAGAAATACAGAACTATTCAGTGTATCCTCTACAACATTGCTGCCTTCATTCTCAAGAGTGAAAAAGTTCTCCATTTTATTCAGCCTCTAATAATTTCAAGTGTAAATTTTCTTTTTTTTTTCTTTTGGAAGCTTAGATGCCAGTATGTGATTATGGGTAAATATCAGTCAATAATAGCAGCTGCCACCTGGGAACCAGGATGATCAAGCCCTAATCCTAACTGGTGTTTTAAATCCAACTGATGATGCTTCTGGAAATCTTTGGTTGTTGCCAAAAGAAAAGAAGTAGCTACAAAAGTGAATTATGCAAAACAAGAAAAATAATGACAGAAACCAAAGTAAAATACTCCCCTACACTCAAGTTTTCCCACTTGGGAGAGGTTAAAAAAACCTGCATATGGCTGATATTAAACAAACCATTTAATTCACCAATTCACCACTTGAAGGCATTCAGATATTGTGGTGATGTGGCCTGCATAAAAAAACTCCCATAAAATACAACAAGAGAATCTTCTTCAACCATTAATGGGCACAGTTTTTATTATTTCTTTATTTTATTACATACTTAGTTTTAATTATGTACAGACCTAGATAAAACTTGCTTGGATGCAGGCCAAGGATAAGATTTGCACACCTCAGGTACTGATACTGTGTCCAGCTCATGGTTCATTTTCATTTTATTGACTTTATTTACTGTCTGAGATTGCAAGGATGTGGCTTCCCCAGCTTTCTCCATTGTTGTAATTATTCATACTACCCTGGACCCAGATAGATTCCCTGGTCACAAGGTAATTAAACACTGCTGAGAGCAATTGTTTAATTTAAAGAGAACTTATAGTCTGTATCATACATTTCTGAGCAGATTATTTAGTGAGTGGCATTCTAGAACTGAGCATTTCTGTAGAAGGAAGGGGCTGTAATTTGGGATTTCTCTGCATCCACAGCAGGGTGGGCAGCAGGAAAAGGGGGGGATTCTGCCCCTCTGCCCTGCTCAGGTGAGACCCCAGCTGCAGAGCTGCCCCAGCAGGGAGATGCTGGAGCAAGTCCAGAGGAGGCACCAGGATGATCAAAGGGATAGAGCAGCTCTGCTGGGAGGAAAGGCCAAGAGATTTGGGATTGTTCATCTTGGAGAAGAGAAAGCTTTGGGGTGACCTCACTGTGGCCTTCCAGTGCCTGAAGGGAACCTGCAGGAAACAGGGAGAGAGGAAATTTCCAAGGGGTGGAGTGACAGGACCAGAGGGAATGGCCTCACACTGAAAGAGAGCAGGTTTAGATCAGATATTAGGATGAAATTCTTCCCTGTGAGGGTGCTGAGCCCTGGCACAGGGTTCCCAGAGCAGCTGTGGCTGCCCCTGGATCCCTGGCAGTGCCCAAGGCCAGGCTGGATGGGGCTTGGAGCGCCCTGGGACAGTGGAGTTGTCCCTGCCCAGGCAGGGGATGGGATGAGATGAGCTTTAATGATCCTTCCCACCCAAACCATGCTGTGATTCCATGATTTCTGTCTTTTCCTTTTTCTGTGGTGACTCAGCCTTTCTCCTTTGCAACCACCTAAACAAAGCTGTAAAGACCTTACTGTGCAACCTTTTCTGTACAAAATTATCTTTTATTTTCTTTCTCCTGATGAGATAAATGAATTATTAAGAGGACATGGGAATGCACAAATTTTAGTTCCATGGGAGGGGTTTCTATAGCAAAATTGAAAATGGGTGACTGCAGAACCTCCAATGCAGTTCCTTAGAATAAATTCTAAAAACAAAATATTTAATATGAGTAAAAAATACTATAAAATCACTGAGCTGAGTACAACAGTAATTCATGTTCATAGCACACTCCCAAGAGACTTCTTAACACTTAATCTATCCTTAAACTTATTATTTTAAGAAGTCTTCTTTGGCTCATCTCTGGAGGAACCACACAGATTTTGTTAAACTTATTTTTTCTATCCATCTCACTAGAAAATTACTAGAATTTTCAACTTCCAGTGAAATTTAGTCTCTGCTTCACCTGGAATATATTGTTTAGCCTTTTCCTGACCCAAAATGAATAATCATCTGTCAGAAGGGGACTATGTATTGGTATGTTTAAACCTAGATTTCTGCTTAAAAGCACTGATGCAGCAGCCTGTTGTTCAAAATGTTTTTCCTTTTAGTACTGAGGTTCTCTTCATCACTTTTAAAAGGGCTGTTGAACATTGGCATAGTTTTAAAGGAGTGATGTTCAACATTTAAAATAAAATATTAGGACAGATATATTTTTGAGCAGCAATTTACACCTTAATAAAACATTGTGGTATTGAAGTTCTGAATAACCTGTAAATAATGGAGCCCTCTACCTAGGGGATGATGAAAATATAAAAATAGATCAGTGTTTGGTAGCTTTTGGATCAATAGATAATCTTTCCAGCTGTCTCCTGGAGGCTAAATTACTTGAAACAATAGTGAGGGTGTCTTGGACATGCAACACTTGATGTTTGAGGAGATCGACTCTCCTAGATATTTTGGCTTACATCTGAAGCAGCAGAGAAAAAAGAAGAATGAAAATGGTGGTTCCAAAACATCTTACATTGATTACTGTTATTAATTTTGTTACTGTTTAATTGAAACCCTGAGCTCCTAAATTGCAAACTTTAAAGGAAAATAGCGTACCCTAGCAATCACTCTTTTACTTGTGATACACATTGGGGTTTTGTCTGTGATATATTTTGTAGCCTGCACCTGCCCAACTTTTTGTGTATTTCTTGGCACTCCATCCCCTTTTACAGTTTACCATTGCCAGCTTTGTTCATCTGGCATTTTTTTATAATAACGTGCTCAAACTCTTGGCTCTGCTTCTCCAACATCTCTAGGTGATCCTAACTGTTCAATGCAAGGATATTCATTACAATAACATCTGTCCTTAGCATAATAATTTTGGTGGTAGTAGTAATTTCATCTGTTTCATGTGCTGAAATTTGAGCTCTGTGATTTCCTCATTAGTGGTATCTGGAATTATTAAAAGCCAACAACACAGTTCCAGTCTGGAGCATCTTCTTCCAAGGTTGAGCATATCTCATCTAAAATGCACTGAGTCTCTGGGCTGATTGGCCTGACTGTCCTTGTCTTGGTTCTGTGAATTCTCTAGGGTTAGAAAAGTGTCCTGTTAAGTACCTCATGCTGATCAAAAGAGTTCTGTAATGAGCAAATCGTGGCATGTAAAAGTCCTTAATAGTTGTGATACATATTTTGGGAGTTTAATATTTTACTCTAACAGTTTAAAGTGTAAAAAGGAAAAATAGAAGGAGAGGAAAAGGTCTTTGTAAAAAGGAAAAACAGTGCTATACCTTAGCAGAGATGTTTCTAGCATTCAGCAGATACTGAAATTTCTCACCATCCTTAAGTGCATTTTGTTCTTATTTTATTTCATTTCCTAACCAAATGAAGTTGAAGTTCCCTGTATAAATAAATCTAGCCCTAATACCATGCAGTTTTACCTGTAAGGCTTTTCAGACTTTGTTTGATATAAATGACTGTGTTCTGTCTTTATTGTTCAGGTGATACTGCTGGCACTGGTTGAGACTGTAGGCATTTTCTGGAGTAACACAACAGTCAGTACCTTGAGTTCTTCCACTACTAGACATGGATGTGTTGAGAAACTACAAAAATTCTCATGTGAGGTGGCAAATCAGGCTTGAAAACACTTGCATATTATATTCAGGGAGGTGGATCTGACATTGAGTGACCTGGGATGGACCTGCAGCCTCAGGGTAGAAATGCAGCGGAAGATCCTCTCCTGATCTGGGGCAGCCTGCAGCCAGCACAGCCCCTGCTCAGAGCCTGTGGGAATTGGCTCATCCTGAACTGAAAATAAATCAGATGGGCAGGGAAAAGCTCTAAGGAAATTAGAATGGAAGCAACTCAGACTGAGAAAATTGTTTGAAAATATCTCGAGTGCAAGCGGTATGCAAATGCTTTTAATGGTCACAAGAAATCAGGGACTTGATTAATATATTCTCCTGTTGCAAAGTTCTCCTCATTACACCATGAATAGATGTAATTCTGTCCATAGGAACTTGAATACAGATCTTTTGGCATTCAAGGAATTCTGTGCATTTCTCCTCCTTCTCCTTTTAACCCAATGCCAGCAGCAATTTTTACTTCCTTTTCATCCCAAAGTATCTTTCTTCCCTTTGCAGAGAAAGATTAACAGAGAAATGGCAAATGGCTCAATACCAAGCTTTTTCATTTTTTCAGGAAACCAATAAATTCCTTTCTATCCCTTCTAGGAATGAAGGCCAAAAATTTATCACAGAGCAACAATAAAATAAGAGTATTTAAGGACTTAAATAAATAAACTTTAATAAACTTATATTTTCAGCACAGAGCAGATGGTGTTTGACAGACCTGCCTGAAGCTATGTAGCATCACATGCCATGCTAGTTATTTTTCAATAATGTGATTTACTCAACAAATTTCTTTGAAATCATATGCTGAGGAAGGGAGTTTGTATACAGACTAAAAGGACATTTTATAAGTAACAGGTGAAGGTCAGTTAAAATTCCTGCATAAGTAAAAATGGTGCAGAATGGGAGATTTGAGCCATATTTGTGTGAGTTAATGAAATACTGCCATTGAGAGAGCTCAACTGGATCTCTTGTCTTGGTTGAGTTTTCCAGCACATCCCATTTAGCATCTCAGGCATCACTGAGGCACAATTTGAGCAATTGCACGCAGCAATGTGGAACAGGCTTTGCTCTGCTTTGGAGGGACAAGGGACTGGCCAGATGGAGGTGGACAGTTGGTGTTGTGTGGCCTAAGGGTCACAGAAGGGTTCCCAGTTGTTTTGTGTTTCACAATAGGATGTACCTTAAGGGCCACTGTTTATATAAACAGTGTTTATTTAAAACTGGAGTCAAAAAGTTACCAGATAGATTTGAAGGGAGGTTTAGGAGGGGTGCTGGATTTAGGCTGCCATGAGCCTGCTCTCAGTGAGAGTTCTCACCTATGAGACATACAAAACACCCAGATTAGGAACCTAAATTACAAACTTTGAGGTCAACCTCAAAATTTATACTTTTTTTTTTTTTTTCCCCAATGCCCAGGATCCTTTTCCTCTAAATGGTGAAGTTTATCAAATGCTTAATTTATTTAGTGTCCCTGTATCCCATAGCTGACTACCCTGGAAGGTTTCCCAAGTTCCTGCTCAAGGACAACTTTCTGACCCCCTAAGTGGGTGCCAAGCATTAATTGCTTGACCTCACCATGTTGGTGGTGAATGCAAAATATATCTGCCCTGTGTGAGGTCAGTAAAGAGGAATTGTAACCCCTTGTTTTATTTGAGATCTGTAAAATACCCTCCCTGTGTAGTCTTAAGTGTCTTGGTGTTTGCTCTTTGGTTATTCACGTTGTGCCAGTCTCACAGGAATTTTGGCCTGTTTAGCAAATTATTCCCTGATTTTATTTAAAATAAGGAAAGAAAAAGTGCCAAGCAAAGGTTATCTTTGCCCTAAAAAAAAAAAAGTCATAACACGTCTTCTGTGGTTATGGATCTTTCTAAGCCAGTCTGTTAAAGCCTTAACAATGAGAAGGAAGAGAAGAATTTAAAGAATATTAGATAAATTGAATTATGTGACTGGGAAAATAAAGCATCCCAGAACACGAATGTCACCAAGGAAACTCGGTTCAGCAACTGCACAGCACACAGCTGGAGTAATTTTCTTTTTTTCTAAGTTTTCTTAGACTGTAACTCTGTAGTCTAAGAAACGAGAACCTGGCTGAGACTGGCTCATCTGGCAGTCCCTGCTGGACCATTCCAACAGTCAGGAGAGGCTTCCTGAACCAAACTTTTCTTCCTCAGCTTTATTGTGAAATTTCAGCTTGAAAAACAGGCTCCATTGTGTGCACATATGACACCTGCTGTCTTGAACAAAATAGCAGGGACTGAATTTGGGACATCTAAAACCAAAAGCCTGTGCTGACATTGCTCAGGCTAAAGAGACGTGGTTCTTCAGCTGGGGACCAGAAGAACTCAGTCAAAGGATGAGCACAAGAAAAGAGATAAAAATATCAGCGGGTGACACAGATGCCTCCTCTTGTGTGATAGCAAATGCTTTCTGTCTCTGTTTTCTGATGTCAATTTGTGTGATTAATTCCAGAATTTGCAATGGATCCTTTTTAGAAAGCTAAGAGGTAAATTTTTGTTTTGTGTTAAATTCTGGTAGCACTTGATATTGTTATGCTTGAATTTCTAAATAAAAGGAAGGGGATGGGTTTTACAGATTTTTTAAATGATCATAAAAGCTTTGGCCTCGTGTCATAATTAGAATTACAGGCAGTAACAGAAAGCAGGCGTTCTCTGGAATGAATGCCTAAAGCAAAGACTGGAACAGAGGCCTCTTGCCAATGCAGGGCTGATAACTGTGCTGTACATGTGAGAGGGTATCATTGAAAGGGTGTCTTTAATCCCCATCCCACCCCAAAAGTGACTTCTCAATAGCTCCCAGAAACGTGTGCTATTAGGCTCAGCTGGAGAGAGAAAATCGCTCTTAATCATATGCAAGGAACAATTCTAAATAGAAGCATTTGAAAACAGCCTTGGGAAGGAAAGAGTACTGCCAGAAAGAATGGAAGATCATTTTGATTCTTGATGAAAAGCTTTCAAACAGAGTTCAATGTGCAAAAGATGTGACAATACTTTAGAGAAGTAGTTTTCTCTTAAGAGAAAGGTAATACAGCTGACAAAGTCACTTAATGCTTTTTGTGCCATTGAATTTGAAAACCATATTTTCCCCCCATTGGTTATGAGACACAAAAGGCTTTTTTCCCCCTTTTTAATCTTCATGAGGAGTTTTGCTTTGAGACTTCCTGCAGGAAAGTGTTTTAAGTGGAATTCTTCTTTATACTGAACCTAATGTCTGCCAATATGAGATTCCTGTTACAGGCGTAGGGACCATTTTCCTTCTGTCCTCAAGCTGTGTTGCTGCTTATTATCATGTTTAACATTCCCAGTGCTTGGCAGGATGGAGATTAGAAACTCTTAATATTCATTTTATAGTGAAAGGTCTTGCCAGATTTTTTTGAGTATTAGCTATAATATATGCACATAATTTATTGGTGGAAAAGTTCTGAACTCTCCGGTGAGTCACCTTAATCTTTGTTCTTATCACTTTAGGATTGTTCTAAAATAATCTTCTGTGCCTCCTGCACATAAACATGTTAAAAACATTACTTTGGAAATAACAACCTGATGGTAGCAAACAAAAAAGCTGCAATAATTTCCTTTGATGAATCCTTACTTTTTTTTATTTTTTAAGTTTATATTGCCTAGAGGATTTTTCTCTAACTCTAAAATTTTGTGTATTTTACAGACTGGAAGGAAGGAGAAGGGAGACCCACTCAACATTGCCATTGACAAGATGACCAAGAAAACACGAGACCTTCGGAGACAGGTGAGCCATGCTTTTGATAATGTTTCCTGATTTTCCAAGGAAATCATTGCTTTCCAACCTCAGGCTGGTGTAAAGAATTGGTGTCCTCATTTAAATATGGCCCTACATTGCACATGACATTAAGGAAAGTAGCAACATTTCCTGTGACAAAAAAAAAAAAAGGGAGAAAGAAATGCATTCCAAGTGCAACCCCCAGTGGTCTTTTCATGTGGGTGGGGAGGCAGATTGTCCAGACCTTCCCTGCCTTGGCAGCTCAAAAACCCCAGTCATAAAAACACTGGCATATGTGCTTATTTGTGTTTTATTCCAATACTTTCACTGGATTAACAGGAAAGATGAGCAGAATATGAAAAATTGTAAGAGTAAAATATATTTAAAGAGAACTTCTGAGGTACTGTATTAAATAAAGATCCTGTGAAGATGCAGAAAGTCATAATAAAGAACAGTTTTTCCAGAGAGGTGGATGTCCCATCCCTGTAAACACTCAAGGCCAGATTGGATGTGTCTGAGGAACTTGATCTCATTGAGGATGGCCCTGCCCATGGCACAGGGAAATGAACCAGATGTCCTTCAAATGCCCCTTCTAGCCCAAGCTATCCTATGATTTTATGAATAACTGCAAAATCTAGCTTAAACCATTCATTTTGGCTTTCTTCTATTACATTTATCATTGTGTTTTGTGATAAGAAAGAATGGGTAATTCAAAAACTTAACATGGAAAAAAAGTGAAAGGAGATTGGGAACCAAAAGGGAGAGGTTTCTCTTTACACCTTCAAATTAAGGCAGGACAGATTGCCTCTTTTTAGGAATTTCTTCTCCCTTTGAGATGATCCCAGTTCTGAATTTTTTTGTAAAAATTTAATAATAATAATAATAATAATAATAATAATAATAATAATAATAATAATAATAGTAATGAAAATTCTACCCGGCCTCTGTGAAAATGATCCCAAATCCAGAAAGCTGCCAAACCAAGTAAAGATTTAAATGTATCTCCAGGTACCTGTTTGCAGCACGATAATTTTGGAGAGAGTGGCCCCTGTAGGCATTTTGAAATCAGTGCTCTGCTCTGCTAAAACTCAGCTCATTTCAGCTCTTCCTTCTTAACCTTTAGCAGACATGCTTGAAGATCATCTCAGAGCTTATTTTGCCAAATAACAAACCCATTGCAGTGGACCTACAGACAATATGAATCACTGAGTCTCCTATATAAAGCCTGGCATCACATCTGCTGCTCAGCTAATGACAGAAGAGAGATCTCTGCAGCTCTGACCTCCAAATTTGTGGGATCCTCAGCTCTGCAGTGGAGCTGGGACCATGTGTTGCCTCCCACCTCTGTTCTCACTGCTTCAAGGAAGTAGCAGACTAACACATGAGTGAGTTCTGTGTGAGGCTCTCAGCAGTTGCCTGAATTACTCATCCCTAAAGCCAAATTTACTCTGAAACGTGATATAAAAATGGCACCTGTCTTAATAAGCTGTGTGCTTCTCATGTGCATTCACCCTCCTGGAATGTTCAGCCTCAGAGAGGTTGGAATTCTGAATGTGGGTAAAGTGAAGCACAGATATTGTATTTTCCTGCTAGGAGATGAAGCTTTTGATACAGTTTCTGGTATTTATGGAAGATAATCACGTAGGTATGTTTATTAAATTGTGGCAGTTGCTGGTAAACTAATCAAGATTAAATCATAATTGTGCTGGGTTTTGCACAAACATAGAGGAAGATGGAGTCTGCTTTCAACAATGTGCATTCTGACTGTAAATCATGATCCTTCAGAATCATGATCAATGCTCTGCTTCATCACATGAACATAATCTGCAGTTGTGCCTGTGCACAGAGCTGCCTGTGCAGTCCTGCTAAATGCCAGAATGTGAGGGTGTCACAGAGGGCTTGGTTTGATGGCTGGGGAGAGAGGCTTGGAGATTCAGAGGAAATGAGCTGCAGTGGAGGTTAGTGTCCCACTATTTCAGTCTTTCTATTCTGGGCAAAATCATCACAGAGACAACCAACTCTGAATATCCTCATGCCTTTTGTCTTAATGAATCCCTTTTAAAGCTTGCTTTTTCAGACTTTGGATGTCTAATGTTAACACCATAAAACTAGATAACCTACAAGAGGTGTTTTGGTAATGAAAAATACAAATATAGATAAATAGATTTTTTTTTTCCCAATTGGTAGTCAGGCTCCCTTGCAGGTCTTCAGTATTCACCCATCTAAGACTGATTTTCATTTTCTCCCCAGGTCACTTAGCTCTTTATTTGGGAGATTTGATTTCATTATCTGCATAACAGGTAGACATGGGAACTGATTGTGGATGGAACACACGGTGCTAAAATTCTGCCTCACAATTCACAGTCACTTCAATATTCTGATGGAATTACATCTTTTAAACTTACATTTAAACTCTCCTGGGAATTGGGAAATGACTATGGAGATCTAATTATATGTCTTGCTATAAACTGCCAGTAAGAACACCAAGCTAAGTCAGACTGAGCAGGTTCTTGGAAGCTGACACACCTCACCAGCCCATGGCTTACTGCTGCCATTCCCTACTGGATTTACATGAAATCACAGCGTGGTTGGGTTGGAAGGGACCCTAATCCCATCTCTATCCAACACCCTGCCCTGTGCAGGGGCACATTCCACTCTCTCAGGTTGCTCCAAGCCCTGTCCAACCTGGCCTTGGACACTTCCAGGGATCCAGGGGCAGCCACAGCTGCTCTGGGCACCCTCTGCCAGGACCTCACCATCCTCACACGGAAGAATTTCTTCCTAAAATCTAACCCAGGCTCCTCAGTGCAATTTAAACAAGGAGCTACTGGAGAAGGTCCAGCAGAGGCCACAAAGATGATGAAGGGGCTGGAGCATCCCCCTTAAGATGAGATACTGTAGAAGTTGGGCTTGTTCAGTCTGGAAAAGAGAAGAGGGATCTCATCAATCCATATAAGTATTTTTGAGGCAGGGGTCACAGGATGGTGCCAGACTTCTTTTAGTAGTGCCCAGTGACAAGACAGGGACTAAAGGCCACAAACTAAAACAAAAGAAGTTGCACCTCAACATGAGGAAGAATTTCTTTATGTTGAGGGTGTCAGAGCACTGGAGCAGCTGCCCAGGGAGGCCCTGGAGTCTCCCTCTCTGGAGACATTCCAAACCCACCTGGACACATTCCTGTGTCACCTGCTCCAGGTGACACTGCCTTGGCAGGTTGTTGGAGTGCATGATCTCCAGAGGTGCCTTCCAACCCGAAAATTTCTGTGATTCTGGCAGAGTAAAGCCATTCCTGCTGTCCTGTCACTCCATGCCCTTTCCAAAAGTCCCTGTCCAGCTCTCTTGAAGAGCCTTTAGGCACTGGAAGGTGCTAGAAGATCTGGAAGCCTTCTCTTCCCCAGGCTGAATCAGCCTTTCATTTTGAACAAGCTGAAGAAAGCACTGGATCTGATAAAAAGTTATGCCAATTGGCAGAATTGGGGGTCTCTTTTTCCTGCTGGTATGCAAGCCTGTAGTTAAAAAAAATAAAAAAGACAAAACCCAAAAGGTAACAAAGGCATGTGGTACAGCAAGCCAGGCCAGCAGCAGGTGCTGGTTGATTCCAATGCTTTTGGAATCCTTTTGGAATTCCAATGCTTTTGGAATCCTTTTGGAATTCCAATGCTTTTTCCAATCCTTTTGTTAGTTTTTCTCCATAGGAGGAAAGAGAAACACCAACCCAGGAGTTCAAATGCTGCAGGTAACCCCAAAGCAGCAGGCACTCCTGACATTCGAGCCTTGCAGCTCTGGGGTGATGCTGAGAGAGGCAGGAAGGGCACAGCAGAGGGTTTGCTCCCAGCCCTGGAGGCACAGCTCAGACAGCAGCTGCTGTTCTGTCCCCACCACTGCTGTCCCACCTGCTGGCCCTGCTGCCACCCCTGACAGCTGAGCTGCTTCATTCTGCAGGAGCCACTCCAGGTGGAATAACCAAAACCATTTCTTTAGCCTTAAATGCCACCCATCTGTGCAGCTGCCTGGATTATTCCATTTTTGCCCATTTAAGGCTTCCTGTGCCTCCAAGTGGAAGGAATTGGACAGAAATAAAATTTCTTTTTCACCACCAATTCTCAGTTTATACTGGAAATTATAGTCTCATACAGCTGTTAAGGAGAATTCATCAAACTCCTACAGACTGAGGTTTGTGTTATTACTAAAGCTGCTTAGAAATACTGCATGAAATAAATTCTCCACAGAAAATTATCATTTTCTTAAAAATTGGAAAATGTCCAGAAATTATCCAGAAATTTAATCTTTTTTTTTTTTTTTTTGCAGAAGCCTGAGAGCTTTGAAAAGTCTAGCATGGATTTTTCCCAGTATTTTCCAGTTTTCATTTTGAAAGTTATGAATTTATTTTTAGTCTAGCATTGAAAATACAAATATTTACATATTAAAAAATATTAAAAATTAAACCCTTGTTTTTACAATAGCCAAGGAGATTTTCCTTTGTTTCAAAGAATTTTGCTAGGTTTTAAATTCTCATATTCCATCTGAAAGTAGAAAAAATAAAAAAATAAAAAGTACTGTATTTTTTTAAAATGTTGGATTTCTGCTTTTCCTTGCAGTTTTAGACAACAAAATTTCATTAAAACATATATATATATTAGTAGGAACTGTGCAGTAGAAAGTCCTGAAATATCTGCATTACCAATTGCATTTTGACAAATACTTCTGAACATTTAGTCTGACGTTCTGGGCTTTCACTTTAATGGAATGGATGCCTAATAGAAATTAATCTTACTTTTCAATGTCTAAGTTTCTGTGTGCAGTATCAAAGATGCATTTTTTTTTTGCCACCTGATTATAGTTTTGTGGCCTTTTTTGTGTTGTTGGGTAAAATCCAGCTCAAGTTTTTGGACAGGTACACAAAAAGCAGAATAACATCAACATTCTCTTAGTAGCTACATACAGGTAGTAGCTAAGGTGGTGATTTTGAATATGGAGAAAAGAATTTTTCACATCACTGTCTGAGGCAAAACATTCCACTTCAGCACTTCTTTTTATCAAAAATGTCCTTTTCTCAGATTGTCTTTTCCAGACAGCATCCTACAAACCTCTGAGAAATCCATGTTGTGTAGACACAGGACTGAAAACCAAAATTGTGAGCAGCTGAATGAATGAAATTCTGCTTTCTCTAGCATTGTTCTGTCTGTTTAGGGCTCTCTACAGCAATGATCTCAGGTCCTGGATTCTCATGTTTCCTTTCACCTTCTCACCCCCATCTTTCTCCCTGCTCATTCCTCATTATCTGAGGCTGATTTGTTGCTCCAGGTGAAATGCAGAGAGTGATGGGCTGGTTTTGGCTCCTGCCCAGCTGGTACCTGTGTGGGTACTCTGTCCAGCTGTGGGGGTACCAGCTGTTGGTTTCTCTGGGTCTGCATTGAAGGCACTTGAGACAGCAGTTCATGCTCACACTCAGGTGTTTATTATTTCTTATCAGTGACACAGTCTCACTGCTGTGAGTTCAGCAGCTTTTCATTAGAAGGCACGAAATGGCCAACAAGCTCTTGTTGCAAGGTCTTTTAAGACTGAACTATGCAATTAAGAACTGACACCTGGATTATTTTCCCTTTTAACCCAATAACTGACCCCACAGAGCCACAATGGGGACTTTTCTGCCCAATTACAAAATGCCACCCAGACCCATGGAGAAGAAGTAAGAAGCAACAGAATGAAGAAGAAACCCAGGATGACACCCTGTGCCTTCCATCTTGCTGCCATCCACAACACACAAAAATCCCAAAACCTACATTTCCCACCTAAGTGACACACCCACACTGCTCTCTACAATCTATTTCACATTTTTGTGGATTCCAGTCTATCTTGAAGTCTGGGAAACTTTCTCCATGAATGAGGGTCAGAGTCAGTGCTGCCCTGGGGGTCAGGGCACCCAGAGCAAACACAGAAATATTCCCAGTGCCCTGGGTTTGCACAGCCAGCCAGCTTCTGACTTCACAAAACAAATTTCCCTCCACAAAACACTGATTTGGATTACTCTTTCCTACCCAGACAATTTTCCATCAAACTCCAGCTATTCACCATCCTTAAGACCTTTTCTCTCTGTCAGATGGTTTTAAAATTGGCCAACTGATTAATATATGTTTGAAGAAAAGGGCAGATTTTTTGTGATGAGCATCATTCCCTCAGAACACCAGTCCAGAATGTAAAGCCCAGAGTATGGTTCTGCTCTCCTCTGCTATCTGCAACTGCACTAACATTGGTATTGTATAACCACAGCAGGTTACTAGTCACAAAAATACCCTTTATGTGATTTCCACAGTGGCACAGAGCTTGTTTTCCTATATGATTTCTCAAAAATGGCTTTTGGGTGTATCTGGGTTTGTCCTTGTTACTGGTGATTTAATGAGAGCTCCTTGGTAGGCTGAAAGCTGTAAGAGAGGTTTTTCCAAGATTCCTGCATTGGTTTAGGTGAGTTCTCCCTTTTTCTGATGGGTTAGGACTTTGTTTGCTCCTTTTCAGTGTCTGCTTTTCCCAACAGCCACTGTCAGTGTCCTAGGAATGGGGACACACTTTGGGGTACTCAGGATCAGATCTGGCCATTTAGGAATGAATTAAAATTAATAATGACTGTGCTGTGGTGTCTTTTTACCAGGTAAACACTCTGCAGAAGCCAAATTAAAAAAAAAAATAAAATCCAGATCATATTTGCCCTTTTTATACCTCTAATGAATTCTTTATGTATAATGCAGTAAGTACATCCTTTCACATGACCCTTATCTATATTTGATCAGTCATTTACATTTCCCTGTGCTAAGATGGGCTCTTGCAAATTCCTTTGTAAGACACTTGGTGGACTCTGGGCATGATTTTGATCAGCCTGTTATCAACCATATTCTCTCACATCCCTCCCTTCAATCTATGATTATTATATTATCTTTTAGTCACAGAATATCCTGAGTTTGAAGGCACCCTCAATGATCATTAAATCCTTGATAGCACTGTTTTAGTAGCTGCATTAGGCTGCAAGTCAAGCTTGCAAAAGCCTAAAGTTTGATGAGACAAATACCTCCTGTAATTTCTTTGTATAAATTTGGTAAAACAAAGACCTTGGGGACAACATCTTGATCATACTCAGCTTTTGTCAACTTCACAGGTCTCTGAAAGGACTTGCAATTTGCTGTCCTATGTTTAATATGGGTTACACCAGTATGAACTAGATCCCAGGCTTCAGCATGTTCTCAGGCTTATTTATCATCTCTCAGTTCCTTGAGCAGCAGTGTCTCAGTTTGCTCTTTCTGTTACTCACTTCCACGTAGATTAAGTTGTATTGCTGTTTATGAATGCTATTTAGGATAAAAAAAAAAAAGTTTAGCACTTTGAAGCCTGCCAAAAATTGGTGTAGACTCTAGAAGGACTGTTAGAATAAAAAGCATGAATATTAACTCATGGAATTAGACTGGTGGGACACCTAAAACTGAAAGAATGCCTTCTGTTGGAATAGATTTTATCACAACTAACCCATACAATGTCAATTATATTATGATTTATATAAGTTTTCAGTCTGTGGGCTTAAATCTCTCTACTCAAAGATATGCATAGGTTGCCTCTTTACAGAATGTAAATTCTTTGAGGAAAACACAGGCCTTCCTCCAAAAGAGGAAATCTTATCATCCTGGTATTGCAGCAAAGCTGCTCACACCCAGACCAGATGAACTGTAGAGAGGGCCAGCAGCACCTAGAAATTAAATCTTGGTGCTCTAAATCATGATTGAATGACTTAATTTTTTTGTTTATCCTCTCTTTACTGTGCTCTGTGAGGATAAGCAAGACTTACTGTCCAGTTTTGGAAGAGTTATCTGAACCTCAGAAATAAAGTTGCTTCTGAAGGTGGAGCTGCCTCGGTTGAGGTGTTCTGTGTTGTACCAGCATTAGGAGATTCACAGCATTGGAATATTAAGATATAAGCCCAAGGGAAGCATAAGGGCTCAAAAAGCAAAACAAAATCTTCAGTGGAAAACAGTGAAACCAATTCTAATCTTTAGTGGAAAACAGTAAACCCAATTCTAATCAGACTTAATATACATTAAGTAACAAACTCCTTTCAGCTTCCCAAAGACAATGAAGAGCACACCCAAAGAAATAAAAAACTCATACTGAGGGGACAGGGGGAAGAGAAAGAGAGAACTCTGAACATTCACACCAGCTGCTGTCAGTTAGAAATCAGGGGGTGATAGAAAGAAGTGGTTTTCCTTCAGCCTCCCTGACAGTCACTGGAGAGTTCATCTCTGGATGTGTCTTGTAAAAACTCTTTATACATTGGGAGCCATGAACACTCTGATTTCTAATTGAGGCACCCTAAAGGCAGGTTTGTGTGAGGAGTGCTTTGGCTTTCCAGCTGTCCACAGAGCCAGTCAATAGTGCAGCAATCCGTGCATTTCTGGGGGGCTGGGGAACTGTGTTCCCTTTCTCTGAGGTGCCCTTTGTTGCAAACAAAAGGACATTAGGTAAGGTTATAAATCCTGAAGGAGGATTTTTTTTTTTTAATTCAAGATATTTATTATTTAAATAAGGGAAGAAAACTGAGAATGAAATAGTCACAGACCTTCCTGAGCTCACATAACACTGTGAGAGTTTTTAAGTGTTGATGCAGTACTCTGAAGATGCAAAATTCCATGCAAGTGTGAAGTAGTAGCAGAATGTCCAAGGAGGTTGTAACTTCAGAGTTTAGTCTGGCAGGAATGTTTATTAAGATTTCTTTTGCAAAGGCAGAGTTGAAGCAAGGTCACACTTAGATGAGCCACAGGAGTCTGTGCTGTACTAACCAGGGAGGAGGTTTTGGCTGTTTCCAAGGGGAAGTGCAGTGTTATTGCTGAGATTGCCCCATTCTGTTGCATGAAAATACATTTTGAAAAAAATGCTGGCATTTTTTAAAGGGAGCCAGCCACAAATTAATCTAAACCTCTTTGAACCTAAGGCCACCTGTGGCACCAGCTCTTGCTTGTGAGAAACTCAGCACTTTTTCCTTGTTGCTTAATGGGTTTGATTTTCACCTGCAGTGACTCCAGTGCTCTTGGATATGGAAATGTGGAAGCTGGCTTCCCAAAAGCAGTCTATCAAATGCTAATATCGATTTATTTCTGTGCCAGGGCTACATGTTTATGCCTTGTATTCATTTAATAGGGGTGCACTGCACTGTGTGTAGTTCTTTTCTAGATTTGTAGTTGTTTTCAAGGTACAAAGGTGTTTGGACTCTGGTGTGATGCTGGTTTAGAAGGCAGAGGTAGCAATGCCCCACTTCATTAAGTCCTCTGCTCTTCCAGCTTCCACTGAATTTATGGCCCCAGGATTAGGGACACTGAACATCACCAACGTGGTCTGTAAGAGCTGTGAGCCCCTGGCATGGTGATCAATACTTCCACTTTTTGTCTGCTCCCATTTGGTAGGAAAAACTGGTGTATTACTTCAGGAAAGGACTTCTGGTAAAATTTTCAAACATCAGACCTAAAGCATTAAGGAAAATGCACTGTTATTTGATTTACATTCAATAAGGATTTTGATTTGAACTTCTTTGAATGCACATGTCTTTGTCTCCCTCAAAATGCACTTCTAGGTGTTTATCACTGTGACATTGAGGTTTTTATGGTGCTCTGAAGTGCTCCAGAGGAAATGGAGAGTGCTTTAATACTGCTGATTTACTCTTTCAGGTCTGCAGTAATTTCCTTACTGCCTAATTATAAGGCTTGGTTTAATTTACTCTACACATAATATTTACTGATGCACATATGGTGCCATATTTCAGGAAACCATGCCCATATCAGGTAGTTTTGGGTAAGGCTGCAGTGTGTAACAGTTTCATCAAACAAGGAAATTTTGAGCTGCAACATAATATTCATGATGGATTATTTTTTTTTTTCTGGCAAAAGCCTTGGTGTAGTGACCATGTCTGCTTTTGCTTTTTGAAATAGGGACTTGATTTAATTTTTTTTTTCTTTTTTTAACTGAAGTCACTTTAAGTGAGCAGAGTTTTGGCCTTTCAAAGTGCCTTGAGAAGAATTAGGAGGCAGAACTCAGTGACAGCTCTATTGCATTGGAAGAGATTACTGCACACAGTTTGTATATTATTCTTCAAATACTGAGCCCTCATAAAACCTCAGATATTCCAACAAATCTTTGTGTTTAGAAGATGCCTACCTCTAATCACTGCAGAGGAATGAGTATGGAGTTTTTAAAAAAATTTTTTGATAAAAAACACTGTAACTGTGGGAGAAGCTCAATGGAAGTATGTAATGTTGCTACGTTATAAATAAAAATATCCACAAACTAGACCAAAAAAAAAAAAAAAAGAAAAAAAACCACCAGAAATGTATTTCAAGTGATTTCTGTTGATGATAGTCTTACATAAAGAAGCTTTCACTGTTCTGTAGTATCATCTTGAGAATGACCTGTAGTCACATCAGCTAAAGGCACTTGTAGAAGTTTGGATTCATAACAAGAAGTTTGGATTCATAACAAGAGCTTCAAATGTTGGTGCAGTAGCATGGGGTAGGGAGCACTATAAACATGGAGGAAAACATCATCCTTTTCCAAAGACTTCTCTAATTCCATCTTCCTAATGGCTTTATGAGCAGTGGCAAAGTACATGGAGTTTAATTGCCAAATGGGATTTCAATATTACCTTTGTTTCTTAATTGACATTAATTTTGTTCACTAACTGTATTTCTAAGTGTTATGAAATATCTTTTATGTTATGTTCTGCTTGTAATTAAGCAACCAGATACAAAAGGTTTGTTTGCAATTCTTACTGTGTAAAAATTACTGCAAAGGAGAAGAAAACAAAATATAAGTGAAATGAGAAAAAAGAGGAAAAAAACCCAAGAACAAACCCCAGACTGATTTCACTGCTGTAAGGACTTTTTGAAAGGCATGGGTGATAATTGATAGTATCAGATATCAATCATCTCTGTCCATAGGGCAGGATCCACTGGTGACTTTGAGTGACTCTTGGACAGGATGATGGGAAATCCATTTTTGCAGCGCACGATCAATTTTTAATCTTGCTTCAGCCATTGTCTGGCACTTCAACAGACAGGTCTACCCAAGAGCTGTCATCAGCTTCCACTGGGCTCAGCCTCTCTAGGTCTTGGAGAAGCTGAAGGCAATATTTACTGTTCCAGGCTGTTCATGCAGCTGGGTTAGGTGGGACTGCAGGTGTGACACGTGTGACATTTATTGTGTTAAACCTGTAAGGCTTATTGGATCTGACTGCTCACAGTGAGGATAACTTCATTACAAGTTCTGGTAGAAAATTTCCTTCCCATCTTGACCAAATAGCTATTTCATCTCCCCAAACCAGCTTTTTCCCTTTCATTGATTTGCTGTATTTGATTTTAAAAAACCATAAAGCTCCAAATCTCGATTTAAGTATCATTTCAACAGGGCCTGAGACAGTAAATGAAGCTACACAGTAGATTGTGGTTCTTAGTTTAATAACTGCATTTTTAATCCATTATCTCTATTCTTCCTCATTATCCTCTTCTTTGTCCCACCTCTTTTGCATCAGACTCTTTAGGTATGCTGTTTTGGTGACATTTTTGACACTTTACAATCTTCTTCAGTTTTCAGAAGGTTATTTTTCAAAGTCTTATCCCTTTTTTCTCTGCTGGGATAACCTATAGTTTGGGGTTTTTTTCCCCTTCTTTGTTCCTACATGCAATTTGCTGTTCTGCAATTTCATCCTCCCACATTCACTTTATCACAATTCTACCCTCTCAGGTCATACAGAATGCAAAAGTTAATCACTGTCTTTTCACTTCTGGGTTATTTTGACTTCCCTCATGCTTTTCACTGTCTGCTCAGTTCCTCCTACCTGTATTTCTGGTTTTTCCCACATATTTGATAGGAATCTCTGTACTGTCTTTTACCTGTTAATTCCCTGTATAATTATTTATTTTTAGAAATAATAAATATTTAATAGAATCCCAGCACTTCCATTGGAGTTGGGTCTTTATTGTTCTATCCAGACATGAAAGACAGAGTTCATATCCTGATAATCCTGACATGTTTGGGGGGTATGTGGTTATCATTCTCCCAAACATTTAATTTTTTTCTCTGCTTTTATGTAACTGCACTAATATTGCTAGCAAGCCTGAGGCTTGCCCTTGCTGACAAATTTTTTTGAAAAGGCAGTATCAATTTGAAAATTTTTCTGATAAACCACCCACATTAGGCCCTCAAAAAAACCCCAGCAACAACAAACAAACAAATTTAAATCAATGGGGATTAAGTACCTTAGCACTTGGTAGCTGGGTTCTTCCATGCTTTGGGCCATGAACCATTTTGAGAATCCTTTTTAGTGGCCTGTGAGTAGGAGGAATGTTCTTTGGGTGTGTTTCTTATACTCTTCCAAATTTTTGGTCAAAAATTGTCACTTCAACTTGCTTTCTGTGAGCAAATTCACCCCAAATCTTTTCCTGATTATGGCTGCTTCTCTGTAGAGAGATGAAAACTCACACATGGAAAATAGATTAAGAAGTTCACACTGAAAGAGAGCAGGTTTAGATTAGATTTTAGGAAGAAATCCTTCCCTGTGAGGGTGAGGGGGCTCTGGCACAGGGTGCCCAGAGAAGCTGTGGCTGCCCCTGGATCCCTGGCAGTGTCCAAGGCCAGGCTGGATGGGGCTTGGAGCACCCTGGGATGGTGGGAGGTGTCCCTGCCCATGGCAGAGAGGTAGGAACTGGATGATCTTTAAAATCCAGTCCATTTCATGATTCTAGTAAGAATTGCCTGCCTTTGTAACAGCATTTCTTCCTGATTTATCTTTGGCTCGAATCTTACTTTCTAAATCTTTTCCATAGACCTGTAGTTTGAGTGTCCAAGTGTGATACATGTTCTCAATATCAGTTTCTTTGCTGTTTACTCTGCCAAGACATAACTGGTGATGTTGCTGTCCCCATCCCCCAAGTTACCATTCCTTGGTCACATCCTGTGTGACACAGTCTGCAGAATTGACTGAGACTTTCTCTTTAGCACCAAACTGCAGCAGCTTCTAATGGTCACTGCCTTATTCTCCAGAACTCAATTTCACAGCATATTGGAGGTGACACACCTTAACTGCAGTGGAGAAGGCTTTATTTTCATCCCTTTCAACTGAATTAATGTCTGTTTGGGAGCTCTCTGCAGGTGCAAACTGGAGCTGGGTTGCAACACCCGTTAAATGGAAAATGGTGAATAAGGTGCTCCTTGGTAAACTTTTGTTACAGGCAGCTCTGCACTGCCAGGCTTTATAAAGTTTAACAATCTGTTGGAGTCATTAATCTCCTGCTGTGGCTTTACCTTCCAGTGGCAGGATTAGACATTTAATTCTCTACTAGACTGTAAGTAGCACTGAGACATTTTGGTTCTAAAGTTGTTATATAGCCATGGAAAACATCGTTTTGGTGGGCATTTAACCTCTTTGAGCTCAATTATGGCTGTGAACTGACAATGATAAAACTGCCCTAAATAGTGCTTAGAACAGTAGAGCATGATGCTATCAAAAACAGCAACTTGACTGTGCACCATAAACTGATGAAATTGACTGAACTGGAAAGGCATAAAATCTGCCTGCGCACCATTCATGCTTTCAAAAATATTTTCAGGTCTCGATGTTTTCCTTCTATATTTTTTGGTGGTGTGGTAAATTTATTAATCTGTTAGCTTTATGTACATTAATAAAGTTTTCTCTCTGACAAAATGAATTAAGCAAGACCTTAATTTAACATGCTTCCTCCTCTAATAAATGAAGTTCCACGTGGTGAAATTCATGCTTTGAATTCATCTCTAAATTAAAAATCCTGTGGGGGGAAAAAACCTAAAGCGTTGTCTTATGAGCAATAGTGTGTGTCAAAATATTTACATCAGAACTCAGCATAAATTAAGGCATTGCAAAGGCATTTATTAATACAGGTGCACAAGGAAAGCCCTGGTGCTGGCTTTGGAATAAAACATGACAGGCTTTTGCTGCTTTCAGATTCAAGTCACAACCTTCTCCCATTCCCTTCTGAACTGACATTACCTGGATGAAACTGAAATCTCTGGGTGCACAAGCCATCACTTAGACTGGACTTTGTTGCAGTATGCACAGGAACACACAAGATTGCTTTCCCAGTAGTTATTTACCTTGATGAATAGCCCTAATTGGATCAAATAGACTGGTAATGGTGAGCCAGTACTTTTAAATGTCTTGTCTTGTGCCATTAATATTGCCTTGTCGTGTATCCATTTGAGCTCTTGGATGAATGTCTTGCCTTCATACTGCTGTCACATTTAACAAATGATTTTGTCAAGTCATTCTTTACAGCTGGTGGTGAAGGATGGCAAAATTTGTGGTCTCCTGTGCGCATAAAACCCTTTAACTCTACCTTTCAACTTCAATGCAAGGACATCCTAAAACTCAGATAACAAATTCCTGAAGAAATTATAGTGCCTGTTTACAAGAGGGGCCAGAAATATTCTACTGACATCTATGATTAACACAGCAAAAGAAAAATAGAATGTATTAATTTTGTATTTATTAAACCTGTGACAGTCGGAATTCAGATGCTTTTTTTTCAGCTGCTGCAATTATGAACCTCAGAGTACAACACACAGTTACCATTAGAAACGAGATATCCATTTTATTCATTCCTCTTGATTCAGAAAGAGCTCTACTGTATATTTACTATGGTAAACCCCAAATTGCTGGTTAGCTGATGCTCTTGCTGTCCTTTTTATTGATTTCTGGTATGTGGCTGTAGGCTGAAGATATTTAACACTGATGAAAATAAGCTGCTTACTTGAACATCCTGAGACTGCTGTTACAATTCCATGGGGCATATTGTTATAACCTGATCCATAACAGCACATTACCTTGGATTAAAAATTGAATTCTTGTTCATTGAATAAATACAAGCCTTTGGAACAGATCCCTCCTTATGGCAGGACACAAACAGGAAGGTGTTGGTGCTCATTTAGCATTTAAAGTAGGGGTTTTTAGTGCAGTGGACAGTAGGTTTTCACTGGCACATCCTCAACTTGAGCAAGTGGAATTTTTTAAGGATCTTTCACTGAGAATGAGCTGGAAGCCATGTGGGACCGTTAAAAGCTTGGTGTGTTCCTTTGGAAGTGCTACCATTTGGCCTTTTCTGATACAATGGGCATCAGAGTCTAACTGTGGGTACACAAATCGGGCACCTGATCTGGAGTCTGCCAGCAAACCCTGGGAAATGGATGTCTGCAGAGGAGAATTAGGCAAATTTATGATGTACCTTTTCTGGCAGTATTTCTCCCTTAATCCTGGCTATAGGTGAAACTACTGATTTAATAGGGAATCATAGAATATCCTGAGTTGGAAGGGACCCACAAGGATCACAGAGTCCATCTCCTGTTGTCCTTCACACAGCAACCCCAAGAATCCCAACGTGTGTCTGAATTCTTAGGTTAATTTTTTTTCATTAATACTGACTGGAAATCTATCAACCACAGAATGCAGGGTGCTGTGCTGCTGCACTGTTCTCTGACACTGAGCATCTTAGAACATATTTCTTCTTTTTCTTGCAATGTTTTGATGTATTTGGAACAATATTGTTATTCATATTGAGATGGTACCTATGAAAACTATTCATGGATCGGGGTCCCATTGTGAGAAGCTGTGCAAATAGACCCAAAGCTGGGTCTGAAAGAGCTTTTAATTTAAGAATAGAATGAGAGTCAGCAAGTGGATAGCAGCAGATTGATGGGAGAAAAAAATAAAGAGTACAAGATGGAAATGTAATAGGTGGTAGCAAACACACACCAGCTTCCAAACTGTTGGCAGGGCTCTGATAGATGATTCTTTTCTTCTTTTTGTCTTCTTTCCTCCCCCTGTTTGTATGTGTTACTGAGTTAGCTATTCTGAGTGCCTTTAATCATTTTGAAAGTGGAAAAAAAAAAACTTTCCAGGTTGAATCTGAGTAGAATTAATTTTTAAGGAGAATTGAGAACTGCCTAATATGTTGACTGCTTCAGTTGTGATGGACATAAAATGAATACCTCCTACAAGCACATATATGCTATTTTGCTTTGCTTGTTTTTGCTGCACACTCAGGGAATGAAGGAAAATATTCAAAGTTGGCTTTCTCCTTATTCAAATAGAGCTGAGAATTGCTGTCATCAAACAGCAAATGCATCTTGGATTGTGTATTTTCAATGTCTGACAATAGGCCAGTTTTCAGTGTGATTGGGTGTTTTGATGGCACCTTGTCTAGCTAAAGCTTTCTTGTCTGGGCTCAGAATAGAGAAAATTACCTCTCTGGATGCTTCATCTAAC
Source organism: Fringilla coelebs (assembly GCF_963513975.1). Lineage (NCBI taxonomy): Eukaryota > Metazoa > Chordata > Aves > Passeriformes > Fringillidae > Fringilla > Fringilla coelebs. The sequence goes on from NC_140032.1 coordinate 4,188,679, forward strand.
TAAAAATGCATGATTTAAGGAGACTAATGGGTACCCAATGCTCCAGGCTGAATAGCTCCTAGCTTCTCTTTGAGTCCACAGTTTTTCATTCTTAACAACCCAAAAGCTGGAGAAAACATAATCAAGATGTTTCTGATCCACAGTCCCACAGAGCAATTAAGCTTCCAGGAAGAATTATTTAAGATTTCAGTCATCTTTCTGGCTGTCTTTCAAATTTTGGAGAAGTTTGACATTAATTAGTGGTCATTAGCAAGGTGGAAAAAGAGTTTAGTGACATCATTTTTACAGTAATATTGTTTCAAATAGATGTTTATATGGACCAACAGGTGTTAAATCTTCAGTAACTTGTAAGGTGTTTCTTTCTTCCTTTAGAGTAAATTGGAATATGTTTTCTAATCTGCCTGGAAAATGCTAAAAAGGTTTTCTGTTTATACTTCTTGGAGCTATTCAAATGGGAATACAAAGCACAAGGCATCTGCTACACAAAATATTAATTATTGCATGGAATACTATTCACTGGAGGAATTAGAGAGGGCTTAGAAATATTCAGGCTAATATTTTTTAATGGTTGCTTGGAGTTAAGCTCCTTAATCCATATTTGGCTTTTTAGTGAGCTGAACTGTTTTTTCAAGTACTGTGGAGCTTTCAATTCTCATCAATTTGCTGTGTCTTACATGAGTTATCACCATCATTCTGTACAGATCCATTCAGGCCAGTAGGATTAGGTGTATGTCAGCACAAATCCCAGGAGGGCTTTGCAGAGCCTGGGCCCTCAAGTTTTTAATTTTTCTTGCTGCAAATATTGAAGAAAAGAAAGCAAAAAAAAATCCAAATTCCCATATAAAGCTGCGAGACGCCACACATCAGTGCTTCAATAGGAACAGTGGGAAGGTGTGCGGATAAATGTCCTTTATTGACTGCTCTGCTGTCCTTTGTCACAGCTCCGGAAGGCAGTGATGGATCACATCTCAGATTCGTTCCTGGAGACCAACGTCCCACTGCTGGTTCTCATCGAGGCCGCCAAAAGCGGCAACGAGAAGGAGGTGAAGGAATACGCTCAGGTCTTCCGCGAACACGCCAACAAGTTAGTGGAGGTGAGTTCCTCTGTCTTTGTGGTTTTGGCTGACCTCGAGATGTGTCAGAGAGGTTTTTTTTCCCAGCTAAAGAAGGAGTTAGGATTTTTTTGTTTTGGTGTCCAAGGTTGTTTATTTTTCTGTTATCTCTAATGTTTTTTCTCTGACCTGCCGAGGTTTGTCTGGCAGGTCGGGTTGGGGTACTCCGATTGCCTTCAGAGGTGGTGTTGTTTTTTATATAAAAACTGTGTATATATTGTTTACAATATTTTCTCAATACCTATCACTTATGTTAGACAGTTTGTTCCTACTTTAAACGAATCTAAAACTGCCACCATCACTTAGAAGATGGAGGCTAGGAAGAAGGAGAAAGAAAGACAAAACACACCCAAATTCCTTTATCTTCTTCGAGCCCCCATTCAAAAAACTCCAAAATTCTACTTTTCACCTTGTGACAAACTAACTATCATTCTGTTTAAACTTTTGTGCTTTGCAATTCTTCATATAAGGTTGGTATTTTTTTTCTATGGGTCAATATCAAAGGCACAGCGGTCTTGGGCTCTGTGCCAGGATCTCTGAGCCCCCTGGCAGAGGCTTGAGCCATCCAGGACAGCCAGATGGATGTCCTGGGTTCTGACAGTAAGTGAAATTATTGACACACCCAGATTTCCATCTGGCACCTCCAGGGGAGGCAGGAAAAGTTATAGACTTGGTGAAACGTTAGAGGTTTGTTTCAGGAGTTTTGGTCAACTTTATGCCAGTGATGGCCCAGAAATGTTTGATGACGGGCAGAGGAACGTGCTGTGTTTTAGTGGTTCCTGAAAGCAATTGAGCATGTTAGAAATGGTGTTTGCAGCAGTTTGTCAAAAGGCACGAGCAACAAGAATTAAATTTCAGTTCAGCTTCACTAACAGTACAACTGAGCTGAATGTCTATTAAGTAAAAAGCCAAATCAGTGCTTCACAATCTGGTCCTGGCCAAGGACTGCTCTAGACTTAATTATTTGTCAGTCTGAAGTGAAACAGGGGAAAGGACCTTACAGAGAAGGCACAGACTTAAGAACATGGTCTTGAAAAATCTGCAGTTCTGATTATATTACCTTCTGATTATAGTACCTTCTCTTTCTGAAGAGACACCCTGTAAAGTCAACTAGTAATAATTCCAAGTCTTCAGGAATGATATTGAAATCGCTTTATTCTGCCATGAGGAGTTTTAAATATAATGATTGAAACCTTGGACACCCATGGAATGGACATCTAATAAAATTATGATAATCATTTTGGTTTGCCTTCCAACAGGCCAAGAACTATGAAAAGTGCTTGTGTTTTTAAAGACAAATATAACTCAGTGATTTTCTCCATAACATTGTGTGGCATTTTTCTGCAGTAGCAATGTTTTGAAGGCTTTGTAGCCCCTCTGCAACACATTTTCTTGTCACACAATGTGCTATTTAGCAAAGAGAAATCAATTAGGGAACTGCTGATCTGACAGGTACTGAGCTACGCATCTGAATATCCTGTTAAAACAGGACTCATCCTAATTCTGTAGAGCCTGAGCTGAGGCAAAGAGTAAGGGTTCCTTGGTTAATATTGACAAAATATGGATAATTCCCGGATAAAATAAGTGTCTGGATGGTTTTTTACAGCAGATGTGTGTTTTCAAATGTTCTGGAGCATCTCATTCTTGCCATGTACCAAACAAGGAGCCAAGGTACCTCATTCTGCTCTGGAAATCAGGTGTTTGCTAAAGTACTTAACTTGTAGGTGCCTAAAGGAACATCTTGGTGGTCTGAAATTTCAGTATAATGCTGATTATTGCTGTTGTCTGCAAGAGGATCACAGGGCTGTCAGCAACATTCCCTCCCAGCCCCTGTGTATATGCAAAGATTTATTGCTGCCTCCTTGTGACTGGAGCTGTGGCAATGAAAAAGGAAATAGCTGGTAGGTGTATAAAGAGAGGAAAAATAAACTCCAAACAAATGGAAAACCCCTCCACAATGTTTTTCATAGTTATATTATAGTGGCAGTGGAGTTGTAGGCTTCTATGCAGTGAACATATGTGGGGTTAGTGTTATAGCAGTCACATCCTCCACAGATTTGCAGAAAAGTGTTGCAATGACAGGTCTAATAGCATTATTAAAAAAGTTAAAAATAGCTAAGTAGATATTTTAAAAATATCATAAGAGGTAATGGCATAAAAGGAGGAAAAATACCTTTTAGGGGTGTAGTAAAAAAAAAAAAAAAAAAAAAAAAAAGCCAAAAACTCCCTGCCAGAAAAAACCCACAACTTTAATGGGAAGAAGAAAGAACTGAAATGCTGTTAAACTGTCAGGGGGAGAATTTAGGTTTATTGTTAGGAGGAAATTCTTTACTGTGAGCCTGGTGAGACACTGATGACCCCAGAAAAGGTGTCCTATCCCTGGAAGTGTCCAAGGCCAGGCTGGACAGGGCTTGGAGCAACCTGGGATAGTGGAAGGTGTCCCTGTACTTGGCAGAGGGTGACACTGGATGGACTTTAAAGTCCCTTCCAACCCAGGGCATTCAGTGATTCTATGAAACCAAAGCAAATGCCATTTCAATTATTCAGTCTTGGTTTTACAAGGCAAACATTATATTTTATTTGTATTTCAGACCAAACTGGAGGTTGGTTAACGATTTTTGACACGTGGTTAAGTTGTATCCCACCAAAACCCAACAATTTTGGTATCAATAGATGTCTCAGGGCTAATACCTAATATTTTTATTCCATTTAGGTCGTTCCAGACTGTTAGAAGCATATTCTTAATTAAACCCTATATATCTGTAACAGCTGGTACTGGCTTGTGGATGTATTCTTACTTTTTTCCAAGGATGGGTTCTTTTAGGTGGACCTTGCCCTTTTAGTAGTAAGAACTATTTCTGGTTCAGGTAAAAAGCATCTTGAAGAAATGAATTTCTAGTGCAACTGAAATTTTTAACCTCAGATTTCAAGTTCATCAGTCTGCAGAAGCAAATACGTATTTGGAATATATTTATCTCTATCTTACACTAGATTTTGCACTTCAAATACTTTCATCATTTTTACTTACTGATGCACAATGGAATCTTAGCAGATGGACTTCTCTGGTTTTGTGGGTCAAGTATCTTGCAAATAGTAAAGTGTGGTTTAAAGATGAGCCATAATCAAGTGACTATGAAATGTAAGATGCTTTCTCAGGCATGGGGCCAGAATTGCTTGCTAAGATATGCAAACACAGCTCTGCTGAAATGCGTGGAGTTGCACTTGCTCATGGTAGAGGAATTTGGCACTGCCAGTTCAATACTGTGAAAAGTCTGTAGTATTAATCATTAATTTTGAAATCTGAATCTAAATTTCTTGGATGTCCTACCAAGCTCAATAGACAGGCTGTCAAAAGGTCAGGAAAAAATAATACATGCTTTAATATTTCTTTACGTGAAACCTGCATTTTTCCATCCTGAGGGAAAAAAAAATTGCACTTCTTGATATTTGTTGAATACAAATGGCAGAATTTTCTCTGCATAGCCAATACATTTTAAAAATATATTTTGTCAGCTTGAGCCTTAAGGAGGTTAAGTTTCTTTTATAGTCCATATTGCAGAATATTTAAATCTTCTTTCAAAAGCCATTTTCATTATATAATATTTTCCCTTCCCTACCTTTTACCATAATATTAATAACAACAAAGATGGATTGTCATTTTTCGAGACATTCACTGACAACTAGATTTGTCTATGGGTTTTGTTGGAAACACAGACTGAGGTGTCACTTAACTATAATGTAAATCATACAAAATAAATCAAATTGTCAGACAGATTCTGGGGGTAAAGCATAATATAATAAAACAGAATTTAGATGGTACCAGTTCAGGCTTGTATGGGTAATTCTTTTCCTTGCAATGTTTTTTCACAGCCATTTCTCAATTTTTTTCCAGCCTTCTGAAACTGAGGTTAGAGAAATGATGGTGCCTTTCCAGGTCATGATCTTTACATTCATGAATCCCTTTATGTTTTTTAAGAAATTATCTCCAATGACTGAAAGTAAATGCCTGAGTTGTAATGCCAACTTTAGATGTGACCTTGGGAAGTCATTTAACTTCTCTATCCAAGCACCTTCATTAACAGCATAAGGTTAATGACAGATAATTCTACCACACAAAGGCACCTGACTGATAAATCAGCCCAGATTTATTCAATGCATCTATCAAAGCACTATATGGAAGCTAATTAATTTTCATTGTTCTGTTTACTAAAGGTTCTTTGGTTTAACTATTGGTCCCCTGGACTGTTTCTTGAAATATTAAATTATTAAATCTAACAGGTTTTCCTGGTAAATGAAATTCAGCATCCAGTAAATTCTTAAGAGCCATGGTAGCAGGCTGTTCAGTTGGAATTCAAATTATAGTGCATTGGATCAGACTTTCCATTCTCAAAAGGATGGGTATAAATCCAAGAGACTTCTACTAGTTGTTTCACTTTGAGGAGTTTTAATGCTTTTATGGAAATGCTTCACCATTTTGGTGGTCAGTGAACATTTACAAGAGTTAAACTCAGTTGCATTATTCTTATTTCCAACAAAACCTGAATGAAGCGGTGTTTTCTTCTCCAGTATGAACTGATGAAGCACCATATTTAAAGCACTTAAAAATCAACTTTTCAGAAGTCCCTTATCATTTTTGCTTTAATTGATTTTTAGGAAGAATTTTGTGGAGCCCACATGGATCTGTTTCACCTGATAAAAAATTAAAAGATTTCTGGAGACATGACAAATAATCAAGGTTGTTTTGTAAGAACATCTGACCAGTGGAAGAACTGAGTTAGGCGATGGTTTATGGTGATTTAAAGTGGATATAGTGAAAGCACATCAATAATATCATAAGGCTGGGTGGTAATTTGTGGCAGATGAAATCTGAAAGAACCTGGTTTTGGTTTATAGTGTCTCTGTGCATTAAGTTTGCAGGAGCCTTTATTAATTTTCTCCATGTAATTGCCACTTTGAAGAGGATAATGGGGTTACTTTGGGGCAGTTAGGGACTTAGGGTTTTTTTTAATTTTACAAAAAAAGAAAAAGAAGAAGAAAAGAGTTTGAACTTCTTTATGAGACACAATGCAGGCTACCTTTCATTTTCTAAGAACTTTATTATTTGGAGCTCCCTAATTCAGACTGATTGGAATCTTTCCCATCAGAAATGTGGAAACAGGTTTGCATGCTGAAGACAGGAGGGGAGGAAAAACCCACTGTCAGTAAGCACAGCACACAAAACAAGCAGCTGGGCCTGCTCAGTGACCCCTGCTTAGCTCATTTGGTAATGAGAGAAAAGGAGCAAAACTGTGAAAGAAGATTTTACTCTGGTGGTCAGCAATGGATGTAATCTCAATTTACATCAGCACTAACAGAACTAATATCCAAACCAGTATTTTTTCTTTCCAGAGATAGCTCTCAGAAAACCACAGAGAGTATTTGCTTCATAAGAAATGCAAAGCTAGACTCTCTCCTAGGGAGTGGAGGTCATCTGTGTAACTCTGCAGTGCACCTGGGGTCGATGCAGTGCTGGGAGTTCACCTGTGGCACTTCAGCTCCTGCCAGGAGGCACTGCTGGCCTTCATAAGGAATTGGTGACAGTGTTTTCTTTGTGCCTTTGTAAATATTGTATAAATTCATGAACTGACAGATTTTAATTTAAGACAGACAGAACCCAGAGGAAGAAGCCTAAGCAAAAAAATTGGCTCATTTATTTCTGCAACTTCAGTTCAAGGAACAAAGACTGATCCTGCTGATATTTTCACACATACTTGACATGTCCTATTGTTTTTTTTGTTTAAGTGCACACTGCTGCTTCATCAGAGTACACACCTAGCTGTTGGCTTCTGATGATGGAGAAAAAGTGTCAATATTCTGTCATAGCTTCTGCATCCAGCTTGCAACCTGAAAAATGTGTACATCCCTGGGCTTACTCTTACAGACTCATCAGCTTTTACTCTGCATTTTTCTTTTAGCTGACATTTAAGCTTGATAAGAAGTACAATTTAGCAAGTGGTAATCCTTGCTTTTAATCAAGGAGTGTTGAGAAGGTCATAGATTAGTTTAATTCAACCTCTTCATTCAAGTTGAGAGATTTTATTTGAAATTAAAGCTGTGAGCTACCTTTGTGTCCTAGTGTTTCATCTGCTCAGTTTTAATTTCTATCCCAGATCTTTCTTCCCTGTGTGTGCAGCAGATGTTCCTAATTCCTAGTAAACATCAGGAGTGTACTGACATAGCTAAAGCCACCAGCCCACTTATTTGCAGTGAGACAATGAGAAGTTTGGACTCTCTGAGTGAAGTTCCTGAGTCCTTCCTGCAGCCAGATCTTACATGTTTGTCCTTCTTTGAGGCAAAATGAGCTGAGATTCTTTCAGGATGAAACTTTCTGATGATGCAGTGTCACAGGTGAACTCTTTATCCTGCTTCTTTTACTGACTTGAACCACTGAGTTTTGGTGCTCCACTGGGATTCATTCCAGCTTCATCTTCTGGTGTCTCAATTAATGCTGAAATGGAATCAAAATGCCTTGGACAAGGTGAGGCACAGAAACAGCTTTTGACTTTTAGAGCCTCTGGTGTTCCTTTTCTGAAGAAGGTAGGCTATTAGAGGAGGTAAATACTCAGTGAGTTTTAAAGGAGGTAAATAGTCATGGTCAAGCCTGGTTTTGTCCAAAAGCCAGCGCTGCCTTCAGGATGTGAGGCTCCATCTCCAAGGCTTGGCACGGGAGCAGTTGCAGAGCCTGTGATCTCTAAGCTGCATTGCTGACACAGAAATAGAGGGGAAATCAAACAACTGGACATGGAGAACTTGTGTACAGCAGATGCTGATCCCTCAACATCTGCCCTTGGCAGATTTCCAGTGAAACCAAGGAATCCAGGATGGCTGGAAGGGGGAGGAGCTTCCTTATCTCATGGCTACTTTGGCAATTAACTCTGTCCCCAAAATTTCTTCCTACCCAGGAACACCTGACTAAGCCCACCCGAGGCAGTGAGGCTATTACCATTCTCTTGAATAACCCTTTTCTATTCATTTGTCCTTTTTTTCTTTGACTGCTGCACTCATAGATTTCACAGCAACACCCAGAGGTTTGAAGGATAATTTTATTTGTTCACAGATATTTCTGTAATGTAAATAAGAATGAGATGCTACATGAAGTTAGCAACTTGTGGGTAATGATGATGGTTTTCTTCCTTCCCAGGAGAGTACAAGATTAAAAATTAATTTTGAAAAAATACTAACTGGGAAATTGCTGCAGAATCCCCCATGCCAGCTTGAAAGCATTTTTAGCTTTGGGACTGTTAACATAAAGCCAGTTCTGGGCTGGTTCTGTTATCTGATTTCCTAGAGGTCACTATTCATTAACAAATGACTTACCATGTGGTTTTACTTGTTGGAAAAAAAGTGCTGGAGGACTTCCTATCAACAAAAGTGTAATGCAGCCACTTCTTCACATTTTTTCTGTAATCCCTTCACATTTTTGTGTTCTTTATTAATTATTTTCATGAGAAATACCTGGTTATCTCCTTACTTTGTAATAATTTCACAGTATTTTCCAGTTACCTGATTTTTTTTTTTTAATAATTGATTTTTAACCATGCTTCTTTTAGGCCTCTTTAAAATAGATAAAATCAAATTACTCCCTTTTAAATCACTAATATTTAAAAAATATTTTTCCAGTGAATAACACCCTCTGAGCAGGGGACTCACTTCAGTCTGATCATGCTCTATGCTGTGTGATTCATATTTTCCCAAAATAACAGGACTCCTACAAACTCTAGTATCCATTTATGCCTACAATCCCATACAATCTGATCACACCCCAGTCTCTGTGATTTATAACTTGTTAATAATGCAATCAAGAGCACTTGGTACTTCTGGTAATGAAGTGATTGCATAAATTAAGGATTTAGCTCCTCCAAGCCAGTTTGAATTTGTAACTTTAGTTTACCATGGTGCAGTACAACATCTGGCATGCTGGATGTTTCCTCTACAGCCCCACCTAATTAACCTCATTCTTTATTTTATTATTATTATATCCTATTTGGTTCAGTGTTTTATTTGTGCCCTAAGCAGAACTGATGTTTTTCTCTTGTGCTCCTTTAAAATGGGTACATCAATGTGTCTTCTAAAATCTTTGTGTTGGATAAATTTCTGCTACTGAAGGCAGGTTAACATTTTATTACTCTGTAAAAAGTTTAGCATCTTGGCCTTTGCTCTGTGACGTATTAGCAGGGTTGTATTTCAATCATTAATTATTAGCCCTGTGCTTTTACATGAGCATCTTACATTGGAAGAGCTTAATTAAATAGCCTGTCCTAGAGCACAGAGTGGAAGGGAAATAATGGGAATGGTGAAGAATGAAAAGATGAAATACAGGCATCTACACTGTTTTTCCAAAGTCACAACAAAATAGGAAATTAAACAAACAGCTCTAATTACTGTAGAGAAAGTGAATTTGTCATTAACAATTGAGCCATTTCAGGGCACAAATGGAGAGGGAGAATTATATACAAAGTCAGAAAGTTCAGTAAAAGCTGTAAGTACTTCTGAGGAAACTGAAAAAAAATAATTTACAAGGAAAATAGTGAGTCAGAAATATTGGAGAACATTCAGACCTGCTCAAAAAATGAGTAGATATCCAGAGAAAATGCATGTCCAAGATTTGAGCATATTTAATGGTGGAGTTTTGAACTTTGATGCAGAAGAAGAAATTGTAATCCTTTATCTAGAAATGTCATGATCTTGAAAAAAATTTACAGCAGTTTTGATTTAAAAAGGTTTTGCAAGCAAAATACAGATGTCAAATATTCCAAACTGATTTGTTAATTTATTAATCCAGAACAAAATATGCATCTAAATCCCAGTAGCAAGGGACACTGGAATTGCACTGGAGTTCCTGTTGCTTCAGCTGATGCAATGTGTGGGTCACAGTGGATTTTACCCTGGTTTTTCCCATTAGCTGGATTCTAACAAGCACAAAGATATATCCCACATTGCTTCTCTTGTGTGCTTTCCTAGAATTCCAGGTGTTTTCAGGAATAAAATGCACCTTCTTCCATTTTGGATTGGTTCAGTAACTGTTCTTGTTGTGTTTTGACACCAACAGTCTCAGCCTTGAGTGGCCTGGGCAGCTTTAAGCTATTTTTCTGTCAAAGCAGATCCTGAAGATAAGCAGTAGAGTCAGATAAACCCTGTCTTTGTTTCCCCCAGGACAGTTGTTATTTGGGCAAAATATTCATCTCTCACTGGAAGCTTTTGCTACAGAATTTCATGAGGGAAATTTTAGGAGAAATCAGGATGATGATAGGAATGGACACAGAGCAGGCTGTGAGAAATAGAGATCTGGGAGAGCTGCTGGGGTGAGAGAAGGTTTTAGGGTGAATTTTCAGTGAATTTATTCATACCTGCTTGCAGTGCTGTTGCTGAATGTCAAGCATGTATGGGGCTAGATTTTTTTTTTCTCTTTTTTTTTTTTTTTTTTTTACTTATAGACAACGCATGAATTCAAGAAGAAAATTCATCATGTCATGTAGATATGGATGTAGAAAGAAAATCTTTAATCAGAATTATCCTAGATGAAAAGCTGAAGCAGAAGACATGTTGGAAAGCCTCATGAAATAAAAAAGCAGCAAGCTTATTTAGAAAATATGTAGATATTACTGAGTAAAATACCATAAGCCTAATAACAAATCTCCCTAGTGTTTGAAAATTTATTTTTTACCTTAATTAAATTTTCAAAGATAAAACCAACCACCTCACTATTCTGCTAGAATACCATTATAACCAGTGTGTGGATCAGGCCTCACTAGAAAAACTTTTATGAAATATTGATGGTAATAAAGGAGGACTGACTATTGCTTAGCCTGAAATAATCATTGGTTTCACTGCTTTATTTCCAGGCTTGGCCTTCTGAAAATCAAATAAAACAATTAAGTGGATTTTCTTCAAAGTCCCAGAAAGTTTTTCCTACTGCCTCAGAGCAGGCAGCAGCAACTTCAGCCTGAGGACAACTTCTTAAGGAACTTTTAAGTAGCCTTAAAAAGGATTTTAGCATGAAAGCGTAATCTCAACAGTAAGTTTAGTTTCACAGTACACAGGTTATAAAACTCCTGTTTTGATGATCCTGAAGTGCTTCCAAGACTTCAAAAGTTGAGGAAAAGTGGTTCTGTAAGCCTTAATCTCCTTACAATGTGTTATGCTTGGAAAAGCACAAGATGGAGAAGGGAGGGAAAGTCCAGATTTTATCAACAGCTGCACTTCCTGCAAGTCAAAAGGTTTGCAGGATTCAGGTCTTGCTTGTGAAGGATGAGTAACTGCAGGGCTGCTGCCATCCCCCTAAGGATGGGGTCACTACATCTGGGTGACAGAGTCAAGTCACTGCTTTGCAGGGAGAACCTTTCATCACAGAGCCAGGCATGGAGGTGTTGCTGTCTCCTCACAGTCTGGAATTTCATACTCCTACGTTTGGGGCACCAATCAATGGGCTCCAGTTTTTCTTTTAGTTGTACTGAAATAAAGACAGGTTTTGACCACAGCTGTGCAGAGTGTGCAGCACATCAGCTGTTACCTTCCCAAAAGGTTTGTACTGTTCAGGCCTTCAGGGGATTTGGAAATATCAAGATTTGGATTTATCATGGCCAAGGAAACAGGTAAGAGCAGCCATAAGGTCTGAAACCACTGCTCGTGACATGACTGAAAGTCCTGGGTGCTTTTTTGTTACAGGAATTGTTCTTGCTGCAATGTCAGAAAGAACACGAAGGCAGCAGTGTGTATTAACAATAAAACAAAGACATTTTTAAATAGGAGAGGGGGAAATGAGAAAGAAGCAATAATGATACTTTATTTGACTCAGTCCTCACAGGGATTATTATTCTTACTGGGATGCCAAAATAGTTGTAGAGTTTATGCAGGATAGGAAAATCACTGAGGCTTTGTGGGACCCCTCTCAGGTAATACCAGTGTCAAAGGACATCCCTTTGAACAAATGTGTTTGGAGATTTTGTTGGTTTACATGATAAAAATTGAAGTGTAGGTAGGAATAGCTGCTACTGACCACAGTTGTTACAATACTTACAATAATATAATACAATATTATATATTTATATATATATAAATATCATATATTGCAATACAATCTTACAATATTAATATTAAACTTCTATTCATGCATGGTATTGCAGCTAATCACTGAGTTACCTTAACACCCACTGGTTTAAAGAAAGTAAAACACTTAAATAACACAAATAGCTGCAACACTTCACATTCCCGGTCTGTGTAAGAGAAAGCAAGAGCAGATGAAATTTTGTACCTTGGCTTGCACACAAATATCTCAGTATTCCTGTAGTCTTTGCCCATTTCAGTGGATACTGGTAAATAAATAAATAGGAGGAACAGATCACTGGCAGCATTATACAAAAGGTTCTACATCAATGTAAGTATTAATTAGACTCATTTCTGACAGATGATTTTCAAAAGCCTAACAGATAAAAGCTTTAAGACCATAAATCATTAATTTAATCTGATTATTTCCAGTCAGTCCTTTATTTACTGACTGCTCAATTAAAAATTGAGGTTAATGAATCTTTCAAATGTACTATAATATTCTAGTATTCATTATTTCCCCCTTCCACCCCAGGTAAAAATCTATCTTTTTTTTCTTTTTTCCATCCCTTTTTGCATTAGAGAGGCAGTCCTGAGTCACACCATATATTTTCATTTCTGAAAGTCGCTGATAGCAGTTTTCCCATCTGAAATGTGTACAGAGAATGAGATGGCAAAAAGCCAGGCAGCAGCAGGAGCTCTGGAGAGCAAATGTGCAAGTACAGTTTTACCTTGGTCTTACCTTACAGCTTTCTGTCTTTGCCTTTTGCTGCAAAAGTTACCTTCTTTCTCATCCATATCATGGCCATAAACCATCTTTTATTTGAGTTTTATTTCTAATTGAACTCAGAATTCCGCTGAGAAACTTGCATTTCTGTTCCCATTTTTGAAATTTCCTGATTTGCAAATGAATGAGGTGTTACCCAAACATAGCCAAAATTGGTAGCAATCATCACAATGATGCATCATTTTTATGCATCAAGTCAGAAACACAAAAAGATCCTTCCCCAGTGTTTTTGCTGAGTCCAATCCCATTCTTTGTTGTTACCTGCCTTCATAAAGTCTTTTCTCTTGTAGAGGAGAATTCTTTCCAACATCTTCAAAGCAGAATAGCAATTTTTTTTTCCTTCCTTTTTTATAATGTTTGACACAAATGAGTTTGGTATTTTGCATGCTCTGGGTGAATGTGTAAAACAAGGTGCTTGGTTGGGGTGAAATGATAAATCTCCCTCCATCTTCACAGAAACAATGTCAGTGTCCATCCACCTAAATCCAGGACTTGACTGAACTTAGAACTACAGCAGCTCAGGTTCTCTTTGGGTGATGCTTCTTGCCTCAAACACTTCATGCTCAAGGGCACCAAATGTCTGCCCTGAATCAGTTTTGGGGGTTTGGAGTGTTTTCTTCTGGGTTTTTTGTTTGTTTGTTTTTTGGTTTGTTTTGTTTTTTAAACTCAGAATGCTTTTTAATTTAATCATTTATATGATCTCCACTTTGTAGGCAATATCCTATTAGTGAACCTGTGGCAGATGGAGAAAAAGGATCTGATCATTGTGATTTCTATCAGCTATTCATCAGTGAGATTTTCAGACTCCTTGTTCCAATTTCTGCATTTTATCCATAATATCTTTTGACTTTGACTTTGGTTGACTTGTTATTTGCATGTCACTTAAAATAGTAGACTAGATACAAGTGAGCAAAAAACTTTGAGCATTTAGAAACCATTAGATGCAGCCTACTCTTTACTATATTTAAGCCAGTAAAAGTAAACATAGTAGACTTCCAGGATTAAGTTTAATTAGCTAGAACCTTGCTAACATACAAGACAAAATGAATTTTGCCTAATTTTTGCCTTTAACCTTTTAGGTGGCTATTGTCTGTACCCTCTGGGACAGCACAGTAAGGAGATGGAATTTTAGAAGGTGCTTATTGTCATGCCAAAGTAGAGGAATCAGGCAAAGTCCATGGGATGCATTGACTGAATATCCCTTTCTCCCTTGTGAATCTTTGTAGGGATCTGCCATCTCTGCAGCTCTCCCTTGGATGCTTTCTGATATTTAAGACAGAAATCTGTTAGAAATCATCCAGGGGAAGAGCTGTGGAGATGGAGAAGGATCTAGAAGAGAAGCTGGGTGAGGAACTGCTGGGATCACTTGGTCTGTTGTGTCTGGAGGAGATGGGTCAGACCTCGTCAGGGTCTGCAGCTCTGATCTCTGCTCTCTGTGACAGGGACAGGACCCAGGGAATGGCTGGAGCTGGGTCAGAGGGATTCAGGTTGGATATCAGGGAAAGGTTCTTCCCCCAGAGGGTGCTGGCACTGCCCAGGCTCCCCAGGGAATGGGCACGGCCCCGAGGCTGCCAGAGCTCCAGGAGAGTTTGGACACCGCTCCCAAGGATGCCCAGGGATGTCTGTGCTGAGCCAGGGGTTGGGTTTGATGATCCTTGTGGGTCCCTTCCAACTCTGGCAGTGATTCTGTGGATCCTGGACAATTAGGGGGGGAAAAAATGTCTTTCAAACAGGTCATGATGTGTTGCATATGGTGAAACCTCTGGAATAACAAAATTCATGTATGTGGCAAAAGCTTTTCCCACAGAAGATGCTGCTCTTTCCTGTGGTGTACTTCTAAATCTGCTTTCAGTTCCTTGCAGAGGGGATGTTGTGTGCATGTAATTACCTTCTGGTGAGAGCTTGAAATGCTTCATTTACATCAAATCCTTCCCTTGTAATAACACCATCATATCAAGTCTCTTTGCAAGTGAGACAACCAGTGGCACGTGTGCCTTAGGGGAGCATCAGCATTTCCCACCTCATGCAGGCTGAAGATGTGTTTCCCTGATATTTTCTTTTAAGCTGCAGCAAAAGAATAACATCCTGGAGCCACTGCCCATGGTCAGTTGGATCTTCACCTGCTTGTGTTCCCCAAGCTTCTTTTAGTTTGCAGTGTCTGTCAAAGATGCTCCTGTTTCCATCTTGTGTGCGTGGAAAGCTCTCTTGGCATGTAACTGTAACACAACAGATGGGACTTGCTGCATCTTGGCTGACCTCTACTTTCAGCATTTAAATAGCTAAACTGATTTTATTACCATAAAATAAACTTCCAAGAACTTCTTATGCTCTAGACCAAGCTAACAAGTGCCAGCTGCAACCCTGCGATTGGAATAGCTGAGGAGGGAAGTTTTTATAGAGGTTTCGTGGGATTGGAAGAGATTTCCATTGATTTTAGGGAGAACCAGAAGGATGAAATGCCTGGAAATCTTAGATTTTCTTCCAACCAGGAGGAAAAAGTGAAAACATCGTTGTTAGGAGTGCACATGGATTTTATTAGAAGAGATTCTGAAGTCATGCTTGTGGTTTTCACTGTCATTGGAAAGAGACTGAGGACAAGCGGGATTTGGGACACTGGTACCTGAAAAGTGGTGCTCAAGAAGTGGTCAGCACACTTCATCTCAAATTGCCATTTCAAGAAGGTTTTCTCTTTGGTCTCACTGTTTTGTTGTTTTCAGCTCCTGATGCCCCCATTTCTTTGGGATTTACCCTCCTTTTTAGGCTGATTGTAAGACCAAAAGCTACCAGCTCTGCATCTTTAACAGGCCAGGTTTTATTTTCTAACAGAGACTTTCAGGAGGAACTCAGGTACTCCTCTGCAAAACTGAGGGATGCAATCCCCTCCAGAAAAATAAACACTAGAACTTTATATATCTAGTAAAATGTAAAAGACAGGAGTTACTAAAAAGCAGTTAAAAAGTACCCTTTGCTTCTAAGGGAGGGATAAAGGTCTCATTAACATTTTCTTAGCCTTTTTCAACAGTTTTTTGTCTTTAGAGATGATTATTATTACACATTTTCATGTCCTAGATTCATTTTTCATGCATGAATTTAGGCTCCATCTTTTTGGCTCCTGTCCCATTTGTTGGGTGGGAGTGTGAATGCACTCAGCTAACACTGATTGGGACTTTGAATATTAAATATTCATATATTTATATATATTATATATTTATATATTCGTATATATTCATATAAATATTAAATAAATATCTATAGATATATAATCATTGAATCATGTTTTTAAAAATGTTTGACACGTTCTTTCAAATTGAGCAAAATATGCTGTATTTTAAATGTTTGTATTTTAAAATGCTTGTATTTTAAAAAACAATCTGAGTGAGGTAGCACAGCAACATATTTTCATGCTTGCTTCCTTTGGGCTGCTGGGAAACCATCATGTGCTTTGTACAAGGGCCTTTTATTCTGATTTCCTCAATTATAGCAACTACAAATGTTACACACACAGTTACAGATACAAGCAAATACCCTGATCTGATCACAAAGACCTTGGAAAACTGATTTTCATTTGCCACAGGTAAGCACACTATTAAGTCTAGTTTTAGATGGCATCATTTTTTTTTTCAAAAAAAGGATAAAACAACTTTATGCAACTAAATAATACAGATGCTTTCAATTGAAGCTATTATAGTAGGGAGACAGAAATCTATTTTTTTACTCACTGATCCTTTTCACTACAGCTTTTTTCTGCACAGATTTTTATACTTGTTTTCATTCTTTCTGTGTGAATTTTTCTTCAGTAATATAAGAAATAAAAACAAGCTCTTATGTGTTCTTCTTCGTGTCTTGTCTAAGCGTGACATTTTTTGTTGTAATACAGATTTGAAAATAAAAAAAGCCCAGCTATACTTATGTGCATAAAGAAATGGAAATCTGAATCTTACAAGAGGGACTTATTTAGTCTTTATTGAGATGATTCATGGAAGGCGTGGAGGAGAGAGAAATAAAGGAGGAATACTGGGGCTTGAAACTCTGCTTTTATTTCATAAGCAACTTCATTACAAAGTGAAGAGTACATTTTGTTATATAAATAATCATCTTCAAGAAGTTCTTCTGGTTAAATTAAATTTCATGTTTGTGCCTCATTCTGCAACTCTGTCATGATAATTATCATTATTATTTTTTCATCTTGATGTCGAAGAGAGCCTTTCCTTGTGTTAGAAGACAGGGCAGAAGTAAAATTTCAAACAGTTAAATTTTTCTCATAGGATGTATGAGATCCTGCACTTAGAAGCAGAGCAGAATATTTGCTAGGAAGGTGGAGGAGGCTGCCTGTAAAGACAAACAAGACTAAAACAACAAACAAACAAACCAAAAACCTAAACAGGAGGCAATTAAAACCCTTCTTGTAATAGGCTGAATGTCAGACAAACAAAGTGTGAGAAAGTAAATAATCATTCAAATTCTCTAAGTATTCAATAATCTACTTTCTAATTCCAGCCCAATTTCTAATCTGTAAAATCCAGAAAATCTGTAAAATACTCTGCATCAAAGAGCAATTTGGAAAGTTATTCCAGAATTTTATTCCCACAATAACCACAAATCTAAATTGTGGGTTGAAAATCCTAACAGAATGTTAGGCTTTTTTTTTTTCCTCCCAAGCACTTACCTTGGATGCATTTGTAAAACATTTATAATGTCCTATTTCCCCAAACTTCCTGGGAACTGTTTGTGCCTCTCTCAGTTTCCACTCCTCTTTTTACACATAGTGAAGTTTTTCAATGGTTTGTATTAACAATTCATTGTACTTTCCTAAATTATCACTAATTCTTCAACATCTTTATCTGCTCCTGTCTTGATGCTTTAGTTCTGATCTGGTTTCTTTAGGTTTTAAAGCTGCTCCCACAAATATGAGTTTTACAATAGATTATCATCTGTGCTTGTAACCTGTCAGGATTGTTATCATTCCTTCTCATTGATCAGGCAATAGAATTTCTATTTCTGCTTAATCTTTTCCCTGCTCTGCAGTTACTTGGTCTGATGGGCATCAAGGAAATCCAGGTTTCTTTGGCAGTTCCTCAATGAGTCAAGTCCAAGCCTTTTGACCTTGTACATATATCTGGAATTCTGAATAAAAGAGGATCAGAGAGCTCATGCAAGAGCTGAGATAATTCAGTGGAGTTCTCTTATTTAACAATGCAGATAGAGAAAAATATCTCTTTCTAAAGCCACTTGTTACAGGAATGAGTTGCATTTTCAGGGAAGATCTTCTGGAGCACATGGATAATCTGAAGGGATAGTGTTTAATCATTTGTGGGAATCATTTGTGCCTGGAGACTCTTGTGATATTGGCCTTGAAAAGAAAAGTTCCTTCCCAAAAAACAGTTTGTTGAAATGTGCACAGGCAGGATGATCATGATAAGGGCACTAGCAGGTGATATTTAATCTGATTTTTCCCCCCCACCTCATTTTTTGGTTATGCTCTTTTAACCATTTTGCAACATACTGACATGTATTTTGTCATGTCAGTGCCCTGAAAAATTTCAGGAATTCATAAAATATCTCAGAATCTGGAGCTCTCAGGTAATTGATGATGGTTGGATAAATATACCTGCATTTGCAGCATGTGATTCTATGGGGCTGAAAAATGGCAGGATTGTGCACCAAAATATCAGCTCCATGAAGAATAGGCAGAAATTTTCAATGGAAAGAGCACTGAAAAATAAGACAGCTCATGAAATGTTTGGGTTGATGTTAGATGCCAGCCTGAACACTAACAAAATAGCCTTGATCATAAAGGGTGAAGCTGGCAGGTAAAATTCGTGGGTTTATTTAAAAATAACAGGGGGGAAACTCAGAAGCTGCTGAATGAATCCATAAAACTGAACATGAAATCTCCTGACACCTCTAAACAAATCTACTGTGGGAATTTTAAATACAGAAATGCATATTGTATAAATATAGGTTTGAATTATGCTGGAAAAACCTGGGACTTGAGAGAAGCTCTGTGAAATATCTCTTATGAATGTTTTCCTGGTAACAAATACACTTTTAGGTCAACATATTTGTAAAAGTTGGCTGGATCTGGCCAATAGGAATTTACTTGATATCAACCTGATACAATTTTTTGGTGATTATTTTTCTTTGCAGCCACCAAACAGAAAAAAAAATATTATTTAAACAGCTATATTTTTGGCACATATTTCACATACAGATCATATGTCTGGCACAATTTCTTCGGTTTTATTCTCTTGTTATGAAAGAATTTTCCTGAATTTGTCATATATGTTTATAATCAATTGCAACCCTCAGCCATATATATTTTCTACTTCAATAACAATAATGATCTGGAGGAAAAACACAGGATAAATTACTGTATTAGTAACATCCTTTGAAATTGTGTGGGAATTCTTGCATATTTTAGAAACTTGGTCATGTTTCCTGCAGTAGTGTGTAATATCAAACATAATGCCCTGACTAATTGCTGTTGGAACTATTTTACTCATCCCCCTCAGTTTTGTTTAGCTGATATATTCTTCACTTCCTTCCTTAAGCTGAAATGTGGAAATGTCAGGGTTCTTTTGTAAACAGCTAATAAACTCTGTTATAAAAAGCACCAGACTTTTCTGGGTAAAAAAGAAAAAAATAATTAAATGTGAGTTTGATAAAAAACAGCTAATGGATAACAGAGAAAATAAAGTTGATCCTGACATGTATTTAATGCATGCATTAGGGGGGAAATGCAATTGCAGGTTGACATGATATTGTTTATTTCTTGATGTAAACTTTTTTTTTTTTAAATGGGCTTAGAGAGCCACAGTTGTACAGGAGTGAAGGAAATCAACTTTCATGTTCAATTTTCTGTGCTTGTCTTCCCTGTGAGGGTGGTGAGCCCTGGCGCAGGGTGCCCAGAGCAGCTGTGGCTGCCCCTGGATCCCTGGAAGTGCCCAAGGCCAGGATGGATGGGGCTTGGGATAGTGAAAATTGTCCTTCCCTATGGCAGGGGATGATCTTTAAGGTCCCTTCCTACCCAAACCATTCTGTCAACAGACTGGAAGTCAACAGACTGAGATATGTGATCTATGATTTCAGATAGAAAGGAAATCCTGTGTTTTATGTAGGTTGAAGGAATATAGATTGTCTTTATTTTTTACCAAAATAAGCTAATATTATTAGGAAAAGTAGATATGTTAGAATTTCTGAACCCTGTAGCAATTTAAAGCAGGATCATATACTATCAGCATAAAGGATTGAGTGTAATTACTCTCTTAAATAAATTTTGCTCACTGTTGAAGAAATGCACCATTTAGCAAATGCTGACACATTTTCCTTTTCAAGACATGAATGGTTAGATAGGATTGCTTTGATTTTCAAGAACTAGAATTCCCTTCTTTAGCACTTTTACCTGCTTTAGCCTGACTTTTGCCAAAGAATGACTGTTTTATTTCAAACACTCTTTGAAGGAGGTTCAGAATCATGTGCAATTGATTGGATTTGGGTTTGGAACAAAACCTCTGCTAATTTTCACTGAATCTCCAAGGTTTTTCTGCACAGTGTTTATGCTTTGCTGCAAAAGGCAGTGGGGAGAAGTGAAAAGTGCTGCAGAACCTGTCTGCAGAGGTTAAAGCTGTTTGTGCAGGCAGAGCATGGAAATGGTCCAAGATGTCTAAAAATTAAGTTATTTTACAAGGATGGATAAATGCTAACTCTTCTTCCCACATAATTCCAAAAGCAAGGAGACACCACTTGTGTTGGGAAGGTGGAATGGGAGAGGACAAGGACTCTTACCTGCTGGAAAATGTCACCAGCTGTGACCCTTTGGTACAGAGGTTTTTCCTTTGGCTCTCCTGTTTGTGCTGTAAGAGCAGAAGCAGATTGAGACTCTGTAAATTTGGTTTCCTACAAATTGCTCTGAGCTGCTGAAGCCAGTTTTTACTGCTAAGGCAGAATGAAAAACCCAAGTGTTCCTTTGGCTGCAGAAAGCATTAGTAACCTGAAAGCCTGAGTAAAAATAATTTTATGGGTTTTGTTAACTGGATGAAGTTGAAATGAATGCATTTTGAGCACACAATTCTTTAATCACTTACAGCAACTGAGTTTCAAAATTATAGTATTACAGACAGAAGCTGAGCCTCTCTTTTAGAGTTACATTGCCCTTCATTACCTCCTGACATGTGGAATTAGCTTGGAAAAAATGGTGTAGCAGCAGGAAAAATATTACAGGTCTTATTGTCTTTGGTTCATCATCCTGAGATTTTTTTGTTTTATTTTGTTAACAGACTAATGCAGATAGAGACATCACTGCCAAGTTAAAATGCTCTCCCAGTTCAGACCAGGCAGATTATTATCTACCTTTTTACAGTGGACACGAGGTTTTAACTTGTTAAAAGCTGAAAACTGCTTGATAGCAGCAGCTGGGCCATCAGTAAATATTAAGGAGGATTATTCTCCTAGTTAGTTTGAAAACAGCCTGGAGTCCAGAAAAGAAACATCCACTCCAAAATCCTCATGAATTGGATAGGATACTTCTTACTGGGGTTGGGTGGGAATTCTTTTCTAATTGGCTTATCCACTGTACAAAGGAAAGCTTTTCCCTCAGAGCAGACAAAATTAGGGAGTTTGTTTAGTTGTTTAATAAATGTTTAGTTATTTAATTAATTTAATAAATTTACTTCCTTTTCTGCATGCAAGGATTAGGCAGCTTATTAAAAAAAACTCTCAGGGAGCTGCTTGAAGCTCGTGGTGTTGGGATTTGTTCTGTTTTCACCCATATTTAGGGAGTTTTATGAAAGCCCGTGGTGTCATATGCAGACTTTGGTCTGCAAAGCAGTATCATCAATCTGGGCATGGGTCTCACCAAGGAAGGAGCACAAGATTGTCACATTTTGCCATTATACACTCACCTTGCAAATTCTGATGTGAATATATAGAGAACTGGGCAGTAGAGACTTCAATGCCTTGAGGAAAAGAGCCATTTATTAAAGGAAAAATGGAATTTTGGTTAATACATGAGTGCACTTCTAACATGAAGCACAGCTCACTAAAGCCAATGAGTGATTCTGGAAATGGATAAAAAATGCTTCAAAATACTTGAGAAGCTTTCATGAGCATATTTGGGCATCTAAATTCCAATTTGAACAGCATTCCTAAGGAGAAAGAGCTGCCACTTGAGCCCTCTCAGCAGCATATTTGGCATTTGACTGAGGACTGGAGATGGGCTTCAATTGCAGTGTGTAAATCCAGGGTAAGAACACGAGTTCAGTCCTGTATGTCTAATTATACCACTGGAGATGAATGCAGTACCTGCCCTATTTCATATTTAGGATTTCTCAAAGGAAGATTTATTCCTGCCTGCAATGTTTGTTTGAATGCCAGTGTCGAATGTCAGCTGAGTGTTAAATGTTACTGTGAGAGTCAAATGTTACTTGGAGTGTCTGTGGTTTGAATTTGGGTTCCTCTAGCCCATGTAGGTGAAACCAGCATTTCTCAGGCTGTTGAAACACTGCAGGGTTTGGTTTTTTTTTTCCCCCTGCCATAAATCATGTGAATTCAAGTAGAACATTAAGACTTTCAACTTGACTGTGTTTGCGTTTAAGCCTTTCTCTTGAAATGAGATCGAGATATTAAATTTAAATCACTTCTGTGCTCCCTTCTCAAATTGAATGCTTGTCTAAACTGGGAATAGCAGAATGTGAAAATCAGCTGTTCCTCTGTGAACTTCTGAAATGAGTAATGCTGATCTTAAATACACCAGTGTTTCCTCAGCATCAAATGTCAAATGTTCAAATATCCTCAGCACAAGTCCACTTGCCTTAATTTATACTAGATTTTGACAGCTAGGAAATAAAAATTTAGTAATTTTGACCTCAACTGATAAACTGATTTTTTTTTTTTGTTTGAAGTTTTAATATTTAAATAATCCTGAATGGCTGCATGACTGTTGGGGTATGTGGTGGGATATTTTCCAAATATCACTCTTGTGTCACCACACAGTTCTGGGTGATTTTACCTCATTTCTTGATGACTTTCTTGAGACTGCAGGGTAATGTTGGTGTTAATATCCTGCAGACAATTTGTCTGTCATTCCCTCAGAAAAGGTGGTTTCTCAGGTGGGAGTTGCCTAGGGTAAGTTCTATTTCCATTCCCTCAGAAATTGAATTGATTTCCTTGAGCTCACACAAATAGACATTTTCTACAGCTGTTACCCCAAAACCACTAAGCTCATTTCTCCTGTCACTCACACCAGCATAAATCATCTGTGGCAGGTGATCCTGTAATACAACACACACAGAAAGAATCAATAATTTGAAATAATAAATATCAGAAACATATTTTTGGAGAAAGACAGAGGAAAAAGTAGGATTAAAGCTTTTACCAGTGAGAGGTTGGAGCACCTGCTGTCTTTTGGGACCTGTTGTCACTTGGAGGAACCCCTGTTGCACAGCAGCTGTCAGGGGTTTTAAAGAGCTAAACAACATAGTAATGGCAAGAAAGTAAAGATTTTAAATACACACACACATATATGGATATATATCATTCACACACATATATGGATATATATCATTCACACACATATATGGATATATATCATTCACACACATATATGGATATATAGCATTAGCTTCCTGACAGTAGGAAAAAAGGGTATTTAAGAGCTGAAACAAAAAATACTCACTTGACTCTTTGGCTTATTGTTATTCTGGCTTCATTCTAATGCAGTTCCTTCCTGTTCAATATCAGTTTATAAAGCTGTGTTCACTGACCCCCAATAAGTAACAAATCCCTCTGTGCAGCTAGATGAATAAATTCCAGTTTGTGGTGGTGCAAATGTATGCTGATGGCTGTTCAGTGAATACATAACACATTAACCATTGAAGGATTGAGGGTTAGAAGAATGAAAGGATCTAGGATTGATGTATTTCTGTAATACATTACCCATTATTTCTGGTAGCAATGGAATATACATTTTTTATATAGACTATGACATGCTCTTTGGTCACCATTCATGCCCTGTTCATGCTAGTGAAAGAAAAGCTTTGGTGATCAATTGTCACATTTAAAAAATACTGTTTTATTATTCATTTCAATACATGGAGTGGCACTACAGAGACACTTCCACCTAGAATGTCTTGAACATTCTGGAATGCCATTGTGCAGATGGAGAAGTGAAAGCACAGAAACATTTGTATTGTTGGTGGATTGATTGTGGAATTCATTTCAACCTCAGTTATTCAAAGCTACAATTCAGAGAGCAGAGTGTGTTCTAGGAGCCAGGGCTGGAGTAAATCACTGCAGCTTTGCTGCTCTGCATGAGCTGAGGATCTCCAGCTTTGTCCCAGGGGATGGATTGAGTGAAGAGGCTCCATCATTTTGTGTGAGCTGGATGGGGTTTGTGTCTGTATTGAGAATTATCCAGTGAGACAATGATTAGAACCTTGGCTGTGGAAGTGCTGAATTGTTTGTTTGTAGATGCTCTTGACCCCCCTTTATCTCTTGCTCTCACACACATAGCTTAAAGAATTCATGTTTAAAATTTGCTAACTTTTTAAATGTGTTCAGGGCTTCTATTGCTGTTTCTCACTCTAAGAACAGGGATTGGTTTTCAGATTTGAGTTGACTGCAATCCACTTTAGATAACATGAGTAGTGATCAAACTTTCATCTTTATTTTTGCATTGTTTGGGGAGTCTGAGCTATTACAGACATCTGAGTGGAGACAGCAGTAACACATTAAACACATCAGAGCCTGTCACCTGTTCTGATGCTACAAAGTTCTCTGGGAGAAAGAAAAATCCTTCAAGGATATGTTTTAGTTTTATTTTTTCTTTGATCTTCCAAGTACATAAAGGTATTGTAAGAACCTGGGTAACGTGTGGCAATTTGATTTAAAAGATTAATTTTTAGACTCAACCAATAATCCTTTGGGTCATGTTCCAGGCACAGAAATGCACATGCCAAAAAAAACAGTATGAAGGGATGTCAAAACTTTTTTTAGCTTAAAATGTCATCTCCACTGGTGGCATCTTCTTGGTATATCCCATTTTAAGGGTTTTTTGGTTTGTTGTTTTTTTTGGGTTGTTTTTTTTTTTTTTTAAGGTCCTAAAGTTCTGTGAATTTATTATAATCAAAAATAGTCCTAATGGATGCAGATATACTGTACAGTAGGTAAATGGAATTTTTCAATTTTTCCTTGTTCTCTTCACTCACAAATGTGAACAGACCAGATTTAGTTTAGCTCACAGAGAGTCTGCAAAGGAGAAATGTGCAGAGATGTTTATTGAGTTGAGTTTTTTTATTTTCCTGTTGCTGTCATTACTCAATCTGTTAATATACATTTGAATGGGCCCTGAGCACAGAGTGGAGCACACTCCTTGCAGTTGGTGCAGTAAATCTGACCTCATCACACACTGCTGCTGTTTGTTTTCCCTAATTAAATGTTCCATGCACAGAAATCCGTACAACTGCTATCAGTGCAGGCTCTAAGTGAAACAAACACCTGCCAGCTTTCCTTTCAGCTCCAATTTCCATAATTTGTGCTAGGGTTATATCAGTATCAGTGCAGAGACATGGATGTTCTGTGGTTTCTGTAAAAAGTGATCAGACTTAGCCACAGTGTTCCCAGCATTGAAATAAACTTGATTTATGTGTTCCAAATGAAGGACAGAGTGTTATTCCCCACCTGCTTCACAGGTGGGTAATCTTGGGGTTAAAAAAAATAAAATAATTACAGGTAGCATCCATCACCTAACCTGGACATATTATTGAGTGAAATTATCAATTCTCAAAGCTGCATGAGAGGACTCAATAATGCTCCATTTTATTGTATATGTCCTGTAATTTCTTTTTTTTTTTTTCCTGTTGACATCTTAGAATGTTGACATCCTGTTGACATCTTTTTTCGTGTTGACATCTTAGAAATCATTTAATCTAAAAACTGTTCCTGGAAAACTGAATGATGACCTGGAGTGTGATGAAAGATAACTTCCCGATAACACAGGGGGGAAAATGTCCACTCATTATTCCTTCACCTGGGGCTAATTTTAGAGGTGATTTATTGAAAGGTTCTTACAGAAACCTGAAACCAAAGTGCTCCTTGGCCCAGTGCAGGGTTTCAGACATCCAGGCTGATGTTAAAAATGTTAATTTCAGATTATCCCAATGGTCAGGATGCCTTGTGGAATCAAATTGGAACATCTTCCAACTCCAAGCTTGTCCTCATGTACCCAAACTCTCGTACATCCCAGCCAGGGGTTCTTCAGGTGTGCAGTTCTTGCTGTGGTTTTTAGGAAGAAGGATTTTCTGCTCTCAGAGAAGCAGCTCACACCAGGCAGGATGAATCATGGTTTCTTAGAGATTTGTAGTTTGTGGTCAAGTGTCAGATCCAAGTGAAGATTTTCCCACAGATTTTCAGAAATCTCTCAGCTATTCAGATTCCCCAGTGTGGGCCATGAGTTAAACTCTTTCCTCAGTGAGGCATTAGGAGGATAATGAGGTTTGTGTCCTCAAAACAGTTGCCTGTTTTCACTGAAATTTAATTTTCTTACATTTTAATTTTTTATTGAATTTGATTTTCACTGAGGCTTCTCTGTTCCTTTGAATTAAATTAATCAAAAGTTTAAATAAATTACTAAGGTGGACTGCTGGAGAGATTCTCTGCAGCTTCATCATGGACCTACTGGCCTTGACTTTCTAATGGCAATTCCAAAAATCCCAAATTCATAGTGCTATTGCCTTTAAAACTAACAGCAGAGACAATTGACTTATTATTGTCATCTCTGCATGCCAGGAGGAGCACAAATCAAACCACAGTGAATTAAAGGTGTCTGCAGTTCTGTTTAGATTTTTTATGCCAATAGTGATTTTTTAAATATATGTTTCCATTCTTTAATGCTGAAAGACACATGAAGAGCTCTTAATATAAAATCTCATTATTAAAAAGTAGTTGTTTGTTAGCTGCATTCATCTTGTTTGGTTTTTTTTTTTAGAGGAGCCACAGAACAAGTCAAAAACATCACTGTAATACACAATAAATAATCTGGGTTTTGCTGAAATGGATTTGGGTGTTTTTCAGCTAATGATGATCCTTTGCAAAGGTAATCAGCTTTCATACACATAACTGCAAATATGTGACAACTGGGACCAAAGTGTAAGACTGCCTCAGACAGCTTTTAGTCAAATAAACATGATTGGGTTCACAAGTGAGATGAAAATTTCCATGTTTACTATAACAAAACCAAAATTCTATGCAAAACCCCTTAAGAGTGCAGTCTTAAATTAGGACAAATTATAATTTGAGGATATGCATCCCAGCACATTGAATAATTTATACTGTGGGGTTTTGTTGTTTTTTTTTTAATGTATTCCCCATTTCAGATGTGGAGAGAGACCTTAATATAAAAGCAGTTTTTCTCAGCCCATTATCATTTCTTTAGGAACACATTGAGGTTTCTCAGTGCCACCTTTTTTGGCCAACATCTTTTTGATAGATATGAGAGAGACCATGTGTGATATAGAAGAGGTAATTTAGGGTAAAACTCTGCCTAGGATTGTTTGTAGTTGAAAAAGGAGCATGAGTGTGTGCAGGGGCTCAGGTCTGTGCTTGTCTTGCTGGTATAAATGCAGCTGCTGCTAAACAACACTAGATACTTAAGAAATCTGTTTTTCTGGTCATACCAAAAGGATGGACAATGACATAACAAAAAGTCAGGAATAATGGATTGATGAGGTTTTGTTTTTTTTTTTTAATCACAAAACTTGGAAAATACCTCATACCAACATACAGCTTTTCTGCAAAGTACTCTGGTGTTTGTTTTTTTTATGTCAGACACTCTTATTGTAAGGGTAATTAGCATAAATATCACTTTTCCAAGAGAAAAAGTGATTTATTAGCAGAAGAAAGGGCTGCTAAGCAGACAAGTAAACTCAATGATGTTTTGAGCCAATATGAGCTCTCTCCATGCCAGGGTTAAAGCTGACAGGAGGACTGGGAGAGGGAACATCCAGTTCTGTTGCCTTGTCTACACATTCTGGTTCTGGGCAGATGACTTAGTTTTGCATTCCTGTTGAGCCATTGCTAAATTATTGTAAAAACATTTCATAAATTATTCATGGACAAAAATTGGGTTCATGTAAAATCAGTCTTTCTCTGAATGGGATTTTGTGAGCCTTTAAAATCCCACTCCAAATTTAATTTCTTCACTCACCCCTAGGAGGGAAATCAGCCCTCTGATTCTGTGGCTCTCCTCTGAACCCACTCCAACAGGTTCACATGTTGTGTGTGCTGAGCTCTGCAGGTGTGGTCTCACCTGAGCAGGCAGAGGGGCACAAACACCTCCCTCAGCCTGCTGGCCACTGGCAGAGCTGTGCTGGCTGTCCTGAATCGCCTCCCTGTTCTCCATGTGCCTTAGCAGAGCTCCTAGGAGCATCTGCTCCAGGATTTTCCCAAATACAGAGGTGAGGCTGACAGGGTCAGCTCCCAGAGCCCTCCTAACCCTTTGAAAGATGGGAGCACTGTTGCCCTTTTTCCAGCCAGCTGGGACTTGCCCTGACTTCCATGACTTGGTGAATATGATGGAGAGTGGCTTGGGAACTGCACCAGCCAATTCCCTCAGGACTCTGGGGCATTGTGGTACTGTG
This sequence comes from Fringilla coelebs, assembly GCF_963513975.1. NCBI lineage: Eukaryota > Metazoa > Chordata > Aves > Passeriformes > Fringillidae > Fringilla > Fringilla coelebs. Next base: position 4,217,292 of record NC_140032.1, read on the forward strand.
AGGGGTCCCCAGGACAAGGTGAGAAATGAGAATTTGACTCCAAGTTCTCAGAAGGCTGATATATCCTCATATCATATCATATCATATCATATCATATCATATCATATCATATCATATCATATCATATCATATACTAAAACTATGCTAAAGAAAGAGAAAGGAGACATCAGAAGGCTAGCAAAGAATGAATAATGAAAACCTGTGACTGACCAGAGAGTCTGACACAGCTGGACTGGGATTGGCCATTAACTAAAAACAATTCACATGGAACCAATCAAAGATGCACCTGTTGGTAAGCAACCTCCAGAGCACATTCCAAGCAATCAGATAATTATTGTTTACATTTCTTTTTTGAGGCTTCTCAGCTTCTGAGGAGAAAAATCCTGGTGAAGGGATTTTTCAGAAAATATTATGGCGACTCTGGGGTGTATCTCATTGGATCCCATGGACTTGTGCAGGTTTGGGTTCCTCAGCTGGCCTCCAGCCTCATTTCTCTGTCAGCAGGAAGGAGTTTGCTCCCCCAGTCCCTGTCTTGCAGTCCCTACTCTGGGAAGAGAGGTTGCTGATGAGCACTGAGGCAAAAAAGTTGTTGGGTACCTCAATTTCTTCTGTACAAACTGTTGCTAGTTTGCCAGACTTGCTTCTCAGGGGGGATGCACTTTCTGTGACCTTCCTTTTCTGGCTGATGTACCTCTACAAGCCCTTATTGTTCTTTGCATCCCCTGCCAAGTTCAGCTCCATCCACACTGGTCAGCTAAATAGAGTTGGTTCTACCCAGCCTGCAAGTTATGTTCCTTTAGGGATCAGTGATTATAATTTGTGCTTTGTTTATACCCTGGGGTGTCTGATATCACACTGTTAATGCCTTCAGAGCTTCTGTTAATGTCTTGAACTTTTCTGAGTTCCAACACAGTCCCCTCTTTTTCTTCAACAGCTGTCAAAATACAGCTCCCTGATAATATAACTAACATTTAATTATCACAGCCTGGTCAGGCATGCATCCATGTCCCAGGGTCACTGAGCAGTTTGCCAAAATAGTGGACTGTTATTAGATAGATGGATTGCTTTGGTAACTGCTTGCTATTAATATCTATTAATTACAGCACTGCCAGGGGTATGTTGTCAAAATTGCTTTATGGGATCGACTCACACACATTGCAGTGTTGTAAATCTTCTTTCCATAGGACACCAGCTGCCCTCTTGCTCCTTGGATATTTCAGGATGCATTGCTCATAATTCATGATGAGTTTTAGTAGCAGTGGCCTTGGCTGCAAATTGACCAGAAAGGATTAATACACAAAACTTCCTGAGTTTTGTTGATGTACTAAGAAATTGTTTTGGCCATTTTGCACACTTTGGAATGTAACAGTTACTGTCAGGGAAGGTTCTGTTGTGTGTGACAATGTGTCTCTGACATTCAGAGCCAGTGCTGTCATTTTTGTTGTGTTCCTCTGCATTCTTTGTTCACTGATGTTTCACTGTGAGTGGACCAGTTATGGAGGAATAGTGTCTGAAATCCTTTACCTGTTATCAAATTAAATAGAAAAGGAACCCAGTCCTGCTAACAGAGGTGAGAAAGCACTGAGATGGGTCTCTGACCTCTACAGAAGAAATTCTTGTAGTTGGGCATTTTACCTTTGCTTTCTGAGAAAGGGAAAAAAGCTGTACCAGTGTGATGTAAAATGCAGTTCTATCTGTAACTCAGAAAGTCAGTAAATGAAATTAATCACTTCTAGCTAGACTATCTAGACTCAGCAGTGATGTGACTGACACAGTTTAGAGCAGGTTTATCTACTCCATGATCCACCTGGACAGATGAACAACAGGGAACAGATCCCCTGCATCTTTACAAGCTGCTTTCTTGTAGGAGAAAGTCCTGCTGCATTCCGTCAGTACAATGCTATATTGCTCAAGGCCAGTTAAAATTAAAGTACAAATCTGGTCTTAACTAAGTCCTGCTCTTCTTCTTGGCTTACTTCAGCTGTTTGCTGTTTATTTCTTCAGCAGTGGGTGCACATGAATAGAGAGAAAATTCAGAAATTTCATCAAGGTAGTGAATCATTGAAGGGAAGAAGCTGGGTGCCCTGCTGCCTTCCCAGCTCCTGGAGGAGTGAACCTCAGGAGGGAACCCCTTTCCTGCTGTCCTCATCCCTGATCTCCCCACTGCTTCTGTCATTTAGTTCTATTCCAGCTGAATGGCTCACAAACAGACCCTTAAGAAAACAAGGGAGGATCATCCATAATTCCTGAGGGAGTTTCAGTCACAGCACAAAGCATTTCCACTCTGGGGATTAACATCCACACCTCCACTTCTTCAAAGTCCTTGAATTTCAAGCTATATGGAGATTCAGTGGAACAGAGAATTCCTGACAGATGTGAGCCTGGATTTTTAATTGTGAGATTGGATCTTCAGCTGGGGCAGTGACTGTCAGGGCCATTGGTTCCAGCTGAGAATGCAGCTGATAGTTCTGGGCAGTGTCCATTGCAAGTGTCCAACAGCATTGCTTGAATAATTTTATAAATTAAAATAAAGTAAAACTGAAACCCTGAAAAAAACCAGAAAAATAAATAAACAAACAAAATTTGAAACTGAAATAATTTTCAGAATTATTTTTCTTAGGTTTAAATTGAAGACATGCCCTGAGACAATCACCTGCTTTTTTCTTTAATCAATTTTCTTTCTCCTGTTTTCCATAGAGAATTCTTGGGATGATCCTGCTGAGAAATCACAATGACCTGGAAAGATGATTTAAAATCAGAGATTGTCCCACTCTTCTTTTAGAAGGTCTTTAGACACAGAAAGGAGTTTGCAATCAGGCACATTTATCACACTTGAGGCTCATCAATATGGTGTAAAAACTTGACAGAGTTTTGTGGTCAAATTCCATATATAAAGAGAAAGGAAAGAAATGAGGAGATGGTATTTACTTCTATGATTTTTTTTATTTATATCTGAAATCATTGTTATTGTCTGATATGAAAAATAAAAGATCAAACATAATATGATACCTTTTTCTTCTGTTCTTCACTGACAGCTCTATAATTGAACATGAGCCAATGTTGACTTCTTTTCAGTTATGAAAATAGTTAAGTAGAAGGACTTTTCAAGGTACTTCATTTTTGATCTCCCTTTTATTCCATCCTATGGGCCATAATTGTGCATGCACCAGAATGATCCTGGCAAATGAAGGAGGTTCAGAATGTTTTAACAACACTTCATTGAAATAGCCTAAAATTAGTATCTTTTCATATAGAGTTGAGCTTTCTGTGCACATGAGGCTTCCAAGACTCTTAGGTTTCCTTCAAAAATCTCAGAGGAAGACCTGCTGAATTCATTGAAGTCTGAGGTACTTGGAACATTACCAAAAGCAGAAATCTTTTCAAGCTTTTCCAGCTAAATCTGATACAGAGCAAGTCTGAAAGGAGTTGGAGTGTGTGGAAAAGCCTCATGCCTGTAGTGAGTACAAGAGAAAATACTGTTGACCTTTTGAGAGTGAAAAGAAGTTTTCATAGGTTCAGTGGGCAGCACATAAGACATGAAATAAAACATTCAACTGTTGGGCTTGATGTGCTCTGTAGCTTTCTAACATCCTGCTGGTACCAATCTCCTTAGATACATATTGTAAATGGCTGAGCAGTTCGTGGTAAATATGTTCAGGGTTTGGTGCTTGAGATTTTCAAGGCAAACATCAAACTCGGTAAATCAGGTCATTATTAATAATTTATACAAGAAATGCCTTTTATTACTGCTTTGCATGCAGTTAGATTATTTAATAGATGTGAAATATATGTACAGCTGAACTTAAAAATCCATCTCTTATTTAGAGAAGTGACTGGTTTACATAAAAGAGGGAAAATTGGCCACATTATCCAGGCTGAGGTTCCCCCCATGCCATATGGAATAGGCTGGGAGGGGGAAGCCACAGTCTAATATTTTCATGGCAGTACAAGCTGGCACTGCATAGCATGACGAGGAACAGGAATCTGCTGCAATGTGTACTCTCAGTGACATTTTGATTTTTTTTGGCACTTGTTTATGTATGTGCAAAAACATCCTGTCCAGTGATAAATAGAGTTTTGCTCATAATAGAATGCTTGAGTGAGTACAGCGTGGATAAATAAGTTGAAGATCTTGGGTAACTTGGCTTCAACCCTGCTCTCCTTTAGAAAAAAAAATCTCTTATTTGTGGCTCCATGAATATCACTGGGCTGCCTACAGCAGTACCACCATTAATATATGTCAGCATTTTTAAGGTTTCAGAGATTGAAGCAATATCTGGATAAATTACTAAGTGAATGGACAAATAATTACAAATAGTTGAGATACCACAGCTCAGCAAATTACATCTCATCAGCTGAACATGGTAATTGATTATTTGCTTGGCTTTAGTCCCCTGTGAATGCTGCTGAAGTCTCTGACTTAAAGCACCTTCAACTTAAGCTGAATTCCTCAAAAAGTTTCAGCTTCTCAAATGTGTGGTGTAGACATATCAGTTTACCAGTGTCCTGGGTTTTTGTAAATCACTCTGCATTTTCCTAAATAAAGAATAATTTCTTGCTTTTTTTTTTTCTTCCTATTACTTCCACCAGTTACTTGTAGTGAAAATGTAAATTACCTAAATAGAAAAATGTGAATAAAACTATTTAAGAAGTAATCTTAAATATTTGCAAAAAATGTGGAAAGCTAAGAAACTGAGATAGAAATAGATTACATTCTCTACCTTTGAATGGTTTAATGACTGGGGAAGCTGAACAGAGCCTTTTCAGTATTATTTCTTCTAAGCAATTTATGGTGAGAAAAAAAGGATAAAAGGAACAGGTTAAAAAATAGGATATTCTGCAGCTTTTGTGTTGCTTTTGCTCTTTTGCTGTAGCTTATACTGCTCCCTTTTTTCACTTTTTTGCTCTAAGCAATAGATTTTTCTTTTGGACCTTTTCACTTAGGTTGAATTCCAAATGGCCATGTTAAATCTTTGAATTTAATTTTGAAACAGAAGACAATGGATTTTGGTAGTCAGAAGAGCACAGTGTATCTTGATTGTCATGGTTACCTTTAATAATACAAAGGGCTCAAGTCAAAAATGGATAGTCTCATTTAAAACCACAATAAAAGGTAGCTACACCTGATTTTAATCAGTGTAAAAACAAAGTAAATTGATATGAAAGATCCTTGATTGCTTTTGTAATTTGAAGTGCAATTTTGTGGCAGAAATGAAATTTTCCTGTCCAAAGGTCATCACAAAGAGCAATAAAAATGTGCATTAGAAACAAAGTCATTCCCCACCCCAATCTGCTATCCAGCAGGAAACTGAGGCTGAAATACAAAACACAAACAAACCAACCAAAAAAACCAACCACAACAGGCAAATAAATTTTATAGGAACTGGTCCTATATGTATTTTAAATAACTGAAACTAATGGAACTCCTTGCATGGTTAAAGACAGATACTGGCGAGGTGCAGAACTGCATCTTGGGCCATCAGTGCCACTGATAGAAATTCATGTGGAGGAGTTGGTTCCTGCTTTTTCACACCCCCAGTTCTAGGATTGGTTCAGTGCATTTGGTGATTACAGAAAAATACAGAATCACTGGAGCTGGATGTTTATCTTCTTGCTCATTACCTCTCTGTGCTCTTGCAGGACAGGTTTAAGGTGTTCAGCAATTGTTTTCATGGTAAAACAGCAGCCTAGCAGACCTGAAATTCTGGACAATTATGTTCATCTACACAGCAGTTTCACTGTTATTGAGTTCTCCACGTGTTTTTGAGGATGATTCACAGTTCATTGATTTTGGTATTTCAAATGTGTTCCTTGATATAAATACTCTTCAGACAGTTCACATTGGTCTCAATACAATCCTAAATTCTGTTTAGGCACTCATTGAGTTCAGTGTTCTCAAGGAACTTAGTAAACAGTAAAAGAAAAGAAAAATAAATTAACTACCTGGTTGCTTCCATAGCCTCTCAGGAAACTTCCCATTCAATGCTTTGGTGGAGACAGAGCATTTGAAGTGCAAAGGTAAAGGTTTCAAATCAGAGTTCTGGTAAATTGGCAGCTGCACTAAACACACAGCCTTTTTATTTTCCTTTCCAAGCTCTCAGCTCCATCCAGCCCAGGAGTGGCACATTAAGGAAATTCCCACCCTCAAAAGTGTCTGTGTTCTTCACAGAACGTGTTCTATTAAATACACCTATGCCAAACAAGTTATAATGCACCAGTAAAACACCTTTTATTTCACTAATACCTTTTTAACAATCACCAGGGGCAGCTGTAACAAACCAGACACATCTGGAGGATGAGTGAAGCAGGCATCTGGAACAGCCCCTGGCAGGGACTCCCTTTTTTTATCCATTGTCCAAAGGGATCAGTTTAGCACCTAATCCAGATATCTCAGCTAAGTGGGGTGCAACTGTATATTAATTTTTTTATTCATAGTTTTAGGTAGGAAAAAATATCTGAAGTTGCTGAATTTATAATAAGCTTAAGCAGGGGGAATTACCTTGTGGTTTCTATCAAGTAAGAGCATGCATGTGGACTTTGCTGTGGCAAGAATATTAATTGATGTTGACTTGACAGTGTATTTGATAACAAAGTCAATCAAAGTAATTAAAAAGTGAGGTATCTGGTGATTGAGCTTGTGTTGTTTCACAGATCCATGCTTATGCACTGAAACTCAGGCTTGAGCAAGTAAAGGCTATTACTTGCCATCTTTTAAAAATTAAGTTTTGGGTAAAATCATAGGTTTGTAGTGCTGAACTCAATTGTATCCAGAGTGCATCTGCCATTGTGGAAATGCTTATCTCTGTGTTTATTTGACATAATCAGATCTTGCTGTGGTGCAGGCTGGCACACTCCCTGCTGGATTGTGCAATAGTATTGCTGCCTGACTGCTGATGATGCAGGGCTGGATTTATGCAAGGCTTGAAATATACCACAGAAACTATTAAACTTAGAGTTATACATGATGTGTAGCATTATTTCTTTTAAACAGATAACTGTAATGCTGTGTGATATATATTTAATGCAGTAATAATTACATTTGTGGTCTTGTTTTCATAGTAGCACCCAAAACAATGTAGTGAACTCTAAATTACAAAAAAAAGGGGAGAAAAAAGAGTTCTCTGCTTGTGTCTGTATCCTTCTCATAAAAACAGGGCACTTTGCAACATCCAAATATTGTGTATCAGATTCTATTTAAAGAGTAATAGAAGGCACAGAGAAGAAATAAGCTTTATTTTTGCTGATTATATCTGCATTGCTCCCATTCCACAGGAACTCAAAGACCTTCTTTATAGTTTGATGGCCATTTCATGGCACCCAGCAACCTTCATCACTTATTTCTATCTGCAAAAAGCAAATGTTACATCTGTATCCTTGGGACAAATTCTCATTGTGTTAATCACAAAATGTAAGGGCAGTCTGAAAAGCCACTTAGGTCCAATACAGGAAGGTGGCTCTTGCTAAACTTAATATAATTTACTAGTTTTTAAAGTCTGTAATTTCCACTCATGTTAATGAATTCTAAATATTTTCCTGCTTAGCTGTTGTTTCTGGTGAAGATGAAAGGGTTTTGCTTGATGTGTGCAAAGAAGTGACTACAGAAAATGGTAAATTAATTGGAAGATGTCATCTCAGGAGAATGTTTTTGACAGGAGGGCTGTAAGGCTTTTAACAAACAGACCAGCTCATTTGTCTCATCGTGAAATGAAAATAAAAATCACAACATTATGATAAAATCTTGACTAGGAAATGCCTACAAGACTCTCTGAAGCCTTGGGTTCTTTTCTTGCCTGGGCTTTGGCACTCTGATTTATGCAAACCACGCTGCACAGAACTGGAAGTGAAATAGGTTCTATGCAGAACAGATGGATCAGGGCTAAGGCAGGGATGTGCACTGCAGATGAGAACAGATTAATACCACAAGGGGAGACTGGAGGAAAATTGGGAAGATGGGGGCATTTGAACTAATTCATGAATCATTTCCAACTGATGGCTATGCCTTCAGGCACAGTGAATAATATCAAGGAAGCATATTTAAAATTTTATAAGTTTGTTTTAATGAAGATTAGAACGAAGTGCCATAATTTTGGATGATTAAAAAACATCCTGTGTTCCCCCATCCCAAAATGTACCTCAGTGATTTAAATATCACAGTGTGCACTGGGACATGCATTTCTGCTTGGAAAACCCAGGAAACATTCATGGAGTTGGCACAAAGCTTTTGGGAATGGTTTTTTTTGGAAGAGCTGTCTGAGCTGGGAGAACATGCTCCTCCACTTGAATCCAAGCCACAGAGATGCAGCTCTGCTGTGTCTGGAGACGTGGTCTGATTTCTAGATCTCATTCAGATGTCTCTGAAAGTCTTTATGTTATCCAAATAGCCTTCAGTCTTAGAGCTTCACACTTCCCAAAGCTGTGCCAGGGCAAGTAAATGTGGATTTAAAGATCTTTGAATGAGATCTTCAGATGTATATTACAGAACAAGGTTTCAACAGAGTTATTTCACATCTCTAAGTGACTTTACTGTTACTAATGCATATTTTACTGCAGGGAAGAGAAACATAGAAATAAAGAAGTGCTGAAAATTAAAATTATTTTAAGATGCACAAATCCATCAGAAACAATGAAGATATGTGAGAGATATGTAACTGCCCACTATCAGTGTTGATTATGCGTTGAAAAGTATCATTCTTTGTGTTAGGACATCAAAAACCCTTCCTTTGACCTCAAGTGTATGGATGAGCCTGATTGCCTGTATTAATAATGGATGTAGTTCATAAGAGGAAAAAGAAACTGAGAAGAGGAAATGTACAGATTAATGTCTGGATGTTCAGCATTCCCTATATAACTTCTCAGAGATAATTTTCAAGCCATAGAGGAGGATGGAAAACACTTGACAGTGAAGGAAGATTCTGAGAAAAATCTAAAGAAGATGGGTAGTTCAGTTTGCTTGTAAGGAAATTATCTACAAGGTTTCAGTTCATCAGCACAGAAGATGTATTATTCCTCCTGTAAAAAATTCTTTCATTACAGGCAAAGCTTAATAAGAACAGAGAAAGGTGTAAAATGGCTCACTTGCCTAAAACTTGGTTCTCATCCTGATGGTTTCATGATTTCATTGCAGGTTGCCAATCTGGCCTGTTCAATCTCCAATAATGAGGAAGGTGTGAAGTTAGTCCGTATGGCAGCCACACAGATTGATAGTCTGTGCCCACAGGTGAGTGCAGATTCCTGCTAAAAACTACTTGAGAAGTCTTTTAGCATTTAAAAGCCTTAGAAGAAGATCATAGCCTTGTCTTTGTCATGAGATTGTTGCCTGATTTCCATGAACTGTGAAAAATACATCCATATCTTGAGACCTTTCATATCAAAGGGGTTGTATGCTGTATTTTTAACACAATCCACAATCTATTTGCTCTTTCCATTGGAAAAAAAAAAAAATATATATATATAAAATTACCACTCCTCTTCTCACAAATGGCTTTGATTAACAGGTAATTAATGCTGCACTGACATTGGCTGCCAGACCCCAGAGCAAAGTAGCCCAGGACAACATGGACGTGTTCAAGGACCAGTGGGAGAAACAGGTGCGAGTTCTCACGGAGGCTGTCGACGACATCACTTCAGTGGATGATTTCCTCTCTGTTTCAGGTACTGGGGTCAAGAGACTTTTCCAAAAATATGCTGCTAAATTCAAGTAATGGGTCAGAGCAGATAAAAGCTATAATTACTAAAGCATCATTAATCCATTAGTCTGTGTGTATTGGAGTGCTGATCTTCCATGCTCAGTAGGACCAACGAGGCCGTGTTAATTAATCCCTGGTAGCAATGGTTGGCTCTGCACCTCCCAGAAAATAGCACCTATTTGTGCTTCTATTCCTAGAGAAGCTTTGTTTCAACTCAGACACAAAGTAGGGTTTTGCCCACCTTTTAAAAATGTGTTCCAGACCTGCTACAGGCCGAGAGTGTTTGTAGAAATTGTTGGAATCCTTGTGCAGTTTTGTGCGGAAAGAGGAGGAAGGGAGATCTTTACAGAATCACAGGATGTTTTGGGTGGGGAGGGTAAAGAAGGGATGGAGCAGAAAAGGACCCTGACCCTGGGTCACAGTCTTTCCTCCATCCTCCTGGTAAAGTGCTCCAGCTTGTGGCAGAGTGGGTTGTTATAATTGGATCATACACAGTGAATGCTGTAGTTGCAAAGTGGTGCATGGCTTGGGTTAATTTCTGCTGCAGAAAACTCATTTTCCTATTTTGCTTAGAAGAGTGAATTTCAGTGTTGTGAGTAAGGACACAGAGTATGCCAAGAGGGCTTTGCTTACTCAGAAGTCTCAGAAGAGCCAAACTTCATGAGACAGTCTGGCCAAAATGTTATGTGTTGTTCTACATTATTTTCCTTGATATTTCTTAAATTTTCCAAAAGACGTTTATGAGACAAAAATATACTGAAAGAAAAAAAAATCATTTAAAAGAATCCTTTCTTCTCCTTTTTTGCCCTCTTTATCTTGTTTGGTTGTGTCCTGCTACCCTTATTAGCAGGGAAATGGCTTGGTTTAGTTAATTATACTCCTCTGTTCAACAGCCCTGCAAGTGTTTCCTGCAAGCCACTGCAAGAAAATGAAAATGAGCTCTCTGAACAGGAGGGCACTTCAGAATATGGGAGCACATTGATTTTTATTTGAGATTTGAAGCTGACAAACACTTTCTGGCAGAACTACTTCTAAGAGAAAGGGATGACCAGGCTGTAAACTGCAGACCCAGCTCATGTGCCAGAGTTGGAAATCTGTCTCAAATGGTCATTTTCTTCTTTGTTTGAGGATTTTGCTTACGCCAAGTGCTTGTATCCATAAACCAGAAATAATGTGAATGGATGATGGGGTTGTCCTTTTCTTTTTCTCAAATCTTTATTCCTTCAAACAGAGTTTTGACTTAGATCCAAACTTTCAAAGGCAGCTGAGAAGTATTGTTTCTGTAAAGCTTAGATTCCTTTTTCCTAATGCTTTGTACAGACATCTCTGTTAAACGTGAGGAAACAGAAATCCTATTGCTCTTGCTGTAAAGCTTGGAAGCTTCAGCTTACACAGAGTATTTTTATTTTTGGATGTTAAACCAGTGAAGCATTCAAAATGCCACTATCTGGTTAAATGTACCTCCTCAAATGACACCTCCCCCTCTTCATATTGACTGTCATATTTATTGGTATGTTTTAATAATATGGTGGCTACCAGAAGAAAGCTGACCATAATTTTGAAGTTCCAAATGCATGTTCCAAATGCACTGTCCAAATTCATATATTGCTTCTTTTTGGGCAAAATTTGTTTGTGCCATGGTAAAAGCAAATTGGTGATGGTGGAATGGAAACAGTGAAGAACAATTTTTGCAAAGCACTGCTTTTTCATTCTGAGTAGGGAGTGTTTTACACAAAGAATTTTGCCTTGTAAGTTACTCAGATTCACAGCTCAGGGGACTTTCAGTTTCCATCCAAAATTGTTGCAGTGTAAAATTCAACATCATGTAAAACATTTCTAAAACCCTCAAATGATCCAACCTCAGAATTTTTAACTGTGAAGATTAGTGAGTCATTCTTTCTAGTGGCAAAGGATAATTAACAAAAAACAGTTGGTGAACTGATTAATTCTGTTTTACTACTACTACAAAGAACATCATTTCCTTTTCAGTTCAGAAGTGTCCCTAGCAGAAAATCAAGTTGCTGTTCAGAGTCACTGAGTTTCTCAGACTGAGTTTGGTCAAATATGAAATTCAGTCATGGTCTTACTAAAATTATTTTTGACTCTACAGACTGCAGAGAATAATGTCTGACCTCATCAGAGTCCTCTTCATGCTTTCACATAATTTGTATGTGAGAATGCTACATAAATTCTGATACTGCAGCACATGAGATGGCCTGATCCAGAGCCAGAAAAATAACAATACAGCTCCCAAGAATCCAATTAAAGTGCTTGATATCACCTCCCCTGAGCAGAGTCACCGTTGTCATCCCTTGCTTCAGATTATGCAAAGTCTCACATAATTATAAGGGTGTGTTATTAGAAATTCCCAGCTTATTCTCTGGCATGGATGGAGTGAGGGAGAAGAACTGCTCATGCCCAGGTTTTGTGTTATCTGCAAAGGCCATTTGCTGTTGTCTTTTCATTGTGATTTATTTTTTTTTCTGACTTACTTAGGCAAAAATGAGCCAAATGTAATAAACCTTTATGGGAGAGTGTAAATTCACCTTCAGAAAATTGCCCAACTGTTTATTAGAGAATCTACAAAATATTTGACTGCTTTCCCTTTAGCATTCATTTTAATTACAATTTCATTATGATAAAATTCAGCGCAGTGTTTGAAATTAATGTGAGTGGTTTTTAAGGAATTACAGGTTGGGACACACAGCCCAGTCCCTACTAAAGATAAATATCACACAGAATTTTACTGTTATGTGACAATATCACAGAAGAGCTTTTGTCTTACAGCCTGGATAAAGGTAGATATCCATTTTTTAATATACTGACATTTGCCCAAATGAGTAAGCTTTGCTGTGAGGAAGAGTGCAGTTGAACCAGCTTTATTTTTAACCTGAATTCCAGAAAACCACATCCTGGAAGATGTGAACAAGTGTGTGATTGCCCTGCAAGAGGGGGACGTGGACACGCTGGACCGGACCGCGGGCGCCATCCGGGGCCGCGCAGCCAGAGTCATCCACATCATCAACGCTGAGATGGAGAACTATGAGACTGGGGTGTACACTGAGAAGGTGCTGGAAGCTACCAAACTGCTCTCTGAAACTGGTGAGTGTCTGTAAGAGCTGAAATGAGGGATGCAGGACTCCAGGCAGCTCTCCAAAATGCAGTTTATTCCATCCCAGAGGTCACAGCAGTGCAGGGTGGTGGGTGACAGAGCTGTGCCCACAGCTGTCAGCTCCAGCTGCAGGCAGGCCTGCAGACCCTGAGTTTGGGTTACAGTGCATTATAGACTTTTCTTTGCTGAGCATCTCAATACAGCAGAACCAATCTATACCTTAACTTTTACCTATAGCCCATCATAACTGCTGTCATTACCATATTCATGTTACTGTTCTCCAATCACTAAAGTCAGTACATTACAGTTTAAGCCAGAAGTTGTTTTTCAGTTTTCTTGCAGTAGAAAATTCTGAAACCTTTTTTCTACTTGCCACATTTGCTGACTTGTTTGCCTGTGTTCTCTTTCTGCTTGGTGAAAACATCTTCTTGTTTGGGGTGGGTTTATCCTTTGCTCTAAGCCATAAAAACCCCTTCTAACTCACACACCCTTTGCCCCTTTGGTTATCCACTGAGACTGGCTCAGCAATTCTGTTCTTCTCTATCAAAACTTGCTTCTATCTCTATTCCTTCATCAGACTCTACATTCAAAAATCTTTCTGCTAAGCATACATATCTGTGAGACTTTTTGTCAAACTTTCATCCTTCTCAACAAGTGTCACCCTGTTTTTTTAAGTTTTCCTAAACCTTCTAATGTTTACATTCTTGTAACAAACTTTCTCACACACTTTATGTAAACAACTTATTGTTTTACGTTCTTTTATGGAAGAAGAGAAATTTCACAGACTGTTGGTTTGTCCAGTGGCATTGGAGAGGTGGCATTTTCACCCTCCAATCCACTGTCACTGTTAAAAATCTATAAATGTTAGAGTCAAAAATTAGAAACTCTCTTTTTTACCTTGAGAAAGCTGTGTGTCCGCATCGTATTATTTTGTGTCCTACAGTGACAGGTGAGTTTGGTGAAATGCTGAAAGAATTATAAAAATGCTCTTACTTAATCACTTAAAACTTTCAGGTGGTTCTCTGAGATCTATGACTCTGAGGGAAATCTGTTCTTGAAAACAAGATACAAACAAATAAATTCATGGCTGGAATTGTGTTTTTTATTCTCTACTCTTTTATTCTCTACTTCTGCTGTTGCAGAACTCATACTGACAGGAGCCATATAAGAGAAGAAATTCAGTAACACATCAAGACTAGGCCACTGCATCAAAGTTTCTATGATTTGAATAAATAATACACAGCCCTTTCTTCTGAGTTGATTGATTATGTATTATACATCTCCAGAAAATCACTGCAAACATTACTCTTTGGTCTGTGAAGGTGAATGTACTTGGTGATGACTGAAGTGTTGCTAAACAAAACAACTTTTTATTGGAAAATACATATAAGCAACTGAAAATGCACCACCTGATTGAAAAAATATAAAAGTCTGCTAGATTGTATAAAAATACATAGATTATATAAAAGTAGAAAAGTCTGCAAGATTGATAGAGTGAGAAGAAATATTCTTTTTTTTTTTTCAATCTGTTTTTGCCTTGCCAGAGCAGGGATTGGATTCATCTCAGTGTAGGTGATTAGGTCTCTGCTGGTCATTTTACAGCCCTTTCTATCAGTGCTCTCAGTAATTCAGTGCAGGCAGTGCTGCCAAGTGCTCTCATCTGAAAGCAGTGGCTTTGGCTGGTTTTGGGTGAATCATGCTCCAAATTTCATTGACTTCACAGCCTGGGTCTCCACACAATGATCAGGTGTCCTGGTAGGATAGAGGTGCACGAATTGTGGGTGTCTGGAAGTGTCTGAGCTGATCCTCCCCTGCCTCATTGCACTTGTTCATCTGAGGTTAAAACCATCAAATTCATTTTAGAAGGAACAAATGAAAATTGCACCAGTTCAGGATACATCAAAGGGGACTTTTGGAGCAAAAGCCCAGGAACTGCCCTGTGAGATGGAAAAGCAAAAACTGTTCTAGCTCTGAAGTCTCTGTGTTCACTTTGAGAACAGGAATCAACCAAATAAGCTAAAAACTGATTTGGGGATGATTAAATATTACTTCTGGTACTGTAGCCCTCAGCTTAATGTCAGCCTTTTTTACTACCCAACAAGAGATCAGTGGAATAAGTACTATAAATTTAGCTTCTTTTTAAAAGTTTATGAGCTGGTTTTATGAATTCACAGAAGGAAAATAATCTTGCCAGTTTGACATGGTAAAATATTTTGTTGCACTCTTCTGTTAAAGTTGTCTTTTGGTTGAAGAGGGGCTATGAAAAATTCTTCTTACCATTAAGATTTCTTTATTAAACAAAACAAAATGTATGTCCAAGCTTTATATTTAGCTAAAATTTGTGACCCAACATTCTATAAATTTTCTTATTAAAATTTTTTCAACAGGCAGGTATAAATTGCCATTATATAGATCAATAATATGCACATCAAATACTTATATTCTATATTTAATTCACTTTTTGATATAATTAGAATTATAGCTAAGTGATGTAAACTCTGGACTGAGTACATCTTGACAACATCAATGTGTTAATGTTGGGATTCAATTGTTAAGAAGTGCCTGTTCCTCCAAGTCAGTTTTTACTTATTTTTTATTTTATAAAGTGTAAATAAACTTGTGAGTATTAAAAAAAAATTAAAATATAATGTTTGCAATATTAAGAACTTCGTATCATGTACAAATTGTGTAGCAGTAGTTTAGGGGACAGAATGGGCCCAAATTCAATGAAGCTGATGAAGCTTAAACAATTTCTGCCAGTTTTGAATGTGGATCATTATTATTACAGCACAATTTCTATCTGCAGCTTTTCAGACCATTTACAAAAGCATTGATTATGATTTCTTTATGATTAAAAGCAGAATTAACTGACTCATTTCATTGCCTCAGAATAAAGTGGTTAAGATGGAATTTAGTCCCCCTGAGCCATTCTGGAATCACCATCCTTGGAAGTGTTCAAAGCCCTGTGGATGTGGCCCTTGGGGACAGGGTACAGGGGTGCTGGGGGAATGGTTGGACTCGATGGTCTGAGGTACTTTCCAGCCTCAGTGATTCCCTCATCTGGGTACCTATGGATCCATACATTTATTTCAATATTCTTTCAGTTCCTCACCTCATCCTGCCCAGATTTTATAGAATGCTCGGGAACAATGGCAGGGATTTATCAGATTTACCAGGATCACCCGAGGCAGGGAAGAATGATGCACAGAACCCCATGATATTAGAAGGCTAATTAATTACTTTATTATACTATATTACACTATACTACAAAGAATACAGAAGAAAACCTCATGACTGTCCCGACAGTCAGGACACAGCTTGGACCTGGTTGGCTAATTAACATAATTCCACCAGAATCCAATCAAGCAATCCTTGGGTAAACAGTCTCCAAAACACATTCCACATGAGCACAAACACAGGAGCAGCAAATGAGATGAGAATTGTTTTGATCATTCTTTTCTCTGCTTTTTTTCTCCCAACTTCTCTGTTCAGAGGGCATGTGAGTACCACAGTGATTGATTTGGATTGATTTGGATTTGGGTTCCACCCACACATGTGCACAGCAAAATCTCTATGAGAAGCACAGTCATGAGCATCTCACTGTTTTCATCTTTATTCCTTCCTTTTTTCTTTTTTTTTAACTGACCTTATTTTAATTTTAAATGAAGTGCTTTTGGAAGCTGGGAAAAATTTAGTTAAATGATGATGAAAAAGAAATAAACAGATTACCTTTCTCTTATAATTATTATCTGCTTTTAATTGTCCATTTAGAAAAGAAAAACCTCTGTTAAGCCTCTTTTTCCAGAGATTTCACTGTGATCTGTGAGTATTGGGTTGGATTCACAGTGGAGAAATTTGGATATAGTGTTTTGGAAAGACAAGCACCTTGCTAATGGTTTGGTTTTGTTTTTTTTTTTAGGGGGGAGAAAGTTAATCTCTCAGGAAAATGATGTTGATAATTTCTGAGAAATGGAAACTGCAAACACTGCTTCAATAAGCAGTCTCACCTCTGAGGTTTATTAGTTTGTTGTTTTAATTTACAGCCTTTGGAATATATGGGGTGGAGTTTTTAGTGTTTCAGTGCTTTGCTGCCTGTGCCTGTCTAGCAAACTGCCTTTAAAGCCCAGTACTTGATAGAGGCTGGATTCTTTTCTCTGGCAGCAGTTTTAGGGAGTGACAGACTGGTTAAAGTCCTTTTAACATAGACTACTTTCATTTTCCTTTAGAAACTCTAAGAAAAACTTAGCTCTTGCTTGCTGATTTTCTTGTAAATCCAAGATGAAACTTATAAAACCACAGAGTCAATGGGGCTCACTGGGAGCAAACACCAGACTCAGTGATTTTAGTGGATGTGACTCGTGCAGGAGTAAACCAGAGCTTCAAGGTTCAATTTTTTTTGTTGATTGGTTGGCTTTGAGGTGGATTTTGGTTTTTCCTTTGTGTTTGTTTGTTTATTTTGTTTTGTTTGGTTGTTATTTTAGGGTACCTCTGTTAAGTGTTATATTGATATTCAGATTTGTAGAGAGCTGTGAAATTATCCTGTTACACGTTGTCCATGGCAGGGGGGGAAAGGAGAGAAGGGTGGAAAGGAAAAGAGAAGAAAAAAAAAGTTAAAAGCTAGGATAAAGGCAGAAGGAAAGAGAAGGAATTAAAAGGAAACAGAGCAGAATTATGATTATATAATTCTGCTCAGAATTGCTTTTTAAATATTGAGGTCCCTCATCCTGCTCAGTACCCAGAGTGACCAAGGCCAGCTGAGACTTCCCCACTGCCTTCACCGAGGAGGAGACTGAAGTGTACTCAGCAGTTTCTTCAAAAGATGTAAAAACTGAAGGCAAGAAGCCTGTGCTTCTAAACAAATGAAAAGAATTGTCCCAACAAAGAAATCAAGGAACAGGCAATGAGGCCAAATCGTGTTTTCCAAGATTTTTGAGGGTCAGGAAGGAGAAGAAGCTGTGACATTTACATTTTTTAAAGGTCAAGAAGGTTGGATTTAAGGCTGGGAAAACTGGATTAGAAATTGCAGGGTTGTGATGAAAGGAAGTGAATGGGAAATGAAAGGGATAAGAGCAGAACAAGTAGGACCAGAACTGCCTGGGAAAGGCTGTGAAAACTTCCCAACTTTTTTTTTTTTTTCTTGCTGCATTTTCACTGGGCTGTCTGGAAACCATCCTGGAACAGCAAGTACCATAGTACTTGGGTTACTACTGTGAAGGACATTGGAAATTTGAAATTGTCTGATTCACACTAGAAATTGGAGTTTCAGCTTTTAGCATGTTTTAAAAATATCCCAGTAACTTTGTAACTCACTGGTTTTAAGTAGGTCGCTCTGACTTCTGTTTTGACACAATTTTGTTTTATTTTGTCTTTATCAGAATGGACTGAAGTTGAAAATCAGCACTACTGGCAATTCAGCAATAAGCTTGTGAGAGTTTTATCAGTGTGAGTAGGGCAAACTTTAAAGATATTTATCACTAGCAAATGGCAGCTCAGTGATGTTATCAAATCTAATACTAAAATGTGGGAAAGATGGATTTTTCAGCAGTGATATGAAGGGAAACAAAATGTAGAAGCAAGCAGATGAATTTAAGCATTGCTGTAATCAAAAAAAAACCCATATTGAATCTGAGGGAGAGCTAAAAGATGTGAAATGGAGCCTATTTAAAAAATAAATGATGTTAAATTCATGTTTTATGGGAGTTCAGGTAGTTATAGTAAAACTTATGGGTACCATCATCCTGAGTACATGAAATCATTTATCCAGGAGTTCTGATCAAATTATGACTTTTATTCTGCAAAGTACTGTAGCATTTTCTTTAAAGTTTTGCTAAACTGAAATGCAAAGGTCAGGGTGCCACCAACAAAAGGAAAATGTAATGCATTATTAAAGAAAAGGTATTTTACAAAAGGACCAAAGAACATCCAAGATTGTTGGTTTGATCCAAAGAATTTTTAAGCAGAGAAACTCTGATCAATATACAGAGGGATACACTAAGAAATCATATAAATTGCATTAAAAAGCAATTAAAAGAGACATAAGAGATGAATAAATCACCACTCTAGCTCAAAGCTGAATGCTAGTTCTTATTCTCTCCACTTTTAAAAATGGAACAGAGTGCTAAAGGAGAATATAAGATAATTGATCTCGATTTTCAAAGGCTTTTCCTAACATGCTGCACCCACAGCTGTTTGGCAACCAGGTAACTATGGGGTGAGTGGTAAAGCCTTTGATGGATTAAGAGCTGGTGACAAGGCAAAGCAGAAGTGATCATTTCTCAGCAAGCAGAAAGGGAAATCTTTGTCACTTCAGGGCCAGCACCATGGTTGGTGTGCAATGCATTCATTAACAGGTGAATAGGCAGCAGCAAAGTTTGCCAAAAGGAAAATGCTGGTTGGGAGAGAAAGACAAGACTAAAAGATATTTTTATTTAATTTCTCTAGGTGAATGGAACAATTAAATCTATATTATCTGCATAGGTTCTGAGTGAATTCATTGTCTCAGAAAAACTTTGGCATTGCAGAGGGCTGCTGAGAAATCATATTTTTTCCATGCTCAACAGCCTCACATCAGTGCTGAAGATGTTAGGCTATGCTTATAGGAGGATATTCACTGAATACCCCAAGGAGATATTTCCACTTGTTCTCCAAAGCCTAAAGGTCTTTCAGTAAGGGAAGAAGGTCAAGATAAGGATTACATAATCAAAGAAAATTGAAGATTAACTCAGTGAGAGCTTAAAAAATGCCAGAGAAATCTATTTTGGGTATTCCAGACACCTTGTATAATGGGTTAATATCATAGCAATGCCCATTTTCATAAACCAGTATTATTTAGTCACTGTTCAAATCTGTCCTCAAAAATATTTTGTGCTCTTAAAAGCGATTTTTTTTTAAATTAGGAGAGTGGTATTGGAAGTAGGAAGAAATTTACCAGGTCTAGAAAATATAGGCAGAGAAATGGAGTCAATATCCATCCACCAACCCCAACAGAATGTTTTGTGAATACAAGTGTGAATTGTACAATAATGTTTTAAAATAAAAGCACTGGTATTCCTTGCATCCCCTTGCCTACACACACCTACATATTGATATACACAAACCTCTAGCTAGTGCAGGAAGGGTGGTTTGCTTTTTACATAACCTACTTGGTGTCCAACGGCATGAGACTGCTTTCTTGAGGGAATTTTCTGAAGAACTTGCTTTCATTTGAAATATTAACCTGAAGGGTGTTCTGTTTGGCAGGAATAATATTTTGGGGGTGCTCACCGTGTGTAGTCTTGCACAGGTAGACAGGAGAGTGAGACAGCTGGAACTGGTGAGACACAAATGACATTTGTTATCCTCCTCTGTCCACTTTGGAATGGACCTGTCCTTAATTAGTGGCCTCCTGTGCTTAATTAGTGGCCAGGATGCAAACAGCACTTACCTGGCTTCTGCCCTGGCATTTATCTTTCTGTCAATGGCAGTTCAGTCAGGACAATGTTTGAAGATGAGTTTTTCTCTCTAGTTTGTGTGTCCCTGTCTCCAAACACTTGGTACCATAGCCCCAGATGTGCCACAGATTTCTGTAGTGTCCACCTCACCTTGGCTGCACATGAGCAAATCCATTTCTTCCATACCCACATCAATCTGCTGGGTTGCATAAACCCACAGATAAAGTTGGAGCCTTCTGGGAAGTGCCAGAAGACTTAACACAAGTGGGCCAGAGGGTCAGGACTTGGCCATAAATTCAAGGAAGCCTGAGAATTTTGTTTTTATGGGCCATGGCTAGATCAGTGTTTGGCAGTGAGGGCTGATTCTTCCTGAAAATCTTGTGTTCATTGCAAACTGCTATAGGGTGTGGATATTCATTATTCATTATTATTTTACAGCTGGCATTCAGCTGATATTCATTATTTTACAGCTGATTTTAACCATTTCACCAGTGTCAGACACACAGGGTTTGATACCCAAAACAGAGCTGGGGAAGGGTCTGGAGCCCCAGGAGGGGCTGAGGGAGCTGGGCAGGGGCTCAGCCTGGAGCAAAGGAGGCTCAGGGGGCCCTTGTGGCTCTGCACAGCTCCGGCCAGGAGGGGACAGCCGGGGGGTCGGGCTGTGCTCCAGGGAACAGGGACAGCACAAGGAGAAATGGCCTCAGGCTGGGCCACAGAAAGTGTAGATTGGATATCAGGGAAAGTTTTCTTCACCCAAAGGCTTGTCCAGCACTGGAGTCCCCATCCCTGGAGGGATTTAAAAGCTGTGTGGATGTGGCACTTGGGAACGTGGGTCACTGGTGGCCTTGGCCGGGCTGGGGGAAGGGTTGGATTCGATGATCTGAGCGATCTTTTCCAATCAAACATTTCTGTGATTCTAAGATATGTTATGTAATGTTTCAGTAGACTTCTATAAAGCTTTTTCTTTTCAATTATCAATATAATAGTCATGACTGAAATGTGAATTATATGAGTCCAGGACTTAAAAACATTCTGTGAAGTATTTAGAATCTTCTGATAAAGAATGTACAGTTCTTATAGAAATAGACTTTGACAAACACTTTGAGCTAAATAAGGTATCATATTTCATTCCTTATTCATCTGTCAAATGAAACAGAGAAGCTCTGCTGTCTTTGACAGATGTCAGATATCCCTTAGGAATGATCTTTTAAATACCTGGTTTAAATGCTTGAATTTCCCAGTAGACTGCATTCTTTCTACAGTAAAGTAAATTAACAAATTAAAACAAAACACAAAGAAAACAAAAAAACAAGCCACACAAACACAAAAACCAGCAGAAGAAATTTCATCCCATGCCCTGAAATTTTTAAGCTGTAACTTTGTGGATGTTTAATACTAAAACCTCTTAAATCTGGATAATGGCTGAGCTTTTTTTCTGAGAGCATTTTCTTTTTTTTTAGCAAATGGATCATTCATAGTTTTTTTTTTAATTTTTATTCTCCCTTGATAACTTTAAGTTTACACTCCTGCCTGTCATTCTAGATAATTTTCTTGATTTATCTGACACAAACAACTATGATGTTTAGGAGAAGCACAGACATTTTCAGGGACCCTGAATCTTCTAGCAGTATAGTAGTCCAAACCTTTAGACTGCCATGTCATCCTTGAATAATCTTACCCACAACTGACCAGATTTTTATAGCCATTTAAGGACTACATAGATAATGTGATTGGCACCTTAAATGATGTGTCCCTATCAACATGGCACAGGGAAAAGCAGTTTTCTCAAGGATGGATAGAAATGCTTAAACAAATACAAAGGTTTGAGGGCCAGCCAGAGGGCACAGCTGGTGCAGTGGGTACAGGAGAGCAGTCACTTCTCTGCTGCTCAAATATCTGATTTGTCTGAGGACAGTCTGGCTCTTGGGAACAATCCCTGCTCTTTGAGAAAGGTGCTTCCCTTGGATCCAAATCCCTGGGTTATAAAAATCTCAAGTAGGTGCTCGTCTTTTCAAAATGATGCTCTAAGAAATAGCTCTGCTGGTGCTTTTCAAAAATTGTCTTCTGGCCAGAAAAATGCCCCAAAGATGATACCCCTGGGAACCCCTCAGTTCCAGGGAGGTTGGGATGGAAAGGAGCCACGTTGTGCTCAGCCTGATTCAGAGCCAAAAGTGTGCCAGGATTTGGTGGCTCATGCCTAAACTTGGTTGTCTAAAGCAGAAATCTGGTCTAAGCCAAAGACCTCCCTCTCTGTTCAGTGGCAGAGGAAAATCAGAATTTTATCCAGCTGAACCTGAGTGTTAAAGTAGGAAAGGTGTGATTAATTTTCACGTGGAAACATCTACTGTTCTCTGCCTGGTAAAAGGAAAGATTTAAAACTTTCAGTTGTATGATGTGAGACAAAACCAGACAAATTTCCCCACTCCCATTGATGCTACTAAGAATTAGAAACTGTGCACCTGAAGGGTCCTTGACCTTTATTGGGTTTTTTGTATCTTAATTATCCCTTTCCACATTTCTGAACATTCTCATCCACTTAAGATTCTGAAGAATTCAAGTTCCTAAATAAAAAGGCCATAAAAGTACAATAAATCAGCAAGGCATTCATTTAATCTTGCATATTAATGAAACTTTTTGTTCTAATGCTACGAACGAGAACGCCCAAACATTTTTTTAATTTCTATCTCAATAATTTTATTATGTAACTTAGCATTTCTCTGTCTGTCAGGGATCTTATTGTTCCCATATCACTATACAAAATTTGCAGTGATGTTTCTAAGTACAAAAATTGCAGTACAAACTGATTGCCATAGGAGAAAAAGTCAGCAGGAAATAAATTTTTAGGAAACAGGTAATTACTTGATAACTTTAATATGTAGGAGATATGGGTGGGTGGGAAAAAAACAAGAGCTTTAGAGAAAATATTTTCTTTGTGGGACAGAGGGGTTCACAAAAAAAATAAAGTTTGATCAAGGCATGAATTCACACATGGTGAGATGCTGGATTTCTATTATCAGCCAAAAAGAAAAAGCATCAGCCAAAAAGAAAAAAAAGTATAATTCAAAAGAATTAATCAATTGATAAAATGGAAGTAATTTCAACTTTTCTGATTCCAATTTTTTCTCCAGCAGCCGTTCAACCTAGATTTTGTTGGCATTGGTCTTGCTTTCAGTGCCATTGGAAATTCATCCACAGAAAGGCTTTCAAATCTTTATTTTGTTGGAATGACAAAGTCGGTGGATTAGAAGTGTTGCTATTAACTTGGGACCTGATTCTGACAACATTTCTGCAGGTGCCTAATTAATTCATGTAGTTAGGCTGAGGGATTTTAATGGACCACATTTTTCAGTCTAAGCATATGTGTGACTCTTTTCAAGGCCACAGCTCAAACTAAGAAACCAATGTTTAATTTTTCCCCAGAAGTATTGATTTACTTCTGAATCTAAAATTTATAGCCAATTTCTCTTTGCATAATAAATGAATCATTCTCTGTCTGATACATTTGCAAGTTTTAACTCCAGATTGAAATTGCATGCCTTTGCCTGAATTTTACTTGTGGTTCTTTCACCTTTGGCACAGGAATATTCTTTGTGTGGTAAATAATAGAGAAGAAAGGCTGGAGGTTTGGGGGTTTTTTTCATGGAGCTCAATAACCTTAACTGGAGAATAATATATTTCTCAATTTTCAGAAACTTCCTGCATTAAATGACAACATATGCTTAGAGAAGCAATTATAGCCCCCTATTAAAGGTGTTTTTTCCTTGCTTGCCCAATCAAAAGTGAGCCTGATGTAAAAATACAATTGGCAAGCAAGCAATCATAAAGTAGTTCCATATCTATTCCCATTTCGAAACAGCAGATAATGTTTATGTGTCATATTTTAAATTAGGGACTAAATTATAGCCAGGTCTGCAAAATCAGAACAGATCAGAGAAGCTTCCACAATAAATGTGGTCAGGAGTGAATACCTCGTGTTCAGAAATATGAATAAGGTGTAACTTTCCACCTTCCAACCATTTAATTTAAATTTCCCTTGTTTTGTTCTAAGAATGTCACATGGGGCCATGACAAACCCAGCTGTGTCATATCTGCCTCCCCCCATCACTGCCCTGTCAAGGGAGATATTCTAAAAGCTTGGTGCAACTTATTGCCACAAATCTGTTGCCTGTCCAGCATCTGTAGATTATTTACAGATAATTAAATGTTAATCAGTCCATGTCAAGTTTAATTTCATTTCTGGGTACTGAAAATCTGTTGAATATAATATAAATCTTCCTTCTTTTCTTCTCTACCTTTACAAGAACCTTTATATAAGGATTATATACCTTTATCTAAAATAGACCAATGCTTCTTTTTTTTTATTTTTCCAAATCCCTGGAATTTTCACCATTAATTTTTTTTCTTGAGTTCTCCACAAATAGTTCAGAAATTGCTTTGATTTTTTTCTTAAGAACTGCAGGGTAAATTTTACTATACTCTGTTAACTTGAACACATATGTAAAAGATAAATTTCCTTATGCTTACAGAGATGTTCTTCAAATTGCCCATTCCTAATTCAGGCCTGTTGCACCTACTATTAATTATATCAAATACCTGACCACCTCTGCTAGTTAAGAAATTATAAACTGAAACTTAGGGTTAAATTTAATTTAACCCTAAATATTAGGGTTCTTTACATCCTTTCTTTTTTTTTAAATTATTTTCATTATTGCATCTCTAGTGTTACCTGTTTTATCCCAACAACTCAGAATAAGTTCTCTTTTATTTCTTAGGTTTACTTGTTTAAATTGTATTTTTAATGATTGCTTTTTGATATTCAGGCTTGAGACTTCCTTATGCAATCATATTAGTCTCCTACTACAATTTCAAGTGTTCTATTAATTAAGGTAATTTGATATATGCATTTATTCAATACGCTTTCCAAAAATTTCATCTCTCTTAAACTCCTTTTCTAATTAAAATGTTTCCCCTCTGCCTGGCAATGTTTTGTTAATGTTTACTTTTTTAAAGTCTATTGTTGCTGTCACTTTTTCCTGTTTCTCCAGTGAATCCCAGGAACTTACTGAGCATTATCTGCATGGGAAATAGAAATCTGTTATTTCATCTGTCTATGTGAACATATATATATATAGATATATGCACATATATATATAGTGATGTATAAACTAGATTTGAATCCCTATATCCCTTTAAAGGTTTCCTCATTTGCATCCAATGTCTAATATTTAAATGCCAGAAACAGAAAGTTTGAGCTCATGGTTGCTGCCACTTCTTCAAATGTAAACTATTCTTAAATCATGGGGTGTTGTGGTTTTACTTTAAGGCAGATACTGTAAAATAAATTTAAGAATGTTTAGTCAAGAAGAAAATGTGGTTTCCTATCACAGTAGAAGTTTCTAGGAAAGAACATTACTGCTCTTGATGAAAAAAAACACTGGAAATTCCCCTTTGTATTCATCAGTTGGGTTCAGGTTACCAATAAGTGTCTTGAAAATAGGGCTTAGGGAAAAGATGAGCAAAAAAGGTAATATTTTATCAACAAAAAAAGGAAATAACTGTTGTGGGAATCCTCATTTCCTGTTCTTCTAATTATATTGCCAAAAGAGTAAAGTGAGTGATACATGATCTGGATGCCTAAATGCTAGAATAAAAGTGATGTGAACATGATGAAAAGATGGCTATCTATAGATCTTATTCTTGACCCTAGTTCCTTAAATTCTTAAGAATTAATCCAGCTGCATCTTTTTATCTAGGTTTCTAATGGAACATTGATTATGTTTATTGTCCATGAGCACAGTTCTCCAATATTAATGTTAAAATTATGAAGAGGAGTAAACCAGGAATGTACTTGTGCAGTATAATCAGTGGGACCTGATGTTCATGTTTGTAGGGTTTGGGTTTCAGTTGCTACAGGACTAATTTGGGGAAGAGTTATTTTCCTGCAAACACAACATGCAGAAAGTGATTATACCTTCAAAGGAATCCTCAATGAAATTTGAAGAAAAGTCTCTTGTTTCTTCAAGCAATGCTCTGAAACCATTTAGAAAAGTAAATAATAGCTTTAGATAGTAGAATAAATAAGTTCATACCACAGTTTATAATATTTTTAGCCAGTATCTATGGCTATGTCTTGTGTTATAAACATGGGGATAGTGAAGAAACAGAAGACTCATTTTGGCGTCTTCATGAAAGTATATCCTTGTTTTTACATTTTGACCCTTACAAAATTATTATTATTTAGTATGAGCTAGATGTAAGTCATGTAAATTAGCAGGCATAATGGCTACAGTTTGCTTTGATCACTTGATACAAATATTTGCTGCGCTCTTTACAGGTCATAAAGCTCTTACATGAACTTTACTGCCTGCTCAGGTACCTTGCAGCCTTTTAAAAGTTAGTTTTTGAAGGAAGTTTTCTATTCTTTGTTGCCCAATTGGATGGGAGCATATAGGGATGGTTATTTCCATGCTGTCAGATAAAGTGCCAGAGCTGTCCCCGTGCAGGGTGGGTACAAACCCATCCTGGGAATTTCCAGGACAGCGTGTGCCCTGCCTCCTGGAAACTCTCCATGCTCCAGAGCAGCAGAAAAGTGTTCAGGAGAGAACACAAATCTAACCCTGCTGCCTCTCCTTGTGTTGCACCCAGTGATGCCACGTTTTGCTGAGCAAGTGGAGGTGGCCATCGAGGCCCTGAGTGCCAACGTGCCCCAGCCCTTCGAGGAGAACGAGTTCATCGACGCCTCCCGCCTGGTCTACGACGGAGTCCGGGACATCAGGAAAGCTGTCCTGATGATCAGGGTATGTGGAGCACCTGGGGAAGGAAAGCTGGGGCTTACAGGGAGGGCTCGTGGTTCAGAGAGATCAGCAAAAGCTCCTTGTGTTGTCATAAGGCAGAAAGGCTTGACATTGAAACAGGCGTGAAACAGAAGTATATACAACAACAAAAGGATTGGTAAATAAAGAGATGAGGTTATTTAGTGGGTGAATCACAATTAGTATGTTAATCAGCTAGAAGATTTGATCACAACTGCCAATAGATACAAACTCCATTACTGTTTCCATAGTAATGGCATTAATTTGCCAAGCTCTTCAAAGTTTGTGTAGATTTTTTGTTTGTTTAGGGTTTTTTCCCAATGTATGTGTGCTGCCTGGGATGTGAGGTAGGTCTGGTTAAAATCTAAATGAATAAATTATCTTGCTGCTCCAGTGAGCTGCTGCAGGGATGGTTTTGAATGTTTACTGAGGTAAAAAAAGTGTCATTTCAGTGTTGACTAACCAGCTGATTCAATTGGTTTAGACATCATTTTATAAAATAAACAAATAAGAGACACCACAGAACACCATCATTATTGTGATAGTAGGTGTGTGTTGCTTTTCACTTTAGTCAGCAGACAAAGATTTAAAAAACAGCAAACCAAGCCTGGTTTGGACATCTCTTCAGCAACTGAAACTGGTTTTTGAAACCCAAATTACCTTGAACCTGCCCTAATGAAAGCCATGTACAAGTAAAGCTATGGAGAAAATCACTAAGGAAACTTTTGAGGCAAATAGCAGGGCTGAAACATCAAGTGATCCCTTTGAGCAAACAGGTAGTGTGCACCTGTGGTTGTGAGTGTATTATGGCACTGATGTAAGACTCCAGGCAGTTGGAACACTCCAAAACAGCTCAATTTTCATCATCTGCCACTATGTATTAACATTTGCAGAAAAAGCTTTTGACAGGCTTAATTTTATAACTGCCAAACATAAATTCCATTCTCATACCCAGTGCTCATCCCAGGTGGCCTGAATTATAGTCATGGCTTGTGGTGAGGACAAAGCCATCCTGTTCCCTGGGTGTGCAGTGTTAGAGGATTGGCAGTGAAGGGAAAGGGAAGGGGAGGGAATTCTTTACTTGAATTTCTTCCCTGTGAGGGTGGTAGAGGCCTGGAACAGTTTGCCCAGAGAAGCTGTTGCTGTCCCTGGATCCCTGGAAGTGTTCAAGGCCAGGTTGGGCAGGGCTTGGAGCACCCTGGGCTAGTGGAAGGTGTCCCTGCCCATGGCAGGGGTGGTGCTGGATGAACTTTAAGGTCCCTTCCAACCCAACCCATTCCAGAGTTCTATGATTCTGGGAAATGAAAGATCTGCATATAAAGGATCTCTGTTTTCCCTTTGATTTTCCAGTTCCTTAGTTGGTAACAACAGTTTCCAAATTTTCTTTTGACACAAACAACTGCTCAGCACACTTTATTCTTTTCCAGTCATTTCAAACTGTGATTGTGGCACAGACTCAATCATCAGGTGGGATCTCCTACAAACCCAGGTTTTCCCATCCCCTACACAGAGTTCCATCTTCCAGCAATGCCCTACACATCAGAGTTATCCCCAAGAGTTTGCCATGAGATGTCCATCCTGGTGAGATGTTTTTAAGCTTAAATTTTGCATTTTGAAGGCCTGATAATTTCCTTTGTCACTGCCTGACAGTTCTGTGTACCTCGAGAGCTGATCAGCATTCAGGCTTCTCAGTCACTTTAGGAAAATCCCAAGTTTCTTTTGCCATTATATCACTACAACTTTCCACCCGTTCTGTGATATGAGTTAATGAATTCTGTTTGCCCAGATTAGGAAGATTTATTTTTGCCTTCAGACAATTAACTTATTTATGGGGCTCAGTGTAATACTCCTTACCCAGGCAGAGAACTAAAGCACATAAATGGACTCATTATCCATGTGAGTTAACTGGAAAACTCCACATATATAAGCTTACACAGACCAGAGTTTGCTGAATCAGAACCTTATTTGCTGTAGAAAACAAAATTAGTTTCACTTTGAGATACTCTTTAACATTTCCATCTGAACATCACACACTGAAATGGGATGTATAATTAAAGGGTGAGGCTATAAAAGCCTTTAGAATATTTTCATCTAATAATCTGTCAAATATTATGTACCCTTTAATTCAGGTGGTAAAACTTTTTCAGAATTGCAAAAAAGGAAAAAAAAATCCAATCTTGCAAACTTTTTAGAGCATCTGACACAATTATTTTCAGGCAGTGATTGTTCATGTGCAAGCCGTGAAAAATTGAATTTATCTGAGTCCCCTCATTCCAGAGAGTAAATAAAGCCACTTTTTAAATTAATTTGGGTTGGTATTATTACTTTTAGTAAGCTGAAAGAAAGGGTGGATAGTCTCTGTTCTTCTCTTTTTCCCCTCAAAAGGGGAAAATTTATTGTCACTCTGGAGGAGAAAGGAGACTTGATTTTTTTTTTCATTGAAAACTATTTTTTTTATCTATACAGAAGAAAAAGATCTCTTCCACAAGTTAAGAAGTAGTAGAAATGAATTTAAGAGTATAATTATAGAACCTAGAAATAAAATAGAAAATAATAACTTCATTCCAACACCTTTCCTATTTCTGTGTAGGGATGAAATTGTACTTTGTGTTTTCATAGCTGCTTATGAAATTCCCTCAGTTATTGGCCAGAAACCCTCTCTACACTCAGGAGGACTCACTATGGCAACTTTTCTCATTCTTATGAATCTCCAAGGCCAATTTACTGTTATTTACTGGTTTTAAACATGGCCTTTGCTATTACAGCCTCCTATTTAGAGGCATCTACATCAACTGAGTGTTCCATTTGTTTGGATCAGGAGTGCACTGTTGGAGCCAATGTCCAGGTGTTCCCTCTTGCCGTGTTTCAGGTCATGTTACAGAGTAGAATTTAAACATCTGTGAGGTTGATTCTTTAGGGGGATGCCTGGAGATGCTCTCTGGGAGATTCTTAGGACACAAGGAAGTGGCTGGAACTGTGTCAGGGGAGGTTTAGGTTGGATATCAGGAAAAGGTTCTTCACCCAGAGGGTGGTTGGGCACTGGAATGGGGTCCCCAGGGAAGTGGTCACAGCACCAGGTGTTAAGATCTGGTTGTTAAAATTATTAGAGAGATGCCTCTGCCTGGGTTAAGGTGCAAACAAGACCACATGCTGAAATTGATAATACGGATTTTATTTAACATTAGTGTGAGGTAGAGGGAGAGAAAGAAAAAGAGGGGCAAGGTGGGAGAGAAAAAGAGTGACAGATAAAGCAGAAAACATCAGGTGGCTTAACTCATAGCCCAGTTCCCCTCAGCAGGAACAGGTGAACGGGGCTTCAGTGCTCACAGTTCCTTTATACAATTTTGCCATAATGGCCTTTTTTAACAGTGTTTAAGCCATTGACCATTTCAGTGTCTCACACCAAGCCTGAAAGAATTCAGGAAGCATTTGGATAATGCTCTCAGGACTAAGTTGTGACTCTTAGGGATATCCTGTGCAGGACCAGGAGCTGGACTTTGATGGTCCTTGTGAGCTCCTTCCAATTCAGGATATTTCATTCTATTATTACCTCCATTTCTATTCTATTATGTCATTAAGGGATTTTTCTTCTCCTTAGGAGAAGACCTCAGCAAAAATGACTGTGGAGTCCTCAGCCCCACCTCTTTGAGGGTTTTAATGCTTTTCTTCTCTGCCAGACTTGTCAGGTTTAGTCACCTCTGGGGCAGCCCTGGGGTGGGGGTGAAATCCAAAGTGCTGCAACATTTTGTGTCCTCTGTAAAACCAGATTTGGTGCAGAATCCCATCATCCTTTGTATCATCCTATCTCCAAAGGGTGTCCAGTGTTTCCATTGAGTGCCTGCTGCTCCTCAGATTGAATTGGAATTGTTAGATTTTACTGAAAATCACCAAACAACTGAAAACCTGCAGTGAGAGAGGGTCTCTGACTGAGGCTCTCAGGTGCTACTTGCGGCTGAGTCATTTAGGCTGCAGTGGTACCAAAACAAATGTACAGAATAGCATGGAGTTGGATTTAAAAGCACCTTGTAAAGTCTGGGGTGTTTTCCTCCTTGTCTTCTAGAATAAGAGGGAATTTTC
The DNA here is from genome assembly GCF_963513975.1 of Fringilla coelebs. Lineage (NCBI taxonomy): Eukaryota > Metazoa > Chordata > Aves > Passeriformes > Fringillidae > Fringilla > Fringilla coelebs. The sequence goes on from NC_140032.1 coordinate 4,248,409, forward strand.
ATTGTAAAAAGTAGGGGAGTATCTTTTCATCTCTTCAGTCTTTGCTCTCATTACAAGGTTAGCTTGACTTGGTGTTCACAGTGCTGAAATTCTTGTAATTGCATCTTACAATTTTTAAGTGCATAGCAAAGTGGGGTTTCTGTCTTCATCAAGTACATTTAAGTTGGTGAAATACGAAACAAATAGCATTTCTAAATCTGCATATATATGCCATTTTCTTGCTTATACTTGTATAATTCACATTTTCATACTGCAGTCACAAAAGATTTAAAAAATGACATAGATGGAAGATATTTTGTTCACAGCAAGCTCTTCAATCAAACAGCCAGAGAGATATTAAAAAAATATATATATATTCCAATGCCTGGAATTCAAAAGTCACCACATTCATATTAGAAATAAAATATGCATCTCAAAAGAGGAAAGCATATATTTATTGTGTGATTTATCTGGGATTGTGAAAGATTCTTCTTCACTGGAAAACTTCCTCTGAGTTAGATGAATGCTGTGTGTAGTAGATATACTGTATTTGAAAAAAAATCTTGGGAACTCTTATGGCTTGTGCTACAAAACAGATTAAAAATTATGAAAATGGCCCATTTTTCTGCTGAAATCAATCAGTGCATAAAATCCATTAGTTTTGAATATTACTCGAGCTTCCTCTGCCACTGGTGGCTGTCAGCTCTGTTTGGAAGCTGTCTCCAACCTCAGATCTGTGATTGCTACGTTTGTGTAACCATAAATCCAGGTGTCTGCAAGACAGAATCAGTCTTTCTGTCTTCCAGCTCAGAGAAATAAAGTCTCAGACTCTGTTGTCTTGGAAACAAGGTTTTAAATATCAAGGTCCTGTTAGTTGTGCACAAAAATTAGAGTCATTCTGGTGCATTTAAAAGCCTTGCTAAGAGTAGTCCTTTAAGTCAAATTCAATATAATTGGTTTTGGTACCTTTGTGTTTAAAAGGGAGCCCCTATTTTATATGGGTGGCATCTCCAGGGGATCAGCTGAGACAAAGCAATGGTGCAACACTGAAAAGCATGAAAATGCTTGAAATGGCAGCAAACAGATAAAAGTTAACCCCACTTCTTCACCCTAATGCAAAATGCAGCTGTTTGGGGAAGAAAATGAGAGTGTAAAATTCACCACACTTGAAAACATGAAAAGAGTGAATCTGAAAGATCACTTTGAATTAGATCTCACTTGCACAGAGGGGAAATAGGAAGATGTCTGGTGCTTGTAGTATATTGCTAACAGTTGCATTACTTGCCCTTTTGGTTTGCACTACATTTTCTCCAAGTTCAACATTTATACCCATTAAATTTCAGTCTTTTAAAGGCCACAGATTTCAAGATCATGAATGTCAGTAACAGCAATACATTTTTTTCTGGATATTTCTTCAAGAATAAGTCCTTGCATAGAATTTTCAGAATATTTTTTCTTCTTAAGAGGCAGCCTCGTGTCCTTACTGGTTACCATGTTGAGATGTAATATTTTGCATTTTGCATCTTTACTTCAAGTTTGACTATGAAAGCCTTGGAAAGGACTGCACATTATGTTTTATATTCTTATTTGTAAAAGTGGAGACAGAAGAAATTAAGAGGAGTATATTTGGGGTGTGAAAGGGTACTGGCTTTACAGTGCCCAGTGAAACTGGCTTGTTGAGTGGACTTGGAGGATGGGGAAGAACCAGATGGTTTATTGAAGCTCTCCACCCTGTCCTTGTTCTAAACAGCAAAGCCTAGGTAGATGAAAAGCTGAACCTTGTGATAGAAAACACTCTTTGCTCAGGGAGTTGTAGGATTCTCTTTGTAGCTTGCTTGTTTATGACAGATTTTAAGGTCTCATCCTGCCCTCGGGCAGCTGAGCAGAGGAAACAAAGAGATTAAAGGTGATTGGGAAACAAGGCCATTGGATGGCTACCAATCCTTCTATTTTACCTGTGACAATGGAGAGAAGGTAAATTCATTTTTCATCTGAACTTCCTCTCCTGCCTGTCCTGTTGGACACACTCTCTGTGCATGCCTCTCCTCAGAGGTGCAGACTGAGTTCCATTACCACGCCGTCACACTTGGTTATTTCTTCCTCCAGCTCAGCACCGAAGCCCATATTTAATTCATGCTCCAAGTCCCACCAAGATGGCTGTGTTTTACTCTCCCCATCCTGTGCACTTCCCTGTGCAGCTACAAACAGGGATGTGCACTTGGTGTTGGAAGCCAGGCTGGAACAGAAATATCACCAGAAGATTGCTCTGCGTTGCGTTCGAGGGTTTGGAGCGGTTCCTGTGACTGAGCAGCCCCCAGACAGAGCTGTGATGACAACTGGCAGTGATTAGCACCTCTGCTAGGAAACTTGACGTTGCCTCCAAGCACCAAATGCCAGCCTGGATGATTTCTTCTGTAGTGCTTTGGTCTTCCAGGCTGTCACTGGGGGTGATGGGTGTCCAGGAAGGGGAGGATTTCTCTGCAGTTACAGTGCTTTTCTTTTCCCTTTACCTTTGTCATGATTGGTACTCACAGAACTTACTCAGGCTGCTGTACCAGATGCTATTCAACCATAAAATGGAATATAATCTTCTTTCTAATTATTCCACTTTTTTGCACCATCTATATTAAATATCATACTAAACACTGATTTTAAGACTGTCTCTCTGTATATAAATAAGGGCATTTTTTTCCTCAGAACTTTTTGCTAGAAGGTGAAAACCCCCAAAAGAACAGATCCATCAATTTATTTTTTCTCTCTCCCTGCAACATTTTAAACAATCTGAAGTCTGAAAATATGTAACTTGATTTAATCAATCTTCCAAGAAACCCTCCCATCATTTGTAGCATCAGCAGTGGAGACATCATTGTCTCAGCAGGGAGATGAGTCAAATTCCAAAGCTCTGTATATCAAAAGGACCATGTGAACTAACAAGATTACACAGATTATAAATTTCATGTTTGTTTCAAAACTACTTGACATAATTTACAATTTCTTTCACTGGGAAATCTCTAATTTGCTTTGATAAATTTTTCTTCCAGGATGTTAGTTGCTTTTTCCCAGGTATTTACTTTCTCTTTTGAAGATTACATGTAGTTTCCAGTAACATAATAGTGTTAGTGTCCATTTATATATGAAATAACATTATTTTAAAATACGGCATTCCAGTTGTTAGTTTCTCCAAAGGATATTTGTTCCTGGAACTGCATTCATCATGTTAACAGAGTTAAGAGAAATTGCAGCAAGAAAAGTTGTGGCAATGGAATGACAAATGCCATTTGTAAAGAAAACTAGGGTTGAAACAATTTAATTTTTAAGACAATTCAATTTAAGTTCCTGGCTGCTGGGGCAGACAAATTCATTTCAGAGAAGAACGCAACAGCATTTCCTGGGCTGGTAGTCAATGAAATAAGAGCTCACTGCGCAGAGGACTTGGTCTGTGTCCTTTTTGAGCTTGTCATCTCCTCCCTGTGCCTTTTGTGTCTCTGCAGACCCCTGAGGAGCTCGAGGACGACTCGGACTTTGAGCAGGAGGATTATGATGTGCGCAGCCGAACGAGTGTCCAGACTGAGGATGACCAGCTCATTGCTGGCCAGAGTGCAAGGGTGAGTACAGACCCCACTGCCTCCATGAAGTGAAAGTCCAGTGGTGACCAATAAAATCTCTGCCTCAGAAAGCAAAGGTAATTTCCAGTCTTCAGAAAGAATGGGACCAAGGTGACGGAGCTGTTGAAAGTTTTTTTCATGTCAAACCTATTTGAGTAGCATTTATTGAATGGTCTTGAGGCTTTTGTGGTGCCTAGTATCAGCTGCTTGCTCCAGCTAGTGCTGTAAGAGGAGGCTTTGCAGGTTTGGAATGTGCTGAAACTGTGGGAGTAGTCAGCAAATTAAAAAAAAAAAAAAGAAAAAAAATCCCATCAGCTCACCATGTGCTCTATCCAGAGAAATCTTACATTAGTCATGTTTCCCAGTGTGCAAACCTGTCAAGAAGATCTGTTTAAGCTACTGAGTAGTCCCTGTAATTTAATTGTAATTGAAGACATTTGCTACTGAGTCAATGTAATTTTACCAGGGTAATTACATCATGATAAACTCCAGTCACTGTGATTTGCGACCTCGGCTTGTGCATGGGGATTGCAAATTAAGCTGATGAGTGCTTCAGGGGTCACAGGTGCTGGGGAAGTGAAGTCTGTTAACACTCAGGAATATTCCTGTTAACATTCAGGACTATGCCACCCTCTGATGAATGTTTACTTTTTTACTGAATAGTCTTCTCAGGTCAGATTATTTTAAAAAATTAGAATATAATTTTATGAGTCATGAAAATATATTTGACTGGAAAGAAAGGGTTTTTTTTAAAGAAAAGCCTTTTAACATTTTCTAGGAGACAACCAGCAGGAAACTGGAAATTATCTGAATGATGTTCATGGCTGTTTCACACAAGTCTGATTTGTAGTGATGTGGTAGAAGTGAAGCTATGGACTAAATAAGAAGCATCTTCCCCACAAATTCAAGCATCAGCAAAAGCTGGTAACTGGAATGAGGATTTCTCACCTTGGAGTCTGGAAGAGGATTTGTAGGGCTGAGAAGCTAAAAACCAGCAGGCAAAGATGCTGTGAAAGCTCAGAGGACCAGGACAGAGGAGTTTTCAGCTGCTGTAGGTTGGGGCTTGACACAAAGGTTTTACACCCTGCAAAGAAACAGTGGAGTAACAAAAATCTGAAAGGAGCTTACTCAGAGGTGTGGGAGAAATGCAGGGCATGGAGCCAGTGAAAGGGGCAGAGATTTCTTTTTGTCTTTAAATGATTTCCCTGAATATTGAACATAGATGCTAAATTAACCATACCATGTATCAGAAAAATGGGAGTTTTATTATGACATCCCTAAGGCAAAAAATATCTGGATTTCTTACTGTGAGACTGGTGACAGAGCTGTTCTGGATGTAGTTGGCTATCTTTTGTGATTTTTATATTTTAAAGGACATAAACTCCTGTTTGAGATATTAAAAGTATTGACTACTAAAGCAAATCTCAGGTATAACAGAAGTGTGATACAGTACAGACTATTTTGTCAGATTTCACAGCCTTTCTCATCTTTTTGGGTACATTTAGGACCAGTTAGCATGACACCCTTTCTTGATCTGAAACCCAAGTAAAGACTGCAGTAATTTTTCTTACTTAAAATCGAGTTCACCTGGGGATTTAGGAGTCTTAAATTCTACTACATTTATTGTGGTTATTATGACTGCTGCACTTAAATCCTTCTGCTTTGATCAGCTACACACTCTATAAACATAATATATCATAAAGACAGTTCCTGTATAACATAGATTGCAATGTGGCACAGGAAACAACAAATCATAAAAACCTTAAAGGGAAACAATGCTGAGCAGAATAAAATCCTGTCTGAACCTTTTCTGTGGAAAAGATGCAAAATACTTTAATTTGTGCAAAGTAATGGATTTGTTTAATATGCTTACTCCATAAGGCTGGTAGTGTTTTAGCAGAAAGACTTGTGTTGGTCTTCAGTAGAAATAAAAGTGGAATTTACAGGCTGCTTTTGCTGTAGGATATAGCTGCTGGAACAGAATTATTAAAGCACTGTTTACCAGTTTAAAGAGTGCTCAGGTGAAGCAGCCACTTGAAGAACCCACAGGCAAGTCATACAGATATACTTCCCAAATTTCACTACTCCTATCACAGTCTCTTAACTTCAGTTAATTCTCAGTTCTGTTGTTTTATGTGCAATTTATATATTTATTTATTTATTAGCTTGACTTACACTGCATTTTTCTGTGCAAAGACTATTATGCTAACATTTGAAACTGCTGAGTTACATTGATAAGGCCTAATTAAAACTCATCTTGAATTTTAATTTGATTAACTTGCAAATTTCTCATTTTCTGATCTACTGTTTATAACCCTTTTTCATTTCAGTTTGGGAAAAGGTCAATTACGAATTTTTAAAAGCCAAGAGCATTTTAAGAATATGTAGAAAAAGACTTCAGCTGATTGAAAGTGACATAAACAAGAAAAAAATGTAATGACACTTAAATATGTGTCACACCCCATTAAATGCATAATGTGGTCTTCAGAACCCCTAGAGCCAAATAATAGCTTAACTTGGAAATCATTATTCAAAGTGTCCATTTGATCTTCAAAAGAAATTATTATAATTTTTTGGGTGTTTTTGGAGGGGAGCAGGAACTTTGTGCTTTGTTGATGCTGAGGCAGATCAGTACCAACCTGTCCAGCGCCTTTTGGCATCTCTTCCCAGAGAAAATTGGAACACTAAATATCATTAAAAGATACATTTGTTACAATTCACTTCAAATGTATTGTCCTGTGTGTCATAGCTTATTTTAGTGTTGTGTTAATCTGAAATCCTCTGTTTCTGACAGAGGATGAGACCAGAGGAGGCACAGCAGTTCAGTCTGCCTTTTCCCATAAATGTCACTTGTTTTATTCTTCCTCAAAATTGAGATTTAATTCTCCTTTGTCAACTGGTGAATAATCACGACATCATAAATATAAATTTTGTCATCTTGGAAGTGCAAGAAGAAGAATAAACGTGCTGTGAATGTGCTTTTACATGTCCTGACAGAAATCAAACGCCTACAGGATTTTGCATCTTCAACTTCCATAAAAAGAAACTCAGACTGTTGGGACCGCTGGAAAGATCCAGTTTGTAGCTTCCTTTTTTTCATGCCCAACTCCTGCTCTTTCTCCAGGCTATCATGGCCCAGCTGCCCCAGGAGGAGAAGGCAAAGATTGCTGAGCAGGTGGAGATATTCCACCAAGAGAAGAGCAAGCTGGATGCAGAGGTGGCCAAGTGGGATGACAGTGGCAATGACATCATTGTGCTGGCCAAGCAGATGTGCATGATTATGATGGAAATGACAGATTTCACCAGGTAAGGACAAAATAACCCCAGCTGAGCAGCTCAGATGGGTGCATCTTCCCTTTTCTGCTTATCTGTACCCTTTTGAGAAGATTTGCTGTGGTTTTGGGGATGCAAAGCCAAGGAGTGTTCATCATAAACGCTGCCCTGGGTGTTTGTCCAAGTGGGATTAAGTTTTTGTGCTATTTGCAAGTCTCTTTTATTTGCAGATCATTTTGTAAAGTTAGTCTGTGACCTTACAGACACTCCAGTGACATTTCCTTTAGTACCCATCTAAGTGCATGTGCCTCTCTGAACTTTCAACATTTCAGCACAATTTGTGTCAATCAAAAATAATGGCAAAACTATTTATATCATTTAAACATTGAACTTGCTTCCAAAAAAAAATCTCAAATGAAATGAAACTGGTTTGATCTAATGCTTCGTGGGAGTCTGTCAGTAATGATTTTGCTTTTTGCTTTCATTTCTTTTCTCTATTGATGTCTTATTCTTCTCTATTGCAGAAGCCATTCATTAATGATACAATGTAAACAGAATTATTGTCTTTTACTATGGTCATGTTGTTAATCACAACAGGGAGAAAGGTTTACAAGGTTCTTTGAATTCCAGATCACCGTAGTAAATTAAATTTTGTTCAGTGTTTATTTTTTAAGTGGGTTCAAAAGTTTAAATGGTATTTATCAAAATGTGATTACACAAAACAGGATGAAAATCTGCCTGGCTTTTTTTTTCCAGGATTAAAATCAGACATCCATTTATTGATCTCTTTGTGTTGCCCCATCCCTGGAAGTTTTTCACCTCAGCTGGTTGGAGCTTGCAGCAACCTGGGATAGTGGCAAGGGGTGGAAATGGATGGAGAGGATATTTTACAGAATTCTGTGTTACTTTTGTATTTGTATTGTCTTGGTGTCTCTGATCCTTCTGTCAACAAAAAATAGGGTGCAAGTGCCCAAACATTGTCATTGTATCATGGAAAAAAAGAAATGATGTTCTAAAGCAACAGCCCAGAATATGCACAGCTTCTGCAACAACCTTTGATATTCTGACCATGAAACTGGAAGTTTTGTAATTGTATTTTCTAGCATCAAAAGAACAAAACTAATTTGAGAATGAGATAAAGACTACTGACACATTTGAAGTAAATAAAAAAAATAAATCAAAGTGCACCTCTATCTGCATCTGATTCAATAACAAGTTGTTTAATATATTCCATTAAAACAGAAACAAGCCTTTCACACCTTTTTGGCTGGCTGTAACCTCAGCAGTGTTAGAATAATTTTTCAAATGCATGGAATTTGTGACAGTCAGAGCTGCTCATGTAATTAGTGTAGAAGCACATGAGGTCACCAAGAAGTATTTTTGCTGCAGTTTAGGTTCACCAGAAGTGGGACACTTGTATTTCATCTGTTTAAAGTGGTAATGAAAGTCTGGAAAGAAGATTACAATGGAAATATGTTTAAGCATGTTATTCTTGCCATTGTAGATTTTAAAAAATCTAAAAATAATGCAGTGTTGTGCTTAGAAAAAAATGCCTTCTCTTTAATGAAAAAAAAAAAGTTTGATCATATTGTCATTTTCCACATTAAAAAAATGGAATATGGACTCACTTCCAGTTGAGACTTTCTCAGGAGCAGCAGCAATTTTATTGGTACAAGCAGAGTTAAAGTTCTGAGTCTGATGAAAACTCACAGAAGTCTGTGGAGACCTTTTCTCTTAATACATTTTGGTAGCTTTAATGACTGAATCAGAATTTTGTTCATCATCTTAAAAATATGGTGAAAGATCAGGCCTGAGGCTAATTATACATGTTTTAAGTGTAACATTCAAGTGTGTAACATACTGATTATGCTTCACCTCTCTTTAATTTCCAACAAAAAAATCTTTTAAAAAAAAAGTTTTCTAAAATGTGACATTCTTGCCTTAGACATGATGGGCTGAACATTTAGCACTGGCTTGGGAATCACATCATTTTGAAATAGTTGTGTATTCCAGGAACAACATTGGCTTAATGAGCACTTAAAAATGCATATACTATTAAGTACAGCTCATGTGCTTGAAGGCAACACAGGACTAAATTGGCAGTGAGGCATTTTGTAACGGAGAGGAAATACAGCAGAAAGATTTCTTAATCAAGCTGTACTATAAAGTACTTAAAAGACAAAATTGTAATAAATTAAGAAGACATTTGTGTTACTATTTTAAAAACGAGCACTAAACAGGGTCCCTAAAAGTGTTGCCTTTCATGATTTATTGAAATTGTGGATAATTGTCTTGTGTTTCACAGAGGGAAAGGCCCCCTGAAGAACACATCTGATGTCATTAATGCAGCCAAGAAGATTGCAGAGGCAGGATCCAGGATGGACAAACTGGCACGGGCAGTAGCTGATCAGGTAGCCCCAAAATGAGCTGAAATACAATGGAACCTCTATGGATGAGTTGCCTTTGGCAGGAAAAGTCTGTCTTACCAGAAAATTACCTGTTGAGAGTCTGCATCCTGATCTTCCCATTGGTTCTTCTAGACCCATCAGCATTTTGCAGAACAGGAAAAGGAGTTTCTCCAAAATTCAGAAAAGTAAAGGAGTTTCTCCAAAATTCAGAAATGCCTGACTTGTTCCCCAGCCTCACTTCTGGGCCTGATAAAATTAAAAAGAGACTCCTCCAGGTTGGAAAAGCCCTGTGAGATCATCACATCCAAAATGGCTTTGCTGTTCAAAAAGCAGTAGGGGTTTGGATGCTCTGTTTCCCTTGCCAAGTGCCTAGGAATGCTTAGATTGTTTTCAACTCAATCTTCCAGCAGTTTTCCCTTGATTTGGCACTTCACTCCTTCAAGGTTTTCTGACTCCCTGTTTTCTGGTTTGCCTCAGTGTGTTGTGCATGTTGTGGGGTCTGTGTCCTCAGTTCCTTTTCCAAATTCATGTCACAGCTGGACAGATGGCCTTGCTGTATATGTATTTTCAGGTTTATCTATTCATCTGGAGAGCAAGAGGAAGCATTGTATGAAACAATACAACACAAATTTCAAATCCAGGTCCTAGATAGCTAATTTTAGATTTAGACAAATTAAACTTCCCTGTTTTTCCCTTTGTAAATTTCCTATAGTTTATTTCATTTCATTGTCATCAAGGGAAAATCTGCTGGAAGTAGGAACAGGTAACTTCCTTGCCCCTAGTCTTTCTCTTCAAAATAAGAATGTAATTTTCTTCTTCAAGTAGGAATGTGATAGTGTGTAACACACTCTGCCATGGAATATGGGCCAGAGTGGCAAAACCCCCAAAACTTCCATTTTCTGTAGCCCCAGAAATGTTGGGTTTAGGTCTTCAACAGCAGCAGCAACCATTTTTCCTGTAGTTAACCCATTCCAGTCCTTCAAATGTAGCATCTGTTCATTTTAACACAAGAAAGAAGAAATCCATCTGTCAGCTGCTGAAATTCCTGGTCTGCAGTGTTTGCAGAGGTGGAATATTTTAAAGAAAGAAACAGAAGGAGACTTGTTATGCTTAGAGTGCCTTGACTTGAGTCATATTTTAAACTTCAGAGGACTGTAACCCTAATAATAAACAGTGAAATTATTTTGAGAATGAAGAATTTGTTTTAATGCGCGCAGTTTAATGATATTTCACAGAACTCTGGGGATTCTCAAGCAAAATAAACTTTTTGTTGACAGCTGCATTTTTAATTATTGTTCCAATGAAAAAGCCCTTAGATTTTTTTCACTCCAAGGCATTTATATTTAAGGCCTTGACAACTCTTCAGAAGTATTGCTTTAAATTCATTCCTTTCAGTTCAAGACTTCAAGAACTGAGTAAATATTTTTATATTAAATTGGCATCAGTAGGGAGAAGAGGTCTTTTAGGGATTAATGCCTGAAAGGTGTGGCAGCTGTCCGAGGAAGAGAGGCTCTATAGCAGCCACAGTGAAGCTCCAGCTTTGTTTATTGTTAGTTTTAAAGGGCAAGGAAAAAGCCAAGTGACTCCATTTGGGGTTATAGACCACAATATTTCCAACTACTTCACCATGAGCACATTCCTTGCCAGCATTAGCTGCTGGGGCCAGAGCAGTGATCTCAAGGTTGGAGCTGTGATGTTGTTGACTGATGTGCATTTAATTCTATCAGTTTTTCTTTAAATGCTCTGATAATATTTTTTTTTTTAATTGAGCATAAACTCTGTAATGTGATAAAAAGGCATATTTGGAATCTTTGTTCCCCAAGCTATGCAGGAACATTGTCAGTCACTTTGCTGGGTAGCCCCAAAGAGTATTTATTGGAGACATGCTGTTAGCAGTGGGCCCTTTTAGCTCTGTTTCATCAGAGTGAATTACTGAGGTCTGCTCTCCTGAGGCAAGACTTGGAATATTAACTACAAGGCTCTTGTTTGTTATGCTGTTGATATTGTGAGGGATGATGCAGTTTCTATTAAGAGTCCCAGAGACTATGAATAAATTGTACTGGGGCCCTTTCTGGTTCTATTGATTGTGAAACCCTCACAGCATCCAGCACATTCTACCCAATCTAATCCTCTGAATGTCTGCACAAATGCCAGGGGAGCTGCCAGGCAGACAGGAGTTGCCATTGGAGTGGGGGCAACCACTCAGAACTGGGTTTATCTGGGCATTATCTGGTCCATACTGGATGTTAACTTGGATGTCCAGTAGGCAACCTGGAGTTTCAAGTTAAACCTGACCTTTTGGTTGTTCAGTACAATTCCATAAATTAATGCATAATTTAAAATTATTATTTTCATAATGCTAATAAGGAGGTTTCTCATTTTTCAGAAAGGTGGAATGCATCTTTAGGTTGCAATTCATAAATCTTGATTTAAATGAAAGGTAGAATTTGAGTTTTCACATTTTATCTAGTACCTCATGTAAAGACAAAGTGGAATAGATCCACCTAATACACACCCTGCCACTATCTGATTACCTGTCTCTAATCTCATGAACTCAGCTCCATCTAATCAGTATTTGTGCTGTCTGCAGTGCCCAGACTCAGCCTGCAAGCAGGATCTGCTGGCCTACCTGCAGCGCATTGCCCTGTACTGCCACCAGCTCAATATCTGCAGCAAAGTGAAGGCAGAAGTTCAGAATCTGGGAGGAGAACTCATTGTATCAGGGGTAAGCTGGGATTTGTGTTTAGCCATTTGTTTCCCATGTAGCACTTGAAAGGGAGAATTTTTGATTGCAATAATGTATGAAACAAAAATCCACTGAATCATAAGCAAGTTTTTTTTTTTGTTTTTTTTTGTTTTTTTTAATTCTATCACCATTATTCTAGGCCTTACAATAACTTGTGTAGAGCAATTTGATTTTCCAATTACCCTTTGTTTATACTAACCTTGTAGAATCTTCATTCTTCCAAAAGAAAAGTAATTTCATAGCCTAGAAAGTCATTGCCAAGTGTGAATATTATAATTATTTGGAGCTTTTGTATATTTGCTCGTTATAAATCTTCTTTCCTTTGTTGGTACTGGTAATTTCCTTCCTCTGTGCAGGAGCCAACTCTCTATGAAGTGCATATTGTTAAGATGGTGATGACTAATGGGATTCATTCACTCAGGTTCCAATGCACACTAGGTTTAGCAAAAGACTCTGGAAGGCCAGCAAAATACTTTAAATTTTGATGCATATGCTGTTTTCAAGTACTGCAAGCACAGTGATTATATACTCTAATACCACCCAGTTATTTCAGTTATTTTCAATGAACACTACAAACTTCTTACATACAACCTTTTGCAGAAATAAAGACAGGCAGCAGTAATAATGTAAGCAATGAGTTTTTTACGTTTTTAAAATATTATTTTTCCTTCTCCTATGTTGGCCTTTGAGCCTCTGGGAGTATGCTAGAACCACAAAGAAGCAATGACTGCTCTTTGTGATTTTTTTATTTTTTCTTTGACACAAGTTTAGCCCCATGACACTTTTGTTATCCTCTGACTCAAGTACCAACCACATGTATGTAAATTTGTAACAAATTCCACTCTCCTGAGTGGTTTCAAAACAATAGTGATTTGTGAGACCCAAGATGCTGAAAACAAATTGTTTCCAAACGTGGTTTTGAAAAAGCACCCTTTCATTGTTTAAGCCCAATCAAGTACGAAGATTATTAGAACAACAAACTTGCACCCTTCATTCCATCCATGAGATTCCCCAGTGGCATCACTGGCCTTCCTCAAACAGATCAGAAGTCACAGAAAGCGTTCTCAGTCACATAACTTTTTTTTGTTTGTTTGTTTTGCAAAGCACTATAGAAGGTCTTAAACATTTGCCAGGCTTTCTTGGATCAGGCATTCTGAAGTCATATACACAATCCTAAAAGGAGCTGCTTAAAGGTTCCTGTATCTGTCCTGCAATTGGTCTTCACTTCTTGACGTATGTACGTATGTAATTTTAATACCTTGGTCTTCCCACAGCAATGAAAAGATCCTCTTCCATTTTCCTGACACCAGCGGCGTGATCTGTCCTTGTATCACTGACAGCTGTGCTGCACTGTAACTGCTATGATCTTTTCTTACCTCCTGCCATCTGGGTCCAGCCTTTCATACCCATTGAGTTGTCATGTTCATCTCTCTAAAACAACCCCCCGAATCAATGCTTCTCCCGGCTTGGCTTTTGTGGTTGTGTGTGTTTCTTTTTTGGAGTCTCTTTATTCAGTGTTTGTGGATGCTGAATAAGCCATTGTGAGCCTTGCATCTCCTCGTTCCTGTGACATCCCCATCCGTTGTGGAATTATAAGTGGCCAAACTGCTTGAGTTCATCATTCCAGTCTGGCATTGTTGGCACCCGCTGCTTCCCAGGCTCCATCACCATTGTGTTTCTGTTTGGTGGGGTTTTCACAGTCAGCCTCAAAGGCAAAATGAGCTTCAGCCACAGAAATTATTTGGGTCTGTTCCAAAGACTCGGTAAAACTGACCTACAGAAAATTTGAAGATTGCCCAGCTTGCTTCTTCTGCTGGTGCTCTGAGCAGGAGGAGGTATAGTGAGTTGAACTCCTGTGCATCCCTTTGTGAGAACATTATCTTGTGATCTGACATGCCCCAGTCAGTGCAGAGCTTTCCTGACAGTGTTTTCTGAGCTGTTGATCTTCAGGGTGCTGGGTACTGTATGCTCCTTTGCTATCCAGAGGTCTGGTATCCAGGTGCACATCCACATCTGCTTGTCTACTTGCTGCTTCTGCTTCCATCTTCTTCTTCATTCTCTCTTGGATAGCCAATTACAAATAAACAGTATTTTATTTATTCTAAAATGAAATACCATTATTTGGCAACTTGCATACAGTACAATGTTAGAAGTACCACAGAAATTCAGAACTCAAGCTTCCCAACCTATGAGTACAGAAGTAAGTTTCTGTGATTGTGCTGTTTTGAAGTGTTTTGATGTAAATATCAAGCACCATGACAATTATTACAATATTGTAATTTACTACTGTGTTTACAAAGAACCACGAGACAATTCAGAGCGATCCAAAAGATGACTTGCAATTCAGAACTATTATGGGGAGTAGGATCTCTGCTTGATTTTTTTCATTATTAAGAATATTAATCAATATTTATAAATGAAATGAATGTATGCATATGTATGTTTGAATCTTTGTGTGGGTGTATGCATAGTTATATATAAAGGAAAGAGACATAAAACCAATTAAAAGCTTAAAGACAGATGAAAGCCACCCCACAGTTCTTACAGTTCTGTTAGAGAAAAATATGTTGCAACAACTTCAAAAATACTGTGTACATAACATTTAATGTGCCGTATGTCTTTTGATGAAACTTCTATTTCCTTCTTTTCCCTCAAGATTCGGTAGTTCAGTATGGTTTTACCTCTGAAAATAAGCATAAAGCTGATCTTGTTTGCTTTTTTCCTCTATAGATTGGTATGATTCTAGCATAGCATATGAAGGGTCCTTTTTGGCATCAGTGGCTTTGCTGCAAATAGGAAAACAGATCAAAAAGTAAGAAAATGTCACAGTCCTGAATTGTGAATTATTTCAGTGAAGAACCCACTGTTGTTTTCCCTTTTCTTCCTCCCATTCCTTTTCCCCTCTGCTTTTTTTTATCCTTTGATCTTTCCCATCAGACTCCCTCCATGCAGATAGCAGAATTATTTTTACAGTTAAGTAAGACCTGGCAATTGGGAGTTAGCACACATCAGCCAGTCCCACATTAATGTTAAGAGTGCAAGGACAATTTAGACCATCTGTTGACTTGGCCCTTTATGTTCCAAGGTGAGACCCTTAATTCCTGATTCCAATTGGGTTTTGAAAAGTAAAATAAGGAAAAACCCTGATACCAATTCTTCAGTGAGGAGCCCTAGAAACCCAAAAAAAGATTGTAGGGAAGAAAATAGGCAAAAGTGGTGAGGAGGATGTCAGATGAAAGCAAAAAGAAATTAATATCAAAAATTGAAAAATATTTTAAAAATATTTCTAACTGTGTAGATGATAGCCTTGTTCCTAGTAGAACTCTCTTTGACCTTGGTCCATAAACAGATTTGCATTTCTGTAATTTTAGATTTCAATATTCAATTTCTAGTTCCCCTCTGAGAATAAACAACCTCCTTTAATGAAGTTACAGAGTAAAAGCACTTCAAAATAATTTGCTTTGTCTCTTGCTTTGGTTTATTTAAGGTAATGCATATTTGCCTCATAATCACTTGCAGTATTGTATTGGAATGATTCCTCTGAGGTGCTGAGAGTACACTGCTCTCAGTGAAGTAAATCCCATTTACATATACTTAACTCTTGCTGATGGCCTTGCCTTTTTGTGGGAGCTACTTTTGTTCAGTTGCTTTTAATGATGTTTCTTATTTAGATAAAAAATTTAGACTTCTAACTCTGGGGCTGCTTTATTTTTCTAGCATTTCTGTCTGCCTCTTGTTAGCAAGAGAATGACAATAAAACAAATCCATGTATTCATTTCCTATTCTAGAGTAAATATCCACTTGTTCTGTTTACTTTTGCTCAGAAGCTGATCAGCTCATTTACCTACTATCCATTTAGGCTGTGAGCTTGCATTTTTTAAAGTTCTTGTTTATGTTAGTAGATTTGCCACAGTTTTTCCTGTAGGATTAGACTGAGCAGAATTTGAGAAAATCCCTTATCATGTTCAGGTTTGATTTAGAGCCCTACAGATAAAATCAGCTGTATTATCAGAAAATTTGCCTGAGTCCTAAACTTCTGAACCAGACAGATATGCAGTGTCATCCAGAGTAGCAGCCACGTGCCTTTGAGCACTGTCCAAAAGTGTGGAATCAATAGCTAAAGCACATTCCAAACATAAACTTAAGCTGGATCCAGTTCCCAGTTATTTTCCAAGTCCTATTTATCTTAACATAATAGGCTCCACTGTGATACCCAGAGAAGGATTCCTATATTCTGTTGAAGATACAAGACAGTGTAGGTAAGATTGTGAGTTTATCAAGGAGTTCTTGCTTTGGTGAATTGAAATGAGGAACTGAGCAGGAACAGGAAAGTGAAAGACTCAGAGCCATCCCATCAGTTTTGGGTGGGACATGATGAAAATTGACAAAACACCTGGACTGAGAGGCTGGACACATAAAAGGATGAACAAATACAGATATACTGCAAAATAATTACATGTTTATTTGTGATCAGTGATAAGAGTAAGGTAACCAGAAAGAGCCAGTTCTCATCAAATATGAATGAGCCTCATTATGTTCCAGAGAATAACAGTGAGCATCCAGTGATGCCTATGGATCTTACATCTAATAAAAATGGCTTAAATATCCTACTTTTCTTTTAATTAAGGCTGAATCACTCTAAACTACCTCATACTGTAAAAGCAAGTTGTTATCATGTGGGCAGTAAAGTATCAAGTTACTCCATACTAATTCTATAGACTCAAATTAAAATCAGGTAGTTTGAAGTTCACCTGTTATTAAAAATGAGCAAGGCCATCTTTTGTTCAATTTAGATAAAGAGCTCTTACTTAAGAGCCACTCATGGGGTGTTTCATTTCCCTGAAACAGAAAGCCTTTCTGAGGTGTTTTCCTTTGTTTTAAAGTTGGCAATCAGAGAGAACTTTTGCATTGAAAATGCTTAAGAGAATGGGAAAAATGTTGATTAGGGGTTTGGTAAATGGACCAATTTCATACTCCTGAACCAGGCAAGAATTGAGGATTATGTGAAAGATTCATGAAGAGAGAGTTGGTAAATTGAAAAATCTGTTGGGTTCCTTCTCGTCAGGATTCTCAGGAGTGCAAAAAGGTTACTCAGCTAGTGACAAAATGAGTTTTGCTATAAATTTAGCATAGAAATGGAACAGCTGGCTCACATATCCTTGTCTCTAAACTAGAGTATAGGATAAGGAGCTGGCTGATTGGTCACACTCCAAGAGTTGTAGTGAAGGGCTCACTGTCCAAGTGGGCACCAGGGATGAGTGTGTCCCTCAGGGGTGGCGGTGGGACTGGCCCTGTTTAACATCTTTGTCACTGACACGGACTGTGGCATCAAGTGCACCCTCAGCACATGTTTTGTGACAACACTGAGCTGTGTGGTGCCACTCGAGGGAGGGATGTCATCCAGAGGGGCCGGGACAGGCTGGGGAGGTGGGTCTGTAAGGACCTGATGAAGTTCAGCAAGGCCAAATGCAGGGTCCTGCAGCTGGGTCAGGGCAATCCCTGACACAAACACAGGCTGGGAGGAGAATGGACTGAGAGCAGACCTGAGAAGAAGAAGAAGAAGAAGAGCTTGGGGTGGTTGGTTGATGAAAAGCTCCCCATGACCCAGCAATGGGCACTGGCAGCCCAGAAACCACACAGTCCCTGAGCTGCATCCCAAGCACAGTGGGCAGCAGGGGAGGGAGGGGATTCTCCCCAGCTCCCAGGCAACCAGCCACAGTGTAAGAGGACACAGTCCTAAACTGTGCCAGAGAAGGTTTAGGTTGGACGTTAGGAGGGATATCTTCATAGAAAAGGTGATTAAACATTGGAATGGGCTGCCCAGGGAGGTGGTGGAGTCACAGTCCCTTAAGGAAAGACTGGACAAGGCACTCAGGGCCATGATGGTGCTGGGTCATGGGATGGACTCAATGAGCTCAGAAGTCTTTCCCAACCTAGTTGGTCCTGTGATTCTGTGGAAGCAGAGGGGAAAGAACAGCACTTAGGAAATAATAAGGAAGTAAGCCAAAGAAATAGGAGATATTCTTCCTAGGAAATGTTCAAGGGAAGAAAGCCAAACCAGAATCAAGATAAGAGTATGAAATCAAAGAATTGCAGTGTGGGGAAAGGATGAGATAAAGTCAGGACCATAAAGCTGGTGAACTCCACAATAGTCTCTACTTGCCTAATAGAAAAAGCAAGTAGAGAAAACAAAGAACTTGAGGTCTTTGGCACTGGGAAAAGACAGCTTCCAGGACAGGAAGGCTGGGGCTGTGAAAGTGAGACCTTGATCTACCCAGTTTATTCCAGCAGCTCATGTCATCTGCTTTGGGAGACATTAAAGACATGAAAAATACAGAAAGATGTTTTAGCTGGACAGTTTGGGTTGGAGACCTATTTAAGTAGCCTCTGCATAAGTGTTTGAATGTATGCAGATAGACTGATATGTGTGAGGGTGAAATGCAGCCATAGTGAGTGCACTCAGTTCCAAAATATACAGCTATGTGAAGCATATATACTTATACAGGTTTGGATAAACCTTTATCTGCAACAAAATTGTTTGAACTGACTAATTTAGGAGTCTCCAACTCCTGCTGGCACAGAATGTCCCTCAGTACACTGTCCATAAAGGGCCTACCCAATGATGTGGTAACATAAAAAATTTATCATCCTGACACTGAGTCAATTTACTACTCCTAAAGGACAAAGGCACCAGTGAGTTATGCAGGTTAATCAAAATGAGTGCTGATAAAATCCCTCATGGTCATATATTCATTATATATGATGTATTTTACGGAAGCTCTGTCTTAGGGCTTTCTCAAAGTTAAAACGGTGAAGAATTCCTAATTATCCTATGAAGCATCTAAAAGATGAATTAAAAAAAAATTAAAAGAGGCAAATAGATGTATCTGTAGTGACTTTAAAGCCATGTGCAATACCTCTCCCAAATATTTGACAATAATAGGAATTTAGTTCATTATATGTAGCTTACCTGTTGCATCCCAGTAAAGGGAGCATGGACCAGGAGCTCAGAGTGTTTATGCAGTTGGCTTCCTTGGAGGGATCCAAGCCTGGAGCAGACAGTGTAGCAGCTGAGAAGATCTAATCTTGGTAATCAGCTCATTTCAAGATGATTTTACAGTTTTGATTCAGCCAAGTGAAAGATCCTGCAGGATCTTGCTCCTGCATCAGGGAGTTCACAGGGTTTTGTCTTTGTCAAGGGTGCTGGATTGGATGATAGGGCACACCCTGAGCTTTGGGCATCAGGGGGATCATACCTGTGATCCACAGAAAAAGCTGTGCAGAAACCTCTGGAAAGGTTAATCTATTTTTCTTAGTGTATGACTGTTCCTTCAAAGAAGGTGGATGGTGGCAGACAGAGTTTAAGTAAGGAAAAGCAGATGAACAAAGCTCAAGACACAACTGAAAACTCCAACATGAAAATATTTTTTGTCCAATAATCTCAGTTCTTTTGAAGCTCCAATTTTTATATATAAGGCTATGTTTAGGGCTATGAAAATACCTCAATTTATATGAATGCATGCATAAACACACATAAATATGAAACGATATATCCTGCATAAATGGAAAGATGTTATCTAGAATTTAATTTGCAAAACAAAATTACACTGCACTTGTCTTCATTATAATATATTCATGGAGACAAGAAGCACACACACCATCTATCTGTCTGCATTCAGTAGGTTTAAATTTAGACAGGTCAGACTTTTATCCTTATTGAGAAGCATTTTGGCTCTGGGGAACATGCTCTTGTGCTTGATCAAGTGACTAATAGTCATGCATTTGTGAAGATTAAATTTATTGAAATTTCTCATTAGAACAATTTTCTGCAAAGAAAAGCATTTCTGACACCAAACAATATGAAGCCATTTAATTCCTTGAGAACAATGTAAAATGCTACAGATTCAAGACTGAGGCTTGAACCAAATATGACCATAGAAAAAGGTTAGAGAATTGAAGGAAATGCTATTATATGTGCTTCATTACATACTGCATCTATTTTAAAAGTAGTAGCCACTCAAAAATTCAAGGCTTACCTGCTACAGTGGTTACAGCTTCACTTCAGCCTGTTTTCCTATTCCAGGCCATGCTGAATGAGCTGGGAAGAAAATGGGAATTTAATGGCTTTGTGATACACAAATTACAGCAGCCCTACAATAATTAGCAGGGCTCAAAAACCATTCTAACACACCCTAAGATATGGTCCCAAAGGACTATTCCTGTAAGAATTACTATAAGGAAAGAGAGGGCTTTGCTGCTATTTTATGTTCACTTGTTTTCCTATATTATTGCCTTTAACCGAGATGGTTTGGGACCAAGAATCAACATTTGGTATTAAATAAGAATTCCTTTCCCCTGGGGCATTCTCAGTTCCTAATGCAGAGCATAGATTTGCTAATAGGTTCATCCCAAGGCCATAAATGAGAATGAGGTTTGTTTCTTGCACATGGAATTACAGGGGACTGAATTTCCATAATGACAGATTTAACCCACAAGAGGAGATTTTGGGCCGTGTTTCTTATACAGAAGTACATCCTGTAGCTCTTGCAATTATTTAACTCTTTGAGTTGGAAAGTGGAGACACTAGATCCCACTTATGAAAGTACTATCAGATGGTGCTTTTGCAGATATTAAAAGAATAACAGCTCAAGTTCAGACTCATCACTGACTTTGACTGTAATTGTGTTTCTTGACAACCAGAGTTGCAGACAAGTTACACACACATAGAACTATTCACAGACAAGAACGTGAACTCATGGGAAAACATCAGCAGGTTTTTCCAACCTGAGCAAAATCAACTGCAAATACTGAACAGAACGGCTAACAACAAAGTTTTTCATAAAATCCACAAAAGAGGTGTCTTCCCATTAAATGAGGGAGGTCATAATGGTCTTTAGGAAGAGAGCTGAGTGAGGAAGGTGAAAATTAGCCTTCTATCTTTAACCTCTGAAATATTTTCTTCCACACTAGGGAGATATTATTATTACAATTATTATTTATGTACCTCATAGAAGCAAAGGAAGAATAGTTCTGTTATCACATCTAATCTTACATGACTGATAAGCAGCTGCTTCAACAAAAAGGGTTTGTTTCATATAATGTAATTAAGACGTTGATATGAAGTCAAAGTAAAAAACCTTCCAGTATCAGAAAAATCAGTCCTAACCTCTTACTGTTAGATATTCTCAAAAGCTTTCTTTTAACATCAGTTCTTTCTGATTCTGACTAATGCCTCATCAAAACCTTGTGAACTGGGTTACCAGGTAGGTAATAGTATGTCTGGAAACTGAGATGAAATATACAAGTAATGTGTGCTAAATCTCATCAAAGACCAAATTAGAATTCTGTAAAACTGGATTAGAACATCAATATCTGAGCCAAAAGACTGCAGAAACATTTTCATCCCCTTTTTATACCTGCAACTGGACTCAACATTTCCATTGTCAAAAAGTTAGAGATGTTACAGCTTTACTCAGTGTCAGGGAGGATGTTCCATATTTCATCATTCCTTAACTATGACAGATAATGTACAAAAAGGATTTTCCCACTTATCCATCATGCTGATGCCCTAGAGCAGCTGGCCCTCTTTGGGTCAGAGGTGTGTCTGTGTAAAGCTCTCAGACTTTTATGACATGTGTCACTTTGGCATTTCTACATGGCCTTTTCCAGCTTTTGTTTCAATTCCTTACAATCCATCCTTTTTTACCTTCTGTGTCTGTACCAGTCTGGGTGATGCTTCTGCAGGTTTGGTTCTCTGTGCTCAAAAACTCCCCAGACAGCACCCAGAGGTACCTGTGTGGTGCCTGCCTTTCCCACCATGTGTTCATCCTTTTGAGCAAGAAAGAAAGCACATTGGGATTCTTTTCACATCCTTTAGGTCAGACTAGACATGGACCCCTACTTTAAGTCGATTTCTGGTGCTAGGTGCAAGTAATTAAATCAATTACTTGACCAACATTATTTTCTTATGCTGTTAGGCTTAACTTACATCCCTTAAGAAAATATTTGATATTAAAGTCTTCATTTACTGTCTCTTTGCATTTCCATGCATTCATTTAATTAATCTTAATTGTGTTCCTTGAAACATTTGGGAGATTTATGCACTTTCTTGAATGTATATACATTTTAAAATGATTTCATGCAGTGTATTCTTTTTCTGCTTCTATCAGTAATGTGTTTAGGTCTATGTGCACACAGCTCTTAACTTTGCTCTTCACTTTATATTCTCTTTATCAACTACAGATATACTATGCAGGGCCAAACAAGATTTCAGATTTAGGTAGTATTAGCCCCAAAATACCTTCTGGGGTATAATCTGCCACTCAATCTATTGAACTGTTTATATCACATTATCATGGTGAAATTTTCCATATTTCTCCATATTTCTTCTCTTTTTACTGCAGAATGTCCTTGGTCATACTCAGTCTTCCAGGATTTAATTCTGCTCTTATCATATGTTTCATTCCAATAAAAGACAATTTAACTCTTTATCTTTCTAATCTCTCTCTTTACAAGATCTTAGAACTGCAGTTATATGAGTAATTTTTCTGATATTTAAGGTTATATCCTCTGAACATCCTTCTCTTTATCAGAAGGAGCAACCTCACATAGACTCCATCAGGACTGGTGGTCATAGGAGTTTGAAAGATGTTCCTACTTTATTTGGCAAAAACAACTGTGGTGCAGTAGTCAAGCCATAAGGTGCCTAAGTTATGAATTCACTGAATACTACTTGGTACTTTTTACCATAATAGCCTTTAAAAATCAGATTTTTCTTTTCTCTTTATCAGGCCATTAGACATAAATATTAATAAGGAGACGATGCAGTACAAGGGACCAGAGGAGGTTTTCCTCCTGTCTGTCTTCAAACATGCAAACAGTTTGTAATCAAGAGATGATGTACAGAGAAAACAGTTAAATTATGAACAGCACTGTCATCACTTAGCATTCCTCAGCTGCAGCCTAGTTTTGCATTGTGTTCCTGCAGTTACATCTCATCTCTAACAGCCACAATAACTCTTCATTTCGCCCACTGGGCACCCATTTTTGTTGAGTTTTTAATCCCACAAATGCACTGCTTTAAAGCAACATCTGCAGATACTGCAGGATAACCACAATGATAAAAGTTTTGAAGGTTATGAAGGAAAATGCTTGACTCTGTTGTCAGGTGGAGTGACTGGTACTAGACATGAGTCACACACTTCCTTTTTTCAGTCAAAGAAAGGAGAGAAAAACAAAGAACACACTGACAGAACAGGGAATGCACATTAATCATTATTAAGACAGAAATACTAATCATTATTAGATTATAATTCACATGAACCTTGCAGCACCAAAAAGCCTGAGGGAAAGCATCAATATTAACTCCATGTGCTTATAATGCATACCCTCAAAAGACATTTAAGGAGTATTTATTTTTCCTCTTCCAAAAGGTGGGCTCCTAAACTAGTAGTCTGAACTGAATAAGTCCCCCATCCTCTAAGCAGTTTTATTTAATGGAGTTAGGTGTAGCAGCAGAAAAAAAAAATACACTTTTTAAAAAAATTTTAGTCTACAGCTAGGTTATTAAGAAAATCCCAGTGGATAATATAAGTAATTATGTTTACTCCCAAACCTGCTTTTCCAGAATTTGGATGATAAAAATATCATTTACAATAAACTAGACTGAATATCCCATTTTAAGTCCTCCAGTATCAGTCCTTGGGCTGTTGTTTGAAAAAAAAAGTGTGCCTCAGCCTGTATGGCTGTCATTGTCTAAAAATGTACATTTTTAAAAACATCACCTCTTTGCAATTTTATTGCTATTTTCTGGAACTTGAAAGTGTGCTCTGTAAATAAATGTATGCCCAGAATTTTTATACTTCCCTCACTTGTTCTTTCAGCACAGTTTGTCAGTTCTCATTTTCAATGCAAGAAAACCATAATTCTGTTCCTGACCTCCCTCATGCAGTGGTGTAGGAGGTCCAGCCCTCTGGATTACTCTACTCAAGGGTCAATCCACAGGTGTGAATTGGATGTTTCTCCCACATGGGGCAAGACAGGTGTAATTCCTGTTGCAATCACCGAAATTTGAACTGCTTGCACTGGTGTGGATGTTTTTGTGCAGTTTGGCTGTACAAAACCACAGATAAAATAGAGTCCCTTGGGAACCTGTTGAGCAAATCGGTGGCGGATCTGATGTCAGTCAGCGTTTAATTGGGACAGAGCTTTCTGTCCTCACTGGCTGCCATCAAAAGGTGCCAAAACCGTTCCCCTTTTGAATCAGCAAGGCTGTGCTGTGGGAAGGAGTGAGAGGAACGCCCAGCCAGTGGGGTTACTCATCGTGGAGGAGGCCCTGTGTCCTTGGCCAAGCATAGCTCCTTCAGCACACGTTCCCTCTCTCCTCGCTCTACGCTACGGCACAATATTTCTCTTGCTCTCTCTCTCACTATCTCTTTTCTGTATCTCTCGGAAATCAGACTGGAGTTCAGAGCACTTTCACTACCTTTTATGAGGTAGAGTGTGATGTCATAGATGGGGGCAGGGCTAGTCAACTTTCCACCCACCCACCCACCTGTGCTGAGGGAGCTACGCTTGAGACTGGAAGCGGTGACTCCTCAACGGTGAGTAACCTCCTGTCTCATCTTTGTCTTTATAGGTCTGGGGGTGGAGGGAAGACACATGAGAATGGGGGATTTTTTTGGATAGTTTCTCTTTTTTTTTTGTTTTCAATTAACCATAGGACTCACAGAGTTAATTGCATGTGTTGTCTCAGTCACCTGTGGAGAAGCGTTTCCTCCCTGTCCGGAAGTCCCAGAGTTAAATTCACCTGCAAAACAATTTCTCTGCACAGGTGGTCCATTGGCTGATGGTTAAACTGATCCTTCTGTGTTTGTCTTGCCCTGTGCAAAGGCAGGCTCTGGTCTCCCTGAACTCAGCTGCTGAACTTCCATTAATTTAATTACAGTATTTAATTACGGTGCTGGGCCATAATTTTCCTGAAGTTCTTTATGATTAAAGATAGATGGTGTTATTTATATATTTATCATTATTAACTGTGGATAATGGCTGTTTATATGGGACAGGATTTCTATTCTTTTTATATTCTCCATTACTGTTTTTATTCACTTTATCCAGAATATTTATGAAGCTGTGTATTGACAATAAGCCAATTATAAGACTTTTTTCATAGATGAAATAAAATTCAAAGGTAAATTGTGGAAGACATAACATTAAGCAGAAAACCCAGAAGAGATGTAACTCAGGCTTAGCCTTTGAAATTATAAATCAAGGCTTTTCATTTTTTTTTTCTTTGATAAGAACTTCAGATGGGCAGGGATGCTGCTGACTGAATTTATTGGTGTGTTTTTTGTCTCCCTACCTAAATGTTACAATTTTACTTTAAAGCATTGTCTTGTTACCTATTTCCCTCAGCCCCAAGTATTACTGCTTCACTGTTTTAATATCCCTCAGCATATTAAAAAAGACAAGATGGAGTACGAAGATCTTCCTTTCTTGTTCTGCCTCCTGGGTATCTATTAAAGCTGTCAAGATGTCAGAGCTCTCATACTAAAGGGCAGAAGAAGGATCATATGAAGATTTTGGGCCCTAGGGATCCTGCAAATCTTGCTGTTCTTGTTCCATTAAAGTTCTTTACCAGCTTCGTGTGAGGTCTGGTCCTATCCCAGTGAGAGGCACTGGAAGGCAGCGCCATGTCCTGGATAAATCACAGGAAGAGAGTGCAACCCCAGCCTCCTCAGCAGAGGGGGTTCATAGGCTGATTGGTGAAATACTTCTATTTTCAGGTGACTGGGTGGCTTTCAGCAATTGGGTGAGGGTGCAGACCATTCCATCTTCTGGGCAGTGGCATTGCTGGAATTGGTCCATAGTGATGGATAGATATTCGTCCCTGATGACTCAGGGATGCTCTTTGTATCCAAGCACAAGACAGCTAAATGGATTTCAGGGAGGGTGAGTGTCTTGTTTACAAAGGTACCTACCAAAACTTTCAGAAATGTTTGTTTCCCTCCCTGTCAAAGAGAAAAAATAATGACAAAGAATATGAAAATGTCTCCCTGACAGGCTTTTCTAGCTTTGAATAATGTGCACAAGGTGTTTTATTACTACTGCTTATTCCTTTAGTAAGCCAGACACTGAAATCTTCAAATCTTCCTATGCAAAGCCATGAACTTGCCTGGCAAATTTAGCTTCCCCAGCGAACTTTAATCTTTTCAGGAAAGGAAAAGGAAAAAAAACAGGTTAGTCAATCTCTAATGTTTCACTGGGAAAACTTCATGGGAATTGCTGCTCTTAAAGATGATTTGAAGTTTGTTCTTTTCAGAGGCAAATGCTTGGAGGTAAAATTTAATTTAGATCCTGAGCACATCCTTTGCTGATGAGTTTATCAAATTGCCTTCTCACATAATTATTCTTGCATAATGCAGGAGACTTCAGTTTTTGCACAGAATTGATAAAACACAAAGAGCAACTGTACAGTGCCCTAATCTCACTTCAATGATACAAAAGCGTTTTGGTGGCATGGAGAAGCTCTTTTTTAAGACTGGTGTAATTATTGGGAAAAGGAAATCAGAATTGGTGTCATTCAATAAGGATGGGGCATTAGAGACAGTGATCAGAACTGAGGGGATATCGTGGAACAGAGATGTCAGTGGATTACTTTGAATGCAGAAAAATTTGCATTCTAAAGTTGTTCTAAAGTTGTCTTGTAGGATGAGCAAATTAGAAGTTGGCTGACTTCTGTATAGTGGGGAGTTTGTAGAGGGAAAGATATTCCAAATTGCATGAACTGCTGCAATAATTAACCTGAAATCTGTCTGTGCCAATTCTAATAACAATTTTTTGTCCAGGTAACCCCAGGCTGTGAGTTTGGCTGAATAGCTTAACATTGGGAGAATAAATAAACTCATGTTACATTTACTGAGCTAATTCCCCTGTTGAATTATTTTACTGGCAGCTATGATTTAAAAAAATATTAAAATGTCCAAAATGCACAGATTCCTACATTTACAGCCTTGGCTTAAATGTGTGTTCACTAAATTATGAAGTTTGTTTAATATTATTTACATGTACAGTACATTAAATTAAAATGTTATAAAGCCTAGATTTCAGCTGATTTTATTTAGTGTTTAATATGAAAACTTTTAAAGCAAATATCTGAGAAATTTCCTCCAATAAATGCTAATTCAAGTGAGTTAAATCTTCATAAATTATTAGCAAACTGAAAGTCAATTTTTGATGCAGCATTCTTAAAAAATTTATACTTGCAAGCACGTTGTGTATAATCATCTCAAAACAAACCAAATATATTAACTAGTCTATTTACACCTATATATTTGAGGAGATCAACATTTAGATGAAAGATTTATTTCTCAGTCACAATGGCAAAAGGTGAGTGATAGTTTAATGATATAAGGTCATCTACAGGGATCAAGTATTTTTTTCAGTATGCATAAAGCAGCTATGTAAAATTCCCAATTTTTCTCTATTTGCCAGGCTGGTTTATCTTACAAGTTGAATTAAAACTTTGTGGGTTGGTTCTTACCTTCTTTTTCTCTGTGAGAAGTGAGGGAGAGCTGTGAAATGCTCCATCTGTTCCCAAACCATGTCAGCTGGCAAAGAGAAGCTTCTCCCCCTGCCCTCTCTTACTGCAGTTTTGGGCTGGTTTCACACCATTGCCTCAACACAAATTGTGTGGATTTAATCTCGTTTAAGCAGAAGTTACAATGACAGCGCACAGCATTCTAGAGCACTCCTCATGCTGATTTAACTTCATTCCTTTAAAACCTCAACTTGTTTGAGTTTACAACACAAATTTACACACATTTACACTTGAGCTGAGTGCAGTGGATGGAGGAAACCAGGACTGCCTCAACACCCTGGACTTTCTGAGCCTGGGACAGTTGCACTCAAAGACATTAAATAATGATTCTCTTTAATCATAATCCTTGGGATTTTTATCAGTCCCATCTGAATGTCTCAAAGCAAACACATGGTGTACCCTGGTAAAACTGAAAGCAGAAATAAATATTGCCATTATTTCCTTTCTACAAATAATGCTGAGCCATGCTCAAGGCAGAAAAGATCTATAGAATCATGATGGGTTTCAAACACTGCATACTTCTTCATGACTGTAGTGGTTTTGGTTTGTTAATTTAAGATATTTTTTAATTTGGAGATTTCTTAATTAATGTGTTGATGAGCGGGGTGGGTTTTAGTATTGGTTAATTACTTATGTAGTTATTTTTTGTTGTGAGATGATAGGATTTGGAGAAAGGTAATGTAGGTTTAAAATTTTAAAATGGTGTAAAGAAAATTTTAATTATAGTAACTAGAAGAAAAAAGTAGTAGGAATTAATTTTTTTTTAGAATACTTCTCTTTTTTATATAATTTTTTTTTCTATTTAAAATGTAAAGAAGCAAAATTAATTTTTTTAGTTAGCTTACTATTTTTAAAATAGTATACCACTAAAATACTCAGTTAGTGTTCAAGACCAATGTTTCTCTGCCTTCCATTTGATATTCCAGTTTCCACTCTGGATGGCCAAATTAAAATGAAACCAAAATCAACAAAACAACCCCCAAAAAACAAATGAACCACAAATACTTCCACCCCCCCAAAAAAAACAACAGCAGAAAGGCTTCACCTGAGTTAAGTATGGTTTGAAAAAGATAGAATTGGAAAGAAATCCTGCAGTAACAGTGGGAGGCTGCCCCAGTCAAGCTGTGCAAAAAGATGAGAGGAGGTCTCTGGTGTAATGGAAACTGATTATTTTATTATTCAGAAAGGTATTAATTGAATTATGAAGAGGTTTTTGCTCTCATCTCTATTGCTGTGTGAATAGTGACTCATCTAGCCAAGTGTAAACATCTGCATCTGGGATGTTCACTCCAGCCTGCCTTAATGTGGAACTCAAGAGCCATTTCCAGAGGGCAGGGATTCTTATTTCAGGTAGACACTGACAACTGCTTACATTGGTAATACCTTAAAAAATACACAGGCATAAGCAGGTGAATTAAACTTTGTGTACAGAATCAGAAAGTTTAGCCTTGGGCTTCAATTGAGGGTTTATATTGATATGTAAGTAAATTCAAATTTCTGTGAACTGACCTGATGCATAATTTTTTCCTGAACAGAAATTTTTTAATTGCTTATTAAGGAGCATTTATCTATGTGCATTTTCTTGATGCTCTGATCTCTTTAGGTTCTGGAGGCTGGAGAGATTTGTATGCCCTGTAATTTGTGGGTTTTGCCCATTTGACACTTTTGGCAACCAAAAGAGAATTAAGGAAAACGGTCAGAAAAACATTCATTAAGTTGTTTGAATTCTTGGACCACTAGGCCAAATCCAAGGACAGCTAATTTTTCTTTGCATATGATGAGTATCTGCCTAGATTCACTGCACTATTTTTAGGCTTCTAATGCAATTTAAGATCTCTAAACTGATTTTCAAAGATGAGGTGCTCTGGCCCATCTCTGTAGAGAAAGAATCCATGAAAGTGCCCCATGGTCTCCTTCACCAAGCAGAAAAGGAATCTGGAACCTTTTGGTCCAGAACCTGGAATTAGGAGGGTTGAGTGCAGGATAAGACTTAATTTGTAGAAATGAGAACTCTGAACACTTTGACTCGGTCACCAAACACACCAAATCAATGGATTTTAGGAACAGCCCTATTTTTCCTGCTTTCATTCCTAGAGAAATTGCTCAGTGAGAAGCATCTGAAAAAATTCTGGGGCTTCAAGTGACACCAGGCATAACTAATATTTAAAGACACTCAGTTTGAATTTTTCTGATGGCAACTAAGTGCATCAGTCAAGTGTGTTGCTAATCATGACTAATGTACACTATTTAAATAAGAAATTTATTTGAAAAGAGCCTGTGCAAATGCCTTTTCATTTCACCATACTCCTGAAGTCTATACCTTCATCTCCTTTATGCAAATTCTGGATTAGTGGTGAGATTTGGAGATGTGGTTGAATTAATTTGTTTTGTGGAGGGATGGTTGTCCTGAGGTGCAAAGCACAGGAACCATTTGGATTATTTGAGTCATTGAGGATATCAGTACTTCTGCATTTGTTGCTCAGGGAAGATGCTGCCTGAAGTACTGAACTGCAAAGGAAAAGACACTCCAGGAAAATTTGTAATCCCTAACACAAGTATTTTCTGAAGAGAGTTGTACTGAACTTAAACAATTTCAGTGAGCTATTAAAAACTTGTCAAGAAATTATATTTCCTTTCTCCTTTTCTACAATTACTAATATTTTTTCCCCCCATTTGTATAGGACCCTTGCTCTTTTAGCAGTGAAAATGAGATTGCCAACATCATCTGCACAGGTCACATATACTTTTGTATGAGTACAAAGAAGGCTTAGAGAAAATATTGTTGCCTACAATTACCTCTGAGGAAGGTTTGGAAGAACCAGATCCAGACCTGGCAGAGTTGCATGGACATAGGGACAGGAAAAGCACTAAAAAAAAAGTTTGCACGTGGGAAATACCAATTAGAGATAAGGTAAAAATGTTTTAACTGGAGGGTAGTGAAATTCTAGTGCAGGGTGGAGTTCTCTAGCCCAGAGATGTGAAATGATCCATCCTTGGACATACCCAAATTTCAGCAAAATCCAGAACAACCTCATGTAATTCAAATTTCCAACAGGACATTGCACTAGATGACCTCAAAAGGTTCTTTTCATCCTTAAAGAATATTTGCATAATAAAAAATGAGTAATAAAAATGAGTTC
Organism: Fringilla coelebs; assembly: GCF_963513975.1. Classification (NCBI taxonomy): domain Eukaryota; kingdom Metazoa; phylum Chordata; class Aves; order Passeriformes; family Fringillidae; genus Fringilla; species Fringilla coelebs. The sequence continues at coordinate 4,279,158 of NC_140032.1, forward strand.
TTAGAATTCAGAGCAAGATTTTATTAATTCCAATTTATTCTCAATTTGCTGTCATCTTTATTTGTTCTTTCCCTGTGAATTGCAACAGCCGTTACAAATGTTTTTGTTTTGCTCTGGTTTCATTTGCTTGCACTAAGAACAGGTAATTACTACCTGTTCTAATGGTTTTTAATGACATTTAGTGTTAGCTAAAGTTAAAAATGTAATGAGCAGATGCATTTACAAATTGTTCAGTAATTGACCAGGGGAAAAAATCCTTCTAATAGAGATCTCTCGTTAGTTACTGAATGTTGTTTAACCATTGATTGAGTTGGCCAAATTAATAGAACAGTTAATAGTGAATAATTTATTTGGTATAAAATTGTAGAATTTTCATTAAAATTTTTTTGTTATATATGATTAAGCCATCTCTGTCTGACTGAAATAGAGCTTCCCCTTGAAGGCTATGGTGGAGTTTAGAATTTTTTTTTTATTTTTTTTTCTTTTTATTTCATTGCACACTGTTGTAAAGTCCTGGAGAGTGCTCAGGGAATCAAACAGAGAGAGGAATGTTTCCACTGATTGAGTTGATCAACACAGAAAGGACCCTCAGCTCCAAGGGAGTAAAATCCTTTTAGCACCTCAAAAATAATCAATATCTTGAAGGGTTGAAGCCTTTGCCTGCTTCTACAAGATGTAAAATAAATATGAACAACATCAGGCAAACTTTAGGAAGCAAGGAATAGTTGTCCTGGTATCATCTTCCATTCTCCAACAAGATTTGATGTTATTTTATTTATTCTGATGTGTTTGATGCATTGTTTCCAAGCCTTTTGTGCCTGTGGAGCACTTATCTTCAGAGTGTCCCTGTGCTGACCAGGCAAGCATGATTTTAGAGGTAGGAAAGGAGCTGGAGGAGCAGATTTGCCTCAAAAACTGGCAGATCCTCCCAGCTGAAGATGTGGAGATAAATCACATACAGATGCCACTCTGACACTGGTACAAATTAAAAAAGAATTTGGGGAAATAACACATTTCTCAGCATTGTAGTCTTAAGTCCTGCTTTGTGCTGCTTTTCATTTTGTTTTCTTTGAGACAAAATCGGGAGGAATGGCAGGAGATAACACATTTACTCGTGTAAAGGAGAGAATGTTTCTGTGCTTTATTGATTTTTTTTGTATCCAAAGTCTCCTGCATTTTCTCACTGAGTACAATTTCCAGCCAACCAGACATGATTTGGACTCCTTTTGGGCAAGAGTGTTAGAAAGACATGTTTTTTCTTATTATTATACCTGTTCTCTAGAGGTAGAGATTTGCTCCTAAAAGTCAGATTGAAAGAGCATTAGGTTATGTTGGGTTTTTAAAATGCATTTCTATCTTCAAATTACAAGTCAGAACTCCAGTTGGGAGCAGGGAGATCAGTCACACAGATTAGTTAGAGATGATTTATTTCCTCTTTTTTTCAGATTTAGCTGCAGTTGGATATGATAATGGAAGTGTGTACTGATGTTTTTGACAGAGACCTGCCCTTGCTTTTCTGTGACCTTAGGTTCAGACCATGTTGTGTCTTGGGTAGACTTCAGGCATGTAAATCCCTGTGTAAATTAGTGTGAATTGCTTTTTTATTGGGCTTGATACTGAGTTTGACAGACTTCCTACTCTAATTTCCTTCAGGAATCCTCCTGGCAATGTAAAAAAAAGTTTTAGTTGGAGTTGGAGTTTGCCTTTCCCATCAGATAGAGTTTGGACTTCATCTTGCTGCAGACTTTTTATCTTGTTGAATATTAAGATTAAATCAGTCATACAAAATTCTATTTCCTGTTAATCATCCAAGAACTTAGAGCAAATTCCATGGGGCAGGAATGGTTTTGAAGTTGTAAATGGGGTCGTGCCAAGTTTGCTTCAGAGAGCGTTGGAATTGTGATGGCCATTGGACAATCCTGCTCTTTGTCCAGGACATTCCACCCTTGGCATCGTCCTCCAGACATTCCTTCTGTGCAGAATGAGGAGGATTCGGAAGAAAAATATCACAAGTCATCATGGCAGAAGATCATTCCCTTGTTTCCCAGTTGCTGGTTGATGTAGAAAGTTTCCTCCTCTACATTAAACCTTAGCAAAGAAAATGTGTGGTATAAACAACAAAATTTTCCTGTCCCCATCTAGGAAACTCCTTTAACTTTATTAACTGAGGATTTCTTCCTTGTCCTCTAGAGTTTTTCCAGATATTTTGGCATGCAGATTGTTAGGAAATAATTTATTTCAGCAGCAGATTCTGTAAGTTCTGAGACAGTGCTGTAGCATGAAAAGACTGCTAAAGCAATTGAATTTTTAAAATTCAATGTTGTATAGGATTGCTTGTCCTTACAGAGGTTCTGGTGAGTGGTAATAATTGTACTGGTTTGGCACCTTTTTTCTCCTGTGAAATGACAGATAATGAGTAGAAAAAGAAAATTAAATGTTACTGAGAGATTTTGTTATGGGTCAAAATAATTTCCCCCATTAAATTCTGAAATGAATGCAACAAGATATTAATTAAATGTTAAATACTGAGAAATAACCTTCATTATATTTGGTAACTAGATGAATTATTGTATTTTTTTCATAGCAATAGTATTGGAGAAATAATTTATTCACTGTAAACACATTTGTTAAATAGAAAAAAAATAACATTTATCAAATGTGTTTTCCACCTTTGGGACCTACAGGCTAGAGAGACACTAGCAATAATTATTTTCCAGAAAAATAATTAGGTAATTAGGTAATTAGTTAACTTTCAGGTGTTTCCAATTGTCTTTTTGTCATTTCACCATTTCAGTTGTTAAAATATGAGCTTTCCCATTAAGTGTTCTTCTCAAAGCAAATAAATTAGGATATCATTTTGTCATTTATCCTTTTGCTTCTGAAATACTAAAATATTTACTTGGAATAAGTAAAGTAAATGTAGAAATGCATTGCTATTATGCCTGTTTACCTTTTACTGAGAATGTCAGTTCTGGGAGTATTTTTATTTGCTTCTGCTTTTGCAAATTAGCATACAGCAGTTGGTAATGTGTTTTAAAATGACTATAGTCCATAGAAGACAGAAGATATTCATAGTTATTGCTGCATTTTTGTGCTTTCTGCTGTCCTTGGACGTGGCAGCCTTTGTTTAATACAACCAAATGGGCTTGGGAATCCCCTGGGTTTCTTACCTGTAATTGAAAAAATGCAGATGAGGGTGGTTATTCAGTGGATTGGGCACCTATAAAACACAACTATCCCCAGAATGAATTAAATATTCATCATGTATAAAGGAGTAAGTTAATTGCAGTCAAATGTGAAAACAAATAGCTAGGAAAGGACAAGTACAATACAATTTTCTCTGTGTGGCTACAGATCCATTTTTAACATTATTATGACCACATTACATTCCAGATAAAGGCTTCTTTTGAGAGACAGAGATTTTCAAGTATTTAGGATAGTTTTCTCCAAATGGACTGTAGCTAGCAAGAGTCCTGTGAGATTTTGAAGTGACTGACTAAAACAGCCCCTCAGTAGTGCTGATAAAGAGCAGATGTCTCCTTCCAAAGGGAAGGGAGCATCCGAATAGCAAACAGGCCATTCTTGCATTGGCTCTCTCTAACAGGGTCATGTTTAATGCATGAAATGTGCCACAGAAATGTAAGATATCATTCTAAAAATAAGATCTTTTTCTGGCATACCTCTTGTAGGTATGGATTTACTGTTAAGTGCAGCTGAGAGGAAAATGTTCTGTGGCATAAGAATGCAATCTGAGAAGTCCATACTCCTGATTTACCATCCAGGTTCATAATTGCATCATTGTAGCCTTATTTTCTTTATTGACTGTTGATTGACCTTTGGGGTGAAATAAAAGCAACTGTACCTTGTCCAGGAAAGTGTGAACTTTCTTTGGAAAGGAGGAGAAGCAAGGAATTCACCCAGAATTCACAGAAATCCTTAAGGGCTTGGCAGTGCCTAAGTCATCTGTGAAAGGTGTACAAATCAAGTCTTAGCCAAGAGTATTTGAGGAGCTACAGGTTCTATTTCAATGTGTAAAAGAAATTATATTTTCTCCTCCCAAGCTGTACAAAGTGAACCAGACCAAACTCTATTTATCAATAGCTCCTCATGCTAATATTTTGTTTTCCTACCTTTCAAGGTTAGTAGGGGCTGTTGTTATCAGCTAAGCTGCCTTCCTACATAACTGATGCCCATGCTCCCCGAATTGATGTGCACTAAAAATGTCCACTAGTTAATGCATATTAAGCAAAACCATCCAATATTGATTTTACAGTTTCAAGAAATAGAATCAATCTTTCATGAGTTCTTGTGATTAATTAATATAACTGCTAAATAAGTAATTTCAGGTAATTAATAACTAAAATGACCTGCTTCGCCTCTCAGCCTTTAAGTTTTGTTTTCTCTTTGTCTCACATGTGGAACTTTAAATGCAATCAGCTTTGTTACCATGTACTTGCTGATTTCAGTCAGTGAAAACTCATTTTTCAGTCATTCACTTGAAAGTGGGAAAAAACAGAGCTGGCTGAGTCTTTCCCATAAAAGGAGTTTTTGGTTACTGAGTTTCTCTAAGTTCTCTCCCAGTTCCTCAGTATCCCATAACTGTGGACAGACAATAAACTGAATATGATTATTGAACCTATTTAATCAGTCTCCTCCTTTTTGTGTACTCAAGGAGTGATTGCCTGGGATCCTGCAGAGAATAAAGTTCCTTATTGTGCAATTAGGTATCATCTGCTGTAGATCTGGCCAGAATTAAATCTACATTTGTGGCTTTTAGCAGCTAATTAGGTATCAATCACTTGCCCTCTGCATGACTTGACACTTTCCCAATTGTTATCTGCAAATTTCATCAAATGAGTGACTCCCTTTCCACGTTTTTAGTAGAAATATTATTATTGTGAAGCCTCCAAATGGTTTCTCCAAGACCCCACTGTGAAATTCACTGCTGAGTACTGATTTTTTTTTTTTGTGTGTGTGTATATGTACTTCTGGAAGCAGCTGCTGGAGAATCTGGAATCCTTCTGTGTATGTGTCTTGTTAGTTTTGTGTCAACTGAGTTTTTAATCAAACTGTCATGTATTACTAAGCAAAAGACCTTTCAAAGATCCAATTATACCCACAGCATTATGTTAAACAATTCAAAGTTTAATCATACCAAAATATGATGTAGGTTACTTGGAAAATATTTTAACCCACACAGCCCTTTGCTTACCACTAACTGCATTTTTTTTTCCTCTATTTATGGAGTTTGCCACAGACATTGCATCATTTAATTTGGGAGTGCTGTCAGCTGAGCTGGCCTAGAATTTCACAGGTCATTTTATTTTCATTGCTCAAATATTTAGAGACTAGAAACTATCTACAATTCTTTTGATGTCTTCACCCACTTTTCAAGGTTTATTAAAGCCAGCAGTAATAATATAGAATATTCTTAAACAACCAGCTCTTTTTAAACTACCCATTCTTTATCATTACTCACTGGAAATACAGATTGGGGTTTTTTTCCCCTCAATTTCCCTTAATTTTTAGGGATATTTATTATTATAAATATGAAGACATCTCTGGAAGTTAGGTTTTTCTCCTTTCTAAAACATAAATTATAATTCTTCCCCATTGCAGCAGTGTGACGAGGCAGGCAGAACATCTCTTTTCATTGCTTTACTGTTAAGGACAAAAATTTCCAGCTTTATTCCCTCCCATTTCTTCAGCTATTTTGTTACTGCAATTGCTGGTTATTTTACTTAGATTATGTGTAAAAAAAAGCAAGAAATCTTGATTATCTCAAGATTCTGGAAAATTCTGCAAATAGTGCAGGAAAATTGCAGGACAGCTGATAAGCAGCTCAAAAACTCCTCAAAACCTGAAGGATCTTCTCTAGGGGGAAGAAAACCCTTGAATTATATTCTTGGCAGATCTTTTCCAAACTTATTTATTCTAAGTGACCCGGTCCAGTGCAGTTTTTCTTAGGTTCTGTATTAATTTTGAATTTCCCTCAGAATTCACTGTTCTTAGAGTTTTGTGGGACAGTAACCTCAGTTTATCTTCTATGGTTGAGAGAGCTTTTTTTTTTCCTAAAAGCAGGCAAATATATTTTTAAAGAAGTCTAAATGGCAGAACACCTTTACTTTGTGCAGCAAGTCAAAGGCTCATTTGGCTGTTAGGACCAAAATCCATCATTATATCCATAATTCTTTGTGTATTGCAGGGAGTAAAGGTTGCCTTCTGTACTGTGAAGTCATTTTCCTAGTGGTGCTTTTATTTGAGATGTTAATTTTCCTTCTTATGATTTTTTTGATTATTACCACAACGTTTGGAAAAGTGCACAGGTTTCTGTGCCCAGATTTTGTAAGGAATTAACACACTCAGGGCTTGATTCACTGCTGCCTCATTCCAGCTTTGTGTGGCAAAGCACAGCTTAAAGCTGGAGCAACACAGTGGTGTGGGAAGATCTAAATGTTAATTGGGATGATGTTCATTCAGTTGAATTCTTCTTTGCTGAGCCAAAATACAAGCAAGGAGCTGGAGGCTGTAAGAAAATCATGGGAAGTGCTTAGGTGGCCAAATTGGATGCATGGAATGACCACCAGCAGATTTTGGAGAACACTCACAGCCTGTGGTGGGGTTTTATGTCTCTTTTCTGGTTCCAAGACTTGGAATTGTTTTGCAGGATAAGTGGATATTAGGGTTAAAGAGTGAGTATCTGCATCTTAAAATGTGATTGTTAATGGTGAAAACAGGGAGCTCTTGCCTACTCCAACAGCAGATTGAAACTGAAGAGAGTTAAAAAGGCATCAAAATACAAAACCTGGTTTCTAAAAGGCATAATTGCAGCCTGCATCTCGTGAAGAAGTGGAAGATTCTGCATGCCCTCATCCCTACAGTCCATGAAATTACTGATTGCTGTGTTCAGAGGTGTAGATTCAACTGTGTATGGGTTTAAACATCTAATTTTGATGCCCCCTCATTTTAAAATGCTTCCTTTAATTATTCTGTTTCTTAATATACGTAAAACAGCTTTTTGTGGTGGAAAATGTGACGGTGTTGGAAACCTTCAGCCACCAGAATTCATTCAGGAATGTGCAACAGAGGCTCAATCCAGTCAGTTTATCCACACTGATTATGAAGTAAACACTACTTGATGGTATCACTTTATATTCAATATCAATCCACCAGTGTTTCAAAAAGAATCATTTAACAATGAATAATGCTTGATTGTAGATCTCTGTAGTAAATTAGGATATCCTAATTTAATAGAGTATGATCTGTTATTTGCCAACAAACATACAGATTGCCTTATAAATCATGCAGCAGTGTGGTTATAGAATAACACTAGACTGGATTATATTTCATTACTCCCTATTGAACAGTCATGTTTCTGCCATGTAATGTAATTTTCCATCTTTTAACTTCGTTTCTTTTACTAACAGGAATACAAATTAGTCCCAAGGAAAAATATTTACTAGGGGCACGCAATTAACTGTGCATTTCAGGGAATGGCACCACGTACGTGAATGTCATAGAAATGCTTTTTTTTTTTGGTTTTCACCTCACTGTATGTAGCTGTTTATGTATTTGATGAACCATAATGAGTTTAAGGCCAGAGCAGAGGAAATAAAACACCCCAGGTAAGTATAGATTAATGTGGTTTCAAATACAGGCTTTCTGTAATGTCTATTTTTGTTCACATCAGTCACTGACCCTTCAGAAGGAGATTTCTCCTGACCTCTTCTGTTAATGATGCAAAATGCTTGAGGTGAAGTATGGTGTGGTTTTTGTTATTGCCCTTTGACAGTTTGTGCTGCTTACCTTGCTTAGCATTTCTATTACACAGCCATGTGTTCCCAAAATAGGGAGCAGGAAAGGTTTGGAGTGACACAGGCAACTTTACTAATTAAAAATAGCTAAAAAAATTACTGAATATGTGGGGTGGAATCAAAGAGGTAAATAAAGGTAATGCTACATCCCTTATCATTCCTACAGTCTGGGAAAGACATAAGTAATTGAAGCAGCTTCCATGGTATATCTGAAAGGCTTTATCACCAAAAACATCTCTCCCACCCTTCAGTATTTTAGGAAAGGGATAATTGAACATCCTAAGTAGTAACTTGGCTTGCTACAGTCCTTAGGAGCATATTTTTAGGATTTATTGCTCTCAGAATATCCACTTGGATCTGGCGAGTACCTGATCCACATTGTGGAACATTGAGGCATTGCCTTGGAAGTCCCCATTATACGTTGAAATCCTTTTGAAAATTTTGGCCAGGGGTATGTACTTCAGTGTGTTGGAAGCTTGCTGACTGGAAGTCCCAGTGTTTTGAAGCTCAGCGAGTCCATGAGGGCTCTTACATCCTGAGGACACCCAGGAACCTCAGGCAGGTTCGTGCATGGGAGAAGCACAAAGGTACAAAAAGCCTGGTAACCACAAAGTAACATTCCTTGAGACCAGAAGTAACTCACACATTACAGGAGCTGCCAAAACCTGCAGTTAACTGTCTCATCTTTTCATTTCTGTAGGGGTTTCAGAAGCTCCTTTCATCTTTTCAGATGGGATTCTTTAACAAGCTCAGTGCTGGCCTCACACTGTTCCTGTAGACATCACTGGGGCTGTTATCCTGGGCTAACAGGAATAATTAGAACAAACCAGAACTCTTGGGAAAAATCCCTGTTGACCTGTTTTGCAGTTGACGTGTAACAGTAAATTTTTAAAGGCTTAAGTAAGAAGTAAAGGGGTTTTTGTGAGAAAACAGAAAAGTTCTTAAACTGTAGAAAAAGAATCAACAATGAAATAAAAAAAACCACAAATAGACAAACAAACAAAAAAAACCCAGACAACAAAAGTCTTTCTTTTAACTTATTTTAAAAAATTTAATGTTAGGTACCACAGTCTTACCTTTACTGTGCAGTGCATGATGTTGCCAGTGCTGGATACATCAGGGTACCCTGAGGAAGAGGATTTGTTCCATCTTTAATGAGATCTGGAAGGATCCAGGCTCCAGTCAGGAAATGGCCCAGTGATCCAGCCGTGGAACGACCTTGCTGTATTTTGTTTTGGAGTAACCTTGCTATGTGTCATTTTGTTTTCTGTTTTTGTAGCTGGACAGTGCCACTTCTCTCATCCAGGCAGCTAAAAACCTGATGAACGCTGTGGTCCTTACAGTGAAAGCATCATATGTGGCTTCTACTAAATATCAGAAGGTCTATGGCACTGCTGCAGTGAACTCTCCAGTTGTATCTTGGAAGATGAAGGCCCCTGAGAAGAAACCTCTAGTAAAGAGAGAAAAACCAGAAGAATATCAGACAAGAGTGAGGAGAGGCTCCCAGAAGAAACATATTTCCCCTGTACAGGCCTTAAGTGAATTTAAAGCTATGGATTCATTCTAAACCACTGAGCTTTACCAGGAGGGTTTTATATTCTTTTTTGTATGCGTACCTGCCGACTTGTGTGCGTCTGGCATGGGGTGGGGGGGACAAAGTGACAATTTGCATGCGACCTGAGACTCTATTCCAGTCAATAACTCTCTGCAGTGCCCAAAATTCAGGGCATTGCCTTCTGATGTTAAGTGGACTTCACTCCAAGCTTCCTTTTTAAACTAAACTATAGCATTAAATTGGCCAAAGAATTTGCGTCACGGGGGTATACGTGTGGAATAAACGATAAATTCAAGTCTAAACCCCGAAATTTTTATGCATGCAAGAAACATTAGGTTGGCAGGTATATTAAGTGAAAAATAATAATAAAAAAAAAGGAATTGTAATGGTAGACCATAAAGCTTGTATTGCTTCTGTTGCAGTGCAAAAATGTACTAGCCAATATGCTTCAATGTGTGGCCCAATAATTAAATGATATAACTTTTAAGTCATCTTCATTATAGTATGTGAATTTTTAAAACAGATTCAAACTAATTCATCTTAAAAACGCTTCTTTTGAACCAGATTTTGTTCTTTATATTCTAGTAGTGTTATGACTGCTCACATTTCAATTAATCCCATTAATATGACCAGAGGTTTACTTTTGCCAATTGAATTCCTTATGGTGGAGTATGAAGCACAATATGGTGATTGACATTGCCTTTTATATTATGATTATTATTCTGATGATTATTATTATTATATTAGTAATAGAAGACCTGGTGGTGGAATGTTTAGAGACACGGAAACTGACAGTGTGAGAATTTAGAGGCAAATATGTAGGTGTAGCTTGGATTACAGGTATCTGACATACCATTGTAACCACTAACTCAATAAACTCATTTAACCTTGGAATCCTCAATCTGGCTCGTCTCCTTTAATGCACAGGTATCTCCTGAATCATAGTTGATGTGTAGAGCTACTAATTCTGCTTTGTGCTTTCTTTCTTATTCCTAATTTTTGTGAATGTTCTCATTTTTTCATAACCAGAATATGCCAAACATGGTCAGTGGGTCGAAACCAGAGTTTAAATCAGAGAAAGATTTAACCCTCAATACATATGAGACATATGTGTCATGTGGGATGAAATTATTTGTTTAAATGCAACACCTCAGAACAATCATAAAGAGATTTCAATTTATTCACTTGTTGTAAGGTTGGCACTTCACAACCTTGGAATCACCAATTGTGCCATGCTTTGCACACCTGTACAAAGTCCACTGCACAAATATCTATTTTTATTCCCTTTTGACACCAACAGTTCCTTAATTACAGAGCCTGTATTATCATTATCAAAAAGCCTGGGTGTATATATAAAAGAAAACAATGAGCATCTATTAATTTTCCTTGTAATTCGATACTATCAAGTTAAGGGAACATTCATGGCCTCACAGGGGATTTGAAACACTGTGATAAAACACTGAGTTACAGCCTTGCAGGGTTTTTGAGAGATGTTTGGATGTTGTCTCAGATACCCTGATTATTCCTCAGAATAGCAAAGCACCAAATTTTCTTCTATTGCCCTCCTACACAGTCTATGTAAAGAAATGTACTCTCAGAGGTCTTTTAGGAAATTACTATTTTTGCTTCCTTTAGTTGTACTGTGTAATAAAAGCAGTTCCCCAATCAGAGCTGGAGAGTGTAGGCATGACCAAAATATATGAGATGTGGGGAAGTCCTTGCAGAGTTTTCCCTACAAAGCCCTGGAGCCTGACATAGACTGACATTGCTTGTGGTAACAATTAACCCCCTAAAAGTAATTGGGATCTTTACAAATGAGGCTACAGAGACAAAAGACAGATACAGAGTCTAAGACAAAAATAGCAAATAACAGATAAGTAAAAATGTCCTGGCATGCTGCATGAAAAAGTAAAATAGGCCATGAAGAAAATTTACCATGAAGAAAGTAATAGCCCTTCTTCAGAAGTGTTTTCCTCTGAAACTCTGATGAATTAACTCAATGGTTGCTTTAAAATTATGTTGTTGCTCTAAAAGGCACGTCAAATTTGGAAAAGTTTAGAGGAAAGCACGTAGCCAAAATGGAAGCTGTGAACATGTGGACTCACCTATGCTGGGGGCTCCATGGATGAAGATCACAGAGAAAAGAGTCTGGGACCAGTCAGAATAGTGACTGTGTCTGTGAGATGCTCCAGGAAAATCAGTCAGTGAGGGAAGAATCCACAGTGATTTTGGGCAAATTAGTCCATGGCCATTGGAGTCCTACTTTTGGAGGGATTGTTTGCCTTTTGTCCATCTATGCTCTATCTTCATGGTCACACCATAAAATGTAATGTTGATAAGTGATAAAGTAATGCACATGAAAAAATGAGGCAGGAACCAACCAGGATGGGCCAGTTCAGTTTCCAGCTTGTGCAGTAAAGCCAACAGGATGAGGACAGGTTTGATAGAGGAAAATATTGGGTGCCTGTGTTTGAATTGTTCTTGCAATTTTCATCCACTCCTCTGAAACAAGGGATGGGAAAGTACATGGAAACATGAGAATCATTACAAAATCTGGAATTGTCATGCAAGGAGAGACTAAATCAGCTAAGACACCAACAGTTTTGAACTATATGTTCTTTAAGGCCCCTTCCAACCCAAACCATTTTATGATTCTGTGAATCTAAATAAGCAAAAATAAGCACTAAATCTAAATAAGCAAAAAGTAACTACTGGCCCTTAGAACTCAGAAATCCAGTGTTTCAAAGTGAGCTGTCAGACAGCAAGTTCAACATTTTGATTTTTTTTTCTTAAAATAAGTAAAATTCATTTTCACAATGTCACAGTTGCCACAACGATAATTCGGCTAACTTCAGCAATCAAGAATTCATCCCACAGACTTTCCATCTTGGAATCTTGCAAATCCTCCAGATCTAGAAGAATTTTGAGTGTAGTATAACAGGTTGGGGGTGAAAAAATAATGTGGACTTCGTAAATGTTCTCTAGAGACATTCCTGCATTGAAAAAAGGGAACTCCACACCTTTGCTCAGAAATCTGCAGTCCTTTCTCATGACTATCACCTTGGTTCTCAACCAGAATGTGTGGGTGTCACACATCTTCCTGCATACCTACAACCTGGAAAATGTTCAAGTTGTACCTGAAATGCATGAGAAGTGAATATATTATATATTTCTTAATGACAGAACATAATTATTTTTAAATAATTTGCTTCCAGCTGATAAATACACAGCAAATGACTTGTTTTGAAGACCAACATGAAGGTCAGAGAGGCCTCCCTGAGCTGGGGACAGTTTCTGCTGTGGTTTTAAATTCTGTGGTCACTTTTCTTATTATTCATATGCCAGGCATTGTATTTTCTTTGTGAGAATTGGACACCCAGGTTACCAAAGTCAGTCAGAAATGTCTGTAGCTTTTCACCTGTGGCCATAAGAAGAAGGCTAGAGAAAATATTTGGCTTTCCATTTTGATAAAACTTCCCATTTGATAAACTTCCCATTTTTTAATAAACCATGGGGAAATGACCATGAAGGTATTTCAATTTATAATACTCATCTTCAGCAAGGAGACAGTTCCTGAAGTCAGAAAACACTAAGAGCCTGTAGATAACTTTCAAAATAATTTTCCTAATTTTTTTTTCCCTTTACTTGTTTATTTATTAAAATGAGAATCTGAAATTGAAGAGTTAACGTTGCTAAATCTGTACTTCAGGTCAAGGAGCTACTGAGCAGGTCCTTACTACAAAGGAATGGAGGTTTGAGGTGTAGCAAAATAACTTAGTCCTAATTACTCAGACATAACACTTTTCAATTCTGAATTTCCACTGATCTCAATCTCTTTATTAAACTCACACATGAGTTTTAGTGCTTTGCTCCATATGAAGGAAAGTTTTCATATGTTTAAAGGTGAACAAATGCTTTGGCAATAAGGGAGTGGGGGATAAAGCATCTGCAGAGATTCCCTTTGATCCAGAAATTCCCTGCTACACTGCCCTCAGAGGGTGAAATGCTGATCTATAGTTCAGTTCTTTTACACCTTAGAAAGAGGTGGGCCAAGGTGTGGAAACCCAGAGGGAAACAGTCCCACAAAAACAAAAATACTGTGTGGATATTTTTATATCTGGTGCTTTGTTCTGTATCTCAAAGACAAAAGCAAGGTTCCTGTGTCCCTCTGAAACTCGATTTTAGTACAGAGGATGGATATTTATAGAATTAAAATGACATTTCTCTATATAAAAATGCAGATTTCAGTCAGATTTTCAAGCAAAAAATTAGTAGGTTTGGGTTTGTTTTTTTTTTAAATGAACCCCCTGGTATGAATCTGAATTAAAGGCTTGTGATGGAAGTAAGTCAATGTATCTCCTTTCACTCACTTTATAAATACACTCAGTTGTTTTTATAAACAGCCCCACAAACCAGACTGGGCTGTTAATTTAATTTGGCAGATGATGAATATGTGTGTGGAGAAGGAAGGAAGCTGGAAGAGACAAAAAAAGATGAAGTTTATTGGTTGAAACTTCATCAGGAGTTTGCCCAGAAGGGCAAGGTCAGGTCTGAAGCTGTGTCCAAGGGCAGGAACATCACCCCACATCATCCTAGCAGGAATTCACCTCTTTGGATGCTGAGCACACCCTGATCTTGCTGCTGAGCTGCACCTGCACAGATCAGGAATAACCAAGATGTTTTTCCTGTTTCTCACTGAATGACCAAGTGCATCCTCAAGCAAGGGTTCACACATTTCTCCTGCTTTCGATATTTTCCCCCTTATGACTCAGTTAACACCGAGTTATGGAGAACTTGACAGCTTGATAAAAGCTGTGGGAGGTAGAAATGTATTTTTGTGCTCTAGTTATACCTTTAAAGGAATAAATATTTAATTACTTGAGGAATGTTTCCTCCTTTTGATAATGTTAGGTGAGGTGCCATGGGTGAGTAGCTGTTACCCAATCTTGTCTTCACCCTTTGGGCAAAATTTCAAAGTTCCAGTGTTGTTTGGTAAGTCCTGAATAACAATGGGCTTGAAAAGAGTGGAATCACTGCAGAATGTGAAATGTTTATACTTACCTGCTTTATCCCAGCTCACTAAAAATTAAACACAAGGAAGAAAGAGAGATAAAGTAGGGTTTCCAAAGCCTCCTAGAATATTCAGAGGTAATGACTCTGCTAGAAGGATGTGTTTGATCTATTATTTTCTTTTCCTGAAATGTTTCATGCAGAAATTATTAAAAAAAAAAAAAAAGCTTCTTTGGCCTGCATTTTGAGGAGGTCATATTAAATTATCTTTATGGTTCTGTTTCCTCAGTGAACCATAGAATTGGATGCTAGCAGGAGGATAAATGAAAACAAAAATCCACTTTTAAATCTAAATCTCTCATAACCTGTTTGACTATTTCTCTATAACTGTGACTGTTTTTAATTATGTGTACTCTAGGTGTGCCTGCACAAAAATTTCCAGGCTACAAAGAAATGACCAAAAATCTGACAGGCAGAAATCTACTCCCCAGGAAGAAGGTGCTGCATTTATTTAGCTGGAACATTGCCCAGTGTCACACAAGACCTTTGGATGGGATGTGCTGAGTTTTTTTAAGATTTCTGCAGATCCCAATGCCTGAATTTTACACATACATATGTTTATGTGTATTTATGTATATATACATATATATTGGGCCACTCACTCCAAGGCTGACACTGGGGCTGGAGCTGTCCAGGGAAGGGAGCAGAGCTGGGGAAGGGTCTGGAGCCCCAGGAGGGGCTGAGGGAGCTGGGCAGGGGCTCAGCCTGGAGCAAAGGAGGCTCAGGGGGGCCCTTGTGGCTCTGCACAGCTCCTGCCAGGAGGGGACAGCCGGGGGGGTCGGGCTGTGCTCCAGGGAACAGGGACAGGAGGAGAGGGAACGGCCTCAGGCTGGGCCAGGGGAGGGCCAGGGTGGATACTGGGGAAAAAAAATCTTCCCAGGCAGGGCTGTCAGGCATTGGAATGGGCTGCCCAGCAGAGTGCTGGGCTCAGCATCCTTGGAAATGTTAAAAATCTGTGTGGATGTGGCACCTGGGAACGTGGGTCAGTGGCGGCCTTGGCTCTGCTGGGGAAATGCTTGGACTGGATGATCTTAGAGGGCTTGGCCAACCTCAGTGAATCTGTGATTTTACATATAGACACATCTGTGACCCCAGACACATACACATCTATGACTCCAGACACAGTTTTTAGTGGGTTTATATTTGGTTTTGGCTGGGTTTTGGCTGTGTGGAAGCCCAGTCTGCAGGTCCTGGTTTCCTCAGCTTGCGCTCAGCTTTGCACAGCCTGGAACCTGCAGGAGCTCCCAGACACCCTCTGCTCCTTGTCATGCACAAACTCCATTATTAATTATGCCCTGGAAGATCCATTATTTGGCCCATAATTGTGGAATGAATTAAGGTCCCAGGACTGTGTCACAGAGCGAGGTGAGGCCCAGGTGCATCTGGGGTTCTGTCCCTGCAGACAGAGCTGTGGGTCTGAGGGCACAGCTGGGGCAGCTCTGGGGTTTTCACTGAGCTATTTATTTATCCTGGGAAGAAAAGCTCCTCCAGCTTTCCCTCATGCCCTGTTCTAAACTGATCTGAGTGCTCACACAATTTGGGTGCTCACACAATTTTCTGTATTTGGGGAGCAAAGGGCAAAGATGATCTCCCGCTGCTGGAAGCGATGTCTCAAAAATCCCACACACCCTGTGGGAGATGGGAGCAGTTTAAACCACAGGTCTGTGTTTGGGTGGATTAGTGGAAAAATTCCCTGCCTGAGGGCACAGGGTGTGCTGCAGGTATCTCAAACATCAGCTTCATTGTGCACTGAACGTGAGTCACAGTCCACAGGAAGAGATTTTTGCTTTTCTCAGTGCGTGCATCTTCAAGTGCTTCTGCTGCTCCCAGAAATAATCTTGCTGCTCCTAGAAAAAATCTAATTTTTTCCTTTCACCTGCAACAGTGACTTTGTAAAGTGATGGTAGGGAAAAGCCCAGTTTACAGCTGAGCTCCTGTTTTCCATGGGCACATGAAAGACTAATCTGTGGGAAGGAGGGATAAATGTTCATAAATCATAGGTCACAAAAACTGCGTTGGATAAGCCCTTCCAGGTTGCCTTTTCTCTTTCTTTATTTCCTTATCTCTTCTTTCCTGTTTTGAATTATTCACTTCTACCTTTTCTTTCTCTTTTGTGAGTAAACTTCCATCACTTTAGCCTGGAAAAGCTGGAAGCATCTCCACTGATTGAAGGGTACTTAGATTGCTATTTCACCCACTAAAATTCTAGGGCTGGGATTTGATTTTTTGCACAAATCAATCCTTTCAAAAACTTCTTTGCTTTTAAAAGAATCCTGAAAATGTGTTACAGTCCATACCTCTGTGGCAGAATTTGTGTGAAAGCAATTACACTTTGTACCTTCAAAATTTTCAGATTTGGATCTTTGGGAGGAGGAGGAGGAGAAAAAGAATTTTGCACTGGAAACACTCTGGAAAAAAGCCTCAAAAAACAAATCCTGAAATAAAACAGGACATGGTCAGGTATTGTCATCTTGAAGTTCTATAACTAATTCCTTGGAAATAAGTGAAGAAATAGGTTAACATAACTTCAGATATGTATTTATTTGAACAAAACTCATTTGATGTTAAATTTTAGAGAGATGTAAAGGCGTATGGAGAATTTATCATTTAAATTTTAATGGATCTGAAGGAAGAATGTAGGAAACATGGGGGTTTTATTGATCTTCAATGTCTCTCTTCACCCCTTTTCAACATCCTAAAGACTTTCCATGGTGAAATTGCAGCCAGAATTTGCAGAAATTGCATGAAATAAGCATATTGTGCTTATCCAGGCTGATGAAGGGTTTTCCATCCCATTTTGTATAAATATATGCTGTAAAAAAAAAAGAAGAAAATTATTTAAAAAATTATACAAGTCTGTAAAAGTTTTATATAAATTTTCAGACTAAAAGAGACCTAAACCACAGGCCACTGTGTCCCCTGAATGAGACACAAATATTGGAGACTCTCACTGAGCCTCCTCAAACAGGCTGATGGTGAGAAAAATAAAACTGAATTAGTCTAAGGCTGCATCCACACAGATATTCACACGTAAACCAGTAATCTCTGTTAATTTTCTAAAGATATTTCATCGAGAAAAATACTGCTTGCACTGTTGTGGGTTGCATTTTGAGACATATATTGTTACTGCATCCTACTTAATCACCATCAATTTCCTCAGCTGTTTTTTATGGTGTGATTCCTAAGAATTTTATGCAAAAATAAATGATCTGTAGTGGGTTTTTTTTTCCAGTAAAGCACAAGTCAATAGAAACCACTCAGAAATATTAAAAAAAAAAAAGGAGAAACAAAAGAAGAGCTCCCTGATACATATTTAGTTTTCTCTTGATTTTTCCAGATATCAAATCTACAAATATTGTACCACAGCACCTGCAACTCCCCTCCTGAAAGGGCTGCACTCTGTGCTCACCATCCTTCCCAGAGAAACTGTTACATCTTTCAGATTTAAATTTTGTGGATTATGGGACATTTTCAAGTCTCAGTCTGAAATTAAACAGTATATAATTATGCTGATTTCATGGATAAAGGTTTTCACACTGGGATTGCATTGGCCAGCCTGAATCTGGGTAAATTTATAAATCAGCTTGAGTCCTGTCCCCAGATCATTTAATTTTGCACAGCCAGGCACAAGGATCTTTTAGTCCCTTCCCTCACTACAGAAAGATGAGCACAAATCTGCTTTCAGACTCAAATATAACAGCAAAAGACTGGTGTTTGTTTCCATTTCAGAAACTACTACCTTGTTTTAATAAAAATGTGAAGAAGAACTCCCTAAATCACCTATTTTTCCCTTTAGTCTCATTCTGAAATGCCTTCCAAACTTGGTGGGGGGTGGGCAGGGGGAAAGAAAAAGAGAGAGAAAATTACTAGGGCAGCTCTAAAGCCTGTTAATTTATCCTGGTTTTGCTCCCAAATACCTGTGCCTTAGAATGTGGTTGTTTAATTGACCTGTGAGCACCATGGGCTGGGCATCCTGATAATGCTCTCCTCATCAAGGCTTATTGCTGTGCTGCAGCTGATTAGGAAAAGAGGGCAAATTAAACTTCAAAAGGGACATGGAAAGGCTGCAGCTGATGTGGGAATGCCCCACTGCAGAGGGCAGGCTGACCTTTGCTTCCCTGGGCCTGGGCTGAGATAAATACAAAGATTTTTTTGGGGGAGCTGAGCCTCCCATGAAGTTTAATTGTTCCCTTGGAGCTTCCCCAGCTGGGTGGAGGATGGCTCCTGCCTGTGAGCATGGTAAAGCTCTTGGCACAGAGGGATTCACATTCCTCTGTTTGGTTTGGTTTGGTTTTGGGGCTCAGGGGTGATGGCAGGAGCTGCAGGGGCCCCTCAGAGTGTTGGAGCTGAGCAGCAGAATCTCTCCCTTGCGTGTGACAAGGGCAGCTTGCAGGAGGTAACCTGCATTTACAGCACTTCTACGGGAAAAGAATGAGCCAACAGACCTCATTCAGAGTCAATTGCATCTATTATTGATGAAGTGTTTTAGATTGCAGTGACATTTTATTTTTGCTTTCAGGATTGGTGTTTCTGACTTGGGAGGTTTTTCTACATTATTAATTCAATCCTACAGAGCACCTTGCTCTTTTATTTTCTGCTTTCATTTTCTTCTTACTCCTTCCAAAGCTGTGGGATTTTAGGTTTGCAGTCAAGCTATTGAAAGCTCTGTTCTTGCTTAAAGAAATACTTCCTTACTGATTATTTTATGACCTTTTTTTTTTTTTTTCTCCTACCTCCTCAGCATTTTGTGTTCAGGAGGAAGCATCATTATTTATATCAACCTCATTGGGTGGGCATTTTCCCCACTGTGATGGCATCAGGAAGGTTTTTAGTGTCCTGGAAGAGAGGAAATGCTGTCAAACAGCTTTATCCTTTATCACACATTTCTGCAAGAGAAAGTTTGGGCTGAGTGCATCCATACCACAAAGGTTTTAATGGTTTCAGAATTCTCATTGATCTTCACCTCAGACTCTTCAGATGGGTCCAGGCCTCTGTATTGCCTGTGTTGTTTTTTGAGATGTTATCAGTCTTGTGCCACAGAACATGACTTGGAGATAACCAAACAGGCAGTGCCTGAGCTGCAGCTGAAACCAGAAGCAGTAAGTTGGTACCACAGCCTTTTTCTGAGCAAGTAAATCCCTGATAAGCAGCATTTTACAGCGGCTGAAAAAATTATCCAGGGCTTCAACGCAGAAAAGACGTGACTTTTCTCTACAGTAATCTTTTATAAGGAGATTAAAATAACTGTAAAAGTCAAGATTCATTATGCCATAATATTTCTGAACTAAAATGCAAAAATGTCTTGGCAAAACAGCATAGTGATAAAAAAACAAAACAAAAAAACAAACCAGTATGAACAGCTACCTCTGTCCACTGCCCTTCCTTGCTTTCAGGCTGGTTTTCCATCAATCTCTGATGGCTTTCTGACTGGAAACTCTCCTCAGAGCAGCTCCCTTCCCATTTGCTTCATTGCCTGCACCTCTCAGATGCCTTTCCCTGTGCTATGTGCTCCTCCCTTGTTTTTCCCCAGTGTGGCTCTGTTCTGGAGCCCAGTTTCCCTTTCCCCAGGGATCCTCTCCTTCTCCCCACCACTTTTCCCAAGCAATCTCTGTCTATTCCAAGCTGGCTGGGGAGTCTCTGCCCCAGGTGCTGTAGGGTGGGGATGTACAGCCCTGTGTCTCAGGTGTGTGAATTTGGATTGTCCAAAAGCAGGGCCATCCCAGACCATCTCCAAAGCAAAATGTTCCTTTGGGATGACCCACTCCCTGGTGACTACCCTGGGGGAAGGGCTGACAGCTGGCTCTGCATTATCCTGTCAGGCTGAGCTCAGCAGCCACCTGAGACCCTCTGCTAAACCACTGAGCTCACTTTGCTGCCTGGCTGCAGGGAGAAACTGGGCTGGGGTAGCCCAGGAAAACACTTTAGGGGCTCCACACTGGGGCCAGCAATGTGGAGTAGGAGCAGAGGGGTCTGCTATATCCCTGCAGCAATTCCATACACTTTTGGGACAATTTTCCCAGCTACTTCAAGTTTGAAACTGGACTGTTGCCCTCCCTCACTTTGGCTCTGTTGGGTTTTGGGGAGGGGGGAAGGATTTAGATTTTTATTTACTTCTGTCAAAGTGTGATTTCTTAGAGAAGGCTTTGATGAGAGAGATTAATTTCCATGTTTTATGTTATGGGGACTTGTGTGTTGTCTGAACTGTGTTACTGTGGGAACCAACCACTCAGCATTGCCCTCTTAGCAACAGCTTCCTTTGCCTAAAAATCCCTTTTCCCTGGGCTTTCAATTCTCATTGATAGACCCTGAAGTGCTGGTGTGTTTGCCACAGGCACTTGCATTTCTCCACTTTTAGATTTGTGCCTTTGTGAGACTCACAAAACTTGCTTGCAGACCACAGTGCAGAAGTGTGTGTGCTGGGTGACATAAAACTGGATTGTTTTTTGGGTTGTTTGATTGGGTTGTTTACTGCCACTAGGGCATAAAAGACAATATTTGGGCATTTAGCATAATTCCTTGGGTTAGGTTGCATTTGGAGGTACAACTAATCTTTCCCCAAAATGTCAGAATTGCTTAAAAAATAAACAGAAGTCTGGCAGACGTGGGAACTGGTGGTGGAGGTGGAAAAGGAAACCAGACCATGGATGGAAAGGAAGTGTGGGAGTTGAGTTTATCTGATCTCTTCAAAACACTCAGAACTTCTACACTGAATGGGGAATTTTGGGGTTGATTTTTGGGATCAAGTGGGGGAGCTGAGTTTATCTGATCTCTACAAAATATGCAGAAATTCTCCACTGAGTGGGGGAGTTTGGGGATTGATTTTTGGGATTAAATGGGGAAGCTGAGTTTACCTTGTAAGAATATAATGCATTTAATGATATCTGACCTCCACAAAATTCTCAGAAATTCTGCACTGAGTGGGGGAGTTTTGAGGTTGATTTCCATGATCAGGTGTGGAAGTTTTTCCTGCTGCCTGCCTGAGATGAAATCTCTGCCTGCAGAGCCCCGAGGGCTGGGGCTGGGGAGGGCCCAGGAGCAGCACTGAGCTCTGTGAGGTTTGTTAACCTGTTTGCTCTGCCCTTATTCTCACTTCTGGCTGCCTGTCTCATTAACCTGCCTGATCTGACACCGTGGCTGTAGGAGGCCACTTGAGCACAGAAGCTCTCTTCAGAAACCAATTTAAACCTGACAATAAGTGGTGGAGGAATTGCAGGAGCTTCACTCCTGAGGTCATAAATGTATATCAATGAATAGGGACTTCATAAGTATGCTATGCAAAATCTTCTGTCTGCAGTTAATTCTATATTAAAATCCATATATTGGCAGATTAGATACCAGTAAAATATGGATAATACTGAAGCAATGAGTCATATCACCAGTGGTGAGGCCCCTTGGGAAGAATTTTATCAGCAGTTTATATTAATCTTTTTTTTAAATTGTCCCAAATATATTTTATTGTAATTATTTTTGTCTGAGGTTCTGGTAAGAAAATGTGTATCATTTTGTACTACCAACGTTTCATAACTGTGGATTCTTGTCCTGTGCAGTGGCATTAAAGTGACTTTATATCCCTTATGTGCACAAATGAAACAGGTGACAATTCAAAAAACCCTCTCTTTGCCATAAATTGATAATAATTATTTTGTCAAAATAAACCTTCAGTCATAAGTTAGCATAGCTTACAATGCACTGATATTTAATAAATATTTTCTTCTTATGCATCTATTTTCTCCAGCAGTAGTGATTTGACCCCAGTTGAAATTTGTACCAGTAAGGACATGTTTTCCACAGGGTCTTTTTGTTTTGCTATGTTTAAAAGAAGGGAAGGGAATCTTTCTTTACCTCAACCAATCTAAAATCAATCAATGGCAGCTGATTACCTTTTTGGAATGCTGTTGTTGTTTTAATGGATTTTTTTTTTTTTTGCCTGGTTTGTTTTTTGGTTTTTTGGTGGGTTTTTTTGGTTTTTTTTTCTTTTTGGTGTAAAATTGAAAATGCTAGCCCGGGTTTCCCTTTAGCACCACTGACAGGGGGCTCTGGGAATGCTTGGGACCCCTGGAATGGCTGGCTGTGGTAGGAGCTGCAGCAGCCTGGTGACTGACAGAGATGATGCCAAGGAAGCCCTGCAAGGAGGGGATGGGAGCTGTTGGGTGGGAGCAGCTGAAGGACTCCATGGCAAAGATCCCTGGCATGCAGGGCACGTTCCAAGTGCTTGCTCTGCCTTTTTCACTGGCAGTGTGTTCAGTGAGTGCCTTTAAAGGGTCACCAGCTCCATGGTGCCTTTTGGGTTCTTCAAACGTGAAACTGCTTGAGAAGTGACTCAGACCTGCTGTTGTGCTCCTCTCCAGAGGAAAGGGGAAATCACTGGTGTTTAACTGGAGTCATGCAGCATCTGGCCCAGACTAATCCACAATTTTGTCTCTGTGTGTGTATATATGTATATTCACACATTTACGTAATTTTTTACCATTTGTAGGCTTGTACGTACTACTTTTTGAGGCTATCTTTTGAAGGAAGTATGGGGAAGAGAAGGCTCTGGGAAGAGCTTCCAGCAGCTTCCAGTGCCCAAAGGGGCTCTGAGAGGGATGGAGAGGGACAGGGCAAGGGCCTGGAGTGACAGGGCAAGAGGAGATGGCTTCAGGCTGAAGCAAGGTATATTTAGATTGGATATTATGTGGAAACTCTTGGCTGTGAGAGTGGTGAGACAGAGATTGCCCAGAGCAGCTGTGGCTGCCCCTGGATCCCTGGAAGTGTCCAAGGCCAGCTTGGACAGGGCTTGGAGCACCCTGGGATGGTGGAAACTGTCCCTGCCCATGGCAGGGGTGGAGCAAAGTGATCTTTAAATCCCTTCCAACCCAAACCATTCCATGATTTGTTGGTTCTGTGTATATGGTCCTGTATTCACAGCTTTGGTTTTAGCAGCAGCTTATTTGAGTGGGTGAGTTTGGATAAGCTACAAAAATAAAACATTAAACAACCTGAAGCTCCTGAGGTACTCAGACTGCAGGAAGCTGTATTTATTTGACAAAGCCTTACTAAGAATTCTAAATAATAAGATCCTAAAAAGCATTCTCATGCAGGCACAAGGAGCATATTTCATCAATAATTGATGGCTGAGTGTTTAATATTGGCTACAGCTGTTCTTGTGTTTATCTTTTTATTATTGCACTGTGACTCCACCAAGACTTCTGATTCCACTCTGAGGCCCTGCTGCAGGCACTTAAACTTGCTCTCACAAGCATGCCACGAGTGCAAGGCACAGAGCTGATGGCTCTGAGCATAGAAACAAGAAGGAAATCTGAGATCTGTGTTACCAATGAGCTCCTGTCTGTGTTCAAGTTGGAACGTTTAAGAATAACTCCTGAAACACAGAGCACCTTGACATCAACACTGTTAAATGTCAGACAGGGGGCAATGCAGACAGGTAGACAAAATGAAGCCTGGCAACCATCAGGTTTCTGTGTTTTAAAACAGTTCAGAGCAAAGTGAGGAGGCTCTTGTGTTCCCAGCACATTTAGAGATGACTTGTGATGCTCCATGCCCAAAACAGCCACTGGCAGCTCTGGTCTCTGTCTGACAATGTCTGGCCCTGTTGGACAGAGCCTGGATGATAATTTTTCTGAAGACATTATTCAAATGATGCACCATGGGAACACCTCTGTCATAGAAATGAAGAATAAATTTGCCACAATATTTGAAGAGCTAGAGGTGAAGGGTTCAGTTTATAGAATATATCCAAGGCTGGAAAGATTTCTGTGCTCCACATCTTCCCACTATATCTTTCTATAACTGACAGCAAAATTCTTTATTTTGATGCTGTGTCCTTAAATAAAATCCTCCCTCTCTCCTGTCAGTTCCACCTTAAATAAATACGAGATAAATGTTTTTAAAACATTACCTGCTTTGAATTGCAACATTTTCAAGCAGACTTTGCTAGGGAATTGTCAATATTTACTTTGAAAGGAAAAGTATTTGTTGCATTATTTCATAAATATTTTCTTAGCATATAATTTAGGGAGGAAAGTCCAATAACTAGAGTTTCCCAAAATGTCAAATTTATTTCCACTCACAATAAGAAAAATATATACTGAGGCTTTGAAGGGTTACAGTGAGCAACTGATCTTCCTGTTGTCAAACTTTCAAAACAAAGTTTCTTTGGAAAAAAAAAAAAAGACCAAACAACATAACTTTTTTCTGTGAGGAAAAAAAAAATAAATTAACAAAATATAGTTCCAGCTAGGTGTGTTTTGAAGAGAATCAGAGACTTCTCCATGAAGGACATCATCATCTGATTTAAGCCAGAATAGCTACACTGTCATCAGTAGTTAATCTTTTTAAAGTCTTTAAAATTAGGCTTTTAAGAACAGGATGGTTTCTTCATTCTTCACTCAGTATTTTAGGCAGGACTCACCAGGCTCTGCATGCTGGAACACTTTTATTGTATTTGCTGGAAATCCTGTGGCAGGAAGGAATGATGAATCTGACTCCATGCTCTCAGAAGGCTGATTTATTACTTTATGATACTATATTATATTAAAGAATACTATGCTATACTAAAGAATACAGAAAGGATACTTACAGAATGCTAAAAAGATAATAATGAAAACTCCTGACTCTCTCCAGAGTCCTGACACAGCTTGGCCCTGATTGGCCAAAGAGTGAAAACAACTCCCAGCAGAATGCAATGGAACAATCACCTGTGGGTGAACAATCTCCAAACACATTCCACATGAGCACAACGCAGGAGAAGCAAATGAGATAAGAATTGTTTTCATTTTTCTCTGAGGCTTCTCAGCTTCCCAGGAGAAAAATCGTGGGCAAAGGGATTTTATCAGAGAATGTGAATGTGACACACTGGCCCAATACACCTGTTTAAAAAGGCCTCTTTTTTGGATGCTGGCCTTTTTGCCAAGGTGTATCCTTTCAAGAGTAACATTTTCTATGCTGTGTGCTTCTGAACCAGCTGAGAAAATAACAGCCTGGACTAATTTTGTCCCATTTGAATCACAGAGTCATGGGTTGGAAAATCCCTCTGAGATCATCGAGTGCAACCCTTCCCCAGCACTACCAAGGCCACCACTGACCCCTGTCCCCAAGGGCCACATCCACACAACTTTAAATGCCTCCAGGGATGGGGTCCCCAGCACTGCCCTGGGCAGCTGTGCCAATGCCAACCCTTTTTGTGAAGGATTTTTCCCAAATATCCAACCTAAACCTAAATTTTTTCCCAAATATCCAACCTCTGGGAGAACCTGATGCTGTTTCCTCTTGTTCTATTGTTTGTTACATATTCTTACTATGAGTCAGAGATTATTCTGATTTGATTTTTTTTTTTTAGCCCAAATGGTGTGTGATGGCATAGAAAATGCCTTGTAGCAATCTCAATTTGCAAAACTGACACCATACACTTTAATAATGTGCAATTTCCTGAAAGGAGGCATTAAATTAGCTTGATAGGATCACTTTCAAAAGAAAATGTGATTTATAGCATCTTGTTTTAGGTCTTTATCTGCTTTATCTTGTGTCAACCATTATTTTCCTTGTAACCAGTGTTAGGCTGATGTGCCTGTAGTTACTTGGTTTATCTAAATATTGTTTTATCTAAACACCAACACTGTCTCCATTTGAAGGATGTGGATGCAGGGACACAGGGGATTGCTGTGTTTTCAGATTTATTTTTTTTTCCAGGATTGGAAATCACCCACATTCATCTGGGCTAATGGGGACACGTAAATCCTGCAGTCAAAGATGACACTGCTGGGTGCAGCTGAGCTCCAGTTCATCACATCCTCACACATAATCATGAAATATGTGAGATTAACTGAGCCCTGGGAAATGCCTCTTTCTCCCTGCTGGTGATGAAGGCAGTTTAGGATGATTTGCTCATAGGTGTCCACACTCTGCCAACTCCTCAAATTAAATATTGTTCAAAGAAAGTAAATAGGACAATGGAAGGATAGCAGAGCCTGTCAGCTGAGCAATACTTCTGGGGGAAATGGAGTGTGATGAGTGACTGCCAAGGAGGAAATCACAGGGCAGACAGAGCATTACTGACAGCACTTCTTTAACATGGCAAAATCAGGCAAAACTCATAGTTATTTGACTTTGCTACCTGCAAAGCCAAATTTCTGTTCCCCAGTTAGTCTAAACTATGGGATGATTTTTAATTTCTTGTGCACAGACATTTTTTTCTGGCAATATTCTGTCTTAATCCACAAATATGATGGAATTCTGGGAATACACCATAGCTGCATTCAGAGGAAGTTGTCTGTAAGACTTCATCCTCTCTGTAACCAGCTGGGCTGAGCAAGCCCAGGGACAGCAGGAAGGGGACACATCCTCATGGTGAGGCAGGGAATAAATGAGATTTCCTCCTCTGCCTTCAATTAGATGATGCCCAGCAAGTCATTTAAACCAAACTTTGCACAAATGGTCATTAATTGAGCATCCCTCACCTCCAGGTCTCTCACCTTCACATCCCATGTGGAGTCTGAGCTCCTGCAGTAGCAGCCAAAGCCACTGAGTCTGTGCTTGGAAAAAAAAAACAATCCAGGGTATAGGGATAAATACTCTAAAAAAAATATTCTAGGTGTTTCAGTCTGGACAATCCTTTTAATTTGGATTTACTTGATTTTAATCTCTTTCTGTTCTGTGTCATTCTTGGTAGAATGGGCACATGTTGCCCACCAGCAAGGGCAATTTAATTAATATTTAATGAGTACTTGGTTTCTGAAGTGATGAGCACACTAGAAGGTTCAGGAAGAAATTAATAATTATGTTTTTGAAGCTGGAGTTGACTAGGGCAGAGTAAATACTGGACAGGCCAGTAAACTGAAAGATGAGTGTCAAATGGCAGCTGAGAAAGTGAGCACTGTCCTTCCTGCTCTGTGGATATGGTGTGAAACACAAGCAATTATCTTTCTGTCTATTCTGAAACCCAAGAAATCAGATAGCTGCAAAACTGGACCACTTTTTCCATGAAATGTTATGGTGAAATCTTGTTTTAGAGAATTGTGTTACCCTGGAAAAATAGATTAATTTTTCTTACTAAAATTATTTGAACATTATTCAGAATTTCTTCTTTCAGCTGGAAAGAAAAAGGAAAAAAAAATTGAACAAAGCATTTTACTCAAGAAAACTCAATTTCCAACATTTTGAAACCTTGGAAGGAGACACTGACCGAACTCCAAGTCTTTCTCTATTTCAGTGTGCAGGCTTCCCTGAAATCCCAGAGCAAAACATCAATGCAGACACAAAGTTTATGTATTAACAACTTCTGTTGTAAAGCTGAGCACCTGGCTTTGTGTCCCTAAGAAATGCAAGTTTCTGTCTCAGGTCATTCTTCACAGAATCATCACAGAATCATGGGGTGGGTTGGGTTGGAAGGGACCTTAAAGATCATCCAGGTGCAACACCTTGCCATGGGCAGGGACAGCTTCCACATTCTTGTGATGTGAAAAGGAACAAAGCTGAGTCAGGTAGTAATGGAGGCATAAACCTTATCCTGTGATCACCTACTGAACTTATGTTGAGGGGTTTTTGTGAAGGAATGTGTACTTCACATCCCTGGAATTTTGTGTATCCGACGTGCTTGTGAAAATAATCCTGTCCTGGAATAACTGCAAATAATCATGGTGATATTTTCATAATTAAAATGCAAATGCACAGAAAATTCTCTAACAGTGATTCCTATATAACACTTCTTATCAGTGGAATATTACTTTTTAAAAAAAGGAGAAAAGAAGCAGAACAATTCCTTTTGTTTTACAGATAAATAAATTGAGGTCAGATACATTACAAACAGAATAGACGGCAAAAATTGAAGTATCATAAAATGCCATTTCTACAGTATCATGCATCATAAAAGTAGAATAAAGAAATTAATGTTCACTGCTCAATTCAATAAACTAGGAGTTATTAAAATTTACAATAGATTAGACATTCTCTTTATGCCAATTAAGTCATCATTCTTGTGTGCAATATCTACCTGCAAAAAAAGATTGAATTGCATGCTGCTATCAGACTTCATAGTGCTGTTTGAAAGTGTTCTATTGAACAGTTCCTTTTTTAAAAACAATATTTTGCTTTCAAGAATCTGACAAAAAGAGTGTTTTGTAGATGGGGTTTTTTGGCAGTTAGAATTAGCAAGGGTTTTCTTCAGCTTTTAGAAGGAACGTAGCATATTGGTAACAGCCACATCTAAATTAGCTAAAGTAGAAAAGTACTAATTTCTTACTTCCCTTTCCCTGAAAATATATTACTTTTCTAAGTGTTACAAACAAAGATGTTTGTTTCATCTGTCAAAAGTTAGATTGTTGGATAATTTGCCCTTTTTTTCTATGAAGAGTGTCACATACAAGAGCCATCTTTTTTGAAATTGACCACAAGACTAAGCAAATGGCTTGTGTGTGGTGAAATGCCAAAGGCAGATCCTAGCAGCTTTGCCCTGGGAAGCACAAGCCCTTATTTTAGGAGGTAAAAGCACTGCTGAGGATGAGCAAAGGCTGAAGGATCTGCTCACTAGCAGAGATACCCGTGAAGTGTCGTGACTAATTGGACAAGCGGCTCTGAAATTAGCATTTGATGAATGGTGTAATAAAAATCAGCGTGGAACCAAAAAAAAAAACCCAAAAAAACAGCAATTACTGAGTTGCATAAGTCTCAGGAAACATCTATCAGACATCACAGACTAGCTGAAGATGGATAATTTAGCATTCCCCTTCCTCAGAACTGCCTGTTCTTGCTCAAGATGGTCTCTCTCCACCATATCCCCCATCTGCTCCACCCCCGCTTCCTATCCTGTCTCCTTGCTTGTACACTTTTTTTTTATATTTTATTTTTTATTACTTTATTTATTCATTTTAAGGAATCAATATCAGTCCCCCAGTTGAATCTTCAGGCTGCTGAGGGCCTCTGCCAGTTCTACAGTGATTCCAAGTCCCATTAGCTTCAAGTCACTGGTTTCCATTTAATCTTTAAGTTTATCTAGCCAGGCCATGGTCCTGCTGTCTATCAGTGGTATCAGTGTTTGGGTTGCAATTGTGTGTTGGCAGGGAAATTTCACAGAGGAATCTCTTCTCAGCAGAGCTGCTTTTAACATCCTGTGCACAGTGGTGATTCTTAATTCATTTGTGAATGAGGGAGTAAAATGTCACAGTCCAGAGACACTGAAGGAGGGTGGCTAGGAGACATCAGTGTGTCCTCAGGTGAAATACACCCTGTGTGTCACAGACATGCTTTATGAAAAATCCTTTCTTTAGGATTTTTCTGCCTGAGAAGCTGAGAGGCCTCAGGAACAAAATGTGAACAATGATTATCTGCTGCTGTGGGATGCAACAGGTGGATCTGGGATTGGTCTCATGTGGTTGTTTCTAATTAATGGCCAATCCCAGTCCAGCTGTCTCAGACTGTTTCAGTCAGTCACAAACCTTTGTTATTCATTCCTTTTCTATTCTTAGCCAGCCTTCTGATGAAATCCTTCCTTCTATTCTTTTAGTATAGTTTTTAATATAATATATATCATAAAATAATAAATCAAGCCTTCTGAAACATGGAGTCAACATTCTCATCTCTTCCCTCGTCCTGGGACCCCTGCGAACACCGTCACACCCTGTGTCTATTATTGTTGTTGTTATTGTTGTTTTTCTGTTATTTTTTTATTTCTTGGGCTAGGATAGTTTAAACTTGGGGTGTTTATGACCATAAATTGAGGGCAATTTATGAAGACTTGGCCAAGGCTTTGGGTGATAACTCAGCACTGGTGTCAGGGGCTGCAGAGGGGCTGAAGGAGCTCCCTGAGGTGCAGCTCATGCAGGTGGAGTCTTTGTGAGGATGAGCAGTGTAAAACCCCAGATCCAGCACTGCTGCAGGGACATGTGAAAAGCAGGATGCAGTGGTCAAATCTCCCCCTCCCAGAAATGTCTCCCTTCACTCCAACAGCCCCAAGCAGTCTTGATGCCCCTTAGCCTTTCACATTCTTCCAAAAGGTCTTCTACATCTCACAGCTCCTGCCTCTGACTTTTGCAAATCATTTGACCATGAAAACTATTTGATATTTAATTTCTAGGAATTTTGCCTATAAAGATGTTTAAATCACCTAAGATAGGACTTCAGTTTGGGTTGAAAAATCTAATAATACCTTTGCTGGCTCAAAGATAGAATGGTCTTTTAGATGAGATCCTGAAGGGATAATCTGCTGAATTTAGATACTTTTAGATATAATAAAATCTTTTTCTAATGGAAGCTGACAATCTATGAGCACATAATCTCCTTGCATATCTTCAGAGGTCTCAGTTATCAACATTTCCAATTTGAAAGCACATCCCTCCCAGACAACACAACCTCCTCTTTAAATGTCAGCATCTTACCAGTTTCCAACCCTTACAGGGAAAAGCACCTTTTACAGTGTGGAGACAGCATGTGACAAAATACACAGAAGCTTTCAGCTACCTATTTGTGTTTTATTGGCATTTCTGACGTGTGTAAAATTACTGTAATATAAAGAAGGTTAACCACAGTGTTTAGCTGAGACACTGCTCAAACAGTGACTGAAAACAAGTGCTTCTTTAATAATCACAGGCAATTAAAAGAAAAAAAAGTAAAGGAGAGGAATCTTGTTTATCTAATAAATAGGTCACTAGAGAGAGGCTGATAAGAGGGGAAGAAAAAAAATCAATGACTGACATGAGTGGAAAAGTAAAAACCACTAAATTTTCTGTCCTACTCTGGGAACACCACTTGTCTTGACAGTGTCATAATTGTTTGGGCAATTTTCTGTGACAACAAAATTCTAGTTATGCTGGAAGAAGTTTTGTGACCTGCTATTACAGCTTTAAGTTTCCATTAAACAGTCACTCTTTGCATTCCCCTGCAATTTGAAGCTCCAACTTTTGACCACAGAAAGAACTCTTCTGGCTGGTTTGTGTTCTGCATAATAATGAAAATCTTACACTTGTGCTGCAGCAATGGAACAGGATTAAGCCTTGAGGACAGCAGACTTTTCTGCTCAGCTTTTTGTTGGACACAAGGAGTACACAGGGAAGAAAAAATTGAAATAAACCCCCACATTCTTACAGCCAGGCTTTTCAACACAAGACACATTCAATCATAGATTCATTTAGGCTGGAAAAGCCCTCTAAAGTAATTAAATCCAACAATTTCCCTGGCACTGCTGAGTCCTCCTCAAACCCATGTCCCCCAAGTGCCACCTGAGGGTTTCTTTTGGTGGAAAGAAGTGGAAATAAGTAGAAATAAATTAAATGTCTGTGTAAAGCAAATTGAGGGAGCTACATCCTCCATGTGAGCTGATGTAAAATGAGTAATAAATAACACTGGGGAAAACAGGATGCTCTGGAGGGAATGCCCTCCCTGTGTGTGCTTGGGGGCTGGTTTGTCCTCTTCTGGAAAGTTCTGGCTATTCCTGTGCACTGTGGGAAGGTGGTGGCTGCTGTTGTCTCGTGTTCCTGGGGGAGGTGAACAATTGCTGGCATCCCTGGGATTGGCTCTGCAGAGATTTTTGTCCCCCTCAAAAATAAACCTGGTGTATTTTGGGAACAGGGAGCTATTGATAGATTCTGATACTCTCCAATCTTTTGCTGAATGACCTGAGCATTGTCCAAGCCTGATGTCAGGGATGAGGTTGCCTGACCAAGCAGACTCTACAGTGCAGATATTTAAATTATTACAGTGAGTCACTGAAGGCTCTTCTTTTAGCAAAAGAAAAGAAGCAAGTGACTGTGGAGTGCTGCTAGTTGCATCCTAAAGCAGACAACTACCTTTGGGCAAGAAGATCAAACTCTAAAATAGTTATTTTTGGCCTTGACAGAAAAAATAAAAAGGACCCTGAGGTGTCCTGCTCAGGTGTGAGTCCTAATCTGCATGCATTAGGAGAGAGAATATTAGGGAATGCAAAGGCAGGTGAGAAACTAACATTTAATGAAAATAAGGAGTTAAAGTATGGTGACAAAAACATCAAAATCTTTTAACTTAAATGAGAAGCAGGGGAATTAAAAAAAATTATTGTGATTTTTCCTGCCTGTCAAGATTGTTTTGAGATGAAAATGAACTTTGTATCAACTCTTCCACTGAAGGATAAATTAAGCTTGATGAGCAAATAGATGAGTAAAGCATGTTCCATCTTGTGAGAAGAGTTTTGCTTTTTCCAGCCTTTCTGCAGCTAAGGAGGCCAGGATTAGCACTACTGCAATGTTTTTTTAAGTAAGTCCAGCATTTCCTAGTGCAATATTTTCTAAAAGATGAGAGGAGTGTGAAAATTAAAAAGAAGAGAGCTTTGTGCCAGCATTTAAAGAGCTGCTTACTTTCCCCCTTGGAAACAACGTTTGGCTCCCTGTGTGTTTTCTGGTGTTTTTTATAGGACAAATATCTCCCAGTCTGCAGCCTGAGTTGATATATCTTCTTCCTGATTTTATCTATTTTTCTTTATTCTTTAAAGAATAGAAATGTCAATATTTGATGTTATATGTAACAAATACATATTAAAATATATTCCTGTTCACCTCATTATTAAGTACCATAACAGTCTCTCAATGGGAAATCAGATAATGCTGAGGTGCTTGCTGAAAATTGGTTGTTGGTTAAGGATATTGTTGCCTGAAAATTATTCTGGTAATCTGAAGAAGAAGAAGAGCACATATTAAAAAATATGTTGTAACAGAATATTTGTAGACAGATATTCTAAATGAGGGTTAGCAGGAAGAATAAGGTTCTGCTTTATAGTATGCTTGGGGCTGAATTTAGCCATATTCATCAAAAAAAATTACAGTAGAGATGTGAGGAAAAGTCTGAAGATTTAAATTAGAATACATTTTTCCTTATTCTCTTTCTTCTTACCTCCATACTGTATAAAATACAGTAACTTTCCTTGGAGCAGAAAACACAAATCAGAATTTTCCCAGATGAAGTGATGAACCAAAAAGGCTAGAGATTTAAACTCTGTCTCTCTCCCTCCAATCTAATCTTTAATTGCATTATATGAAACAAAACAAACCCAAAAAGAAAGGGGTCAGGGACATCCTTTCCACATTTTATCCTGGAATATTTATAATCTGGTGCAGTGCATTCTCCTGGAGAAAAAGAAGGTTTTGAATCCTCTCAGGGAAAATCAGGCATTTATTCTGCATCCTGGCAGCGTGCATTAAGTTCTAAGCTAGAATAAAATGGAGGTTTTTTTTTTTTTTCTGAGTAAGAGCAGGAGCTGAAGAATAAATTCAGCATCCAAGACTCCACATCACACAGCCTGTGAGGGACCACTGGAAGTCATCAAAATTTGCCTTCTGCCATGGGCAGGCCGTGGAACTTACACCTACCTTATAGGCTAGACCCATTATTCAAAAGAGAAATTAATATTCATGCCTGGTATCCAGGATCCTCTTCTTTTTAAAAAAATAGCATCATCGAGATTGCTCAAAAAAATTCATCTCTCTGGTGACCTAAACATCAGAATCTACTTCAGATCATTCATTACCAAAGCATGCAACATGTGTGTTCTTGAACACATGTGCAAAGTGTTTTAGGCTAACCTAAAGTACTTCTGAAAAATCTGAAGAAATTCTGAATTTATGTATATAGCACCTGAGGAATTTAATATTCTTCCTTGATGAAGAAAATCTGTGAAGAATGACTTCACGATCGTGTATTGAATTGGCTTGGGGTAATTTTACAGAGTTAGTTGAAAGGAGGAAATATTTTCTTATTACAAGATTTAGTCACCTCAGTTATTGTGTTCTATGTATAACTAATGATTTTTATTCCTATGATGGCTCCAAATCTGCAAAGAACCAGGTTTCATCTCTGCCAGTGATCTCACAGTCTGCAAAAGACATTTTCAAATCAGGGGATGGACAATAATACAGAAAAACATGAACAGAGCTTGACCAGAAAATTCAGAAGAGCTGAGACATATTCACAGATTTCCAGAAATGCCCTTTTGTCTTTCTGCTGCATTTTCTGTACCTTTGTTTTTTGAACTGGAGAGCTGTGGGGATGCTTCACAACCTGTGCACTGCCTGCCATCACCACTCCCATGGTCTTGATTGAAGACTCCAGGTGCAACTGCAAGAGAATTATTGACAGAAAAACAACATCAGGAGAGGGGCAAAAGAAGCAGTGGAAAGGTGGAACAAAACCAGGAACTGATTTTATACTGTTCAAAATGGCCAGGTTTCGAAGTAAAAGTGAAGAGAGGGGTTAAAAATAAAAATGGAAAAAAGGAAAAAAAAATGTTACTTGGAAGAAAATACAATAATCTCGTTTAATCCTGAATCATTGTTGCAATCAATTCAATTTTGTAGGTAAGCTCCCATGACACATCTATTCCAAAAACTAACAGGAGACAGAGCTGAAATATCAACAACCCCAACAGGGGCCCAAATTTTCTGTTATGATGAAAATCTCTGCTTGGAGAGGTTTCAGATCTGTGTGATCAGTGTGAAATTGAAATTACTCCAAGTGATTTTGATGAGCCACTGTCTGCACAGACAAACTGATGTTAATGCAAGACAGGAAAGAGAATCATGAGACCAAATGAAAGCTCTGGGGGGAGGGAGTAAGAATTATTATTTTGTAATATTCACTATAAATACATGTGATAGAATTTAAAAACAAAACCAAACAAACATAAAACCCAAAAAACCAAAAAGAACCAACCAAAACCAAATCAAAACCAACCAAAAACCCCCCAAAAGCAAAACAAAAACCCAAAAACGAACAAAAAGTAAATAACAACAAAAAAAAAAAGAGAAGACTTTTATAAAGATGAGTAGGGTTGAGCAGATATACAGGATTTATTCTTTTCACAACAAAAGAAGAAATGAACAGCAGCAGAAGATAATGCTCAACAGCACATCAAAAGCTGAACTGTGTGTGTATCAACCGAACCCTTCATTTTGAATTAACAGGGTATTATATTAAAATGAAAAGGATCTCATGTGCTTTCTGTGGCTCATAATAACAAAGTTCCTGCCTTTAGTGGGGATGAGATCTTTTAATCTTATGAGGCATTCATGCTGACAAACAAGCCAACCCTTTAACAGCAGCCAACTCATTCATCTCCTTATTAATTTGCGTCACCAGCATCTCTGAGTGAAATTGAGCCATTCTGGGATCAGGAGCTGCTCTTGGGCAAGGTGATGTTTGGTCCTACTTTCCTCCAGCTGGGGATAATGATATTTGTTGAGCTGCACTTAACTCTTCCTTCTCTGCCATGATTTTAACAGGGGTTCTCAACATTGTAGTGCAAAACTTGGGGTATTTGATGTCAACATCTCGACATTTGGGGGATGTCGCACCCTCTGAATGTAGATTCGAGTTTATGTGAGGGTTTCCTTGTTTAAGATCAGACTTGAGCTTTCCTAAAACTGAATTTTCAGTTTCCAGAGCTATTATTTACCAGCCTAGCCCACAGAGCTGCCTGTAGTCTTCACAGTGCAAGGTCACAGAATATGGGGAATGTGTAATAAAACTGGTGGGTTTGTAGAATTTTCATCTCAATTTGACAATAAGATATTTATTTTTTAAGTTTGTAAAAGTACAAAAGACCTTTAAATACCACTAAACAAACCATGGGGACAGTTGGAAGTGGTTTAAACATTTCTGAGGGGCCAGGCACAGTTTTTCTGTCCAGCAAGCAGAGCTGCAGCAAAACTGGAAACTTGAGGAGCTCAAAAACTTGGTCCTTGTTTAATTCTTGCTCTGGAGGGTAGAAAACTGTGCCAGCTACTGCTTGGCATGGCTCAGCTCTTAGATGCTCACTCAGGTTGGATGAGCTCTACCAGCTGATACATTGGCAAGATGGAATCAACACTTTGTGGTTTTTTTTTTTTTTTAAAGGGATTTTTATATGGTCCAGCCTCTGTAAAAGAAAATATAAAACCAACATTCTACTGTTAACATGATCCAACAGTATCTGAAGTGGTGGAAGTAGGAATTTCACAGCTATTTGTTTTGGAAAAAGGATGGCCAGGAAAATCTGAAATTGTTCTTGCCTGCAAGAAGAGGCCTGGCTCTGATTCATAAGGCTGTGGCTCTTCAATGGCTCGTGCCAAAGCAGTTTTTCTTCAGCACAATTTGCATTTTGCATGACATATTATATAATTGCAAACTGACAATGTTTTCATCTACTTTTAAGGTACTTTGAAGTTTGATTTGCTTTGCTTTGGGGTTTTTTGCTGTGGGTTTTTTATCATGTAAATATCTTTTATCTTTTTTTTTCTTCTTTGGGCCAAAAATTGTAAGTTCTTCTTCCCAGATAAACAGGACAGCAGAGTTTGTGCCATGCAATTTATTCTCTGGTTGGTCTGGGTGACCTAAACTTGAGGATGAATGGAATTTAGGTCTGTGCCTGTATCTTTGTAGTTACAGCACACAGAGATATTGTTTATTATGTTGTTTTCTATTTCCAAATGCATATGACCTGAGTTATCAACAGGTTTGGGTGCCTGGAGATAAAAACAGGGATCGAGAAACATGAATAAAAGCAGGGAGAAATCCAGGTTTTTCAGGTACTTTAATCCTGCTCCTTCTGTCATACAGCAAGATGCAGATACTTCTGAAAAATCTCTTCAGCTGTGCCTCATTGGACAGACCCCACAAAGATCTGGTCAGAATTCCTTTGATTCAATAAAGAATCCCAGGAGTTTTAAGGTACTATGCAATGGTAAGTGTGGTTTGATAGAGAGCTCTGTGAGGTAGGATATGACAGGATTGATTTTCAGATGTCCTCAGCACATCAACTTTCCTCCTCTTGGAAGAAGCCAGGGTTGCTCTTTGATTTGGATCCCCCTTTTCACTTGGTGAAGGAATTAATGTCATTACTTACTCATACTTGATACATGACACTTTCCCACCAAGCACATTGCCCAGTGTTCTCTAGGGCCAGGGCCTCTTCAAAGTAGGTTTCACATATGAAGGAAATTCAGGAGAAAGTAAACCAAAGGGAATACATGTCCTTTGAAAGGACTGAACATTTATAATCTAGATCCTGTGGTGAAATAACCTAATTAGAGTTCTCATTGGTTTTATTTTTTCTTTTTTATAGAAATAAATAGAATTAATTTGAAAGAAAAATAATTTAGTCTTTAAAAATTAGTTATGTTTATGTGGTTCCTTTTATTCTAATGGGTACCATAATCTTTAATAAATTGACTGTGTACAGAAATCATTGATCCAAAGAATTCACAGAATGACCAGGTTGGAATAGACCTTCAAGATCACCAAGTCCAACGCAGCCCCAGCAGCTCAACTCAACCCTGGCACCCAGTGCCACATCCAGGCTTTGTTAAACACACCCACGGATGGGGACTCCACTGCCTCCTGGGGCAGACATTTCCAGGACTTTATCACACTTTCTGTGAAAAACTTTTTCCTGATATACAAAATATTTTTGCCTTGGTGCAGCTGGAGGCTGTGTGCTCTGGTTCTGTCAGTTCCTGCAGAAAGAGCCCAGCCCAGCTGAGCACAGGCACCTTTCAGGAGCTGTGCAGTGATGAGGGCACCCCTGAGCCTCCTTTTCTACAGGCTGAGCACCCCCAGCTCCCTCAGTCGTTCCTATATAAGGTTTCATCTTAAAATGAAAGAGAGAAGATTGGGAAGAAATCTTCCCTGTGAGGGTGCTGAGCCCTGGCACAGGGTGCCCAGAGGAGCTGTGGATACCCCTGGATCCCTGGAAGTGCCCAAGGCCAGGCTGGACAGGGCTTGGAGCAACCTGGGACAGTGGAAGTGTCCCTGCCATGGCAGGGGGTGGAACTGGATGAGCTTTTAGGTCCCTTCCAACACAAACCATCCTGTGATTATTCCATGATGCAGAGCTGTGGGCTGAAGCATCCAAATGTTAAGACTGGAAGCCATCCTGTGCATGAATAGCAAGTTTAATGTGCTTTGCTCTTTTTGGCTTCATATGCCAGGAAAACCAGCAGCCAAAACTGATCTTCCTGACGTATTTTGGTGTAAAGAAAATTGTTTGAATGAGTAAGCTCTCTTTAAAAATTGTCTTTGAAACAAGGCTTACCTGTTTAGCATGCAGTAACTTTCAGAGACGCCTTATCTCCAGGATAATACTCATAAATTCTGATGTATTTACAATAAGGTTGAATGGCATGAGCTGAATGAATCCTTGGTTTCTACTCAGGGATTCCTGCAGTCTGGTGGAATCAAGAGGCTGCTGAAAGAAATTACTGGGTCAGAACACACCCAATCAGAACACACAATCAGTGACTGTTGTTTTTTTTTACCTGGGGTGAATCAAATAATCCTTCTGTAGGTTGCAATATCACAGCACTTGGGAAAAAAATGATGCATTACACTTGTTATTCTCTTAGACATACTCACAGGGCCACCTAGCTTAACTTGTGAGTGGCAGGGAGGGTTTGGCTGCATGCACCTTCTCAGCCTCTGTGGGACAATTATGTTCATCAGAAGAGAATCCTGTTGCTAAAAGCCCAATCCAAATCACTTTGAAAAAAAACTGGAAAAGCTGCCATAGGTTTTTGGATCAAACCCCCTAGTACAAGCTGGATGTAAGAAAAGCTGCTAAATTCAGATGGAATTCTTTTCATCCAGATGAAAGATAAGCTCTTACTCAAGCTGTGAACTCCCAAGGGGAGAAAAATGAATAGAAAAATTGTTCAGACATGAGGCGCTCAGTTGTGCCTGACCCTGTGTGGGTGCTGGGGGGTGGGAGATGAGTGCCAGCAGGTTTTCCAAGCTCCCCCAGGGGAGCCTGCTCCAGGCTAGACACAGCTGTGGTCCCTGAGATGAGGGAGCCCAAGAACTGGCACAGGAGAAAAGCCTGGAAAAGGGAAGGGATGTCAGGATGCAGAGTGGTTTACCCCCACTGGCAGATTCTAAATCCTGTAAAGCAGGGCAGCTGCTGTCACACACACTGGGTGGGATGCTGGCATCAATAAATCAGCTCAAATTAGCACATGCTTAGAGTTGCACATAAACTGATTTGCCTAAGAAGATTGGTTTCTGTGCTCCCAGGAAGCCTGGCTGGGATGAACAGGGATTTCTGCACAGGACTAGCACTGGAGAGAGATCAAACAGCTGGATGTGAAAGGAAACAACTGATAAAAGCTCTACAACATATTTTTAAAATATATACAGTCTTAGATAGGCTACCAGCATGAGTGTACTGCTGCTCTGTGAGATGTGCTGCCTGCTTCAGTGTGGAACGTGGAGGCCCAATTAAATTATCCCCATGGACCAGGAGGACAATAAACAGTTCATAGCTATGTGGGAGGACAAGGGGCAAGGGCTTTAAAAAAGGAGAGTAGATTTAGATTGGATGTAAGGAAGAAATTGTTCTCTGTGGGGGTGGGGAGGCCCAGAGGAGCTGTGGCTGCCCCTGGATCCCTGGAAGTGCCCAAGGCCAGGTTGGACAGGGCTTGGAGCACCCTGGGACAGTGGAAGGTGTCCCTGCCTCTCACAGCAGGGTAGAACAAGATGAGCTTTAGGGTCTCTTCCAACTCAAACCATTCTGTGACTATATACCCACCCCAGCAGTAAATCCCAGCTTGTCAGAGTGGGAAATGTGCCTCCTGCTTCTGCACCTCTGCACTGGTGTATGGAAATGAGCTGTGGGTGTTTTATTGATCCAAAGGATCAGAATGAGGCTCTCAAATTTAGAATTGTATTTGTAGCAAGAGGTGATTGAGCACCATTATTATATTTTTATGGTTATGGGGTGAATAAGGCCAGAGGGGTGGTCAGTGAACCTCACTGAGGGTGCCAATGCAAACAAAAGCAAAACATTTGGTGCCACTGGCAGTTCGTGGGCTCTTCAGCCAAGACAGTTTTTCTCTGTCCAGTTGCTGTATTTTTCCTTCAGCCTTTTGACCTTTATAATCAACAAGAAAAGGCCATCAATTCTGCCTTTTACTGAAAGAACATTTCCCTTTGTCACTGAGAGGGAGAAGTCAATGGGCCATTTTTTCCTGAGCTGGCACTGCTCCACTAGCCAATATTTTTTCAGTGAATTCAGGATCTGTGATGATTGATTCACCCATTTAATGACAAAGCAGGCAAGCACTGTACAGACAATGGCAGTGAAAGCTTCAGTGTTCTTCAGGAATGATCTGGAAGGAACATGATCAGAAAGTCATTCTTTCTTCCTCCATTTTAACCTTCTCCTGCTGAACGTGCTGCTCAGTGTCAGCTGAATGTGCAGCTCCTACATGGAGATGTGCAAAAAACCCAAACTGCTTCAGTTTCAGTTGACCCCCTCCAAAAATCTGGCTGTGTGTAGCCTCTTTTAAACTGATTCATGCTGATTGTGGGTGTAGTGGAAAGGGATATCATCTCACCATGCATAAGTGAGGAAGTTCGCTCTGAGGATGTCAAACAAAAATGTTTTGGCCTTTCTGATGTGCACAGTTTTTTTTTTCTTACTGAAATTGTTTGAGAAATGTGATGTATCTTTTCACACCTCTGGGGTCAAACCTAGTCAGGAATTTTTTAAGATCATAGCATTGAACCCAAAACTTATGTAAGATAAAACATTTAAAACCATTAGAAAAATTTCAGTGTGCTTCAAAGAGCTTAAACCAGTTTCCTAAGATGAATCTTTTTACCAATGGACACACTCCTTTCTCTGCCTAAGGTATCATGTTCTGAAGTATTTGCAAATTCCATCAGTGCTTCTTTCTCTTTTCCCTCGAGCCAGGGCTTAGTCAGAAGCCTCAGCCATTTGTCTTCAGCCCTGACTTGAAAATGCAAGGAATAAAGCTTAAATACTGCAAAATTCATTCTGACTCCAGCACAGCCTCTGAATTGTTGGATCTTTATGGAAGCAGAAGAATCAGTGACATTTTGCTGTGTCACTAAATCCATGCAAGCAGAAGTAACTTTTGCCAAAGTGAAGAATATGAAGTTGTTACACACAGTTAAGCTTTAAGGGTTATGCCAGAACAATTCTTTGAGTCTTTCTAAATCCAGCTGAAGATGGCATCAAATTTATCTTCCTAGGCCTTATGCAGGAGGATAAGACTAAAATATCAAATCTGTCTCTGAACTAAATCTCTATTTAGCAACCAGTATTCTGTCTATCTACACAACATGTTTTATATATGTATTTATATGTATATCTATATTTTCATTGAAATTGGAATTTTGTGATTTATTTAACCATGTGTAGATGGATTATATATCACAGGCTGTTGAACAGAAGAGTCAGCATACATCTGTAATTTCCTACAAAATGATTAATAACTATAACACAGATTAGATATTTTAAAACAAACCATTGTAGCTTCAGCAGTCACATCTCCAGGAAGAATTTAGGCTGCAGTAATATAATTTGGTAACAGGAAGATTGTATTTTCTGCTACTTATTATCAGTTGTCCCAGATAAATACTATTTTAAAGGTGGTTTATTTGTCACTCCCCTTTAGAATATTCTGTCAGAAAAGCATTGAAGTTATTTGAGGAACTCTCTTTATGTGCTGTACGCCCAATATTTTTGCAAAAAATAGCAACATTTGGATTAACTGTATTTTAGAATTTCCTCTTATAGCTCTTGTTTTCCCAGTTATTGCACTGTTTGTATGATTTTTGCTATATCTTTAGAAAGAAAAAAAAACCCTTCTATGTTTACTTATACTTAGCTCTCGACATGCATTCATTATGTTCACAGTGAATATCATTTTTTTGTGTGGGAATGGCATAAAGTAGAAGTAGAACAAGTGAAGTGAAGTCTTGGAAGATGAACACAACCCACTGGGTGTTTCTCTCGTGACTCCAGTGGGTTCTCCCTCCCCTTCCTGCCCCCTCTCTCACCTTCCCCTCCTCTCTGTCCCTTTGATGCCTTAAGGAGCTGGAACAGAGGGAGTTAAGAGGAATAAAATGGATATTTATTGATCTTTATTGATAGTTATTTATTTCCCTTCAAAGGCCCCACCCTGGCAGTACCAGAGCCATGCCTGGATGGCTCCAAGGTGGAAGCAAAAGAGAGCTTGGTCATGAGATCTCACATTTTTATAACTTTTAGTCCATTTGCATGTAGGAGTTAACTGTCCAATTAAGAGCTTCAAATTATGAAGTTTCATCCTCCTTGCTTGCCCACCCTCCTCTTTTCACGTTGTTTGTGCTTTGGGCCTGAAGTTTGAAGAGCTTGTCCTTGAGTCTCCAGCTGGAACAGGATTGTTTTGTCTTTGCCACCCTGTGAAAAGATCCCAGTGACATTTAATATAAAAAAAACAGAACCCAAGCTTAAAATATAAAAAATATAAAAAAACTTAAAA
This sequence comes from Fringilla coelebs, assembly GCF_963513975.1. Classification (NCBI taxonomy): domain Eukaryota; kingdom Metazoa; phylum Chordata; class Aves; order Passeriformes; family Fringillidae; genus Fringilla; species Fringilla coelebs. The sequence goes on from NC_140032.1 coordinate 4,321,850, forward strand.
CCCAAGCTATCACCTTTGAGCCCAGCCCTGTGGACAGCTCCCTGCACTCAGGGTCCTGTGGGGCAGGATTGCAGATGGACATTCCTCACCTGCAAACCCTTAGGGAATCATGGCTTTCATGGGTGGTGCCAAAGGCATGGCTGCTCCTTGGCTCTGCTCGGGGCTCACAGGGCCATGAGTGGTGTCAGATGCTGAAATGATCCTGCAGCACTGCTGCTGAGGGTAACACCAAAATTTAAAATTAAAATTTTGAATTCTCAGCATCCAGCATGTACAGGAGAGATGTCATTTAAACCCCGAAAAAGAGAGAGATGTTATTTAAACCCTGAAAAACAATCGCCTGAATGTGTCTTAGATGAGTACAGAGTGAATTTTGAAATGCAGCATGTGAGAGAAATTCTTTCTTCTGCTGCCCATGTTCCAAGGAAGTTAGGCTGTAACAGCATCCTCTCAGGCTGCTCTGACCCATGCAGAGGGTCTGGACCACCTGTGTCAGCTGCAGCTTGTCCTTTGGAGGTCCCTGCCTTTCTCACTGTCTGCATGACACCAAATTTACCCCATCCCTGGAAATGCCCAAGGCCAGCTGGGATGGAGGATCAGCAGCTTGGTCCAGTGGGTGGCATCCCTGCCCATGGCAGGGGGATGGGACCAGATGATCCTTAAGGTCCCTTCCAACCCAAAGCATTTTATGATTCTGTTATATTTGCTCTAGAAAAACCCACAAGAATTTATTAGGAATACGATTAGGTGGGGTTTTTATGGTTGGCAAACTAATTTCATTTGTTTTGCCTTAATGAGTATTAGAGATAGGCTAAAACTAAAGTAATTTTGAGTCCAGATTGAAAAGTACTTGAAACCAAGTACTTTTAAATAAGTTTATAAAAGTCTGTAAAAATCCCCAATTAGCATAAAAATGAAAATAAATGTATTTAATAATTAACAGTTAATTTTAACGGAATGTTTAACATATGGAAACTGGGAAAACAAAATTAATTTTAGTTACATGACCACAAAATAAATCAATCCTTTTCAGTTCCCAAGTGGTTTAGTCACACCACTGGAAAACAGTTTATTTACCTAATCTAGATTTTTTGTCTTTATTTGTGGAGTTTCCTTCTCATTTATAACTGATTACTGCAGTTCTCAGTACTCCACTTTCACTCCATCTATACACAAAAATAACTCCTAGTGTCATATAACTATTTCTGGAATAGATAACTTTGGTTTAGCAAATGTGTTTGTGTATTTTACAATCATGGAATTTGATAAAAGTATTAGGTTTCCATGTGAGACTTGAAAACTTTTGTTCTGTTCAGATGGTCAAGGATTCTGACTGAGATGGCAAAAATGCCATGTTTTAGCCAATTTTTAGTGAAGTATTCAGGAGTTTTCCAAGTGGTTCTCTGTGGTACAAAAACTCACTGGCAAGATTGCAAGTGTGCAGAAAATGGCAGTAAACTCTTCAGGAATGATGTGAAAGGACCATGATGAGAAAGCCATTATTTCTTTCTCCATTTTAGTCTCTTTCCCCTGTGTAGCCATGATATTTTATGAAAAATCCTTTCCTTAGGGTTTTTCCTCCTGAGAAGCTGAGAGGCCTCAGAAATAAATGTAAACAATGATTATCTGCTGCTGTGGGATGCAACAGGGGGATCTGGGATTGGTCTCATGTGGTTGTTTCTAATTAATGGCCAATCCCAGTCCAGCTGTCCAGACTGTCTCGGTCAGTCCAAACCTTTGTTATTCATTCCTTTTCTATTCTTAGCTAAGCCTTCTGATGAAATCCTTTCTTCTATCCTTTTAGTATAGTTTCAACATAATATATATCATAAAATAATAAATCAAGCCTTCTGAACATGGAGTCAACATTCTCATTCTTCCCTCATCCTGGGACCCCTGTGATCACTGTCTCACCCCTGCTGATGTAATGGCTTGTTATTTTTTTACTGGGGGGTGGGGATCTCCCTCATCAGCTGCTTTCAGGTGGAATCTGGTGCTCCCCACCCAGGAGCTGGAGGTTGTGCCTGGTGGTGCCTCCAGGTCTCTCTGTTTCCCGTGGTTCAGCTGGAATGCAAACCCAGCTCAGCTCAGTCAGTGCCAGAGGTTGTGCCCAAGTCACTCAGAAGTGTCACATTCACTCCGTGGTTTGGAACAGACATTTTCATAAAAATCCCCCTTGGGATTGTTCTGTTGGGTTTGAACTCGTCAGCTCCCGATGTGGACTTTCAAATAAATAAAACATAGCCTGGTATTACTCAATAGCATTTCATACAATTGGTGAAAACTAATTTGATGATCTTGTAGAGGGATTTCTTATTTCTCAACAGAGCCAACAGATGACATCTATCTGATTTGCCAGTTAAAATTCATACATGCAGATTCTGTGAGAAAGTTGATTGGAACTCACTTGACTATGGAATGATATTCACATCAGAAATATACTGACTGCATTAGTATTGCCTAAACTTTCAAACCAAAAAATACATTTTGCCTCATTTTATTCGTAGAAGAATGGCACAATAATTTTGTGAATAATCAACTCTTCAATTTTGCTGCATTTTCATCCTGTTGTAATAATTAAAATTGCGCTCTTCTATTCAGATTACTTGAATGGAATAATAATTTCTCAGCTCAAGACATAAGTAGATCTTTCTTCTTTAATCCCAAACTTCAGAAAATAGGACTACTTTATAATCCTATGTGGCTTCTATACTTATGTTCAATCTTCACCTGGTTTAGCTCACAACGCTAAAATATAGGCACTTGAATACAAATGACTAAAATTCAAGGACTGTAGTATTTAAATTTTTCTTTATGGAACACACCTTTCCATCAGACTATTCATTGAAAAGCAGGAATTTTCATCAGCCTGCAACTGAAGTTTCATTTCCTTCAGCATCTTGTGCTTCTTGGTGGTTGGCAGATAATGCAGAATATTGTACAGTAGGCAGTTATGCATGGCATCAAGGAAAGCTCCTTAGGAAATGTGGAGGATTTTTATATATATTCTCTAATACTTATCTATTCACTATTTAAAGCTCTTAAGTCTAAAGACTTAAATATTTCCTTTCTCTTCCTGAATGCACTTTGATCTGCTTATGACTCTTGATACCAAATTGCTGAGCTGGTCCCACACCCGACATTCCAGCAGCAAGAGGGGTCTCTGGAATATCTGCTCAGCTGCAGACTCCAGGAGAGACACTCCCCTGTGTCCCCAGCCTGAAGGAGAAGGCTTTTCTTGGTAATCCATTTGCTCCATCCATTTTCCTGTGCAGCAACTAAGCAGGGCAAAATACAGAAATGACACACATATGTCTTGTCTCCTCCACTCTGGGAAATTTCCTTCCTTTTTTCTCTACCCATGAGTGCTCTCGCTCTCTGCCAAACAGCAGAACTGATACTTCACCTCTCCAAGTGCAAACCAAGAGGAGGATCTCTGCCAAGCCCCATCCATTACAAAACTTCAGCAGATCTGACACATATGGGTTGATGAATCTTTCTGATGTCTCCTACTCTCACTTCTCACAACAGCAACAGGAGGAGATGATTGTCTCAACCTCCCCAGTTTCAGCTCACACGGCTGGGAGCCTGCTCTAAAATACTGTGGTGGTTAAACTGATATTACACTGAGATTTATTTGGGAATTTTCAGTATATGAAGTAGCTAAAAGGACATCTGGAATCATCTCAGCAGAGCAAATAACCTGAATAACCTCCTATTCTGTGCTTTGGACACGGCTGTGGCCGCCACACAAAACCCTAAATTGGAGTGGTATTTTGTTATTTGTACCAGAGCTGTGAACAGATTTCATACAAGGACAAAACACTGTTGCAGATGGCAGGAATGCCCTGCACCTGGTGGTGATGGCAGACATACTGCTGGACTATAAAACAATAGACCTACCTTGAGAAAATGCTGCTTTCTGCATCAGTAATCTCAGTGCCTCTCTAGGTACAATTCAGAGCTAAGTAATCAAAAAGCTGCAGGGTACATTAATATTCTATGATGCCACAGAGTTCTTTTTCACATTCATATATATTGTATTTCTGCATATATGTTTGCACAATTAAATAAATTATAATGGTACATTAGAGAAGAAAGAAAATTAAATCTCTTTTTATCCGTAGCTTCACTATATGAAAAACTGCACGAAGAAAAATCTCATAATAGCTAAGATATTAAATATTCTTATGAAGGTCTCTACACCTGGTCATCTGTTTTATGAAAGACATGAAACTTGGTGTGTGCAGTAACCAAGCATCTGCAGCACATTAAAAGCAACATCCACAGTAGTGCACAATCAATTAGCATGTTCTGAAAAAGGTTCTTGTCTAGCAATTTGTACTGGAAACACAAGCTTGTGTTTGGAACAGTAGGAATGTGTCAATTTTTGACCTTACTGCAGATTCTGAGAATGATGACAGATCCTTCTTCCTGTATCTCAATCCTCCTTATCAAATGGGAATAATAAAGTTAGCCTGTCTCCAAAGGGTTTTCTAAAATGCAATCATAGAACACGTATATGACATCAAGATGGTACAAACACATTCACCTGATTCATTACAATTTTTAATCTGTGGAAACTACACTCACTTTCCATGTAATTTCTGAAATTTTTCATCTTTTAAAGAAGTTTTGAGCCTCAGGCCTTTGCAGTATCACATATTTCTGTGGGATTTCAAGAAAGTAAACAGTCTTAGCCTGGATTTAACTCTAATTTTGCACATTAAAAGAAGAAAGATTTTTTTATCATGGCCTGTCTGAAAAAAAGAAAAAAAAAAAGGGAATCCTACTTCAAATATTTATTTCTGTCCTAATTAATGTATAAAATTCCATGCTGAATTTCTTTTCAAGCTTGAAAAAGCCTGAAGACTTTTCTTCTAGGATTGTTCTTACTTTCAAACTTGACATACACACCCCTTTTATGGCTTGTGTATTTTGTTATGTTGTGCTCCAATTGCCATTAAAAGCAGTGTGACTGGTGCTGAATATTGTTCAAACCAAGAGATACCCACGAAACTTGCACTGAGGAATTTCCACCTCAATCAGAAAGATGGGCAGAGTGGGAATAGAGAAGGGCTGGTCATGGCAAAGAGCAAAGGCTAAAGGTGCAAAAAGGGCATTTTTGGCATAGGAATGACTTCAAGGAAAAGGAAACAACATGAACTGAGCAGCATTCCCTGAGGAACGTGAGACAGTCACAGGGTGGCCTCAATGAAAAAGGAATGAAAACATGGGAGAAAGAAAAGTCAGCCAACAGTGCAGGTACCACTCTGCAAAGGAATCAAATATTTACCTCCCTTAATGCTAATTTTCCTACAAGGTGCAAGCTCTTTTTCCTCCTTCTCTTCATGTTTTTGTTCACCTGTGACAATGCAGGAAGAAAAGGTGCCATAGAGACTCTCCTGCCAGAGAAGGGCACATGTTCCACACAGTTTGGGGTAAAACAACCCAAAGAGAGGATTTTATTCTGTATTTCTCTCCTGCTACTGCAACCATATCTACTTCACTTGGTCCTGCTTCTCAGGCTCCCCTCAGATTTATTTAATCTCCTGGCGCTATTACTAAAAAATTGCTTTTTGAGACAATATTGAGGATCTTCTCAGCTGTTGTTGAATTCTACCAGGTTGTTTGCACAGACACTGCCTGCCTGCCTTAGCTGAGAGCAGCACGTGAAGTGTTCAAGCAGGTGGGATTGCCCTTCAGCTCCCAGCAAAGTTGGCAAACCTGCTGGAAGTTGACATGGCTGTAACCAAGGAGTAGTGCTGGATAGTCACCAGAAAGTTTCTGGAAAGTTCAAGAAAGAAAAATAAGAGTTTAAGTAGGAAAAAAATCAACTTTTCCTCCATGTTACTTTCACATTTTCAGTCTGGCAGCAGCATAATTTTTAAAAAACCCACAAGTGTACCTGATAGGCTCCCAAGTACATGATTATTTGGCTATTGTTGTTTCTATAAATTTCAAAATTAGAAGTTTGTGATAGCTAATCTCTGAGGTTTCTGAGGGTTTGTTTTATGATTTGGACTCAGTGGGGCTAATTTGCTGTGATTTGCTGCCTGCCAAATGACTGCAGTTGCATGGCACCAAGACCCAGCTACCTGCAAAGTTCTTCCTAGCTGGAAAAAGCCAGCCCAGCACTGGAGCTTGCTTTGCCCAGGGTTTGCTGCTGAAGTCCCTGCATTTCTTGGTGTAATACCAGCTGGGTTTATTTCAGCTGTGATGTCAGGTGTTGCCCTGTTCTTACAAGTTCTTCTAAGCCTTCTGATGTTTACATTCTTGTAATGAAGTTTCTCACACACTTTTATGTAAATAATTGTTGTTTAACATTCTTTGGAGGAGGCTAAATTTGATGGACTGTTGTTTTTCCCAGTGTCATTGGAGAGGTGGCACTTTCCTCCTCCAATCCACTGTCACTTTTGAATATCTATAAATGTTGGGGTCAGAAAATAAACTTCCCTTCTCTCTTACCTTGGAGGTTCCAGCATGCATGTTGTTTTATTTCATGTCCTGTTGTGACAGTCAGGCAAGATGAAGTTCCTAAAGCCCCTAAAATTCCAGGTAGAGAATCCAAGCTCTAGGCAAAAACTCATACCCCAAAGCCCCTCTTTACCTTCAAAGCTCAGCTGGTGCAAAATCCCCTCCTAATTTAGAGTCACCTAAACCTACCTGGGGAAAAGATTACTATGAGGCTGCTGTAGTTAAATGCCTGGTGAATTAAACTTCTTCTGTCTGCATCAGACTCAATCATGTTGTTTCCTAACTCTCCTTGTTGTAAATCTCTCTGTTCAGTTTTTTGTAAATTTACAAGATTCAGTCTGGTTTTGAGCTGAAGCTTTATGTTCTTGTTGACTTCTCTGAGCTAAATGTTTTGGGGCAGGTTTTGGAGAAGGAAGGTCAGCCACAGAAGAGTCTGTCTTCCCCCCCTACACTAAATACAAATGTAGGCATGCTAATTTAGGGAAACCTATCCTGTGAAAGCAGCTTGATGGGTTTATAGCTTGAGGTTTGGAGATCAACAAATAAGGATGAGCATTCTGATCATGAGAAAGCAGGAGAGAAAAATAAAAGATCTGGGAGTGATTGATCCTAAAGTGCTGGTTCAGTTCTGGGCTGTCAGTTCTTTGATACTCAAGGAAAACTCTGTATCTCATCTGCAAAAATACTAAAGATGGAAAGAGCTTTTCTTTGAAGAGACAAATGCAAATATGACTAAAATATTATACAAATGTGTTTTGAAAGGGAGATGCAAAAAAACAGTCTTAATAACCCTCTACCTCTTCTCCCTTTCAATAAAATGAGGACAATGTTATTTTTCACAAAATCTCAGAGTGGCTGAGGTTGGAAGAGACCTCTGGAGATCATCTGGTCCAACCACCTGCTCAACAAGGGCCCCCTTAAAACATTTGTCCAGGACCATGTCCAGATGGATTTAATTTTCCACAGAGATATTTTGAAAATTAATTAATGTTTTTGAAGCATTTGGTTACTATAGTAATAAGCACTGAAGAATTCAGGAGGAGACTGAGCACTCTCCTCTCTGTGGAAAGAAACAGAAGAGAATTAACATAAACTTATATAATTAGAAAATATATTATGGTGCACACTGTAGCCCATTGTCTGATTGTTGTGACCTTGGTAATTCTTTGGTGCAATTTATATATTTTTTGTTTTTTAAATGGTCTAGTGGTCAAACTGGCTATCCAAACAATAAAATATTTTCTTTATTATTTTAGTGCTTAAGTTATATTAAAGGCATTGTGAGAACTCTTGGACTGCTTATGCATGAACAGCAGGCAATAATGTTCTGCTTTCCCTGATATCTTATTTGTTTTGAGTGTAACATAATTCTTGGTCAAGTGAATCAATAAACACTGAGTACCTTTGCTGTTGTGTGAAGAACATGAATCTCATAACCACTCCTGCTGTATTAGCTGAGATTTCAGCCATTTAGGCTCCTTCCTTCTCTCTTTTGTCTGGCAGTATTTCTGTCAAACCTGATGAACTTTGCCCTCAGTGTGAGATTGGAAAGTGTTTAATTAGGACCAAAATGAATGCTGTACCCTACTTCTTCTCAGTTTCCATAGCTCCTGTTCATTCAGTGCTAAAAAATAATCCTCTCTCCTATTTTAGCTGTGTTCTGTGAATGAACAGAAGGGAAGTAATAACACTTCCTAATCCCTCTTCATGTTAAAATGAGGAGTATGAAACCTGGACTTCTAGCACCTTGCCCTCTCTGATTTGTTCTTGCTTGCTGCTTCTTGCCATATTTCTTGATTTCCAAGTACAGCTTTTTGCATCCCTGCCCTCCACTTTTTCTGTTTAGGAAACACTGATCTGAATTCTGCTTTCTGAATACTTAGTCAGCTGCAATAGCTCTCTAACTCTACTAAAGAGATTTTTTTGTTGATTTTTGTCTTGCATCAGACATGTTTTGAATTTGGTAGGTTGTATTGGTAGACTTGCTTTAACATTTTGAAATGCAGTGAAAAAGTTAAACCGAGGAGGACCATATCCATCTCCATTTTGTCACAAGTTTGTTCCATTTGTCTGCATTTGCAGTGGTCTTTGCTGCAATATCTTGATGGATCAGGCAGGTGGGATGGAAGAAAAGAGAGAATTTCTCTTGAAATGTGTTTTTTCTATCTCTTAAGGAATTGAGAGGCAAAGGCATGAGACAGTCACTGACATATGAAGAGTGACACTTTAATGTGTAAGTGACATTTTTCTCTCCTGGGTGGCATTGTCAGTCTTTTACAGACCTGGAATATCACCAAATTGCACTTGGGGTTCCAGTCTCAGCCATCACATCAGGGTAAGGTACAACACTCTGTTAAGAGGATGACACTTTTCCTTCCCTTTTAACCAAGAGTGCAAGAGGATATTGGCCAGTGCAGGAGTCTGGTCACTCATTGGGACCCCAGAAAATTGAGCAGGTTTGGGTCAATCTACAGGGTTTTTTTACTGGGCACTGAGGCCATCAAAACAGGAGACACAGAATCTCAAGGTCACATTTTCTTTATGCAGCTCTCCACTGTGTAAGGACCAGAACAATAAATCTCTCTGAGATTCTGAAAACTGAGGGTTTGGCTTCCATTCAGCAGCCATCCATCTCAGGGATGTACAGTTCACATCAGCTCTATATCTGAATGTCTTGCATCCTTAATGTGTTGATCCTCCCAAAAATTCTGGGAAGCAGAAAAAACCCATTTTCCCTGTTTTAGAAACAGGGAATTAAGACACAGGACATAAGGCCTGAAAGTCATAGAGCAAGCCTGTTGAGGTGCAGAGAACTTAACCTGTCTTAAAAGTTGTAAGGCCAAGCCCAACCCATCTTCCACTTATCCTGAAGGAAATTAAAACCTCTGCTACGTTAAAGACTCAGTTGTGCTTTTAAACACTTGCTACTAAAAAAAACCCCAAAAACATCGATTTTAACTTCTAAGCCATCACACCTTTTTGTTTATCTATCAGCTGTATAAATATATTCTTGTTCTCTCTGCTTCAAAAACAGACCTGAAAAATCTTTCATCTTCTTTGAAGGCTTTTGGGTTTTTTTTTGTGTGCATATTATTTCAGAGCTCCTTCACAAATTATCTTTTCAGTGATATAGTTCAACTGCTTGCCATTTCCAAAGCAGACAAAATCTTGATCACATAGAATGCAATCAAAATATTTTTCTTTTAATTTGGTAATCTGTCTTGAGACTGTATTTAATCAAAATAGGATGTAACATCGTTCTAATCTCTTCATTACACCCCATTATTTGGACACCCACATAAATTACTATCAATTTATTATAGTCTTAGTAGTTATAGAGATAAGCCAGTCAGCTGTGTTTAGCTGAGAAGGTTTGAAATTTAGTTCTTCATGTGAGTTGAGGATTTTATGTAATTACCATGAGTCTTTTTTTTTCAAGACAGACCAACCAGGCTGGGGATGGAAGCTCCTGTCCGTGGGGGTCTTGGTTTGATAAGAATTGTCCCTTAATTTAGGCATAAAGTTAGATGAATTTAAAACTGATCAGGAGTAACTGATGAAGACTGAAATTTTCTCCAGACTGCTATTTTTGCTCAGATTTTAGAGAGACCAGGGCATGTGCAGGTTGACAACTGATCAGAAAGATCAAAGCCAAATGCAGGAGTTGCTGTGGGGTCTGGGAGTAGCCTGAGACTCGTTTGCACATGAGAGCAGAGGAGAGGGAGGATCAAGGGGCAGCTGCTGAATAAACCATTTAAATCCTGCTGCAGGGGAGATCTGTATGTGTGTGTGATCAACAGTCCAAATGAGTGTGAATAACTACAAATTTTACATATGTTCTTAACTTGGAATCTGCTTTTTCATTGCTCCCCCTTTGACAGTGCTTGGGAATTTGGCCATTTTATGATTCTCTGTTTTTAAGAAAGCCCACCACACCAGGTATATCAGTGAAGTTATTTATGTCAAGTGGTTCTCTCTCTGTCCTATATCCCAGGCTCCTAAATTATAAACATCTGCTTCTGTATTAGATTAGAGGGGAAGTATTCAGGCTGAACACCTTTATATTCCAATCCTCACTCCAAAAGCATTGCTATTCTGGAATATACTCAAGGCTGCCTAACTTCAATGGGACTGCCAGATTAAAAGTAAACAGATAATGTGCTTTATTGAGTTAGGGCCATTATCTGGTTTCCCACTAATGCAATTCCACCAAGTTAAACTCATTTCTGACAATTGAAGGGAGAGAAGGATCAGTGTCAAGGTCCCACATTGCTCTCCAAGGCCAGTAATTTACAGGGGAGTGGGAATACTGACAAAAAATATCCCAATGTCGTTAAATCCTTTTGACATCATGGTCTGAAAGAGAGATGGAAGTTCCCATGGATGAGAAATGTGGAGGGTTTATGGAATTAAACCTGGTTATGGTGACAAAGGTTTTTTTTATGAGCAGACTTGAGCTGTTTGGTCTAACCCAAACCTGCAGTGGGCTGTCCTGAGAAAGATGGAGTCAGGTTGTGTGATTTTCCAGTTATTTTTTTAAAATTACTTGTGGTTAGGAGTAAATGCGGGGAGTTTTGGTTGTTTGGTTTTGGTTTTTTTTGGGGTTTTTTTTGTTTGATGGTAGTTTTTTTGTTTGTTTTTGTTTTTAGTTTTTTTTATGGAAAGAAACTGAAGCTGTGTTCTCTTCATCCTGCATCTTCGCAGACAAGGTTTTGAAAGGAGTCCCAGGAGACAAGAAAGTAACCCCAAAACAGGAGAATAAGCCTCTTGCATATACAGAAAGGAGAGCTGGAAGAGGTAAGGAGCATTTCTGAAGTAAATTTACATTGATAGAAGGGAAAAATTGGAAAGCAGTGAACTTTGGAGGAAAGTTCAATTACAGAAACAAAGATGGATGGATACCCTGTAGATTAGAACAAGATGCCATAAAAGAAATTCACTAGTGACAAAACACCTCTCTCAATATAAAAAAAAACCCAACAAAATATTTACTTGATTTTAACTGTAGAGAGGGTTTTACTCAGAAAAGGACTAGCTACAGCCCAATAATTTCTACTGACTACTTGGTGTCATTATTTATCCAAATATTTCTTCAAGAGCTTGATTTTTCTCTGCCTCTTCCTCAATTAGGTTGAGGAGACTAAAATTTTGATGCAATTGGATGAGTTCTGTCCTGGTTTTGCTGGAAAGTTCATCTAAATTTGGTTGAGATCAAAGCAATGTGTGCAGCATGACTGGTAAAACAGGAGCTGAGATCTTAAGATGCCATTCCTTTCGTTGCATGAGTTCAAAGATGGCACAAGTCAAGACACTGATCGTGACGTGAATTACTTTAAAAGAACTTTGGAAAAAAAAATCATCTTCCACCGCTATGCAAGCCTAAAAACAAATCTGCAAATTTAGATTTTATCATTTCACAAATGTTATAAAATTCTTTTTTATGTTCTTGCTCTGCTGGGTGTTTTCAAACCCCTCTAAGTTTGGTACATTTCAGCAGAATTAATAAGATAAATTTTTTTCCCTTTTTTTTCTTTCAAGATTATGTAGTGAATATATTTAACAAAGCTGACTAAAGAGAAAAGGAAAAAAAAATCACACCTAGTTTAAAAATATTTGTTTACCCTCCACCTTCTTTCTGAAATTTGAAAGCCATGTGAAAGATCTAAAAGTAGCTGTAAACAACACAAGGAAGAAACTTTTATGAAAATTTCCCTGGTCCCTGCCAGTTGAAAAGAATGAATTCTTGCAGGGAAATTTCATTAGCACTTGAAAACCTTGAGTAGTTTTGAGATCCAGTGTGACCCAGGTTTTTAGAGCTGTTAGAGTCCTCACTCCTGCTGCTGCACACCTGTTTAATAAATTTTTCTATTTTCCCTCTTTTCTCAGATTACATGGCATAGATATACCTGCTGGTATGTAAATACAATTTCATGAGGCATTACATCAAATGTCTGTCAGATTCCAATGGGGCTGTGAGATACAAACCAGAAAGATCTGAATCTCTCTGTCTTCATTAGCAGAATGTAATTTGTCTATGATATTTTTTTTTCATGAGTTCAATAATATTTCACTAATGATCATGTGGAGAAATAGAAATAAATTACTTGTAGAGAGGAGAGACTGTAATCAGCATTTGTTGTACATCATTCCAGACATCATTCCAACATCAATTCCAGACTTCACTGGGCTAATTCCTGTGCAAATTCAAAGCAAAGAAGATGTTCCTTTTGCTTAATTTGATTATTAATTAAAGGAATATATAAAAATAAAACCTATGTTATCAAATGCTTGGATCTCAGAAGACAAGGAAGTTTTTCACCATCTCAGCTGAGAAGACTCCATTTATTTTTGGTTCATTTATGTCCTTCCTATAAACCCCAAGGAACTGCTGGTGTGGATTTGTCCTCTGGACCCTGGTCACTTTGGCAGTCTTTATTACAGTGGCTGCAAAGTGTCACAGTGGAGGGAGGAATTGATGGGGACATAATAAGTTTTTAAAGAACTGTCATAGAGGTTAGCAAGAGAGAGGCTCAAGACAGATGAGATGAGGACAGAAAGTCGCCAAAGAAACTTCATAGAAAAGGAAAAAGAATTCTGAAGTGTTGAGGTTTGATTTGCTCTAGAAATGGAGAAAAGTGGGTTAAGGATCACGGAATCATGGAATGGCCTGAGTTGGAAGGGATCTTTAGGATCATCCAGTTCCAACCCTGTTGACAGGGCAGGGACACCTTCCACTATCCCAGGGTGCTCCAAACCCTGTCCAACCCGGCCTTGGACACTTCCAAGGATCCAGGGGTGGCCACAGGTGCTCTGGGCACCCTGTGCCAGGGCTCAGCACCCTCACAGGGAAGAATTTTTTCCCAGTATCCAATCTAACTCTACTCTCTTTCAGTGTGAATCCATTCCCTCTTGTTCTGTAACCCCAGGCCCTTGCAGAGCCTCTCCCCATTTTCCTGTGGGCTCCCTTCAGGCACTGGAAGGGCACAGTGAGGTCACCCCAAAGCTTTCTCTCCTCCAGGGTGAGCAATCCCAATTCTCTCAGCCTTTCCTCCAGCAGAGCTGCTCCACCCCTCTGGTGCCCTTGGTGGGTCCCTCTGGACTCGCTCCAGTGAGGGGGAGAACTTTTGGGGACAGAGACATCAAGGAATCAAACCCTACCCATGAGGAGGAGACAGGGGATGGGGGTGCCCACGACACAGGGAGCCAGGAGGAGAACTTTCCTCCAAAGTTCACTGCTTTGCAATTTATCCCTTCTCTCAATGCAAATCCTCTGCTACAGCTGCAGCACAGCTCTGTGTGAAATACATCCTCACATCTCTGAGTAAAACCTCTACATGTTTAATTAAAGCAGTAATTTAAGGATCATTGCCAGCAGGAAAAGCTGTCTGCCCTTTCCACAACCACTGGAGGATTTCTGACTTGGTTCCTCCCGAGGACCTGACATCCTTCAGTGCTTTGATTTTTGTTTTCTGATGTGAACCTCTCACCCCGTGGGGAGAAGGCAGGGGAGATTTGCCCAAAGGATGGAAAGTTGGTTTGTTTACTACAACAGGTTAAATCTATTGCACATAACTGCAGTATGTAACCATGTCACAGCCAGGAGAAAATAAGTACTGGGGCAATCAGCATGGACAGGCCTGTAAAAAAAAAATATTAAAAATTGCCCATTCTGTCCCCTCAGATTTGCCAAAAGGATGGAAAGCTGATTTGTTACTACAACAGATTTAATCTATTGTACATAACTGCAGTGTGTAACAACCATGTTACAGCCAGAAAATAAGTACTGGGGCAATCAGCATGGACAGGCCTGTAAAAAAACCATAAAATTAAAAATTGCCCATTCTGTCCCCTCATAAAAGGAAGGTTGGATGGTGGGTGTTATGCTGGCAACGATCTATACAAGGAAAAACAGAAAAGAAGAAGGTTTTGTTTTTCAACTATCAAATCAAATATATATAATTAAACTTTAATTTTTAAAAAATGAACTTGTTGAAATGAATTTTGATGTTTGCAGTTAAGCTGTACATTTTTTTCCCTATAATTAAGACTGCAGATGAGAGGTTGGACCTCTTAACTTTCCGAAAATGCCTTCTTGTCAGGGATAAAAATATGTGCAGTGAGGGGAAGGTCTAATTGCAGAGAAGTTGGAGTTCTTGCTTCACTCAGATGTCCTTGCACGTGCTCAAGTCACTTTTACCTTGCTGTGTGCACTTCCCTGAGGTTCATTCTCTGTGCAGGTGTTTCTGTGCAGACAGTAAATAGAACATCAGCTTTCTGTTAATGCTTTGTGTGGGACCAGGATTTGAAGTAGGGAATATGCTTTTTCAGGTGATGATTATTAGAGGGTTGTTTTTTTTGTGGGGCTTCCCACTTGGGTTGCCCTTACTGTCGCTGCCAGGGGTCCTCAATTCCCTGCAATCAGCCTTTGGAAAACACACAGGATGTGCACATATGGGCTCATGCTGCTCCCCTCAGCTTTGTTGCCCCTGCACATGTGGAAAATTGCTGTTTGGACACCTCCTCTGAGGGCAACAGCTTAAAAGGTCTTGAAGGTCTGGTTCCCACCAAGGAAGCATTTATGTTTCATTTTTGTGAAATTCCAGGAATTTTTCTGAAATGCCCCTATTACTGCTTGGCCCTAAAGTCCAGGGAGGGCAATAACCTGAATTTCTGAGCTTGAACTCTTAGTGGTGACCTCAGAAGGGACATCCCAGTGACCAGGATTAGTTTAGGAGGAATTGTATTTTGCGCCTAGAGTCGTGTCAGATGGGAAAAGGGAGTTGGTGGGGTGGATGGGGGAGCTGCAGCACCGATACATCACTGCAGTGCTCGTGCCAGAGCCCCACTCTGAAGGCACTGAGGAAAGCAATGCATCATGAGGCGACTCTTGAATTTTCTCTGTGTCTCTTGTGTTATATTGCCTGACCCCCAAGACTGCTGATGGTGCTGCTTTCATCCCCACTCGACCTCTTTTCACTGCACCTCATTTCATCTCAGTACATTTTGGTGTAGTCACTCCATTTAGAATTTTTTTTTTTCATTGCATTTGATTTTATCCTATATCCTGTCCAGAGTGTTTTTCCACTTTGTTCTCTGATTTCGAATTCTTCCTTTCAAAGGAAATGATATTTTGTGATTTCAATGAAGACCAATTGGGTGAAATTTTGTCCATTTCTGTGCATTTAATGTTAATCTCATTCACTTTTATTTTTTCCAGTTTGTTCCAAAATTTTCTCTTTCTGTTGTTGCATTTAATTCATCCAATTTCTCCCCCTGTCCCTTTATTTACCTTTCTTTCCTGATTTTGGGGTTTCAGTGTGAATATTTTGGCAAGTTGCTGTCCTTTTCACTGCACCTCATTTTATCTCAGTCCATTTAGTTGTAGTCACTTCATTTGCAAATTTATTTTTTTCTCAGTTGCATTTCATTTGATCGTATCTTCTTTCCTGAGTGTTTGTTACACATTTCCCACCAGTATTTTTGAAACTGGGGAATAGTTCAGATTTAATCAGATCTTGAAATTCAAGCAGAATTATCTAGAAATGTGTGTTATCAGTACTGCAATCTATTCCCTCTAAGCTTTAGTCTGAAGGTTGGTGGGGTAACAGTATAAGTGACAAAGAAAAATATTATATAAAGATCATTCAAATAGATTTAAATTTCAGTATTGAAAACAATTCTGCATGTTACATTAGGTTCTAGCTCAAAGAGTAATGCTAAAAAGTAAGTATAATAAAAAATTTTGAAGATAATTTGATAAATTTTGAAATAATTTGATTATCAGGAAAAAAGTAGGATATATATTTCCAGGAGGCTTTTAAAAGTAAAATAATTACTGTAGTGAGATTTAAAAAAAAAGGAGGGATATAAATATAAAGGAGAAAAACAATGCCAAAAATTGTCAGGGATTTAAAAAAAGCTTTGAACTCGGGGAAGGTGGGAATGTCTGCAACACTGAGATTTAAGAAGCCACAAATATCAGCACCGCAAAATCAGTCCAGAAGCAGAATCTCACTCTCTTAAATCTGTCACCTATTCTTGTCATTAGTAGCAAGACTTGAAATGTTAATGAACATGCCCTGATAGAGCAGCCCTGGGAATTGCTGCCATTACTAAACTCAAGGTGTAGAAAATGAGGCAGGGAGCCCTGTGTCCTGTAACTTTGTGCTGCTACTCTCCCCTTGTCACCCAGCTTGCACCCAGAGCTCCTGGTGACACAGCAGCACTGGCACAGGGCAATTCAATTTTCCTCTGCTGCCTTCCCAGAGCCATTGAAAAGCTCCACTATCAGTTAGTTTTCAATGGGTCCCACTTTAAGTGATGCTTTCAAGGGCATGTAAACCTTTGATGGCTCTTTGGGGAATTGAATGCAAATTTGTTCCTTATGCAACTCAGGCAAGCACATCATTTTTCATAATAGTGCCATAGATATCAGAAAATTCCTACACCAACCTGAGAAAGCCACTGAGGGTTGGGATGGAAATGAGGTGGGAAGATGCAAAGCATCTGATTCTGTATACACAGGCTCTCAAGACCTTGTAATTCACATGGTGAATGAATTTTACAAATTTTTTTAATAAATTAGCTTTTTTAAAGTTCAATTTGGGAATAAAAAAAAATCCATCTCTACAATAAATACATATTCTGATTTGCTTTCAACCCCCCCAAATGTTATTTTTTCTCTTTCCTTCTATTTGGTTCCACCAATTTGAATAAATAAATTGCTGATCTTTTGCAATCATAAATCTCTTTGAACAATATAAACATTTCTTAACATCTACAATCCTGCTAGTGACAACTTTGTGTCCAGTTTATCATGGGACATAAAATGCTTCAAACACTGACCTGATCTGGTCAGCACCAGGAGCTGTTTTCTGATACAGTCTTCTCTCTGCTGGAAACCTTTGCTCTCTGTCATAATTAATCAAAGCTTTTAAAAGTCAATGTAATTAAGAGCAAGGCAGTTCTAATGGACCCACTGCAAGCTGTCTGCGCTGCATCTAAATAAAGCAACCAGTCAGTGTAATCATTTCCTTGGCACAAAGGAAGTTGTCTGACCCTTTTCTTGTCTCTCATCTCCAAAAATTGGTGTGTCCATGTGTTCCTGCTATGCTGGGCGTTGTTTCCCCCATTTTGGAGAGAAAATGAGATGCCAAAGTGCTGATTCACTAGGAAAAATGACCTTGCTGGAAAGATGAAATCTAAAAACTAACCACCCTGCCCCCAGTGAGTGTCAAGAATAAAACCTGCTATTTGTGAACCTCTCAGGATAAGATGTACTTCAGCAGGAATGGATTTCTGCAGTGTTCCTTTTGGAGAGAGGAAAAAAATCCTTGTTCTGTTGTGGTCATTTGTTTTTCTACTGCAGTAATGCATTCAACAGCCAATCTTACATCCATAAACTCAATGCAAGTGAAATTTCCTCCTGCAGTGTTTCCGAGGTGAGCTGGTAGGTGGATCTGTATGAGGATCCAAAACACATATTTGACATCACATCCTCCACATGGAGATGTGCCAGTCATTATTAACCACATGATGATTTCTGCAGGATTTGGGGGCTGAAGTGGGGCAAAATGACACGTGGAGGGAAAAGCTAATTGAATGAAAGATAGTAATGAAACTTCATTGAATTTGACAGGAAATATTTGATAATATGAATGATTCAAGATGCTTTAAGATGATAATATCCTATAGTCATGGAATGGCTGAGCTTGGGAGGGACCTTGAAGACTATCTTCCCTATGGACAGGGACGCCTTCCACTAGCCCAGGTGGCTCCAAGCTCCATCCAGCCTGGCCTTGGACACTTCCAGGGATGGGGCAGCCACAGCTTCTCTGGGCAACCTCTGCCAGGGCCTCACTGCCTTCAAAATAAATAATTTATTTCCAATATCCAATCTAAATCCTCCCTCTTTCACTTTAAACCCAACCCCCCCTAGTCCTCCCTTGTTTTGTTTGTTCTTTAAAATTTGTTTGACTTGTTTAACTCCCCTCGAGCTTGCTTTAAGTAATTGGCTGTATCTTTGATCCAAATCCCCTCCTGGAAATGTCCACATCCTGCTATAGCCAGCACAGCATTTTGTGGCATTCACATTCTCTGAAAAATCCCTTCGCCCTGGATTTTTCTCCTGGGAAGCTGAGAAGCCTCAGAGAAAAGGAAAACAATTCTTATCTCATTTGCTTCTCCTGTGTTGTGCTCTTGTGGAATGTGTTTGGAGATTGTTCACCCACAGGTAATTGTTCCATTGCATTCTGCTGGGAGTTGTTTTCACTCTTTGGCCAAACAGGGCCAAGCTGTGTCAGGACTCTGGAGAGAGTCAGGAGTTTTCATTATTATCTTTTTAGCCTTCTGTCACTATCCATTCTGTATTCTTTAGTATAGTATAGTACTCTTTAATATAGAATAATAAAGTAATAAATGAGCCTTCTGAGCACATGGAGTCAGATTCATCATTCCTGCCTTCATCAGGGCATTTCCCAGCAAATACAAAAACATGTGGTGTCAGACAATGTGCTCTGTGTCTGATGGAATGGCTGTGCTCCAAAACTTCCATCAGGATCTGCTGTGCTGCAGGGCTGTGGTCCCTGACAGCCAGGCATGACAGGAACCTGCTGGAGGATCCTGCACCACTTCCATCCCTTGTTTTCCCTGTTTTCCCTGACTGGTGGCTCTAACCAAACCTGAGTTAGGTAGGGCTGATTCAGCCTAGGGGAATAACAGTGGACTCTTAGGAATTTTATTATTCCATCCCCAATTTTCCCTGTTTTCCTTGTTTTCCTTGTCTGGTGTCTCTAACCAAGTCTGAGTTAGGTAGGGCTGATTCAGGCCAGGGAAATGACAATGCACTCTCAGGAATGTTGTGCTTCTCAGAATCCCTGTTATTTAGGATATGTGTTTATATATGAGCTCTCAGTAAAATTGACAAAAACAGATCATTCCAAATTATTCTGAAGCCTGAATAGATTTGGAATATATTTAAGATTTGTATCTCCTTTGCACTGGAGGTAATGCAATAATCTTCCTGAGCCTTCCTAAACTTTGATTTTTGGCTGTTTTATTCCTGCTGCTGATAGTGCTTTCTCCAACTGGCATAGCTGCACACAGGAAAGCTGCTCAGTAATATCTTATTTCTATGTTGCATTATCTTATCAATGCACTCATACACAGACAGGAACAAACATATTTGAAATAAAAATTTACATTCTATGCTACAATGTGATCACAGAGCCATTTTTTTTAAGAACAGTAAGAAGCTATATTTTTAATGCCTTTGGCATTTATTTCCCTTATGCTGTGTGGCACAAGTCTGATAAAACTTCATGGGATGCATTGCAGCTTTAAGATATTGCTGTGGAGTGTTAGGCTCACTCAGAAACCCAAACAAATCCTCACACTTCGTTTATTTGCTCTGTATTGGCAACAATAATTAGCAGTAAATATTAATGTGAATGCAGAGGTGTGTGAATCCATTGCACACAGCACCAGTGAAGCCTTTATGCTGCCTAAAGCTCCAGAATGTGACAATTGTCAGCTGCACACACAGACAGAGCCACAGGAAGGTCACTCGTGGTGTGGATGAGATTGGGATGGTTTTTGACAGATGAAGATAAATTGCTGATGATTATGTACCAGTTTTCACAGAAATCCCCTCAGGAGCACATGACCAGGCTGAAGCAGGAATAGGATACAATAAATCATAGTAGGGGTCAATATTTAACAATATTTAACTTGGAATAACTGCCTTTTTTTCTTCTTCTTCTTTTTTTTTTTTTATTCCCTGCCCCATTTTTTTATTTCCTGCTTTTAAAATAAACCCAGAGATTAACTCTTCATTTAAAATTGAATGTCTTGGATGCAGAATTTGTTGCCTGGGAGTTTCTGACTGAGAGCTTGAGGGTGTAGTCTCAGTTATACAATTCTTTCTCAAATGCTGTTCCTTCTCCCTCTTCACACCCTCCACCCCTCCAAAAGAAACAAAACCAGCACAGATGAAAAAACAACACGTGATAGCCTCAATATAGACATTGTATGATCTGAAAGATATTATGGGAAATTGCTGCTTCTTTACTGATTAAAGTAAAAATGTTTTAAGCTCTTGGGAAATAAATAAGCAATGAATGTGGAAGCGCACCAACAATATGATATTATAGACTGTGTTCTCTTTCTAGCTCACCAATAAGAATAAAATTCTGATTATAGTTTTGAATTCCATTTTCTTAGTACAAAGAGACTGTTTTAATACCATTGCTCTTATCAGGAAAAAAAAATTAAAAACTTAAATTTAAAAGATTACAGCACAAGTTCATTAGGTGGAGCTCAGATTACTCTGTCTGCCTTCCCAGAACATCAGCAGTGACACAGGTTTAAAAAAGAGACAATGCCCAATGGATAAATAACAATGCAATGCAGATTTTCCCACCCAAACTAGCACCAGCCCATTGGCAGCTGGGGGAGTGTGAGGTCAGGAGAGCTGTGCCAGCAGCTGCTGGGGGTGCTCTGCTCTCCCCCTGTGATTGAAGGTGCCTGTTGGTATCAGGGGGCTCAGAATTTATTTCCTGAGCTTTGCCACCTTCACTGTCAGCTGTAAAATGTGGCACTTTTACAGTCCAGAGCTGCAGGGTTGGGCAGGAGGGCACAGCATGGAATAACAGGCAGGGATTGTACAAGAGGTGTGGAGGTGATGCCAGGAGAAAGCCAGGGACTCAGACTGTGGCAGGGGCCTCCTCCAGCAGGGCTCAGCTGATAGATGTTCCCTTTCCAAGGAAAATGGGATTTAAATAGTAAACAGTAATTATTGTGGGTCCTCTTCTCTAGGAGATCCAACCTCTTTCCCTGCTTTTTCCAGGTGGGTTGGACTGGATGGTTTTTGAGGCCTCTTCCATCACAAATTATTCTATGATTCTCCATGAAAAGCACATCATCTGTAAGCACAAAACGTTTGATCTCCTCAGAAAGTGCAGGCAAGATATTATTGCCATATAATTTGTGTTCTTTAGCTGGCAGAGTACTACTTCCAACAGTTTTGGAAGACTATAAGGGCAATCTTTATTCAACACTAATGAAGGCTCTTTGTTGGTGCCTTTCCAGATTACTGTTTTTTCTTAACAGCAAAAGAAAATTTGCCTGGGGAGATAAAATCAGTTAAGTGGGTGCTTGTCTTCCAAAGTTAAAGAATATCTTAATCTCTTGCAGCTTCTTGATAGAAGCAGATCACTTGCACATCCTTTGTACAGAGGAAAAGGGAAGTTTGGGCAAGAGGAAAATAATTGCCCAAGGCCACCCTGCAAACCAAAAAGTAAAACCTGAGGCATTTGGGGGCTGACTAACCAGCAATTTCACTGGCAAAGCAGCTGTTTGGTGAGGGCAGAATATTATCTGCACGGGGTGGGATTCTTGGAGTGACCCTGTGCAGGGCCAGGAGTTGGACTTTGATGATCCTTGTTGGTTCTTTCCAACTCAGAATATTCTGTAATTCTACCTCCAGCAACCTTATCCAACTGGCTTTGGTACAATATAGTTGATATTAGTGCTTTGAGAAGTCTGAACCCTTATTTGGCCACAGGAACAGAATGAATGTGCAGAGATGGGGTAGAATTCAGTTTCCCTAGATTTAGCCAGGAGAAGGACTGGAGAAAGTATTGCATCATGAGCACAATAACATTATGTGTTGGAAACAAGGCTGCACATTCCTCACTTTCCATCCTCACCCCACCATTCCATGGAACTTTGACACAAAGGATCTGCAGCTACCCAGGAAATTGCTGCTCCCAGCATGGGCAGAGCTTCTAGCAATTATTAATTATGTTAATGATGCCAAGGGGTGAGCTGGAAAAGGCACTCTCCAAATGAAAGTGGGTAAAGTTACACATCCCTTTGATAGCTACAGTGGCTGAGCACTGCTGTCATCATCATATTTTCTGAAAAATCCCTTTGCCAGGATTTCTTCTCCTGGGAAGCTGAGAAGCCACAGAGAAAAAGGGAAACAATATTATCTCATTTGCTTCTCCCTGTTTTGGTGCTTTGGAATGTGGTTGGAGATTGTTTATACAACATGTGAATTGTTTTTACTTAATGACCAATCGTGGTCCAGCTGTGTTGGGACTCTAGACAGTCACAAGTTCTCCATAAATATCTTGTTAAGCCTTCTGTCTGTATCCTTTCTCTATTCTTTAGTGTAGTTTTAGTATAGCATTCTTTAATATAATATAGTATCATAAAATAATAAATTAGCCTTCTAAGAGCATGGAGTCAGATTCATCATTTCCTTCTTCATCCTGGGAACCCAGAAAATACCACACACCTCCCCAGCAGCATCCAGTCCCCTGCAGCTCTCCTGAGTGCCTTTCCTCACCCCAAACTGAAATAGAAAACTCAAATTTGTACTAATGTCACTTCTCATCACTGGTGCAACGATTTTCAGGATTCTTCCACAAGCCAAGTCTCTTGTGGGGGCTGTGAGACTTTGTGTTCTCCATTCCCCCCTCTCTGTCTGTGTGTTTGGGTGGGTGATCTGGTCCTCACTCATGAATGCCCATGGCAGGCTCTCAGCAGCAGCAGAGCATTAAGATCTACTTGGACAATTTGAGACCAACTGACCCTGAATTTGAGACCAATTCTTTTCCCATATCTCATTTTAGGAAGTATTTTGAAAGTTTCTGATTCTTTCCTCATCCATATTTAGATAATATTATAGGTTTTCAAATAAGCCTTGGTAGGAAAATATTTACAAATCATTCTCAGAACGTCTGTAAGTACAAAACATATCTTTGGCTGTGTGTCAGACAAGCTTATTGATTAAGAGTATGTTCTCTTGAATCACCAAGGTCTATGTGAAAATTGGCTGCTTTAGAATTTCCCTGCCTGGTAATTTTGGTGTTCAACTTGCTATTTATTTCCTCCCTTTTTTTGAAATTCAATTTCCAATATTGTTCTTCAGACAAGCATTGGACATAACACAACAGAAAAGATTAATATTGAACAACTGCAGTAATCTGGAATATGACCACAGCCACTGAAGTTTGCTCCAGGCTGAATTTTGAAGATTTGTGCCTCTGATCAGATCTCTTAACATCACCAGTCCATTTTCTTAGAGGATCCTTTGGGTTCTTTTGCATCATTTGAATAAAGCTTGCCTTTACTTTGAGGATTCTTTCAATTCTTTAGCATCATTTGAATAAATCTTCCCTTTACTTCCAGGAAACACAGATCACTGGGATTCAATGCAGGCAGCAATTTAGATTTTGGTAAGGGTTAGCAGTGTGTTTTCTAAAGGTCTTGAACACACCAGCTGACCACTAAAGTCACCTATTTTCATACAGTAAAACCTTAAGTAACAGTTTTACCCTTTATTTGAGACAATGTGTGAGGTAATCAGTATTTCCTGAAATACTTTGAAATTTTAAAAAAAGGTATCCAAGGACCTGGATGTGTTTGTATGGGATTGCACACACACACATATACCCTATTGAAGGATTTTAGGATTATTTTAATCTCTTGTAATAATAAAGTAACTGCATTTTGTTTTCCCTCTCTTTGAAACTCATCCTTTCTCACTGCCACACCGTTTATGGTTTTGCACACAGATTGTGTTACCTTCTCTTCCCTTTAATATTTTTTTTTTCCTTGTTCCAAAGTGTAAATTGTTTCATGCCACTCGACAGGGTTTTTCTCCCTTAATGATATGGAGGGAGATAACTCCTAGAGCTGACAGGGGTAAGAGTAGCAGGATAAGTAATACCTCAGCTGCAGAATGATATACTGCTAGTGGGAGTAAACTCCAGATTCATATCCCAAAACACCAGTTAGTCTATCAGCACTTCTGCCATTATCTCCTCAGCCACAAATCCAAAGTTTCAAGGTCAGCTGTAACTGTATTGAAAATCTGGAGATCTAAGAAAAGCCCAGTGAATTAAAAGCCTTTTTCTGCCTGGATTTTGTTTCTGATCTGAGGCCACTCAGATGCCTCCATTTGGCTGGCTCAGTGCAATGAGGGTAAATATAAAGCCTACAAAGATAATATCACATTTTTGGAATGGAGAAGTCATTTTTGAAAAAAATATCAGGTATTTTAGACCAAAGTACAAACCCAGAAAGCATTTTGTGTTGAGGCTTTCATGTGAATAAACATAAACCATTAATATTGGCACCATGATATTTGGTTCAGAACAAAGACTGATTGAATCAGTTCATTTAAACCTGGATTTAATTGTTCCAAAGTCTTAAGAAAGAAGGAGTAAGGGGAAAAAAAGACATACTTAGGTTCAAAATTCTGCATTTAGGTATAAATAATCCACTCTAATATGGATTTGCTGAAGAAGGAAGATGGAAGTATGATGAGAAATCAAGAAATGTTGCCTCTGAAGAAAACTGGAGAGATCTGGATTATCTCTTGTAGAAAATAGGAGACATAATATGTAATGTAAGTGCTACTGCAGAGGGGGAAAAATAGGATAATGGATGGGAGGCTGGTGACAAACTCAAGGTTACAACTGATTTGTTGGCCAAACTTTCCTAGTGAGCTAGCAAACACACAATCTTGCAAACTCAGTGCTTTATTTACTGCGTGGTGTAAACCTGTCTGAAGTAAATTTCCCACTGGTATCAAACTCTGAGTCTCTCAGCAACGCAGATCATCTCTTGCTTTGTTCTCGTTTCCCAGCAATCTATTAGCATGAGGCTGGCACTAATGCTTTTCCCTACACATGAGATCAGGGTCTGTAAAAAACCATTGTATGAGTAAACTCTTCTTCTATTCACATCCATCAATAAATTTGGAACTGAAGTGTACATGCTCAAAGCAGGCTTTAACCTTCATCTTAACTTTTTGAGTAGCTTTTTACATTAACATGCTATAGCTATCTCATAGTCTCACATCACTATCTGAATTTAAGACTGAAAATACATCCAGCTTCAGCAATTGCTTGTCACTCACCTGTTGAAATCTGCATTTTTATTGCTAATTAATCTGATTTCTCTTTCCTAGCACTGTGCCCACTACTGTACTACCCTTACCTGAACTGGCAGAAACCATTTCCCATAATAGGTCAAGAGAACTCCTTTAAAAAATCCTTTCAGCTAATGCAAAAAAGGTTTGTGGGTTTTTTTTTTCCTTTAAGATTGCAATGCTTTCACCACTTTCTCCTTTTTGTGTTTGCTCATGTTCCCTGGAACTTTCTTTCTAGATGAAATGGAAGCACACTGGATGGATGTCTGTTTCCTTATGACCTGAAATTGGCTTTAAGCAGCCATTTAGGAGTAGTTCTGATGAAACTTTAAAGACTGTATGGAATTCTGTGCTGGTGTCACTTCTCAGACCAGTCATTTGTACCATCCAGGGCAGGGGATGAGCAGGTGGAGCAGCCCTGGGAGAAGAACTGGGAGGTGCTGGTGGGTGAGAGCTGGAATGACCCATCTCTGAAATCCTTCATGTTCCATCTCTGAAACCCTTCATGTTCCATCTCTGAAACCCTTCATGTTCCATCTCTGAAACCCTTCATGTTCCATCTCTGAAACCCTTCATGTTCCATCTCTGAAACCCTTCATGGTCCATCTCTGAAATCCTTCATGTTCCATCTCTGAAACCCTTCATGTTCCATCTCTGAAACCCTTCATGTTCCATCTCTGAAACCCTTCATGGTCCATCTCTGAAACACTTCATGCTCCATCTCTGAAACCCTTCAGGTTCCATCTCTGAAACCCTTCATGTTCCATCTCTGAAACCCTTCATGTTCCATCTCTGAAACCCTTCATGTTCCATCTCTGAAACCCTTCATGTTCCATCTCTGAAACCCTTCATGTTCCATCTCTGAAACCCTTCATGGTCCCCCAGCAGGAAAGGGGGGGATTCTGCCCCTCTGCCCTGCTCAGGTGAGACCCCACCTGCAGAGCTGCTCCAGCCCTGGCACCCAGTACAGGAGGGACCTGGAGCTGCTGGAGAGAGTCCAGAGGAGGCACCAGGATGATCAGAGGGATGGAGCAGCTCTGCTGGGAGAGCTGGCATTGCTCAGCCTGGAGAAGAAAAGGCTCTGGGGTGGCCTCACTGCAGTTTTCCAATGCCTGAAAGTGTTCAATAAAAATAGAGAGAGACTATTCACAAGGCATGTAGTGATTGGACAATGGGGAATGGATTCAAACTGAGAGGAGGTTTAGACTGGATATTAGGAAAAAAATTTTGTCTATGAGGGTGTTGAGCCCTGACACAGGGTGCCCAGAAAAGCTGTGGCTGCCCCTGGATCCCTGGAAGTGTCCAAGGCCAGGTTGGATGTGGCTCTGAGCACCCTGGGCTAGGGGAAGGTGTCCCTGCCCATGGCAGGGAGTTAGAACTGGATGGGCTTTGAGGTCCCTTCCACCCAAACCAGCCTGTGGTTGTACCTTCTGAACTTAATTGGGTATTTCAGTCTCAATAGTCACCCAGAAGATTGCTTCTCTGACAGATTTTCCCACAGAGCCACTTTGTGTAAGAGTCTGTATTGTTCCTTCTGATTTCTTATTTTTAGCTTTTTAGCACCACATATTGACACTATGGAACAGCTTGGTATCCCTCCAAAGAGACAGTCATATTTAGCATTTATATGAAATGGGAGAATCTTTATCTCAGTCTTGAGCTCCCTATTTTAGATGAGCTTTGAATGATTGAAACAATGCCTGGGAAAGGTACAGGTTTGTTATTTGCTGCAAGGCTGAGGCTGGAATCCTCTAGTGCTTGGACAATCTTTGCAGGCAGTAGAGTGGTCTTAGGGTTATGGATAAAGCTGGACATTTAACACACATTGCAGTGTCTGGGATTTTCTTTGAGATCAGAGACTAGAAAAAATAATAATTTTAATTTTCTTTCCACTTAACTCTAAATAGTGTATTTTGATAGCAGCTGACATATGGAAAGCTGGGGGAAAAAAGTGCTTTGAAATGTAAGTAATGTTTGTCAGAAATAGAAGCCATGTAATGATATGACAATATCCCAAACAGTTTGTATAGTGCCTTAACCATATTATTTGTTTTGATTTGACTGTGATAGAAAACACCCATCCACAGACTCTGCCTAGCTTGTCAGTTATGTAAAATCACAAACTCTAAATCAAAGCCATCAGCTCCTTTTTTCTGCTAAATATCAGCACAACCAAACACTACCACCTGCAGACACTGTCCTGTATCAGTCCCCCTCCCCTGAGTAGGAATGGTCTACAGAGCTAACTACAAGTCTAAAGAAGATGTTGATTTTGTTTGTGGATTTAATTTGCACATTTGCACATTAATCCCACCTCTGGTTCACAATTTTTTATGGTCTATGTGCTGTAATCATACAAAAACTAGATTGTGAGGGAATGTATAAGGTCTGCAGTGAAGGCTCCTGTGCAAAAAGAGTGTTAACCTCAAAGTCAGAGCATATTATTCAAGACTTTGTCAGTTGAACATTGAAAATTTCCAAGGATGGAGCTTTAAACCTTTGAACCTCTGTTCTGGCACTTAACCAGTTAGTGGTAGCCTTGGCAGCATTAGGCTAACAGTTGAACTCAATGGTCTTAAATGTCTTTTCCAACTTAAAAAATTTTCTGATTCTAATACTGCTTCCTCAGTTTTATTTTGTCTCAGTGTTTGCTGAGACACAATCACTCCCCTCCTGCTTCTCTGTTCTGAGGAAAGATGGGAAATTGGAAAAAAACAATGCAGTGGCAATGAAAGTCCCATGTTGGAGTCTTGGGGGTCTAAGAAAAAAAATGTTTGTGCTCATACATCCTATTGATGTCAGGCTGTTAGTGAATGCCATGCATACCAAGGGAAAGACAGAATTCAAATGTCCTGTACAGATAACTGCATGGCTCAAAAGCTGTCTGGAGGTGATGCTTGTGGAAAAGATTAAAAAAACACCTATGAAGGAAAAGCAGCAAATTTGGAATGGAAGCCCCACTCAAAGGCATCATGTCCTGATAAATCTGATCATGATTATCCCTGCTTCAGATCCAAGGCTCTACATCTGAGCTACAACAGAAGCTGCATTTACTTGGAGAGAGGGAGTTGTATTTTTAAAAAAATCAAATGTGTTTTATATGGGATATATATTTGGAATGAATTTTCTGCAGGAGCTGAGAAAGCAGCAGCTTTGCCTGATAGATCCTCCCGAGGGAACTGTGGCTCAGAGCAGTATCACACTTGTGCTCCTCTTCACAATGGAGCAATCCTGGGAGCCGATAAAGTGCACAGAGTGAACACCTAGAAGAAAGGCTTAAGTTTGCCAGTGATAAAGAGCATTCATCCAAAGCTTGAGAGAGTTGTTTCGGGCAGGTTTCTCTGCTTTATTTTGTTAAACTTCAGTCTGATCACTGCTCGAGCTCAACAGAGGTTTAAAAGCTCTGAGAGCACAAAACCAGCCGTCCTATCACCCAGCTTATGTCAGCTTATTTTGATTCAATAGGGGCATTGCAGACAGACCTGGTACTGCTCTAAGCTCCTTGTGGGTGCAGTTTAGTGCTCAACCCTCCTTTACATTGCCCAGACTTAAGAACTAAAGGGAAGGGAAAGACGAGGGGAGAGAAAAAAAAACCAAAAATTCACAACCTTTTCACTTGCTCTGTGAATCCATATGGTTTCTGAGGCAAAAAGATGCAGTGTTCATGATGGTGCATTTGGATTCCTTAAGAAAAGCATCTCCCTCTTGGATTGATCCCATGGTGGAAAAAAGGCGCTGAACTTATTTTTAGATACAAAGCAAGTGGTTCACAGCCACCTCATTTAATGAGTTTCTGTGATGTACTGCAACAGGGGCAGAAATCTCAAGTGCAGGGCTGTAAATGAAGTCTCCTGGCTGAGGAAGTAATTCTGTCACTGCAGTGCCCATGTAGGTTAATTCCTAAACCCAAAGCACTGAGGTGTTTTCAGAAGTGGCTGTCTGTAGGAGGGCAGGCTTTCAGAAGCGACTCATGTACCCAAAGCTGTGAGGAACTCCCTGTTTGCTTCCTGATGCACTAGAAAAGATTTCCTAATCACTGTTAAACAATTAAACATTACCTGCCCCCTCTTTGCTGTCCACAGCACCTGGAGAAGGCAGGTACATCCACATGCCAGCCTGAACCTGAGCCTTTAACCTGGTAAATAACTTCCTGTGAAGCCAATTCCGAGCACAATTTGGGAGTTGTGACATTGCTGAGATAATTCCCAGCAGTTTGCAATCAGCTACAGCCACATCCTTTCCAGAGCCCTTAACTTTTGGGGCTGTAAATGTCAGCACTGACACTGGATTCAGCATAGAACTGTGACCTCAGTCTGTTTGAATGTGTCTGGGGCTCATGAGAGAGGTCTGTAATTATTTGTAGACATTTTTTGTCCAGGATTCAGACTGTAGCTGCTTTCTGCACATTTCATCTTGCTGGATGTTTGTTGACTAAGCCTCTTAAAACATTTGAAACATCAGATGGATGGTTGTGAAGTCTAAAAAAATATGAATACCTGGTTGTTTGAAGCCACAGAATAATGAACAGAATTCTGAAAGAAGCAGAAGGTCAGAAAATGCTGGTATCTGATGTTTTATACATGCAAAACCATGGGCATAGCAGAATTAATTTCTTTGGGCAGCAAGGCAAGGAGCAAAGGAAAGAGCAGCTTAGATGGGAGAAGGATGAACTGTGAAATAAGCAATCTTAAAAAATAAAATAAATATTCATGGGAAAGATGTTACTTTTAACATTTTAAAAAAGAAAAAAATGATCTAATTTAATATGTTGTAGGGATGACTGTACTGCTACAGAACAAAACACCTTTCTGATTAAAAGGTGACTCTTAAGGTCCAAATCCTCCAAAATAAATAATAATAATAAAAATAGCACATTTAACTTATTTATGCTGCAGAAGCTACATAAATAATGGTCAACAACATAGTGCCTGCAGCTGCCTGCAGAATTTTAACTCTGTCCTCCTGCACACACATTAAAATGGAAACTTAACTGGCAATTCCTCTTGAGCCCAGGTTATAGGAGTATTTCTTTCTTATTTCATACAAAAGACGCAAGAGCTTTGTATTCAGCAGGGAGCACAAGATTACAGATGCAGCCTGTATAATGTTCTCCTCTATTTTGATCATACCTTAAATTCTGTAGGTGCTAAATGAAGGGATGAAAACAAAGGTCCTGTTTGTCCCCAGCTGCTGGAATCCATGATCAATGGCATCTCTCATATCATATTCAGCAGCACAATGTTAATCAAGGTCACTGTCTCTCTCTCTCTTTTTTTTTTTTTTTTTGCAGTGATTAAGGGTCATGTCAGAGAAGACATATTTCTTTGATTGTTTATGTTATTCACATCTGATAGGGACTAAAATCACTCATTCCCAGCTAGATATTCCAGCCTGAGGCAGTTTAAATGGATGCTGTGACTTCAGCGATGTTTTCAGTTCAACTTTTGCTTTATGCACACATTGTGTGGGATTTTCTGTGAGGCACACTGGAGTTTTAAGGATTACATGTTGCCAGTGGGCACATTCCCTTGATTTGTGTGTTTTGATCTTCCTTGTCTCCAACAGTCCCAAATCAGTTCGAGGGTGATAAACAGAGTTTTTCAGGTGTCCTTTTCTTCACCTGCCCTTAAAGGAAGGCCTCTGCTCCACAGAATTTCTGTGAGGAGGGAAAAATGGTGGTTGTTAATTGCATAAAAAGTTCATTATTCAAAATTCCCAGCTAACTGGCAGCAGCACACCAAAGGACAGTTGGCTATTTGAACAGCTACTGAGGAGGCTGTAGAAAATCTTTCGGAGTCCCCCAAAAAATGAGAAAATGGTGTGAGTACAGCAGAGAGGGCTGGAGGCAGGAGCACAGGAATGAGAGAAGTTGCAAGGGGAATTAGAGCAACCTTCCTTCCACTGCCTGTGGCGACACGGAGAAAAGACACAGGAGAGTCTTGGGGTTGCACAAGGAAAGGTCAAGAGGCAAAGGCCACATGTTTCAGCAGTGGAAATTCACACTGGAGTTTTGGAAATTCATTTTCCCTTCAGCACAGGAACAGAGGCTCAGCAGGTAGGGAGCAGAATCACAGAACCTGCAGATTTTTCAGGCTTCAGAATTGCCCAAGAAAGAGACAGGACTAAGGGAAATGGCTTCAGACTGGAAGAGAATGGTTTAAATGAGGTATTAGGGAAAAATTCTTCATAATGAAGGTGCTGAGACACTGGCACTGGTTGCCCAGAGAAGCTGTGGCTGCACCATCCCTGGAAATGTTCAAGGCCAAGTTGGACAGGGCTTGGAGCAACCTGGGATAGTGGGAGGTGTCCCTGCCCATGGCAGGGGGCTGGAACCAGATGATTTATAAGATCTTTTCCCACCCAAACCATTCTGTGGTTCTGTGACTTTATGAAATCTGATTTATTTTTCTGCTTTGAGCAGAAGTTTGCAGAGCAGAACTCCAGAGGTTGCTTATGGTCACGACTGTTGTCTGATTCTGTGATTCTGTTTGTGTGCAATCTCTCCTGGGGAAAGGGAGATCCTCTCTGAAAGAGGAGACACTGGAGAAGCAGCAAATGCAATGGGTTTTAATTAATAGGATGAGATCAAAGGGCTTTCATCAGCTCAGTTCAGAATAGTTACATATGACACAGTTCAAAAGTCAAGACAACAAAAGTTGCAGGGATCTATAAACAGGGGCTTTCCAAAGCACATATCTTCTGTTAATAAACTGAGCATTTCTAATTAGTGTAAGTGACCACAAAACTCTAACCAAGGAGCACAAATTAGAGAAAGCACACAGCCTAATTTAATGACTCTAGAAGTTATTACCTGCCTACACGAAGCCTGACATGAGGAGAGTATTGAGTGAATTATGTGGATTGAATGAGAAATGTGGTGGGTTTGTGCCAAGTGGAGGAATGAGAGAGGAGGAGGGGGGGAGTAGCTCATTTACCCCGAATCAGAAATCCATATGCTTGTTAACCAGGCACTGGCTACATCCCAACATGAAAAATGAAGTTTACATTGTGTGTGTGAACCAGTAATTTGCATTGATTTGCACATGATTTGTGTCTAATTTGCTAATCGTTAGACTCCATGTGATATGTAAATAGGTAGAAAGTTAAAACCTTGGCTTTAAATTCATTCACTCTGACAATTTAATCTGGTTGGCAGGAGTTGCCTTCCCTCACACAGTCTGGGTACATTGAAGGTCACACTCCATGAAAGAATTGCAAAAAGGCTTTTCTCTCATTGGTTCCTTCTATTGCTCCTGTCCAAAGACAGACAACTTTTCCAGCAGTTACCTATTTTTTAGGATTTTTTGAGCTGCTTAAATTATTCCACAGCCATTTATGTGACTTGTGGGCCACCTGTGTGTAAGGCTGACCAATACAGCTAATTATCCCTTTGAGATCCCTGAAATATGGATGGGATGCAGAGCAGAAAATGTAGAAATGACAGAAGTAAAAACAGCTGCCTGAAGGCCCTGCAAGACTGGTGTGAGTGTGAGCAGGACCAGGATGAAAATTTACATCCAGACCTTCTAATATTTCAGACAAATAAACACTATTTAAAATGTGTTTAAATGCAAAAGGACAATCACTGTATGGCACCTCTAAACACCAACAATAACAAAAGGTAGCAATTTGGTAGGGTTTTTTACCAAGATGGAAATAAGAGGTGACTAAACTGGGATGTTTGATATTTTCAGTATCTCAGATATCTTGGGTAATTTCAGGATCATGAGAAACTTTGATATCATGTTGATATCAAAGCTGGAACAAAAAAAGTATGAACAGGTTTCAAAGATCAAATGGGGTTTGACCTCCTGTTGAAGGAAGGCTTGTCAGCAATGTATGCAGTGTTAATACACTTAGTTGGCTGTAGAAATGCATTAAAGTTTCCTGATGTCCTAGGAGACAAAAATGGTTTGTAAATGAAGTTGTTTCTTGTGTGGGTTGTTCGGTAATTTTTCTTTAAAAAAAAAAATTGATCACAAACATTTTAACACCACAAAAGTTCACGAAGTGTAACTCAGTGAATGGAACACTGGATTATAAAATAAAATAATAGTTTTATTCACACTTGTTTGTCATGAGTCTATAACTCCTCAAACTGAACAATAGGAGTAATTAGGTATGACAGAGGAGGGAGAAGAGGTTTCACAGAGGACTCTGCAGAGCTAATGAGCACCAGCCAATTGATAACTCATCAATGGACCTAATCCTGCACCAGTGAAGCCATTGGAAATATTTGTCTTCACTGGGTGCAAAACCAGACCTTTGAGGGTGAGGTCAGTTTGAATTCTGCCAGCAATGCCTTGGCTGTCCTTCCATCTCACTGCCCTGAGCCCTGCAGCCTCTGCATATTGGACTATCCATTGATTTAACACTATTTTGATGGTTTTATAATGCAAATGCTGACCTTGATAGGGAAAGGTTTTCACTTTCTGACTTTTTGTATTGCAGTTGCCAGCATAGCAATTAATGCATACTTAGTGGAATCCAAAATTAGTCACTCCTGAAAGTAATTATGTGCTAATTATGCAATTATTTTATTTTATATAGGCCGCAAAAAATTTCAAAGTACTTCAATTATACTTTCTTCAAAAAATCAAGTCAACTACTACTTGACTTAAATAGTAATTTATAAAATAATTTGTCACTTGACATTTTAAGACTTATGAGATTTTACAGCATTTTTATTGTGTCTAACATTTTTATTGTTATCTAACTAAACCATTTTTCTTTATGTGCCTTTTCCCCCCCTAGTATTAGAAATTTTATGTGGCTTCACTTTACCAATCTGTCTGAAATTAGCAGATTATATGTTTATATAAATTACTTATTATCAGATTAGTAGATGTTTGCCTGACTCATAGCAGCTTTGGTGGAGTTAGAAATAAACCTTAAACAGATTTGAAGAAGAGGGGGGCAGAATAATTTTGTGTGCAAGTGAGGCTGATCAGACCAAGTTTTTTATGTACCTGATGCTTCATTTCCTCTTTATGCTTTTTGAATCTGCTGACTGTTGTTGCTCCATTTGTCAGAGGTGGCAAATGGAGAAAGACAAGGGTCAAAATTTTTTGTGAGAATTCTGAACAGGCAAACAACCCAAACCAGTGCTTCCAACCAAAGCAAACCAAATTAACTCAACCTGTTTTGGTTGGCCAGCCAGTGTTTCCAGCAGCACATCCTGACTGATGCATGGGCAGCTTTAAACCAGGCTCAGCTCCCCAGGGAACAGTCCAGATCCATGACAAGGCAGTTGGAGCATCACAGTGGCTTTCCCTGAACTACTTATTGCAACAGGGAAAAGATTTTGGGAACAGATGATGAGAGAAAGCAGCAGGAGATGTAGGAGATGTAGCAGTAGGACTCCAATGCAGAGGAACACAGGATTTTCTAGCTCAGCTACTAATGAATTACTTTAATTCTCCTTTAAAAGATGCTTAATCTCCATAAAAATATTGTTCCAGACAGTGTCTGCTGTGCTCAGAGGGAAACTCTCATTTGTGTACAGGAAACAAATAGCATCAGTCAAATCACACTTATGACCCTTTCTGCATAATAATATAATAATAGGGGTCGGATTTAGAGTTACTCAGGCAACACTGGTAATGAGGAGTTCAAGTGAATTTGAGTCTTATTATTGTAAACAATATGGAAAGACATTCACAGAAAATTACAAAATAATGTTGTGCTGTTTGATAGCTGGGAATTTAAGGGCAGGGAGGGGTGAATTAGAAACCCAAGATTTTAAGTGCTTGTTGACTCTAGCACTGAGCGAGCCTTTGTTGCTACTAAATGAATTTTTATCAGTATCAAAAATCAAGCAGTATTAAGATTTTCACATTTACTAAAAAGAATTTTGCCAAAACCTTTGTAGATCCTGTACAGAAAAGCCCATCTTTACAGAAAGCTGCCCTCTCTCTTCCCAAAGGAAGATTTTTGATCACCTTCTTGAAATGTTGCCAGTTGCTTGCATCTATTTGCTCTGGATATGGTCACTCTTTTGAAAGCTTTATGGCATTCTTGTCAGTAAAAGTACAACAGGGGAGAAGAGTGAGATGTTCTGGAGTCCTTGATCCCACCCAGCAGCTGTCAGTGCAGACACTGCTCCCTGAGGGGCTGTCCCCTGTAACCCTGCACAGCTTCTTGCTCTTCCCTGAAGGAGGTTGTGGTGGGGCAGTGGGGATGGATGTCTGTGTGTGCCTCATCTGAGCTTTAAATTGAAACAGGCTATAGGGACTGAATCTTTATCAGCTGCTGCAGGAAGTTGTGTTGTAGGGAGTCTGCTGATACTCAAATATGAAAATATTCTCTAGAATTTATCTCTTCCTTCAATGCCTCCTGTAATCAGCTCCCTTATCCTGTTTTTGCCTCCCATATTCGTGCTGCTGTCATTGACTGGCAGGCAGAAGACCACAGCATTGCCAATTTACATTTGCAATCAATAGAGCGCTTTGGTTTTCAATTAAGTTATTAACATGCATTTGATGAACAACAAAGTTAACTTTCAGCTGACATTTATGACTATGTACTGAAGCAGAAACACTTAGAATCTGATTACACAGAGCTCTTACTGGATGCATCTGTCATATACACCTCTGCTTTCCACTTTCCTTCTTAAACACCATTCAGGACTCCTCCCCTTCTGACAAGATCCAAAATGTTTTGCCTTCTGACATCAGTAATAATATGCAAACTATTTTAATTGAGAGCTAGTTAGAAAAAAAACAAGGAGCTTGGACACACCCAAACATAAGGATGGGGTACAATTTCCTTAGTGTGCATTGTCTGGGAACTTTGTAATTGAATTAATCAGTGTTTGCCTTTCAAAGTCCCTTTTGGTGATCACCACCCAGATTTGAGCAGCAGGTTAATCTGGCCTGTCCCTCAGCACCTACACCCTTATCTTGGTTTGGAAAGACAGGTGTCTGCTAAGGAAGCCTGGAAAATGTAAACCCCCTCCCTCCAAATTGCTATAAATTTGAAATAAAGGGCCTCTCAGGCAAAAAGTATGGGAGCAGGAATGACAGTTCTTTATTAGGGAAGAAAATAAAAGGATAAAATAAACAATGCAGTACACTAAAACAGCACTGACAGAGTCAGAACACAACCTGACACCCTGTGGGTCAGGGTGTTGGCAGCAATCCAATTGGAAATTTGGCTGCAGCCCTCCTGGAGTGTCAGGGGTGGTTCTGCTGGAACAGGGATCCTGTAGAAGGGTGCAGTCTTTCTCTGAAGATCCAGTGGAAGAAGAGGCAGCTGCTCCTCTGGGAATGCAGTGGAGAAGCTGTACTGGTGTTCCAGAGTCTCCAGATTATATCCGGGTAGGAA
This sequence comes from Fringilla coelebs, assembly GCF_963513975.1. NCBI lineage: Eukaryota > Metazoa > Chordata > Aves > Passeriformes > Fringillidae > Fringilla > Fringilla coelebs. Next base: position 4,358,595 of record NC_140032.1, read on the forward strand.
TGCTTGGCTCCTCCCTCTGGGCTCACATCTCCCAATGGGATGCTGCAGTTCTTATCCACCATGCAGTGACATTCAATGGCTGTTATCAGCAGATGTCTCCCTGGAGGGAGGAGTGGTTGTGGAAGAGAGAAGGAAAACTGCCCACTGAACAGAGGACAGCTGCCATACAGATGGCAAACAGAACACAATTTCCTTGGCAATCCAGGACAACCCTGAAGATGACACACAAGGAATCTGGCCTTCTCCTTGTGCTAAGCCACAATGGGGGTGTGGGCCTCCCTCTCCAGTCTGCTGGGTCCAAAAGGGAGGGGAGAGGTGCTCTCCAAGTTTAACTGAGACAATACATCTCTTTCTGGGACCCTTTGAAATGTGCCAGCTTGAAAAAAGAGATGGAGCAGGAGACAATGTGCCTGATCATGAGAGCACAAGGGGAAAATGGAAGTAAACAACTGGAGGTCTGTCCGTGCAAGGGGATAATTTCCCCTCGTTTCCCCTCGTGGGTAATGGTATTGCTTTGAACTCCAACAAGCTGTCCCAAATTCAAGCCTCTAGCTGGGGAAACTGTGAAAGCACAAATGCAGGCTGAAGGCTGTGCTTGATCAAGGGAGAGACCAAGATCAAGAAATGAAGCTCTGCTGAGAAAACAGCTTTACTTTCACAGCAGAGGAACAGAGGGCGGGAGCAAGAAGAAAAGGAAAACCAACAAGTAGATCACAGGATCAGCCCTCCTTTGTCCTGGGCTGCAGATGCTGTGAGAAATAGGTTGTATGGGATTGTGTGGCCAGGATTTGGTGATACAGGGGTGGCTCCTGGAAACTTACCCCATTTCCCAGGGGTGAATTCCAGACCCGCTGCTGTCAAAAGTTGAGCCCATCAGTGATGGTGGTGGTGCCTCTCAGATAATGGACTAAAAAGGGAAAAGAAAGCTCCAAACCCCAATAACTTCACTTGGAGAGAGGACTGAAAATAAGAAAGAGAAACTACTCTGCAAATGCCTGGGGAATAAGATAAATCTGGTTTTGTATATAATATTTCTTTTGCCGTGTTTTTTTTTTTTTTTTTTTCCTTCTGATGGAGAAGAAAGATTTCACAGGAAAATTGTTTAAAACTTAGAAGTTTTGTCAACTGGGATGGCAGAACTGGGATTCCCTGTGAGGGATATTAGAAGCAAGCTTAGGATGCAATATGCTTATGAGGTCCTAATCAAGTGTGACCAAACAAACAATTAGGTATTTACATCACTATATTTTGGAAGGTTCAGCACTTATTGTAAACCTTAGAGTCCCAGAATCATAGAGATTGAAAGAGGCCAGCAATGGAGACCCTAAAATGTCTCTGGGCAACTTATTTCAGCATTTAATCCTCTTCACAATAAATTATATTTTTCACATGTTTAAATGGAATTTCTTGTATTTCCATTAGTACCCACTGCCTCTTGTCCATGCAGTGAACACCATGAAGAGCTGGGCTCTCTTCTCCTTATTCCCTCAGGTGTTTATCCATGTTCAGAAGATCCCCCTAACCCTTCTCTTCTCCGGGCTGAGCAGCACAAGTGATCTCAGCTTTTTCTCATGTAACAGATGCTCCAATGCTTTAATCAATATTGTGACCCTTCCCCACTCCAAAACATCCAAGAGTCTTCCTTGTGCTGAGTAGAAGGAAAGGCTCAAATCTCTCATCATTGCTCTGTTTTCAGCCTTTTTGTATTTTTGGGGAAGACAATGTCTCTTCCCTTCATTTCATGTTTTGATGTTGAAAGCATAGAGAAAAAAACCAAAACCTGTCTGTGTATAAATGGCCATGGAAAGAATGGTGAGGTGGGAAGAGAAGTTCACCATTGGATTGCAAACTTAAATACTAGTCCTGAAAAGAAAAAGAGTCTGTTTGTGTAACAGATAGAGGATTTAAAAGTTGTCAACTTTTGGGATGGTCTTATGTATTTACATATTTAAACTTCTTCTTCTTCTTCTAATGATAAAAGAAAGAATAGTGAAGGAGAATGAAAAATCCACCTAAGAATGTGAAACTTTTTTTACAAAGCATCAGAATAAAACATTAAATCAGGAAAAAAGTAATCCAAAGGACAGGAAAACCATGCAAATTTGGTGGCATATCTTTTAAAACTTTTTGCAGCAGTGAACACTTAAAACTGGATTGAGTATTCGAATTTATTTTGAAGTTTGGTGTTTTGGAGTTGCGAGGTACTCTCTGCTGAATAAGTACTCAAACAATTATGGTTGTATGTTGGAAATATTAAACAATTTTCAATATTAAATCGACTTTAATGAAGAAAAAGGAAGAATATCTTGTTAATTCCTTCTGGTATAATTTCCCTCTATAATTTTTTTGGGTACTGAGTAGACCAGGTTTTGAATTGTGTCACAGTGGGAATAAGTTACTATGCTGTTCACTAAAATAGTTTGGTTTAATTTGCTGAGATTAATCATTCAGATGTGAAATCAAACATTCCACCTGCAGTTCTTGTTAAGATATTTGGCTTTTCTCTGCTGTTAAACTTTTGGGTCTTGCATCTTCTTATCATAATAGTAATTAAAAGTTTAAAGAAGTGCATTCCTAGATGCAAATTGATTCTGTTAACACACAGCAAAGGAGAGGGAAAAATGGCTTTTGTGATACAGATCATTTTGCATTTGGAAATTATGGGCTGATTTACATGGAAAGACTTTATGGCAGGTCCAAAGCATTGGCCAGCTGAGTGGGAAGGATGCACACTATTACTATTGACATTTTGGAGTCAGGAATGGCTTTATGGAGTAATTAAATTGGTCAAAGGTCTCTGAAGATGTTGGCAATAACCTCACATTTGCTGAATGTTCATTTCCCGGCTGCACCATCATCTTTCATCTCAGAAATGAATTGTCTTTTTTTCATGGAAAAACAAAGACATATTTAAATGTGTGAGTAAAAATAAGCTCCTTTTTGTACAAAACTAGATTTTCTCCCCATGATCAGATGATATCTGAACTTTCTTTTTTTTCCCACTGTATTTTAAATTAAAATATGGAGATTTAAAATTTGTTGTGCCACAGGGGTTGTACCTAAAGTGAAAGAGGAGACAGGGTCTTGTCCTTAGAAATTGTTCTCTCCTCAGAGCTAGAAAGACCCCATGCTTTCATGATCAATGATAATCTTTAAGATATATGTCCGTTCTGCTGAGTAACTTCTGATTTCTTTAGCTTGGTCTCTTAATCTGTTTTTTGCTGGATATTGATTTCAGTTCACTTCTTTTCAGGGAGTACTGTACCAAAGATTATCTTTCAATAGACTTCAAGCATGAGTGGCTTAGTAAAAGTCTCTCATCTTATTAGAGGTTTATATTCTTACAGCAGGTTCTCTTTCTCTTGTAACCCACAGGCTGGTACTGCAGACAGATAGATCTGCAAAGTGTCTCTTAACTCTTTAGGTAACTGCATGCAATGACATTGAAATTAATTCAATAATAAATGCATATTTCAATAAGAAATGCAGATATCTTCACATTCACATTTTGCTTCAAATTTTGTATCAAGTCTTTAGGTAACTGCATGCAATGACATTGAAATCTGCGCATTATTTCAATAAGAAATGCAGATATTATCTTCACACTCATGTTTTGCTTCAAATTTTGTATCAAGTTTTCATTAAGATGATTTCTATCAGAACAGTTTGGGGAAAAAAAAACCCATGCAATTCTTCTTTGCAATCTGCTGGGAAAGGCTTTCTTTTTTTTCAGAATAATGTGGAGTGGTGGACAGTGGAAAATTAATTAGGAGCATTCAATTATAATCAGGCAGACTGATGTGTGATTAAACAGATGGCGTCCAGGAAAGCATTCTAATTACAACATAGGATTTCCTTAATCTGAGGTAAATTTAATTAATTTCAGGTGTGTGTAAGAGTGACTGTTTGATGACCAGTCCCAGACTGGTGACAGAAGGGGACTCAGCATCTCCAAACCAAATGACCAGAGATAACCTGGGGACTTAGGGGTGAGGGGAAAAAATTGTGAAAGCGCCAACATGCTTGGTGTGCATTTTGCTGCCCAGTTGTGATCCTCAGAACTTGCAACCAATTTTAGAAGGTTTTTCTCTGTGGTTCATGTGTGATTTCCCTTCTGCTCAGGTCAGCTGTGAGATCCTGTCCCTCCAAGCCTGCCTAATCCACAGCTGGAGTGAGCACTGCACACCTGACCCCACTGGAACTTTAGCCACTTCAGCTTAGAAAGACTGAACAGGTTAAAAATTTCATGAAATCCAAGCAAAGCTGAGCAGTGTCACTGTGCAAAAAGAGATTTTAAAGGTTCTTTGGAGGAATCAAACCATGAGCTTGCAACAGAGGGGGGGAAACATGAGTTCAAGCTCTCTCTTCTGGGAATGCTTTCTCTGTGTAATAGAGAAAGTCATCACTGGACTTTCTGTAAGGTGCTTTAGTGCTGTGATGCTTCTCTCTGGCTCCCAGAGAGTTTGGGCAATCCTGCAGCTTACCTGTACTAACAGGAGGGTTTGGGTCCATGGGGTTTGACCTTTCCAATTCTGAACTCTCAAAACTCCTGGAAGCAGCAGCCCTGGGGTGAAGCTGGGTGTCATAGTGGGGCAGCATTCCCAAAGAACATCACCAGGATTTTGTGCCTCCAATTTGCCATGTGGGCACCTGAGCCCCAGGGACAGACAAATTGATACCTATCAATTGTCATATCTCTCTGCTAAACCTGGAAGCTATTAAAAATCACTTTATAATTAGGACACAGTGGGAGTGTGATAAAGGCTCTTCAGCTGTATTAGCCTGAGTAAACAGTTTTTATGCCTGGATGTGCACTAAGTCTTTACACAACTTTTACTAGCATTTAGGAAAAAAATAAAATAGAGCAAATATGAGGCTCTCCTGTCTTGGACTGAAATATTTGGAATTCTGAGAGTCTTAACAGAGCAAGGGCTGGAGTTCAACGGTGGGACAATTTTGTATCAAGTAAACTAAGAATGTCAATTGCCATGAATAGTAAATCTGATAAGGAGGAGGAAAGCCACTGTGCAGCTGTGAAGGATGATGGACATTAAATACATGTATGATATTCTTGGGCAAGTGTTTCTGTTCTAGAAACCCCAGGAGCAGTCTGGGTTCTTTTCTCTGATTTAACAGTTGCATAAGCTGAAAAGATCCCAAATGTCTGTGCTGTGGTGCATCTGCTGAAAGGTCCTGGAGGATGTTAAGTTGGATTAAATTGATTTAGTTTTGCCTATAGGCCTTTTCTTGAAGTCAGAGATTGAATTCTAGTAACAATACAACTGCAGAGCAGTAAGCCCCCATTGCAATGCAACCCCCTTGAAAGCCTGTTGGGAATGGCTTATTAAGAAATAAGAATATAAATTTCTGGAGAAGGAATAAAATACAGTTTATCCACCTGAAAAAACAACTGCATTAAAAAAAAAGAGGAAAAAACCCCACCCCAAACACCTAGGGGTTTATTCAGAATTCAGGCTGAATCCTAGACTGATTTGATCAAAGGAATAGCAGTTATTCTTCCTTCTCAATTCCTCCTCCCCCATAGAATGAAGACAAACAGTGGAGAGGAAAATCCTCATCTTTAATTTGAACTTTATAAAGCCCTGACAGATCCATCTGCTTCATTCTTTGTAGGGGAAAAAAACCAAAACAACAAACCCCACATGCTAATGATTCTGACTTCATTAATCATTAAAAACAAATTATCTGACTTCTACCACACATCACAGAATGTAATACGCAAAAGATTTCTACATGTGGTGTCTTGCTCATAATTAATATGCCTGTCTTTTGTGGAATTACATCAATCAAGAATATTTCCCTTTGCCAGTTTAGGTCATGTTTCTTCATTTATAATTTTATTTTGTTATTTGGATTTTTGGGGGGCCTTGGTTTTTGTTTTTTGGTTTTTATATTTTTGTGCTTTCAGCATAAATTCTGATTGCCTTGTAACACTCAGTTTTTAATGAGACTGTGCAGCAAAATCAGACAAGTGATGCCTGTTGAAATATTCCTGTTGTCTGAAGAACCAACCTTTGTTCTTAAACTTTTTTACAAAACTTCTAGTTTTTAAGTCAAAATTCTTAAAAATTATTGAACTCTTGTTATGTATAACTAAAAATTCGATGTGAGAGTGTCTGATTTGGTGATTTAGAATGAGACTAACTGAGATTAAACTGGGATTCTCACTCTCATGGTAGAAATACCTTGATAAGAAAGGGAACAATGGGCACTGCTGTTCTGATTTCAAATTTGCTAATTTCTCAGCTTGAGACTTCAGCCACAAAATAGTTAGTTTTGGGTTTGCATGTAGTATTCTGGTTGGGGAAGTGGACTCCACAGAAAGGAAAACGAGCACATGACTTCTTAGCTCTTACCTGCTGTAAGTGTATCACAAGATATACTAAAGGAAAAAATACAGTCCCAGTGTCACAGAGGTGTTAGGGTTGGAAGGGATCTTAAACCCCATCTGGTTCCAACCTCTCCTGCACTTTTCCCTATCCCAGGTTTCTCCAAGCCCCATTCAGCCTGGCCTTGAACATTTCTAGGGATGGGGCAGTTACAAGTCAGCCAAACTTCTCTGTGTTTGTTTTCCAAACACAGGAGGCCACAAGTCTGGCTCTGTTCTTTTAGAAAGAATAATATTTTTTGAACATGCAGAGGACCAAAGAACTATATTTACTGACAAGCTCTTCAACTTTAGGAAGGATTTGAACTGTGAAAAGTAAACCATCACCACACCTTGGGAGAGAAAAAAGCACCTCATGACATTTGCACTAGAGCTGATTGAAAATTGCAAGTAATATTCACAAGCTTCATTGTCTGGAATATTCATTGTCTGGAATATTCACTGCCACATCCTCTTCTTCTCATGGCTTGGACAAACTCTGTTTTACTCTACGATTTATATCAGAGGCTCTCTGATCCTATTACCCATTTTTACCACATGTCTGTGAGCTCTTCTTTTCCACATCAAACCTGATCAATTTTTTTGTTTTAAGGTCCTTTCTGATCTGACTTCCATTGAGCTCCTTAATTTCTTTTCATATGGTGCAAAGTAGTAATTGTAGTCGAATTATTTTTCATTTTTCTTCTATTTTAGTTCTCATGCACAGGCAGTTTGCACACAGAATCCTAATGAGCAGAGATGTACTCTGGACTGTGCACTGAACTCTAAATCATTTCCAGACTAATCCACATGGAGTTCGTACCTGTTCATTTTTTCGTCAACTGAGTCTTATTTAGTGAACATAATGTTCTAAAGGTTCAATATTTTAAAGGAGTTCAGGAGTTTTATGCTCTTGATCATGTTCCATGTCCTGTGTCCTCTGGATTGCTCATAAATCTGGGCTGTTTGGCTGCCATTTTCGCAGTGTTTCACTCCAGTGAAACTGCAGCCTTTGTGGGACAGGACTGGATAGTTCATCACATTTCCAGTCCATTTGAATGTAGCGCCTGTCACTGAGCACAGGACTGTTCACTGTCCTCAGCTGAATAAGACATTCATAATGGGGGAAAAAGAAAGATTTTCTTGAGGCTGAAGAAGCTTTTTTCCTTCTTTTAATTGGTCATACTAATCATAGACTTGGTTTTGATTTCCAGATGGGCTGAGCCTGCCTTGGGAGCAGTAGCATCAGCTATTTCCCTCTTACTTCTGGTTTTTGGAGGGAGGAGATAGGAGAGGAGGGGGAAATACCAGCATTAACTCATGCCTGTCTCTAACAGTCTGAGGATGGGAAAAAAAAAGTAAAATCTTTTACTACCCTTGATAAAGAGACCAGAGCATTTGCTGAAATGCTATTCCATCTCTTCTCCTGCTGCCCAGCAGTACATGGGGATAAAAGCGCTCCATCCAAGAAGATTATTTTGAGCTTGCATTACTTTTAAGGCTCCATTTGTGGACATTTTTTTCCATTTAATATGCCCATGGGTTGTAGGGTAGGTAGGATTTTTCTGGGATGTTCCACTAAGTCCTCTTCTTCAGCAGGCAAACGTAAAACTAGCAAACTGCATTTTGAAATTAGTGAAACTCTTTATCCATACCTTTTCAAATTTTTCAAATCTTTCTCTCCATACTCAAATCTATTATCTTTAAGATTTCACTTCAACATAGATTTTATGCCATTTATTTTGTGTGAGGACATTTTTTTATACTCCAATACAGTTATAAAGCCTGCTAGCAGTTAATAGATGGTATAACTTGGTGGTCACAGCTGCTATTTAAACTCTGCTTTAAGTATTTTTATTTCTAAACCAGTTATTTTTAAATGGTATCAAAACTGTACTTGAAGAAGCCTGAATTTTACAGATTTGTATGCCAGGAAAGTGGTATTATGGTCTTTGACTGTGATGTTTTTTGTCTCAGAGGCTCTGGATCCCCACATGGTAAGAGCTAAATCACATCCATATGAGAGTACCAGGAGGAATTATCATTCTCACTGCCCAGAGTTTGACCTTTCTCCTGGCACAGCTGTCCATTTTGTCTATGATGCATTCAGGCAATCTGGTTTCCATATTCAATAAATAATTCTTTGGGTTCTTTTCATATACTTTTTCTCATTGTGCTTTCATTAGTCAAACTCACAGAGATTTCACAATCACTTTGAAGAGTTTAGTTTGCAGACAAATAGCCATTTGATATCGAGTCCAAAATTACCTCCACTGAATTTCCAGCTGTGGTTTCCTTTTTTTGATTGGCTTTTTTTTTTCTTTTGTTTTATTAATTGAGTCTGTCCCATCTCTACCACCTTAAAAATTAAAAATCCTTTCTTTTCTTAATGCTCAGTTTTCAAATGCATAGAGATCATAGTTATCATCTCTGGCCCCACAGCCATCATTCAACTATACTGTACATAATTACTTCTTTTAATCTTTGCTAATAATGCATCATTTCATTAAAAGCCAGCAAGACACTTATTATAAAATGTACTCTCATTCATTTCAGCAGAACTATGTCATGTCCTACAAAAGCACTTGTCAGAGCAGCCTTGAGTGTCGTCCTTGCCAATTTTGAAGTGGGCAGTAGGTCCTGCAGGTAATAGAAGAGGTTTCATATAAGGACAGTTCAGCTGGAATCACTGATTAGTTCAGTTAGATTTCCCCCCTGCTTGGTCTGTAGCTTGACAATCTGGTCATAGAGAATGAGCACAAATAAAGTGCTTGTTCTCCTTTCTTTTGGAGGAAACAAACATATAACACCAGATGTGGTGGTATTTATGGTATGAACTGTAGGCCTACCTGAGCTGTTCTTTGCCCTAGTCATTTCCTCATACCTCTTGGCAGAAACACTCTCTGTGCCACATTGCATCACTTGCCATGGAAGTTTAATGTGTAAATTCAAGACGGATGTGCTGTATTTTTCTGCATATACACGGGATGTTCATGTCAGAAAGAAAAGTTTATTCTATTTAGGATCCACTGTGTTTATATGCAAGAGCAAGACTAGGAAATATCACAGAGACAGACGAACTGTTACTTTTGTAAGTGGGCAAAAAGATAATTTTCCTTAGTCTCAAAATACTTGCTTGCATTCTTAATTCAGGGTCTTTGTTCTGTCCGAGATCAGGATAGAAACAACCTCTGGTATTCAGTGGAATTATAGAACAATCCCTCAGACAGATTGGAAGGGAGCTTGAAAGATCACCTGGTCCAGCTTTTGGAACCTACATGGGATTATTGAGTACCCTGCCCAGTTACCTCTGAGAGGTGCCAGTGTTGGAACACCACAACATTCCAGGGGAGGTTGTTCCAGTGTAAAGAGTTTCTTTTTTATGGCTGTAGGAATCCTCTTCTGGTACAACTCATGCCTGTTGTCCCTGGCCTTCTCCATGGGCTCCCTGAGAGCTGCCACCCTCTCTGTAGTCACCCTATAAGTACTGGAATTCTGTGGTGAGAGTCCCCCAGAGCCCCCTTCTCTCCAGGGAAAAAAGACCCAACTTACTCTCTTTCCAGCCCTATGAAAATTTTTGGGGCCTCTTTCTGACCATCTTCAGTCTGTCCAGACCTTTCTTGAGTTGTGGGGACCAGAACTGGGCGCTGTACTCCTGGTGTGGGCAGTCACATTAAAACCAGTTTGTGTTTCTTTAGGAAAAGAATATATAGGGTGATATTGTTGCAGATCCAATAAGATGGATTTGCTCACAAGGCTTTTAAATTTTAGTGTTTTTTTTTAATGCCACATCATTAATCCATGTCTTTCTTGACTAGTGTGTTTAAGAGTTTTAAAGCTTCTCTCCTGTCTTCCTTAAACTTTTTAGGTCCTCAGGGAACTATTGTGTTTCTGTTTTTCTAGCCTGTTGCTGAGTGGAATATAAGATTATAAAGTCTCTGTGGAAATTTTGTTCATTATTCATTACCCTTGCCACTACTGATGGTGACAAATGTCATTACTTTAATGGCCATCGTTACCCATTGTCATAATTAAGGGAGATCATTTGATGACACCAAATATAACATTCCTTAATGCATCAAATTAGGAAAAGATGTCATGACTAGGTATGCAACTTCAGCCATAATTTTTAAATATGAATTAATAAATTAAACACTTTCTCCTCATTAATATGACAACATCATAAATTTAAAAGTTCATAGTGGCAAAGAAATAGGGTCCCAGATGTTGGTTGTTTCTTATTTCTTCCCAGTTTTGTGATGAGATAGGAAGCTGGATGGGGGCTTATCCCCACTTTTGGGGCCTTACCAGAATGTTTCATGACTGCCAGTTAGGCCTGGCTTTTGCATGGCTGCACTTCTCTAAAGAGTCCATTAGTCAAGTCATCCTCAAGTCAGTGCAGCTCAATCATTGTTACAGCTGACAAATGTATCCTTAATTTAAGTGACAAGGATCTGGATCTCTGCAACAGATGGTCATGAGCCATGGACTGCTGTGGATGGTCTGGAAGATATTTCAGAAGGCTGAAGAAGTCTTTGGACCACTTGTTGACAGAAACCATGCTGTATGAAGTAGCTGTGCTCTGTTATAGAAATTGAAATAGTCCTGCATAACAGAGAAAGCTAATGAAGGTCTGCTCACGGTGTCAAATTCTTCCGTTTCAGCAGCTGGACCCCACAGCTGGGAAAGATTCTCCAGGTTTGTTTGGCAGGTTTACTGGATGGACACTTATTTGGGCTGTGAGCTGAGGTCTTGGTGTTCTTTGAGAACCTGTAGGCCATCAGTGATTAGATACAAGAAGGAATTTTTCTACAATGAGGGTGGTAAAATAGGTTGTCCAGAGAGGTGGCAGATGGCCCATGCCTGGAAACATCCAAGGTCAGGTTGGATGGGGCTCTGAGCAAATCAGTCTAGTTGAGGCTCATGGAATCATGGAATGGTTTGGGTTGCAAGGGACATCAAAGACCACCTTGTTCCACCCTCTGCCATGGGCAGGGACACCTTCCACTATCCCAGGTTGCTCCAAGCCCCATCCAACCTGGCCGTGGACTCTGCCAAAGATGGGGCAGCCACAGCTTCTCTGGGCACCATGCCAGGGCCTCACCAACCCCACGGAGAAAAATTTTCTCCTAATATCCAATTTAAACCTATCATCCTCCAGCTTTCAGCTGTTCCCAAGGTCCCTTGGGGGTGTCCTTGCAGGGTGTTGGAGTTGGTCCCTTCCAACCCAAACCCTCCCGTGGTTCTGTGGTCTGTGCTGACACAGCAAAGAGGATGCTCTGACCATGGGAGTCTGGATTTCTGTTTGATGGTAGGATCAGGAAGAACACACCATATGGTAGGTGGGCACAGGGGAAGAGAAATTTAGAGACAGAACAGGAAACGAAAATAAAAGATTGAAAGACGGGAAATGAGAGAAGATCCATAGAGCGTGGGTCAACATGTGAGGAGAAACATTTGGCAGGCGTGTGGAAGGAGGTTTAGCCATGGACTGAATTGGCTTTGTGACAGATTGAGGACCTCTAGAGTCACTTGTGCAGTCTACCATTTGTCTAAGCAATGGAGAGCAGGTCACCTCATCTCTTTGCAAAAAGAGAAGACCTTCCTCCTCAAAGGGGGTGAGGTTCCCCTGGCAGTGAGGAAGTGACACACAGATCTCGTTATCACTGACTGAGAAAGAGCAGGAGAATGGATGATCAGCAGCAATTAAGAAGAGGATACAGCTCAGTGCAGCTCTTGAGAGAGGAACTCCTTCCCTCAGAAGGAACACGATTGTTGAAACATTGGTGTTGTCTGCAACTCATGTAGCTGTGTGTGTATTAACAAGATGGAAGATTTCTGTCTGAATATTAACAGGTTTTTTTTAAACTGACTCTTTTAGCTTGTGAATCCAAGGAAATCAGTGCACTGGCACAGCTGCAAACTAACTGGCGATCTCTCAGTCATATTGATTGATGCAAGAGCAAAAATGTCTGTAGGTGTGCACTTCTGGTTTAACACTGAGCCTTACTGCTGACAGTAAGGACTGCTCCAGAGTGTAAAATATTCAAAATCATGCCCTTTAGGACTGAAAAATTCTGAAAAGTGTTTTGGTTTTTTTTTTTTCAGGACATGCAATTTTTAAAAAATTTATTAGGTCTTGTCAGTAGATCCACTGACAGTTAGATCTGCTGATTTGGATTCATAAACTGTAAAAAGTGTTGCACTTTCTACAGACTTTTTTTTCTCTTTGAGCAACAGGAAGAACTCTTTGAGAACACTTTCAGCCTCAAGGACAGAATACATAATTGTGTTCATGAGATAAATCTATCACAATAGGGGAAGAATTCCCTTGAAAGTATTAAATGTGAAATATAGGGAAAGAATTTTTTTTAAAAAAGGAAAGATTAAAGCACATTCTACCTCCCCATCTCACCCTTTAGATCTCAGCTTTCACCATAACTTAAATCAGAAATGTGCACAGTGGGTAATCTGTGTCCAGCAATTTTACACATCTTGCTGATTCCCAGTCCATGCTGACATGACAAACTGCATTTCTGGTGTCCCATAAAAACATAAGAATCTCACATGGAAAAGGAAACAAACAAACATACAAAGGCAAAACAAATAACCTCACAAAGTAATTCCTTCCCAAGAAACCCTCATTTTCACCCTCTTGGTTTTGGAGCTGAGAACTGGATTAAAGCACAGCAATGTACTTTGGAATGAGCCTGAGAGGATGTGGAGTTCTGCACCGTTCACACACAGGAAACCAAGAAGCTCTAGATCAAAAGCCCCATTTTTCTTCACTGTCATTCAATTAATGAATATCTAATCTTTGTTGAATTAATCTATCTGTCCAAATGACAGCTTAAGGAATGGAAAGCCACCAAACCATCAAAAAAAAACCCCCAAAATAATAATAATAATTTAAAAAAGCCAAAAACAAAAAAACACCACGGCCAATCAGTGAAAAGTTCTCTCTGGGGGCTATGTAGAGTGCCTGCTTGAAGGTTTTTTTAGCATTTTAAATATGATTGAGAATTAGTTCTCTTTTTAATGCTGGAGATTCCACTAGAGACATGGACATCAGGGCTGTGCACCTGCAGAATGCAGGAAGAGGCTGTCCCTTTTCTAAAGAACTACTGTCCACTAAATAAAACAGGGTGATAACAATGAACAAATTAGGTCCAATACTTTTTAGTGCTTCCATTAATTTGCAGTCAGCATCCACAACAGCAGAATTAACTTACTGTTGCCTGGACTGTAGCATAACAACAACAACAACAACAACAACAACAACAATAATAATAATAATAGTTGTTATTATTATTAGTAGTAGTATTATAATTATAATAATAATAGGAATTATTATAAATAACAAAAATTCCGTCTTTTGCAGTGGAATTCTTCCTTTTTAGGTTTTACTTCTCAGTACCAAGTTATTGCAAGGTTGTTGGTCAAATACCCTGCCACTACACCGAGACAATACAAAGAAGCTAAATCAGTGGAAATATTTTGAAGTTATCCCAGTTTCATTCCACGTCAATGAACTTATTAATTTAGTACAATTTAAACATTTTGTCTGTGAGCATTTTTGAAAAAATATCACCGTGTGACACTGAAAATTCACTTAACCTAAGGAAATGGTCTCACCTTGCGCCAGACAAGATTTAGATTAGAAATTAGAAAAATATTTTTTTCATAGAAAGGGTTGTAAAGCTTGGGTACAGACTGACAAGGGCAGTGGTGGTGTCACAATTCCTGGAAGTGTTCAAAAAAACCATGTGCATATGGCACTCAAGGATGTGGTTTAGTGAGGAACACGGTTGTGGAGCTGGGTTGAAAGTTGGATTTGATGATCTTCCAGGTCTTTTCCAAATTTAACAATTCTATGACATAATGATCATAACCTCTGCACTGAAAAAGAAGAGTGGAAACCAATTAGATATGGAAGCTCAGATTAGTATGTCTTGAGACATAAATAGTTCTGGAAACTTGCTTTTCAGGAAGATCCTCAGGATTATCTGAATTTACCTTCCCAACAAACTCCCTGACTGTTTCTGTGAGTCTGTATTGAAAAATCCTGTTTAAAACAAGACATTTGGTGAGATGAATCTCTACCTGCTCAGTTCTGAGAACTGTAACACTTCACTGACTGCTTAGAAGGGATGGCAAGAAAGAAAATCAATTTATGCAAAACATCTATTTTTGCAATTTAATAGAATTTAATATAAATGTGTCTCTCAGAGCTGCCAGGGTGTCTCTGAGTTCTTGTTATAGGCAGTTTAAGACATTTTTATTCAGGACTGAAGGGAAGGTGTTAGATGTGTGAAATTCTTTCCCTAGCTCTAGTGCTGAGCTGTTTTTTAATTTCAGTGTATCAGTCTGTAAAGTGGCAAGTCATGATAATTTACTTCTCAGGAGTTCTGCAAGATTTCATAAATATTTTTAAGAGTTTTGAGATGCTTGGATGAAGTGTATGATAAAGTGAAAATGAAAAGATATACAAAGTTCAAGTGTGTTTTTTTGATGATGTTTGATGTTGTGACTGCTGTGATTGGCCTGGGTTGTCCAAAATTCTGCCTGGCTTGTGTGATGGAACCCAAAGCAACTCTAATGCCCACTTCAGTTTAGTGTCCAGTGTCTGTGTGCTTCCCTTTCCAAGATAATGCAGTGTGTGCACAGAAATTCTGCCCTTGTTCATGAGCAGAATCTTTGTATGACTGAGGAAAGCAGGAAATGATGGGAACAGTTGGGAATTAAATGCTAATCATGAATAAAAGTGCAAAATCTCTGATCTCCTGCATTACAAATTGTCTTGGGAATATTCATGGTTTTGCCTTTCAATTCCTCTTACATTAAATGGAGATCAGCTTTTTTGAGTGTTTTTGTTTGGTTTGTTTGTGTTGGTTTGTGGTGTTTTTACATTTACATGTCCTAGCTTTGTATTTTTCCTAAATGATGTTTTCCATGGTGAAGCAGTGATCCTCTTGTATACTTCAGGAAGCTGCCTCAAGATAGAAAAATTCTTGTTTTTCCAGGTTTCATCATTACAATGGAGCATAAGAAACCTACCTGAGAAGGCAGTGCCAATATTTATGTCTTGTACCTGCAGACTGGTGGGTATTCTTTGAACATTTTTTTTAACCTCTTTTCCCTGCTTGAACAATTTAACTTGATGCCAGCTTTGTAATAAAATTCATCTTATAGCTCCAGATAGATTTATTCTTGAGTGCTCAGAGTGTGATCTTTAAGCACTCTGAATAACAGACCTGAGAAATGCAGTTAGAGTGGTTCTGTCAGTAAAAGTGAAATTGTGAATAATAGGTTGCTCTTGGCACATAAAAGTAAGACCCATGTCCAGTGATATTTGTGTTTGAAGTATTACTGTGAGCTGATGATTGGAATGCTGGTCTCCTCTAGAAGGAGGTGCTTCACATTTGTAACCTAATATTCTCTTTCTAAGGGCTTAATATTTTAAGAGTTTTGAGCTGTATTAGATTAAATATTTTTTGGAGGCTGCCAGCCTCATTGTGATTCCATCCCTTTAAAGTACTCTGCAACTTCTTTCTCATTTTATGCTGCTGTTTAGTCATTTTTCAGACAATAACACACTGACATTTTTTAAAGTTGATGGCCTAATTAGAACAATTAAGTTTAGCATGGCATAAAGCATGTTAAAAATTGGCTTGACATTGGACCTCAAAGGTAGTTTTAAAAAATTGCTGTGTTGCCATGTATTAGTAATGGTCTGTTCATTGCAGTCCTCCAGTGACTTGTTATAAATTCAATTCTACCCATATATTTTATGATAATTTTTCTTGTTTTGGCTAGGGCAGTTAATTTTCTTCCCAGTGGCTGGTGTGGGTTTTGCTTTATTAAACTGTCTTTATCTCAGCCCAAGTGTTTTGTAACTTTTACCCTCCTGGTTCTCTCCCCAGTCCTACTGTTCTCATAAGACAAAATATTTAAAGATTTATATTTAAAGATTAGGTCAAAACCATAAATATCCTTATTAGCAGTGTTTTATTTGTCAATAACTCATTAAAAAGTCTTGTGACTAAAGGTCTTGTGTCCTTCTGAACCATGCTGTAATGAAGTGAGCTGAACTCACACTTCCTACCTATGTAGAAAATAAGAAAATAAAACACATCATCAAAAACAACCCAGAGGTCCCATCTCTAACTCGTTCAAAACTCCTTCAAAAATCCCCGGAGTGGGGGAATGAGTGAGGGGCTGTGAGGGGCTTGCCTGCTGGCTTGGGGTTAAACCATGGCAATAATATAACCTGAAATTGCAAATTTTGTAGTGTTCAAATGCAAATGCAAGTCTGAAGAATTCATGGAGTACCAGAAATTGCTCAAAAGCTTGGAGAGTTTTTACTATCAGTGCAATTAGCTGTGTAAGACTTAGATCAAGTGAGAAAATATCTGTTACTGGAAGGGCCTTTGAACCAACAGAAGCATCTTAATCTCTTCATACTCGATAGCAGGAACTGGACAAGTTATGGGAAGGATACAACAGAGCTTTTGAACAGTCCAAGAAAAAATCAAATGCTCTCAGTTTAGGATCATTGTGAATCAAGAGCAAGAGATTTTCTTAAGAGATTTCACCATTCAGTGATAACATATTGAGGCTGGTTATAATTTGGACTGTCTCTGAGGCCTGTACTAATCACTTATTAATAATTCACTGTCTGCTTGGAAGTCCTGCATAAAAAGAAGACCAAAAAGATTACGTAGTGTGTTCATAAACTGAATCAATTTAATTTTTAATAGGGTTATATCAACATGTCTTCTTCAAAGATTACACTCAGATTTGAACAACTTCAAGGCTGAAATTACTACTTCTTCCATTTTAACCAATTTCACTAAGGATCCTTGCCTAATGGAAATTTTTTGAATTCATGACAGAAACTTCCATATTGAGCAATTTCAAAGCAGTTATTTCAAAGTGATTCTTCAGGGTTTTTATTAAACCCAGTGCTCAACTTTAAAATTATAGTGAAGCAGACACAGCACACAAAGAATGTTTTTACTCTTCATTAAAGATTTCATAACGTACTGTAGATCTTATTTTTTGCATATTTTGTTAATGAACCAGCTTCAGGTATGAAGTGCAGCACTTTTCCTTTGGAGTAGCCATCTGTTAATGGTGTGGCCATCGTGACAGTGACTCATTCTGGGTGGATGAAGTTTGGGAGCACTGGGATTCCTGTGATCTTTCATCTGCACAACATTTCATTCTTTGATGGAACCCTACCAAGTGTCTGGAGCAGGGCAGCACTTGGACGCCTGTATTGTTTTCAAAGACACTCACAGATTTGCAGAACCTTGGGCACATTTTACAATCCTGCTTTCCCTCTGGGTTTGTGGGAGGACTGAGAAACCTGTGTAAACTATCCCTCTTTCACACAGAATCACACTCTCCTGTTTCTGCAGAGCAAACCTCTTGCATGTGTTTCCTATATGATTTAGTTCTTCACCCATGATCCACATTTTTTTAAAAGACTCTACTTTCCTTTTATGCTGGTGCTAAATGTGATCCAGGATTCCAACATTTTAAACTGTGGGACTGATAAATGGAGCTGAACAGGAGGGCTAATTCTGATATCCTAAGCTGGTTTTGTGGTCTGTGAGTAATTACATACCTTGTTGAAACCAGCAGGCTTGAAAACAAACTGTCAGGAGCTCTGTGCCCTGACACATTTTACCATTCCAGCCTTCTGATTATCACCAAATCAATGTTTTGTTCACTGAGGCTTATGCCACTTGATGAAAGTTTGAACCTGATAAGCTACAGATAAGGTGCAGCCCTGCTGTGAGCTACTGAGGACTTCACAGAAGGCCACGTTACACTTTTCTGGTCACTTAATGCTCAGTGTCTGAATGAAAAATAATGTCTATCAGGTCTTGGGCCCATGGATTCTGAAGTAATGTAAGAAAAACAATTGAAGGTAATTTTTCTGTTGCTAGACTGGCAGGCAGGTACAAAAATACTACAGAATAAATTTTTCAAGCTGAGCTTAGTCAGTTAACTGTGGTAAAATCCAATCTTTTTCTTTTTCCCTTCAGATTTTCATAATTATAAAATTTTCTTAATTAAAGAACAGTTCAAATATACAAAAGAATTTAAGTCCTCTCAATTCACTCTGATAAGAATAGCTTTAGGATTTAAAGGATAGCAGAGAGAGATTTTAAAGGAGAGCAGAGAGAGACTTTAAAGGAGAACAGTGTCACTTGCCTTGGAACTCTTTCTTACACATTGTGCACAAAATGGAAAAGGTAAAGTTAAAAAGGAAAGTTTGCCTGCAGGTTTTATCTTGGACCATAAATACTTGGTAGATTATACTCAAATCTGAGCCAGCAGTGTTTTGTAACAAGCACAAGGCAATGCTACCTAAGAAGCTTTGTGTAGCTTCCAAGGAAAAATGAGGACAGCAGGTCCTTAAGTTACAATAGCAAATACACTACAAAGCAGGAAAAGAATTCTGCATTAATGTCTACTTCTTCAAACACCATTTTACTTGGTTATTTTCCATAGAAAAGCAGGAGGGAAAGGTCTCTTTCTTCTACCCTGTAATTTAGCTGGTTTAAAAAGGGTTCATCCTCAAGAGTAGACGCCTAAACCAGTGGCCAGTGTGGGCACATCTGCCAGTTTAGGCTGTCTGAGTTTGTGTTGTAGTAGCAGGAGATCAATCAACAGCATCAGTGCAGGTATTCAGGTCTCTCACAAGAGATTTTCTGAGCTCTGGAGCTTTTTAGATTCCAGTGACTGATCTTTGGGGACTTGTGATAGGATCTGAGGGAATGGCTGGGGCAGTCCTAGCAGAGGTTTAGGTGGAAAGTCAGGAAAATCTTCTTCCCCCAGAGGGTGCTGGCACTGCCCAGGCTCCCCAGGGAATGGGCACAGCCCCGAGGCTGCCAGAGCTCCAGGAGGGTTTGGACACAACTCCCAGGGATGCCCAGGGTGGGATTGTTGGGGTGTCTGTGCAGGGACCAGAGCTGGACTGGATGATCCTTGTGGGTCCCTTCCAGCTCAGGATATTCCATGAATTCTGTGCCATAATTCAGTTTCCCACACATGCAATTCCCAAGAAAAGCCCTAAGATGTCCAAAGGGCCATGAGTCTTTTCCAGATGCTGCATTTTGTCTGCCAACCCCAGCACCCAGCAAAGTTTTAAGCATGTTGGTCTGTGAGCTGAATCTCACTCTTAGCTTCCTTAATTCCATGTTTATGTAAATATTTTTGTTGCTTTACATTAGGGCCCTTTGAAACTTCAGAAAACATAGTTCAAATTGTGATGTAAACCAGACAAAAGCATGTATATTCTTTCAAAATACTTCTTGTCTTTGTATGAGATAAGCAATAATGTTTGGAGGATGATGTCCTCATTAAAATAACAAATACAATACTCTGCGTAAAACCAAGGCAATACTGACAAAAAAAAAAAAGTTACTGCTTATAGATAAAGTAGTAAAGAATGAGCATTGGTGAATGAAAAAGATTCAGAAAATGAAAAAGCTATAGTTGTTCTGGGAAAGCAGCCTAACATTAATAAATTAATAAATACATAAAACATCCAAGCATTTAACTCAGCAAATGAAGGTTAAGAGAGGATTTGCTGATGTTCTATGTAAATTCATCCTCTGAGACTTCTGAAAGTGAAGGGCACTTTAGTCCATCAGAAGAAAAAGGAAGTATAAGAAACTGTAAACCACACAAATTTAACAATTAGCATAATTAGTCATCAGAACAACAACTCTGTCATTTATCTTTGGATTGAAAATTAATGACTTCCTAAAAGACATTCTAGGTCAAGTACGAGTTTTTAATTTTGGTGTAGCAATAGCTTGGAGAAAATTTTCTAGTAAAATATTCAAAACATGGAGTTAATGAGGTGGCTAAGCTATGATCATTTACAGATAAAAGGGGGAGAAAAGATACTTTTATTGTCAAATGATCAGATGATCTCCTCTGCCTGCATCAACACATGACAGAAATATGAATTGGTAAGATTTTTAAGAACTAGATAAGATTTTACTTATTGCCAAGAGCTATTCTTTCCTTGTTTTCCTGAGTTCATTTTTTAAAAATTATTTTTTGATCAAAATCTCTGTTTTCTACACAGGATGTGTATTTGCCTAAAAACATCTGAATGGTAGAACAACCATCTAGTATTTCAGTTTAAGGCCAATTGCAAAAAAAAAAGATAAATAGTGATGTACCTACTTATCAGATCTAGAATTGTAAGTATTGTCAATTATACACATTTCTGTCTTTGAAATAATTTTGGAATAAAAGTAGGTGAGAATATAGTAATATATAGTGTATATTACCACAATATAGTATTTTTGCTATTTGCATATGCATACTGACTACCAATGGATTACTTTGGTTATTAGCATTTGCAACAGCCAACTTACTCTTTTAATGTATTATTTCATAAAACCCCAGTCAATTTGTACATTAAGAAATTGGGTGACTGGCACCAAATTTTTATGTATTGCAAGACTATTCTTATCAATTTTCTAATTTGCAATTCAGTGTAGGAAAATTCAAGAAGGAAAGAATTAGGTAATACACTTTATCTATTTTTTAATTCCTGTGTACAATAAATCACACATAGTGAAGCCTCTTCCTAAAGAGATAATTAAAATTGGAATTAAGAAGTATGAAGTGCCTCTTTGGAGAAGAAATGAGAATAGCTGGAAAAATAGTGATTCATTAGTGTGATCCATAAGGGAAAGTGGAAAAAGAGGGGGGAAAGTCTCAACACTGTTCTGATAGCAGATTTATAAAAAAATCTACTGACTAATGGTGGTTTGTGGGACAGATGGATGGAATTCACTCACTATATTTCTCACAATTATTTAATGTCACAGGCATATATAAATAGTATGTATTTATTTTCCCTCCTGCTCTCTTTCCCTCATTCATAAATTCCAGCCCACCTCCAGTTTTGACTATCTGAAACCAAAACTGCAATCCTCAAGTTCAGCTGCCACTTTACCCCAGATGCTCCTAAACTCTCTTTTTCAGTGGTTATTTCCCCAAGCCTCTGAAGTTCTGCTTCTTGGCAAGACCAGACCCTCAAAGCTCTTGTGTCACCAAAAACATGGATGTGAACATCCCACCTCTGGGATCCTGTCCTGCTGTAGGAAATTCACCTCCTGGAATTATTTTCCCTTTTGTGTTTGAGTGTGGATTAAAAAGAAACAGGATCATTAAAAAGATCCATGACCATTAACAGTGGGTAATGGTCATGGATCAATTTCAGTAGAAGCTGGAGTAGATATGAGCTCTCTTTGCTACACCTGTACTTGAACCCATCTTCCTTCTCACTCTGTTTTGGTGAGCATTTCACACTTCCTAATTTTTCTTTTCTTTAAAAGAAAAGCCTATCTGCTGCTGTAAAAATGAAAGGTAGATCACAAAGGTCTTAATTTAGTAAAAGGTTTGTGCTGTTGCTTCCTAGTGACAAAAAAAAAAAAAAATCTTCTATTTGAATACTAAAGTCCTGGAGAGTGATTGGATTTAAAAGATAACCTATTTCCAGTGTAGGACCTAAAGTAAACCAGGCATAGGGCTGGCTAGGCAGAAAAACTTAAAAGTGAAAAAAAACTGTAAGTTTTTGCTTGCACTATAATAAAGAGTAATTTGAATTTTCTAACTACTTTTACATAGCCAGAGAATGGTTCTCTGGAAACTGAGGGGAAAAAAAACCCAAACAAAAAACAAAACTACAGACAATTGCAGGAAAAAGAGCGAGGGATATGACAGTCTAAAGCACAAGAAGTGAGAAATAAAGGTTGACAAAGGTGAATTAGAAAGTGCCTCTATTTCAACAGAGAAATTCTTTCCACAGTTATAACTAGGAGTCTATAAAAAAATTAGTAATTAGAAAAGAAAATGAAGAAGAAAACCAAAGGAAGCAGGTTCTGACCTAATAACATCAAGAAGCAACACAAGAACTCACCCTGTGGTGAGACATAATGTTTGAAGTATCTCTCTTAATTATAGCTCTGCTAATTTGCAGCAGTTAAATAAATTTACTGTATCCTGTAGTCTTTGATAATGAAATAGTGGTGAAATGACATGAGGCTTTAGTTTTGTTTCAGAGTGTCACAGTGAGCCAGAGGAGGCATTTGCCCACATGGCTGAGGATGCCCTGCTTGCTTTTGTTTGAGCTCTCCTTGGTGAGCACATCAAAAGGGTTTTCTCAGCTGGCAGCCCAAGCAGATTCCTCATGTGGCTAATGAAGGTGAAGTCCCCTAAAATTAGGGCTTCTAACATGGAGCATGGTAGCAGATAAATCCTCATGTGCATCTCAGATTTCATTCTCCAAGACAAGAACTGTTTTGCAGTCGTTTTGCACTAATTTTGGAGCCACTGTGGGCACACCCTGGAGTCACAGTTGACAGCAGCATTTGATTGTCAGTAACACGGGCTTAACTGTAGGAGTGATGAAGGGGGAAGTGCAATTAGGTCATGGAGAAGAATTGTGCCCCCTGGTATCTCCTCATTTTAAACCAGATTCGTTTAAGATGAAGCTATGCCTCATTGTTCTTTAGGCAGTCCCAAGGGTCTCTGGCAGCTGGACTAAGCAGAAATTCATCCTGATGGTTATACAGTGATCAAAGCACTCTGGAATGGCTGCATGCTTACCAAATGTATTTTTACAAAAGCATTATGTATGTGTTTTATAACCAGAATAAATGTGCTGGCAACTGCAAACTGGAAGCCTGTTACTGGAAATTATTTTTGCAAACTGTACTTATCCAGCAGCAATAACACATTTTAACATCTGCTGCTACCTTCCTGGAGCGTATGGATGTAGCTATTACTAGAAACTTTACAAGCCCAGTGCCTTGATCAGCTGCTTTCTAAATCCCTTTATCATAGGAGGAATTCTTTAGGGAATTGCAGCCATGGTGTGTCACAATGCATTTAGCAAATGACAAATGCAAACGTTGAAATGCATACGCAGAGAAGGAAAAATGCATTTCCTGGGCTGGATACTGCTTGGGCTGTGAAAACAGCCTAAAATCAAATAAAGATCTGGAAAGTATCTTGTATGAAACCCCACCAAAATCACTGTAGATACAGGTGAAGGAGATGATGGTTTTGAAATATGTGCAGAAATGGGCAGGGTTCATCAATATCCTCCGGCTGTTTTACTCTGAGGGAAAGAAGCAGCAATCCCAGTTAAATCATTCTCATGGCTGATTTGCATTGTTTGACTGAGACAAAGCATCTCAAGCAGCACAGAATTCCTTACCAGTTTGTATCTGTGCAGTGCCTTGATCCTTGTTTTGTGCTGTCCCTCACCCAAGTCCCAGTCTGCTCTTTCATAAATTATTCCCAAAACCAATGAACAAAGTCAAACAAAACCCACTAAAATTTTAAGCTGGTCATTGTAGGTCTTATCTAAGAAAAACTTTCTGGGATTTTGGACTTAGATGTTCTTCAATGGTGAGTAGGGCCACGTTAAGATGACTCTTAGAAGACCTGTTTTGTTGTAAGCAAGTCTTGGTTCTCCTGTCCTTGCATCCTATTCCTGTCCCTTGTTGTGTTGTTTCTCATGTTTTTTAGACCTATCTGTTTTCCTCACCTCTCCTATGCCTTATCAGCCATTTTTAGTATCTGTATCAGCAACAAGCAGAGCTAATTTCATCTAAAGACTTTATCTGTGGAACATTGGCTCATTTTATATTTCATCCACTTGCTGCAGACTTTAATATTTTACATTATCACTGAGTTACTGAAATGCAGATAAAAGCACTCTGCATTATAAAGTCATCTTCTCCTCATGTCCTTGCCTGGCAGTTCTTTTGGGATGGGCACTGGCAAAGACTCCTCCTCCTGATTACACAAAGAATGTCTGCAACGCCTTTGAGGAATCTCCTCTGTGACGATTTTCACAAAGAATTGCTGTTCAAGGCATATATTTCCACTTTCTGTCTTCCATTGCTGTCTGTATTCTACAAAATCCCAACTTCAGCTTCCAAATCTTGAAAATCTACTGCAGTCTTAGAGCAGAGATTCTGCTCTGTTTTCTGCAAGGCCCTGAATGTACCTTGTATTGGAGCTGTGTCCTCTTAGCATTTCCTGCTCTTTGCAGTGGTTCTGGCATCCAGCAGCTACCATGGGAATACTGGGGAGGCCTTTTCAAAAGTTGAGGAAGGAGCACTGTCCTCTAAACCTTGACCAGTCCAGCTGCTGTTTTCATGACCAGCCCAGTTGGTTTGAAAGTCATCAGAGGAATAGATTTTTTGTGACGGTGATCGCAGAGCTCCTAGGACGAGGGAAGAGACGAGAATCTTGACTCCATGTTTCAGAAGGCTTGATTTATTATTTTATGATATATATTATATTAAAAACTATACTAAAAGAATAGAAGAAAAGATTTCATCAGAAGGCTTAGCTAAGAATAGGAAAAGAATGAATAACAAAGGCTTGGGCTGACCGAGACAGTCTGGACAACTGGACTGTGATTGGCCATTAATTAGAAGCAACCACATGAGACCAATCCCAGATCCACCTGTTGCATCCCACAGCAGCAGACAATCATTGCTTACATTTTGTTCCTGAGGCCTCTCAGCTTCTCAGGTGGAAAATCCTAAGGAAAGGATTTTTCATAAAACATGTCGGTGGCAATTGTTCAAAAAGGAGAAAAAAGTTTGGGGCCAACCTGCTCAGTTTTCTCAGTGTGGTTGGGCTCCTGTCCCCTTGGATAGGCACCTTGTGCATGATTCTGGGAGAAAAGTCAATGATTTGTATGACTGTGCTGAAATATCGATCAAGCAAGGCAGAGCAAATGGATTTCATTATAAAAACTCCTAAAAAGTAACAGGATACAGGTCTGCCTATGAATTATTAAGTAATGACATATGTAATAATAAAAGTTTACTGCAGTACTGCAAGAATAACCGTGAAACAGCAGCTGTAACATCTTATTTACATGCTCATAGGGGAAAAGTGAGGCTGTGGCTCTAACTACAAGATGAAATAACTTCCAAATATTTACCCATAGGTCTATAGTAGCATTTTTTTAAAAGAATGTTGTCTTGTCCTCAATAGAGCACGGAATTGTCATTTCACTTCCCTAAACAGCTGCAGTTGCTGCTGATTTATGAAGACTGACTTGATTTCTTTTGTATAAGTAATTAGCAATCTGTTCCTAGATTACTGGATTTATACCTCACAGAATTTGTATTTCCAAATCACTTTTTCCTTGGAAGATGCCAATGGATTGTATCTCTTTTAGCTGACTGTACTGTGGTCTGTAATCTTTTACCCTTCCAAGTCTCTCTCCCACTGATGAGGATTGAGTGCTGTGTGATGCTGGTGCTGGCTGGGGTTTAATCACAACACAGATTTAGGACATGTAGCAGGAAAAAGTCAAATGTTTCAAGAGGCAGGTGCAAAGCAAAGCTCTCTGTGCAATGTGTTAAGTGCTCTAACGACATTAATCCTCTCTAGCTTTCAAGTTCACAAAAGCAAATGAATGTGAAATCACCTGAAATCAGGTTTTGGATGTCCCTTTTTCACTACTGTAATTTTGCAGGTCATAGGCTTTAGCAAAGGAAATTGAATCCCATAAAGCATTAAAATAAAAAGAAGACAAAGAAAAGAATTTTAATGAAACTATCAGGACGTTGTGACAAGCATCAAATCAAAATTTTTTATCTATCAGTCCTCAAAGACAGCAGGGAGGCAAAAAAATCATAAATACCCTATGTCTTAGATATAGTGGTAGATTTAATTTAATTAGGAACAGACATTCTCAGCTGGGCAGTAAGAATTAATCTGAGTGCAAAGAATCATGTTGGGGCACAGATCTTTACATGAATAACTGAGGATTAGCCCATGACTCTGTGCATTGCTGAAAAAACGAGTTTGGGGACAACCTTTATTTTAGAGAAGCTCCAGGAATTCAAATCCTTTGAATATATGTGCACACATTAATCTGTTAGAGGACATCAGTAGTCATGAATCCAAATCCCACAGCCTCACAGACCTGATTGCCTTGTCCATACTGAAGGTTGTTCTCTGCAGGATCATCAGGTCAGGTCCTGATTGAGAATGTCTCTGTTTCATGGTTAATTGTTTCATTTGATATCTGCATGTTTGGGCTTGAGTGCTGATGTCTGTCAGTGCTGTTGTAAGAGGAAATCACTTCAATTTGCACCTGGAGGGTTTAGGTTGGATATTAAAAAAATTCTTTCACTGAAAGGGTGCTTGGGCCCTGGAACAGGTGGTCCAGGAAAATGCTGCAGTCCCCAGCCCTGGAGGGATTTAAAAGATATGTAGATGTGGCACCTGGGGCCAGGTTTAGTGGTGTGTTTGGCAGTGCTGGCCTCAGGGTCCAACTCAGTGATCTTAGAGGGCCCTTCCAACCAAAACATTTTGATGAAATGTTGGGAAATCCTCACTCCAGACCTTCCCAGCCTTGTCTCTGTGTCCATGCACCAATGCCCATTTTCACTCAGTAGAGTTAAACTTGAAGACACTGCTGTGACAGCTCTTCCTGTGATATTAGCCCCAACAACATGGATCTCCATAACAGCATAACTGAGGGAAAGTCAGAATTAATTAGCTCCAAGTAAACCAGGGTTACAGGTTTGCCCAGCTGATATAAAATACATTGTGATCCTTTGTGAAAAATCATGAATCCACTAATAATTGGCTCAGTCTTCAGGTATGCTTATTAAGAGTGACAAGTGGCTGTTGAGAGCAGAGTGACTCAGTACACTCAGACTCTTTATGCAGGAAATAAGGTTTAGATTATTTTTGAAATACACTTTAGTTCATGATACAATTTGATCATTTGCTGAAAACATTGAATTTTAAAGAGGTTGAAATCAAACTAGGAGCTGAAATGCTTTGGTTACTTAAATACCAGTGGTATAAAGGGATTACTATAGCACTAGGGCACTGGGCTCCATAAAATAACCTTTTGCCAGGAGCTGAGAAACCCAGCTCTGCCATCACCACTATATGGGGATAGCTGAACTCCTGCCTGCCCACAGGGAGCAGGGAATTCATTCCTCACTTTGCTATTCCTGGAATATAAAAAAAGATATGTTGGAATACATCTATATTGATTTTTACATATGTTGTGCTCCTATTCAGCCAGAAAATGTAGCAATTGGAACCTCTATTGACATTTACATGTTGAAAATGTTTTTCTTGTCAAAGTTAGCAGCCCAAATAGCTCGTGGCAGTGATACATTCACATGGAGCTCACAGGGACTGCATCCCAACACATTTTGACATTTAAATCGGTTGCAGAACCAATGCAGATGACCCCTTCTATTCTTAAACACCTTGGGAATAATCCTAATAGTATAGAATGCGTCTAATAAAAAGGAATTTTCTCAAAAAAATATTCTCTCCCACTCACCATAATAAAAATAATGAAATAAATATGGTATAATATTTCATTTCTGACTCTTGCTTATTTATGCTGAAAATTCCCTCCTTCCCAAATAGGCTTGGTTATCTTCTGTCAGTGGCTCTTGGAACTTTGGAATGGAGTGGTTGTGAGTTGGCACATTTTACATTTGGTGTGCAGAAAATCATGCACTGAACTGATGAGGGAGGAAGGGTGTGTGTTGGGCTTGATTAACAACTGGAACATATTGTCTCCACTTTCTGCTTTGTCTCAGCTTTTTAGTGTGACTTTTGTACAGTTTTTTCTTCCTGTGCATTCCATACTCCATCCTAAAAACTGGGCAGAGTGGGGCTTGATTTCTTTCACTCTTTTGCTATTTAAAGTGTGATGCCTCATAATAACATTTTCTGCAATGAAGCTCCAGTTTTAGTTTCTGTCACTAAAAATCACTGTAAATCCCAAATACCATTGTCTGACGTGGGAAATATGGCATAAAGTGGTGAATTATGTTCCCTTCCAGACCACAGCACTGCAACTACTTTTCTCTTCTCTCATCTTTAGTCCCCCTCCAAAATACTTTAAAAGGTTTACCTTAGAAGCTGGCAGGAAGAGTAATATGAAAAATGGACTATTGGAGCTTCAAATTAGGGATAGCATTAAGCTTACTGAATTCTTTTCTTTCATACCAGCACATTAGTAATGAGTCAATTATTAACTCTGCTACTTGATTTATTCCAACATTTTGAATGTATTAGAGGTCAATGTATTTAAGGCTTTTTTTTTTTTAATTATTATTTCAAGTGGAAATTAGGTTCTCAGAGGTTAAGTAGATTATAATAGATCCCAGCTCCTGGGCCCATGCACTGCTATGTCAGTAGGATTTATTGTAACTCATACCTTCAGAGAATAAGAATTAAGTGTAATTTTCACTTTCAGTTAATGAGATTATGTGCTGTTCAATAGGTATTTTCAGTGTGATTTGATAGTGAATTCTTACTGAGAGATTCAAGCTTTGGCTTTATCAGTATGGTTTCTTAATTTCTGATCATTTCTTTTTGTGCCTTTCCAATTTGAACTCACATTTCCATTTTGATATGTAAATTTATCACTAGATACAGTCTTAGTGCTTCACTTATAGGAATATTAAGCTGTGTAGGCTCAGTGAAAGCTCACTGAACAGCTGAATAAAGGCAGGGAGCTTGAATCAAGGCAGAAAGTTTGTAAAATATGTTTTATTTAATAGTTAAAGAGGCGAATTATGTATTGTCCCTGGAAATGTAAAATAACTGTTCAAATGTGTTGATTAGAGACATGAATTAGGAGTGGACTTGGCAGTGTTGGGTTGATGGTTGGATTTGATGATCTTGGAGATCTTTTCCAACATAAACAATTCCATGATTCTGTGACACTATGATTCTATTTGTCCTAGAAGGGAGTGGAATGAGGCACCACCACTTGCACTGTTGGGGCAAAATCTCAATGTACAAATGATCCTGAGAGTTCTGAGAACGTAACAGAATTAATTGTTTATTAAATAAAACTTTTGTAACCTTGTAGGAATTTTATTGTCCTGATTTCATTAAGATATAAGGATGCAGGAAGGTTGAATTAATTCAATTTATTAACTGATTTACTGTTTACTCAGAAACTAAACTCACATGCTTATTTATTGAACTATCTGGATTGGGTGTTTTTCTTAATTCAAGAAAATGCAAACCAAAGCAGTTGCAAAATTTGCTGTATTCACTGTCAGAACATGATATGACTATTAAGGCAGAAAAAGGGATCAGATTGTTCCTGTGTCTTGTGGGAAGAACACAGCAGCAAAGGAAAATTAGGGTTTTTTCATCTGTAAGCTATGAACCAATCTTGCTCTGCCTTTGCCATCAGTCTGAAATTACTGTCCCTACTGCCACTGAGGACCAAACAAATTTGCTTTCTAATTTAGGTGCAAATAATTTTTTGATAGATAATGCCCCTCTCTGTGTAAGAGGTAAAACCTAATTCCGTTTATTTTTAGAAAAAAAAGTTTGTAAAAGATTTCTGGGTTCCTACTTGGGCAGGTCCTTGGAGTAGGGGGCACAGAGAGAAGTGGAAAATTCTGATAATAAGGCCTGTTCTTCAAGAAACCTCAGTTAGAAAAATCTTATGAGCTGCTGTGTGTTTGTGTGAGGATGGATTTTTTGGGAAAAGAGGCAAATATTGAGGACATGGGTAAAATGGTTTGATTTTGATTTTAATTTTAATTTTTTTTCACTTTGACTGATGATTCCCCATGAAGGCTTTGGTATTGTGGCATTTATGACTTGTGAATCACTCCCCAAAATGCTTTTTTAAAATTTGTCTATACTTCAAGCAGAGATTTTCCCTGATAGCTTTCCCAGATACAGCTATATTATTAAAAAATGATCCATATATTCCTGCAGATGTATATAGTGTCCAACAGTCAGAAAAATACTAGAACTGGAAATATCTTCCCACTGTTTTTGGTTTTTTTTCCTAATAACTGTTTGGTCAGTGTCTCACAACCTTAGTGATCCAAGAAACTACAATCTTCAACCAGTTAATTGATTGAAATGTATAAAGGAGAGATTGATTTTTCTTCACAGTTATAAATGATTTTCAGAAAACTGAAAAGGCTATTTTGAGAAGCAGTATGAAATATTCTGACAATCTATAAGTTGGGAGTTTTTGTAAGTAAATATAGATCTGCCAAATTATGGGGGTTCTTTGTCTTCAATTATGATAAAAGTTCCAGCATTGAAGTAAGAATCAGACTTATCTATTTTCCTGACTCAGAATCTGAATTAAAGAGAAAATAAGTCAATTGCTTCAAATATATAGTAGAAAGCAATTTCCTCATGATAGATTTAATTGAACTTGGTTTCTGGGGACAGCAGTATCATATTGTCTCAATTTAGAAAGAAATGAGATCTTGCTTTGGAATTTCAGATCCTGCCTTTGCAATTTAACTTTGGCTCTAGTATAGAATTCCACAAAATCTTGGAAATTCACCTTCTTTATCAGCTGAAGCTACCATTATCATACAGAAGTGCACTTTTGTGTACCATGGATTCTTGGAAGGGAAGAAGGAAATCTGTAGATTCTGACACAACAGGAAGGTTTCTCATGGTGTTGGGTTTGAGCCCTACTAATTTTGTAGGCTAGATCCTCGTCTGATGTTATCTAAAATTTACCTCAAAGGAGAAAGAAATCTTAGAGTGCATCAGGTAAGGACCTCCCTTCAGGGTGAGAGTAGCATCTTACAAGCATCCAGGACACTCCAATTTAAATATTGCAGTGTGTTGCAAATGGAAATTCCATCACATCATTGGGAGCTGCAGAAGAAAAGGCAGGCTGCTGCTTGACAATTTTACAAATTATTTAGATAATGATTTGTTGCTGGGGAAGTTAATGTCAGGACTGTTTCGGGGATAAAGTGGTTTCTTATGCTGTTGGTGGCTTGTGTCACAGCTGTTGGCTCAAGAAAAGAGCTGGGGTAATGGTGGTGTTCTTATTATCAATACTTATTATTTAGTAAGACTGTCACTGTGAGTGGTGCATAAAAAATACAAGGCAGGGCAGGTTTTTCCTAGTAAGACTTGGATGAACTCATTAAATAAATCCTGGCTGAGCCAGAAATTGAAAATAAGAAAGGGAGAGAGAAAAAGAGAGGTCAGGCATAGTCAATAAAATTGTTTATTCAGAGTCTAAATCATAAATATGGACAGGTGAAGAAGCTCTACCTGGGCCTGAATGGGGGTTGATAAAATCCCAGGTGATGAAGAGGAAAAAGGAAGAAACAGAGATGCTAATCCAGGGTAGAGATTCTTCTTTACTGTGTCCTGAATTGGCTGATGTGTAAAAACATGATTTCCTTTTTAGCCATAAATAACAACAAAAATGTTGGTTAAGTTTACAGGAACAGCAAAAAAATTAAAAATGCTTTCACTGTAGTCTGATGGAAAAAAGAATTAGAGCCATAATTCATTTGTCTATTGGTGGTGTTTTAGTTTTTTTTTATTTGCTGTATTTCCTACAGATAATATTCAGGCTGAACTCTTGGATTCATCAGCTGAAAGCTTTTGGGAACCAAGTTTCCCAGAAGTATTGTTTGGAGTAATCATCAGACTCCATTAACAGAACTCTTTCATAATGAATTCCTGTGCCCCATATAATTTAGAGTTGATTTTCATGGAGAAATTGTTCTTGAACAAGACTGTGAAACGAAAATCTTATTGTTATTCTGAAGCAATTTCTGAATGATTATAGCTTTATTAAATAGGTTTAATGCAAATTCATTAAAATCAAGTATTCTTGAACTTGTGTGCCTGTATGAAGCCATGTATATGCAATTCTGAAATAACATCACTTGTCATATTCCTTATGAAGATAAATCTTGTGTATAGAAATATGACAGGGCATCAGAACTATTATAATTATTAGACTATCTTTTCTATTGTCATAGAAAAAAAAAAGCCAGTAATTTAGAATATAATAATCACTTGTGAGTGCAGAATGGTCTGAAAATCAGGACTGTTGGGCTCCACTCCCCTCCCAGAGGTTGTCACCATGATATTTTCTGAAAAATTCCTTTGGCAGGATTTCTTCTCCTAAGAAGTTGAGAAACCTCAGAGGAAAGTGTAAACAATAATTATCTGATTTGCTTCTCCAGTGTTTGGCTACTTTAGAATGCAATCTGAACATTGTTTACCAACAAATGCATGTTTAATTAGTTTAATGTGAATTGTTTTTAATGTATGACCAATCACCATCAGCTGTGTCAGACTCTGAGGAGTCAGTGACGAGGTTTATTTATTCATTCTTGTTAAGCCTTCTGTCTGTATCCTTTCTCTTTCTTTAATATAATTTTAGTACAGCATTCTTTAATATAATATAATGTCATAAAATAATAAATTAGCATGCTAAAAAACATATAGTCAGATTAATATAATATAATGTCAGAAAATAATAAATTAGCATTCTAAAAACATATAGGCAGATTCTCATCTTTCACCTTGACCTGAAGACAAACACCACAAGAGGTGGGAAGATGCTGCCAGAATTCAGGGTGTTTAGAGAAAGCAGATTTAGAAGAGAGGGCTGGCCAGAGCATGTTTGAAGGTGATTGTGAGCTCCTTTTGAAAAGGCCCCAGGGAAACTCGTGAAGGACTTTAAATAATTCACATGGCAAAAAATGCATCCGGAGAGCTTGGAGTCAATAAAGCCTGCAGCTCTTTAGAGTTCTTTATGGCTGAGTCCTAGTGGATTAATTCAAGCTCTCAGAGGCAGAGACACCACATTCTCCATGTGCTTGGGTGCAAATGTGAGATACCATGTGGGACTCAGCCCCGAGAGGGAGGACACAATAAACCCACAGCCACAAAGCTGAAATAAGAAGTGGGATTGGTTCCTTTAGCATAAATAACGCTTTTGCTGCCCTGCATTTCATGAGCCTACATTTCTGATGTGAATAATTCTGAGTAGGAAAATTGGGATAGAGTAGAAATCTGTGTGGGATGGAAGATAAATTTAGGTCTGTAATGAGGGACAGTTTGAATTATGAGCCCAGTGTATCAGCTGTTAAAGACATTTTTCTTTGCTGCATAAGATGCAGAAGTTTCAAAATGTTTTCCAGCCAACAGTATTTCTTTCACTTTCTGTGGATGTTATGGGTTTCTTAAAAAGAAAAAAAAGGGCAAATAATGTGAAAAGCTGTAAACAGAACACATGACTGGTTTCCCAGAGCCTGCATTCAAGGGAAATGAAGCCCAGCTCTGACCAAGCAGTTATTTTATATTAAAGATATAATACTTCAGCAGATGCAAGGAATGTACAAGATAAATCTGCTGACATAATTGAAAACTATTTCTCCTCTTTGAGTTAAGGTTAATATCCACTTTTTTTTTATTTTAAGAAGTTTGTCCAAATTTGCTGAGATGCAAATTTCTGACTTATTAAAAATCTAATCAGAAGATATGGAGCCTGTTTATCCATGGTTTGACCATTTCATCTGCACAGTGTAGCCCAGTTAGAAACACTAGATGTCTGAACAGGGATAAAAGGCTTTTTTTGCTACCACTGGTTATCCAGTGACTTCCAGATTCTGGGGTGAAAGAACAAACCTCAAGACAGCATTGTGAATTAGGGTGTGAAAAATGTCATCATTGCTTGTCACTTTGTTGTGTTCTGATAGAGAACTTCTTAAGAGATGGTTCTGGTTTGAAGTGGAGATGGAACAAGGGTACAAGGTGGGGTTTCCTGAAAAAAAACCAAAACCAAACAACAAAAAACCCCAAAAAGCCAAACAAACACAAACAAACACCACCCCCCCCCAAAAAAAAACCAAAACAAACAAAACAAACAAACAAACAAACAAAAAAAAAAAACCAAAAAAACAAAAAACCCCTGTGATTTTACCCCTGCCCTTTTTTCTTTTTGCCCTGGTCCCCCAAAGGTGGCATGTTCTAGGAAGAAATTACAGAGAAATTCCATTTTCAAGGAATTCCTGCTATGGAGAAATACCCTTTTAAAGCCTGACAGTGCTGTTTCCATACAGTTGGGAAGATTTACTGTCAAGTTAGCAAAGAAATAAATACTCAAACCTAAGATGTCCAGTACAGAACCAGGGTCCTGCAGAACATAGGACTAGATATTCCATAAAAAGATACAAGAATTTCACACTGGGCAGAAGTGTAATGATCTGTTCTTTACACTGTGTCTTCTGCTAATCTCCAATATTCAAAATTATATTAAAACTAAAGGATGGTGCTCAACAACTGTCATCAATAACTGATATTTTCTGAAAATCCTCTTTGCCCAGGATTCTTCTCTGAAAAGCTGAGAAGCCTCAGAAAAGAATGAAAACAATAATTATCTGATTGCTTTTTCCTGTTTTGCTGCTTTGGAATGTGGTCTGGACATTGTTTACCAACAGGTGAATGTTTGATTGGCTTCATGTGAATTGTTTAAATTTAATGACCAATCACAGCCAGCTGTGTCAGACTCTGAGGGGTCAGTCACGTGTTTTTATTATTCATTCCTGTTAAGCCTTCTGATGTCTCCTTTATCTTTCTTTAGTATAGTTTTAGTATAGCATTAATACATAATAATGTAATGTAATGTGATGTAATGTAATGTGATGTAATGTAATGTGATGTAATGTAATGTGATGTAATGTAATGTGATGTAATGTAATGTGATATAATATAATATAATATAATATAATATAATATAATATAATATAATATAATATAATATAATATAATATAATATAATATAATATAATATGTAATATCAGTCAGCCTTCTGAGAACATGGAGTCAGATTCCTCATCTTTCGCCTCATCCTGGGGACCTCACAAACACCACAAATGACTTCTCAGAACTTTTAACATTACCTGCTGCTACTCTACACAATTTTTTAGTCTAGCTGATGTCCAGTCTTACCAATGTCCAGGCTTTATTTCAGCCTGTTAAAGTGGAAGAGGTTTATTTGTCTGTCAGTAATGCTCTGACACTGATGCTTGCTGGGTTAAAGCTGAGAAGGACTTCTCTCCTCCTTGTAGAAAGCCCCACAGTTTATCCTTCAAGTGCCTCTTATCCATCAAACACTTCATAAATCTTTTCAATAATTAAATAAGAATCCCTTTTAATAACAGGAATTTTTTTTCAGCAGCTTTTACTATCCTTGTGTCTTGTATGCTGGTTCACACTCCTGACAGGGTAGAGGAGGCAAGTGTGAGAACAAGGAATGCAATTTCATTTAACTTCCCACTGAGCAGTGCCTGGGAGAGGCTGGAAGTGAAAGAGTCACGACGGTGAGAAACCCCAAAATCTCCTTCTTCTTCTGTCCTGAAACTCCAGTGTGAGTGCAACATATTGATGGGTCAGCTCCTCAGCTCAGCTGCCAGCAGAGGGTATGAGAGCTGGGAGGTGGCATGATCAGAAGCTGTCACTGGGACCGAGAGACTCCTCTGTCTGTTTGGCTCCATCCACCCAGCCACCTACCCAGCCAGCCATCCCTTCCCAGTCCTTATGGTGCCAGCAGATGCTGGAGTGAGTCACAGCCTGTTTCCCCCTCGGAAGGCACAGCTCTGTTAATGAAGGGATGCGGGGAGTGCTCTTGGCACAGAGGTTTTTGGTGGCTGATGGAGGCAAAAGGCAGCTCAAAGTGCAGACATCACTAACAGAGCATCCACAAGCGGATCTTGCCACAGAGGAGGAGGTGCTGGGGGAAGAGGATGGGATTTGGTGTAAAGCTGGGAGGATACCAAGATTCATTCCCTTTTGGGAGTGACAGCAAACACCATGACTCAGGGACTGGCAGGACTGTGGGACTGAAAACAGGCTACCTTTGGCTCCATCTGTGCTGGACTCTGACACAGCACCTGGCACTGCTCCTCACAGTCTGCAAAGCTTGACTGATCTGGATAGAAAGATGAAAGTTAAAAATATCCAGGCTATCCATGAATTTCCCAGAAAAGCTCTCCTGGGATAGGTTTTCCTGCAGTATAGAGAGGAAAGGACTCAGGAGATACCAAAACCAGAGTATTTAAATGGCACCAGTAGGATAGTTTTGACCAAGGGATATTAGGTCAAGTATAGAGAGAATAGATTGCATGAATGTGGTAATTTAAATTTCTCCCAAGTCAAGAGACCTGTAAACAAACAAGACAGACAAGGCTAAAACAGGCCAGTCATGTTTGAATTCTCAGGCATGAAATCTAAACTGGAAATCCTTTATGTGTGGAAAAAAACCCCAAATTACCTGTCAAGAACAAGCCTGTGTGCATTGTTGCCAACACCATACTCAGAAAGGAAATCTGATGGAGCTGGTGATTGCTAAAAATCAGAATTCAAGGAAAGTTGCTGGGTCAGTATTAGATGTTCATAAATCACAGACTACTGAGAGTTACAGGACTCTAAATACTAATTCATTAAAGTTGCATGTAATGAAATTGATGGGGAGGAATTTATTGTGGACTCCTTATTCTCAATAAAGAATGACCTCAGCTACATCAAAAATTGTGTCACATGGAGCAACTTTAGCTGAGGAGTTTTAATTTGACATAGTGACAAAACCTACTTAGATTTCAAAACATCAGAAATACAGCTAAGTCCATAGCAAGGGAAAATTTTATATTGTCAGTAAAAATTTAATCACTAATTTAAAATACAGCAGCTCTGCAACTAAGCCACGATTATTGCCTGGTCAGGTCT
This sequence comes from Fringilla coelebs, assembly GCF_963513975.1. Taxonomy (NCBI): domain Eukaryota; kingdom Metazoa; phylum Chordata; class Aves; order Passeriformes; family Fringillidae; genus Fringilla; species Fringilla coelebs. The sequence goes on from NC_140032.1 coordinate 4,395,586, forward strand.
GTGTTGTGCAAAGAATTTGTGGCCAACAACAAAATGTAGGAATGTTACAAATGAAACCAAAGGAAGTAGGGAACTACAACAGGCATTAGCATTAAAAAATTATGATACAGGACATTTTCAAAGCAGATTTGCCTTTCCCTAAGTCTGATATTCACAGGAAGGGGAATTTGTGTTTGTGAAGAAAATCAGAACAACTGATGGGGCAGCAGCTTCTGTCAGATGCAAACGAACTGAAAATGTTGATGGCAAGGGCAGGGTTTTGCTCAGCTTGGGAAGGGTAGAAGCTGTTCAGGCAAAGTTTGAGAAGTGGAAGAGGGAAAACAGCTGGCACTGCTCATGTAGGGAGAGTGGATGGTTACTAAGGGCAGGCACCTACTGAAACCACCCTGAGGAGTGGCAGAATGAGAGACAGGCTGCAGGTCCCTCCTTCTGGGTCAGCTCCAGGCTGCCTGTCCTGCTGGGAGAGGTGATCGACCTTTCCTGGCACTCAGGATGGAAAGAAAACTTGCAAACCCTAATAAATCAGCAGACCAAGGCAATGTGTGATAAGCATTGAGGGAGTTAGCCAAAAGGCCCTCTGAACCATGAGTGTTTGTTTGTAACCAAGTCTTGACTCCAGAGTTTGGAAAATTACTAATTTCAGTATGGAAAAGGGCTAAAATGAATTCTATGGGAAAATATACTGCATCAATCAGTTTCTTTATTCTAGATAAAGTAGCATAATTGGTAAAATATGGAGGCAGACACCAGCAGCAAAGGACTAGAAGAAAAGAACCATAAGATTAATGTCAGCATAGCTTCAAAGAAGTTTTTTTAAAAACAAGACCATGTTTTATTTGACAGAATTTCAGGTCTAGCCAAAAAGGTCTGTTTGTGATAGAGAAACTTCGGCTTTCTCAGAGCATTTGATGTATGACTGGCTGTCATTTTAATAAAAGAAACTTTCCATACATAGAATGAACAAAGAACATAAGGTGGATTAATAACTTTGTAACATACAGATCTCAAATCAAGTTCTTAATCAGGAGTTGTCATTAAAGAAATTACTCCTCATGGGCTCCTGTCCTTTATCCAACAACTTAGATCTTGTCAAACCATGAGTACAGCAGACAGACTTCTGGGGTATAAACAATGTTGGCATGATCTGAGATGTCTGGAAAAATGGTCACAGTTCACCAGAATATATTCTGATATATTTTGGATGCAGTGATACATTTGGAAATACAGAACTCAGTTTTTCCTGCAGGATAGGGAAGTCTCCTGCAGGGCAGGGATGTAGAGAAGATTTAAGAGTTGCCTCAAACAGTCTTCTCATTTTTCATTTCAACAACAGACTGCAGCAATTGATTTTTCAACAACAGACTACAACAGCTCTCCTTTTGTGTTTTGTTTTGATTTTGGTTTGGTTTTGTGCTCAGGAGAAATTTTCAAATATCAATGAATGCTTGAGACCTTGGGGTTAACTATCCAGACAACATTTCAAACAGCTTTTTTGCATTGGATATTTAGATTGTCTTAGCATTGAAAAATTCTCAAAAGAAAGTTCTTTTCAAAATTAGTTCTCCCCCATTCTTCTCTGTTGTGCTTTGTGGCATTTTATTAAATTAGTTATTTGTGTGTAAGAGAGAGGAAGGGAAGACTGGCTTGAGAACATTTACAGCTACAGACAAATGAATTATTTTCCTGTGTTACTCTATGCAAAATAGAGCTGATGAAGGAAAAGCAATTTGACAGCCTCTTACAGCAGATTATACCAACCATATTGAAGTACTAATCAGTCAAATTGCATGAATTATGCTTTTCTTTCCACAGATAGATGACTGCATTATTCCTTACAATGCATAAAAAATATAAAAAATAACCTGTGTGCTCATTTGAGAGGAGAGGAGAGGAGAGGAGAGGAGAGGAGAGGAGAGGAGAGGAGAGGAGAGGAGAGGAGAGGAGAGGAGAGGAGAGGAGAGGAGAGGAGAGGAGAGGAGAGGAGAGGAGAGGAGAGGAGAGGAGAGGAGAGGAGAGGAGAGGAGAGGAGAGGAGAGGAGAGGAGAGGAGAGGAGAGGAGAGGAGAGGAGAGGAGAGGAGAGGAGAGGAGAGGAGAGGAAAAGAAAAGAAAAGAAAAGAAAAGAAAAGAAAAGAAAAGAAAAGAAAAGAAAAGAAAAGAAAAGAAAAGAAAAGAAAAGAAAAGAAAAGAAAAGAAAAGAAAAGAAAAGAAAAGAAAAGAAAAGAAAAGAAAAGAAAAGAAAAGAAAAGAAAAGAAAAGAATTTTGTGCAAAGAGAAATGAGCCTGACTGTCGGGAAATCAAACAGGAGGCCCCAAGCCCACCTACATCCCAGGCAGATGTGAGAGCTTTTTGTCTGGCAGGTGAGCTTGACTTGTTCCTACTTCCTAATGGAAATGGTATTTATACTGCATCACTCCCTTCAGGTGTTCTGGTATACTTATTCCAATAATTCTGCCATTATATTAAATTTGGTGAAATCTTATTGAGTCCCATGGTTCCTGCTGAGAGATGCAGAATGGGGTAGTTAGAGCTGAATTGTGAGCTACCAACTGGATCTCTGTTATACTTAGAAGGAAATTTTTCCTCTTTTCCTGTATGTTCACATTAAGGCTGACAGGTATTCAGCCTGCAAACCTGTGGGAGTGAAATGGGATTGTTTATGCCTTTAATCCACTGAGGATGTCTAAATGGATATCCCAACAGGAAAACTACTACTAAGATATCCTAAAAAGACAAAAACTTCTGAAGGTGTTTTACAGTTATAACCTGCCACTGCCACTTTTAATTGCTTCTGTTCAGCTCTGTGTGGAAGCTCCTCCAGTGAAACCATGGCAGGACCCATGAATGTGGCAATTCTTAAAGTCTGTGCTCATCTCCTAAAGCAATGCTGCTCTCATGCGGGCACAAATCCGAAGCACCTTTATTGATTGCAACTGCTCCAAATTTAAACTTGGACACCTGATCCTCATTTCACTGCTGCTGGAACACCACAGGCCATTTCTCTTTCTAATTTCTTTCTGTTTGAGGGATTTGGGTTTTTAGCTGGCTGATTTCAGGAGCAGTGATTTCCCTCACACATCAGGTGGGAGGTGTCAATACTAGAACAGAACCAATAAAAATCAGTAAAGCTTTGATCTCAAACCAGATCTGTCAACACAGGAGCTGTAACACAATAGGAAGAGAGAAAGAAAGAGAAAGAGAAAGAGAAAGAGAAAGAGAAAGAGAAAGAGAAAGAGAAAGAGAAAGAGAAAGAGAAAGAGAAAGAGAAAGAGAAAGAGAAAGAGGGAGGGAGGAAGGAAAGGAAGGAAAGGAAGGAAAGGAAGGAAAGGAAGGAAAGGAAGGAAAGGAAGGAAAGGAAGGAAAGGAAGGAAGGGAGGAAGGGAGGAAGGGAGGAAGGGAGGAAGGGAGGAAGGGAGGAAGGGAGGAAGGGAGGAAGGGAGGAAGGGAGGAAGGGAGGAAGAAAGAAAGAAAGAAAGAAAGAAAGAAAGAAAGAAAGAAAGAAAGAAAGAAAGAAAGAAAGAAAGAAAGAAAGAAAGAAAGAAAGAAAGAAAGAAAGAAAGAAAGAAAGAAAGAAAGAAAGAAAGAAAGAAAAGAAAGAACAAGCTGCTAAAAAGCTTTGTATATTGTTGATATTTACCAAAAGAATGGATTGGTTATGCTTCGATATGGTGTACAATTTCACCCGATTTTGAAAATATCTTTGAGCTTAATTCAGTGCTTAACCCAATTTCTTTGACAGTGCAATCCTTTAGGAAATAATGAGATTCCAACAGGTAGAATTGGATGTTCAGAGCAAGTTTTTATCCTGTTCCTGTATTTCAAAATGACCAGAGTCAACCTACTGCACTTGTCTTTTCTACTCAATGCAGAGTGCTAATTAGGGATGCTGACTTATCTTTTCCTAATTATTTCTTTATTCAAAAATTGAAACCAGTGCTAATTAGTCTGGCTATATAAAAACAATAGTTTCCAACTGGTTTGCTTATAGCTCCATTTGCTCCCTATACAGAGAGCTCTTTCTTGCCTTGATTTTAACATGTGCATCAATGTGGCTTTGCTTCCAAATAATTGTTCTAATGGCAAAAATCTTCAGTAATTCCCAGAGATTCCCCTGTGTGCAGAGTTCTGTATGTTCTGCCCAAACTTGGAGATGTGGCTGTACAAATGTTCAAGAGGATGTTTAGCTTTTTGCCTTTTTTTTAAATACTCAAACCTTGCTTAGGGGGACTGTGCTGGTTCAGTTTTTTATTCAGCTTCTTGCCAGAGGCAGATCAAGGCTGGAAGCTGTATACAAATATTTCCCCTGAGCATCCTGTTTTCAACTGGGTGAAGATTGAACGTGCTGAGGAAAACTTTCTTCCTCCCTTCTCCTCATCCTGTAAGGCTGGGGCCATATCAAGTCTCATTTTATTTATTCTTTAGAAAATTAAGTGGTGGTCATGCCTGGCTGATGGGTTTTGTGGTCTGAGAGGTGAAGCTTCTCTCCCAGACTGGTGCTGCAGCTCTCCTGGTGTCAAAGTTAGGCTGGGCAACAACTGGGGAAGGGGAGGTGGAGATTAGAGCAAACCAAGAGCAGAAGGTGCACAAAGGAGAGAGAGAAACCATGAAAAGCAAGAGGAACTGGTCTTCCCATAACCTCATTCAGCCTCTGGAGGTGACTGTGCACTGATGTCTCCACTGACATCTCCACTGCCAGTCAAGCCCCCAGCTTGGAGTGTTGGAGGTGTCACCTCAGGCAGGTGAAGTCCATCTGCACTCTCTCCTAATCCCCCTCTGCCACATCACCAGCTGGGAGGCAGCAGGAGCTGCAGTTCTCTCCCTGAACTGATGCCTTGTGCAGGCTGACCTAGAACAGAGACTAGGCAGAGCTAAAGAATGAAGTAGGGATTTATTAAAAGGCCTCATTGATCCACCTTGGGCAGCACAAGAGCCCAGCCAGGGCTGCACCCAAGATGAACCAAAATGGTCACAAATTTCACAAAAGTCACTGGGTCTCACAGATTTTTAACTTCTGCTCAATTTGCATCTTGGAGTTCATTGTCCAATTACATCTTTAGCCCATGAAATCCCATCCTTCTTGTTTTTCTCTCTCCAGCCCACGTTGTTTGTGCTCTTGGGCCTGAGATTTGGATCATTTTTCCTTGGTGCCCAGCTAGAGAAAGAATTGTTTTGTCTCCCTACTCTGTGCACAGAGCTCACCATCCCCTAATATGAAGCTCAGAATTACACACTAAAGCAGCACAGCATCTGAAAAATATAAAAGCAAAAACCTGAGGCATCAGAAGAGGGGAGAAGTGAAGGTGCAGCAGCACAAAGGGCACGGTGGGGTCAGTTGGGATTCCAGGCCAACCACCCCACATCTCCATTGGCAGCTGCCTAAAGACCACACTGGATTTTAAGGATCAGAGTATCCTTTGAGGATGCTGATGATAAAGGCAAGAGGTTTGGGAAAGTGGTTATGTGACTCATACCTTTCCCCCACCTCCTTCCCATCTCCTCAATGAGAGTCCTTATCACAACCACTTAACATTTTAGGGTTATTTTCTGTGAGGTTTGGCAGTCAGTGGGGGTCATCCTCAAGCCTTTCGTTATTAACTGCTCTTTTGTACTACTGGGGTGTATTTTTAAAGCCTCAGCTCTGACACTTTTTCATTTTTTCCTCTAGGTTTGTTGCCTGAACTTCACTTTTTTTTTCTTTTTTTTTTTTTTTAAGCTTTGCTTTTCTCACTCCAATTCTCCCTACAAGTAAATTAGTTCGGAACATGTTTAATGTCATTATTATTCACTGGATACCAAGTACTTCATAAACTCCAGCTTCTGGCACTATCCTGCTTTTACAGAACCCTTTTCATCACCTATCTAACACTACAATTTAGTTGGTTTCCAGCTCACTGCACATCCCTCTCCCTCAGAAGCACACACACAAGGCACTGACACACACGCACTCATTTATTTCCCTCCCTGCTCAGGCTGCAGACTGAATTTAAGAAATCCAAGCCTGCTGCAAAGCTCAGCCTGTTAGAGCCAGTGGACCTGCTACTGATGGGGATATTGATTTTCTACAACTTCCAGGGAGGCAGCAACAAACATTTTATCATTGACTGGACTGTATGTTCTTCTTAAATCCCTGCTGCATGCTGCAGTTCAGACAGGGCTCTGTGCTCAGCGTGGGGCTGCAGATTGCCTCTTCATTTTTGGAATTCAGTCTCTTACCTGGAGTCTGAGGAATAATGTCTGCTTCCTGCGGGAAACACAACAGAGGGTTTGAAAAATACATTTTGTCACAATTCTGAGTCAGAATCCTCTGTTGTAGTACATGATTTTATTGGTACTTTTTAGTGTGGTTATCCTCAGAATTCGTGTGACATGGGACAGCATCTTTATCCTCCAATTGACAGTTAAAATAGACATTCAAAGTTACAGAAGCATCTAATTCCAGTGGGGAACCCCAATTAGGTTTAAGTCTTTAAATCTGGGATTAAATTACATGGTTTTGCATGGGTTTGAATCCTTTTCCTGCTCTACCTCAAAGTCTCCTTTAGATCAGGTACCTTTCTTTGCACATTGGCAGAATATCAGATTTTTAGGATTTGGTTTCCTTGTTGTTGTTTTTCTTTTTATGTAATGCTGGATGTTGATTGGGAAGATAGAATCATTAAGACTGGAAAAGATCTTTAAGATCAAGTCCAAGATAGGCTAGGTCGACCAGAAGCTGCAGGACAAGTAGGTTTTTTCTTCTCCTACCTTTCTTGCACAGATGAATGGAATTTCTACCTCCTGATTTCATCTTTGCCTTAGCAAATTCAGAATATAAATAAAAACCCTCACTTTCTCAGTCATTGAGATGGGTGATTCATCAATCAGAAATGTTTTAATTGAGCAGCTGAATGAAGCATGGGTGATCTGAAATGAGCAGCAAGAGATCTTCTAGGTATTGATGTGTATCTGTAATGAAACTCAAAGACATGGAGGAAGAAAAGGACCATGTTTTCTTGTTTATGTCCAGTTTTCTTCCTGCTGGAGGATAAGAAATTCCTTCAGCTGTATGTAGAGAAGAAGGAGGCACCACACATATAAGAAATAATTAATTTTCTTCCTTCTAGAGAGCAGTCTGGGGCAATCAGAGGATGTGTGGGTAAAAGGAAGACAGTTTCTACCAAGTATTTGATCAGGAAACAATAACAATTAGAAAGAAATGCTTTATTTTTACAAGCCAAATATTAGCACATTTATTACTTTCCAAAATTATTATGCAAAGGTTGCAATACTTGCAACTAATAAATATATTAAAATTAGTGGGGCATGATCATTTTTGGTGTCAGACTCCATCTCTGTTGCTTTTATGCATTGAAGTCCACGTCCTTCTTTAGAGAAAGTCTAAACTGGAAATGAAATCTTTTGCCAGGAGATGAATCTACTCTGAGACATGACTGCATTAGGCCTGATTTATTTTAATAAACACATGGAATAATAGGTGAGAACAAACATTTTTTAGTAGCAAATGTAATTACCCAGCAGAGTTTGTCAAGGAGGAAAGCTGCCTTCCACTTAAGGCAAAGTGAAAACACTGAGGAAATTTTCATGATGGATTCTTTTTTTAAAGGTCAGGGTGTCTGTTTTCCCAGCTGTGTGTGTAAATACAGAGGATCCAGAAAGGATGGCCAATGTATTGTGTTCAGACACCCAAGTCCTTCTCTGGGCCATGGAGTGGGGACACTCCTGGCTGGTCAATCATTTCTTCACCCATAAATCCAGGGAACGTGGAGATTGTGTGAGGTGTAGTTCATTAACACTCATTAATGAGGTCACAGTCACTGATTTGGAAAAAGTGGCATATAAAATGTAGACAGACCATTCTGCAGAGCTGTTATTTTTTTCAAATGCAATTTTTCCTCTATACAGCTGTTGAAGAAAACACATTTCCTCCCCTTAAAATGTTTCCAGGGTAATACAGCTCCACAGCCACTTGCTGTCTACTCTGAGGCATCTAAAGTTTCCTGTTGGTTCTTAGAGGTTGTTTTAAGGGGTATTTCTGGGGATAAAAGTGCTATTAAATGGGTGACTGGCATTTTACCAGGTGATACATGAGAGTCTTTCATAACCATGGTAAGATATAATTAAGATTTCTGACAGAACGTGCAAACCTGCAGATGTTACTGTTCTCTCGAGCTCTTTTTTTAGGAAAATGGATTGATGTCTTGTGAGGCAGAGTCTGAGCAGATACGTCAGCCAGATAAATGCCAGCATTGCAATTGTAACAGCTTTTTTTGCAGTTGCAATTGTGACAGCTTTTTTTTTTTACAGGTCCCAATGCAAATAACTGAGAGCTGGCTGATTTCATTTTCCTTAGAAGACTGTTCAGTCAACTTTACTAAGACCTATTTCATATTTTTGCTTTCACTTCTGTCTCAACCAACACCCACTAATGAGCTACAAGCATCAATTCTGTGGAGGTATCATTAGGACTTTCCACATTAATATGAGATACGAGGTTCAGTGTACAGAAAAAACTTCCCAGAGGAGATTTACTCCTTGTCTTCCCAAGAGGGGGAGAGCTGTTAATATTTTTCTAATGCCTACTCAAGTGCAAGAGATAGCACCTATTTTTTTCTGAAGGGCCATTATCATTTCCAAGGCAGTAAGAGCAGTCAATATCTGGAAGAAGGAGTGCTGAAACTGCCTCCTAAATAAATTAAGGATCAATAGTGTTTGGTGGGAGAAAGGAGGATTTTAATCTAAATGTAACCCCAGGGAGATTTAAGAAAAGGATTGGACATAAAAGCCAGAACTCTTTGCCAAGGAAAGGATGTTTCCTGATGCAGCAACCTGAGCACATGGAATGGGCAGGGGAACATGTTGCTGGCCACAGAAATAAAGAAAATGTTGACAATATGTCAGACAGACACAAGGAGGGAAAGAGAGAGGTTTGGAATTTAATCTGATGATCATTAGATTATTCATAATTAGTTCTATTTTTCTTCTGCCCCTTCTCCACATACCTCTTACGTTTGTCTTCATAAATCTTTCTTGCTCTCTCATTGCTTTGATGCTGGAGGTAAATTTTAATTGTTTTCACCAAAAGTGGCTCCAGGTGAGTCCTAAGTGGAGATTTTGGTGGTCAGGAAAGGGATGGATCTCCTGTCTCACACAAAGCCCATCTCCCTGACCCCCTTCTGAAGGGGGACAGAAGGAAGTGGAGAAGGTTTCCTAAACTCAGAATTATACCCTAAAAAATCTTCCTGGGTCTGAGGACACATCAGAGAATGGAGCTGTGACCCCCAGATCCAGCTGAGCTTGGAACATCCCGTGGGAAATCTCTGCACAGGGAAAGGTCTCAGAGTTGCAGCTCTTTGTTTGAATCTTCCTCATGGATAAAGTGGCCAAAATCAGTGGGAATTCTCCTGAAATGGGTGAAAAAACCACAGATACAAACAAGTAACCAAAGTAAAACTGACCTTCCTGTGTTTTGTGCTCATACCCTGAATTGTGAAATCTGCCTGGCCCAGGAAGATGTGAGATTAATGAAGGGATTGACAGAAATCCTTGGCTAACCATAATTTAATTTAAAATTTGAGAGTAAATTTCACCAATATCCGGGCCAAGCTTGGGCATGTAGGTGATTTAATGAACTTACATTATGCATACATACTTTCTTGAATTTGACATGTCAAATTACATCCATTAAAATGAAAATTTACGACAATTCTTTTTAACTTAAATTCACAATCACTTTTCTTGCACAGCTTCTGTCACATCATTTAATCTTTACACATTTTGATGGGTCTAAATTAAGAAAATAGAATCTTGATCTTTCAGATTTTTCTTCTTTTCTAAAGAAAAAGAAAGTTTAATTTGAAACTTTTTTCCATATTTGAGAGTTATAAAGTCACTTTTTACTGAGTTGCAGCTGGGACTCCATTGGTAACAGATTATTATAATGATAATTTAAATGACACATCATAGTTATGTGTTTTCCTTTGGTTTTGCACTTTTTAAAATAAATTAATATAATATATAATAATATAAATTTTTAAAACTATTTAAGTGAAATAATAAGCTTTAAATAAACTTTTTCTTAGATAATAAAAAAAAATCTAGTGCTTTCTACTCATAAAAACTGAGACAAAAATATGTGAAGGCAGAGAAATAGCTCTATTGTGTTAAAAACTCAGAATTCAACTTCTCAAAGACAATGAAGAGGTGATTTTAATTAAGAGGTTCATCAGGAAATCATAATATTTCAATTTTTCTAGCTCAAAATTCTTATTAGAGACTTGACCAGAAATTTATACTTAACTTTATGAGAATTTTCTCTTAACTGCCTTTCTGGTTTTTTCAATTCATGCTTTTACTCTGTGTCCTAAGCAAAACAAATGTGTTACAACAAAATAATCTTTGCAGTTGCAGAAAGACAAATCACTTCTTGCAAATGTGTTATTTGAGCAACCATCCATCCTCTCCCATCAAGAAAATGAATACTAAATTGTGCATTTCATGAGGCTATTAAGTAAAATTTCTTGATTGATTCCCCCCTTTTACACTAGTAAAAATTCTATTGTCCCTCTTGCAAAGCCTCTGGGAAAAGATGAGCCCTCAGCATCTATGGCTGGGTAAAGGAGGGTATCTCCTTTTTCCCAGTTCTCTGTAGCATAAAAATCCTTCTGTCAAAAGCAGTCACACTCTTGGGTTCACAATGACAAATATTCTGACAGGATGTTAAGGTTTCTAACAAATATTTTCTTACCAGATATTAAAAGTGTTGCCAAAAGTATTCAAAATGAGAAAATTCTTGTTGTGTTACAATATCAGACACTTTTTTTGCCAGAACATTCCCATCTCACACAAAACTAATACAAAATTTGCCTTCAATCCTTTTTTCTTCCAGCTCCCAGTGATACCTCAAGCTGTTCTTCAGTTTTAAAAATTAGAGAATGAAGATATTATTTCTGCAATCTGAAACTGTCAATTTCGGCAGTTTGTGATGAATTAGTACAGTACAATACAATGAAGTAAAATACTTATTTTTAGCAAGGCATATGATTTTTTACCTGATCTTTTGGCATTCTTACAGACCTTGATCTTGCAAAAAAGCAGGGGAGGCATCTCCTCAAAAGAAGCCAGGTATCTTAAGGTATAAAATTATATATATATATTTAGGCATTATGTAAATGGGAATTTCTGTGTCTTCAGATCTGACAAGTTATGTGGTTTATTCCCACTGAAAGTCATGGGAAAATGGCTGAAAATTCTGTGCTTTTTGAGTGTTTCCTGTTTTCAAGAGTGTTTGTCTGTACTTGCCAAGGAAAGAACAAAAAAGAGCACACTGTAACGTGTCTGCACAGCTCAGTGGTTAATGCAGGATGGATATACAGGATTTCACAGCATTTTGTACATAGTTAGATGGATAATTGATGTATAAAATGAACTGACAGCTTATAGACTTATGGACTGTGAACTGCAAGATGGAAATCCCCTGTGCAAAGGCAGATCTACAACTTTAGAATTAAAAAATCTGGATCACATTTTCATATTGTTAGATTTTCTTTTCCTTCTTTCTTTCTTTATCTTTTTCTTTTTGGCCTAGGGATTGTACCTATCCTATTAAAAATACATCATTCCACCTCCATTATTCCACTTAAAGCAATGTAGAAGAAAGATAGCATCTACTCTAAATGTTGGAAATGTGACCTTGTGAATACCCTAAGTGAAATAAAAAATATAGAACTAAAGATTGACTGATTTTGAATTGAGGAGTCAGATATATTAGAACTTCTAATGGCATAGCTGCCTTTCCCTTTAGAAATGGTTTATGACAAATAAAATAAACTAGGAGTAATCACTTAATATTAAAACAATCTAATGATCATAATCAACTCAGCTTCAAATTCAAAGGTAGTTAGTAAAAAAGTTATTTAAAGTAAAATGGAGGTTACTATGGATGGGTCATCTTTTAATTATGCATCATGATACTGTGGCCTGGTGTTTCCAATGAGGAAAACCAATTCTCAATTGTCTGCTATATAAAAAACCACAGTGTGACCCAGAAGAAAGAGTGAGTAAGACAAACAACAAATCCTTTTATCTGGAGAAAAAAGTATGATACAGGGCAAGCCTTGGTCTCTGAAGTACAAGGCCTTTCAAACAGATGTTAAGTCATTTTTCCTCTAATTCTGTGATTCTAATTCTTACTCACTGTGGGTCAGTGAGGGGACAAAGTAAATTCTGACTGTGCTGTAGCTTTCCATAGAGAGGCTCAGAATTTAATACAAATTCTAGTGACAAACTCTCTGTACTTCAAGGCAGCACAATGAGGGTGTCAGGGACGGCATTAATTTCTACCACAAATCTCCTTTGCCAGTCTACAGTAGATTCTTGAAGATATCTTCATTTTTTCCTGTTAATGCCTCTCATTTAGACCTGCTCAGGCAAGACTGCATCAACTGATTGACCAGCTTTGTTCCTTGAATTTTCTGGTGCTTTTTACACCTTATTCTTTCCATTTAAAAAGGGAAAATGAACTGTCCTCGTGATACAACCTGCTCAGTTTGCTTTAATCATTACTCAAGGCTCAATAACCTCCATTCTGGGCAAAACCAGAACAAAAACCTCGCTGTGGATCTCACCCTATAAATCTTTACCGCGATTTCAGCCCCGTCTACTTCAGTAGGCACCAGAAACTCAATTGCCATGGCTGAGGATTTGCAGATGGAGGTTCCCTGCCCTCCTCCTGCTGCTGAGCTGGTATTGATTTCCCTCCCCTGTTTCTTCAGTGTGCAGCTAATGAGGGTTCTGATGAGCCCGCGTGCCTCTGACACCCCTGCCAGTTGATCATCCCCTACCAATGGAGTGTTAAACACCACTCAGGTGGCACAAATACGTGATGTAATTTGTATTTCCTGTCCCACTGTGTTAATTTGTGGCAGTCCACTTCGGATAATGCACACTCTTACTTTTGTTCTGATGTATTGAGCTCGCAGTAATGTAATGAAATGAGAGATGCATTGTGTATTTGCATTTATATAATTTCTGGGGGAGTGTTAGCTTTGTTAATGCAATGCACTTCAGTGTCTCAATGAAGCATTAGTGTGTGGTGATTGAAAAACTCAGGTTCTGCTTCTCACCCTTATTGTATTTGTGGGGCGCCCCAATGAAGGCAGGAATGATGCATCTGACTCCATGTGCTCAGAAGGCTAATTTATTATTTTATGATACTATATTACATTAAAGAATACTAAACTATACAATACTAAAGAATACAGAAAGGATACTTAATCAATGCTAAAAAACTAAAAATGAAAACTCCTGACTCTTTCTAGAGCCTCAACACAGTTTGGCCCCAATTGGCCAAAGACTGAAAACAACTCCCAGCAGAATGCAATGGAACAATCACCTGTGGGTGAACAATCTCCAAACACATTCCACATGAGCACAACACAGGAGAAGCAAATGAGATAAAAATTGCTTTCCTTTTCTCTGAGGCTTCTCAGCTTCCCAGGAGAAAAATCTTGGGCAAAGGGATTTTTTTCAGACAATGTGAATGCCACAGCCCCTGTCAATCATTCACAAAACAAGCCAGCTTTGATTACACTTTGATGACATACTCGTCCTTCAGTATTGATTAGCATGGAAAAGTGAGAACGCCATTTTTGAAATCTAGAAACAATTAATTTTTTTCCAATTATATATCAGGCTTTTGCAAAATTTTAAGAATTCAGAACTTTCCTTTCAGTTTTATTGTGAAGTGATATATTTTTGTATTCCAAGTAAAACAAATGGGTTTATAAATTCCTTCCCCATGAACATGATAAACTGCTTTTCTCCTCTAGGGAATTGAAATTATAGCAGTAATTAGATAGAACTGTTTTGAGACCTCTTTACCTTTTGAATAAAAGAAATCCAAGCTATTTTCTACAACTAGCATCTAACAAAGTTGTCTTTTCTTCTTAATTCAGAAAAAGAAAACAAAGAACTTGAATTAAAAGGACATTTTATCTTGAATTTGGTCTGTAACTATATATTATTGAAAGCTGGAGAATCAAAAGATACTTTGCTCTTTTCCTTAGGAAAGGTGATGTGCCTTGCCACCTACATTTTCTATTCCTGTTCCTGCCACAACCTGCCCTGTAACCTTGGACAAGTAATTCCTTTCTATATTTCAGTTCCCTGAGCTGTGAAGCTGAAATGTCCCAGATAGCAGGAATATAGAGAAACCAGCTGGGACCTGAGGTGGTGTTGCATTGACATGAAAATGGATTTCCCAGAGCTTCTGACAATGGAAACAAGGTTCAGCAGTCCATCCATCCCAAATCAAGGTGCTGGTGGTTTATCAGTCAATTTTATTAACAGAAAGAAAATGCTCCCTGAGGAATAATGCAGCATCTATTCTCCCTAAAGAGAAGTTAGTCATCTTTTACTATTTTTATTGTAGAAACTAGTCTTTGGTGTGCTGGGATCATGGTGCAGCCCTAGGAATTCAGGGCACAAATATTAACAGCAATAAGATATTGTGTGGCTTTTTATGTCCATAGTCCCTTGAGGTTATAATTTGTTCCCTTATTCTTTCCCTAGACCTTGGTGCTCTGCCTGATTTGGAACCAGCACTACTAGAAAGCAACTAGGATTAAATGCTAAATTATTTCACAGCCAGGTAAAATGGAGTCAACTTCATCTTCTGCAGGCAGAAGGCAAGGAACCCTTGCTGTCTAAGGGTCAATTTTAGATATGGGAAGAAAATCTCAAAATCTTCTTAGGGATGGGTGGGAAATAATTTCCTTTTAGGAAGGGGTTTACCATGAAAGAATCTGTTGTTTTGGCATCTGCTTTCCAGTAACAGCAATCTTTGTAATTAATTCAGAATTCCACACTCAGCCAAACTGAATGACTTGTCCTGCTTGCCATGATCTGAAAGAGTTCTTTGGCTATCTGTAGAAGTCTCTGGCATTTGATAAAAGTCCTAATGTTTGTGGATAAGTGTGGTACTTTCTGGGTCCCACATAAGAGGGGGAAATGAATAGATCTGACTCCATGTTCTTAGAAGGCTAATTTATATTATATTATATTATATTATATTATATTATATTATATTATATTATATTATATTATATTATATTATATTATATTATATTATATTATATTATATTATATTATATTATATTATATTATATTATATTATATATTAAATAATACAGAAAAGATACAGACAGAAGGCTAAAAGATAGTAAAGAAAAAGTCATGAATCCTTTGAGTCCCAACACAGCTGATGGTGATTGGTCCTTAAGTAAAAACAATTCACATGAAACCAATGAAACAATCACCTGTTGGAAAACAGTGTCCAAATCACATTCCAAAGCAGCAAAATACAGGAGAAGCAAATCAGATAATTATTGTTTTCATTTTTCTCTGAGGCTTCTCAGCTTCCTAGGAGAAGCATCCTGGGCAAGGGCAAGGGCATCCTGCAGAAAATATGATGGTGATAGATAAAAATCTGTATTTGTGCTATTATAGTTGATGATATGGCTGGGGGGTGTAATTTTTTTGGTGAGAGAGTGGAAATTATGAATGATATTGTCATGTGCCTCCTTCCTTTGCATTCTGGAGGTCTTTATCTTCTAATCCCCCATTTTTGGAATTTGGAAGAGTGGAGATCACAGAAAACATTTTATCAGCCCTTGGATATGGCAGGGTAAGGGGGGGATGATTTTGTTCCAAACTCTGTCTTGGTATGGTAACCAAGGGGACTTTGGTGTAACTGAAGGTTTTGGAGAAATGGGCATCAACTGAGACTAAATAAAAAGCCACAGACTTCCATGTTATGTCAAGAATACCAACAAGTTCCTCAAGAATAAACATTTCACATTGTGGTGACATGCAGACAATAAGACCCCTATCTGAACTTGTTACCCTGAACCCACCTCTGATAATTTGATGCCCCAAGTCTTCCAGATCAGCCATGGCCAAGTGGTGGCTGCAGGAGAATATTTAAATATTTGCTGTTTGTCAATGAGCAGGAACTGCTTTGACAATTCAGGCATAGCCAGGCCAATATGCTGGTCTGTTCTGTTCTTGCCTTGCTGATCCAGCATTTCTAATAAATTGTGAACCTTGGTGGTGTGGTCCCCACAGCTCTGCAGTAGAATGTGATGAATAGCTGAAAAGCTTTTTTTTTTTGTCAAAAAAGTCAAGGGGGTTTCAGAATCAGTGAAACTAATCACAAATTCACAGTGAATTATTATAATTGTTTCAGCTTAGTAGCAGGAGAAGGGGAGGAGAGGAAGAAATCAAAGGGATTCATGTCACCACTTCTGAAATAAAAGATTTTGAAGCGCTACACTTGTGTTTGGAACTTTATCTGGATTTAATTAAAATAATTCATTAGGATGCATGGGAAATATGAAAAATAATAATTTCTTTCTGTGCCACTCCTGCCCTTCTCTGTTGGTATTTTTACTGAAATCAGCTCTTTGAATACTCCTAAACTGAACTGAAGGCTGCACCGTGCAATTATCACAAGGCATCATGCAGAATTTTAGATTGGAACCAGCCCCAGGCTCCCACCCCAGGGACTCAGAACGTGGCAGTGGCAAGTTTCTGCTCAGCACCCACCTGTGGGGGGCTCCCAGGAAGGGGGGATGTCCTGCTGGGCTCCTGCTGCCAGGTGAGAGCAGGTGAGTGTCCCTCAGCCAGAGGAACACTGATGGGAATGGATCCAGGATCCATCAGCTGGTATCTTCTTTCAGGTAACACACAGAAATAGAACTATGGAATATTTTTGTTCCATCCCAATGCTTCTGCCAGGCATCTGCTCTGAAAATCAACATAACCACATTTCCAGTGGTCAGTTCCATGAAAACTGAGATCATGCCTTGCCCAAGGCTACACAACTTTAATTTTGAGCCCAGTCAGATTATCTGTGGGAGCTGGTCCTGCTTAGCTGCTGAGATCTCATCTAATCTCTGCTAATCTCTGCTTGAATTACTCCTGGCTGTTTGGTGTTCTACACACCCAAAAATGTGAGAGTGTGTCTATATACATATATATTTGTGTGACTGTATAGGGACATCTTTTTTTTCTCTCAGAAAAGACCTTTGCTAGGATTTCCTTTCATATCAGCAGTTATGCCATTGTGTATGACATTTCTGGACCTGACTGCTGTTAAAAAAATGTCTCCTAATGAAGTTTCTTTCCTTACTTTTATGGAGACTTGCTACAGCAGGTAAAAAAAAAGGTGAGGTATCAGGAAGAACAAGGAAGAAAATTGACCTGAATTTCTGAATATTCTGATTCCCAGTTTGTATAATAATACTGAAGTTTGACTAAACAAAACTATTTTGTGTGTTTGTTTAATAGAAGGGAAATGATTCCCTGTAGACTGAGTTACCCTTTTCCTCCACTTACTGTTACTAAGAAAAAAAATTTGTAGTTTGGGCCTATTCTCTATTTATCTACTTACACAATAAATTAGAGATATGCATGCACAGAAGTAAAACAATCATTCAGTAAATCTTTGTTAAAGTCATCTCTAGAATAGACGAAGAGTTCTTCAGGTTGCAGCATGTGAGGCTGCTGGTGTGGGCCCAATAATTATCCATGGGGTAGGACACTGTGCAAGCTTCTCTGAATCTGTCTTTTGTCTTGAAGTCACCATCTACCACTCCTCAGACACGTAAAATCTAGTCTGGATTTGGCAGAAAATGAAGCAATTAATGTCAGGAGAAAGATGAGGGAATTGAGCAAGAGAACATCTATCAATAGTTGAGTGATGGTCCAATCCAGGAAACACTTCAACAGTCCTTGCTATTCCAAAAGGGTCTTCTGGCCTTGCCCAATCAAAAATGTTTTCTCTGCTGGAGTTAAAAATGTAAAAAGGAGTTCAGCAGCAAGGTATTTACCCAGCACTGCATGTGGTTAATTATCTCAGTTTCATGCAGTCCTAAAGAGCCTCAGATCCAGTGTCCTACATGGATCTGGGAGACTTCTACCACGGCAAGGCTGCAAAATCAGATTTTCAAAGACAATTGGATGTGTGAACCAACTTGTGAGCTTTTGGCTTCTTCCATGGCCTTAATAGTCTTCCCACTCAAATACACAAATACCAAATACACATTCCAGTGGTCAAAGCGCAGATATGGCAATGAGACATTCTGGATTCTGTTCCTGTTTTAATGTTTTACACATTATTTGACCATGCATAAACAGTTTACTGCCTGTAAACCATTTTCCCTGTCTGTAAATTCAGAAATATGATGCCACAAACACCACAAAAGCTGCTCTGAAAGAACACAATTGCTTTTATTTGGTGCTACAGAATTCATGAAATACCCACATGTACAATCTATCTCACAGGTCCTTGTCCAGTGGTAATTTTTGATCATATTTTAAAACTGACCAATTTCATATGATCATTTTCTTCTCCTCTTGTAGAGGAGAAGAAAAAAGGAGTCCTTACTATCAGATGGCAACTTCCTTATGACCAGAGCCATAGCATATTGTATTTTCCTGAAATCCCCCTTTGACAAGGGCAAGCTGGACTTGGAAAACCCCAGAATTATTGGGCCAAAGAAGCATAATTACCGCCCTGAATTAATTCCCCCTGAGGGATAATGATTTAACACAGATGGTTTCTTTTTCTGTACATTGAATTGCAGCAAATATAAGCTGTGAAATGAAACACATTCTTTAAGTGGTGTCCAGGCAGAGGATAACTGAGGATGGTTTGGACCATAAGTTTGATAGTGAGCAGAGGGGGGAAAAAAGGCTTCTATAGGCAGGAGTATTGCTTAGTTTGTTCTAGCAAACCTACTGTTTATCAGTAGGATAACATTGTTTTTCCTCTTATCATATGGCACCCAACTCCTGGTTTGAATGGGAAAAACATTCAGAGTTATTCAGTGCTTTTTCAGTGGATTTTGCTGATTTGGTATTCAGATTTCCTTTAAACTAAAGATACCTTTCCATTAGTATTTATTAATTTATCTCATAGCACCAGCAATGAAGTAGAAATAATTTTGACAGAAGACAATAAATGCCCAAAGGACTCTAAATTTTCAAATTTAGAACACGAACTGTCGAAAGTTAACTCTCACTGCTTCCTTCTTCTCTTCAGTTCCCACCATGTCATCTCCAATTTTCCCTACATTTGCAGTTAGGGAAATTTCACTCTCTCTGCCATTTGAAATTTTACTACTTTTCCTCATGTCTTGTTTCATGTTAAATAAAAATACAGCAGCTCATAAGCAACGTTACTTAAAAAGCTCTGAAAATCTAAAGAGGTAACTGTGGAATTTCTCTCCTATGTCTTTTTTTCTGCTTGCAGATACAAAATATTTTACTTGTTTTTCAAGGGCTAAGCAGCCAAAAATGTGATAGCATAACTGAGAACAAACAGGACTCATTCTCACCTTGTTATCTCTGCATGAGTTTCAATATTGGATAGGATTTATGATGTGCTGTGATTTCTCACTCACAAGGCTGTTTCAGGAGAAGCCCATAAGGCCAGAGCTGTGATTTTCACTTGCATGGAGGGCAGTGTTTATTATTCAAATGGCACCAAGTGGAAAATCTCAATTCAACTCATGTGTTCTACTAGGTCTATAAATTAATTTTTTTTAAAAGTGAAACCAGGATAATCCTTTAAAGTGTGCAATCCATGGTGGGTGCAGAGTGGCAAATGTTGCTATTGCTGGGTTGTCTGTGCTTTTGCAAAGCAAGGTGATAGTAAAGATGGCTCATTCAAACTCCTTTGAGAGCAGCTAATCAGCCACAGATCATCTTTAGTGCTCTGTCTTCCCAAGAAAGGTGGAAGGGATCCAATTAAGAGTGGGGGATGTTCTGCTGAGATTTATTTAATAACTTTATAGTAGAAGGAAGCAACATATGGAGTCAGAGTGTAATGCCAAAGAAGAAAAATAGCAGAAAAGAAGAAAATGTGATTTTTGGAAGATTTTGGAAAATACATCAAAACACTGCCTTCAGGAGCTTATTTTGTGGGTTAGGAAATGTGGGAGGCTCAGGACAGGAGCCTGCCTTAGGACAGAGGAGAGGATTAACTGAATGTTCAAGGAACAGGGATCAGCTCAACTGTAACTTTTTCCCTGGTCTTGAGTGCTCAGGCCAGTGGTGATCAGCTGCAGGAAATAAGGAAATAAATGTTCCATTGCCATGTGATGCTTCAATGGCTTCACTGTCCTGATGAGGATAAAAGGATCTGGACCAGCTCCTTGCCCCCAGCCTGTATGAGCCACATCAGGTAGGGAGGCAAGGAAGGATGGGAAGTGGGAGGGTATGGATATTTAAATTGAAATTCTAAAAAATAAAATAGTTTCCTAAATATTCATAAATATTTCAATTTAAATAAGTATTTGAATTAACTGGGTTATCTGTTTTATCACCCAGACTGAACCTAGCAGTTGTAAAGTGAGGGGCAACCCATATAACCTCTGCCTCAGTTTTTGTCTCTGTAAGGTAAGGATTAAATTATTTTCTTAAGTATCCTTTTCTCAGAAAATTAACTTTCAAATGTGTTGTTAAAAAACGTAGCAAAACAAACAGCCTACCAGTAAACCTAGGATGCACAGATTTATTATCTGTCTAAAGAATTTGATGGGTGAAACTAAAAAAAATACCTTCAGCCTAACAAATAATAGTATTATTAATGGGGCTTCTCAAAGTATATTTTCTTGGCAATATAGGCATGCCAATAAAGGTTAATTAAAATGGCAGGCAATTGTGATCAGATTAAATGGGGTGTGTACTAATCTCCTGCACTTGCATGAGAACCTAAAAAGCATATGACTTGGGGATGACAACTGAAAGCACAGTACTTTTAGCTGGATTCAATAGAATTTTCTTACACTCAATTAATTTCTGCATTATAAGGAGATGAAACATTTGCTTTTCTTCCCATCGTCTCTATAGGAGGAGTGAGGGATAGTAGAAATATTTCTGGCACAAAAATACGTCTATGAAAATCTGAGAGTATTCCAGGAAAAAGAAATGCACCTATGAAAGAAGCAGTAGTGTGTTGGTATTTTTTCTTATTTTCTTTTTAGTGACAGGACCTGAGGGAATGGCCTGAAGTTGTGTCAGGGGAGGTTTAGGTTGGAAATTAGGAAAAGGTTCTTCCCCCAGAGGGTGCTGGGCACTGCTCAAACTCCCCAAGGAATGGGCACAGCCCTGATGTAGCATTCACATTCTCTGAAAAAAATCCCTTCGCCCAGGATTTTTCTCCTGGGAAGCTGAGAAGCCTCAGAGAAAAATGAAAACAATTCTTCTCTCATTTGCTTCTCCTGTGTTGTGCTCACGTGGAATGTGTTTGGAGATTGTTCACCCACAGGTGATTGTTCCATTGCATTCTGCTGGGAGTTGTTTTCACTCTTTGGCCAAGCAGGGCCAAGCTGTGTCAGGGCTCTGGAGATAGTCAGGAGTTTTCATTATTATCTTTTTAGCCTTCTGTCAGTATCCTTTCTGTATTCTTTAGTATAGTTTAGTATTCTTTAATATAATATAGTATCATAAAATAATAAATTAGCCTTCTGAGCACATGGAGTCAGATGCATCATTCCTAACCCTAACCCCGAGGCTGCCAGGGCTCCAGGAGCATTTGGACAACCCTGTCAGGGATGCACAGGGTGGGATTGTTGGGGTGTCTTTGCAGGGCCAGGAGCTGGACTGGATGATCCTTGTGGGTCCCTTCCAGCTCAGGACATTCCATGATTCCATATATAACATTATTGGATACTCCCCTGGAGCTGAGAACGATTTCCAGCAGCAGAAGGCGCAGGATGGTTCCTTCTCCCTCTGCCATCACTGTAGCTTAACCACTAAATTCATTCAGTTTAGAGCACCACTCAGACATTTGGATGGCATCACACATTTGGGGAGTGAAAGGCTCTATCTGGCACCTTTCACTGAACAACTTCTGGTCAGGCTTTTGTCACCTGCAGTTCTCTTTTGGAAAATAATTGCTCTGGCCCTAAGGAGAGCAAAGGCAGGAGCAGAATGAAAACTTAGATCTACAGGTTGGTTCCTGTTGGTGTGAAATGCTTGTCCTGGTCACTCATAAAACAAAGAAGCCAAAGACACAAAAGAAAATCTTTCTGTCTTCATCCTTGATCCAGAGGGTATAAACACCTCTGGAGAAGAGGGAAAAGTATACTTTGAAAATTTTTTCTTACCGGATGATTCTCCTCTTTGAAGATTTTCTATAATGACCCACTGAGAGAAGCATGTTGTAGTTATGGATGTAAAATTATAACTTTTAACATCTGAGGTTCAAAATACTGGGATTTCATGAACAAGGCTCCAAACCCAGGGCTTTTCTTCATAATCCAACTGTCCTGATTTACAATAATGAGCAGGCTGCAGACAGATTCAGATTCCCCATCTCCACCTGTTGGCTGAACACTATCTGAATGGTACAAAATAGATGTCCCTGCCCATAGCAGGGGGTTGAAACAAGCTGATCTTTAAGGTCATTTTTAACCCAAAGTGCTCTATGATTTTGAGTCTATGAAAATTACTTGTAGGGAAATTATTGAGATGAGAAAACTTAGAGCTTGTTATTACTTTTTTTTTTTTTAACTTTCTCTTCACTGTAGTGGTTTCCAGAAGCAAAGTACTGATATCTCAAAATACCTGTGAAAATGCAAATGAGCTACAATGAAAACTGTAGTTTGCTCACATTAAGTTAACACATAGTAAAGATGTAGTACTATTACCATAAACACAGTTTGGTTTAATTTATGGACTTCTTTGCATGCACACTCCTGTATCCCTGAGGGCCATAAAGCAAAACCTGAAGAGAAAATAGAAAATGAATAAAATATATCTTGTCTTCATTTGTGTCAAAATCACAATAAAAGGAGGAAATATAATCAACTTAGATGTTGTTTTCTTTTTATTTATAAAGCTTACTGTTTCACTCTGTTTTAATTACCATCATAGTTTTATTAAAGTGTGGTAGCACAGAAAAGGCTGCATCTCACCTTGGCAGCCAGATTAGTATCTAGTTCTAAATGGAGAACACTTAATTTAAAACTAGTTCTATAAATAATTTATCAAGTCTCTGTTTTCTGGGGCCTTGCTCCTCTTTTTTTTTTTTTTTTTTTTTCCCCAAGTGCATTTCCTTCTAATTTTATGGGTCTTAATGGGCAATTCTTTGAGCTGGATGAAAGGAATTGAATATTTCACATACAGAGCTGTGTAAGGCCAACCAGTGCTGTTTCTAGATGAATGGTATATCGAGCTGTGTCTTCCCCAGGGCAGAGGAGAATATGTTGAACTAGATACAACTGCTGAGAAACAATAACATCAGTTTTTTATCCCAAAAAATGGATTCCAAATAGGAAAATGGAGAGGGAATATCAGAACGCACCCAAAACAATGCCAATATTTTTTGTTTTATCACTGCAGCATGTCTAAACCTTTCACATTTTTTTTCTTTAAATCAGAGAAACAAACAAACTAAAGTCTTTTCATATTGGAATTGCTCTTTGTAAAACTCTCTGAAGGACCATACAGATCTTGTTGTGATTTGACTGAATGGCCATAGCTGGGTGAATTGCAATCTGCTCATGGGTTTGGAGTTTATTGCTGTGTTTCTGTGCAACAAAAAATATACCTCATCTTAAGAAACTCTCTCTGAAGAAGCAGCACATTGAGAGTTCCTGCTACACACCCTGCTTTGTGATCAGGGCAGAGCTGTGCTGCCTCGATTAAAGAATTTAAAAAAAAGAAAAATGTTAAAAAAAGCCCTTTGCTGCTTTTAATTAACAGAGCAACCTTTGTTGTTTGCAAGGGTTGTGGTGGAAGAACTTTTATCATTGGTTAGCACTGCTTGGCTGGATTAATTATAGATACATTAATAATATATAGTGCAATTTTATATTGCTTAATGATTTTGATCTTTCATGGTATAAGCCTATTGAGGTTATTAAAGCTGGGTTGGATTTTTTTTATTTTAGTTTTTTTCATTGGGTTATCTTTAAATTATTATAGGTAAATTAATTGCAAAAGAAAGGAGGGTATAAAAGCAGAGAGAAGGGTAACAAATAAGTTATAGAACTCCTTGTTTTAGAGCAATTCACCTCAACATTCAGTAGGTACAAACACAGAAATATAGGGATCCATTTTTAATAGGATAGATTTTTCTTTTATTTGCAATTCTGTTGCGCAAAAAATAATGCTAATTATATGACAATAGAACAGAGCCCTGGCATTATTTTTTCAGGCACTGTTCAAATTCCATCCATATAAGGTAGTTGACATTTGAAACAAGCAGAATATCCTCCATCTAGAAAAGCCCTCCTTCCTCTAAGAACTTCATAAAAATGAACCTTCAAAATCAAAACATCTGGAGGTAATTTTCTAGATGAAGAAGCAAACCCCTCCCTTGACTAGCTGGCCTGGCTTCTTTCCACACAGCCCATGGTACAAGTGGGTTTCTGGGCTGCAGGTGCCAGCTCATGCCCAATTCTCCATCTACCAATAACCCCAATTCCTTCTCCACAGGGCTGCTCCCAATCCCTTCATCACCCAACCCATCTGGACACCTGGAGCTGCCTCGGTGCAGGTGGTGCAGGACCTTGCCCTTGGCCTGGCTGAATTTCACAGTGTTCACCCCTCTCCTCTCCTCTCCTCCAGCCTGTCCAGGTCCCTCTGCAGAACCACCTGCACTGCCCAGCCTGGTGCCAGCACAAACTGGCTGCAATTAGCTCCCACTGGCCCTGTCACTAATGGAGATACTGGACAGATCTGGCCCCAGGACTGACCCTCAGAGTCTCCACTTGCCACTTGTAGCAGCCACCGACTGCAGCTCCCTGGATGTCACCATCCAGCCAATTCCTTATCCATCAAACAGTCCATTCCTCAAACCCCTGTCTTTCCAATTTAGCAGCAAGGATGTTGGGTGGGACCATGTCAAAGGTCTTGGAAGAGTCTCAAAGAAGTTTCAAATAAGCACCCTGGGACATCTAGGATTAGGGATTAAATTAGGGATTAGGGAATCAGATGGGTTTGGATACATACCTGAATTAAGAATACCTGTAGGTGCTTTCAGCCCACAAATCTGGAACAGCTTTCCAGCAGTAATGAGATCATCCTTGCCCAGAGCTGGAGTATATTTTCTTATCTTTATTTGACAAATAGGGACAGCCTGTGATTTTGAATTAACCCAGTTATCCTCAACTGATTTCAAAAGAGAAGAATGAGAAACTGAGCTTGAAGAACCAAAGTCACAAAAGACCTCTAGGCTGGGGGATTTTTGTCTGTTTATAGCCTCCCATTTTTGAAGCCCTTTTGAGTGTCTGTCCCCAGCTGTTGGTAATAAAACACTTTTAGAAAGTCTCATTTAAAGGATTTGCCTACAGAAACGGGGCCAGATTATAGTTAAGGGGGAACTGAAGCTGGTTCTCTCAGGAGCTTCATGTGCTCCCAGCCAGAATAGAATCCCTTTTATGGTCTCTTTTTTTTCCTCCCTCACCAAGTCAGACCTTCTGTGTGACCCTAGAAAAATACCCATGGAGAGGTGATCAAAGAATAACAGCATGTGGGGTTTTTTAATTCCACGTCTGCATGCTGATTTCAAAACAACTTGAAAACATGTTTCAACAGAATCTGTTTGATGGGAGAACTGAGCAGCCAACAATGGATGAAGAATATTTATCAAGAGGCTGATGAGGAGAATTTTCTTTTTGTTTCCACAGGGGAAACTTTAATCTCTTAAATTGAAGATAAAGGAGAGGGAGATGTTATTGATGGAGATTGCAAATCTGCCTTCAATTGATTGAATGTTCTCAGTGATTTTGCAGATATGAATTTTTCTAGCCCTAAGAGACACTGGAAACTAAAATATTTGTCTAATACTTAAATATAGCACTTGGCTGCATGTATTTAATGCTGTCTAAATGAAGATTTCAGACTGTCTGTACTTTAAGCCTCGCTGTTCTCCAGCATTATGGGGCCAGTAAATTAAATACCTTTAGATCTCTAACTCTACCTCAAAACTTGTGCGTTAATTTGTGAACTGGTGGAACAATTCTGTGCTCTGTATGCAATTTTTACCTTCTTCTTGTCTTCTCCCTGTTGAGTTGACATTGCCCAGGATGATGGATTAGTTTCAAATATCAAATATCACCATCTACCATGATGTTCCTGAGAAGTGGCTGGGCTGAGGTGCCCCCCACGTGTTTCTGACAAGGTCTTGGGTTCACTTTTGGAGACCTCTCTGAGAGTGTGGCTTGACTGGTGTTGAATGGATCCCAGTGAGAAATCAAACAGGGACACATGTTGCTTGCAGTAATTAGTTTGGTTTGCTCACACTGGCATCAAACACCTCAACATCTTTCCCTGCTGTGGTGCCTCCTGTGAGAATGAACACTGGCAGCAGCAAGACAGGTTCATTCCTGACAGTGCAGAAATCTCTCACACAGAAAAGAATTCTGTGATACTTTTGAATAGTTTTGCAACTCTGTCTTGCCAAATTTTAGCTTACCTTCAAATTTTTGTTTTGCTTTGTTTTGGTTCTTTTTTTTTAATTCGTTTTGCTTTGCTTTGTTATTTTATTCCTTTTATTTTCTATTTAGAAAGTTATCTGTTTTATTTCTATTTCAATAATCCTTATTTTCCTCAGTTTGTTTTTCATGACCTGTTTTCTTTTGATTTCATAAAGCCACACACTGAAGTAAATTTACTCTAAAAATGTATGTATTTTACAAAATACTATGTGCCTTAAGAGACACTCTTAACTGTTGATTGAAAATAGAAATTAATAATGAAAAATAGCAAAGAGAAAATAAAAGATATGAGTGTAAGTGGAAGGGGTCAAAGTTTGCCAAGCTGGCCATTAATATTACTCAGTAGTAGAGTAAGAATTTTTCTTTTTCATTTTCATGACAATTACTGGTAAAATTATCCCTTCTGCACTGAGATGAAAACAAGAGCTTTAGTAGTTTCCCATTAATAAATAATTTTTATTAAAGTGCAGCAGTCAAGATTAACTTATCTCTATAATGGATCTTTGTCCTGGAATAGATAGGCCTGATACAGAAGAAGTTTAGAAATTCAGTTTTTATAACCCATGACATTATTATGCAAAATAGTTCAGTTTATTTTCTTCTTTTTTATCTTTATTTATGTGAATATGTGTTGACATATATATATATATGTGAAATAAATACACTTAGATATATATGTTTATCTATATTAGTGTATTTATGTAAGAAATTTACATTCTGAAAAAAAAGAATATATGTCAGTCTGAAAAGCTTTTCTTAAACCATGTTCCACAGAAACTGCCACTTTCTTGTGAAATGTTCTCTTCTTAAAAGAATTGCAAAGACTGGTAATATGAGCTTTTTTACCAGCTTTATCTGAGAGACATGACTAACTTCATAAAAATGAGAAGAACACACAGGCAGGATGAAAACACACAACAAATAAGGAAGACATTTTCCTTGTATGCACAGACCTATCAATGAGCAGTGAGAAAGAAAAAAATAAAAATCTGGTTGTAAACCAAATTATCTTGCATTCACAATGATCTGATCACATGGAATAGAAAAGCACATGCCTCTCCTGGAGGAAAAGCATTGCAATATTCCTGTTCAAAGCCCTGCAATGTTTATGGCTGGCTGAAGGGGTTGCACAAGGTGGCAGCTTGGTGTGAAGTTCATCAGGACCTGAATGCCAATGGTCTGACAGGGCTGCCACAGGAAGCAGATATCACAGAGACACCTGGCAGACAGGGAAGTGTTCAAGGGTTTTGTCATCTAAGGCCTGTATTCAGTAAAGACAGTCAATGAGGACATAGATATTAACTGTTCACTGAAGATTTGGACACTTCTCTTTTTTGGGTTTTTTTGGCCATCCCTTGTGCTGGTGATAACTGTCTTTCTTAGTTTATCTGCTCTTTCTCACATTTTCTTGCCAGCAAGACTTCCTTGTGCATGGGTCAGCAGAGAAGAGATTTTCAGTGCTGTTCATTTTGGAGGGCTTAGGGAGATGATAACAGCTGTTCATTCAAACATATCAAATTCATCCCATCCTCATTGGGTATTAATGGCATTTTGCCTATTACAACAGGTGATTATCTCATCTTTTGTCACAAAGCAACTCAGTCACAAAGCAACTCAAAACTTTCCTAACTGAGTGTTGGTTTATCAATAACTAAAAAGGTAAATATTTGAAGGGTGCTGGGGATTTGTTTTAATCAGCCTCTTTGTTCCTACTCTTATTCTTATGTTTGGCTATAATACATATGACAATCCTACCCAAATTTTTTTCCTTAGCTATGGGAAATTCTTGATTCTGATTTCAGTCTGACACAACTTAAGAATGTAAGACCTAAATTCCTGGGATCTAAATTCCTGGAGCATGATTGCAACCAGTCAAAGCACTCTGTTAACAACACAGTTTTCCTCTCATAGGTACACTCAGAGTGCCTCTGACAGGGATTTGTTCTCTTGATATTTTAAGATGAAAAGTTCACGGCTACCAGTACCTGTTCTGTATGCAGAAATGCCAGATGGAGCCATGAATCATTCTAAATATTTCTTTTGAGGTTAGCATAAGTGAATTGCTTTTCAGGTGGAATCCATCAGGTCCCCAAAATGTGTTCTTGTCTACAAATTTGGCCTGCTGCATTATATTGCTCTTCTTCAAAATGTTAAATGTCTTGATTTGCATTTACAGGAGTTGATTGAGCCCTTGTTCTTACTTCCATGCATAAGGATTGCGTTTTATCCTTTTTTTTTCCACTGTAATTTTTAATTCATGTTTCTTTCAGAGCCACTGTTATATGGGCTTAATTTTCAAATTATTTTACAAATATATATTTTTCTATTGTCACTGTGAATTTTGATAAATATGCTGGCTTTATTTTCTTCTCTTCTTATTTATTAGTTTGCTCACCTTCTGAAATCCCCAGTTGCATCTTCTGAGAGAGATTGAATGAAATGCTGTCTTAATTTAGAAAATTATTCCATGCAATAGCTGTGTTAGATTGTTTTTCCCAAGAAAAAGAAAGAAAAAGGTAAAGAAACTCTCATTTTTACCAATTCATGTTCTAAGCAAAATTTTCAGCAGTTCCATTACACAGATCTGTGAGGGAGATTTCAGAATAAAGTCCTTTTCAGTAAAAGACCAAAACCTGTGATAATTAAAATCCTAATTCCCTACACTTTTGGGTGAAGGGAATTCAGGACCATGAGCAGAAGGAGAATGGTCTAGTGGAAGATGTCCTTGCAACAGCAGGGAAATTGGAACTGGATGGTCTTCAAGATCCCTTCAAACCCAAACCATTCAGTGATTTTTTTTGTTTCTATGACAACCTGACACCAT
Source organism: Fringilla coelebs (assembly GCF_963513975.1). Lineage (NCBI taxonomy): Eukaryota > Metazoa > Chordata > Aves > Passeriformes > Fringillidae > Fringilla > Fringilla coelebs. Next base: position 4,424,919 of record NC_140032.1, read on the forward strand.
TTTGTGTTTCTGTGGCAAACCTGAACTCGGAATCACTTTGCAGAGATGCCCAAGGTGGCTCATCCTGACTTAGACATAGCTGTAACAATATAATCACATTCAGGTGATGCTGTGCCAGACAAACCTATCTCTGGTTTGGGACAGCCCTTGATTGTTGACAACATCTGTGACTCACCCCTGAATGAATTCTGAATGCAAAAGTCAGTGTTGAAACTACCAACTAACCCTAAAACTCCATCTCTTACCTGTTACCTCTCTGTACCACCTTACTCTACCTTTCCTTTCCTTCAGTGAGACTGGAAAGCAAGAGGGAAGATAAATTATCTTCATTGGCTAATATATCTAAGATACAGGGCTTTAAATAAAAATTATAGTGGATGTAGAAGTGATTGATTAGAGCATGTTGTTTGCATTGTATTTGGAAATGAAAATGTAGGAAGGAGGGAATTTCAATAGCAAAGTGGAAATGGTTGTCATCAGGATTAATGTTAAATGATCATTCATGTCTGCCTTATCTCATGCTAAGTTTTCTCCAGTAGAATTTTAATAGCCTAGACTTGATTGTGCATTATGGTGATAAGATCCTGCCAATGTTTAGTTGAGCTGGTTAATTTACAGGAGCTAATTTAAAAGGTAGCTCTTGTGTTAGGGAATCTGTCCCGTTGGATTGATAACCCAGCTTTTAGGATATTATTTCCATGGAAGCAGATCTTCATCTTTTCTCTCCATCTATGCCCTTCTAATTATTCAAGTGTGAAGGGAATTTCCTTCATTTTTAGACACAAACATGCTCACCACATGATTTATAAGGTTGTCTGTAAAGTGAACGGATTATTTAGGCTTGTAACTATTTCAGTAGAATTTTGTGGTATGTTAAGTTTGTGCCTAGGGATAAATATAAAGTCTATCTCATTTAATCCCAGCTTGGAGAGAAATTTTTCTTCTGAAAACATTTTTATGTATTTACTCACAACTTTTATCATCAAATGTAACCACTTAGCATACAACTCATGTATGCTTATAACACTTCACGGGCACTTTTCTCACCACTGAAATTGAGCCACCGATGCTGAATGTGGCAGCTCTTTAACAATTCTCATCTGTGCAATGTGAGAGTTTAAACAGAAAATGGCCTTACTACTTTCCCAGCTTTAATGCATATTCAAACATTTTCTTTCAGCTGTCATTGAGTTCCCTCAATTCTTTTGTGTGTGTGCACTGGCTGCCATTTCTGGTGCCACTCTGAACTGAATCCCAGGATCTTGAAAGATTTTCTTCTATACTGGCCTTCCTACAATACTCAGCACTCTGGGGTTTAGAGAAATTTCAGCTAATCCATTGAAAAATATGACTGGCAAAATTAAATTCTCTGCCTGGTTCATGCAGCCAACCCTCATCTCTTCACCAGCCATAGTAAAAGATGTAAAAGAGATTTAGCAGCAAAGGATTTCAAATTTTCACATCTTTTCCACTCACTTTCTGCACACATCCAGACAATGAAGTTTTACTGGCACAAATGCTCACAGCAAATGAAAATCAAATCCTCATATGAGCGTCTCTAGAAGGTGAGATTTAAATCTGAAAGGCGTCCTGTGGGAAGCTCTTCTGTGTTCACCCATTCAAAGAGCAGGAAGATAGAAAACATGGCATATTTTCTAAATGAAAGTGATAAGCAACACATGCTGAATCTCAAGTATTTGCACTCAGTCCCCGGGGAGAAATACTGGGAGATGACAATGGTGAAATGAATTCACACAGCATCCACTCTAATACTCATTAAAATGAATGAAAAGACAGCTTGAAATTGGACTAGGCCTGTAGGTCCCAGCCTAGTAAGGTACCCAGGCATGTGAGAAGTCATTGTCTTTAAGCTTGTGTTTAAAGTTATGCATGTGTTTAAATGCCAAGTTCCTTTTGGACCAGAATATATTAAATAAGGAACCAGTAATTTGCCCTGTGTGGGAAAGAAAAAAACAAACAAACAAACAACAACAAGGTTAAATTTGTTTGATATATTTTAAATATTAAACAAAACATATCCACCAGCTAAACAGAGCTATTCAAAGAAAGTTTTCTACAGACTTTGCATTGGAAGAATGCTAAATGATTCACCTTTTGTAAGTGGCAGTACAGCAGATGCCATCAGGTAATTTCTCCAGATCCTTTGAGGCTGGGTTTATTTTTTTTGCAGATGATTGTTCTGTATTATTCAAGTATGCTTTGGTGATGAGAATGATAAACCTTGTGTTTTGTCTTTTCCCTTAGAAATACAGAGTAAAGCACTTCATCAAAAGTCTACCCAAACCAAGGATGCTTAAAAGTTAATTTTTTGTGACTCTATGCTCCACACTAGATTCTAAAGGTAAAACCTATTCAGAATATGTCCTCCATTTTTTTCCCCAGACTTGTGTTTTCCTTTGAAACATTTTTATTAAAACATTGACTAGATCTGGTGTCCAGAAGTTAATCAAAGCTATGTCTTATAGCTGTAAAGTTTTCTGTCTTAAACCAAATAGAGTTTTCCTCTGGCTACAATTCAAGTACTGCTGGGAGTAACTACTGGCACAGCCAACATCAGGAGAAGGGATTTTGTTTGTACCTACTTTAGAGAGAAAGATTATTCAAAAACATTTCAAAGGAGTTTTGTATCTGAGGAATGCCAAAGATAGGTTGTGTCTGGAATACATTGCTGAACTTACATTTTAAACTACTTGAACATGAACAAAAACTGCATAAACAAAACCAAAAGGGAATGGAAAACATAGGGAATGGGCAGAGGCAATGGACCATATTAATAATGTAATTTTAATTTGAAGTTCTAGTCGACTCTGATTGCAAATCACTGCTTACTTTAATACTTTAACGTCTCTGTACATGCAATGTGACAATTTCCAGGCTATTCAACAAAGAAATCATATTTATTCTCAGAAATATGGAATGTACATTATTGGAATGTTTCATTTTGCTTTGTTATCAACTTTGTCATAGAATGAAAGAAATTCAATTTCAGATTGCATTCAAAACAGAAATTATTGATACTTTATCTGCTGTTGTTATGACAGTTAGAGATCTTACTGTATTTCAATTCTGAAATCTTAAATTTGATACACTGCCTCTCAGGCATTTAATAAGAAACAAATCTTTAACAAACTTTAAGTTGAAAAATAAAATCATGATTCTCATCTCATTACCTTTTCTCTAATGTGCTTCCTTTGTAACTTATCTCTTTGTGGAAGTGCACATCCAAACATTATAAATCAAATTTCATACCTGCATAAAGCACTGAAATAAATGGCTTTATGCTTGTGTAAAAAATCCAGTGATGAACTGGGCTCTGATCCTGCTTATTTTGTTCTCCTGGGAAATAAGAAAGGAAGACAAAGACAAGTAAAACATCCAGAAAAAGATCAAATGTGAGACAACATAAATGGCCTGAAATTGATTCCTTTTACTCTGGTGACATTTCATTAACTTCAGGGAAGTTTTGGAGGATTTTTATAGAGAGGCAAGTGAGAAGAGAATAGGGAGAAAGGAAAGAAAGACTTCTTCCAGACCCCAATAGCCTGATTTGCTGAACTGTGATTTTATATAGGGAAGAGCAATACACTACTTTCAACTCTCCAAAATAACCTTGTCTCTTATCTCTTTATTCACATGTGACTTTGAAGTTCATTTATATCAAGACTTTCTGGGGAAAATCCCAAGCCATGCAGCAGCCTGGAAAAAAGGCTTGAGCAAAAACATCCCAATCACAGCTCTGGTATTTTGAAGTGTAAGTTCTTTCAACATTTTTCACTAGTCACAATAAGAGGCTGTGACTATGTGATTATTCTGAAATGCCCCAGGAAGATGAGTCATTTAAGGAAACCAAATATATTGTGTTTTCTATCTGCTGGTGACTATTTTTTAGTTACTCCAACCAGAATGAATGTGCAAACACACAGCCACTGGGAAGTGGAGCATTTAATTAAGAAATGAACAGTCATCTGTATCTGGAATATCCCCTTTTTCACATATTCAGTGGGCAAATATGAACACTACAACATTTTTTTGATCCAAAAATCAGCCTATAGCTGGAATTAGGTCCAAAGTTCCTGCTATTTTTACCATTGTACAGTTTAGTACTTCTCTTGATTTAGGTGAAACATTCAAATTTTGGGATGGGCCTCAGCTTGCAGATTCTGCTACATCTAAAAGTAGATGTCTGTGAGAATCTGGAGGCAGTTGTTGCAAACCAGGGATCTGGAGCCACTCCAAACACAGCAGCAGAGCTGTGGCATCTCCTCAGGTTTAGACAGGGTGGAGAAAAACACACATCCTCTGGACTGGTGAGGCTGCAAGCCACACTCAGTGTCCTGGAGTGTCCCAAATGACACCAGGCGGGTTTGGCATTCACAGACCCCATGGCAGACATAAAGAACTGAAAAAAATAACTTTATAAAGAGCTGGTGAGCAGATACCTCAGGCAAACAGCTCTTAGGGCTCTGTTAAGATCACAGCCATGGCAGATCCAATCAGTGTCATAATTACAGAAGCAAATTCAGGCTCAGGCTGATGGACCCCACTTTAGCTGAACAAATCAATGTCATGGCAGTCAAGAGAGCCACTCTGCTGTAGCACATGTAAAATTCCTCTGTGAATGTAGAAGAGCTGATAATAAAACATGAATAAATGTCACAGAGAAGCTGTGGATGCCCCTGGAGTGTCCAAGGCCAGGATGGTCAGGGCTTGGAGCAACCTGGGCTAGTGGAAGGTGTTCCTGCCATTGGCATAGGGTTGGAATTGGATGACCTTTAAGTTCCCTTCCAACCCAAACCATCCTGTTGCTCTATGATTTTATCACTTTGCCTAGAAAAGAAATGAAATATCCTATAACTCAGGCTGTGCACTGAATTCAAGAACTTGCCTGATTTCAATACTTTGCATACAGCTGGTTCTCTTTTTTTTTTTTTTTCTTTGAAATCTGTCAATTTTATTCTCTATTTTAAAATACGTTTTAAAAACTTCATGACAGTCAGGCAGTGCCAGTATGAAAGTAAGTTTTACAGCCAAGTAAAATCCATGAAAATCTGTATTCCTTATAGAGAGATTAATGCAGCTGCTGGTGCAAACAGCAGTGCCCCAAGGTGTGCTTATATTATTTTGTGAATGATACCTGCTGTGAAGGGTGGTTGAGCACAAAGCTGCCAGATGCTCTCTGTGACTTGCATTTCTGTAAGGTCATTTGTGTGTTCTGATGACTGAGGTGTAAATGATAAAATTATGGAACAAAGAAAAAAATCTTTACCGGGCCTGAGTTTCACCTCATGACTGCAATGATACAGCAATGATGGATTTTTAATGGAACTAAATTTAATTCAGGAGAAACATAAATGAGTCATGATTCCACCTGTTTTCAGCTGCTGCTGATACAGTTTTCTCTCTCAAGGTTTTAAGAGTTGCAATGGTGAAGAAAATGTTCTTTTGGGTATTTATTGATGTCACACATTACTTCATCCAGGAGAGTTCTTGATGGGTTTGGTTTGTCAGAGCAGTGCCAAGTGGAAAGGACAAAATTCATCTTAGTCTTTACAAAAATGCAAATGTGACGTTATCCATCATTGTGGTGTTATCTAAAGACCTCAACAAATGCTTCATCCCTTGCGGTGTTCTGTCAGGCTGGGGAGGAACTCCTGGAGGTCTTCTAGGTTAAATTCAGAGTCAAAAAGATTGAGGTGAAAGAAAACACTGAGATGGAGATGGGGAAATATTCCTGAGATGGGGAATATTCCATTCAGTCATCCAGAGACAGGTCTGAATTTACTCCTGGTGGAACTTGGAGATGACCCAAGGATTTGTGTTCTATTAAATTAAAAAGGGATGCATCAGTCACACAAGGACCTTTGTTTCACTTGATAATTTTGGATCTCTCAAACAAATCCTGTGTCAGCGCAGCTGAATAAAGTATTAGAGACCATGGAACAATGAATGTCAGTTATGGAGAGTGAGTGCTGGAAATTTAAGGAGATACAAGGATCTAAGAGTTCTACAGTCAAGAAAATCAAGCTTTCTGTGCAATGGTGTGACTGTGATTCCTGATGTACAAAGCAGGGATTAATTCATTGGAATACTGTGTATTCAGTGAGAGTGCTCAGGGATTTTAGAAAGATATTAAAAAGATGAAGAAATGAGCAGAGAGCAGGCACAAATAAAGGCTTTTGAAGACATAAGAAATGCCAGAGAGTGATAAATATTTGGATTTTCACAAGGAGATTGAGAACTGACTTCATTAGAGCACATAAATACTCTCTCTGAAGAAAATGCCAAGTGCTAAAGGACCTTTAATCACGCATAATTGTTGAAATTTAGAAATGGATTGATATAAATTCAAAACAAAGCACAAATCCTTAACGTGGAAAATAATTACAGTGAACTACAAAACCTGTGAGAACTCCTCAGTCTCCTGAAATCCTCAAAGTCATTCAAGAGCATGCATAAAAAGTGATTGCTGTCTTTCAGGAGATAATTTGATGACATTAAGTGGTCTGTGATATATCAGAATCTGACTGGGCCATCTAATAACTTGAAACTTTTAAAGCTATTAAAAGAGCTCATGTTGGATCTTCAAAAATACCAAGAAACAGAGCAACCAGGAAGTTTGAGCAAAGGAATTTCTCTTTTGCTGAGAAAGATGGATGAAGTCAGGATGAACCACAGAGAAGATTGGCAGCACAACCAAAGTTCAAGGCAGGCTGAAACAAGCCTGTGGATCCCTGAGAATACAAAAGCAGCTTGAAACTCAATTCCAAAGCCAAAGTCCTGCTTTGTGAGTGCCTGGAATTGTTGCTGAAGGCTCACACAGTTCTGTGGACAAGGCTATCCAGCCTTTGTTGTCTTTGTTCATATCACTTCTAGCAATCTTAATTTGTCTGTCTTTCAGGAGCAAAGATAGGCTCCAGAATCCAGAGTAGATGGTCCTTTGGGATTTAGATGACATTTATTTATCTTTGTGTCATGCATCTGGAACAACAGAGGGAAAGATAAAACTTCCATGTCCAAACACACTGATCTGTTAGTGTATATATTAAAAAATACTCTCCCGAAGGATGAAGTTCAAAAAAGAAAACAAATTAAAGATATTAAGCATGGGAATTATATTAAAGAGGCCATTGAAAAATATATGAGGAAACTGAAATCGGAAGCTCTCCTGGGAAAACTTGTTGATCACATCTCCAACCCAGATTATGGATCAGATAGTTGTGGGCAGGTTCAAGGAGGCTCAAATGTTTTTGCATTGTTTGCATCACTAGACCCTCAAACCTTCTCAGATTCACTGATATTTTTAATCACTCTTAGTGATAGGCAAACATGAAAAGATAGAGCTCTCTCATTCTGAGTGTGTTCAGATATGGACTCAGATTAAGTTTTGGTTAATTTATTCATATTTCTGTAGTTTATGGGTACTTATTTATGAATTGTAAAAGACAGCAAAGTGAGGAGATGTTAAACAGTCTATTCAAAGCACAGACACCTCTCAGGCAAATATTTGGCAAGAGCCACAAAGTATTTTATGTTTGCAAATAACTTTGGGGTCATGTTTTTTAAGAGCAGGGCTCTGGTTTGTCAAAGCATCCACTATCACTAAGCCATTTTTTTTACATTTACAGAATCCAAAGCTAGAATTCACTGCTCATAGAATTTATTCAGTGATGCCTATATTAATTCCCTTAAATCTTCTGGTTAAACCTGCTAATATCACTTTAAAAGCCTTCTAATCTTGGAGACTTTAGCTCATGGAACTGATCATGTTTTTGGATAAACTTTTGAAATGCTGAATTAACCTTTTTTTTAAGCTGTGGGAGTCATTTCTTATGTAAATTTGTCTGTCTTTGGAGCCCAGAGATAACATTTTGTTTGTACAGTGGTTTCTTTTGTCAATGTAGACATTTCCCCTTCATCCATATGGTGCATATCCATAAAACGTGCCCAGACTGAGATCCCTTGGCTTCCCTGTAGGATATTTATGAGTAGATGATAATCTTGCATATGACAGGGAAATTGCAAGGCTTGGGTCCTTTCTTCAGGGAAACTTATTTGGTTTTTTATGTAGTTGCTTCTGCAGCAATACTGTTCACTATGGCAGCCAAGGTAATGATGATTTCTGATGATGCTTAGATTTTTGCATAAAAAATTCCTTGTTTCCAAAGCTTCCCTGTACAGCTGATGGCATTTCTTATCAGTTGTAAAGTGAAAAAAGAGAAAAGAGCTCAATTTTCAGGCTGTAGCCATTCTTTTCTCTTGCCAGAACATTTGAGAGTAAAGCTGCCTGAAACAGACACTGCTTAAAATATGATACCATGTTCCAATGCCACCTAAATTTCTAATTAACCCTGATATTTTTTATATATATATATATATATATATGTTGGTTTTTTTGGTGAGATTTACCCCAAACTACCAGCAGAGAGATCAGAATCTATGAATGTTGTGCCTCTAGTCAATAAACCTTAGTTATATATGAAATAGGCTTTGCATACAAGAAGGTGAGTCTTTCCTTCTCAATATTCTTAATACTTTTTTGGCAAACACATTCTTAATTTTTAGGTAAACTGGTTAAAGTTGGTGGCACTCTATGATTTATGTGTTTTACATGTTCACAGGATTGTGGATAAATATAGTTTTGAGCTTGTGTTTGTAAAGACAGGTAGAGCTGGAGTACACACTGTGAAATTGTGAGGAGTTTAGGTGATTGTTTCACTACATGGCTTTAATTATAGGAGGTCAACAAACAAACAAAGAAGGCAAAAAAATATTCAAATGTCAAATATTGCAGACCAGAAGAAAGCTTTGTGATTAAGTTTGTGGATTCCCCAAGTTAAAGAGACCAAAAGGTGAATAAGTGAAAAGAGGAAACCTTGAGTTTGTTTTATTTGTGAACCTGAAAATTATTTTTTTTTCCTAGATGTCCTTGTTCCTTTAGCTGAAACAAATGACTCCACTTGTAGAATGAAGAGCTAATATCCAAATTATCCAAAAATTATCTGCATGGTGATGGAAGTTTTACAAGCATAGGAAGTATCAAAAATTTCTGCTGTATAGGCCTTTTAGTATCAATTTACTGCTTTTGATTATTTTTACTCATGGGCTAATTAATAATTCGTCCACTACCTATTTACATACAGAAATATTAGTTCAGTAAGTCCTAACTGCAAGATACATTTAATTCTAGGGTTAAAAATCAAGTTTGTGAACAATTTTATGTAAGTATAGAATGAATTTGTGTTGTTATATTGATTTCTTTCCTACCAAGACAGAAAGAAGGAATAAAACAGAACATAGAAAAATAAACAACATATATACTTCCCTTGATGGCTTTTTACAAATTGCAGGGTTATGCCATTTTTCATGGAAAAACTATTGTTCTTTTTCTAATTCAAGATTTTAGTTTTAAATATGTTTTTCTAGCTTGTCTCTTTTATGCTTTTGCCAATAGAACAATCAGCTGTGCAGAGCTGTGATCCAGCAGGTCTAGGAAAATTATTTGGGGCTTTTTTAGGCCTCATGTAAAAAATTATTGGTCTTCCCAAAGGGAAGGGATTTGAAAGGGGCAGTTGAATCTGGAAAATGGTCACAGCCCTGGTGAGCAACAGCAGCACTCACAGTTCTGCAAATTAAATGAAATAATTACCCAGTTTCAGACTGAACAATGCAGGTATCCTCATGTGATTATTACCACTGCTTATAATGCTCTTGGTTTCCATACATAGACAGTTATTTTAGCATATCTGGCATTTTGACATTTTATGGTGAAATGTTAAAACTTGAGGTGTTGTTGTCAATAGATTCTGTTGAAATGTCCAACAGCAATCTGGCCAACAAACTTAATAGGGGAAGTCAAAATTGTGGTTTTCAAATATAACCCACATTTATTTCTACCACCTGAAAGGCTGTTTCCTGAAATTCCTCCTAAATAAAGGAATATATTATTGTTATTATTATTGCTGGTTTTGTTGTAGTTGTTTCTATTAACTTTGTTTCTATTTCTTTGCACCTCAACAAAGGTTTAGCATCACCTCAGAGACGCCAGCCTGTGAAGCAAATAACCACCACCAATTACAACTTGAAGGTGATTTTATATGAAATTCATTGATCATTTCTGATCCAAAACCCCAAGTGACAGACTGAATGCAGGCAAAAAACCTCCCTTGAGCAGATCAAATGCCCAGTGATGAGGACAAACTTGCACTTTTCCAGTCTCAGCACACTTTTCCCAGACAAATCCTTCAGAACTGTCAATTCAAGCTCCAACCAGAATCTGCCTCACTCAGAAGAAGCACATATTACCCATTTTTAATTCATTATCCCTCATTTCAGCTATAAGCTTTTGACTGCTTCTCTGTGGTTAGATTGCTTCTTTTTTCTTACTAATATCTCACTTCCCCAGCCATTCACCCACTGCCAGTTCCATTTCTCTGCAATGCCATAGGTGAGCTGTTTTCATCTCCAGTGTTCTTAAGAACATTAGTTTGCAAAAGGCTCCTTGCAAGACAGAATTATCCAGACAAAAAAGAAGTCAGAAGCACTCACAGGAAAAAGAGATTACACTAGATGTCTTCATCCTGACACTTAAATAGAGCATGACACTCTTAAAATATTAGTAGAACATGGGACATCAAGAATACAGTAAAATATTTGTGTTCTATAAACAAAAAAAAAAAAAAAAAAGAGATGTGTAGGTGCACAAAGGGAGATTAAAAGCCAGGAATGACAGGGTGGGTTAGGAAAAAAAAAGATCTGGTAAGGCAGTAATACTATCATGTGGAGAAAACAGTATTGTACTTTATAACAGATGAAAGCTTCTGTCTATGGCATGAAAGAGATAAAAAAGAAAAGCAATAAATTCTGCATAATCCAAACTCATTGTTCAAACCATGCCCTGCTCATTCCCTGTCACCAGCCAAAGGATAAACATCGGTGCTATGTATGTAAAAGCTGCTTTCATAAATATTTAAAAAGCACTACACTGAGTCAGTGCAGTAAATAATACCATATATTAAAATAGATGGAATATGTGAATTAAGGTCACTTGCTGGCACAAAGAATGGAGGCATCAATCTAAGCCTGCTCAACCCTGGGATCAGCAGATTCAGTTTTTTCCCACTCAAAGAAAAATTAACTGAAATATGTAAAGAAAAAGCAGTTCAAGTCTGTGACCCTCTCCAGTGCTGCTTCTGGTTCAAGAACAGCTTACAGGGGCAAGGAAGAAAAAAAGTGAAATAAAAAGTTCTCTCCAGAATAAGCAGTTCCACATTTGGTTCTCATTTGTCTCCTGTCATGTTTAGGGAATATTAAACCCTCTTTTTCTTCATGACATGTGAATTTCTGATCAGATATATAAGTAAATCAAGGTTGATGTATTGTTTGTCTTTCCTGGCACTCAATCTGACTGAAGCCAATTTCAATTTTTTTCATGTAAATATACACAGCCTTGTAGACGGGGAAATCGACTACAGGTAGGATTAAATTGTCCTTTTATTTTTGTGGGATTTCTTTAGTGTTGGCCAGTATTTCAGTGCAAAATTAGAGAGAATGTCAGAAGGAATAAACATTCAAATAAATATTTTATTTGTTACACGTGAATTTTCTTCCACGTGTAACTTCACAGGCTGCAAATGAAATGTTGCATGCTGAGATTATTCAAATGCTCAAAAGGAAGAGAGGCAGAGGGTCTTCAGTGGAAGAGAATTTCACCAGTAAATCATTCTTTGAGGAAGAAATCCAACTTTTTGAAGTGATTCTGCTAGAATGATATTCTTAATTTTAACTACTGCAGATGTTGTTTACCATATTTCTACCTCCCAAACCCATCCTACAAAACAGTTACTACTCTGTCTTGGAAACAAGAATTACATCCTCTGAGGTTCATGTGTCATCATCCCCAGTACTAAATGTCAGTTGCTATTTTTGGTGTCATGGAACAGTAACCCCATAAAAAAACCTGTACCCCTTAGCACAGCTCCTTCACTGAGCAGGAAATACCTTCAGCAGTGTTCACAATTCTGCTGCTGCTGTAGGTAAGGAGTAATGGGAAAAAAAACCCCAAACCAAAAACATGGGCAGTTCTCATGACTATAAGGAGGAAAATGTAATAATTGGAAAAAATAATTAGATTAGTAACAGGATATTGCATTTATGAACAGATCTCTAACAGATATTTCACATCTGCTTATTTATTTCCTCCTTAACAAGGTGATTCCTGTATCAAACTCATAACAATTTGTAAATGTCTGAATGCATTTCTTTTAGAAAATTACTGATTTGGGAATGAAAGCAGATGAAATATTCACTGTCCACCCAAGTATAATATTCCAATGGTTAATTTAATTCATCCTTAAAATGTTTCCCTTATTTCTGTTCTGAATATATCTCCCTCCAGCTTCCAGCCATACTGTCTCATTATACTTTTGTCTTATAGATCAAAGGGGCCTCTTCCTTCAGAAATCTTTTTATGTTAATACTGATCATCCATAATTCTATAAGTTGAGTTTTGATGTTATTGAAGCTGATTGGAGTTTTCATAACTTTTTCTTGTTTTTTTTTTTATTCTTTCACTTAATGAATACAGGAATGTTAAGTTGCAATGCCTGACATATTTCATATTGTTTTATTTTAGTCTCTTTACCTCTTTGACAACCTGATGAACTATTGATAGTTTGGGGGGGGATTTCTAAATGTCCCTGTCAGTAAATTTGTTTTTCTAAAATGTTTTCCAAAGCCTGCAAGACCTTGGAAAATCTCTTTTTGTTGCCATAGCAAATGACCTTGTCATGGGATAATGTTTAAAATCCTCCTTTTTCTGCCTGAAATGATGTTATACTTTTAAAAAGGGATGCACTTTAGAAAAAAAAAAAGGTCAGTCCTCGAGACCTGCTATGTAACAGGACATGGAAAATAGTTTAAAGTTAAATCACATTATGAAATTCATCTAGTCAGTATAATTTTAATTTTTAAGAAACTGCTTGAAGGCAACCTCACACTGACCCACTTTCTTGCTGTCATCCCCTCAATAAAAATTGATAACACATTCTTGCCCTTGCAGGATTTCCATATTGGCAGAGGAAATTTAACTCCCTGGGTGATTAATGGCCCAGGCAGGGCTCTATCAAACATGCAGAGTGCACTGGGATATTCAAAGGCTCTGACAGCCCAAGAGTGATGATCCTTGGGAGGGCTGGAGAGCAGACCGTGACAAAACTGCAGCTGCTGATGCCTCCTGCCACATCAATAAAATGGCACCACACAACAAATGGGACTCTTGACCCCATCGCTTACAGTGGAGCGGATCATTTGTATAAACAAGTTATTTAGGTGCTTTAATGTACTTTGTGGTTGATTAATAGGGCTTCCCTTCACTTTTTGCACATGAGATTCTAGAGAGTGTTTGAGAAGGGAGAGAAGCTAGGCACAGGCCTGGGGGTGAAGCAGCATGCTGGAAATTTCAATTCTCTGCAGAGCTTTTCTGCACATCTTTAGTTCTAAATTGGGCAAAGGACATATTTGCTAAGGCTTCACCTCAAGAAAGTGTCTTTCATGAATATGCCTGTAGGTGCTACAGAAATACTCCAGAAATGCCAATTTCATGGCAGACTTTTTGCATGTGATAGTGTGAGACTTCTGCCAAGCAGCACAGCAACCTAATTTTTGAACCAGCTCAGCTGGTATTTGCTCTTCTGACTATCTATTCTCCTAGCAAACCCTTAAAGAGCTTTCATCATGCTGTAGGTGATTTTTCTCTTTTCTTTAACTTATTTTGGAATTTGAAAACATGGGAGAAAACAGAGCAGTTCCTGTTACAGCCAGGGCTGATCTGGAATATTGTGCTGTGTGTATTCCTAGCAAACCAGGATATGCCATAAAGGCAATGTTTTATTGAAGCAATGATTTAAACTAATGTTTTCCAAAACAGCAAAGTGTTCTCGCCCATCTGTTTGACTTGCAAGAAATGAATTTTCAAAGGTCATTCCAGGTATCCCAGGATTTCAAGTTGTCATCAGTTTCTGAAGTATGAGGCAGGGAAATGATTCAAAGGCAGGGCTGTCTGGTTTCTGGGTTATTCCCATTATGCAGGGAAGTCTTTCACTCCAAACAACTCTACCTAAGCCAGTTAAAGAGCTACCATGCACCAGGCAGCCTGTCTGTTCCTCTGCCTGAAAATAACAAATGCCTGCATTTATTTTAATTTTTTAAGGAAACTTTTAGGTGTTTTTTGCCTTGGGTTTGTTTTTCTTGGGTTTGGTTTTGGTTTTTAGAAATTTTGAGACTCTGTTTTAATTTAGATCAAAGCTATTTAAATAATTTCTGATTTTTGTCTACTGGAAAAAATTCAGCATTAATGAGGTAGATAAGATTCTATATTCACTTTGCAGTCTTTATTTCTGTCCTTGTCTTTAGACCTAGATTTCGGAAAGTCTGGCCAATTCCTTTGCTTTTGTCTTTCATATGGTTTCTTGGCACAGTTCAAAGTCAAAAGAGGACATTGCTGAACAAGACAATAAAATCTGTTCTTAAATTCCACTTCCAGCTAGAAAGAGCTTAGACAACTTTCAGGAATACCTGTTCTTGTCCATTATCAATTATAACTCTTGTACAATAGAATTATAAAATTAATTTTAAAATCAGATTTCTTACCCATACAGTCCAAAGCATTTAGGGACTCTCTTTGGATCCACATCTCTTAAAAGACTTGCAAGAACAAGTAGATTGCATTATGCACTCATGTGCAGCATTATTTTACATCTTTTCATATTTTGATTAATTTTTTGTGCAATTTTTATTTAATTTTTTGCCCTTACAATAAAGCAAGAGTGAAGCATTTTGTATTTTTGCCTACTTCACAATAGCTGGGTTATATATGAAGAAATACTGGTCTGCAATTTAAGCTACTCCAATTTATTCAGGCCTTCATATTCTCCTTAGTAGTTTACCTTTCATTCCACAAATCATGAAATGTAGCTATTTATCCCCCAGCAAAATTCTCACTCCACTCCCCCAGTGTGTAATTTTCAAGGAAATATCTCCTCACTTGATGGAAGCCTTAAGATTAACCAATGAGACACATTAACTGGAATGTGTTCAGCTTTCACAGAAATGCAGGAGGAGAAAAAAAATACAGATGATGTCCTTGATTGAAGGAAGAAAAATGACTTCTGGAAAAGGCTGTCCATTCAATGCTCTGTTAGTCTGTCCATGTTCCTGATGCCTCAGCTTTTGGCTTTTCTACTTTTCAGTCTCTGTGCTGCTTTAGTGTGTGGGTCTGGGCTTCATATCAGGGGATGGTGAGCTCTGTGCACAGAGCAGGGAGACAAAACAATTCCTGCTCCAGCTGGGGACCAAGGACAAATGATCCAAATCTCAGCCCAAGAGTACAAACACTGTGGGCTGGAGAGAGAAAAACAAGCAGGATGGGATTTCATGGGCTAAAGCTGGAATTGGACAATTAACTCCAATATGCAAATGGAGCAGGACTGATCCCAGTGAGAGACCCCGTGACCAGTTGTGCATTTTGGGACCGTTTTGGTTCATCTTGGGTGCAGCCCTGGCTGGGCTCTTGTGCTGCCCAAGGTGCATCCATTGAGGCCTCCTAATAAATCCCTACTTTATTCTTCAACTCTGTCTAACCTCCATTCTAGGTCAGCCTTCATAGGGCATCATTCCCCCTCTGGAGCAAAGCCAAACCCACCTTCCTCCTAAGTCCATAAGATTTCTTGTATCTGCAGATAATGGGCTCACAAGGATCTTACTAATTTTGGTGATTGGCAGGGCTCTGAAAATCAGCAGTTTTGCCTTTTAGTCTTTGCTCCATCTCTGGATGCCAGGGAAGAAGTGCAAGAGGAACCAAGCAGAGCTGGGCTGCTCCATGCTGCTCTGAATCGCTGCTGCCTTTGCTGCATCTTTCCTTCCCTTTCTGTCACCATCATAGTTTCTGAAAAATCCTCTTTGCCCAGGATTCCTTTCCTGGGAAGCTGAGAAACCTCAGAGAAAAAGGAAAACAATATTATCTCATTTGCTTCTCCTGTGTTTTGCTGCTTTGGAATGTGGTTGGAGATTGTTTATCCAACATGTGAATTGTTTTTACTTAATGACCAATCACAGCCAGCTGTGTCAAGGCTCTGGAGAGTCACGAGTTTTTATTAGTATCTTGTTAAGCCTGCTGTTAAGTATCCTTTCTCTATTCTTTAGTATAGTATTCTTTCATATAATATAATATCCTAAAATAATAAATTAGTCTTCTAAGAACATGGAGTCAGATTCATTCCTCCTCCATCTGGACACCCTGAAAATACCACACCTTTCCTCCTTCTGTCCTGGGAGGAGCCCACTGGGTGCTGGGTGTGTGGTGAGTTCTGGGCAGGACTGACCCACACACAGTTCCACTGTTTTCCTGCTCCTGGATTTTTCCTGGGTGGTGTTTGCACAACCTGTGCCTGTCTCTGGACTGAAGAACACTGACCTTTAGTGTTCACATAAATACCCAGCTGTGTACTAAACCTTCTGAGTGTTCTGTATTGATCTTCACATCATTTCAAGTGCTTTATCAGGCAGTAACATCACCTGCTTGGGAAAGCTCTTTGTCTTCTCTGGTGCTCACTTCTCCTCACTGCATGGTGGCTAAATCATGATAGAACCTAAACATCCTGGTTGCTGTTAGTGTGATCAATATTCATTTGCACAGCCAATATTCCTGGTACTGCTGGAGTCAGGGGTCAGGGCCTGGTGCAGCTTTCAGCACAGGAGGGGCATTTCTTTCCTGGAATTGTCATTACTCTTCTCTGTGATCTTCTCATCAGGAAGATGCTGTGTTTCACATGCTCCTGGCAGTGCAAGCAGAGAGGAGCTCAGACCAATACCTAGATGAAAACACAGCTTGATTTTGCAGTTAATAACATGACCGGGACTGAAACCAGAAGCTTGTATTCTCTTTTAACCCTCATCCCAGCTCTGCTTTTAGGTAGAACTTCCTGTTACACTGTGAGAGGATCTGTTAATTCAGTTGCTACAGAGAGCAGGAGATGTCTGTCAGCGCAGATGCTCTACTGCAGCACCATCCATTTTTACTAAGGATGAATTAATATTTCTGATTGTCTAGGTTTGGAAAGACAGGTGCCTGCTAAAGGAGACAGGAGCCTCCCCTGAAATGGAGAATGCAAACCCTCCCCACCCCTCCAAATTGCTATGAATTTTAAATAAGGGGCTCTCAGGCAAAAAAATATGGGAGCAGGAAATAACAGTTCTTTAATAGGGAAGGGAAAAAATAAAAGGATAAAATAAACCAATGCAATACACTAGAACACTATCAGAGTCAGAACTCAACCTGACACCCTGTGGGTCAGGGTGTTGGTAGCAGTCCAGTTGGAAAAGGGCTGCAGTCCTCCTGCAGTGTCAGGCGTGGTTCTGTTGGAGCAGGGCAGTCCTGTAGGAAAGGGGGGTATTCTTCCTCCGCAGATCCATGGAAGTAGAGGCAGCTGCTGTTCCTCTGGGAAGTCCAGTGGAGAAGAGCTGTGTTGGTGTGTCATAATCTGACAGGTTATATCTGGGTAGGAATGCTTGGCTCCTCCCTCTGGGCAGAGCATCTCACAATGGAATGCTATAGTTCTTATCAGTCATGTGGTGACATTCAATAGCCCCTTATCAGCAGATGTCCCCTGTTGATTATGATCACTCAGGAAGAGAGATAAGGAGAATTGCCCACTTGATTCCAGACAACTGCCATACAGATGGCAATAGAATACACTTGCCTTGCAATCTGGAACACTGATTCAGTTATGCAATCTTTGCTGACAAGTGCTGTCTCCTGTTCTGACACCTCCCTTGAAAAAGGAGTACCTGGCTAAGCAGGAATGTAGTAAACACAGTCTTGCTGTCTGGATGTATTTTAAAGAGATTTACTGTGGCTGCAGGTAAAGGAGAGAGAACTTTCAATATTACACTAAAAGTACTTGCATCTAAAGTATGTTCTTCTCATCCTGCTCACAGCCAGGAGAACAATTAGTTTATAATGCAGTCATAAAGATTTTCTGGCAGTATATCAGGTGCTTTAGGACAGGAAAGTTGGTCCAGCTGCACTGGAACCACTTGCACAGTCTTGTACAGAAGCTTCTGTAGGTTTTTCCTGTTGGAAAAGAAAGAAGAAGAATTCCAGCAGTCTTTCAAAATCTTGAAAGGGAATTTCAGTCAGGTTTGTCACCACATTGGTGTTGTGTAGTTTAAAGAAACTTCTCGGTGAAATCATTCCTGAAGGAGTGAAATGTCCTTTATTTCCCATCCTTTATACCCAACTCTGGCCCTGGGGAATCTGCAGCTGCTCCTGTGCTGTGCAGGAATGATTGATCCATGAACCAGCATGAGATGTCATGACCATGGCACCCCAAGTCTGCAAATCAAGTGATAAATCTTGCTTCTCCAGCATGACCCTGCATTTGTGACAATATCCTCTAGCTGCACCTTCATTTTTCCCAGAGATGAGTCACACTGTGTTTTTGTGAGGTTGTGACCACCAGCCTGGATAATTGTTTTTTCTCCCTGGCTTATTCCTGCAGTTTTCCCACTCAAATTCATTTACCTGGTAATGAGGGGAAGAGGCAGGACAGGGTTTAGTGTACACCAGCAAGTTACAGAGTAAGGCTGACATTTCTATTTCTAACTCAGCCCTGCAAGAAACATCTTGCATTACAGAGCTCATGTGATTTGAGGGAGTTTATTGTGCCATATCCTATTCCTTGCAGTGCTGTAGATGAGGAATTAGAAAGGTAAATAAAGCAAAACAAAACCAAACTAAGACAAAACAAAAACAAACTGAAGAAAAGAATTGGAACACAACTGAAAGCATTATTCTGTCAACATTTGCAACTCTACTCACTTTTACAGGAGCTGTGAGCAAACAAAATTCTAATTTGAAAATAAAGGGGGGGATATCCAAGCACTAGGGATGAATGCACACATTGGCATTTTAATCTGCATTCACACAGAAATTGTGGACCCTCTGAGATCTCACAGCCCTGTGGGAACCAGCAGCAACAGGGCAGGAGAGATTTGGCATAAGATAAAATGGAAAATATTAAACTCAGAGGGAGAAATAAATTGAAAGTTGTTGTAACATCATAAAAACCAAGGGAGCAGACAGGTGAGAATCACATACAATTTTTTTCATGTTGACTGAGGCACATCTTATTGCATCAGTTTTAACACCTGAATAGCAAAAATGAAAATAGGATTATTGCTCAAATATGCAGAGCAAAAAAATAAAAAAATAATAAGAGGGAATTGCCCTGGTCTCTGGTCTGTCTGATATTACCTTTTAGATATTTACAGGACTAATTCACAGCCCAGTGTTGCTTACAGAACACAGCTTTACAGAACCCACCCTGAAGATAACTCAGCAGAGAGAAGCAATTATCACTTCTCCATCTCCTTGAAAGGTGGGACAAGAGGAGTTTGTTTAATTTCTAAATTTGGGTTAAATATCAGGAGCAAAAAGACTGTCAGGGCTAAGATACACTGAGATATATGGACCAGGCAAGCTGGGGAGTTCAACATGGGAGATCATTATGAAAAGATTATACAAAAACCCCTTAGGGATGATGAATAACTGAACCTACTCTAAAGAATATAAAAACCTGCTTTTTTTTTGGCCCTTACAACTGTATAGTTCCATATTTCTGTCTGACCTGGGATAAAATAGAAAACCATCTGAAAATTTAAATAAACAAAAACAAAAGAAGGCCTGCAAGTGCAATGTAATTTATTCTCAAGTACTTTGCTTTTCTTCACAACATCTTCTTTAGCAGTCCATCTCCAAAGCCTCTCTCTGCCCCATTTCCTCCTGAGGAGGAAAACATTGAAAGAGAGAGGTTCTGTTCTGAGTGTTCCTATAAAAAAGAACACAAAATCCACTCAACTACGAGGCTTTGGGCACACTCTTTTTGTCTTGAGTTTTTTGCCATTTCCCTTTTTCTTAGTATAGAGATATGCCACAATTTTTTTGTTGTTGTTGTTGTGGTGTTTTGGTTTTTTTGGTTTTTTTGTTTGTTTGTTTGTTTGTTTGTTTGTTTTGTTTTGTTTGGTTTTTTTTTTTTTTTTGGTTTTATGTTTTTTGTTCCTGTTCAAAGTTCAAAAGATACAACCCCTGGATATGGTGTTCATTTACCAGCAATTTCCCTGTAGTGCTAGATCTTCATTTTTTTTGCCTGTGTAACAGCATATTTCTCTTTCCAAAGGATCTTTTTGAATCTTGGTCACTCTACTACTTCACATTAGCAAATTTTAGGTGTTCTGCATTGCAGCATTCCCCTCATAACATCTCTCTTTGATTAGCTGCATAGAGAATCTGGATCTAAACTTTTACTTTGCAATACATTTAAATTAATTATTTGTAGCACATGATGGGATCAGCAGTCTGGGTATGTTTGTATTAGAGAATTAGCACCTGGCATAGTTTTGGTGGGGGTTTTTAAGGGTTTTAGTTGTTAATTTAAGCTGCCACTATGAAAGTACTTTAAAAAATAGGTATTGGGCGTGCAGTTCTACATTTGCCAACTCAATACATTTATGTTCCCCAAAACACTCCTGCTTTAATGTTATTTTCTCCCATGAGATAACATAAATGAGTAAAAATTTCTCATAGAATCTTTAAGGAAGAGATCTCTAAGATCTTTGAGTCCAACCATCAACCTAACACTGCCAGGTCCAGCCCTAAACCTTGTCCCCAAGCCCCTCATCTTACCATTTCTGTGACATTCCAGGGCCACCCTTTTCAATGATTCCCCAAACCTTGCTCACATGAGCAAGTTTGTTCCAGGTGGTGTCCAGCCCTTCCTGCAGCCCTCACAGCTTTCAAATTGTTCCCTTTGCTGGACTCCACAATTTGCATTCCCTCTCTCCAAGGGAAAAACTGTGGGGCTGTGATTTGGCTGTTCCCAGTTCTCTAAATATCTCTTCCCTGCTCTTCTCTGGTTTCAGAAAAGATTTACTCCTGGATTTCTGCCTTTAAATAACAATTACAGTAGAATTGATATAGAAGAGTTCTAGGTTAAAAATGCACCTATAAAATATTTCTCAGTCTTGGGATGGCAAAGACAAGATCAAGCCTAAGTCACTAATTATAAATAAACTAGAAAGGAATGATTAATTTCATGTAAGTTGTTTTTTATTAAAATTCACACTGTGCTTTGGATGTATGAGAGGAGAAGGAATGCAAGAGAGTTTCCATCCACAAATGTGAAAAAAAAAAGAGGGCGTTTTTTCTTTTTTTTTCCCCAAAACATGGAAGGCTTCTGCCTGTATTGATCCAGATTTACTGCTCTGGTGTGAAGCAGTGCACAATCCTCAGAACACACTGAATGTTCACTGGGTCCATGGCACACCATGCCAGCACTTCCACTCCTTTACTGAAGTGTTCTGAGGCCAGGACCCACCTGTATTTCAGAGGAATAAAAAAGGCCTTGGAATTCCATCACTCCCCAGGTGATATGGTAGCACTGCAATACTCCCTGGGGGGATATTGACTCAGGGCTCACTGGTGTTCATCCCTAAATCACCACCTGGGGGACTGAGAAGGGGACAACACCTCTGGGCTGCTCTGCAGAGAGCTGCCATGCTTGGCTGCACTTCATTAAATGTTGGGGTTCAATGCACCCAGGCTGGAGATTTTACCACTAATTCAGAAAGACAACAATCCACAGAAGGAGTTGGGCAGTTCCCTGATCAATTTGTGAGATCTCAAAGAGGTGAAGAGAATACTACTTTTGTTTTCAGGGTGTTTTGTTTGGATGTATTCTCTTTTATACATGATGTGTAGACCAGCAATTCTTTTCTGATTGGATTCTTGCTGTGCAGCCATTCCTCCCTGCAAACTCTCTTAGATTACTTACACTTGCAGATTTTTTGTGAACACTTTACAAGAGAAAATATATCAAATGACAGTGACCTCACAGCTAAAGCCATGTAAAAGTCAGCAGGTTTTTAGCTGGGATGTGTGCATGTGTTGCATTTTGGGTTTGGTTTGCATGGATTCATGCCAGACTTCAAAACCCACTCCAAATCTCCCCTTTTATTCTGGTTTCACAGTGAAACCACCATACACACTTGGCTACTCTATTTGAAAATAAAAGTCGTGACTCACCACTACTTTCTTCCAGCTTCATGCCGTTTCTAGCTCCACTGATTTCAGCGCCAACCTGATTTCAGAGAAGTAAATTGACATAAACTTAAAATGATACAACATAAAATCAGATCCCTCAGGCTTAAAAGATGTAGTGCAATGATGTCTGTTCGTTGACATTTGTGAAATGAGCATGGAGATTTTGGTTGAGTTTCTATTTGCAGGACAGAGTCAGCTCTGAAGCCACCATCCCTAATGCACCTCTGTGCAGAGCAAGGGCTCGGCAGAAATAGACTCCTCTACTCCATCAGGACAAGTTTAAGGGACACTGTCATCTATCTTAGGAGAAGAGGCCACCTCTGGGGTCATCAAACACTGCATTCTGCATCCATATCACACACAGAAAAAAATCTCTTCTGTGCATTGAAAACCTTTCCCTTAAAGAAGTTTTTTTTGTTGGGTTTTTTTTTTTTTTTTTTGCTTGGAAATAATCCTATCCAGCTATCACATGGGTCAGTGAAAAAGCTTTGGCAAGGACCTTAAGGAATGGCTTTAGTTTGTTTTTCTTTCTCCTTTCAATTCTCTGACATGAACAATAAAGTATTCACTTTGAACAAAGAAACAATATTTCACAACTTGCAGGATAGACCTGCCACGAGAACTGTCCATGAGTTGGGAGCTACATGAACATCCCAGAATCATGGAATGGTTTGGGCTGGAAGGGACCTTAAAGACCATCTCCTTTCATTACCTGCCATGGGCAGGGACAACTTCCACTATCCCAGGCTGCTCCAAGCCCTGTCCAAGCTGGCCTTGGACATTCCCAGGAATGGGGTAGCCACAGCTTCCCTGGGCAAATAAGTACTGAGATGAGTTTGCCTCTTCAAGAAGGATTTTTATCCTACTCTTACCCAGGAGACCATTCTTTATCCCCTCTAAGCAGTTTTGTGACAGGTCCTCTGTCACCATGATATTTTCTGAAAAATCCTCTTTGGCCAGGATCTTCTCCTGGGAAGCTGAGAGGCCTCAGAAAAGAATGTAAACAATAATTATCTGCTTGCTTTGGAATGTGGACTGGAAATCGTTTACCACCAGGTGCATCTTTGATTGGTTCCATGTGAATTGTTTTTAATTAATGACCAATCCCAGCCAGCTGTGTCAGACTCTGAGGAGTCAGTCACAAGCTTTCATTATCATTCTTGTTAAGCTTTCTGATGTATCCTTTCTCTTTCTTTAGTAAGTATATGTAATGTAATGTAATATATAATGTAATGTAATGTAACGTAACGTAACGTAACGTAACATAATATAATATAATATAATATAATATAATATAATATAATATAATATAATATAATATAATATAATATAATATAATATAATATAATATAATATAATATAATATAATGTAATATAATATAATGTAATAGAATATAATATATATCAGCCTTCTGAGAACATGGAGTCAAATTCTCATCTCTCACCTCGTCCTGGGGACCTCACAACACCACAGTCCTCCCACCTTTCCCTTCATTAATGACTGAGATGTGTAAAGTGAACCTCTAAAGCCCCTAGCAACACCCATGTCTTTGCTGATTAAAAACCAAGTTATTTCCATACAGTCTTGCTGGATCAGCCCAGTTTTAAAGAAGTGAACAAATTGCAAATTCCTTCTCAGACAACGCTTCAGGAAGTTGTGGTGCCTGTGCCAAGACAAAGCGCTGCACCATAAAAAACTGGGGTGTAGTTTGTAATTTCTGTGAAAAACTTACCTGATGCTTTGGAAACCTGGTGGAAATCAAGTTGTTTTGTTTTGTTGTTGTTTTCCTTCTTATGCACAACCCAATCAAAATTTGGTTTAGCTGCATTTTTCCCAAATCTCCCTAAATATTATCTGCTTTGAAAAGTGCTTTGAAGTTCGCTGATGAAAAGCACACCAGGTAGTAGCTGAATACTGTTATAAACACATCAGACAGGAGATCTGTAAAACTTTTATTATTTCCTGCCTTACTCTTATGGTGAAGAACACCACATATTTCTGTTTTCATTTATCTTCTATTGCTTGAAAACATCAAATCACTGTTAACAGTGAAAATATGCAGTTTAATACTTTCCTTACCTATGTATTTATCTTGGCGGACCACAGAGAACCTTGATTATTTTCAGTCTTCAGCCAATGAAAATTGTCACCTTTTTTCCTTGATTTACACCCAGAGCTCTAATCATAAACAATCTTAAAAGGAAAATGTGTGAGGCTGTCTGCCAGAGCTTTCAGAAAGAGCCTGTCATAACTCAGCAGCCATTCCAAAAGCAATTTCCAAAAACTTAATTTTGTTGGCCTTAGTGATATTTGTGCTTTAAAACTTAACTATTAGTTCCACCTCTGTGTTCTTGAGGGGGAGAAATGCAGAGTATATGCTTTCTGGAATTAACTTACTCTTCTCCAGAAAAAAAAAAAAGAGAAAAAATATTTTAGTATTTCTTTCTCATGGAAATTCCAATTAAAAATTGGAATATCTAACTCCAATTTAGTTGAGCAGAAAAATATGGGATGTTACAGCTGGCATTTTATTCTGTAAGGAGAGTGAGTGTGAATGGGATAACCTACTGAAAATAAGATTATGGAAAGGAAATGCTATTGTGTATTTCTTACCCAAGATTTTTTAATCAATATGTATTGTCTATATTTTTATATCTTTATATATGCACAGATATTATATCTATACTATCATTATGTTATGTTATGTTATGTTATGTTATGTTATGTTATGTTATGTTATGTTATGTTATATCTAACATATTTTTACATATTTATATATGCACACGCCTCTATGTATATATGTATATATGCATATACATATATATATAAATACTATTTGTGTGTTTAGATGGATAGAGATGTATCTACAAAATTAAAACTGAGAGGAAATAAGCCAGTAAATATAAATAACCAGGAACTGGTTGCTAGAATTATGCCATTGAATAATTCAAATGGAATTGAAGTCTTCCCTTTTTCCTATAGGATGTAGTAGGAGTAATTAATTATTAAGCAAGTATAAGAGGGAAAGGAGCATGTCCAGCTACAAAACTTGAATTTACAAAGTAATTTTTTTGTTCATGACAATTACAGGGATAAAGGGAGACAACACAAACAAGTGGGATAGGACCTGTTAAAATTCCCCCAATAACCAGATGTCCTAAGAGCAGCACCACACTTGTTTGTGGAAAATTCATAAGGTCTGGACAGTAAAGAGTGGGGCTTAACTCTTCAACTCAAGAATAATTTGTGGTGGAAAGGATTTTCCTTCTTCCAGTCTAAATATGGATTCCAGGATTTCTTATTTCGAAAGAAATATTTTACTTTTTTATAGATGTCAAGCTTCTTTATACATAGCATTACCTCAGCTTGGTTAAATGGCATCATTTTAGTGTGGGTGTTCCAGTCTGTCTGTGCAAGTCTGGGTATTAGGTAGGATTTTAAAATATCTATAAAGAAGTTTGCCAGTTCTACTGGATATTTTTCACACCCCCACACCTGCCCACCTATCAAACACACTTATGATGGGTGCCTGTTCTTGAATCACCTGTCTCTAGTAATTTCCCACAGGGAGTTCTTGTACCTTAAAATAAACTCTTGACATTTGGGAAACACAAAGCTGAGTGTCAATGCCATCCTTTTTGCACAAATATCCGGCCTTTGGAACAGTGTTTTAATAAAACCTCATTTGGAAATCCCAGAGGACATTCATTAGCCATCCAGCATTTTGTGAATGGGCCGTTTACTGAGCTCTAGCAAAGCAGAATTCTGGTTTTGCCACAGCTTTCATTTAGGGGCAACCTACCCAAACATTCTGCTGCTTATGGAACAAGCAGCTCTAACAAGAAACCTGAGCAATGACAAAAAATACTTCAGAGAGGGCACAGCAGATGGAAACACACGTGGAAGGAGCACAGCTGACTGCTGACAACACGGAACCGATGTCACCCACGCAGCCCACTGCATTGTTCAGTTGTCACAATGCCTGTCCTGCCTTGGATTAAGGTTTTTCTCAGCCTCAGGCCAGGAATGGTATTTGAAATAATTTCAAACCTTTTGTCCTCACAGTCCTTTTGAATCAGGCCAGGCTATTTTGTTTCCTCCTCGGTGCTTTAGATATATTTTTTTTTTCCTCAGCAGATGAGCCACAAGTCCAGCAGCTAAGCAGATCACAGGAGCACACATCCCATTGTGAACATGGGCACTCTAATCTCTGAAGGCAGCAGCATTTCATAGCCTTTGTCACAGGAATCCTAAGTCTTTGCAGATTTCTTACACTTCCATGCTGTTCTAATTAATGCTCTTTCCCTTAAAAAAAAAATCCATTCAGTGTAAGTGGGCTAAGTGCTATTTATCTAAAAGCCCTTGGCAGCTGAAGTTGGGATTAATCTTCTAACCCTAATCAAATCATGTCAGCTCAGATCAGCTTCCTTGTATAATCTGATTTTTTCAGGAAAGTCAGCTTCTCCTGCTGTGTGTGACCTGTGGCAGCAACGTGGAGATGGAAACTTGGCATCTCTGTGGGAGGAGGATCCTGAGACACTGGAATTCAGCACTGACTTCTTCCTTTCCTTGCAACTTTACCAGTTTAAATCACCTGAAGATATGGCTTGAACTCTTGAATACATTTCATGGACCATAAATTTAAAAAGTAATAAGTCCAAAACCTTATTTTCCTATTTTATTGCTTTCTCTTGTGACAAAGTTTCCCTGTGTCTCTTCACCTATCTTAGCCCTGCATAATTTTTAGAATAGCAACATAAATTCTCATACTTGTTCTACATATGCATATCCTTATATTTAGCTATTCTGTGATCTTCTATGATGTTTTCAGCATTTACTTCACAATCTTTACACAGAAGAAAACCTATGCAATCCCCCATTTCAAAATGAAGTCTGTAAGAAGCCTGTGGAAATTGCAGTAAACAGCAAATGTTCCTGCAGACAGATATTGACTTTACAGTGTGATTAAATTATATCCATCTCTTCTCTCTCTTTCTGTCACACATCTGAACTGGACTTCAGTCACTTTGGCTTAAATTCACAGTTCCAGAGCAATTCTTTCCAGCAGTGACTGTTATTGATGATTATTTTATATTCTGAGCAGATTAATGTATTTTTTATTAAGCAGTTTTATTTAGTATTTTTTAAAAATATCATACTTTTTATTAAGTATTTTCTTTATTAAGTGTGTTGCCAAGTATGGTGCATCCTTTGGCAAGTTAAGTTCTCATTCTAATTTGGCTTTTGTGAGTCTGACTTAACCTTAATCATATTGATATTCTGAATACAGAGTTGCTTATCTGATCTACATTTTGGCCTACAGACTCAAGGTCAGTGATACTGTAATATCATAGAGTAAATTGTAGCCACAAAAACCAAGCAAATAAATAACCCCCAAAACAAAGAAAAACAATCAATAAACCAAACAAAAATGCCCCTCTCCCAGGAAAAAAAAAAAAAAAAAAACAAACCCAAAAGTAAAAACAGTGCAAGAAAAAATACAGGTCTCAGAAATATTCATATTTCTCAAAAATATTCAGAAGTTCTGAATGCAGGACTGGAGGGTGGGAGAACTACAGAGAGGGGAAAATTTGGTTTACACAGTTTTCTGTGTGCTGATTCTTGTTTGGTTTGGTCTTTTTGATTTTATTTATTTTTTTGTTTCTTTTATTCTGAAGGACAGTGTTAATTCTAAACCAACTGGAAGTTACTTCTTTGCTGGCATTAATTTCATGTCATGTGTTATGGCCTTTCTGGCAGGAAGCTAAATTAGCTTTTTCATTATAAGTGAACATTTTCTCTCTCTCTGTGTCTCTCTTTTTTTATTAATGTGTTCAGCATCTTTGACAAGGAGACACAGTCCCATCTGTAGATTACTACCTGCATGTGATGTCAAATTTGCTGCTTTGCAACAAGATTCCTGTGAGCAGCACAGCTTAATCATAAAAGGAAGCTATTTAGGGATGAATCCATAAAGGAAATTAAAGTGTCAAGTCTGACTCCTGCACTCAAGACACGAGCTCCCAGCCACATCTCCCTGGGACATTTCTCCCCTGTGTCTCCTAAACTCAAGATCTCCAGGCAACGTGTCTCGTGATGCAGAGGCTCTCCAGGAGTCTCAGATTTCCTTAGGAGTACTTCCAAACCCATCTTGTTCTTGATAAAACTGATTTTTCCATCTGCCAGATGCCTATTTCCCCTCCAAATCACAAACTGGGGTTTGTTATACCTGTCACCAGTGCCAGGAGTGATGGAAACAAAATGCAGGGTGTGAATTTAATGATTTTTGACTGCCCAGGGACTGAAATGCCATAACTCCTACTTGATTCATGTTTCTTCTAATCACAGAAAATTAGATATTCCTGTGTGTCAGGAGGTAAATGTCTTTGGATTTCCCTTAATGAACTACTTTAATTTCATGCAGAATAACTGAAGTTTCTTTATGTTAACAAGCAAATAGTTTTATTGTGCCAGTGTAGCCTGATGGTTGATGTATCTCGTTTGGAAAGGATGACCTTTGCTGCAGCGCCCTCTAAATGATTTTATCCAATGTGAAGTGTCAGAATTGCTGTAAAAAAAAGTTTTCAATTCTATTGCTGTGATAAAGATGAGGCTTTAGGACAAATACACTGACTGGAAGAACCTGTTGACTGAAAAATTATCAATGTATTCTTCAACACCAGCATATCATTCTGCATGAGAACTTCATGACCTCTTTTACATATTGGCTATGCAAATAAGACTTAAAATTTCTAGAAGAACAGAGTGGTGTCTATTCACTTTCTGCAGAGACATTTGCCTTTGGAGTTTATGTTACCTGTCAACAAAATTGAAGACTAGTTGGCAGTAATGCTGTCCTTAAACACTTCCTCTGTCCTCTACAATGCTAAAGTGCTCTTCAAACTCAGGCATAACTTTTTCTCTCTCTTTATAAAATATGTAAATACATGTAAAGGTCTCTTAAAGATCCCAGATAGTAAAGTGCAACACCAAATTCTTTAGATTGCTCTGCTGTGACACAGGTGAGCTGGCAAATCTGATAATTGCACCAACACAAGCCACTGAAATCCCAGTGTAAGCATCTAAGCTCTTGTGTTCTGGCTCACCTGTCCTCTGGGAAATTTTATCTGGAGCTATGAGCCTATGAAAATAATGTATCCACCTCAGAGAACAGCCTGTACACACTCAGTTTAGCCATTAGTTTCCCTGGAAACTTAGCAGAGACACCAGAGCAACCTGCCTTCTCTGGGAAGTGCTGCTCGGGAGCCGAGATCCTGCTGCCTGCACAGCTCCCACCATCTGCAGGTTGGTGCTGGGGTTCCTTTGGAAGCTCAGTCTGCTTTTACTGACTTCAGTGACTCATAGCTACACAATACTCTGCATTTTTAACATCAAGGTTTCCAGCTGGAGATCACTGAGTGAAGTAAAAAGAAAAAGCCTGGTGGCATCCATGGATGATGGAGTCATTGCTGGTCTCTGAGAACACCCACGGCACAGAACTGATGAGCTGCTTGAGGAAGAAGAGCAACCACTATTTCCTTAAACACTTCTGTTCTGGCATCACTCCCAATTTGCCTATCTGCTTACCATTCTCCCTTTCTTTCTCAAGCAATTGGTAGCTACTTTTCCTTTTCCAGAAGGACTTCTAGCTTTTCATGTTCCATTTCTTTTACTGTGCTGTTTTATACAACAGACACAATTTCAGTGTCCCCTTATGCAATGAATTTCTATCATAATTTCTGTTCCTTTTCTAGGCTTTGATTTGTTAATCTAGCCAGCTTTAATTTTTATCTTACTTTGGTACAATCAGATTGATATCAGGAAAATTCCTGGGGAATGATGAGATCATAGCAAGAAGACTGGTACAGCTGATCCAAAATGAATCTACCAGGGCTACTGTTCTTCCAATTTTAACATTAAAAAATACCTACAGACTTACATGGGTATCTAAATAAAAGACATGTAGCCCATAGATCCACGACAAATCTCTGGCTTATTTTATTTTTTTTCTTGTATATCTGTAATAAGGGGAATAGTTCCCACTGAGAACTTAGAGTGAAGGTTTTTAATGCTAACAATAATACTGACAATTGTTTAAAAATCACAAGAAAATGAGCTAACATTAATACCTCAACCTTCTCCAAGTTTCCACCACAGTGAGGTAGTTTTGCATGGGAGGCATTCAGGGAAATGATGCAAAACTTCCATGTTTATTTCTATTCTATATTTATTTCTATTCTATGCTTATTTCTATATTATTTACAGGAGGAAACAATGTGATCCCCTCTTATTAGCCTTTAAAATGATTTTCCTCTTCAAACCCAGTGGAGTCTCTGATGAAGCAGCACATATTCTGTACAAATGTGAAGTGACCAGTGTGAAGGGATGTGGCTGGAAGCTGATGAGAAATGTAATCCCAGAAAAATCCTCCGTTCTGTAAAAATTAAGGCAATTAAGGCTCATTGAGCACTCCTCTGGACCCACTGTCAAAGCAAATAAACAACCACCCAGCAGTGCATGAATGTGTAATCAGATAGAGTCTGGTGTTCACTGAGACGTGTGCTTATGCTTTGGACACAATGTCAAATTCATTATTTTGCCTTAGAATCTTCTGTTTCTTATACCTCTGCCTCCAGCTCAATAATTCATCTATAACACATTTAAAAGAACACAAGATAAACAGTAAAGAAAATAGCTCATAGAAACTAGCACAGCTGTACACAATGGGAATTTAAACACCAAAGTAAAATAATCTGTATTTAAAAGCTGGCAGGAAATACAACTGTGATTCACTTAGACAGATATTATTAACTTAATGGAATATTAATAGGATATTCCATTTATATCTCCTGCTCTGTCCCAAAGTCTCCTGAGATATTTTTCAATGAGATTTTAATGATAATATAAAGTGCAGCTACTCCTGAGATAAACATCTATTAGAAATTAGTAAAAAAATGCATCATTTAAGAGCTGGATGAGAAGAATTTGCCTACTAATTCTATAAATTGCAATGTAGAAAGAATGTAGAATGTTTCTAAGCCTGGCTCATGCAGTCATCCAAAATTCACACAATATGGTAGGAGCACAAAATCTAAGGTTTTATTATGGAAAAATAGAATAATTTATGTTGCCCCGTTCTTCTAAAGTTCTTCTAAGCCTTCTGATATTTACATTTCTGTAATGGAGTTTCTCACACACTTTTCATGTAAATAATGATTGTTTTGCATTCCTTTCTGGAGGAGGAGAGAATCGATGGACTGTTGGTTTGACCAGTGTGGCTGGAGAGGTGGCAATTCCATCCTCCAATCCATGGTCACCTTTGGAATTCTATAAATATTGAGGTCCAGAAATAAACGCGCCTTTTTTGCCTTGGACATCTCAGCATGTGAGTGTCGTTTATTTTGCGTCCTGTAGTGACACATTTAGGTTTGGAAAGCCCTCTGAGACCATCAGACCCAACTGACCCCCCAGCACTGCCAGGGCCATCATTAAACCATGTCCCCAAGTGCCACATCCACATGGCTTTTGCAGCCCTCCAGGGATGGGGACTCCACAGCTTCCACAGGCAGCCTGTCCCATGGCTCGATGACCATTTTGGTGAAGAATTTTTCCCTGATAACCAACCTAAACCTCCTGTCCCTGTTCCCTGGGAGCAGAGCCCGACCTCCCTGGCTGTCCCCTCCTGTCAGGGAGTTGTGCAGAGCCACGAGGTCCCCCCTGAGTCTCCTTTTCCCCACCCTGGTTTCCATCTCGTCTCCTCAGTGTTATTATTTTTCTCATTCTAACTTAACCACAGAGTAGAAACTCCCGTACCCTGGAGCTGTGTAGTACAACTGGAAAGTCTTCCCTTCCCTTCCCTTCCCTTCCCTTCCCTTCCCTTCCCTTCCCTTCCCTTCCCTTCCCTTCCCTTCCCTTCCCTTCCCTTCCCTTCCCTTCCCTTCCCTTCCCTTCCCTTCCCTTCCCTTCCCTTCCCTTCCCTTCCCTTCCCTTCCCTTCCCTTCCCTTCCCTTCCCTTCCCTTCCCTTCCCTTCCCTTCCCTTCCCTTCCCTTCCCTTCCCTTCCCTTCCCTTCCCTTCCCTTCCCTTCCCTTCCCTTCCCCTTACACTTTACCTTTCTGAAGTGGTTTGGTTTTTTTTTCACTAATTGGCCACCTTCTTTGAGATAAGAGAGTAGAAAAATATAGGTGACAGGGCAGGGAAGAGGATTTTTCAAATTTTCCTTGATACATTGAAAGAGATAAATCCTTTCTTTCTCTCTTGCATCCCTTTGAACATGCTTTTAGCCTACATTACCAACAAGCGTTGTTGCTTCTTATTTAGAAGTGGCAGAGAAAACTTAAATTTCTGAAGGGTTAAACTGACAGGCTCCAGGAACTTCAAGGTGGTCTGCTGAATATAGGACATGAATTCAACCTTGTTTTTGCTTTTTTAAAGCATGCAGATTTGAGCTGACTGGATGGAGTACATTGCATTACATCCCTGCATTTAGCTGGTAAAACAAGGATCCAAAGGATCCAAACCTGTTCTCATAACTTAGGGTAAAAACATTTTTATGTCATGATGGTCTAAATCAGATCATCAGCTAAGTTTTGAGTTGAAATACTGGGTTTCTGCTCCAGGTTTCTGCCTAAAATTCTTGGTATTATGAAAGGTTTGTGCAAAAGAATAAAGTTGTATCATGTGCAAGTATCAGAAAATATCCTTACCTCAATTCTTATTATTATTATGGTTAATTTATTGAGATAAATCAAGGATGTTTCAGCTATCCTCTTTTTTCACATAATTTTGAAGCCCATTAAAGGAGACAGCCATGGATCTGAAACTCTTACAGGTGAAGCACCAGAACAAATTTGCCTTCTGGAGCCAGCATTGTCCTTTCTACAATAAATATCTGTCTGCATTTTAGCAGACAAATGACTGCAAGATGTCACTGAAGACAGGTCTTTATAAGGTCATGTTCTACTTCATTATTTCATAGTTTATTCTAAAAAATCTGGCATTTTTATATTTTAAAGGACACTGTTCACTGTCTAACCTGAACTGAGCAGTCCTCTTCCCTTTTATATAATACTGTACCTTAATAAATTAGGTTATATTTATAATGTACTTGCAGAATAATGAATAGCAAGAGATAATTGGCTGAGGATGTTCCAATTCCCTCAGAACCAAAGATCCCAAATTGTGAAAATTAGGAATCACAGCTCAATCTGATCCAGCTGTTGGCCTGCCTGATATTGCTCTTTAATTAAAACATTCATTACAAAGCTAGCAAAGAGCTACAATGGCATATCATCTTAAAGCATGACACTTCAGTCACCCTTATCTTCCTGGCTCTGTGCCAGATAATTTTAAAGGGGGACAAACATGAATAATGTATATTTAAAACAGAATTCTTCTCATACAAGATGCCATTTCTCAGAGTTATCACTGGACTGCTGAGAATTAGTATAATAATAACAATAATTGTCGAGCCCTAGAAAAAAAATCATATTATAATTTCCTGCTCTTAGGGTAAATTACCATATTTAATGTTAAACTAACTCTATTTGTGGGGAGAAAATTGAAAAAAACAAGGTCATGTATGATAAAGAATAGGATATGTAAGAGTCCATTTGAAAAGAAGGGGATATGTGTTGTTTGCCCTGGTGTTTTTTTTCTTTTTATATATTATAATTCTGGGTATCCCTGTTGTGGATGGAAACAATGAAGGAAACAAAAGGGAATCTTAATGAGGATTTGCATTAAACATACATTAATAACTTAAATACAACAAGAAAAAAATCATACATGTTTTTCTGAATAGCAGGATATCAGACAATCAAAGATAGGAAAAGAGGAAAAATTACTTGTTCTTTCATCTGGACCCTGAAAAATTGCTTCCTGAAGTGCATTCCTGACCATTTTCAGAAACAAATTTTTTTGAGTCTCATGTATTATTTTCTGTCACGATTTCTCCCTGTAGTCTGCAGTATCCCATCACTGTACTTCTCTTGGTTAATGCAGCACTCAGGTCTGAGTGCCATGGAATGGGACCTGGCTCTTAGCAGTGCTGTTTGGCTCAAATAATTTGGCTTTTTCTGAATCTGTGACACAGACACACCAAAGGCTTCAATTCTGCTTTCAAAGAGATTGCAGCAGGAATCTGCAAACATGGCAGCAGTGAACACTGCAATGGTAACACTGTTCTCAGAAGCAGCCAGTGGTTGCTGGACACTGAGTTTTTTTTTTTTTACTGAATAACAACAGGAAACATTAATCAGGAAATTTAAATTTTCAGAAAGTTTGGTATGTTTGAATTAGACACAAGTTTTTTAGTTTTTGCTCCCAAGGCCATTGATCATTTGGGAACTGTGTAACTACAAGCATTGTTGAGACCCTGACATCTGTGTGTCCTCATTTTCATCCAAGGGGTAATGTGCAATACTCATTTCAGATGCATTCAGGAATTTGATTTTAGGAAAAATAGAACTGTGGGAAGATATACTGTCCATTATTTAAGTCATCAATAGGAAGCATAGCTATGTCTCCTTGAATTCTGAGACTGACCAAAATTATATCATCTCTGACTCTGACTAGGAATCAAATGCTAATTTAATAGCAATGCCAAAAATTGAAAGTTCCCAGAGTAGAAAATGCAGATTTATGTTAGCATTGAAAATTTGCTAGCATTATGTTAGCATTGTCTAATAATAAATAATCCTTTGGAAATGCAGATCTACATATCATTTTCTCTGGTGTAAATTAGGAGTAAATTGAAATCCCCATTACACAAGGGGCCAGGTTGTGACCCTGGTACAGCAGGCACCAAGTTTGACCCCACCACCAACCTTTGGGATCAGTGCCCCAAGCGCATCAGTGTTTACCAAATATTTGGAAAATGCATTTGGAAATGCTTGACAACGCTGACTTTTGGAAAGCCCTGAGCTGGTCGGGCCATTGGAGCAGATGATCAGGACAGGACCCCTCCAAATGGAATATTCTGTTCCATAACTTCATTCCCCCTGAGCTTCAGGGGTTGAGAGAAGTGGGAA
Source organism: Fringilla coelebs (assembly GCF_963513975.1). Taxonomy (NCBI): domain Eukaryota; kingdom Metazoa; phylum Chordata; class Aves; order Passeriformes; family Fringillidae; genus Fringilla; species Fringilla coelebs. Next base: position 4,460,124 of record NC_140032.1, read on the forward strand.
GGGAGATGACTACTGAAATCAGGGATGAACACATTTCTCCCAACAAGGCTGTGTCCCTGCACAAAATATTGTGTAAGACTGAGAATTCCCGTTGGTTCCCATTGAATGGCATCTCCTCAACTGCTCACCATACCTCTAACAGAACAGATTTATTAATCACATTAAAGACAATTTGGCATATGAGGGAGATCAAGTCATCTATCATAGGATGTCACCTGTCAAAGGGCCCAAACAATTCAAGGGTGCTCTTAATCATTAAGAGAACCCTGAAGGTGAACAGTTTATTATACTCTTTTGTTTGTTTGTTTGTTTACAATTTCACTTGTTTTCACATGCTAAGTCTGGAAACTTTCTGTAATTCTATGGGGATGATGGGGTCAACTTTTAAAGCTGACACACAAATCCTCTTATATCTTGCTGTGATTTCACAGTCCGTTCCTTTGAGCCCAGAGTGCTTCTTTATATAAACAAACAAACCCAGAGAAAGAACTCACCCTCTATTCAGAAAATACAAAACCAACAGTGACTAATCTGTCCTGCATTTAGATATTTTAGTGGTGTCAAGGGAAGAGTATTTGTGTTCAGCTTTGCTGAAGAGGGAGAAATGATAAATGTTAAACAGACTCTCAGTGCTTCGTGCAGGGAGATTTGGACAGAGAATGCAAATGCTGGAGTTCACAGCACTGAACTCCCATCAGAGGAAGATGACAGATAAAACATGGGTAACACTAATTTAAACCCATTAAACAGAGTCATAAACCTGTGTCATCATCTGGGAAGCTGATTGTGAAATGTGCTCGGCTTTGCTGCAGGTTAAGAAAGCTTGGAACTCAAAATTCAGAAGTCTAGGCTCTCTAGGTGTCTGTGAAAACTCTGCATGTTTCAAAAAGTGTCAATTCGGTTAAAATTCAAAAATTGGTGGCACTTTTTGTGCCCGGGATGATCCCTTGTATTCCTGTTACATTTCCCCTGAGTATCTTCACTCAGACATTATGGGCTTGCCCCTGGCCAAAACGACACAGAACATGCCTGGCTGTTCTTCTGTGCTCCTTTTCCTGCTTGGGAACAGCCATGGGCAAACTGATTCTTTCACTTTAATGAGAAAATACCTCAGTTCTTAAGATGTGAAAACAAGACATGGAGTGATTGTTTCTATGCTGACTTGTTTGAAATCTTTGTTTTTACAGAAGTGCTGTGCTGTGAGTGTAAAATGCACTTGACTCCACTTTAAACATTGTGTAAGCTTAAAGCACAAAGTAAAAGGGTTTTATGGAAAAAACGGGAAAGATTACAGTTTTGTTTAGAAAGTCAGAAACACATTTACATAAGAAACACATAAAACCAAGTATAGTGTGCATACTGATATTGTAGTCTGCCTATAGCTGCAAATTCAGATATTTTCTGAAGTGTCTAACAGAAAGTTAAAGCTCCTGCTTGGTAGGGATTTACTACCAAATAAAAAGAGCAGGTTTTTTCAGGGTAATTTTCAATCTCTGGATTTCCATCCCTCAGTTTTGTTTCATAGCTCTACTTTTATCTTGTTTGCTGCAGAATGTAAATTAAATTTTAGAGCATGTCCCTCATTTTTTCTATTAGTATCGGAGACCTTTCTTTCCGTAATCTGTTTTTCTGTTTTGGTTGTGCAGCATCTAACAGAATAATAATTGCAAACTCTAGAACTCATCCATAGGAGAGTCTCTTTGAGAAGTAGAGAGACCTTTGACCATTTCCTGTACACTCTATTTAGTTCTACTTTCAAAGCAAGAAGCTGACTTGTACTTTTCCACTGTAATTCAGCATTTTCTGTTCAAATCAATTGGCTCTGCACAGTGTTCTTGCTAAGATTTTTTTGGTATCATGCAACAGTTTGCCTTTTGGATCAATAGAATGTTCTATGTGATTTGACATGTCACTTAGCTTGCTTTTCTCACTTGCTTTCCATGTGCAAGGTTTTATATGTTCAGAGAGTGGAACTGGGGCCATCTCACCCCAGCAGAGATAAATATTCTCCATCAGTTATTTTGCCTCTGCTCTAGGACACTCATGTACACACCTGAGCTTGGCACACTACAGAGGAGCCTTCAGGCTGTTGTAGCTGATGTTTGTGAGCAGATGGATGCTTGGATGGGACCAAAATTAAATTAGTACACTACAGGTGGTGACAGAACAAATTATACTGAGTGTTATTAGTGCAGAAATCCACCGAGCACCCAAGGCAATTCAAATGGAACCCTTGTTCCCAGCAATGGTATGTGTAAATAACTCACAATTTGCTAAATGCAGTGATTAAAGGCTGAATTTAGCATTTTTGTCACCAGATGTTGCTTGGACACATATTTCAGTGCTTGCACAGTAGATAACTCCCCAGTCTTGTTTTAGAGAATCTTGTAAATCTCAGTCAAGGTCATTATGAGCTGTCCTTTGCCAGTGTTTCTTCTTGTGTTGTGGGGACACACTGGCCACAAGTACCTGCTGAAGGAGGAGGTTCAGAGAGGGGTACAGGTGCCTAAATCTTCATTTAAATGTCTCTGTGATCAAGAAATCTGCATGGAGCTGGCTGGTGAGATGCCAGAGTGTCACTGTAGGACACGAAATAAAATGACACAGGTGCTGGGACTTCCAAGGTAAAAAGAAGGGAAGTTTATTTTCTAATTCCAACATTTATAGATTTTCAAAAGTGGCAGTGGATTGGAGGATGAAAGTGTCACCTCTCCAATGACACTGGACAAGATGAGAACCCATCAAATTTCTCCTCCTCCAGAGAAGAATGTAAACCAATAATTATTTACATAAAAGTGTGTGAGAAAGTTTGTTACAAGAATGCAAACAGCAGAAGGCTTAGAAGAACTTAGAAGAACAGGGCAACACCAGAGGAGCTGTAGGAGAGCTGAACCACCTGGATTTTTAACTCCACGTTGCAGTGCAGTAGTGTTGATATGGAGGTTTTAGTGAGGAATGGCTCAAGCATGGAATGCAGGGAACTGGCACCAGGAGGGTGAAACCAAGGGGAAAATGGACAGAAATACACTGGAGCTTCCTGCTGGGATACATCACTCTGAGGGAAGCAGAGCACAATTTGTCTGAGGGATTGCACTGTGAACTTGCTGGGGATAAGACATCAAAACTGAATTCACATAATTTTTCTCCCAGTGAACCCTTTCTATGTGGAAGAGGTGAGGCAAATTTGTGTTTTTCATTAGTTCAGTGTCATGTAGGATCATGTATCTAGGAATGACCTTCAGGTAAAATATTCTCTTTCCAGCCATGAGAGAACACAATCTGCTAAGATCAAAAACACTGCAGGAAGAAAACCTGGACAGGATAAATTTTGAGTGCTGTGTCTTTTTTATCCAAGAACACTGTGTCTGCTTTTGGAGCTTCTGCACTGAGGGCATATGCAGGAGACCCCTCAGCAAGTTAGGAACTCTGATAAAGTGATTTTCCCCTACACAGGCCATCCCTGCTCAACTTTTAGATAAATTTCTTTAATAAATGTAATTTAGATCCACACATTTAAGAGAACATAGCAGTAAGAGACCTGGAAAGAGGGGTCTCTGTGTCTGTGACTGCTGAGGTTGGGCAGGCAAGAAGTTGGCTACTTGATGGGAAACTGTCTTAGTCCAAAATTAGGTTTTCTGTTTGGTTGGTTTTCTTTGTGTTGTTTTTCTTTGGGTGTTTTTGGTGTTTGGTTGTTTTTTTTTTTTTTTTTTTTGTATTGTTGCTGTTTGGGTTTTTTTGTCTTTTTTTTTAATTTTTATTTTTTTAAAAATTTGTTTGCTTGTTTTGCTTTCTTTATTGCATTTTTTTTTCCTTTGGGTGTTTTTGGGTTTCTTTTATTGTTTGTTTTGGGGTTTTTTTGGTTTTTTGGTTTTTTGTGTGTTTTTTTTGGTGGTAGTTTTTATTGGTTTGGTTTGGTTTGGTTTTGGTTGTTTTTTGTTTTTTGGTTTGGTTTGGTTTTTTTTTCTAATTAAATGAACCATTACCTGTATAAATTCTTGATATAAAATCATTCCTGTGTGGAGGTAACCTCTTGGTTTGGTGCAACAAGAGCACGAAAAAAAATGGATAAGGCTCAAAATGGTTAATTTGGCTGTGGGATCATTTTAAGCTTCATGTTTCTTAGTGAGAGACCTCCAGCTGTGAAAGACTGATTTACACAAGGATAACATTCTGATTTAGGGTGACCCTGCTTGGGCAGGGAGGTTGGATCAGATGAGTCTCTGTGGTTCTTTCCATCCTGACCCATCCTGTGATCCTATGGGATTCTGTAACTTAAAATTAGGGGGGGAAAGTGAACAAATATAAATATTTTACAAACTCAATTCCAAATTGTTTTCCTTCACTCCTCCACAACCCTTTTTATTTTAAAACAATGTCTTTAAAAGCACTTTAGACAGGAAATAAAACATGTAGCAAACACCTCATATCATTACTTAAAAATTCTTTGTGATAAACAACACTTGTGGAGCTATATTTTAATATCAAAATAGCTTCATAGGAATGTTCTCACTGTCTTTTATCATCAAAATAATTTAGTTGCATCCCATGCAGATAATCCTTTAGGTTTGTAATTTTAAATGCACTCTTCCCATGTGTTTGTCTTTTGTGAATTTTTATTTGTATGTTTGATCTTGGTGGGTTTTTTGTTCCCTTTAAGGGTTTCATGGTATTTTAAATGCAAGATTTTCATTGAAATCTTTCTAATATCTTCTGCTGAAGAGTGAGGCAAACTGCATTAGGCTGATGGGAGCTCCATTCCTTTCAGTGGAAGCCCTTGCTATTTTAAAGTCAAAGTTACTATTTCAAGTCCAGTCTTTCTGACCACTACATTTGACCAGGATGGGATTTTGGTCAAAGCCTGAAAGAAACCATGGGCACAGAGAATTTAGGAGATCATTATAATCCTGCCCAAACTAGAATTTTGACATTAGTCACCCTGCATATTCCTCCACTCCTTGGTATCTTGGCTTTTTCATGCTGTAGGTGACTGGGCAGAGGGAAAATCTCCCTATGGCCATGTTAATACTAAAATTTGCTATTTCTCAGAAGGTCCATAAAATAAAGCTGAAAACTGCCCTGTGCACCACCAAAGAAGGAATGTGGGATTGAGAAAGATTCCCTGGATTATTAAATACAATTCTTTCCTTTCATACTCAATTACCCACGTCTCTAAAGACCTTTTCTTGAAAATACAGGATGAGAGAAAAGAACCTGGAGATTGGAGAGAGAGACAGAACTGCTGTTAAGAGTAATTTCTATATTTTTTCAAGTGTTAGCTATTGGAAGCTGATAAAATTTGGTGGTGGTGGGTCTGGCCATCTGACTGGGGATACCTTGTTGCCCAGTACAAAGGTTCAAACCAAATGAGACCAACCACATCCTGAGTATGTTAGAAATAAAACCACCACCAAAAACATCCCATGTGCATCATTACAAAATCATCTGTCAGGCTGCCTCATTCAACTTTTAATAGGCAGAACAGAGCTCAGCAATTAATGTCACTATCTGTTATTTTCTTTGTAAACTATGTGGGGGTTTTTTTTCTTCAAATAATCCCTCCTGTGCACTAATCTATTTCAGTAATAACTAAATCACTTCCCTTTGGGATAAAGTTCAATTCAATTCCTTTGAGTGTGAAGAAATGCCATGAATGTACCCTGCATCCTGGGAGAAAAGCAAGCCAAGATGCTTCCATCAGAAGTTCTCTTAAAGCCATGGTTGGGTTTGTAAATAGAACTGGTGCCCCTCATGAAAAAGGCATGGGAGGCTCTGACAAGGGTCACGTTCACCTGGATGGAATTAGTTCACTGAAGTGTAGTTTAATTTCTTACTTTAAGCTGTCTCTACTATCAATATGCATCTCCAAATGCAAAGCCACCTTTTTTTCCCCTTCCTGACAAAACAAATAGAAATTTTGCCATTCTATTCCGTAACACAAATGTGGATTTCATTTGTCTATGGAATTCCTTGCCATGTGGAGAAAGGGCAGAGCTCAGCTAAGAAGTCATCATGGGCCAAGGCACAGAGTGCACTGCGCTCAATGAAAATGTTTCAAACCCAGTGTTTGCAGTTTTAAGGTTTTAAAATACCTCCTTACTATTTTGTCCCACTTTGCTTTTCTTTCACCCCTCAAAAAGGATGTGTTCTAATGACCCTGCCTCCCGAGAGGCCAGGTTTTTATTTGGATAAGTGAATTTCTATGAACATGCATGGTTTAAGACACAGCCAATTGCCTCTAGATTGGCTTGTTCAAAATCTGTCAAGATCAAGTTCCTGATTAACATGGGATGTAAGTCTAAAAAGGGATAATTTTAACCCATGATGATTGAGCTTAAGAACATAATCAGAACATGTTCTGTGTCTATTTCATCTCAGTACAGGGTGGAATCTGAATTGAATGGCTGTTAAAATTTTAGAGAAAGTGGAAAAAGTGCAGCAAATCAGAAGGAACAATCAAAGACAAAGTGAGGATTAAATTTATTTCTGAACAAAAGTAGGATTAACTATTATCTCCCACTTGTATTTAAATTCCATCTATGTTAGATCTTCATCTAGTTTCCAGAGGATCACTTTGTTTTTCACTTTAAAACTGGCAGATTTTGACAATGTTCCTATACTTGAAAGACACTGTGCTCTTTTGCTCTGCATACACTGCCTCAGACCTCAGATGACTTTAGAAACTGAAACTGCAGCAAACTGCATGTCAGTTTTCCCCATAAATGTCTCACAGGGCCTGCCTATTTCAGAAAACCCATCTCTCTGTGGGATAATTTGGCAATCAGCTCGTTATGAAATCTCTTGTGGTTATGAGCACAAGGAGTTAAATGGTGAGACAAAATGCACAGCTCTGCAGCAATCCAATAGCTCTCATTTCATCATGTTGGCACTCAGATTTTTGTCTGAGGAACAGGAGGGGTTTGGCTTTCAAAAGCTGTGATGTGTGGTCACAACAAGTGTATCCTCACAGCATTCTTTCAGGATGGTTCTTTCTTATGTTTTGTCAATTTTCTGCAGGTTTGGATGTAGATCATGCACTGAAAGCCTCTGGCAAGTATTTTTGTAGTTTTCCCAGATTAGTTTCGCAGAGTCTCTTAGATTTCTCAGATCAGCAAGCCTTGTGATCATTATTAAAGCTCACATTGTGTGTAGCGCTGATTTTTCCACACAGTTATTCTAGTGCTAAGATTATATATAAAAATGCTTGCAAAATGAAGTAAATTTTTTGTTGTGCTGAGAAGCCCAGCACTGGATTGTGTGACCTGAGCCATGCAAATGCTGTCCAGCCCAAAGGAGGAGCAGAATTACAGAATGGTTTGGTTTGGAAGGGACCTCAAAGACCATCCTGCTCCAACCCCCTGCCCTGAGCAGGGACACCTCCCACTATCCCAGGTTGCTCCAAGTGCTTTATTCTATTGCCCAGGCTGGTCTAATCTGCTGCTCTGAAAGTGGGAGATGGGACCAGAGGGCCTGTATTGTATTTGCAGGGAAATGTCCCAAGGAAGGCAGGAATGATGCATCTGACTCCATGTCCTCAGAAGGCTAAGTTATTATTTTATGATACTATATTATATTAAAGAATATTATACTATTCTATACTAAAGAATACAGCAAGGATACTGACAGAAGGCTAAAAAGATAATAATGAAAACTCCTGACTCTCTCCAGAGCCCTGACACAGCTTGGCCCTGCTTGGCCAAAGTGTGAAAACAACTCCCAGCAGAATGCAATGGAACAATCACCTGTGGGTGAACAATCTCCAAACACATTCCACATGAGCACAACACAGGAGAAGCAAATGAGATAAGAATTGTTTTCCTTTTGTCTGAGGCTTCTCAGCTTCCCAGGAGAAAAATCCTGGGTGAAGGAATTTTTTTCAGAGAATGTGAACGCCACAGGCATGGCAAAAACCAGCCTTACTGCACTGTAAATACATGGCAAACAAAACAGTTAAGACCTCCTCACACCCATTTCTCCCTCTCTTCAAGCACAGCCCCAGTTGTAACCCAGTTAAACTCAACAGCTCACAGGTGTTCAGCGGAATTGATTATACACAAACCCACTTTTCACTTCAGGCTTCCTTAATATTTTCATTGCTATTTAAGTTTCATGCAGTAAGAAAAAAAAAAATAGAAAAAATCCCATGGACTAAAGGCTGAAGTGCAAATGAAGAAATGTCTCCAGATAGAGCTTGGGGTTAATTTTAAGGCATCTCTGCACATTACCCTATAACTCCTCCTGCACTACCCTAGAACTCTTAAAATTTAAGAAATCTCATATTATTTATCCAGCTTGAAGATTCACTTAAGGAGAACACTTATTTAGCAAAAGAACCACAGAACTTGGTCAAATTATAAATAAATATATATACACTTTCTGGTACTTTAAAATATTTGTCAAACAGTAGCTTTTTCCTGATCTGGCTGTGCCAGAGTCATGGCAGGTGCTGGAGCCCCTTTCCTGTCATTCCACTCTCCCATTCTCTTACCTTTTGAAGGAAACCCAAACTGTGCTGTGGAGGCTTCTTTCCTTGCAGCTTTTATTGCTCAGCTGGCTGTATGCATTTATCAGAGATCTGCTTGCTCCCTGAATTTTTAACCTCATACATTGAATGTTTCCCCTCACATGGATGTGGTATCACCTGCTGGCTGATGATGTGATCAGCTTTGGAGTGCACCAGTGTGGAGTCAGCAAATGATCATGGGATAGGTTTTTTTAATCGCCATATTATCCTGGAGAACCTTTCCCTCCAGCTTATTTTAGGAGCCAATACACTTGGGAATTCATTATCCTGTTCCAGTCAGTGGAAGGAGATAATCAATTATCCTGCCATGGATACAGAGGGCAAAACCTAAATATTAATTTTTTGAAATCTGTTTTTAAAAATCCGTTTTTCAGGGATGCCCTTCACCTCATTTTAGACTTTAGAAATTGTGTTATCTAGAAAAATATTTACTTCTTGGATGATTTTTTTCCATGTAGCCTCGGCATTTGTTTTCAAATGACTGAATTTCCCTGCTTGTAAGAAGGAGCCCATAGTTGTGTGGTTTGTACTACATGCCTTTTTGACAGATCCAGATGGAACCCAGGCTTTGATATAATCTTTTCTCATTTAACCTCAGGTCTTTGGAGTCATTATGGGATTCTCTCACTGGGAGAAATGATTCAGTCAGTACAGAAAGGTCAGTCTAGATGATCATGATAGCACATTTACCTTCTTTATCTTTAAATTTTATGAAGATATAGAATTTCCTGCCCTTTGCCTCTCAATTGCCATTGAATCACTGATTGTAATTATAAAAGTAAAGAGAATTTATGGACTTTATCATCCAAGTTATTTTGTGTACATTAAGAGTTTATACACTCCACAATGAGAACCCTGAGATGGTACCAGAACACAAAATAAGCACAGATGACAGAAGATGAGGAATCCAAAACTTCCAGCCTTTTGTTTCTGTATGTAATTTTGATTCAGGTTTGTAAATCAAATGTTTTCATGTTGACTCTTACTCTACTTTCATTTCATACTGTTCCCATTGTCACATTGAGTGCTGTGTTATTTATCTTCCTCCCTTTCCTTCTAAAGAAGGAAAATTGTGATTTGAATTTCTGAAAAGATACACTTTCCACAAATATGTTAGGCTCACTGGGAAGAGAATGGGGGAAGGAGAAGTAACAAATTAAGAAAACATTTTAGAACAGATTTTCAGATCTAGGTGCTGTTTCTTGGCAGCACAGACATTTGACAAGAAGCTTTCTTTTGAAGAAAACAGCGCTTTTTGTTGTTGATGTGCATCTAGATAAAAAAAAACAGAACTGGTTATAAATTCTACATTCATAAGAATTCTGAAAAATAACACAAAACCCTTTAAAAAACTGATACATTCACTTCAGACAGAGCATTCCCAGCAGGGGATGGCAGGGGATGGGGAGGTGCACCAGGATTTCCACATCCATGCTGGTCTTTCCAGTACAACAGAGACACAAACATTCTGGAGTGAATCCAAGGAAGTTCCTCAAGGATGATTAAAGGATGATTAAATCTCACCACACAGAATAACCTACCAAAACTCTTCACTGGGGAATAATCTGAAAGACTCAAATGTCACACTCAGATTTGTTTCTCATGATGCGTAGATGTTCTATTGCCTTTGCAGGATTTCCAAACAAACCCATTCTTTCATCAGAGACATAGCTGCCACTGGATTTGGAATGAAAAGACCTATTTTTGTGCACAATATATCAGTCCTTGCAAGTTTGCTTGCTGCAGGGGAGGGAAGCAGCTCTGCTCAGTAGCTGAAGGCATGGCCAGCAGGCATCACTGTTTAAATAATTGTAGCCTTGAGCCTCGTTTTGCATCAGCTGAGCAATTACCCTTCCTTCTGCTTTCTCCAGGCTCAGAGAAGCCCAAACAGTGGTGACAGAGATTTTTTTTGCAAGGTGATCCTGTTTTGTTTTGGTTTTTTTGTTGATTTTTTTTTTAATAACATTGTGTGGAGGGCAGAAGTTATAGCTCTGCAAACTCGCTCCATAAAGGCCAGATGTTGGATCTATAGCTTGTGTTAAATACTTAAAATCTGTTTGGGTTTTGTTCTCCAGGTAAAAATAAAACAGCAACAAATTTGACCATGGAACTGATGCAGAAATTCCCACTGAGGATAGGAGTTTGGCAACTGCAAAAATGAGCATAATCAAGAAATTCAGTGACAAGGGTCAGTGATGCAGAGGACCGGGGAAATTCTCAGGTTTCTGAAAAGGAGTTTGTCCTTATTTTCATCTAAGTTCAACCCCTACCTGATGGATGTAAATCAGTTAATGGTCCAAGATGGACATGCTATATTTGTAAGATCCCTCCCTGCAGTACTTCAATTGCTCCCTTTGGAATTCTGTTACTCATTCTGGTCTCTCACATGGACACTGCTGCATTTGGCCATTTGCTTCTTTCCTTTTTTACACCTTTTTCAGTTTTACTTCATGGTTTTTGATGTAAGCAGGGTTTAGTACTCAAGATGTGGCGCTCTCAGAAGCTACGCAGTGGCTTTAAGGATTTCCTCTTTGATTTTCTATTTCACTCCCAGTAACCCAGCATCGTTTGTCTTTTTGCCTTACTTCTGCTAATTAATATTTTCTCAGAGTTATCTCAAGTGATTCTGAGATGATTCTCCAATGTTCCCATCAACATCTAATGTAATTTTTTATTTTCCTGTCACTGAGACCCATGACCTCCTTCAGCTGTTGTTACAGCCAAGTCTCTCTTTACTTTAGGAAAATGTGAATAGTCAGTACCATTTCTCAGCTCACTCTCTGTATCTTTTCTATATTACACATGCTGGCAACTTCCCTTCATTGTAAAAGTTTTAATTATTTCCTACCTTTTCCCCCCATCATTAATCACTAATTAATCCATGGGACAACTTTTCTTTTATCCTATGACAACGAAGATTCTTTTGAAGAGAAGTGTTTTCAAAAGCTCTTTGAAAATCCAGGTTTAGTATTTATATATGAGTTTAAGAAGTGTACTTTTAAAGGACAGGTTTTACATAAGAAAAAGTGACTTTCATGCATTTTTTTTGTGTGTCTGTGATTACTTTATGCTTTGTTTGATTTTTTGATAATATTTCTATGAATCTTCATGAAAATTATACTGTCTGAGGATTAAAATTTCATTAATATTCTATGCAATATAACAAAGTAAGTCATTATATATTTCAAGAGAATTTCATGGGAAGCATTCTTGTGATCTTAATCATATATTTATAAAACCTATGGTTAGAATACTATCTCTAATTTTTATGTAATATTTCATCAAAATTTAAGAAGACATTTCCTGAGCGTTTCATGAACTACTTCATAATTATTTTTATGATTTTTTTTTAACTCTACAGAAGTTCACTTCTAAGTTTATATAGAAATGCACCTGCACAACACACCTTCTTTGAAGCATTCACAAGAACATAACTGATCACATTTCAGTAGGAGTACTAATCTTTAATGTAAATTACTCTCTCTCCCTCAATCTTTATCTTTACCACAGATTCATGGAATAGTTTGGGTTTGAAGGGATCTGAATGTGGTTTCCAACCTTGCTTACCTGCTTATGTTCCTGGCCTGAGCTGTATCCAGGGATGGAGAGCAGACACCTATGGATTGATTTCCAGAAGGCAAACTCCGTTCTTCCCTCAGCTGAGTTTTCAGCAGCTCTGTTGCCAGATGCTGCCTGGAGATGTTGTGCTTTGGAGGGAAAAGATTATCAAGAAAATCAAAGAATAAAAATGTGAGCATTTTTTTCCATCGATTCTGAAACACTGCTTTTATGGTTTTTTTCCCACTGGGAACTGGGCAGAATGGTGTTGGAAAATGCTTTGCATACTGAGTGTTAAATTGGCCTTCTGGGGCAATGGCAGCTGGTACTTGTAGAGGAAAAGTAAAGCTGTCTAGACCTTTCTTATGGTGGCAGAGAAAATCCCTGATCATTGGGACCAAAGAAAAATACCTTTTTTTTTTTTTTAATGAATCTTGAGAGATGACTAGAAGTTACTTTGGCTGCCAGTTAGCAAAATGGTCCCTAATGAGATCCTACCAGGATATAGCTCATCTCTGATGATCATGGAGGTCTTTTCCAACCTTAATGATTCTATGATTCCATGCTGGAAAAACAACCAAGGAACAAATTTTTCCTTCATCTTTCCCATAGACCAATATGTGAAATAAATGCTGTCAGGAGCAGAGGGGTTGGTGGTGTTCTCAGGTTCCTCCCTCATCTGTGCTCTGTGGAATTCCTGTAATTTCACATGTGTTCAAGCTTTCACTCTGAAATATTTCCTCTGAAGGGTTCTACCTGCTGCTAAAAGGCCAAGCTTTGTGTTGGATGAAATGTCTACATAAATGACCTCAAAACTCACATATTGAATGGTGTGATAAAATGCTATAAAATACAACCCACACAGGGACATAACGCAGCAGCCTGAAATGTACCTTATCCCATGGAAAGATAAAATACCATGGATGACATCTCACACTCTTCTGTTTTGCTTTGAACAGCATTTCAAAGAGAAATTCCATGAAACCTGTTACCTCAAGCAAAACACTGATCAAATGACAAGGGAAATTAATTTGGATGGTGTCTGGTTTTTGCAGTATTGCAATAGGAGCGTTTCTAGTTAACTTTTTATCACTGGAATTTGCAGGGACAGTGGAGGACTGGGCAGCAGAACCACAGAATGGTCTGGATGGGAAGGGACCCTTTTTTCCCACATTTTATCATACCAAAGTTTATCTGGCATAAATTAGATTTTTAGCTGAAGCCATTGGAGCTAAGTTCTGGTCCTGTGAGCTTTGAGAACCATTGATTCCATAAATCCTCCCATATGGATGGAAGTAGAATGAAGAATAAAAATTCCATTTTTCTTCTTCTCCAGGACTCTAACAGTGCCTTATTCCTGAAGGCAATGGAGTTTTGTTCATCAACCCCTTCTCATATTCCATCTAACAGCCTGAGAAAGCAGCTCAGGAAGTCTAGGAAATATCACATGATGCTTGAAGCTGATATTTCCACAGTGTTATCGAGCTCCTGGCTGACTTACCCACTGACAAGAGGAACTCTTCAGACTGAATGAATATCAGAATCTACTTCAGGGTGATCTGAAGAGCTCTCTAACCCCCTCTGAGAGTACTTCCAGGAGACACTGCATGTAGTAATCACCCAGCCCACACATTGCTCCTACACAGAGATTCCTGGATTCAAGCATTTCAAACAGCAAGTTGGAATCCTGCTACTAAATTTCATAAAGCTGTCACACAACTCTGCTGCCTGAAAAGAGGTTTTATTCCAATGGAGTGACACTGTGCCCATCTAAGAGGAGATGGCAAATATTATACTGGTGTTTTATAGAACTTTTCTCAACTTTTCTCTAAAGATTAAAGAGTAATCCTTGTGCCAAATTCTGTTGTCCACTTAATGGCTGGGCCACTGAAGACTTTGTTAGGAGTCTGAGGTTTCCATGTGAAGTTGAGAGGATTCCTCTGCCTTTCTGGAGTGGCACCTGATGCTACTAAGCACTTTAATTTAAATTTCTGTTCACTGAACCATTCTGACACTTTGCCGAGCTATGTTCAATTTTTAATAATCTCAAATCCTGATTTCTTAAAATTTCATGCTGATCCAGAGAAAACAAGGTATTGAGAGTGTGTCTAGAGCAACAAGAGAAACACTGTCACTTTCATAGTATTGACAGAATACATAAACCTAGCTAAACAATGTAGTTATTATTCCCATTTTTTAAGTAGTCACATACAAAGTCTACCTGTAGCTATTTCTTTTTCAATGAATAGTTTTTTTGAAGTAGAATAGGTTGTGTTTTCCCCTTAAGTTACTCAAAACAGACATGGGTGAAAAAAAAATTTTAAAAAAATCTACACCTCCTGAGATGTAGACAGCAGGAATTTATAAAACATGAACATGCCATCCACTGTGAAGCTAAGAAGGAGAGGTGTGTTCAATCTTGGAACTGATTATTAACTCAGTATCTGTCCTTTTTGCTTGTCAGACCTAATCAAAAATAGCTCCCTAGCCCTCAATTCATGCACTGACAGCTCCTACCACTATATTTTAGCACATGCTACTGTGGGGTTTTTTTACATGAAAGATTCCTAAGATGTGTTTAAGGTGAAGCATCTCAGTTCCACATTTCTGTGTCAGGATGTCACGGCAGCAGTGGCTGCTCAGATCTGTTCCTGTTTAGCTTTCATTACCCACCATCCCAGACTCTCTCCCTCAATACAAGCAGCAGGCTTTAATTTGAAACAGGCTGGTGAGACAGACAGATTCTGGCATTTTTGGAATGAATATTTATAGCCTTCCACTAGGCTGTGAGTCACCCCTGCAAAACAGAAATCTCTGGTTTGGAATAACAGTCCCTCAGCAGAGGGAGAGAAGTGCCAGATTTGGGGAGAGGGATGGGATGCTGTCATCTCATGGCTCATGGGCCAGAGCTGCTCACAGTCACAGGGCTGCCAGGGATTCTGCATTTAAGGAAAAGAAAAGCCACTGAGAGGCATTAAAATACTTCTTTCAGGACAGTTTTGCTCACTATCAGTGCCCATAAGCCCATGGAAGTTGGGTATCATTTCCAGAGGGTTTCCTGGAGCCTGAGGAAACTTGACCAACATCATGGAAGTGTCCACATTTGTAAAGGTTTTATGGGTTTCAGAGGCAATTCTCCCTGGCTGTGCTTAAAATTAATCATAAATGTCCTTCTTATTCCACCTCATGCCTCTGGCAAGGACTCCTCTGCCTTAGGACTCTTCCCACTGGGATGTTTGAAGTATTTCTTATTTTTTATCATGGAAACTTGCTGTTATTCCTGCTACTTATAAAAACCTACACTTTGTCTCCTGTTCACAGGGCCTGGGAAGAGGAGGAATCATCAGCCTGGTAGTCATGAAGCTGGAATAGAACCATATTTCAAATTCTCTACCAGAGTATTTCCCTAGAGACTGTGGCCTGGGGGTTACAGAGAAACACCAGCTGGGGTGACCTATGTGCTGTGTTTTGGTAAAGGAACTTTCCTGCATCTCCCCAGTGTCTGTCACTCAGTCATGCAACTGCAAAGTTCCCCAGCTTCAAGCTCAATTTTGGTCTGGGTACTTCCAGAAATTTCACAAATTCCTCTGGCAGAGGCAGAAATATGATTATGAACTTGGAGAAAAATCTTTCTTCAGCTTCCAGATGAAAATCTGCCTCCTAAACTGAAATCAGCACATCACCTAAATGGAGCCAGGATCAGGATAAGAGTGAAATATAACACAAAACTTAAATCACCAATCAATATACCTTCCTCTCAGGTAAGACCTTTTACCGTGTATTTTAATTTCTGCATGCAGAAAATGTAAATACATCAGTAAAAGAATAAAATGTTCAAAGAATATATTCTTCAAAAGACCCCAGAAGCTGCTAATAATAATAATAATAATAATAATAATAATAATAATAATAATCTCTCAAATTAATGTCTAGAAAAATAAATCTGATAGAAGAGTAAGCTCTATTCTTGCCACCTAAACAACTGCAGTGCAACAGTTAATGAACAGGGAACAAAAGCAGTGTTTTCTTCTTTCTTTCAGAGCTATGGAACAGAAAAAAACCCCATAAATGTAACTTGAATTTAATAAGCTCTTGCTTAATTTATTGGATTAATTTAAAAATACACCTCATAATGACTTTAGCCTCTGAGAAGTTTCAGAAGCTTTTAATGCTTCAAAGGCCAGATGCTGCAGTGTGTGGTGTATGCTCAGGCATAGTGGGTCTTACCAGATGAAGAAATAACATCCTTAAAAGGGTTTTGTGCCTCAGAAATGCTCACACGGGTAATTTGCCTGACATTTTAAAAATTTAATTTAGGGTTCTTAAGAAAGAGACATAATCATCAAAAGCAGCTCACTTTCCATCCACAGAAATTCCTTAATGGTTCGAAATATGTGCATACTCTGAAAAATTACTTGACTCACAACCATGAACTTTTAACACAATTAATTTAATTTGTAAATTGAACAATATGCATCATTAATGACTCACAATTTCCAATTTGCTGAACGATTTCTGCCTCATCTCTCAGGCATTTCGGTCAAGCCATTTTCTGCAGCTTTATGTCGCCTTTAGGTTCTGTGCAACTTTCCCACCTTAACTCTGTCCTGTCCAGTTTGGGATTTGCCTCTGAACACTGTTGGGGAAGAGAGGGGCCTTCTTAAGAGCTGTTCACACAGAATGAGGAGCCCTGCCTTCTTCTCCCTCCCTGCAGGTGATGTGTGGAGTAAGATCTTAACTGGAAAATTGTTCCTGGCCTTCAGCATCCGGCTGTTTAAAGGCATTTGCAGACAAAGTAGGTACCTACATAAAGGGCACCAAATTTTAACCAAAATCTTTGTGTTTGTGCAATGCATACAGACTGGGGTGTGACAGTGATCACAGGGATCCCAGGATGAGGGAAGAGATGAGAAAGTTGACTCCAGAAGGCTGATTTATTATTTTATGATATATATTATATTAAAAACTATACTAAAAGTATAGAAGAAAGGATTTCATCAGAAGGCTGGCTAAGAATAGAAAAAGAATGAATAACAAAGGTTTGTCTCTGACAGAGACAGTCTGGACAGGTGGACTGGGATTGGCCATTAATTAGAAACAACCACATGAGACCAATCCCAGATCCACCTGCTGCATTCCACAGCAGCAGACAATCATTGTTCACATTTTGTTCCTGAGGCCTCTCAGCTTCTCAGGAGGAAAAATCCTAAGAAAAGGATTTTTCATAAAATATCATGGCTACACTGGTGGTCTGCCCCGCCCCTGATTTATCACTGCATTTGGCATTCATGGGGCAACAATGCCTCAGAATCAGAGAATCACAGACTCACTGAGGTTGGAAAAAACAGCTCTAAGATCATTAATTCCAACCATCCCCCAGCCAAGGCCACCACTGACCCATGTCCCCAGGTGCCACATCCACATGGCTTTCAAATCCCTCCAGGGGTGGTGACCCCATTGCTTCCCTGGACAACCTTTCCCAGTGCTTGACAAGCATCTCTGTGAAGACTTTTCCCCAATATCCAATCCAAACCTCTCCTGGAGTAGTTTAAAACTGTTTCCTCTTTTCCTGTTACTTGTTACCTGGGAGAAAAGCCTGCAACCTCCTTTCAGGGAATTGTAAAGAGCAATAAAGTCTCCTCTGAGCCTCCTTTTATTCAGGCTACACAATCTCAGCTCCCCCAGCAGGGAGTAAAAGAGAGCTGTGAGCTTTTTAACAGCCTGATAGTACAAAGAGCCCACGAAAACAAGGGAATTTCTAAGAAGAATCTCATCTCAAGAATGATTTCTAAGGCATTAGTCAATATTTCCTAAATCTGCCAAGCATTTCTGCCAGGTAAGAAAGGCAGGTGGGGGAGTTTTTGGTATGATCATGCTGTAATGAACCTCTTTGGGGATTTTCTTCCTCAAGGTTAGTGCCAAACAATGAGAATTATGAATCTGCCTCTTGGAAAAATGAAGTAGCACTAGGACAATCAATTCTGGCTACCTGTCCATTTGAAGTTTTGACTGGGAGGGGATGTTCTTTGAACACACCATGGTTTGGGATGTTTCAACAAGATGAGGCAGGTGGTTTGACATGCCTGGCAGACTGTGATAACTGAGATCCCTTATTTATGAGGCAGCCTGTGCTGAAAGCCATGTGCCCATTCTGAGACCCAGGAGAAGATGAACAGAAGAGGTTTCCATTCAACATTGATGTAAGGGATACTGGATCAAATAATTCAGCTCTTCAACATTTCAGGATGATGGACCAAGAGGATAAATTATTTCCCCAGAGTTTTAACAACTTTATTTTTCTTTCCATAGGTCTCTGAACTAATACATATAAATACTGTATCTATCAGTAGAGTGATATTTATTTTCATAGTCATATAGCCTTAATATCACTAGACACAACCCAAAAAATGGTAATTTCTGTCTCAACTTGGAAATAATTAAGTACTTTATAGGATGGAGTGATGTGGTGGCACTGATCTGCGTGCTTAGTCACTGTGAGAGAGACAATATAACATTTTCTTTTTTCTATTATACGTAACACAAAAAAACATGATAAGGAGAAATTCAACAGAGAACTTAAAAGGCAGCAGGATTTGCTGAAAACTCTGCACAGCTGAAAATAAATGCCTGAGTAAATCAACCCATCTCCTCATAAAGAGCCACATATAAACGTGGAATGCACCTGGAAAGGAAACCCATGTAGATTGAGGGTTTGTATTGCTTATGTGTGTGTTTGACTCACAGGGAAGGGACAGCTAATAACATCAGGGAATGAAATGTGGAAATGAAAGATAACCTTTATTTGGACATGATTTTTTTCATTAAAATCCCATATTTTAAATTAAAAAATAATTGCTAGATATTTAACGTAGTAAGAAACTCAGTTACAGTAATATTTAAACACATATTTCAAAATTTAAATAAAAACTGAAACAAGCAAGAAGTTTTGAACTAAGCAAAAAAAAATCCACACTATTTTTTAAAAGCTTAAATGTTGTAAAAGTTCATGACCATCACAGCTTTCTTCACTACAACAGTCTAGTGTTGCTTTGTGCAGTTTAACTTTTCAAAGAAATTATTTTCCATGCAGGAATCTACAAAGAGAGCTTCTGCAGAGAAAGTAATTGGGGCGTTGGTGCAATATTATTATGACCAACAAAACAGACAAGAGTATTTTGAGTCACAGTTAAATTTGATTTACTGATCAGATAAAGTATTTTTATTTTGAATTATATTAATTTCAGCATTTTTAATAGAAATTGCATAAGGTGGGTATGCTGTGGAAAAAAAATGAAAGCATATTGATTTTGAAATAAAATATGTTTGAAGTAATTGCTTATAATAAACTTTACTAAATGTAAATCAGATTTCAATTGACTGGACTAAATAATTTGGCTCACTGCATACTATATCAAGAAAAAAAGATTGTGAAGGGAAAAGATAGGAAATTATTCCACCTGTGGTTCCCAATTTTTTGTCTGCAAATAGCTGCTCACTGTGGTGATAAGAAAAGGGAAATTGGATTCAAACTGAAAGATTCAAACTGAAAGTTAGATGGGATACTGGGGACAAATCCTTCCCTGTGAGGGTGGGCAGGCCCTGGCACAGGGTGCCCAGAGAAGCTGTGGCTGCCCCTGGATCCCTGGAAGTGCCCAAGGCCAGGTTGGATGGGGCTTGGAGCAACCTGGGACAGTGGAAGGTGTCCCTGCCCATGGCAGGATGGACTTTAAGGTCCCTTCCAGACCAAACCATTCCAGGATTTCCCAATTACACAGAAATGAGTCAGCACTGCTCTGATATCACCTTGCTGTAGCTAAGTTGAACCGCTGTAAATTTCTTTTATCTCACAGTAGTTATTTGCCCTAAGCCTCTCAAGCAGAGCTGAGGACACAATAGGAGGTAGAGGGCCTATTTCACTCAACTTCTCTATGATTTTTCTGTGGGTAAAACCTTCTTGTGGAAGGGGACAGAACTTCTCACTCCTCCATAATGTGAAATCTTCACATAGGAAGTTTAACCAGAATGGATGTGCTGATGCAAGTTCACTGAAGCTTTTGCCCAAACTCTTTGGGGAAAGTTCTGATTTTGCTGTTTTGGCTTTTTTTTTCAATGTGTCACATGAACTCTTCCATCTGTGTGAAGGAATGTGGTCACTGGTTTGCAAATACAAAGAGAATATGATAGACCTAAAAATTTGACAGAAGAAATCTGTGTGTATTTTTCCCATTTCCTCATGGCTGTATAATAATTTAGAAGAACCTAAACTAATTGCCTATCTTCTTTCATGTGAAAACATGTTATGTTTGTGTCTTCACTCAAGGCAGAATACTTCCCTGTTAGTTTCTGTCACTGCAATTCTGGAAAAAAGCTCCCTTGCGTTGGCTAAATTAATTTAAGATTGTTCCTACTTGTAAAAAATCCACTTAATTTTCTAATTATCCTACCCTGATGTGTCAAAATGATAATGTCACTACATATCAGTGAAAAGGTCAGAGGAAAAAAAATAATTGCATCTAGTATTATACTTGGTACTGGGAGAAGATTGTAAGTGGTTTAAATTACTTGGAAACCAAAGGTTGGTTGGTTTTGGTTTTGGTTTTTTTTTACTGGAGAGAAGTCCACCTTTTAATTTTTTCCTTTTACAACAATCTGTGTCCTGTTGTCTGTCTTTTCCTTTTACTGATGACAGCAGGACCTTATTGAGAAAAAAATAACTGGTCTCTTTCAAAGTGCAGCAAGGCTCTTGAAAATGTACCCAAAACCCCCAAGTGAAATGTTCTTTTTTTTTTTTTTAATAAAAGCAAAAACATTTCAGAATTCTAAAGCAGAGCTACAATTCCCATTAGCATATTCTATAGAGAAATCAGGGTGAGAGAGAGAATATGTCTTATTCCATTCAGTTGGACTTCACTATATATATAACATATATATGTATGCATCTGTGGAGAGAGAGAAGGGTATTTGTGCGTGCATCAATATATTTTAAGTTAAAATTTGGGTTACTTCAGTATCTGACATATCTTGACAGCTCACAGATATTCTAATTTGCTTCTCAACAGCTTTGAAATCCTTCTTGTTGATGAATTCTGTGCCCTGCTGGAAGCTCAGTCCAGAATACTTCTGCTAAGTTTGGAATAGCTTAAGCAACAGCAAGGCAAAGCAGATTGTGTTATTTATTCGCACTACTTATTGTTGTTCCAGCCCATTAAAGAAATATTCCCCATGTCCCATAGGACATATGAATTCTGTTGGAAACATATTTTCTTTTAAAATACGAGAAAATATATGGAACTTCTAATGTAGTTTCATGCTAATGAGAAAAGAGAAGTTATTAAATAGAAATTTTGCAACTCAGATATAAATTTTGCATTTAAAATATATGTTAAGAAATAGAAAAATATAAAACAGAGGTGTTGTTCTCCTTTTGTCATATATAAATAAGAACTATATACTCAATTTTTACAGGGCTTCTCTTAAATTATTACCACAATTGTAATTGTATATGAGATTTGAGGTCTTTATTAATTCAGCAACAGTTAATACATCTGCACTTTCAAGACTGTGGCCAAAGAAAGCTTTTTCCTCACACTAGGATGAAATTGGAATTGAATGGGCTGTGCTAAAATTAAATCAAGGAGAGAAATAAAAAAAAAGCATGGAGTCACATTGAAATCTGCTATGTCTCACTTGAGTAATAATAAAATATAAATGCTATAAAAATATAGCAGAGAGTCATTCCCAGGCCATGTTATCATCAACTTTTTATCTCCCTTCCATGACTTTTTAATACTCTTTATCAAACCCGGTCTAAATTTCAGCTGAAGAGTTGCATTTACTGTAATTTCAGCTTCTTGGTGAGAGTTTCCACATTTCAACAGAGAAAGATGAAAAAGAGCTCTTCCTTTCTTTCACCACCTGCAAAAAGGAAACAATGAGTTCTGAGTGAAAATTGCAATCTAGACCTGGCTAAAATTCTGGGGGCACCAGAAGGGGACACATATAAGGAAGGAACATCACCCATTTTTTAGTCAATAATCCACTGTTTTAGGCACTCAGAGAAGAGATAGGGCAAGGAAATCCAATTTTCTTCTCTACCTGTGGCAATTCAATCGCAGATCTCTCATTACTCACAAGTGTATCCCAGTTAACCTGCAAGATGTGATTGTGCCTTTCTCTGGAGTTATCCCACTGACAGTGTTCCACTTACTCTCGTGGTGCTTTCATATTCAGTGGAATTA
This sequence comes from Fringilla coelebs, assembly GCF_963513975.1. NCBI lineage: Eukaryota > Metazoa > Chordata > Aves > Passeriformes > Fringillidae > Fringilla > Fringilla coelebs. The sequence continues at coordinate 4,482,441 of NC_140032.1, forward strand.
GGTCTCAAATCCTGGCACTCCAGATTAGTTCTTAATCCCTAATTTATGGAGTTATTTTCCCTTGTTCTCTCACACTGGCTAAATAAATGGCATTGACTGGGAAGACTGCGAGTGCCCTAAAATAAAATATGCTTCACTATATGAACAAAGCACTCTCAGCATGATGAGAATATTAAACCTTGATCCCCCCTTCCCACCTGAGAGCCTGAATGATGGGGCTCTGCAGCACAAGGTAGCGAGACAGAATTACATTTTCCATGGTGGGATTGCATTGTTTTACTGGAGAGCTACAAACATCTGAGCATAAAACAACCCTCTGCAATTTAATGTGGAAATAATTAACCAGTGAAAGGATCTGCCTGGGGATAGGGCTGATGTTTTTTGTCGTGTGAGGCTTTGAAATAATGCTTCAACATTGAAAAGAAATTATTGTTTCGTTTTAACTGATTTATGTCTTTTTGAACAACTAGGTTTAGGTTTTATGCAAGAGTCAGTAGGTGAAATCTGAAGTCTCCTAAACTGCAAGGCAACAGATGATAGAATCTCTTCTGTCCCTAAAATCCATTATTTTTTTTTAAAGTTGCCTTGTGATTTTTGTGTATTGTTATTTATGCTCCGCTCTTTTTGTCCCTTGCTTCATAATTCTGAAAAAAAACTCCACATTTAATTCAGTGAAATATGTATTTAAGGTCCCCTAATTTATTCTTGTAATTAACATTTCAATGTTTGTTAACATAATGGTACTTAGAGCATTGGAAATTGTAAACTATTAATCTTGACACAAGTTTCTGTATTTGATATAATATTCTGCAAAGCGTTTTGGCATAACACTAACCAAGAGAATGAAAAGGTCAAAAAATTATTTTGCTGGTTGGTTTTTTAGAAAGCTGGAGCAATAAGTTAAAATTAGGAGTCCTTCAAAAAACTTGGAGGGAAATCAAAATTCTATAAAGCTGCTTTGCCATTAATAGATTAATTCATTTTCACTAAATCACACGTTAATGGGAAATACAAACAGATTATATTTTACATTTATATTTTAAAGTAATATTCTGCATGAAGTAAATGCACCCCATTAAGTGCTGGCCTACTAAAGGTGAGGTGAACTCAGCACTCTCCACAGCAGCAGCTACAGAGGTGTTTCCTTTTTCAAAATGATCTCATTATTTTCCAACACAGAAAGGCCATGCAGAGGAAGCAATGACATAGGATTCACATAAAGTTTATCATGGAATCAACTCCCTTGCAAGCAAATCCAAATGCTGCACAAGCACTTGTCCAATCAAGCTTTGAAATATCTCAAAGGATAAATATTTTTATAGCTTGCCATGAAGAAAAATCTTTTCCTCATATTTAATTGAAATTTCCTACATTTCAATTGATATTCTGTTGTCCCTTTTATTTTCCCTGTCCTCATCCAAGAGTCTGCCTCCATATTCTCCTTCCAGGCAGCTCAGCACAGCAATATGATATCTTTAATTGCTAAGGCAGAAGGAACTAAATTCTCTCAACCTCCTCTGCTCTGCCCTCCACAGCAAAGTGCAGAATGTATTTTTCTACAGGGCTCCAGGTCTTACATCTCCAAGTCACTGCAGATGTAAAGCTGGGACAAGTTTTAAATGAGAATGAGAATGCCTGTTTGTTCTGGAAGAATCTTGAGCTATATTCACCCAAGAACATGCCACAGAACAGAGGAGAAAATTTGCATTTCTGCCCCACTATGATGAAGTGAGTGTTCTGAAAGCACATTAATGAATTCTGGTCAGCCTTCTGAGGCTGTTAATAAGGGCCTATTGCAGTCTTGGATACATCCATGAGAGCATGTGCCAAACCCTGCAGGTAATGGCTGTGCTAAGTTACTGTCAAACCAGTGGCAAGAGCTGGTCACTAAATCTTAACTGGGCTTTTACTGCAGCTGAAACAAGCCAGGAATACTGAATTTTTTACTCCTGACTAAAAAAAATAAGGGTCTTGAGATCCAGAAATAATTCACGTAGGACAGAAGGAACAAGGTGATATGTGAAGAGTTTAAGGGTTCAAAGAAGGGTTTTAAAAAAGAAAAAAAAATCCAAAGACACTACAGGGATCTCTAGAAAGGAGGTACAAAGGCACAGTCTTTTGTATTGGAAAGACTGCTGTGGTGGCAGGACCATCTGAGGTTAGGGAAAATACAGTAGAAAAACTCCTTGGTGCAAAAAGAAACTTGGAGCATTGCTCCTTTTTACTGGGTCATACAGGCCTGAAGGATTCTATAGCTCAAGGCTCCCTTAGATAAGGACCTCCCACATCCTTATGGAAGTTTCTGGCAGAAGAAACATCAGTAGATCTGTTCCACACATCCTGCCATCCCTAATGGGCAATACTCAATGCCTGTGAGGAGAGGGAAAGGGAACTGAACCATGTCTGTTCCTCCACTGCTCCTCAATCCACCAGGAAAAGGGAAATCAGGACTCAGTGGGTGAGAACTGGATCACAGAACGGATTGGGTTGGAAGAGACCTTAAAGCTCATCTCATTCCACCTCCTGCCATGGGCAGGGACACCTTCCACTCTCCCAGGGTGTTCCAAGCCCCAATGTCCAACCTGGTCTTAGGACCTTCCAGAGATCCAGGGGCAGCCACAGCTTCCCTGGGCACCCTGTGCCAGGACCTCCCCACCTTCACAGGGAAGAATTCATTAAATTCTCTTCTAATTTAATTTTGAAGTGATTTTTCCCTTGATTTTTCTGGGACACAATTTCACCACATAGCTGCAAAACTTTATTCCTGGAAGTGCTGGGCTGATTTTCATCACAAGAAGAAACTGATGATGAAATTAGAGGAAAACATATCCTCACCAAATCAAATTACTTTGCTGTTGAATGCTTGGAGCTTTAAAATAAATAGTGCTTAGTAATACAGGGATTTGAAGGAAAGCCGCAAAGTAGAAAAGATTATTTTGTGAAACAAGCCAGAAAAGAGACACATAAATCTGAATGAACTGCTAACTAGAAAGGTATTTGTTCCATTAACAGATTTTACATAGGTATTAAATAAAATCCTGTGGTTTTATTTAAAAAAAAAGGCTATTTCAATTCATGTCAAGCCAGTGCTATTCCATGTTTCCTGAACACCATCTTTATAAATATTTATTGATTTCAGGTGATGGTTTATTAAAGGCAGTAAAAAAACCCCAAATGTCTAGTTGGGTAGAACACATATTATAAAGCTTAGTCAGTTAATTTGCCTCAAATATGAGTCCATCAAATGATGTAAACCTAATTTCAGAAGCCAACACTTTTTAATCATGCAGGAGAAACATCTGTTTAGGACATAATCCCCCCCCCTTTTTTTTTTTCCCTGAGTGTGTGGATATTTAGACTAAACATGCAAGTAAGAAGTTGGAAAGAATGCTTTAAAATTTTACTGTGGGTGCTGCTTCACCACAATTTTGGGAAGCCTCAAGCTGACCTGAAATAAAAGATTTATCTTCTGGTTCAGAATAAATGACCCTAAATACAGGTCACTTCATAACAGGCCACAACAGGGCTTTAATTGTTTTTCTATGATGCTGCTGTGCTTTCAGCTGAAAAGAGGATAAAAGATGCATGCCAACATAATCTAAACTTCTAGTATATCTTCCATAGTAAAACTGATGTTGACACAGAAAAATACAACTGGAGAGTAGCATTAGAGATAAATAACCAAATCATATACTAAAAATAGAAAACTACAGTAAATGCCAAAGAAATCTAAGTTTGGTACCTTACATAACCAAACAGAAAGTGGATTTCTAAGTTTCTTGATGGGTTTTTTTGATGTTTTTCTTTCCCCCATTTAATTCTGTCTTCAGTGATATCCAACACATGAAAAGAAGGGTCATGACCAATTTTCAGCACTGAATCTAACATGTACTATCAGGCCCTTTGAACAACTACTATGACTCCCACTTCTGTACAGTGTTAAAAATTAATGATCAAGTTCTTGGTGTCACAAGCACAACAGTCTTGAAAAAATGCTCCAGACTATCAATGCCTCATTTTTCCTTTGTTGCCACCTGTCTGACAAGCCAGCACAGATAAAATCGCATTAAACCATTGTTTTGAGGGCCCTTTTGCTCTGTTTCAAAGCACGTAGCAGAAAGCTGATGACAGGTTTGCACAAAAACAGGTCTCTTGGCCAGTTTGGTCTGTGAGCTGGATTCATTGGAAGGGTTACTTTCTCTTGGTTTGAAATAACTTTTGAGATAGAGTTGAAAAAAACAAACTCTTTAGTGAATTTATTATCCATCCAGCCTTCAGCTTTCCTCCTGCCTTTAGCATATCCATGCATTTCCCCAGGGTTAGGCTAATGTGTTTCTCAATTCCTGGATTGCTTTAACAACATGAATAAAAGAAGATAACAAAATGAATTCCCAAACCCATCCATGAGTTTTGAATTTTAAGTATTTTGTTGTTTCGAGGCAAGCCCTATAAACAGAATTTTCTGAATCGGATAGAAAAGCTTTGTGAAACAACTCCATGGTGTCTCACTGCCCACCAGCCAAATCATTTTATACCTGTGTCATGAAGAGAAAATCAACAATGGTACCTTCTAGAAAATTAATTAAGAGCAAAGAACTCTTAATGATTACAGTGTATTTTAGATAGGGCTTAATACTAGGAAGTTTCCAATCATAAAATATGAAAAAAACCTTTAAAGAAAACCAATGAGAATATGTATGTATGCTTCCTGCTGTCAGTTATTTTGGATTCTTCTCAAGTCTTTCTGTGATATTTTATAAAAACAAAAATTGAAACATAGATAGTGGTAGGAGGCTGACTCATTTGTCAGATTAATGACACTAGGACTCAGTGTCCTGGCAATATAGATGGTATCAGACTTTTTCAGATTTGGACCTCTTAAACATTTCTCAAGGAAGTTGTAGTGCCTTGTATGACTTTTCAGACAGGAGGCTTGATTTTCTTCTTAACTTGTCACAGACCCTGAAAAAACTTCAGTGTTTCACAGGTGATGAAGTAAAAGTGACTGATTTGCTCTAAAAAAATACATGAATTGAAATAACCAGTCTGCCTTGGGTGACCTCTTGAATTCCTCTGACTTTAGGTAGATAAACTCTACAATCTACTATAATATAGGTTTATTTAGTGCCAAGAAAGAGACATCTCAAGATTTTGGATATTTTAAGATATGAAAGCCTTGAACTGCTCTAAATTCAATGGTATCACAAAAAACCCCAAAAATTTCCTGGGTCCTGCTTCAGCTGTTTTCCTGTTGGGAATTCTTTGGTTTAAAGAAAGTTCTCATAGTACACTATGAGTGAAAAGGTGCACAAAGAATCACAGAATTGTGAAGGTTGGAAAAGACCTTCAAGATCACCCAGCACCAGTTATCACATCTGTTCTCTTGACCACATTAAACACTTTCAACTCATAGGATATATAAATCTATTTTTCTGCACAGGGTGTAATTCCCCCTTGTTTCTCTTGTCTATCCTTTAACAAGGTAATAAATATCAGTTTGTCCACCAGAGAGAGGCCCAGCTGTGGAAGTCAAGCTGAGTTTCACTGCCCAAAAGGGGAGGAAAAATTACTTGGAGGCAGAGAAGGTCAGACTCACGTGGGGTCTGCTGTTTGACCTCCCTGAACAGTCACTTGGGCTCTGCATTTACTTTGGTTTCCCTTTCCAGCAGCACAGAGAAGCAGGGCAGTTTCAGGAGCAGCAGCAAGGGAGGTGGAGAGAACACAGGTAGCAACAACACGATGCATAGAAAGTTCAGGAGAGAAAGGAAATGCATAAATCTGTTTAAAAAATGCCATTTGCAGAAAGTTTCTGATGTTAATTTTTTAAAAATATAACCTTGTACTAGTAATTAATGGATTTTTTTAAAAAAAATCTTCTCATAACATACAATTTAATAGATCATTTTCTTGAACACCAGCTGTGAAATTTTGCAGAATTTTGGAAAGAGGGGAACAACTTGTGTTCCTGACCCTGTTTGTCATCATCATAGATTGAAATGTGAGGAATGAGGGACAGATGTTCTACAGCAACAGAATTCTCCTTTCAAAATGAGATAGGATTCACCACCAACTGAACAACATAACTGCATAAATCCAACTCATCTCAGCCACGAGCTGTGTATTTGCTTGCACTGTCTTTACAAGCCACTATAATACATTTTTGGGGCAATTTTTCTTTTTAATGTATTTACTAAACTAGAAAAGGCTTCACTTGGGCATCCTAGACTTAATCATTAGGCCACAGAAACTCAATCACTTGCAATTATTTCTCCTTGTCCACACCGAACGATCTGTGAGAGACTTAAGAGACAGCAGAGAAAAAAAGAAGAAAACAAAGAGTGCAAATAATTTGAAACAACGAGTGAAAATAATGTGAAACAATCTTAAGTGAAACAATAAGAATGAAGGTTTTAAAGGTGAGTAAAACTTAGGAAACATGAATGGTGTTTTTATTGTTGTTCAGGCAGTAATCCCACACAGTCAGTGATGAGTTTAAAAAAAAGCATTAGAATAATAGAATGTTTAAGTTGAAACAGACCTTTATGACCACTGAGTCCAGCCCTTAACCCAGCACTACAACTAGGCCACCACTAAACCCTGTTCCCAAGGATGGCAACTCCAACACTGCCCTTCCAGAGCTTGACAGCCCTTTCTGAGAACAAGATTTTCCTAAAATCCAAACTAAACCTCCCCTGGTATAACCTGAGGCCATTTCCTCTAGTCCTGTTGCTTGTTACTGGGAGGAGAGGCTGCTCCCCACCTGGCTCCACCCTCCTTTCAGGGACTTGTAGAAAATGGTAAATTTCCCTCTGAGCCTCCTTTTCTCCAGGCTGAGCCCCTTTTCCCAGCTCCCTCAGCCCCTCCTGGTTCTCCAGACCCTTCCTCAGCTCTGTTCCCTTCTCTGGATCTGCTCCAGCCCCTCAATGTCTTTTAACATTTAACCTCACTGCCACAATCCATGCCATGAATTCCTCACAGCTCCTGAGCTAACAGAAGTGTCTGGTGAGAAAAATGCCAGGGAACTTTTGTTGGGTGACTCCCACAGTGTGTGAGCTCTCCAAGCAGGTTACAAAGGCAGCTGTCAGTTCTGACATTCAGTGAACTCCAAGTGCTTGGATTTACAGCCTTAGGGAATATCTTGTGGAAGAGTTTTTCACAGATAAACATCTGAAGGGGTTTTGGTGTGTGTTGTTGCATCACAAGGCATCAGAAAGATTCCACTTTGGGCCATTGGACAGGCTGGAGACCTCAGGTCTGTAGAAGCAATCATCTGTCACTTCAACTGCCTCAGTGACAGACAGCTGCAGGAGGTGGTTTTCCATCACATGGCCAATGACTAGAAAAAGAATAATAATATAACTTGATGGTAGCATTTACTGACATTGACTGACAAAGAAAGAAGGCCGAAAAAAAAGAAATTTGGAGTTTCTCCCAGCACTTCATTTCCTAACACTCTCTGTGTTTATACTTTTCCCTGGTCATGATAATATATTTTTTTCCTTTCATTCCCTCCCCTTCAAATACCTTTTTCAGGGTACATCCTTTCTTATTCAAATTACACCTTTTCTTTAATCACTCTGCATACCTTTGTAATATTTGGTTACCTTTCTCACTGCTTTCTGCCTTAGCTTTACTCTTTCTTTGGTATTTCTATATGATGAGAATGTAAACACCTTTAAAAAAAAAATCACTTCTCTGAATCCTGTTACTGGAGAAGGTTCAGCTGTATTAATTGAAACTTAAAAAATCACATGTACTGTGAAGCAGATGTCTGAAGGAGGATCCTTTATCCTGAGCAGTTGAAGCTCTAGAAAATAAGAAGCCTGCTTTTAAGTCCTACAAGTTGAGGTATCAAACTTCATTGTGTAGTTCTCACCGAGGAACCTCCTGACAACCTGCTGCATGGGGTTTTTTCTCCTGCAATATCCATCCCTAAGCAATGCACACAATACATGACAAACAATAGCCTGTGTCTAAGAAGTTCAAGCAATCACAACAGAACATATTCCTGTTTGTTTCCTTGTGGATAAACCATTCAAATGCCTCAGTACCTAAGTTCTAAGGCAGACCAAATGGCACTTGTTTTGTTCCACATTAGAAACATAGGTTATTGTTCTTAGTCAAATTTTTATGCCCCGTCCTTTAACCATCATTTAATAAACCTCATGAAACCAAACAAAACGTTTCAGTCACCTTCTGTGCACCAAAGAAACCATTTATCTTCCACACAACCATGAATGGAGCCTCCAAAAAATCCTACTTGAAGGCTGCAATGAGTCAAGTAAGCTTTTTAAGGGAGAATATGATTTAGGTTCTGTTCACTGCACAGACAAACAGTTTTTAGGACTTGTTCTTCCTGAATACAGCAGCTGGAAATTTCCATGTACAATTCTCACCACGCTGACAAACAGAGCACGGCCAATAAACTCTACTTGGGACTCCCCACAGTTGTGATGATGCCTGGTAGATTAATGAACAAGCAGAGCAAGACCTCCTCTCCAGAGCACACAGGCTACAAATTTATCTTTTAGAAAACAGAGCTGTATTTTCTCTCATCTTTTCTCCAGGAGATGAGAGAAAAATATTTGCAGCCACGGCTGTGTTAACAAGAATGTACAAACCTCCAGCACTGGAAACAACAGCCCTTTCCCCTCAGGCCTCAGAAGAAAAGCCTGTGTTTCACCACAAACTCAGCTCAGGAGAAATACATGTATTTTTTTGATCTGGAATAATTCTGATATATCAGAATATATCTGATTTCTGTACACAAGCCGTAGGATTTCTTTCTTGGCATTGCAAAGTGTGTTTGGATCAGGTTTGCAGGTATGGATAAAGGTGAAATGGTTAAAGAAGGAATATGAAACTCCCATCAACCTCTCACCCATTGGCTGTTAGCAATAATTAGTAGAACTTAGTTATTTTTTTTATTTGGTGTCCATAACAAGGTGTTGGCAGCAGGGCAAAATCCATCCCCAAGGATGAGCTCAGAGGCTGCTCCATCCAGCTCCAGATGTATATATTTGTATCTATGTAATATATATATAAAAATATATATTAATTTATACATCTGATAACTGCAGTATCACAGTAAGACCTTGTCTAATCTTACTGTGAGTCAAAAATGTCACATCTCATGGAGCAGCAGGAAGGTGACCCACGCTTTTCATTGTTTAATATAAGAGTACATGGCATAATTAAAGACTGTAACAAGTGAGGAGCACTGGCTGTGCTGTATCTTTTTCAGCCCAAAATGGCATCTCTTCTGCTGTGTCAAATGTTTTAAAATCCAAACCCTGCTAAGATTCAGACAGAATTGCTAACTTTTCACAGACATGATTGATTGGCCGTTGCAAATTGTTGAAAACCAACTGATTAAGCTTTTAGACAATCAATTGCACAATGATGGGCAGCAAATGAGGAGGAACCAAGAAAATGCATATGCTCAGATACTAATGACTTAAAGACTCTAACTCACACATGTCAGGCAATTTAATCATAAGGAATAAAAGCTGTGACCTCTGAGTGAGGTGTGGTAACTTGGCAGTCAGGAAGGTAGCATGGCACAATGCATTGGTCTTTCTTTGCTAGACCACTAAGAAATGATGAAATTATTTGTGTAACTTGCAGCAGCCTGAACTTATAATTGATCTAACTCTTTTGTTGTTTCAGATTTCAGCAAACCCCTCTCCTGTATACTCACAGCCCTAAGAAATGTGTAGGATTCAGAAACCTACATGCCCTGTTACAACATAATATCCCCTAAGGGCTGGTGAGTTTTCTCTCATCCACTCTTCCTACTGCTCCTACTTCTTCTTCAAAAGATGTGCCTGAACCTGTCCCAGAAAGACAGAAATATTTCAATTCTTAGAATGTTTTGGTTGATTTGAAATTGTTTGAATGATTGGGAAAGGCTTTTGTTCTCTCACCTTTAGGAACTCCAGCAGATCTGATGGCTGAGTTGTGAGTGCTCCACAAGACTCTTTTGTGACACCTGCAGGAGGCAGGTCTGGGTGAAGTTTCCAAGAAATAGTGAACAAGATTTTTGTCATTAAACTTGCCAAAATGACAGATTTGGAGATTTCCAAGTGAGAAAACTGTGGCACTTCTATATGTACATATATATGTATATATCTAAATAAAAGGGAGGGAGAGTTTATAGCTCACACATACATGTATAAATTTGATACGATTAAATAGTAAATTAGTAAATGAGATTTATATTTCCTACTCTTTCTGCTCATTTCTGGTCAGTAGCTGCTAGACCTGCCTACTAAAATTAACCAATACAAGGCAGCAGATGAACATAAAATTAATGACACACATTGACCCTTATATTTTGTGGCCTTTAACTTTTTATTAGAGGATTTCACAGCCATAATATTTAACACTCTTTTTCATTACAGATCTATTTTGCCAAGTTTTTTTAGCTACAATAAATAGGATTTTGTGAATTGATATGTTTGTGAATACCAACCACATTCGAGCCATACCTGGGCTTAAATTATCTCAACTTCTACTGGAAAAGGGAAATCTGAACACTACAAAGAGACTTATTATGAAAATCAATCAAATAAAATGTGCAGCTGAGTGTCAATTCCTTACAGTGGGCATCCTTTCTCTAATCATTTGGAAACTGAAAGTGGTTCAGACTCCTCTGAAATAAACACATTTGTTCCTCTAATGTGTCAGTCCTGGGTTAGTTAACACATTCAGCTGGAGTCTTACAGCAATGCAGAACTGAGGAGAATCAATGTCTTACTCTACACAGTGAATGCACAAATTAATTGCTCTTTAGAGATGAAATATTTTTCTTGAAATATATTTATTTTATAAATACGACTGTGGTGATTACTGATTCCTTCACATCACCAGCACACATAAAAGAAATAAAAATTATTTGCTTTCTCTTTTTTTTAATTAAAAAAAGGAATATAAAAAGTGGGAATGAAATTACAAGTGAGTGTAAAGCATGTATGAGACATTAACTGTTTTAAGAAGCCATTCCTACTCAGTTATCTGGAAATATCCTGTATTCTCTTGCTCCTGGAGTACACTCAACCAAATTTTAAATGATTTTATTTTCTTTTGCTGTGGAAAGGACCAAATAAATTGTTAACCAGGTCAGTTATTTGGCAAGCAGATGAGGAGGTGAGTCTCAAATGTTGTTTAAAAGGTGCCAGATGTTTTGCCAGTAAAACAAATGACCATCACATTGGACATAAAAGGCTTAATCAATTTTTTGCAGAAGTTGTAGATTATGGTATGGAGCTTTTATATGGTGCACCTCACCTTTGAAACTCTCCAAGGGAAGATCTGCACAACCATGCCATTTTAGTCAGGACAAAGCTCAGAACAGCACCCTGAGTCCCTCCTAACTCATACACCTGTGGTGCTTGCTAAGGATTTACTTCCTCACAAGCCAGCCCAGGTTTGCAGAGTTTTGCATGTGGGAAATGGAGCAAGGCAAACGAAGTGCCTTGCCTCAGGCTAGGTAAAAAGCTGGAACAGAGCAGAAGTGTCCTGCCTGGAGGCACAGTGGCTGCCTGCCTTCTGGGGGGATGGCTGATTTACAGGGACTGGGCCTGTCCAATTCCCTGTCCCTGTGCTGAGGGTTTCAAAAGGCACTGGCTGCTTTGCACTCTTTCAGTTATGAAAAGTGAATTAAATATTTACCTGGGTTATCAACTGGTTCATAATAATTGTTGTGGGTTTGAGCAGCCAGAATACTAGACTTAGGTGTTTCTCTGATTTCTCAGAGCATCACAACTGGCATAGGAAAAGTTCACTCAAACCATAGAAATGTGTACATTTGATACATGTAGTGTATGTAGCTCCATACTGAGTATAATAGAAGTCTAACTCTACCCCAGAGTAAACCAGCCCTTGGGGAAGCACAAAGTGAAAATATAACCCCACATGAGCCTCAGCCCTTCCCAGTCTAACTCTCCCCCAGTTAAACCAGCACCCTGGGAAAGCTGGCTGCTGCCTACCCTGGGGTCAGGCAGCTGCCTGTGTTGCCTTCCTGCACTGCCCAAACCATCTCAGGGCAGCTCTGCTCCTCCAGAGGGGCTGCCCAAACCATCTCAGAGCAGCTCTGCTCTTCAGAGGGGCTGCCCAAACCATCCCAGAGCAGCTCTGCTCTTCAGAGGGGCTGCCAAAACCATCTCAGAGCAGCTCTGCTCCTTAGAGGGGCTGCCCAAACCATCTCAGAGCAGCTCTGCTCCTCCAGAGGGGCTGCCCAAACCATCTCAGAGCAGCTCTGCTCCTCGGAGGGGCTGCCCAAACCATCTCAGAGCAGCTCTGCTCCTCGGAGGGGCTGCCCAAACCATCTCAGAGCAGCTCTGCTCCTCAGAGGGGCTGCCCAAACCATCTCAGGGCAGCTCTGCTCCTCGGAGGGGCTGCTCACAAGGAGCAGGAGCAGCATCAGGCACCACTGAGGCAGACACAGCCAGGCTGAACACAGCCAGTTTTGCTCCCAGTTGGAGATTGGCTCCAGGTATAAGTAGGAGCCTGTGCAGAGGGTTTCTAGGAGCAGGGAGCTCTGCTCCTGAGGCAGCTCATTGTCACAGTAGTGGGGAAAACACAAGGAAAAACTCATCCCATCAGATGCTCCATGGAGCACTCCATGGATGTCAGAGCACCTCTCTGGGTGCTGCTCCAGGATGGAGGAATGACCAGGGGGTGGCTGCAGGAACACAAGCAGCTGGTAAAAGATTCAGTTCTTGTGGATTCTGTAATGGCTAATAAATATGCACAACCAGCAGAGGCACTGAGTTGCCTGTTATCTTTATTACTAAGGCCAAGTTTCCTAGAATAAGGAAAGATTTTGTGCAAGAGATAAGGCAATGTATAGTGGTGCTGTGGGATGTGGATGAGATGTCCAGCCCTGTCCTGAGCTCCAAGACTGAAGTTTAGGTGACACCTGAAGAGGTCAGTGGCAGACCCTGACTGTCCTGAGGAGACACAGCAGGCCCACACAAGGTCTTTGGAGAATCTGAATTGTTCTGGCCAGGTGTGCAATAGAGCTTACAGACAAATGTCAGGGGTTTCTGTGGTCCCACAGAGATGGGATTAGTAGCAGTTTCTATTTTTGCTGATTGTTTTCAGTCAGAAAAAGTAGCTCACACAGAGAGACACATGCAGGTGACTGTGAATGGATCAGCCTGGAGATAACAATATTTAGTAGAGGCATCACAGCTCAGGGACAGAGGATGTGACCTGAGTACAGTTTGTGATTTACAGCTGAAAGGTGCTCTGCAGACACAAAATCTTTGCTAATAGTATAAAAATCCATTCAGTTTGACAGAGCTGGGATGTTTCATGTCAGCACCCAGGACACAGCAAATAAAGCAGCTCAGGGAGCGCTGCTGCCACTGGCCAGGGGGACTGGAGGTCTCTGCTCTGGGAGGTTTTGCTTTGCCTCCAGTGCTGTGAGCACAGCCAGGGGTGCACAGGAAATGAGATTCCCTCTGCCCAGCTCTGACACTGTAAATCCAGCTCTGCAGCTCAGTGGGAGCAACCTGCAGAGGAGAGAGTGCCTGCACTGTGCATGTTTTGAGGAGTCCCACTTTCCACTAGCTCTGTTATAGCACTGCTTTGCCCCAGTGGGGTTATAAACAGATCATCACAAGTGATCAAGTTGATTCTTCTCAGATGGACAGTGGCACTAATATTCTGGGCATGCCATCCCACTGCAAACATAGAGTAAAATCTGCCAGCCCCTTGTCTGTGGACTTGGAAAAACAGTTGTAGAAAGAGAATTCAAATGGCTCACCAGGAAATCTCAGCATCTCGATCCCACAGCTGCTCAGCTTGAGCAAATCTGCTGAATTGTGATGTTAAACCATGAGAGCTTGTTTATTTATGACTGTCTAGATGTAGTTCTCCTGAGGAAAGTTGCTTCTATGCCCTGAAATGTGCTGCTTATTCACAACTCAGTGCTGAATTAGTGCATGGCTGCTGGCATAGGTCCTCCCTTTTGACTTAGAGTCCAGTTTGAACTCTGATATTCCAGCTAATATTAAACTGAGACTTGGGGCATTCTCTGTCCACTTCCCCATACTGAAAGATGTCTGAGGTCTGCTTTCACATATTTTTATTTGGGGAGAGTAGTTCACCTTTTCAATTAATTTTTCAAAACTCTACTTACAGAAATAATTTAATGTCACTGTTCCTCATACACTGAATTAAGCCAGGGGCTTGGCAACCCTGCAAACACCTGTCAGACCTCAGTGAAATAACTGCTGGTGGAAACAAGAGCCAGAGAAATCTCAATTTGAGCTACAGACTTTATTTTCAAATGCAGCTCACACTGTTTTCATGATAAGGTTTTCTTGGGTTTGTTTTGTTTAAAAAACCCACTGCCTCTGTCTTTTTAAAAGCAATGGCTGCTTCTTAATGCAATGAGATTTTTCTTAATAATGACACAGCACATAATTCTGAAAGCCTGGGGGTGCAGTTTAGCCATTTGGAAAAATGACCTTTGTACTGTTACTGGAACTAGCCAACAGGCTTTGGTGCTTGAATTTTGTTCTCTCTGTACCATAGAAAATAGTTCAAAACCTGTTGCTCAGTGTGCTGGTTTGGACTGGGGTTGAGTTAATTCTCTTTAGTGACTGTAGTGGGGCTGTGTTTGGGATTTCTGCTGAAAAGGGTGTTAATAATACAGGGATGTTTTTCTTATTGCTCAGCAGCGTTTGCACAGCATCAAGACCTTTTCTGCTTCTCACACTGCCACGCTGGTGAGGGGGCTGGGGATGGCCTGGCTTTGGCTGGGATAGACTGAACTTCTCAGTAGCTGGTACAGTGCTGGGGTTTTGATTTAGAAGGAGAAAAATGTTGACAAAATACTGATGGTTTTGTTTTTGCTAAGTCCTCTTTATCCTAAGTCAAGGACATTTTTTTTTTCCTTTTAGGTCTCATGCTCTGTCAGTGAGAAGGTACAGAAAAGAAACTGGGAGGGAGAATAGCCAGGACCGGTGACCTGAGCTGGCCAAAATGACATTCCAAACCGGAGAATGGCATGTCCAGTATATAAACTGGGGGAATTATCTGGAACAGGGCCTGATCTGGTTCAGAAAGGCAGCTCTGGCATTGTTGGTCAGTAGGTAGTGAGCAGTTGTATTGTCCATCACATGTTTGGAGGTTTTTTTTCTTTTCAGTCGTATCATCAATGCTATCATTATTTATCAATATTACGGTATTTGATTTTGTTTTCAGTTACTAAGCTTCTCTAAGTGAATACTTTTTAAACTTCTCTAAACTCACAAGTTTTACTTTTGATTCTCCTCCTTGCTCCACCAGGGTGGGGAAGAAGAGAAAGGTTTTGAGCAAGGGCTGTGTGGTGTTAATTTCTGTCTGGGGCTGGAACCACAAGAGGCTGCTTGGGTAGCTGGGAGTAGACACAGACAGCACAGCTGAGCCCAAGGTCAGGGTTAGGGCGCCCCAAAGGGATGTTCTGTACCATATTCCATCAGAAGCAGTTCATAAAGAGGGAGAAAGAAGGAAGAAGGAGGAACCTGCTGGATGCCTGCTGGAAACTCAACACAGCAGGGGCAGCCTGGGAGGGCCCTGGAGTGTGTGGATGAGAATTTCACTTCCTGGCACAGCTGGTGAGCCCACCAGGGGAACCAGCTCTGGAAAAAGGGGCAGGCAGCTCAGGAAGTGTTTATGGATGTCTTTGGGTCATGTAGGAAGAAAACTAGAGAGGCAAAAGCTCAGAACTTATTTGGCCACTTTTGTCAAGGATAATAAAGAGCTTTTTATGAATACATGAATGGCAATAAGAGGGCCAAGGAAAACTATTCCTTACTGGAATCAGGAGGGAATACGGTCACCAAAAGTATGGAAAAGGCTGAGGTATTTAACACTCTCCCTGGAGGTGCTAAGGAAAGACTGGACATGACATTTAGTGCCATGATGGTCTTGGGTCATGGGATGGACTCAAGGACCTCAGAGGTCTTTTCCAACTTGAGTGACTCTGTGATTCTGAGGAGATGTTTGGAGCTATGACATTTGTCTTCCCATGGGCTGGCAGGTGTTCACCCATCTCCAGGAAAGATGGGCTCCATCACGTGTTACGGTGACTTGGTAAGATAAATAAAGTGTCCCATTCCTCTTCCTTCTCCCTCCCCTTTTAATATTCTGATCTCAGTGTTGTATTGTCCGGCAGATCCCTTCGGGCAGCTGAGCTCAGCTGTCTGTCTGTGTCTACTCCCAATTCCCCTCCAGCCCCAGCCCAAAGCAGCCCCTGGGATGCTGGCCACTCCTACTCAAGGGTCAGGAAGGTGCCTGGGCTGCCCTGCTCCACGGCAAACACCAGCACAGCACAGAGCTGCATGTCGGCGGGGCCGCTCAGCAGCAGCCGGCAGGAGTGGGAGCTGGGCAGCACCGTCAGCTCCCACTCCTGCCACTGGGGCAGGTGCTCCCAGGCTGTCTGCACCAAGTTCTGCACCCAGCAGGCGATTTCCTCCACGTCTAAGTAGGAGCCTGTGCAGAGGTTCTGCATCAGGGGTGAGTGATGGGTCTCACTGGTCTTGGAGGGGTGGACAAAGCACGGAATATCCCCCATTTTACGCAAGCAGGTGCACTCCAGCAGCACACGGATGTTGGAGCACCTCTCTGGCAGATATGTCTCACAGTAGAGCTCTAGCCTGAAAGAGTGCCTGGGGGGTGGCTGCAGGAACACGAGCAGCTGGTACAAGACTCGGTCTTCAAAGATACTCCAGGATTCATGGGTGCCGTTCTTCCCGGTCGCCGGGTGCATCTCCGGCATGAAAGTGTCCTTGGAAAGCACTCGGCAGATACGGAGGATGTCGTGCATCATCTTTTTCACATCCTTGCATATGTCAGACAGTTCCTGCATGGGCAATAGGTTGGGCACAGAAAACAGCCTGACCTTTTGGCACGTTCCTTTGAGCTTCTCATCCTCATTGTCATTTTCTTCCTCGCTGCCAGAGCTGTCCTGCATACGGCAGCTGCAAGGGGCAAGCTTCATTTGCCAGGCCAGCCAGCAGACCTCCACGAGCAGAGCTACTGCAGCAGCCCAGAAGAGGCAGAGCTGCAACCCAGAGAGGACTGGAGTTTCTTGTGGGGACCTGATCCACTCAAGCTCCTGCTGTAGCCGCATCACCTCCTGCTGCAGAAACTGCTCACGCTTCTGCATCTGATGGACCGTGGCCCTGTCAGTCTGTGGATCTTGTGTCTGCCCAGGCAGGATGGCCAGCACAGTCAGGAGAAGGATGATTGTCATAGCCATGGCCTGGAGGAGGTGGGAGAAAGGTTTATCCAGCAGGTCTGGGTGAACAGGCTTGAGGGGCTGCAGACCCTGGCTGGAGCCAGCACAGGGCCAATCCTGCTCAGGCCACCCTGATGGTCATCCCTGGCTGGGCTGTGCCCCATGAAAGGGCAAGAGACACCTGAGCAGTGTCCTGAGGCCCCATCCCTGCCATGCTGGAGTGCTCCATGGAGCCAGGGGCACCTGGCACATCCCCAAAGCCTCTCTGGCACACTGGGAACCCTGAGCCTTTCTGCCCCCCAGCCCAGAGAGTGGCACCCTGCCCTGCCCTGAGGGGCCCAGGCCTCAGAGTTAGAAACCCCTCCTGGCCATCTGTCCCCTTCCCCATCCATCCCAGCCTTCCCTGTGCATGTGCACTCACCAATTGCCCAAGTTCCAGCTGCAGGGGGATTGCCTGGTGCTGTCCCTGGGGATGGCTCCCACTTTCCCCTGTTCCCTGCAATCTCACAGCCCCCAGAGCTGACAAATCCCAGACTTCAACCCTACCCCCTGCTCAGTGGGTTCTGAGCATCTGCACCAAGTCCAAACCCACTGCAGGAGGTCCCAGGGGGTCTCTGGGCAAAGCAGGGACAGGCCCAAAAGCCAGCACAGGGAGCCCCAACTCCCACTGTCCCCAGCCCCAAGGGCAGAACCTTGCCCTGCTCTGAAGGGCTCAGCCTCACTCAGGGTTAGGAACCCCCCTGGGCATCTGTGCAGTGCCCCATCCACCCCAGCCTTCCCCGGGCACGTGCACACAGGAATCACCCCAGTCTGGCTGCAGTGGGGCTGCCTGGTGTTGTCCTTAGGGACAGATCCCACTGTGACCCACGCTCTGTGAGGTCACAGCCACCAGAGCCTCAGCACCCAGCTGACAAGTCCCAGAGCCCACCCCCACCCCCCTCAGCGAGTTCTGGACATCATCACCCCAAGTACAAAACCACTGGGCAGGAGTTCCTGGGGCTCTCCTGGCAAAGTGGGCAGCCCAAGCCACCCTGATGGTCATCCCCTGCCTGGGCTGTGCTCCATGAAAGGACAAGAGACACCCGAGACACCAAGAGACACCTGAGACACCAGAGACACCCGAGACACCAAGAGACACCTGAGACACCAGAGACACCAAGAGACACCAAGAGACACCAAGAGTCTCCCACAGCCCCATCCCTGCTGTGCAAGAGTGTGCCATAAAACCCTGGGCACCCAGCACATCCCCAAAGCCTCTCTGGGCACCTGGCACCCTCCAGGAGCCCTGAGTCCCTCTGTCCCCAGCCCCAAGGGCAGTCCTGACACTGACTGACAGACCCTGGGATGGACTGACTGACCCTGGGATGCACTGACTGACCCTGGGATGCACTGGCTGACCCTGGGGTGCACTGGCTGACCTTGGGATGGACTGACAGACTCTGGGATGCACTGACTGACCCTCAGATAGACTGACAGACCCTGGGATGCACTGACTGACCCTGGGATGGACTGGCTGACCCTGGGATGCACTGGCTGACCCTGGGGTGCACTGACTGACTCTCGGATGGACTGACTGACCCTGGGCCCCAGGGATATACATGCTTCATGATCCCAACCCAATGGACAGAGCTGTGGCCTTTGAACTGATGGTTGTCCCACCTAAAGAAACAACACATGCAATCTCTCTCTGACCATATCTTTAAAATTTTTACCTTTGCAGTGCTTGGGTCAGTTATTTCAATGGATTCTATAAATCCAGTTGGTTTCATACAGAAGTCTGACTTGGATTTACTCAGTTCTGAAAACACTGCAGGCAGTTCTAGTGAGGATTTTTGGGGGACAATGTCGTATCCCTGAAGAATTTCAGTTCCAAATACAAGTCTCTAGACACCTCAAAAGCTTTCCTTAGTCTTGGTGCACATGTGCCAGGGGACTGGCAGGGCTGAAATTTGTGTCATTCACCATGTGCAGAACTGTACATCTCCTGGGCCTCCTGCCCTAAGCCTTCTCCAGACAACAGGAGCAAGGGGGATGTCAGCAGGATGGATCCCTGTGCTCAGGATCTCTTGTCGAGGTGGTGGGGACCACAGAATCCTACAATCATGTAGGTTAGGAAAGACCCTTCAGATGAAGTCCAGCACTGCCAAGACCACCACTAAACCATGTCCCAAACTGGCATATCTGCATGTCCTTTAAATCCCTCCAGGGATGGCGACTCCTCCTCTACCCAGGACAGCCTGTTTCAACACCTGAGCACCCTTTTGGTGAGGAAATATTTTGTAATCACCAGAACTGGTGGCAGCTGGTGCTTCCACACCATGCAAAACCTGGCTTCTGCTTTTTACACAGATCTGGTTAACAGGCTCATGCACAAATTCCTGCACAGCCAGCGTCACTACCTGAAAAAATGGGGGTTAATATCTAATGAAAAAAGCCAGAAAACAACTTATCACAACCAGAGGGTTCCTGTGGACTTACCTGAGTCATCAGTGGGAATCAGTGTCCCTTGTCCTGTATCTTGCTCTCGGAGGTACCTCAGTGCCTCAGACTGTGCTTATCTCTTCCACATGGATGTGATAAGATCCAGCTGACTAAGTTTATATAGCTCCTTGTGTAGTCTCATTTTTGCTGCTGTAGGCTTTGGTATTGCTTTTCCAGAGGCACAGCTTCCCAAAGGTCAATAACAACACACGTCACTGCTTTCCTTACGGCATCCCTGGCTGGCTGCTGGTGCTTAAAGCAATCCTGTCCCAGAGGAATTTGTGCCAAGGGAAGGAGAAGAAGGCATCTCCACTGACACATTATTCCAGCTGGGCTGGAATACTATCTACTGAATGGAGAAAAACCCAGTGAAACAGCCTGTTGTGGACAGGGTAGAAATTACTCAGAATTTCCATGGCTTTATTAACAGGACTGGGAAAACACAGAAATTCGTTCCTGTAATATATATGTCTAAAATCCTGATCTTATCTTCTGCCCTTTCTGCCTTTCAAGCTACCACCTTCCAGATGAGAATACTGGAAAAGATTGGATTAGCAGAGTAATAAGAAAATTATGGCAGGAATGTGCAGTTTGCAGGTGTTGTATGGTCACTTAGGGAACCACAGCGTGTGGCATAATTTAGACCACATCCAAAGGCTGCAATGATCATTTCCTCAGTTCCAGAGGTTGATCAAAACATCATTCTGAAAATGAATGATTTATAGTTGGCTCCTTGTCAGCCTTCCACCTCTCTGCCTGTAGGAAAAGAAAGAAAAGGAAGAAATCCAGCCAAAAAAACATGTCCCAGTTGGGTAATACACTTACAGATTGGAAAGCTGTGATTTTTTTCAAAGAAATAATGGGCTAAGAATTTTGTTAGGGAATATGACATTAGGGAGTAATTGTAGCAAAATATTAATAATCTTATTTTTCCAGTAAAAATGTATTATATGGGATTAAATACAGATCAGAAATGGGTTAAAGAGTTAAAATATTATACTTTCTGCAGGATTTTTTCCACTAAAGGTAGAAAGAGCTGCAGATGGAGAAGTGTGTGCTTACACCAAGTATTATATATCACATTATTTATGTAACTATATATTTTGTGCATATAAGGAATTATTTAACAGCACATATGTTAACAGATGACTTTTAAAAATGCCAGCTATGAAGCTAATAACAAATAATACCATTAAAAAAAACAGCCCCAAGGAGCAGAATATACTTGGTACAGAAGCAAAACTATCAGGTTAAGAATATGCTGCTCCTTAACATTGAATGTTTACTTCTAATTTGAAGCAGGAGGTGTCATACCAGAGAATCAATCTCTAGTGATAGAAACCTTTATGAGTCTATGCACACTTTTGCCAGCAGGTGCATCCAGCTTGTTCCTAAAAGACAGAGCTATAATCACCATGGGGCACATTATCTCATGGCAAATGTAATTCTTACCAGTGCCTTGGAGAGTCTTGTCCATTTGTGTGTGTTCACCTCGTGGAGAGCTGCTACAGATGAGAGCCCTGGAGGGAAGCAGGATTGTGGTGGGGAGGGCACAGGCTCATCTGCATGAGGAGCAGAGACTTGTGTTGAAGAGAGTCTCTTGTCCTTGAAACAGCTGAAAGATCATTTCCTGCACTCAGCATCTTTCCTCACTGTGAATTTGCAGGAGTGTGAAATATATATATATATATAAATCTATGTGAATATGTGTGGTATTTTCTGAGACCTCTGCCATTGGAAGGAAATTATGAATCTGACTCCATGTTCTTAGAAGGCTAACTTATTATTTTATGATCTATATTATATTATAGAATGCTATACCAAAACTATACTAAAGAATAGAGAAAGGATACTTGCAGAAGGCTTAAAGATAATAATGAAAAACTCCTGACTCTCTCCTCAGAGTCCAACACAGCTTGGCTGTGATTGGTCATTAAGTCAAAACAAGTCACATGAAACCAATCAAACACCCACCTGTTGGATAAACAATCTCCAACCACATTCCAAAGCAGCAAAACACAGGAGAAGTAAATGAGATAATATTGTTTTCCTTTTTCTCTGAGGCTTCTCAGCTTCCCAGGAGAAAATCCTGGGCAAAGAGATTTTTCAGAAAATATGACGGTGACAAATATGTTATTTTTTTTTCCAGTGGAAGTTGCTGGAAATTCTAGAATAAGATTAAAACACATGTAATATGTCATCACACAAAAATGAAACGAAAAAGCCAAAAAGCCAGCAAGTTTTAAACTTGTTCAACCACTTGGAAAAAGGAGTTTTAAAATCTTAACTGCCAGTAACATGGAATGGTTGTCCAGAGAATCTGTGGCTGCCCCATCCCCACAAGTGTTCAGGTGTTGGATGGGGCTTGGAGCATCCTGGTCTGGTTTAAGGTGTCCCTGCCCATGGCAGTGGTGTGGAACTGGATGATCTTTGAGGTCCCCTCCAACCTAGGCCATTCTATGGTTCTGTGATCCTATTATTTCACTTAACACGTTAAAACATCATGTTTCTGCTCTGTCTGTTTAAGTATTTTCATGGTTGAGTCTGAAATGAGCCACTTAAGTGGCAATTGTTGATTAGTAAAATCAATTTTCATGTAAATAAATACAAGAGGATTCTGCTTCTAACATTGGACCATGTACAGGAAAGTAGGAAGGGTCTGGCCTGGCAACTGCTGAGTGTGTTCCAGAATTATCAAAGGAGCACCAAGCCCAGCTGAACCTGAGATGTTCTCTAGGCACTTTCAGGGATGACAGCTTTATTAATTTCATAAAAAAATAGGTAGTAAAGTGATGGCAGAATGTAAGTAAATGGCAGATACATAAGGAATACATGATAGAAGGAAAATAAATGGTAAGATAATGCAAGATGCAATTCTAGGAGAAGTAAAATCCTTTGGTATAGAAATAACCACAACTCACTCTGGATTTCAGCTACTAAACCCCCAGATTTTATTATAATCTGTGATCAACAATACATCATTTCACACTTATTGCCAGAGAAGTAATGGATTCTGTGTAATGAACCAAACACAGAGTAAAGCTCTGTGTCTCAGCAAGACATAGGGAAAGAGCAACCAGAAGAGATGAAGTCAGAAACAGAGTTTGGAGCAGATAATTATGGTTAACAGGGAAACAGCTACATGAAACAATAGGAGTGAATTCCTGGAATGGCATCTATGGCTATTCAGGGAGAAATATCCAGGAAAACAGAAGACAGGCCTGGGAGGTTTGTTTGTTACTCCTTGCTTATGGCTGTAGTTCATAGAATCACAGAGTGGTTTGGGTTGGATGAGACCTGAAAGCTTTTCATGTTGCTCTTGATGTCCCTGGCCACATTTAATTCCATCAGGGCTTTGCCTTCCTGCCCCAGTCCCTGGCTGCTCAGGTAATTTCTCTGTGCTCCTCCCATCTGACTGCCATGAAGAGAAAGGTGAATCAGTGGGGTGTAAGATAATGTGCATAATTACAACTGGACTGGGCAACTGTGGCATTTAGTGAGAGAAGATGGAGAATAAAGACACTGTGTTAGCACAATTTTTAAAAAAGGTAACAATATCATCTCCTAGGCAGGTACTGGGATGGGAAAAGTTAAACATTTCCACATGAGCAGAACAATTTCCACAGTCAGGCTTTTCTTACAGAACCTATCATTTTATAATTTTTTAATTAGGCTGGTTTAATTTATTCATGATTGTTATTAAATTTACAATACTTTTCAGTTCTTGAATAATTCCTGTATTTTATCCTGAGGCAAAATCTCTTTAGCCTCTGGCACTTAAACTCAAAGCCTTCTCACTCATCTGCAATAACTACACTATCTGACTTGAAACAAAAGAATAAGGTATATGATGCCACACAGGGCAGATATCCAGCACTGTTATAATTTAATACTTCAGCCACTCATCCTGGGAATAGTTTGTGCCATTCATCAGTGTGGAAGCTTTACTTCATGTTGTCACTGGGGCATCTCTGTGCTATCCAGTGATACCCAGCTCAGTCATGTTCAGGGACCAGCTCCTTTTGCTCCTGCCCATTGATACAGGCTCTGTTACAGGGCAGTTCAAGCAAAAATCTGCTGCCTGTGCTTTGAACCATGCACCTAAAAAGCCTCTCTTTGTTCTGTGATCAGAGCAGAAGCCTTAAAGGTTGTAACAAGTCATTCAGTAGGAGAGTGCATTAAATGGGGTGACTAACATTTTTCACCTCTTTTTTTTTTTTTTTTTGCTTTCTACAGTAGTATTAGTCTAGATAAATCCATGGATCCATGGATTAAGACTCAAGAATTAGCTACATGAATAAAACACAACATTTGCAGCTCATTTCTATTCTTCTTTCTCCTCAAGAAAAATTATGTGTGGATTGCTGAGTGCTTTGATTTCTAAGGTTCTGTTTGAAGGAATTGCATACCATTTTTTATTTTCTTTTCTCTTAGAAAATATTTAGTTTGCTGTGTTGGTGAAAGCAGTGCAAGGCATTAACTTGATATAAAACACAAGGTAACAATGAATTTGTTGACCTTTAGATTGCAGACAAATCTTTGCCTCGTTTTTATGCAAAGGTATTTCATGTGAGAGAAAAGATGTTTTCATTGTAAGAACAAAGTTAAAAATCACAAATCTTCTTCCAGAGCTTTAGGTGCTCTCTTTGTTTTTGCAGATGTAACTCACTCATGCTGAAATAATACTCCTTGATTCTTCATAGGAAACCCCTGAAGGAGCAAAAAAGGACATTTTTCATTATGAGAATTTAAATGTGGGGGAAGAACAGCTACAGCTTGTAGCTGTTCAAAGTGTTAATGGCTGTGTAGTGCATTCACTACATTGCCCACATCACATTTGACTTTTGCCCTCAACTGTTTTTTGCTGAAGCTGAGTTTTAGTTCTTTTTCCAATCAAATACAAGTAATAATGTGAGATCTGTGCCCCAGTCTGCCAAACTGAGGATTCAAGACCTTTTAGGACAGTAATGTAATTTTCTGTCAGTACAGCAGAGCTCCCGAGTGCTCTTCCTGAAAACTGCACTCAGCTTTCATTTCATAAAAACCTGGCTGGCTCAGTGCAAAAGAAATTTCAGTCACAAAATAAAATATATTTTGTGTCAGGGGACTTAGCAGTGGACATTTATGCTACCTGACTGTGATAAGGCAGTCAATGACTTTTCAGAAAAACAAGCAAGAGGAAGAATTGTTAGGCATATTTCTATTAAATATTCTGCTTAATCTGTCTTCTGGCTTTATCCTTCTGTATGTAAAACTTTTTTTTTTTTTTGCTATACCATTTTCACTAATACTTAATTTGTACAAAGATTTTTTATCTTTAAGGACAGACTCAAAAAAGTAGAAGTAAATTTTCTCTTTTAAGAGGAAATATTGCTTCATTTCTCAGAAAAAGTACCCTGAATTCCTGAAAATGTCCTTTCTGCAAAATATCATATCTTCCTGATTAAGGAAGGAACATTCTGTTCCTTTTCTTTTCCAGGTACTGTTTCATTTCATGTTCATGAAAGCAAAAGCATTTTACTACACCTTTGTTTTATTTAATTATTTGGAAATGTCAAATTATTTATATTTATGATCATGCACCTTGGAACAATTAGGTTCCTTTGTGTAAGAATGGATTTCATCTATAACCCCAAGCTTCAGGATCAGGTGAGAACTCATATCTGTAAGATCTCCTGTCGTATTTCAGCTCTTAGACACACTTCTAGACAAAACTAACTCATTCAGTTGTTGGGGTTTTTTTTAACATAAGCACAAGTCAGTTATCATTTAGAGACTGGATTAAGAATCCAGGAACTGAAGGCATTTGTTCCAGCCTTTCAGATTTCAGATTTCCAGAGCTTTCAGATTTCAGCGCCTCTCTCCACAGAAGCGCTCTCGTGAGAACACTTGTGCTACTTTCACCATTCACTTCTTCCAGAATTATCTGGAAGAAACTTTCCTCTCTTGGGAAATTTCACCAAAAAAAAAAACCCATCCCATTTTAAAATTTTAATAAATTATAATGCCATTTTGTAACTTAAAACATTATTTCCAAGCTGTCCTACCGATGTCTCAATGAGCTTCATGAGCTTCAGGGAGTTTTATCCTCACACGATCTTTGTGACATAAAACAATCAAAACTAATTTTTCCAGTGGGATGGTGCACAGAATCACAAAATCACAGAATCCTTAGGGTTGGAAAAGATCTACAAGATCATCAGGCCCTACGAGATCATCGGTGTCGGAACCCAGGAAATTCCTCTGGCTGCCATGGAGGATCTCAAGCCCCTGCCCAGGGGGCTCAGAGACCTTGGCACAGAGCCCCAGACCCCTGTGCCTTTGATTCAGCCCTTGGAAAAACAATTACCAGCTTTATATGAAGAATTACAAGCTACGAAAGTTTAAGTAGAATGATAGTGAATTTATCACAGGGTGAAAAATAGATTTTGGGGGTTTTTAGAATGGGGGTTCAGGGGGCAAGATGGAGGAATCTGGGCATGTCCAGCCTTTCTCCTTCTTCTTCTCCTTGGCCTCCATCTTCTGGGTGATGTTGGCACTTTTGGATTGGTTTAGAGTAGAAGATCACTGTCTAACACAGGTGACAGGTATTGGGAAGTTATGGTAAATAATGTACACATAGTTTTTAGTGCAAAAAGATAACGCTGCCCCAGGGGCAGGCAGAGTGCCTCTGACTGTCTTGCTGATCAGACCTCGGCAGGTCAGGAGAAAGAATTTTATAGATAAGAAACAATAAACAACCTTGAGAATGAGAACTGAAGAGTTCTGACTCCTTCAACTGCCAGGCTGGGAAAAGAGACTTCCTAACACATCTCGGGGTCACTGTGAGCAGCTAGAGATCCCGAGACATCAGAACCTACAAGACCCTCAGGATCTACAAGATCATCAGGTTCTACAAGATCCTCAGGATCTACCAGATCATCAGGCTCATCCTCTGAGTGTCCACCACCGTGTCAAGTAAACCATGGCCCCAAGTGCCCCAGCCAGCCCCACTGGGACAGACCAAATGTTCCACTGGACACCACGAACAAAGTGAGCTTGGGAATCCCCAGGTCTTTTTAAGTTGTTGGGTGCCACTGTTTACTTGTAGAGCCTCACCCTTTAAGTGCTCCTGGAAACAATACTCTCAACACTCAGACAGGACCAAGAGATCAGAGGAGGCAAGACATGGACTGGTTACAGGGAGGTCAGGCTGGGTTAAATGCCTGGTCTGCATGCTTTGATTGAATTCCTTTAAAAGGGCAATGGGAAGCAGTGTGGTAACTGCAAAGTCACTTTTTATTTGTTTTCCAAGGACTCTCCATGAGCTATTTGTCAAATGGAGCTCTCCTCTCCTCTCCTCTCCTCTCCTCTCCTCTCCTCTCCTCTCCTCTCCTCTCCTCTCCTCTCCTCTCCTCTCCTCTCCTCTCCTCTCCTCTCCTCTCCTCTCCTCTCCTCTCCTCTCCTCTCCTCTCCTCTCCTCTCCTCTCCTCTCCTCTCCTCTCCTCTCCTCTCCTCTCCTCTCCTCTCCTCTCCTCTCCTCTCCTCTCCTCTCCTCTCCTCTCCTCTCCTCTCCTCTCCTCTCCTCTCCTCTCCTCTCCTCTCCTCTCCTCTCCTCTCCTCTCCTCTCCTCTCCTCTCCTCTCCTCTCCTCTCCTCTCCTCTCCTCTCCTCTCCTCTCCTCTCCTCTCCTCTCCTCTCCTCTCCTCTCCTCTCCTCTCCTCTCCTCTCCTCTCCTCTCCCCTTCCCCTTCCCCTTCCCCTTCCCCTTCCCCTTCCCCTTCCCCTTCCCCTTCCCCTTCCCCTTCCCCTTCCCCTTCCCCTTCCCCTTCCCCTTCCCCTTCCCCTTCCCCTTCCCCTTCCCCTTCCCCTTCCCCTTCCCCTTCCCCTTCCCCTTCCCCTTCCCCTTCCCCTTCCCCTTCCCCTTCCCCTTCCCCTTCCCCTTCCCCTTCCCTTTCCTTCTTCCCCTTCCCTTTTACTTTATTTTTATTTTATTTATTATTTTTATTTTGTTTCTAATTTCTTTTTTGTTTGTTGCAGGGTTTTTAAATTTTCTTTTCCTTCTCTTTTGTTCTTATCCCTCTTCTTTTTTATTTTCTTATTTGCAAAAACACTTTTTAGGAAGCAGAGAGATAAAATCCCACCAGAAGAAAAGATTTCCTGGGGGCAATGTCACTGCTAATATGACACGTCCAAAAGCAGATGTTGGTTGCTTCAGGCTGCCCTATGATATTTTTTTAATCTTTGACAGTGCATCATGGGGACTGGGGGAACTGTATTCATAAGGATCTGAAGTTGGTAGCAATATTGCAAAATTCATGCTGTCCTGAATACACTGCTCAGTAATAGCCTTACCCTCTGCACAAGGCTTTCAACAGGGCTCCAGCTGAACGAGACATGTAATTCAGAACAGATGAAGCATAAAAAGCCATAAATATTGTACAATGGCTCCAAAAGGATCATGCATGGCTGCATACATCCTAATTGTCCTTGGTTTATGTGTAGATTCAGCAGTGCAAACACCAGTGCCGTGCCATGAGCACTAACAACATGGATTTCTAAACTAACCTCAGGAAACAGCGTGGGAAAACAATGCTTGATTATCAGTGCATGATTTCGACCCAGAAAGAGCTACCCCAGTGTTCATCTGGCAGCACAGCAGGCTCATTGTCTGTAATAAAGGAACTATTTCTGAAGGAAAACACAACTAAATATAAACAGGAGAGAAAACCTGTGGAAACCCAGGGCACCAGGGAATATTTCTCTGTCTGCTCTGGGGTGCCCTGACCCCCAGGGGATCTCTGACTCTGACCCTCACTCATGGAGAAAGTTTCTTGGACTTCAAGATAGACTGGAATCCACAAAAGTGTGAAACAGATTATAGAGAGTAGTGTAGGTGTATCACTTGTTGAGAAATTTAGATTTTGGGATTTTTAGTATGTTGTGGATGGCAGCAAGATGGAGGGCACAGGGTGTTGTCCTGGGTTTCTTCTTCATGCTTCTTCTTCCTTCTTCTTCTTGGTTTTGGGTGACATTTTGTAATTGGGCAGCAAAGTCCCCATTGCTCTGTGGGATCAGTTATTGGGTTAAAAGGGAAAATAATCCAGGTGTCAGTTTTTAATTGGATAGTTTAGTCTTAAAAGCCCTTGTACAAAGAGTTTGTTGGCCATTTTGTGCCTTCTAATGAAAAGCTGCTGAACTCACAGTAGTAAGACTGTTTTACTGATAAGAAATAATAAACACCTGAGTCTGAACATGAAACTACTGTCTCAAGTGCCTTCAATGCAGACCAGAAAAAACCAACTACTGGTACAGCCACAAAACCCCAAAAAATCCAATAAGGTGTGTAAGAGCTGGATGTTGCACACATGCAATGCACATGAGGCTGTGCTACAAGGAGGGTTGCCATGGAGACAGAAGGATGATAGTAAAAATGCACTAGGATCTGCAAGTGAGGTGCTGGGAGCATCCCAAACCAACCCTCAGCTCCAACAGAAGTAGGGGCAAGTCCAGATCTGTCCCTGTTTCTTGCTAAAGCAGGCTGGCACTGGGCAAGATGAGACTGGGACAGGCAGCAAGAGTGGCACAGGAGCCACCAGGAGGTGTCACCTTCATAGGAGCTGTTCCCCAAGAAGCAACCATCTCAGGAAGAAAAGGATTTCATTACTGCTCACCAAGAATGCTGCCTGTGCACAGCTTTCCTTTCTCAGAATGAGGAGTAAATGACTTGGCCTTTCAAATAAAATATCTTACCTCAGTGAGTCTGGCTGGTGAATCACGAGGCCTGTGTCCTACTGCCACCTCTCATAAAACCTTCCCTTTCTACAACAGGGAATATTAAAGAGTTGGTGCTTCCTTTCTTGTCTGGGACAGCTGTTGTTTGTCTCTGCTTAGACACGCGTGAGATGGGTTTGTTCGAAATTGGGCTCCAAAAGACGAGACTGGACTCTCTGATTTTTAGTCTTCAAGGCTGTTTTTATTTCTTATCTACAAAGTTTTCTCTCTGCCCAGCCGGGATCTGACCAGCAAGGCAACTAAAGGCACTCTGACCACCCATGGGGCAGTCGTGTCTTTTTATAGTAAAACCTACGTAAATCATATTTACCTTTTATCCCCAATACCTTTCACCTTTGTTGGCAAGTGCATCTTCACCAAGAACCTATCCAAAAGTGCTTGCATCACATAGAAAATGGATGACAAAAAGAAGAAGAACCACAAGATAGGCCTAAAATCTTCCATCTGGTCTCCATAACCTCCTTGTACCAAAACCTTAAAAGTTTTGTTTCACCTGGCAAATATACTGTTTTTACGCTATTCAAACTCTAGTGATTCTCATATCCTCATGTGCAGGTGGCACATCTTTGGAGGGAACAAAGTCAAGCCACCAAGTGCTTCTGGTAACATTCCAAGACCTCTGAGCTCCACAAGGGTTCTCTGGGTAGCTCTGGACATCCGGAGCGATGTGCTGAGTTCTCACACTTTCTTGTGACTACAACCCCAGCTGGAGCAGGGAGTGACCAGGGTGAGCCTTGTTATTCTGTGCAGCAGAGCACAGAGGTGGCAGCCCCGTCCCCTGTCCCCATCCCCTGTCCCCACACAGCCACAGCAGAGAACACAGTGGTGCTGGCACGGTGAGGACACTCACGAGTTGTCACAAAGGGTTTAAAGCTCCACCTTGAAACACAGGACTGAAATCCTGTCCCCAGAATTAATCCTAGGAGAGTCCTTCACAGAGCACAGTGGGGCCACATTTCTCACACTAAATGTTAACTCCAGCAGAGGAGATGCTGCTTGCATGGTCACCTGAGGCTTTGGGGACTGAAGCTGCTTGACCCCAAGTGTCCTTTTCTGATGGCTTTTCATGTTCACCACAACCCAGCCACCCTGAGCCCACGCAGAATCCCACTGACCAAACCATGCCAGTGGTAGGATTCAGGTGGATGTGAGGATCTCTCATTCCTAAATCAAATCACTCTTCTCTTCCTTACCCCATATGGTGACACCAAGCTAAAACCTGGCTAATAGAAAGCCAGACTAGTTACATTGATGGGTCTTTTTTTCTTTGCATCCTTTTGACTTCTAAAAAATTTTTCCTTTTTCTTTTTTTTTTTTGCTTTTAAATGCACCTCTCATTTGTCCTTTTGCTGAGTTTTCTAGCAAGGGAAATTAACTGCCCTCCTACATACTAGACCCTGGGAATGAAATTATGTGCTTCTAGTACAGTAAGGTAGGATCTAGAGCCCTGCAGATAAACAGGGAGTGAACCAATCTATCAGTATAGATACTATAATAGGTGTAACCGGTGGTAAAATTATATAATCAGTAATTGCTTGTTAAGAAAATTCTAAAAAAAAAGCCAAAGAAACAAAACCTAAATTACAGGTCCCAAAGAATTTTCAAAGCCTACAGTCCTGGAGAAATTCTCCCCATACAAGAAGATGAATTTTCTTTCATGTGCACAGAACATTATTCAGATCTAGTATGGAAACAGTATTGAAAGAATTACCTGTTATTAAAGGAAAATTGTTGGGACCACTTTTGGACCAAAATTACAATGTGTAGCTGATTAATGGGGCATGCCCATGAGGGCAAATAAAATTTATAAATGACGCCCTGAAAGCTGCTAAAAAATTCTTAAAATACCTATGAACTATTTTTCTCTGAGCAGTTGTGATGGATGCATGAGACCATTTATCACAGCCAAGAAGTTAATGGTTTTTAATCAGGTAAGAAAGTTAAACTTATACATAACTTCTAAATCATTGAAATTATTTCTTGTTGTTCCTATGGAAAAGCAACTCCCTCCACATATTACTACGTTCTGCTCTCCTTTTAGTCATTGGTTTATCAACATCTCTCTGAGTAATAGAATGTTATTTCTTGCAAATCATCCTATCATGCACACATAAATAAAAGATAGAAATCACCTGCTCTCTGTAAATAGTTCTGCTTATCAAGTATTGGGAGTGTTTAAACTTGTTTTTAATTTTAAAAATGCCCATTTGGAAAAAGTATATCAGTAACATGCAGTACCAAACTCTTCTGAAGTTACATATGCAGATATATCTTGTGCCAAAATGAAGGTGATATAATCAATCTAAAACCTTTTTGCTACCCTGTACTTCCATATGATCTTTAACTGCATGTAATTTTTTTTTCCTCACCATAGGAACTCAACCTTTTGCAATCAGCATTTTGGGTGGTTATTGAGGAAATGTGAGCAAGGCACCTGAAGCTCTCACTCAGAAGTTTGGGTTCTGTAAATCTTTTAGAATTCAAGGTCTTCCAGATGAAATGCAGAAGGAGACCTTAATGTTCTCTATATTCATTATGTAAATTTATAATCCATAAATTTCATTACTTGCTGTACTTTACCTATTGAATAAGCAGATCTAAGGGAGTTGCTTTAGCAGTACACAAACCCTAAATATTACCAAGGTGTTACTCCAGTGTTTCCTCAATATTCTATTTCTTCCAAGTGCATCACAGTCTGTGCTGCTTCAGGAAAGTTCATATTTTGATGACAGGGTGGATTGAGCCTGTTTTTACCCCTGCTAAATAGAATAAAGCATAAAATAGTTTCTTTATAAGTTAATTATCCTGGTTCACGCTGTGTTTTGTGGCATAGATGGTCTTCTTTTTGACCTCACACCACCTATCCATTACAAAATCACTTGTCATACACACAATCTGTGAAAAATTGAGAGCTTGGAATCTTAAATCCTTCAAAACTAGCTAGACTCAGGAACAGTGCCTTGTGAAGAAGCACATATTTTTTTAATAAGGGAAAAACTTAGGATTTAAAAAAAATTCACACATTTTCTATTCATCAGGTTGTCATTCCTATGTCAGACTTTGGCAAATTTTGCTGGAATCTGACTACTATATCATCAGTGAGAGGTAAAAATAAATACACATCAAGTGTGGCTGCTTCTTCACCTTGATACTAACCAACCACCCCACCTGCCTGGGATCTCAATCCTTGCAGGCATCACTGTTCAAGGGGTTGGTTTTGGCACCTTGTTTTTTTGCAATCCTTCCCTCCACAATGTGTGCCTTGATCCTTTGCATACTCGAAAAAGCTTTTAGGAAGTGCAAGGCTTTAAAAAATCATTTACCCTGTTCCTGTTAGACTTGTGATTTCTACAAGATATCAGCCTTCAACTTTGCACTCTTATTGGTCAGCTGCTTTTCCTATCAACACTTCTGCTCTTCACATCCACTGCTGAAAAAGTCACTCTAAACATTTGTGAAGAACTTCTATTATCAGTTTCAAATATTTTTTTTAAACCTGCCTTGTCTCAGATTACCTATTCCTCCAGTTTTTGAAAGGGTTTTGTTTGTTTTTTTTTTTTTTTTAAACGCATCTTTCTCAGTGTCTTTAAATTTGGGTCTTAATTCTGGGATAACTCACCATATACTCCTTGTTGACCTAAAGACCACAAACACCATCCTTTTTCTCCCTTGCACCACTCCTTCCTATGCACTGATCTTTAATTAGAGCTCTGAAGGCTACAATCAAAGCTTGAGTGATGCAATTAAGATTAATATTTATAACAATTTCGGTATAGTGAGCCTCTAACAAAAACTACCAATTGTTTTGAGGGAGGACCTGTGACCTTCAATATTTAAATCCCAGCTGCTTCAGTCCTGTGACTAAATATCCCTCAAGGAATGAAATAACTACCCCAAGGAATAATGCAGCTGATGATGAGTGGACCAACTCACTTGCTGACATACTTTTATTCCTTTCTATGATTTATGACACCACAGCACCAGTCCTTACAGCTCCACGGCTATTTGAATATAAAGCCTGAGTTTCAGTACAAATCTTGGCATCTATCCTCTGGAGGGGCTGGCAAGGAGAAAGCCTTGCTCCAAAGCACACTGTGCACTTGAGTTTCAGCCCAGCAATCTCTGCTTGAAGGGTTGCACTGCTCAGAATCATCATGGGAGCCTGTGATGTGGTCAGCAGGGTATGACAAAAAAGGCAACTGGAAGAAGAAAAGCAGAAATGGACTAAAGCAAGCTGAGAATTGTCATAAAAAACCACCCAGGCAGTGAGGGGAACTGTCATGGAGTTCCTTAGTGATGCTGGGGGACATATATCAGAAAGGTCTGGGTTATTTGCTTGAGACAATAAAAAAAGAAATAGGTACTCAAGTAAAAGCACTGAGGAAGCTTTCAAAAGAAGTGTGGATCAAAAAGCATTTCAAAACCAGACTCACATTCAGATCTGTGGGATGTGTTTGCCAAGTAACAAAAGATTGCAGTTCCTTTCATGTGAGGGAAAATATGTGTTTCCTTCTGCAAGGCAAACAAACCCAAAGCAGTTGCAGATTCCAGGAAGCCGAAGCCAGACCAGACACAACTGCTGGCTCGTCACTCAGGATTCCTGCAAATACCTTCAGCAATCTCCTTGCTACCTGCAAGTTATTATTGCCAGAGCATTTATGTAGTTATTCAGTTTGTTTAAGTATTCTGTAGGAAATAAGCAGTTTTATATTTTATTTTTTTCTTTTTGAGGTGGGGAAAATTCCTTCCTTCTGGAGAAAAAAATGTGGGAGGGACACATAAAGCTCCTAAGACATCAAAGCGCCTGTTCAATACAGACAAAAACACAATGCACTCACTTTGTTAAGTTTATCCAGAGCTGCTTCAGGGCACTTCCAGCCTGGCTGCTTCAATTAAAAAGCTCACCATAAAATAGACAATATCATATTTCTCCTATACCTTACATTGCCTCCATCCTCCATGGAAGTCATATGGGACAAAGCACTGATAAGGAAATTACAGGAATAATTCTAGGAGTTCACCAAGGAGATCTTGGAACCACAAAGCCCCCTGCAGAACAAAGCAAACAATCCCACTCTGTACTCTCCCACCTTCATGGATGTGAATATCTTGAATACACATCTCATAAATTATTGTCCTGCGGAGAAACACTGTGTGTGCTCAGGGCATACACTGCAAGTAGTGAAACAGCTTTGTCACAGGGTTGGACATTAACATTTCTTCATGAAAAGGCTGGTCAAACATTGAAATGGACTGCTCAAGGGAGTGGTGAAGTCACCATCCCTTGAAATGTTCAAAAAACACATCAGTGTTGGAACATGACTTAGGGACATGGCTTAGTGGTGACCTGGCAGTTCTGGGTGAGTGGTTGGGCTCAGTGATCTCAGAGGCCTTTTCCAGCCTAAACAGTTCTGTGATTCTATAAGAAACACAGATTAGAACACGTATGAATTAGGTAGAGTGAGGAGTGCATTCTTTTGGTGGCTTTTTTAAGGACACAAAACCATAATTTTTTACCCATTGAATAGTTCCGTACATCAAGCATCAAGTGAGATATTCTGTGGCTTTTTTTGCTGGGAAAGAACTTCACAGAAAATTTGCTGTGAACATAGCTCAGGGTAAGTGACAAATTTGGGACCTTAGAGTCTTAGAATCACATAACTTTGGTTGCAACAAAAATTTAAGATGCAGGAAACTACTAATCACTAGAGCTGTTGGCTGTACAATAGAATAGTGTTGGAATAAATGTTTGATGACCAAGAAGTTCTGTGGTGCAGAGCTGACTTTTGCTGGAGTGTTTCTGCCACCAGCAGCCTCCAGAGCACACTAAATCAACATTTCCTATTGACTGTGGGAAGTTGTACAGTTATGACCACCAGACATTTCTCCCTTGGTCACTTTATCATTTTCTTCCTCATGCTTGGCCCTGCTGTTCCTCTGCCCTTTCCCACCCTCACAACAATGCTGCAGGTTCCTTTTCCAGACTGAGGCAGGGGAGATATTTATTCTGTGTCTAAAAACATCTCTTTGGGGAAAATAACTGTATTAATCAATTTATTCCATCTCCCCTTTCCTCACAACCCTTTAGTCTCAATGCCAAAACCAGTAAAAGTTAGAACATCTGGTTCTGTGTTCTTTTCAAAGGCAGACATGGGCTTTAAAACAGGATTCTCTTCTTATATTGGATCTATTGCTATACCAGTTATGGAGTGCACAAGTCCTTTGCAACCCTAATAAAAATCTCCCACTGCAGTAAATCAGATTTTCCACCAAAAATTTGTCTAGCTGTACTCCTATTTTGTCAATCAAGGTGGCACCTCATGTGCCACAGGAGTGATGGGCTCTGATCTGACTTCAGCTTTGATGTACACACTGAAATTCCTTTTCCACAAAGACCAGGTCATTCCCTGCTGAGTGTAGAGTGTACCCCTGAATAGGGAAATGGGATTGTTTGCCATCAGAGTATCAGTGTAATCCATAGATTTTTTTCCTTTTTTGCTTTTGGTCCTTGAAGTCCGTCTACTGCTGTTGAAAAATTTTTACCTGCGGATTTCCTGTAGGTGACATGAGTTAGATAATAACAATAACAACATGAAATAAGGATTACTTGAGTTTAGCATTAGAGGAAAGTAAAACTGACTGTGATCTGCTGTCTTCCCCTTCATGGCATTCCTCTCATTCCATGAGATCAAGTATTTTGTCTTTTGAATTATCATCAGCCAAACAGATGGCAAGAGCCCAAGTGTGCCTCACTGACAGGTATTTTCAGAAGGCTTTTCATTAAAGGATAATGGGATAAATTCAATATTCAGCCACATGAAGGTACAGCCAGCCTGGGCCCCTGGAATTACTCCATATATAAACTGGGAAAAAACCCACACAGAGCAGAATTTGGTCCATTATCTTCAGGATTAATGCCTTAATGACATAGATCTGTCAGCTTTTCCTGCAAATGTAACTGTATTGCACTTCATTATGGATATTATTAATTAACACTCCATTTGCAGGTGATCTAATCAGTTAATATATGCCTTTGAAAAATGTAATATTGCCCTCCTGCAAATGGATGTTTAAGCTGACTTGTAGAAATCTATTTCTGGCCCTTTTCATTCCAATATTCCTATTTCTAACTTCATTGCTTCAACATTTGGCAGGGAACACTTAGACTGTGTCAGGCATCCCGTGATCAGTATCCATGGGCTAAAAATGTTGGGAGAAACCAGTGTGAAAGCTGCAGGGTTTCCTCTAAAAGTACTAGCTCTCTGTTTGAGCTCCCTCTCAAACAGCATATTTGACAAGCAAAAAATTAAATAAATTATCAACACTTTTGCTAAGTTGCATTCCTGTCAGCATGAGTGAGTTCTCACAGATTTTGAATGGACATGTATGTAGATGTAAATCAGGGGAGAAAATGAATGGGAAGTGCAGCATAATCCATTTAGGAGAAGTTCCTCATTTATGCAGAAATAATAAAGAGGCTCAAATTCATGATTAAACATAAAAATTATGAGAGACCTTTACTCCTCCTCTGCCAGTATTTCCACACTTCTTGCTTTGTGTGAAGCTGTAATTTGTTGATTAAATTAACATTTTCTATAGGCATGTTCATGGAATGAGCAGCAAGGGTTATTACAGTCTTAAAGCAGTTTCCCTGGCATTTTACAAGGCAAGCATAAATCGCATTTCGAATTTCAGAGTTTCCACTTCCCCTGAGGGCCTTCAGTGAGAAATGTGCTAACTTAAGCAAAAGAACATGAAATGCCTGTATTTTTGGAGCACTGTTGGAAGAGTAAAGTAACTATAGGATAAAGGAATATTTGGGGGAAAACCCAGCATGGATACCTTCACCCTAGCTGCGTGGCCTAGAATTTAGGTGTTTTGTTAAGTTTAGAAACATTGCAATATTTATTGATTTACCAGATTATTATCCTGCTTTCTGTACTGCCTTAGAAAGAAGACTGAACCATGTATATAAAACGTTAAGGAGTAGAATGAAAAAAACTATCTGGAGTACAAATTACAAATTTGTCAGCCCAGGTATTCTCAAGCAGTTGGAACCAATCAACAGCATACCAGATTATCAGCAATGTATTACAGTGTCATTCACTATATAAATATTCATGTAGAGAAATAAAAGCTGTTCAATCACAATTGTTGGCTTACAAGAAAAACAGGGACAAAGTATCATGAGTGAAGAGGGACAGTTATAAGTGCATGGAGGTTATGTAAATGCTGAGGAAAAGTTTTGTAGTTTAGACAGAGATATTTTAATGGCTTAACTACACATAACTAAAATATATTTTATACTTCCATCAGAATCAGAGAATGGTTTGGGTTGGAAGGGACCTTAAAGATCATCCATTCCACTCCCCCTGTCCATGGGACACCTTCCCAGGTTGCCCCAAGCCCTGTCCAGCCTGGCCTTGGACACTTCCAGGGATGGAGCAGCCACAGCTTCTCTGGTCAACCTGTGCCCACCCTCACAGAGAAGAATTTCTTCCTAATATCCACTCTAAAGCTTGAAAAATTCAGGCAAAAGCTCATATTTCAACAATGACAGTAACTGGAACATTTTATCTCAACATCCCTTCAAATAATGCCATCAGGACTCAGATTCAGCTCTGTCTGAACATCAACCCACAAGCATCATCTTTGCTATCTCTGATCCTTTTCCTTATCATGGTGTAGGTATGGCTACAGCTGCTTCTTCTCCCCAGTATCATGTATTTGTTTGCCAGTCACAACCCAATTCATTATGCTTCTTGAGCACATCTCTACCCCACAAGGAGCACATCTGAGATCATCTTCAGGAGCCAGGCTTGCCATGCATGCAGAGAGATGATTTGTGGCAACAGAGCTGGATTTGGAACAGGGCCCTAATGATTTATCCACAAGTCTAGGTGGGATTGCAAGCTTAAATCTACTGCAACAGCTCCTTTCTTGCCACTGTGGGATAGATAAACAGCCACATGGATGGAAAGCAAAGTAGTCCCAGACCAAGCCACTCTCATCCCAGAACAGTCAGCCCTGGTTATTACTGCACTTCTAGAGCATGATATCTTCCAGAATGATATTTATAGTCATTTTGAGTACCTCCTTGCAAAAAGAGAGGAAAATGAGCCTAGTGGGGCAAAGATGTGCCTTGCAAAACCTCATGATTTTTCAAGTCTCCTCTAAAAGCCAGGTTACACTGGCTGCTCAATGCCAAAGGATTGAGGAGAGTCAGAATTCTTCTAGAAGAGGGAATGAAAGTAAAATGCCAGAACTATGCTGAAAAATGAGAGAAGGCAGAATTTGTCCCACA
Source organism: Fringilla coelebs (assembly GCF_963513975.1). Lineage (NCBI taxonomy): Eukaryota > Metazoa > Chordata > Aves > Passeriformes > Fringillidae > Fringilla > Fringilla coelebs. The sequence goes on from NC_140032.1 coordinate 4,521,234, forward strand.
CACATTTATGTCAGTGGTACACATAATATTAAGATTATAATGTCAGTTCCATGCCCAGCTGGCTCTGCTGCAGTCGCTCTCTCCTTTCAGACTCCTGGCTTGCACCTTACTCTTAGCTGCTCTTCATTTCTTTTAGCTTCACTGGGCCAAATTCCAATTACCTGGAGAGAGAGAGAAAGTGGGATGGGTGAGAACATGGACAGAAATAGCAGTTGAATCTTGATGGACCAACCAACAGCTGCAGAAGCTTAATTTCTATAAAAAATTATTACTTTTTCATCTTCAGAAAAACAAATGTGATGTGCAATGACTGGGATAGATGAGACAAATGGTAATGGATAAAGATGCTACCTTACTATATCCCAGTGGATGTAACTGGGGAGCTGCAGTTTGTTCTTTTTCTTTTTACACATAGAGGATATTTTCTTTATGTCAGTTTTGGTCTTGTCAAAGAGAATGAGTTGTAAATTTAGAAAAAATTGCTTTGCTTGACATTCATTTCTTCATTACCAGAATAGATTTGGAGTACTTAAAAAAAGCTTTCACAGAGTGACTGCTTGAATGAGTGAAGAAAAAAAAAAAAAAAAAAAAAAAAAAAAGAGCAACAATAAAAAACCCTAAACACAATCAAGAGAGATTATAAATGTCTCATTAAAAATGATGACAAAAGATCACTCCCCCTCATCAGCATCCAAATCCTTAATCCCAAAAAGGAATAGGACATTAAAAAGCTTCCTTAGAATTAACATGCTACCAAATTTTCCCATCCAAGCCCATGCAACCACAGAGGCCCAACTCCTGCAGAATTATCAGTGTTTATTCACCAGGAATTAAAACTGATTTACAGCCATGTGCATGAGAGAAGCAACAAAACCAGCAGGTGAATTTTTCCATAGCATTAACAACAAAAACTCTTTTGTTTAATAGTATTTTCCACTTTTCATCTTCATCAGCCATTTCAAAGAGTGTAATTTTGCTAAGTGCTGACTAAGAGAACATGATAACTGTCTGCAAAGGATATTAGGAAAGGAGAGTAAAATTTTAGGTCCTTCAGGGAAGCATTACTAAAAGTGAGGGAATGCAATCAAAACTAGAAAAACCAGAGGCCCCATCCTCTCAACACCCACCAAGCAATATGACACTTTCTATTCTGAGTCCCTAATTAATTGCTTTGTCTGGTTTTTGATAACACTTGTCAGGCATTTATAGAGCACCATGCTCTTGCTCACTGACAGGTGAGGCAGCATTAATGGACTGGTTTCTGTAGGAAATGTGAGTCCACACTGTGTGTTTACTGTGCAAGTCATTAGGCTATCTAACAGCTTAATAGGAACTGACTTTGAAATGTGTAATTTTGTGTATTTAATCTTACAAGTGAAGTGTGAAAACCCCAGAACTGAGGCTGTCGGAAAGAACCCGCAGTGAAAAAGCTCAGTGCGGTTGTTTCAGAAGTCCTTCAATCTGAATATTTTTCTATACCCCCTCCAGGCCATTTGCAGGCCACCAGAACCAATCATCCAATTTCCAGCACATTATTAGAGCCTTTTCCCTGAGTGCAACCTGGGAAATGGCTGCTGATTACATGGATTTTTCAGGCAGTGGCAAGAGGCTATTTTGTGTCACTGGCTTTCTCAGCCACCCCACAAGGTGACAGATGCTGATGTGGAAATGACCAGGAGGAAATTACCACAGACTTCCTTCAGGGCCCTGGAAATGATGGCACCCAGGAGCAGCACCAGATTTACCCTAGGCTGCCACCCAGTTTGAGCCTGGGTTTGAGGGATGTGCCTTGGGCAGAGGTCTGCAAAGAGCAGCTGGCAAAATAAGTCACTGGCAGAAGTCTGCTGCTGGGTGACATCTTCCCAGGCTGTCCTCTGGCCCAAAGAGCCACTGAGCACAGGTTTTGTGCCTCGTGGTCAGCTGTACTGGATATGTGCAGTAGATTCTGGTGGATAGTAGTGGCATCTTCTCACTTCAAAGGAGTATTTAAGACCTGATCTGCCTGATGGAGGCAGAGCACAGCTCAGGCAGAAGCCCAAAAACTGTAGCCAAATAAATCAAGTCTCATCATCTGCCTTTTGCTGTGAAAACACCAGATCACAGAATTCACATTAGATACAGTAATTGGATATTAGGCATTAGAAAAGTCTCTGGATTCTAATGAAAGCTCAGATCTTCAGGTGCTCTTCAAATTAGCACAATTTTTTACCAGAATGACTGCAACTAAAGAGAGTTAGGTATGCACTTCTCAGCTGCAGGAAACTGAGGACAGCTCTCCTTCTTTTGGGAAGCGAAACTTTCTTTTTTCCAATTGTGCTTCATTGTCCTAATTCCTCCTCACATACATTAGCTCCTACCTAGATCCTTCACACTGCATTTAGAACCAAATAAAGCATTAATATGTTCATCTGTGTGAAATGTTCTCTTAACTATTACCTCGGGCAGTCATTTAGTTGGATCTGATAGGGGAATGCATTGACATTGTTAAGGTTAATGACCCAATGATTAACAATACACATTTTGCAGCTCAATGCTCCCAGCCACTGTTTCAGAGTAATGTGAACAACGACATGTATTATGCTACAATATATGGAATGGAGTCTTTCTTCCCACATAATAAGTGCTGTAAAAGAAATCAGCCCATGCTGAAATTGGTAGTTTGAAAAGATGGACACAGTTTTATACTTATGAAAAATGTGAGGAATCTCACAAAGCTCATAGATGATATTATATTAATCCTGATTAGCTCATAAAACCAGTCAGCTTATATATAATTTGTGTCCCACCGCATTGAGCTAAATCACCCACAATTTTTAAAAAAGATACTTTTTATGCCTATAATGATATCTTACTAAAGCTGTAGTGCTACACTGGATCATCCACAGCGCAGAGCTGAGCTGAAGATCCACTTGACTGCACTTCTGTGCAGAGCACAGGGTATGAGCTGTGTGCTGAGTGTTATGAGTGAAAAAATGGGTTGCCCATTTTTTTAAAGGTTGCAGAGTTACAAGTTGCGCTGGATACTGGCAGAGGAGAAATCTTTGTTAGCTTCATGTTGTAATCACCTATTAATAGTTGGTTGTTAACTCCATATTGTTGACAATTCCCCTTTTTGTCAGTACCACCCTGCCTGCTGCCAGGAGGATGGCTTCAGGAGTTGGCATGCAAATGACCTCAGAGCCAGGATGCCACAGGAAAGCCCCCCCACCAAAACCTAGCTATAAAACCCCCTAAAACAACGAGCCAAAACACAATTAAGAGATCAAAGTGATGTCGGGATGTGAGGAACAGAATGCAAAGCCTGCTGAGATGCTGAGACCCTCTTTGCCCCTCACCCTAGCAAAGAGGGATGTCAGCTGGAGGCAGGACCCTGAAGTTCAAGCCAAAAAAGCAAACAAGGGTTATCCCCAGTGCTCTTATGAGGATGGAACCCCCAGTTCTGCCTACTAGTTGACAAAGCTGCACTTTCCTCCTCCTCTATGCCTCCTCTGGGAGCGGCAGTGGCGTGACTGCGGACTCATCGGGCCTTCCCACCTGAGCTGATCACTTTTAATAAAGGCATCAAAAAGGAGAAAGATCTCCTGCCCTATTTATTTCACTGAGCACTGGCACAAAGTCTTGTTTGGCACGAGGGCAGAGCAGAGAGAAAAAAACCCCAAAGCTGAGTGGGGAGCATGAGTGGGGGATGTCTCTGTGTGTGCACCATGGCGGGTTCACTGGGGTTACATCCTCTGGAAGTGGGATCTGTGTTAGAGTGCTACAGTGGTGTTATCAATAAGAAGCTTGACTAGGCCAATATTCAAGCTACAATCAATTAATTAATTAATTATTATAAAGTATGAGCAAAACAGCGCTGGGTACAGTGGAGGCAGTTTTCCCTCCAACTGCACACAGATGTTTGGGCTTACAGGTATTTACAGGGGTACTCAGAAGCTCTCTCAGCAGTTTCTATTTCTACTTGTTTACAATTCTATACGCTATTGTGATTTAGTTTTTCTCAGGATGTGTCCCAAAAAGGAGGATCACCGGATGGTGGTGGCAGCCTCCGAGATGTTGGTCCAGTTTCCACAAGAACAATGACAAATCCCATCTGGTGAAGTTCAGCTCCCCAGATGTGGGTCCTCCTTGTTATCACAAGGACTATCAGCGATGTCCAGCTTCCCTTGGTGAAGTTGTAAATCCTTGAGATGATGTCCATCTTCCTTTCTCAAGCTGTTTTCCTCAGTTTTGTTAAGGAGTGAGATAAGCACATTTGCTTTCTATACATTCCAAAACTATAGTTTCAAGGATAAAAAACAATATTTAAAAATTATACTTTAAAAGGTTATTATTGCAGCACTCTTTAAGGCCTGACTACAAGCAAAGAGCAACATCCTGAATGCTGTAATTCAAATGCTCCTAAATCAATCCAGGTTAATTGCAAACACAGGCTAAGTTCAAAGGCATTCTTCCATGCTTTACTTTCCTCAGTTATTATTAGAATTTGCAGCCGTCCCATGGTTGGTGTCCACACATATCGCAATCACAAATACACTCATTGCATTTCTGTACCAGACACGAAACACAGCTTTGTATTTCATAGTGGCAGTTGCCACAAGGTTCCTTCTTTAATACCAGGTTCTGTGGATAACTTTGACTCTCACAACAGTGATCTCACTCACTGTCCTTTAAAAAACAGAATTTCCTCTCTTAGGTTTATCACATTGTTTTGAGAGCACTGCTATCTACAAATAGCACAACTGCAAGAAATGTTATTATTACCATTTCAGGAATGCAATCCCCATTTGAGTATTCCAAAATAATTTATAAACATTAAGTAATTCACTAAGTTTAATAGGACCCTACTTTTTATTATTAGCGCTGCATTAGCATTTTCAAGTATTTTACAGGCTTCAAATCTGTGCTTGGACTTGCTTGCTAGATAATTTTCAGGTTAATTTTAGCCATAACATAATGAACTAGGCAAGTAATCAGGACAGTGGCAAGTTCTGCTAAAGAAGGACAGGAAGAAGATCATGTTGTTAGTCATACCTGTCATGAAAGCATCTTAACAGATTAGTGAATACATTTATTTTTATATATTCATTATAAATTAGGAAGTGAGTTGAGACATAACTGAGAACATAGCAGTCCTATTTGGTTTCCAAATTTAGGCACTTGAACGTTCTGTTTTTCTGAAGGCCTGTTCAATAATATGTTCTGTTTAATTAGCAGAAGAGGTAAGTATTCACAGTCTCTAAAAGTTTTAACAGTCATTAGGTAATTAAGCTTTAACTGAAGCAACTTTCTTAATTATTTAGTTAAAAACCATGGAACTGGGGCCCAAATTCTCATTTACATTTACATTTTAGCTCACTGCAGGAAAAGATGTGTGCTATAAATTACACGGAAGATGTAAATGGGTTAATACATATATTATGTTATTTTATTTATTATAATGTGTTCCTTTTGGAACAGATTGCCCAGAGAAGCTGTGGCTGAGCCCTCCCTGGAAGTGTCTAAGGCTGGACAGGGCTTGGAGCAACCAGGGATGGTGGAAGGTGCCCCTTGCCCATGGCAGGGGATGGAATTGGATGGTCTTTAAGGTCCCTTCCAACCCAAACCATTCTATGATTCTAAAATATTAGTCCTGAATAATGATTTTAAGGGAAGGAATCCATCTCAGAGGGTCACTGAAAAAAGCACATCCTTTTTCTCAACAACCTTCATCTGACCCCCACTATACTCACCTTTCCCTCACACTGCCTCAGGCACTACAAGATTTTGGAGGTCTAAGGTGTCAGGAAAACCTGTGAGCTGAGGGTTGGGCAATTCCCATTCTCCTACATCTCCCTGAGATCCCTAACTCTCTCCTGGTTGGGCCTGGCAACCAGGCAGCACATCAAGGCATTCCAGTGGGATCAGCATCAGAATGCACCTCAGTGCCATGAAAGGTCACTTCTGAGCACCAGATGCAGAAAGTGTGGGATAATCCCTGCCAGCCATATAAGAGGAGGAAATTTCATGAAGAGAAATAGCTCTCTTTCATAGGGAAATCAGGATGAAAGGCTACAACTTGAAGGCATGGATCAAAGAAGAGGAGGTGGGAGGCAAATGTTCTCTTCCCCACTTGACAGACGTGGCAGATGCAGCCAAGATACTGGCAGTAAAACAGGCCAAAGACACAGAGCTGCTAAGCAAAAATATCTTTTGTTTAATTCTCCCCTTTACCTCTAGAACCTCATGGAAACAGACAAGGCTGCCTGACTCACTCTGGACTGTTTTTGAAATGGTATCTCAATAACTGCTTTACTGGCTCTGTACCTGCTCAGAGTTTGTGACATTTTCTGCTCAGGAATCCATAGCTTGTTTAATGTATGTGCAACTTTCCCTTGCTCCAGGACAGGGAATTTTGAGTGAAGCTATCAATAGATGAAATCTCTTTGGTCATCAACTGTGACGGTGTTTGCAGGGGTTCCAGGACAAGGGAAGAGACAAGAAAGTTGACTTCATGTTCAGAAGGATGATTTATTATTTTATGATATATATTATATTAAAAACTATACTGAAAGAATAGAAGGAAGGATTTCATCAGAAGGCAGCTAAGAATAGAAAAGGAATGAATAACAAAGGTTTGTCTCTGACAGAGACAGTCTGGACAGCTGGACTGGGATTGGCCATGAATTAGAAACAACCACATGAGACCAATCCCAGACCCACCTGTTGCATTCCACAGCAGCAGATAATCATTGCTTACATTTTGTTCCTGAGGCCTCTCAGCTTCTCAGGAGAAAAAAATCCTAAGGAAAGGATTTTTCATAAAATATCATGGCTACAATCAACTTCATAAAACCATAAATGATTTAGGCTAGAAAAAAACCTCTAAGATTTTGGAGTCCAACCCTTAACCTAACCCTTCCTAGGTTACCACTAAACCATGTCCCTAAGCACTACATCTACATGTCTTAAATCCCTCATGGATGGTGGTTCCACCACTGTCCTGGGCAGCCCATTCCAAGGTTTGACAACCCCTTCATGACAAAGATTTTTTTCCAATCTAAACATCCCTTGGTGTAACCTGAGGCCATTTTCTCTTGCCTCATGCAATTTTGCACTGTTAAACGCCAGCCTGTGCCAGGGCTATTGCAGCTCTCTAAAGTCAATTCTACTCTACAACCTTAATGGTTGCTTACAAATAATCAGAGAATCACAGGCTGGTTTGGGTTGGAAGGGGCCTTAAAGCCCATCCAGTTCCACCCCCTACCATGGCAGGGACACCTTCCACCATCCCAGGGTGCTCCAAGCCCCATCCAACCTGGCCTTGGACACTTCCAGGGATCCAGGGGTGGCCACAGCTTCTCTGGGCACCCTGTGCCAGGGCCTCCTCATCCTCACAGGGAAGAATTTCATCCTAATATCTGTTCAAACCACCTTCAGATAAAGGCCATTCCCCCTTGTCCTGTCATTATATGTCAAAATGAGAAGTCCCTCTTCAGCTTTCTTGTAAACCCCTTTAGGTACTGGAAGGAGCAGACTTCAGGTGATCTTGTTAGAATTGTTCTCAGAATATTCAGTTATTAGCAAAAAGCTTTTGAATTTTTATCAGTCCAGATTTAAAAACAGCAGTGATTGTTCTGCTTGTGATCTTTCCTTCTGCATCCAACAGCATAAATAGATAGTTAGAATATAGGGCAATTTTTACCTTTTTTTTAATCAGTTACCTTTTCATATCGAAACTGCGTCTTACTTTACCTACTGTCAAATTTCCTTAGTCTTTTACTTCATAAAAGCTAAATATATATTGAAATGAAGTGTTTTCTATGATTCAGTACAACACATGACTAAGATATTACTAAATCTTTACAGTATTGGAGATAATCTCTTTGTCTAACAAGGTCTTTGTAGAAGGATGTGAAAAGTGGAGATCATTTATAGCAATGCATTCATCAGACATGGGTTTTGGCAGCTATTTAAACAACAGTGTGGCAGCAAGTCAATCTTCCTTCCATCACAGCAGATACATGATACACTTCATTGTGCTTATGGCAAGAGTTTCACTCTCTTTAAAAAAACCCCATGGATATCTTTATAAAACTCGAAATGTATATCTAAAAAAATGCATTTTATGGTCATTCCCCTGCCCAACATAAACAACTGGCAATTCAAATAGAGGACAAAGAGTTTGGGTTTCCATTTTATTTTTCTTTTCTTCCTTTTCCCATATCACGTACTTTCAAGGCATGAGGTACATTTGGCAGATAATTTAGATTTTTTTTTTGTTAAAACCTCTTAAAACCTCTTATGATACAGAAAATATATTATGTAAACTGAGGATCCCAATTCAACACTTGCAGTGTTTAGTCAAAGGCTTTTGACCCCATTTATTTATCACTGGAAGATAATACAAAGTTAAATGTGAGCTACCTGAAGCTTGCATTAAAATCAATGGATTATTCCTGATTCTTCACCCCTGCTAATGACCTCAAATAATCTGGCTTTCTATACCCAAAATTATTTATAACTTCAAAAGGGAAGGGAAGGGAAGGGAAGGGAAGGGAAGGGAAGGGAAGGGAAGGGAAGGGAAGGGAAGGGAAGGGAAGGGAAGGGAAGGGAAGGGAAGGGAAGGGAAGGGAAGGGAAGGGAAGGGAAGGGAAGGGAAGGGAAGGGAAGGGAAGGGAAGGGAAGGGAAGGGAAGGGAAGGGAAGGGAAGGGAAGGGAAGGGAAGGGAAGGGAAGGGAAGGGAAGGGAAGGGAAGGGAAGGGAAGGGAAGGGAAGGGAAGGGAAGGGAAGGATCAAGAGTTTTAGAAAACAGTCAGTATACCTGTGTGAATATGACATTTCCAATTCTGTCTCAAAGTGAAATTTCTCCATTATCATAGTGGCTGTGAAACCACACAGCAAAAATCAATTTAATCCAGAACCAAGTGTTTCCCTGAGCTAGTCAGATTAAGGTTAACTGGCATCCTAACCAGGACCCACTTAGAGATGGATAAATATGAAACAAATCTTAAACTCTTGATCAAGACCCCTTAGAAGCCCAACTATTCAATCCTTTGCCTAAGGGCTGAGCTTTAAGGTTCCACCTAAGATTTAGTTTTCTGAATAGATTAGACAGACAAAGGATACTCCAGGTAATCAGGAGTGAGCTGGCTTGCTCCATGAAGATACACTGCAAGGCACAGCCAGGAGGAATCTGCACCAATAATCTCCATGGCTGATTTCATGGCCAATGAGAGCTGCTCCTTGTTTTGCAAGAAGAGTGACCAGCACATCAACCACATTGATTATTAAAACAAAACTACAGAAAACTTCAAAGCACTACAAAAAACTCAGTATTTGGAAACACTGTCATGTCAGTACAGACAGGGGGGCTTTTACTCTTAATTGTGTTTGTAAATGATCTTCTATCACAGGCAAAAAAAGCTGAGCACCAGTGAATATCTATAAGAAGCAGAAATGTTAATTGTAGTTAAATTAATTCTGCCTTCATCAGAGCAAACAAAATGCCACTTTCACTTTAACAAGCCTGCACAAACAAATTAATTCTAAATGAGGCAGCATCATCCTGCCAGTTCTCTTGCAGGGCTCAGTTCTACCTTCTGCTACTTCTCTTACTCTTTTTGGAAATATTCTCTCATGGGGGAAAGTAAGATTTCTACTGTGTGGAGACACTACACAGTAAAACACATAAAGGAGATGAAAACCACATTGGCCTCAATGCATCTTTAGAGAATTAACTCAGGCACCTATTCACCTTAGACTTTTGCTAGAAGGAGATGTTCAAAAGAAAGCAAATTGGACATTTCTGAAGTGTGAATTAGATCTAGAGGTATACCCACAGAGTACAGAAGGGGCCTGGGTTCCCAAGGAACAAAATACTTCTTTGCATAGGTCTGTAGTAAGCTGGAGTAGATTTAAGTCCTCCTGCATTTGAAGCACAGCCTTGAAATGTGGAGGATAAGACAGAATGGGAAGGTGCCAACATTAATGGTTAGAAGATGTTTTCCACTGTCAGAGTGGGAAGGTGAGAGAGGTGTGATGATCCTTATTTTAATACTAATATCCTTTAAAGCAGGGACCCTGAGACCTCACTGGGGTGTTTATTCATTGCTTATTAAGAAAGTTTTTTAGTCTAAAGTGACGAGGCAGAAATCAAAGGTGTTATATTAGAGGAAGGAAAATAGGACAGGAGATTAAAGAGTTGGCCTTAAGTGACCCATTAAGACACTCAGTAAGCAGGGAATATCTGACAGACCTCCTGAATCCCAGTCAGACACTCCAACCACTCAAATTGCCATTTCTCCAACTGTTTAATCATCTGGCCATGTTCCACAACCTTCAAGTGATTGGACAAGGTCAAGAAAAGGAGTGGAGGGCAAGGAAGATCTTCATTTCTGTGTCTTGCCTTCATCCAGCTAAAGGAAAAGCTTTTCTTATCTTTGATTTTCAAATCACAGTCTATGACTTCCCTCTTTTTTTTTTTTTTTCCCAAGAACATCTTTCTTTTTTTACCCCCCTCTTGCCTTCATCCTTCCTGCTTCCTTTTTCTATATGGTTCCTTTGGTTGCGTAGCAACAGCACGTTCCTTAAAAAAGGGACTTGCTGGATATAAATGACTGAATGGAAAAAAGTGAGTTGTGCAAGGTCTTAACAAGACCATAAACCAACCATATTTTCTGGCTGGCTCTTTTCAAAGCAATAACTAAGGAGGTGTGTAGGCTGAGGGGAGGTAGGAGTCAAAAAGAATCAGCATTTTTACTACTCATTTCCAGATGTCCCTTTCTAAGCCCCTGGCCAGGGTCCTCTGTAGCTTCCTGTGTTTGGAAAGACAAAAGGAGAGTGTGATAAACAGGGACTGAGGATTTAAGAACCATTCAATGAGAAACCCACCCCAAGGAAACAAAGGAAAGGAAATAAACCTGGTATTTTTCCTCACAGCCATGCTTAGCTCCTGCAAAAGCCCAAACTGTACTTCCAGCTCTGCAGCTTTGAAGGATTCTTCCCTGAAAGCAGACTTATTTGCTCATGTGAGCAAAAACAAGTCCTAAATTCTGAAGGTATTGATTCTTCTCAACATATAAAATAGTTACTGGAGATCCCACTGTGGTATCTTATTTATTACTGCAGTTTAGCTGCATTTATCTTGGACAACAGAATCAAGTAGGATACTCCAACAAAGGCCACTATACAGAAAGTACAATGCTTGAGCACAAATAGTAATAAATAGAAATAGGAATACTGAAAAAGGTTGGATATCTTGGTCAACCTGCTTTTTTCATCTTGAGCTCTCATCTTCATCTATTCATTTAGCTTCTCTGATGAATCCTTTCCTGTAAAGCAGAAATAGTCTGGTTCTATTTCAGGGAAGTTGTGTGATGAACGTTTCTAAAAGCCTATGAGGATAAAAGCCAGATTCAAGTATTCAAGTACTAAGTATTAAATGAATTGGATGAATTAAGATAAAGTTGAGAGAGAGCCTTATCCCATCCTCCTCTTTGACTATCGGGAAATTTGCCCATGCCTTCACTTTAATTTGTGATGACCAGGCTATTAAACTTGAGCTGCAGACCAGCAATATTTTCCTTTGAAATTTTCTAAAGTTTTGATTCCTTCCTATCTTTTATGGATAAAAGCAGTAACAAAGTATTTAAAGAATTAGAGTATTTTTTCATTCCATGCCAGAAGGCTCAAAGAAGATGGGACTTGGAGTCAGAACGGGTGAAAGAGGCAACACATGAGAAAAAGATCTGTCAGATGGATAAGGAACTCAAAATTCAGAGGGCTGTAATGAACATTTCAGTAACTGTGATCCCACATCATTAGAAAGGAATTCAGAAGGAAACATTAGCTATTTTAAGGCAGTTTTAGGATTAATGAATTAATAGAAAGGTTGATTAAGATTGGTGAGAAGTTTCTAGGAACAAAGATAATTTATCTTTGTTCCTAGAACACTGAATTAAACACTGAAGACACATAAACTGAACCTCATGCTGCATGAGGGCCAACGATTTTGTTGATCCAACTGATGAAAATAAATCTGTAAAAAAGATTGGGGCTTGTTTAGGAAGCTATGATCGTCTCAAAGCCATAGGAAGCTTAGATATTTGATGTAGACAGGAGCAGAAATGTATTCAGATAGAAGACTTGCAGGAGTCAGGTGAGGCAAGTTCCAGGAGACTGAGACTGCAATGACTGGAATTTCTTTTTGGAGATGGATGGAAATTGTTTTTAGACACATGGCATCGAGAGATCTTCAAATTAAGACACAAAGCATTGAGAGATCTTCAAATTAAAATGTATCAGAAAGTGTTGGAAGATATTTATAACTAATAAGACAGCAAAGGCAATAAATCTTCATTAAAGATGCTCACAAGCAGGCTAGACTACACCTCCATATTGATGCTGACAGCATGGTACAGAAAATGCAGATATTTTACTGCATCTCCCACCCAAACATCCTCACCTCCTTCAGTTCTTGTCTAATAAACACCTCCTAGAAGGATTTTTGTCGCTTGAATCCAGATAAAAACAATAATTATACAGCGCACATTCTTCCCTGAAATGCAGATCAGTCATTAGATACTCCCAGGCACTTTCACATTTGATGAGCACTGCCCTCGTTTGCCAACTTCCAGTAACCACTCTGTTAAACTAAGTCCTTCAAATAATGTTTTGTGAGTAAATGTGCTGCTGGTGCAGGGAAAATTAAAACACTAATAAATTAATCTCTCTAGCTAGCATAAACTGATTAAGCTATCTACACTACCTGTCAAGAACTGCACGCAGGTCTACAGCTCTCTTTTAAGAGCAAGGGGAGCTAATCTCTCCTGATCTCTATCTTCTAGCAGTCGTGAAATATTTCATTTGTTCGTTTTCCCTTGTCTTTTCATCTAATCTGAGGCTGTCAGCAAAGGTAACGTGGGTTTGTGAATACAGAATGCTGCATGAACTCACATGGAAGACTCTACATTCTTATCAGTTGGCTGCTGAAGAGCTCTGATTGGAAAACTAATTTCAGGGTGGCATTCACCTCCTGGAACAATATTCATTCATTCTCAATATCTTGGAAGGGTGAGATGAATTACTCCCTGGAGGGGACTACTGCTCTTCCCTGACTGCTAAGAAAGGCTACAAAACAAAATTAAAATACATCCTGAAACGGCAGCTGGTGTAAGAACATCCTCAATGACTTTCTGTTCAGTCTGTGACTTCACAATGACCACTTCTTCATCCCATCACTGGCTCTCTGAGCCATCTGACCTTTGAACATTATGAACCTTTTTGCTTTAATTATTTGCCATACTCAGTACAATACTAAAAAAAAAAAAATCCAACATAATTCAAATCTGTAAGGAAACCACTGAATGTTAAGCTAGTACATGAATAAATAGCAATAAAGTGCATTTTTTATAAATTCAGTGACATTTCTGTTTCCTCTGTGTCCTGATATGTAAGAAAGAAACTTTGCTTTAATAGATCATCTCATAACATTTACTCTGGTGGTTGATTTAATGATTCATGTTTATTCCCAAAGATGAGCTCTCTAGATGAGCTCTGGAGAATCTTCTGTGGCAGCTTAACACACAAGAGCCCTCAGCTCTCTCTGTCTCCATCTAGGGGACTTTATCACACCCTTAACACAGGCTAAGAGAAAATATCTCAATGCATTTTCTGCTGCCTTTAATTGTTCTGTAGCTGAATTTATAATCACAGTAAAAATGAGTTTGCACTGGAGTGGTGGTCTGTGAAGTAGAGAAAACAGATAACTGCTTTTCTACACAAAATAAAATTGTATTTGGCACAGATAAACACAAATGGCAAAAGAGAAGGTATAATCTACTCCTTCCCATTAGTTCAAGTGGTTTATTTAGAGCCATGGAGGTCATGGAATCATAGATTGGTTTGGGTTGGAAGGGATCTTAAAACCCATCCAATTTCACACCCTGCCCTGTGCAGGGACGCCTTCCACTATCCCAGGGTGCTCCAAGCCCTGTCCAACCTGGCCTGGGACAATTCCAGGGATTCAGGGGCAGCCACAGCTTCTCTGGGCACCCTGTGCCAGGGCCTCACTACCCTTACAGTAAAGAACTTCTTCCTAATATCTTATCAAACCTTATCTCTTTTAATTTAAGACCATATTCCCTTGTCCTATCACATGCCTTTGGGAAAAGTCCCTCTTCAGTTTTCTTGTAAGCTCCAGTAAGTCCTGGAAGCCTGGAAAGCTGTGAGCAAACACCTATCACAGATCTGAGAAATCAGATCTCTGAGATAAACTTCAGGGCATAAAACACATCAGGACTAATCCCAGCTAACAACCACCTCTAGTGCTGCAGAGGATTTTAGCTAGGAAAGCGAGCTGATGTTGTAACAAATGAGCATAGCCAGGAGAATCACAAAGTATAACACATAGCTGCATTAGTGATGCACACGGTGTGCACTTGGGGCTTAATTAGTGATTGTCTGTAGGCCTGAATGCAAAAATAACCTGTGAATTACCCACTGGGGAGGCACTGGAGCCCTGAGTCCCAGTGCTGTGAGAGGCAGGCTGGAGGGGGCAGGTTCCTGCTTTCCTGCAGGGTGAGGAAGTGTCTAGTTAAGTCTTCAAGCATCTGGCCAATTCTTGTCTACCCAGCCAGCAGTGCACTCACTGCAGCACATGTGAGAGCATTTGGTCTCTCCCTGAGCATTGACAGAAGCAATGAGATCTCTTTCAAGCTCATCTGGTGTTCTGGAGAGTGACTAGGGCAAGGAACAGATCACCAGTGTGAGCAGATAATCAGCATCAGTGCCATTCCAGCTGGACTGCTGCTGCTGCTGCTGGTATGAGGGTAGCTGGTGATCACCATCACAAATACTCCCAGGTGAGGCTGAGGAGGAAAGAATTCATCTCTGTTTGAAGGCCATGCAAATCACAAGGTCAAGGGGGAGCAGAGACTAAATTATGAGTCAGAATGAAAAACTAAAGGTGCCTTCTACTCAGGGCTTTTCATGGAGGTGCCAATCTAATCAGTGCAAAGTGAAATCAATCTCCTCTGACACCTGATTCCTTTGCAACAGTCATTAGAATAACAAGTGGAGAGGCTACAATGGAATGGAACCAAAGAATCATTTCTGTTTCTAACAACTGCCAAAATACCTATTTACCACTGAGACCAGAACAACTCCGAAGCAGCTGTTGTGCTCTTCTGGGTAAATAATATGTGTTAAAAAATGTATAAACATTTATACATGTTTACCTTCGAGACATCAGCTTTTCTGAAGCAGACACTTCCCTTGCTGCATACATAATACATGCTTTGTTTGAAAAACTGCCTGAATTCATGAAGGGAGAAAAACCTGTAGGGCTCTGGGTGTGCACAGTGCTGTTATCTCTTGTAAATGCAGATGTAGTGGAGCCCTAGCACATAACATGATTTAAATTTTGTCTCTAAGGTCTTCTGTGAAATGGTCAAAGCACTGCTGTAAGTTTGGCAAACACTTTTACCTACAGATTTCTAGGAAAGGACAGAATTTTGAAAGCTACACCCTGAACTGCAAACTTATTTTGCCTAAATCCACTGTGAGCCACAGCAAAGAAAAAGTGAAAACCTCCTCGACCAGTGATGCTGCACAAGGTTTTCATCTCTTTCCCCATTACCACTAGGGGTCTAGTTTCAGGTAATGCTTGAGGATCCCTCCACAGCCCATGAAGAATGAAAAATATGCTGAATGCAGAGCCTGGACAGTATAAATTCATCATAAATATTAACACAAGTGACCAGCTGTGTGACAGGACCTTCATGGCATCACCTGCTCTGGCCAGATGAGAAATCTGGCTGGAAATGTGGATTCTCTGTTTGTATTTTCTACCTCTGTGGAGGCTGGGATTGAAGGCACTTGAGACAGTATTTCATGTCCAGATTCAGGTGTTTATTATTTCTTATCAGTGAAACAGCCTCACAACCATGAGTTCTGCAGCCTTTCATTAGAAGGCACAAAATGGCCAACAATCTCTTGTTACAAGGTCTTTTAAGACTAAACTATCCAATTAAAAAATGACACCTAGGTTATTTTCCCTTTTAACCCAATAACTGATCCCTCAAAGCCCACAATGCAGACTTTTCTGCCCAATTACAAAACATCACCCAAACCCATGAAGAGGAAGGAAGAAGAAGGTGAAGAAGAACAACCTGTCTCTTCCCTAAAACCTCCATCTTGCTTCATATTTATTACTATATTCTAAAACCCCAAACTTTAAATTTTCCACCCAGTGATATTACACAGTTCTAACCAACTCCACACCCACAATCCCAGTGCTATCAGTCAATTTTGGAAGTCTTCTCCACAGCCTCAGGTCCAATGCAGTGCTCTCTTATGGGTCTTTGCCTTTCAGCACAGAAAGTTTAAAATTCTCAGCATCCAGGATTCCAACAGGGCACCCCATCCTCAGGGAGCATCTTGTTCCTGGAGTACAGGAGCCTTCAAGGCATCACCTGTTCCAGCCAGAGGAGAAATCTGCACTCAGAGGTGTCTTTGTGTCTCATTGCCACCCTGCTTGAGATCCCCACGTGTTAACAACTGCTCTGTAAAAACCACGTGGAGAGATATAACAACTGGCTTTTCTTCAGCATCATCTTATCCAATCTCCACACTCTGGTTAATAAAAATCCATAAAATTAATCATGTCTGCTTGAGGAGTCTGTGAATGGCCTAAGTGAAATTTAGCATGGCTCATGCAATGCAACATTACCTCTGATGAATCAGACAGAGGTAAATGACACTGGGGTGTGTGGGATGCTGACCTTGCTAAGAAATATCTGTGGCCCTTCCCCCCCCATTCCCTCCCTCTCTTCTTCTTCCCCCCCTGCCCCCCCCTTTTACTCCTATCTGTTGACAATCATTTTATATGCCCAAACTCAATATTTAAAGTCAACCCTTTTACTCTTTAATCAAAACAAATTCTTTTGATTGTCCACACTAAAAATCACCCAGTCATCACTTGGCTTTTCATATGCAAATCTGCAGTAACAGCATATTATAAATATTTGGTCCACAGCAGCAAGGGAGTTAAAAAGTATGGCACAGGGAAAAAAAAATGTAGAGCATTTTTTAATCAGAAACCTCCTCACTGAGGAAGAAATAAAGCCATATTTATTATCCTTGTTATTCCTCTCTAGGCACAAAAACTAAGTGACAGTTTGTAGCATGAGTCCCTTGCTTTTATACCGCAACTTTTCTTATTCTAATCCACTTTCACATTTTTAACAATTTGATCAATCATTATTCTCCATCTAGCATTCCTCTCATTGCCAAGGTGTCATTATACATTATAGTCTAAAGAAAGACCTATTTGAGTTTCCAGTTTATAAATGATGGAGCTTTAATTATTAATTGATATATTATTGATAAAATCATTACGACAGGGCACAGTCTTTGCACCATTTAAGGAGAGGGCCTTTCCTGTGGTACTTTTTTTATCCAGGAGATCCTTTTTTCCTAATATTTATTTTATTAGTTGTAGGATACTCTTAATAAATTAGTATTATTCCAACTGCCTGATAATACTACTATAAATCAAAATTATCAGTGTACTCATAAGTACAAGAGTATGGAGATAACAAATAACTTATATCCTAATGATGCTGACATCAAATTCTTTTGGCACTTTTTGTGTGGATTGATGTCATCTTGTTTTACAGAAAAAAAAAGGTTTTGTGAAATTTATCATTTTTCACAGAAATTTGATTTCTTTGTGCATGAAAACCTACTTCTGCATGGAAGTAATGCTATTAAATAAAACGTGATTTTCAAAACTGCATAAAATGGACAACTCCTACTGGAGATCAGGTGGAACTTCTGATTCCCATCAGCTCCATGAACCCCAGAATCACAGAATGGTTTGGGTTGGAAGGGACCTTTAAGGATTATCCCATTCCACCCTGTGCCATGATCAGGGACACCTTCCACTGGCTCCAAGGTGGCTCCAAGCCCTGTCCAACCTGGTCTTGGACACTTACAGAGATCTGGGGACAGCCACAGCTTCTCTGGGCACCCTGTGCCAGGGCTCCCCACCCTCACAGGGAAGTATTTCTCCCCAGCATCCCATCTCTCTCCACCCTCTGTCAGTTTGAACCCACTCCCCCTTGTTCTGTCTCCCCAGGACCTTGTCCCAAGTCCCTCTCCAGCTCTCTTGGAGCCCCTTTAGGCACTGGAAGGTGCTAAAAGATCTCCCTGAAATCTCCTGTTCTCCAGGCTGAACGAGCCCCAGATTTATCAGCTGGTCTTAAGAAAAAAATAATAGTAAAAAATAATAAATCACTGAGATTGCTTGTTTTTTTGTTTATCAGTTCAGGCTCTGCAGAAGTCCTCATGTGATGCTCTGAAGTGCTGAGTCCTGCAGTGGAATCCCTGGGTGGAATCCTCTGCCCTCTGTTACAGAAAGGCCATTCTATGATCTAATAATGATCTTCCCATGCCTTGGTCACTGAGCTTCTGCACCTGCCCTTAACAGGAGTTCACTATGTGACTAAATTTTGTATGTCAGGCAGTCAAGAAAACCAAGAACCCATGAATATTGAGGGGCCTGGTTGTGTGTGATCAGATATGACAGCTCAGAAAGCAGCTCAGCACAGAACTTGGAGCAAGGGCTCACAGACTTGTTAATTTGGTGCAAAATATATCATGGAAAACGAAGCAGGGAATTTTCAAGGAGGGGATATAGCAGAGGTCTGGTTATCAGCTGCTCTGCCCATGTATTTCTAATTAATCTGTTCTAAATGTGTACTGCTAGAACAGCTCAAGATGGAAATAAATTTCTCTGTGCACTAACTATGAAGAGTAAAAAGCAGCAGATCAATACATTGGCTGCTGATGACAGTGATGGTCGTAAAACAAACAAGTTTGAATGTGATATATCAACTGCTAAGAAAAAGGTGAAAACATGAAAGAATGTTTAAAGAAAACTTTAACAAAAAGAAAGAAAACTTTACTACTGTTCCAAGAACTAAATCTATTTCCAAAGAATATTGGTAGCAACCTACTTCTGAAATATTCAAGGGAAAGATTAATTTTAAGCCTCAAGAAAGAATAGAAATTATAAAAATTATTCAAATACTGCAATGGGATCAGTGAATTTCTAATGTGTATTTTTTGGTTAACTACTAGTTTACAGTTAAAGTCAGTACAGAAATCTCATACTATACCAAAGTTTTGGACCATTGTGGCCTCTGAAGAAATGAAAATTCTCAGATCTTTTTGTACCTGATTTATTTTTTACTAATTTTGTTTGACCACTAATTGTGGTCAACAATTTTGTCGGCCTTTCCTTTGCAGTAACTGAATTTTTTTTCGGTATCACAGGAGACTCAGCAGCCAGGCACAGCCTGCCTCTGGTCACAGGAGTTTTAGGAAATCTCCCCACTGCTGAGAAGATGGCTAAAAACTTCATTTTGTGTCATCAAAAATGTTACTACATGTGACAGGAGATGAAGGAAACTATTCACTGCATCAATATGGAAAGGAAACCTTCCTGAGTATAAAACCTGACCACTAATCTTCTCACTTTCCCCAACTTTCCTCAGTCTTCTTTGCTAATAATCCTCCCTTAAATCTCTCTCTCTCATGTTCAGGAGCTGAAATGAGACTGACTTTTTGTGGTAGCTCACCTCTGATAGTGCACAGGAGACACAGAGAGGCATTTAAATTCAAACTTGGCAGTGTGTTTGAAAGCCAGAATATTAATGGGATACCCAGGCAAAAGGGAATGCAAATAACCCTTCCCACTGAGTATTCCCTTATTATAGTCACATCTAAAACTTCCCTAGAGCCACAGCCAAGCTCATGAGAGCAGAGGTAGGAGAGGAGAAGAGGAGCTGAGAGTTAGGCATGTCCTGTGCTGAACTGGAGAAGCTGGGGAATATATGAAGTTTTGTGTTCTTCAGGCAGCTACGTGCACACACTGCCTAAATTTTAGAAATCCAACTTTCACCTCCAAAATAAACTTGCATTTTAAGGTAGTGATTCTATCCCTGAAGACAAAACCCCTTCACTCATCTTGATGGAGCATGATTACACTGACCTGTGTCATGGAGCAAGTAATGTCTGATAAATATGTTGAGAAATAGGTTAAAAAAACCCCTGAGTTACCATATAAAGGGTGCATGAAGTGAAGAGGCAGATTCTCTGAATGAAATCTATAGACATCTCCTGTAAGTAGTACATAACATTTGAATCTCCTTACATATGTGCATCTCTATTAGGGACAAGAATTTGACTGGATATACATAATTTAGCTGGAGGCAATGTGGAGTCTTTCATAAGAAGCAAATATTAGTTCCTCTGCCAGTCCTATGTGGGTCTTTAGCACAGGAAGTGCACTCTTGTATTAATTTAGGAGATAATTTAAAGTGCATTTAATAAGATTCATTACCCTTAAGCAGTACATTAGTTGTTATCGCTAATAAATAATCTAAAAAGAAAAAAAGAACTCAAAGAATTTATCCAGTTTTATATCCAACCTCTTTTCCTAAATGAAATTTTTATTAGTGTAATTGAAGATAGCAGGAAGTACATGGCACAAGACTGCTCTGCATATACAAATTTGGACATTTTACAGGCTTGCTTTGACTTTAAAATGCACCCTTGAACATTGCAAATGCATCCCTCGTAATTTAAAATCTGAGTCACACTGACGGAGCCGAGTAGCTGTGCAGGCTGAGCGTGTCTGGGCTCTCAGGAGCAGTCACACCATAGCTGGAGCCATCACAGAGCTGCTTCCCTGCCATTCTGGGGAGTGGGAGTGAAGGAGACATCTGTGCTTTATCAGGTGCTATTTCCATACCTATTATTTTAGGTCTAAAATAATCTCAGCATCTGACGATGAAACATTCTCTGGCTTCCAAAAACATGGAAAGCATCAATCCATGACAAACCTAAAAGAGGCAACAAGTCTCTGTAGCATATGCCAGTAAGATTTCCTTTTTTTAAAGTTTGATTTTCTCTTGGGAAGAGAAAGTGCAGCTGACCTCTTTCACCAGACAACCTTTGGATCCTCTCCTCACCAGAAGGACAAGCAGCCCCAAAGTTTTGTCTGTAGGATTCAGGTTATTCCCCAATTACCTTACACCTTCCCAAGGAAAGTTCTTCCTCCATCACTTCTGTGCTGATCCCCCCCTCTCAGTATCTCTTTATAACCTTCTGTTTTCTAATTAGTTTCTTCTTTCTACAATGCAGCACCATCACTCCCTTATTCCTTTTCAGGATTTGCTGTCCCTCAGCAGTCTGTCCCCCAAGGGCTGTTCAGGAGGAATTTTAAGCTCAGCATAGGGTCATAGTTTTCATGCAAAAGGCATGATGCATGAATGCATCAGAGTTTTCATGCAAAAGGCACAAAATCTTTTGTCCTGACTCCCCCAACAAGTTAAACATGGAATCACTGTTCTGTGTGGACTAGTGGATGAGAAAGCTTTTTGACAAATGGGTGCAGAAGCTGCAAAGGGGATGTGTGTGTAAAATGATATTTGCCACATACATTAAAATGTCCAAAGACTCCAGTTGTTCTTAAGAACTATGTGCCACAGAGACTTGGACTCAGAGGAATGCCCCTGGATCCCTGGAATGTCCAAGACCAGGTTGGACAGGGTTTGGATCAACCTGTCTCAGTGGAAGGTGTCCCTGCCATGGCAGGGGGAGTTGCAGATGGTCTTTAAGGACCTTTCCAACACAAACCCTTCTGTAATTCTGTAATTTTTTGATTCTAAATCCCATCTAATCCACATTAACGCCTTCAACATAAAACACTGGTTTTACATGAACCTGTTTCTTATATTTGCAGGGTTCCCAGACAAAGGGAGGAATGATGAATCTGACTCCATGTGCTCAGAAGGCTAATTTATTATGATATGATATGATATGATATGATATGATATGATATGATATGATATGATATGATATGATGATATGATATGATATGATATGATATGATATGATACTAAACTATAATAAAGAATACAGCAAGGATACTGACAGAAGGCTAAAAAGATAATAATGAAAACTCCTGACTCTCTCCAGAGCCCTGACACAGCTTGGCCCTGATTGACCAAAGAGTGAAAACAACTCCCAGCAGAATGCAATGGAACAATCACCTGTGGGTGAACAATCTCCAAACACATTCCACATGAGCACAGCACAGGAGAAGAAAATGAGATAAGAATTGTTTTCCTTTTCTCTGAAGTGTCTCAGCTTCCCAGGAGCCGAATCCGGGGCAAAGGAGTTTTTTCAGAAAATATGACAGTGATACCTGTTGGGATTTTTCTTTTAAAAATAATTTAAAATTATTTCCTAGAAATGAGACAAAGTCAGAAGAAAGGAGAGAGGTTATTCCTTCTACTTCTGCTGATGAGCACACCTGGAAGATGGAAGGATGCAGATTAGCTCCAATGGGGAACTCAAACCTAGAACACCTTTGGTTTTGGTGTGTGTCTTCCTCAAAGAAAGGGATTTGTATCCAATGTGCCTTCCTCCTCCTGTAGCTGTTTTCTTTAAGAGTGACCCACCCCTGCACAGCTGCCACAGGAGATGTCTAAAGCTTCCAGCAGGTTTCAGCTGTGGTGCTTAGACCAGAAGATGAACTCTCATGCCCTGGATTAGAACATAAAATGGGGCTATTGGCATTATACTCCTTTTTGGGGTATGATAACTGAATTACACATCATTTTGTGCTCCAGTGCTCCAACAGCTGAAGTGCAATAAGTTCTAAACAAAACAGAGGTCCAAAGCTGTGAGTCCCATCAGGAGAACGTTTATGAGGATTAGATTTAGCTGCACTTTGAAAATGCAGGAACTGGGCACAAACTGCTTTCCACAGACATAGGAAATGCATATTTATTTAGGAAAGCAATTGTGAGTACCCCAAAATTTATCCATCAGTGTCTTCAGTTATATCTGCCAACCATTAGAGGTGACAGCCAGTATTTAATGGGCAGGCACGTGGAAATCAGGGCTCATGTGTGATACCACTGTGCTGCTGTGAAATTCTTATTGCTGGCACTGGTTTCTCATACAGATCCCTGAGGTGAAAACCGAGATGCATTTTTCAAGACGTGAGTAAATTTTGATTGTGAATTATTCCATGTAGCTGCACAGCTGAAATAGCCATGTGGGGAGGATGTTTTCTGTAACTCCCTCTCACCGGTTTTCTTGAGACAAAATAAATATATTTATAGATTTTTTGAGGTTGGAAAAATTTTGCAATTGTTTCATTTCTCCACTTTTAATTAAAAAATCCTTCAATTAAATTTCAGTTGGATTACTTGAGGTAAAATAATATTAAAAAAATGCTGAGCTCGAAAATGTAATTAATTTAAGTGAGGAATTTTTTATATTTTCCCAGAGTTATGGGATATTGTTCAGAGGAATTATTCACATACTTATAAATTTTTTAAACTAACAAGGTCAAGGAAAAAAAAACCTTTGTCTTTACATCTTGGGGAAATAACTCACACTCCTTCCTCCCTAACACCACCTATGAGACATCCAACGTGAAAACATAAAGGACATATTTATGAAAATAGCAAACCACAGAAACTGAATTAAAGCAAAACAGGGGAGTTTAAGGAAACTAGAGAATTTTTTTTCAGCAGTGCTGCCTTTTGTAGTTTTTTTCCTGGTACCTATCCAGATTCATTTATTCTGCCTGCAAGGAAAACCTGCAAGACCTGATGTTGTGAGTACGCTGAATATCCCAGCAGGAATTTAAAGCACTGAGACCAGGAGGATGATCAGCTTGCTGAAAGTTCAGGGGCTGTAGCATTTACCCCTGGACTTTGAAAGGGAGATGGAAATAGCAAAAGTGTTCACAAGGTGTGAAAAAACGAAGGTAAACAAAGTGTATCCTTGGCTGGGCACTTCAAAATGCGTAAAAGCAGAAGATTATGAAAAGTAAATGTGATGCAGAGACTCTTATCTTTGGAAAGAGGAAGACTCTTTCCTTATATTCAAACAAAATACTTGACCCAAGGCCAGGAAAAGCATCAGGCCTGTGACAGAAGGGGACAGTCACACTGCCCCAGCTCAGCTTCCCTCTGAAATGCACCAGCCATAATCCCTGTGGGAGTGGGAGCCATTCACCCTTTCTCTGTGCCACCTCAGCCCAGCTCACCCTTCCTGCAGGTCTGAAGCACCAGTCCCAGCCAGACTTTGTGCATTTGAGGCAGGGAACTAGAGCCTGGTGGAAGGTAAAGCTGGCTCCACACTGAGCTAAAACCAGTGAATGTCCAAGAACTGGGGGCTCAGAGGTTCCATCTGTTCAGTGAAGAGCAGGGGCCAAGCTCCATTCTTAGGCCTTTGGGTGGATGGAGGGAAAGAGGGATGGATGGATGGATGGATGGATGGATGGATGGATGGATGGATGGATGGATGGATGGATGAAGGATGGATGGATAGATGGATGGATGGATGGATGGATGGATGGATGGATGGATGGATGGATGGATGGATGATGGATGGATGGATGGATGGATCCATGGATGGATGGATAGATCCATGGATGGATGGATGGATGGATGGATGGATGGATGGATGGATGATGGATGGATGGATCCATGGATGGATCCATGGATGGATGGATAGATCCATGGATGGATGGATGGATGGATGGATGGATGGATGGATGAAGGATGGATGGATAGATGGATGGATGGATGGATGGATGGATGGATGGATGGATGGATGGATGATGGATGGATGGATGGATGGATCCATGGATGGATGGATAGATCCATGGATGGATGGATGGATGGATGGATGGATGGATGGATGGATGGATGGATGGATGATGGATGGATGGATCCATGGATGGATCCATGGATGGATCCATGGATGGATCCATGGATGGATGGATAGATCCATGGATGGATGAATGATGGATGGATGGATGGATGATGGATGCATGATGGATAGATGGATGGATGGATGGATGGATGGATGGATGGATGGATGGATGGATGGATGATGGATGGATGGACGGATGGATGATGGATAGATGATGGATGGATGGATGGATGGATGGATGGATGGATGACAGATGGATGGATGGATGGATGGATGGATGGATGGATGGATGATGGATGCATGATGGATAGATGGATGGAGGGATGAATGGATGGATGGATGGATGGATGGATGGATGGATGGATGGATCCATGGATGGATCCATGGATGGATGACAGAAGGATGGATGGATATAGCTACATTTTCTTACACACAGTAGTTCCATGCAGAGCAGCTGCTGAGGCCAGTCTGTTACAGAAAGTTGACAAATATCAAAATCGTCATGGAGCACGATAACCAAATATGCTCCACACCAGTTCTCCAAAACAGAGCAAAAAGGACCTTCCCCACTGCCAAAGAGAGCTGGGGCTTGTTTCAGGACAGGGATTTGCAGGTCCTAGTGGAATGCAAGTGAAAAGTGAGGAGATATATTTCAACAGACAAGAAAATAGTTCAGTGAATTAATCCCTCTGTAAGTCATTTATAACAGAACTTCCTTTCCTCTGAAGGAAGTCTCTAGTCTTTCCTTGTTCCCAAAGAGAGAAAACCAAGGGTTACAAAATTTACAAAGGAAATGCACTTCAATTTCCTGGAGCAGTGCAAAGCTATGCCTACACAGTCTAAAAGCCAAGGGAAAAGACATAAAATCTATGAAAAAAGAATAGAAATATGTATATCCAGACAGCAGGTATATTTTGTATCAGTCTTTGTGAGGAAATTCCCACCAAGAAGAAGAGAAATATTGATAAACTTGTGCAGAGCCAAGCATCTAAATACATAAGAACTAGACAGAATATGATACTTATACAAAATAGAAAGAAAAAGAAGAAACAATACATTTAAATCACAAAATTCTTACTGTGTGACTATGCAGGGGAAGATTTTATATCATCCAGAGCTTCAGAACTGTTTATTTTCATGCATAAAATTTTCCATGCAACAGATCTCTAATTTCAATGATTGACATTTTGTGTGCTGTTCTAAATTCAAGTGCATACTGTTCAGTTTACTTTAGAAGATGACAGGCATTTTGAACAGGTTTTTTACATCTCATCATTCAAAGAAAAAGCCTAAGGAATTTCATTTATAAGGGAGTTAATGGCTGGTACAACTAACAGGCAATATTAACAGATAATATTAACTGATTACTATGAATTAAATGGAGATATTATTTTTTCCCACCAAAATGTGTTCTGCCTTTTTAAAGCAAGAGCTTTGAAACAATTTCAAATGACTCAAAGCTATCTCCACTGATGTATCTTCTCATCCAGCCAGAGAAATAAATCTGAATTGAATTCTGAACTTAGACTAGGTTGGATCTGTTCTATGTGCAGCTCCTTGAGACTGGGAGAGGGACTGGAGGCAGGACACCCCTCTTTGCTTTTGCCTCCTGGCACCACTCTAACTTAACTATTTTCTCTTACCTGCAGTAGGAAGTAAGAAGTTAGAACTTCATTCCTTTGAAAAAATACCTTTGCAGCCATCACAAGTAAAAGCTCTGACAAAGTGTACCAAAAGACTTCTAAGATTTTTAAGGGGAAAAAATGATCCTTTTGCTCTAGGAGTGGTTCTTCATTTTTTTTTACTGCTAACCATTACAGTGGCCAAGTTTTCATCTTGGGATTTTGCTCCAACAATTCCTTCTGGTTGCACTTGTGAAGGTTAAGATTAATGAGTGCTTCAATTAGAGCCATTCCTAATATACTTATCACCAGTTCTGCTGGAACTACATCCAAATTCAGATGATCAATGCATCATAATTTTTGTACACACAGCTTCTCCTGATTTTTACCTTTTTTGTTCCCTTAGGTATGTACAATTCTGCCTTCTCTTTGCTGAGGAGTTCAGAGGTGCTAATAAAGGCTCACAGCTTTCTATGAATATCTTAAGAATTTCATACCTGGCAAGAATTAGCTTTAATTTTTTGCATGACCTGTTCAGGTGACAACCATGGAAGTGCAGCCAGGTCTGTATGTATGGAGAAATAATACATACAAAAATGTATTTGTGTGTCTTCTTAAAAATATCAGACTAACACACATCAAAACAGCTGTTGCTGCCTGCTGCCCAGGTCTCTCAGGGTGTTTTGTAGAGGTTCATGATATCAGCAACTGTTTCCTGGGGATGGGGGTGCGTTTGGATATTCATTCTTGTTTGTTTATTTTTCCTCCCACATTATATTCTTCCCAGCTGTTCCTTAGGTTTGAACCATCCTGGTCAAACCCTACAAACTGCTGCACTCATGTCATGTCTTGTTTGTGTTCCTGCAGGATTTTGGAGAGCAGATCTTCTGAAAGGAGGAAACCTCTGAAACCTCAAAGGATTCACAATGCTTTCATCCCAAAATCCCAGTGCCAACCTGTGTTTAATACTGTGGCTGTTGGTCTGTTTTGCGTTGCATCCCCTAGGTTCTCTCTTCTTGGGTAGCACTGAATGCATTTGATTCACATTGAATAAATAATTAATTAACAAAAAATTAATAAATGTGTTTATGTTGATTGAAAGAGTATGGTCAGGTCAATATTAGCATAGATTTACTGGGTCACCTCCCTCAAAAGTCTTTCCTTTCACATGAGTTTTTGCTTAGCTGAGACTATTTGCTTACCTGAGACTATTTGCTGCTAACAAAGATTAAAAGAAAGCACCATCTCTGATCAGAGTCTCTGAATATAAAAGAGAAAGTTGTTTGTTGAATGAGAGTTCTCTAAGGGCAGAGATGCTTCAATCTGTTTGGGTGTTATCAAACTGCCAAGTATGTAAAGACTGGGCCTTTTGCAGGTCTCTGAGAGTTTCTGAGCAGCCTACACATGCTGGAATGTACCATTTTTTGATTTCTCTGATATTTTTTTATTTTTTATTTTAATGTGGATACTATATGGGTGTGCATTTTTTGTCTCCAGACCAGTTTTCTTTGATGGAGACAGATTTAGATATAGATATACCAAAGAACTCTGCATCCCTTGCCATTACCTCTGCATCACAGGCAGAATACAGAATATTGCACGGAAGAGGTAGATGTATCAATACTTCTTCAATTATGCCAAATGACCTTGTTACTTCCTTCCAAAATCTGCTCTTTCTGGTGATTGAAACATTGCTGCACTCACAGACTTTGCTGAGCTTTTTCTGGAGCTGCAGAAACACGATGGTTCACCAGAACTCCCATTTCTTAATAATAAACAGCACACATTTATCTGCTCCTTGTCACAGGTAGCAGCCTCATTCAGAGCAAGGCCAGCTTGCTGAAACTATCTCAAAATCCATCATCCTCAGTTTTATTTCTGTCATAAACCAACACATCTTCTGCTTGGCAGAGGATGCCAAGCAACCCTGGCAGCATCCTAGACTTCTTTTTCAGAATTTTTCTGTTGCTAGAGTGATGCTGACTGGGAGCCAGCTGACACCAGTATCTTCCAAATATAATGATGAATACAGTTAATGCCTAGATTCTTCCATGAAAAAGCTGGGGAGGAGAAAGGCCAAGAGGACTTTCAATGTATATAACTTTGGGAGTATTTGGTTTCTGATAAACAAGCTAATATAAGAAGCTTGTTTCATTTCTCCACATACATATGTTAATTTTCTGCTGAGCTTTGGGGCATTCATTGCATATAAGTCCTTAAGCACTTTTATCTGTCAAATACCTCTCATATCTTTCATTCTCTTTTGCTCTTTTTTTTACCTTCTCCAATAGCACAATACAGAGGTCAGAGACTGCTGCTGGAATTGCTGATGTCACAAGTTTGATTTCATATTCTCTTGGCAGCTCTTCTGTTCCCATAAAGACATGTGGCTTCATCTTTTCAGTAATTTGTCTTTTTGCTACTGATGCATCCTTGACCTTCTTTTGCTGTCTGCACAGTGGGAAAACATGACTTTTTGCATTATATTGTTCCAAGGACTTTCTGGATACTGACCACAAACATCCTATGATGCATTCTTGTATATATTTTCAATTGCCTTTATAAATATCCATTATTAGTTTGCCTAAAAAATGATGATCTATAGTGTAAGGACAACTTTTGGTTAAGATTTTCATCATTCTGTTCATGCTATTTTTTTTTTTCTATTAGAACAGAAATAAGGATTTGCTCCTACCTAAGGCTAAAATTCCTCAGATAATTTTTATTATTCTAGGGAAGTAGCATGGTCCTGTACAACGCTCTGGTTTTGGTGTAAACAATATTTCTAAACATGGGTGTCAACTGTACTTTCTGCTTTACTGTAATTCTCACAGATTTTCCATCTCCCTGCCCTACTGAAATTTGCTGGTCTTTCAACTCTTAGTGTAGCAAATTCAATGGGACTCTGAACTCTTTCCTTTTTGCTATTTTTCTTTATTCAATCAATATTGTCTGAGATTATCTCCCTTCCTGCTACCAAAAAAAAAAAAAAAAAAGTAGGTTTTGGGGTTTTTTCTGTACTGGACCTTCTACCAGGAGTGAAATCTGAATGTAAAATTGTGCAATTGTGCTAATAGGCCAATGTCTCTGGTACCAGCAATTATCCTTGTCCTGACCACATCTTTTACCATTTCATTTTTGCAATGTTTGGTTCAACTCACCAGAATAATGACACCTTGCATTCAAACCCTTCATATATTTTATCACTTCTGCCCATCAAATGGGCATCAAAAGCTTGTCATTGTTGCAATTTGTTTCTGACTGACAGTTTCAGAGTATAAAGCTTGGTACTATTGGAACAATTCTGACAAACATCAGATGCTGTTATTATTGGGCTGTCCCCTCTTGAAGCAGACACCTTCTTCTATGTTCTCTGAATCCACTAAGGCCAGATGTCCAAAATCTCAAGATTGAATTGCTCCAAGAACCATTTCCCATCTCTGTTCCAGTACTGAAATGATCCCTTTGTTAAAAAAAAAATTAAATGGATCTTTCCTCTCAATTTTTCCCTACCTTTATATTTTTGTGTTTCTTGTTGCTCTGGGAGTCTATTATTTATTTTGCTTCTCAGATGGAATAGGACAAAAGATAAAAAAAATTTACTTGCATTTTGTGAGTTCCCCACCTACTACATCTCCCCTACATGAGATCTTTCAGCATTTCAGTAATGCATTTTCCTTTTAATTATTTTTATTCCAATATTTCCTGTCCTCCCTTTTTTTTTTTTTTTTTTGCATAGTAGAAAACTATCCCTAACTCTCAAAAAAAAAAAAAGTATTGGGAGGGAAAGTCCCAGTTTCTTTCCAGTACTCCAGACTATATATTCTTACAGACACCAGTAAATTCATTGGCTGTAAAATAACAGGTCACTGGGTAAGGCAAGGGACCCCCTGGAATCCTGGAGAAGCACTGACCTCACTTTACTAAACACAGGAACAACCTGTGCCACTGACTTCAGATTTCCTTCCTGTGTCTCTGCTAAGAAAGGATTTAATCATGTGCATAATCTACCTCAGTTCCCAAAGGAATCACCCTGGATCAGTTTAACTTGATCTAAAGGCAGAAGTTTGCTTGTTTCTTCATAGGGGTGCTTGTAAATCTTTACACCCCAGGTAAGATGTCAGTAAAAAGAAAGATTTGCCCAAGACACCCTGCCTGTTGCTTGGAATGGTGCATTGGCCCAGATGATATTTTATCAATGTAAGGTTTCATGGTTTTTATTTTAGACACAGGGAAGCTTTTGGCTTTTTTTTCTCCTCTTAGTCACTCTTCACCCTTTCCCTGTCTCATCTGCTCTTTTTCTTTCCTCTTCCCTTTCCTGCCTTAAAATATGATTTTTCTAGTTCTTGATCTTGAGCACCTCTGTTCTTATGTACACTGATGTGGAATTTCACTTTTTTTTCTGAAAAAACCCTTGTTTTCTTGGCCCTACACACAACATGGCAATTCCTCCTTTGGCAAATGAACTCAAAAGGTTGCCTGCATGGGGAACTGTTATATTCTTTTTCTCTCTTTTTCATAACCCTTACACTTTTTCTACTCCTTATGATCCTTCTGTACCTGTACAACTCCAGTGCTTTGTATGCAGAACAGAGTGTGCTGGGCTCAAAGTCCTGTGCTGGAAAAATATCTACATTGAATCCCCTCTTTACTCCCTGTAATTTAAGGGTTTGCTAGCAGGATCTAATTTCAAGTCTCTAATTAGAAATGGTCTGGAAAAATAAAGAGCTCCAAGGCTAAACACAGGATAGCTTTTTCTGCTGCCTATAATGCCATAATTCACCTGCTCCTTTGATGCTTGTAAAATGTTAGCCTGTCATGCTTGTTAATTTTTTTATTATTTTTAATGCACTATAAAATGATATCTTCTTCCATATTTTATGCTTTTATTCATGTTTTATAGCAGCAAATAATGCTTGCAAAGCATTATAGGAAGCAAATTCCTATTTACCTGGCAGAAAGTGTGCTGCACAAGCAGTAACAGCTGCAAAGTGTTTCAGAGACAAGAGGTAAAAGCTTGTAAAGCTCACAGAGTTTTTTGGTAGCATCCATGACCTTATTTATCAGCTCCTTTTGCTTTAAGTGCAGCCATCTCAGCCTGTGGAAAACCTGCATAAAAACTTGTCATGCCTTGCTAACAGTGAATCACTAAAAAAGAGTATGTCCTTATTTGTTTAAGGAATTTAGGTTAGATTTGCAGATTTGCAGAAGAAATTCTTCCCTGTGAGGGTGCCCAGAGAAGCTGTGGCTGCCCCTGGATCCCTGGAAATGCCCAAGGCCAGGTTGGACTTTGGGGCTTGGAGCAATCTGGGATGGTGGAAGGTGTCCCTGCACAGGGCAGGGGCTGGAATGAGGTGGGCTTTAACATCTTTCCAGCCCAAACCATTCTGTGATTTCTCCAATTTGTTTTCCCTTCCCCCAGCTCTCACCTCCAGCGCTCACACTCAGCAGCTGGAAGTGTGTGCCACCAAACTTCCACTCACACCCATGGAGTATCCACATAAAACTACCCTCACAAAACACTCTTGCAATTTCTATGGCAGAAAACTGCCCAGAATAGAATGGACATGTCCAGCCTGGAGTTATTAAGCACATTGATTTGTTTTTTCCTTGAAATCAGTTTAGGTTTGATAACAGATCTGAGCAGATACCCCTGTATACTCTGCTTTTTATTGTCCCAGCTCCTGATTATCTTAAGGGCTCCAAGTTGTGACTGTAATAATTTTTATAGTGGGCCAATCAGTGTTGACTTTAGATAATTATACCTTCCTTTGAAAAGCCATAAAGGACGAACAGCAATAATTTGTGTTTTATCTCTACAGTTTATGAAGCTCCAAGTGCATTATTGTAAAGGTTATGAACTGATACTTTGACATTTTACCCATCTATCTTTTTGTCACTATCATATGATGGTGGAATCACCATCCTTGGAAAAGTTCAAAAACCTTTTAAATGTGACACCTGGGGACATGGTTTAGTGGTGGTCCTGGCAGTGCTGGATTTGATGGTCTCAAAGGCCCTTCCCAACCTAAAAGATTCTATGATTATAAGATTCTACATGGCTGGAATTAATTGCTTCCAAAGTTTTGTAATTACGAGGAAAAGGTCATTTTCTGAAATGCAGTTTTTTCTTTTAAAAAAATTCGGCATGAAATTTGAAATTAGTTTTTAAAAGGAAATTTTAAGCACTTTTTAATACAACAATTCAGATATCCTGTTTAGGACTCACAATTTTCTAAGCAATTGGAATTCAAAACTTAAATCCAAATACCATAATACATTCAAAAAACTCATTCTGAATTGGTCATAAATATTTCTTGTGTAAGAAACTTCAGTTCTCCTCATGACTTTGATGAAAGAGTCTCTAAAACCAAAAGTAAGGCTCACAAATCAGGGATTATTTTTAACATCTCATTTACCCCTAAGGATGGATATGGTGTGTATCTTTTTGCAAAACTACAACCATAAATTAATGCAATGTTTGCCTCTCACAACACATCATTTCAGCAAACATCTGCTAACCACAGTTTGAAACCCCAAGTAACACATGGTTTAAACCTAAGCCCTCTTTTAGCTGTGCCCCATAATTTGGATGAATTACTTCCATCCATGTGTATCTGGAATTAAAGGATCCATCCTACAGTATTGTAAGGAATTATTTAGAACAAAAACCAAAAAATGGCACAAAATGGGATAAAATGGCACCACACAATGGCAAGACTAAATATTCACTTCACTCCCATGTTCAGGATCCTATAACTCAGGCTCTAACTGCATTTTTCTTTAATAAATATCATGCAAAGAGAAAGGAAAAGTTTATGCTTAAATGCAGTTGTATGGCTGCAGGAGTTGGCAAAACTGATGAGCTGAATCCTGCAAGTTACGTGAGGACATGGAATTTGCCACTGTAAGAGCTCAGCTAACTTTAGGAACAGAGTTGTTGCCATTAGCAACAGGCCAGGCATTTATAGAGGGAGAGATGTTTATCACTCAGGGCTGCTCTGAATTTTTACTGCTTGGCTCAGTGGTAGGGAAAAAAAAAATAAGGGGTGCTGCTGCATTTATTTGGTATTAGTTCTGCTCTTGTGCTGGTTGGGAACTAATGTACTGTGTTGTGCAAAGTGCAGGTTGCAGGGAGCCACGCACCTGGATTTGCTATTGAATATATTTACTTTGGCACTGTTTTATTTCAGAGCTTTTGGAGGGGGTTTGCTTTGGTTCTGCACTGCCTTGTACAGGCTTTCATAGTCTTCTCCCTGTAAAGGTTCAGAAATGCCATTTCTTAGTCCCTTATATACAGATTTGAATTTTTTATTTGAACAATACTATAATTTTTTCTTATTTTGATAATATATCATTTTCTTTCTGCGCCTTTTGTTACTACTGCATGCACTCTGATATTTGCCCCAGTTCCCTTTGCTGCCAGTAGATCCTCTACTTCTTTCTCCTATTTTTAGTGTCAGAAGGATTTTGGCCCTGACTTCCATCTTTTTTTTCCTTGACACTGACTGTCTAAATTATACAACTGAAATATTAGCCTTCCTCTCCTGTATTTGTATTTTCCACCTATATCATCACCACAATCCTGATCACTGGGCCTGTGCTCTGGGTGTGATTATCTTCCTTTCATCCCCACATAAAATTTTCTATGGTTCTCAGCCAGTTTATTAGCAGTTCCTATCTTGATTATTGCACTGAGACAAGTGTATACAGGAGTTTCTCAATAATAATTAAATAGAGTCTGACATATAACCAGAATTTGTTGTCTTTACTTTTGTAAAACACAGGCTTTCTGTAAAACCTGGTTTACAAGACTAGGCTTTTTTAACCAGAAATGACTAAAAAAAAAAAATGGAATGAAGTTAAACAACAGTGTTGGCATTGAAATTAATAAACTGGCCATGACTGCGCTCACTTTGAAACAAAAACCTCTCCAGTCACTGAAGCAATGAGTTTTCAAACAAGTCCCACAGCAGACATATTTGATTTTAAAAATGTAAATATTTTAAAAGGGACCCTCATGTACTTATTAGCAAGATTATGTAGTAACATTATATATAAGTAGGTCCAGAGACATTCATTACGCCATGATTTTTCTGCAGCAATGTCTGTAGGATAATCTCACACTTGAGGACTAAACTGAATATGAGTCTCTTGTACATTGCTCCCTTGTCATTTGCTTGTCTGTCTTACAACCCAGTGCTGTGAAATATAAGTCAACTGCAGAGCTGATGATACAAGAAAATTTGAAGTATAACTCTTTGCATAATTGGGATGGGCAGTTCCTTGGTCCATGATCCAGAAGAAATGTAAAACAGCACTGGCACTGAAATCTTTAGGGAAGCATAAATGACAGTGGGCAGTTTTAATGCAGAGAGAGCAATTAAGAGCTGAATGCAGATTTGTTCTGTTTACTTTCAAATGTTATAATTATAAACCATCATTCTTGGTTATTTTGTGCTTTTTCTTTGACAAAATGTTATAGAGCTCAAAGAGGAAGAGAACTCTGGTCAGCAAAACATGGCTCAAAAGCTGAACAGAAATAATTACTCCGGTTTCTTTAAGTAGGTGGTAGACTCAAAGGAAAGGAAAGGCACACAGGAGAAATTAATACCATGGAAGCTGAACAGATGACAAGTTTAATTGTCATAGCTGTGTGCCTGAAATAATGAGCTTAACACAGTAACTGAGAAGGAGCTGTACTTTAGACTAACAAGCTGGATATTTGTAACACATCAAAGAACTTGTGAAGGTCTTTGTAATATTTACAGAGTACTGGACAGAAAAGGTACATGTGGCATTCAGTAGGAAATGACACAGAAACTGGAAAATGCCCAAATATGTCTCTGAAATATAAAAACTCATGAATTGTGTGGATGTGGATACTAAAACCTGGAATTTGTGTGAATGCAAATTATATAGGTAGATTAATTAACAGCTTTTAAATGGTGTGAGAGAAGATGAAAGCCATTAGAAGGTGCATGATACATTGCACAACAGAAGGATTAAATACATATTAAAGCAAGAATCATGGCTTGGATTATTTAGCTTCAAGGTGGTAAACAATTTTTCCTATTCTGCTCTGTTTGATCAGTGATGCATAATGACTACATCTGTAATAGGAAATTAACCATCCTTGGGACTGCTCTTTAGTTATTCAGAGTTATTCAACAGTCATGGTCATCCAGAATCCAGATCTGTGCTAGTGAACCCTCCTGACTCCAAATCCAGGTGAGCTGTGTGTTCAAATCCTCTCTGTCCCTTTCCAACAGCTGCACTCAGGAAATCCTCTGGAAGAACACTCAGTGGCCAAAGGCAAAAATATTTTTTGACAATTTAACAGTGTGGGCAGTTCAGGTTTTTTGAGCAGATAAGAAGGTTAGACAATAAATGTTGGAGTGTCAGTAGAGAGTTGGGATGCTTGGAGAACTAGTGGACCCTAAAGTGTCAGTAAGCCACAGAGACACCAGTAGTGCAGGGTCCTGATCTCAGTCTGAGACTCATGGGAGACATTGAGGTGCTGGAGCATGTCCAGAGAAGGGAACTGAGCTGGACACTCAGCCCACCCTCAGCTGCCCTCTTTTCCTGGATGTTCCTGTCAGGGAGTGTGCAGAGCCACCAGGTCCCCCTGACCCCCTTTTCTCCAGGCTGAGCCCTTTCCCAGCTCCCTCAGCTGCTCCTGGGGCTCCAGACCCTTCCCCAGCTCTGTTCCCTTCTCCAGACACACTCCAGCTCTTCAACATGAGTGGTCCAGAACTGTACACAGGATTACAGGTGTGGCCTCACCAGTGCCCAGCACAGGTCCTGCAGCCACACCACAGCTGGCACAGGCCAGGTGACATTGGCCTTTTTGGCCACCTGGGCACAGCTGGCTCATGCTCAGCCACTGTCACCAGCACCCCCAGGTTCCTTTTCTGCCAGGCAGCTTTCCAAGCACTCAGCCCGTGGTCTGGAGCTCTGCAGGGGCTTGCAGCAGATTTTCCACCTTCTCCTCTTCTTTTTGACTGACAGTCTGAAAATGCCAATTTTTTAAACATTAATGCAACATCAAGCACACTTAAGGTTAAGTATTTAACTTACATTAAAGAGAAGTCTCTAAATACAGTTTTCTCCATTAGCTTGGGCTAAGAACTGCTCCAATATGTTTATTTTTAGTAAGCTTTTGATATAGAGGCTGTTTAGCCCCCATATAAAAATTTCTGTGTGCCTACTCTATGTGCTCACATTTGTGGGGAATGAAGTTGTGGAACCTGAATGTGTTGTCATGTACTTTTCCCCTCTGAAAGACACAGGGAATTGGGATTTTTCAGCCTGGAGAAGAGAAGGCTTTGGGGAGATCTAACTGGCCTACTGGGGAAGATGGAAAGGGAATTTTTGAAGAACATGTAGTAACAGGACAAGGAGAAATAGCTTCAAAATGACAGAGAACAGCCCTTTAACAAATGATGGATGTGGAATTTAATTAATTCATTAAAAACTATGTTCCAGAACATTAGCAAAATACCCTGGTATTTAGAAATGTTGATTAGACAGTTAACAGGGACACATGTTTTCTGTGAATTTGGAATTTAAATCTCAGCATGGTGTGTGATAGCCTTTAAACCATCTCAAATGAGATTTCCACGTAAAATGAAATTCTCATGAGTACTTTCATGTAAATATCTACCTATGAAATTCTTGCCTATGCTCCCACTGGATTCAAAGTACATGGAGTCAAGGGATTCTAAGGATTTGGTGACTTAAATCTGTTTGCAATGAGAGCTTAGGTGTCCAACTCATATGTGGACAGCTACAGAGAGACACCTGAAAGGAGGCTGTAGCCAGCTGGGGGTTGGTCTCTTCCCCCAGGTAAGAAGCAATAAAGGGAAAATTACATCAAGTTGTTCCAGGGGATGTTTGGACTGGATAACAGGGAAAATTTCTGCACAGAAATTTTCTGCACAGAAATTTTCTGCACAGAAATTCCAGTGCCTGGGTGATCAGGCACTGGAACAGGCTGCCCAGGGCAGTGGTGGAATCACCATCCATTGAAGTGCAGAAAAAAAATTTAAAAAAAAAGTAGATGTGGTGCTTGGGGACATGGTTTAGTGGCTGCCTTGGCAGTGCTGGTGAAATGATTTGAGTCAGTGACCTCAGAGGGCTCTTCCAACCCAAATGATTCTGTGATTCCAAATGTGTCTTGATCCACAGACTGAACCCAACCCACGATGAGCTTCTTGACTTCCACTAGAGGAAAAGCAACCAGTAAGGCCAGTTTGAATTCAAGACTTTCTAACACGTTTTCTTTCACTTCCACAAATATTTGTACAATTGGAATCTTTTTCCAATGAGATTTGTAATCTCTAGACCAACTTCATTATTTCTAATCCCAGCTACAAAGAAGTGTAGGACTTTTTGCACATGCACCTATTTTTACATGCTCCTGTCTGTGCCATCCTATTGGTCTACTGGTCCTCAAGACCCAAATTTGTTTTTGCAAGAGAAACAGGATTTTCTGAAATAGTTTTTGAACAGTCCTCTTTCAAGAAAAACATTGTGCTGCTTAGCAGAGGCTATGCCATAGCCCCAGTCTGACAGGGTATTCATGTTAAAGGTATTTCTCATGACAATGAACATTCACAAAACATAGGAATTTTCATATTTTCTTGCCTCAGAGAAGAAAAGTTCTTTGATGTACTCTCTTTGGATCCCACAGGCTGAGGCAAGAATGTGGATGTGTTGTGATCACAGCAAAAGTCAATGTCAAGGTTGAAACAGTTTACTTATATTTTAAAGCTTTGACTAAGGAAGAAAAAAAACGAACAACTCAGAGAACAGGATTTGATACCAACCATATCTCAAATGTTGAACTGTCTTGGACTGACAACTGGTAGTGACAGAATGGGAATTACTAGATTCTTATTTTGACACTTCTTCCACTAGATTCCACACATTTTCTACTAGAATGTATTTTCATAAAAAGATATTTATAAGTCTGAAAGAATCCCTATTCTTAAAATTTTAACCTTGTATAAAGAGCTTAAATATTTGGGGCAGGAGGAGACTTATTAGGAAGAAAAGTGGATTTTCTTTGTTTTAAATCTCCATTATAGACGACTTTCATTGGATTAGCAAAATCTGAAATCATCCACACAGTATTAACTGTCATTTGTTCCAGCTCAGGATGGTAATTTTGTTGCTTTTTTCTTTTCCCTTTTTTTTTTTCCAAGAGGAATGAAAGCAATCTATCTCTTAAAACATGACTTTAAGAAACTTAATACAGCGTAAATGCCATGCAAATATTGTTCCTCAGCCACCCACTATAAAAATTTAGATACATGTGTTTAAATTGCTAACCTGCTCACCTAAAAGGAAAACAATG
This sequence comes from Fringilla coelebs, assembly GCF_963513975.1. NCBI lineage: Eukaryota > Metazoa > Chordata > Aves > Passeriformes > Fringillidae > Fringilla > Fringilla coelebs. The sequence goes on from NC_140032.1 coordinate 4,560,003, forward strand.
TAAGAGATAAGGTTTACAATTCTAGAAGATGCACAGAGTCAATTAAGACTTCCATTCAGTATAATTGTTTGATTAGTTTGTTCCTAAGGACCATTACCACTGCCATTGTATTTGAATTTTAGGTGTAGCCTGTCTGAGCATTTCACTTTGTTTCTTTTCAGTATTTTCATTCTCTTAATCTAAAACTGAAGTTGTTGCATATGAAAGCATATTGTGCATGTATAGAAAACCCACCCACCACAACAGGAGGTATTTTTGCATTGAGAGATTTTCTTGCAACTAAAATAACTTGAAAGTTATTTTATCCTGTTAAAAAAAGAAACAAAACAAACCCAAAACAAAAAACTACAAACCAACAAACAATTAAAAAAAAACCAAACAAAAACCAAACCAAAACACGACAAAAAAAACCACCCAACTCAGATTTCCAAGAGGTGGAAATTAATTTAAAAATTATTATAAAAACTTTCTGGTGACAATCAGAAAGTCTTTTTCAGTAGTAGTTGCCCTGAACAGTGAATGGTCACAGAGCAAATCAGTAGCACTGTGTATCAATAAAATGGACTGAACATTCAGGCACAGCCATTAAATATTCAAGCGATTTCACTTGCCTCTATTTGCCTATAGATACTCATTTGCATATGCACAGGAGCCCTTTACAAAAGGATGGATGTGGAATTCAATTAATTCATTAAAAACTGTGTTCCAGAACATTAGCAAAATAACCTGATATTTAGAGGTGTTGATTAGCCAGTGAACAGGGATGCACATTTCCTGTGAATTTGGAATGAGGAGTTTTAATCTCAGTATGGTGTGTGATATCCTTTAAAGATTAAACCATCTCAAACAAGATTTTCATGTAAATATCTGCATGTCAATTACTTGCTTATGCTCCCACTGGAGTGAAAGGAGATGGAATCAAGGGATTCTAAGAATCAGGTGACTTAACTCTGGTTGACTGCAATAGGAGATAGAACAACAAAGTTATTTACTCTTCCTCTAAGTATTTCTGGATGAGGATCAAATTCTTTCACAACTCAACCAGCTGACTGTGGAAACCACTTCTCTTTTACATTGCAACACATCCAAATTGTGTGTTACAGCACTGACCAGAAGCTTAAATTTTCAACTGTAGGACAAGATTCTGTGGTGGATTTGATTCCACTGTACCATTTGTAATGATAACCTAATTATAACCAGGGAAATTTAACTTACCAAAAATTATCCAAGGATTCAAATGAAAATTATGGACATGAATGCACATGAATGTACATTAATATACATGAAACAACTACATTACACATATCATACATATGATTAAAGAAACAGCTGATCCTGATGGTATTTTATGCATTTTATGGTATTTTGTGCTGTATTTATGCAATGCAAACCCAGTCTGGATGTGAACAGGAAGGTTAATTACATCCTGCACGAGCCTATTTCTCATTAAAAGGGGTTAAGAGTACATCATGCAAATGAGTCTTCGGGTCAGACTATCAGAATCTGGACTTCACATTCAAATTGCCCACTGAGTAATCATCTCTGTACCTTCTGTGTACCCAGTACACCAAACTGACAGGAAATACTGAACCTCTGCATAAGCAACAGAGTTTATATTGATACACTGAAAAGAAAGTCTGTTTCTTCATGCAGGTTTGACTTTCTCAGTTTTTAAATCTGCAAGGCCCTATCATCTTTTATTAGAATTAGACGGGAAATAACACAAAAAACTACAAATACACCAAATGTTAGAAAAGTTCATGCAACAAGCCCTTGACTGACAGAGTTAATTGTAATTCTTGTTGCTTAGCACTGGAATTTTTTTAACCATATATCTATGAAGGCAATTATGTGAAGAATTAGTTAATCCCCCAGACATCAGCTTTACCTGCATTATTTTAAGTACCAAAGCCACTGAACAACACAGCCTGCAAGGAGATGGAAACACCAGGCAGACAGGTAAACACATGCTTATGAGCAAACACTATTTTGGGGTAGCTTCCAAAACAAGCTGTACACTTCCTAAAATAGAGACAGGCAAAAGTCTGAAATCTATGCAATCTGCAAAGAAAGATGAGCTGATCTTCTAAGACACCACTCATGAAGTATTAGCAGCACATCACAGACAGCAAATAACTGAAACATTATCTGCAAAAATGAAGGAAATGTGTGTCCTGTTGTAATATTTGTCCTACAGCTATGAGCTTTCAGGTGAAACCTGAAACACTCAGCCCATGAAGGCTCAGGGAATGAGGACACAGCTGAAAGTGGGGCTGCAATATCTAGAAGACACAGGCTGATGTCAGAGTACCCTCTGGACTTTCCTGGATAGGAGGCAGCAAGCAGTAAGGATGGAATATTCAATTTTTAGATGTAAGGACACCTCTATTCGTGGCATGTGAGAGGCTGCACAGTAAACTATCCTGTGTTGGAAGGGAAAGATGGAATCAGACCTCAGGATGAGCTACAATCTCCACACCCTTATTCTCCAGATTGCTGTCAAACACAAAGGCAGGCAGAGATCCAGAGTCTCAAAGCAATGATGAGATGGTGCTGTAGCGAAGGGAGACTTAAATTTACTATGAATTGTGGAAATTTTCTGAGATTTGAAGAACTGGTGCTGAAAACATACTTGTACTTTTTCTAAATGTACCCACTGAAAGTCATACAAAAATATTTAAGCTAGGAATGGGGAAAAGCCAAAAGGCACACAAGGTGTCCCCCAGGAAACAGTGCTGCAGCTGATTTTGTTCAGCTAAACAAACTCTACTTAAAAAAAACAATGAATAGAAAAATAAATATTTACATCCAGATGCTTGTAATCTTGTTCTGGTAACCAAAAGTCAGAGGGAAGGTTAGGAGCAACAAAAAGACCTCATAAAACTGAGTGAACCATGAAAAAAAAGTGGCCCAAGTGCTTTATGTAGTTATGAATAATGCATCTATAGAAAAACAACATAAACCATGTATATATGATGCCAAACTTTGAACTGAATTTTTCTAAACCAGACAGTCAAAGAAGCCCATGAAATGTGGTGCCTCATCAAAAACAGCATTAAGAAAAGGAAGCGGTGTCATTTTTTCAACACTTAAAAAAGCAGGATTTTATTTCATCTCCCTGTTTCGAAATAGCTACCTAGAAGTTTAGAAAGCAAAATTACCAAGATTCTCCTATGTGCTTCTTCTGGCTTGGCTTTCCCTGTGTGAATAGATAAAGATGGGGATAAAAACAGCCCCAAATGTGTAGAGAAGAGTGGAAGACACATCCTAATTTCCCTAATTAAAGCACTCCCCCCTTGTTTATTAATTGTTTTGCTGCCAGACCCCTCAAGGCCTGGCAATGTAGGAGGGAAGTGCCTGTGTCCATCAACCTGCAGGAGCATCCTCCTTGAAAGATTCTCCAAGCATCATTAGCTTAAGAATGTTTCTTAAATAATACAAGAGGTGGGCCGAGAACTTTGGAAATGTTCTAGCAAACTTTTTGTGCCTCACTGGGAATTATGCACTGAATGGATTTGTTCCAGAATTGTTGAAAACTATCACTTCAGTTTACTGAAATAAAACATTACAGGCTGTTTTTTTAAAAAATCTAAATGATAAATGTATGGATACAGCTAAAATGCAGTGTGAAGTCTCAGCTTAGAACTTCTTATGTTGGATTACAGATCACACTTAAAAGTCTAGTTAGTGTCACAGTTTGCCTGGCACTGAGTCTGATATTGACAGCTAAAAATATACAACATATAATATACAACAGAGAGAAATTCTCTGCTGCTAGATGTTTGAAAGGAAAACTATGAAATGCTTTCCAGCTTGAGTTATGGAATTAAAGCATTGTTTCTGCAGCTTATCTTAGCTTTAAAAACACCTTGAAAAATATATGAATATTTTAAGAGCAGCAGGACAAAATATCTATCCCAAAAGATGAGCTCTAGAGTCCTTGTGAGGTTATGAGTTGGAAAGTGTTTAATGGTTTAAAAGAGAACTGAGAACCTTTAGTAAGGTACCTAAGATGAAATGCAGTTTAAGTTCCAAGTCTGGCATTTGGGCCTTACATTTTAAAGGAAATGTCTCTAATATGTACTGAGAAAGGCTGCAGTGAAAAGCAGAGATGACAAATCCAGGTTCTGACAAGCAGTTTACACCCCAATAACAATCTGGGTGTTGTGCGTTGATCATCCTCTACTAAACCATTCTGGACTTCAGAAATGTTTTGTAAACTGAACTAAAACAAGCTGTTGTAACTAAACTGATAAATTAACCTACTCATTCAGCATTGAGTTATTTCAGCCCTCTGTGGCCATCAGTTCTGTGGGTTTTGCCTCCTGCTCACATTTTGTTGCCTGTAGTTATCAGACTTGCTGCCCTACCCAGCAAGAAGCTAGAGAGTGTCTGTCCTTCCCCCCAAAAAAACATGCAATAAACTACAGCTTATAATCTGAGTAACATCTGCTGCAAGAAGTGGATGGCAGCAGGAATTGCATTCAAATCAACATGGTGAGCCATTGTGGTAACTCCATTTACCAGTGCATTACAACAGGAAGTTCCTTCTCACCTATCCCTCTCCCCAGTCATGCTCCTGGCAGGTGTTGGTACACACTGAACCCTTTACAAGCTGTTTCATGTCACTGATTTAGCAGAAAGTAAATCCAGGAAAAATAGGTGGGCTGTTTTCTCTCATGTTACTGACTTCATGGAATGATCCAGCAATCACTGAAGATGGAGCAAGGCAGGAGACAGGGTTGGGAGGTCAGCAGCAAGTCATCTGTCTGAAAAACAGAACTAGGGAAGATCAAGGGAATGGGAGACATCCCCTTCTCCTGGTGGAAGCACTGCCAGAAAGACAAAACTACCCATGAAATTGTATCTCAGGACTCTAATTTATATAAACCACAGTGACCTAAGATTTGCTGCAGCTCCATTTCAGACACTCTTGAGTCAGATTTGCTCCCACATTCCAGCTGCTGAGGTCAGGAGCTGCCTACCTGGGAAAGCAGGGAAGCAGCCTGGCAGAGCACACCAGAGCACCACAGATGTTTGCTCAGTGCTGCCTTTGAGCATCCTGCCACACAATTAGCACTCACAACTCTGCAGGAAACAGGCAGCACTACATTAAAGGGCTGGGACTGTATCTAGACACAGTGGGTAACATCAGAGGAGTCTGAGGTGCTGCAATTTGCACTTCCTCCAGGCCCCAATAAAACGCAAGTTACACCAAGTTGTGCTCCCTGAGGCTACTCATGAAATACTCTCTGTATGTGCCTCCATCAATCTGCCAATGCTATTTTCAATGCACAGCTCTGTTTCCTCTCAGATGGGCTGGAAGACTGAAATTTTTGAGGTTGCATCAAGATAGAAGAGGTTTGTTAAAGCAGGACAATCCTCTAAACCGCAACCAAGATCTTAAACCCAACACAGAATATTAATCCAAGGGCCTGGATTATCATTTCATGGCTAGTAGGAATAGTTTGTCAAATGGGGTGTGATGATTTCGGCTGGGATAATATTAATATTCTTCACAATTGGCTCGTATTCTGACTATAAAATAATTTACTAAATACCTTTGATACTTTTAGGGTCTTCCCTGGAAACTGATTCCCGTTTTTCATCAGCAATGATCAGCAGCTCAAATCAAGGAATTTGAGACCTGATTTGCCTCTAATGGATTTTGGCAGGGACTCTCAAAACAGTGCAAATCCCTTTACAGTCAGAGCCTAAAAATGCTCTCTTTCTTGTTTTACTGGGAAAATTACTGCTCTTTTCTTGTTTACCATACTTTCTGTCAAGTCTATGTAATCCTCTAGCAAATCTACTCCAGGAGAGTTAAACTACAGCAAAACTCAGGCTGCTCAAGCAGCTGGAGTTTGGGGGTTAAGCACTGAAAGCTGCTGCAGAGGTGACCTTGTTGAACGGTGAATTCTCATGTCACAGATAGAGGTGACCAAGAAAATAAACCAAAAATCGCTGTCAGAGGGGGCTGGTGTGCACTTAGCAGCCAGCTAAGGGCACTGACATTTCACAAGGTGGGCTCAGTTAGTGGAAGGAAAACATTTGGTCCATTTAACTCCTGGCCCTGAAAGGAGGAGGGCAGGGCAATCTTGGGCACAGTGACTATGAGAGATTCCCACACTGATCCAGAGCACAAATAGTGTGACAGGCCCTGTCATCTGAGATGTGACTTCACTGGCAAAGCCTGAAGGTTGTGTCAAATCAGCCCCACACCTTTCACAGGTGAGCTAAGTCACAATATTTTTCAGTCCTTTCTTCCCCTGCTCTTCAGCCCATGAGCTTATAAGCCTCTGTTTAGGCAAAACCCACATTTTTTTTAGCTTTTTCAAAGACTTTCACATACCTGCCAGAGACAGCTGATGTCTTCTATCTCAGTAATATTTGTACTTTTCAGAAGTATTTTATGCTATTGGCAAACCAGGTTCAGACATGTTCTCTGTTGCAAGGCCAGCTGCTCTTTAGTTTCTTCCTTGTAATTTATCTCACCAAACTTCTCAGAAAAGCCATGAATACTGTCTGAATAGCAATTCTTCCCACCACTTTTGTGCAGGTGTTTCTAATGCAGGAAGCTCTATCTCTACTTATATCCTGGAGTCTTTTAACTGTAACTGGACTGAAGAGATTAAAAGACACCAAGACTGGTATATTGGCTGTGGCCTCTGTTGCTGAGCCACAGCACCAATTATATCAAATAAAAACCCAAGGAATATCCACTGATGAAAAAATACTAGTAATCAGATCAGAAAAAAATGCTATGAATTTGAATTAATTACAATTTTCTCTTTTTTTATTAATTTGATTTTATAATAGTTATATTTATTGATTGAGGTTCTTTATGTTCATGTTCTGGATTGATTTGGGAACAAGCAGAAATGCCTTCAAAATATCAGCTCAGAAACAGCTACAAGCAAAACAGGAGCAGCACTAATAATGAAACAAATCACCAAAATATTTTTTTAAGAAAATACAGCAATGAATTTCTATTGTATTCACTGTTTTTATGCAATAATTTTTTAATCCTTTCATGCTTCTACTTTCTCTAGCAGTCTGACAAAATATGGGGTTTTTTTCTGCTATCTCCCATAGGATGGAAAGAAAGAACAGATATTATTAATAAGTGGATTTTTAAAAGCAGAAAAAGAAAACAATGGAAAAACAAGACTTCAAATCTGAAAACTTCTATTTAAAGGTCTTGTGAAAGGCTTTCTTTTCACCAATGATATTTAAACCTATTTGAAGCCAAAATAACAATATTTTATTTTAAATTTGGGTAATAAAAGAAGACCAAAACAGACCATTTACTTCTAATCTGTTTTTAGGGCCTATAGTGAAGGTAATATTTGATCTATAAAACATCTTTTTCTTGTTTGCTTTAAACCCCAGCATTGACACAGTAATAAAGTTGAAAAACTAAGTGATAAATCTTATAGCAGCCACTTTTTTTTCCCCAGATATGCTTCCTTTGGTACTACCTGTTAAATGCTTGAAATCAGAAGATTTACAGTGTTCTAATATCTTGTAACTTTCTCTAAAGCCCAGTTAAATACAAAGCCAGCCTGGGATGTTCTCCAGCCCTGTAAGATGCATTGCCTCCTGCAGCCATTTATCTGCTTCCAGACCCTTGACAGGATACACAGACACTTCAGATGAGACACCTGTCCTGGGGTGACTTTATGATGCTGAATTTTATCCCCATGCATTTGTTTAGCCCAGGAATAAGTTCTGCACCTTTAAAACTAGATCTGAGAGCGAAGCAGGGGAGAAGGAAAAGCGATGGAATTTTTTTCACGGCTGCATTCAAAACATAGAGATGTGAGAAACACAGCTCACTATTTAAATTTTTTAAATTGATGTTTAATAAGGGATAAAAGGGACAATATCCAGTGCTGGGGTGCTTTGGCAATCTGCCAAAAGCACACCATTGTGGCATTCACATTTTCTGGAAAAATCCCTTTGCCCAGGATTTTTCTCCTGGGAAGATGAGAAGCCTCAGAGAAAAAGGAAAATAATAATTATCTGACTTGCTTCTTTGTTGTTTTGCTCCTTTGGAATGTGTTTGCAGAGTGTTTGCCAACAGGTGATTGTTTCATTGGTTTTCTGTGAATTGTTTTCACTCTTTGGCCAATCAGGGCCAAGCTGTGTCAGGGCTCTGGAGAGAGTCAGGAGTTTACATTATTATCTTTTTAGCCTTCTGTAAGTATCCTTTCTGTATTCTTTAGTATAGTTTAGTATAGCATTCTTTAATATAATATAGTATCATAAAATAATAAATTAGCCTTCTGAGAACATGGAGTCAGATTCATCATTCCTTCCTTCATCTGGGGATAATGCAAATACAATAAACCATTAGTTAAAACAATGTCCTCATATACTTTTACATTACATGGGTTAAATGCATATTCATTAGAGTTATACATATTCAAACATTCCTGTGGGTTTAGGTGTTCCAGGAATTCTTTTGCTTGGTTTTAATCTTTGACTTGTCTGCATGACATACTGTATTATTAAATCAATATATTTTATTTCTTCTTGAGGCTCTGTTCTGTTGTCTTTACACTTCCTGATAAATGAAGAGTCAGTAAATTTTTCTCTTGCTGTCCTGGTTTTTGTCGCTGTTATCTTCTCATTCAGATAAGATAGTCAACAAATGTGAGAAATAACATAGCTATTTCACACCATTATCTGAGTTAGTTACAAAAACAAAAGCATGTTAACATTACATAGTTTCTATTTTAATATTATGCTAAGGCCTAAGGTATATATTTATCACAATACTACTTACATAAACTGACAGATTATACTATACCAAAAAGCAGTTAAAAGGAATTACAAATTGTACCATACCAAAGTCTTTGTGCTTAAAAATAACTTTCAAAAGCCAATACATAAATGCAAAAGCCAATACTATATTGTCATTTATAACAATGATAAGCAGTGCTCAGATTTCTCCTCTCTGCAGACTGACAGGAAGTTTTCCCTCGCTGGTTTCACTGGTTTTTCTCTTATTAGCTGAGTCCAAAAGGGGTTTTCTTCGGAATTTCAGCTATTGTTTGGTCTGGGAACACAGGACTATCAGCCAGGACACTGGAGCCCTGGAGAGACAGAGAAAGCCAAGGGCACAGCCTCCAAAAGGACTCTGAACTACAAAAGGACTCTCTCTGAATTTGCCGTCTCTTCAGAACAGCGAAAAGTTCCACTGTGTCCACCCAGGACATTCCTCTGGCTGCCCTGGAGGACTCAAGACCCTGGCAGGGGGCTCAGAGACCTTGGCACGGAGTCAAAAACACCTGTGCCTTTGATTTTAGTCCATGGAAAATATTAACAACTTTGGGTGAGGATTTACAAGCCACAAGGGTTTGAGTAGAATGATAGTTAATTTGTCACAGGGTGAACAAGTAGAATTTTGGGGATTTAGAATGGGGGTTCTAGAGGCAAAATGGAAGAATTTGGGTGTGTCCTGTCCTTCTTCTTGTCCTCCATCTTCTGCTGTGGTGGTGGCACTGTTGGATTGGTTTAGAGTAGAGACAAACTGTCTAACACAGGTGATAGGTATTGGAAAATTATTGTAAAGTACAGGTAGTTTTTAGTATAAAAAGCCAACACCACCCCAAGGGCAGGGTCTGTGCCACAGCCTGACCTGCTGGACAGACTTCAGTAGGTCAGGGAAAGAATATAGATAAGGAAAAATAAACAACCTTGAAAAGCAGAACTGACAAATCTCAACTTCTTCTTCAGTCGTGGGGCTGGGAACAAAGACTTTCAGTACCTCGGGGGTCATCTCAACCACAGACACCTGAGACCACTTTTCCATATTATTCATTTTCTCAAGTTTGTGAATACTTTACCTGTTAAATAGACAGGTTTTTTTCTACTTTTCTCAAAGGAGGTTTATCTCCTGAACAGGTGGAGGAGAAGGGCCACTGAATTTTGCCCTTTAGGGAGAATATCCCTTTGGCAGTTCCCTTGCAAATTTGTCCCGAACCAGCACAGACGCCTAAATTTCAAACACCTGAATTCTAAGATAAGTGAATCCTCCCCTTAGTCTGGAGCCTGAGCAGCCTTTACAGTAAATGATGAAAAAGATCATCTCATAGTTCTAAATTCTTTGAATATGCATGGAGCAGAGTTGGAATTTTTTCTCACCAAGCTGGAAAAGTGAAGTTTTTCATCAGACCCATTTACATTGTGAACTTCCTGCCACTTCAGAGCTGCACATTTAGGGAATGGAGCAACAAAATGGATATTTGAAGCAACAATCAGCTGTTATATTGCTAATGAAGGTAATTGTATGTTCATTCTTTTCAAGGATGAGAGGCTACAATGGGCATATGAAAATTAATAAAATCATGTGTAGCCTTCTTACAACATGTACCAAATTTTATTTAAGAATCAGTAAAAAAAGTGTTTTAAATCCCAGTTGGCTGAATACAGAACATTTCTCATAAGAATTAAATCTCTCAATTTATATTTTTTTTGTCTTGCCATAAAGGAAAAGGAAAATAAATAAACACTATAAAGTTATAATTAGTTATTATGAAAATTAAGACAACCCTTCTCACCTGCTTTAAACCTATTTCATCTGTAAAATAATGAGACAAGTTCTAAGAAACAAATAAGTAAGAAACTTTTCATAATCCACATGCTGCTCTGCATTTAGCTAATGGTTGTAGATGAATTGCTGTAGTAGCTGAAGTCTGTGATGAATCAAGCTGTACAATGTGACTTCTGTACTTTGGTGACTCAGTTGTAACTTTTTGGAATGGATTATACTCATAGAAGTATTTTACAGTTGTACCAATCAAAAGCAGTGTTAAGTGCATGACGTAACAGAAAAGCTTCAGTTGTAAATCAAGGGACAGACTCAAATGGGGTCTGAAGACTGACCTCACCATCTCAACACTCATCCACAGAAAACTCCCCTGAGGGCCAATAAATAGCTGTTTTACCTGCCTCTCTTAGTCCAGTGCACATTTTTTGCTTCATTGCTGGACTGGGTTTTATTTAGAATGCTGTGGAGGCTCCCTTTCTACGGAGAATCTAAACAATCATCTTGATGTTATAACTAGGTGTGAAAACTCCCACCTCCCGGCCTCAAGCCTTGTGTTTGTACACAATGAGAAGCATCTGCTTGATTCAGCTTTTTTGTGCTCTCATTGTGATGCAGAGAATACAAAAAAGTGAGTGATGTCCTATTCATTATATGTGTCACTGCCCCATTACTTTACAGGATAATGTGGTTCAGTTTCAGTTCATAAAAATTCCTTTTCCATAAAGAACTCGATGTCTTATAGCTCATAAAAAGGGGGATTTGGAAGTGAGCTTTTGATTTATTCACCATAAAACACTAAATAACACCGTGACCTCTAACTGATCTATGGTGCACCAAACATTCCTGAGGAATTTCAATTTTTCTGCAATCCCTACAAAGCAGGCTCAGGTGCACGTTGGAAGGAGACTGATTCAAACTGCCCAGTTGTGCAAATAATGTATGCAAGATGCCACTGGCATATGTTACTCACTTTGAGGATTTCATGATTTTGCTTAGCATAATCCAGCATAGCTGAACAAAAGAAATTCAAGTTTTCCCTGACAGACAAAAAAAATAATTGGAAGAGAAAAAATTAATTAGATACGGTTTGCAATACAAAAATAGACTAAATATTAATATACGGATTAAAGTTAAAGCAATGTTCTATGTGAAAATATTTCTCCCCCCCTTTTTTATGCTCAAAGCAATGCTTTTGTTTGATAGGGATGCAAAAATATATTTTCAGCTAAGAAATAAGAATTTATGAAGTCTGGTCCTTGTAAAGGCACACAGAGCAGGATAATTGAAATGATTTTAACTGAAATTGCTAATTTCCAGTCATGATTAAACAGATATGATACAAATCCAAAGGAGAAACTGAGGCTGAGTGTACCAGGTCAAAACAAATACCTACATATGCAGTGACAAGGAGCAGCTGTCCAGAGACCAGGGTACAACATGAGACACACACAGAGACTTTGAGTATCCTCACAGATGCTGCTTTGAATTTAAAGATTTAGTGATGAGATTTAACTTTGCTTTGCATTTCGTACAGTTTGATTACCGTTTTAAGGAGAGACTGTCATTCATCTGCTGCTTTTATGTGGGACAGATCTTTGTGGGCAGTTGGATGAGTTTTGGGATATACCTAGGTACATCTACATGGATGGGTATGGACATTGCCATTTTTGATCCATTCTTCCCTTTGGGCCTGCATGGCTTCTTGTATTTCTGAACCATGATGTACATGTTTCAGTGAAACCATCTCCTCATATGGATTTATATTGCTTTTACTTTCCCTTTCATATGGAGCCAGACCCCTGAAGGTCAGAAAATAAGCTGCCTGATTACCACAATGCATCAGACTGAGCAAACTGCCTCAGCTTCCTCCTTCAGAGCTCGTGGGGGACTCAACACTTTTCTTTACCTCAATCTGCTTTACTTGCTTATTAAAAGACATTTTTTTTCATGGCAAATGCATGAAGGCTTTCAGAATCTTTTGGGCTCTCTGAAATGCAAAGAGGAACTGATTCTCTCTTTCTCATGTCCAGACAGTGCAGGCAAACACTGTCGGGTTCTTGCTGTAACAGTATTAGCTAATTCTCATTTACTTTGCATTCAGGGTAGCTACCAGTGCCACTGCAAGAGCTCTGAATCTAAATCAGATGAAAAAGTTCATCAGATTGGAATAGTAGATGGTGAAGGATCAACAGGGGAAAATGTATGAGGAGTGGCCAAGCCTGCAGGAGGCTGGGGCCAGACCTCATCGTGGTCTTCACCATCCTCCCAAGGGGCAGCACAGGGGCAGCTCCAATCTCTGCTCTCTGTGACAGTGACAGGACTGGAGGAAATGGCTGGAGCTGTCAGGGAAGGTTTGGTTGGACAGTAGGGCAGTATCCACTTAGGAAAATATCAGAGGGTGGCTGGGTACTGAGCTGGCTCCCCAGGGCAGGGGTCACAGCCCCAGCCTGGCAGAGCTCAAGGAACATTTGGACAATGCTCTGGGGCACAGGGGGTGACTCTTGGGGGTGGTCCTGTACAGGGCAGGGGTTGGACTCAAAGATCCTTGTGGGTGCCTTCCAATTCAGGATGTTCTACAATTCTATTAATGCCTTTTTCATATATCTCTTTTTTTCCCCCACATTGATCCCTGCTGTAATTAAAGACTGTGGAGTTTTGTCATTGATTTCAGTGAGAACAGAACCACAATTTAGGTTACTGCACAGGCCATATATTAAGGACCATGCTTTCATCTTCATGATTTCAATTTCTTCAACCATTTGCCTGGTTGTGTTGTGCTCCTTCTTTCCCTGTCAAGTCTTTCTTTGTATTGCTGCCCATGTTTAAATTGTTCAGCGAGATGCTCAGTTTAGGAGCGAGCAAAGAATTATTTCTCTGTAAATGTTTGGGATGTCTCTATGTGCTGCAAAAATGAAATCAGGAATAAGATAAACCTGTCAAAACTTTAAGGTTTGTACTAGTCAGGTAGTTGTGGTTGCTTGGGACAGGAGACATTAAAAAGTGTGAAGTTCTAAATGATGAGTCTTTCAGAAAAAGAAAAGACACATTTCCAAGGCTTTAGAAAATAAAAATATGCAATTTTTATTAGGGACAGAATTGTACTATTCTGAAGAGCTAGATGAGTTGAAAAGAGCTAGGGATCCCAAAAATATACATTTGTCCACAGTTGGGGCATGTCAGGGATGGGGAAGAGAGAGTTTTGGTAGAAAAACTGCAGATTGGGAAGGAAAAAAACCCACTTTATTCTTAATATTGAGAGGAATGGCAGATTTGGCTTTACAAACAAGCTGTGGGTCTGCTGGTAGATAAAACTAGCACTGGGAGATAAAAGAAACAATAGGAAGGATTCCACTGATTGATGAATGGAAAAAAAATATTTGCTTTTCCAAATAAACTTTAGGTTTGCTGATAAATTAAATTGGACATTGAAAGATGAAAGAAACAATGGGGGGAAAACCCTAAATTTTGTAAGAATTAAAAATTAAAAGGGAGGGTTATACATTAGAAGGGAATTTTTGGTATCAGGTGTATCAGGAAGTCTGCCTCTGAAGAACCTCAGAAATGGGGAAAGAGAGAAGGGAAATGCAGCCAGGAAATTGGGATGAAAAGGGAGGCTGCGTCCTCCAAAAATTTGAGAGACCCCAGGGGAATGCCCCATGGCCTCTCCCTTTATTCAAATAAAATAAAAGGACTCCTCTGTCTCCTTTTTGGACATAACCCTCTGATGTTTGTGGATTAATTTTCCTGACCATAGAACTGAACAGTGATCTCTGCATTGTTCACCCCATGCACACCAAGACCTAGGAAAAACACACTCGTGCCTTCTGCCCCGCTGCATGCTCATGTGCCCACTGCACAGTGCCACTGCAGGCTGGAGAGCTGCCCCTGCCTTACTGGGAACCAGCCACCCCTGCACTGGGACATTCCTGTCACTGAACTACTGGAGTGAGGGCAAAACAAAGTATAAGCAAGGTAAGGCAACTTTGAGCATTTTAACCAGGCTGAAGAACGACCCCGTAATGAGGAAATCTCAGCTCCAAAGCCAAAGGGAAAAAAGGACAAAGGAAAGAAAGGAACACAGAGAAGAACAGAGAAGAAATAAATAGTTTGGGGACAAGGCTGCTCTGCTGCAGGGCCCTTCCCCTGTGCAAGTCCTTTCAGCAGGAAGCCAGAGCCAGCAATGGGGTCCTGTTGTCACCCTGATTGTTCTTTAGGCTTTGTAACACACAACTGATTGCTGGCCTTGCCTTCATCACTGAGTGCACTCTGTGTTCCCAGCCCTCCCTGTCAGCTGCAGCTGCAACTCATCTCTGCTGCTGGAGTTGGATTTTTCCACTGCCAGTTCAAGGATGTGTTATAATTGAGTGCACTTCAAGTATCTACCCTAAGAACCATTGATATTTAGAACTTCGCAAAAGTTTTTGTTGTTGTTGTTTTGGCTTCCTTTAAAATTCCTTCTCCTGAGATTTGATCGTGTGGATTATTTGGGTTTCCACTGACTCCTCCTGTCTAGAACTGGATAAGTGAATTTATTGTGCTCTGCTGGGGGCAGTTTGCTATTTACTGAGACTGGATCTTCTAGCAGCACAGGTTCTTGATATCCTTATGTTTGCCTCTGAGGAAAACAGACCATTGCCCATTTTGCATTTAATCTGTTGGAATTGTGGCTCCTCATCTGATAACAGCATTTTAGTGCTGATCTCCTCTCTGGATACAGTGCATTGTTCCCTGGCACCATCAGGGAATGCTGGGGGATCTGGGCATTTGAAGGGGGGAAAATACCCAACACTCAGGGAGGGAAAATACCCAACACTCAGGGAGGGAAAATACCCAACACTCAGTTGCCTCCCAGTCAAATTGGCTGAAATGGAATGGTCCCAAAAGTGACCAGAAGGCCATTAGTACGAATTCCCAACTGGTATAAACCTGGCCTGGCTCCAGCAGAGCTCCAGGGCTGGCCATGGGCAAGGCTAAAAGGTGTTAGAGGAGTTCTGTGTGGAAGGGTGAGAGAGGGGAGAGAGATGGGGAGACAGCTTAGAAAAGTGAGAAAAAGAAAGATCCAGGGGGCCTAATGACAGGAACTAATGACTATTTCAAGCAATAAACCTCCTAAACTCCAATATTCCTGAAGGATGGCAGAGATCTATCACCAGGTTTCTTCGATATGTATTTGGAATTTGACTATTGTGCTGCACCTTTTTGTTATTCTTGCAAGTATTACAAACTACTGCTGCTTAATTTGTTTTCTATATGTGAAAAACACTGCCAAAGGCACAAAGCAATGGCAAATCTGACTTTTTATAAACAACACAGAAGAATATCTTTTGTCTTTCCAACTTTACAACTTCTCACAAACTAAGTTGATCAGTTTCTAATACTTAGGCATAAAATTCAGATTAGGCTGATGTGCCAGGCTTGATATTCAGGGAGATATGCTGATGGCAGGTGCCTTCTGAATAGCAAGTTTATCCCTTTAAACATGCAGTATCTTTTATTTTAGTCCACAAACAAGTCACTGACATTTCAATTTCACTGTAACATATTATTCTAAAGGGTGAAGAAAATATGAGTATTTGTCTTGGAATATTTCCCCCTCAGGCTATAAAAATTTACTTGGTTTGTAGAATTGTTAAAGGCTGATAGAGGAACACAAGGTGAATTCACAAGAACTTCAACCTCAGTCACTGCAAAATGATCTGTGAATCATGATTCAACAATGAATACAATTGGTAACTGGTTTATGGTCCTATTAACAGCTAGGTTTCCCTTAAAAGTAAGGAAATAAAATATAAATAATTATGCTATGTGTTGCAAGGAACTTTGCAGGAGACGTTCATTAGTGAGAACTCTGGAAAAAAGGTAGAAGAAAATTAAACTTTATCTGGTGCCAAAAGACAATGGTCAGGACCTCCTGACCTTAGCCAAAAGGATGCTTATTTTCTGAAAAAACAGTTTTGCTAACATATATTTGGCTTTTAAAATAAACAGTTACAGCTTCTACATTTCTCTGCATGAAATTTTACTTTTTCCTCAAACCTTACATGCAGAACAGGCTTCTCTGTACCTTTGAACACACAAAGCATCAAAGATGTAAAATTAGAAAAAAAAAGATACACCAATGAACTGCAGTAGAGTTCTTCCCCTCTGAGAAGGAAAAGATGAAGTCTGTATTTTGGTGTTGAGTTTTTGGGGGAATTACACGTTCTTGTGCCTTGACAGTCCACACAGGGGCAACATGGAAATTCACTTCTTGACTGAATGACTGAATTCCTTCCACAATAAACTAAGCTGCCTGGTAAAGTGGTGGATAATGTGGTTTCACCTCAGCACAGGATCAGAACAGACAGAGCACAACCTCAGGGGCCACAAGGGAAGGATGCAATGAGCTGGTCTCTGCTGGTAAACAAAGGAAGTGGCGAGATAAAATATTCAATGCACCTCACTAACATGGGATAAAAGATTCAATGCACCTCACTAACATGAAGATGATAAAATGGCAACTGATAATGGACACAGATCCCAGGCCAGTGTGTGCTTTGAGCTCATCTTTATTTCAGCTGCCAGTGTGTTGGCAGCTCAGTACGCCTTTGAGATGATTCAGGCTGATGGACCTGACCTTAGTTCTAAGCAAGAACGAGTTCCATCGAGACAGAATGTGGTTCTCCTTGTCTACACAAATGCTTTGCTCTAAAACAAATGTACCAATGGTTGAAGTGAAGGGTTTATGCTCATCTCCTGCACGCTGACAGTTTAAGGCAAGAGGCAAAAAAAGAGGGAGAACCATTTAATAGCTACATGCATCACCAGTTTTTCAGAATAGAGAATGACTCTGACACAAAATCCTAAATATGGCTCAGTGAAAGGCAAAGTTTCCCCAGATTTATGTAAAAAGCTGGTTTTTGTTTTGCAGGAGAAACCAGGCTAACCTGCTGCCAAAAGAAATCTGCTTATGTAACACACATTGAAGTGAACAAGGGAACAGTGTCACATGCACCGGGATCCTTATCATGCTCTTCTGAAGAATCATAAACCTGAAGACAACAGGATTATGCTAATGGAGTGTTACTGTGGTGGGAGCAATCTAAGTGTCCAGATTAGCTACATCATGCAGAGTACAAAAACTAAAGAGTTGAGGGAAACGTCCTAAGGCCAGAAAGGAGCAAAAATGATGAAAAGCAAATTGGCTGAGGTCTGTTTGTTGCATTTCTGCGCTCCAGGGAGTTTGCAGTAACAGTGTCAGTACCATAAATGTGGCTATGGATCCTTATTTTCCTGGCCAGCCTGACCTGGGAGCTCTACCTCAGCCTTTGCCCATGGGCTCTGGAGATCTGTTTAATCCCCATCCTGGCCCTTGTCTGAACTGCACTGTTGGTTTAAACAGTCCTGTCTCCTGGATGGACCTGAAGTGCACCCACCTCCAGTCACATCTCTGGCACTGCCTCCTGGATGAACCAGGCACACCAAAGCTGCAGCCCTTTCTCCATTCTGCCTGATGGATATTGAGATGATTTGTTTTCACAATTAAAAAATAACTATTGTGTGAATATTAAGAAAAGCTTTAGTGATGTATGGTTATGTTATTGTAGTTTAGATGTTCTCTGCTCTCCCCACAGTTCCCTTTCCCCTGTGCTGTTGCCATCAGACAGCCTGGGCTGTCCAGGACAGGCACAAAGAAGCTGCACATGTGTCCCTTGCATGGGGCAGCTGGGAATGGAAAAGCTCAGGGGGCGCTTATGGGGTGAGGCATGGCAACACCTGACCTCCAATGCAGTCACAAGAAAGCAGCTTCCAGTGATAAATGGCACAGAAGAGCTGAGTGACAGACTCTGGGAGGGGCCAGGGCTGGCTGATGCAGCCCCAGGGGTACAAAAGACTGAGCTCCATCTTGAAGATGAACTGGTCGTGTGGTATCCATGAAAGGCAGTTCTCAGCTTTTTCCTTATGTAGCCCTTGGTTGTATTTTTCTTAAGGTTTAATAAAACTTTTTAAATTTTCAAAGTGAGCAGTTGTCTCTCACATCTCTTTAGCCCATCTCCCACTGCTCCTGAGTGGGGGACTTCCCAAATGGAACTGCAACTGAGGTCCTCAACCTGCCTTTCTGAGACTGCCAGGAGACTTCATCAGAACCCTGCCCTGCTGCTCAGGTGTACCTGGGCTGGGGAAGGCCCTGCCTGGGCTGTGGTCACTCTTCACTTGCCCTGCTCACAGCCCTGCTAGTGCTGTGCCTGACACAGATGACACTTTTTGAGTAGATGGATTGTCCCAGATCTATCTCATTTAAGCCAATTTGCATGTGAGGGATGAAAAAAAGGATTGTTCTGCGGCCTCCTTCCTGCTATTATTGCTGAGCTCAGGCCTCAGGACATTAAATGGTGACTAAGTACTGCACTTCTGATCTTACCCGTTGTGCTAAGCTCTTCTTTTTCCTCACAAACTCCTCTAAAAATGCCCTTGACTAGCACAAGTAACTTGTTCATCAATATCCACGGGTATTGATGACAGCTGAGTTTTGTTCAGACCTAGCCAGATTTCCCAGCTCTGCTGACCAGAGCAGGGTGCAAAAAATGCAAATGCACTGCAGAAGCCACATTTGCATTTTTGTTCTGTTGGATGCTCTTGACTGCAGGACACCGGGAGGAAGGAGGGGAAGCTGATGTCTTGTGGGCAGAGCAATGGGGGGTGTGAATACATTTACACACACAGCATTCATGACTTAAAACGTAAGCAATCATTGCCAGGCCACCAGGGATTAATAATGGAGTAGTGGAGGGCAGAGGGAAGGACTTGCTGCATGAAGGTTGCTGCTAACAGCAAATCCAGTGGTGAAGAGAGATAAATGGGCAAAGATTTCCGTGCAGACAGACACCTTAAAGCAAAACATTACATTATTAGGGAAGTAATGATGCTGCATGCCACAGACCTTTCAAGGAAGACCATTACTAAGAATATGTCCTGGCAGTCTGAAATGAGGGAGTGCTAATAGGAGACAGGAGCAGGAGCAGGGGGTCATGGCTGTGATTAAATTTGATCAGGCAACATGCTCAGGAGCACAGCTCATGAAATATTTTTCTCTTCACAGAGGACAGTCAGATGTGTGGGTAGGTTTTCAGAGTGCATTGCAACATCAGAATGAGCAGCACCACAACGCTGTGCAGTGATGCTGATTTGTGTGAATTGTGTCATTGCAGATGGCTGACGTTTGCACATAATTAGAGAGTTGCTAGTTATTTAAATGTGAGATTAAGGAATGTCTCTGGAGTAAAAAAGAGTGGTTCAAGATGGAATTTTGCTGGAAAAGATGGAAACTTTGTGGAATAGTAGTCAGGGTTTGCTGTTTCAATGTGCAGTGCAAAGTCACATGAGAGCTGTTAGACATAGCACACTTAGTGCATTTCCTTCACATGGTGCAGAAAAACTTCATGAGATGCAAATCACTTCCAAGTAGATTTGAACTTAGCAAGTACAAGCCTTTTGGCAGACAAGTCTAAAATATGATTTTTCTCTTCTCATCCAAGGCATTGCAGGGAACCCTTAGTCAAGAAAAATTATTGGTTCCTGATAGAACTAGTTTGGCTGAAACTTCAGTTCTCTTCTTTGGTATTCCCAGCTAAATGTCCAGATTGTATCTGCAAATTTCTGCCATCTAGAAGTTAGTAAGGACTAAAGATGTTTTGCCTAGTGCAGGAACTTGTCTCTTCTCAAAAGCCAAAAGAGGATTTCTAAAAGGAATCACTGCAAGAAAATACACCAGTGTGTTGTCAGGTGCCAACTGCTTCAAGCCCAGAGACTTTCCAAGTCAGAGTTGGTTTCTACACATCTAATCCACCTGTCTAATCCAGTATTGTAACCCAGCTTTGTAACTGTGGTAGAGAAAGCCAGACATCTCCCCAGAATGATTTATCTGCTCTGTATGTGTGTCCAGGGCAGATTAGATGAACTGTTCTTGGATTCCACTTTTGGTCCTTTCCAATGTTCTGTTACTTGAGGCTGCATTTTAGTGTCACATTGCATCTTAAAGGGCAGAAACTTCATTGAGGATAGCAGGAGAATGAAAGGCAGAAATGAATTTGACAACATGAGAAGACACACAATCCAGGATTAGCAAGCCCATCACAATTTGTCATTTTAATCAATACATACAATTTTAAAACTACACACATTGTTGGATTAGTTTGGCTCAAGATAGCCACATGAAACAAATACCTTTCACATTCTTACAGGCTGAATTGTCAAAGTCACCAAGTGAAGCTTACACTGAGCAATATATCTGAGTTTTCTTTCTCAGACAGTGCTCAGCATTTGCCTCCTTCCATCCTTCCAATTGTACCTTTGGTTTTGAGAGCTTCTACATGCAAAGCAGGGGAGGGAAGGGAAAAAGCTGGGAAACCCTAAGAGTAAACATTCAGCTGTCAGGAAAGCAGAAGCAAAAGAAAATATAGTTATGCAAGTTTGTTTGATTAAACACATAGTGAACACATAATATGGAAATTCTGTGCAGTCCATGGTCTCTTGGCAAACTGTTAATGCAGCCCTCAGTATGGTGAGGTTTGAGCTTCCCCACTGCTGATTGTTTCCTTGATAGATCTATAAATATAGAATATTAATCTGATGAATGTGATAATCTGGAATTGTGGGAGTGTGTATAAATGCAAACTGATACCCCTATTCTTTTTTATGACATCATGTGAGCAGAGGGTGGGAAAATTAAATGTCTTTGCCTGGGTACTGAGAATCCAGCATTTGAATTCTGTTTCTCCCAGGATAGTTCTGTATCAAATTCAGGGTGCCCCCAACACAGGGAATGATTGGAATCTTAGCTAAGTAATATATAGGATTGATTGTGGACATATAATTCTTTAGACATAAAGAACTGGACAAGTCTGAGACTAAGTCTGGATCCAGCTAAACCTAAACTCCTCACTGAGGATGTTCTTGCTTTCTGAACACCTTCTTTCTGAACCTGCTCAATGGCAGGGTCTCCCTGCCTGCATAGTCTCACCCTGTCCCCTGTGCAGTGAATAACCCAGTGTACCTTGCCATTACACCAAACACTGTCTCATTTATTACCAAACTTTGCTAAATCACTGTTTTCTATCAATAAACATGTTGCTACTTCTCTCTTGGGAGTGAAGTGCGTCACTCCACCCATGACAGCATCCAACAAGGATTCTGAATGCTTGTTGTTAAATATTACATTCATATCACAGCTGGATACTAAGGCACAAACAAATTAATTCAGTTAAATATACGCCAATTTTTTCCAAGCAACTAAACCATCCACAGCTTGAAAGACCTATTCTGCATTTTCAGCATGGTGCTAAAACATGCACATTACAGTTTTTTTTTCTTACTCTAGGAGGGACTCCGTTCAAAGTCAAAGAATGAGATCAGCTGGTTTAGATACTCAACACTCTTAACAAAAAACCCCAGCAAAGTCCATAAAATGTGAAAATGTTTTAATGTGAGAATAAAGCAATAAACCAAAAGCCCTTCACTGTTCTTTTCCATCATGGCTTTTAAATAGCAAGGATCCTGTATAAAAACACAGGAAGGGAGGGTCATGAGTCTTCTTTCTTTTATCCCAGTGGAAATCAAGAGTAACCCCTCTGACACCTGAGGAATTACAATGATGTAAAACTGGTGTATATGAGGGGGAAAAAAGCCATCCAGAGGAGTATACTTCATTGGTTTCAATAAATTCTCTTCCTTTTTAACACCAGCTGTATAAAAACCTCCAATAAAATTTTATGTGCTAAGTCTGGTGCTGAAATGACCAGACACTTTCCAATAACATAAAACTGCAGTAAGCAATTAGAATATTTCTGCTTAAATACGTTGTTCCAATTTGTTTAGTGTCTCATCCTGGAGTAATTCTCCCACATCATCCACTATCTCCAGTTTTATCAGCATGATTTTCTCCAAGATACAGAAGAATATTATATTGAAACTTGCATTTATATCTACATCTTTCTATGTATTTTCCCAGATGCTATATTTCACCTGAAGTTTTGCTATTGCCTTGTTAGCAATCATATTCAAAATGCTTATATTTTATACTGCTTTATTCCTACCATGAGAATATCAAACCATCTCCAGCACAAATAGTATGAAGTAATGGAGACTCACAGATTTAAATACCAGAGTGCACATTAATTAGTATTACAGTTTTTTATGAGTTCACTTAAATTTTATCTTACTGTTGTATTTTGAATTTAGGTATCAGCATACGAAATTTTTACTATTAAACTCTAGACTTTCAAAGTAATTTGGCCAGGATTTAGATGGCATTGGAAAGTTCTTTAAACATATGTTATTGCTATTAAATCCTTGCATTTTCCCCTTCAGTAATGAATACATACATTTTAGTGAAATTGTGCAAATGTGAAATCTATGGTGCCCCATTTCCAGGCTGTGCTATTCCTTCTGTTACAGTGAATAATCCATTAAAAAGGTCAGGACTGACTTTCTTCCTACAACTACCATGGCTATTACAGTGAGCAGAAACAAGTATTTGAAATGTTTCACTATTGATTAGCCCAAGCTGCTTGTTCAGGCTCTCAAATGTGAGCCAAGATTTTAAATGCCTGTGGCATGCAAACCTCTAACAGCCACTACCAGGTGATGATCCAGCACAGAGACAAAACATTTCATTTATGACCTCCACAACCAGTCCTTGCATGGTGAAGGCATCAGATTTGAGACTGGGAGTGGGGAATAATTTTTCAGTCTGCTGATCAAATTTAGCTGGATTAAAAGTTGTTGAACTGAAACATCACTTAGGTACCAATTTTGGCTAGCCAAAATTCTTATATGGTATCAAACAAATGGGATTTTTTAGGGTCCTCCATCACATCCACACTCTTAAAGTTTGTTTTCCTCCACCTTTTGAAATATAAGTACATGTTTGCTGGTTTTCCCAGCTTTTTAGAGACGAAGCAACTGAGAAGTGTTGTTAAAGATTTTATTCTATTATCAGTCTCAATGAAGGGTGAGACATAAGAGATGCAAAGCTCCGTGCCATTCTATCAGAAGCCAACCTGTTTCCTGGTTACAATAATTTGTAGTTGTTTTTCAGCCTATTAGCTTTTGCTACAGCATGCTGCTAATACTTCTAAAAACAAATCACCTATATTTTTACCACACGTGGTCTTGCTACAACTCTTTCACAGTTCGAATTCCCTAAAATATCTGGTCTTTCTGCAAGGCTGTATTTTTAAACTTGTTCAAACTTGTTTCTAGTTCAATCTCTCAACCATGTCATCTCTATTCCATGGCACTCCTAAGTCAGCACACCTTATCTCAGTGTTTGCATACACATGTACAAGACTCTGAGCTTTCAGTCTTTAGAATTCTTTACAAATCCATTTCTCATGCATGTTAAAATGTAGCCCATCTTTTCAAACTGGAATTGAGAAAGATGTCACATTTGCACTGCCCACAGAGCTTGGTTGCTTTACCTTGAGCATCCCTGTTTAGTCTGTGCTACGTGGAGCAGCATTTTGGTGCAGGAGGCTGTAAACCTGATTTTGTGATTCCCTCCATGCTTGTGCAGTGACATGTCCAGGTTGGAACTGGCTCACTGTAAAGATTGTGAAACAGGATTTTCATGAATTAGAATGAGAATATTTTGAATGCAGGCACAACGCTACTTCTACACCAATGGGGAGCCAGTTATCCAAAGCTGGACAAGAAATGTCTGAGTTCAAATCCCAAACTGTGAAGTTTTGGAGCCCATTTCCAGTGTTAAATCTTCAAGGTGAAGATTTGCCTCCCTGTCATACAGGAACTTCCCCTGTTCTAACATGTTTTGCTACACATGAAACACGTTGTAAAAACGCACAGCAACATTCACTCAGTCACTGAATTCCATCAGTTGTGCTGAAATCCATGATTTTCATGTATGTATTTGCATATGTATGCATCTACTCTATGTCTTTAAATATTACATGCATGCAGAGTGTAACTAATAAACATTTTATAGAGGAAAATAGAGGCACAGAGTAGTTAAATTTGCTAGGGAGATTGGAGGCATCTGTATGAAAAGCACGAGTAGAAGGAAGAACTCCTGCACCCTTACTTGAACCAGTGCTGCCTCTGCCAAAAAAAGAATTTGATTTCTAGCAAAAATTCACTCAGTTTAACAGCTTAAATCCCACCTTCCACTATTTTTTGTGCTTGTCACTGTTTCAACTCAAAAGTATCTCTGTAAAAGTGTCTCTCTAGAGCCTGTGTTTTTCAAAAGAAACAGGAATGCATGAGTCTCTGAAAACATCAATTAATGTCATCCAATCTCTCTTTCCAAATGAAAGATGAAATGCAAATAAAGATTCTACCCAATGTGTGGAGTGGATTCAACACACCAATTACAGGAGAGAGTGAGGTTAGACTATAAAAAATGCACACATAGTTAATTGTTTATAAAACAGACACCAGACAAGAAGATATAAATAGTTACAACAAACTTGATTTTAAACACCCTGTAACTTCACATTGCAGATGTGTATATGGTGTCCCTCCTGAGACATTTTTCCCCCCCAGAATGCTCTGTAGTTCTTAGTGGCTTTATCTGGTGAATTTTTCTCATTATCTGGTGAATTTTTCTCATTATATATGTGACTGCTATTTTTTTGGCCATTCTTTTTTGTTTGTTTTGTTGATTCCTCATTACTGTTCTCATATTTTCCTCTTTCTTGGGTGAATCCTTACACAATAATTTTTGCCCTTTTAATTCATAATGAAGATGGCTAGTTTTCATTTTCATAATTCTGGGTGCTTTCACTTACCACATAATCAGTAACTAACTTTAACATTCCTATGTGTAAATTATTTTTTTAAATCTTAGTTATGCAGAAACATGAAAACCAGGTCAAATTAATTGGTCTGAGGCTGGCTGGGTGATTTCTGTGTCTTTGCATTGTCGCCAGAATAAATCCTGTGTTGCTGAGATTGAATATTTTACAATGACCTTCCTGAGAGTTGCCTCAGGAGGGAAATGGGAGATGAAGAAGTGAATTCTCAAGCAGTAGGAAAGATGTTCTGAGGGTTGTACAATCACTCTGGTGCTTTGGCTGATCACAACTACTGGAAAGCACTGGAGCCAAGCTTTCAATATCAAACTTCCACCAACCTGGGGCTGGGAGGGGCACTGTGCTACACAGGCATAGATATATTGATGATTAGCTAAGTACCTCTAATTAAAATGGGAGGAAAACATTCTGCACATAAATATTTCATATAGCTATAAAGCTGTGATTTGTATGCCATGTATTAGTGACAGTGGCATTAATGAGGATATCTTTGAAGAGAAAAAGAAAGCAGCAAGGCTTGTAGTAATTTTTTTGCAGTAACATCAAATTCTATTCCTTCTGACTTGCAGTCAAACAGATTTTGCTAGAAATCATTTTCTCTGGGCAAACTCTTAACCCCATCCTGAAGAGGGTGATTACTAATTTCTATTTTCTCTTCTGTTCACGCAAAAGTAGAAGTGGTGGGGAGCTCTCTATAAATAACTCCATCAAGGAGGCACTTGGAGTTATGGCACTTATGGAAAAGGAATATTCCATCCAATTTATGCTTTTGTCTAAATGGCTTTTCTTGATGATGTGTAGGAATTGATACTTGAGAGACAGATGTCCAGAGAAGGACTGTTCAACTGCTTCCCCAGAATGAGGACCATAGTTCTAATTCTTGCTGCTTTCAAATATGGATCTATATATGACAGCAAACATCAAAGGTCATGTTCACATGTGCACTGCCATCAAGAGCATTTCCACAGTGCAGCTGGTTAATCTGGTGACATCAGCTTGTCATTCTCAATTTTAATTCTGATTTCTCAAATACTACATAAATGTAAAGTAGAGCAATCTAAACAAACTGCTACTCACGGGAACCACCAAAAAAACAACACTTTACACTAGAGAAGTTTTTACCAAACAACTTATAAACTTTTAGTTATCAAACACGTGGCAAAAATTAAAATATTCACAAGTATCTATGTTTTATACATACAAGCTGCATGTGCTGCAACATTTTCAAGCCATAAATGATATAGCACACATCAAGTGAAAATTTTTAAATGCAGATGAGTGATAAGGATGGACTCAAGTTTAAAAACATGAAAAGACTGTAAAGTATATGAAAATAAATTGGTCAGCCAAGTAGCCCCTTTGCAAAGGTAATGGATCTTAGTTAAACAGAAGGCAGGAGCTGTGTGAAGAAGCTATTACTGATCAAAGAAATTACCCTGAATTTATGAGGGAGCAGCAAGAGCATGAATTGATGCAAGGCACTTACACAAAATCACATTCTGAGGGAAACGGAAAGATTTCATGGACGATTAATGCCTGTGCAGCACAAGAGGTGAAAGCATAACTTCATTTAATGTAAACATGATTATTATCCTGATTCTGCATGAAATTCAACTTCATTCTCATCTGTTTTGGGACACTTGGAGTGTTTCAAATTCAACACATTCTTAAGTAGGATGCTGAACTGTGGAAATGTGTCATTATGTGTGATGAGTACTAACAAGGGTGTGTGATGAGATAAATATTAAAATACATTTAAAATATATATCAGAATTAAGTTTTTAACACTTTGTTACAAAAGGAAGCTCTGTGGAGAATGATGAAGAATCAGAACATGAAGTTGAGTTATGGAAAAAAAAACAAACAAAAAACAAACAACCAGAGACCAGAATGTTTTATTTGCCAATTTATAACCATATAATTCTGTATGAATGTTTTTGGAATGGGTATACAAATACTGTCAGTAGCCCTTGTGCCTCCAGGGATATACAGGCCAAAGGAAACAGTTTTAAAATTTACTTTGATTATTTATATGTTACCAGCACTTGTACTTCACCCTTGTGCCTCTTTTGAACTCAGTGAGTAAACACTGTGTGTGTCTAAAATATATTCCTGAACACAATAAAACCTGGTGTCCTGCTTTACTATATATATAGGGTTTTTATATCCAGGTGTCCTGGATAAAAATACTATCAGAATATAAAGGATCTGCCTTTACCTTGGTAGTTTGTCCAAGGATTAAACATTTTTACTTTTAATTTGAATATAGTTCCCATTTAAATTCTCATTTTAACTAAAAGATATAAGGAGAGAAAATAATGTTTTTAATAACAAAGGTGACTAATCTACCAAAACTTAACAAAAAGCCCATTCTTGGCTAAATTCCACCAAAGATATTCCACAGGTCAGTTAAAGCTTCTTCTAAGATAAAGGCAAACATGCAGGCTTAACCAGACAGAGCTTACACAGCCTTGGGCCAGCCTCAGTTAAACCACACCTACTGTAACTACTGACAGACAAAACCCAACAGAGAAAGACACTTATTTTTGTCTTTGCATGTCCATACTGCTTGATATTTCATCTCTGTGGACAGCTCACAGGAGGTGAAGCCAACAGAAATGGGACTGTTGGTCTATGCTGCATCACCTGCATGTGAGCAAAGTGATTGCCTCAAATATTTTGGCCAGGAACATTTTCACTGACTGGGAAAGCAGCTGCTGTGTTGTCCCTGTCACCCAAAAGTCCCAAGAGAAACACTGATGACTCAAGGATGAAAAGGGCTTTGAGAATGCAAACTTTAAGGAATTAACAGATTAACCCCTGAGGGATACCGGGGTAATATTATTATTATTACTGTTCCTGTTCATGTGAACATAGGACATAGATCCAAACCCCATTGTTGCCACCCTATTACAAAAGTCCCAGACCTTTTTGGTGATTTCTCATGGGCAGCTCCTCAGAGCACTGACTCCTTCTGCACAGCACAACCAGCAAACTCCAACTCTCTTTTTACCCAGCTAACTCACTCTTTTATAGCACTCATCCTTATTGGACACAGCTGTGCCTATTAAGGGCAGGCCTGTTCCTAATCTTTGGTAATTAGTGCAGTTGCAACTCTTCAGGGGTGAGATTATCTTCTGCACCATCTTTATTTTCTTACATTCTATCCCCCCCCCACCCAATAATTCTAATAAAAAACAAAGGGGAAGAAACAACAACAACAACAAAAAAAATAAAGCCAAAGAAACAAAACCCCAAGCCCCAAAAGAAACAAACAAAAATATCCACCAAAACAAAACCAACCAACCAACCAAACAAACAAAAACCCAGGGAAAAAAAAAGAAAAGGTATTTGTAAAATTGTAAGGTGGGTGGAGATATTGCCCATCTGATCTGATATCCAACGATTTTCCCATGGCAGAGGATTCTGGAAGACCCATGATGGGAGGGTTGGGGTAGGCAGTTTCCAGGAGTTCCAGAGTGTTATTAATCTCTCCATTAATATGATTGTATGAAGAACATTTTTTTATGCTGGAGGAGGGGCCTGGGGAGGTGATCTCTAATGAAGAGCTGAAAGGAAAGGAGGAACAGATTTACTCTGACACAAATTCAACTTGCCTCCTGCAGGAGCACCAAAAAGTGAGGTGTGTCAGCCTGGACCTGGAACAGATCTGCTTTTTCCAGTTCCCACCTGAGAAGGAGCAAGGTTAATTCAAAATCCTACAGCACTTCCACTTTAGCTAATCTTTGACAGGGAATGTTTGGACATGCTCTCTTTCTTTTTGGGCTGCATTTGTA
Source organism: Fringilla coelebs (assembly GCF_963513975.1). Classification (NCBI taxonomy): domain Eukaryota; kingdom Metazoa; phylum Chordata; class Aves; order Passeriformes; family Fringillidae; genus Fringilla; species Fringilla coelebs. Next base: position 4,589,165 of record NC_140032.1, read on the forward strand.
GCAGCTAAATCAACAATTTCCAGAGTTCCCTCACTCTGATCACAGTGTTTGATGGGGAGGACATCCAGAAATCCCAGAAAATGTACAAAATCCATTAATTTTGCCTTGGACAAAATTGTGGGGAGAAAAAAAACGAACATATCTGCAGAAATTCTAAATAGGAGTGAAAGTGAGATGGCATCTGGGTATAAAGTTTTAATAGGACCCTTAGGATAAAATAAATCATGTAAAGACAGTGAGAAAATATTTCATATGGTTTCCTTACTCCAGAGTCTCCTTTTCATTCTAGACACTCACAGTAGTGTTCCCCTCTGACCACCTCAAACATTTTCTTTTAGCTGTATTCCCAGTCTCTTTCTATAATTCAGGGAAAAATATATGCTCTTCCTGAGAGAAGTTCCCCCAGTTTGATATCAGCATGAGATTCCTCTCAATGGCCTGTCACCCTCTCTGAGCTTGGTATGTTGCTAATACTATTGATCATGTCCATATAGATGTGATTAGAATATCAAAGTCAACATATAAAATTATTTAGCTCAAGCTTCAGCCATTAAATTATAGAGCTACCTACTTCATATATTTATTTTAGAATGGAATAAATCCACTCTGTCAATCCAAATAATCCCATCTCTGGCAACATTACGAAAAGAGCCCAGATTGCTTTTTTATGAGTTTGGTACTTGACTTGCACATGGAAAACTTGTGTAAAATGAATGGTTATATGACATCTGTTCGACAGGACTGTGATGAACAATGGAAATGGAAGAATCCTTATCACCAGATGATACTTTATAATGTTTTACTGTAATGTGCTGATTCTACAGGTGTAGAACATAGTAACAAACTGTACAAGGAAAACTCTTGTGAGTACATTTGTAATAAATTGGGGATGATACTCAGATAAACAGAGAATAAAAAAATATCATATTCATTAATGAATATGGCTCTAGTTTTAAGTAAAGTGCACTGCACTATAAAGCAAGGTTTAAAATAATTAGATTACATGCAGTACATCCCAGGGACCAGCAACTCTGGTTCAAGCTAAAATAAATGAGGCTTCTTTTTTTTATATTATGAACAAGTGCTATGAGCCTTGGGCACATCGTTTTCATCAGCCATTAATTAAGTATTCTGATAAATATTTCCTTCATAAACTACAGCAAGGTCTCTTAAATTATTATCTAAATAGTAAGTGCCACTGAATCAATATAGGCCAGTTGCACTGCTGATTTTAATGAAATGCTACCTCTTTTCTCTGTTAAGGATATAAAAATTCTGAACATATTCTGCAGCAAAGCAAAGACAATTTAGAAAACAGCAGAAGCAGGAAGGAAGGAAGCAAGTTGTCTGACAGATGTAGAAACTTATAACACAGTCACATTAAGCCATAATTAAATTTGGCACTTCAGCATGGTCCCACAGGCTACAGTGACTGCAGTCACACCTGTGGGGAATTCCAATTAAACACAAACACGGGCAGGGGTGAAACTCTGAGAAATGTCAATCCATAATTCGCAACACACAGAGCAGAATCCCCCACCTATTGCACTTCCCTTGCTAAATTAGCACCTGATTTAACTCAGCAACAATGTGTAACTCAGCCTTGCATGAACATCCAGATTTGCATGCCCCCATTCAGCCATGCTTCTGGATATTGCCATGACAACACGTGGCATTCTGCTTTTGGAGGACTTGACAAGGGCACAACTTCAGTGGCACAGCTGAGAATACCTGGCTGAGCTGTAATAAGGGGTCCTGCAGGTAAATGATGTTCTACTGCCTTCCAACACAAATCATTCTTTGATTCTGTGAATACTTTTTTGATAAACTTAAAGAGAATTTCATTGTGCTTTTTGCCCAAAAAAAAAAAGTTCTGAACTCATCCTGTATTAACTAAGTGTTCTGGTGATTTGCTGATCTCAGGAAATAAATTTGAGACAAATTATTTTTATTAGCAGTGTTTTCCACATGTAATAGAAAAATGGGCAAATTTCAAATCTGTTTTCCTCCTGAAGATGTGCTCAGAGCTGTGAATCGACTGCGAGTGGGGAACTTTGCACTTCATTCTTGAGTTCTGATCTCCTGATCCTGATGTACCTGGCTGGGTGCATGCTAATTTCCTTGGGAAACCAGCTAGTTGTCTTCAAGATTAAACCTAGACACAGCAGACAAAATGTTTTTCTACCCATTCTATCCCAAGAAGAGTATGGATATTGACTGTAACAGGTTAGGTTGTCTCCAAAATCCACCCAGCCACCTTAATGCCCCCGTGCCCTCAAGCTCCACAGCAGCTCTGCTGTCACACAGAAAAGAACTTGGCTGCTCAACTGCAACACACATTCTGTATTACCTTGGGCGCTTGGAATTAAATTTTCTCATGATACCTTTGGGTCCACAGGGCACCACAGGGAGCAGACAGGAGCAGTGCTTGGACAGATGGAAAGAGTCACTCACTCACCTCTAGAGAGGCTGACACTCCTCAGCATGAAACTGAATATATGCCATCTCTAACTTCTCTTACATTCATTGATCAGTACAATTCTGTAGTGGTGTTACATCTGCAAATTTTCTGGGACATTCACAAAGATGCATTCCATGGTCAAAGAAACACCTGATATCCCATAAAGACATTTGGTTCATTCTCTCCCTCTCCTGTTCTTCCTGCTTCATTCATATCTCAGCCCACTCAGCTGTTGGTCACTGTTTCTACCAGGTACACTTTGACTAGCATTTTAGCAAGGGCTAAACATACAGGTCCAAACTCCAGCCAGGTCTACAGGTCTAAGGCAACAAAAAGCAAAACATATTCACCAAAGCCTTTAAAGGTGACCTAAATTCAACTTTCACACGACTAATTTTCCAGCATGTGACTTCACAGTCGTCTGAGCTGTACAGGACTACAAACACAGTGATAAAACACATGCATGCAAACATGGCATGAAGATCTTTGTTCATATTTCCAGTCACACAAGGAGATCAGGATAAACAAGCCTTGGAGCTGTCCTTGGAAATGGTGTTTACTGTTTTCAATCACCTCTTCTCTTTCACATCTCTTTCTTCACCGTTTGAGTGAAGTGAGTCCAACATTGATATTTTCTCCTCTGACTGCTGTTTTCTTCATAGAAGAGGGAGAGCTTTCACACTGGCCAACTCTTGCAGCACCCCACTGCCTTGTGCATGTTCAGCTTCCCTTGTTAGCACTTAATATCTCACTGCTGCTGCCTCTTTTCTTTTCCAAATCCTGTTGGTATGCAGAGATATCTTGGAGTAGGCATTTCTAAGAAGAACTAAGCAAAAAAAAAAAAAAAAAGGCATTTAATTTCTGTGGTTTTTTTCACATTCTGAATCACAATACTGTCTCTCCCACCCATATCTTCCCTAAACTGCTACTCCCCATGAGCCACCACTGTGATTCTTCATCTCAGCAACCCACTGGCTGGGAAGGACAGCTGTGCAAGAGAGGCAGCACACACTCATAAGGGAAAGGAGAAGAGGGACACTCTCTGGACAGTCCATATTCTTATTCTTGTCTTTCTCCAGCTGGTAGAATTGCCTGGGGACACTTCCAAAGAATGAAATAAAAATTTCTGTTGCATGCCCACTGCTGGACAGACCCAGGTAGATTCTGATATGTAAGGTGATGTTACAGAAGCTGTTTTTATCCTTTGTGCACATGAAACCAATGGTTGCCTGCAGAAGGGAGCCGTTGTTTTCCTAAGAAGTGGAAATTCTGGCACAGTGGGGAACAGGATATTAACTGAATAACATTGCAGACACTGTTTGAATATGAGAAGGGGGAAGAGGAAGATGAAGAAATCTAGAGAATAAGACAATATCCAAGACAGGCAATGATGAGAGAAGACCCAGCAGTGCACACAAAACCAGGCAATCAGAAAGAAGAGAAATGTGAGGCTGAAGACAAAACAGATCAAGGATTCTAACAATATCACATTGTTCCCAACAGGGGAAAACACTTACTCACAAAACCCATTTAGTGAAAGAAAACAGCAAGGTAATGAGAAAGCATCGACCATAAGGCAAAATATGAGTCAGTTTATCAATCCAAACTAGGTTTTGGGCTCTGATTTGGTGATTTTCATAGATGTCACTATGTCACACAGTCATTTAAAGAAACAGTAGGTGTGAGTTCCACAGCAGAGAGAAAAAGGAATGTGCTTCCCTCTTGCTGCTGAGCATAAAGATAACAATGTATGGATACAGAAAAAGCTGCATGATCCTGTTTTCTGCAACTTTCCTGAGTTTGCAATGATCTGGGCTGCTCTGGCTGTGTCACTGCTACCTCACCAACTCAGAGTCAGCTCCAAGACTGCTGGGGGTTCTGTGCATGTTCAGGGTAAGGAGGCACCTGTGATCCTCCCATCAGCTGCTCTGCTGTTTCCTAACCTGCTGCCTCTGTTTAGTGCAAAAAAAAAAGGTGTGTAATTCTCAGCAGTAAGTGCATTCCATCTGATGCAGAGGGGATTTGCTCTATTTGAATACTGAAAGCTGATTTAAAGACTCAAACTCTCATAGAGAGTCCCTTACAGGAGAATGTACATTGCTAAAGAGCAACTGCACATAATTGCTGACTCCTGAACACTGATTATTACATTGCTCTACGGAGTATTAATATGCCATTTTCATAATTAATAAAAATATTCCTCTGTAGATGCAAAGTTATAATTATAAAAACTTTGGTTTTGTTGAGCAGAAGAAATACATTTCAGCTGATTTTATGTGTGTGTTCTGTAGACCTTAATGATTCCATTACCAGGTAGTATCTTTTGCTCTTTTATTCAATTGCTCATAGTTAAGCTGGCATCAGAGACCATCTTTCATTCAGAGACCAAGAAGAAAAAGATGATTTTTATAAGTGCCATTTATGAACGCAAATTCCTTCCTTCTAATCAACCTGGTAATTAAACTCTTATGAAAAAGTGCTATCAAAAACATAAAAAGAAACCAGAGTATCCTGTTGAAGTCTTTTTCTTGTCAGAAAGCTTCTTTTCACTAGTTTCCTAAGTAAAGCTGCCTTCCTCTAATACCACTTACAGTTTTCAATGGCTGCTTCTAAAGTGCCCTTATTTTCTTTCTCTTTTCCTGTCCTTAAAGCCTGATTGTACTCACACCACTGAAAAACACAGAGATTTCTGAAAAAGGTTGCAATTAAGATCCCTCCCAGAAAGATGAGGTGGATGTATTTATTCATTTGCACTCACATTACAGAACTGTTTGAAGGACTCTCTGTGATGAGTGAGGCACAAACACATCTTCAAATATTGTCCTGCCCTAATGTTTTTGTAATATGGAAGGGAAAGGACAGAGGATTTGACTGATGTGAGGATTATTATTTCCATTTGGAAGTGGGCACTGATGCACAGACAAGTATGTGTCATCCTGAGAGTCACAAAGAACTAGAAATGCACCAGGTCTCCTGAGTCCATGGCTTCACCCATGAACCAATTTTCACCTTTCCATGTGCTTTCACCCTTCACTGTCTTCCAAGGGGTTTACACTTTGAAGTTCTCAATCATATTCTAAACTCCTGGAACAGAATACATTATGGCTAAAAATGAAGTTACAAAAGTAACCTTATCAAGCTGACAGGCCATCTATCAGAATTTACCACACAAATAAAGCTAAATCCCATAAACAAATGACTGGTTTAATCAAATCATCAGGGTTCTGTATTCAACCAGACACTCAGTGTTTGCCTTATACTCCTTGTTCCACAGTGCTGTGCTGCTCTCATCAATACTAATATTGGGTATTCCTTGCACAGCCAAAGGGGCCCAAGATAAACCACAAAATATGTTATGTTGAGTTCCTGGGCAATGACCTGAGCTGATTTTTCTGCATAGCACACTTGAGGCATTTCTTGAAAGACTCTAAGTGAACTTCTTAAGAAAAATTCTTCTCTGTGAGGGTGGTGAGTCCCTGGCAGAGGGTGCCCAGAGAAGCTGTGGCTGTCCCTGGATCCATGGAAGTGTCCAAAGCCAGGCTGGACAGGGCCCTGAACAACCTGGTCCAGTGCAAGGTGTCCCTGACCATGGCAGAGGATTGGAATGAGAGGATCTTTAAGGTCTCTTCCAGCCCAAACCACTCCATGACTCTATTATTCTATGATTTTAATTTCTCAACTATTATTTGTTCTAGTTAAATAGCCTTGGATCTACATGAACAAATAGTGATAACAGCACTTCCTGGCTCTAATAAATTACCTGCTAGTATTGTAAAGGTCACAAGTAAAAGGACACAGAGATCTCAAAGATTCCTGACAGGAAGTATGACAGGAGAACCCAAGTCTGCCATACACTGCTTTTTTACCTATCCACTATCATCTCTGCATTCTGCTTTAAAATCCACAGCATTTGAATCTGTTGATGGACAGGCAAAGTGTAGAAATTGGTTTTGTAGGTATTAGAATTGATTTTCAGCGTGGGACCTGCTGGACTGTTCCTCACACAGGGCAGAACATTTCTGATGGCATTTTTGCATTACCCTTGCGAGGTGGTGTTTCATGTATTTCAGATCTCAGCATTTATCATTAAGCAATCATCTTTATCAGCAGGGGGACAATCTTTTCCTGTAAACACTTGGGTTGTTCACAGCCAGTCAGGTGTCTCAGAAAACAGAAGAAACATGAAATTGTAGTCTAATTCACAGAGTTTCAATCTCAGGTAGTGATTCAAATGTATCTCATAAATAAGAGTTTAGAGACTTCCTGTTTCAAATTTATAAAGTTTGTGAAGAATATTTTTTTTAATTAAAAATTTTAGATTTAATGCTAATTATACCCTTGTTCAATATTAAATTTCTTGAAATTTAAGTTTTCTTTACAAAACCTCCCAATTCTTGTATTAAGTCAATTTTTCTTGGTCTGACAGTGAGATTTCAGTCAGGGGTAAACAACATTATAAAAAAGGAATATTACTTTTTGAGCTACATGTTTAAGACCTTAAAGTGGCATCATCAACTGGTTCACTACAAGAATTCATCAACTTCTCACACATCATTAAACAACCAAGAGGAAGACCAATCTTTCCTATCACAACCTTTGAAGCTTAAAAATTATATCTAAACTGTTAAATTCACTATGAGAGTTTTCATACGAGGGATTTGATTCCTTTCACTGAATTTAAAGCTGGAAGAGACTATTAGATAATGGTTGCAGTTTTCTGTGTCATACAGATGAAATATTTGTATCTGACATCCTTTGCAAAGATCCTAATAACTTCTATTTATCTACCCTTTTGTAAAACTTCATGAAAGGAATATGGGCACATGAACTGTAAAGGAGCTGTGAAGAAGCTCTCAGCACAGAGATTTCAGTAGACTTCGTAACTGATAACTTCATAATAATCATTATTTGTAACAAATTGGGTTAAAGAATGAAAAAAAGCAGTTGTTCAGAACTAACAGAAGAAATGTAGGGAAATACAAAATCAAGAAACAAAACCAATGTAAGAACTAGAAGATCATAAGACATAAAGGTGAGACAGCTAAATTTATGGAGCCTGGAAGAGTGAAAACTGGGGGGCAACATGATCTGAGTCTATAAATATCATCAAGGTGAGGATAGCAATAAAAGGAGGAAATTATTCAGTTTCAAACTATGCAGGCTGGCAGATAAGGCCCATCCCTAAGAGGGAAGTTTAGATGAAAGGTTTAGCTGTAGGAAGAGATGAAACAGTGTGCAGAAAATGTGACAGTCCAAGATCTGACCCTGAAATGGGGTGTTCACAGCAAAAGATGTGTTTCACTTGTGAATTTTCATCTAACAAATCTCCTGCTATTTCAGGAACTTGAGCTGCCATTGATTTCTCATGATCTCCTCTCAGGCAGCTTTTAAGCTTCTGACACGTTAGTACACTGAGCTGCTGGTTTGAAATTGGTCCGAGGTTATACAGGGAAGGAAAATATTTGATGGCCTGAGGTAAGCTGATCTCTTTGAGGTATCATGGGGAAGCTAGAAGAAATATGTTTATAGCTCTTTCTGGAGGTGTAACAGAGATACCAGCTTCTGTGGATGATCCAAGTGCTCTTTTCCATAGCAACTTCCAAATATCACATCTATCCTCGTTCTTGATTCAAATGCTTCATAGAACAGACACTTCATTTCCCTTCCTTTGCTTCACATCTTTCTTTACTTGAATACTTCCTCAAAAATACTCCTACTTTATTCAAATAGCTTCAGACACCTTCTTCTCCTGCTATTCCTGCTCCTCCTGTGACCCTGCCTTCAGTCTAATCCTTGATCGTGACCACAATCTTGCAAGAACTTCTGAAGTTACCTTCAGAAATGGAGAGCAGTCTAAAGAAGGAACTTCCCAAGCCTCATCTCCCTCTCCTTCACCTCTTACAGTTCTATTTAAAGCATCAGATAAGGTTTATCTCACCTTAGAAATAGCTCTTCCCAAAGATGTGTCAGTCCTCTGCCAGCTCATGTAGGACCATAAAGTGAAAATATAACACGTCTTGGTAATGACTAAAGTTGAATGACAAAAACATTAAGGGCTGGAGGCTGGGCCTGTTTAGTGAACTTGGCAGATATTTATGGCAGTTCTCAGCCACTGTAAGCCCACCTGCATGGTGCTTTTGGGTAAAATGTAGCCCTCACTTCTCAAAACTTGATGGCAACTTGGTGTAAGCTTTTCTTACTTGGTGTAAGCTTTGTGGGGGAAGAAACATATTTCAGACCTGCAACATCATCAAAGAAATAATTCATAAGATCTTGTTTCTTTGTTTCTTTTCATGATTGTCCCGAGACAAAATAGAAGAGTACATCCCTCTTCTGAAGGAATTTTTGGATTCAGTCCTCTGAATACTATAGTTTATTTACACCCAATGAAGACAAACCTTATTTATAGAAAAGGGATCTCTTTGGCTAAGGTAGTCAATTTAAGTATCTTCTAATAATTCAAAAGGCTAATTAGCAATAAATATAGGTGTGTATACATACATACATGCATGCATACCTACATACATATATATATATATAAACCAGTAAAAATTAGATCCATATTCTTTTACGGATAATTGAATCAATGGAGATTCTATTCTATGGAGAGATTCCCAAAAAGACCAGAATCATGATTACAGAATCAAGAACTTGGTAAATATTTTTAGTGCAGGAAATCTGACTCTAGCACATGAGAGCTGATCATTGTGGGGGGAAGAGCAGGCACAAGATCTTTAACTGCATGAGACACCTGGAAGAGAAAAAAGGAACTAATCTGTTTTCCTTCTTCATTATGGATAGAACAAGCAGTAAGAGGCTTATACTTCTGAAATATAGCTTCAGTTGGGCCTGAGGAAAAAGCTTTCTGAAGATAAGTAAAGTACTGGCATAGATTTACTGGGGAGATTATGCATCACAGAATCATTTTTGTCTTTCAAGAACGGTTTAGACAAACTAGTTAAGAATGCTTTAGATAAAGTCAATCCTGCCCTGAGGCAAGGAAAACTTCTGGGGTTTGCTTCTGCCAAGAAGAGGAAGGATGGACCAGAAAGCTTCTTGCAATCCTTTTTAAGGCATTTCCTTAATGACAAGGCCTAATGAATGAAAGTTGTAGCTAATTTCATGTAGGTGATGGATAAAATCTGTATTTTTAATAGGGAAGGTAAGCATGAAAAAATTGTGATAAGTGATATGGTTGATTCTCCAATCATTCAAACAATTTTAAAAATAAGACTGAATACAGAAATAGAAAATAATTGCCAAATGCAGTTTTAGCTAATTACCAAGACAAAGGGGTTATTTCAGGAGAAGCCCTGTGGCCTACTTTATGCAGCATGTCATAATAGCTCTAATTAATAATCTATTAATTTTGTTTATGTTTTTTTAGTTTGTTTGCTTTTTCCACTGGCCATGTTCATTTATCAAACTGCATTCCTGATTCTTGCTCCCTTGACAGCATGTAAAAGGCTTAAAAGCTTTTTAAAGAGGTAACAGTTGATCCCACAGAACTTTTCTAGATGTTAATTCTTCCACACTTAGTGGTTTGCTCAGTATGGGTAGGGGGACATGGGGGACTATGGGAATCCCCTTCAGGACAAAATAAAAACCACTAATATGTTTGAGGCAAACATCTTTATACTAGTTAATGGTGCTGTGATTAACAGAAATACAGATGAAGCCATTCTCCACCTCAATGGCAACATCCTTAATTAAGACAGATTTAAGTACTAGGCACTAGACTGCAAATGGAGGCAGACAATGAAAGCACTCAGAGCAGTTTCCCACTTTTCATGCAGCTTTTAAACCCTATTAAGGAATTCCCTGATTTATTCTCTGGTTTGCAGTTTTGGGCCTATGTGCCTGAGAACAGGAAACATAAACATAAACAAGGAAGCATACATTAGACAAGGAGCTGTATTCATCCCCATCTGCCACTTCCTTCCCTATGGGACAGACCAAGGACCTTGATCAGTGCCAGTGCAGTTTAAGGGCAGCTGGTCCACACAGAAGTAGGAGAAGCAACATAAAGTCCAGCCCAAAAGGAATTTGAGTCTCTATGTAAGTCAAATATCAAAACTACTTAGAATTATGAAACTACTCCAGCATTCACTGAAATAAAAAGTGAATTCCCTCTAATTTTACATAACCATGGTGCCTTCCAAGGAATAAAATGAGATTAAGTGAATTTATATTTTCATCTAAAATCTTTGCATGGGTGTATAAAAATTAAAATAAGCATTCAGGTTCCTGAGATCTGTTCAGTGGTCTTTATCTCAAAGTTTGACTTCATTCCTCTAAGACTTCTTACATGACTGTCTCATTTCTCTTGGAGAAAAAATCCCACTTTTTCCTCCAGCCTCCTGCCTGCAATCTTCTAAAGTGCAGTAAAACAGTACTGGTGAAAATTAAAAGTGATAAAAACAACCTGAGAAAGAATGTCTGTGTACCTGTTCATGCATGTGTCACACACCAATGGCATCCACCTGTGCACTGGGGGCCAGAAAATGAGTAAGAAATTCTTTATGCCCATCTCTTCTCTTCTTCCAAGTGTTTCAGTCATTCCAGACTTGCTCTGCTGCTTTATTTTCACCCTAAATCAGGTAAATTCCAGCAGAAAGCTATTTCCTCTGCACTTGAGCAACACTTTTAGTCAGATCTCAGCATTACTGGTTGGGGCTGATTTAATCCAAGATGCAAACAAGGGCAAAGATTTTATTATTGAGCATCACACATTTCAGTCCCATCTGCAGAGGCACTTAAAGGGGTGTCTCACAGACAACAGGAGAAAGGGGTAAAAGAGCTCACTGTCAATTTGGATACTGACTATTCCTATCACCAGGTCTAGCAACCCAAAGCAAGATGAATATTTGAACTGCTTGCAAACACAAATGATGTTGAGCAGGGTAAGTGCATCTCCATTTATTATGCAGGGAGCTTAGGAAGACAGAGTGTATTTATTGTTAATAGAGTATTCATCTCAAGCTATACCAGCATGGCTTTTGTTTTGATAAAACTTGTCCTCGAGAAGCCAAACACAAACTTCTGAGTTTTTCAAGGATTGATATCCATATTATGATTAACTCAGCAGGGATCTGGGTTGCCAGCTTACTTCTACTCTGAAGGTGATTCTACATCTTTACAGGGGGAGTGAAACCACAAAAGCTGAGAAAGAATGTTTTCTACCTTCATTTTGCAGCTGTAAAAATGATGCATAGAGGTGTAAGACATCATGGAGAAACACACAATGCCCCTTTTTGCCCTTCCTGTAGAAAAAAATGACCTTAAATTAAAAATAAATTTAATCACAGGAAATTTAAACAAATATAAGTACTGGCAAGCAATTGGGCAGCATCTACACATGAGAAATAGTGTAACAGCATTACAGGTTTTGTTCCATCTTCAAAGCCTAGGATCTACTTCAACTTGTGTCTTCAAAGAAAGTGAAAAGGCTGAAATATGAGCTAAATAATTGATAAACCCAAACCAGACATTGGAGAGCTGAATTTTTTTAAGTATCATGAATCCAGAGTAATGAGGATCCATGCTTTTGGATCTAGACAGCAAAAATGTCACTCCCAACCTGAATCCAGATTTGCAGGAATAGAATCAGATGAGTCTGTTTAGTTCATTCTTATTTATTTATTTATTTATAGGCACATATATTTCTCTTTGTTTCTCTTCTCACATGATTAAACTCATATCATGGCATCACATTCAGCTGGTAGACTTGATGGAAGAAGATGATAAAAGGCAAAAATTTGCCATTAGTTTAACTGAATAACACAAACTCATTAACAGGGCTGAAAACAGAATTACAAATTGTTTGTCACATCCCAGTGGTCTCAGGGAATTCTAAAGGATAAATCAAGGACATAAGAATCAAAGCACCAGTGATTCTGCTGGAATATGCTTGAAGCTATTTAATAGCTCTTGCAAAATGGGTTGAGGAGAAGAAACATTCATTCTGAAGCAAAGTGAAAGGATGAAAAAACAAAATCACTACCTAGCAAAGCCTTAAACAGTCTTTACAACTGCCACAGCAGCAATAGTGCTATTAAATAAATACAGTCTTCAGTGGATATTCATATTAAAAATAGTCAATACCCAGCACTTTTTAGCCTGCTCCATATCTCTTTATTGCCTTTCTAGTAGGAGAGACAAAAAGCATTAAAAACTGACTCATATTCGGATGACCAGTTTCAGATAGTTATGAGCAGAGCAAATGAGAGGGCCCTGACCAGGGAGCAACTCTGCTGAAAAGGAGAGAATAAAATGTTGCTCTCTATTGTCTCTTTATCAGTCCTCTTAAACAGATGATAAATTTAAGTTCTTTTCGGGATTACAAAATAAAGCCCTTAAGTAAAGTGCCATAATGCACAACTGGACATTTAAAATTTGTATTCAGAGGAACAATGTAGGAAAAAAACCAAAACAACACAAACCCCAAACACAAATAAACACATTCTGGAAAATTGTAAGTCGTGCAGACTAGTCTGGATGGTGCAATATGTTTTTATGTTCTCAGAGAGGACAGTGTGAGGGTAGTGGCAAGAATAGGTGGCTGCAGAACAGATGTTACAGTTCAATCCAGCTCCATGTGAACTCCGCATGCTTCAGTGGACAGGAACAAAAACGCTTTGGGATGAGACTGTGCAAACCTCCATGCTGCTTTCAGATAGATCACTGATGTCATTAATGTTTTGGGGTCTAGACTACGTGAAGCATCGTGACAACAGCTTCTGAGATCCTGAAGGCAGCAGTCCTCAAAGAGGTGGACACTAATCCAAGTGAAATGGACTAAAAAATACAGAATTAAATGACAGCTGTTCACCTTTCATTTGAGTGCCTCTACACACAAATCTTTCCAACTGGTGTTTAATTTCACCTGACAAATTGTTCACACAGCTTCTCCTCAGTATAGAGAGAGAGAGCAAGTGAGCTAATAGCCAACAAAATTCCTCCAAACACTCTGACTGGAATATACCCTAGCTGGTAAATTCTAAAAAATTCTGTATGAAAACACTGCTTTTTCTGTAAATAGATAATAACCAAACTATTAAAAAAAAAATCAATTTTGTAATGAGAGATTATTCACTGCGTTATATGTACTCACATTTTACTAGCACAGAGTATAAGGACAACAGTGTTGGCATGCAAAAAGGTAAGTCCAAGTTAAGAAATTACATCTTGGCCTGCATTTGTTTTTCTTGGAATCCCAAATGCTTAAGCAGAGCAGTAAAAAGAAGAGGAAAGTTGCTTTTGTGGGCTCAATTCTTAGTTGCAATCCTCTTAGATTTTTTTTTTTAATATTGATTTTTTTTTTTTATCTAAAGTGAAATGATCTTTTAGGATGATGGTGCTGAAAGGTGATGTTTTTCTGTAATTAGTGAAACTGTTAGCAGCCTTAACAGTGTGTTAAGAGAGATTCAAGTTCACATGAGTGCATGAAGTGGTTTAGGAGTAACTCTAAGGTCCCTTGGAGTAAGTTGGAATTTGTAAGGCAGTCATTCCCTTTTATATTTGGCTTTCAAACACTTGATAACACTACAAAAACTGCCTCTTTGTGATGGAGAGTCTTGAAGGAAATATCCTGTAAATTATTTCCTTCTGGGCCTCTCTGTTGCTCTGTCAGCCTAGAGAAGGAGCCCCAGGCTGGAGGACCAGCAGCATGGGCTGGTCTCTGCCTCAGGACACGGTGACTGAAGCCAAACCTGCAGAATTCAAGCCCCCAAACCTGGAGGTTTTCCAGAACAGGTTACATGGACTGAGTGACATGAGGGTATGTTCTCTTTCTTTTCCCTTTTTTTCTTTTCCTTCCCTTCTTTTGTCCCTGGCACAGAACTCAATGAGTTCTTGATTTCTCTTAGATTTCTTTTTGTTAATATTGTATTAATTTTACTTCTTCATTTAGAAACAAAATTAATAGTGATATATCTACAAAAATGCTGGGAAGTTGTTTTTTTTTTTTTTTCTCTCCTTCTGTCTTGTTTGTTCCATTATTTATAGTTCTGCTGTACAGAGCAGCAACCCAGCATTAAAGCCTGAGTTTAATTTTCAGTCTGTACTAACCAGATGGATTTAAATGAGGAAAAAAACCCCAACCAACCAAACAAAAAACCCCTGACTTATTTTCTATGAAATAAGGCTCTATTTTCTTCATCTCAAACACTGAATCTCCAATCCAGGATGCAGTTTTTGAGAGTAGTAAGTAAGAATTATGAGATGGAAGAATGTTATATAAAGACAGAGAGAGATGATAACTTAATGTTTACTGGAAGAGTCTGAGTATAAAAACTTCAAGTTGAAGGAGTGCATAAGAAACAGGAAGAGATAATAAATAAGAAAACCTAAGAAACTCACCCTGTGCTTGACAATAGAATTCCTTTCTACAAAATGTGTGCCTGCACTGAGATATCTTCTCAGAGGTAAATCCTTAAAGGAGGGAAGACATTTCTTAACCCTGCTGAATTTAAAGCAAGGGGATGAGGAAAGGTGACAGAGTTGATGTTAGCTAACTGGCAGAGGTAACACACAACAATGCCTGCTCTCCTCCAGGAATGGAGCATTTGGATGTAAAGAAAATCTTAACCTATTTTGCACAGAAGAGGTTTAAAATTGAGGCCAGTTTTGCTGCTAACTAAAAAAGTGCAGCAGCTTATGAAAAGCAGGATCTTTTTTCAAATTCAAAGTACAAATAGATATTCTCCACGGGAAAAGTTTAATAAGAAGTACCCTGTTATCTACGTGACATACAAAAGGAAGGATAGCTTGCTCATTAATTGTGGAAGAATAAGTCACAATACATGCAATACTTACTGTGTCTAACACTCAGTCTGGAAAGGACATTTTTAGCATCTCATCACAGATTTTCTGCAAGGAAGTACAGTGACACATTTACTTGTACGGGCAATATCCTGGGCAACAAAGAAAACACACAGCAGACAGGATAAATCAGAGCTAAGTTCAGATCTGAAAAATGTGCTTACAATAATGAATGCTGTGCTTGAAACATATTAATCTGAAGGACTCCTTTACAGGGTACTAGAAAGAAAATATTGGAGAACTGCATGAAATCAGTAACATTTAATAAAAAGATTTTTTTGTTTGTTTATTATCTTAAGTGTAGACAAATTTGAAGACATCATATGTAGTAGTGACTAGGTAAGGATGAAGACATCCAGCTACATGATGGAGGTTGTGGAGTCTCCCTCCTTCAAGATGATCATTAAGGGCAGGCAGATTCCTCTGCAATAAACTTTGTAATTTCCATAGTTTCCAGGATTTCATACAAGTAAGGTGGAAGGAAGCAATGAGAAATTGTGCTGTACAATGTGATTTTTACTTCTCAATCCCTTTTAGCTGTATAATGCTTGCCATTTGAGTAATAGTGCATAGAGGAGGTACTTGGTAGCATTGGCAATTTAATATCATTATTGTCTTCTGAGATTTGCTGTTTTAACATTGAGGACTGAGCACATTTTCATTCTACCAATGACAAATCAGCCTTTACAGAAAAATCTGAGTTTTGAAGGAAGGTCACTGAGAAGGTTTAAGCCACCAAAAAAAGCCATCAAGGCAAGAAGACAAGGTAGAGAATAAAAAAAAAATTTAAAAGTCAAAAAAAGCCCCCCACACACAAAGAAAAAAAGAAACAAGAGAAAAAAGAGATACAGCTCAAAAGAAGAAAATGGGTAAAACATGGCTTAAAGCTGAAGCAGAGTAGTAAAAGTGTGAACAGATGAACAGATTTTGGAACTGTAAGGATTTAGAAAAACTAAAAGAGCCTGATTTGATAGAATAGAAATAGATTTTAAGATAGAAAAGGCAAACCTTGCAGCATTTGCCTCTGCCATAAACCTGATCTCTGCCTGAAGCAGAGGCAGATTGTCAAAGCCAGGGGGGAAAAATGAAGGAAAGATGAAGGGATTAAGGCCCCACATTTCAGAGCATTTCCAAGCAGCGCTGATCATCTCCTTGCCACAAAGTGCTTCTGTTAGCACCCTCTACTTCTGTCACAGAAACCTCACCATAGCCCAAACAGCTGTGTAACACACACTTTTCCATATATTCACACTATTTTATAATTTCATGCCATTGATATAGGTTCAATCAGAGAATAGCCTTCTCTAGTCTATAAGAACCCTTAACTGCTCTGGAGCAGAATCCAGACTGCACAAGACCTGCTGAGATGACAGTAATTCATTTAGCAAACTTCTCTAATCTATTCCTTATGGATTAACTGCTTGGAAACTCCTTATAAAAGATTATCAAGCTTTAGGTAAAACAAGCACTTCCTTAGGACAGCAATGCAAACACAGCACTTCTTGTGCAGCATTTTCAGATCCTTTAAAAAATCAACCCAAAACACTAAGAAAAATTGAATGTGTGGAATGGGAGCCACTACAGGGGCAGGGCAGGATGGGCTGAGGCAATGCAAAATCTGAAGGATTTGTTGCAGTGCTGGGATCTACAGCCCTTATCTTGTAAAGCTGTGCCCTATTTCCTTCCCAATCTTCCATCTGCCCTTTCAATACCCTTTTTCCTTCCACAAAGAAATTAGAAAATGTGGCCGTTCTGCTGGAGATCTGGAGGATGCTTGTATTGGTTTTGACAGTTTTACTGTTTAAAGAATCACAGAATAGTTTGGGTTGGAAGGGACCTGGAAATCCATCTTGTTCCAATGCCCTGCCCTGGGCAGGGATGTGGCATTCACATTCCCTGAACATGATTCCTTTGCCCAGGATTTTCTCCTGGGAAGCTGAAAGGCAGCAAGAGGCCTCAGAGAAAAGGAGAACAATTCTTATCTCATTTGCTTCTCCTGTGCTGTGCTCATGTGGAATGAGTTTGGAGATTGTTCACCCACAGGTGATTGTTCCATTGCATTCTGCTGGGAGTTGTTTTCACTCTTTGGCCAGTCAGGGCCAAGCTGTGTCAGGACTCTGGAGAGAGTCAGGAGTTTTCATTATTATCTTTTTTAGCCTTCAGTAAGTATCCTTTCTGTATTCTTTAGTATAGTATAGTATAGTATTCTTTAATATAATATAGTGTAATAAAGTAATAAATTAGCCTTCTGAGCACATGGAGTCAGATTCATCATCTCTCCCCTCGTCGGGGTTGCCTGCATTTACAATACAGGGACACCTTCCACAATCCCAGGGTGCTCCAAGCCCCATCCAGCCTGGCCTTGGACACTTCCAGGGATCCAGGGGCAGCCACAGCTTCTCTGAGCACCCTGTGCCAGGGCTCACCACCCTCACAGGGAAGAATTTCTATTCTATTCTATTCTATTCTATTCTATTCTATTCTATTCTATTCTATTCTATTCTATTCCTGCCCTCTTCAGTCACTGAGTGACTCAAAGATGAAATTCCTTCCTGTCTGACAAGATTGTTTCCCTCACAGCAAAATAAAATAAAACACACAGCTTCACACACAAATATGCCTTCACACACACAGCTAAAAACAAAACAACCAAACATTTCTTGAAATATTTGCTCATTCTCTGGAAAGTTTTGAAAATAAAGAAATGGTAAGCCAGAAATATCTTTTCCAAGCAAGATTTACAGAACTACTTAAAATGAATGTGGGAATTTTTTAGTCAGCAAAATACTATGGAAATGGCCAAGTATTTTAAACTGCAATTAATTCTGGAAAACACTGCTTTAAAAGCAGCACATTTACTAACTCATGTGTAGGTTACCTTTCTCTTCTTTCTGAAATTACTATATTAAAGTAATGTCATTTACAAGACTTTGAAAAAGCTGAAAATCTATTAAGATATGAATAATAAATCTTAGTCACCATTTTCTGTAATACAGAATAGAGCTGGTTTCAGAAGAAAATGTAAAGTCATAAAGTTGTGTTTCTGACAATGATCTGAGGGTATTTTGAGATTAGTTTGCAGAGATGTGACATATAGCTGTGAATTACATATATGGCAATTTAGTGCTTCAATTTACTTGAGCTCCATAGTACAGTGATTTCATAGTTATTGTTTCTAAGAAAAAAAAAAGGAACTATATGTTTTTTTTTTTATGATGGATGAGGTGAGATCATGAATTTAATATCAGCTCAAGGAAATACCCTGCCAAATTATAAATCCTAACTAGAGACAGAAGAACTACTAAAGGAGCAGAGACAAAATTCTCACAAGATTCCTTCATTTTCGTAGAGAAGTGATTTGACTTGCTTTGATAAATTCCTAATGCAGTGTGGAAATGGGTTTACCAGGCACAGAATGAGCACATCATCTGGTTACCTGCCAAGGAATGCAAAACTCACTGGGAATCCCATTCAATGTCTTTTTTCAAGTCCCAGTGAAACTAAATGTCTGTTAGCTTAAAGGGTCAAATAAGTGAGCAGTGTCAACATGATTTTCATTTTTATTTTCATTTGTGTATGAGCTCACTCCTGAATTCCTTCTGTTCTGGGCCTGAACAGGTATTAGTTAATCCCTGCTGATTGTACTGCAAACAATCCCACTGATGGAGGAGTAATGAATAACAATGGGTAAATCCTCTTTCTGAAACACAAATCAAGCTTGTCAGAGGAAGAGTAAGGAGGTTTATTTTAAAGACTTATATGTGATCAACTTCAAAGAGCTTCAGGGTACTTGCAAAATGTAAGGGATGGAAAACATACTTGCACCTGCTGCACTTTTGTGAAACATGGCCACACTTCTATTTCTAAATCTATTTGCATTCTGCATGGCTCTGCTGCACTGAGCTGCCTGTAAGTTGAAAAATGTCAATTTGGCATCAGGTATTGAAGGCAGCTCCTGCTTACCTGGATGAAATGTGTTCAGAGCCCTCCCTAGCATGAGGAAGAGAAGAAAAAGTACAGGCAAGGAGAAATGACTAAAGCTCACCTTCCTCCTTTGCCACAGATTGCTTGTGCCTCATGGGGTTAGATTAATTTTCTAGCTGTCATGTGTATTAATATCTACATTTCAGTAGTTTGGTTCCAGGTGAAAGAGATAACTAAAAAAGCAGGTTGCAGGGCCATGACTCTCTAAATATTGTATGAGAAAAATCAAAATCAGTGACCTTAGAAATAAGAATAAAACAATATTCTAGCAGTTATAGAAGTCAGGTAGAAATAACCAACAGGAAATACTAAGCACACTGGGACCCTTTTTTGGTTTTCTCTCTCAGAGATGGCTGCCAGGACATCTTTATAAAAAGAGTTTGCTGTGATGCTGTGTAAAGCTGTGCCAATACCTCATAGGACTGAGGTGCCATCTCACCTAGAAATCTAGTGAGAGTTAACAACTAACTTCTCAGGACAGGCAGTTTTGGAAACAAACAAAAAACCTTTATCAGTTATCTGAATTTTCAGTTCTAGGAAATAGAAAAAATGTTTGAAGCTAAACATAACCACTCTGTGTGTTTGGACTTTCTGTTACAGGGCTCCAGAGCTGGCTCCTGGTTTTTCCAAACCTCAGGCAGTTTTCTGTAGAAAAGGGATGAAAATATTTCTTTACACCCCTGGGATGTTTTATGTATCACCTCTTGTGCAAAGGTCCCAGTAAGAGGTACTATATGGAGTACAGGAACCTAATTTACATGTGTTTAGTTGTGCTATAGACTTTTCAAATACAGCACTGATTTATTTAATTTAAAAATTGTGGGCATGATGAAGTGGTGTAATTTTATGCACGTGTTGCACCATTACAAAATGTTACTCTTTAAAATCTTGGATTGTAGGATGTATTCATCCATGCTTAGCTTTTGATTTTTTTAATGGGTACCCTTCCTTAAGGTTTATGGTTATTCATATATTTTCTTTTCCTCCATATAGCAGTCTAAACTGAATTTAGAACACTTGGAAAAATCAGCTGCCTAATTATTAAAGCAACTCACTTGTTTTTATCTATTCTAACCTCTCTTAATGCTGAAGGCAAATGTTCCCTGTGCTTCCATGGGAGCAGAGTTAAAATTCAGAAGAGCACACTGGAAAAATTCCACTCCATTTGGATGTTGTTCTACAATATCTTTGTCACATACCAAATGGATTTATCTCGTGTACAACATGAATTATACAACCTCCATGTACAGCAGGGTCACCAGTGGTATAACTTGGGACAAAGAAAAGGTTTAGGAATGTCAGCAGAACAAAAAAGTCAGGGAAAATGTTCAAATGGCACAGGCTGGCTGGAACCACAACATTTTGAGACACCTTTGGCAGAGTGGCAATTCATCTGCATGCCAGCATGCTTGGGAACAAATAAATTTATTTTCTCAGCTTGTGACAGTGCTGTTGGTGCAGCACACTGCTGTTCATCTGCCCCCAGGTCTGAGAACACTGCCCACAGGTGAGACTGAGCATCCCTCCACACCCAGAGCATGGATTCATAGCAGTAAGAGCAGCGTGGCAACAGGTACAAAATGCTGATCTCTAAAGTCAGAAAGTTCACCAGAGGTGAAAGGCTGAATGGCACATGAATAAGCTGGTTTTTCCCTCACTCCCTTGACCTATGTTGTCAGAGCTCCATAGGTCTATAATACAGCTGCATGTCCTCTAACTGAGCTGTGAATCTCAGCATCTATAAATAATAATATTCAACAATATTGAATATTCAATAAGAGTATGAGAGCAAAGCGGGTTCTAATACTGCATGACCTGTATATTAGCCTGTGAATTATCCCACAGATCCCTTCCAGTCTTTATTACAACTAGCTGTATAAAAAAGTTTCTGTCAAGATAAATTTCCATTTATTTACATCTGATCCTTTACATGGTGATAAGAACTAGACCTGTTATTCACACATTTGATGCTCAAATATGTAACATTAACTGAAATCCTTTAATGCTGTTGTACACGTGACACTTCTGAAGGAAATATATGTATGTAGTGGGAGAAACTACAGGGATCAAAACACATTAGAATTTCTGTTTTGATTCATGAACATTTGTCTGTGAGAGCAGTCCCACAAGTATTTCCTAATCCATAGCTAATGTGAGAAATCAAATAATACATATGAGTGAAATGGGAATTTGCAGTAATTTTCAGCCATATACAAATATGCACTTCATTAACCATGACCTGCATTTATTTCAAGGGGGGAAAAGCCCCCAATTTATACAAAGCACCTCCCTTCTGCAACTTTCACCTTTAATTTCAGAAAGACTGTGGCTGATGGGAACAGATTTACGACAGCAGATGTCCTCTCTTCTATTTTCTCTGCAAAAATGAGGTTTGCTTTTAAAAACATGAGGTTTGCTTTTATCCTTTGGACAGAAATGCTTGTGAGGTCGTCTACAATGGCTGGAAGATCATCTCATGGCAGCAATAAGTGTAATGACAAAAGATGATTTAGCTGTTTCCTTCAGATGTAGGGGGGTTCCTCCCTGGATGATAAAAATACTGCCAATTTCTAAACCAGGTTTAATTTACCTCCCTGTTACCCTGTAATAAAATTCTCCAGGATAAGAGTCTAACTTGGAACTAAAATAGCCTCAAGGTTAGGCTGGTTTTTACCATGGAGGGCAGCCTGTAAATGCATCCTGTGAGAGTACCAAGACTGCTTCTAAGCACAAAGTCACTGCAATATTTGTAGAATTTTGAAATATTCTGATTCCTTCTTCCCCAGTGGTACCTCTGGATTTCAACTGCTCTCTGCAGTCATCATGGATATGCTCCATTGCTGACATCAAAACCAGGGCCTCAAACTATTTATGCCCTCAGATGAACCAATATTTTTAAACCTCTCCTCCTAATCATCACAATCACAGGATCAAATGCTTCTATATTAGAAAATCTGCAATGTATTGCACGAGATTAATGATGAAGATGGCCAGAAAACCCCACGTGTCACCTGTCTGACAGGAAGGGAAGGTGAACAAATGACTATTAAACTTCTCTTACACCCTCTTGACCCCTGTTAGTCTGCCTCTGGAAAAAGCACATTTGAGAATATAGAACACTATAAAAATACCTACAAACATGTAGTCCAGCCCTAACTATGCAGTATTTATACTCATATGTACTTTGTAGCAAAAATTTTCCATCTGTTCTGGTTGTACTTCGTGAGAGGAATGAGACAGACTGAAATTGATTTGTGACTGGTCTGTTTTGTGTGTGCACAGAGTCAAAAGTTTGAAATTGAAAAGAATTATCTTCAATTTGGAGCCATTTAGTCAACATTTTTTTCCCACTGTTGGAATCTCTTTTGCTGCAGAACTTATTTATTTCTTCAGTAAAATTATGAATTGGCTCAACCATTTCCTTTCTATCATCACAGTAGTTAGCCAAACCCAGGAGGTTGGTCAAACATAGAAAAACTCTTAAAATAAAAAGATTCAAACTATTTTTTAGGGTAACTATAAAACTATAAGCTCCTAAGAAGAGTCTGCGACCATTACTACATTGTCCAGAACTGGGAAAACTTCAACTATTTTGGGAATATTTTAAAAAAACTGGAAAACTAAAGCCACACTATCTGTTCCTGGGATCTGTTCTTTGTAGTTTTATACCCCATGAAGTATGTAAACTTCATGGCCAATAACTGATCTGCTTATCCAAAAGTGTCTTTAATTTACCTTCTTTTCCATTTATTCTGTCATTATATTATATAGATTACGGTTTTTTGTGCAATATACACTTTTTTTTTTGCACTTGACATTTGGAACTTTATAGGGAAGATTAAATTTACAGATATCTGTTACCTTATCAAAACCCTCATGAGACTGAAAGGGGTTTACATAGGACCAAGGAAGGCTTCTTTCTGGAAAGAATTAATGTGCCAAAGTCTACAAGTCTCCCACCTCCTCAAAGCCATGTTGTTAATGAAAAGATCTTTAGGATAAAACAACAGCAACAACAACAACCCTCCTCTTTTCTCAAAATTTATCATTTAACACAAGCAATCATAAAACATCAAAGGAGCTTTGGGAAATACAAGTTTAAGTACCTTGGAGCGAATGAGCTGAAAACATTTTATGTGGTGGCTGCAAAAGTATCAATTGAGGCATATAAATTGTCTAAAATACACATTAAAGAAATGCTCTAAGTAGCCATATCCAGAGCAGGAATTAGAAGTTGGCTGAATTCAGGCAGAATGCATAAGGTTATGGATGAAGCACTTTGTAAGGTGCAAGAATCAATGAGTTAAGCAGTTAATGTACTGTTGGCCTCGTGAATATGAAGTCTGGTCTGAGGGGGAGCCTGGGAAGAGGGTGGATTAAATAAATTTCCTGGAGAAAGAAATTTGCTAGGAATTATATACTCTGATATATTGAACCATGGAAATCAATGAAGTACTACCCAGGCAATGAAGACAACTGAGACAGTATTAAGCAAAAGACCTAATTTTGTAAAAAACCTAATTTGTGCAATTGGGTGAGCATTAATACAAGCCTTGTTGATGAGAAATAAATGGTAAAAGGTAGTAAGCAGCACCAAAAAAAAAAAAAAAAAAAAAAAAAAAAAAAAAGCTAAGGAATAGTGAGGAAGTATGAAGCATTATCTGGGCTGATTGTGAAACATAGCTGGGTGATAAAAGGGTCATCTGGCATGCTGAGGAGGCAAAAAGGGATCTGAGAACAGGAAGCTAATGAGCACAGCACCGTAGATCACACAGGCTAAGAAGATAAATGGAGAGGTGATAGTACAGGCAGCCAGGGAGAGCATTAGCATAAAGAGGTGATAAAAGTATGCAGTTGGGAAGGGAGACTGTAAAAATTCGAAGATAAATCTGACAATAAACAAGTACCAATATACTTGTCTGGGAAAAAAAAAAAAAAGGAAGGAGAAAATCCTTCCATGTGCACAGACTTCAGAGAACTGCATTTTATGAAGATCACAATGGTTCCAATTCAATGCTGTAAATAGGTCAGTCAGGCCTTGATTTAAGTAGAAACAGGTCCTGCTATGAGCAGCAGATCTGTAAAAAGCCATAATGCCAAAAGAAGTCACAGCTGGTTGATGTCTGGGAATATTTAGACTCCTCTGCAGATTGGGCCAGGTGTGATCTCAGCTGCTCTGCAACCAGTCCAGAAATAACCCCGTTCATCTCAGTTTTAACTGTGGTAGCTGAATGTGAAATGGCATTTTGAATAACCAGGTGGCTAAACTGTTATAAAGTCCTTGCTGCATTTTGAATGCTTGAAAGTCATTGCAGCAGATTTGTTGTGTGCCAGTTTTTTCATCTAATATCAAAAGTACCAAGCCTTGCAGAGAAAATCCAAGTATGAAAATCAACCCAACCGTCTCCACATTGCAACAGACAAGTGTTGAATCCCACTTACAAGAGAAATTAATAAATTACTCGCAAAGAAACCAAACCAAACCAACCAACCAACCAAACAAAAACAACAACAAGAAAAAAACCCAACAAAATAAACACAGAAAGAAACAAAAAAAAGCAGACAAACCCACATCAAAAGGTAGCCCATTGGAAATAATCACTTTAGTCTGAATCAAATGCTGAAGTTTAAGAAGCTGTATTATAATTGCATTATTATAAATACAATTTATAAAAGTCAGGTTCCATTTTCTCACATACTTGTGCTATGTGGGATTGAAATTCAATAAGAATAAATAATATACCACTCAACTACCAGTCTAGTTACCCTCTGATCTGTACACAATAAATCTTCTAAAAGCTTATTCTTGCAAGCCAAAGAGTATCTCTGTGGGACACATCAGCATTATTGGGTTTTTGGTCAGATTAGGGGAACCAACACAGCTGGAGGTGAAATTATCTTTCCTGCTGTCATACTACTCGTAGAGATGTCTGTGGAGTGATTTAAATGCAAACATTCCTCACAACACTAAGTCCATTCCAGATGATTAAACTCACAACAACTGATAGTGAGAGATAAACTATGCTGATTGAAGTAGATCTTAGAGACTTTTTGAATATGAAAAAACATATATTTCCTTACTGTTGCCATGGTACGTTAGGGAGAAAGGACTGGATTAAAGGACAAATTCAGTTCATGAGCTGATCATGCCCAAAGGTGAAGTGGAATTGGGCATAGGATAAAACAATCACTCTGGACCATAGCTCCATTCACTGGCCAGTATGAGCCATGAATTCCTTTTATTGATTAGAAACTCAGTTGTGAGGAATGTGTATGTATTCACAACTGGAGTATTTCTGAGCTACCAGCCCTGGTCTGATTCCCCTTTCTTTTGACAGAAAGTACAAGACATTTGCTTTGAAATCATGGCAATATTCCCAAGAACTTGGATGGAGGAAAGGTAGCTCAAACTGCACGTTTGAAAGGACCCCTATGACAAATGCTTTGCACCATTTTGTGGATCATTTTTTAAGCATATAATCATGTAGGTAAAGACATTTTGTCATTTACAGGAAGAGTTTGAACACCTGGAGGCAGTTATTTGAAAAATAAAGAGTCCTGCTAAGGCAGGAGAGTCACATCAGCACACATTCTGTGTTTTATTTTCTCAAATTTTTAGAGATCTGAAGTACATCTTCAATGTGTTCTGTCACCATTTGCTATTCATCAATCATTTAGCTTTTGCAACAGTTGAACAGAGAGGCAGAATTGTGGGAATCCATAAAATCAGAGGGTTTTGGGAAAGCTGCAGAAGGCAGCCTCAGAGACAGCAGAACTGTGATTAGAGCTAGGCAGTAGCCATGAGATAGGTCAGCAGAAAAATTCTGTAAGAAGTAGAAAAGTAAGGAGAATTAGTTAGGAGAATAACTCCCTAAGCTGCAGAAAAGTTTATCTAGCGAGATATTAGGAAGTTTTAAGCTTAATGGAGCTCTGTGCATTGTGTTGTAAGGCTTACAAGCAGGTATTGTATTTGAAATAAACAAGCATGGTTTAACCAAAGGTACGTGTGCTTACAGCAGTTGGATGGAATTACTGTCAATGGGCTTTTGCTTTGTATGATTGGTCAAAAAACTTATAAAGTGAGTTGTAACATTGAGTTCTTGGTCTGCTGCCTGGGATGTGAGCTGATGACATCTTCCCATTGTCATAACCATGGAATGAGGCTGATGCTGGAAAATAAAACAAGGCACGTTCCTTGCAGTCCCGTCCTGGTTGTGATTCATACAGAGCCCCCAGCCAGTGCTAGTTCACTCCAAGGGTTATGCATTCTTTTATGCCTGTTGAGATACCAGAGGCCAGAATTTTACTTTGCAGAAAACAGTGACTGTAGCAAGCATATACAATCTTATTTCATTTGAATGTGTGCTTGTATACAACCTAAGCCTTGAGATAAATTTAAAGATGGCCTTGGTTGTTTTTTTTAATTTCATTTTGTATTACCATCTGAATAGTTCAGCTTCTCCTTGTGCTATTTCTTTGATTTTAAGACATAGAAAAAGATGACAAAGGCCTGGTGAGAGTGAGTTCCCTCAGGCTGTTCCTCTAGGTACAAGCAAACTGGGTATGTGGTTTCTCTAATTACATCCAGCCAGTGCTGTGTTGTGGAGCATCTGCACAGGATACTTCAGATCTTGACTGATTATTCTGCCAGACTGATAAAGGGCATTTCTCACCTTAGACCAGTTCTACTGACCATGCACCAGCAATTTTCTGCAGAAACAGAGCTGGTGAGTGAGGCCATTGGACTGTTTTATTTTTCTTTACTTTATTAAATCCATATTTAATAATGGAAAAAATGAGCTGCTGGTGCATGCCAGCTAATATATGGGATCATTTCCACTTAAGTGCTGAATCAGGTATTACCCACCAAAACTATTAAAATCTCACTGGTATCACTATAATCAGCACTCAGGATCATTAATGAGAATAACAAACAGGTGAACAAGCTGTAAAGTAACATATGCCTGCCTGCATCTCACATTCTGCTTTTGGGATTATTCTGCTGAAGGATACAGAATCAGACTGATCTTTGAGAATAGCTTTATGGGTCATTGACACAAAAGCTAAAGGCTGTGAAAGCAATGTGCTGATGGATATTTTCCCATTTTCTGACTTGACAGAGATTGTATTGCTTTGTTTTTTTAATTGAAAATTGGATATATTTTTCTACCATTAGAGTATCCACCAGCATGTGTCCAACAAGGCAGAAGAGGTAAAATGGCAATGACTTTGAAGACAGAATTTCAATTTGGAGGTAGCTCTTTTCCACTTTAATGATTTTTATAGAAAGTGCAGACAATAGGATTTAATCATTCAGCACTGTTACCCATATGAAAGTGATGGTGACTTCTAAAGCAGTTCAGCTCATAATAAAGCATCAGGAAAAGTATTTGTGTGCAGTAGAAGGTAGAAGCTGATGAAGCACTGGGAAAGTCAGAAGTCTTTTACTCTCCAGAGGTAAATTCATAAAGAGTGCCTATCAGCAAACAGGGCAGTAACTCTGCCAACTTCCCACATTTGTGTTGGGAGTGACAGAAACTGATGAGATGCATTTGGTAATTAGGGATGCAATTTCAGTTTTAACAGGTTTATGAGTATTTGATAATAAATGCCTGAAACGTTGGCAGTGCCACATCTTTCTGTGTGATTATGTCACAAGCTTGAAGGAATCTAAATCACCCATTATTCCCAGAGCACTTGGTCAAACTTTATGGGTTTTCTCCACTAGAAAGTTAGGTGCTAACATTTCCAGCATTGAGTTTTCATATTCAGTGCCTCCAGATGTTGTAAGGGATGTTTTTAAGTGGACAGCTATGCCGGGAAAGGAGAGGCGAGTGCAATTTAAATGTGTTCATTCCATCTGTAAGTGATAGGACAAGGATGGGATATCCCTGCCCTTTTAAACACCTTCTCAACCTCCTGTAGCTATGGAAGTGCACTGGTTTGAGCTGACATATATCATGAATTCCACTAAAAAACAACAGTGATAATTACTTATTACACTGGTACACAATTATTCATAAAATCAGTAAGTTAGCAGTCACTTCCTTAATTTTATATGTTAGCCACGGATAATCAAGTCTTATTTTTTAGCTGTGGGTGGTAGGCAGAGGGGGAAGGCAAAAAAAAAAGGCTTTTCATGCAAGAAAGAAATAACAATCACCTTACAAACAAAAGCTTAGATAAAGTCAGCATTATTATCAGATTTCCAGGAACTTCAGGCAGTGTCAATGAGCACCAAATCCAAATTCTCTGCCAGGTGCCCATCTATCAAGTTGAAGGAGGAATTCCTGTAGCTGGGAAATAAATACCCTGAGTCTATATCTAAGGGTGTATTTCTATGAGGACATATATCCCTATATTTATGGGGAAGCAGGGTGAGGAGCAGCTGAGGTCAGGGGGCCTGTTCAGCCTGGAGGAGGCTGGGGGGAGCTCTCACTGCATTTACAGCTGCCTTGTGATGGGAAGAGGAGGGGCAGGCACTGATCTCCTCTCTGTGGCTCTGTTGACAGTGACAGGACCTGAGGGAATGGCCTGAAGTTGTGTCAGGGGAGAGATGTGAGATTACACCATTAAGGCTCATGGAAGCTCTGATCTGATGCAGGAGAACAAGTCTTCAAACACTGTTTTCTCATTTTCCTCGTCAAATTGTGGCTTTTTGTGTAGGATTCAAATGACATTTATTAAAATGTTCTCAGCGGGTGAAGTGACAAAATATTCTGTGGCAACTGCTGGCTCGGTGTCAGGTCAGCTCTTAAACTGTGAGGAGCTAATCAATGCTGCTCCAGTACTGCAATTAAAAAGGTGGAAAAGGCACTATTGCTACAAATTCTTACTTACATGATCCCAGTGAGAAGGAACAAATCTAACTTTCATCTCCCTCCCCATTTTTTCAATTCCTTTGAAATACAAAAATGCTTGCATTTTTCGAGCAGACTGCTCCCAGGAGCTGACCTCTATTTGTCTGTCCTTTCATGCAACTTTGGAACACTCCAATGGCTATGATGTCACCATTTTTCTACTTTTCCACATGGACTTCATATTCTATTACATCATGGTTGAAAGACATTTGTAAAATATTGTGATTATCTACTAGCATCTAAAGTTTCCCCATTTGAGGAGGATCCCTTCTGCAGCTGAACCATCCTAGTGCTGGTTCAGAGTGCAAAACTCCTAGAAAATGCTTCCCCAGAACACACTTTTTATTTTAAATCATCATCATTACTTTTCACACACCCAAGAGCAACCTTTTCTTACCAAAACTGTTTAGATTTTCTTGTTCCCAAGACATCAGTTTGAAACTCTTATTTTAAGTTTGGAAGACAGAAAGTGGTGCTGATAAATATAATTGAAGACAAGGTAAGGAATGCCATTGAATTTTGTTCCTTAAAATTTATTTTGCCAAAAAAATAGTAAGGAATTGTCACTGACACGTTTTATGAAAAGTCCTTTCCTTAGGATTTTTTTCTCCTGAGTAGCTGAGAGGCCTCAGGAACAAAATGTAAGGAATGATTATCTGCTGTGTGGAATGCAACAGGTGGGTCTGGGATTGGTCTCATGTGGTTGTTTCTAATTAATGGCCAATCCTAGTCCAGCTGTCTCAGACTGTCTCAGTCAGTCTGAGCCTTTGTTATTCATTCCTTTTCTATTCTTAGCCAGCTTTCTAATGAAATCCTTTCTTCTATTCTTTTAGTATAGTTTTTAATATAATATATATCATAAAATAATAAATCAAGACTTCTGAACATGGAGTCAGCTTTCTTGTCTCTTCCCTCATCCTGGGACCCCTGCAATCACCATCACAAGGAATAAAAGACCGTGTATGTATTCCCACATTTGGCACTCTTCTAAGATGGGAAGAGGATATGACATTGGAATCTCAGCAAATCCAGCCCTCCAGTTAGAAAAGGGCTGCTAAACATCGCATAAGATACAAATGTATAAAAAGAATCCACGTTCCTTCAGAATAAAATTAAAAATACAACTTTTTTCTGAGTTGATCCAGGTAACCGACAACCTTACTGGGAGCAACAACGTGTGCCACTGCTGTTTGTACACAACACACAGCTGAGCAGGAGAGCTCACAAATAATGGAGGCAACAGCTCTGCTAATGGCATTTTGTCAGACAGAACATGACACAGCCCTGCAAAACCTTTGTCACAATTTGCCCTAACAGGATGTGACAGGATTTGCTCCAGCACTCTTCAATCTGGTGTCAGACCACAGGAGAGACTGTCACTGCCCTGTGTAGGGGTCTGGGCTGGGTGGGTGTGATCACAAGGCTGATTCCCTGCTTCCACACTGATACTGAATGCAAAAATTTTACATCAAAATTAATATTGACTTAATATTAAGTCAATATTATTCACTCAATATTAATCTGGACTTCACACTGGTGATCAGGGCCAGTTTAGTGATCCCAAACACTTACACAACTGGGAAAGTAGAGGGAAAACATTTCACCTGCTTAGGGTTTGGATTTGTGGGACTTTTGTGCTGCTTGTTGCCTTCACAGTGACAGCTCTGGAACAAGAGTCTCAGCAGTAGCACAGCTTAGGTTTGTGAGCAGCAGGACTAAGTGTCAATCCTTCCAAACAGAGTACTGTTAACCTGAGACAAGTGCTTCAGGACATCAAACCTCCTGATCCAGGCCAGCATTAGTGTGAAGAGACCAGTTTCCCTCTCAATGTCATCCAGAGATTTTTTTCCTTCTTTCATCTTAATACATGACATTTATACACAGCCTGTCCTTTGGGTCTGAATCCTGCCAGAAAAGGATTCAGGATGCTACAGCAAAGGCAGGCAAACCCTGTAATCCCCTGTTTAAAGGATTTTTCATAGCCTTTGCCAGGGAAGGATAACATTCATAGGAAAATGCTGAACTCCACAAGTACAGAGGAAGCTCAACCTATGTTCAGCTGTCTGTCAAAAACAAAAGGAAGGGGGTAATTTTGGCCACTGATCCTCTGCAGGAGCTGTCCTGACAACAGGACTGAATGTTTGCATGTTGAGAGGAATCAAGAGCCTTGCCAGCAAAGCCCTGACAGCTCCTCTGCAGGGAGCAGGCCCTCGGTGTGGAAGGAGGAATTCCATCAGAAGGAATTTGTATTCCCTGCTGCCAATGTTTGTGGCTCTCCTCCCACAGTGCATGGAGTCAGTCATTTACAAAAACTTCCACGACAGAAAATTACAAACACATATATTGTCTTAACACTATTCTCTAATGAGGGTGAAAGCATTACAGAAGAAATTCCCCTTCTTCCAGAGATGAAAATGACAGGTCTGCATCTACACTTCAGTTCCTAGCCCATTTATATTTTCATTTACAGCAATAAAGCATCTAATAAACCACTCTGTGATGTACACTAATTCCCATGCATTAACATCTGCTCTTATATTCAGAGAGTTAGTAGCAGAAAACATAAAATTTCTTACTTTTTGCTGCTGAGAGAAGAGCTCGCTTTCTTAGAGCCAAACTTTAAACCTTCTTCTCCCAGGAAATAAATTGCTCATCTACCTGATTGTTTTACTAGGTTGGCTTTGTGCCTCACATCCCCTTGAATAATTAATTTCAGAGAGTAACCTGCTGCATGTTCACTTTGCTAATGTGCATTTTTCAGTTCCCACTGTAAAGGATCATTTCAATGAATCATGG
The DNA here is from genome assembly GCF_963513975.1 of Fringilla coelebs. Lineage (NCBI taxonomy): Eukaryota > Metazoa > Chordata > Aves > Passeriformes > Fringillidae > Fringilla > Fringilla coelebs. Next base: position 4,621,088 of record NC_140032.1, read on the forward strand.
GTAAGAATTGCAGGGAGGGAATGCCACATCACAAGAGAATAAAGATAAACAAAACTCTTAGAAAGAACACTATCATTTTTACTAGTGCAAATTCTGCCTCACCTCCCAAACCTTTAGTGCAATTTCTCTAAATTCTGCACTGGAGTTTGCCCCCTAAGACTTAAATTTTGGACAAGATGAAGGAAAATGCCATGAGGGTACTGGATAATTTTAACCTTTTAAAGGGTTTTGTTTATTCACTTTGCCACATGGCACTTCAGCCTGGCTTCCCCCTTTGGCATGAGGATTTCCCTTAACTCCTCTCCCTTTCTCCTCTACCAAAACCCAAGAAAAAAAGGTGACATAACTGGAGGCACCAGCTCTCAGGTGGATGCAGAGCAAGGCCTTATTCCCCTTGTTATAGACCATATAGAAAAAAATCCCAGAAATTCAGTAATCCACACTGCAGTGCCAAAGCTGCCATTATCATCAGACCTTGGGAGCAGCAGGGCTACCACAGTGGGCTCCTCAATCAGCTGGGAATTGATTTATCACCAGGGTTTGTCCTCTCTGAACTGTATTTATTGGCATCATCGACTGGGATTCTGCTGGCTATCATGCCAAGCTGCAAAGGGAATTCTGAGCCCTGTCTCAGTTCCCATTCACGTGCTGCACATGTATCAGCATCACCTGGTGCCTTTACCTTGTTGTAATGCAGTGAACAGCACCAACACCAGCTGTGATTGTGGTCATTGTACTTGCTTCTGAAAGTGTACTAGAAACCAGAAATCTGTGCACTTTGAGGTTTTTTTTTTCTTTTCCTTTATGCAACAGTAAAGATTTTGCAAAAAGATGCTTCTGAAATAGAGGGTTGATAAAAGGACAGGAAAAATTTAAAACTGCAATAAATACATCTCATTCCTCTTTTATTGCTGAAGGATAATAAATTTTAAAAAATAAAGTGGCCAAAGCACCTATCAGTGTGCTCAGTTACTGGGATGTTACTGGTGCCTACAGGGGATACTACAAATGCAGAGACTCATGCTGGAAACAGTAAAACACCCACCTGAATAATAACATGAGAACAGGAGCTCAGTTCTCAGCTGGCATGGACACAGCCAGCATCCAAACCAAAATGGGAATCAACACAGGAGGGACGAAAATCCTCACGAGACAACATGAAATTCATGATTATCCATTCTCCACATTGGAGCAAAACTGCTATAATGTGTGAAGATTTTCTTCTAAGGTTTTTGTGGTTTTTTCAGCCACACACACACACAGAGAAAACATGATGCAGCCTAAAATTCCCAGTTTAACGATATCCAAACAGTGGAAATCATTTTGCTTGCCACAGGATTCCAGATGAAATAAGGATTCCAGGCAGAAATTGGCCTTGTGTTCATGAATAAGTCATTCTGACAGAATTTATTGATTTATGGGTTCGAGCACACCGTGCCAGCCCATCACAATGCACACACAACCCTCCTTTAATAATTTACAACACTGATGTTTGGAGTCTGGGCTCCCCAGCTGCTAATGCCTTTCTCACAGTGGGGTGGAACGGATGCTCTCAGTTTGCTGAACTGTAAAATCAAACAGATTATGATGTGTCCGTGTGAAAAATTAGAGATATCAAAATTTGGATTTTTATGTGCACACTGCAGCATCTTAAGAGGTTTTAGTAGACAATATATTGTGCCATTATATCTAAAAACTAGGGTTGATAAAGAATTCTCCTATTGCTGCAAAATTTTGAATTCTTTAACATAACACTTTTCTTCAAACTCTCCTCCCCAAAAAACCACAAAACCAAAAAACCAAAAATCCCGCCAAAAAAAAAAACCACCAAAAAATTCCTCTGAAAATAAACAAAACAAGTCAGGAAAAAACCCAACCTCACACACATTCATTTTAAAGTGCTGGTTTTGGAAAAGACAATTCATGGCAGTTGGGGATTTATTTAATTTAAAGAATTATGATAGGAAAAAAGGGGCAGGAATGATCCCTTAATGCCTATTTCCCTCTCTCCCAAGTGAAAATCCCCATATCATTTAAAACCTTTCAACAGCATATATATACCCTCCATAACTCTACTTCCAGGGGCAACATTTATGTTTAAGAGTTGAAAAAATTGCTATTTCTGTAAGATTTCATCATCTAAGCAGAACTATAATTTTATTGTCAAAGTGGCTGTAGAGTACATGGAGCAACAGGAATAAAACAGAAGGTTAAAGACTGTATTTCCTCAGGCTGTTAAAATACAGAAAATTAATTAGGTGCCCATTTGTTCCTGAGGTAAGGGAGGACACATGAACCATTTGTCTGATCTTACTCTTATTTTATGCTTTTACCAGATCATCTTCCTCAAATACTTTTTTTTGTTGTAGTCAGGATTTCCTCGATTGAACAAAGTTTATCCAAACCATTATCAGAAAGCTCAGTGTCCCCATAAAACTGGTGTTGGGCTGCAGCACTAACAGAAACCTGTTACTTGTGATGCAGCTGAATATTCACAGAGCTCCCCTCACTGCTTTCTCCTCCTCTGTGTTTGACAATGCATTTTTGTCTGACTTTGAACAGTTCTGTTGTGGTCTTTTAATGCATTAAAGAAGATATTGCCATTTAAATATAAATCTAGAGCATTACTTTGCTAAAGTTCATTTAATAATAACAAAATGTGTTTTCCTGACTTCTTTGGCTGCCAGAGTTTGTTTTATTCCTAGAAGCAAACAGCCCAGACAGTAGAAGATCTATGAAATAATTTTTTACCATGGGATAATACTGGACACTTGGAAGCACTAGATAATCTTTATATATATCTTGACTCAGTTCTAGCTTAAAATGGGGTAATTACTTTTGTGCTTTTATATTTTAATCAAAGCATAAAAGATAAAAGCTACTCAGTTTGACATAAGAAATTGGCACCAACTCATGTCCATCTCTTCTTAGAATGACCTACCCTGCTGACAAAAACAATTAAAATAATGTCACTGTTAGCTCAGTGCAAAAGCCTTCATCCTGTAAGAAACAAATGGAGACAAATGAAAGATTAAAGTAGCCCACAGGTGACTTAACTTACAGTCACAGCTGATCTTGGTGAGGTTTTGGTACTTTCACCACCTGTGTGCTCCAACTCCTCCACTCCATCAAACAGCTGGAATACAGTTTTTTGTGAATACCAAGCAACAGACAGTTTGAGAAACAAGAATAAGCAAAGAAACTCAGGGAGAGATGCATCAGTAGGAGACCCAGGTCACTGCAAGGAGGTCAGCACATGATTCACACTGAGGCTGAGCTGGAATGTGCACAGCCAGCCTGTGCTTTACCCTGTAAGCAGCTCACTTGAACAAACACACAAGATACTCCTTTTATTTTCCACTGCTGATGCATTAGATCTGTTCTAGGAGTGTCTGTATAACCTGGAGGTCAGATACCAATTATCCCTCAGGCAGAGGAATATTGCTGATATTTTTGCCCAACGTCCAGGAGGAATGATGAGGAGGATTCCATCTTATCAGAAGGCTAATTTATTATACTATAGTATTCTATACCATATTACACTATGTTACATTACACCTAAACTGAATCTGCAAAGCAATCAACTCCACTGCACAGGATCTCCTGACACACACACACCTGGATTCAATTGGTTAGTGAACCTGAACACTCACACCAGAATCCAATTAACAATTCCTTCAGGTAAACCATCTTCCACCATGCATTCCACTTGTGAACAACACAGGGGCAGTAAATGAGATAAAAACTGTATTTTCTTTCTCGGAGGTTCACTGAATGTGAATCCCAGAAATATTCTTGGGAAGTTGTGCCTTGCTTTTCTCTTTGAAGAGAAATGCAGCTAAAGTGGAATAATCCAAGAAGCAAGGAATTTTCTCTCCCAGTAGTTTAACTTCCTTCAAGAAGTGATGGGAGGTAACAGTTACAGAAGTTTCTTCTGAACAGCAATCACAATGAGTGGCTTTTTCTATATTCTGGTGTACCTGAGTTACCTGAGTAACTTTTGGTGATCCTGTTGCTTTCTGGTCTCTCCAGGCTCTTCTCTTGATAGTCAACATCTCTTGATAATCAACACAATTCCTTCTGCCTTGTTGCCTGACCAACATGCAAATAAAGATCTACAAAAGTCATACAGCTTTTGATAAAAGTTTGCAGTTTCCAGGTGCTGTGCTTAAGGGTGAGAGCAGCAGCTGAGGGGCACAGTGCAAGGAGCTGAGTGAGCTTCAGCTTAGATAAAAACTTCAGTCTGCCAACTTTGCTGCCTTTAATAAGAATAATTTGAGAAGTTCCCCCAGAGCAGCCTGTATGTTTATACAGATTAAGAAATTAAAAACTTGTTCCATGGAATTGCAGGGACTCCACTGTGGCACACAGAGGACCCAGGAGTTATTGAGTGCCGAGATTATGGAGCGTGCACTTGTGAAATGCTGACTCCTGTCACATTCCTTTGAGAAACCTCAGCCCCCAGTGTGCTGCATGTTGATAATCACATCTGAAATGCCACAGTGTGGGCAACTGCCCTGTCATACATCACTTTTCTGTTTAGTCAGAAAGTGATAAAAAAGGGCACAGAAAAATAATAGATGATACACTTCATTTTTAGCTTTTCTTTATAGAGGGGAGAAAAACTTGTAAGGGCTTCCAAGCCATCTGTTATCTGAACATGTCAGATTGTTACAGGTGAGAGACAGTTTGCTTTTTAATACCAGAAGAAATTTATAGGAATTCTGATGGAAACACTGCAAAACATATGGTAGAATCCATAATACACCTGCTTTAACTCTCAGCACTCATTACGTTGTGGATTTAATAATTTGTCTATTATTAGTCTTTTTAGCTGCAAGATAATAATCAGATGTGTTTCAGTCAAAGCTGTGCAAGTCAAAATTATTCAGCCTTGAATAAATTCTTGAATAATCCAAGAAGCAAAGAATTTTCTCTCCCCATAGTTTAACTTCCCTCAAGAAGTGATGGGAGGTAACAGTAACAGAAGTTTCTTCTGAACAGCAATCACAATGAGTGGCTTTTTCTACTTTCTGGTGTACCAGGTTGAGTAATTTTTGGTGATCCTATTGCTTTCTGGTCTCTCCAGGCTCTTCTCTTGATAGTCAACATCTCTTGATAATCAACACATTTCCTTCTGCCTTGTTACCTGACCAATACGCAAATAAAGATTTACAAAAGTCATGCAGCTTTTGATAAAAGTTTGCACAGTTTCAAGGTGCTGTACTTAAGGATGAGAGCACAAATTACACATTTTATGTAACCAATAAATAAAACCTGAAAATATTATCCAAAATTCTGAAATGTCACAGTAGTACCATTTTCTTCAACACATTCATCAGCAGGTTGAGGGACATCATCCCTCTCCTTCTTCTCAACACTGGTGAGGCCATGACCAAAGGACTGTGTCCAGTTCTGGGCTCCACAGCAGAACAGAGACATGGACACACTGCAGAGAGTCCAGTGAGGAGCAACAAAGAGGATGAAGGTGTCACATTCATATTTTCTGAAAAATCCCTTCACCCAGGGTTTTTCTCCTAGGAAGCTGAGAAGACTCAGAGAAAAATGAAAACAATTCTTCTCTCATTTGCTTCTCCTGTGTTGTGCTCATGTGGAATGTGTTTGGAGATTGTTCACCCACAGGTGATTGTTCCATTGCATTCTGCTGGGAGTTGTTTTCACTCTTTGGCCAAACAGGGCCAAGCTGTGTCAGGACTCTGGAGAGAGTCAGGAGTTTTCATTATTATCTTTTTAGCCTTCTGTCAGTATCCTTTCTATATTCTTTAGTAAAGTATAGTATTCTTTAATATAATCTAGTATCATAAAATAATAAATTAGCCTTCTGAGAACATGGAGTCAGACTCATCATTCCTTCTTTCACTGGGGCACCTCACAAACACAATATGAAGGCACTGGAGCCTCTGGGCACTCAGGCTCTGGCCAAAAGGCTCAGGGTGATTTATCCATGTCTCTAAACAGCTGAGGGGAGGCTAAAAAGAGGTAAAATACCACTAGACAGGAATCTATCATCTCTTCCCAAAAATTTAAAACTTATCAACTTAAAATTCAAAACTCAAAACTTAAAATGCATCAACTATTACAAACTCTAAAATAACAATTCAATATTATAATACTTAATTATAAAATGTCACATATATTATTAATTATATATTATCTAATTAATTCCTAATTATGATTAATTTCTTCTTCACTACATGATAGTTTGACTCTAATATTTCCTCATACTTATAACAAAAAATATTAATAACAACTTATATAATTATCATACACATCTCCACACAATTTTACTAAACAAAATCAATCAATATTTTATTTTTCAGATCAAAACCCATTCTACACTTCAAAATTTTAAAAAAATCCTCCAAGCCCTACAAAAACATAAGTTTACTTCTATTTAAACAAATACAAAATCCAAATAAATTTCAGTAAAAATATAAAACTCTATCAAATACAAAAAAACACTAACCACTCCACAAAACAAAAAAAACCCAACAAATATAGATTACACAAAAATTCCAACCCTTAAATTTCACCCACAAAAAATTATAAGCTTTAAGTTTCTTTATAAATATAAAAAATCAATAATATTATAAAATTTTAAGTAAATATTAACTTGAATAAAATATAAAATTGAATCAAATATATATCCAACAAATAATTAACAAAATCATCAAAACAATATTCATCATTCAAACAAGAGGGAGAGATTTTAGGACCCTAGATACTGAGAATTTTAAACTTTCTGTGCTGAAAGGCATAGACCAACACAGAGAAGAGCAACAAAGAGGATGAGGGCCCTGGAGCCTCTGTTCACTCAGGCTCAGGGTGATTTATCCCTGCCTCTAAACAGCTGAGGAGAGGCTAAAAAGGAGTCATATACTACTATAAATGAATTTATCATCTCTTCCCAATGCTGCCTGAGCAACAGAAAAAGAAATGTGAGATTTGTTTATCGAGTAGAATTCTTCCAATGATTTCCAACTTCAAATCTGTCATTGAGTAATTTGTTTCTGCAACTTAGATTAGTGGGTTATTTAAATGCAATTAAAATGAAATCAGGTTAATTTTATAAAATATTTTAAATTAAATGTAACACTTGGAATGGATATCACTGTTAAGGAAAAAAAATAATTTGTAATTGAAAATATTACTGTGATGCTAACATATCTCATTATCAGTGACAATCCCTACTTACCCCTGTTTTAACACAGGACAAAGTTGTACTCTAAAATATTATCTATCTATTGATTAAAGAAGGACTCTAAAAAACTATCTTGAGTCATTTCACCCTTAGATAGCTACTGTAACATGTGGTGAGATTTCTTCTCTCCTTAGAATAGAAAGGTGCCTTGTGCATTGTCAAGTCATATCCTGTCACTGTCATATTTTCTGAAAAATCCTCTTTGCCCAGGATTCTTCTCTGGGAAGCTGAGAAGCCTCAGAGAGAAATGAAAACAATAATTATCTGATTGCTGCTCCTGTGTTTGCTGCTTTGGAATGTGGTCTGCAGATTGTTTACCAGCTGGCCATTGTTTGATTGTTTTCATGTGAATTGTTTTAACTTTATGACCAATCACAGCCAGCTGTGTGGAGTCAGTCTTGAGTTTTCATTGTCATTCTTTTTAAGCCTTCAGTCTGTATCCTTTCTCTTTCTTTAGTATAGTTTTTGTACAGCATTCTTTAATATGATACAAGTACATAAAATAATAAATCAGCCTTCTGAGAACATGGAGTCAGATTCTCAATTTCTCTCCTTGTCCTGGAGACCCCTGCAAATACCACAATATCCTCCTCTCCTTCAAGCATTTTCCTGCTCCTCACCCATAATTATCTTCTCAAGTGCCTTTGTGACAGAAGCCACTGCTGAGCTTGTTCCTCCCCAGTAAACCCCCTCTGCATCATCTCAGATAAGATACTGGAGGTGTCATTTCCTCCTGTAAACTCACTCAGCCCAGAAATCCATTTACACTTGTAAAGTCTCCAAGTACTTTAAGCATAGACACACACTTAGAAATCATAAAAGCTTAAAGAAGTGTGGGCTGGAAGAGATCTCTGGAGGGCATCTGGTCCAACTCCTCATTCAAATGAGGCAGTGAGGAGTTGGAGAGGGTTTAGGAGGTGATCATTCACAAGAAACAGCTCCCACAGACTAACAGAACCCCTTAATAACACCATGAATTTAGGGTTCCCAGCCTCTTCAGCTAGCAGTAATTCTTCTGGCACAGTGGTGTTTTAGCATCTACAGTAACTACTGCCAGTGGGTGTAAACCACTGATTCAGCAGTTGCACAGATTAATCTTTTCCAGATTCTGTGACATTGTGGGAAATGTTCTTTTAACTGCCCTAGACAATGATCAATTCTCTGACCTTTAATCCTCACATATGGGACAGTGGCCTGCAAATAGGCAAGCAGGTACACATTCTCATGAATATTTAAGGTTAAAATTCCAACATCACCAGGCAAACTTTCTGACCTTAATTTGTATTGTGGAAGGAAATGCTACATCCAATTCCCTTTTTGATTTAGATGGAAACTTAAAACAATGAAAATTCTGTATACAAACAGAGAAGAACTTGTTAGAGCTGCATGAAACAGGCAGACAGGCACACAGTTACATACCTCAATAACGTCTCTAAACCATTATGTTCCTACATAAGAATGTTCACTAGCTATGGTTAGGAAAAAAAAAAAAAAAAAATTTTGTCCTTCTGTCAGCAAGTAAAAAGGCATCCACAACCCCGAGCAATTTGTAAGGAACATTAAGGAATAGTTATCAGTCCATTTTCAGCATCATACCTGGAGGTTTCCATTAGTTATACTACTATTGTTCTCAAGAGATGCATAACTGATTGTCTAATTGCTCAGGCAATGTCTTGAAAAATTACTTATTAAGCAGAAAATATGCCAATAGTAATTCCATGCTCACAAAAAACCAATGTGAAAAATATTTCAAAAAAAGCAATTACATAACTGTCTCCAAATTGCCATCATTAGTCATTCCCATCAGAAAGTTCATTCTTTCACAGACATCCTCAGAAAAGAAAAAGTGTTTGCACCTCAAATTACTGCTTATTAATGTCTGGTGAAAAAAGGTGAGCTGGAGAGACCTGCATTTGGATTTTTCCCGTACTAAAGGTTCTGGCAAGTCCCATGGAGAATGCCAACATGACCCTCTGCAGCAGTTTGCAAAACTGAGCTGGCTCAAATATGAGCACATTGCCCTACATGGATGGTTCAAACCTTGTATCACAGCTGAGAAGTGACAGATTGGAGCTCCTTGTTAATGAATTCTTCTGCTTGTAACACCTCAACAGGCTCAGGCATATCCCACTCATGTGGACATGCTCTGTGCCTGACATGCTAGTTTGTAAAAGGATCATATTTTTTTTCCTTAGGTGAAAGATATTGCAGGCACAAACAAAAAGAGAACTCCAAGGTATTCAGCAAACAATAGAGGGAACATAAGCAAACATAAACTACATAACTTTTCTTCTTATGAGAACCTATTTGCAAAGACCATTGATGACTGATTTTTAACAGATTATCCTTTTTTATTTAGTCTATAAACCTCCAACACAAGCCACAGGAACTCCACAATGCAAATGCATGGTCAGATGCAGTCAGCTAGATGAACATTAAGTAAAACACTGCTAATTTGTCATTGTTTTGTTTAAATGTAAATCTACCTGACCTCTCTCCTCAGCTGATTAAGGACTGACTTTTTCAAGGGTCAGGTAAAGGACCAGAGCACCTGTGTCCATTCATTGTCTTACTCCAGGTTAATTTACTGGAGGAAAACCACCTACACCTTCAAATGCAGTGTAGCTCACATTAGTGACCCAAACATGCTTGTCCCTCTCAGATGAAACATTTTAGGAATATTTGGAGTCCTGCAGAATTCAAATCTTTGAGGAAATGTAAGAACTGCAGGTATTTTTTTAAAGCCAGTCTCTGCTTTTGCAAAACTTTTCCCAAGTATTTTCAGTATTGTACAGACAGCTCATTTTAGCAGAGGAATAGCTTAGTCTAGCTCTTTGAAGGCATGAGAAATTCAGGGACTTATGAAATATTCTACCCAGAGATAGGCCAGCCATTTGCTCTCTCAAGTGTTACAACATTTTGTACTCCAATATTTTTCCTGTCATATAATTTTACAGATTACATCTGTATTTTAAATTCAGCATCAGGGTACCTTCTCCTGAGTTTGCTGTGCCCTGATGTACTTCCTTGGAGACATTACTTTTTTGCAGTGTTCACACTAAAGTGGTCACTCTTAATTATTTTGGCCATCAATAAGAACCGTATCTGGTGATCATTCCTGTGTGCAGCTGAGATGTGATTCAGGCTGAATCCTAAATAAAACAGGCTGTGAAGCACAGTCTGATGGAACATAAAGCTGCTCACACAGTGACCATGTGTGCAATTCTTAGCTGAGCTGTGACTATGAGCTGCTGTCGAGCAACCTCTGTGATAAATATGTATAATAAATAAATAAATAAATAAATAAATAAATACATATTTCTGATAATACATTATATTAATGAATTGACCACAGCCTTCAAATAACAGACTAAGTATCTAGCACATACACAATTGGTCCCAGTGCAAAATTTTCCTCAAAAATTTTACTTTTTACTTAAGATTCCCCTGACATGTAGTGGTAGAAGAGAGGGATGTGCTGGATTGGTTATGTGAGCACATTTATTCCAAAACTTTATAGATGGATTGAGCATGAGAAGTCTAAATATTTGCAAATGCTACAGAATGATGCACAACAATAGGGTTTTACTGGTTTTTGTGTGTGTAGAGTTGTTTTGGCTTGTTTGGGGGGTTCTTTGGTTGGTTCTAGGTTGTTTTGTTGGGTTTTTGGCTTTTTTTGGTGTTTTGTTGTTTTTTTTTTTAAGATCACAGATCCAGCTGTAGATATCTTGCAATTCTGAGCAACCCTGACACCCTTCCAGTCTATGCTGGCGTTACCAGCAGTAGGCAAGATTTGCATTCACAAAAATTGAAATAAACCCAAACAAATGATAAAGCATTATTAAGGGCAGATGTGAAACCTGACATGAAACAACATCAGTAGCTGCTCCACACAGCCAAACTCAGCAGAGCAAGTGGAAATCCAAGAGTAAGACATTCTCCTGAAGTGCATCTTTATGCCCAGCCCCCCCAAAGGATCACAGTAGTCCCACATTAACTGACTCAGAAAATTACTAAACTGTATGCAATGAGCCCACATCTAGCAGGGACAACAAAAGCTTTTGTCTCAGCTTTCATGTGAATTAAAGCAGGCCCTAGATGAGTGCTTCTATGTTCATTTCTTCTGCAGGTTTTATAATAAAATCTCTGCTTTCCTAAAGGAAGAAATATTATTTAATCTTTTGAGGTTATTAAAATTCAAAGCAAACAGCAAATTCACTTTTGCACAGTTAAGAATCTACAGAACTGATCTGAAGCATTCTCCTGCTGACACTCCCATGCCATGATATTCCATAATGAACTAAAGTGTGTATTTTTGTACTCTGATTGTTAACATAGGTGTGAGCTGTTGACACCCATCTTCAACCTTAGTTATTGTTTGCCTTTGACTCCCATGAAAAGTAAGTATAGGCAGAAAAGAAATCCTCAGAAATAGGAAAGAAAATGTAATTGGAGTCCTTTTTACATAGTTTATGTGAGATGCATATTTTGGGAGAAAATGGGAGTTTGTGAGCAGTCTTACACCTGTATCACTTCATTATATGGATAATGCAGAACTTCTAATTCTTTTTGCAGTTCAAGGAGAATATAAAGATGTTGTACATCAGCTTCACATCTGAGTGTAGAACTGCTCAGCCCCAAACCCCTCTCATCCTCAGACTGAGATCATTGAACACAGCTTGGCCTCAAACTACTCCACATTTTGGAATAATGCAGATATCCACTTTGGTGTTAAAAGGGGAAGTGAGCTCTTTGACAGTACTGCTGCCAACTGAGACTGGTCAGAGACAGGTTTGACAAGTCATCACTCAGCTACCAGCTCACTGAAAATCCCCAAAATGTTGAGGCTTTGATTACACCCTCTGTGAGCTACTCTCACTGAGACTGAGGGAGAAATTCATCACAGACTGAGAGGATTGAAGGCACTCAAGATCTTGCTGTTTATCCTCCTCCAGAGCAGCACCAGCTCTACTTGCAATTCTTCATGACAGTTATTTTTCTAACCTGTTCTCAAAAGCCTTCAAAGTTGGCAGCCAGGCTGCATATTTCCTAGCAGGTCATTATACAAGACTTTCATTTTAGTGGTTCTTCCCCCTGCAATTGCCTAATATGAGTTTTCCTAGCCACCAGCTGAAGTCACTGCTTTGCAAGCAACACCTGATGAGAAGGGAAAACATTCTTCTTTTTTATGTCCACATGCAGAAGGTACTGTACTTACTGCACCTCACCCCCCTAACTCTGTTTTTAGAGCAGAGAAATGCTTACATGACCACACTGTCAGACCAAACAGCCAACTACCAAAATATTTTTCTTTCCAATAGCAGTCAGTGACAAATAAGTTAGAAAAATCATGTAAAAACTGGTATGGGAAGAGAAACCTCCCTTGTAGAAGTCTCCAAAAATTCAGCAACTGCAGGCCAGAGATTCCTGACATTAATTTCGAGGTTTTTATATTTTCCTAACCTAACCTAATGATTTTGGTTTGCAAAACATCCTTTGGAAGGTTTGAAACTTAGTTACTCACTGCACAAAAAAAAAAAAAAAAAAGTTGAATAATCATCCCTTAATCGCCTTTTCTGTACCACTGAAGATTTCATATGCTCTATCACATTTTAATTACAACAGCCTCAGGTCATTCTGTCACTCCTCATAATTAGTGGCTTCCAGACCATTTTTCTTCCCCACACTCAAGTGTTCTCTGTCCTTCTTGAAATGCCACATCCCAGACCATAATGCTGGCACACAATATCAAGTGGTGCAGGGCTGCTGGCTAATTTTGAATGCATTATTTGTGTTTCAAAGTTAACCTTGCATTTTTCTGTAGTTATTAACATCCTTAAAACGTTTTCAGACTTTTATTTTAAAACTGGCAAAAATTATTTCAACTTTTGCTCACTCTTTCAGTGTACCTGCAGCCCTGAAAATCAAATGACCACAAGCTATGATCTATCAGCTACAGTATTGAGTGGTCTGAAATCCAAGAACTCCAAGAAACTTCCCTGAATACATTCTTCTGTTTTGATAATAAATCTCCAGGAACTACTCTCCATATGTTTTTCAAGACAGTTTTGTATCCACCTTGGCATATTTCAAATTATATTTAGACTATGGATCCCTGTGTGCTTTATGAGAGTGTCAGATGAGAAGATTTACTAAAATTGTTATCATTACTTACTAAAGGGTAAAAATCCATGCAAACAGAACTGCAGTTTTGACACTCTCCTTTGTCTGCAGCACTTGTTAATGTGTTGTAGAGGGAAACTGGATCAATCGACCTAAATCCATAACAATTATTCACCTCCTTGTTTTCTGGTAATGATAACTTATTTTTCTACATTTATTTTTTTTTTTTAGAAAAAACCTGAAGCTAATCAACCCACAACTCCCAAGATTTCCCCCCTCCCCAGGTCTTTTCAAAGATCAAAAGCAAATTCTCCCTTTGCCAATCCTCTGGTTACTCATTTATTCTCCAAACTGCTTTTAGAGATCATTGGCACCTCTTAAGTACCCAGAATTAAGTTTACTGGGTGCAGATGTTTAAAAGCCTCTAAATTATAATTAGAAAATGTTAATGGATTCTGTGCTGAGGGCTCGTGTGTTTTTCAGTGGCTGCTTCTGTATAACAGCCCAATTATGAGTTGGGTTTTTTTTGCCCCTAAACTTAGGAAAAATGGTGAAAATGCTTTAGCCACACCAACACATGGATCTGCTGTTTGTGCCCCTCTTCTGAATATCTTCTGGATACTCTACCAACCTTTTTCTTAGTACTAACCTACTTGTAATTCTCAATGTACCTCAGTGACTGAGTCTCTTTTTGTGCTTTGGCTTTTCTCACTGGTTATTTTTATGCTTTCCCCTGTCACTTCTGTAAGCGACTGTGCATGTACACAGTATATTTGTTAGATTTCTTCATGCCCACTTCCACAGAGTAAAATCTTTAGCTGGACAGAAGCTGCTTTGCCAATTTAAAACCAAAATCCCCTAAAAAAACACAATAAACCCAAGTTTCAGCTCTTTGAGTTTCAAAATAGAAGTTAATTTTTGTTTTCCTTTGATACGTCAGGCTGGAAGAACTAATTTTCAGATCTTAATGTTTAATTCCATTTGGATTCTATTCCCAGCTTTCTGCTACAGAATGAGATACAACTTAGACACTCAATATAATATTAGATGCTTAAGCAAAATATTTTGACAGCATCAAACCAACTGGGGGTATTTTTAGGTCTTTTTTAAGCCATAATTACTGCCTTGGTAGTAAATGTACCCTTGGAGGACAGAAATATCTCCTGTCCCTTCCTGCCCCACAGAGTTTCAGAATAAGGACAAAGAATCCCAGTGAGGATGTGTCAGAGGTGTGGAGGCATTATTACACCATCTCATACTGGAACAAGATAACTGAGGCAGGAAATGATAAAAAGGCACAAAAACATGAGTGTCAAGGAGAAGATGAGTAGGGAAAAACTGATCTTGGCTCCTTTCACAGAAGAGCTACTGACCATAGGAAATCCAGGTTAATGGCAAAGGAGGAAAAACAAGACAGAAAGCTGCTTTTTGTGCTTTCACCTGTGCTGGGGAATTTCTTCCCAAGAAGGAATGGAAGCTTCCAAAGGATGCTGGAAGCTTACAAAGACTCCAGCAGGGATTGTGCAAGGTTTTGAACAAAAAGTTTGATGAGGATTGCAACAAACAGAGAAACCACTGTGTTCTCTGGAAGAATATGACTTAAAATATGGCTGCAAGTAGGGAGCACTAAACATGACAACCTAATTCCTCTGGTTCACCTAAAATACCAGCTTTTGGCAGAAACATGATATTGAGGTGGGTATCCAAATATCACACGAATTTCTACATTCTTTTTTTCCTCTAAGCACACATTTTTCTTCAGCACCTACTTTAAAACATTTAGTCTCCTGCATATCACTTCTTAGCTATATGTGACAACCTCCTTTTTAAGCCACCAAAGCTGGTGCTGTTTTTCCAATTCTTTCCAATTCTTTCCAATTCTTCCAAACATATTCATATCAGGGCGTATTTGTGAAGCTTGTTTTCCCGATTTTGTATTCCAGCAATAGAATTTCATATGATTAACAGCCTGTAAACTCTGATTTAAACTTTCCTCATTATTAGGACAGTAATTTCTTTCTCACTACTGTATTTCCTAATTTCTGAGAAACTTTTTAGATAATTTTATGACAGTTCTTGTGGTGAAATGAAGGCCATGAATATGGTCTGAGATCTCTGCTACATGGTTGCCTAGTTATTTAAAGCCCATTAGGAACATCTTATCTTGAACTACTTTACTAAACTTGGTTGAAATAGGTAGAATCTAGAAGTGATTAGTGCAAAGGAAGCTCAGAGGTATTTCTTGTTCCTTCAGAAGAGCAACCCCACATTCCACATTAATTAGCTGCACTACAAAGCAAGTTTTATCTTCAATGCTGGGTAATTGGCCAGTAAAAGTAAAACAAAAAGAGTTTATGCTTCTTTCATAAAGATACCCAGTACTACATTTATTGTGCTAGAGTGAAAATTTTGCTAGGGAATTGGGTTTTTTTATTTATTATTTAATAGCTTCTTTCATTATTGAAGTATATAGAGTTTTGTGTCGATGAATAAACAGTTTCTGCATAACTTCATCTTTCTACAAATTCCCTGCTCTTGTCCCAATAAAACTGGAACACCAGAACTAATAAATACGGTTTTATTTTCATGCCTCCAGCATTTTCAGAAGCTTTACATCTCAAGTTGAACCAACACAACGAGAAAATTCCCTGCACTGCTAAAACCCATAGCAAAGACAAATTTTCTATCCAAGAGCCTCTTACTTTTACAGGAAGATGTTTATGAGGAGAATAATTAAAACATCTCATTTGCTTTTTGTGTCTCCTTATACCCAATAAAGAATCCTTGCTCTTTTAATCACTGCTCCACCAAAATCTACATGGGAAACTCTTCCATTAATTTGCTCCAGTGCAAAGCAATAGATAAAGAGCATTTACTTGATTTTTTTGTGGAATTGTGGAAAATTTTTTCCCTTTTTTTTGTTATAACTGTAGTGGAACAGATTATTAGAGATAGGACTTCAAAATATACATCAGATGGCACAGCTTTGCATGCACAGCAAGAAAGCCACAGGCTGACCTATAACAGCAGAGCTTTCTTCTACCTGTATTATTTATAACAACCTCAAATTCTTGTTTTTCCAATCTTAATAGACATTTCCTATTTACATAAGCAATAAGGATAAACTGAACATTTTCTCTGAAAAGAGAAAATCCTTTTATTCCTTCCTTTCTAGGTCATCTCCCCATTATTGCTCATTAAGAATTAGAATTTAGGCCATATGTACAACTATGCTGCAATGACTCACATGAAAATCATTGGGAAAATACATGATTAATCACTGTATGATTCAAGGTGGAAGGTGAGTGTCAAATGAACGACAGGAAAATATTTTAAGATGCATTGTAGCAACCAAGCACCCCTTGAACTGAACCCCACGTGCTGAGGGTACAGCACTTCCACCTCATGTCACCACAGAAGAAATTTTCACAGGCTGTGACCATAAAGCTTTTCTTCCTCTGTCTGTGAAGGAGTCCCTAGTGAATCATCCTTGTGAAAGAGCTGACAGAAATTCTGTTTGATGTTGATAATCACCATATCTCTACCCAAATCTTCCTCATTTGCCTTCCCTCCTCAATGCATGTTCTGTACTAATACACAGAACAAAGGCTCAGGTACTGTAATAGAGATCTTGAATGATCCTCACTATTTACTCACTTAAGGAAAAAAATTTAAAATTCCAAGTACACAATTTTTTTATTACTTTTTCTTTTTTTTTTTTTTTTTTAGTTTTATTTTATTCCCACTCTCCCACCACAGGCAGAAATAAACCAATCAATTGAGGAATGATGGTCAAGGAAGTGGAATCTGGGCACACAGTCAGCACATCCACACACACACAGCTGACAAAACCACTACTTATAATCTAATGGAGAATGTAAACCAACAGCTCTGGAACACACAAGAACATTAAGTGATTATCTGAAAAAGACCTCTAAGGATTTAAAAACACTGAACTAGAAAGTACCATATTTGCATTTGCTTAGCAGCACATCAATAGGGATTTCTTTTTCCCTCCCTTTTCCCTGACTAATCCAGGCAAACTTAATTGGACTTAGATCGATTTAAAAAGCAGTTTTGACTTACTTGTCTACTGATCTTCTGCTTTAAAATGTTTTGATCTGGAAAACATACAATGATATTTATTTCTTATCCTATCATTAAGAGCCTGATTTTCCTGGATTTCAACTGAAGAGCATGACAAGTTTGAAAGCACTTTTAATTTAGGTCCCTGTTGGCTTTAGGTTATATTTGTTCTATCCTATGAAGACTGGTACTTTCAAATTCTAATCCATCCTATCAATAAGGCAGTTTCCAAACTTTTTTCTCATTCTTTCCTCTTTTCCTGTTATTGTGGTAAATAACTCACTCACTGAATTACTTTAACTGGAATATGGCTAACTCTTACTCCCCAAAATTCCTGAAAACCATCTGGATGGAGATGTTTACAAAGTGCATTCATAAATGAACGCTTTCAGCTCCTACTCTACATTTTGCATATTAAATTCTGGCATCTTCAAGTAAAATTCTGCAATCTAAATTAGTTTTTTTCTTTAGGTTACCACCTGGATGCCTCTCACTGGAAAGAATTCCAGTAGCTCTGGAGAAGAAATAAGTATTTCAAATCTTCTTAAATATATATTTACTACACTTTTGTTTCCGATTTTTAGTGCTTAAGACATTCTTGGATTTTGTATCTCAAGACATTTCAACAGATAAAAGTAGCATGCTGAACATCTTTTACTCTTACTCCTGAAACAGAGGGTATTTGATTTTCCTCATTGTATATAAAACTGAGAAGACCACAGCACGTTGGTTGACAATACATGATGGGAAAAACTTGAGGTTGTCTCAGACTAAGGTTTATTGTAACAATTTTTTTAATTAGGACATGCATGCCAGCAGCTTAATAAATTATACTTCTTCCCCTGGCCATTACCAAAAAATTTCTCAACAGAACTGAAATTAATGGGTGTCAGTGTTGTGTATTTCATTTAAAAAACAGACTGAGAAGACTGAAATATCAGAATATTCAGAATATTTTCCATTTCAGTTATTTTCAAAGAGGTATGTAAAGAGAGTATCTTCTGTTAAGTTTTTGTTTTGAAATAAATATAAGAAATTGACAACACTGAATGCTTTTCAAAACTTTATAAGAAAGATTTGCATGAAATAATTATTTTCAATCTGCTGCCTTGCAGATGTGTGCAACATTTTCTCTACAAAATACACAACACAGAAGCATGGAATGGGAGCACTGTCTCTTAATTTAGAAAGATACTGAGCTAAGGATGATCCTCCTTCAGAGCTGGTGCTTTCACATTTCAGTTCAACAAACACCAATGCTATTCTTGCATAATTTTTGGGATTTAATCTCTGACTCATTTTCCATGTGTAAAATGAAAAGAAATTTGTTAGCAAAACTTACTTTTTTAACTTAGTTACTATTAATTTTGGTACAAGAAACTTACATTATGCCTTAATCTGACTTTGGCTACTACACACTACTTGAGTACATGCTTGAAGAAATAAATGTCTTTAAATATTTATTTCAACATACATCATCTAAAAGTCTGAAGATTTTAAAATATTCCTAAACCTTAAAATATTTTCATATAGGGCTGTATTTACATAAATGTTGTGGGCTCCAAGTCCCTCTGATTCATTCATTCAGTTTGGAATTTATCTATCCCTGCACTTAACTCTTGACAAATTTGCAGCTGAATCTGTGAGTGCCACCACCACAACTGCAAAAAATGGGTTGTTCCAGTATAATGAGGTCATGTAGGGAGGCTTCCATCAGAACTGCCACACTCTTTGGAGAGTTCCAGCTATCTGGTACCACAGGCTGTTCAACAACATGAGTCATTGGCAGAAAATGCTACACAGCTTTAGAAGTTCCTTAAAAACCAGCAATATTTTCTTCCCCTAATCTTTGCCTCTTTGCTTTAATTAAAAGAGCATTAGAATTCTATACAGAATTAAGAGAGTCAATTATCCTCAAAAAAATCTACGTTATCAAACTTTTGACATTTTACACTCAGCCATCCTACACAGAGATGGAGAAAGGTTTGCTTACTGAAACAGAAATTGACTTAATGGAACAGTCAGGATCCTTCCTTCTGTCCTGCCTCACTTCTTTGCTCAGTAATCTGGGACACTATATATAGTTTCTCATCTGTATCATGTTTTTACCTGGAGCTTTGAGCTAAGATAGCTTCCACTTATGTTTTTTTCCCCCTGACCTCCTCTTCAGCTAATAACACCATTTAAAACCAGCTAATGGAAGCTGGGGAAAGCCTGCCACTTGACATTTCCAGTACTGCAGAAGAAAATTAAACTCTGCAGTAGTGACTAAAAGAATTGACTTGCTATTTCATTGTCTGCTTCTTGCCAACCCGACAATCTTCCTGTTTCAACCCCACTCCAGGAAAACTTCTCTCATAAAAGATATGAATTCAACAGTAAAAGAATTGCCTTCAATTGAGTCCTTTGAATCTTTCTGTTCTAGGTTCAGTTAGGGTAAACAAGACAGCACCTGTGGCACTGACTGCGCACAGCTGAATTAATTCTATTAACGTTGGAGATTCTAATGGGGCAGGGTTAACTGGACTCCTGCCAGATGAAGAGCAATAAATTCCTAAACTGAAAGGTTAAGGCATTTGGATTAGCCTTGCTCGCTCTCCTTGGAAACTCCAACCCACAGCAACTCTTCAGATCAAGTTTTTCAGGTCAGGACGCAGAGGCAGATTGTTCAGCTGCCTAGTAGGGTGATAAATGATTTTCCTAGGCTGTGAACATTTTCATAGACTGCAGAGAGAGAAATTTAAGGTCTTCTAAGGTTGAGATAAATGCCTATTTCAGAACAGGCACTTAAAGCATTTACCACAAAGTGGGAGACCAACTTTGGGCTGAGATTAATGCCCAATTTCAGCCTCATGGAGTGCAGAGGCTTGAACCAGACAGCCCTGCCCCAGGTGAATGCTGTAACCACTGGAACACCAACAAATCTTTCATGGCATGCACAGAAAACCCTTCACAGCAGAGATGGGGAGTATTTGAGAGTGAGATTTCTTGTCCAAACAAGAAGAAAGGCATCCAATTCAGCTATTTATCTGAAACTGTCTGAAGGAGCATTTACACTTGTTCTGTTTATGGCCTATATTTCAGAGCACTCAACAGCTTAGTGATAAGGATGCTCATTGAATTTTCAGAATTGAATATATAGTCTCTGGTCCAAATCAGCTACAGAAGACTCTTCAGTCTCAGCAAATATCTGCATTTCAAACCAGCTCTTTATTCCAATACTTAATATCTCTCTTTTCCTTCATCTGCAGTTTATTCCAGCTCCCCAGCTTTCTGAAAAAATAATGCAATTCACTGGAAGATTTTCAACTTTTTTATTTAGATACATAACCACCTACAGATCAGTGTCCATAGCCAACAACTACAGAATAGCTGATAAGTAGAGAGCACTTCCTATCCACTCTGAACAGACAGTGCTGCTGATTTCCAAATGTCTTTGATTTCCAAAGATCTGATATGATTTTTTGTGTCTTGTTTGTGTGAACCAAATCAGCTAGACAGCATGTATAAAAACAAAGGTATATTACTTGAATCATACAATTACTCCAAATTTTCTTGTTCAGAATTGTGCTCACAACCAGAGCATACACCAGCTAATAGCATTTAAACTATTAAATGGGATGGGAGCTATACAGTAATAAGGAGAGCTAAGAATCTTTAGGCTGAGATTTAGAAAATCCCCATAAGTTAACCTTAGGCAAGAGAGACTGGAGACAGTGCCTAATCACTCACCCGTGGCAGTACTATGGCAAAACAAACATTAAACTTTTTTAATTTACCGAGGGGGGAAAAAAAAAGGTAATGCCATTTCTTCATAATCACTTCAGAGGAAGGATTTACAGTGTATTGGGAGAAAAAAAGAAACAAACATAGAGACTTTTGGTTTTAAGATTAATTAAGAACCCAATAGCAACAAAGCTAAGGTGGAACACCAAGTAACTGCTGTAAGTCTTCAGAAATCAAAAAGTTCCACTGGAGAATTAACTTTTATTGCATGGACATCTAAAAATTAAAACCTATTTTTCTTTTTCTTAAAACCACCTATTTTTTAGTCCATCACTTTTCAAATAGCTTTGGTTTATTTCTTCCTTAAATTTTTCAGTCCTTTTTTGCTTATTCTCACAGGGAGCCTCTTTCTATTGCATGCCATTATTCCATTTCCTTATCATTTTCCCAGAGAAAAAAAATACTTCTCTATACACAGAATTTATTTCAGAAACAATAAGCAGTGTAACATTCAACTTCCAAGTCACACAGGTAAGTGAACGGCATGGCTGGCAAAGGAAAAGTAAAAAATCAAGGCTGTATTTTAAAAAGGGTTCAGCCTGGAAGACAGTGGCTGTAACTGGACATATCTTGGAGACAAGAGCCAAAAACATTTCTTACAGCTGTTGATGACAGAAAGTGAACATATGGAGCAAGTGAGGAGAAAAACACTGGAGGAATGAAGAATCATGTTACAAGAAGTAATTTATCAAATTCTCCATCAGTGTGCCCTTCCTGCAAGGACTTAGGATGGGGATCTTGATAACTTCTTGTAAAAGTTGAAGAAAAGCAAAAATAGTTTGAAGCTACTAGAGGCTGAGAAATAGAAGAAAATAAAACTAGTACTTGCTGTCCAGTTTTGGAGTGAGTGGTTGTCATCCTGACCAAAAGTGATTTTTAAGAGTTAAAATGCAAAAGTCAGAAGCAATTGCTTACGTTAAACCCTACTACTTCTGCTGACAGAGATTCTCTTTACTGGACAAAACAACAATTCTTTATTGGTAGATCAGTAGCATGGACATTTAAACAACTCACACCACCATTCAAGGGGGGGAAATTGTATGCAATAAAAAAGATCAAGTTATTCCTCTAATTACAACTTTACAGTGAAGTTAAATGAATGTTATGTCCTCATTTTCCACCAGACACAAAAAACCCACACCATCTTCAGGAACAAATAAATAATAAGGACAAAACCCCTAATTAATCAGGACCAAATTAAAAAGAGTGTCAAGTATGAAACAGATCATCTCCAGGCAACAAAGAATGCAGTGTTTAATCACTTTTTCTAGTGTTCAGGTAGAATTTGTATCTGACAGAGCAGCTCCCTAAGCTTCTTGTACCAATCAAATGTACACCAAGGTCAGTACCCAGCGTTGTAGCACTCCAAGGAAGATTGAGTGGAAAGTCCTGAATTATAAACAGCAGGTAAGAATATGCAAACATCAGCTGAGGCAAGATAATTTGTTGAGGAAGACAGCTGTTCTTGAGAGGAACCCCAGAAGCAAAGGACCTGAGCCTCGTTTGGCTCGCCTGGCTACATTTATTTTTAAGTCTGGGTGGCCCCAGACCTTCCAGGACTTGGCTGCATAAATAACATAATTCTGAAATGTGCTAGACACTCACTGTTCACACACATCTCAGTAAGATTTACTGAGCACAGAGGGAAGCTAAATAACCAACAGGGAAACTGATAAATTCTCTTCTCAGTTATCACTCCATGACATGTGTTCCATCACTCAAGCTCTGATCACATTCTCTGAAGCCATTCAAATGCAGAACTGTGGCATGAACCAAGAGGAGCCCACAGCAGAACCTTGGTTTGAATAACCATCCTAAGAACCAGAAACCAAGAAGTCAAAATCTGTCTTGCTTACTACACTAAGCATCTTCCTAATCAAAACCAGGTGTTTAACATGAACAACAGAGTTTTTCCCAGCACCTTTTCTGGACAGAAATAAAAGTTCTAGATGTGTGTCTGCCAAAGGCAATGATAAAGAACATGTAATTTATCTCTTCTATTAGTCACTGCAGCTGATGAATCACTAGGACATGTAGCAAAACACTGACTGCAAAGAAAGAAACCTCTCAAGGCTCCAGCAGCATTTTTTCTGAGCCAGATGAAGTTTGGTGTTGCTGAACTATTTTAACTTGGAATTTCAGGTAAATAAAAAACAACAAAGCAAAAGCAAACAGACAAAAATCCCCACCCTAAACCGACCAAAAATGAAGGATCGATAGTTTTAATGAGACTATTATTCCACTGCTATGTCAATGGAATAATTAATAAATTTAATAAAAATTAAAAGATATACCAGTTCAAGTTAAATGGAAAGCAGAATTACCCCATTCAAGCAGTCAGATACTTTGCAAGCCATTTTACTGCTCTGCAACTTAATATTGGATGGAGATCTAAAACTTTCAGGCCAAATGATCCAAAGAAAAGAAGATGGTGGTATTTATATAGAAATTTTCATATTGAAAGGAATATATATCCATATGGCACATAAATGTCTGGAGTCCAATAACTCTTGGAAAGAAATGATAAATGCTCTAAAGGGCATAATTAAAAATTACATTCCTTTAACCTTAGAGCTATGTATTTCTGTTTGCAGAATATATATAGACATTTACAGATCTGTTGGGAAAATCCAGGATATAAATTCAAAGGCAGCATCAGTATCAGATGGATGGTCATTGGATTTGAATGCAACAAAGATTTGCTTTTTAGATCTTACTGATTCCTTTTAGCTCTGCAGATGGGGAATATGCATTAGAAGTCAGCAATTCACAGCCATACTTTGATGCTTAGAAATTGATCATTAAATATTATCTCCCTTCTCCACCAAAAAACTCACCCCAATATATTTAGAAGCCAATAAAAGGAAAGAAGAGGCCTGCAGGTATTCTTTGCAAATACAAGTACATTAAGCACAGCAAATTGTTATCTACCAGCACAAAAACCAATTTCTGCTTGTTTCAAGATGAATATATAAAATTATAATGAAATGGTTTCATGTAACTCTAAAACATTTGTTCAATAGGGTAACGTCAAAACAAAAATGTATTTTTAGGGGGAAAATAGGATTCCATCACTTTTTTATGCAGCACTACAATCTGCTTGTTGATCAGATACAAATCTGCAGAGTGAAGAGTGATCAGAATTACCACTGTTGTAACACAAGCATCAAACTTTCTTGACTTTCTCCTCTCAGTCCTGCTCCTTCACTGATTGAAGCTGAGTGATTTTACAGCCAAAGGAAATCAACAAAATAAAAGGACATGCCAAAGGGGAACATGACTTGGGAATGCAGGCAAAGAAGGAAAGTACGAGTAGTTATCCTGGATTAATGGAAAGGAAAATCAGAGACAGTATCAACAGCTGAATTAAAACAAGCAGTGGCAAAAACCACATCTGAGAACTGAGTATCAACCAGGGAATTTACCTCTGTGACCAAAATGATAAATTTAAACATATAAATAGAGGATGGCCATTTTCTTAACACATTTACTGGCTAATGGTATTCAGAAAATTAAGTATACAAAGAGAATAAAACAAAATATATAAATCAATGTTATATGTTATGTTCTGATTGCTTCAGTCCTGGGCACTTCCATTACACCTCTTGCATCTCTTTCCACGAGTAAAGTGAAAGCATTAGCTTTAAATCACTGCAAGACACACATAATTACTTAATCCTACTCTGATGGATCATGTGTGACAGTGATACAGCAGTCCCTGTGAAATACTGGAGAATCTCCTTAGTATTTCAAAGGAACAAAAAAAAAAATGCTGCCTCATAATCCACATTTGCAGAAGATTTATTAGAAATCTGAATTGAAGTCAAGCCTTTTAGTGGTCTCCATTTTCTGGTTGGTAAATCTAATGGCAGGATAGACTTTCCAAATGCAATAATATTGATCTGGGCAATGCAGCACCAGTAAATTAAAGTCAGCTTTTAAAAAAATCTCTCCACGCCAACTATATCAGAGGCATGTGCAATGAAAGACTGCAGAGAAGATATCTGAAGTCACACAGAATCAGGGGTACACAGAAGAAGCTACAATGAAAATGGAAAGATTCAAAAACTTAGAAGTGTTATTTGTTTCAATAAAAATTATTTCTCAAGTTTCTCAAAATGCACACAGGGACATCCTCTGATAATTGGCAATTTCTGTGTAAGTGGTGGTAGTTTGTATACTTCTATTTTGCATAACTTGAGGGGAATCACAGTGTTTTAACCATTTTGATTGACAGATTTTTTTATTTGTCAGCTGCAACCACTGTTCCACCCATTCTGCAAGGCTAAAGCACCTGACAATTTTTTGCTAGTGCTCCCAGGTTGTCTAAAATCAACCAAAACATCCCATGTTATCCCAAAATGGCCGGTAGACATCAATAATCACTGATTTCTCAGTACCCTTTGCTCCAGGTACAGGTGCCTATCATCAAACCTGCTTATTTAAACCTGTTTCATGGCACTCCATTTCCAGCATGTTGTTCCATAAGGAAAGGGAAGACAAAGGCTACACAAAATCAATTATTGTAAGATACTTAGATAAAAGAGGTATCAGCATAATACCCAAACTTAGGCAAAAGAAAACCTAAGCTGAAAAGTCATGATTTACACCCAGAACTGCCACTTATGCAGCAGAAAGTTTCTGTCATCCTCTCATATATGAAGAATTAGACTTTATGCAGCCACGCAGTAACTATGTCATGACTTCATTTCCAGTGGGGATGGCATTCTAGGATAGCTAAGGATTCACACTGTGCTTGCACACATATACATATTTTATATATCTACCTGTGCACAAGCACCCATCCCTCAGTGACATCCTTCCTCCACACCTCTACACACATGAACATCTTGGTCAGGAACTCAAGCAAGCAAGCTCAATCAACTCCCTGTTTAGGGAGCACAATCTACAGACACGAAATGTCATCTGAACAGCAATCAAAAAGTGGCCTCTGAGAAACGTGGATACACAGAACTACAAGCAGAGGCTCAGTTTTGCATTTGAAAATTAAATACATGCATCCAAATACAAGCATGCCACAATGCAGCACCAGCCAGAGAGGGGTTTCACACCCATGTGAACCCCTCTGGAATGTCTCCACTGAAATACTGTCTGAAGACAGAACTGATTTTCACAGCAATGCAGTCACTGCAGCTTCAAACTGTGATCTTTATATTCTGTAAATCTTAAAAGCATATTTGGCATTAATGTAAGTCTAACCTTGACTAAGGTATAATGGTGGTCTAAGGGAAAGGACACCCCCTGCCCCTGCTGCCTTAGTGCTCTTTGCTCACACTGTTCTTCCTCTGCAGAATTATGTTCAACACTGCCACAATAAAACACAGCCTCTACTGCTCTGCCTCCCTTCTGCAGCCCTACACAAGACTTAATGAAATAAAGCAGTTTTTTTTTCCCAAAGTCTCTTGACACTATTGAAAATGCAGCTTCTTTCAAGCACTTTGGTTGGATTTAGCACATTAACTGCAGTTACCTATTCCTTCTGTAGCACAGAGGTGACAGCATTGCAAGTTAACAACACCCTGAGGAACAAGACAGGTACAAAGAGACAAAATAAGATATATTCTTTTGTTTGACCTTTCCTCTTCATAGCAAGAAGTGGGTGGTTACCTTTTAATCCCTCTCCACCTTTGCCCATACATAAGTTCCCTTCTATTATTTCCCCCATACCTATTTTTTTGGTTTTTTGCCCTTGAAAGATTTTTATTGGTGATGAATGAGCTAAGAGAGACTGAAAACATGAGCTGAAATAAGCATTCAAAGCCACCAAATGCTGATGCAAAAAAAGGGTAATCAGAATGTTCCAGGTCTTGATTCAGAATTCAACTTGCTCCTTTTTTCTCACATCAGACTTTGCTCCAAGTTCATCTTTAAGCCAAAACCTTTGCAAACAAAAAAGGTCTCATATGGGCAATTTTGGAATTGATTAAAAGCAAATAGTTTGCAATAGAATCTCAGTTGTGCAAGTCTTTACCACAAGATATTGTTAGGTTTAACTAGATTAAAAATGATTGAGTGTTCCTGTTACCCATTTATAAATATTAAAAAGAGATGGCAGGGCTTTGAGAAGATTAAAATTACATGCTTTGGGGCTTAAGCTAAATTTAATGGGGATTTAGCAGAATCCCCCTCTGTGAACAGGTAGTTTACAGCATCTTTCCAAAGGTTTCCTTGTGAAAGCAGCTTATACTCAGCTGTCTCAGGGGCTGTATCTCAGGGGCAGGCATTTCATAGGAGACTTGCTGATTTCATTATCAAATGGCAAGTTTTGGGTATCAAAAATTAGAATGGCTAAGGCTCTATCAGATATCAGGAGACCCTAAGCAGGGGATGCCTGTATAGACAGAATGTGAAGATCAGGATAATGTTCAAGTTGCTAAAAAAATCTGTATCAACTCATGTGAGAGAAATAACTTGTGTGGTGAAAGTTCCACTTAGTAATAGGGATTGTAATATTTATTTTAAGCCTACAGTGAAGGGCAGTGTTTTGCCAGTGAGACAGAAGCCAAGGAAAGGATGAGGTCTGAGTCACAAAAATTTATCAGGAAACTAAGGTAGCCAAGACAGGGTAAACAAATTGATTCCATTTGTTCAGGAATTCTGGTAATTGCAGTTTCTGGCTTATCTACAAATAATTAAAACAGGATTGAATGGCATGGACAGGTGATAGAGCAGATGTGCTGGGTGTGGCAGTCACTGCCCAGGGTGTGCCCAGCCTTTGGTCAGTGGGTGTGGGGCCAGTGTCTTGTGCCTCACAGAATGGTTTGGGCTGGAAGGGACCTTAAACATCAAGTTCCAACCCTCTGCCAAAGGCAGGGACACTTTTCAAGACACCAGGCTGCTCACAGCCCCACCCAGCCTGGCCTGAAACACTCGAACACTTCCAGGGATGGGGAAGCTCAGCAGGGAAGAATTTCTTCCTTAGATCTAGCCTAAATTTACTTTTTTCCATTTAAAGCCATTACCCCTTATCCTATCACTAGTTTTCTGATCCTAACATTTCTTTTTCTGTTCTTTTACCATTATTTTCCCTTTTCTTCCTGTCCTAACTAATTGTCTTTATCACAAGACACAGTTTTGCCTTTCTCCCATTCTCACCCCACTGGGGGGGAGCGAGTGAGCAGCTGTGCTGTGCTTAGCTGCCTGCTGGGTTGAACCACAAAGAGGTCCTTGTATTCCAGCTACATTATCAGGTAGACACTTCTCCAGGGGAATTTCCTGGCCATTTAAACGTTCTTGTTTCACTGCACAGTGGGGGGGCATTCCTTTCAAATATGAAGGATAAGGGCTGTGGTTATTAAACAGAAATTCACCAGCTGCACCCTCCATACACAAAGACTCCCAATCCAGTGAAAGCACATTTGAAGCTGTGCTTCAGCCACAACCAAGGAATGGCTTTTAAAAGCTGCTTCAGGAGATGGTGACATCCTAGATGCCAAACCACACAACTCAGCACTGCCCACAAAAGCATCCCCTGCTCATGGTCTCCTGTTAAGTGAGCCCTGACATCCAAAACAGCCATGGGGCTTCCTTCCCCTTTTTGATGCAGGAAAGCTGTGGGACAGTGTCAGGCCACAGTGAACACCACAGCCAGCACTAACAGCACTTAGGCTATCCCCAGTAGCTAAACTGTCTCTAATAATTTTGCCATGATACTAAACTTGCTGCTGATGTTGGAAAGAGATTGGATTTAGATACAGATCTCGTGGTGAAATTGCAGGATAATAAGAATGCATAAAGTGTGCAGCAGCCACTAAAGCATCCTTTTAATCAACTAGTCAGGCACAAAATTCACATCACTTTTATGTTTCTGGGCTTCTCCCGGGCAATACAGTGACTCTGCATAACATAAGTTGAGAATCAGAGCCCTGTATTTTTGTTTTCTGTGCACCAAAACATGGTTTATTACAAGGCACTTCAAAAAAGACCCTTACATAACCTTGGTGCTGAGGGTAAACACCAGATATTTATTCCTAATGACCACAGCCATTTGGGGAAGCAATAATAAAAATCTAGAAACAAAAGAGCTTTACACTCCTTTTAGCAGCATTTAATTAACTTACCTTCCAAAGTCCAGCTCCAGGTATTTGTTTTATTCAGAAGCAAACAATTACTGGTTTTGACAGCTTGGTTTACTCTCTGTAGTCACTGCTGAGTACCTCAACTTCCTGATCTTTAGCTCTGGTGGTTGTCTCAGCAAGTACCTACAAAAATATAAATAAAATAATTTTTGCACAGAAATTTTGCATCTCTACTATCTAAATTATTATTCATTAGTTAGCAACATACTGTAAATGCTCTTTTATTTTTTTCCCCCAAAAGTCATTTCAGACTTTTCCATCCCTTGTTGGCTGGAGATCAACAACATTACCACAGAACTGGTCAATAATGGTGACCAATTTGTCCAAAATATCAAGTGGTTCATCAAAATGCTCAGTATTATAATGGGATTTTAAGGGAAATAAAATACATATTTTACAATGGAAGTAAGGAAAAGTTCAAGTAGCTACAAAAATTATTCTTTTGTTGTACTGGAAGTTTGACAACCAAGAGAGAGGTTTTGTATCATTAAAAAAGTTTGTTTAATAAAGATGAAAACCTTGCAGTCAAGATGAGATTAAATTAAATACTTCAATTTACCTCAGATTTTCTTAAGGTCACATTTTCTAATGGAAAGTACTTGTCAATGCTGACATGGAACTTGTGTTATTTCTTCATCAATTTGAATTTGCAGCTTTCTGCTTAGCATTTTTTGGCTGAAAAGTTCAGCCCAGCTCTAAAAATTGGTTAATTTAGTAATGAGAAATGCCTGACTCATATCTTGACTAATTGCTCGGTTGCCTTGTGCACTGTGACAAATAGACAATCTCTCTGATACATGCACAGTACAGTTGGCTCCTCTCTGAATATACTGAGGTGTACAAGAGGAAAGAAGAGACATTTCTGAGTATGTCACAAGGAAAAATTTTGGCTTTTAATGTAAATGCAGAATTCAGTTTCCCCCATGGGTCACTGGAAGACCTGGTTTGTCACATTCACATTCTCTGAAAAAATCCCTTTGCCCAGGATTTTTCTTCTGGGAAGCTGAGAAGCCTTAGAGAAAAATGAAAACAATTCTTATCTCATTTGCTTCTCCTGTGCTGTGCTCATGTGGAATGTGTTTGGAGATTGTTCACCCACAGGTGATTGTTCCATTGCATTCTGCTGGGAGTTGTTTTCACTCTTTGGCCAGTCAGGGCCAAGCTGTGTCAGGACTCTGGAGAGAGTCAGGAGTTTTCATTATTATCTTTTTAGCCTTCTGTCTGTATCCTTTCTGTATTCTTTAGTATAGTTTAGTATATTTTATTACTTTATGATACTATATGTAACACAGTATAATAAAGTAATAAATTAGCCTTCTGAGAACATGGAGTCAGATTCATCATTCCTGCCATGGGGGTCCCAGCAAATACAGTACTGGTTCAAAGTTCAAACAGGAGAAAAACACCACACACACACTTTGTACTGAGGGTGACTGGAACGTGTTTGCCCAGAGATTTTGTGGAGTTTTTATCCTTTGGGATACTCCAAGTTCAGCTTCTCTTGGCCCTGTGCAAGCTCTTGCACTGGGCAGCAGGGTGGAACCACACAACCTCAAGAGGCTTCTACCAACCTCAGCGCAGCTCTGCACTTTGCTTTGGTGCCTACATTTACCCCCAGAAGAAAATGTCACAGGTTTCAGACCTCATCTGTTCCTCCCCCAGAGCATTTAACAGGTCTTAGACAGCCTTGAGATGACACTGAACAGATGCCAGAGAGCACATAGTCACCCTCACAAATGGAAATTTTGACTCCTGTACCACAGAATAATTTTCCTGCTTTCTGGTGCTTCTATGACACCATGATCCTTGAATTCTTGGCTGCACTGTGATCCAGTTTCAATAAAAACTGTGGAAACTATTCCCAACCAATGTGTTCTCTAACATGTTACTCTGCCACTTTCCTGTAGCTATTGAACAAGTATTCAAGAGACAGGCAAGACAATATTTTCTACTCTGAAAGAGGAGTATCAGTCAGCTACAACAACTAGATTATTTAAATTTCTACCTCTGGGAAGCACCTGAGACTCTCTGGGTTTCTTTTTTGGTTTGTTTTAGTTTTTTTAGACATATGTATGTTGTACAATTTGATGCTTGTTTCTGTTTTCAATAATTAACACACTGTCTTCTGTCTCCCACTGAAGGAACTATATTGCTCTGTCTCCACTTTCACTCTTGCTGTGGTGCTATGAAGCTCATTTTAGACACACAGGAATTTCCCACTCAACTGAATAAGGACTTATACACATTGTAAATCTCACTTCAAAGACAAGTAAATAGAAGTCAGGCGTAGACATATTTTGTTTTAACACAAGGGCATCTTTAATACTTAAAATAATTATTGTCTGAGCTGCTTAAATTCTTAATAATGGTATTTACAAATGCAAATCTTTTTCATAAAGCTTGAGCTGCAATTTAAAAACATCTACAAATTGTACACGGTCGCAGCTGGGGTTTTTCTTTCATAAAAGGAAAGTCAGAAGTTACTTCAAGTTGGTTTAGGGGGTTGGTTTGGTTTGTTTTTAAGGGGAAATTCAAGGCTATAGAGTCATGCAGGCTGGATGGATTTTCTTTCTATTCTCATCTCCCTGTACTGCAAAAAATATCCCACAACAAAACAAACAAACAAAAAAACTTACCAAAACCCAATGTACTTCTGCAGACAGTGTCTGTGAGCAAGGGTCACGCAGCAGCAGCTGTAAATATTCTGGTAACAGATTCTGGTAACAGATTTCTCCATCATTTCACTGTGCTCATGTCTTTTACCTTGTCTTGAATTCAGGCTCTTGGGGTAGTCCTGCCTTGTTCTGTTTGATTCACACATCTCCTACCACACTGCAGCTGAAATGCAGCTGTCAGGGGTTCTCACAGTTTACACATATTCTGTCAGCTCTCTAAAAAGGATCCATGCACCTGATCCAACATCAAGAAACTTTCAGGTAAAGCTGCCTTGGAGGAAAATAAAAGACACAAGCGAATCACTTTTTGTCACAAAGCTCTGCTGCTAAACAAGGACTTTCCAAATCAGTTCTAATTTCAGCAAAAGTTTATTTTAAAATACAGCCAGGTGTCATCTAAACACATTTGAGTGAACCATTTCAAACTCACAGAAGAGAAGCATTTCAATTTTTGTTTTGACTTTGTTTCTGAGTGTTAGAATTCCAGCATGAAAGGGGATACTTAGGAGTCACCTCTACCTGCCCCTCCCATAATGTTTCAATCAAGCCCAAATAATTTCCATTTCCCCCTCTGGATAAAACACTCTCATAAAAACTTCATGCTGGCAGATTACTTCTATACTAAAGTCTGTTACAGCATTGTAAAACTTTCTGCATTCACAGAATGTGAGAAAACTAAATCCTTTGCTGATACCCACATCAGCAAAAGCCTATTCCTTGAGTGCATTTGTCATTTCATGACTAAAACATGATTTAGGAATTCTTGGTGCTAAATATCCACTAAGAAAACTGTATTCTTTAGAACCTCTCCCATGCATATAGGTTCAAGTATCCCTCATATATAGCCCCTATTTTTTTAAATTTATTTTTTAACAGTCCTCAGAGGCTGCTTTCATTCACTTTCTCCTCTCTCACACAAAGGTCAGTAATTGTACTATTTTTGCTCTATTCTCACTCCAGTCACTTCTGCTCTGAGTGTTCATGTCTCATCTTGTCTCTTTAGATTTCACACTTCTGAGTGCACGGTCTGTACCTCATTTTGCATCAAATTTTAAAAGATTAAGATGCTGGTCTTCTCTGGGTACCAATAACTTGCTCTGTACTTTTCTGAAACACAAATTCCATTTGCAAGATGCTTCAGCCAGACAACATAAAACTCAAACAAGGAGAACAAACTCAGGCTATGAGCTTAAGGCAATTATGAGAACTGCAAATAACAAAAGGAACGTTCTATTAATAGCACCATCCAGAGAGAAAGACACAGTACCTGGAAAAAGACTGCAGTTTTAACAGCCAAATGGAGTCTGACACAGCAGCAAAATATCAGCCAAATAAGCAACAAGCAGCTAATTTGTTAGGCATGCTTAGCCCACCAAAAGGATGATTGATGACAAGAAGTAATGCCAACTGCTTACACTGAATACCAGGAAGAGCAAACCCTTGCAGCTCAACATTCTTAGGTTTTTATTTTATATTTATGGTTGTTAGAGTGACACACCAGACACAGACCTGAATGCAATATAAAGCTTTTCTATTCACTGTGCAGTGCATCAAATATTTGAAGAATATTCTGCTGCTCTATTGGTAACATCTTTGCTCTTCTTTCACTTTTTTTAAGAGCTGTGGCTGAACGTCAAGCACTCAAACAAGTTCCAGATAGGGTGGACAAATACTGCTACAGTACTGTGGTTTGTCTTTGCACTATCCATTTGAACTGCTCCTCACTGGAAATAGGAAGCATTTTACAAGAAGAAGGGTTATTAAGAACTGTTTAACAACAAAGCTCACTTTTGAAATGAAAACATACATTCTAGGGAATTTAGGCTTTCCTTCCCATTCTCCTGATTTCAGTATGTGGAAGCAAACCAGGTTAGCATAAGCAAACCATGTTAGCATAAGCCCTTTTAAGCCTCTGTTATTCACATTCTGTCCAAACAAACTTTAAAAAAATCAGAATTCATAACATCTCAGGGACTGCAGTGACATATGTGCTCTGAATCCTCCACCAGCTATTATGTCAGTTCAAGAGATCCCTTTTCCTGTTGCACAATTCTGCTGACATTTGTCACCTCCATCTGCCCTTTAGACCATTTTTGTCTAATTTGCTTCTAAATGCCTTATTTGTAACTGAGATCAGCACTCCCCCATCTCATTTCCAGCCAGCTCCTGGATCCGGATGTCATTCCCCTTCAGACAGAGCAAACACCAATGTAGCCACTTTCAAATCCTTTTGGCAGTTCCACTTTATCTATCTAGAGAAAAATCACGTGTCCTGGAGGCACTGGGAGCTTTTCCAGCAGGTTTTACTTTTTCATTGGAGGAGCACAGATGACCAGGTGTATGTGATGCTGCCCTGTGCAGCTGCTTCCTTACTGAACCTTGGCCAGAATCCTGCTCTGATTTTCAGAACTTTTGAAAGGAACAATTCTGACTATTTGGAAGCTGGGCTTTTCTGAAATTACGGTATTGTTGCCTGGTGTAGGGCAGGTCATGCTGATGGGAGTGGGAACTTCTGCTATAAGTAGATCAAACAAAAATTTCTAAGCCAAAAGGAATAAAAGCAACCTCTGAGCTCACACCATTGATCAAATGAAAAGCCTGGCCATGATTTCCTGTAAGTTCAGCAGTTCCCTCAAATCCTTTTGTTGAGAAAAGGCAGAGCAATCCCCCCAGCCTGGGAGATTGGATACAGCAGGAAGGAGGGAGAGAGACCATGGGCATTATTGACATTGTGGGGTAGGCTCAGATGCTCCAGTGATCAGGGCATGAAGGTAAATGCATTGATTAAATGATTGATTGATTGATTGATTGATTGATTGACTGCCTGTCAATCCTGACCCATCAGCCACAGCAGAGCCATTGTTAAGAAAATAAACAATTACAGACTTTTCCATCCCTCCTTCCCAACTCAGTTCAGAATCACTGAGCTTTTTAGGTTTGGGAAGACCTTTAAGATCAAGCCCAACCATTCCCCCAGGACTGCCAAGGCCACCAGAAAACCTTGTCCCCAAGTGCCACATCCACACAGGAAATCTGCAGTTTAGGACTCCTGCAAAGCAAACTGGTAGAATTAATGAAACTACCATGCAGCAAAAATTACATGAGAAAATAAGGAATAGCAATTCAGTAATTAAGGTTGCATCATCAAACATTTAATAGAGCTCAACATACTTGAAGGCTTCCAAGAGTGCCCATACATCTTTTAGGACAGCAGAGTAACTCTAAAACTTGCACTGTTGCCAAGTTTTGAACTATTTTTCACTGAAACCTGCCCACCAACAGACATTTCAGTGATGAGTGTGCCACATTTTCTTGTGAAAAATGAAAATTATTACTGAGTCAAACATACATATTTTAGTGGAAATTATATTTTAGAAAAACACAGAGAGAAATAGTGTTGTAGCAATATTAGTTTAAAAAAAATCTGAAATCTGGGCAGAAATGTGGTCTTCTGCAGGAGAGGGGAGGGGAGAGGGGAAAGGGGAAAAAAATCAACATGTATATGAAATGCAACAACCAGTGTTTGTTTTAGAAAAACAGCTGTGGTACATCTGAGCCACTCCTTTCCACCAGACAGAACTGCAATTTACTCCTGCTAAAAACCTGGCCCAGAACACACTGAGGTGTAACATCAACAGCAAACCAGCTGAACTTTCAGAGTACACATCAGTAATTCCATACCCACTCAGGAACACAATAATTCTCCATTAACTTCAACAGATATTGGATTAAAGCCCCAAGTCCTATTGCATCTCAGTTTCCTCACTGAAACCTTCAGCTGTAAAATTATTCCCTCTGAGAGATTTTTATCAGTTAAAAGCTTAAAGGACAAATTATGTGCCCCTCCACAGACACATTTTGAGCACAGGCAATTCAACAATATCTGCATTAACTTGTATAAAAGCCTAAAGGAGAAACTCTAGCTCATGGAGCACATCCTTGAATTTGAACCTCAAAAGTGGGAAATGGAAAAATAGAAACTTCCACAGATTCAAGAGGGTTTGATCTGCAGCCTTGGAAGGAGCTTGGATTGATGTAAAAATAAAGTACATAGGCATTTGGTAGAAAAATCATAAACTTATCTTTCTATAGTAATAAGTAAGAATATACCTTAAGTAAGCAAAAACTATATTGAGTAAGATGTGAAAGGGCTAGAGTACACTAAGGTGATTGTATAGAGTAAGTTATGAGTTTAGAAGTTGTAATAAAAACATGTGGGTGCATACATACAACAACACCCTGTTAGATAAAACTCTCTGCAGTACAGCAAAATGAAATAAGTGTAATAAGTTAAAAAAAGCAAAATAAACTTTGTAGCATCTGTCTATTAAGTTAGAAAGTTATATGTTGTCTTATAACAAAAAACTTGTACCTACTTTAAGCTACAACCAACTACTCCTCTAAAATCTCAACTGACCTCTACAACTAATGTTTATCTGAACAATAAATCGTTCTTAATCCAACAATAGTCCCATCCCTTCATTAAAAATAGTGACAATAATACTCAAACATCCAGTTCCTAACTGCTGCTCTTCCACTCGATGCCAATGCTTTTCCCAGCTTTTCTCCATTATGGTCCATGCCTGAATATTGTATTTATGCCATGGCTGTGGCTTTCAGTCAGTGCTGACAACACAGCATGTCTGAGAGCTAAGAATGCCTCAATCCACACCACACCAGCTCTGGAAATGGCATTTGAATATCCAGATATATGGTGGGGTTTGATAGCTTAAGAAGTGCAGTGGTTCTGAAGAAATGAGGTCGTGGCTGAGTTGGACACTGTGCAGGTGGCAGCACTGCAGCAAGGCAGTGGGAGCAAAAAAACTTTCCCTTCAGGAATACCCACTCTGCATCCCTGTAGGCATGCACACACACACAAAAAACCAGTTAATGCTGCAGAATGAGCAGAGAGGCAGCATCTACTGTACCATTTAGGTAGAATGTTAGCTTAAATTTCCAAAACAGCCTGCACAATGTCCCGACCATGTTCGAGGTTTAGAAAAACAATACTTCTCTAGTAAATCCACATTAGCTCGGTATGGATGCAGAACAAAGGGGAGGGAGGTGGAAAAATGCTCACAAAATATTTCAGAGGAGAGATTTATAGCAGGACTTAAGCTTTTGCAATAAGAATGTTTGTTGAATAAATATGCCTGCTACACATCACTTTTGAGTGACGAGGAAAACATTTGTACAGAGTACATGCAAAGATTCCAGGCTAATAAGCTGTACTAAAACATGACTTTCCATGTATCCAAAAAAAAAAAAAAAATTGAGGCAATGGTTGTAGAAATCTGAGATCCAAATGTGGTCCAAAATGAATTGTAAGTAATGGAATTCCCGTATTAAGTATATTAATGGGGAAGATTTATAATCATAGCAAATACTTCATGCATCTGCATAAATTAAAAATACTTAAGTTCAAATATTTAAAATGTTTTGTTTCAAAGAAAATTATATGTAACCCCCCCCCCCCATTTTTTTTAAAAGGTTTCCACAAGTAAAAGGCTTTTTGTCCAACCTGGAATTGTAATAAAATCTGTCTCAACAAAGGCAATGCCCTTGATCCAGCCTTAATTTTAGCTACAGTAGCAGAGGATTTGACAAATGTGAATTATTTTCCTGAGGTTTTGGAACTCAACTCAAGAAATCTGCCCTTTTGTTGCATTATTTAGCAAAATTCAGATCACTGATAACTCAGCAAACAAATCCTTTTGAAAGCATAAAGGTAAATATTAGATAATTATGAAACTTAAGATACACCACAGGTTTGCTTCAGTTTTCTACTCCTGGCTGAATACCTCGCCAAAACATGAACCTACAAAATTTGAAAAGAACTCTGTATTTTGCTAGAAAAATTACTTCCAATGTATCCTCTCCCTGTCCCAAGCCAAGAATGAAAATGTTGCAGAACTTGTTTTATATTGGTACATTACTGCTTGCAATCTGGATCCATTCTGGGATCCAGAACTGAAAAATAATGAGTTTTCTAACAAACCAATATTAGAAAACCAAACATTGCTGACAAGCAGTAGTTTTGTGAGACTGAGCAACAAATACCTTAGTTTTTCGTGTAAAATGTTAGGCTTTTCTTATTTTTCTTTGAATGAGGTGTAAAAGTTGTTGGTTTGGGTTGTTTCCTTTATAATGTTTCTTTTTTTATCTCTTGACAGTTCTCTGGCTTTCAGAAAATCAAGAATTACTTCCAGTTAACACACATATATACATATATTAAATGGAAAGCGAAAAAGCAAAAATCTAAAAATTCTACTCATGCATATCAGGAAATACAGACTTCACAGAATACCACACAAAGTTTAACTTCTATTTTTCACATTCATATCTATGAAGTGAAAAAGAAACAGAACCAAATTTTCCCCTTGCTGCCCTTTAACTCTGCACACCATGAAACAGATTTCGTTACCCTTTTGGTAGAAAATGGCATTTTTAAGGTGACAAAATATAATGTTGCACACAAATTTGCAAATGCACTCATTGCTACACAACCCAGCCCAGGCACAGCTCCTAAATACAGAACCTCAAGGGCCAAATTCTTTCAGGTACTACACAGGGCAGGAAAATGATTTAGCTCAACATACAGAACTGACATTGCTGCAAAGCTCTTTGAGCCTTTTCTGTCCAGTGTACATTATAAATTAATTTTGCACTGATCAGAATGACAACCTGGAGATTTATTATATCCCAGACAGTTCTGTTTCCCACCTGGAAGATAATTGGCTCAATAAGGTATAAAAGGACTTGTAGGAAAAAATAATAAAGTAATGCAGGCTAATCAATAAGAAAGTTTGAAGCATAAGGCTTCAGGATGTTAAATTTAACAGTGTAGCAATGATTTTTCTCAGTTTTAAAAACCCAGCACTAATTCAGTTTTAATCTCAAATTACCATGTCACTCTGGAAAATCAAATCACCCGAAGGAGCTCTGCATCACAAGTGCCCCAGTCAGACCTCATAACCAAAATTACAGCACTTTTTTTCCCCCCATTTTGTATAATAGTAAAGACCCTAAATCAGGCAGCAACACAGAGGTTAGGTCTTGTGACATCCAACAATTCACAGGGTTCCACTAGTAAATCCGAAATGATAATTTAAGGCACTGTTGAAGAAGCACAGGGATAGCAGCTCTCCACTTCTACAACACAGGCTGCTTCAGAATTGGTCAGTGGAAGCAATTGTGCCAACCAATTTAAAAAAAAACAAACCACAAAACAAAGAACCAAAACAAGGAACCCAAAACAAATCAAATCAAAACAAACAAACAGAAATATCAGAAGCCAACCAACCCCCAACAAAACCAACCAAGCCAATCCAAACCAACCAACCAAAAAAAAAAACCCACCAAAACCCAAAGAACATCAGAAACATCTCCACCAAAACACCAAAATCTAAACCCAAAAAAACCCCCACAAAACCAAAAGTAAACAAACAAACAAAGCCACCGAACAGCATCAAAACAAATGTCAAAAACCCTCAGACAAACAGCAGAAGAACCCCAAACAGTTTTGTTTTCCCTGTGGAGCACCCTTGCCAGTGTTCAGGACCAGGCTGGATGGGGCTCTCAGTGAGCTGGCCAAGGGAGTTGGAACTTGGTGCTCTTTAAGGTCCCTTCCAAGCCAACTAATCCTATGATTTGAAAGACTCAATAAAGTTATTAAATACATGTCAGGCAGAGAGCAAGAGAGTGAAGTTACACTTGGGAGAGAAAATGTAGTAGTTTTTTTTTTCCTCACTATCCAAATCTAGTTTAATTTGCAACAAATTAGAATCACAGAATCATTTGGGTTGGAAAAGAGCTTTAAGATCATTATGGTCAACTTTAGCCAAGGCCATGACTAAACCATATTCACAAGTGCCACATTTACACATCTTTTAAATGCCTCCAGGGACAGGGACAATGACTCAGCCAATTCCCTGGGCAGAACATTCAAATGATGATAACTTTCTCAAAGTTGAGCCTGTTTTGGCAATGACTGTAAGTAAAGTGATGTACCTCTGTTCATCTCAACTCATGAGCTTTCTCATCCTATTTTCTCCCCTCTCCTGATGATTAGTTTCTATGTGAGAAGCTGGGTGGGAATTTGGTCCTTTATCATGGTTAACTCATCACAAGAGTATGTGTGATGTCTGCAACAAGGAGTCCACAAAGAAAGTTAAAAACAAAAAGAAATTAAATAAGGATTTTAAGAACACAAAGCACAGTTCTAGGCTGATGATTTGTTGCCCACTAAACAGAAAGAGAAAATGTTCCTTGTCTGAGTGAAGCAGCCAGCACATCTATTTTGTGAGATACTAAATATAACATTACAGCTAATCTGTCCAATTTATAGCACCAAGATAGCTTTTCTTGCTTCTTGTCTGGACTATTAAAACATATCACCATAATAAAATAACATCTATAGGAGTGTTGTGGTCTAACCTCAGCTGGCAAGGAAGCCCCACGCAGCCGCTCAATCACTCTCCCACAGTGGGATGGGGGAGAGAAGCAGAAAAGTGAGAAAACTCATGGGTTGGGATGAAGACAGTTTAATAGATAAAGCAAAAGTTGTGCCCACAAGCAAAGAAAAGCAAGGAATTCCTCTCCTAATTCCCATGGGCAGGCAGATGTTCAGTTGTCACTCTTAATTTGCCTCTTTCTTTCTGGTTTTATAGGCTGAGAACGAGGCCCTGTGTTTGGGATGTCCCTTGTCACCTGTCCTGGCTGTGTCCCCTCCCAGTGTTTAGCAGTCTGTGGTCACCTAAAAGCCTTTCCTGAGAGGACTCCTGTCCCCTCCTGCTCTGCAGAATCCCTAGCAAGGAGCCAAAAGTAGGGTGCTGGTGTCCTGGGACCAAACACTGCCTGACAGACAGGGAGTGCTGAAAAAACCTTTTTCTTGTCTTCCAAATCACTGACACCCTGTCAGCACTTGTCCTTAGCCAAGAGAGAAACCCACTCAATTTTTTGTCCAGTTTTGGTGTTGCCTAGGAATGAGGGCTGTCTGCCCAAGGACTGAGGCAGCTGGGCCTGGTGGAAGCAATAAAGGGCACTCATCTTGAGCACACTCCTGAGCTATTTGTCGCTGGACCCCATTCTTTTCCAACAATTGTCTCTGAAACAAGCTCTGGGCTCTTCAGACCTTGATCTCTGCTGGAGCTGCCTTTGGAGAATGTCCAAAGCCAGTTTGGAAAAGTCTATTTCAGGCATATGCCTGCGCTGAATACGTAAATCCTGCCAAAATACTGCATCTCCTTGAACTCCTCCGATGTCAGGCAGGAGGGATGGAACCCTGATTGTTCTGACACAGAAAGACAGTTCTCATTTTATAAAAGCTTGGAATATCTTCCTCCTGAGGCTTAAGAGAAGTCACTCAGTCCCTCTCCCTTGCAGCTGCTCTAATGAATCTACAGGGTGATCTGTGTTTGGGTAGGATAGAATTGGCCAATCCTCTCTTGGGTTATTTGCTCCCCAACCCAGTTATATGAAGAAGACCAAAAAAAAAAAAAAAGCAGAGCAAACCTCAGCTTCCCTCAAACCTATTGGTTTTTCATGGAATATTTTTATATATTAGGATTTCCTGAAAGCTCTACAGATGCTTTCATGCGTTATTTCTGAGATTGCTGAAGAGGAAATGAAACTTCAAGCACAGCAATCTGTGCTTTGTCCCTCTTAGCAGTGTCTGAAAGGAGGTACCAAGCTGAAGCCAGGGCCACAAAGGTGAGGGAAGCACTTTCCCTGGAAGTCAAGCTATTTTAGAGGTCCCATGACTCAGCTATTTGTTGGATCTAAACTCCTATTCTCACAAAATAAATTCTGTTAGGAAGTCTGGCCTGTCCCTCCTGGATGTGCCCTTGTCATTGGAAAAAGCCCCTCAGATTCCTCCAGTCATGGATGAAAATCACACACACCTGTGCCTGGGGCAGGAATAATTTTTCCTCCTTCTCCTGACAGCCATAATCATCCCATGGACTTGGGAGTTGTTAATCCATATTTCAGGGAGTGCCAGCAGAAGAAGCTTTTGGAACACCGGATGCAACTCTCCAGGTTGAGCAACAAAAGACAAGTCTGATATAATTTTTGTCACAAAAACTTTCTTTAACCATTGTTATTATTCTCTATTTAATTGCTATTTTTGGCATTGGTTATTGAACTGCAGTAAGGTTACTAATTACAATGTTCTAATGCAAAACCCCTTTCTGTGAAGAGTCATCTGAATCTCTCCTCTCCTTTCTATCTGACAACACAACATTTCTTCTTTGAACTTCTGCTCACTTGGAATAGATTCTTTAGAATCTCAGTTCTTTCAACCCTTTTTTTTTTGGTTGGTTATGTGGGTTTTGGGGTTTTTTTTTCTTCTTTGAAATTGTTTCCTTTTATAGGATAGAATAAATCAAATAGCAAAGTGGATTACAGATAGAAGTTGTATGAACAAAGCATCCAAATAAATCTTTAATTATCATTTTTTTCCTTTTCACTAAACTAAGATCAGAGGATGGCAAAAGGACCTGAAATACAAAGGATGTGACTCTGTGTGCAAATTTCTATCCCAGAGTTTGGAAAGACATTTAAAAGCATTTTTAAAAGTTCTCTAAATGAGGATTAGATCCAGAAGCATTACAATATCTCAATATTTGTATTTCTAGGTAGATGTAAGTGTGAAGATGTTAGGAAATCTGGGGATTTTGTTCTTTTGCCTGCTTTCAGAAAAATATTACTGCAAAATTTTCAATTTCAAGCATTGGCAT
Organism: Fringilla coelebs; assembly: GCF_963513975.1. Classification (NCBI taxonomy): domain Eukaryota; kingdom Metazoa; phylum Chordata; class Aves; order Passeriformes; family Fringillidae; genus Fringilla; species Fringilla coelebs. The sequence goes on from NC_140032.1 coordinate 4,663,818, forward strand.
CAATACAAAACGGTGTTTAATTCTGTTCTTACATGAAATATTGCAAAATCTCAGTCTTGCTGCCCTTTATCTGTGAGAGTATGGCATGGAGGTACTATTTGATTGTAAAATGCTGTAAAACATGAAACAAAGCAGGTGACTATTTAGACTCTAGTTTTATAAAAACATATTTATAGAACAAGTTTTAGTGATTCAGTGTGGGCACTGATGCTGATCTTGTCTATGTTATTGAAGGCACCAAACTGCATTGGATTTTTGGTGGAGGAATGTTTTCCTCCTGTGGTCTGGTGCAGAACCTATTCTAGACTCTTTTGATCACTAGTTGTTGGTATTCTGTGCCTTCTGCTTTCAGTTTTTATTACCTTTCCTGTGAGCTCCTAATGGATTTAGACAAGAAGTTACTTGAAGCAAAAATATCCAGGCCTGGCATAAAATAATGAGTCATGGCTGAAAACTTTCTATGTAATAAGTCATGCTAACAAAAATAGATTGACCGCACTAACCTCATTTTTTTCCTTCACTGTGGTCATCCCAGTGTCATCCCAGAACATGAAATTCCATTATTAGTAGTATGTACAATTCTATTTTTTGTTTTTCCTCTCATCATATATTATATGGCAGTTTTGTTCATTTTTTTTTTCCCTTGGAGAGAGGCAAAATTGCAGAGGCTGTGGCCTATGCAGTTGAATTGCTCTGGGTAGTATGATAGTGTGGTCAGAATTCTGTTAAACACTGACAGCTTTTGAAATAACTAAAGAAATAAACTTTGTGACAAATACAAATCCAATAAATAGAACTGAAGTTTCATTAAAATTTCATTAGACTATTCAGCCATACTCTTCACACTCCATTCCTTGTCTTTGTGGGCTAAATCAGATGTTAATGCACATATATTTTTGACAGATTTTGATTACTTTGCTGCTTTTTAGAGATTAAATCTGACAAGCCAGCAGACCCATTCTATGGCTGGGGATAGAGGGGTGGCAATAACAGGAATTATTTCAGGCAGGGGAAGCTGTGCTAATATTGAGGAGCAGTTCTCAAATAAAGCAGAAATTAGTGAAGTGCATTAAGAAATCCTTTAAAGTCTCAAAGCACTGTCTCTTTTCCATTTCAATAAAATCACAGTAAATTTCTGCGAAGAGCTTAATGACAGAACCATTTGCTGTTGTGGTGGCTGTAAAGAAAAATGACTTCATGAACATGAAGGAACAACAAAATGTTTCAACACTAGCTGTTAATATAAAAGCCTGTTTTTCCCAGGCCAGGAATGTAAGTCTTGTTTACCAACATTACAATTTATAAACTCTTGCACAACCTTATTACAAATAAATAATCACACCGAAGAACAATTCCATTAATTTCCTGAAATAAGGTTGCAAAGCTGAGTGCACAAAAGCTAAGGAACATTAAAATTTATGTTGTCTTTTGTTCCTATATTTTTTCTAGAGCCATTTTCCACTAAGTAAACTGAAAATAAAAATTGCATTATGTGAAGAAACACTCATGCCCTCAAGAAGGGTCAGTAGGGAGATTTGCCTTCTCTGTGTAGATCCATGTGCTTTTTTATTCTCTGCCTGATATCCTGAGGATGAAATATGATTTGATGGCATAGCTTTCAAATGATTAGTGGTAAGATGGGTTGTCTTGGCTGAAATCTTCCAAAATATTTTTAGAATAGCATGGACATTTAGCATGCAAAAATGTCAGTTTTAGTGTTTAAGGCTTGTCAAACGAAGTTCTCTTTGCCAAAACCAAGACCTTGGTTTTAGTAGATAACCTTGATCGTACCATGGTTGTGATGGTGGAGAACAGGTCAGATTCTAGAATTTAGTCCTGGTCCTGGACACATCCCACTTCCCTACCCATGTTCAGCAGTCATTACAATTGCAGCCTTTTGTCACATTCATTTCTTAAAAGTAAAAGGAAGGATTAATTGCTGCCTAAGAGCTCTGTTATACTCCCTTTAAAAGGTCTAATTGAAAGCACATAATATTCAACAGAAAACCTTGAAATTACTTTGTTGCACATTTTTACAGAGAGAAAAGAGGCACATCCGTGTACAGCCCGGAGAGAACCTTGAACTCCTTAGCATACATATTGGAAATTAGGGGAGAAATTACTTTGTATTCATGGTAAAATAATCTCCTGACCAAACCCACTCAGTCCCATCCTCCTTTTACAAGCAAAGCTGGATGTCTCCTCTGCAATTTCCTAAACTCCAGGTTTGAGCCAGCACTGGGGGAGGAGAAAACCCACAGCCACAGACCATTGCCTGAGGAGGTTGTTTTCCATTTCTTCACGCCCATGAGACACTGGAGAATCCCACAGAGGAGGAATGCAAGTTCCCTCTCTGTCTACCTATGCATACTGTTTTAGGGAAGGGAATTGTTTTTGAGGAGCAGATTCTGTACTTCCATCCCTGCCAGCTTTGCTGTCCTTGCTCCATTGAGGGAAGTTTATTCCTCCATTTGGCTTTTCACAGCTGGCCCGTATTTCAACCTAGATAAACTGATCCCCTACAAAGACAATATCTAGAGGTAGCAAAATTTTCTGCTGACTCTTGGCCCAGATGTTCAGCTTCCAGCTGCTTACGATTGCTGAATAGGTTTTGATTCATAAACAGGCAGTATTGACAGTAATCCCTCACAAAGCCATTCCTTCATATCAGGCATTTGCAGCACATAAATTCTATTCTCCGAGGAAAATACATTATGTTTTCTCCTTTTATATACTCAGAAACACTGCACACAGTACATAATACCATTCCCTCATAAAGAAATTTAACAAAAAAGAACACACAGCCATAACCTGCTTCCATCAAGGTGTGCAAATGCATCACACTTGCACATCACTGGAGATATTGTCAGATGGCAATAACAGTAAAAATTGCAGTGACTTGTCCCTTGAATGGATGGATTTCTTTTTTTTTTCACCCCTTCAGGTTTCATGTGATCAGCACTGTCTCTCCAGGAAGTTTGCTGATTCTCAGCAGGACTTTAACAACAATTTATTAAGCTACTTCTGTAAATTCTGCTGGCTCCTCAAAGGGAACCTTTCGTCTCCTTTGTATATCAAGTCATTGAGCTTCTAAATCACTGACACTCAGCAAATACCTGAATCAGACACCTACAGAAAGAGAAACTGCACAGGAGTCAAATATTCAAATAGGAAAAAGAGACAACACTGATTGATTTACCTGGTCAAATTTAAAGATGGTCAATGAACAAAAGACAAATGGATGCTTTTTCCATTGCAGTGATGTGTTACTGCCAGATTGTTGTTATGCATTTTAAAATAAAACATAGATTGCAGATTTTGTTAATGTAACAGTATCTTGTCAGTGAAAAAACCAGTGCATAAACCAGCTGGTAAACACTTACGTTGATGTGTGTTTATAAAGGTACTTTATGACCATTATCAATTTGCTAAAAGAAAACACAGTTTTGCCAGCTGATAAATACAGGTGATGAGTGTGTGTTTTGTCTGTGTGGAGAATGACCAAAGAAAACAAGAAAAAATTAAACTGGAATTTTTAAATAAAGGAAATATTCTTTTCCACCAGGTAAAAGTCAAGAGGCTCATCTATTTTCATGGTCCAAGTAATCTTTGCCCTCACTTGTAAGATGGCAGGGGTTCATTCCTGTATAAAGATTGAACTTAAGCCTGTGTAAGTAAAAAGAGCAGATTTTAATTGGCTCCAAGTAATTTTGAAACAGCACCACAGATAAAATTATTTTTAAATTTTTGCAATATATAGAGGTGAAAGGAACCTAAATGCATGGAATAAAATGTACTTTAAGCTTGGTTTAGTACTTTACTAATAACTTCTGATTTTGTAACAAAACTCCTTCCTATCTCTGGGTAGGATGCATCTTTACAGCAGTAACTCAGAGCATGAAATAATCAGCAAGAGTTAATAAGGGCAGTGCAGGTCTTTGCAAACAGCCCCTATACAACAAGGAACAGTTTAAATTTTATATGATAAACTACACATATACACTTGACACAATTGGGGTTTTTTTGTTTTAAAGGAAAAAAAGAGAAATATATGATTTATGAGATCCAGCTGTGGGTACAGGTAAGCAGTTTCCTTTAGGTTGACTCAGCAGGGAATCTGATGCTGAGTCACACTCATGGAGTGACTGCCTGGGAACATTTGCAATAATGATCAGAAGGATTTATAACACCAAAGCTCAGCAAGACACCCCTTAAAGCATCACCTGTTCTTAAGAAAGACATTGTACTTCATCACTGAGACTCCCACTAAACCATAGCTTCAACAGATTTTTTAAAAGCTCATGTGGTCAAGAAATCTGTGTTCACTTTACATGTTGCCTGAAATCTTTTAGATCACAATCAAACCATTTCCTCTTGGGTTAGTCTTATAGTTTTGTTTTGGTTTTTCTATGGTAGATATTTTGTCTTTCCTTCCCATACCTGTTTTTTTATACTACTTGCCCATTCCAGTCTGCCCAGGCAGGGCAGGGTGACCTCCTGAACCACTGCTAACCTTGTTCTCAGTTTTGCTAGTTCTCCTTTATGTGTATTGGCCACCTTGTACTTACCTTATTCTTTATTTGACACCTTTTTTATCATGTGGGTGTCTTCAAGTTTTATACCTTTAGTCATCACATTTCTCAGATGCTGGAAGAGCTTTACCAAAAAAAATCATGTGTTGTTGATGTGCTGTTAGACTATTTTTATGTGTTTATATCTGGGTTCAAGGCCAGTTAACTTTTTTCTTTATTTTATCTGACTAAAGATTTTTTAATTTGAAATTGTCACAATTCTCTGCTTTGGCTACACCAGTCTTCTCTGTTTACAGCAAATAAAATGTGTATTAGATAACATGGGAAATCTGATGGTAAACCTCCTCCAGAGGTACCTTGTCCAAATTCTTTCAGTTTGGACATCCTCTTCTTTGTGTGAGTAATGAAGGTAATGACTCAGCCAGATTTACTTAAAATAGCTTCTATAACTCCACATAAAACCTGTGTCTCTATTTGTGGTGTGTTTGCCTGCACTCTGTCTAATACCTGCTGTCACATTTTCTTCCTCTCCTGAGAGTCTTTAGATTAACAAATGCCACGTTGTGCCTGTGCTGGCTCCAGAGGTCAGACTGCAGAACAACATCTGCACTAAGGAGGAATGAAACAACATAATCTAGTCACTGCTGCATCAGAATAACAACCAAGAGACATGGATTTTACTCCTGGCTCTATCAATATCAGTTTGTATGGCTTTGAGCAAATAATTCTGTTTACTGCCCTTTCAGCTTTAATATCTACAAAAAGAAAAAACTTTGTTTTTCCAGTTATGTCCATGAAATTAAAGCACTGAAAATAATGTGTGAAAACTAAATATGGCCAGCCATTGTGAGGTTTATTTGAATTGATTGTCCTTGCCTCGCCATCCAGTGTGAAAAAAGATCTGCAGAATTAAACAGAAAAAGTATTAAGGTTCAGTACTGTAGGACAGTTTCATTGCCAGTGTTGACTTTCCTGTTTTCTTTTCATTTGGAAAAGAGGAAGATAAGCTCCCTTTGTGTTCTGTAATTTTTCATTTAAACCTAACTGCTAAATTATTCCATGTTGGCTTAAAATTTTGGACTAAAAATATTCTTTAATTGTCATGTCAGCAAGAGATAAAAAAAAACCCAAACAAAAAAAACCCAAATAAATATATTTGGTGGACAAATATACTTAAATTAAAAATGCATTTATTTATTTATTTATTTGGTTGGTCAGTTTGTTGTTTATTTATTGTAATAAGGAGCTTAAGGCTTATGTTATAATTTTACCTAATTCCACTTAGGTTGCACTAGCTTCTAAATGATGCCCTATATTTCAAATTTTAGTGCTTGTGGTAGATTCAGGAATCCATAAATATAAATTTCTGGCTGACATCACGCAAAAGACTCCCAATAAATGAGAATTAAAAGCATGGCTCTGATGAATGTCCATGTAGCAAAGACATCTTCAAGGAAAATAGGGGTGTTTCCATAGATAAATTATTTTTTATGGCATCTCTTAGCAGAGTGGGGGCCACTCACACCAACCTGGCCTGGTGGGAGGCGTCTGCCCAGGGCCAGGAGGTTGGAATGAGGTGGCCTCTAAGGCACCTTCCAACCCAATCCATTCTGTTGGATTTCTTTGTTACAGATAGCAGACTTGAAGAAGCCACAGGATGGAAGTAACATCAAGCTTTGGTTTGGGAGAAGTGTCCCTGGTAGCCTTTGCTGTCTGTGCCATGCTTTGAACGTGACAAACATTGTGTGCCATCTACCTTGACTGGCTGGAGAGTAGTTTGCTGTATTTAGGTCCCAGGACATCATTAATTAGGACTGACTGAATTCAGCTGAGCAGATTAGGTTGTCAGTGGAGGCAGATCTCTCGAGCAGATATGGTAAATACAAGGTCTTGACAGCATGTGAAGAGCAACCACAAAATTTTGAGCTTCTGCACTGGCCTTGATCTTGCATAAATCTGTCACTCTTCCACATCCCAAGACTGTTCCCTGCTTTAGTTTCAATATTTTGTTATTCCCACAGAAATACCATTCATTTTGAGTGTATAAGATAAATTTCTTATATTGTAACAGCTTTCCTAAAAGCATGTCAGTCTTGGTGATTAGATTATATACAGCAAATGAACATGTTCTTTTTTTAGCTCCAGAACCATCACTATTAAATGGGTATTGTCATTACATACAAATGACCAAAATAAATGTGTGGTGACCATCTGGAAAGCGCATATCACAATCTGAATTTTCAGTGTTTTTCAGTGTTTTTCAGATTTTTACAGGAAAATCTCAACCCATCTGCTCCATGTTTCCTACCTCAGCTAAGCATGCAATGGACTTTACCTGCTAATAAATTTAATTTTGTCTTTAAATTGCATTTCTCCACTATGGCAGGTTATAAGAATACCTTGAGAGAAAGAACAAGATTCTGGGGAAAAAAAAAAAAAAAATCCACTCACAGTCTGCTTTTTTAAGGAAAACCCATTTATTTTTACCAGTCCATGTAATTTGAAGGGAAAAGCAATAAGAGCCACACAAGATGTGTGCTGCTGTCTATAGATTATCTGAAAGAATGGGTCTGCGAAATGTGACTGTCATTCTGTCATTTTCCACAGTCCTTAAACCTTTGAAGCCAAGTAATGACTTAATTGTATAAATTTATGCTCAGATTTCACACAGTAGTGCTGTATTTTTAGATGGACTTGGGCTATCTTTGAGATTACACCATAGAAGAGGTATACTCTTCTCCACACTTCTTCTATTCTTAATATCACTGTTTGAATTAAAAAAAAAAAAAATTATTTCTAAATCAAGTGTAATCTATGAGAATACCTGCTTTAATCTCTCAATACTTGTATTTCTTTAATACCCATGTGCTTTTTTATAGCAGACAATGCAGCAAATTGGTAAGTAATCAAAACCTGGCATGTTTCTGAAAATCCAGAATATGTTCAAAAAGTGCCTTTTTCCAAGATGGAATCTGAAATAATAAGCGAGAATTTTTCATGCTGCAATCTATTTACTTGCTGATGAAAAGTAAAGTTCTCACAAACTTCCTTAAAAAGTTTCTCACAAATGATGCTGTCATCCTTACAGACCTTGATGCAAGAACTAATTCAAAGACAAGGTTTCCAATGAGAAAACCTTTTCTGACTATATTCTAAATTTTGGGAAGAGAAGACTACATGTGAGAAAGAAAATATCCGTCATGTTTCTGAACTTGCAGAAATGTTGTTTGTCTGCTTAAGAAAAGCTTTACTGGAGATGGCAAACTGGCTGCAGAAGACTTTAGGGGAAACCAGGGTGATCATAGTTGTTGTTATCACATATTGCCAATTCTACTCTGAATAGTTCAGTAGTAATTTTATATTAATGCATGTTGGAATTCTCACTAACTTCAGTATGCTCAGACTCTCTCCCTCTGATAACAAAGGGGCAAGAAGGATAACTTGGGGATACATTTCCCTTAGAAGTTCAGTGGGCTTTAATTGGTTTCCTGAGTAAAAGTCTTCCAATGCACGTGTCAAACCTAAATGCTTCCTCATCAAGCCTGTGAATGGGAGACATATCCACATATCCAGCTAAGTTACAGGAACCTTCTAGATGCCCAGCTCCTCTAAAAGCTTACACTTTTCAAGTTGTTGGTTGTCCTCCACGCTGTAATTGACTTGGATAAAGGTAAAAGCAGGAATTATTGCCCCCTTTGAGTTTTTCAGCATTTTCACTTCCAGCTGATACATTCAAAAAGTTGAAATTCTCTGAAGTGCAGGAGGAAAACATAAGTCATGTTGAGTTAGCTGATCTTCTCCCAAAGTTCACAAGATGCTGACCGTGCAGGAATCCCATTCTTCTGTGGTAATAAATTCTATTTCTCAGAAAGCCAGAGAAGAAAAATGCAGTAAGGAACATAAACTAGAACCTAAACTGTGAAATACTTTTCTTTTTTTCACTGCTTCTAGTGTTCAGCACTAAATACTGAACTGTAGCTCATGATGGTCAGCTCCAATATATAAATATTACTGGATGTTTATTCAACACATGAAATTTTATCTTGGATTATAAATGACCAGAAATCAAATAAATGAGAGTAATCCAGATGGGAAATAGAATATATCTTTCTCAATACCCTTGCTGCAGTAACAAGACAATCTAAAAAGAGAAAAACTTTGTCTTTCATTTTATATTGGTAAATTGGTAATATTGGGTACAGTTACCTGCAGTGCTTTGTGGAGGGCCAGTGCTGTCTCTGTAGAGACTAAAAATGTTCTGGGGTTGATTCCAGCTACTGAATAGACAGCAGAGACTCCTGAAGTTTATTCACAACCTTCCTGGCTTGAGCAAACATCTTCAATAAAGAGGAAGCAGATTAGAACCTACATCACAGCTTATTTTATGGGGAAGGATTTTAAAATCACAGATGTTAACCAATCATTTTTTGATGCTGAATTGATTGGAAACTTGATTAAAATCTGCAGAGCGCTTGCTGAGTAGAGAAGCATTACAGCACCCATGGAACATGGATTCCAGAAATGACACATTAATCTGCATAAACCCTCCACGTATGTGCGCTTGGCAGGATGAGACCAAGCTGTTCTGCTCAGGGCTCGACTGACTTGGATTTCCACAAATACTCAGAACCATCTCAGAGGCTGTGAAATGCCTTTCTGTCAGCTTGGCTAATGGAACTCTGTCCCCCTCTTCAGCTGAATTGGGAATAATACTTTTTACTGCAGGTAATCACTTGCAAAGTGTATCCTACTTCCATCTTGAAGTAGGAGCAAATAGCGTTGAATAATTCTAATTTTAGTGTGAAATATGCCTGTTCTGAACTATCCTGACAGCCACAGCAACTGAGGCAGAACTGCTTTTCTCTTTTTTTAGACTTGAGGATGCAAGAGGATTCTTGAGAACTGAAGGACAGGCAGCTGAGAGATACTCAAAAATCATTTAGTGGTGAGTGTATAAACCCACGCTTGTATCACTGGAAGAAGATGTGGAGGTTTTTCATTTGCTGAGGTGTAATTTATACATTAGTATTAGCTTTGAATAAATGTACTTTGAACAGAAGTTGTCCAATATATACAGATTATATTCTGGAAGTCAACTACTATATTTAAATTACCTCCAATGTCTTAAAATAATAAAAGCCAATGCAATTCATCCATCCATCTCTTCCTATTTTCTTTATATACTTCCTATATGAATGCTGTGCCCTGCAGCCCAACAAGCTTGGCTGAAAGAGGGGATTAAGACAAAAACCCCACATCCAAATGTTTGCTCAGAGGGTACAGAAGGCTTGGGGTTCAGAACATTGGGGCCAGTTTGTGAAGAAACTGAATTTATACCCAGTAAATCAGAATGAATCTGAAGAGTTTGCCTAAAGCCAAGTAATCACCCAATTAATGACAACAATTCTTGGAATTGTAATTAGACAATAATATCTGTTTTTTATCCTTTCCCAGAAGGTTATTTGTGGTTATCGAGAATAACCTGACGACAAAAGGTGATGACAGATCTGAACAGGGATCAAAAGGTGAAAAACATTCATAATAGATAAAAGTAGAAAGAATTAATTTTCCATGGAATAGCTGTGCTACTGGTGATTTCTCACTGACAAGGACAGAGGTGGATTGGTCTAGTGTTGCCTACACTATATTTTTTCAGTGTTTTAAAGAGAAACTTTATTCATAAAGAAATAATTGCTTTGTGTGCCATTGTCAGGAACAATAGATTTCTTCAAGGAATTGGTGAGAAGATTGGTACAGATATTATGAATTGCACCTCCAAGCTCATCTAAGCCTGAATTCATTGACACTACTGACAACTCTACCCCTTCTTTGATAGAATGAGTCTCACAATTCCAGGACAAATTCATTCATTTCCTCTGTTATCTCTGCCTCCCCTGTCATCACTTCTTCCCGAGTCCAAGGGGAAAGGTTTTCACTGGCAGGTGAGAGCATCTTATTTAAGCTCATCTCTGGCTGTCATAGCTGCTGCTCAAGGCTCTTCCTGCAGCAGCCTTGGATCCTTCCAGCTTTTCCTTAACACCCATGACTGCACTCAGAGTCACTCTTGAGGTATTCTGCCACCTGCATCGCTTACGTGCATCTTACAAATTTCTCACATAAAATTTATGCTCCTGCCATGACTTCTGAGCTTTCCCCAGGCACTGCAGACAAGTTGGTCCCTTTTTTCAGCTTGTCCTGAGTTTCATGGAAGCACTGCCAGCAGCTTGAGCTTTCTGCCTACGTGAGCTGGCAAGGCTGCTAAAGTCACTTCTGCACTGCTTTCTACAGATTTTCTGAGTTCATCTCAAACATAAAATAAACTCTACCAATCACATGGTCCTGCACCCTGTGTCAGTTGCCTAGAAATTGAGAATTTTAGCTGATGGTTATAATATCATGGGGCATCATTTCCTTATCACTGAAAATTGTTATTTTCAGTCCATAACGGGTTTCTGTGTCTTCAACTTCATTAACATGTTGGATAAGGTGGTGTTAGAAATATAACAGATATTTTCTTTTCCATTTGTGGTTAGTAAAGTAGAATATGTAATTCTTCCCCTTTGCATGTATTATTCACCTACCCTTCCATCCACTCACTGAGGGCTATAGGACACTGTAAGTTTTGGAACTTAGAAATCTCAGCAAACACACAGTCAAATTTCTTAAACTTTTTCACATTTGATGTGAAAAGATCTCCGCAGAATCTGGTGACATTATAAATCCTTCACAGTGCTTTTATCGGCTTCAAATTAATTGGTTGGCATTTAAAAACCTATCCAAAGTTCCAGAGCTCTGACATGTTTTCTTGCCTGTCTCAGAGAACAAAACTGCTAATTCTTACTAGAAACACCCTCTCTTTCCTTTCTGTGTTAGGGGAGCAGAGAACTCTTGTGGAAATGGGCACCTGGGAGGGAATATTCACAATCTGATACTAAATCTTTGAAGCCTGGCACAAAGCCCTCACTTATTCCTTTAATTATTAGTAAACACAAAACCCAACAACACTACTTTAAGAGCTTTAAATCAATTTATTGGATATCTTTTAACTTGTATCCCAGAAAAGCAACATCATGGGAGTTATTTTCTTTTTACCTTAGCAGTTGCTGGAGATATTTAAGGTAATCACATAAGAACACTCAGATATCATCCTTAGCTCAGCTATGTGAAACAGCACTAACACAATCACTGGCTTGACATCAAAAGATTTAAAGAAAAGCAGGAAAATTAAATGTGGTGAGTCTAAAAACACTTAGAGACAAAGGCAGTCACAGAAGCACAAATAAATAAAAGTCCCAAATAACTCTCATAGTCAATTATTTTCATGTATCAAATATCACTGTACAAACTTGGGTGCAAAAGCCTGCATTGAGTTCTTGCTGAATAAATTATTAAAAGGATCTGAACTTCCGCACAAGAAACAAAACTAATTTCTCAAGAAAATAGCTTTGTTGAAAGCCCTGTGTTTTCATAAATATTTATTTTTCACTCCTCAGTGAGCACAGTATTCAAATGTGAGGAATTCACAAGATAAGTAAATAGATAGATTTGAATATTCTGATCCATATGGGGATTCCACCTCCCCCAATTTAGTAGGCATTTTATAAGCACCTTCATAACAGGCTGCTGACAACAGTTAACAATTAATTGAATCACAGAAACAGCCACAAAAGATGCTCAGTGTGATACTCACTCAAATAAAAAAGATTTATGAATTTCTTGACTTGAGTTTTGGGGATCCACTATCTTCATCTAATAAAATACTCATTTTCTTGTCTTACATTCTTGATCATCCAAGTTTGCCCTGCTCTGTTCTGAGGAAAAAGTAACTGTAGCCAAACTGGTTTTGAGCTTTTATTACTCTGATGATGGACGTTGCTCATTTGTCTGGGAACACAAACACAAAACTTGATGTAAGTTTATATTCCTGCCCTGATTTCCAGTGTCCCAAATCTATATCAGTACAAAATTCATAGTATTCACCTTAAGGTCTAGTAAGTAAATGAATGAAAGGTAAAACTTTTCTAGGTCTCAAAAAGAGCTGTGAAAAATTTGTTGGCTCCCCATCCAAAGCAAACTATTGAACAGACTAAACCTGGAAGGAAAAACACAATACAGACTTGTCTTTATTGAGCCTTTTATTAAATGCTTTTATCTAGCAGATGCTTCTGTAGTTAATATTATGCTTTATTTCTGTCTGATTTTAAAGAACCATGAACTTGCAAATGATTGCACCTCTTTTGCCATGTTAGAATCATAGACAGGTTCAAGTATATTTACTTTTAAATTCTGGCAGATTAATATCACTACAGATTACAGAACTCTGAATGGTTTCAGGGCTGCACTGCTTTTCTCTTCACACTCAAGATTCAAATATGTATTTCAGCAGATGCATTTTAACTTTTATTTAAGAATCTGTAAGACATTTTACTGCAAGATACCAGCTCAGAACTTGTAGACCTAATAGCACTTATGGATCTATGGAAGTAAGGTCAGAGATCTCAAACACATGCTTTCTTTAGAAATAAATATAGAAAAAAACAATTATAACAATGCAAATTACAGAGGAAGAACCTGTGTTTGCCTCTCCCAGATTCCTCATATCAGATGTAAAAACTGAGCCAAATAGGGGCAGAAGCACAGGGCCATTTCATAGAATCAGAGAATGGTTTGGGTTTGAAGGGACCTTAAATATAATCTGGTTCCAACACCCCTCCATGGTGAGGGAACCTTTCGCTAGACCTTGTTGCTCAAGGCCTCCCCCACACCTTTTTTTTCCCTACCAGCATCTCTTGCATGAATTTAGCAACATCAAGCAACCTGACAGTACAGCTGATCACAGTTCTGTGCCAGCCCTGGGGAAGAGATCATGGCACAGAGAATCTGGAACATCTACACCACCAGCAGCCAATGTTTTCTATTTGCTGTGCACTTCTATCCTACAGAAGCTGAATAAATATCATTTAAGTACCTGAACAAGAGGAACAGATCCACTGAACAATCAGGACTTGAACAAGCTGGAGATTCAGAAGTAAGCCCCCAGCCAGAGGGCAGGTCTGAGATAACATCAAAATAGCAGCAAGCAGGGTCAGATCAGCACAGAATCGAGTATCACACACCAGAGCAGAGCTCAAACAAACACTGGAACCAAGTGCTGAGCTTAAATTCAGTGCCTGGACAAAGGTGTGGGTGTGGGGAGGTCCCAGCCGAGGCTGCAGAGGGTCTCAGATCCTGCTGGTGCAGTCAGAGCTCTGGCAGCACTGCCTAAAGACATCTGTGTGACAGATTTCAGCCTCAAGGCAGGAGCAGTGAGACAAGATTGTGTTATAGAGCATTATTCAGGTTGTGTTATAGAGCATTATTCAGGTAGGAATATAGTGCATCACCTTTCCTCTAGCTTTTTTAATAGCCCCTGGTTTTTTAAGAGCCTCTACCCTTCAGTATGAGGGGCTTCTGAAATGCTAGCCCAGTTATCTGGGGAAAGACTGAAGCAGGATCCTAATTATGAAAAAAAAGATGATTCTGAACTGTGAAGAGTCTTGTGTGAAGCCATGAGGTTTACTAATAAAGTTTTGCAACAGCTGCTCTGTGAATGACTATGGCAAGAGATGTGTAGAAACAGATCCCTGGCTGGGTGCAACAGTTGAATTCTAAGTGTTTGTTGCTCTTTCTGAAAGATTTCAAATTATGCATCAGTGTGTGTAGCTCTTGCTTCTTTGCTTGCCTCTCTTTGCCTAAATTCGTGTTCCTTTCCTCAAGAGAGCTTGGTGAATATTCCTAAATTATAGGATTTGATTGCCTTGAAATTGGTTCTCTTGCTTTGGTAGTTACTTAACACTCATGTTGCTTCATTTTTGAGTCTGTGGTCTGTGTATTTTGGTGTAACATCTCTGAAATTACTCAATCTTACATGAACAATGGCAAGAAATCTTATCAGAACGGGATTTTAATGTAGTTATGACTGACAGGTAGAACAAGGTGCTGGAATGGACAGGCTTTAAATGCCTCAGTACTTCCTGGGACAGCTGTGACTTAAATACAAACACCATTTAAAACTGCTGTGGGAAAATGTGTTGTATTGATTTAGCTAGGATTGCCATCAGCTGCTCTTATTTCTGATTCAGTTTCACAGAGGAAATGTTCAGGAACCTCATTGGAATGCCTCATCTGTCCTGGAAAAGTGTTTTTGTTTCTGGACATGGCCAAGGAAAATTGAGAGAAACAGAAAAGATGTGGGCAAAGATAGCTGCAGACAGATGGTGTTAGTGGAAAGGTGGGTGACATCTGTCTTGTTTTCATCCCCAGGGAGACACATACTGCTTTTATAACCTTTTACTTGCATTAGAAACGGCTCAGTGAAGATCCTTATCTCGACACACTCATCTAAGAAATGGGATGAGCACCTTATGTGCCAGATCTGAAAACAGCCAGAAAGTGGAATTGGAGGGTAATCCCCCCTTGAGAGGTGAATCCAGCTCCATGTGGATATGAGTATGGTGAATGTACACAGGTCTCCATCAGAAATATTTTCCTGGGATATATATTTAAATCTGATTTAGTTGTACACAGTTTCCACGTAGTGTTGTGTATTTCTCCTCTAAAAATAGAGTATCCATATGCTCTGATGATTTTTGCTGGTATGTGCTTATCTGATAAGAGCTTATCTGTACTGTTTGGGGTACAATCCACAAAGATTTTCAGGCCAGAACCTTAGGGGTTTGAAGAGAAATAGGATGATACATCGTATAGCTAGGAATTAAGCTATTAACTTATTTTTATTATTTAAAAAAAATTGGTCTAGGTGGTCCTTGCTATTGTTTTTTGCCTTCTGTCACTCTCTGTCTGTCAAATCAGCCTTTTGTTTTTATTAAATATAGAATTAAATACATTTATTCTTTTAAATAGGTTCTCAGGGCAAATTCTAATCCACTATGATAGTGTAAATCCCTGTAAGTGACAGGGGATGCTTCAGTCCTACACAACTGGAATCCCATTAAAAGCAAGGAGCTTTGCAGTGGTGCTCTGAGTGATAAGGGATTTTCAGGAGTCCTCCACACAGGTATATGTGCTCACTAACTGTGTCAGGGAGAGGTACAAGAGAATAAACCTGATTCTTTCTTGAGTATCCGTGAGAGGTTTTACAGCTCTCTGTCACAGTTACTGGATGCACTTTTTGCTCCTTGAAGTGGGTATGGCTCATTGTCAGGGCAGGAGTTTCACCATTTCCCTCTGCTTAGGGAGCTTCCCAGTGGGGAAATGCTCTGGAGGAAGGCTGGGACTGGCTTTTCCCAGACAGCAACCAGGCTGGAGGAGGAGGAAGTTTGTGGAGTGCAGAGGTGGGCACAGAACAGCAGGAGATATGTAACCTATAACACAGCACAGATCAGAAAATGCTGACAAAGGTGGAACTGACACATACCCAGACCTTATGTGGCAGAAAATATTTTTTCTGAGTGACCAGAGATGATTTTTGGTGCAGTTCTGGATCCCACTGAAAAGAGATTGGCCTGAGACCAAGCTCAAATGAAAGAAATTTGCACCTGCAAAGAAAGAGTGCTCAGGTGAAATCGATCATTTTTATTTCTATTCTGCTGCTTCTTTAGTTTCTTCCACTTCAGAAAGTTTTACACTTGCTTTTACTCCCAAACTATTTTTTTCAAGTCTGCTCATGATGGTTTTTATGAAATGCTCTAGTCAATCTTGCATCAAAGTCCTGCCTTCCTAGGATCCAATAGAATAGGATAAGGTAGTGGGTGCTGAGACAGAGCAATAAAAGTCTTGGGAGGGGTGAACCTGGTCAAAAATGGGCATAGCAGGGTCTGTTCAGAGCCTGGGAAATAAGGAACAAGACCTGATGTGGCTGCAGACCTGGATTATTTCGGATGGAGCAGATGGTGGGCTTGCCTGGAGATCTGTGCTGATGGACAGATGCAGGCTCTGCAGGAAAGGCAAGGAGCACAGAGAGCACAGCCTCACCCTCACTGAGAAAGAGCTGCTCAGGTGTGTGGAGCTGTTCTGGGCAACAGCCTGCTGGAGAGCTTTGGGTCAGCATTAGAGGAGAGGCCAGGCAGGATAACTTTGTGCAGGGGATTTTACAGACATGGTCAGGGGGAAGAACCAGATAAAAACCATGGAACTGGAGATTCTGTCCTGCCAGTTACTGAAAGGGGAGTGTGGAGGGGTGCAAATCCTTCAGGAGGCTCCTGAAGGGAGTCAGAATTAGCCTTTTAACATGGATTGGAATCATATAATCATCAAGAGTGTGAAAGACCTCCAAGATCAAGTCCTTCAGGAGTCAGGTGTCGATGTCTGATGTAGCAAAGATAGTTAATCCCTGGTGTCTATGAATTCACAGACTGAGGCAGTAAGAGCATTATGATACCTCCACCTGGTCATAAAGGACTTATTTTACTTCAGAAAGTTTCCTCCTCTGAACCTTTGCATCAGATATATATAAATATTTATTACTTATGCTATATTTTGTAGATATTAATTTGCTGTTGTTATATTTATTTAAACTAAAGTAAATAATATTGTAAGGGCTTGTAAATGGGTCAAAGATATTTAATCTGTCCTTTGGAGTAAAGCCAGTGGATCAAGATGAAGAACTAATATATCTAATATATCTTGTCTTCTTTTCCAGATTATTTTATAAAATATACATAACTTAAGGAAAAAAAAATGAAGCCACCAACATTCGCATTTGTGTGGTTATCCAATTGATATTGCTTTTTTTTCTGAACTTTTAAAAAATAACTCAGTAAAAACATATGGCCCATGTACATGGCCACTTGAGACAGTTCAGAAGGCAGTAGTTCACTTTACTAACCTTTAAAAATCAACAAATTAAATCCAGACTAGTAAAAGAGCTATGAAGATGTTCTTGACATGACAATGTAGTCCAGCTGATTAGTGGTGCAACCAAGGACACCAAAAAGCTTTTAAGAGCTCAGCTTTGTACTGGTTGGGGATAAAATATCAACTTTTATATGCTACTAATCTCTACTGTTAGAAAGAAATAATGCACTCAGGATATGCTCATATATGACCTTTTTCTCATACTGCATTCATTCAAATACTGATATTTAAGTTAGTAGCCTGAAATACCTTTAGGAAAATACCCTTGGGCTGAACAGAATAGCCCTCCCAGGGAATCTAAACATCTACATCTGCTGTACTAAATTCATGTTTCTGATGATTATCAGCCAAAGAAGCAGAACACAGGTTATTGTTTTAACCAAAAAATGGTGATTGTAGACTGCAGCAGAGTTCTTAGCCAGCTGTAGTTTACTTGTGTGCTCTGATCACACATTTTTCTTTAGTCTTGGAAAATGTAAGATAATATTCATGTTCTCTCTCCCAGTGTTTAGCAACTATAAGCATAATTCAGATATTTTACTAATGGTATTTAAAGTTAGCAGAAGACTATGGGTCATTATTGGTTTATTTTCCTGAAAGGAACAAAAATCATTCCCATTTCAACTTCTGCTCCTGGTGTTTGACTGTGAAACCTCATATAACCATCAGCACAGCACTCTTTCACAAAAAATCAGTAAAATCTGTGGTCATTGTTTCAATGTTCATCTCTGTAGTTTTTGAAAATATCTAATGGTTAGTGTTGGAAACAAAATGTATCCTTAGTGTTCTGTACTAAAACAGAAAAGAAAGGAACAAGATAAGCCACTGTTGCTAATGTACAGAGTACTCAGATCCCCTCCTTGAAACATTTTGGGCTAAAAATCTGAGAGAAGATGACAGCTCCTTCTTCTACAAAAGCAAGATCTCACCATTTATACTTGAACATCTTTGAGAAGGCTAGAGATGCAGTAATCTGCCTGAAAGCAGGTGCCCTACTATCAAAGGAAGGAAAGAGGTGGATAAGCTTTAGATACAAGATTTAGCTTTAGATACAAGACTGGGAATCAGAATAGCTGAAAAACTTTGAAGAGACAAGATCCCTGAGGAGGGTGAAACACCTCACCTGAATCTGTGAGACCAGAGCACAAAGGAAAAGTGGAGCAGTGACTTGCAATCTTTATATGCACTCATTTGAGAGAATTTTCAGTTTTGTGAATGTATAGTGAACATCACTGGTGATGCAGATTCAAGTCTGTAAAATTTACAGTCTTCTCTGACATTTTTTTGGGAAGTGACTGGATCATAATTTAAAATGTCTGATAATTTTCTCCATCAGCATCCCAAGCACTAATATTCTACAATATTCTATGAGAATGGGACAAAGTTCTCATCCACTTCTGCTCAAGATACTTTGTATTGTAGCTGTTGCACTTGCAGAACCAGCAATATCATTCCTCCACAATGCAGTTTGTCTTCCTGACTACAAAAATACTGATATTTATCCTGCATTTTCATTTGTTTCAAAATTAGAGGGAATGGAATTATCACACCATAAATTATGTGTTAAAGTAGGATCCATAGGTGTGCATTACTTTGTGATGTATTTCACTTTCACAAAGTGGTATTTAAACATGCCAAAACTTAAATGCTGCCCAAATTAGGATAGCTACGCCGCATCCTTAGACATTTCAGCAGAATATTACTGCTTAACCTAAATAAAAGTGCCAGAATTAATGTTATTCTTATGAAATATGGTGCCAGGAGGCTTACAGTAAAATCTGATAATTTTCTGACTCTTCTAGATGAAGTAAAAAAAAAATCTTTATGGAAGATGATTAAATGAAAGAAGTGCCTTTGGATTCAAAACAGTGTAATGTTATGTTGGTCATTAAAGTGAACTGCTGTTTTCCTTTCATTTTTATGACAGAATTGAAAAGCACTTGAAAAATACTGATCTTACAGGAAGAAAGAGTATAGTATGATCCTTTGCAAGTAGCAGTTTGCAGAAGTGAAGGCTGAGTTCATGGATGTACAGGGAGTGGGATTTATTCCATCTGATTTTAGACATCCACAATGAGATGTATATGAGTATGTGAGTTATTTCTACAGCCAATGGAGAGAAACAGACACTTCCTGGGAAGAGTTCCCGTGTGTTATTCTCTTCAGGAAAATATTCCCTCTGTTAGGGAATTCAGAGAATGTGCCTGCTGTGCAGACAGGCACTCAAAGGCAGCCTCTGATGTGGGGCTTATTCTGATCTGGCAGGCTGACAGAGCACAGTCATACAAAGATTTAAGTAAAAGGGACTTTTCAGTGAAGGACTGACAAAGTTAAATCAATTTGCTCAGGGTCTTATCCAGTCAGATTCTGAAAATCTTCAAGGACAGAAGTCCCTCAACCCCTTGGGTTGATTTAATCCTTAACCACCATCACACCAAAGGATTTTTTTCCATTATGTCCAATCAGAATTTCCCTTTGTGTAACTCTTCTGGTGCCTGACTCTTCAGGTTCTGGTCTCTCCTCAGCACAGTCTTAATCATATTTGTCTTGTGCTGCTTCCAGCACAGAATGTCTGTCATCAACATAGGCCTCATTCCAAGAGATATCCAGGCTTGTTGTTTGGTGCCATCCAGCAGGATGCATTTCCTGCATCTTTTTCCCACTTTTTCCTGTTTTCACCACTGGGAACTGTGAAGTTCATCTCTCTCTGTATATGTTTTTCCAAATGGGTATCCAGCTATGTGAGGACAAACTTTGATGCGCCAAATTTGCCGGGGCTTCTGGTTATTCTACATTCCAACACGGTACAGCCCATTCCAGTAGAACATTAATCCACTTTTACGTTCCAGACAGTTGTGTTGGAGATGTTCTAACCTGTATCAGTTGATGAGCAGATGCAGATTACAAGAAAGGTGTGTATTCACTCACCTTGGATGTGAATTTTCCTTCTGTGTATAGAATCCCTTTCCAAAGTCGTTACTTCACAGAACTGATGATTTGGTAAGGAATTGTTTATCTTCTGGACAGACCTCAAATTCACTGAGAATTGTGCTCAGATCTGTGGCTAAATCCTTATTTATTGTTGGATTAGTTGGCCTTTACCAAATAAATTCTCACCTCATTTTTCAGGACAGTGGTGTTTCTCTGATGGCATTATTGAAAGCATGCTTGTATTGCCTAGAGTGGCTGAAGCAGCTGTTTAATTTTTTATTTAAAAGCCTTGCATAGTTAATCTTAATTTTCTGCTGATGGTAGATTGAAACCCTCTGTGTTGTGAAAATATGCTATTATTCCCATGTCCAGAAACCCAAAAAAATCTCTTAGGAAGCTTTGAACATTGACATTGAAGCAGCTCACAGCTTTGGAAATTTTATCACATCCTTGAGTTTTACATAACCTGGGTAAATTAATTGACAGTAAGACAGAAGATTATTCAAATAGGTGAATATTTGTCCTTGTGTGTGGAAGACTTGTGAAGATCAAATGTCTCTATTATATATACTCCATTTTCTGGAAGCATATGGTTGTTCTTTGACTCCCTCTGTATTTCCCCCTGTTCTTCTAACCTTTATTATTCTGAACTAGTGATCTTAATTAAAGAAAATGAAATAACTGTTACACACTTGATTATAATTAAGTTGTGGTGACTTGGCCCTTAAAATCAGACAGTACTAAGAGTTTAGAAATGACATTTCCTGTTCAAGAGGAGCACCAGCTGTATGTCTTGGACATGGATTTCAAGCCACAAAGATGTTCAAGTCTGTGGGTTTAGTTTTCTTGTCTATCATCCCTCTATATTTAGAGATGTATTTTAGAGATGCCTCTCTAATGCGTGTTTTCTCTTTTGTAAATTGCATCCTATTTCTGTCCCCCTGTACCCCCCTCATTCTGTACAATTAACTGTATTTTAATCTGGCTGTGTGATGCATTCTGTTCTGAACAGGGACCGTCGTTTATTACAGATATTTTCTGCAGTGTCTGTAAATTAGATAATTATTCTCACCAAGCTTTCCAAAAGGAGTCAAGCTGGCTTCTGCTCAGCAGCGTGAGTGCATTCTGAGTAATTCAGCACTGTCCAAATAATCACCTCTCTTTAGAGTTCTGAGGTGGTAGAACAATAGCTAAAAGAAACAGTGAACTTCTTTTCCCAGAAAAGCAATTCCTAAAGATGCAGTCTAAATCTTATGTGGTTTTCCTGCTGAGTCTCACAAGATAAGTAGGCTTTGGGTCCAACACTGAAAAGGGAGATTGTAATCCAGGCTCCCAACTCCTTTAAAAACTTTGATGTATGGACACATGACACTCCTAAACTCTTGGTAATCAGAACAATAATTTCTGGTTTTTGAATGGAATTGTTGCTAGAAATCCCACACTCTGAATAAGCAGACATCATTCAGAACCAGCAGTTATTTCTAAATTTGGTGTTAAACCTTAGTGCAGGGTCAATCATCTGTTTCCTGTTTCCTGTTTTTCTATCAGCATCTCCATGCATAATTCTACCCAATTTTCTAACTGAATCCCTCATTAAAATTCACCCATCCCATTCCTCTTTTTTTCCTGTCACGAAATATTTTCTGTGTGCTTTTCATTTGTTCCATTTTTCTTTCTTTCTCTTTCTAATGGGCAGTATTACCATTACAGTAATTTCAGTGTAGGATAGGAACTCTCAGTTTAACCAGGACTTCAGATTTCATTTTCCTTGCTTGTGGTCACAAAAGGTTTAGCACAGAAAATAATTCCATGCCTTTGTAACATCTCACTGAATTAAAAATATCAGAGTCTGCTATGACACAGACATTGTTATTGTTAGAAATAGAACTGCATTCTGGAAGCATCCACTAATTTCCATTAACTCTTCCTTTCCTCCCAGGATGTCTTTACCATGTTTGTCTCAGTTGGGAAAAGATGTCTTGGAAAGAAATCTGACCTTGTCATTGCTCATTAAAGACATGTTCAACAAGAGGATGTCTCAGAAATTCATACCAAAATTTCTGATTGACCAGCATTTTCAAGTTTTTGAAAAATCAAAGCAATAGAAGTTTTTGACTCTGACACTTCATATTTCAGGAAACAACTCCAGTGCTGTAAAAGGATAGGTATAGTCTGGCAAACTTACATTTCTGAGATCATCTATGAAATATTATTTTGGTGGAGGGTCCAAGACAGTAAGGCTGTTATGTTCCAAACCAACAGAGATGTCTGTTCTTGCAAGAAAATAAAATTTAACTCTTCTCTTGCCTTGCTATTACACAGTTCAGAGCTGGTAGCTGAAGGCAAACAAGTAATCACCTCTGATGGTAAAGACATAATTCCAAGCTTATGCATAGTAAAATTAACCTTATTTTTCTGAAGACATTAAATAGAATATACCTGAATAATGCATAAACACCACATTCACAAGATGCTTTCAGTCACATCTGTAGCAAAAAGCTGTCAGGCACAACATGTAGATGTAATATTTTTACTGGTTTTCTGAACTATGACTGGATTGGATGTCTCTGCTTTGAATATGAGAATAAAGTGTATTATGAAGACTTAAATTTGCTCCAAGTTAATCAAGAGTGTTATAAATCAGAGGGCTTTTCAAGAAATGTACTTAGCTTACATAAACCCCTGTGCTGCCCTGCTGGAAGAAGAGGAGACCTAATTTGACTAATTTGAGGTAGCAGAGCTTTGTTTGGTTCTCAATTTACTCGTGATGCTAGTATGAAACTATTATCCCTAAAGCATAACACTTTGATGTTCCTTGACATGAGTCCTCATGTTAGAACTGAGTGGATGGTCTAAATAGGGGCTGATTTATTGCTGAAAGTTGATAGGAATCCACTAAAAACTTCATTTTAGCTTTTGAGTTGTCAAAAAAGTGTTAGCTTGCTTCTTGTGTAGGAACTTCCTTCCCACCAGGACTGAACAGTCTCTAGGGACCCTTGATGGTCCAGTTACAAAGACCTTTCCTGGCCTCAGTCTTTTGAGAAAATCAGAGAAAGTAACAAACCTTGACAACCCTTCATCTTTCTGCCAAATTATTCTCCCTCTCATATCAAATGCCATCTATTGTTTGCTACTTCACAGGTGATTTAAACTAACACGATTGCATGGAAGGCTTTGCAAAGTCTTTTTTTAGCCTGTAAGGATGTGATGCTATTTATGAGTCAAAGCAGGCTACATTTAATTGTCAGTGAGCCTGTGATTTATTTGGCAGGATTACTGGATTTTACTGATTTATCTGTTTATTTTGTTGCTGTCATACATTGCCCTTTAGTTAGTGATGGACTAATACATTCCGTTTTGTTTGCTTGCTTTTTCCTCATTAGTAAACAGCTCCAGACACTCTTAATTTGCTTAAGCCATATGCTTTCCAGAGGCTTTGGCCATTCATCTGTGGTGAGACTTGTGATGCAGAGTGTGCTCTGCACAGCTTACCTTGTGCTGTCCCAGGTGGATCAAGTGTAACAGAGACATTTTCCTTTTTCCTCCTTATTTCACAACCAGCACCGTTAATTTCTGTGTGTACATTCCTGCTGCAAGTCTACCAACAGCTGAAGCAGAAGCTGCCTGCCAGCCATGTGGGAGTGAGGAGGGCTGTGAGTTATTTTAACTCTTTATTGGTCACCTTGAATTTTATGACAGCAGGTTTTTTTTTTTTTTTTTATGTGTGTTTTTAAAGCAAAGAAACAAAACACCCAGCTCTTCCAAAATTAAATGCACTGAAAATAGGAAGCTACAGAGCCTTCTGGAACAGCCTGGTGGATTTAGTAAGAATGTTACAATAAACTTTTACAGATCTGTACATAAATTTTAGACATGAAAATACCAAGTTCCGTAGATATAATTCTGAAAACCCTATAGAATTTAAATGAAATTTAGAGTATTTTTTAAAATTGCTTTTTTAACCATCCTATAAATTCTTAAAAGGAGAATATTGTTCTCTGTTGAACTATTTAAGGAGGCTCTGAGAGTTTCTAATATTCTAATCAGACTCCAAGAGGTGACCCCAACTCTGCAGTCTTCCTCACATGATTGGATTCATTGACAGCAGTGGATTTGTTCCAAAAATGTAAATCCTATGCTTTATATCATGAGACATTATAGGAAAGCTTTCTAATATAAATTATCTTACTTTTGAGTGCAAGCCATCCCTAGTGCAGGTTCTTACATTCCTGGGGCAGAATCTACAGGTGGGTTTGGTGGATTGGCTGCCACAGAAGCCTGCCCATCTGAGTTTGTGTCAGGAATTACCAACACAGCTTTAGAGCTGACCAAAGCTCAGCTCTAAAAGAAGACAAAGAAAAGCCCCAGGAGGAATTGTGCCACTCTGGGAACACCTCCATACATCCCTTTTTTCTCTGAATTGCTGGATGTATTCATAGCTGTAGATCATCTGTGCAGGTATGAATGATTGTTGGACTAGGGCTCTGTAACACCCACATTCTCTGAAAAATCTCTTCCCCCAGGATTTTTCTCTTGG
Organism: Fringilla coelebs; assembly: GCF_963513975.1. Classification (NCBI taxonomy): domain Eukaryota; kingdom Metazoa; phylum Chordata; class Aves; order Passeriformes; family Fringillidae; genus Fringilla; species Fringilla coelebs. Next base: position 4,688,673 of record NC_140032.1, read on the forward strand.
GAAGCTGAGAAGCCTCAGAGAAAAAGGAAAACAATTCTTATCTCATTTGCTTCTCCTCTGTTTTGCTTCTTTGGAATGTGTTTGGAGATTGTTCACCCACAGGCGATTGTTCCATTGCATTCTGCTGGGAGTTGTTTTCACTCTTTGGCCAATCAGGGCCAAGCTGTGTCAGGGCTCTGGAGAGAGTCAGGAGTTTTCATTATTGTCTTTTTCACCTTCTCTAAGTATCCTTTCTGTATTCTTTAGTATAGTTTAGTAGAGTATTCTTTAATATAATATAGTATCATAAAGTAATAAATGAGCCTTCTGAGCACCTGGAGTCAGAGGCCTCATTCCTGCCTGGCACAGGGGTCCTTTCAAATACAATAGGCTCCCTCTCTGAGAGGTAATGGCAGGCACAGCCATAATTATTCCTGTTCATCATGATGGGATAAAAAGACTGGAGGGTGCTGGCAATCCAGGATCTACAATTAAAGAATGAGCTGCACAAAAGGAAAAGCAGAGACTGTGCTTTTTTTAATACTAAGACCCAGCCTATGGCCCTTCCTACTACTGACTGTACAGTGAAGTTCTCCACTGCCATTTCACTTTAGGGTTCTTAATGAACAATTAAATGTAGACTTTTGATGTGATTTTCATTTTGATCTGTGCCTAATTTTGAATCTGATTGGAATACAGTGTTGATCTCATTTGCTCGACCAGTGACAAGCACCTCAAATGCAATTCCTGAAACCAAAGTCTCCATGCCTTCTTGTTCTTATCTTGTTCATGAAGATGTTTTTTATTCACCCTCAGACCTGAGCCGTTTTGTGCTTCAGGACTGTGTTGCAGTTGGTTTCACTTCTTTTGGAGAAAAGCTTATCAGAGAGACAGGACTTGTGTTTTCCTTCCAGTCAGATGACTGTGCTGTAACACAATACACTGCACATGAGATTTTAAAGCACTTCCATACCAAGCCTGTCTCTGCCTTCTTTTTAGTGCCTGTCAAAATAGTACTCCTGCAAGCCTTCTGTTTTACAGAGGGTGAAAAAAAAAAAAAACCCTAGAACAGCAGAAACCAGCAATCTCTGTATTCCAGCAAAAGGAAGAGAAATTGCTTTGAGATTGCAATGTAATTTCAGGCTCTGAAAATGAAATTGGCTTCATGGAGGAAGAAGGGGAGGGGAAAAATGGAAAAGAAAAAGAACTGCTACTGAAACATTTTCTCTCTGTCTCTTTTGGCTTTAATTGCTTCTCTCTCTTCTGGCCTGTTTGCTTTTAATGTGAAGTATATGTTTAACATTGAAATAGTGGAAACACAAGTTGTTTGCCTGAAATCAGTTGCATTTCAAAGAGAGATGTCATCTCTCCTCCCCCTTATCTCCATGCCTCTGTATATGCTTTTGAACTCCAGGATAAATCAGAGGCAAAAAATTATACACTAGGAAGATATTTACCTTATTGGTGATTCTAATGGTGGGAACAGCTGTTTGTTAAAAAAAGTATTTTGAAAGATTACCAAAGAATGGACGCACTTTGAAAAGCAATCAAGTTGTTTTTTCTGGCCACCATTATTGATTCTGTGCGTGTTTTGAGGCTGCCCCAATTGTGGAGGAAAACATTGACTTAACTCACTTAGTCAAACAGATCCAATTTTTTATTTATTTTTCATTTAGGGCTGTATTGATTATCAAGAGATATATAAAGTGATGGAGGAATTTCACAATTCCTAGGAAGAGTCAATTGAAATGGCATTGTGCCTGGTCATGGGATCAAACATCCATCACTGATACTGTGAAGAAAATTAACTCTGTTCCACCCCCAAGGGGGTTGATGTTCTTTGAAAGGTCCCTCCCAACCCAAACTATTCTATCATTCTTTAAATATATTTTACTTTTTTCACATAATTAGTAGTTAATTCTTTACATTATCAATTATTATATTAGTTCTTGTTTTAATCCACAAGTTTTACTTGTCTTTGATTCTGTTTCCCTTCCCACTAGGGCAAGGGACTGAGGAAATGAGCAATGGGATGTGTGGTACTTAGCTTCCAGCTGGGGTCAAACAACATCAGATTGTCAAACTGGCATTAATAAAATCAGTTAAAGAGAAAAAAAAATAAAAATGAAAGCCTAAGTTTTTAAAAGCAGTGAAAAAAATTTAAGTATATTTCTGTAGCATTCACATTCTCTGGAAAAATCCCTTCACCCAGAATTTTTCTCCTGGGAAGCTGAGAAGCCTCAGAGAAAAAGGAAAACAATTCTTATCTCATTTGCTTCTCCTGTGTTGCGCTCATGTGGAATGTGTTTGGAGATTGTTCACCCACGGGTGATTGTTCCATTGCATTCTGCTGGGAGTTGTTTTCACTCTTTGGCCAGTCAGTGCCAAGCTGTGTCAGGACTCTGGACAGGACTCTCTCAGGACTCTGAGAGACTCCTCAGTTTTCATTATTATCTTTTTAGCCTTCTGTCAGTATCCTTTCTGTATTCTTTAGTAGTATAGTATTCTTTAATATAATATAGTATAATAAAATAATAAATTAGCCTTCTGAGAGCAGAGTCAGATTCATCATTCCCCCCTGCCACAGGGGTCCTCCCAAAATACAATATATTTCTCTGTTTTTCATGGTCTTATCAGTAAAAATATTATGAATTCTGACTTTCAAGAAGAAAGTCTCCTGTTATCAAAAGTGAGAAAGGAGGACATGTTAGCAGTACTGAAATGCACAGAAGGGTTACTGCAGACCAGGAAACTGCCTCTTCTCCATGGCCATAGATGAGCTGAGAAAACAAGAAGCTTAAAATTCTGTCTGGGGAGATTTATGTCAAACTGGAGGGAAACTTTCCTAGTGGGTCATGGTGAGGACCATGAAATGGTTATTAGATTACCTGAAAGTACTACATAATTTCCATCACCCTATACTCTGAAGACCAGAAAAGATTAATATTAATCAGAAATGGCAAATCTTTAATTGACTGGGGTTTGAGTCAAAGGCATAATGTTTTGATGCTGCTTTCATCCATTTTTTTAACACTTATAGTTTAATAATCTATAAGTGACCATGAATCAGTTTTCATATTTCTTGGGCCTAGTAAACCCCTGCATAAACAGGGGTGCCCTTTGAGAAAAAAAAAAAGAAATTAAGCAGTGAAACGAATTTTTAAATTAAAAAATGAACCTGAAACTTCAGATTAGACAGAACAATCACTCAAAGTTCTCACTTCTTCCTCCTGACACTGGAAAGATCCCAAACGACCAGCTTAGAGTTAGACATTGATGCTGTCAAAGTCTAAACTCAACTGAAATGCATCTCCTCTCCTGCCTAAATCCCCAAGGCCTGACTTCAATAAACAGGCTCAGTCTATCTAACACAAATCAGAAATGCAAAGCTCTTCCCGATATGAAATGCCAGACATTTTCTTTTCAAATAACATAACTTGATTAGTGTGGCCATCTGTAAAAATGAATAGAAGACATGGCTGAATTCTCACCTTTTCCTGGAAAAGGTCCAAACACAGATCAATCTTTTCTCAGAAGAGAACTCACCAGAAAGCAGAGTAAATCACCTCCATAGGAAAAAAAAAAAATCAATATTTATGAAGTCTGTACATTTCAGCAATGAAGTCTGAATCCATTTTTTTTTTAATGGATGGAAGAGAAAATTTCAGGATGTCAGTCTTGAAAGGACAGAGGTAATTGCTGGCAGCCCTGATTTTCACACACAAATTCTGGAAGGGAATGTGTCCTTCTTGCTGACAACTTTAAGTTATTCCTTAGTTAAGAACAGGCATTTTTCAAGCTATTCTTTGGCACATGTTGCAGAAAGCCCAGCTGCCTAGGGTCAGCATTCTCTATTCCATCCATGGATAAGTTTCAGGCACATAAATATTTCATGAGATTTTTGAGATGTCTGAAAATCCTGCCTTATGTCTTTTAAGGTAGGAAAACCACAACAAAATCCAAGTTAAACAAATCACACATACAAAAAAATGGAGTATCTTTAAACTTCCTGAAAGAACACTAACAACCTCCTGTCTTGCTCTACTGTTTGCTTTTAATGGTGCCACATTTCAGTATAATTTTGGGGGTTAGATTTTCTCTCATTAGTTAATAACATGCATTCATAACAATTTGTGTGATTATAACTTGAGTTTATTATCTTTATAGCACCCTGAGTCACTTGGCAAAAAGGAGGCTTATAAATACAGCTCATTACATTGACATGCTTTTGTAATTTTCCATTTTCCTCTTAGAAACGCAGTATTAAAATACAGCAAATAGTGAATTCTAAGGAGAATGGGAGGTGCATCTATTTAATTAGCTTCCCAGAAAGAGAGGTCTTCCTGATATTTGGTTATTTTTGGGTTTTTATTGTATCTAGAAAATTCAGAAGAAGTTTATCAGTGTTAGTAGCCATATTTACATACATACAGTTTTCTTTAAATCCACATGACCACTTTTCTCTTTAAGTCCTCAAAGATATGCAGCAATAGTTAAGTGGCATCTGGTCAGATTTCATTGTCACTAATAAGTATTATCTTATTGAGAGATTGCAACAAGATAAACCAACCTCCTGTATGTTCATGAACTTTTATGGGTGTGATTTTGACATCACATTGCACACAGGTCAAGCTAGGCTGATATCTGTACCCATGCTAATTAATTTGAGGGTAGGTTTGCCTTGAAGTCACCACTGTCACTCTATTCCAGGCAATGGAATTTGGTTTGTGACTGCAGGTATAAGGAATTATCATGTTTCTTGACAGTATTAATAATCTGTAATTTAATTCCTTCAATTTATATCAGAATGCAAACAACAATGCAGTTTGTGAACCTTAAGGTTTAATCAGTGGGAGCTGATCTAAGTGAACACAGTTTTTACTTTCATCTCTGGACTCAACCTAATCCAAGCTGTTTTCCTGACTTAACCTTGGACCTTCTAAAAAAAACACAGAGAGAAATTGGGGTGCTGCAGCCACCAGCCAGATTTGTCATTCAGCTGAGGTTTGCTTTGCATTCTACTTTAAGTCAAAGCCAGTTTTTTGGTTTGAAACAGAAAGAAGTGTTGAATAAAGGTACTTTCAATCAAGGAATGTCCTTACTGGCAAAGTCCTGGGTCATGCTGCAGGAGTGAACATGACATCCATATTAAAGCTTGGGTACATGATATTAGTGTAAAACTCTAGGTCTGACCTCTAACATACCTCATATTAGTGGAATAACCTTTTTCTCCTAGGCCAGCATAAACCACTGTGTGAAAACTGATTTTACCTAAGTTAGAATGTCACTAAAACATCAGAATTGTTCTCATTCCAGACCAAAATCCCACTAAACCAGAATTGTTTTCAGTAGTGTCTAAAACCAGCTGCCTGAGAGAACAGGACCAGTTTATACCAAGATTTCCATGCATCTATCCTTCCAGACCCAGGTATTTGCAGGATCTCCTGGGCAGGGGAGTTACCACAGCTGAGTTCTCTGATAAGGACAAGGAGACAGTTCCTGCCTCACAGGGTTCCCCTCTTTCCTTATCTCATCCATCACCAGCTGCAGCCTGGGCTGGGCTGTGTCACCCTCGGGTACTCTGCACAGCAGCAGCTTCCCTCTGATTGTTTGAGCCATCAGCATCCCAGTCTCCCTTCCAGGATCACTTCTGGATACGTTCTTCTCCCTAGACCTGAGATTGGACAATAATATCCCCTTTATCTTGTCCCCAGTTCACGTCACAGCCCAAATTCTGTACTTGGGGAGGGGCAGCTTCAGCAGTCACAGAGGAGCAGCTCTTTCCTTGCAGTTTGCTACAGTGGGCAAAAATCCTCTGATGATTTTAGCAATATTTAAGCCATTAATGGTGTCAGTCTCTCACATGTCTTCTACAGGTGGGACAATAGACTTTTAATAAACCCATTGTTCACATTAGACATCCGTTGAGGATTCAATAGAGACACTTTTATTCTGACTAAAATGTCCTTTATGCTAGCAAAAATAGCCTCTACCACTTTCTTCACTGCTGCAAGAGCTACATGTGATTCAGCAGATTTGGAGCCTGCTTACATCATTTAACATCTGTGTCTCTATCTCACTGGCAAGGTCAATTTGTTTCTGCAAATAGATTTCCCTCAACTACAAGGGGCAGTCAGTTCATGAATTCCCAGGGGTTCAGTTCTTCTTGCTTTTCCTTCACTCTGACACAATTCCAATTGGGGATGCTATTAAGCATTGTAAAGTTAACATTCTGCTGTGTATGGATAGCAGCACTCAATTTTTATCCATTTTTTAGGTCTTTTGTTCTGAAGTCCTCATTGTATTCATACTTTCTCCATGGTATAAAGCCAACTTTTGAATGAGCTGCAATTTTTTTTTATATTTTTGAGCATTGATGGAAGGCCAGATTGGTCTTCTATGCTGCTGATGGGCTGGACTTTCGTAGACCACAGAGAAATCCAATGTTTCCAAAAGGAAATCCTTTATTTTATGCTTGCATTGAGCTTTTAATTTTATATTTATATTCAGATTTTAATTTCATATTTACATTGAGATTTTAATTTTATATTTACCTAGACTTTTAAAGCCATTTTTTTTCTTTACTACTAGTATTGAAGGAGAACTGCCAAATTTCATTCTTTTCTGTGGCTAACACCGGTAATTACAGCAGGAATTAGAAAAAATATATTGTAGTTTATTGGTTCAATTTTTGTTAATTTTTCCCTCAGGTGAAGTGTATAGTGGATCAAAAACCTTTTAATAAAAGGTTATAATTCATTATTGCAGCTTAAAAAGATCAGTCTAGAACTGACATATTATTCTAATATTATAGAGTATTTACCTGGAAAATAGCTGTCTATACAAGTCAAAGCCATACCAAATTAAAAATAATATGGTTAAGAGTTCTTGAGCAAGAACAATTTATTTAAACAGACATCTGGGATTTAAAATAAATGAAGGAGTAAACTCATGTGACATTATTTTAATTCAACATAATTTCTTTGTTCTTTTGTTAAGGTTTTTCAAACTGAAATGGCATAAAATCATTGATTTCATAGATATATATTTGTAGGAATCCCTCTAACTTTTTATTCCAAGGAAATGCTTGGAATACATCTCCTTAGCAAAGCAAATGTGGAAATAGTATATAAGATGTTAACAAGAGATCAAGAGCAATATGAAATAAGTACGTGGCATTTAATCTTTTCCCTTGTAACCTGGTTTCCTGACATAACTCCACCAACTTCAATGAAACTACATCAAAACACAACAGCTGGCTCCAGGCAAGTGAATTTAAAGCCCTTTCACAGTGGGGCAATGGGAGTCCTCCCTTTTCAAAACATCAAACACCCAATAAAACAGAAGGGATAAATCTCCTGCTGCTCCAGTCCCATAACTCACAGCGACAGCTCGGGTCAAGGAATAGCTCAGTTGCATTAATGCAGCTGTAGTGATAAAATAGTGATAAATCTTCAGGAGCAGCCGGAGCTGAGGTGTTTGGGATGAAGACAAAACACACAGAGCTGTGCAAAGCTGCCTCAGGTCTGTCAGGGTCAGCACCAGGTGGGGTTAGCAAGCCCCTTTCATTCCTGAGAGCACAGAATGGAGATATTCAAGGCAGGTCTGGAACAAGAAGGACCTTTGTGCTAATCTGGGCTAGTAAGGTTTGCCAGGCTCCAACTAATTGCATAACTGGACCACTGTGTCCAGTTCTGGGCCCCTCAGTTTGGGAAGAATGTGGAGATGTTCAGGCATGTCCAGAGGAGGCAACGAGGCTGGAGAGGGGCTGGGAACACAAACCCTGTGAGGAACCACTGAGGGAGCTGGGGGTGCTCAGCCTGGAGAAAAGGAGACTCAGAGGTGACCTTATCACTCTCAACACCTCCTGAAAGGTGCCTGTGCTCAGGTGGGGTTGGGCTCTTTCTCCAGCAGCTCTGACAGAACCAGAGCACACAGCCTCAAGCTGCACCAAGGGAAATACAGGTTGGATAGCAGGGAAAAGTTTTTTACAGAAAGGGTGCAGAAAAGTTCTGGACTGGTCTGCCCAGAGAGGTGGTGGAGTCTCCATCCCTGGATGTATTTAGAAACAGACTGGATGTGGCACTGGGTGCCATGGTTAGTTGAGGTGTTAGGGCATGGGTTGGACTCAATGATCTTGAAGGTATCTTCCAACCTTGTGATTCTGTGAATTCTGTCTATTAATTCCATGTGCTTGCAGTGTTTTTCCAGTGCCAGTGGGATAACCCACCAGAGCTGATGTTTGAAAACACATGGAATTAGCTGGAGCCTGGCAAACATTATTAGCACCAATCTGCAGCACTTGGTCCTGCTCAGAATATACTTTAACCCTCCTCTCTCTTGGCAGTGTGGGAAACCATCCCAAAAACTGAGCACAATATGGATAGGAGGCAATGTCTTCAGTTTGGAGGTTGCATGTGGCTGAAAAACTAATTAAAATCAAGTGAATTTTTTAATAAAAATGCTGCTACAATGTAAAAGACTGAGACAAGAACAGAGGAAGGTTAAGACAAGATGATTATAGAAGTGCTTCTGTGATTCTTCACTCTGGAAACTGGGCTTCAGTCTACTGATTACCTCTTGGGAAATCTCTTGAACACCTGTCTGATCTCATTAATAAACATTTTAATTTATTCACACATCTTGACTGCAAACAGAATCTTTATTTTTAATGGTCAGGAAAGGTGGATAGTGCTGTGTCTGTACAGTCCTAGAAAATGAGTCAGGTAAGGAGCACAAATTAATAAACCCTTCCAGTAATATCGACTCTCTGTGCTTGTTCAAATAAACACTCAAAAAGTCTTGGGACAAAAAACTTGTGTACAGTGAAAAACCAACATGATAAATCATGCAGGGATTATTCTTCTGAAAAGCCACAATTTTCTGCGCTTTATTAATTTACTGAAAATGCTGAGAAAGACAATAATATCTGCTGGGCAGTGTTTTCAGTGGGGTCCATAGAAGATAGCTCAGCAGTGTAAATCTGTGCAGATCAACTGTGTGAAGCCTCTTGACCATTATTATAAAGGGGGTGTGTTTACTACCTCAGGATTTAAAAATCTATCCCATTTTAAGAGGAAATTTTTAAAAGGATATATATTTATTATAAATTATTATTTTTTTACTTAACAGATTTACAAACACAAATCCAGTCCAGATTCAAAGTGAGAGATCTATGGGTTGTGTGCAATCTACAGAATGACAACAAATGTTGTCAAACTGTGATTGTTTTCTCTTGTTTTTTTCCTTTATCCTTACTTCAGTTGTGTTCCCTGACATGGGTAGGAGAATGGTCAGGGAAGCCCTGACAGGAGCTGTTAAAACAGCTTTTCTGTGAAGGCTGAAACATCAGGCAGGGTAACAAAATCCAGGAGGGGTAAAGGGGAATGTGCTCCTGTTCAAAGGTCTGACAGCTCTTCCTGCTTTGGATGCATTCCTTCAACCTTCTTCAAGACTTTTCTTTGCCCTTCCTATTGGATCTAATTTCATTATTAAATTTAATAGCATTTCCAGCCTTCTACCTTTGAAGAAAGATGTTTTATATCCCCTATGTCTTCCTCGTGTCATGATACAAGCATTTCAATAATTGGGGTCTTTCTGCTTCCCATTGCCCCTGAGCCACCCACTTTGAACCTGAAGGTTTTGTTTAAAAAACCCTACAAAGTGCTGTGGATCTTGACTAATAAAACCCATCATCCTCTGAGCCATGCCATGGACCACAGCATTTTGCAAAATGCTCTCAGACACATGGTGTGGTTTTTGGGGTTCTCCTGTCCAGGGACAGGAGTTGGATTCAGTGATCCTTGTGGGCCCCTTCCAACTCAGCATATTTTTGGTTCTCTCCACTCTAAAGCTTGATCTGCTTTTAAAGAATTCCAAAAGTGGAAATGCACCTGGCTTTCTCTCCTGTGCTTTATTGTGGCATGGATGTATCCCAGTGTGTGATTAGCACATGTGATATGGACATTCTGGTTTTAATGCGGAGTGAATTTACAAAACTTTTCATAAATATTACAAGACTGGAGGAGTGCTGACACTCAGGGGGGGAAGATTTAAGATATTGTCTTTCTGTCTTTATTCTTTGTAAAAGAATGTGATTTTCTAAGCAAAGCATATGTAAAATTGAAAGTACAGCAGCCTGTTATTTCTTCTTGAGGACCTCCAACATGTCTGGTTTTAGGGAATAAGAAGGTAGCCAAAATTTGCTGAGAAGGGAATATCCTAAGTACACAAAATGCTTTTGCCCTTTATAATTTTATTCTGAACTTTATTTCATTTCCTCAAGTTGAGAGATTTGAGAACAAAGTTCATTGAGTCTTTCTGCACAATGAAGGCAGATTGTCAATGTTAATGGCAGGGTAAATGCAAGATTTCATGGTGCTTTTTCCCTGAAAGAATTACACACTTGTCTGAGATCCAAGGGCAGTGCTTTCTGGATGCAGCTCCCAATACAGAGACCTTGAATAACACAGAGTAACATTTTTTTTCCCTTTTTTTTGCCTCAGTTTCCTACATTTGCCATGAAACTCTTCTGACAGAATGAGAACATGATTATCTGGGTTTTTGATGGAGACACAGACAGCTGAAACACAGACCTCAGTCCTGACACCATTAGGGTGTGTCAGAGCATGATCTGACACAATTCTGTACCCAGGGATGTGTTTTGTAGTGTCACCACAGCTGTTTCAGAAGTTTCCAAAAACACATTGAAAATAAATAAATGGATTGACTAGAGGTATTCTTATCCCTTATCATTATGAAGGCTTCTAGTTCCAGAACTTTCTGCTGCATCTCTCCAAGGCCAAGTTGTTCTAACTGAATAACAGGACCAACAACCTCTTTAGGGAAGGTCACATCAGTCCAGCATTTAAAAAAAAAAAAAAAAAAAAAAAGGAAAATAACAAAGCCACAAAGTCTCTTATCCTTAAGCATTTAAGAGGTCCATTAGATCCTGTATGGAAGGACAAAGATCTGAATTAAAATTTATTTCTGTTCACAACAAAATCTTGTCCAAAAACATTGCATTTTCATAGTGTTGATGCTGCATTTCTCATCATTATATTTCCACAGATCTGCAGTACCCCTGAAATTTCCTTTTCTCTATTCATCTTTCCTGCTTTGGAGTTAATTTGTATTTCCTTCCGTTACTGACCCTGTCACTTTGCTTCCACTCCAGACTCCCATTGTTCTGCTCAAACTATTTATATTCCAGTCCTTGGATACACTTCAGTCCATGACTTATTTCTGAATTAGTTACAATCCCAGACACATTATTCAATCTACTCCTTTCTTTTCTCAGCATCTTATCTCTCTATCAGAATTCATCCTCCCACTTAGGTTTTCATCAGACACATGGGTCAAGGATGGCTGATTTTTATTCACAGCAGAACAACTCAAAAATATGAAATGACACTTTTTTACCTACTTCCAGTTTGTTTGTTTGGTTGTTTTTTTTCATAATTAACACACATTTTGTCTCCAACAAAAAGACATTATTATGTGCTCACAAATTTCTCTGGATAGTCATGAGCTGGGCAGGAAATATTCTTACCAATCAAGTGTACTTTGGAAGCTCTGCTTCCAGCTGATCCAGAAATGAAGATGTATTTCATAGGTACTCCATTGGGTTTGCACCTCACCAACACACACAAAAATGATCCTGAAAAATTTCACCCATTCTCTTTCCTTTGTGCTGAATGGTGGCAAGGTGGAATAAGTTATATTCTGTTAGTCCTGATGGATGTGTATAGGGGGTCAAAAGAATGTATTTTTTGTACTTTATAGGAAGTACTTTCCCAGGACCAACTTGAAAGGTTAATACACACATCCAGCATTTAGTAAAGTGGGAAGAACAAAGCATGAAATACTGAGATTAATAAGTTTTGGAACAGACCTTACAAAGACAACACTAAGAATTATTTTAATGCTGCATTTTGTACCAACCTGAACATAATCAGTTTTCCTTCTGCATGTTTTCCTTTTAACTGACCTTTGTGTCTATTTTCCAGGACTTGTTTACTCTGGTTTATGCTGTCTGGCTTTATAAATGGATCTGTTGTGTGGTAGAGTCTCAAATGTGGGTGTTTTGGTTTTTTTTTTTCAGAAATGTAGACAAATTATGCCCCATGCTTTTACCTTCAATGGGTTCAACAAAATCAATTCAGTTATATTACTAATGTACTTTCCAACACTCAGCAGCCATCTAGGTTTGAATTTTAATAAAACTAACACACTGTGTATTGGCTGCTGCATGAGTAGTAGTATTAGGTTGCACTTATATAATAATAATTCTATTTACTAGGCAAGATACAAATGAAACACCCAGAATGTAATAACATTAAAAAAAAAAAATTAGAAGTCAAGACACTTTTTCAAGCACCATTACACTTGAAAATTAAATGAGCTGCAATGCTTTGTTTTACTTTTTCTCTCTTCCCAGGCAGAGGTCCTGCCTCCTCAGGTAGGGAGCTACAATAAGTTTAGCTACTTGGTATTGATGTGAGTTGCTGCTCTGAATACATGATGATGTGTAACCAAGACAATCTCTAGACACACTCTGCACCATTTGCTGTACTACACAGCATATGGGAGAAAGTAGATCTGGAATTATCAGCCAGCTAGCAATGAAACAGCCAAGTCTGGGGCCTCTTCCTACTGTTTGTGCTGGGAGAGAACAGGTAATTCCAGTGCACCAGTCCCTCGTTCAGATCCTTCAGGTTCTCAATTTCACCACTAGCTGGAAGCCTTATCCAAAAAATTCAACAGCACAAATTGCTGGATGGCTGGAGAAGATGAAGAACAACTTCTTTTGTGCTAATGAAGCATCTCACTGCTGAAAACAGTAATGTAGCACTGAAGGTGGAAGTATTGGCAGGGCAATGAATGTGTGTGCTAAGCTGAATTAAATATTTCTGGGAGGATATTTATAGACTTATCCCATTTGCTAGGCTTAATGTAGTTATTGAAGGAGGTCTGTTTGTGAGATTTTGTTTTATTTCAGGTTTTCACAGAGATGCTGAACTTAGATACCTGGTTTAGTGGTGGCTTGGCAGTTCTGTGTTCATGGTTGGACTCAAAGATCTTAGAGGTCTTTCCCAACCTAAATAATTCCATGATTTTTAAAGTGATTGAAGTGATAGTACTGTAAAGACCCTGGACCCAAGGCATTGTCAGATGGAACCATCTACGTCCTCCTGCTTTCTCTTGTCTTTGCTGTTGTGTTTATTTTCCCAGATTAGTTATTCACAAAGACATTGGGCACCCTGCAGTCAGAACAAACACTCATTTTCTCTCTCTGATAAAGCATTATGAACAACAACCCATTCTCACTTGAGAGTTCTAATGGACAGTGTACTATTAAGAGGAAAGCCATCATCATTTTGCCTTGGTGCCAATGTTGCATAATTAACATACCCCAGAGTGATGTCACACTGCTGTGAAATACCTTGACTGTGAAACACATCATTCCTCAGTTAAAACTGTATCCCAATAAATACTATAAGAGAAACAGAAGTCCTACAACATTCCTTTTCATCCTAACTCAGAACAGAGATTTTCCACACTTCAGCTTTGTTCCTGACACCAAAGTGTAAATTTTACAGGTTTTAATTAATTTCTCATGCAAAACCCCACCACGTTTGCAGTGCATGTATTATTTCCCCTCTGCTGGTGTTCCTAGAGCCCGGATTCTGTTCTTGCTTTTCTTTCCCTGGCATGTATTGTGTGCAGAATGGGGCTCCTGTGAATTGTCATAGTTTCAGTTGAATGAAGATGTAATAATGTGTTTCTTCTGAGAGTTTTGTCGAGGGCCTCTGCTAACACTGTGGGAAAGCATCAAAAACACAAATTGGAGATGAGTGCTCAATGACTCTTTGCAAAGCTCACTCATCAAATGTGCTTTCCTCTTTATTAGTACTGTAAATGCTTTGAGTGTGGAAAACTCATTTTGTGCATTGCTACAGAAAAGCTTAGTTGAAAATGGACTATGAAGTATGCCAGTGATTTTTCAGTTAAAATAGGAGGAAAATGCACTTTATAATTACAGAATCACAGAGTAATTTAGGTTGGAAAACATCCCAAACATCATCAAGTCCAACCTTTGACCCATCCCCACCTTGTCTTGCAGACCAGACCACCGAGTGCCCCATCCAGTCATTCCTTGAACAATCCCAGGGATGGGGACTCTGGACCTCCCTGGGCAGTTCCAATGCCTGACCACCCTTTCAGAGAAGAAATTCTTCCTGATGTCCAGCCTGAGCCTCCCTTGACGCAGCCTGAGGCCATTTCATCCTCTCCTGTCACTGATTTCCTGTGTAAATTTATATCTGTTCATTTTGTGAGCACTCAATTCAGTTTCCTTGAGGCTTGAATTCAAGGATCCTGAGCCCTCACAGATTCATAGGCAGCTGTAGCTCTTTGAAATATAATTTTAAAAATTGTAACCATTATATGCCCAAAGACAAGGAATACTACTATCACATGGCCCTTAAATTCTTCACATTTTATGCAAATTATGTAGCTAATAAAGACTGGTTTTGTATTGCTTTGTGTCTGAGCTGCCCCATAAGCTTCAAATTTCAGCAAAATCTCCCTTTTTCTGGTCATAGTGTCCCACATGATGGTACATACTCTGTTGTCTAATAAGGATTGAGCTGAGCTTCATCCTTACCAGAGGAATCAATAGGGTGGTTCTACTCTATCAAATTTCTTAATTTGACAGGCAGGAAAACAAAGGCAGGGTTTATAGTATGTCAATTTATTTGCCCATTAGATTTGGGTGGAATTGGTCAACAGCCTCAAAAACACTGAACAAATAAAGCAAACACCCAGAAAGGCACGTGTGCAATGTGCTTCATGGCTTACAAACCACTCTACAAACTCACACCTGCTCCTCCAGCCAGGGCCAATCTATTTATCAATACTGCTTCTGTGAAATTATGGTGATTTTTGTCCTTTGAGATCTGAGATCTTTGATAATTTCTGTTAGAAATCCTGTGTTGTCAGATTTATTGTACTTTAATCAACATTCAGCTTTCCTTAGATTCTCTGGGGCGGTAATGAAAAGGAAAAGCAGGAGATAAATGAATCATGGTTTCTGCAGTTCTGTTAGAGAATTTTAAGAAAGGGTTTGGGCTGATTTATTAGCAGTTGAGTAACACAACAGAAAATATTCATCATCTTCAATCTAAGGTCACAAGATGTTCTTAAAGATCTAAAATCACAGTAACAATTGAGGACTTAAATTTACTGCAAATGAATTGTAACATCTAAGGATCAAGAGATAAAAGGGGGAAAAAACATTATGCTTAGGAGATACCAGAAGGTGGATAACACTTGTAATGTCAAATGAACAGGCTGGGATAAAGGATTTGATTCTTAGAGGCTATTTCAGAAATAATAATAATAATAATAATAATAATAATAATAATAATAATAATAATAATAATAATTTTGGTTTGTTTGTTTTATTTTATTTTATTTTTATTCTTGTCATGATGGCAAGCATTGATGATGATGAGCATTGATTAATGATGATGATGATGAGCATCATCATGTCATGATGATGAGCATTGATTAATTACAGTTTCAAATTTAACTTGCCGGATGATATTTTGTATAGAAACACAGGTTAATTGAACTTAAAAAAGGTCACATTTAATACCATTAATCATAGAGCCTTAGAACCACAGAGGGTTTTGGGCTGGAAGGGACTTTCAAGACCATCTTGTTCCAACCCCTTGCCATGGGCAGGGACAATTTCTAATATCCAAGGTTGCTCCAAGCCCTATCCAACCTGGCCTTCAGCACTTCCAGGGATCTAGGGGCAGTCACAGCTTTCCTGGGCAACCTGGTCCAGAGCCTCATCATCCTGACAGGGAAGAATCCCTAATAAAAAATATAAACAGACCATTCTTATTAGAGAGAGATAAGGCTGACAAAATTAGCTAAATGTTAGTGGTGATAGTGAGCTTATAAGGAGAATATGCCATTATGTAAAACCAAGTATTAAACTTCACTGGGGATGACTGATATGTCTTTTAAGTTAAATGAAAGCAAAACAGAGCTTTAAAAAATTATAGGAAAGGAAAGATCTGCAGTATTGTTAGAATTTTATGTGAGGAAACAGAGGGACTGTAAAGAGGGCATTGACAGTACAAATGGGAATAATGAAGCAGTACTGAGGAAGAATATTAAGATAAACATAAAAGGTTCTTTAAATACAATAGAAGACAAAGATAGGAAACAAAATATTAAGAAATTCAAGGAGAAAACAAAGCATAGCACAATGAACAGCTAAAAATGAATAGGCAAGTGAACCACATCTTTACTAGGAGAGCATCTTCAGCACAGTTGCGCAGACATGGATTTCCACCTGCTTTCAGGAAAAAAATGAAATAATTTGAGCAGCAGAATAAGAAAAGGACACACCTCATAAGCATCCTGTGTGTAAAAGATTTCATTCAGAGGTGGAGAGTGAGTTCACAGTACATTGTTTGGGAGATTTTTTCCAGATTTAGTCAGTGATGGCTCTAAAAGGTCATTCCCTCTGGAAGTCACCATGTCATGAATATACACATGTGGAAGAACGTGCTGAAGGAAGGAAACAGAATTGCAATGGCTAAGCTTTAAAGTTTATAGCTTTGGGGGCTAGTTAGATATGGTTTAATTGAAATCTGAGGATATCCTGTCATTGTCAAGAAAGATGCATTGCTTGATTCAGTCCCTTAAACTTTGTTTTGCATTTTCTCCATTTCCTTTTGAAGCAGCTGCTGTTGAGCACTAGTGGATATTCATCCTTCACTAGATTAATCACATTTCTTCTTTCCCTAAGTACCATGTGAACAAAAATCAGAACTTAACTCCTGAGATATAGAAGTTCTTTTACTGTAGATGGTAGTTGTGAACTTTTTGTTCCCTGATTTTGTGAGGTTAATATCCAGGGCATTGCTTCCTTCTTAATGTGCTGATTTTTCTGGATGATGGAAGAAGCAGGAGGAGGCATGACATTTGCAGTTTATAATTATACATACTTGGGTCCTTTCCTTCTCATAATAGTGAGTGATAAAACCAGAGCACGTTCTTTCCTCTTGGTGCCTATTCTGTACATAATGCATCTGTATTATGTGATAATCAGCACATCTCCCACTTCATTATAATATATACAGCCAGGAGTTGCAGGAGTTCACACACTCTGCTATATTCAATTTATTGCCTTGTGGAACCCTCAGAAGTGCTGCAAAGTTTGGCCACTGGCACTCTTAGGAGTATATATTGCCCTGAGAGGGAGATGTGCTGACTACTCAGGAAAGGAAAAGTGCATTTAAAAGAAGCAAATACCATCAGAGAAGGCTGCAATGAAATAACTTTTAAGCATCTGATTAGGGGCCTCCAAAGCCAAAGAAGTTTAGAAGAAACAGCAAGGGCAGCTAATAACCTTAATTCAGTAGTATCCTGGCAAAGGTTGGCAATACACTTGATGCTGAGGGAAATATGGTGGAAGGTTGCTGAGTGAGCAAGCATGCTAATGGAGATACATAAACTGCATTAACTGATGGGACTGGGGAGTGGAAGTCTGCCTGAGCTTTTGATATACAAACTCTATTAATTACAGTATTTCAGAAGAAATAATATATTCAACAATTTTCTTACTCTCACTGTCCCCCTTAAGGAGGGGACAGCTGGTCCAGTGGTATGCTGGGACAGGAATCCAAAAGAGGCTTGAACATGGTTTCAAACTGTTTTCAGATAAATCAATGCCCTTATATTTTGCAGTATATTTTTTCAGTAATATAATAAAAACTTAGGAAAAGCAAATATTTTAGAGGTCAGGGATCACTCAGTAAGGGTGATATGGCCCAATGAAGAAACAATTAAGAAAATAAAATTTAGCTTTTATTTCTGCCTCTACCACTATACTTCCATGTCACTATTGGCATGGCACTTCATCTGACTGCTCTCCCCAACAGCACTTTTCAAAATGGCCTGAGAGTACTGCAGGGATGAGCTGGTTCTTATAGTGTATTTGCATTTACATAAATAATTTTTAAAAATCACACTCACCAATAGATTTGGCAGCCAAGAATATTTAGCTTTCAAATAAATACATAAACAAAAAGATTACATAAACCTGAGTCAAAAGTGGAGGCTCCTGTAAGAGAAACAATGAACTTGAGCAGCACGGTTATAGAGAATGCAGAGAGGTCCCAGATGCTAGTAAGCCAAAAGATTTTAAGAAAGCACATGTAATGCTACCCTGAGCATCTCACTGCAGAGGAACCAGGGCAGGAGACTGCCCAGGAAAACTCTGCATCCTGTCACACCAGACTGTATAGAGTTTTCCTGATAAATGATTGGTGTGAACAAGAGAAGCTCTTTTCTACCCATGCCCCTTCTTTGGTACTTTTATATTTGAATCCAGACGCTTGAGTCTGAGAAAGGGGGATTTTCTTTTCACTGAACTCTGCAGAAAGTCCCTGACTTGGGACAGGGCCGTGGAAGTCCTGATTGCACCATTGTGTCCCACCTGTAAAGTAGAGACATGGAATGCAGACCACAGGAGGAAACTTAATTGCTGTTCCCGGGTCATTATTCTGACACGTGTGTGTCTTGGTTTGAACAGACAGGTGTCTGCTAAGGAAGGCAGAGCCTCCCCTAAAATGGAAAATGTAAACCCCATTTCTCTGAATTATTATATATTGGAAATTAAGGGTCTCTCAGGCAAAGATATGGGAGTGGGAATAACAATTCTTTATTAGGGAAGAAAATAAAAATAAAATAAAAAATGCAGTAATTTTAAAAAACACTGCCAGAGTCAGAGCATGCCCTGCCCCCCTGTGTGTCAGGGTGGGGGCACAGCCCCATCCCATGGGGGCTCAGCCCTCCTGCAGTGCCAGCTGTGCTTCTGCTGCAGCAGGATCCTGCACAAGGGGGGAGTTTTCCTCTGCAGCTGCAGGGCTGCTGGAGATGGGCCTGCTCTCCCTCTGGGAATGCAGGGCAGGAGAAAGCTGCTCCTCTGGGAATGCAGGGGGCAAAGGCTGCTGTGCTGTTCCAACCCTCAGATTGTATCCAGGTAGGAATGCTTGGCTCCTCCCCTGGGCAGAGCATCTCCCCATGGGATGATGGAATTTGATCAGCCATGCAGGGACACTCACTGGCCATGGACAGAAGATAATTAATAATTAATGGCCCATGAACAGCAGAGAGCTCCTGGAGGGAGAATTGGCTGTGGAAGAGATAAAGAAAACACTGCCCAATGAACAGCAGGTAACTGCCCCACCTCTAACAATGGAAATAGAATACACACCCCCAGCTGCATCTTCCAACCTAAGACACTCTGGCATTGGGTCTTTCAGTAAAACCTGAACAAGTTGCAAGTGCACTATCAGAGCCATAAACAAAGTCCCTGCCTGTTCCTGCTGGCAAATGAACCCCGTGGTTTCACTTCAGTGCAGGTTCCACAGCTGTGCCCTGAGGCCCCCTTGGACAAAGGCAGTCTGCAGTCCCTGTGGCAGCACCTGCACCTGGGGTTACACATCACACCCACACCATTTCACATCATTTTCTTCCTGGTAAGCAATGATGGTGCTTCACACGCTTCTGATCCTATCTGAAATTAAATGCTGGGCATTCTGTACCAGCCTTGTGGGAAATGGAATATTTTTTCTTAAAATCAGTGCTTATCAGTCACAGACATACTTTCTTCTTTTCATGTGGTGTCATTGGATACATCCCAAAAAATTAGTGCATTGTGGTGAGAAACAGAAATTTTGTTTTCCATGCAATGATGCAAGAAAGCTCTGATCAACTAAAGGATAAAGGTTAGAAAAATAGCAATTAATGGAGAAACCTCCAGCTCCATGAGGACAGAGAAATATTAAACTACATTTTGATAAAAGGTGATGAGATAAGATGACTCACTTTGGCCACAGATACTGCAAACAGTGGGGGATTTAATTGCCTTGCAATTAAAGGTTGAAGGCAGAGAGAGGGCAATAACTTCTATTAGGCAGGAAGACAGCTCAACCAGTAATGAACCATTCCTGAAAAACAAAGACTTTTGAAATACTCTGATTATTTGTAGATATCAGCAGGAGAAATAATGTGTGAATGTGGGAAAATTCATATTGGCTATAACCATGCCAGAGTTCCCTTAAAGACTGGAGTGTCTACCATACTATAAGAGACAGATAAGATATTAATATAAAAACTTCCAGTTGATTCTAAAGCAGAATTATTTTGCCATTGTAGTCCTATAAATAAGACTTAGAAATGTATTAAATTCCACTTCCTTTTTCCCCCTTTCACTTCATTAGCAAAACAGAGAATTCTCTACAGAGACTACTAACAGCAAATACTGCTAAATGAAATGTGATACATTTGAGGCCATTTCCCTGGTAAATAACTCGGGAAGATATCCAAATAGAATCAGTGATTTGTTAGAGATATAGCACGCTTACAAAAAAATACCACTTCTAGCAAAATATTTTTTGCTGTTGATAGAGTGAAGGAGGAAAAGTGAAGCAGGGGGATGAGAGAGTATCTGCTTAGTACAGGAAAAAACAAAACCCTCCTTGCAATTCACAGAAAGCTGTTTCCCAGGTCATAGTGGACATTGCTATGAGAAGAAATCCCAGTGAAAACATCATTTATGACACCATGCATTATCCCTACATCCTCTTACAACAGATTAGTAGATAAACTGTCTAATCTCATGTTTCTTTTGATTGTATTTGATTATCCAGACATATTTAGTGTCATGAAAGTGGGTCTGTGATAATTGGAATTTTGCTGTACTGATATCTGACCTTTATTAAGGTATTTTAGTAAAGTGGATTCCTTGCCAGCAACCTTTAGTACAGCAAAAAAATTGAAAAAAAAAATCATTGACAGCTTAAGAAAAAGAGAGCTTGTGCTCATCCTCCTCAAAATTTACTTCATGAAATGTAGCATGGCTGAAAACACCCTGCCCTGTACAGCAAACTCCTGGAGCCTGATTGTCAGGGAGCAGGGGGGAACAAGGGTGATTCTCTCACTCTGTCACCCTAAAGGTTTTCTCACCTTCTTTTCACTCTGTCCTTCTTGTGTTTGTGACATAATATGGGCTCCCTCTGGTGACTAATTGAACACCTGCAAATTCCCAAAGCTTTTAATCAAAGGCTGAAGCCTGATGGGCTGAATCATCTGCCAGCATACAGGGGACTGTGACATCCCTCTGCATTTCAGTGTGTGCAGAAATTCCATCACAAACTTATACAAGCAACAAATCTGAGAGAAAGACACCTATTTTGCCCAAAGTTTTTATTCTGATATTTTCTAACCATTACAGACCATCCACTGCAGCTGAGCAAGGCAAGGCTGGAATTACAGGTTTCACAGTGATTTTTGCAAGCCCATTTTCCTGATCCAGGGATGGAAGAAGGAGTTGTCAGGGCCACGTGTCTGCTCTCAGGGTGGGATTCTTGGGGAGATCCTGTTCAGAGCAAAGAGTTGGACTTGGTTGATCCTTGTGGGTCCCTTCCAACTCAGGATATTCTATGATTCTATGTAAAAATCCACTGTAGTGCTCTAGAATGTTTCAATATGATTTATTTCAGAGGAGAGACAAGTTCAGTTTTTAAGATGCACAGCAAGTTCAAAAGGAAGCAAGTTAGACTGAAGTTTCAGGGATTTCTGAGACAGAATGCAGAAGTCCATGGAAATCACCACTGCTGGTCCTCTCATTCCTCACCATTTATTAGGGCAGACTTTGGATATTAGATAATATCTAATTATATTATTATCTTTAACTAATAGGGCCTTTTTAGGTATTCTTAGTGCCTGCAAACCCCTCCCAACCATTGGTTAGGTTTGGTTATAACCACAAAAACAGTGCTTCCCAACAGCTGTCACATAGTGAATGCAAGTAGCTTTGCACAAAAGTAAGCAAAAAAATGTTACTTTAAATGAAGAGAGAGTAATGGGTTTTGCTTCATGTAATGCAATTTCACAGACAAAAAAAATCTCTTTTAAGCAACCCTGAAGGTCTCTCACTATTTTCTCCACGTTGCAGGAGCACAGAGATGTCTGAGATGAAGACAGGGCATGTCCTTTGGAGTAAACCTTTTAAGGATGAACATCCTGACATATGAGATCACCAGCAGCAATCTGTGTCTTTTGGCTGGATAATAGGGGAACCATAGGACAAAAAAGGAATGATAGCTCATTTGAGCATCATTCCAGAGATGTATATTCCAGCATTATTCCAATATTTAAGGCATTGTTTAATGATGGTTATCCACTATAATATGTTTCATTACACTTTTTCCTAGGAATTTCATAAAACTTTTCGAAGGCACAGCAAGAGTTTATTTTTGGTTTTAGCCTAAGGACTATCAATATGTAGCTTTATTCTACAATATGGTTGGGTTTGTTGTTTTTTTTGGTAGCATAAAGTTTTTTCTTCTACTTTTTCATTTGAAAATGCAATGGTACAGTAAATTTTACAAGTATTAAATCTCAATCTCTCACACTACCAGGTTGGATTCAAGGGTTTGGTCAGGCTGAGAGAGTTGGGGTTGTTCAGCCTGCAGAAGAGGAGGCTTCAGGGAGACATTTGAGCACCTTTCAGTTCCTGAAGTGGTGAAAAGAAAACTGGAGAGAGACTTTGAACAAGGCTTGGAGTGCCAGGAGAAGTGAGAACAGCTTCAAACTGACAGAGGGTGGGGTTAGATGGGATATTGGGAAGAAATTCTTCCCTGTGAGGGTGGGGAGGCCATGACACTGGGTGGCCAGAGAGGTTGTAGAATTCCCACCCCTGGAAGTGTCCAAGACCAAGCTGGACAGGGCTTGGAGCAACCTGGGACAGTGTAAAGTGTTCCTGCCCATGGCAGGGGCTTGGAATTGGATGATCTTTAAGGTCCCCTTTAACCCAAATCATTCTGTTATCTGTGGTTCTAAGTCAGACTGCTCAGTAAATTAATAATTTCCTGGAAAGATAATGGAATTGTCTTGAAAGGGGTGACTCAGATTATTATAACCTCATTTATAAATAGTCACGTACTTTTCAGAGTCTCTAAAATCCCCTACTAGAGAGTTGGTGTACTTAAGTCCCTTCCCAGTCTCTTCCATTTTCCTGCTGTGAAATGATCTTTTTTTACACCCCACTGTCTACATTATACAAACTTCATGAATTCAATTTTAGCAGATACAAGGAATGAAACATTTCTTTCTACCACCTTCAATAATAGAAGTTATTTATGTTGCTTTTGCCCCTTTAGTTTTTCCAATTTAAAAAAATTTGTAGACAGAATTTTTTTCTGAATGTTTTCAATTTTTTTAGGATTTTCTAATTAGCTACATTTAAAAAAACTATTTTTATTAGTTATGGATATTTCTATATTTTCAAAACATTTGTTCCAGTTTCCCAAAATTTTCTTGTGTGAATTCATTGCTTTCTTGAAAGTAATTAAGCAGCAAGTAAACTACTCCCATTTTAAGTGTGTAAGAGTGAAAAATTACTGAAAATACTTTGTCATTTCTGTAATTGGAGATATCAGAAATGCATCTTCCAGGAAAAACTTTTGATATTTTCACAGGATTAAGAGAAATTAATCTGTA
Source organism: Fringilla coelebs (assembly GCF_963513975.1). Lineage (NCBI taxonomy): Eukaryota > Metazoa > Chordata > Aves > Passeriformes > Fringillidae > Fringilla > Fringilla coelebs. Next base: position 4,712,247 of record NC_140032.1, read on the forward strand.
AAAATTATACAATTTTTTTCTGCTTGCAAAATGCAAGCCTTTTAACAAAAGCAACATGACTATGAACAGTAGAGTGGTATCATAGAATCAGAGTATTTTTTTGGGTTGGAAGAGCATCTTATTCCACTAGACCAGGTTGCTCCAAGCCCTGTCCAACCTGACTATGTATGTTCTCATTGCTCCAGGAGCAACCACCTTGTTCTCTTTGATTTGTTTAGTGACAGGAATCAAGATCTTTGTTCTTAGAAATAATGAAATAATTTAATGATCCATTATGTTTTCAGACTTTCTTACATCTGACACTCAGTCTCAAGGAGTTGAAAAAATGTGTGAGCATAAAACACGGGAGGTTTTACAGAAATAATTGCTGTCTTTGCCATTTCAGGAAAAAAAAAATTGTCTCATTCTGAAAGAAGCCTCAGTTAATCTTTTTGAAGAGAACAGACTGAACTGCTAAACAACTCTTTCCACTGCAGCACTATTACTGCATGAAAAGGTGTCAGCCATTTAAAAGCACAGCAAATATTAGATTTAGTCATGGGCTCTGCACTCTCTTTCTTCTCTCCCTTTTCCTTCTGATGGTAGAACAGATCCCAAGCAGTTTGTTCCACATACACAATCTTCAGCTAAATGTGTGTGTGTCACATTCATATTTTCTGAAAAATCCCTTTGCCCAGGATTTTTCTCCTGGGAAGCTGAGAAGCCTCAGAGAAAAGGAAAACAATTCTTATCTCATTTGCTTCTCCTGTGCTGTGCTCATGTGGAATGTGTTTGGAGATTGTTCACCCACAGGTGATTGTTCCATTGCATTCTGCTGTGAATTATTTTGACTTATTGGCCTATCAGGGCCAAGCTGTGTCAGGACTCTGGAGAGAGTCAGGAGTTTTCATTATTATCTTTTTAGCCTTCTGTCAGTATCCTTTCTGTATTCTTTAGTATAGTTTAGTATAGTATTCTTTAATATAATATAGTATCATAAAATAATAAATTAGCCTTCTAAGAGCATGGAGTCAGATTCATCATTCCTTCCTGCCACGAGGCACCCCACAAATACAAGATGTGTGTATGAAATAAAATTATTTTATGGCTTAAAAATTACTATTTCATGCCAAAAGAATGAGTAATTAGGAGAATATAATCCTTGGTAGTAATTTTTTCTTTAGGTGGGTCACAGGTTTTGCGTGTTGTTTTCAGAGAAAGGAGATGGATGTTGTTTATTCTGCACAAACTTTGTAAGAAAGCTTCATCAGTCAGGATCTTTCACAATCAAACATCCTGAGGAACTGCAGCCAGCTGTAATTTAAGGTTGTGTGGCTTGATACTTGTACAATAATGCAACAGAGTGACTTCGAATTGGTGGAGTCACCATATATATAATAATGATATCCTGTGTGAGCTCCTTTCCTTTAAAAAAGCACTGAGCCTTGAAGAAAATTTCCATTAGTAATTGGTAAGGCCAATGTGTGATAATTGTCAGAGCCTTCCAGAACAAATGGCTTCATCCCCACATCCAAGTCTGCTTGGCACAATACCCACCCAGGGCCAGCACTATGCACATATCAGTAACAAATCTTGCCAGACTGTGTTTTAAATTTTATATTCCATTTTCTTCAAAAGCAGAAGCGAGAGCTTTTGAATAATGATATTTTTAGAGGCAAAATCCCAAGCTAAGAGCATTACTCCTGGTATGCAGTTCAAGGTGGTTTTAAGAGAATAGATTTTTTTTTCCCTTTTGTGATTAATTTGCATTGCTGGGTGCTTTGAGCTGTGAAAACAAGGTCGCTTTGTGGTGGCTTGGCTGAGTGAATCAGTCTTGGTGTAATAAACGATGGAACTGAAGGACACAATAACACTTTAAAGGTCAAATCAAAGAAACCATGGATGTTACCTTGAAAATTTGATAAAGCAGGGCCTGTTCATGAGGCAACAATGGGATTGGAAAACAAGCAAGAATCAGTTTTTAGTTTTCTCTGAGACTGTTCTTTCAACATGGGTTCACCACCCTATGTTAAACAGCAGGATAATGAAAGGGAAGCACAACAATCACAATACTACTAAATCCTTGTCTTATTAAGGAAGAGAAAATGAGAAAGGAAAAATTAAACTAAATATTAAAATGGTTTCCATAAGTTGCCATAGAATTACATCATTCTCTTAAGTCTTCAGTTCCCTATTGGAATTAATATTGATTTCTAATTAAAGATAAAGGTGTCATATTCAAAGTGAAAAAAATTCATTTTTGGGCCATCAGAAATAATTAATATTCCATACATTTTTGGAAATGGCCAGATGGGTCATGGCTAGATATGCCCTGGTTTTGTTCAATTTGTTTTCTGTTTCTGTCATTTGTTTTAATCAGAGATGACCTAAACAGTCAAAAATCATTTTTAAAAAATTATGCACATGGTAAAAAGCATGTACTTAAATAAATATGAATCAAAGAAAGCAGATAAATTCACTTGCTACGCAGACATCTTGCAATAAAGTCTCTTGAGATACACAATGTATTCAATAGCAAGAATGTAAATACTTCTCATTTAACCAAGTTCAATATATTTTTTCTGTGGAAATATATATGCAAAATCACTTTGATATTTAATGAGAGAAGCTGTTTCTGTTTAAGGCTGTAAATATTTTTTTCAGGTTCCCATTAAAATCAGACAAAACTGAAATAATTTGGGAAGCTTTTCTAAGGGAGTAATCCTCATAGCCTTGCCTGTCTTTTCTTTGATACTGAAGTGTTAGCAATGGCAAAAATTGGGAAACTGGCAGGCTGCTCCTTGGCTCTTTTTTTTGGTGCCACTTTGAGGATCCTTTGTTCATTGTATCCTGGTCACTGCCTCTTTCCTTAAAAGAGCTGAGGTCTAAGAAAAACAGTCTAAAACAGTCTAAGAAATTAGGAGAATAATACTGAACTTTGGAGATGGAACTTTTCTTTTTAAAGGGTGAGGAGAAGAAAAATATACTTCCTGCTTTCATCTTTTACTGGAATAAATCCTTTACAAATGCTGTTGGTGTCCTCATTAGTTTAAGAAATTTGTTAATAGAGGTGCCAGTCTTTATTCCAGGAAGCCCTGGAACATCTTTCTTCTTCCATGAGCATGTTCTGAGATTTCTTAAAGAATAAAGAAAACTGGCAGGAGTTAAAGCTGTTTCTTTATATATATATATAAATATATATATGTATTAGTTTTAGGGGAATGGCTTTAAGCTGAAAAAGGGTAGATTTAGCTCACGTTTAGGAAGAATAAATTCCCTCTGAGGGTGGTGAGGCCCTCAGGTTGCCCAGAGAAGCTGTGGATGCCTCATTTCTTAAAGTATTCAAGACCAGGTTGGAAGGGCTTGGAGCAACCTGTGATGGTGGAAGGTGTCCCTGCCCATGGCAGGGGGTTGGAACAAGATGATCTTTAAGATCCCCTTAAACCCAAATATTCTGTGATTCTGTAATACTTTTAAATTAATTCTGAGTAGTTTACATACTATTTTTTTTAGGTATTGACCTTTTTCCTTCCCAGTTTCTGGAGACATCATTTGTTTCTTTGGGATTTCTTACTAAGTTTTGTAATCAACTCCCTAGAAGTCAATCCTTTGATGAGTATATTGAAATGGATGAATATTTTAAGTTTGATTACAACCTTACTGTATTGTGCCTAACCAAACTGCCATTTAAATATCTGTGCTCTAAAGAATCTTTTTTTTTTTATCTTAAATGTCTTTCTCCAAAGTCACACTTAAACTTCAAGTTCTTTATGAGAATGATGTGCTGCTGAAAATATTCCAAATGCCTCATCATTACCTCCAAACTTTAGGAGATTGCCCCCCTTATTTGGAAAAGCAGATAGAGAGGAAATTCTGTTTCAGGAGAGGGTGGCTGGATTGGATAGGCTGTGTGCCATTTCTATATCATATTTTTCGCAGAGATTGTGGGAAGTATTTTCTCCATACTCCATATCAAGGGGAGCTTCATGCTGTTGGGAAGAATCTCCATATACTCCATATCAGGGGGAATTTCATGCTGTTTGGGAAGCAGAGGGAACCAGCTGGTTCTGTGCCCTAAAGCCAAAGCTCCCACCTCTGACTGCCCAGAGATGTGAAGTCCACAGGGATACTGCTCTTGGCTGGGATTGAGTTAATTTTCTTCATAGCAGCCTGTCTGCTGCTGTGGTTTGGATTTGTGACCAGAACAATGTGGATAATTCAGGGATCTTTAATTCAGGGCAGTGCTCAGACAGAGCCAAGTCCTTTTCTGCTCCTCACCCCACCCCACCAGTGAGGAGCTGGGGGTGCACGAGGATCCAGGAGGGGACACAGCCAGGACAACTGACCCCAGCTCCTCAAGGGGTGTCTCAGATCATATGGCCTTGAGCTCAGCATGTTTTATTTGCTTGTATACTTGTTTCTTTTACTTCTTAAACTGTGTTTTTCTCAGCCCCTACACTTGTTTCTTTTACTTCTTAAACTGTGTTTTTCTCAGCCCCTACACTTGTTTCTTTTACCTCTTAAACTGTGTTTCTCTCAGCCCCTGTGCTCTCCCTTTTACCCTTCCAGTTCCCTCTCCCTTTCTGATGGAGGCAGGGGTGTGCAGACCTCGCCTGCCTGGGTTAAACCACAGCAGGTTACATGAAATCAATTCTTCTGAACACTCACCACAACATCAAGATTATCAAAACTCTGATCTAAATGAAGAGATGGATGGGGAGGCTGCGACTGCAGATTCTGGAGCTCACAACTGAGGGCTGATGCTCTTTTGCATCCTTTTTCTCTTTGCCTGAAGATCTACATCTTATCTTATACCTACATGGTAAACACAGGTCTTTGTGCAATCAAGAGTTTTCATTTTGTAAACTTGTGCTCATTCTTTATTAAAGGAGAACAGAGACCTCCTGGGGGCAAGTTATATTAAACTGAACACTTTATTTTCTAAATCAAGCTATTAAAAAAACACATCAAATAAGGGAAAGTGCCAGAGAGTTCTTTTTCATTTGAATTTCAGTCAGGATGAGGTATGTTTGTATCAGTGTTGCAGAATTAATACAGCCTTCTTCTGTGTCAATACAGTCTAGCACCCAAGCTACAGGAATTCCTGTGTTGCTTCCAAAAGAGCATTTTAAATCTATTTTTCCTGTATTGATATCAACTCCAGTGATATATGTTGAGTAATGTTGAGTTTAAACATCAAAACTCTGTGCTGCTGTAACTTGTAAAAAGGGGTGAGAGATGTTCAGGGTGGCTTAAAATAGAGAAAATTCTTGTAGCCTCCAGGCTTGCTTTTTAACCATGGGAATTAATAGTGAGTCACTGTTGGGTGTAAGAAACAGGTGTTTAAATGCACACTGCATTTTGTGTCAGCTTTTAAACTACATCATGGTAGGGATGCATGACCTGGGACATGACTATCTGCAAGAGAAGCAATATGATTGGGAAAAAAAAGAAAAAAAGCTTCATTTGTCTAATTTAATACTGGATTTTACATGGCTGAGTATTTACTCTGTGAAGTTTTAGAAACTGTAGCCATGTAAAGCAACCAGACCTGGTATTTTGCTATCTACTATGAACTTGTTCATTTATTTCATGTCTTTGTAAACTTAGAGAGATATTGGATATCTACAGTACAACATAACACGTCAGCAAAATAAATCATTCTAATAGGAATGGCTCTCTAATACTAGAGAGCATATAATGTTTGGGTTTTTTTTCATTTGGCTTTTATTTAATTTGTGTGTTTACTTGCTTTATTTTGCTGAATACTGCCCTGTATCTCCACTTTCCTTCTGTTTATGGAGCTGCCTCTTGATATTGTGTGTTCCTTCTTTATCTGCTTTGGTCTGGCACTGATGCTACACATTCACAGGAAGACTGGGACATTTAGTGAGGGAAGTTCTGAATACAGGTGACACCTTTGACTGGCCTTTCACCTGGCAAAAGAAGAGCAACAGCATTGAAAATAACAGGAACAACATTTTCCCCTTGGAAACATTTCCCTTCTATAGAAGAAGCAAAGCGGATGATGTACTCACTCAGTAGTTTTTTTGTAGCTTTCCTGGTTTTAACCCAACAGTTTTTTCCCTTCCTTCCAATTCCACCCTGACATTTTAGAATTGAACTCTGTTCTTATTTCAGCAACACCAAAGATGTAGGAAGGGGAGAGGGAACAGAGTTGCCTTGTTCTGCTTCTTTTCTCCCAGTAAAAATGAGATGGGGTATTGACCCAGTGTATTTTCAGCCATCTAACAGCTAAACCTAAATTAGAAATTTGGAATGTGGTCAGAAAAGATTATTACTTAATTTGGGTGTGCCTGTTTTTTTCTCTACATGCCCTGGTGATGATGTAGAAATTCCAGGTTTTCTCTTAAGATGCCCTAGGTGAGTTAAATCACATGAGCTTCTGCTGCTGTGGCTTGACAGTCCATTCTGATGTTTTTGTCTTAGCAGTCCTTAGATGGTTTTGAGAAAAAAAAAAGAATGGAAAAAAGGGGTCAGAATGATGTAACTTGAGATTTATTGTATCGTTTCTCAGAAAGAATGCAGAATTTGGTGCTGTCTTTTGACACAGGGGTTCACTCTTTCCTGGCTCAGACTGCTGGAAGAAGCAGGAGAAGCATTTGGGACAAGGGCACCTCGAGGTGCAGGTCACCCAGCTGTCTTCAGGCTTAAGAATCATTTAATCTGTTTTGTCTGGCTTTAATGGGACTGACAGCAAATGAATCACCTTGACTCTTTATAGGTATTTAGGAGAAATGGGCACTTCTGACCTATTTTCAATGTCTGTGTTAGGCTGCTATTGTATGAAATCTGTGGTTTCTCTCCACAGACACAGAGGGCTTTCCTCTGGGGCCTCAGGCATATCCTTTCACTTTTTCCATGTCTCAATATGACCATATTATGTTTCTTGTCCCATTTCTTCTCTTGCATAAGTAGACTGTGCTGTTTTCCACTCTAGGGGATGCTTTTCAATGTATTTTGCCTGAGTTTGAAACAAAGTTTCTCTGTAATGTAAGCAAAGCAGATGAAGAACTTTCCTTTCTGTTGCAAGGTTAAAATACTTCTGAACTGCATAAATCTCTGCTGTTGACTGTGCAGCAGAATTACACAGACCTTTCATGTCTGAGTTTTTTTTTCAGATATCTTTCTGATATTATGAGGATGTCTCACAGTATGATCTCAAACTGAAAGATGTTAAAGGAAAAAACAGATGAGAGAACTATTTCTCTCTTTAATGTATACCCAGATGTATAAAAAAGTCAAACAATGTGTTCCTGGTGGAATATGTTTAAATATGTCATTATAATTATCTTTCTGAAGTGATGCCATTAGTTAAAAAATCAATGCTCTGAAGTAATGCTTTTAGGGAGGGTTGTTCAGTTGGAAGTTTGTTCTCCTAGATGAGACCTTTACTCAACATCCATCATTCAAAGGATATTTAAGGCAAGCAGATGTGTCTCTCTCATCTGTTCTGCTTTTATTAAAAAGAATGAAGAGATAATTTTTAAAGTTGTTCCACAAAAGCAGACTAATTAAAAGGCACGGTTACACACAGCATTTCAAATTTCTCAATTCAAATGACCTTTATTTTTTGCTTTCCTCAGGTACAATAATTACTCTTGAAAAAAAGGCGATTTCAGTCTGAGATCTTAAGGTTGAGGGACTGGGCTGGACATGATCCATGTTTTCCAGTGAAGCTGCACTGTTTTATACAATACTTAAAAAAAAAAAAAAACAAGAAAATAATAAGTTTTTGTACCCTCAAGCACAGGGAACATCCAGCCTGGTTGGATAGGGAGGCTTTGGATGACTTCTTTCCAGGGTTCTTCCTTAATATGTAATATAAGCATTGGTCATTGGATCTAAAAAAAAAAAAAATTATAAGATTTTGTCATTTTTACCTCAGCTGCCAGCCTGCTGTTCACAGTCCTTTCCTGGCAATTCCCTGAGGCTAAGGTAAGGGGTGTGTCTCCAGAACTCTGGGTGGGGAAGGGAGGGGAGAGAGAAAGAGAAAGAGAAGAGAAAGAGAAAGAGAAAGAGAAAGAGAAAGAGAAAGAGAAAGAGAAAGAGAAAGAGAAAGAGAAAGAGAAAGAGAAAGAGAAAGAGAAAGAGAAAGAGAAAGAGAAAGAGAAAGAGAAAGAGAAGAGTTTGTGTTTGCATGTCCTTGGAGGGAATATGGGGCTTTGCATGAGAGAGAGTTCCCCCTAAAATCCTGACTGTTGCCTAAGATGTGGAGCAAAGCAGGCTTGGCATGGAGACCTGCGTTTAACTCTTGTTCTGACAGATTTTATATGTCTCCCAGTTCAGGGGATTCATATTTAGATAATCCCTCAGGGATCTGGAGTCCATGCCAGATGCCTAAAAGCTGCAATGTCATACTTGAGGCATCCAAATCTTTTTGTGTTTGTGGCCCATGAGTCACTCCTGACTGTCCCATTGGAATTGGTGCCAGGCTTCCTTGCCCCATTTTCTTGTTATGTCTTCTGAGATTCTGATTGGAAAACAAACTGTATTATTTCTTCTTGAAAAAAAAGACTAAACATTATTTTCAAGAACGTGTTAGAAAGTGAACTTATGGTTCTAAAATCTGAGAGGATGAGTAGGAAAAAGACTAGGAGTTACATAACTATATAAGAGTATTATACAGAGCTATGAATATTTGACAAATGCATAAAAAAGCAAAAATCTTCAGGAATCTGTGGTAGTCCCTGACCTACCCTATCTACACCTGGCAGGGAGTTTGGGAGAAAGGGGTAGGAGAAAAGGGAAAGAGGAGGAGAGGGAGGGAGGGAGGGAGGAAGGAAGGGAGGAAGGGAGGGAGGGAGGGAGGGAGGGAGGGAGGAAGGAAGGAAGGAAGGAAGGAAGGAAGGAAGGAAGGAAGGAAGGTCAGCAGTAGTCGTGGTTCCAACATCGATGATCCTCCTGATAGCGATCTCGTTCCTTTTTCAAGACTTGAGTGGTCTTGATTCTGCCCTGCAGTCCACACTCTCTTCTTGACTCTACTGCTGCCTTTTTGCTGTCCTGTGTTTATGCTTCTTCCCAGGGATCAAAAATAATTGCTGTCCCAGAGAAGTTTTATCCTCCCTCCACATGGTTGGCCCCTTCTCTGGTTACAGCTTCTCCTTTTTTTTTTTTTTACAAATTAGCATATTTAACAAATTTTGTCCAATTAGAACAGCTGGTTTGGTAAGCTATGTCATCTTTGCAAAGCAGTATTTGCTGAGGAGAAGTTGAGATCCTTGTTCAGAGATGCACAACAAATTTCTGACAGAGCCAGAGAGAAGACTCCCTTGTCCTACATGTCAGCCACCATCTAGGACTTATTATTTCTCCTGCCTGTGTATTGATCACACATTTATTTGTTGGCTGCTGGCCAAGACAAGCTGATACGCTAAACAAGCAGAAGGAAACCCAACACAACCAAAAGAAAACAAGGTACTCTGGAGATTTGCAGCTCACACTTAAAAGGAAGGCAGATAAGAGAATCACAGGGGTGCTGCCACTTCCTCAAACCTGTTGAGTTCCTGAAGCTTTCGAATAGTTGGTTCTATGTGGTTATTAATTGTTGCAGTGCTGTTGGGGTTCCAGGATGAGGTGAGAGATGAGAATTGACTCCAAGTTTTCAGAAGGCTGATTTATTATATTATGATATGATATTATAAGATAATGATAATATCATTTTCTTATAATATCATATCATAATATAATAAATCAGCCTAAAACTACACTAAAGAAAGAGAAAGGAGACATCAGGAAGCTAGCAAAGAATGAATAATAAAAACCCGTGACTGACCAGTCTTGACACAGCTGGACTGGGATTGGTGATTAATTAAAAACAATTCACATGGAACCAATCAAAGATGCACCTGTTGATAAGCAACCTCTAAACTACATTCTAAGCAATCAGATAATTATTGTTTACATTTTGTTTCTGAGACCTCTCAGCTTCTCAGGAGAAAAATCCTGGCAAAGGGATTTTTCATAAAATACGACAGTAACAGTTCTACAATTCCTCCTGTTGTTTCTCTGTCAGCTTGAAACCTCATAATCTGTGTCTTTGTTTCAAAAGGCTCTTCTTTTTTTGCATAAGTATTGCCTTTTATTTGAAATTGATGTGGCTGTATGGGGGAGAATAAGCTCAGGATCTGGTCCTAAGAGCTGCTCCCTCACGCTGCCGAGTAACAAGAGAGGGATGGTGGTCTGTTTTTCAGGGAGGCCAGGAGAGGTCCAGGTGCTTGTGTGAAAGGATGATAGGTGAGAATTTGGATTTGCATGCTTAAAGGAAAAATAGTTAGCAAAACTGAATGATAACAATGTGCAAGGAACTGACCTTAAAAATAGAGTATGAAATACCTTCATTTGCTTTCCTCTTGTAGCTTGTAGCCCTTTGGTCAAATTAGAGATGACCTGTCACAGACATATTTTCTAAAAAATCCCTTTGCCAGGATTTCTTCTCCTGGGAAGCTGGAAGCTTCAACTTCTCCATGTTTTGCTCCTCTGGTATGTGATTTGGAGAATTGTTTACCCAGTGTGTAAATTGTTTTTAATTAATGGCCAATGACAGCCAGCTGTGTTAAACTCTCTGGTCAGTCACAAGATTTTATTATTCATTCCTTTCTAGCTTTCTGATGTCTCCTTTCTCTCTATTCTTTTAGTATAGTTTTAGTATATCATTTTCTTTTAATATAATATATATCATAAAATAATAAATCAGCCTTCTGAAACATGGAGTCAAGATTCTCATCTCTTCCCTCATCCTAGGGACAATCAAACACCACCACAATGACCTTTGCTCTTAAACATATGCCTACTCCCTCTGAAATCCATGCCTTCAGCATCCATGTGTGTCATTTTGCAATTGTGATTCACCTAAACTTCATTGAGGAGAAACTTCTTCCACAGAAATGGAAACAACAAGAGGAAATGATTGTCACAGAGAAACAGTGAACTATCAAAGGGCTTTCACCATAAGAAAAAATTTGAAAAGAGGGTTTCTTGTGGTGTTGTGGAAAGAATTTTTATATGATAGGTGGTGATAGGACAAGGGAAAATTATTTTAAAGTAAAAGAGGAGAGATTTAAATTCTATGTTAGGAGGAAATTCTTTATTCAGAGGGTGCTGAGACACTGGAACAGTTTGCCCAGAGATGTGGGTGCCCATCCCTGAGCAACCTGGTTTAGTGGAAGGTGCTGCCCATGGCCATGGGGCTGAAACAAGATGATCTTTAAGTTCCCTTCCAACACAATGATTTTTTGAATTTATATATTTTATTTTCCCCCCATCACCTTGGAGTTTCCCTTGTTCATTTCTAGAGCTTAGGCACTTTTTCCCCAAATGCTTATTTCATACTACATGTTTTCACAATAATTTTGCATTTACTCTAATTAAGTCTTTATTGATTTGACACAAACCAACAACTGCATTTTATTCTGGAAGTCAGCTGAAAAATGTATTTCATCTACTAAACACAGATAATACACTTGTGAGTGCAGCTGGCATGTAATAAACTCTATTATCATTTTTCTACCTCTTCAAACACAGTATCAATCACATATTGATATTTGCAGTCACAGATTCTAATTGATAGGCTGCATATAAATTCTTTGCAGTACAATGAACTAAACACCAGCTACACTTAGATGCATTTTAATAAGGGTTTCACATTAAGAGAATTCTTTGATGTGGAAATTATTTTTCATTTGAAATTCATCATCTTAACCTCTTCTGAACAGCATTATATTTTATTGAAATAGGAGCATTACTGCAGTACAAATGTGCAGAGAGTGCAGGAACCTTCCCAAAACTACTGTGCTTCAGGTACAGGACCCCACGTTTTCCTGGAATACTTATCTGGGCACAGGGATGGCACACAATCCTTATATCACTTAAAACCTATCTCTACTTGGCAGAGAACTTGGTTCTCTGCAAAGTTATAAAATACCATTTATTCAGTCCATGCTGAATTTTGGATTCCCTGTTTTAATTTTCGAATTTGCTGAAATATATCATATTCATGTTATTATTTTCTGTTCATATTGTTTGCAAATACTTTCCTTCTTTTCCAATTGTATTTATTCATTCCAACAGCAAACCCACCAACATTTCAAGGCAATCTAGACAGGATGCCTGCACAGTATAATAAAAGGAAAATGACAGTAGGGAAATTGCTTTATTTGCAGGAGGAAAGGCTTCTGGATTCCAAGTTATTAACCTAACATCACTTATCACTGTGAAAACAGTGGAAGAAGAATTTCTCCCTCCTCCATATTCTTCTTGTGCCACCCTCATTTGCAGAATGATTATTCCCATTCAGGCTTTGTACCTGAATGCTTCTGCTAATAGAATAATCAGTTTCATAGACATTGTTGATTAAGTTAAATACTTATAAATATTTAAAACACTTTGCATAATATCCAGAGATAAAAAAGGAGAAAATTAATGGTAAACTTCTTTCTATGAGGTTTTTGGGGTTTTTTTTTTGCCCATTATCCATCTGGTGATGGGGAGGTTTATAAGAAGTTGTCATAGTAACAGGGCAACAAAACTTTTAGAAACTGCAGCTACTAGATTATAATAATGGAGCAATTTTCACAGCCTTGTATTTTTCCAGGTTGTGCTTGAACTAAAACTCATGCTAGCAAGATGTAAGGTGCATTGTGGGTTTGTTTTGGCTGGTTGGTTGGTTGGTGTTTTCTTCCCCAAGGTTTTGAAGAGGTTCACAGAATGAGAACATTTAATTCCTATCCCTGAAACAGGACTACTGCTCCACAAACAACTCCTACCTTGAGTACTGTGTATGTCACCAAGGTACCAAGGCTCCCTCCCCATTCCATGCTCAACACCTGCTCTCCTGAGTGGGAAACCACCTGGAAATGCCAAGGAAAAGGAGGTGTTGGAGCCCCTACCCCTTCTGGGGCCATAGATCCATACATGCAGTGATGGATGCATCCCTGAGCAGGTACTTAGGAGAAGGAGCAAAGTTAAAAGCTAAGCCAGACTCTCCTTGGAGACTCAAGAAAGTACTTACATAAAATAAATTCTGGCTGTGTCTGTGTGGAGTCGCCTGCAGATCTGCTGCCTCTCATCAGTGCTGGGAAGCAGAACTCTGGAGGGAACCTGACTGGGACATTTCAGGAAGCTCCTGGGTGGGGGGAAGAACTCCAGAGTGAATTGGCTTCCTCTGAGAGCAGCTGCCTAAATCAGGAAGGAAAAGTTTTTATTTTATTTTATTTTATTTTATTTTTATTATTTGCTTGCTTAATCAGAAGATTGTTGGGGAAGTCTTATAAGAACAGCCAACAGAAATAGGGCAAGAAGTCACACTGTTTTGGGAATTTAGCTCAGGGGAGAAGTCCTAACTCCCTCCTGCTTGGAATACCTCTGGCTCTTGGGTGTGAAACAAAAGCACAGTCCAGCTGCAGTTCTGCTCCCTCTTAGCTATGCCCAAGCTGCTGCTGACACTGGGTTTGCTCTTGGCTGCTGGTCTTGCAGCTTTGTCTGCAGTGTCACCCTGTTGCCACCTGCTATCCTGAACATCCTGCTCAAGTCCAGCATCCCTCCTAGCATGGAAAAGGGAGCAGAGTTTTGTTCCAACAATATTTATCCTATAAAATGAGTAGGATACTGGTAGTCAGAGCTTGGAACTGGGTAGATCTTGGTATTTAAAGGTCTGTGAGCTGGATAGAGGGAGAGAGGGAAGCTGAAATCACTTAGTGATTCTCTCCTTGTCTTTCATGTTCTCAGCCTGTCCATGAGTTGAATCCTGTTATCCCAATTTTCTTGTGTTCTTCTAGGTGTCTCTAAGTGATGAGTTCCCAAACTCCATGCAGCATCCATGACACATTTGTTACCTCACAGGGATGAATATAAACTCTTAAGCCAGTCTATATACAAACTGTTAAATAACAGGAATAAACCCCAGTCATTCTGGGATAAAGAGATGATAGAAAACTACTGTATCACAAATATAACTATAGACCATGTCTAGGTTTTTTTGTTGTTCTCAATATAAAATAAAACTGCTCAGCATTAATAGGTTCCCTGTGGATTCAACTTCTCAGAGACTTTTTAAGAACTCAATTCTAAAGAATTTAGATCAGGAGTGAATGCTAGTCACTAGGGAGGGCAAGCAATAAAATGATAGACTCCTTTTTAAAAATTGTTTGTCCACAGTGCATATACCCAGACGCCTTTTCCATTTTTTAATATCTTTTCCCTCTCCTCTTTGCAGCCTGGTTTGTATTCATTGTGCAAGGCAACAGAGATGAAAATCATTCCTCATATATGCACTGAGTGAAATAAGAGGCATGAAGGTACAGAAGTCAACACATCCAACACGTATCACAAATACTAAACAGGGGCTGGCAACAAACCTGGCAACTCCTGAGGTGTGCTTTTGAGTGCCTCAAATATCTACTGCATGTATATATTTGATTTTTTTGGTATATATTTGATATTTATTTGCATGTATATATTTGATATTTTATATGTATATATTTGATATTTGATTTTTTGTATATATTTGATATTTATTTGCATGTATATATTTGATATTTTATATGTATATATTTGATATTTATTTGCATGTATATATTTGCTACTGCATGTAGCAGTACTTCCACAGGGAATGCTGGACCTCTCCTGAGTGAGCCACAGCATCCAAATGCAGCAGGAACCTGGATTCAGGCACTGCAAAGCTGGAACTCCTGAGCTATTTATTTAGTTCAGCTTGCTGCCCTGATCAGGACACATCTGTGCATTCTTTAAATTATAAACACAGAACAGCTTTCCAGGGAGGTCATAGCAAGGCCATAATTAGCTCATTAAGCAAATTGTTCCACTATCTGATCAGGTTTTTAGTTCAGTATTTCCATTAGGTCGTCTAATATCTTAATGGAAAAGATAAAATTATCAGCTGGTATCAGTCAGGGAAGGGCCTACAGTCAACAAAACTGTGGAGAATTACAAATAAATTAGAGCCTGGCCTGTTAGCTGCTTTTCTTACATTTTTGCCCTCCCTGTGTGTTTATTTTAATGGAAATTTTTAAGACTCAGTCTGTCATGCAGGAACAACGTTGAAGAGGAATATATTCATGCTGTGGTTAAGTAAAGCACACTTTACCATGGTGGGAGAGAAACACAGTTAGATGATGAAAAGACACTGAGGACCGAAGTAAGGATGAGAAGAAATGGATTTACATGTTGGTTTGTGTTACATGCTGAGATCACAGAGTCACAGAATGGTTTGGGTTGGAAGGAACCTAAAAGACCATCTCATTCCAAGCCCTTGGAATGGTCAGGAACACCTTCCACTAGACCAGGTTGTTCCAAGCCCCATCCAACCTGGCCTTGGCCACTTCCAGGATGGAGGAAGCATCTACAGCTTCTCTGGGCACCCCTCATAGTAAAGAACTCCTTACTAAGATCTAATCTAATTGAAAGGCTTTGATTTCTACCTCTACTTTATGCTACTCAAGAGGCAGGACCCTGCCTTGATTCCACTGTGTGACTCAAAGCCATCTTCTTTTTTTCTTTTTTTTTTTTAATTCAGCAGATAATAAGTTAGAGCTTGATTTAGAGATAAATTACAGACTCCCTCTGATTTTGATGAATGCCCCCAGAGGATTTATGCTGCAGCTGGTGTGCACTATTTTCCCACTCACTTAGGTAGTGAGGCAGGAAATGTGGGATGTCATCTGCTAGGGCATTTAGATAAAAGATTTAAATAATTGTATGGATCAAGACTTTATTGCTTATGCTGTAGATTTAATCCCAAATAGCATAATGCACAAAATCTAGGAAAATGACTTTTTTGTCCACTTTATAGCTATGAAGTGGAAGACAGAGGGAAATAAAGGAATGCTTCTAGTGAATGAAACCAAAGGTTCATTCATTCCACTCCCTTGTTTCTCACAATTACCTGTAGGATTAATTAAAGGCTAAGACACTTAGAATTAAATATCTAAACCCATGGAGATTCAATTCATAGGTCCTAGGTGACCAGCATGGGCATGTCACAGGATCTATGGGGCCTCTATGCCCACCTGAAGGATCAATCAAGAAAGCAGCCAGCACTTGTAGGACATCTGAGCCAGCACTAACCTGAGTTTAGATGATTGAATTACACCCTCCAGAGTTTGGGGAGTTGTTTATCTCATCCAGTGAAGTGCCTGTGATGTGGGAGCCAAATTCCCCTCCACATTTCAGTGATGACTGCACTGGTGCTGCACGTGGTGGAAGTGCACAGAAATGTCAGCATTTACATCTCAGTGTCTTCCTTTGCAAGCCCAGTCCCACTCTGGAGAACATTTCAAAAGAAAGAAAGCTTATATCCATGGATATTCTAAACAAAATATCCTCTTACTCAGGACTCACAGATTTTGGCAATCTGGAGGCTTGGGTTTTCCAAAACAGATGTTGAATCCAAATATTCATGCCTAATAGGTCCTGGAGGACCTTCTTTCCTGGTATTTTGCTATTCTTTTTCAAAGATTAATCTATATTTTTGGCCTCTGTACCATTCTGTGGCAATTATTTCTACATTTTTAGCATTAATTTATTTAAAACCTGCTGTTTGTTAATGCCTTTGGGCACTCATCTGTGTAAATGAATTAGTATTTCCCTATTCATTTTCTTTCATGTTGTTCATAGTTTTATAAACTTCTGCTTAAGTCTCTCTTTTATTTTTTTTTTGACTGAGGCATCCTAATTTATTTAATTTCTCATCTTGAAAAGCACCACACACCTCCAGCCATTTTATTGCCTTTTCTATATCTTGTTTAGACCACCCTGGTAAACAAATCATTTGGCCATGGTGAATATGGATGACATGTAAAGCATCCATGAGTCATTGCCTGAACTCCTGAGAGGTCTGGGTTTCATGTAGGGGATCTTTTCCAGCTCAGTAAAGGTTTAGAGGCCAGATGCCTCCAAGTCCACCACTGTAGATGAGTCTCCTTTTATTCCTGGCCCCAAACAGCTGATTTAGATTATGGAGAAGATGGAGCAGACATCCTCAAATTCTCACTGCTTCCCTCACAACGTGGCCAGAGCTACATTCTTTTCTTACTTACAGTATTTGAAAGGAAGAAGAAACAAAACCCAAACCAAATCACACCAAAAAAAAAAAAAAAAAAAAAAAAAAAAAAAAAAAAAACCAGAGTATAAAAGGTGCATGAGGTAAAGAGGCTCTTCAAATAGATTTAAAAAGGGTTAAGGAAAATGTCCCACTGGCTCTGTTGTCCAGGGGAAGTGCTTAGTGAGCCAGAGAATCTCAGAGCATGTGTACCCATGGCACAAAAGTAAGAAGCAAATAATCAATTGTGTGCTTTATCAGCATGGTATTCAATTAAATTTCAATTAAGAAGGAAGAAATTGCAGCAGTCATTATCTAAGCTGTGGCCAGGCCCTTACACCAAATGTCAAGATATCCTTGTCAATTTGCAAACTGTTCAGATAAGGATTAAAATTCTCCAGACTGCACAGGAGGCCACTGTGAGCATTCCTAATGGTCCCTCTGTCCTTGCCTTGGAAACACTTCCAGTTTCTTGTTTACCAAAGTTAATGCCTCTCTTTTGAAAGATAATTCAATAAAACCTTTCTGAATAGAAATTTGAAAAGAAAAATGTAAGAATGAGACATTATCAGGAATACCAGAATAATTCTGTCTTTAGCATGCTAAAAATCACATTATTTCTCGATGGGAATTGTTTTTAAAGACAGAAGATGCCAGCCTGATAGCAAGCACCTCCAATCCAACATCCATACTTTATTTACCATTTCAACAACCAAGCTCTAAAGAAGCAATTTATCTCAATTTGGTTTGAATCCCTGCATAAGGCATAAGCAAAAGACAAACAGCTAAGTGATGTTATTTTGTTTGATTCAGGATTAGAACTAAGAAATTCCTGAATTCCAGGCTCAGATAACTGACCTGTACCTCTCAAGGTAGAATGGTGTTCATAAAAACACCATTTTGACTAATTTTGTCTTCCTTAGTGGCTGTAGTAGTCCCACCAGAGCAACAGAAGATGAAAACTGATTTCCATTTATGATAAACAGAATGTAGAATCATAGAAATCTTCTGTGCTATATTGTGTCTAGATAAGAGATATTCCAGTCACTAGATAAATAAAGAACAGAAAGATAACAGATTTTTATCCCACTCCCCACAGGTGGAGTCTGTTTGGCTTTCCATCAGGTAGCAAAACTTCTGGCCCTTGGCAGATTTTGACCTCTCACATTCCTCCCTTTGAAGTACCACAGCTTGTGGCAGCCCTTGGAGTGCACAAATGTGAGCTTTCTTTGCCTGTGCTTCTTCCTCAGTTGTCAGGTATTTCAAAATCCACCTCATCTGGCTTTTTCAAACTCTTCCTGTAACAAAAATGCAGGAAGCAAACATTGAGTCGAGTGTGCTTTTTCCATCATAGCAGCCTGCTGTTACTCCTCCATTGAGAGCTGTGCCCATATACACTAAAAAAATTGCTCTGTTACATGTGTTTTTCTTGACTATGATGCTTTTTGAATAATTCCCCTGTTGAGAGCTGGGAGGATACCACAGTAACTTAGATTTTTGTGTTAGGTTTTTTCCTTGCATGTCTCGTACTCAGACCAGATATGCATTTCTCTTGTTCTTGTTCTTGCTTTTCATGGCTGTCACTACCTTTTCACTTGCTAAGGGACATCTCTTTCCCCAGCTGGATTTTCTTTTCTTTTATCACTTTCCTTGTGTGCTTACAATCCACTGATGCCTTTGGCATATTGTCCTGTGTCAGCAGACCAGGATCTATTAGAGGCTGTTAAACAGACAAAATTTAAGCTCAGGATTAAAGTGTGTTTTGATATGTGCCATTTCTCTCTTCCAAGTGGATAATGATTTATTGATTTATGATTTTTATTCACTACAAAATCAGGCCTTTTTTGTACCTGCAGGTAAAAGCCATGGGCTGCTTACTGAGCTCTGGATGCCTCGCTGCCAAATTCAATCCCCTCCCCAATTTATGCAGGAATAGAAGGGGTGCTGTGTCTCCCTGAAGATGCAGAAGTAAATCTAGAGAGATTCACATCCTTCAGGGACAGTCTCTGCCATAGTTTTGGGGAGCACCATTACTTTAAGCCAAGCACAGAGGCCAGAGCAGTTGTTACATCACATGGCAGAGTAGGAATCCCACTTGAAGGAGGGAGGATTTTCCCTACAGAACACAGACATTGGTATTGGCAGTGCAGGCAGACTCCTTGGAGAGCTGCCTTTCCACTGCTCTACAGCTGGGGATATATTTGTTTTTAATTATTATTTTGCTCTAGCCTGTGTCACAATGCAGAATGCAAATTGGTGTTGACTAACACCACCTGGGAGGCAAATCAAGCTAAAAGAATAGAGTATAAATACAATCAAACCTATAGTTCAAATCTGTATATTGCAATAATTTTTGGCAGAATAATAAAAAAGTAAGTTCCACCTTTTTCTAATTCGGTATATTTTATTTCAGAATTTATTCTGTGGAACAACTCAAGCTATTTGAACAATAGCTGAAAAATTAATTTTTTTCCTTAATAAATTTTTACTGTGCTTGCAAGCAAAAAACAAACCCAGAGATTTGCACAGATATTTAAAAGTTTCATTTTGGGCCTGGGAAATGCCAGTGGAGAGCTGTGCAAGAGACACCACAGCTGGAGAGAGAAGATGCCTGGAAATCATCTGCCTTGTTCTAAAACACTGGGATTTCCCCCTAAAAACATCCATATGGGATCAGATCACCTCTCCAACAGCTCAGGATCTTTTCTGTGACCATGGCCCAGAGTGGATGCTTAAAAAAGACTAAAACACCAGAACAAACGTAGTACTGCTTTTTCAGAACACATTCCCAAGATTCAGCCACCTGCATCTTGGGGATTTTGTGACCCAGAAGAGCTGTCTCAACCAGAGACAGATTTTTCTTGCATTGATGATTCCATTAACTCCTTAAATGTCTGTGACTTTTTCGTATCACCAAAATTCTGTGACAAGATATTGCACAGGATGACAAAAATGACAGGTTGTCTTTTTTCATTTTCAGCCAGTCAGTTTCTCATCTCACTACACAAACCTGCCCTAGTTTATAAGGGGGAAAAAATAGACATTTTTCCTATTTAAATTTTTTTAATTCTACCATTGACACAACAGAGAAACAATGTGCAAAACCAGTCATGTGGAACAACAGCATTTTCCTCATCATTGCCTATACCCCATCTGATAAATTTATAATTTTTGAGTCTTATGAGCCATGGGTTAAATATAATTAGATTAGTCTGAACATGAGGATGTTTGTAGAGCTTAAGTGGGAGAAGAGAAGGTAAACTGGTGATCTAGAAGGGAAGAAAGAGAAGAGTGAGAGGATGTTGTGGTTTCATCCCAGCCAGCAGGAAAGCCCCTCACAACCCCTCCCACTCCTCCACCCGAGGGGTTGGGGAGAGAATCAGAAGGTCAAAAGGCAGAAAACCCATGGGTTGAGATAAAGAGAGCTTAATAAGGAAAGCAAAAGCCATGCACACAGGCAAAAAACCCAGGACTTAATTCACTGCTTCCTGCAGCCAGGCAGGTGTTTATTCACATCCAGGAGAGCAGGGCCCCATCCCATGAAGGAGTGACTTGGGAAGGCAAACACCCCATCTCCACATGTCCCCCTTTCCTCCTTCTCCCCCCACTTTCCATGGTCACAGGGTGTGCAATATCCCTTTGGTCACTTGGTTTCACTGTCCTGGCTGTGTCTCCTCCCGGGCACCCCCAGCCCTCCCCAGCCTGGCTGCAGGAGAGGCAGAAACAGCCCTAGCTCTGTGTGATCCTGCTCAGCAACAGCAAAAACATCTGTATCATCAGCCCTGTGCTCAGCACAAACCCAAAACACAGCCCCACACCAGCCACTGGGAAGGAAATTAACTCTGGCCCAGGCAAAACCAGCACAGAAAGGGAACAAAAAAAGAATGAAACCTAGGAAACACATTTTGCAATTGTGCTGTTTGACACAGAGGAGAGCTGGGCCAAAACTCCAGCCCTGAACTCCTTGAACTTTGCCTCTGTGTATTGTCAAGCACATGTGGCTTCAAACTTGATGGTTCAGATTCTTGTCTTGTGACTATTCCCACCAACTCTTGGCACAAAAAATTGTCTCCATCTTCCAAGGAAGCTGGTAGAATTTTCCAGCCCTGAATATCTTGAACTTTGTGTATTGTCAAGCACACGTGGCTTCAAACTTGGTGGTTCAGGTTCTTCTCTTGTTACTATTCCCACCAACATTTGGCACAAAGAATTGCCTCCATCTTCCAAGGATGCCGGTAAAATTTTCCAGCCCTGAATTCTTTGAACTTTGCCTCTGTGTATTGTCAAGCACATGTGGCTTCAAACTTGATGGTTCAGATTCTTGTCTTGTGACTATTCCCACCAACTCTTGGCACAAAAAATTGTCTCCATCTTCCAAGGAAGCTGGTAGAATTTTCCAACCCTGAATATCTTGAACTTTGTGTATTGTCAAGCACACGTGGCTTCAAACTTGGTGGTTCAGGTTCTTCTCTTGTTACTATTCCCACCAACATTTGGCACAAAGAATTGCCTCCATCTTCCAAGGATGCTGGTAAAATTTTCCAGCCCTGAGTTCTTTGAACTTTGCCTCTGTGTATTGTCAAGCACATGTGGCTTCAAACTTGATGGTTCAGGTTCTTCTCTTGTTACTATTCCCACCAACATTTGGCACAAAAAAAATTATCTGTATCTTCCAGGGAAGCTGGTAGAATTTTCCAGCCCTGAATATCTTGAACTTTGTGTATTGTCAAGCACACGTGGCTTCAAACTTGATGGTTCAGGTTCCTGCCTTGTTACTATTCCCACCAACATTTGGCACAAAGAATTGTCTCCATCTTCCAAGGATGCTGGTAAAATTTTCCAGCCCTTAATTCTTTGAACTTTGCCTCTGTGTATTGTCAAGCACATGTGGCTTCAAACTTGATGGTTCAGGTTCTTCTCTTGTTACTATTCCCACCAACATTCGGCACAAAAAATTGTCTCCATCTTCCAAGGAAGCTGGTAGAATTTTCCAACCCTGAATATCTTGAACTTTGTGTATTGTCAAGCACACGTGGCTTCAAACTTGGTAAGTCAGGTTCCTGTCTTGTTACTATTCCCACCAACATTTGGCACAAAAAATTGTCTCCATCTTCCAAGGATGCTGGTAAAATTTTCCAGCCCTGAATTCTTTGAAGTTTGCCTCTGTGTATTGTCAAGTACACATGGCTTCAAACTTGGTGGTTCAGGTTCTTCTCTTGTTACTATTCCCACCAACATTTGGCACAAAAAATTGTCTCCATCTTCCAAGGATGGAATTTTCTAATGCCAGTTGTTCTGCAGGGCAGGTGTGACAGTACTTAATTCATAAGCCTGCAGATGACTGGGACTTGCTTGGCTTTGCTCTGCAGGACAACGGGGCAGCTCAGAGCAGCTCCTGTGAACCTTGTTCCCTCTCCAAACTTTTGGCCCTTCCTGGCTGCTGAAGGGAAGAACAACAGCACAAGTTGGGAGAGGAGGTGCAAACTCCCTCCTCTATCTCTCCCTCAGGCAGCAATAGCAGAATTTCAGGATATTTCAATATCTCTGACAACCACAGCCACCCACAAGGGGCCACACTGACCCCTTGGGTCTGGCCCCACACTTTGGAAACATTTTCTTTGTGTGAACTATAAACAAGCCCTCTCTCATCCTTCTCAAGGTCTTTTTTTTTTTTTTGTGCAGTCACAGAAAGCTAAACTAATGCATGAGTGGGAGAGGGCATGTGAACTGGGGGTTCCTTGTGGCAATAATTAGCCAACAACCAGAATTTCTTGGGTGGTCTCTGCCCCTGATGGTCACTAGTGTGAGCACATAATGAGATGTGACTGCCACAGGCCTGAGGCAAACATCTGAAACTGAAAACAGACTGCAGAGACCAGCTGGAATCATAACCTACAAACTTCTATTTAATCTCTTTCCATTTTTTTATCATGTGGGAATGTGGGGCTCTTTTTTATGATCTTCCACTTTTTTAGGCAGGACAGAGTATATTGTTTTTAATTGACTTGCTATCTCCCACAGACACAGAATGACCCCAGTCTCTAACCCTGAAAGCATTTTTCAAGAATAACTTTCAGGGACATATGTTAGAAATTGAGACATACTCTGAAGGAAGCAAGTGAGAGAAAAAGAGTTCAGAAAATAAAAACAGATCATTGTAGTACTATAGTAACCCACTTCATTTTTAATTTACTCATTTTTGTGTGATTTTAAACAATTTGATGCCGAGAGCTTCCACAGCAAAACAAACCATTTTTATTATTTCATTAACAGCTGCTGAGTCCTGAGTATTTTTGAAGGTCAGGCTGTCATTTAATTATTTAAATATAGAGATACAGCTTAGCATGATAAAAACACACTGCAGGATCTTATGCTTTGTGACTCTTTTAAGATAGTTCCCTACTTAAAATTATATATGGTATTCATATTTATCCATGCACATTAATCAATCACACTGTGGATTTGTCCTTTCTGCCTTTTCAGGCTCCTTTCAGTCATGGAGATGACTGACCTAGAACTTCCCTCACTCTCACCCATGTGTTCCTGTTGTAGAGTTATAGAGAGTCAAAAATATTGTTTCATACTTCATGGAAAAGAGGCTAGGAATAATTGAAATTCTGTGTATAGGTAGCCACGTGTACTCTTGCGTTGAAACTATGGAAGAAGTGAAACCCAAAATTATTCTGCATTTCCTGCTTCTTGGAGTGGTTGTCTACATGGCTGTGATCATCTTGATTTTCCTGAACCATTTTTAAAGTTATGTGTGAGCTTGTTTGTACTTTGTTTGCTTTCCATACAACCCCAGTTTATAATCTTGTTATTGGTCAGCCTATTTTTCTTTTCTGGAGTTGAAACTTATTATTTCTAGTACAAATTTCCATGTTGGCATCTATCAAGAAGTGTATTCTTTTCAATTCTTTATTCTCTGCTTTGAGGAAGAAGTTTAGTCAAACACATTAATGTGTGATATTCATGATCATCCTCTGTAATATAAGCATAGTTGAAATTAAGAGTGGGCAATCAATTCAGGCTCTGAGAGTTGATTTTGTTTAAATGTTCATTAAATTCGTTCATGTTCTACATCCTGTGGGGGCTGCAAAAAGTCTGGGTTCAATTCAGCGTGCTTGAGACTTTCTGTGTGAATTTGAATTATTTAATGGATTTGAATTATCTTTGTGCTTGTTATCTGAGTGTAAGTGGGGAATAGGCTTGGTGATAAAAGGACTGAGACACAGGTGAAGGAACGTGGATAAAGGGAAAAGGGGCTTGTGTTTGGAAACCTTCAATGACATTCAACCCTTCTCCCACCATCAGAACTGGAACCATGGACTAAAATCTGTGCCTTCCTTCTAAAGGGTGAGGAGAGATTTTTGGCTGTAAATCTAAACCAGTCCTTTATTCTCTCTTTTTGTACATGCACTGATTTGTATGGACTTGATGACTGGAGGGAAAGCTTTCTTAAACACAGAAATATAGGATAAAAAGTATATAGAAAAAGGATAAATACAGGATAAGTAGGATAAATATAGGATAGAAGGTAGAAAGGGATATACAGCCAAATCTAGCTTCCTACCATCCTGTTTAGTAGTGGTATGTGAACCACCTGAAAGTGAAGAGCTCAGCTTGAGGCCCAGAGAGCATTTCTGAAAACCCTGAGATTCAGCAGGAATATTCCACATGGCATTTCTCTTTCTTCTCCATCTTTCCTCCTCTGCCACACAGACAGACCATTATCTGTCTCCTCAGGCAATATAACAAGCCAATTGCCACGAGGACAAAAGCCTTCAAACCTTAAAGCCTGCAATTTGCCTGAGGAAGAGAGAATGAGCAGAAAAGGTCAGACACAGGAGTGATGTCTTGGTCCTGGTGTCCCTTTGGCTTTAGAAGGCTCCCAGGCAATTGTTAATATATTGGGTGCCTTAGGACCCAGCCCTCAGAGACTGAATGCTTTGGGCACAGCCTTCCCTTTTCCAGGGCTTTGAAAGGTTGGCAGCAAAGCTCAGGTCAGGTAGAAGAAATCACACAGCAGAAATATTTCTCACCTGGATAAATCATTCTTTTCTCCCTGTGTGACTTTTTTTTGCAATGAAAGTCTCAGAGCACTTTGCCCATCTGTGCTATGGAAATCTCTTTTGACCTTGCAGAGTGGCCTGGCCATCCATCATGTCAGGGCTGAGCTACCTGCAAGGAGAGCACTGGGGACTGTCACCTCCCCTGCCTGCCTCAGTGACTGCAAAACCAGAGCAGAGCCCACTTCAGCTCTCCCCATGACAGACACATCCCCTTCTCTGCTAGTCCATCACTTTCTCCCAATTTATTTCTCATGGTTCAGTGGAAAAGTGAAAGTAAGCATGCACACAAGGTCTTATTTACCTTTAGGTGAATATCTGTAGCATCAATCTTGGTAGCAAAGAAAATCTCAATTCTGCCACCTCTGTCTTTCTCCTGTTTTATTAAAGCATATATTCACATTTCAGAGTTAAAGAGAGGCTGATTTGCTCTTTCCTACAAACTTTGCCTCACCAGAATATTTCACATAAACTTTAACACTGAGGCAACAAAAAGGAATGGTTAACAAGATGATGACTTAATCCAGCATCTGTCCAAGTCTATGGTCACCTTTCCTTTAGATCAAGACCTAAATCCTTATTCCTAAAAGCAGCTCTGACACTTAATCCTTGGAAGGAAAAAAAAGAAAGGCAGTGAGTCAAATACAATAAAACTCTGACATTTTTGTATTTAAAGGACACATCAACATGAATGCAAAAGCTCTGCTTGACCTATGCAGTGGCTTTCCAAGGAAACTCTGAGGAGAAGGTAAGCAGGATCAATCCATCCTTTTGAAAAGTTAAACCTGAGGCTGAAAGAAGGGAGAAATATAATTCAAGTTTCAGAGAAAATACAGCAAAGTCAGAGGGGTGACCTAATAGTCTCCTTTTCTCCTAATGTGGTCATAATAGTTGCAATTGTTTTTTGGTTTTTTTGGTGTTTTGGTTTTTTTTGTGGGTTTCTTTGATTTTGCTTTTTTGGTTTTGGGATTTTTTTTCTGTGCATTTTTGGTTTTATTTGGTTTGGTTTTATGTTGGGGTTTTTTTTAGTTGATTGGTTGGTTGGATTTTTTGGGGGTTTTTTTTAGGGTTATTTGTGGTTGGGTTTTTTTTTTTGTTTGTATGTTTTTTGTTGCAATGAGTAAAGACCTCATCTTCTGATCCTGTAGAATGGCTCTGCAGCCTACATGTTTCAGGTGACACTCCCATTATACCCATGGCCTACACAAAGTCTGCAGCTTGTCCTGCAGATGGCTTCACAGCAGTGCATGCTGCAGGATGTTCTCAGTGCAAAAAGCCATCAAAAAAAAAAAGTTTTTCACATTAGAACAAGTAAAAACTGTCTTTTACAAGTCATTGCTAGCACAGGCTGGCAGTGTTCCTCACCCACCTAACCTTTAGTTCTGTTCTGTGTGCAAGGTCAGATCCCTTTGTGCCTGCTGAGAGCCTCTGAGCTTGGCAGAAATTTTGCATGAATGCAGATGTCTACAAAAAAAGGAGTTTGTTGGCAGGATCAGGACCTTTTGAATAATTCTGAAATGACAACACAGCTGGAACGAAGAGCCTGACACGTGTTCTGTGGCTATGGTGGTCATTGTCTGCTTTTGGTTTTACACAGAAAACAAAATTATCTGAGGTCATTCTCCCCATCCCTCCCACTGCACATTGCTATTATTGCTCAAAACCAGTAGATATCCAAGTATTTTACCTTAAAACCCCAGACTCCAGAGTCATGGTAACACAGAAGCTTCTCTGCCTTTTCTGGCTATAACTACTTCTATGAATAGATAGCCAGATGACTTCTAGATTTCAAACCTTCTAGGAAAAATGAAACCCATGAATACTACAGCTTGAAAACCACAGAAAATATAAAGAGCTTCCTACTTTCTAAAAACTACATCAATGAATGTTGTTCTTCCAAGTTTTTGCTGCCTCTTTTTGGTATTGCAATTTTTAAGCTGAACTGATGACCTGTGAACAGCTCAGGTCAGCAGGAAGAGAACTGGCCTTGCCTGATAGGAGAGTGCACCACTCTCTCAAAGCTGGCATTCAGAGTAGAATTAATCTCACTTAATTAAATTTATATTTGGAAGGTGTCCCTGTCCATGGCAGAGGGTTTGGAATTAGATGATGTCTAAGGCCCCTTTCAAACCAAACCATTCTGTGACTCTATGATTTGATTCTGTGCTATATAAAAGTAAGATGTCTGCACAAAGACAATTCTTTAAAGCCTCATCTCATCTGTTTTAGACTTTCAGGTCAGTTAGGTTGAGCTGCCCTCTGCAAATGTGTGCTGCTGTCCTTAGACTGCAGCCAGTGTTTAAACAAGCTGCTCCATGCAGTTCAATGCATGAAAATTAAATGCACTCTCATTTGTGTGGATAAATGGCTTCCATCCACAGGCTATGACTGTACTGTAGAGTGACATAAAAATAATAAGCTACCTTCAAACAAATGGGTTTTATCAGTATCATTTTAACTAATTGTACTTCCTGGGGAAAAAAAAGATTTTGGGTTCTTCATGAAAGATAAAGTTTTTGAATTATTTATATTGGTGTCTATATTACTCTTTAATACATGATATTTCCCTTCAGGACAGGAAAAAAGAAGAGGCAGCTGACCTCACCTGTGACATAACCAAAGTAAAATGTATCTGGCTCAGAGAAGTATTTAATGGGGCTGGGAACTCTTAAGTGCAGGGTTCAACTTCTTCTTTTGACTTTTTGCTGTGTGTGAAACACTGGATTCTTAATCTATGACCAATTCCAAGTAGTATTATAGTAACAATGTGTAGTCAGAATGTGTTTCTCCCTATAAAAAATAAATGAACACAGTTCATGGAAATGAGACATTTTTTGGATAGATAAACATCAGGTTTCTTACCATCTACAGTGCTGGATATATGAAATCAGGGAAGTAATTTATCTCCACCTTAGTTTTGATTTAACACCATCTTTTTCTGCTGGAGATTGACTTAAGCTCTCTGCTAGAAAGAAAAAGGATACAAATTTGATCCAGAGAATCTTAAAATTACAAAGAAACAACCTAATTAGAAGAATTTATTATTTGTGCCTTCCTACAGTATTGCTGAAGACTTTTCTAAGGACCACAATTAAAGCAAGGCCCCAGCCAAGTGCCAGAAGCTCTTTTGTGTTTGTCCACTCTCAGAAGTGACTCATGTCCCAGCCTGCCCAGGAGTGTGTGCTGAAACACAGCTCCTCCATTATTCAGATTATATCAGCTGAACCTTCAGCTTTGCTAACAAAGGAGGTGGCAAATGTCTCTCCCTTTCCCATTAAAATCTTCTCCTGCAATTACCTCAGTGTGTGTGAGTAGATATAATGAGCAGATTGCAGAAATTAATTAATTATGAGAGTTAACTTTTCACTTTCACCCTTCGCTGAACATCTTTTGTTCCTTGGCCCTGGCATTTGTAAAACTGAAGTTATTTCCCAGGGTGTGTGGCTCCTAACATGACTGTGTCCTGTGTTTAGCTGCCACAGCCCACCAAGCATGTGGAACCTTTTAACAAGGAGTTTTTAATGAATCCCTGGAAATAAAGCACCCTCAAAAACAATACTTCAGTATGTGAGTACTTACATTCACTGCAGCAACAAAACCATTTAAAAAAAAAAGGCAAATATTTCCTATTACCTTTTAAGCAATCTTTAACCACAGCCATTTGCTGACAGGCAAATTTGGATAACCACATTTTCTGCAATGCTGTGAGTGAATTATTTCAGACTTTTGGATGATTTGCTAGAAAGATGTGCTAAAATGCTGGTAATTTGAACACCAGCAAGCAGTTTGCCTTCTCCTCTCAACTTTTTAAATAAATGCCATCACCTATTCTGTATTGCCCTCAGCTTCTCACACTTGTGTCAGAAGGAAATGAGAGATTTTTAACACAGCCAACAAGTTCAGTGCAAAGTGGAGAGGGGCAGAATTTCCCTCAGGTCTTAATCCCAGTAAAGGTTCAGGGCACTGTGTGGTTGTAATCAGTCACTTGTCTTCCTGAATTATTTTATTCAAAACCATGGGCAGCTATGTAATGTCTTCTTTTTCTACCATCAGTTGAATATTATGTGGCAAAAAAGGAAAATTAGTAAAGGGGCAATAAGGAAAATAAAAACAGAATTTGCACCTAGAGTTCCTGCTTGTAGGACTTGATATTAATAATATGTATTTCAATTACCAGCATTACTTCCCTATGGCCTTGTCTTGACTGTTTTAAGAGTTAGATGAGCTGACGTTTTCAAAGAAATTTCCTTGTGGAAAACACTGCCATTTTCACAGAGTATTGAAGGCTGCAAAGGAATTCCTGTCCTAAAAATGCTTCTTCCCTTCTCCCAACCCCCCAGTTTTAATTGATTTATTTGCTTTGGTGATTGCCTCACCACCCCTACCCTGGCTGAGGCACCATCTCCCTCTCCTGGCTCTTTGCTGATGGAGAGGTTGAGGTGGAATTGGGTGACAGACCTGAGGTTTTTAAGGCACAAGAATGAAGACTGATGGTTTCAGACACAGTAGTCAAAGCCCCTTTTCTGCTGCTAATGATCTGTCTGGGAGACAGTAAATTATGTCTGTATTTCAGCCAAAGCCATTCCATGACTTTTAAGGTGAAATGGAAATCCCTAAACTAGGAATAGCTGTAATCACCAAAGTCTGAAAAAAACTTTTCACATTTTAGGAAGTTTCTTTCAAAGCTTTGTCAGAGCCATGTAAAAATTAGGGCAGGAACAAAAGTGTTAAGATCTTTTCATATTTGAATTTGGAATAATTTTTATATCCCCGAACTCACAGAGAATTTGAAAAAGATACTGATGGACAGGTCAGCTTTCAAAAAAGGATAAAAAGCTAAACTGTCTTGTACAGCCATAGGAATCTTCAGCTCTAGGGTGAGAAGTCTAAGACCCAGTAAGTAAAAAATAATATTAAAGTTTTCTGCCAGCAGGTCAATCTGTGTGAATTTCTGTGCATTCACACACACACACACTCCTGTGTATTTATTTACTAAATCTGGACTTTGAGACAGTTGGTGAGTCAACATTTGAAGGTAGTGGTGGTTGAAAACGATCACTCCTGATCAAGTTAAAGCTCCAATTGTCCTTGTATTCTCTGTCAATAAGTGATAGAAAATGTCTGTATAACAGCAAGATCAGAAAGGCATCAAATGGTGCCCCTTTTCTGGTTAGAGAAGTCCAGAATGAGAAATTGGGTTTTTAATGATTCTATATACTATATATTTGGCTTCTGACTAAGCCAAGCAGCAATCCTGAAACCATCTGGATTTTCTCCATACTACCAGATTTTGTGGTAGCAGAAAATACCCTGAAAAACAAAGAAAACCAAAATATTTCCCCATTTTCTGTTTTCCTTCTTGGTCACAAGTAAAAGGCAGATTATGATCAGGCTGCAGAAGCTGGTCCCAATTAGTATATATGCATTTATACAGGATGAGCTAGAATAAACTGTGATTTGCTTTTGGAAGATGTTCATTAAAAAACTGAAAAAGGACTTAAACACAGTTTTCCTGTAGTCTGGTTTAGCTGTCCTCTGATTATGTAGGAAATATTTGGCTTCCCAGTTTGGTGAACTTAATTTTTTTTTTTTTTTTTTTGCCTAAACCATTTAGCAAATTCAGTTTAAAATTTGAAGATAACTGTGAGTTAGTCAGAGCTACAATTTTAGAAAGAAAATTGTTTCAGTAATCTTGGCCACCTCTCTAGCAGACTTTGCAATTCAGGTGATTTTGTAGATTAATTTACTACTTCAGACTTTGGAATTTTCCCCAAAGACCTTCAATACTGACAGGGTTTTTATGACCACTGTCACTGCAGATTTAGGATGTAGTCCAGCATCTATTAAATCAGTGGGAAAACTGCCTTTCATTCAGAAAACACTGACTCAGAAACCTATTTGCCCTTATTTGGAGCTACAAACTAATGCAGTTTGTGTGGCTCTGAACCTGTAACTGTAAAAGATATAAGTTAATTTCCATCTAGTTAAAGCATGCCAGTAGAATTAAAGAAGTAAGAACACCATCTGAAAAGGGCATTTGTGGCATGTTTTTTTGCAGTTTCACCTCTGTTGCCAAAGGTCTGCAGTTCCATGAATTAAGGTGACTTAAAGCTCCTTGCCAGGCTGCAGACACAGGATAACTGCACCCATCCATCAGTCTGCGGATACAGTTGAAGCAAGGAGGACTGGCTGTTTAACAAATTACATTGCTTATTTAATTTATATAGCCTTGACCTTAACTGCTTCCCCAAAGCAGTTTCTGCTCCTACCACAGGCAGGGGTTTGCTCCTTCCAGCAGGTTCCCTTGCAGTGCTGCCACCCCAGCCTTAATTCCAAGGGGATTTTCAAGTGGAATCCAAGACATCCTCTTTGGATGATGCTTGTTGATTCACAGCTGGGAGTGGCATAAAGACTGACCTGGACAGAAGGTTGAGATTATACCCTTGTTACCTGCCAGTCTTTTTCAGCATGATAGAAAGGGTGTGAAGCCTTTATTCTGAAGAGAAGAACCCTCCCATTCTCTTTGAACTCCTCCTGAGAGGTGGCTGCTACCACTGAATCTGCCTCTACTGCTGCTGTAGTGGTATTCAGCTCTCAGCCAACCAGAAAATATAGTTTTGTAAATAATTATAATGTCTACAGTGTAAATGCTTTTCTTAAAATAAAATCAAATGTGTTTTGTTGCTTGTTTTTCTCACAAATAATTTGAGTTTGGAGAGCTGTTTAGCACTTAAGTACTGCCAAAGAGAAAACAATTTTTGTTCTGAGTACGCAAAGACATGATCTTGAGCAGGAATTTTCTCTCTTCAAAATGCTAATTAAACAAAACAATGAATTTTGATAAATAAGTACATCTACAAGTTCCTGGCCTCAGGGAAGTGTCACCACAGTATATATTGTTTGCAAGAATGAGTATCTCACATAAACACTTTCCCCTATTAAAAGACACAAAGCTTGTATTTCAAATTAAAACAGCTGTGAGGGGCTGTTTGTGTGTGTTTGTGCATGAGAGTGTTTTTCAGATGAGGTCTGAAAATAGATAGAGAGTCAATTAATTGGAAAAAAGACAGGGAGATGGATGCTGTTGAGAGGAAGATGTGCAGAGCAACTTGGTTGGAATTGGGAAGCCCAAAAATGTCTGGAGAGGTTGCCTCCCCAGCTGTGCCTCCATGAGTGTCTTTTACATTTGCAGCTTTCAGGGTGGTTGGAGCCATAAATGAGATCAGATATTTACTGGAAGTGGTTCATAAAAGCCTTTAGAAATGGTCTGTATCTGTCTTGTAATTCCAATATCTTTCCTTTCTCTGAAGGTCAGACCCATGTTTGCTAACGTGGAGGTTTTTATTTGAAACCTGACATACTGGGCACATTTACAGCCACAGAATGCAACGGAGAAACAGCAGGATAAAAACCTCCCTGCATGGAACCAGAGAGACTTAAACCCCATATAACAAAGGTAGTTTAACTTGGTTA
This sequence comes from Fringilla coelebs, assembly GCF_963513975.1. Classification (NCBI taxonomy): domain Eukaryota; kingdom Metazoa; phylum Chordata; class Aves; order Passeriformes; family Fringillidae; genus Fringilla; species Fringilla coelebs. The sequence continues at coordinate 4,744,845 of NC_140032.1, forward strand.
GTTTGCTTAAGATATTTAAATTTATTAAACAAAATTAAATGCTTTCAGGTTTTAGTAAATGGACTTGATTTTCCTAGATTTTATTGTGCTGGATGTAGGACACCCCAGGGAACTGTACAAACAGTGCCAGTGAAGGAGTTCCTTCAGGTTGATGTGACACCAGCAGCAGCACACAGAACACTGAGAGCCATAAAACAATTGCATGTTTAGTTATTTATTGTCAAGTTAAAATCCTGGTTTTGTTCCTCAGAATCACAGAAGCATTTAGGTTGGAAAAGGACAGCCTGAGTGAGTCACCCCATCTAACACAGGCATCCAGTCCCAGAAATTCCATAAAAAGATAAATGTTAACACCTTAAAAGGAGCCAGTGCTTCTACATTCTTCTATTCCCTCATAAGAAGCAGGCTAATATTTATTCAGAACTTTTCTATACACCTTTCATTAATATTCATTAGTATTTGCATCACTTAATTCTTTGTACTAACAGTAGCGAATATAAATATTTTGTATATATGCATATACATTTAAATAGAAAAAGAAACAGCCTTTTTAAGAGATGTAGAAAAAAGCACTAGCGTTATTATTTTCATTAAAATATTTTCTCATTCCCTTTTTGATCTGTCATCATCACCTTTTGATAAGACTGTACACTGTACTTTATCATATATCATTATTATTATTATTATTATTATTATCAAAAGATACAATCATAAAGGCCTACATGTAGCACTTTTTATGTTATTTTTGAGAATAGGAGGAAATATCATGGGAATCCTATGGTTTCTAAGGCACAAACTTCTTTTGGACTTCCCTGATGGCTCACAGACTCAAGAGAGAAAATGAATATGTTGGTGTTCCTCAGAGTGACAAAGGACAGATTCCTCATGGTGCTGTGGAGAAATGCTGTCACCACTCTGCTAATAAATTGCCATGATTTAAACTTCTCAGAGCAGGACTCTCTAAGAGTTAATGGAGAGAGTGTAGGGTTGATGTAGGACCCATATGCAGAGCTGTCACAGCCTGACCTCTCTTGCCACAACAGCAGTGGGCTCTGATTGCACCCTGCACACTCCAGACGTATTTTTCTCCCTGTCCTGCTCCCTGCCAGATCTGGAGTCCAGAGATGCTGAATGTCACCACACATTTTAGCTCCTGACAGCTAAGTGAAAAGGGGCTTTTCAGCAATGTCTATATGTATATTTATTAAAGAAGCAGCTCTGAGAGGTCCAGAGTTACAACTGGTTGAGTTTTACAATTAACTCTCAATTCCACTTTGTATATTCCAAAAAGAAAAGCCAGCATATCCTCATTGTATTGGCATGAGAAATAAAAGCACACAAAATCCCCCAACTCATCAACCAACTCCTAAAAACCCCCCAAAAGTAGTGGGTATTTTTGAGTATTTATAAAGCATTTTCATAGACTTTACCTTAATTCCCCTGTTATGAGGGAAACGGTTAATAGAGAAATTTTACATTAAAAGTCAGACTGTTTTTGACGCAGACAAAATCAGTACTGGAGCAACACAGATCTGAAGCTCCTCATCTTCTACTCATCTGAATGATGAGTAGAAGATGAGGAGCAGCTAGAATAGATTTGACATGAAAAAATCATGTCAAACCAATCTAAATTCCCTCTGTGACAAGCCAGCAGACTTTGGGGATAGAGAGGAGCAGTGGATATCATGAATCTTGGCTTTAGAAATGCTTTTGATGTGGTCTCAGATGGAACTCTCAGAAGCATCCAACGTCTAGATAAAGCTAACAGGTAAAAAAACAAACAACAACAACAACAACAACAACAACAAAAAAAACACCCAAAAAACAAAACCAAAACAAAAAAAACCCCAAAAAACCCACAAAAAATAACAAAAAAAAAACCAAAACCAAAAAAAAACCCCAAAAAAACCACAACAAAACAAACAACAAAAAAGTGACTGTAGCTGTGGTAGAGATACTGATGGGAAGAGACACTGGAGGGGGTTCTGCAATGATCTCTTCAAGGTCAGTCTCTGTCAGTGTTTTTGTTAAATCTAATGAGCCAGACACAGGAAATATATTTTGGAAGAATTCGAATTAGAATTCGAATTCTTAAAGATGCAAACAGATAAAAATGAAATTCAATTAATTTCATGGGGACAAATGTAGTATTTTGCATGCAGGTGGGAGTAATTAGCTTCACAGACAGAAATCAGGGAACAATCAGCAATTCTTCTAAAGTCATCCTTTGGATTATGGCTGATCACAAGTGGAAAGCAAGGCAATGATGATGTGCTGATGCAGGTACCTTCCCTTTTTACTCAGCAGCAACTCACAGGGTTTTAGCTGAGCTCATATTTGTACAGGACACTCCTGTACAAATATGAAAGAAGGAGTCTGTAGGAAATTAGTGGAAAATCTGAGCTGGGGAAAAAAGCTGATAGAAAAGGACTAAACGTGTTTTTTATAGTGTGAAGAGATGATGGAGAGAGCAGCTTTTAATTAGAAATAGGCTGCTGTTTAATGAATTCTTCATGGGTATAAACTGTAGCAAAACAGATTTATTTAGATTAGAGGAATATATTTCTAGCAGTGTGGAGAGGCTACATATTTTTATTGATTTTCTTCTGGCTGGTATCATGGTTGTCCTTCTGCATATTGACTTCTGCTGGCCTTCAGCTCGTGAGGGGTTTGTGAGGTTGGGATACTCAGCTGGAGAACCCAACAGGGCATTTCACAGCTTGGTTTTTGCATAAAGGCCATGGATGAGCCAGATTTACCTGCAGGAAACATTTCTGCATCAAAGTTCATACTTCTGTAACTCAGAGAAACACTCAGGTGAGCATGGCTATGCTTGGGCTCATTCCAGGTGTTTTAGGTTCCTTAGAGGCATTTCTGGAATAATTTCCTTCTTTTTACTGTAGAGCTAATGCATATTAGTGCTATCCATGCTGTGTGGTCTTAAAGCATGCACTACTCATGTGCAAAATTTGCTTCAAGAGCAGAACCAGCTAGAATAGAGAGCTGAACATAGGGACAAAGGCAAAAAGATGGTCAAAAAAGTGAAAATTGAGTGAGGAATAATTGAAATTGTTGAATGAGGTTGACACAGTAACACAGAGGGGTTTAAATGGATCTGTGACTTCAAGAATTGTGTGAAAATATACATAACTAATGCAAATCTAGACAGTAATGATCTGCCAGGTTAATCTTATTCCCACCTCTTACTTGTCAGATCCTACCTTCAGCCAGGTTAATGTTACCTGATGAATTCCCAAACAGGTCTCACAAAGGTCAGCCAGGTTTGGGAAGTGTTGGAGTCCTGCAGTGAATGTGATATATGAACACACACTTGAATTGAAACCTCTTCAGTTGTGGGATAGCTAATCTCACACTTCTGCACAGTATTTAATGTATTCCGTTCACAGAAGAGAAGGGATGTGCTTTTAATGAAGCACAAATGTCAAAAATCCAACACTGAAATACTATCTTAGATGTTGCTGAAAGTGTAAGAAATACTGGTGGCACAACCATGTCAAATCATATCAACGTTTTCTTACCTTATTTATTTCAAATAATAATGAAAAAATCATGAATGGAAAAAACCAACCCCAAACCCACATTACAGCCAACCACTGCAGTCAGAATGGGGGAATAGTACCAGAGAGGTGGAGAAGGGGAGGTCAGATGTTATTTAATTGCTTGACTAAAGGAGCTTTCAGGCCACATTTCAGGCTTTAGGCACCTAGATGCAATGCCTGCATTAAAATAAAATCACTACAATTTACAAATGGAGTTGCTGTATCTGCAATCCACGGTCAGTGAGAAGATACTGGCACATCTTTGTCTGGAGCCTTGTGGAGCTCATGGTGAAACCTCTGAGTGCACAGAGAGAAAACAGTGCTGCTTTAACTTAGATCTGAGTTATCCAGTGAGGATTCTCAGTTGATGTTCATCTCTCTCTCTCTCTCTCTCTCTCCCCTCATCTCCCTATCAACTGTTCCAGATTGCAAGGCAAGATGTATTCTATTGCCATCTGTATGGCAGTTGTCTGGTGTCAAGTGGGCAATTCTCCTTATCTCTCTTCCTGAGTGATCATAATCAACAGGGGATATCTGCTGATAAGAGGCACCACATGACTGATAAGAACTATAACATCCCATTGTGAGATGCTCCGCCCAGAGGGAGGAGCCAAGCATTCCTACCCAGATATAATCTGGAGATTCTGACACACCAGCACAGCATCTCCACTGGACTCCCCAGAGGAACAGCAGCTGCTTCTCCTTCCATGGATCTGTGGAGGAAGAATTCACCCCTTTCCTACAGGACCCCCCTGCTCCAACAGAACCACACCTGACACTGCAGGAGGGCTGCAGCCCTTTTCCAACTGGACTGCTACCAACACCCTGACCCACAGGGTGTCAGGGTGAGTTCTGACTCTGACACTGTTGTTCTAGTGTATTGCATTGTTTTTATTTTATCATTTATCATTTTTTTTCTTTCCCTATTAAAGAACTCTTATTTTCTGCTCCCACGTTTTTTGCCTGAGAGCCCCTTATTTAAAATTCATAGCAATTCGGAGGGGTGGGGAGGGTTTGCATTCTTCATTTCAGGGGAGGCTCCTGTCTCCTTTAGCAGGCACCTGGCTTTCCAAACCAAGACATCTACCTAAGAAGATCCCTCCCTTCCTACCTACCTCATCTCTGTGGTGCTTCTTTGCCTACTGCGCTTGAACCACATCACATCTAAATCCAATATTTTTTTTCACAATTTCAATATAAAATCAAGTTCATTACTTTCTTTTATAGAGCTCAGACAATTATTTCAATTTATAAATGTATTTTATGTGTTTGTGGGCACTTCCCTTAAAATACCTACAAATTGTGACCTTTCATCAGCCATGATCAGACCTGTGTTCTCTCAATGAGTAAAGTCCCATTAAAGGATATATACCTGCTTTTTTATGGCACATTGAGCATCTCTAACCATCTCACACTGCAATCAGACTCCTAATATAGAGTTTCTTGTGGCAGACCCCTCCTTTCAGTAGAATAACTAACTTTGTTGCTGCTAATTTCAGCCTAATTTCTATTTACCTCAGTTTTAATTTACAAATGCCTTAAATGCTTTTGCCCTCAAAGGTTGAAAGCATTGGTTGGAATCTTTCAATTACCTTTTCCTTTCATTGAAATGAAGGGGACAAAAGCATCATAGTGACTCTGAAGGTAAATATATTCATTGAAATTATAATTAAAAATTATATCACTGCAGGGTTTTTTTCTGTCTCAGCTATCCGTCTCCCCTCTAGATACATTTATTTTCATTTTAAAAGGTAGTTTGTGTATATGTATGCATATTTATTTACATATGTATGATTTTTTGGAAATATTTTTTAAAAATAAAAATACAGAAAGGTGCCTTTTACTGTTATGGTCTCAATAGTTTATTCATATGCCTTTTAGCACAGTGGGAAAATATTTTTTTCCCTAATAATTTTGCACTCTGAATCCTGCAAATATTGGTAAACCTAAAATAACTGCTGAGGGCTCCCCAGTCCTGTGCAATTTGCTACATGTTGCTAGAGCACTAAGCACTTTCTACAGCCCAAAATATCTCCAAAAGTACAAATATTTCTTATTTATGATCTGCAGACATGAACTGAACACAGGCTTAAAACATTTTTTTAGTTTCCTTCTACTGGTATTTATTTTAAAACTGCATCTCCCTTTATACCTTGCCTGTTTGAAATACAGTGTTTATTCTTTAAATGGTCACAATGATGGTCAATTGTGTGAAGGCAGCAGTGGTGTGACAGTCTCATTTTTGGTGCTTTTTTCCTCATTTTGAGGAGGAAAGGGCAGAAAATCAATGCAGGACAGATATGGCATAAAACCCAATGTGCATTTTCATTATGAACCTGTAACCTCTGAGACTTAGGAAGTAATACTGAAAGAATAGCCAGAGAGGAAACTGGTGAAAAAGTTTCTATTTTTCATCTGGTTCCAGGCTTTTTTGTCTACTTGGAGATAAATAGCTCTGCCTTGGAAGAAAAGTGCCTTTTATTAAAAAATAAAAAGGGAAAAAAAAGGAGCTTTATTTTCATTCTAAGGGTGCAATGGAGAGAAACAGCACATTAAAATGTTATTTTAATAAGTGCTGTCCTGGCAGGATACTCCTAAATAGTCGTGGGTGTCTCTCATCATTATTATTGGGCCTTGAGGAGAAAAGCTGTTATTTTTACTTTTCAGTATTCTTACATTAGCAAAGAGCTCACATAAACAAAATAAAAGTCCTTATTTATACTAAATGACACACAAGGTAAGTATGAAACCATGTATCCAAAGCTGTTAGAATTTCTAAGGGGTAAATGCAGTTTTTACAGACAGGTGCCAATTCAGTGTTCTAGTCAGATACTAGTTGTTATTTAATGAATGGCTTTAATAATTAAATATACATTACTGATTACTTGACCATTTCTACTTGATTTTTTGGCATTTTAATGGACTTTATGATCACAGAACTATGATCACAGAGATTTCTAAGGGTTATCTATAAAACTTGCAAGAGATTGAATCTGTCACAGTCCCATCCATAGCCAAACTTGGCAGGTGTTTATCATCTGGGATTTCCCTTCCTGCTTCACTCTTCCATCCTGAAAAAACCAAGTGATCCTGGTTCCAAAACAGGCTTTTGCAGATGTTTGGATGTGAGTCTGCACTGACCTCTTTAGCAATCTTTATAGGCAAGGGCAGCAGGTTCCCACCTCAGTAGGAGAAATCTCAGTACAGACTTTTCCAGGATGGTGGCACAAAATTGGTTCCTGATATGAAAATGTAAATTGAAGCCTGTTAAACAAGGCACACACCAGTTCTATACATATTAAACAGTCTGTACATTACTAGGTATGTCAAGCAAAGGATTTCCTTGCTAAAAGCATCAGGGTCTGACTGGCAGAAAAATGTAGCTATATAATTTAATAATTTTGCAGAAAAGATGGATAGCAAGATTACAGAATGTTCTTGTTTCAAGAAATCTATGTAACAGTCAGTGAATATTTATTTTCATTCTGGTGGTTCAGTGGAGGAGACTCTATAAATCTCATTTTAGCTTTCCCATTTAAACCCTCACACTGCCTGTAGACTTTATCTGTGATATTTTTGTAAGGTAAAGAAGTCAACACAGCCAATCAGAAACCCAGAGAAGGATCATAAATTGGCAGGAATAATTGGGTTATGAAATTACTGGGTTCTTTACATCATTCCCTGTGTATTCAGAGATGAGGACGGCATCTCCTTTGACATATGTATTTTCATTTCTTAACTTAAACATGAACCAATTAAAATGTCACAGCTTTCAGACAGAAAGTTTGTAAAAGAGTTGATAATGAAGGTTTACTTGCTTTGCACATTCTGCCCAATCAGTACCAAAGTTACATTGGTGTGACCCTGCTTGGGTACATTAGGAATGTTGCTCAACTGAATAAAATAATTTGGTGGTCTTTAGGTGATTTCTTGTGAAAAAGAAAGCAAAAATTCTCTACAGAGAGAGAGACAGCAGTGCCAAGGCATTGAAACAGGAAACTAAGATCAGGTGAAAAGTATCATCAAAAAAGTTTTTGATATCTTCAAATATTAACATTGTAGGATGGAATTTTAAGGAAGAACTTCTGTGGGAAATGAGCCTCCATTTGTGCTAGAAAAGCACTCAGGAAATAATCAGATACACAGACATTCTGCATCTTGAGCTGCACATGGCCCCACAGATTTTTCTACTGTTATGTCCCATCTTAGCCAACACTAAGAAGGGAGGCCTCTAATCATTTCTCCTCATTATTATTTAACACCAGGTGTTTCCAGCTGGAGAAGCCCTGCCACGCAGCCCTCTCCTTGCCCTCTCACAGCAGTACTGAGCTGCCTGACCCCTCTCCTGCCCACAAGGTCCTGGGTTTGATAAGGCAATGTTGGAACCCCAGGTGCTGAGAATTTCAGACTTTCTGTGCTGCCAGGCACTGACCCCCAAGAGAACACTGCATTGACCTGAGGCTGTGGAGAAGGCTTCCAGAATTGAATGAAAAAACTGGAATTGTGGGTGTGTAGTTTGATTAAAAGTGTGTGATATCTCAGGGTGAAAACCTTAGAGTTAAAGGTTTTAGAATATAGGGATATATGTGAAGCAAGATGGAGGTTTTAGGGCAGAGGGTGGTCCTTCTTCTTCACCTTCTTCTTCATTTGGGTTTGGGTGTTATTTTGTAATTGGACAGAAAAGTCCACATTGAGGGCCAAGAGGGATTAGTTATTGGGTTAAAAGTGAAAGTAATTTAGGTGTTATTTCTTAATTGGACAGTTTATCCTTAAAAGACCTTGTAGGGACAGATGCAGGGCTGTTTTGTACCTTGTTAGTAAAATAGTGCAGAACTTGTGAGACTGTGATATAGATAACCAGTAATAAACACCTGAACAAGTCTGAACAAGAAATATCATCTCAAGCATTTTCAATCCCGACCTTGACAGAAAAAAGAAGCCAAGAACTGGCAAGGCAAAGCAGTCCATGATTTTACACAATATCTTAATTTTTTTTCAGCCCTGCAGTTCTGCCTTAGCACAGCTTTACATCGAACTAGAGCTGCACCCCCTTTGAAAGAGCTTAAATTAACTGCAGAAAAAGTCAAGAGAAATCTTGCATTTTGGGGAAATGGCTGAGCTTTTGTTCTGAAGTGAAATAAAAGAAAGATATTTTTTTGTTTTGGTCATGGTTCCACACAGCAGAAGCCTGATCTGCAGAAGTACAGCCTCATTGTGCATACTGTGACATAATTTACACAAAGAGAATGTTTGTAAGTTATTTTGAATACATTGTCAAAAATTGTCTCCACTGCATATCACAAGAGAGTAGGAAAAAAAATTGCTCAACTGAAAATACTTAATAACTGATAGCTGCCCAGAGGCTGAATTTTTAAAATAAATAAATAAAATATAGAAAACCTTGCATCACCTGAACAGCACATGACATATCTGATTCCTAATTAAAATTTCCACTCAGAGTCCACAGAAAGTAAATGAGGTTTAGGCATTCCTTAGGCCTTTCTAAAGGCTCCTTTTCAATTTATTAAATGCAGCTAATAAGTTTTTTAAACAAAAGCTCTTCTGCTGTCTTGTCACTTTAGATTATTAGCAACACACATCGTGTCCAAGTGCAGTGCAGCTTGAAGACCTGCATTAAGTGCCTGGATGGCTGCTGGGAAGGCTTGAATGAAGCTCATGGACAGAAAGATCAGGAGAAATTGCTCTGACAGCAGAGCAAAGCTGGGAGGAGTGTTTTGCTGCATGTCACTCAGTTCTTCATCACCACGTTTGCCAGTTTCTTTTTGTTATGCCCCAAAGGATTTTATTTTGCAGCCAGAGCAGGCTTGAAGGGAAAAACATGTAGGTGGCTCAGGAATATCCTTAGGAGTAACCTGTGAGGCTGCTGTGGCTGTGACACACAATTCACACTCTCATTCTCTCTGTGCTGAACCATTAGTCTGTATCAATAATATCCTGGTGAAACATAATCCAGTGTGTGGAGTCTTGTCCCCTGACTGCTAAAACCACATTGCTGTGACTTCCTTTCCCAGGCAATGGTCTGAAGAATGGGTGTAATCACTAAGTTGTCTTCCCTAGGGAATTGTGGGGAGGGGACGCTGCTGGGAAATCAGCTGTTGGAATAAATTAGCCTGCATGGTCACCCTGAGCAGACAGGAATGGCAGGAAACAGAGAAATGAAAACTGAAATCTGATTGAAATCTCTGTTCTCATGTTAGCAGGATGCTGGAATAGGAATCTGTGAACAGGAGTCTAGGAAGAGGAAAAGTGGCTGGATTAAAATGTTAACCTGGGTTACCTCATGGGCTTGCACTCCCAGGAAATGAAGTCCTGCTTCCCTCAGTGATAACTGTGGTGGGAGGAGAAAATCTCCTTCCTCCATCTACACAGAGTGAAAGGCCAGCAAAACCTGTGCTGTGAGACAAACAGCTGAGGGAACTTCAGGTCTTTGTTGTACTTGAGTTATTCTTATTTATAATGAAAAAGCAATGAGCAGCCTTTTTCAGCAGTCAGTCAGTTATCAGTTCACACAGTTTTAAGGCATAACAAGCCCAAGCCAACCAACCACCCCACGCCACGGTGTGGACATGTAGCAGTCAATGTCACATTCACATTTTCTGAAAAAATCTCTTCGCCCAGGATTTTTCTCCTGGGAAGCTGAGAAGCCTCAGAGAAAAGGAAAACAATTCTTATCTCATTTGCTTCTCCTGTGTTGTGCTCATGTGGAATGTGTTTGGAGATTGTTCACCCACAGGTGATTGTTCCATTGCATTCTGCTGGGAGTTGTTTTCACTCTTTGGCCAGTCAGGGCTAAGCTGTGTCAGGACTCTGGAGAGAGTCACGAGTTTTCATTGTTATCTTTTTAGCATTCTGCAAGTATCTTTCTGTATTCTTTAGTACAGTAGAGTATAGTATAGTATTCTTTAATATAATATAGTGTAATAAAGAAATAAATTAGCCTTCTGAGCACATGGAGTCAGATTCATCATTCCTTCCTGGCACAGGGGTCCCTGCAAATACAATAAGTCAAAGTGTCTCACATCTCTCAGGTCTCTCTGTCCCAGGTAAGTCACCCTCCCCCAGTCCTCTTTTGTTTCTATCTATGATTTTACAAGTGTAACAAGGCCTTTAATTTATAAGGCTTTACCTATATGCAATAGCTGACTGGAGAAGATTAAATTAAGCCATCATCAGCACCTGTTAATAGTTGAAGAAGAATAGTAAAAGGATAAGCAAGGAAATTTTTTTGCCTGCATGAAGTACCTGTCCCTGTAAATTAGTATTTGAAACGGAATTCTCTTCACAAGACATTGGCCTCAGATATCTGGAATACTTTAAATAACCCTAGGAGGTATTAAAACCCTTTCCCTGCAATAGAAAGATGGTATTCCCCTGGGTGCTGGTGATTCCTGAACGCACGCAGTAATCACGAGAATGAAACTGTTTTTTCAGAGTTCCTCAACTGCCTTTTTTCTCTAACAATTGAGCAGATGTTTCGTGGGTGAAATGTTCTGGTAAAAGCTTGTGAGTATGAAATTTAGTGAGGAACAGGAGAAATCTGAAGTAGAAGAAACTTTCATGAGTGAATAATTACTGCTCAGTTTGAAGTCCTCAATTCCAGCATGACTTTCAGAGAAAAGTCTGACCTCACTTTTTTGACTCTCAGTCTTTCCTTTAAAATAAAACAAATTTAAAAAACAGCAGACAAAAAAACACCCTACAAAGCCAATAAAAAAACCCCAAGACCCCAAAAAGCTGAGGGAAATACAGGACTGAAAGGTTTGATATACCATCAAATGATATAATCCCTTCATGAAACTAGTCAGGCTTTTTACTACTCCAGGTCCAAATTCAAATTCCTTTTTCTGCCTATTACAAAATGTTTCTAGTTCCATATTCATCCTTTCATATTCATATGTGGATTGTACATTCATTTACCCCACTAGTGCATCTTCTAACATTGCCCTTTCACTTTAGCAGTTTTCACACTCCTTGTTTTTATCTCTGTCTTCCATGTATGTATTGCTTATTCCTTAATTTCTTTTCTGTCAAGCCAGCCAGATTCTTAATAGCTTTTGGAAGCTAATTCCACATCTCCCTCCTTATCCTAATGTCTCCTCCTGTTCCAGTTTGATCTTGGATAAGTGCAGCCATAACAGCAACAGCTTTAAACTGAAATAGGATAAATTTATATTGGATATCAGGAAGGAATTCTTCCCTATGGGGTGGCAAGGCCTAGCACAGGATTTCCAGATCATGGATAGATATCCTTGTCAGTCAGTGGAATATTGCAAGTACCCCAAAAGTGTAAATTTTACACACTGTCACAACAGGTCTGAGGTGAGAGAAATAAACCTGTATTTTAATAAAGACAGCTTCAATGGTGAGCTCAGACACAATTCCTAATTCTTTGATGTCTGGAGGTGCAGAGATGAACCCACCTCTCATTTCAGTAAAGAAGAATAAGGAATATAAATGGACTCATTTGGGTTTGAAAGCATTCATTGCTAGAATCATAAAATAGTTTAATTTAGGAGGGAACTCAAGAGTCACCCAACTGCCCCCAACTCAGAGTCTACCAGAGCATGTTATTCCTGCATATTTTCTTTTCCTACAGAGTTGAGCTCAGTTATTACTGATGAGAATTCTACTCATCAAAACATTCAAGCTTCAATATTCACTGAATTTAGTAAAATGGATTTCGGATAGCATAATGGAAAATCTGCAATTCCTGCTGTTTTGCTTTGCTATATAAACCAAACTGCTAAGTAAGAGAAACAATGCTCCATGCTTACAAACCTCATCAAAAAAAAAAAAAAAAAAAGAGAGAGAAAAAAAAGACAAATATCTGCTATGTAAGGGATCTGCAAACCAAGAATTATTCACTAAAGTAATTTGTGAATAATTTCACATAATAAGCAAATATTCACAGAACACCAACAGGAAAGACAGGAAAATTCATCAAATAAAATTATTTGCTGCAAATCACTCATAAAACTCCTGCCTTTATCTAAAACTTCCAAAGCATTTGCTCTGCTGTATATCATTCAAGCAGCTTTATATTACTGATTATTCCATTCTAATCCAGATTTCCTTAAATTTAAAGTATCTCTTAGAAAATGCTATGGAAAAATGAAGCTATTTTAAATGAAATCTCTGCTCTGAACATCTTCTGTTTCCATTAATTATCAGATTACCCACAAAACTTTACGTTTTCTGGCTTTCTTTGTAAATGATCAAAAAATGTGAAAAGCTGAACACTGAGGCTGAAGAGAATATCAGGAAAATCCATGGGGGAAAAAAAAACAATGGGAACAGTAAGATCCAGACTCATTGCACCAAAATTTATTCAAAAATATTTTTCCCTCACCCTTCTCTCATCAGAGAAGAGACAAGTGACACTGCTGAAGTTGAATCAGGTACTAAAGGTCTGAGTTGACTTCTGTTGATTTCTGACTGGTCTTTATCTTCTATAATTAAATAAAGAGCATCAGAAAAGTAAATAAATAGCAAATAGGGAAACAACTAAATAAAACTGCTCATGGAAAGATGAGCCACAGGGAAAGTTTGGAGCAGGCAAGCTCTGCAGATAGGCTTCCCTCATCAGCAGAAGTGTTTTGCCATTTCAGTGCTGCTTCCCTATCAGTGCCTGGGATTCCAGGGAAGTGGCGCAGAACATAATTAGGGGCCTCATTAGGAACCAACTCTGGAAAACTCTGTCCTGTTCAGAAGGATGTCAATGGATACAAATTTGATAAGAATTTACTGCAGTCAAATCAGTGCTCCTGAAAGTAAATCAGTGTACATCTGTTAAAGCATACCAAAAGGGTTTCCCTTTATTTCTACTTTTAGAGCTCTGTTAAAGTGACCTGATGAGGCCAAATGAGGAAACCCAGAGATATGGAAAGTTTTTTCTTGGAAACAGTCTGAATCCAACCTTTGATTCAGTGAAAGTAAGCTGAGAATGTGTGTCAAGAAAGGTATTTATGCATCACCATTTTTGTCAATCTCTTCATGCTATATTTTCACTCCTAATTAGTGCATTTTCACTGGGAAGTCTGCATGCAAAATGACTGCTCATGGTGTATTTTAAAAAAAAGGAAAAAAGATAAAGAAAAGAAAAAGATAACAAGGACCTGGAGAATATACAGGGGAAAACAGAAAAGTAAGAAAATGTAAAAGGAAAAACATAGTGAAAAAGGAAAATAAAAACCTATGGCAGAGGTGGTGTTGGAAAGGAACAAGAGTTCAAAGAGGAAATGTTTGAAAGGTTCACAAACCCCAGGGAGAGAGAATCCCAGCAGCATGTAGTTTGTTCATTAGTGGGATGAGCACTGCCTGTCCAACAAAACTGCTCAGTCCTGTGTGCTTGCAACCACAGGGATGTTTGGTTACACTGGGCTCTTCACTGCATGGGAGAGCTTTTATCTCTATCTCTCTACATCTACAGCAACAAGGACCCTCACACCAGTGTCTCCAAAGTTCTTAATTTCCTAAATCAATTTCAGCTATTTTAATGACTTTGTTGCAGCTGTTAGAAAAGTCAGTGGATCTGTGGAGTGTGTGTGTTCCACCAGAGTGATCAGTGTTATTAATGAATTCATCCATGATTTCTTCTGAGTTCTTGTATATGAAGAGTTTTGTTTTTGAAAATCCCACTGAAAGTTGGATTCATTTGCTGGTTTAGGGTTAAATATGTTTAAAGGGAAAAAATGTAATCAGGCTCATGTTATGGAGTCATAGAGAAGTGATCAGACAAGTAAAACAGATTTTTTATAAAATAGTATTTAAAATACTCTGATATTGAAACATGGTAGCAATCTTATTTTCTTAAGATGCTTCAATCCATGTTTTCCATATGAAACTTCCACTCAGAATCTCAATTACCCACAGAGACTTTTAACAGTCCATTATTCTACAAACTGTAATCCCTGACAAGACTCAGAAATGGATTAACAATGACATTGAGTCCATCATTAAATTATGTCTATACTGTACTATTTAGAGCCTGACTAAGCAGAATCCTGATACCAATGCAGATAAAGGCTGATTTTTAAGTAAATAAGTCCTTTTACATTAATACTTTGCAACTTCAGTTACCTCATGGCTTGGTCACTCAAAGAATATTTATGGCTAAAAGTTCATTGGTGCAAGTGAGGGATCAGTACTTTCAGCACTGACAGTTGTACCTCTAATCTCAGTTCTTGGAAAAACATGAAGTTGCTTTGTGACAAAACACTTAAAAGGATATTCACTGCCCTTTTCTGAAAAAATAATCAGTGGAATAAATAATAAACCTTGCAGTAGAATAAAGGTAGGACATCTGTAAATTAAATTCAAATTTTGGAGCATCATGCAGTTTCAAGTCCAGATCTGTAGTGTTATTGTAATTTTCTAACCCTCTCTAAAATATTGAAATATTGTGTGGAAAAGAAAATTCTTAACCAAAGAACATTATTAAAAATGGTACTTTAAAAAAGAGGAGTGGGCTAGAGAAAGGAAAATCAGAAGGGGAAAGAGAAAGAGACTTGTCCTTAGATTGTGTGAAAGTGAAGGTGTGAAATGAGTCCACGAGGAGGGGTGTGTGCTCCCTGCTTTGCCCACAGGCTGGGAAATTGCAATGCAGGGTGAGTTACACTAAGGAACAGTGATTAAGTGGGTATTTCTGACCCACAGCATCCTTCAGCTCAGCCTGAATCCAGCCCAGCCCACCCCTCAGCGCTGCAATGCTCAGCCCAGCTGGGTGACCTCCTGGAACTCCAATTGGCATTTTCCTCACAAAAGAGAATGGCTGTGAGCTGATTCATTTTTACCAAGAAACTGCTCTTGGTTGATGACTATCTCACAGCTAGATGGGATATTTAATGCTAAAATCATGATTCATAATGAAGTGCTCTATCAGCCTTAGCTGCCCTGCAGTCTCCACTCTAATAGTGTTCCCAAATCGCTGTGTGATTGGCTTCCTTTCACCCCCCCTCCATAAACAATGTTCAATTCCTGTAATATTATATTTTTTTCTATTATTTTGATTCCCCTGAGGCCCCAAAACTCCTTCCACATTCGCTGTGTTGGTATCTTCAGCTTGTTTTTTTTCCTTAGTGGCCTTGGCAGCATATTTCAAAATCTCATTCCTGTGTTGCCTTGGTTTGTCAGCAGTGAAGGTCTGCACAGAGAGAGTACATAAAGCAGGCTGTTACTGCTGTTATTATTATTTCTATTACTGCTTTAGTGGCTTCCTAAACTGGTGTGCTCTTTTCAGGGCAGCTGAGGCAGCCAGCCTCCAGGGAAAGGCTCAGAAGCAGGGCTGAAATGGTTTTCCATCTTTGCTCGTGCTTGCTTTCATTTCCTCAAAGCATCTCATAATGCCATTGCTTCTGCACTTAGTAGCAGCGTTAGGAAACATCACAGCTGTCCCACCAGGAGTTTACACCTTAAAGAATTTGGGGTGCAGGTGAGATGCTGCTGGCTGCTGGAGATTGCAGCTGCCTTTTCAAATTCAGCTGTCTTTTGTCTCTCTCCTCCGTGGGTGCTATGAAAAGCCTCTGGGATCCCAGCTACAATATTCCTCATCTGTGGCTTTAGCACGTGTGTTTTCATCATCAGATTTGATATAATTTATTGAGTCAGTCCTCAATTGCCTGCAATTCACCTAAATCACTGTCTCTTCTCTCCCTTTATTGCCTCAAACTTGTGTTATTCCTCCTTTTTACTTACGATTTCAGGATGCCATAGACTGAGTGACAAACACTTTTATAATGGAGTACTGTGTGAAAAGTTTCATTATTTTGGCATTTTTATTATAATAAATTCTTTGCCTTCCTTTTTTCAACTGCTTAGTTTCTTGGGAGACTGTAGCAGGCACAGGCCCTGCGAGCCTGCCTTGGCGTCCAGAAACAGGATGCTGAGTCAGGATGACTGAACAAAAGGAGCCCCTCTCTCCCGCTCTCGGACCCTGGCTTATCTCTCTGTAAAGCTATAGGTCACTTTCCTTTAACCCTTACCATTGGACAATTCTCAATCCTCCCTAACCCTATATAAACCCCTGTTTCTGCCCGGCTCGTTGGAGCCGCTGTCCCTGAGACCCTTCGAGACACTCCGTGGAAGAGCTACGAAGAAGACCAATAAAGACATCGTCTTGGAACCTCATACAGCGCTCTCCTCTCTTTCCCGGTCTTGCGAGTGCCTGCTGGGTGCCCCAGCCAAGCCTAGCTAGCCTAAAGAGCTGAAATCACTCATGAGCTGATAATCACTGAGCTGTATATCACTAAAGGCTTGCTAAGGCATAGGCTGGGTGCACTGCCAGAGCTTGGGCTGGTTAGCCCCCCTCAGAGCTGAGCTATCCGGCTTTAGTGCAGCTCCTGGGTACACCCCGTAGCCCAGCCAGCGGCATTAACTGGCGCCCGAACAAGGGGATCTAAACCCTGGAGAGCAGCATTTCTTCTTGAAATAGTAACTGCCTTCGGATCGCCAAACCCCAGAAGAAGTAAGGCCTCCGTTTTAGAAGGTCTACTTTGAATGGACTCAGTCGACCCTCACCTTCACAGCTGGACGACTGTCCGAGGAGACTTGAGACGGCGAGACCACCTACCAGCAGACCTTTTGACCCACATCTGGCTGAAAAAGTGTAAGTTTTAAAAAATCAGCCTTTCTTGCGCGCAAAAAATTCACTTGGGTCCATTTTTAGTTTTTTTTTCTTTTTTTTTCTCTTTTTTCTGCTGGTAGGGAATGGGATTAATGGGATCTAAACTTAGTACAAGATCCCAGGATAAAAAGAGAGAAATTTATTTACTAATTCTAGAAATCCTATCTACTAACAACTTCTCTTTTTCTAAAGGTAATCTTTCCAAATCTAATCTGAAAAAGTTTATAACATGGATAATCCTCCAGTTTCCTGATGTTACTACAAACTCTATAACGCTAGATTCTTTTTGGGATCAGGTTGGAACTAGACTCTATCTTTTACAGTCTAAACAGAATCTATCTGTAGCTCGCTTTATACCTATATTTCATATTATAACAAAAGCCGTAGAAGTAGTTAACAAAAGTTCTTCTCGTACTAACACCTCAGGGAAAAACAGAGATACGATCTTATCTGTCCCAAGAGACCCTCCAAATGCAAATTGTGCTGATAGGGTCGCTGTCACATCCTCTCCTTCCCTGGGTCCTAGTGCGGCGTCTGATCCCTCCGCACAACTAACCCCTCGGTCAGCAAATACTAATACAAACCTCGCGCCGTTCCCTACCCCCTCCGCCGCGCCTGCGGGGTCCGCGCGGCCCGCCCTCCCCCCGCCTTCCCCTCCGGACGCGGGAAGCACGAATCCCTTTCCGTGTATTGTGCAAGCTGCGCCGTCCTGTGTGCACCGCACCCCCCTGCCTACCTCTGAGAGTGCTCCCTCCCCCCCTGCCACGGATGCTCTTATCTCCCCTGCCGTCCCTGCCGACCCCTCAAACACAGCCCCCACCCCTGCTGCTGCCCCCCCCGCCCCCGCGTGTATCGCTGCCCCCAGCTGTGCCGCAGTGGGAGGTTTCCCTGCCTGCCTGGCTGCCGCAGCCTCTGTGAACCACGCTGTACCCGCAGCAGCCCCCCCCAACCCCAATGCCCCCCCGCATCCCCCTTGCCCCCATCCCTCGGCTTCCCAGCCGCCCACCCACCCTCAGTATCCCTCGCACGGAACCTCGGAAACCCCCCACAGTACCACCCCACCCCCCCATGTCCCTCAATCGTGTGCGTGCTGTGCTACCCAAGTTGCTGCCGTCCCAGCGCCACAGGAAACCCCCTGTAGCCAAACCTTGCCGTGTGCTTCCTCAAATCCATCCCAGTCCCAAAAAGCTCTGCCAAAGCCAGCTCCAACACAACATAAAAAGCATAAGGGTCGCTCTCGCTGTTACTCCTCCTCCTCCTCGGACAGCAGTGACAGTGACTCTGATTCTGATACACAGTATATTGATGCATGGGCCCAAATTAAGCTCGAAGCTGCAAAAGCAGGGGATTGGGAAATGGCACAGAAAATTTCTGCCTTCCCAGTAGATTATAAAAAGGGAAAAAGAGGGGGGGCCACTACCCGAAAAACGTGGGAACCTCTAACAAATAAGGAACTCATACAGCTAAGGAACACAGCTAAAGAACATGGCAGAAGCTCTCATATTTTTAGAAATTTCCTAGAAGCCATGTTCTCAGCACATATCTTGGTACCCCACGATATTAAGAATATGGCCCACTGCCTCCTTTCCCCAGCAGAATATATGTTATGGGAAAGGCATTGGAAAAAACAATTGAAAACATTATCAGATTCATATGCTAAAAATGCTGAAAGGCCAGATCTTACAGTCGAACAGCTGGCTGGTGAAGGGGATTTACAGAAACCCAATGATCAGGCTGACACCTTACCTAAGGAAGCATTGCAGGACCTGGCTATGGCAGCAAAAACCTCCTTACTTCTTACCCCAGATGATTCCATTCCTTCCCAACATTTTTCTAATATCAAACAAGGAGTAGATGAAAGCTTTATCAAATTTGTAGATAGAGTTAAAGACGCTCTGGAAAAACAGATAGAGAGCACAGAGGCAAGAAAAGAACTGTTGTGTAAACTTGTCATGAGTAATGCTAATGAAAAATGCAAAACAATTCTGAGGGCTCTACCCCTGGACACAGAACCTACCATAGAGCAAATGCTGGAAAGCTGCACACGCCATTTGTCCAGTGAAAATACAGTGGCAGAAGCAGTTTCTAAGGGTATTGCTGAAGGAGTTTCTGGTGCATATGCAGTTATGACTTCTAAAGACCAGACTCGCTGCCTGTACTGTGGTGATTTGACACATTTTATGAGGGACTGTCCAGACAGGCTGCCTGCCCGATACCCTGGCCACACCTACCGAAGGTCCCAGCACCAGCCACGCTACCAGCCGTATTCGGGAAACGGGTCTCGGAGCCCGGTGGAGCCCCGGGCTACGACAACAAATTAAAGGCCACCCAGACCCATCCACGCACCGCCCCGGGAGATTCCAGAACACCTGAAGAGGATCCAACACACAGAGCGACACCGATGGGAACAAGGCGCCAGCTGGTAACCACTCTGTCCATTGACTTTAAAAATAAAGATGTTTATCGTGTTCCCACAGGCAAACGTGGGCCAAAAGGCGGTCCTTCTAACATCTTAATTATAGGTGACACTGTCCATAGCCCAAAGGAGATCTTTGTTGTTCCAGAGGTGCAGACAGTGCACTCAGGACAGGAAATCTTTGTCCAGGTGTACTGCACGGACTTACCATATTTTCTTTCAAAGGGAACTCCAATTGCACAGGCTTTTCTACTCCCAAAGAATCACAGGGAGCAGCTTCCTCTCAACCCTACAGCAATGTGGGCACAAGTTGTGGGACCAAGTAAGCCTACCATAGAGTGTGGTCTCACCTGCAAAGGAGAAAAGTTCCACCTGCCAGGGATGCTGGACACCGGTGCTGATGTGACCATCATCGCTCGCTCAGAGTGGCCAGCACACTGGGATCTACAGCTAGTGCCAGACATGATTTCAGGGATCGGTGGAGCCACAGTGTCCATGCGGAGCAAGAACAACGTCCTCGTCGAAGGGCCTGAAGGCAAGCTGGCAACCATCCGCCCATTCGTGGTAAGGGCCCCCATCACCCTTTGGGGAAGGGACATTCTATCCCAATGGGGGGCTTCCCTACGTATTCCCAGCCAGGATTTCTAACTGGGGCCGCTGAGGAGCGCGCACTGCCAGATACTCCTCAACTCACCTGGAAACGCCATGACCCAATCTGGATCGAGCAGTGGCCCCTTTCCAAAGAAAAGCTGCGCGCACTACAAGCTCTCGTGGAAGAACAGCTAACCAAAGGCCACATCGTTGAGACCACCAGCCCTTGGAACTCTCCGGTCTTCGTACTGAAAAAGCCTGGAACGGACAGGTGGAGGCTCCTCCACGACCTTCGCAGAATCAACGAAGTCGTCGAGGACATGGGACCCTTACAGCCAGGCCTGCCCTCCCCATCGATGCTGCCTAGAGACTGGACACTTGCTATCATAGATATTAAAGACTGTTTTTTCAGCATACCTCTGCACCCTCTCGATGCCCCAAGGTTTGCTTTCTCAGTGCCATCTCTTAACAAAGAGGCTCCACTTAAAAGATATCATTGGCGTTTTCTGCCTCAAGGATTAAAGTCCAGTCCTACTATATGCCAGTGGTATGTTGCTCACATCCTGTCTCCCGTTCGGAAGCTTTTCCCAGAGGCAATCATCCACCACTATATGGATGACATCCTGGTCTGTGCATCAGAAAAAGCTTACCTGGACAAAGCAGTTAAAAAGACTATTGAAACCATAGAAAAGGCAGGATTTGAGATCCGTGAGGACAAAGTACAGTACACCAACCCATGGACTTACCTTGGCTTCCAGATCCGGGAAAGGACCATCGTACCCCAGCAGCTCGCCATCCGAGACGACCCAAAGACCCTGAGGGACTTACACAGCTTGTGTGGATCCATCAACTGGGTGCGTCCCCTGCTAGGACTAACAACAGAGGACCTCGCTCCCCTGTTCAACCTTCTCCGTGGCAACGAGGATCTGGACTCTCCATGCACTCTCACAACAGAGGCCCGAGATGCCATCACCAAAGTCCAAGAAGCCCTGTCTTCACGCAAAGCCCATCGCTTTGAACCCAGCCTGCCCTTCCAGTTCGTCATTTTGGGAAAAGCACCTCGGTTCTATGGACTGATTTTCCAGTGGGACACTCAACTTAGAGACCCTTTGCTGATCCTGGAGTGGATCTTTACAAATAACCAACCTAAAAAGACAATTACCACCTTCCAAGAAATCATGGCACATCTAATAAAAAAGGCTAGATCTCGCCTCCGCTCTCTTGCAGGGTGTGAGTTCACATGCATATACTTGCCACTGACCACTGGGGATCTGGAGCATTTGCTTCAGACCAATGAAAGTCTCCAGTTTGCCCTAGATAGCTATACAGGCCAAATTTCAGTTCATATCCCAAAACACAAACTTTTTAATCGGGATGTGACCTTCCATCTGACCCCAAAATTAGTCCAAAGCAGGACTCCTCTCAAAGCTCTAACCATCTTTACAGATGGCTCAGGGTCATCCTACAAGTCGGTAATGACATGGAAAGACCCAAATACCCAAAAATGGGAATCTGATATTGAAATAGTGGAGGGATCTCCACAGATTGCAGAGTTAGCAGCTGTTGTCAGAGCCTTTGAGAAATTCAAAGACATACCCTTTAATTTGGTCACAGATTCAGCTTATGTTGCTGGTATAGCTATGAGAGCAGAACATGCTCTTCTCAAAGACCTTTCCAATCCAAAGTTACACCAATTGATTTCTGCATTAACACGCCTTATTTCCAGCAGAAAGCAACCCTATCATATAACGCATGTGAGGTCACACACCGACCTCCCAGGCATCATCACAGAAGGGAACAGGAGAGCGGATGCACTAGCCATGGCAGTAGAGACTGCTAATGTTCCTAACATCTTTGCCCAGGCAAAGTTGTCGCATGCATTTTTTCATCAAAATGTACCTGCCCTTATCAGAATGTTCAAGCTTTCAAAGGAGCAGGCAAAAGCTATTGTTGCCACATGTCCAAGCTGTCAAAACTACCAGATACCATCCATGGGGACGGGAGTCAATCCCCGAGGTCTGAACAGCTGCCAGCTGTGGCAGACAGATGTAACTCACTTCACACCCTTTGGAAAGTCAAAATACGTGCATGTATCGGTCGACACATTTTCAGGAGCAGTGTTTGCATCATCACATACAGGAGAAACTGCACAGCACACCATAAAGCACTTCCTCCTTGCCTTCGCTACCCTGGGAGTACCAAAGGAGATTAAAACAGACAATGGACCTGCCTATACCTCTCGTAAGCTAAAAGAGTTCTTCAGTGAGTGGGGAATAGAGCACAAGACAGGCATACCTGCAAACCCCACAGGACAATCCATCGTAGAAAGGACACATCAAACCCTCAAAAGAGTCCTCAATCAGCAGCAAGGAGAAACAAGAGCCATATCTCCAGTTGAAAGACTTTGCAAGGCTCTCTATGTCATCAACTTCCTAAACTGTACAACATCAGAGCCTGACCCACCAATACTTCGACACTTTGCAAATACCACCCAAGCAAAGCTCACCGAGAAACCACCTGTGCTGGTGAAGGACCCAGAAACACATCAAATCACAGGACCTTTCCAACTGATCACTTGGGGAAGAGGGTATGCGTGTGTCCTACTACCATCAGGTCCGAGATGGTACCCAGGAAAAAACATCAAACCATACCTAGGCACTGCAAACACTACCGCTACAAACACTGACAAGAATCCTCCTGAGTCAAACACAAGTCCTCCTCAGAACCAAACAAGCTCTGCCTGGAGACGAAGACGTCGCCGAATCTCCACATGCATAGGGAAAGACCGTCCCACCACGCGACAGCAGACAAAACATAAAGCTGAATAATGTCCTGCTGCATTTAGCCAGAAGCTAGATATAGCTTGAACACAAAATTGTTCTCTGAATTTTAGAATTTTATGTTTTTACCCCTGTGTACCCTAAAAACCCTATTGTTCCCTTTTCTTGCCTCTTATCAAAAAACCTATACCTACCCCCCCTATCCTTAGCTTATTAGAAAAAAAAAAAAAAAAAAAAAAAAAAAAAAGGGGGGAAAGGAACAAGGGAGAAGACCCTAACCCTCTTGTCATAAAGATAACAAATTTTGCTTATATTCCCTATCAGAAGCCCCATTCCTGTCCAAAGATGAAAAATATCTCCGTTGGTGCTGTCCTTACTGCTGCCTGGATGCTCTTCACCGTACCGTATGCCATCGGTTGGATTAGCCCTCAGCCTAGCCATAATGTTTGGGTAACCTTAGCAAAAACATTAAAACAGGATAACATGTGTTTATCCATGGGAAGTGTTGATAACCCACTTTCCACATGTCTAGTAGGAATTCCCTTCGCAGCCGATGACTGGCCCGTCTATAACACAGAGCTCCTCCGCACCACAGGTAAGAGACCCAACCCGGTAGATACTTGGGATGAGTGGACAAAAATGTTGCCCAATGCTCTAGAGGAACCCCAAGAATTGGACCTGCTGGGGTCCTCCAAGGCAACATACTGCATCAAATTTTACTTCAGACGCCCAAAAAATAATTTGCCAGAAATTGACCAGACCAAAAACACATATCGAAAAAACATATCACCCATCAACAAAGCTTACAACCCTCCCGATTGGTGTAATTACACTGCTCGTGTGATCTCTGTGTCCTCTCTCAATCCCAAAGTATTACCCAAGGGAACGTTTCTCATCTGTGGTGACAGAGTGTGGGCTGGGATTCCCTCTCGACTCCAGGGAGGTCCCTGTACCCTTGGGAGACTTTCTACCCTGACTCCAAATATCACCTTGTTGCACAATTGGAAAAAAGAAAGCGAATTAAAACGCCACAAAAGGTCCTACACAGAATTTGATGAAAATTGCGATCCCAGATTATATGATTGGAACAAACCAAAAAAGATTGCTGTCTCCCTATTCCTACCATGGGTAGCTGCAGCCAAGGCCCTAGGTGAAATAAATCACCTCGGGTGTTGGCTCAGTAAGCAGGCTAATGCTACATCTGCAGCCCTGAGCGATCTCTTAAAGGAAGAAGAAACCACAAGACATGCATCGCTCCAAAACCGAGCAGCAATTGACTTCTTGCTGCTGGCCCATGGACACGGCTGCGAGGACTTCGAAGGGATGTGCTGCTTCAACCTCTCTTCACGCTCGGAATCCATCCATGCGAACATCCAGAAACTGAGGGACCTTGTGAAGGACTTGAAAGTAGAAAACAA
Source organism: Fringilla coelebs (assembly GCF_963513975.1). Classification (NCBI taxonomy): domain Eukaryota; kingdom Metazoa; phylum Chordata; class Aves; order Passeriformes; family Fringillidae; genus Fringilla; species Fringilla coelebs. The sequence continues at coordinate 4,769,252 of NC_140032.1, forward strand.
CCCGGACTGGGTTAATCACATGTTCAGTCAATGGGGATTAACAGGATGGGTTGCATCTTTGGTTAAGGGAATGTTGTGGATTTTGCTTGTGATTGTCATTGTATTAGCCATGTTCTCATGCCTTGTTCATTGTTTCAAAAGAGCTATAGGGAATGCCTTTTTTCTAAATACAGAAAGTGGAGTTGTAGCAGGCACAGGCCCTGCGAGCCTGCCTTGGCGTCCAGAAACAGGATGCTGAGTCAGGATGACTGAACAAAAGGAGCCCCTCTCTCCCGCTCTCGGACCCTGGCTTATCTCTCTGTAAAGCTATAGGTCACTTTCCTTTAACCCTTACCATTGGACAATTCTCAATCCTCCCTAACCCTATATAAACCCCTGTTTCTGCCCGGCTCGTTGGAGCCGCTGTCCCTGAGACCCTTCGAGACACTCCGTGGAAGAGCTACGAAGAAGACCAATAAAGACATCGTCTTGGAACCTCATACAGCGCTCTCCTCTCTTTCCCGGTCTTGCGAGTGCCTGCTGGGTGCCCCAGCCAAGCCTAGCTAGCCTAAAGAGCTGAAATCACTCATGAGCTGATAATCACTGAGCTGTATATCACTAAAGGCTTGCTAAGGCATAGGCTGGGTGCACTGCCAGAGCTTGGGCTGGTTAGCCCCCCTCAGAGCTGAGCTATCCGGCTTTAGTGCAGCTCCTGGGTACACCCCGTAGCCCAGCCAGCGGCATTAGGAGACCAGTGCTTTTAACAGCTTTATTGTTTTTCCTTTATAGAGTGCAGATTAATTCCTTCTTTTTTTTCTAAAGCAGTAACCACATAACTCACTTTCACTTTACTGATGCTGTCACTGATGGTGTTGTGCTGTAAGCAAATATTTCCCTGTCTTCTGCCTTTGGTCTGCAGCCTGCTTATGCCTCAGTGTCAGTTTTGAATTATCTGGGAAATTCTCTTGTGTACAGACTGTTACACAGCCTTAAGCACTACCGTTTTTATTATTCCACATAACTGCTTCAAAAGGAGGTTCTGTTATTCCTGCTAAACTCCTTAAGCCTTAAAGTCATTTAAGAGCAACTTGCAGGGCTTCTCTGATACTTGTTTTGCATTTGATTTGATTTTGTCTTCAGCGAGTGTCTTCTGCCATTGCAGTGTCCAAAATTCCTGGCTCCATCAGCTGCAACCCAAAATCTCTGCCACAAGGTAGTTATGTAAAGGGAAGGGCATCACACAGACCAGTTCAGAGGTGGGAGGCAAGAAAACCTGTTCAGAATTCCCCACCAGCATGATCTGAATATGCTGTGAAATCTAAGTGTCATTCAGCTCTGCGAGTCTCAGTAGCTCCTGCGGTTTTGCTTCATCTGGGTATCTGCATTATTTGGTAGTGTCTCCCCTTGTGCCAGCTGCATCCTGCAGAGATCAATTCATAGCTGGAACAGGGAAGATGTACTTGAACTGCCCTCAAGCTGCATGTGGTCCACAGGCAGCATTTGCCCATCCTTCCTCTCTCATGTTATCCCACCCCTGAGAGCACAGGGCTGTGTAACAGCAGTTATCTTCTCAGCAGCAGGCTCTGATTTCTCTGGCTGAATGCACTCTGCATCTCTGGTTCTTCTACTTGTGGCAGCTCCCTGAGCACAGCTCAGGTGCATTAACTCTTTCCACCTCCCCTCGTTCTCCACAGTGCTGCCCCTGCAAACCCCACCAGTGGCACGTTGCTGAATTGTGTTTCATGAAGGCCATATTTTATTTTTCCTTTAGCTACCACCTGTTTTCTTAACTGAGGCAGCTCACAGAATGAGAGACCCACATAGTCTAGACCTGTCATATTTCCATCAGGGTTTTGCTAGACATGTGCTTTGAGATTGAAGTGTACACATTCAGAGCCTCTGAGGTCGGCAGCTCAGCTGGGTCTGCTCGCCCATATGAGCTGCCAGATGCCTGGAAATCCCAGAAAATGAGCCAAAGCACTTACAGATCTAGAGAGAAAAACGTGGCATGTACAGATCTTCTGGACATATGGCAGCCCCACATGGGGTTGGATAGACAGGTTTGCTATTAGCGAGGCATTATCTACATAAGTGATGGTCAACCAAAATAAGCTCAGCCAGAACCAGTTCCTAAATTCACTCTCTGTTCTTTCAAGAGATTATGTATTTATTGCAGGAATACTGTGGATTTCTCACATCTTTCACACTGTAACCTTTATACATATGATCTTTTCGTTCAACTGAGCCATATTGTGTTTTGCCACTGGATTTCTCAACAACAGAGTCCCTGATTATTCATATTGCCTTTATTTTGCCCATGCCCTATTCTGAATCAAAAAACATGGCTAAGTTCCCCAACAGGGAAGCTTAAATATAGAGTTTTACTTGAAGCAAAGACTGTGTTGATGCCAGTGTATGATAATTGAAACTCGTGATTGTCAGATTACAGCTTCTTGTATCATGTCCTCAGGGAAAACTGAAAGAGGCAATGAGATTTGTTGCTCTAGTGATCTTCAGGAGGATGAGGTGACAACTCTCCAAATTTGGTTCCCTGGGTTCAGGTCTCCTTGCTTGAAGTTGCTCAGGCTAAGAGGAAATTCAGAGCATTTACCTTTTAGATTTCCATGTTGTAGCATGCACCATCCTCAGTGCATCTGTGTGTCACCATGGTTACCTTGAGTACAGTGTATTTTCTGATGCTAACACATAATTCTGTACCAAGTACACAGGGAAAATGCAATCTGAAGTATTTGAGGCACACAGGCGTGGCACTGAGGAATCTCACCTCCAGTGCATCCATGGCCACACCAATGGATGGTCCTACTCCTTAATATGCATTAGCCAGATTTAGAGTTGCTGGATAAAGTAAAAACCTTTTCTTCTTTTATGAGCATCAGCTACATCACAAGCCTTAAGTGTGCATCCTGCTCCTTAATCCAGGATGCACACTGTGTCTCCTTTTTATAGAGGGGACAGAAAGAAAACACTAATAGTGTAGGGCAGGTTTAAAGAGAGGTGACTTTATCCTGCAAGGAGCCACACAATCTGGATCACAGCATTCTTCAAAACTTATTTATCAGTGTTCTGCCCAGTTTGGAAGAATAGTTTTTATTTCCACAGGAAAATGATGTAAAAAATAATAATGGATGCCATAAAGTAAAGCTTTTAGTAGTTTGAAAATGAAAATGCTGGTTTCTTGCACATTCTTAATTGCAGCTCTCCTACATGGTTTTAGGAGCCTTTTTATTCTTTATATTGTCACCTTCTGTTTCTTGAGTTATACAGCACATAATATCAGAGTTAGGCTCTTTTTATATCACCTCAAGAACACGTGTGAACTTTATACATATCACAAAGAATTAATTGGGATCCTGAAGGCTAAAGAAAAGTTATTTTATATCCTTAAGAATCAGGTGCTCTTTTTACATTTTACATCTAACAGAATGTGTGCCAGTTTTTTCTGGTTAGAAAAGTGGAGCAGAGCTCAGCACAGTCCTGTGCACATTTGACTGTGTGTATTATTCATAGACCCACCAAAAGAGCATCAGCCAGGAAAGGGGAAGGGCTTGACAGAATTTTCTTACTGGCTACAGGGAAAAGAATTGGCCCACATGCAACAGGGAGCCAGAAAAGGCACTAAGAGAGAAAAATATAAAGAAAATTAAAGGACTGCTATCTCTCAATATATGGCTTTTCTTTCTTTCTAACTAGAAATATACATCCATGTGGAGCCCAAACATCTGGTGGCTTTCTTATCAGCCTTTTCCCCATAAACAAACTTTTGTGATTTCTACTGTTTTCTCCCTTCTTAGGACTTACTCAACTGTTCTACCCAAAGCACTTTGACCTGTGGAATACTGAAGAGTTTCAAGAGAAGGTCAAAACAGGTTTCATTTCATGAAATGTCTCTGGCAAATACTATTAGAGTGGCAGTGCCAGTGCCATATTACTAATTTTATCTGAAAGACAGAGTCAATTCTTGTGAACCAACATAATGTCCTAAATTACCTGTTTTTGTTAATTAACTAAATAGTTGGCCTGGGATGACTGCCTCAGCAGAATATGTCTGGGATGTAAATGTCAGCATTCAATTCTTGAAAATATCTGTGCTTGACCCATGACTCATCTGTCTGCCATGTGTCACAAATTAAATCTCCCCTTCTAATTATGGGGCCAATATGCACAGTATTTTTCTGAATTAATAATTTTTCATGAAAAAATAATGATAAGAAATGAGAAAAAACGTGGTTTATTCCATTTATTATAAGGAGAACCGTGTAACTCCTGAATATGTCAGATATTAACACATTTGAATGTTTGTTAGAAAAATAAACTCCTTTTATCATCAAGAAACAAAGCTCATCTTTCCCAAGTGAAATATTAACCTCCTACTTATGTGTTTTATTTATTTATTTCTTATAAATATTTAAAGCAATTGCTAAAATATTATTTTCAGTCAGCAAAATGTGAGTATTTTATTTTGAAGACATTGAAGAAAAGGTTTTAATACCTCTCTTTCTCTTGTTTCTTTCTCATCTATGAGGATGGATGAGAATTTACAAAATATTTCCATCAAGTAGCAGAGAGAGCCAAAACTAAACAAGGTTGAAATAGAGGTAATTTCTGAAAGACAACTTGGAAATACCCAAGTCTCTCCACTCCCTGCTCCATGCCAAGAAGAAGACCATTTATTTTATTAGAAGGTTAATTAAATGGTTTATTATCATATCATATCATATTTATATTATATTATATTATATTATATTATATTATATTATATTATATTATATTATATTATATTATATTATATTATATTATATTATATTATATTATATTATATTATATTGAATTTGCTAAGCACTCAACTGCATACTATTGTATAGAATTTTGTGACTGTTAGCTGATAGACTTGATACACACACATACTTGGCCCTGATAGGCCAAGGAAATAAAACACTATTACTTTGGGTAAATAATTTTTATATTGTATTTTACTTTTGTACAACACAGGCACAGTAAATAAGACAAGAATCGTTTTTTCTTTCTCTGAGGTTCAGAGAATGTGAAACTCAGAAATATTCTTGGGAAGAATAATGCCTTGCTTTTCTCTGTGAAGAGAAATGTGGTGACAAACCTGTTTGGAAATAATAATAAAATAGAGCATTGCAAATTTGGATGTATGAACTTAGACATTCCTTAGGTATTGTGTGGTGTGTAGGTGTGGCACTTGGGGACATGGAATAATGGTGTGCTTGGTAGTGCTGGTTAATGGTTAAATCAAATGACCTTGGAGGTGTTTTCCATCATTAATGATTCTATGATTCTTTAGTAGAGAAAAGAAATGAACGCTTTTAAACATGTAAGCTTCAGATTAGTGACTAAATGATGCCACATTTTCCCTTTCTCTTAATTAAAAAGACAGCATTTGGTCTACTACATTTTAAATACATCTGTCTGGTAAGGCATGGTTTGGTTTATTTATATGCTTAAAAGCATTGCATTACTGGTAGTAATTATAAGTAGATTTCTGACCTCCTAAAAATATCTATCTGTCTTCCTCCCAAAATAAATCCAGAAATGTTGGTAAAAATGAAGATACTCTTAAAAAAATAACTCCAAAATTTTCAGCATCTCTTTCTTGCAAACTGACTTTTTTTATTTTCATATATTTAAGAAATTATTTTGATCATTCAAATTCAGTTCAATCACTTTAATTTTGTTAAATCCTTCTGTGGAATAAGAGAAATACTTATTCTTTCAGTGGGATGTAAATAGTGAGTTTTTGGAAATATAAGGCAATTTAGAGCTTTAGTGAGAATTCAACAGAAATTCTGAAATGGAAAAACAAGGCAGAAAAATTTTCACATACTTCTTTCCACCTTTTTATCATCTTTTAAAATGCTTGATATTCTGCTAAAGACAGAGTTGTATTTTGAAGCTGTTTAGTGATAGCTGAGGCATTGCATAAAGCAAAAGTTCATTAAATACCAAAAATTCATTAGAAAAAAAAAATATTTAAACAAAATCTACCTTCACTTCTTCAAATGTGTTTGTTAAAAACAGGGAAAAAAAGTTGACTGAAAAAAAAAATGATGAAGTCATAGGAAAATAAAACTGTGGGGAATGGGAAATGGACACGATCAATAATGTGAATTTCAGTGGTTAAGTTTTGGATCAAAAGAGAAAAGGTGGCCTGTAAGTCAGTGAAAATCAAATGTGAGTGTAAAAACCCCTTGGAAATCGATTGGAGGAGGAGACCACTTTTAGCAATCAAAGTCAAGAACATGCCTTAGACCTACATGCTGCTGGGAGGGAAAGAACATTTGTGAGTAACACGGTGTGGGAGCCGGTGAGAGCAGATTTTTGGTCACCAGTCTGAGCAACAGAATTGATTTAACAATGATAAGAAAAAATGGAAGTCCCTGAAATTGTTCAAGGCCAGTCTAGACAGGGCTCTGAAAACCTGGACTAGTGAAAATTGTCCCTGCCCATGGCAGGGCTTGGAACTGGAAGATCTTTAAAGTCCCTTCCAACCTAGACAATTCTGATTCAATGATTCTGTGGCTGGGGGAAAAACATGATCAGTTTGAGTCGGTTTTATTAGAATGAGCAGGAATTTCAAGCATGGTATAAAAGAAAAAATGTCAATGGGAATATGCCCAAGGCCATGGTTCTGTAACACTCTGTGTTTGTCTAGGTGTATCACACAGAGTGATTTTTAACAGGAACATAAGAAACCTATTATTTCCTACAGTAAAACTGTATTTTTCTTTCTCTTGCTTCACTCCACACAAATGATAAATACCTGTAAGATCCTGTCAGTGTTTAGACTCACTGCTCAGCTGGTGAAAGCCGTGTTTCTGATAGACTGATTAGTAACTAAGCAGTTAATTGAATGTTTAGACCTGAAGAGAGAGTCTGAAACTTGTGTTTATCTCTACTCAAGAGATCTTTATACAGTTGCTAAAATCAGGAGTTAATAAACCGGTGAAACCTTTTTGATGTTTCTAAGCTTGTTTCCTATATTGTAAAGCAGCGCAGGGATCTTGCCTAAGCTGATGTTGGTGTTTCTAAAGTGAAGCAAAGAAGGTAAATCCCAGCCATCCCAGACCAGTGAAATAAAAAACTCTGCTGCTGTGGTGAGAACTTGCAGAAGTTTACCCAGAAAAGAATGAAGTACTGTTAAATTATCTGCTTTATAAACACTGAACATAAACCTAACCCACTTAATTGGCTTTATATCATTAATTTCAAAGACCCAAACAGTCTTACTTGGCTAACCTTTGAGTTTCTTCCTAAAATCAATAGAAAATTTTGCACTGAAATGTGCAGCAAAAGCATGGAACCTGTCAGGAGTGCAGTGTGATTTTAAGGTGTTTGGAAACATTTGGACAATTGAGTTCAGTTTCAGGGGACAGGATGCAAATTTTGGGCATATTCTAAATATTTTATATTTTACAGAACAACTTTCAGGAATCTGGGTTCAGTGTGATGTCCCTCTATCAACTATTTTTGGAAGATTGTCTCTGATCTCAAAATTCTAGATACCAAATCTAGGAGTTAGAAGATGATCACACCTGTAATTGGTAATCTTTGTCTCATACCAGAAAAAAAAAAAAAAAAAAAGTCATTAACTAAGATTTCTTCCAGAGTTATCACAGGAGTTGAATCTACCAAAAGCACTGCATGTGCAGCAGATGAGGAGGGTCCAGTCTGCAATCCATGTGCATTGTCTGGTGAATAAAATGAAGGTAATATGTTAGTATCATGATTTAAAAAGCAAAAAACAACAATAAAGTAATTTTTTTTGGTCAGAATTTTTTATCATTGGGCACAATATGGATGAGATGAGTCTGATACCTACTCATCTGTCACCTTTTGTGATTCAAACTAGCCCTGCTTTTTGCTTTTCACTCTTACCCAAGACTCCAGGTAGGGTCTCACGAGAGCAGAGTAGGGCAGGGTAAGATATAAAGGTTTTTTTTGCTTAACTCTCAAAAAATATGCTATAAAAAAAGATTGTGAAAATTAGATCTAAAAGAATGAGATGGGCAGGAAGGGGAGAAACTTCTTCAGGTTGAGATTCCCCTCCTCAAGCTCAGGAGCTGAGGCTTTAGGACACAGGTCAGATGCCTTAAGGTCTGTGATAAAATTGTTAGTTAACACAGTGAAGTGACAAAGAAAAACAAATCATGGTCAAAATTTCTTTATTTGCTAATTTATTTGTATCAGAGGAAAATCAAAGCCTTTCAGACATGATCAAAATGTACCTATTATTTATGCATGAATTCTTCTGAACTTTAAGGTTTGGGATTAGCTTGCTTGTAAGTGTCTAAATCCTGTGTCAGCTTCTACTTGGCCTCAGTCATAACACTGCATGCAAAAAGGAGATTAACCGGTATTCCTTCTCTTCTTTTCTCATCTCACAGTATTTTTACACCTCAGAGCTGTACTTCTTGGGAGCTATGAGTCCATCAGAACTCAAGCAAAAGCCTGGCTGGATCAGCTTTGCAGTTTAAAGAGGGAAAGCTGTGAGCAAACTCTGTTCTCAGTTAATTATTCAGCAGAGTACCCTGGGCAGCACTGCTGACCCTGGTGCTACCGAGCCATGCCTCCTGCGTGACAGGCAAAATTGTATTTCTAATCACTTATGGTTACCAAAGGACACATGGCATGTCTTGCAGAAGGGAGATGATTAGCTCTGTTGTCCTGGCTGGCTTCCAGTTGGAAAAGCTTCATCCACTGAATACAAATCTCCCGGGTAATTTCACGTATAGCTCCTTCTCCCCCTCAAATGTCATGCGGGGAGTTACTCTGAGCTTTGAACAGCTGCCACGTTCCTATGTGGAGATGGCTGCTGAGGAATATATGGAATCATTTTAAAGCTCTGGGGAATAATAAAAAATCAGTATTAAGCTGCCTATGTACTCAGATGGATGAGAAGAAGGGCAGAGAGGGACAGAAAGATTTCTGATTATGGTAGGAATGAGAGTGGAAAATGCATAAAATAGTGAATAAGGCTAGCTAATGAAATATTCTATAGTATAATGTAAATTGCAATGATTGGGGACAGCTGATTCCTCAAAATGTTGGTTTTTCTTTCATTTTTTTTAGAAATTAGATTAATTTTTAAGTATTCAGAAGTCATCCATAAATGATCACACTGACTCACAGTTTATTAATATTTTTATCTCCAATCTTGAGAGAGAAAATGTCCTATTTCTTTTAGCGTGATGACTTTGTGCTTAAGGACGTCAGTATCTGGATGGCACCAGGCACGTCTTCAAAAGGATGAATAAAACTTGGGAAAGACCCAAAATCCCAGAAAAAGAGCGGAAAAAAAGCTGAAGTTTTGTATAATGGACAGTTTCATATGAAAGGCACTGCTTGAGAACAGATTTTTGTCCAAGGTGAGTGGATGGATTTGGCTGCTTTGATTCTGCAAACTCAGAGCCTCTATCAGTGTGTGGTGTTGGTTGCAGCCCTCTCCAAACAGGACATTTCACATCTCTGGGCCACAAGTGGCACTGAAGCCATCCTCCCAACCTCAGGTTTCTCTGATTTGATGCAATACATCATCCCAGAGCAGAAAAAACTGCTGTAAAAGTGGTTTGGTCTAAATCAGGGACACAGAAGGTCGTGCTGCTAACAGATCTGAGGGGTGTGGGGAGGTGAAACACATTGTGCTGAGTAAATGATTGGTTGCTGAGGACATTAAATTCCTTACTTGGATTAAAGATTCACAGAAAATCTTGGGTTGGAAGGGACCTTAAAGGTCACCTAATTCCAAATTTCTGCCATGGGCAGGGCTGCCACCCTCCAGACCAGGTCCTGTCCAGCCTGGCCTTGAACACTTCCAGGGATGGGGCATCCAAAACTTCACTGCATCCTCTATAAAACCATATGATCACAATCTCACAGGAGCCTAAAAAACAAGGTACTTGTACACAATCATCTAAGAAATGAGTCTGTGCATTCAAAAATTATTTTAATTTTACAAGTGGGATTGAAAATCAAGGAAAATGTGATCTGAGTGGAATACATGGAGTCTCCTTCTCTGGAGATATTCAAAAGCTGCCTGTACATGGTCCTTTGCAAGCTGAACTAGATGAAGCTGCTTCAGCAGAGAATTCAGTCCAGATGCAGAGGTCCCTTTCAATCCCAACCATTCTTTGATTCTGTGAGACTTATGCAACTATTTTTGCTGTTTTGATTTTCAAAATTTTATGTCTTTCTTCTGGAAGTTATTTCCCCTGACTAAACATCATTTATTTTGGCTTTGCACAAAACACATGGGAAAGAAAAAATAACTTAAAGTCTGTGTTCAGTCCTACCATCAGCATCCTACACAGGTAAAAGACTAAAATAGGAATGTGCTTTATAACAAGCTTTGAACATTCAGATTTTATATTTAAGATCGCCATTTGAGCCAGATAAGGAATTTTAGAGTAGGATTTAAAACACAGGATACCCAGAAGTTTGATCACATTTTTCTCTTCAAAGAAACCCCAACAAAAACACAACCTTCAGTTAATGCCTGATATTGAAGAAAAGGAAAACAAAGCAAACAAAAATGTTTGCTGTTTGCAAAGACAAATTTCCCAATAAAGTCCAGAATTCCTGTTTGCTTCCTGGAATCCTGCTCTGATAAGGAGTGTTGAACACAGTTCTCATGCAAATACAATGGTTGCCCAAGGTCTGTGGCCCATGGTTTTATGCTTTTTTTGCATAAATCAGGCCACGATTATCCCCACATGAAAGCTGGAGTGTGCTGAGAATTTCCATTACAAATCCCCACCGAACTGCAGAATCCTTCTGAAATCACTGTGACAAAATAAAGAACACTGAATGAACTTAGGAGTTTCCAAAATTCTCATTAAAGTGTCTTGGTGCAGACACCAGACCACTGGCAATGAAGTGAGTTTATTCAATCAATAAACATCCATTTGATAAAAAAGGTGCAACACTGTGAGTTATTTTGCTAAAAGGCTAAATAGGGTTTAAAATATTTAAAGATTTCTTTGAAGCAAGGGCATTGTTCCTAAAATGGTTTATTTATTTTCCTCTTTTTTTCCCCCTCACAAAGCATCTGCTGTATTAATTTCACAATTTCAGTGCCTGGAGATTGCTTGTGTGAATTCCCAATTTCCAACCACAGTCTCCTTGGAGACAACAGTTTTATTTATGTATTTATATTTCATTCAGAAAGCCTTGGATTCTGAGACAAATCTCAGAGAAACAAAATGGTTACATCTCTTGAGTGAGATGGCTTGGTAGGGAGAACTGAAACATAAATAAAATATTTCATATCTATCACTTTATCTAACTGTCAGTGCACTAAATAGAGTTTTACTGCAGGTAATGCAAGAATAACCTTGTCCTGTAGCATTATATCTTTATGTGAATATATATATATATATATATATATATATATATGTGTGTGTGTGTGTGTGTGTGTGTGTACATATGTGGAGATATAAACACCCACATACATAAGATGAGTATTTAAAGATCTTGGAGGATTGTAGAGTGGGCAATGCCATATTTCTAATTTCTAGGCAGCTCAAAGAATGTAAATCAGGTATGAGAGTTGTGGGTCTTTTCTTTTTCTTTTATGTAAAAGTCCAGGGCTGCACAGAGTGAGATGGTGTGAAAAACCAGTCCAGTGCCTTCACAGGTGCTTCTAATTTGTTGTTAAAGGATGTATCCAAAAATTACATCACAAACCTGTCTCCCAAGTGCCTGATATGAAATAAGAGGAATGTCTTGACTTTCTAGAACAAAATCCAGGTTATGGAAATGCAGCTGATAGATGTGGTTTATTATGTCCACTCCAGACAGATAAAGCAGCTGAAGGCTTGGTTGAAGAACAGGGTGACTTAATATAGGGATTAAATCAATAATTTGAAGAAAACCAGGAGAAATAGAATAAACTGATAAAAAAACCATTGCTGTAAATATAATTTCAAGGATATTCCACCATATATCTATTCCAGGACTCATTAGTTGTCCTGTCTCCTCTGCCAGCTTCTTTTTTTAATATATGTATGAAAACCACTTTTGCTAACATTTTATTGAAAATAAGTAAAATTGATAGAAATGCATCTTTATAGCAACTTCAATATATTTCCAAGCATGCAGATCACATTTGAGTGACAGATGATAAGCTGCATGCCTGATTTCTACCAACAATTAACTTGGGCAAATAAAGTAATTGCATATGCTGCTTCTGACAGAACAATTTATTTTTTCCTTTCTGTGCAATCATGATGCAATTGTGGGGCCAGTTGTGATTTAATGCAGGGGCTGCTTGCTATTCTAGTCTTGTACTCTTCCTAAAACTAGAGAGATGTATTTTGGCTGGTCCCTTGCCACTTCCATGATTAACTTGATTAAATGGAATAATTTCATAGCATTTCACTTAACAGAGGGAGCCTATTGGTGCTTATGCAATCATAATGTGCAATGCTGGACATTTCCACCCCCTAAAAAAACCCCAGTGCTGTAGTGAAATCTGCTGGATTAGTCTTGTTAAAAGAAATATATGTTGTTTAAAATTATACAGAAGACTTTTTTTTTAAATTGAGTGTATATGGGGAGGGGAGTGATTGGTTAGATATTCTTCCAAATGTTGGCTTTTCAGAGTTTCTTTTGAAATGGAAAACTAATTCTAGCAAGAGTTTTGTGGCTGGCAGTAAAACTCTCCAATTTGTGATGTGTTTTGCTTCACAGAATGTATCTCCCAGGATCAACACTGCAATCAGTACATTGCCACAGGTATGCTTCTTAAATCCTACTGGCGAATATGAGAAAGGTCCTCCCCTTTTTAATGCCTGTCTTTGACCTCTCTTCTGCAAAGGCAGCTTCCTAGAACTAGTTTTCAGCTAATTCAAAAAAATTTCCATGAAGATGAACTGTTTCTCCTGCGATACAGAGCAATTGGAAGTGGAACTCTCACTCTGACCCAGGCTGAGCAGAGACATAAAACTGAATTTCCTGCATGGAGTGCTCATCATTCCCCACCTCACACACATATATCCTCCTGATTAAAATCCTTGCATTTTCCACTGGAAAATAACAGTCCCCTATGTGTGAAAACATTGGGAATGCTTGGTGTTTGGCTTGAGGATGTCTCAAAGCCAAAGAGAAACTGGAATGGTTTTGTGAGAAATAATTTTCATTTATTGCTAAATGAGCACTTCCTGTTGGAAGGTGTCACTTGGGCTGGTGTTTATAATGTGATCTTTTTTGGGGGCACATTTTGCCACCACAACTTTTAGACATCTGAAAGAGAGCTGCCAGCTGACATCATTTATCCATGTTTCTTCTGCCATCAATAATGGAAAGGTAACTCCATACAGGGATTTACCCTGTCCTGAGATAGTTGTCTAAAATGGAGGGAATAAATAAAGGGAGCTCTGGATCCCTTTTCCTTGACTGAAAATGACCCCTAGGCCATTATCTGTATTCTCTGAAGTTAGGTCTGGGTCATGCCCTTATCCATTAGAATTTTGTCTTTTTTGCAAAAAAGAGTCTGAATAAGCATTCAGGAGACTCAGGTTTAATATTTTCATAGAAAATATATTTATATTATATAAAAAATTATATAATAAAAATTGTAAGGATACAATTTATAAATTATATCTATATAATTTAACATATAAAATATATGATAATATAAAGTCTTGGGTAAACTCATTCCAATGTATATTCCACTATTCAATTTCTCACTTTCTCGTTTGCTTTCTTTGTTAACAAATGGGCTGTGGAAAAAGGAAAAAAAATCTTAATAATATGGTTAGGACTTGATCTTCAAAGACATGTATCTTGGAGTAGAAGGGATGAACAAGCTAGCTGAGATTTATATAATTTTGTTAATTTAAAAGTTTAGCAGCCAGTTATGCTAATCACCCATGACCCTTCTGTTATCCATGGAGAGAGAGATGGAAGTCTGTGAAAACAATGCACGTCATCTATAGCCTATGCATTTAAATCTAAGTGAAATTAATCCAACATTAAAAGATAAAAACCTATAAAATTTCCTGATTTTTGTTTCTTACATTCAATTGTTTTCATTGCTACAGCTCATTTGAGCTACTGTGTCTTTAGTTATTATTTACTCCTTCTTCAATGGATGGAAGTTGCCTTCAGGGATGCAGGAAGTTAAAAATAATTGTGAAATTACAAGAACTTGAAGGTCTTTCATTTAGGACATAAGAGAGAAGAAAATTAAAGCACCTTTTGCCTACTGAGCAGGAACTTGTCTTCATTAAGTGAACAGAAGCTCTGAAGATGAATTCAAGATAGAGTGTGTCCCTTGGGCCTGACAAAAGCAGAGGAAGAACATTTAGGATTAATGTGAATAATATGAATATGTCAGCAAGAGCAGGCAACCTGCTGCTGTCTGGGGTGCAAGTGTGCAAAGTTCCCCATCAATAAAATGCAGCCTCTGCTGTGGCACCAGGAGGAATTTGTGTCCTTTGTCATGGCAGAGATTCCCAAGTCAACACAGCAGAAAATTTCCTCTGAGCACACTTTTGCTGTGGGTACTTGATGGCTCACAGAGAGGAAAATGAACATATCCAGAGCACAGACAAGTCCTACTGGGCCAACAAGGAGAAAAATATTATTTCCCACTGGAACTGAAAATGAACTCAAGCTTCATCAATGTCTGGTTCAAATGCAAAAATAACTTTTTCCTCCTTGCATAATGGGAATATACTAAATACCAGACTGGTAAACCCTTAGAAAACCATGCAAAAAGGAGAAGACCCTTTACAGAGCTGAAAATAATAAGGAAAAGGCAGAAGAAAATGCTAGTCAAGGGAGTAAAGCAGGCATGGAGTAAAGGGAGTAAAACTTCAGGCAAATGAGTTTGGCAGCAGGAAATAAAAATAATATAAAAATACAAAATAATATAAAAATAATATAACTACAGAAAAATGAACTTCTTGGACAGAGATGCAAGTGCTAATGTCCCTTACATAGCATGGGGGACATCCACAGGATTTTTTTCTTAGGTGGTTGGTGAAGAACAACTGAGGTAAATGCTGTCTGCTTAAATCACCATGAAGAATCCTTAGTGCTGGGAAAAACCCAGACATCTCTGCCATTACCTTCATATTTTTCTGTGCACTGTTTTCTGAGGGGGTGAATATATTTAGAAGGGTAGGGGACTTTTTGTACCTGTGGTGGTCAAGGGTTAAAAATTATCAGAAGAGACCAAATTTTTTGGCAAGCTTTTGGGACTTCAGGAATTCTTGAGGTCTCCCAGAGAAGATTTTATGTAAAGATGTTTGCATAGTGGCTGCTCTCCCTGTCTTGCCTCTTCAACATGACCAGATGGCACCAGAAGCACCACTTCTCCTCACACAGCCTGACACTCACTTTGGGATAAGTGACTTTCATACCCCTTTAGACATGATCTTGGCCACTGAAGGAACAGAATGAAAATCAAATGAGGGCTGTTTTGTCACAGCTGGTGAGCAGCAGAGTCCCTCTCAGGGAGAAATGGCATGCTCTGCCTCTATCCCAGTGAAGTGGAGCGTGCTTGGGAAGATTCCCTGGCACTGGAGCACCATCATTTACTCCAGTAATGTTTCCTGGCATGATTTTGGCCCATTCCAACAAGCTCTTTCCCTGAACAACTCCTGGACGTGGTTTGGCAGCTGGAGCCCCAGAGCCACTCCAGCAGGCAGTTTGCACACAGACACCCTGCTCCAGAGTCTGAAACAGTTTGGTAGGGAAGATAAGAGGTGTCCTGCACCACTTGGCCTCCTTGCTTGAAGATAGCTCTGGGTGCTTTTAATTTGCTGGTGTAGATGTAGCCCTAGGGAAAGTTGTTCCCACATGCGGAAAACAGAATAAAGAGACAGAAACAGAGTAAAAATTTTGTCTGGAAAATGTTTCCTCAGAGGAAGAAATACTCAAGATAATGCTCCATTTGAGATTACTTTATTGCACTGCTTATTTTAAAACCTCTGATCAAGTGTAGCATAAAAAAAACCCAAAAAACAAAAATATTGTAAAAACAGTTAAGGCAGTTTTGCCATTGTTTTTCTAAAATGGAAACTGATTTCTGGAAGATGGCATTACTTGGAAGATATCACACTGCACACTGATTTTACCTCCTCAGAGTTGAAGATACTCTTCTGCACAGCTTATCACACCAATAAGACAGAAATGAAATAAAAATCATACAAGCTTACAAAAAGGGATTGAAATATAGAGATGACTGCATTTGTTGCAGAGAATTTAATGGGGTTCACTGAGGAGAGTGAGGTGAATATAGCAGCCTGGAAAAGCAGATAGACAAAGCAGACAAAAAGAACAGACTGTACCCAGCAGTCCTGAGAAAACAGACAAACAGCTTTCCCAAAATAAATAGCCAGTGCTGTATATCATGATCTCATGGGAGTAATTACTGCAGCTGACTTGTATTCTATTAAAAACTTTTGCATCAAAATCGTATCTGTCACTTCTGAGCCTGCACCAGGCGCGTGAAGGACACGCTCAACCCCTGGAACAAACCCTGGGGGGTTTGGTGGGGGCTCCAAAGGAGGCAAAAAGGAAAACTCCTGAGCCGTGGTGAGCTCAGGAACTTTTCTAATCCCAGTCTTTTCCCTGAAAACCCACAGAGGAGCGGAGGGATCCTGCGAGCGTCCATGCAGATGGGCTTGGAACAGGGATTGTGCCATTAACACAAGGATAGCAGGTGGCTTTCCCAAGATTCTCTTATCAAGGAGCAAAGAAAGGAGCTCCAACAGTCTCTGCTACTTGAAGGTTTCTGTTTATATCATGTAAAGCTGACTTTACGCCCTGCTATTCTCCAATATTGACCCCAGGGTTGCTTTTCTGAAGCAAATTAAAATAATAGGAAAATATAGATTACTGAGGGGAGAATATCTCAGGGGAAACAGAACTGCCAATAGACATATCTTTAACAATGTTTGCACTACTGAGATAAGATAGCATAGTTTAAGGTTTGGAAGTATTCTGAGACATTTATTAGAGGGTAATGATTTTCTGAAGGAAACAGGCATGAGGCATTGCTCTATTTCTGGTCACCATGATATTAAAAAGGTATTATATCATTTACAAATGTGTGGTGGAAGCAACAGAACTAATTTGCTGTAAGGACTTCATTGCATTTATTTCCATTGGAGTAATTTAAGAGGAATTAAAGAGAAAGAGGAGTTAAATATAAGAGTCAATTGCTTTCTGGAGCACACAGCTGCCATGTGATAGGTATCAGTCATCATGCCAAAAAACCATCCAGGTAATTTTGGACATGGAGAAAGGAGCAAGGAATGAAATGTCAATGGAAATCAGTGGTCTGAGACACAAAATCAAACCATGCATATTAGTGTGTGTTTTGACCATATCAGTGTATGTATTTGTAATTTGCATTAATCTTTTTAGTAAATATCCCCAAGAAAACACTCAAGGAAACACCTTATTTTCCAGAATGTTCTTTTCCTATAATTTATTATTTACTTACTTTTGGGTGAAGACCAAGAAATGCCAGGACAGGTTTTGTAATGAACATTCTGTAGGCAATCACAGGAGTTTGACCCAGAGCTCATGGGAGATTTAAGTGTTAGGACACCTGAATAAAAAAAGGATTAGATGGACTGGCTCCTGTCCACTGCCCATGTAAATTCACAATGAGCTTATTATTAGCAGGATGACCTTTGAAAAGAGTTTCTTTAGGAAAAAAGCAAACAAACAAAAAAGCTGAGGTAAAGCAACAGCTGGGCCAGACCTACCTGTACAGCTGGCAATGCCAAAACTGTACTCAGAATTATTGCTTAGCTGTCATTTATGTCTTGTGAACTCTCCATGTTGCCTCATAACTAATGGAAGGGGAAAATGAGTGTTTTAATAACAATATAGCATAAATAACGACTATTCTTAGCCCTGGTGAACAGAAAGAAAAAGTAGGACAAATCCTGTTATTATTTTATGTTCTCAATCACATTTTGATCTGTAGAGCTCTCAGTATTACTCTTGGGATAACATGGTTAAAGACAACAAAATGCTCTCAATTATTATTTATAAATTATTTACAAAAGAATACAATTTAAAAAAAAATTAGGGAATGCAAATAACCTAAAGGCTTTTATGTTTTCCTCATGAAGGGCTTTCAGTTGGGATTAGTCCTTTGAGACACTGTGTTCTGCTTCTTTTTCTTTTGAAAAGCAAGTTTAAAGCATAATATTTTATTTATTTATTTTACTTTATCTTTTCAAAGCAGTAGGGCGCATGAAAAATATCATGATATCCTTGACAATTGGGTATGTTACACAAAGAGACAAAGAAATCACTCATGTCAGGAAATCTCTGTACCTCTTGGTATATCATCAATGTACAAAATTGCTTTTGGAAGGGCAAGCTGTATTCTCCAAGTCAATGAATATGTGAGCACAGCTGAGTGGGTCGGCCCCCAAAATTCTAGAATTTTTCATCAAAGGGCTATTGTTCCCCTTCCAGCTTCCAAAACAATGCATCCAAATGAATGACTCAACATCACATTCAGGAAGCTCTGGGGTGGTTTGTATGATGCAGGTTCTGCCCAGATTGTTTTTCCAGCAGGTATTGGAAAAGCTCAGATAAAATTAAATAACCATCATCTAATACAGGAGTGAAGGTCAGCTTTTTCATCCTAAATTTTTATATGAAAGAGGACTATCAAATACCTATTTTTGGTTATTTTGACATCATAAGGGTTTGGGGTTTTTTATTACTATTTTGGAGGTGGCCAAAGCAGAGAAAAGGAAAGGTCAAGGTGAACAGAGGGCAAGGCTGCTGGGAGCAGGGGTTCACCAGCTGCTGCAGAGTTGTGGGTGTGTTTAGGGGGGGGTGTGTGTTGCCATTTTACTGCAAAAGTTCTATACTTGGTGATTTCTGATGGGCAGCTCTTCACAGCACTGACTCTTTCTTCTTCACAGCACAGCTAACAAACTCTAGCTTTCCTCACCTAGCTAACTGACTCTTTTTTAGCACTCATCTTCATTAAACACAGCTGTGGCCTGTTAAAAGCAAGCCTGTTCCTAATCTTTAGTGATTAGCACAGCTGCAACTCCTCAGAAGTGAGATTACCTTCTGCACTATCTTTATTTTCTTACATTCTATCCCTCTGCATGGGTGTTTGTTGGGAACACATGCTCAGCCTCCCCTCTGGCTGGACAAGGGGCAGGGAATTGCAGCCTGGCTGGTTTGGGCAGGGATGTGAGGGGGGTCCTGGTGCAGAAAGTCTGCTTCTTTTTGTCTCTGGTGAACTGGGAAAGAAAAATTCCCCAGGGCTTGAAGCCTTCTAGAGGTGGAGTCCCTTACAACACAGAAGCATAAAGAATTTATTAGAGGGAAGTTCAGATGCTGGCCTATAATCCAGTCTAAGAAAGACCCACCTCCATCTAGTTTCTTAAAATCACAATATTTTCTCAGTATTTTCAGCCATTATAATAGATACCTTTTCTTTGAGTTGCATTGATAGTCACTCTTTAAATATAAGTCTCTTTCATGAAAAATTCAAAACAAATTGATCTCATCTTTCTCACTTTCCAATCCCAGTTGCTATATTTTTCTGTTCAACAATATGATTTATGCATATTCATTGGCACAAGTTGGAGTCTCAGTTAAATGTCAAAGCTGCAGCACTTTAAAATGCTTTAACCATTTTGCATTGTGTTCTGCCATCTCAGAAAAAAAAACCCCAAAACCTCTAAACAGGAGTTCTGGAACTGCATTAAAATGTATGTTTAATTCATGTATAAAATTACTATATAAAGAATATAGCTTAATAGGTCAAGATGCTGTTAAAAATGCAGTTTGTAATAATCTTTGACATCCTGTACCTCCTTGACAGCAGAACAAAGCTGCACAGAATATATTGCCTCCTTTTATGCAACACTATCATAACCACTGAGGTTTAACACTGGCTCCATGCCCTGCATATGCCTTCTGATTATTTTTGCACCTCCAAAACTTTTAGTGACCAACTGATCTCTGGTAATTTTGCTTTTTGATAGCTCTGTGCCTTGGCAACCACCCAGAGTAAATCTAAAGTGTTTCATCTTTGCACTCTAAACTTAAATTTAGGTGTCTAAATGAGCAATCTCCAAATAAAGACCTATTTAGCCAGTAGTGAGCTAAGTCACATGTTGTCCTTTGTCCACTGCTGATTTGAGGATTAAATATTTTTCCTACTGGAAAAATACTTCAGAATGGCATCTCTATTTCAGATATTTTCTGTTGAACCTGAGTAGCATTTTTTCTTTCAGCCCACAGGTTATATCAGAGCACTGGATGCTCTGAAAGAAGTCTGTGTACTTAAAGAACTGCAGCATTATCAGGGTCTCAAAGGTAATATCATAAACTTCTAATTCTTTTCTGTAAATTAATTCATCAGCATTTCCCAAGCCCTGATAGGGGAAAACATCCTAAAATATTTTGGTTTGCAAAGGTATCTGGTGACCTGTAGGATAGAACCTCACCCTGAAAACGCTCTTTGTTTTTCTATTCCTGTTACTTCCTTTTAATTAGAAGTTCTTCAGGTGAAAGCAGTCTACCATGAAAATGCGATATTGATGATGTACTTAACTCTCACATATTTTATTATTAATATAGCTAAAGTATTTGGGTATAAACCTGTGGAGGGATAGAATGTAAGAAAATAGTGCAGAAGGCAGTCCCACACCTGAGGAGTTGCAGCTGTACTAATCACCAAAGATTAGGAACAGGCCTGCCCTTAACAGGCCACAGCTGTGTCCAATTAGAAGAGTGCTACAAAAGAGTGGGTTATGTGGTTAAGAAGAGAGATGGGGTTTGTTGGCTGTGAAGAAGAAGTCAGTGCTGTGAGGAGCTGCTCATGAGAAATCACTGAGAAGGTATGGGACTTTTAAAATATGATGATAACTAAACCATATTTCATATTGCATTGTTCATTGTCTTCATCAGGATAAAAGTGTCATTGTTAGTCTACCTTATTGGTCTAGTTTGGTTCAGAGTTTATATTTTGGGGCTTTTTTTTTTTCAAAATTCATTATCTTTTTCTACAAACTCTAAAACACAAATGTTAGAAGAGACTTATCCACCATTTTTAAATTAGGACTTAAACTCTGTGAGCTAGAATATTTCTGACCTGACCCAAAATACATTCTACAATGCTTTACAGATTAGGCAGAACCAACAATAAGATTTTTTTCCAGGATAAGTTCTCTAGCTGCATCATTTCCTGCTATCTGCTTCTCTGATATACTCTTAAAAATCACGTGATTTAAAGACACACTGGAAATCCATCCCAGTGATGAAATTTCATTTCACAATATGATACTCACTTATCTTCTCACTTCACTTACTACCATTCCAAATAAAGAAAATATAAAACAAAAGGAACCCTACATTTCAAGAGAAACCACAAAACTTCTGCAAAGAAGTAAGCTGAGTTATCATCCAAAAATGTAATAGACTAAGATAAGATGGTGATTGGTGCAAAGAAAGTCAAGTTTGGGGAAGCTGGAAGGAAAGTGTTGTTTTCACATTTGTATTTTAGTTTCTTGCCACCTTAATTAATAATTAAAGATGCCATAATTAAATAATTATTTTTATTGGCAAAAAATTAAATTATTTCCCTCCTATTAAAGCCTGGTTTTCTGAGGATAGTAATTGGAAAACAATCTCCCAATATTTGTCTCAGCCCACAAGGTTTCTAATCCTGTTTTTCCCACTGCCCCACTGAGGAGAAAGGGTAGAGGAGTCTGGCTGGAAGTCAAGGCTTGTCACTGTCATATTTTCTGAAAAATCCCTTCACCAGGATTTCTTCTCCTGGCAAGATAAGAAGCCTCAGAAAATAATGAAAACAATAATTATCTGATTGCTTCTCCCTGTTTTGCTGCTTTGGAATGTGGTCTGGATATTGTTTATCCAACAGGTGCATGTTTGAATGGTTTCATGTGAATTGTTTTAACTTAATGGCCAATCACCATCAGCTGTGTCAGACTGAGGAGAGAGTCACGAGTTTTTATTATTCATTCTTGTTAAGCCTTCTGTCTGCATTCTTCCTCTTTCTTTAGTATAGTTTTAGTACAGCATTCTTTAATATAATATAAGTACATAAAATAATAAATCAGCCTTCTGAGAAAATGGACTCAGATTCTCATCTCTCACTTGGTCCTGGGGACCCTCACAAACACCACAAAGGCAAACTCAGCATGTGTCAGGTAAGATTGGTTCTCCCCATTATATCACTTTATATTTATCTGTGTTGAACTTCATTTGACACTTTATTGCCGAGATAGTCTGGCCTCTAAGGTCCTCCTCAAATTCTTCACAGCCTGTTCTGTTCCTAAGTGCCTCATATAATAGTGGAGCATCATAATTCACATCATATTATCACCACACAGATCATCCCTCTTCTGTAGGTCATTTCTTGACAGAATAAACACAACAAGTTCCAGGCCAGGCTCCTGCACAGCTGCTGTGATAACCATCCTGCATTGCAAGACATGACCTTTTGCAGTTATCCTTGAATTCCTGCCTTTTCAGCAGAGATTAATGCGTGTCAGGGTCTTCCCTCTCATCCCATGATACTCAGTGCTCTGGCAGCCTATGCAAAAAAGCCTTTGGTAAAATTTTGTAGGAAATTAAAGCAGACTATACAGCTCCTACCACTTTATCCCTTATGTTCCTCGGCCTCTTTAAACCACACCAACAACAGAAGCCATGATTATTCTTCTCAAATAAAAAATAATAAAAATATTCAAGGGTCTGTGCTATAATTTTTTAGTGTTACCATTAATTTTCCCAGTGGCAATCTTAGGTTTAAAGGACTGTTAGTCCCTGAGCACATCTGTAAATTTTCTAAGAACTGCTATTTCATCCCTTGTGTTTTTGTCTTCAGATACCATGAGGTTTAAAGTGAGACATTAAATATGCTATACTGTCACTGTGATATTTAATGAAAAATCCCTTCACCAGGATTTCTTTTCCTGGCAAGCTGAGAAGCCTCACCTTCTCCATGTTTTACTCCTCTGAGATGTGATTTGGAGAATTGTTTACCCAGCATGTGAATTGTTTATAATTAATGACCAATCCCAGTCCAGCTGTGTCAGACTCTCTGGTCAGTCACAAGTTTTTATTATTCATTCTTGTCTAGCCTTCTGATGTCTCCTTTCTCTTTCTTTAGTATAGTTTTAGTGTATCTTTTCTTTTAATATAATATCATAAAATAATAAATCAGCCTTCTGAGAACTTGGAGTCAATTCTCATCTCTCACCTCATCCTGGGACCCACAACACCACAACAATTGGTGACCACACTATACTATATGTATAATATATTTATTTAGTCTGTGTCTTCCTGTAGAGCTCTAGAGGCACTATCATCTGGTCCTGGTAATTTGTTAGTGTTCATGATGTTTATTTGCATTACAATCTCTTTCACTGTTGCTTTGCCAGGCAGCTAATGCTGCAGTGATCCACAGCAGTTCTATCTAGCCTGGTAATCCCATGGTATGTTCTGCTCCAGAAATGTTTTCCCTGCTTGTCTGCACAGTGCAGGAGATGATTCTCAAAACATCACAATGAATTGGCACAAATAGCATTGTGTTATTTCTTTAATTCAATGAATTAATGGTTATGGGATATCTGACGTCCCTTCCATCCTTTGCTGGTCAGGGTTAAACTTCAAGCTTCCAATATTTCTGCTCCTCTGTTTTAGGTATTCGAGTAGAGAGTCTTTTGAGCCTCCTGCTGAAACTGCTAGGCTTTAGAGAACAACTAAATATTCATTGGGCAAAAGACTCTGTGATCCCAGTGATTAGGGTATTCATGTGGCAGGGGAGACTGAGTTCCTGACATTCTAATGAATATTTACATAATTTTGTGTGAAGTATTCACTGGAGCAGAAACAGCAAGTTGCCTGATCACTTACCTATAGAATCATAATTTTCTTGCCTTTCAGCTCAATTAATTTTTAATTGAGCCTCACAAAGAGGGACAGCCTCAGGAGGAGGAACTTTCTTCACAGAATGTCCCAGCACTCTGAAAATTCACCTAATGTTATTTTTCAAACTCTCTCAAAAACTGAAGAGATTTAAACCTGTTGCTTAGACTTTCTCAGGGTGGTGAGCATCAGGAGGACATCATCTCTTCTTTCCTCTGGTCATATTTGTTGAAAAAAATGTGAACTTTGTTGACAATTTCCTGGAGGAGGTTCAGCATTTTAAATAATGAATGGAAGATGATGTTACAGTCCCTGAGAGGACTAGAGTTTATTCCTTATATTTTTCATACCATTGTCCCTGGCTGGGTGTGGTGGTTTCCCATCTTGGTTTTTAGCATTCCTGGTAAAAATTGTCAGTTTGTTTGTTTCGTCAAGCCTCTGTTCAATTTATTCAGAAGGTGTACTTTTAGGAATCTAGGGAAATGGTAGCATCCAAAGATTTTTAAATGACAGCACTGGTCTACATATGAAAGTAAATGTCTCTCTGTGCTTTGTGGTTTTCATTTTGGTTCTTTTACTTCGTATTATGAGGCTGCTTCTAAGAACTGGCTACAAATGTAAAGGAAAGGCTCACAGAAAAAAAGAACATTATAAAAAAACAAAAATGGCCTTGGAGTAGGAATATTACCAAATTTGTTTCCCTCAGAGTACTTCAACATGGTATTATTAACCTGCAAAATTAAACTTCTCAACCAAACTCCCAGAGCAGGGGAAATGTCAGGATTTTAACTTCTCAGCCTCATGTAAGCCAAGACAAAATTTAGAAAAACTATTGTTACATAAGGGCACACCTGTGCTCAAGATTACAAGTACTGTATTTGCTATATTCTATGTACACCAGTGCTGCCATTTAAAATTTGAGAAGCTCCCCTTTCCCTAGATTCCTAAAAATACACCTGGATAAACTGAGCAGAGGTTTGCAGAAACCCAGAGAATTTGTACCACAGGTATTCATGGGGCAGGGAAGCTGCGAGTTCCTGAATTTTCCTGAGATTGCCAAGAGTACAAAGTACTCATGACAAAAAATGACAAATGGTTGCTAATGTGTGTGCTTTGAGGTCTGAAATTCTGTAGCAGCTCTTTCTGTTACTTACAGTCTCAATTTTAATTAAAATATTTGTCTTAAGCCCATTCCTTACCTGGTGTTTTGTTGTTGTTGTTTGTTAGTTTGGGGTGGGTTTTTTATGTTTTGTTGCTTTTGATGTTGCTTTCTTTTACCAAGAGAGGAGTAACTCCCTTTCATGGGGCTTTTCTCACTGGTGGATCATCAATGATACCAAATCCAGAGTTCTGCTGGGCTGTAAACATAAGCTAGGGATTTTGCTGTGGCTTGAGATACTGAAATTAACTGAGCTAATGAAGCAGAGGGAATTCAAAAGCTGTCTGACTACAGAGGCAGCATGTTCATGAGACTATCAAATATTTATATTCATGTATTAATTGCCTCAGATGAGCTGCTCACCTGTTTGAGCTGTTATCCAGACACCTGTACCAGCTCCTTGCAGTGGTGTCTAGGCAGTGCCCTTCTCATAGGTCTTAAAATGATGAACTTGTGCTTCCTAATGATTTTCCATTCAGCCTTGGGTTTAATCACAGGTAAATTAATGTAGTACACACTGATATGGCTGGTGCTTGTTTCCAACTGCACCCTCTCGCTGCTGAAGTCAGGTGTCATCTGGCAAAAAAAAAGTAAAGTCATGGCAAAAGCCCAACAGTGCAGAGAGAGAAGGGAGACAGAAAATCTGTTTACCACTTCAAACTGCATGTGTAGTGATTTCACCTCTTAGGGTAAAAACTATTATTACAAGTAGTTATTTCTGAAGAGGAGAGGAGTAGTGAGAAGAGCAGGTTTATTTTACACAGGGTTTGGAGGGTCTTTACTCTCTTACTGTAACAAAAAAGAGAAACACGATCTATCTTCTACTCTACTGCCTTCAATAAGTGGCTAATTATCTTCAGTACTGTTAAGCCCAAAACAAAATAGAAGGAGAGAAAACCACAACAAAATACAAGAGATGGCATCTGGGATTGGTTCAGTTAGCTCTGAAATTAATTTTTCCCCGTGACACACTGATCATGACATCTGACACAAAGACCTCAACCCAATAAATGGGATTTGGACTGCTCTTGGACCCATAATTTCAAATTTTCAGTCTTGAACATTACTGGTTTATCTCAGCTTGTGTTCCAGCACATTTTGCATTGCCCAAGCCCACACAGAGTTTCCAAAGGAAGATTTCTACTCCCTGAGTAGCCCAAGGATCCCCATGTCACAGCTCTTGTAAGTGCATGAAAAAAATGTGTTTACTGGTTCCTGTGTGCCCCAGAAAATGTAGCAGTGGCTGTTTTTGCAGGGCAAACTCACTGTCACAGTGGGGATGTGGCAGCAGATCAGCAGCCAGCAGAAGTTTGGAAGATCTGAGCTCAGTTGTCTCTGCTTAACAGGACTTAATTCCCCACTCCTTGTGGTTTTGTCAAGTAGGTCAGCCAACAGATTCAAGGCTGCTTGGAGGGAGGGCAGGATGCCTCAGCAGTGCCAGATGAAAAACCTTGCAGTGCACAGAGAAAGAATTCAGAATTCACTGGACTGGAAAGAGAACAATGGCAGCTCCAACAGAAAGGATGGGGATGTCCTCTGGGAGGACAAGGAGGCCTCAGCTCCACTTCCAAAGGCTCTTTATGTGATTGTTTCCAGTTGTGTTTTCACTAAAAATGCATCTCCTGTTAGCAGGGTTTGGGACCTCAGTCTGTTTCTGCCCATGGTCACCAGTAAGTGCTGTAAGCATTAAAGTGCCCTGTGAAGTGGGAATTAAAATGATCCCAAGGACTCTGGGTCAATCCTCCCTCATAAAAATTGTATTAGGCTCACTGATGTCTCCAGGTGTTGAAATAAAGATCATCAGTACGAGTTATCTCCTCTCCAGCTTTCATCCCTCACAACAGATGCTCCCTTTAACCAGCTCTTGGCAACAATATCATCCCTATTTATCATCTTCAGACTTTCTTTTTCCAAGTCACTCCAGCAGAATCTACAGAAGGTTCACAGAGAAGACACAGCTGGTGTCTCAGCTGCCTGACTCCTAAATGGCCTGAGCCAAAGGCAGAGCAGCCTGCCAACTCTCTGGAGCCAGAGCTGCCTTCCTGTTCACTATCAGATTTATGCAAATATCCTGGCACTGGTCTAAAAATACCTGGATTTAGTCAGGGGAGGCAGAGAAGTGTAGAAAGCTCATACCCTGCTCTCCCACCATCATCTGCCTGCACCATGTGTTGTAGCTGGAGCCACACAGTTAAGCCAGGGCTATGTTGGTACCTGGGCACAGGTTAATTTCCTAACCAAAAAAAAACCCCACTCAACAGAAACAGATTCTCTGTCAGAGAGGAAGAATTTCACTCTTTGCTTGTTTCTCACAAGTGAACTCTGAGCTTGTGACTGCAGCCAGCTAAGAGGGATCAATGCCCTGAGCGAGGGCAGGGAAGCTGCTGTGTCATTGTCACCACTAGAAATGAAGGGATGGGACAATTTTCAAGCTAAGAACAATTTATTGCTCAGATAAACATCAGTCTCTGAGGCCCTGAGATTTTAGAGAAGCAAGAAGTTGGCCATAGCTCAAAGTAGTCACAAGTTTCTTCATTACAAGATAATAGAGAACTTTCTATTGCAATAGACAGTTGCCACAGGGTTTATTTTACTTTTCTAACCTATCACCTTTACTCACTTCTGCTGTACTGCAGAATTTTTATCCAATGGCTTCTCTCTCACTTGCACACTTATGCTTCTGTTATAACTTTTAAACTCTTAACTTACTCTATGCAATCACATTTTACTGTACTATAAACCCTTCACCATCTTACCCAATACAGTTTATCACTTAAGGCATATTCTTACTTACAACTGTAGAAACATAACTTTATGATTTTTCTGCTTAATGTCTGTGTATTGTATTTTTACATCAATCCAAGCTTCTTCCAAGGCTGCAGATCAAACTTTCCAGTCTCTGTGGAAGTTTCTGTTTTTCCAACTCCCACACTGCTGTGCTTGTGTTTCCTGAGTGATAATCCAGAGTGCCAGGTAGAAATGCTGGGATATGCAGAAACTGAGCTGCAGCTCCTTGGAGATGAATGGCTCACTGTAGCTCTGGTCAGCCATAAGTAATTTTAGTAAATAGACTGATAATTAGATTTAAATTATTGAGAGTCATAAGGGACAGACTGAAATATTCCTGTCTTTCTTTGGTGTTTTTTGTAACTGTTTGGGGAAAACATGAGAGCTGTTCTATAGGATGATACAATTGGCTCATGGTTGATCTTTGTATAAGCTATAAGTTACATGCTGACTTGGACTATATGCTTTGCATTTAGCAATTAGTCTGAAAGTTTATGGTCTTTTGCTGAATTTTAAGGATGGAAATTCTAAGACTTGTGTCAGATACTAAAGCTTGTAATATTAAATCAAACTATAACTGTTATCCCCAAAGAAATGGAGTTTTGCTCATTTTGTGTATCTCCATAAGTGAGTAAATAGGCTGTAGACCTGGATATTAGCAGAAAAGAAGACTATGCCCCAGTCACCAACCTCTAGAAAACAAGATTTTGCCCCAATCACCAACCTCTAGAAAACAAGATTTTGCCCCAATCACCAGCCTCTAGAGAAGATGCTTGGGAATAAGGAACAGTGTGTCTCTCCCTTGCTGACAGGTTTATAAGGGGAAGAAGCATTGGACAACACCACAGTGAGCTGGTGAAATCATTTTACACTCTGCCAATATAGCTTAGAAACCTTTTTCCAGGCTACAGTTCAAGGAAAAATCTCTGACCATGTGTTACCATCTGTAGACATCAACAATTTCAGGGGTGAAACTATTTAGTTTGTACAAATGTACATTTGAAATTTACTATCTGGAGTTCAACGTATAAAATTTCACTAAAGGAATCAATCTCTTAAGTCATTAAAAACCCATAAAATCAATGAATTCTTCATCAATCACTATGACTACAGTAATTTTTGAAGGTTGTGAGGAAAATGTCTTTTTCAGAGCCCACAATTGGTCACTAGATCTGAAACTTAAACTGAAGACTCCCTCATCCAAACCGGATGTCCTTATTGCTTGCATATAAATACACTTATTCTGTGAAAAACCTGGATATTATTTATTACCCTGTGCCAGGCAAGAGAGGAGCTGTGACCAGAGTATTATTTCTAAACTTCACCATTTCAGTGAAATTTAGGGGTTGTCACGGATCTCCCCTCCCACTGACACTGAAGGCATTTCCCAGCAGGTGCTATTTGGTTTTCTACCAAGAGCAAGGAACAGTCCCCACTTCCTATGGATTGCATCTCTCTAGTTCTTCCTGCAATCCACAAACTCCTATTTACATGGCACATGAGAGCTTTGCCTTTTCTGCCCCTAACAACTCTCTGCAGAGCAGCTTTGAATAAAAAAAAAGTTCAACACTTTCATCTGGCTTCACCCAAAAATGCTGAATTCTGTAGTGCCACCAAAGTAACAATTTTTGCCCTGCAGGTAGCAGTCATTCCCCCGAAATGCACCTTTTGAGTTTACATTATTACCTATGTTTCTTTTCCTAGAAACAACACAGAAACCAGCAGGAATTTCTGTAAGATATATTGAGGGGTATCCTGCTGTTCTATGAAGTGCTTCCACGAAGGCCTGTTATTTCCAGAGCACCATAAGTGAATGAAAAACCTTGCAAACACACACACAGACCTGGTACCTGCTGGGAGAAACTGATAGTGTGGTTCAGCCAAGGGATAAGAAGTCAGATATAAGAGCTTACCTTTTATACACCAGGCAAATGCAGCACTTTTTTATGATTTTTTTAATTTCATATTACAGCTCTGTCCATCTTTTTGTTTGCCTTCTACTGTTTTTTTTTCCTTTAAAAAGATGATGAAATCTGATGAGCGAGAGAGCCATGAATTTTTATCATGAAATAAAATCCACCTCCCCTTTCATCCCATATTGCAGATTTCCTGACCTCTCCAGAGAAAATGCTTTTACCTGATTTCCATGCAGCAGAATTTCTGAACCGTTCATTCTGAAAGCCCTGCACATCCCACATCATCTGTTCCCTCCTTGTTGCATACATAAACTCATCAGATATGAGAGGAGATGAATACAATTTGAGTGAGAGTGTTGCAGAGCAATCTCCTAAATGCTGAGAGAGAAATGCAAGGCTTCACTTCTGATTAGAAAGGTTTTCTGGTTCGTATTTCTAATTGATTGGCTTTGCTCTCAATGTGTGTTTTGGTTTTAAGAAGAATGGAGTGATCCAGCTCTCCAACACTGTGGATATTTAACTTCACAGAAAATGCAGTCTGGGTTTTTTGATCTTTAGCAGTCAAATTCTCTTACAGTAAAGTAAGAGAATTAAAGGAGAGTTAACTAAACAGCATAGGACATAAATTATGGAGATATTTGGTTTATAGGGCAGAATCAATTTCTGCTTTTCAAGTATGGACTCTAATCTATACTCACTATTCATTATTTAAGGGGAACTCTGGGAAGCCTTGTTGGGATGCTCTCAGTCCCTTTGTTCTCTGGGCCATGTGGGTGTGCACAGCACAGGGCTTCTGCTTTTAAGGACAGGAGGCCCTGAGTTCTGCACACACTGTGTTTCAGAGGTGTAATTACAGTCATTTCAATGAAGTAGCTCCTGGCTGGTTTCTGAGTAGGTAATAGAGAGAAGCAGCTTTGGCAAACAGCAAGAACACTGAAAATTTTCAAGAGGTGGTTTTTATTATTGCCTGATCAAAGTGACTGATGAGTACCCTTGTACAAGTCTTATTTCTATTTTACAGAAAGGGACATCACACCTTTTTTATAATGTTCTTTGAGACATTTTGATGAAAAAAGCTCTGTAAGAGCCAAGCAGAATTGCTGATATTACAAGTGGACCACATGCAGAAACAAATCCTATTCTCTTGAATTTAAAAGATTGTATTCAATCACTTTGTTTTTCTCTCTCATTGTACTGTGTATATTGTACTCTACGCTTATTACAGCAGTAAAGCCATGCTGAGATTGCTTCCTGCAGAAATACTTCCCTGTTCAGAACACATTTGAGCTACTTGAGAATAGTCAGGTAATTATCTACCTGTTTGCTTTCTCTATAGGAAAACCTTATCACTGTGGCCCCTGGAGTGTGGCCTTTCTCACTACTGGTACTTACATTTGACTTCCTGCTTTCAATGCAGAGGTGAAAAGCAAAAATACCTGAAACAGGCTGTTCTCAGTTCTTGTCACAGAGCAAACAGAAAATGGACCTACACGAGATAAAAGCTGTTTGGAGGTTAACAGATTAACTGTGCCCTCAGAGATGTGCAGAAAAATTAAATTATTTTTATTTGGGACTAATCTGGATAAGGCAGAACTTCTTATCGTAATAGTTAGAGACACTTATGCAATCTAAAAGGCTTTAAAAAGCTATTTTAACTGGTGTCTGCACCGTGACAAATGTACACTCACAACATCAGTGGCATCACCCTTTATTTTGATAGGGCAACTGCAGCTGTAATATCCTTCAAAACCTCCCCTTAATTGATCTAAATGTTGCAACATCCTCTACAGAGAGGGGAAAGCATTAATGAAATATTTAGCTTTAGAACCAAAAACCTGTAATTTATTTTTTCACTTTTTTTTTTTTTTTCCATTTCTTAGTTGATGTGTCCTAACACTGGAAGTGGAATGATTGTAATCAGGGGCAAGGTCAATAGCCATAGGTACAAAGAAGAGAAGTAAAGGCTTCTCCCTACATAAACACAAAGATTTGAAACCATCTGCACATTTAAATACCAAGGAAGTAACACAGTAGCCAATGAAGGTAAATCTAATAAGATCTGTAATGATTCTGGGATATTATTTATAATATTCTTAGATTAAAATTAGTGAAGAACTCTCCTCCTAACATTTCCCTGAAGTACTAAAAACAATGATCACATTGCATTTGAAAATCAGCTAGAGCTGTTCCAGTGAGTATAAAAATCCATTTACTTCACACCTCCTTTAAACCTCTTAGTGCCATTACAGATCAGTGTGAGAGGGGGAAGCAAGAGTTTTTATTTTAATCGAACTGCATGTTGGCTTTCTTAGGGAGGTTTGATGAAGAGTTCTCAGGAGGGAGGATCCTCAGTGAGAAACCTTCTGGTGAGAGGCCTCCTCTCCATGCTTTGACAAGTGCAGGGAAGGGCATGTTGATCTTATGGGTGTTGCATTTTGTGACTCTCCAAAATGGAGGGAACTGTTTTAACATTGGCTTTGAATGCACTGTAATAATTCTGGCTTTAAATGAAGGGAGTTGCATTAACTTTGGTTTTTTCAGTGATTTCTGGGGGGAGAATATTCCCCTCATTAAAGTGTAAGTTTATATGTCAAAGATTTTGGATCAACAGAATTAAAGTAGTAGCCTTTTTGCACTGCTCCTTTTCAGAAAACTAATTAAGAGCTGACTTCTATCAAACCAAACAAAATAAAAATGAAAAATATTTAGAAAGTTCTTTCTGCAGAATTTTTCCTTCCCAATTTTAGGTGCAGTAACCAGTAGCCTTTAGTTAGAGCTGCCCAGCAGTGTTTCTTATTGCCTGATTGTAATTTCTCAATATTTTCTATTGTTTTCTCATAAAATTATAGAAACATTTAGGTTGTAAAAGTCTTTTAAGGTGACCAAGTCCCACCATTCCTCCAACACTACAAAGGTCACCACTAAACCATGTCCCCAAGTGCCACATCCCCACTGCTTTAAATAATTCTGGGGTTCTATTGGGCCAGGATTCAAATCTGTTTGCTTACTTGGCTTATTGTACATGGCTTTCACATCTACCTTCAGTAATGCAAAAGTTAAGTGTTTAAAGGCAATTTGTCATAACTTATTTTCTACACTGAGGACAGAGATAGGTGTCATACAATGCAGTGTCATTTAGACAGAAATAATGACTTTTACATGGGAATTTCCCCCTTCCTCACACCTTAGTAAAGTTATTTTATTTCTTCAGATTCCCATCTGGAAGAAATCCAAAACACTGATTACTTCTCTTTCCTGAATAATCTGAAGTCCATGAAAACAAACAGAATTATGTCCCCTACATGTATGGGACACCTGGAATCACCTTGTCAAGAAATATGTAAGCACCTCATTATCAAAATGAATCAGAAAGAAATTTTTAAAACTATACCTCTATTTTGGGCTTCTGGGAATGTAAGATAGAGTGCATCTGTACATAGATGAGGGCACTCAAATGTAGCATTTTTGTTCCTATTGAAAGGGAAAACCAAGGTAAAGTACAGAGGAAGGGTACATCTGGATTAAAAAAAACACAAACAACAAACCAAACCCAATAATCCTCCAATAAGCCATCAAATAAAAATAGACCAAAATGCCACAATAAATAAGAAGAAAGCAAAACCAGGAAAGTAAACCCTCCTAACAGTTCAGGGAAGCCACAAAAAGTGTCAGCTCCCATAAACTAATTAATTGAAATTTGGGTGACCTTTAGATTCCCTGCAGCCTTAGGAGGGTCTGGCTTGCTGCCATGGGAATGAGTCACTCTAGTCCTGTGGGTATAATTACAGCTACCACCAGGCAGACCATCTCAAACCTTTACTGATCTCTTGCCTAAGACTATAATCCTCCAGCAGCAGATTTGGAGATGTGTATCATCACTATCCAGCTCCCCCAAACTCTCCTGCAAACTCTGCAGTTTGAATCTGATGGTGATAGGCCTTTTAAACTCCAGCAAGTAAATGGCTTTTGGTCACATGAAAATTCAGTTTGTTGTGATTCAGAGGAATGAAGAGTCAGCAGTTCTGTAGGAAAACTTTGGCTATGATTCCTTTTGCTGTTCCAGTTGGGTTTCCATTTGCCGAGACTGAAGGATGTCAGATTCCTCCTTGTCACAGACATATTTTTTGAAAAATCCTTTCATAATGACCTTTTCTCCTGAGAAGCTGGGAAGTTTAAGCTTCTCCATATTTTGCTGTTTTGGAATGTGATTTGGAGAATTGTTTACCCAGCATGTGAAATTTTTACTTGATGACCAATGACAACCAGCTGTGTCAAGGCTGTGAGCAGTCACAAAATTTTATTATCATTCCTTTCCTTTGTATTCCTTTTAGCCTTCTGATGAAACCCTTTCTTCTATTCTTTTAGTATAGTGTTAACGTATCATTTTCTTTTAATATAATATATGTCATAAAATAACAAATCAGCCTTCTGAAACATGGAGTCAGATTCTCATCTCTTCCCTCATCCTGGGACCCCTGTGAACACCACCACACCTCCTCACAAGGTGCCTGTGCATATCCAGAATTTGCCAACCTTCTCTGCCTACAGGCAGAAGTGCAGATGAACAACCTGTGCTGGTTCTGGGAATGGTTGTTATTTCTGGAAATGGAAAATAATCTGTCTGTACCAGTAAATTTTAGAAAACAAAAATTATAGTAATTGTCTGGCCTCTCCAATGATTATTCAATGGCCTGAACTGCCCCTGCCTGTTCACCTAAATCATAAGTTCACTTGGTATCCTGGGATACAATTAATGAGGGATGAATGAATAGCAGTATTTAAAACTTATAGTTAAGCCCTAACACTCAAGTATTTGTAGTAGACATGAAATTTTCCATTGCCTCTCAAATGCATTGTGTATGAACAAGAAAATCAGGGAGCATGGAAGGTTTCTTATCATTCCTCCTTAACTTTCACAGGAAAAGTCTGCCCAAAACTGAGAATCTCCAGGCTGCCTTCCTTAATGGATGTTTTTGACTAGGCACTGGTTTTAGAGGGAATGAGTGGCTACTTGAACATACCCTAATTAATACAGCAAATTAATACACTAAATTTTTGCATGCTAGTTCCAAACTCAACATTATACCTACTTTATGATGAATTATTGCCAGTCATATCCACTGGTGAAAGGGGAGCACAGTGGTGATGACTACTCTGTGCTGCAAGATGGAAAAAAATGAATCTGTGCCCTCTGCAGGGCAAAAGGGCTGACTTTGTAGCCCAGGGCATCACTGAGATTTCACTGCTCTCAATTTCAGCATGTTTTGGCCTCTGGAGACTACCCACTTAGCTGGTTTATCATCTGAGGCATGCATAATAGTAATAATTGTAATAAACCCCCCCTCCCTTTAGTATTTTTGGTATAAGAAGTAGAAAAATCTTATTTATTGGAGTCTTGGAGATAAATTTTAGTCCCAAACAATGTATCACTGCCCTTGGTTCTGGTAAACAAATCACAAAGCCAGAAAAACCTGCCTGTGTAGATTAATGAAACTGGTTTCATCTTCAGTTTCAAACAGAAACAAATAAAATCAGGACAAACAAAGCTTGGGGTTTTCTGTGTGTTTAAAGCCTCTTGAATACAGAAATAACAAACAAAGCTCTCAAGGCTGAAGCATGTGAGATTTATTCTGCTTCTCCAACCACAAAGGGATCCTTTTCTGCCTTCTGGCTTGAAAACCTTCTGGTCATGAGTGTGGGTTCATCTTCTTTGGTCCTGACATTTTTCTGGTTTTGCCTGAGGAGCTGGAGCAGGGTGAAGTTGTTTAGGGTTTGTACTTGTTTCATTTGTTTTCTTTTAAACTGACAGGGACTTTGGGCACTTGAAAGAAGACACCACTGTTGCCTAGCAGTCACTTCTGATATTCTTGTTCTACCTGTTTATTACTTATTTCTTTTTCCTCCAGCAATGCCATCAACTTTATGTTGTACCTCAAATTCACACTTGTTCACATATTTGAAGAAAGATTCCGTAGTTGCTTGGGGTTTTGTGTTTTTTTTTCTCTTTTCTTGTGTTTTTTTTTTTCTTTTTTGTGTTTGTTTTTGTTGTTGTTTTGTTTGGGGGGGATTTTGGTTCTCACTTTGGTATTTTTTCTTTATTAGTTTTTTTGGGGGGGGGCGGTTTAATAATTTTGTTGGGTTTTTTGTCATTTTGTTTCTTGGATTTGTTTGTGGTTTTTTGGCAGGGATATGGATCACATCTTCTGAATGGGATTCTCCTTTTTATGTATAAACACACACATTCATGTATAGTCACATGCATATATATCCACATTTAATTAAAAATAAGAACTGGAAGTACTAATTGCTTTTCTTAAAATAACATAAGAAGACCACCTAGTTATCCATGACAAGAATTGTCTGGAAATTGCAAAACCAATAAAGGGTGGATCTAAAATGAAATCTTTCTATATAGCAATTTTTATATTTTACTCAGAAAAAACTAAAGAAATAATCCTTTATGACACAGGTAAAAACACCAATAAAATTGTCAAAGACCTTGATTTTCTTCATTCAGTTTTTTCACTGAAAACAGTCAGGACTAATTTCTTCTCATTCTGTCGTGGCCCAAGTGTATAAACAATTTAAGACCAAGATCCCAAATGAAAATCTTGTACATACAGCATCTATTTTTCTGGTTAATGTACCGATGTTATCCCAGGAGCCTTTCTCACTGTTTAGAAATTGATAGAGATCCATCAATATTCTGTTGGAACAGGACTAGGCTTGTGTTTAATCTGCTGTATTGCTGATATTTATGCAAGATGCAGAATTTGCCTATTACCTGTTAATTATGTGCTTTTAAGCAATCAATAAACAACTTTGATCCTGATTTGTTTGAATTTGTACGTGGAAGTGTTGCTTTTTTCCTGTGACCCTAATCTATAGAAGAAAGAATCATTGCACCTAAGTTTTAATATTTAACTGAGATGTCTGTTGAGGAAATTGGGCTCCCTTCCAATGTGCAATGGGACCTCCTGGTTCTGGGAGATTTGTGTCCTGCATTGGCTGCATGACCCCCATGCTTATGGAAAGAATCTTCAGGCACCAAATCTTGAGGAAAATTCTCCAATCAGGTGGCTGGACCAGGGCTGCAGTTTATGTCTTAGGCTGGCCTTGTTCTGGGCTGGAAGAAGCTGTTGCCCTCTAATTGGAATCCACAGCCTTTAATTCAGAAAAAGCAACTATTTGAAGACAACTACAGCCTTCATTTGCTGAATACTCAGTAGTCAGGAGCTTTGGTCAGAAGCTGAAAAAGCTTGGATCCCAAATCTACTTACGAGCACTTGGACATATTATTTTATGCAAATCACTCTATTATCGAAACTCTGGAATCCCATATGGCTGGTAGACACTTTATTAACACTTATAAAAATGAATTAAGGAATGCTTGGGAATATTCCTGACATTGGAACATAACTGTAGATGTGTTTTAATTGCTTATGTCTGGCACTGTTTTGGTGCATAGTTTGTGTGGAAATTGGCAGTTTGGGAGGAGGAAAAGGGTTTATTTACATGCCTTATGGTGAGACAACAATCCCAGGTGCATTTAACATCCCTGCATGCCCATAACCTGTCTGCCCAATCTGAGCTGGCATCTAATTGGCAAGAAATTCTGATTTTTTGTTGGAGTGTGCTGAGGGAAAGCTGGATGTTGTTCTGTATCCTGG
This sequence comes from Fringilla coelebs, assembly GCF_963513975.1. Lineage (NCBI taxonomy): Eukaryota > Metazoa > Chordata > Aves > Passeriformes > Fringillidae > Fringilla > Fringilla coelebs. The sequence goes on from NC_140032.1 coordinate 4,806,706, forward strand.
AATGCTAGCAAGCTACAAAAGCAGTGGATACACCAGTATTAAAAGACAATACTAAGTGTCCCAGTCTCTGTAGGGGCATATTTCATTATACCAGATCACCCTCATGAGTTAAACTTGCTAAAAAGTATAGAGATTAGAAAATCAGGCCTGTATTGAGGTAAGGAAGGGAATCAACCTCACCTGCTGTCACTGAGAGCAACACAAACACAGCCTTGTGACAGCACACACAGAGGGGATAAGCAAAGCCTCCTTCTTATAGCTCATTCTACTAAGTAAAACCAATTTGTACAGTGAATGATGAAGATTTGGGGTTGATTTTTGTTTGGTTTTTTTTTTGTTTCAAAGAAATCCTACTAAAAGTTCAGCACTTTTTATGCATACAGCTAGAGTCATCACCGGTTTCACAAGAGACAAAAACAGCAAGGAACCAGGAGAAGACAGCAGGTCAGCCAGAGAAAAATCAGTGAGACAGCCTGCAAAGAGCATGGCAGCAGTGGGAGTTTTGACTTGAGAATTGAACCTGACAACAACAGGTCCACAACAAGCCCAAAAAAAGTCAGCAGCATGTTTTGCACTAACTGACAGCCCTGCTGACATTTTACTGACCTGCCCCATTGGGGCCCCAGTGCACTGAATGTGCACTAAATGATCTTTTTACTTCTGGCAAATCAGCAGGGAACCAAAAAGTAAATTTGCTGAATGCTCGGTATTCTCAGTGGCAAAACCCATGGCTTCTCATGCCTCCCACCATAAACATAAATTCATTTGAAAAACAAACAACACAGAGGAGGGAAAAGTAGGCTCTTAATGCAAATTGTCTTGTACTAAGCAAATGAAGAGGCTAAGAACAAGTGATAGCAGTGTAGACTCATGCCTTTGTCAAAAAAAATTAGTCTTATTGGGAATCATTCACAGTTAAAAATTAAGACATTACATGAATTTCTTTCTGGTGTGCACACTTGTGGATTCTTAATCCTCACTTTTAAGTCCATTTTCAGGTCAGCAAATTCTCTTATCTTTGAATACCATATAATGAAGTCACAAGTTGACTTGGAACTTTTTGAAGTGTCATGTTTTCATCTCTCCCTCCTCACTCAATCTGTTTCTTCTCACAGTTCCCACACCTTAGATCAAGACTTAATAATTTATGGTACAACTTAGTTAAATTTATTTTAGTTTTATGAAGCAAAAGTCCCCCTGAGTTTTGGTGGTGGTTTTTTTTTTTTGGAAAGTTCATCATCCTTGTAACTCAGAACCTGCAACACAAATCCCATGGTGTACCTGAGAGGTCCCATGCTGGTGAGCTAGCATCCTATTAATCACAAGACACAAAATGCTTACTTCACAAACATAAAAATGAGATAGAAAGTAGACTTCACATTACAGCTAATTAATGAGGGGCCACTCAAATTACAGCTATTTAATGAGTTACCATTCATTGGCAGGGCTGTGGTAAGTGATTGTGTGTACATGTATTCTTAGGCCATGACATATAGGAGATAATATACATTATTTCCTGTTATAGGACACCAGAGCACTGTCGCAGCAGATTGCCATAGCTCAGCTGAGGCATGATAAGTTATTGAATAGTAATTAATGGTTACTATTGTCTGGTCCAAACAGCTGAGGGACTGCTTGAAGAGCATGGGATTCAAAAGATATAATGGGCAGCCACTCATGGGATTTGCAGAAGAAATTCTATGTTAGGCAGTGAGAGGAACAGTATGTTAACCTATTGAATAAATATATGAGTCTATCTGTGTATTAATTTCATGACTTTCTATAGCTATGAATAACAAATAATGCTGAAAAACACAGGTAGAAAAATAATAAATCATTCCATACTTTTCTGTGTAATTCCATACAAGTTAATTCACGGGACTTCATTTTTCCCTGGTCAAATGATACATTGCTGGGAGGACAAATTTACGTTTTAAATCTCTGTTTTGCAGCAGCCATTTCTATACTAAATAACTATTTTAGTTTTTCAAGGGCTAAATAATGTGGGGTTTTTTCTTGTTGGTCTGTGAATAGGGAAATTTAATTCTAAGTGCCCAGATAACACCTCACATGCATGAGGGAAAATCCCTCTGGCTGATGAAATAATCCTGGCTGTGGTTTGTCTATAGCAGTGTTTTCCTCAAAAAGTCCAAGGGCTATTTCAGACAACAGGATTTTCTCTTTCAAAGCTACCTCAATTGAAGTACTTAATCAAAGTGCAAACAAGCCAGAAATAGAGTGATCTATTTCTGTCAAAAATCTGTTAAAAATTAAAAGCACTGAAGAAAATAGATTAATCCCATCTATAAGACCAGTGGTAGCAGACATGGCTGAGGTTCTGTGCTCAGACAAGTTGCTTTTGAAATGTTTAACAGTTTCTGTATTTTATCCAGGTCTTGGACAGTCAGACATCTTGTAGAAATCTCATATTTAAGTGTACTTAGGAAGTACAAGCAGGAACACTAAAGATATATACAATTATATTTGTCATTCTAGCCAAAGTATGTGTTTCAACATGGATATTTGGGGATAATAAATGAGCAACCCCTTTTTAAGAAGAATCCTAAGATATTTTATTGATGACCAGTGTAGGCACCCCTATGACTATTCATATCTTCAGTTCCTTTCACTGTGTCTCACTGAAACATTCCATATGACCAAAGCCTTACTCTAAGTGTCCCAAGAAGTTGTTCTGTGTGTAAATCCTGGCTTCTAACAGATGTCAGGCCATTTGATCTCACAAAGCTGGACATTATGGAGATATCTGAATGAATGTAATTTGCCAGTTATGGGCAATTTAACTCATTGTTAAATTCCAAATTATTATTATTTACTGTGCCAGTGTGTAAAAATGCTGTCACCAGTGATCATCATCTAATTAATCAAAGCAGGTTTTAAGAAAAGAATAACTCAAACAAGCTCAGTGCAGAAAATCTTGGTTATGGCAGTAAGATAAATTGAGCCTGGATACAGGTTTGTCCACACCCAGGGGCAAGACTTTGGCCCATGCCAACAAACATATTTTTGGAAATGATTGGTATAGAACAAAATTTCTGTGTGCAGCATGAACATGCTGCCCTGAAGGGATTTGGTTTTCTTGTTTTCAGAGAGGGAAAGAGGCTTTAGCCAAACGGACATCAGCTCAGCCATGCATCCTGCTTCAGGCACCATGGACAGTTCCCTGCCGAAGAGCAAAGAAACCACCCACGGACTGGGAAAGGCTGGGCAGAATTCTGGACTGCTGAAAGGTATTTGCTTTAGCTATGGTTCAAATTTTATCAGTGTTCTGGAGTCTTTGATATGATTTTTCTTTGCAAGTGCCCGTGGTTGTGTATTAGGAAAGGTTCTTCCCCAGAGGGTGGCTGGGCACTGAGCAGGCTCCCCAGGGCAGTGGGCACAGCACCAGCCTGGCAGAGCTCAGGGGTGTTTGGACAATGCTCTGGGGCACAGGGGGTGACTCTGGGGGATGGTGCTGTGCAGGGCCAGAGCTGGACTGGGTGATCCTTGGGGGTCCCTTCCAAATCAGGATATTCTGTGACTCTGTGTGATCTGGAAGAAGAGGTCCCATGAGACCCCCCTCTGTCCCCATGATGGAGAGGATGACAGTAAACAAGAACTGTTCTAGGTCTTTTTCTAGACCTGAACACCCTAATTACCCTGATTATTGCAACTAATATCCAGTCTGAAATCCAATTAAATGGAATTAAAGAAATAGAGAAAGAGAAAAATTTTTGTAATACAATTTTTGGTAATATAATTTTAGAAATGAAAGAGCTGTGACCCTGAGGGGAGACTCCCAGTATCAGTCATACCTAAGACTGATGGATCCCTCAGGAAGGAAGTGCCTCCTTGAATGCACCTGGCACAACACCCTCAGCCCAGGGAATACTCCCTGACAGTGGCTCACTGCACAAAAATAAACACTTCTCAGCATTGAAATAAAGAAAGAGCTAGACTGAGTACAGAGCTGCCTCTCAGTGAAGAGGAGCTATTTCTGAAAGCTTATTCTGCCTGGACTTTCTCAAGGTCCTGTTGACTTTGTGTTTCTTGTCATAGATATTTTGATTCCTACATGTACAAATAGGATAGAGCTGAGTACTTACACCTTTCACAAGCAAGGGTTCAAAAGTATGTTAGCAATCCAATTTACCAGAATTTGTTGTTCCTACTGTGCAATCCATGATTTATAATTTAAATCCCTGTGCCATGTAGTCTCATCTCTCAAAGGAAATAAAAAGTGTCTTGACCATAATGGCCTACTGCTTGCAAAATTCACCTCTGAAATTCAAAGCTCTTTCCTTTATTGAAAGTACTGATGGTTTATTTCAAGGTGTCTCCAGATTAAGCAGTAAAGAAATTATAAACAGTCCAATTCCCTTAATAAGAAGAGGAAGAAAGTAGTGCTGACGTTAATTCCCAACTTAACTGATTAAATGAAATCTTGCAAATTTTATGAGTTTTACTCTAAAACAAAGCAGGCAGATTTTAATGAAGCATCTCCTTCACTAATGGCTATGCATAAAAGCATATTAAAGAAGGAAGTGGTTCTGTAGCAAAATTAGATTTCCATTGATGAAGTAAATGGGAATAGAATGAAGGATACCTTTGTCTTTTAGTGTATGAAACTTGACTAGACTGACATTTCCTGACATATTGCAGACATTGTGTTGGCATGAAACAGTGGGATCATGAATGCTTGATGAAGATCTGCAAATTTATTTTTTAATACATATTTAACTTTGGTGATACTAATGTCACTGACAGGTCCCAAACATGCCATTCCTGGCCAGTCTGTCAAGCTGTGAGATAACAGACTCCTTTAATGTAGATTTTGTAGTTTGCTCATACAACATTTCCTTGTGCTTCAGTAATGCATCAATAGAAATTTTATCTAAATTTCCAGATCTCCTTCTTTTGATATTTGACCATTATTGCTTGCCCTATCCACTACTACATGGAGAACACTTTATTTCTTCTTCTTTTTTTAAATTTTTTTTTCCCTGCAGTTGCCTTTATAAACTCTTACAGTTAACTTATTGCTCTTGGGTTTTGTATTCCCTCTTTTCCCAAGCTCTAAAAATTACATTTTCTTCAGCGTCCTGTGAGTGCTATTTTCTAGATCTCTGGGATCATTTTTGTTTCTCTTCTCTGGCCTCCTTCCAGCTGTTCACAACTGTTTTAAAGTGTATTGTGTAACACTAAGGAATGCTTTTCAGCCAAAGCCACTGAGTAGATTAGAAGGATTACTAAGATTACCATGTATGTCTTGCAAGATACAAATTTTGCTTTCATATGACCTAAATTGCTTTGGCTCTCATCCCTTCTTTTTTTCATTTTACAGATGCAAAACCTAGATACAGATATATTATGTGAATCACCCCATTTCACATAGGGAATTCAGAGATCTTGGAATTGAGTACACATATGCTAAATCTGGGAGAAATTTTGTATTCCATGAGCCGTATCTAGGGTTTCAAACAGTGTTGTATCCCTCTGCTTTTCAATAATTTCACTGGTCTTTCTAACCTTTTCACCACTGCCAAACTTTCTTAATGTTTTGATTGTCCCTTTTATCTATACTAAAATTCTCAGAAGGATTCATCTCTGTCACTTGTTACATGAACCTCACCCAAAATGGACTCAAGCATTGCCTGTTTGATCACCTTTTCCAGATTTTGCCTATTTTAGTGTTATTTTAACACAGAATCATAGAATGTTTTGGGTTGGAAGGGGCCTTAAAGATCATCTTATTCTAAGTCCCCTGCCATGGGGAAATCCCTGTTTTAATTCTAAAGCATAATAGAAGAACAAATTCCAATAAACTCAATTACTGATATTCTTCTGAACCTCTGCTTGTGAAATATGTAAGAGCTCTCCTATTTGTACATGTAGAAATACCTTGCCATGGGCAGAAAATGATGAAATTAGATTCTCCTTTTTGGTTTCTTGGGAAGTACCTGCCATGTTCTTGCAAAGAGCAGATGTTTTTCACATTTGATTGTTACCATCTGCCACTTTACCAGCATTCACTTTAGTGGGATTATTTTTGCTTTATACGAGTGCAGAAAAATAAGGGAAACTTTATTGTTCACAATAAAATATATAATAGATCATCTGCTAAAAAATGTACAAGACAAAGTGGGCATGAAAGACAGAGTAAGTGATTGTTCCTAATCTAGTTATTTCACCAGCAAAAGCAAAACTGGACTAAATTTGGGATAAATTTTTTTCAGCTACAGAAATGTTTGCAGCCCTTTAACAAGTGATGAAATTTCACAGCAAAGAGATTTCTTAGTAAATTGTGAGGGAAGGATACTGTGGAAAACATTAAAAATTTGATACTATGCTTAGGTCATAATGAAAGTCCTTATAGTGGCAAACTTGTACCTGCTCAGGATGAGAGATATGAAAAATTTGGTACAGGACAAGTGTCCCTAATGTCCTCTTGCGACACCGGCCATAAGAACATGGCACTGTTTGCATGAACAGGGAGCTCTCAAGCTGGAAACAACAGATCAGAAATGGTTGAATTTAGAGAAAAAAAGTCCTTCACCCTGCTCTGAAGTCTGATCCTCCAACATGCAGGCAACTCTGCTCCTAATTCAGTGGGGTTTTAAGTTATGGAAAAGCTTTTGAACATATTAGTTTTGTTTATTCCAGATTATTCTTATTCTAAACATGTGGTGTTGGCATTTCCTGGATGTTTGGTTCCTTGCAAAAGAGTAATTGCAATGACCAGGTGATTCTGACCTAAGTAGGATTTTAGGACAAGATACTGGAGAGACAGCAATATGAAATATCTCAGGCACTTATAGTTAGGAGGTTTTTGTTTGTTTGGTTTGGGTTTTGTAAATATTCACAAAATGAAATACACTTTAAAAAAATTAGATCTATTTTTCTTTTATAGTCTAATCATGGTAATTGAAGGTTAGCCTTCTTTCCTTCTGTATTTTCCTAGGCTGTAATCCATTTTAGGATTCAGTTATGGCACATGAAATGGATCATCTGCACCAGGATGGAGGCTGTGGCGATGAAGTGCCTCCCATTTCCCCCCATAATGTTCTCAAAGAAGACTGATGAATAAGATCCTCAGAAACAATGACAAAGAGGGAGATCCATCAATAGTCAAGACTGACCTGGTTTTTTCCCCCCAAATTTTTTTCTAGGTCAGTTTGACTTCATTTGTAGAGTTTTGAACATCTTTTCTTGTGGACATTTATTGACAGAGTCCCCAGTAAAACCAAATTAGTCAAGACAGCCAATTTTGAAGACAGTGTTGGACATGGAATAAGAAAGCCAAATTCAAATTGATGATTTCTTACATCTATTTTGTCTTCATTGTTAAAAAAGAGTTAATTATTCTTAATTATTTAATTATTAAATATTGAATATATTTTTTAAAATATCTAGTTAATCTTACTAGAATGGAGTTGCTCTCATTTCCGTAAGACAAAAAAAAAAAAAAAAAGTAATAATCTAAAGGAATTTTAATTTTTGTAGAAGGAGAGTTTTAGGCTGTTTTATAACTTCAAAAGTCTGCAAATCTTGCTTTGTGAGAACAACTTGTTCTTCTAGAGGTGCCTCAGGTTTTGGCAAATTTCTTTGCACAGTTTCCCATAGAGTTCTGCCAGCCAGCCAGGAGAACGTGTTCTACAAATTCCCCTACAAGCTGTTGTTGTAATTATTGACTCAATTGCATCTATTTGATATCTCTTTTGCTGACAGCACCTAAATAAAGCGAGGATTTTCTTTACAATGGAACATGGAGCAGGGAAATGCCATTCTGTTGTATTCATCTGTGCCTTGAAGGAAGACAAATCCCAGTGAAAGGAGCTCCATATATTCTAGTGATAGCTGACATCAGTGTAATGCACATAAACCATGTTATGATAATCATCAAATCTCTGTGTTCCCTCAATTTTTCAGGAAAAACCCCAATTGTTACGTTAAACTACATAAAAGTCTCCCCATGTGGAAGATACTTTGGCACTGTGGAAGAAAAAGGGAAACATCACTAAAAGAAGTGCAGTGGCATGATGTAAAGTAGGAAGTTCAGATGTGATTATTTTTCCTTTTCTTCAGTTCTGCAATGAATCTTTTACTAAAATGCAAGCTAAATTTTAATTTAAATTGAAATTAAATTTTTTTGTAGTTCATGTATATGGAAAATCAAAAGTTTATCAATTCCTTAGATCATGTGTTTGCTACAGGTGATTTCAAAGTTTAGGGATTTAGGTGATAGAAATAGAGCATATAGAAAATATTTATATAATCCAAATAATTCTGAATATCACTGAAAATTGAAGAACAAAGTTCTTCAGCAATTTCATTTTGCCTGGATTGCAGGATGCGAACAGATTGTGCCTTTACTATTGATTTGTTTTTGGCCAAAACAATGACATTCTCTCCAAAATTTTTGCCACTAATCTTGCCACAAGATTAGTATTTTCTCTCAGTGTTTTAATGAGCATTTTCTTACTGTGTGACATATTGTGATGAATCTCCAGAGCACTGCTAAAAGCACTTGTAACTTTAGGAGAATGAATCATTATTGACATAGTAAATACAGAATATTCATGTATCTGCACCAAGACATAAACATATTGCTTGTTCAGGACCTGGTTCTCAGCACAATGACAAGAGGATGATCCATGGTAAATACTGGAAACTGGTTAGATATTGAACAAAAAAAAAAAAATGCTATACCTGGCAATAGATAGAATGTAATATCTGAATTTTAACAGTGCTGAGAATGGGACCAAGTCAATTAAAAAGAGAATTGATTACACTGTACTTGAATGACTCAATTAATTTTCATGGCTTTCCTGGCAGCACAGCTGCAAGGTGAGAGCAAGACACAGAACCAAATCTTTTGCTGCCAGCAGTAGGGCTGAGCTCAGTGGTGCAGAGTTTCACTGTGTGTTCAGTGGTGCCACAGTGGGAAAGGTTTCTTTTTCCAGGGGGTATTTACTCTTGTCTTTCTGACATGTCTAGACTATTGTTCATGTTCTAAAAGTCCTCAAAGAAAGCAAAAGTAGGGAATGGAAGTAGGTAATATTTTTCTGTAGGACTTTAACCTTATTTAAAAGTTCCTCACTGGCTACCTTTCTTTCCTGTTTCAGACATCCAGAATGACATCTCAGTTGTTTCTCAAGTTGCTGTTTGCAGCCAGTGATGAAAAGACAGTGGGGTTTGATGACCTGTTTTATTTGTCCATTTTAGCAAGTATTAAAAGCCATTCTTTATTCCATTGTTTAGAAATGCGACCCAAACCAGTATTCCAGTGATCAAGGTCCACATTCCAGATGTCCAGAATTAACTGCAGTGGATACCACCCAGTGCTGTGGGTAATACTTTATCTCCTGTGCTGGTTTTGTCTAGGATAGACTTCATTTTCTTCACAGCTGAGACATTTCTGGAACTATTGTTTGTATGGCAATGTCTCTCAACCAAACTTTTCAAATGTTATGTCCACAGATTAGTTTAAGTTCAGATGTGTGTTTTTATCTTCTCTCCCTTTAAAAAAATATTTTAAAGCGCCTAATAATTTGAGTTTTAAGCCTGTGTGTGATGATGCAGTTAAACCACAGTTTAGGTCAAACTGCAAAAAGAGCAAACTAATCACAAAATACTCATCTCATTACTCCCTCTGACAGGTCATTTAATAGAACTAGCAGGGAAAAATCATTTTACAAGTAAGAAAAAATTAACGACGGAATAAATCCCAGGATTCCCTGGGAAAACATAGATTAAGACATTTAGAAATTTTCTCCAGGGATTTTAAAGTCATAATTAACTGAAGTTGTTTCAATCTGTCAGACTAACTGTATCATCAGCATTAGCCCATATCTTATAATTGTGACTGGACTCACAGAAGCAGATTTTTTTAGAGTCAGTCATATTCCCAGGAGGATTCAATTGGATCAAAAGGAAGCTGGCTCATGCCCTCAATGGGCTTAATTAGCAAGTATAAATGCTCGTCAACCTGGATTAAATACCCGCCTACTCTTGCCCATATATTTCAGCTTAGTCCTTTGTGGAAAATCCTCTGATAGTTTTGTATCAGCATTCCTCAACTTCCAGGCATGTCTTTCTAAAAATCTAATATTTCTTAGCATAGTGTTATCCTAAATATTGTGGCTATTGATTGTGGCATGGATAGAGCATGTGGTATCACAGAAAGTGGATGATTCAGTGCCTGGATGCATTGAATCCAGCAGGAAAAAACCTACAGGAGCAGAATGGACACCATCAATATGACAGGACCAAAACCATTCTCTTAAAAGCTGTGGAAATTAGGGTTTTCACACAGGTATTAATTGTTGTCCTGAAGAACTGCATCTCTGCAACTTCATTATATGTAAAATATATCTGTGGTCAGGTATTTTTATGAAAAATGGCTTAATGCATTTCACATATTTTCATCAGAGAGGGAGGTGTTAAATAAAAAGCACCACAGGTCTCAGGAGAACTCTGCAGTAATTCCAGAGCTTCACAACCCCAGTTTTGCTGGAAACCTCCTTTTGCCTCAGAAGGTCTCCATAACTTTAGAGTACTCCAATAACTGTAAGTACCTCAAAACTCAACACCCATGAATAAAATGCCTTCAGTGCCTTGTCTTTGCAGTAAAATAGTTTAGCAGAAAGCACTCCCACATATGTGATGGGAAGTCTTAACCTTCAATTTATAATCTGTATTTGGAAACATATAAACAGAGCAAGAAGGGAATAAACACAGCAACAGGACTCGAATGTACTCATTTTATCAGCCAATTCTTTCTGAAAAGGGGGTGTTAGGTAAAAAAAAAGCAGGGTGGGACCCAATGGGAAAACTACAGTGCAGCCTCTGTGCCTCATAAACAGCGAATTTGTCTGTGGGCTATGGGGAGAATGCAGGGATGAGCTCAGCTCTTGTAAAATAACTGATGAATCAAGCACAGTTATTTGTGGTTCCTCTACAGAGCTTAATTTGTGATAGTGATCTTTCACCCAAGCATGGATGTTATTCAGCTGTGGCTGGTTAGATCTATAATTGACAAAATCCTCTGCTAAAAAGAATCTCTTATCTGTTCTTGCTGTCCTTTATTTGTTTTGATAGATATATAGACTGATTTTCTTTTGGCTGTGTTCATGTTTATTTGTATAAGTGTGGTCCTCTTAAGTTTTTACTGGTTCTGTTTAGCCACTGCCTTATTTTCATATAAATAATGTACAATTTCAAGCTTTCAGATATTTTAAATCAGACTTTTATTATTATTATTTGTAAATTCCTGGTACATTCTCTAAACATTTCTTATATTCCCAGTTCCTAGTTTTCTCACAGCCCTCAAAGTAACAGAATGAAGCCAGACACTCTTCTTTTTTAAACTGAAATTAGTTACAATGTTTTAAACTGCTTCTAATTCTAATGAAACTGATCTTGCCTTAAACATTTCTACTAAGAAAGATTTCTAAGATTTCTACATTTCCAGATGTGAAGTGGGAAGCCATTCCCTCTTGTCCTGTCACTCCAGACCCTTATCCAAGTCCCTCTCCAGCTCTCCTGGAGTCTCTTTAGGCACTGGAAGGTTCTGGAAGGTCTCCCTGGAGCTTTCTCCTCTCCAGGCTGAACTACCACAACTCTCAGCTTGCCATCACAGGAGAGATGCTCCAGCCCTTGGAGGATCTTCATTTCACTGCTGTTTTTGTTAACTTGAAACCAGGGGTAAGATGTTTGAGTGAAAATGGGAATCACATGTTTAAATTCCCATCTATTAAATACATGATTCATCCTATTTTTGGTCAAAGGCAGTAAATCTGCCTATAAGTGGCTGAAGGAGGATGTGGTGAAGATGTTGCCCACTCTTTGCAAAGCAACTCAGTCATGGGGGAGCCTGCCTAGGAATATGTAGAACAAGACTCTGAGTTAAAAAAAGGATTCACAGCAACAGGAGTGGCCAAAATAATCCCTAATTCCTGGTAACTGGCTGAGCCCTGAAGGACACCCTGGTTCAAAACAGCAGAGGCTGAGCAAATATAATTTCACTTGTAATCTCCTGCAGAAATATGTTTTTCTGGAATAAGGAAGCCTGGGATTCGGAACATTTGCCGAAACTGTTTCTACATTGGTCTTGTAATTTCTTAGCACGTGACCCTATGAATCTTGTAGGATTTATATTTAATCCTTCTTCTACTATCACTTCCTACCACTAATGAGCAGGCCCTGAAAGAGGATTTTAGTAATTTTCTTTCAGAAATACTGCAACATAGGTTGGATGTATATTTTTTGGTTGAATGTTGTTATGGAGGTCTGGCCAGCTATTTGGAAGAGATTTTTAAGATATTTGCATGTCAAAAAGAGAAACAGGAAATGGAAAAATGAAACAACAAAAATAAAACCCCAACAAAACCAAATAATACCCTCCCAGATGTTAGGAATTATATACCTTTAAACCAATACTTGTCTGCTTTTAACTGGCAGTGTTTGCTATAAGAACACAATTCTTCCTGTAACTTCAGCCATTAATAATTTCTTCAGTGTGTTCCTGAAGTGAAAACAGTACAGACTTCATGAAGAGAACAATTGTTCTTTGTAGATGAAGGTTAAACTACCAGTGTAGAATTGCTTCCTACACAATGGGAGAAATGAAAGATTATAAAATATGCCTCCTGTCAAGTAGACAGCCTTAAAACTTTTTTGCTCTAAATGAATCTCTTGAATTGATAGTTCAGGAGCATGGCTTGTGCTTCACAGGGCTCAGCTCAGTTATAAAACAAGCAGATCCCTCCTATTTATGCAGAAAATCTGGGGAATGCAATTTTTCAAAGCATTTCTGAATAAATGATGCCACACTTGTGATACACTGAAGCTCAGTGTTCATGTGGTAGTAAATACTCACCCCAAAAGAGCATCCATGTTCTGGTTTATTACATTTTAGAGCAGGTGGAAGGAGGAAAAAAAAATCAGAACATCAAAATGTGATTTTTCAAGCCTAAATAGAAAAGTTAAAGGACTTGGTATCATGGGCAATTACCAGGCTTTTTTTACTTACCAATTTTTATTGATGTTACTGGAATGTCTTCTAATTTCCAATGATCATAAATTGCTGGTAGTTAAAGACAGAACTGAAACAAACAGAACTCCATGGCATTAGGAAGCTTTAAATGAAGTGTGCCTCATAATTTAAAATGAACTCATTTTTCAAGAAACAAAAATATTTTAAAATGGGACTTAATTTAGGCTAATATGAACTAATTATCTAAAGATGGTGGAATCACTGACCCTGGAGGTGTTTAAGAAAAGATTGGACACAGCAACAGTTGAAATGGAGGTGTTTGGTTATAACTTGGACTCAATGGTCTCAGAGGTCTTTTCCAACCTAATTGATTCTGTGATTCCTAATTGATTCTGTGATTCCTAATTGATTCTGTAATTTCTGAACATTTAAAAACAATATTTACTTATTGGCAGCATGCTTTAATTAGGGGAAAACAGAATCTACACATCCAGCGCTAGAAGATTAAATCCCTTAATTTTTACCTCTTCTGTGTCAGAAGTAATTGAAAGATAAGTATAGGGCCTGGGCTTACCCCCTGATCTGAAAAGCACAGAAATCCACCGGAAATGCTACTGATTTTGAATACATGGTAAGTGGATTCTCACATCGTCAATTTATGACCTTTTTTGCTTTGTTGCAAGTGTAATAAATAATACTAATAGTAAAAATAGTAATACTACTACTAATAATAATAATAGTAGCAAATAATCCAGTGCTTATGAGTAGGTCCAGTTTTAGCTGGATTCTAAAGACTGTGTTTGTCCTGCAGACTTTACTGCAAAGGCAGAAGTAATTAGAAGAGCATGTGATGGATATGTAATTGAGCTCATTTTCAGCAGACTGGGATCCAATTTATTGATACATATGTCAGGTTTTTCTTAAGTTAAGCCAAGGGGAAACATTGCAATATTTGATGGATGGACAAAATAAACATTTACTAAACTAGTCCCCCATGAGTTCATAGAAATTACTGTCATTGCTTCACTCTTTCTGAGGGTGGCCATGTCTCAATAGAGCTGTCTTTGGGTCTGAGGTGTATTTCCAAGAAGTGTGACTCAAAGAGGAAAATGTTGCTTTGTTCTCCCTGTGTGTGTTGTGCTTGCTCACCATAAAGAGGCTAAAGCTGCTAGGCAACATTTATAGTTCAGAAATAACAAGAGTAATCAGCAGTGCATACAGCCCCAGGCCATCTGGAAGTGAGGGCTTCACCTTACTAGTCCCAGCTTTAGAGAGAAACCAAAGTCCTTCCCTCTGCAGCAATTTCTATTCAATAAATCCCAGGATGAACCAATGTGAAGGAAATTTCTCAGAGCCTAAGCCCCAACTGGGTGCAGAAAGCATCCTTCAGATAAAGCTGGTTCATAAAACAGAATAATCAAACAGCTGAGGAAACATCCTGCAATATGAGTTCATAGTGTTCTAGGACTTGGTGCTATAAAAAGATCTGTATCAGTGCATCCATTCTGCCAGATAATTGGGGGGCTATGATACTACAATATACTCCAAAATAGAGTTAATATATGGTACTACAGTGTACATTTCTCTGAAATACCAATTCTTCCTTGTTCACCCCTCCCTAGAATTTGATTTTTCCCTTTGAGCTTATCAGTATGTATTTTGTTGAATTTATATTTGTGTTTCAAGGTTTTGCCATTGCTCAGCATTTATTGCCCAGGTTTCTCTTAAAAAAGGGGAAAAAACCCCAAACTATGTGTAATTAACACTTCAAAAATGTTAATTACACATAGACTGGTGCTGGTATTTAGAATTGCTAAGTAATACATTCATAGAAAAGATTATTTAATTGTCTTAAACAACTAAACTATGTCAACACACTTCAGTCAAGCTCCTTCTCATCTAACTGAAGGGAACAGTCTCAAAACCAACCTGAGTACACAGAATAGTCAATGTATAACCTTTATTCAGAACAGAATATTAAAAAAAAAATCAAAAACAAGTTCTGACAGAGAGAGGATGATGAAAGCAGTGCTGTGTACAGGTATTTCCTGCCTTTAGCTATCACAGTGATTCCTTTCTTTTAGCCTGGGCTGAAAACACGACTGACAGGCTTGTTCTGAATTTTTTGCTCCATGAGTCGCAGCTGTGATTTCACTTTGGGTAATGAAATATCAAATTTACAGATAGGGATATTAGATAAAGGGCATTTGCCAATAGATGAGACAAGGAAAGGGAGTTTGCAAGCATTGCCCATAGGTTGCTGCTGCATTTGGTCTCCAGGAGACAGCAAATGATGTGAGCAAGGCCCCCAGCTCAGGCTCCAGTTCAAACTTCCCAAACCTGTGAAGTTGGGAAACTCAGAGGACTCCAGCCCTATAGCTGAGCAGAAAAGTGCTCTGTGATTTGGGGTTTGTTGTGTTTTGTTCTTTGCCTGTGGATCTCCATCCCCTTCCCAGAAAAGCTGTCCTGCTGCCTGTTGGAAGGCTGGATAGGACCTGGAAGATGCTCAGCTTGGGGTCCTGGCAGGGCAGTGTGGACCCTTCTGTATCCTGTGGAGAATAAACATGGACACATGCAGCTGCTTTAGGGAATGCTGATCTTTCTGGCTTATCCCCATGAAGGAGGCACAGAGATGGTATCTGTTTTTTCATCTGTGCTTTCTGTGATGTGCCTTCTACATCTGCTGATTGACACAGAGCCTGGCAGAGGGAAGGTTTAATGTACTCTAACTTTGTGTTTCTGAATGATAACTACCTAAGAATTGTGGACACAGCAGTTGCTTGAATCCCTGGTGTATATTTTTAGGCAGAGAGTAAGAGATAAGTGGTTTTGGAAACAGCCAGTTGGAAATTATTTCTTGTTATTTATGATGGAATGGTGTTTTCTGAAGGAAACATAGGCCATACTCTCTTCAGTTTCTCTTTTCTTTACCCTTCCCAGGAACTCTAGAATTATTTTGGGGTACCCCTGGTATAATTAAAAAAAATGTCCACAGCCCAGCTGAGTGATGAGCTGTCCATTACTTGTAATTTTCTTTGTTTGTCTCCTCAATGGCAGTAGAAAAGACAAATGAAGAAACAATCAGGTGTGAAAGAACTGCTAAGCAAATGGGTGAGTTTTACTAATTCCAGATTCAAAGTGAACTGTGAAGATAACTCATATGAGCTCACAACAATGTGGTGAGCAGAAGAGTTTGGGAAAGCTTTTCTTGGCCTTAATAAATGAACCTCAACTATAATAACAATTAAGTTTCAGCTGCAGTAAGAGCAGTGAGCTCTGTGGTATCTGGGGGGGACATGGATCCACAGGTGATTATGATCTCCTGAGAGATGTTTAGACTCACCTGTGGCTCTTTGCAGCAATGCCCATTTAGTGTTATTTAGGTATTGATGGAACTTGAGTCCACTGGAAATTCAGTTAATGTGTAATTTAATAGTGCATTCTCAAACTTCAGTCAGCAGATCCTGTAAATAAATTCAGCATTTTAAGAAATAGTTTTCCCCAATGATAGTTGAATCCATGGTAGCAGCAACAACCCAAAAGGATAAGGATCTTTAAGGTTTTTTTGCCTAGCCTTAAAGCAACATCTGTTAAGCTGATGGGTTTCTGAAATTGAAGATAGAGGATTTGCTCCCTGAGGTTTTACCAAAAGTGCCAAGTGGAAGAAGAATATCTAGTAATAACTGGTACCTCAGCTTTTAAACAAAATCCAAGGATTTCCCAGTCAGTTTCTCCATCTTTCCTTCTAGCAGAGAGCAGCCAACCACACAGCTCTGTGCAGCCAGGTTAATTAATTAATTAATTAATTAATTCCTCTGACAATCAGCCACTGTCTCCTGCTGAGCAGCAGTGTTGGGGAGTGCCAGAATCCATTTCTAGAGATGCCAAACTGCTGCTATCCTCTGGTTTGGACCTAGCTGTAATGTCAGAAAATCATGCAATAATTTATATATCAAATGACTGCCTCATCTTCCCTGCACTCCAGTAAAGCAGGCAAGAATGGGAGGGTGACAAACACACAGGGAATGGGATGTGCACAGGATCTCCAAGCCAGTCAGGGACAGGGCTGCAACTCAATCCAATTGTTGATGCTGTTTCAGGGTACAGAATCAGTTCATGAGGAAATACTGACCGAAAATATTGACTGAACTAACAACCCAAACTCAAAAAAGCTTCTCATTCCACACCACTGCTGCAAGTTTGAATATCTCAATATTGTTACCTGTGGTACAGCAACACTTGGCTAACTCTGTGTTTTGTCACAGAATTTTTAGTAATTGTAAAGAAGAAATGTTTCTCTGTACTTTGTACTCGATGGAAAAAAGGACACAAAGGATAACTGGGTTGCTAAGGTTAATTATATTTTATATGTTTTTACTGAAGGCAATTTAATTTGGCATCACCTAGAGGAAAGAAGAAAGGACAACAATCAGTCATGGAGCATAGCTAAGAATATTCAGCTTTTTATTCTGCATATTGAAAACTCAGTTGGTCTGTGAGAAATCACATTTCTCTGTGACCCAAAGGACATCATAAATAAAATAAAATCAGGTTGTCTTCTATTTTTTAATAATGCTCACAAGGATAAGGGAGGAGAGAATTCAGGATAAGATTTTTTTTGCTGTATTACCATTTCTGACATCAATTTTGTCCTAATACATTCAATAAGTATAAATATTGAACAATGATCTATAAGAAGAGGCATAGTTTATTTAAAACAGCTGAGGAAATGAAATTTTCTTTTAAATTAAATAATTGAACAATGTCTTTTGCCATGAGTGAAAGCAGAGGAAGTATGCACACTCCACTGTACCAAAGAGTTAATGCTGTCAAAGTTAATTTTGTGCTTTTCAGATTGCAGGGATCTGCCAGAGCTGGGAAGGACAGATAATTTTTATGCCAAATTAAGGATGACTCTAAAACCTAGTGACCTTTAAATGGGATGCGGAAATCAAGGATAATTGAGTGGCATGTCTGCTAATTATTTAAAGGAATTAATAATTCAGAAAGAGAGAACTGGCTCTGACCTGGTCTACAACTGGAGGGGCACATACACAATTCTGAGGATCCTTCATCTGCCTTGTGACCTCTACTCGAGGTATTCTAAATTCAGCCTAAGATATATGGGATAAATTAAGAGCACTGGGAATTATGGAAGGGGTCAGTCTGGAATTGCTGCTCCTGTAAACCAGAGGAACTCAGAGCTCCCACTGAACCAGCAGATATCGAGTATCTGGGGATAGGGAAGATCCTGATTCAGGTGGGGACTGGAGGCACCCTGCCCACAAAACTCTGGGGCAGCTGGACATCTCTGGGATGCATCCTAGGAGTGCCCCTCATTTGCTTGTTAACACTGGTCCAGATTTCTGCCTGCAGGTAGAGGCAAAATACGAGGTGGAGTTCTGGCTCTGTTGGTGGACAGATTTGTCTGAGCAGATATTTATCCTGATTGTATATATACACCTCTGAGTTTGACATCCAAGGTTCCTTTTACAAGCAATACGGTGGAGGAGGCATTCTGTGCACAATTAACACAGTCTTGAGGTACATGTGGAAATAGTTCAGATTAATTAATCAAAACAAGTGTTAATTTATCTCCATAGGTGCAAAAAAACCCCCCTTGATCTGATCAGTGTTTTGAAGATATGGAACTGTGGATGAGATTAGTTGTGCAGAAATCACAGACATCATACAAGGACCTTGATAATATGAACAGAGGTCTGCCTGGGACATGCAGGAAAAACTCTGCAGACTACAGAAAAGATAAGTTTTTCTTGACTTTCTTGACGTTTTCATTTCAAACAGAGATTTTTGCTTGCCTTTATGTATTAGTGGGGGGTTGGAATGTCAAAGCAAGTCAAGTCTGTACTTTAGCTAACCTTGAATAATGTATTATGCTTCTTTCTCTTTTACTCTTCTTCATGTCTAAGTATCCTTGGGAAGAGTCAGCCAAGATGTGGCACATGCATAACAAAAGTCATGAACTTCACAACTTTTTATGCCAATGATATTTAACATGTATTAAAAGCTAGGGGATAATTTGTCTATTTGGACAAAAATATTTTTTAGCTGCAGCTTTGAAGATCTCTAGCATGATGAATTATCTGGGCTGAATCGCAGAATTTGTATGAGGTATTTAAGATAAATAATGTTGGTATTTCTGCAAAGCTCTGCCCCATGGTATGTATCCATGTCCATTGATACAATCTGGTGGGATTCAAGTGTAGATGAAAGCTTCTAAATGTTGGTCCTGCCTTGCAGGTGCCTGTGTGTGAATTGTGTATCCAAGAACAGGTAGGGCACCCAGCCAGCGCAGTGGGACTTAGGGAAGCATTTTCAGCCATGTGGATGATTCCACCTGACCATCTGAACACCTGACCACACTTCACAGACACAATTTTCTGTACTGAGTAATGGAAATGGGCTGGAATGACAGCTTAGGCACTAAGATCATAAACATTTCTGTCACCGTCATATTTTCTGAAAAATCTCTTTGCCCAGCATTTTCTCATTTTCTGAAAAATCTCTTTGCCCAGCATTTTCTCCTGGGAAGCTGAGAAGCCTCAGCTTCTCCTCTGTTTGCTGCTCTGGAATGTGGTCTGGAGATTGTTCATCCAACATGTGAATTGTTTTAACTTAATGGCCAATCACAGCCAGCTGTGTTGAGGCTCTGAGGAGTCATGAGTTTTTATTATTCATTCTTGTTAAGCCTTCAGTCTATATCCTTTCTGTATTCCTTAGTATAGTTTTAGTATATCATTCTATAATAAATATCATTTCATAATAAATTAGCCTTCTAAGAACATGGAGTTAGATTCTCATCTCTCACCTTGTCCTGGGGGCCCCTCACAAACTCAACACATTTCAAGACCTAACTTTGAATGTCTTAATCTGGAAGTTGAGCTGCATCCATCATTTACATATTTATCCTTCTGGAAACTCAGTTAACAGAATTCCTTGTCCTTACTAATGCACATAAAGGGGATGAGAAGGAATGCTTATATTCCCTGTGAGGAGGGGACCTATGTAACTAATACAAGCACACAAAATATATTGCAGCAAATTTTATGAGTGAAAAGCTACTCACAGGTCAGACATGTGAAACAAAAACTGAGGAATAAAGAGCCTGTGTGTCTCACCAGAGTTTTTTCATGCATGTTATCTTTGTGGGTCTCCTTGGGGGACCATCTGAACCAACCTGTGTCCGCCAGGAAGGTGATAGGGTGCAAAAAAGTGGAGTGGCCTGAAGCAGAGTACAAAACCCAGTCCTGCAATTGGATCCCTCACCCAAAGCACACAAAATCAATATGCACACTGTACAGAAGAGTTACAAGTCTCTTTCATCTTATCCTAGCAAACCTTTCTCTGTCTGAAAGCAAAGGAACACACAGCACCAAAGAGCTTTAATGAATAACTGCAGAATGTGGATCTGTCTTTTGTTATCAGCTGCTGTCACAGAGGACTATAATTTTTTTTTCTGTATTACTAAGGCCCAGGATTCATATTTCTGTTTCAAAATTCTTTTATCTTAAAGTTTCCAAGTAGATATATTTGATTCATAAATTCATTCAGAGAAGACTTTTGTTGTCTCATGCTTCAGTAGCAGTACATGTTATTTGTTCAGCAGGAACAAATAGTTCTTGTAGACTGAAATTCAGTAACTTACCTTAAGGACTTTAGAGAAAAATATTGAAAGTTAGATTGTGTGACCTGAGGTTAGGTTGGTCTCTACTCATATATTTTTTTGCAATTTAATCTTTGTCCCAAATAAGATATGTCCAAAACTCCCATCTCCTGAATTTTGCAAAATCCCTGGGATATGCAGTGGGACTTCAGCCATTACATATCAACCATCAACAGTTCCTATTTCTTTGGATGACTGAAGCACATATTCTTGGGTTAGGATGGGGCAGACAAGTTTTATTGCCCATTATTGGGAAATGCTGCCTGTGAGAGCTGTGCTAACTTCATTACTGAAGACACAGGATTCTGCTGTAGGAACAGATCTCTGAACTGGGATCTTACATTTTGAATTTTTTTTTCCCATAGCAGGGGAAGAGAAACATTGACCACTGTCCCCAAGTAAAGTCAGTTATCAAAGCCAACAGCTGAATTATACAATTCAGCTTCCCCTGCCTATTTGCTCTTAAATTTCCTTTACCTACCTCCCCATGTGCTTCTGATTTTGTTTCTTTTCTTTCCTTTTTTCTATTTTGCTTGGATATGAAGTGCATTGATCTTAAAACTATTACTGTGTGATGGATTTAATGCCCTGAAAGTGGATTCTAGTGTTTATTAAAGATCTTTGTTTTCTCCTCCAAAGAAATGCTGAGCACGCAACAAGCTTAGCATTGTCTATATTTTTTTTTCCCAGACAAGCAAAAGACAAATGTTCCCTCATTTCTCCTGACCTCTCCTGGATAGTTTCAAAGCATGGAACATGACTGAGACTCAAAAGTTATGCTGTGAAATATGACATTTTTTCACTGTAGGGAAAACCCCCCAGACAATAACAACACTATATATTAATAGGCACAACATGTTTTTAAAGGCCATAGGTACAAGTTTTCCATTTGAATTTCTTCTCTCTGGTCCTTCATGTGCACCCAGAGAGAATTACACCACACAGTGCAACAAAGAATGAATTTCTTATCAGAAAAACATTGTTTTATTGCAGTGAATTTCACTGAATGCAAAGCACAGAGTCTCTCTCACTTTAGGGCTTGAGAAAGAATCTACTGATTAGTTCATTGCATCAGAGTTACAGAAAGATTATGATTTATTTACTGATTTGAAGTTTAGGTATCAGTGAACAGAAATAATTTTTTTTAAAAGTTATTCTGAATGTAGTTTTATTTGCCCAACTTCAGAAAGAGAAATGTCTGGGGAAGATAATCCTTAAAGGACTTCATTTTGCAGGTAGTAAAATGAGTTCTAATATTAAAATTGTCATAATGATAATTAACATGATAAAATGTTTTAATGAAGGGGAAAGAAACAAATAGCTGTTCTCCAAAATGCTGCTGCAATAAGATGGATATTGCTGATGTTGTCAAGGATTTGTTTTATAATGGTTATCTGTGTCTCTTCTTTCATTAGCATGAAATAGAGGTTTAAAATGACAAATGCCCTCCATCAGATTTTCTTGCATATAAGACAGGATCGAGATAAAAAAAATAAATCTAATATTGGTCTAAATTCTTGAAGCAGGCTGAAAAAGGGGTGACTGGTGTACTTAAACCCCAGGAAAAAGCCCTAAGAGGTCTGTTTCAGTGTGCCTCTTGCAGTGTCTTTCTGTGTAACACTGGTATTGGAATTTCCCCTCTTTCTGTATTGATCTATTTTGTAAAAAGCATACTTTTTTCTGCAGTGCTTCTCCATATGGTCTGCAAATTTATTGAAGCAGGACCTTCTGTCGCCATATAAGTTCAATATTTAAGATAACAGGATTAATAAGTGCAATTATGTGCACACACACAATTTTGTAACAGGAATATTTTTTCAATGTCATCTTCCCTAAATGGGGAGGGAATCACCTCCAAATTATCTGAATCTTCAAATAATTCATGGGGAAAATTCCTGCAAAATTATTAACAGTGGTGGTTGCTTGGGCCAGAAGAGCTATGAGATCTTGAAATAAGAATTCAAATTAGATAAGATAGGACCCAAATTAGACAGGGATCTAAATGAATATAGTTTATGCTCCACTTAAAGTAAATGAAGGGAAAAAAGGTGCAAATCCTCCTTCCCCATACCAGATGTTTATAATAGCCCTCCAAAAATCCCTGTGTCTCTCTTTCCAAAAGGAAAACTTTTGAGGGACAAGTTCAGATGTAAAAGTGTCTGGTTTATCCCTTTTGGTCAGGTAAGTGCTGTTCCAAATGACAACTGCAGGCCTGGTGCCAGCAAAGGCAAAGAGTGTTTTGAATTCTGAGGTCATCCCCATCCTTCCCAAGTCATTGGGATGACAGAAAAAAATTCAAGGATCCTTTCATGGATTTGGATCAAGTCTTCTTTGGACTCAGCTTGTCTCGAGGCAGCTCTGGTCCTTACATTATTAAGACATGGTGGTAGAGCTTTTAAATATAAAACCTGTGAAAAATGGCAGATAGGGGTTGGACAGATAAGCCACCTGCTGAAAGATAAAGACACAGCCTTTTCTGGAAGTACACCAAAAATAAACCTCATACTTCGAATTATTCATGAAGAAAATCTGGGATAAATTTAGAATAAAAATAGATTTTCACAATAACAATTATAAAAAATGTATCTTCTGGAGCTGAGACTTTACCACGTGTACTGAAGAGAGATTTGTCACTCCTTTGTAAGAATTAAAAGCATCCCTGAAGTTCAGCAGAAATAATTGAAAGTTTAAATTAAATCGCAAAGTTAGAAACAGTCATAAACTACTGCAATTTAATAGAAAATTTAAATTACATTGGGACAAGGCACAAATGTGTTTGGATTAAAAAAAGATTGAAAATTTTCTGCTAAAAAAGACAATATATTAATCAAAACAAAAAGTAAAAAGACCTAGAGTAGCAGACTAGAGAACATGATCTGGAGGGAGTAATGAGAAGGATACCATCTAGGTCATAATATTAATCTAGATAATGGAGAATTGAAAAAGTTTAAAGAGAAACCTTGAATGTGAACTATACTTAATTCAAAACCATTGAAGCAAGTGAAGTGCATGGGTAATGTAGCAGTAATGATGTCTGCAATGTGCAAAGACACTAATTGCAGTATTCTTTGCTAATTAAAGAAACTATAATTATAGGAAAAGGCTTTAGAAAACTATCTTGTTACAGCACTAAGACAATGTCCTGCAAATGACTTCCCCTGTGTACACAAATGTGGAATTCCACTTCCCCATGCACTAGTCATGGGTGCCCTTTACTAATTAAATAAACAGAATATGAGCTGGTGATCAAATGCCTTTATAAAGAGAAAAGCAGGCACAGATTTTTTTCTGTTTTTTTTTTCTCTGATTTGTGATCACTAAATCACTTGAGCTGAAAGAACAACTCAACTGGCCTATCTCACAGATACAGGCCTGTAGGCTTTTTCCTCCTTCTATGTATCATTCCCATTTGTATCTGGATTGATGTAGAGAAAGGTTTAGGAACTTATAATAGACCTTGAAAATTTTCATATATTTTCTTAATCTTTCTTCCTCAAGTCCTTTTTCTTCAGAGAGGAAATCATGTCTCCATTTTTTCTGCCTTCATCTATGTTGCTGCAATTAAATCATAATCACCATAATGTACTTTATTTTTTTAATATCAGCAGTATCATCCAGAAAAGAGAACCTGGGGGAAAAAAAAGTTTTCATTCTTACTTCCACTCAAGCCTCTGTGCTTAGCTCAGTCTATTGAATCAATGTGATTGACATGGGATATGCTCATAACCCTTTTAATTAGTTGATGAAGGCCAGATGACGTAAAGGTCACTTGTGGGACACAGCATTAATGTCACTCTCTTCCTTAGAGTGAGTGACAAACAATTATCTCCATGCTAGGATTTAATTGGATTGATATCCAGCTTTCCAGCACTGGCAGCTGCCCCCAGGATGAATATTTTTTGATATATGCAATTACATGCCATCATGAGATTGTTGGCGATTAATGTCAGCCCTTCAGAACTGTCACCCAGAAAAGGAAATAAAGGCAGACGTTACTGCTCAGGCCTGAAAAGATAATGATGGCCCTGGAGCCTTCAGTGTGGCTTTCTGATAAAAGCACAGTTTCTTGAGCTACCTCAGGGCAACGGTGTTGTGGATTTAAAGGCAGCCTGTTTTATTAGGAGTCCATTTGTTGAATTAGTAATCTCAGCAGGAAGAACCTCACTCTTTTGGAAAAAGGTGTCAGAGGAGCTAAAGAGAAGTAAATGAGAACTTAATTGAACACAGGAGAGTCACTTAGAAGCTTGGCAATGAAAGAGAGACAATGGGATCCAGCAGGAGAAATGCCTTTTTTCTCCTGAGTTTGAGCAAGACAGATGAGAGCAGTGGTGGCCATCATTAACTAATGATGGGCAACCACGGTGCAGTGAGCAGTTGATTACCTTGGCTGGGAATGTAATCCCTGTCACAGATAATCAGTGTCAATCTTTTAAAGGAATCTGGCTGGAGGCTTAATTTCAGAAAAATTTCCATGATCTCCCTGGACGGGGTATCCTGGGGAACATTTGCCCACGCGATGTTGACAGGTCAGGCTTATTTGGTTAAAACTTCTGTTGGCTCAAGAATTACACAGTTTGTCTTTTGCTTCAGTATCTGGCACTTACTGAGTGCAAGTTGTCACTTTGCTGTGGCTGGAAAGCCAGAATACATCCCAACGAAGTGATGCCTGCACAACTTCCAGATGTCCTCTCCTCCCACCCCATCCTCTTTTTCCTCTCTTCTGGGACTCAGGTACATCAGCAGATCCCAACCAAGCTTTGTGCAGATTCAGGAAAACTCATTTCATTCTATGGCTTAAATTTACTGCTGGCATTGCTATTTTTGTCTTCTCCAGAGAAAAGGTGGAAGCACTGCATGAATCAGATTTGGTGTTCTAGTTGCCAAATACACACCGTGTTAAAGACTTTTATTATCCTGTTCCACATTTCCACTTCTGTTCTTTGAGACTGTCTTCATGCAACTGTTCATTCTTTCTTTTCATAATTTAAGTATATGGAACTACCTGTGTTTTTTCACTTTGTTCTCCAACCCTTCTATTTATTCTCTGTGTTATCTCAGTTTTTCAGGGTTTTTTTTCCCAGCTGTTGAGTGAAAATTGGAAACCAGAATTCTAGAAAATTTCTTGTCCATAGAAGCAGAGGTCATGCCTCTCTTTCTT
This sequence comes from Fringilla coelebs, assembly GCF_963513975.1. Lineage (NCBI taxonomy): Eukaryota > Metazoa > Chordata > Aves > Passeriformes > Fringillidae > Fringilla > Fringilla coelebs. The sequence goes on from NC_140032.1 coordinate 4,832,542, forward strand.
CTCAATTGGCAATTCTTTGTAAAACCAAACCCATCTGATTACTGGGAGTTCATTTTGATCTGGTGATTTGAAATGATCCTTAATTATTTTAGAAATAATTTTACTGAGGTACTTGTCTTGTAACAGTAGCTACCATCCCCATCCGAGGTTAAAACAATACCCAGGCAAAAACTGGTATATTTGGAAACAAATAGAATGTCAAGTCCCTATGGACAAATACCAACCCCCTTTTGCACTTTCTTTATGAAATATGATGGGTAATCAACTTTCTGGATTTTTTAATTTTTATTTTTATATATTTATATATAAAACAAAGTCAAATGTTCAATTGCAGTCAATTCCATCACTGCCACTTCCTTCATAAGCCACATTTTTTGTCTCATTAGCCAAGATACTAAGTGACCTTTTCTTGGTGACCTTTTCTTCAATGTTGATTGATATTAATTATTTTACATTTCTTTAATATTAATTCAACCCCTTGTCTGCTGCTCCATTATTTTCCCCAAGATCAGTATCAGACTACAAAAAAAAATATTACCTCTGTCATTTATCCTTTTAAAAATGTTGGTAACTTCAGTTCTTACTTGTCTATATCTCTATCTCAACTTTAAGAAAAATATTTACCTTCTAGTAATATTATCTTTTTTAATTACTTGATAAATAATGTCAGAAACTGAGTTAAGATCATGTAGCTACTTGAAGAGGTGGACAAAGTTACATTGGAAAGAGATATATTTTTAGAATAAGCCTTGTACCTATTACAAAAGTTAAACAGAGCAAACCATGTATATTCCACACTACCAGTTTCTGTTGCATCAAATACAATTATGAAAAAACAGCAATTTTTTGTAAACACTCAAGAAATTTCAAGATTTCTGTCATGCTAGGATGCCTAATGAATCATTGTACAAGACAAACAATGAGCAAGTGAAGATTCAGGTGATGAAAAGCCCTAACAACCCACCAATTAGACTGGATTGCTGTGCAATTAAAGTTTGGAATTCTTACAAATTGCAAATACATTTTCAAAGAGGCAAGTGGCATTTGTGCACCCTATTCAGATGAAAAAAAAAATCCACAACACCCTGACAAACAAAGCTTTTCAAAGATAATTTTAATAAGCACAAAACAAATCAGACTCACTAGGAGTAAACTCACTCAATAAGAGTTAGTCAATAAGAACTCTGAACTGGGGAAGATGATAAAAATGCACCTCACTGATTTTTCCTGGTTTAATTAACCATCATTATGTGACACAATCTTATTTGCATGGAGTCACATAACAGCTGGTGCTCTCTGTCTTCTAGAGCTTCTTGGAGTACCAGTCTCCAGGACAAGCTTTGTCACATTTTAGGATGGGAAATAAAGAACTATTGGTATGATCTATGTCTCTGAAATACCTAAGGCTGGTGAAGGAATTGAAGGCATAACTTGATTTTCTGTAGAGAGACAATTAATTTCACTGCCATATTTATTTCTTTATGCATAAAAAGTCAAGGACAGTCACATTTTCAAAGTGATTAAAAACTTTACACTGTAAGTCCTAGGAATTAGCATACCTAAATTATGTAACAGATGTCCTGGAAATATTCCAGATGCCATTTAATCTTCAAGACATCTATTCAGCATTCTGTGTCCACAGTATTAGAGCAAGTGATCTAATATGCTATGATAAAAATAAACAAAACTTACAAAGCAGACAATTTTACTGCCTTAAACTACAGTGCAACTCAGATTCTTATTTCTGAAGAAAACCCAGCAGTTTAAATTTAAAACTAGCTAACATCTGTTGTTGCTGGGTTTTTTTATTTGCTTTATTTGCTTTTTAGAATGAGATCGACACAGCAAATGCAAGAAAGATAATCCACAGCTAAAAAATCTCATTATTTATTAATTATACTTGCAAAAATGTTCAGTATAGTATATACAGAGTGTCCAAGGAGTTTGGCTGCACAATTATTTATTTTTGGAGTCAGCATAGCTGGCCCATAGGTATGCAGCACTTTGGTTTCCACTCTTAATACTCTGTCACTGGGGAAATACATCTCTGTGTAAAAAACACTCTGTGTAATTATTTTGACTGAATTCCACCAATTTCTTACCTCAAGATATGTGTATCCACTGCCAAGCACATCAGTGGGAACTGTGTATTTACATTTGGAGGCAAGACAAAAGCCCTGTGTTTTACTTGTAGCTGAAGAAATGTCAAGGTTTCAGAGATTGTTTCTGCACATATGTTCAGCTTAGCCTCCAAAAGTTATTTGCAACAAGGTTTGGTTTGTATGAGTAAGACAAGAAATGAGAGAATTCCATTACTACCCAGAAAATACAGAAATTCAAACAGATCTCCCTAGCTTGTACCATCAAAGAACCTACTAGCAATGACATCTGTGCCTATCAGGTACCTGGTTTTCCTTGAATATTTATAGTGAGACAAGATGTTCCCATCCATTTTTAGATGTTTGGAAAAAATCCATCCCTCAAGGGGAAAAGAGAGAATTAAGAGCTGGGGTTGTGTAATTACACATAATAGCTTTGACTCCAAGTGAGGCACATTGATCCACACTGGCTCAAGACCTATCCAACAATACTTATGTTAACTTGTCTAATGCAGAGCCTGAAGATATTTTTGTTACACTTGTCATTATTTCAAGGTGTTGGCATGAATTTGAATGCTTATTAAAATCAGGTACCAACAGTGTCAGAGCAGCCAAGAGAAGTTTCTTGTCCAGGTGGGAAAAATAGAACAGTGATTATGTCACTCAAATTAGCTGCTCTTAGCAAATGTTTTGCATATTCTTGACAATACAATGACATTTGTTTGACAATGCACATCTCGGGCTTTCTGTCATCTTTCTGCTGCACATCTTCCACTCACTGCTCACTTATTTCTCATAAGTTGCTTTCAAAGTGCAGGAGATAAGTATAAAGTCTTCAAAGCCCTAAACCACATATATCTTTAGCAACCAGCATAAAATATGAGGCAAAAAAACCCCTCTCTATATACCTGCAGACTCACTTTAAACCTAAGAAAGAATTTTTCCATGTATTTAATATATTCTTCATATACCTATTCCTTTCTTTCTGCTTCAGTTCTTCTCAGGTTAGTTCCACATTTTCCTCTCCTGAGCCCTTGCAAAGAAACAGCAGGAACTTTCCCTCCTCAAAACAACACCTGATGAAAAACTAATGCTAGATAATTTGTTTATAGAAAATAGATAGTAGTTCATGCCAGAATATGGGTTTTTTTCTCCTGGGAAAAATAAAAAGTTTTAAAATCTCTTAGATATCTGTGACACAGACATATATCATGAATTATAACACATAGGTCATGAAAATGAGAAAATGTTTTCCTAATTAACAATGCTTGAAGAAGGAGGGTGAAGCTGGGTGGGTTTGTAGCAGCTGACCAAAGCTAATCATCTATGTAGAGGATGAAAAGCAGTTCAATTCTTATAGGAATATCAGTTAGCTAAATTTGGTAGCTAAATTTTGCTAAATGTAAACAGTGGTCCAAGTAGGTCTGTAAATTAAAGTATCTGTGCAAAACAGGCTTGACTTAGAAGAAACTATTTAGATTAATGGGCTATTCAAAAAAGCTTGTTAGTGTTTCTAATTTTGCCATATCTATTAATCAGAGGTGACTGTTTTCTGAACTACCACAAGCACAATCCATGCAAATTAGTTCAATTAAAAATTAATTAATCAGCTTGTTCATTTTTTTCCCTTTTGTTTCCCCTTTTTTTGTTTTGTTTTTTTTCTCATCAAAGACACAAACCTGCTTGCTTGGGGTCAAAAGGCATCAGTGGTGCTACCATGAATTCTCTGATACAAAAATGAGAGCAGGAATCTGGGTGTCTTTGACCTCTGTGATACTTTGAGTTGCAAACAGAAATAATAACAGCAGGGAATGACAAAGCAGCCTAACTATAAATTTGTGTTGACCATAAAAAATAGGTACAGTTTAATCCTAAATAAAGATATTTACTGAGTACATATAAGGAAAATAAGATAGCTATCCTCAAGTGTTATGTCCAGAAGAGATTCCTGATCCCCACAGATGATTTGGTGAGGCTATTTTCAAATACATCTGCTGCAGATATAGCCTCTAAATATACCTACACTGGTAAATAAAGTGTGGCTCAAGGAATGACAGATAATTGTCCAGACTGTTCAGTTTTCAGTTTATGTCCTATTTATGGCCAGTAGCAACTAGCAGATACCATTTGCAAAGGGTGTGAGTGGCAGAAAATACTAAAAACTGGTCATAACAGGCAATTTGGATATGGTCATCAAATTTTGGGAGGGAGGAGGGCAGACTGAAGCATGTGGATATGATTTGTTTCATGCTCTTTGGCTCCTGGGCTTAAAACCAAACCCTGATTGGTTTTACTTCTACCACAGTTGCAGACAGTTCTGGAATTTTTGTTTATTTTCTTGCTCTTATTTCTTTTTGTGTTTTCTGCCAAATTTTTTGCACTGGCTGTTTCAAAAGCCCAAGGTTACTTTATAGAACTTTTCTGAAAGCACAATTCCATCTAAAAGACATTTTCCTGGCCCAACAGTCAGCTGCCGGTGTGACTTTGTCAGATTCTGAGTTGGTAAAGCTTTGCTAGCAGAACTTTTTGAATATCAGTGCGGCAATTGGAGTTCTGGCAGATGCTGAAAAGCAGAGTACAGTGAGCACTTCTAAAGAGTTTGGAGAGGAGATAAAGGGTGAATATGCTATTGTTCCATAAAGCAATTATACTGCAAAATACTGACACAGTCCTTTTCTAGACAGACAAGGGTAAATTGCCATGGTTTATTGTGCGCTCATTCAAAGTGAACAAATGCAGGGCCATAATTAAATTTGGCAACCTGGAAATTTTGGAGGATCAAAGATGTCTGGAAAAGGAGGATGGCTTATACTCCATGGAATTTTATTGCAGGGCAATCTCTCATGCTGTAAAATGTGAAGTTCATTATGGTGTAGCTGTTCTCTGCTTTTTGCCAGTACAGGAAATATCCAGAACAAAATATGAGAATTTCAGGGGTAATGGTGCTGTTGTCAGAGACAAGTGCCTTAAAAAAAAAACAAAACAAAACCAAAAAACAACCCAAACAAACAAAAAAAGAAACAAAAAACCCAAAGTAAAACTCCTCCACAATTCTGTAGCTAAACATATAGAACGTATAAGTGATGGAATAACCAGCCCTGTGAAGAATCTTAGTCTTGATAAATTCAGTAAAAGGTAGAATGAAAAATTCTGGATGTGACTTTGATCAAAGAAGGGAATGGAAGCTAAATTCAATTAGGATAGACCTGGTCTAACATGACTTCTGAACTTTCAGTCAGAGAATTCATCTTGTACTCTCTTATTCCTGGTCATGGCCATTTATCTAATATACTGAAGTATTTAGTCCCATTTATACAGTGTCCTGTACCAGATCAGGCTATTTGAACTATTTTATATTATATAATGTTTTATAAAATATTAAAACCATATTCCTAATTTCTGACTTTCTAAAACACAAAGTAGAACTTCCCTTTGTAAGACAAATTTCTGCCCTATTTCCAGAGTTCTGTGCAAGTACTTTATCAGTGTAGAGGAGGAAATTAATTCCAGTATTATTATATCAAATATGACAAGTGTTAATAAGCTTGTCTGTTCACAACATTTGAGATTGCTCAGAAGTAGATTTTATTTAGAGAATGTACCAAACCAACACTTTGCTGGGAAAATGATTTGTACTAACAGATGGTGGGATGGTTTTTGTTGCTTTCTCCCCTCCTTTCAGGCTCTGTATTGAGCATGATAGACATTTCAAGGCCAAAAACCCCAAAGGTTTCACAAGCTTATATGAAATATTAGCATGAAATAGAATTAAGTAGGACCAAAATCTGCTGTCACTGTCCTAACTCCTCTTGCCTGGGCAAAGCCCTGCTCTGGAAGGTGGCCAGTGAAACAGCAGCAGGAGAAATAAATTCCTGTATCAAGAGAAGTTGTTTTTCTGTGTGCATCTTGTGGAGTTTTCAGAGCAGATTTGGGCAGGTGCTGCTTCCCCATTAACTTCTGGGCTAAATTCCACAGCAAAATAACTGCAGGAGCGATTTCCTCCCTGCCCACACTGCCACTGCATTTGGCTTAACACCTTCCATGGGAGCTGCACCTGCCTTGTCCAGATTTAAACCTGGCTTTGGCCTCGCACTGAGTTTTGTACCATCTCCATCTGCAAGAATGACTTTTAGCATCAGTGGGGCTGTACCAGGGCTCCTGCATCCACAAGGCTTTGGGAAATGATGTCCTCAGCCCACCACTGAGGATAAAAGGTAACATCAGTGGTGGATTTGCTTTCCTCCTCTCCCCACAGCACAGTGATGTCAGAAAAAAGGCTGGTTTTTATCTGCCTATTGCATATTTGTGTTTTCTGTAACTCTTATATAACATTTCCATATCTACAGATATAATCTATTCCATTATCTAAATCTCTCCTTCTGTAGAGCGTGTAACAATAAATAAACTTTGTGGTTTTGCCTAATCTGAATTAGATCTGTCACATCTGGTGAGCCAGTTTACTGCATTTTTGAAGAGCTTATTTTTTGTCTTTGGAGATGTACAAAGTATTAGAAAAATGTGTGTGAATGGTGAATGGCAAAATGCCTGGTCTGATTAAAACAGACCCACTGCACAGAAATTGCCCTGGCAAAACATAGTCAAAAGGTTCAAAATTCAGTGAAGCTGGGGAATATGAAAGTTCTTAGCACTCTATAATGTAGGAAAGCAATCAGTCCTTGTCAATACAGAAACAGGCATTTAAATAACTAGAATATTCAAAGGAATTTTTGAAGGAGTATCCTTGTTCCTTTTTTTGTTTGTTTTTTTTTTTTTGCTAAAAGAAGAAACAACTAAATGGGAATTCACACTAATAATTTTCTTCTTGCTGAATAGTGTCCCGTAACTAGAAATATATAGAAGATGATGGAATATAAAAGAGAAGTGAGGAGACTTTTACAAGTGAATATCAGCTAGGAAAAAAAGAGAATTATTTTTTAAAATTCTTGCCTCCATATATTTTTAATTTCTTCTCTGTTGTGTTAAATTCTATTTTCCAACTTTGCCTTGAAATTTGAAACAACAGATTACCATAGACTAAGACTTTGTATTTTACAACTAATTATATTTGTATCTTTTATTATTCTGGCTGGTGAACTTCTTTCTGTCATTTCCCATCCCATTTGGTTTGGTTTCTTGGCTAGCTCTGTTTTCATTTTTTGCTTTTCACGATTGAAATTTCACACTGGTTGGTGTCTGCTCTTATCTCAGTTGTCTACAGATTCCCCATGCTGTGGCCAAAAAGGCTTGTGAAAGAATGGGTGGATAACATTATTTTACAAAAAATATTTCAAAAAAGAGTTATGTTGACTCCCTGATCCATCTCACTGCTTTTTTGTCAGCAAGAATTTCTCTACAGGTCTCAATTAGCTTTAGATCACAGCTCACATCCATGCAATGATTTCCAAAACCATGAGGAAAAATAGATGTAAGCTATTTAGAACAGTTTAACAAGTCAGTTGATATATGCAGAATAAAAATAGGGAACAAATTAAGACCAAAGCAAACCAAACCCTGCTATTTAATAGTAAAAGCAGTCCACTTTTTGGTCTTCAAAATGCTGTTTATATTGGCTTATATTTTTCAAAATGCCCACATGAAGTAGCAAAATTGTGCTTATGTTCTTTAGAGGTGTAAATGGCTGAGAGGGGAAAGGACTCCTGGTGAGTCAGTGTCAGAGCAAAGATAGAGAGTCTGGAATCCCTAATCCTGATTTTCAACCCTACTGCTTCAGCAAGTTATTTCCAGCATTCAATTCGCATTACAAAGGAAGCACTTGAGGCACAAATCAGTAATTTAACAGAGTAAAATGAAGTGTTTTCTTCATTCAGGAAAGACTGCACACAACACAAAACTGACAATGAAGAAGTCATGTTAATTTATCAATTAATGCTAATGATTTCACTCACTGTAAAAAGAGAAATACCAAGACCTAATGGGAGAAAAAACCTCAATAAATTAGTGTGAAGAGACATTTATGAAGAAGTTGGCTCAGGTCTATCATCAATTCTGTAGTGAATTTTTAACTTGGTCCTCTTGAAGCTTTTCTTGTCTTTCAAGGCCTGAAGATGCCCACTGCCTGTGCAAACCTTCCCAAAATATTGTCTGCAATTAGGTGGTGGTATCCAATTAATGAAAAAACACTACTTGATTTGAGTCTCTGGCTTTTCTGATCAGATTTATGGCTGCTCATTTATGTTTGACACATTGTTTTCTAGGTTGTTTTTGAAAGACAAATACTTGCTAATCAAGGAAAAAGAAAACCTGCCAAGCACCAAGTGGAAGAATTGCTCAAAAGTTTAGGGGAAACTGTTCTTATTAGATCTGTCAAAAATTAAAGCCGTGCAGCAAAAGATGCAAAGTTCTTTCAGTCTTTTGATGTCTTAGGGAGTTCTTGAAAGAGGGACCAAATTGCACTCTGGGATGGGTTTCAAAACTAAGTCTGAATACATGAAGGCAGTTCAAACACTGTTTTCCGCACTTCTGTTATTTGACTGACATTGCAATAAACTTATGAAAGTAGAGTCAGGCAGGAGACTGAAAATAGTGTTGATACAAAGAAATGGGATGTTGTCAGTCTCAGCATTAGCTGTGGGCCTGAACATAGAAAGATAAATATTAATGTGTGTATACGACCATCTATTTATGCAGCCCCAGCAAATGACTGATGTGGCATTTGCTGGGTCCCCAGGACAAAGGAGGAATTGAGAATCTGACTCAATGTTCCTAGAAGGTTAATTTGTTATTTTATGTATTATATTATATCACGTTACATTACATTATTTTCAATCTCCAAAGCAGCAAAACACAGGAGAAGCAATCAGATAATTATTCTTTTCCTTTTTCTTTGAGGTTTCTCAGCTTCCCAGGAGGAGAAATCCTGGTGAAGGGATTTTTCAGAAGATATGACAGTGACAGACTGGGATGTAACCAGTGCTGTTCCACAGGAAGAACTGGAAAACCATCTAGACTTAGGGAAGGTATGCTCTTTATTAAAACTGTAAAGTATCCTTGACCAGACAAATTATTTTATGGTCAAATAAAAAACCTGATCTGTTGAAAACTAACCCCATGCTGCTTGACATGTCCATTTTCAGGACCTCCAGCTTTTCCTCAAGCTGAACTGTTTTTCCTACTGGCATAAGAATAGGGTGGAGTGGAATATAGGACTATGAGAATATAGGGAGAAGTAAAGTAGGGACAGTATCCCTTCAACAACTGGTACTTAGACAAAGAAAAAACAGGAATGTCACTGTGGAATCACAGCTTTAGCATCTCCACATAGCATTTAAACTTTTTTTTTTGTGTTCCTGGAAGCAATGTCAAGCAATGGTATCATATTTATTGGTATCTGCTCAGCAGCATAGGCAGTAGGCATGACTTCTACCTTGCAGTGCTTGCAAGTTTGGGGAAAACCTTCAGCAAGGAGAAGAGGAAGTCAAATATTATTAAGTAAACATGAAAAGTTGATTTTTTTCATTCTCTTTAAAAAAGAAAATTGCTTTTAAAAAGGAAAAGAACTTAAAAAGTTATTTCAGAAAATTCTAGGTTATCCTGTTACCAAACAGGTACCTTTCAGCAGATGAAAAATGCCTAATGATTTCATGTACTGAGCTGGACTGCATTCACAGGCTTAATAAACTTAACTTTAAAAGCAGAAGGAAAATTAAATATCTGTGGGAAGTGAAGAGTTTCTATGAAAGATTTTGTTGCATAAAAAGGTAAGCTACTGCTTATAGAACCTAACCAACCAAGCCATAAATGTAAGCAGCAAAATACTATGCGATAAAAAATTTAGCTGGACTTAATGACCACTAATAAAAATATATTTTATCAAGAAATTAGAAGAAAACTCTTCAATTCTGCTTCTGTAGAACTGAGAAGTAGAGGTGACCTTGAATTCTGTCTGCCAACCTTTCCCTTGATGACCCCTTACAGGATAAGTTTTCAGAGCTCCTGTAGCTGAACTTCTGACAAAACTGGTATTGTATTTTGAATTTCCACATTTTATGTTAAGCAGCCCAGGAAAACACTGAATAGGAGCAAAATAAAACCCTCATTTTCAAGGTACTGAGCTTTAGGACAGCACAAAAAAACAACAGAGCAGTTGAAGAGATTGAGAGCAGCTGATTGAGACTGGTGTCCCTCTAATCCATCTTCCTGTTCCCACTGGTGGTGAACCCCATCATCTTCTGAAATATGTGTAAAAAAGATAGAATAAAACACTCACTGGGAAAGTTTAATGTTAACTACTCACAGTAGTTGCTTTTTTCCTCGAAGCCTAATGTGTAATTACATTCAGAGAGTTTGTTTTAAACTTAGTGCAGCAACATCTGCTGTGACTTAGCTGAATCTCATAGAATTTCAGAAGTGCTCAGGTCTCCCAAGGTGGAATTTGGTTCCTGAAAATGAGATTGGAATTTGGTTCCTGAAAATGAGATTATCTCCTAAGAAACATGATGAAGTGCTGGCATAAATAATAAAATAACTTCAGAACTGTCAGGTTTGTGTCTCTCCTGGTCAGCTTGGATAACTATTTTAACAATCTCTATACAGCTTTTTCACTACAACCATGGAATATAAAAGTAGCATTAGTGATGTCAGCCTCTTTTTTAATCTCTAGAACGAAGCCCAGGGAAAGATTATGACAAGGATTATGTTAAATTCTTTTACATCAATTATAATTCAAGGATCTCATCTGTGTTTTTGTCTTAGTAATATTATGAAGTATTTCAAGGGTTATAAATTTTAGAGCTTTTAACTTTTAAAAATCTATGTAGTAGGTTAATATTGAGTAGGGTGCTACAACTTTTGAGAATAGGAGAAATTATAAACAAACCACCAGAAGAAAAAAAGTGGCAGAGGAGTAAAGGATTGGAAAATCATCTCAGGACAGAATTATGCAATGAGTCACTGAATTTCTGTTTCCTAGAGGCCTCTACTTTCCCCAAGTACCTTGGAGAAATATTGTGGAGGGATAGAATGTAAGAAAATGTAGTGCAGAAGGCACACCTGAGGAGTTGCAGCTGTACTGATCACCAAAGATTAGGAACAGGCCTGCCCTTAACAGGCCACAGCTGTGTCCAATTAGAAGAGTGCTACAAAAGAGTGAGTTATGTGGTTAAGAAGAGAAATGGGGTTTGTTGGCTGTACTGTGAAGAAGAAGGAGGAGTCAGTGGTATGAGGAGCTGCCCATGAGAAATGACTGGGAAGGTATGGGACTTTTACAATAAGATGGTAACAAAATATTGCTGTGAATCGTTGGTGATCTGCCTGCCTTTCACTGTTAGAGCTGATGTGTCCCTTCAGGAGCGCTGGGTGAAAGTGAGGTATGGCTCAAATAGGGTGCATGAGCATAAAATTGTATTTCTATGATCAGAGCCACATCACTTCACCCAGTTGTGTGCTGCCTATAAGTGCTCTTGCCTCAATGCCTGACTGAAATATGGATTTTATACCCAAATAAATTACAGCAATAGTGATTAATAAAAATTAAGCACATTTTTGTTATTGATCTGTTTCTTGAAAGGTTGGGAAAACTGGTGCCCTGCAACTTATTTGTTTCTGCTGTTTGCTACATGAGACAAAACATTATTTCTGCTTTTTTCCTTTCCTTTAACGTGCAGAGTTTTAAATCATGTGAACTTTAATATTTCATTTTAATGTAACATACAGAGGTCTGCAAAACTAAAGGACTCTCACATTCTTTTTTTTCTAAGACAAGTAAGTTTTATCATGTTTTATGCAATAATCATAATTTTGAAGAGAAAGGATAGGCTAGGGAGGAACTCCTACGAAATATTCAGCAATTCCCCATAACTATGGTGCTGGATTCTCAAAGAGTGCAGTGAAATGTGGTCTCTAGAAGACATCTGTTGAGTAAAAGTTTCTGGTTATAGGGAGCTGAAAAGACATATTAGAAATGTCTACATCTTTTTCAGAAAGGTTTTTATGTCTTAAAATTCTGGCACTTCAGAACCCTCAATCTCAAAAATGTTTTAACATGGATGGATCAAATGATTTCTTTTGTTAAACAGATGATTTATACATGCTTTAAGGCAGGCAAACCAGATAAGACCCAAGAAAACATATGTAGAATTTGTTTTGTTTAATGTAGCTGCATGGGGATATTGAATATTTTTGATAAGGTAGGCCAGGGATTCCTTCTCTGCTTGTGTACAAACACCAAAAGTTTCCTTTTCTGAGTGATTATTCTCGCTACTTATCTAGAATATTTATCCTTCTTCCTGTACCTCTCTTTCACAGAGAAATCTTCTTACAGAATCAAGAGGTCTGCAAAGTGCCTCCTGCTCTTATTGCCAATTGTAATTATCCCAGTGGCAAACTGTAGCACTGGCTACTCAGATGAATCCTTTCTGTGCTTAGAGGGTCTGAGTGCTGATCCAGATTTGCTGTTATAATATATTCACACTCTAAAAGAGGTGAAAGTGGGATGCAGTTTAATTTGAGATACCAATTCAATGTGCACTGTAATTAATGGCAGTTAGCACTGATTGCATTGGATCAGGTCCTTTGAGTTTGGACTGATGAGTTTGGAACTACATTTAATTGTCATCACATGGACATGTTATTGGTTTGACAGATCTCCAGGGAAGGCAGCACTGTGGGCAAGTGACACAGCTTCATATGAAACCTGGGTCACAGAAAACCCCTCTGCTCTGCCCTGGTTATGGAATTTGCAGTTCCAACATGTGTGTTTATGTGTGTCCATGAAGCAAATCAGCTGTTGATAAAATAACTACAAAAGCTGTAGAAATGAGAACAAAACAAGCTTCTCACACAAGATCTACATCAGATGCTTAGAAAGCACTCAGAGCTAAGAATAAAGTCTCAGATGACAGAAATGTATTTATCATATAAAAAAAAAGATGGAACAAGAGAATGCATGCAAATTCCCTTATGAAATTCATATATTTGTTGAAAAATATCTCCTTGTGTCACGTACCCCAAAATTAGTAGTTTCTCTACAGAATACATGGAAATTAGGATGAAAAGCAGGACACTAAGACCTGCAGATGAGAAAAGAAGCTACTCATAGCAATCAAACCCAAAGAAGAAGAAATCTGGAGGTATCTTCTCCAAACTCAGTTTCTCAATATTAAATGAAATTTGATGGAAACAAAGCATAAGTTATGTAGGTTGAAAAGGGAGTGATAGTGACAGCTTCATTCAGGCAAGATCCCTGGGCACCACTAGAGGCAGTTCACTGTTCAATGGATATTGGATAGGTCCCAAGAGAATACAGGATGTTAAATGCATGGCCAGCCAGCCAGAAAGCAATATGACATAATTGTAATTAATTATACAGATCTAGAGGCCAAACCTCCTCTGATCTACTGGTCTCACTTTGAAATAAATTCCCAGAGAGGGTAATGTAACTCCAGAGACTGCACCTATCACAGAGCGATGAAAATATTTCTAGAAATCATGTTCTATAGAAAAGGAATTGTAAAATTGCTGTTATTTACCTTTGCAAGCAGTTCAGCAGCTTAAAATCAAAGTATTTGGATTGGGAAATGGTGATTGAACTCCCAAGTTCCATAATACAGTCACAAAGAGGCAACCAGTGAATTTCAAAGGTGACAGGTTTGGGGTTGATGAAAAGAAGGAACATTTGACACAAGGCCCTAATAAGGGGTAAAACTAATTGCCCTCTACTGCAGTAAAACAAAATGCAGACATTCAGGAGACAGTTGCATTTCTGTACTGTTAGCAAAGATATTTAGCATCAAATAGCTAATCCCTGAGCAAAAAAACCCCCAAAAACCAAAAAAATCAGTGCTGAAAGAAAACAATGAATATTTGTTTGGTGCCATAAGTCAGTTTTTACTGATGTTACAGAGTAAGCTCAGACCAGTAGAGGCAGAGATTCCTCCACACTTGCCTTCTCTAAGGGCTGCAGGGAACATCTGCCACTGCACAGGTGTTGTAGCTCATGGGCTCTTTGCTAATAGGTTCAGATCCAGTTAGATGGTGCTGAGGATCCAAAACACATGAAATAACAATGGGGCCCTGAAACCAAATGCTTCATCAGCTCTAATAAAAGCTGATTTAAGGCCATGGAGACTTTTTATTTCTTACCTCATCAGCCCAGCGGTAAGGATTTGAATTAGGTCATTGACAACAGCTTGCCACTTGATCTGACCCTTTGCTGTCCAGGTACCAGAAAGTTCCTTCCTCTGGATCCATTCCACCTGCACTCTTCTTATGGAACACCCAATGGTTTCATTGTCAAATGAAAATCAAGCACTACTGGAGAATATCTTTGTTTTGAAAAGATATTACCACAAATATTTCAAATTAACAAGGGGGAAGGTAAGCAAAATATCCATTTTTGGAAAATATTTAAAAACAATTGATAGAACAGGAATTGATTGTATGAATAGAATCATGAGTAGAATAGAAAAGACTTCTCAGAGTGTCAGGCCCAACCATTAACATAACACTGCCAGCTCCACACCTCAGCCATGTCCCCGAGTACCACATCTACACATTCTTTGCACACTTCCAGGGACAACAATTCCAACACTGCAGTGAGCATCCTGTTCCAATGCTTGACCATGGTTTAAGGCAAGAAATTTTCCCTAATATCAAATCTAAATGTCCCCTAGCACAACTTGAGACTTATTCTTCTTCTCCTGTCACTTGTTACCAGCTTGACCCTCACCTGGCTGAAACCTCTTTTCAGGTGGTTGTAGTGAGAAATGTGGTGCCCCCTGAGCCTCCTCTTCTCCAGGGCAAACAACTCCCTGTTGCTTTTCCTCTTCTTGTGAGCAACACTGTTGGTGGGATATTTGTGCATTTGATGAATTTGTGCATTTGATGAATTTTCTTGTTCAGGTTGAAAACCTGAACAAGAAAATGTATGTTCCCCATGATGACTTTTTGTACACTTCCATCTTCCAAAATTTGCACACTGGTCCCAGATCCTGTTTTATACACTTTCTGGCAAGCTTGATCTGCTACTTACTGGTATGGTATTTTAATGAGCACCAGGGAACAGCAGAGGTGCTATATATGAAAAAGAAGTAGAGTAATAAATAACATGGTGAGTTCTTCTCTTACCCCGAATATCATTAAACTGCACCATCATATAGACTCCTAGTTGTTCAATACTTGTAGAATCTTCTAGATATTTTTTATAATGGATTTTTACTCACTTTGCCATCAATTTATTCATATTTTGCCAGCTTTATATGGCTATGTGCTGTATACTGTGAAGATTTCCTCTCAGGAGGAACCTACCAACACTATATTATTTCCTAGTGACACTGTTTTTTTCTTGTTGTGATGAACTACTGCCTTCTGAGAGAACAGAGGAAAAACTAACATTTGTATTTTATTTTTCAAAACTCACTTTTGTTCTTTGCAGGTAGTCAATATTTTTTATTAAATTGTTTTTGAAATAATACTATTTATTGAATTTTCAGGTGGGGAAAATAGTGTATTTTTGATAAAGATGGAAAAAATCTTTATCATGATAATTAATGTTCAATAAAAAAATACTGTAATCTTAAAAAATTGTCAATGTTTTCCCGATAAATATATAAAATACCTGCGACATAGTTCACCAGACACTGTACATCCTGTAGAAAAATACTGGTTTGAATGGGAATAATTTTTCCCAGAAAGCATTGGGTCAGTACTTTTAAATTTATCAGAACAGAGCTTTATTTTTGTTATGGTATTTTGCAGTACATATCTAGACGCGAAAAATATATTTACCCATGAAAAGTCTATAAAATGGGGATAACTACCTGTTTATATCTAGGAAGGAATTAATGTGCTTAATACAGTCAATAAATAGGCCTACATTCAGAGGTGGCTAAGTTTAGGGTTGGCTGTGCTCCTTCTCTTTGCTATTGGGAGAGAAGCTAAGCCTCTGTGGAAATTCTGCAGCTTCATTATGACTCCCCACTAACAAAAGCACCCTGCAGAAAATAATGGGATCCATGGAAGACACATGGCACTGCAAGAGAAAGTTAATAAAACTCTGACTAGAGCTGATTTGTGCCGGTTCAGAGAGGGGAATTGTAAACCTTCACAACCAACTACATAAACTCACTTTGTAAAAAAAAGAAAATAAAAAAATGAGAAGGAAATAGGGAAATGAAAAGTAAAATGAGTAAGAAAATGAGAAGGAAAAACGGAAAACCCAGTTTCTAACAGCTGTCTGAGTGCTTGAATCCACTGTCAAAGTACTGCACGTAACTGGAGGAACCATAAACATCTGCGCATAATTTTGGGTCATAGCTAACCTGAGATAGTTAGACTAAAGCTAAATTGCTTTAGTCCATTATATTCTAGCTAGTAGGACATACATGGGTGGGCATTGCGACAAACCTAGCCCAAGAACGACAAAAATCAAAGATTTTAACCACTTTTGTGAGTTCATTTGTGAACTAAAAAGTAAAGGTCTGGCAGGAAATGAAGCAAAGTGCAAGGGAGGAGAAGAGGCCAAAACTAAGCTCACAAATGCCGGAAAATCAAGGGGAGAAAATGAAGGAGGAAGACAGAACATTAAAGGGAAGATTTGAGAGACATTGAATGAATGATGGAAAAAAAAATTGTCACCAAAGCAAAGCCATCAAAATGGAGGGGATGACAGCAAGTGCAGGGACATGAAGCAAAGATTGCTCAACTGCTTCCCACTGAAATCGCAAGATTCCGTTTCCCCAGTCAAAAAGGGAAATTTCCTATCAGGAAGGGAAACGGAATCTTGCGATTTCAATGGGGACCAATAGGGCAATCTTTGCTCCATGTCCCTGCACTTGATGGCATCCCATGCCTTTGGATGGCTTTTGCTCTGAACACAAATTTTTTGGTTTTTTTTCACCATCCATGCCATGTCTCCCATATCTTGCCTTGAAAGTTCTCTCTTCCTCCTGAATTGTTTCCCCTGCTTTTGGAGCATCTGTGTGCTTCCTTTTGGCATGTTTTCATTCTTTGCACTGCACTGCATGTAATGCTGGGACATTTTCTTGTAGTCACTCCATTTGCCAATTTTTTTTTTTTTCTTCAATTGCGTTTCTTCTGATGCTATCTCCATTCCAGAGCGTTTGGAAGTCCTCCTTTTCTGTTTGCAGCATTTCAATGAGGATGAATTTTGGCAAGCTTTGCTTCATGGCCCTGCACTTGATGGCATCCTCTCCCATTTGATGGCTTTCAGTTTAAAAACTATATTTTTTTTTTTTCCTTTTGGTCTCCAGCATCCATACAACGTCTCTCCTATCTTCCCCTTAATGTTGTGTCCTCCTCAGAGCCTTTTTCCCCTGTTTTGCAGCACCTCTGACTTTAGTTTTGGCATGCTTTCACCCTTCCCACTGCACCTGATTGCCTGCCAGACCATTTTCTGCAAGTAACTAAATGTCCCAATTTTTGGGTTTTTTCGCTTGCATTTCATTAGATCCTATCTCCTTTCCAGAGTGTTTGTAAGCCTTTCTTTTAGGGCTCGCAAGATTCCGTTTCCCTTCCTGAAAGGACATAGGAGCATAGAACATAAAGTCAATGAATGGATGATGGAGACCAAAAAAAAAAAAAAAAATGCTTCTAAATTGAAAGCCATCAAATGGGAAGGGATGCCATCAAGTGCAGGGCCATGAAGCAAAGCTTGCCAAAATTGATCCCCATTGAAATGCTACAAACAGAAAAGGAGGACTTCCAAACGCTCTGGAATGGAGATAGCATCAGAAGAAACGCAATTGAAGAAAAAAAAAAAGAAAATTGGCAAATGGAGTGACTACAAGAAAATGTCCCAGGATTACATGCAGTGCAGTGCAAAGAATGAAAACATGCCAAAAGGAAGCACACAGATGCTGCAAAAGCAGGGGAAACAATTCAGGAGGAAGAGAGAACTTTCAAGGCAAGATATGGGAGACATGGCATGGATGGTGAAAAAAAACCAAAAAATTTGAGTTCAGAGCAAAAGCCATCCAAAGGCATGGGATGCCATCAGGTGCAGGGACATGGAGCAAAGATTGCCCTATTGGTCCCCATTGAAATCGCAAGATTCCGTTTCCCTTCCCGAAAGGAAATTTCATTTCCTTTCGGGAAGGGAAACGGAATCTTGCGAGCCCCAAAAGAAAGGCTTACAAACACTCTGGAAAGGAGATAGGAGCAAATGAAATGCAAGCGAAAAAAACCGGAAAATTGGGACATTTAGTGACTTGCAGAAAATGGTCTGGCAGGCAATCAGGTGCAGTGGGAAGGGTGAAAGCATGCCAAAACTAATGTCAGAGGTGCTGCAAAACAGGGGAAAAAGGCTCTGAGGAGGACACAACATTAAGGGGAAGATAGGAGAGACGTTGTATGGATGCTGGAGACCAAAAGGAAAAAAAAAAAAAAATGGTTGTTAAACTGAAAGCCATCAAATGGGAAGGGATGGCATCAAGTGCAGGGCCATGAAGCAAAGCTTGCCAAAATTCATCCCCATTGAAATGCTGCAAACAGAAAAGGAGGACTTCCAAACGCTCTGGAATGGAGATAGCATCAGAAGAAACGCAATTGAAGAAAAAAAAAAGAAAATTGGCAAATGGAGTGACTACAAGAAAATGTCCCAGCATTACATGCAGTGCAGTGCAAAGAATGAAAAGATGCCAAAAGGAAGCACACAGATGCTGCAAAGCAGGGGAAACAATTCAGGAGGAAGAGAGAACTTTCAAGGGAAGATATGGGAGACATGGCATGGATGGTGAAAAAAAACCAAAAAATTTGTGTTCAGAGCAAAAGCCATCCAAAGGCATGGGATGCCATCAGGTGCAGGGACATGGAGCAAAGATTGCCCTATTGGTCCCCATTGAAATCGCAAGATTCCGTTTCCCTTCCCGAAAGGAAATTTCATTTCCTTTCGGGAAGGGAAACGGAATCTTGCGAGCCCCAAAAGAAAGGCTTACAAACACTCTGGAAAGGAGATAGGAGCAAATGAAATGCAAGCGAAAAAAACCCGAAAATTGGGACATTTAGTGACTTGCAGAAAATGGTCTGGCAGGCAATCAGGTGCAGTGGGAAGGGTGAAAGCATGCCAAAACTAATGTCAGAGGTGCTGCAAAACAGGGGAAAAAGGCTCTGAGGAGGACACAACATTAAGGGGAAGATAGGAGAGATGTTTTATGGATGCTGGAGACCAAAAGGAAAAAAAAAAAAAATGGTTGTTAAACTGAAAGCCATCAAATGGGAAGGGATGGCATCAAGTGCAGGGCCATGAAGCAAAGCTTGCCAAAATTCATCCCCATTGAAATGCTGCAAACAGAAAAGGAGGACTTCCAAACGCTCTGGAATGGAGATAGCATCAGAAGAAACGCAATTGAAGAAAAAAAAAAGAAAATTGGCAAATGGAGTGACTACAAGAAAATGTCCCAGCATTACATGCAGTGCAGTGCAAAGAATGAAAAGATGCCAAAAGGAAGCACCCAGATGCTGCAAAAGCAGGGGAAACAATTAAGGAGGAAGAGAGAACTTTCAAGGGAAGATATGGGAGACATGGCATGGATGGTGAAAAAAAACCAAAAAATTTGAGTTCAGAGCAAAAGCCATCCAAAGGCATGGGATGCCATCAGGTGCAGGGACATGGAGCAAAGATTGCCCTATTGGTCCCCATTGAAATCGCAAGATTCCATTTCCCTTCCCGAAAGGAAATTTCATTTCCTTTCGGGAAGGGAAACGGAATCTTGCGAGCCCCAAAAGAAAGGCTTACAAACACTCTGGAAAGGAGATAGGAGCAAATGAAATGCAAGCGAAAAAAACCGGAAAATTGGGACATTTAGTGACTTGCAGAAAATGGTCTGGCAGGCAATCAGGTGCAGTGGGAAGGGTGAAAGCATGCCAAAACTAATGTCAGAGGTGCTGCAAAACAGGGGAAAAAGCCTCTGAGGAGGACACAACATTAAGGGGAAGATAGGAGAGACGTTTTATGGATGCTGGAGACCAAAAGGAAAAAAAAAAAAAATGGTTGTTAAACTGAAAGCCATCAAATGGGAAGGGATGGCATCAAGTGCAGGGCCATGAAGCAAAGCTTGCCAAAATTCATCCCCATTGAAATGCTACAAACAGAAAAGGAGGACTTCCAAACGCTCTGGAATGGAGATAGCATCAGAAGAAACGCAATTGAAGAAAAAAAAAAGAAAATTGGCAAATGGAGTGACTACAAGAAAATGTCCCAGCATTACATGCAGTGCAGTGCAAAGAATGAAAAGATGCCAAAAGGAAGCACCCAGATGCTGCAAAAGCAGGGGAAACAATTAAGGAGGAAGAGAGAACTTTCAAGGGAAGATATGGGAGACATGGCATGGATGGTGAAAAAAAACCAAAAAATTTGAGTTCAGAGCAAAAGCCATCCAAAGGCATGGGATGCCATCAGGTGCAGGGACATGGAGCAAAGATTGCCCTATTGGTCCCCATTGAAATCGCAAGATTCCGTTTCCCTTCCCGAAAGGAAATTTCATTTCCTTTCGGGAAGGGAAACGGAATCTTGCGAGCCCCAAAAGAAAGGCTTACAAACACTCTGGAAAGGAGATAGGAGCAAATGAAATGCAAGCGAAAAAAACCCGAAAATTGGGACATTTAGTGACTTGCAGAAAATGGTCTGGCAGGCAATCAGGTGCAGTGGGAAGGGTGAAAGCATGCCAAAACTAAAGTCAGAGGTGCTGCAAAACAGGGGAAAAAGGCTCTGAGGAGGACACAACATTAAGGGGAAGATAGGAGAGATGTTTTATGGATGCTGGAGACCAAAAGGAAAAAAAAAAAAATGGTTGTTAAACTGAAAGCCATCAAATGGGAAGGGATGGCATCAAGTGCAGGGCCATGAAGCAAAGCTTGCCAAAATTCATCCCCATTGAAATGCTGCAAACAGAAAAGGAGGACTTCCAAACGCTCTGGAATGGAGATAGCATCAGAAGAAACGCAATTGAAGAAAAAAAAAAGAAAATTGGCAAATGGAGTGACTACAAGAAAATGTCCCAGCATTACATGCAGTGCAGTGCAAAGAATGAAAAGATGCCAAAAGGAAGCACACAGATGCTGCAAAAGCAGGGGAAACAATTAAGGAGGAAGAGAGAACTTTCAAGGGAAGATATGGGAGACATGGCATGGATGGTGAAAAAAAACCAAAAAATTTGAGTTCAGAGCAAAAGCCATCCAAAGGCATGGGATGCCATCAGGTGCAGGGACATGGAGCAAAGATTGCCCTATTGGTCCCCATTGAAATCGCAAGATTCCGTTTCCCTTCCCGAAAGGAAATGAAATTTCCTTTCGGGAAGGGAAACGGAATCTTGCGAGCCCCAAAAGAAAGGCTTACAAACACTCTGGAAAGGAGATAGGAGCAAATGAAATGCAAGCGAAAAAAACCCGAAAATTGGGACATTTAGTGACTTGCAGAAAATGGTCTGGCAGGCAATCAGGTGCAGTGGGAAGGGTGAAAGCATGCCAAAACTAATGTCAGAGGTGCTGCAAAACAGGGGAAAAAGGCTCTGAGGAGGACACAACATTAAGGGGAAGATAGGAGAGATGTTTTATGGATGCTGGAGACCAAAAGGAAAAAAAAAAAAATGGTTGTTAAACTGAAAGCCATCAAATGGGAAGGGATGGCATCAAGTGCAGGGCCATGAAGCAAAGCTTGCCAAAATTCATCCCCATTGAAATGCTGCAAACAGAAAAGGAGGACTTCCAAACGCTCTGGAATGGAGATAGCATCAGAAGAAACGCAATTGAAGAAAAAAAAAAGAAAATTGGCAAATGGAGTGACTACAAGAAAATGTCCCAGCATTACATGCAGTGCAGTGCAAAGAATGAAAAGATGCCAAAAGGAAGCACCCAGATGCTGCAAAAGCAGGGGAAACAATTAAGGAGGAAGAGAGAACTTTCAAGGGAAGATATGGGAGACATGGCATGGATGGTGAAAAAAAACCAAAAAATTTGAGTTCAGAGCAAAAGCCATCCAAAGGCATGGGATGCCATCAGGTGCAGGGACATGGAGCAAAGATTGCCCTATTGGTCCCCATTGAAATCGCAAGATTCCGTTTCCCTTCCCGAAAGGAAATTTCATTTCCTTTCGGGAAGGGAAACGGAATCTTGCGAGCCCCAAAAGAAAGGCTTACAAACACTCTGGAAAGGAGATAGGAGCAAATGAAATGCAAGCGAAAAAAACCCGAAAATTGGGACATTTAGTGACTTGCAGAAAATGGTCTGGCAGGCAATCAGGTGCAGTGGGAAGGGTGAAAGCATGCCAAAACTAATGTCAGAGGTGCTGCAAAACAGGGGAAAAAGGCTCTGAGGAGGACACAACATTAAGGGGAAGATAGGAGAGATGTTTTATGGATGCTGGAGACCAAAAGGAAAAAAAAAAAAAATGGTTGTTAAACTGAAAGCCATCAAATGGGAAGGGATGGCATCAAGTGCAGGGCCATGAAGCAAAGCTTGCCAAAATTCATCCCCATTGAAATGCTGCAAACAGAAAAGGAGGACTTCCAAACGCTCTGGAATGGAGATAGCATCAGAAGAAACGCAATTGAAGAAAAAAAAAAGAAAATTGGCAAATGGAGTGACTACAAGAAAATGTCCCAGCATTACATGCAGTGCAGTGCAAAGAATGAAAAGATGCCAAAAGGAAGCACCCAGATGCTGCAAAAGCAGGGGAAACAATTGAGGAGGAAGAGAGAACTTTCAAGGGAAGATATGGGAGACATGGCATGGATGGTGAAAAAAAACCAAAAAATTTGAGTTCAGAGCAAAAGCCATCCAAAGGCATGGGATGCCATCAGGTGCAGGGACATGGAGCAAAGATTGCCCTATTGGTCCCCATTGAAATCGCAAGATTCCGTTTCCCTTCCCGAAAGGAAATTTCATTTCCTTTCGGGAAGGGAAACGGAATCTTGCGAGCCCCAAAAGAAAGGCTTACAAACACTCTGGAAAGGAGATAGGAGCAAATGAAATGCAAGCGAAAAAAACCGGAAAATTGGGACATTTAGTGACTTGCAGAAAATGGTCTGGCAGGCAATCAGGTGCAGTGGGAAGGGTGAAAGCATGCCAAAACTAATGTCAGAGGTGCTGCAAAACAGGGGAAAAAGGCTCTGAGGAGGACACAACATTAAGGGGAAGATAGGAGAGACGTTTTATGGATGCTGGAGACCAAAAGGAAAAAAAAAAAAAATGGTTGTTAAACTGAAAGCCATCAAATGGGAAGGGATGGCATCAAGTGCAGGGCCATGAAGCAAAGCTTGCCAAAATTCATCCCCATTGAAATGCTACAAACAGAAAAGGAGGACTTCCAAACGCTCTGGAATGGAGATAGCATCAGAAGAAACGCAATTGAAGAAAAAAAAAAGAAAATTGGCAAATGGAGTGACTACAAGAAAATGTCCCAGCATTACATGCAGTGCAGTGCAAAGAATGAAAAGATGCCAAAAGGAAGCACCCAGATGCTGCAAAAGCAGGGGAAACAATTAAGGAGGAAGAGAGAACTTTCAAGGGAAGATATGGGAGACATGGCATGGATGGTGAAAAAAAACCAAAAAATTTGTGTTCAGAGCAAAAGCCATCCAAAGGCATGGGATGCCATCAGGTGCAGGGACATGGAGCAAAGATTGCCCTATTGGTCCCCATTGAAATCGCAAGATTCCGTTTCCCTTCCCGAAAGGAAATTTCATTTCCTTTCGGGAAGGGAAACGGAATCTTGCGAGCCCCAAAAGAAAGGCTTACAAACACTCTGGAAAGGAGATAGGAGCAAATGAAATGCAAGCGAAAAAAACCCGAAAATTGGGACATTTAGTGACTTGCAGAAAATGGTCTGGCAGGCAATCAGGTGCAGTGGGAAGGGTGAAAGCATGCCAAAACTAAAGTCAGAGGTGCTGCAAAACAGGGGAAAAAGGCTCTGAGGAGGACACAACATTAAGGGGAAGATAGGAGAGATGTTTTATGGATGCTGGAGACCAAAAGGAAAAAAAAAAAAATGGTTGTTAAACTGAAAGCCATCAAATGGGAAGGGATGGCATCAAGTGCAGGGCCATGAAGCAAAGCTTGCCAAAATTCATCCCCATTGAAATGCTGCAAACAGAAAAGGAGGACTTCCAAACGCTCTGGAATGGAGATAGCATCAGAAGAAACGCAATTGAAGAAAAAAAAAAGAAAATTGGCAAATGGAGTGACTACAAGAAAATGTCCCAGCATTACATGCAGTGCAGTGCAAAGAATGAAAAGATGCCAAAAGGAAGCACACAGATGCTGCAAAAGCAGGGGAAACAATTCAGGAGGAAGAGAGAACTTTCAAGGCAAGATATGGGAGACATGGCATGGATGGTGAAAAAAAACCAAAAAATTTGTGTTCAGAGCAAAAGCCATCCAAAGGCATGGGATGCCATCAGGTGCAGGGACATGGAGCAAAGATTGCCCTATTGGTCCCCATTGAAATCGCAAGATTCCGTTTCCCTTCCCGAAAGGAAATTTCATTTCCTTTCGGGAAGGGAAACGGAATCTTGCGAGCCCCAAAAGAAAGGCTTACAAACACTCTGGAAAGGAGATAGGAGCAAATGAAATGCAAGCGAAAAAAACCCGAAAATTGGGACATTTAGTGACTTGCAGAAAATGGTCTGGCAGGCAATCAGGTGCAGTGGGAAGGGTGAAAGCATGCCAAAACTAAAGTCAGAGGTGCTGCAAAACAGGGGAAAAAGGCTCAGAAGAGGACACAACATTAATGGGAAGATAGGAGAGACATTGTATGGATGCTGGAGACCAAAAGGAAAAAAAAAAAAAAATGGTTCTTAAACTGAAAGCCATCAAATGGGAAGGGATGGCATCAAGTGCAGGGCCATGAAGCAAAGCTTGCCAAAATTCATCCCCATTGAAATGCTGCAAACAGAAAAGGAGGACTTCCAAATGCTCTGGAATGGAGATAGCATCAGAAGAAACGCAATTGAAGAAAAAAAAAAGAAAATTGGCAAATGGAGTGACTACAAGAAAATGTCCCAGCATTACATGCAGTGCAGTGCAAAGAATGAAAAGATGCCAAAAGGAAGCACACAGATGCTGCAAAAGCAGGGGAAACAATTCAGGAGGAAGAGAGAACTTTCAAGGCAAGATATGGGAGACATGGCATGGATGGTGAAAAAAAACCAAAAAATTTGTGTTCAGAGCAAAAGCCATCCAAAGGCATGGGATGCCATCAGGTGCAGGGACATGGAGCAAAGATTGCCCTATTGGTCCCCATTGAAATCGCAAGATTCCGTTTCCCTTCCCGAAAGGAAATTTCATTTCCTTTCGGGAAGGGAAACGGAATCTTGCGAGCCCCAAAAGAAAGGCTTACAAACACTCTGGAAAGGAGATAGGAGCAAATGAAATGCAAGCGAAAAAAAACCGAAATTTGGGACATTTAGTGACTTGCAGAAAATGGTCTGGCAGGCAATCAGGTGCAGTGGGAAGGGTGAAAGCATGCCAAAACTAAAGTCAGAGGTGCTGCAAAACAGGGGAAAAAGGCTCTGAGGAGGACACAACATTAAGGGGAAGATAGGAGAGATGTTGTATGGATGCTGGAGACCAAAAGGAAAAAAAAAAAAAATGGTTGTTAAACTGAAAGCCATCAAATGGGAAGGGATGGCATCAAGTGCAGGGCCATGAAGCAAAGCTTGCCAAAATTCATCCCCATTGAAATGCTGCAAACAGAAAAGGAGGACTTCCAAAGGCTCTGGAATGGAGATAGCATCAGAAGAAACGCAATTGAAGAAAAAAAAAAGAAAATTGGCAAATGGAGTGACTACAAGAAAATGTCCCAGCATTACATGCAGTGCAGTGCAAAGAATGAAAAGATGCCAAAAGGAAGCACACAGATGCTGCAAAAGCAGGGGAAACAATTCAGGAGGAAGAGAGAACTTTCAAGGCAAGATATGGGAGACATGGCATGGATGGTGAAAAAAAACCAAAAAATTTGTGTTCAGAGCAAAAGCCATCCAAAGGCATGGGATGCCATCAGGTGCAGGGACATGGAGCAAAGATTGCCCTATTGGTCCCCATTGAAATCGCAAGATTCCGTTTCCCTTCCCGAAAGGAAATTTCATTTCCTTTCGGGAAGGGAAACGGAATCTTGCGAGCCCCAAAAGAAAGGCTTACAAACACTCTGGAAAGGAGATAGGAGCAAATGAAATGCAAGCGAAAAAAACCCGAAAATTGGGACATTTAGTGACTTGCAGAAAATGGTCTGGCAGGCAATCAGGTGCAGTGGGAAGGGTGAAACATGCCAAAAGTAAATCAGAGGTGCTGCAAAACAGGGGAAAAAGGCTCAGAGGAGGACACAACATTAAGGGGAAGATAGGAGAGACGTTTTATGGATGCTGGAGACCAAAAGGAAAAAAAAAAAAAAATGGTTTTTAAACTGAAAGCCATCAAATGGGAAGGGATGCCATCAAGTGCAGGGCCATGAAGCAAAACTTGCCAAAATTCATCCCCATTGAAATGCTGCAAACAGAAAAGGAGGACTTCCAAACGCTCTGGAATGGAGATAGCATCAGAAGAAACGCAATTGAAGAAAAAAAAAAGAAAATTGGCAAATGGAGTGACTACAAGAAAATGTCCCAGCATTACATGCAGTGCAGTGCAAAGGATGAAAACATGCCAAAAGGAAGCACACAGATGCTGCAAAAGCAGGGGAAACAATTGAGGAGGAAGAGAGAACTTTCAAGGCAAGATATGGGAGACATGGCATGGATGGTGAAAAAAACCCAAAACATTTGTGTTCGGAGCAAAAGCCATCCAAAGGCATGGGATGCCATCAGGTGCAGGGACATGGAGCAAAGATTGCCCTATTGGTCCCCATTGAAATCGCAAGATTCCGTTTCCCTTCCCGAAAGGAAATTTCATTTCCTTTCGGGAAGGGAAACGGAATCTTGCGAGCCCCAAAAGAAAGGCTTACAAACACTCTGGAAAGGAGATAGGAGCAAATGAAATGCAAGCGAAAAAAACCCGAAAATTGGGACATTTAGTGACTTGCAGAAAATGGTCTGGCAGGCAATCAGGTGCAGTGGGAAGGGTGAAACATGCCAAAAGTAAATCAGAGGTGCTGCAAAACAGGGGAAAAAGGCTCTGAGGAGGACACAACATTAAGGGGAAGATAGGAGAGACATTTTATGGATGCTGGAGACCAAAAGGAAAAAAAAAAAAAAAATGGTTCTTAAACTGAAAGCCATCAAATGGGAAGGGATGGCATCAAGTGCAGGGCCATGAAGCAAAGCTTGCCAAAATTCATCCCCATTGAAATGCTGCAAACAGAAAAGGAGGACTTCCAAACGCTCTGGAATGGAGATAGCATCAGAAGAAACGCAATTGAAGAAAAAAAAAAGAAAATTGGCAAATGGAGTGACTACAAGAAAATGTCCCAGCATTACATGCAGTGCAGTGCAAAGAATGAAAAGATGCCAAAAGGAAGCACACAGATGCTGCAAAAGCAGGGGAAACAATTAAGGAGGAAGAGAGAACTTTCAAGGCAAGATATGGGAGACATGGCATGGATGGTGAAAAAAAACCAAAAAATTTGAGTTCAGAGCAAAAGCCATCCAAAGGCATGGGATGCCATCAGGTGCAGGGACATGGAGCAAAGATTGCCCTATTGGTCCCCATTGAAATCGCAAGATTCCGTTTCCCTTCCCGAAAGGAAATTTCATTTCCTTTCGGGAAGGGAAACGGAATCTTGCGAGCCCCAAAAGAAAGGCTTACAAACACTCTGGAAAGGAGATAGGAGCAAATGAAATGCAAGCGAAAAAAACCCGAAAATTGGGACATTTAGTGACTTGCAGAAAATGGTCTGGCAGGCAATCAGGTGCAGTGGGAAGGGTGAAAGCATGCCAAAACTAAAGTCAGAGGTGCTGCAAAAGAGGAGAAAAAGGCTCAGAGGAAAACACAAGATTAAGGGGAAGATAGGAGAGACGTTTTATGGATGCTGGAGACCAAAAGGAAAAAAAAAAAAAAATGGTTTTTAAACTGAAAGCCATCAAATGGGAAGGGATGCCATCAAGTGCAGGGCCATGAAGCAAAACTTGCCAAAATTCATCCCCATTGAAATGCTGCAAACAGAAAAGGAGGACTTCCAAACGCTCTGGAATGGAGATAGCATCAGAAGAAACGCAATTGAAGAAAAAAAAAAGAAAATTGGCAAATGGAGTGACTACAAGAAAATGTCCCAGCATTACATGCAGTGCAGTGCAAAGAATGAAAAGATGCCAAAAGGAAGCACACAGATGCTGCAAAAGCAGGGGAAACAATTCAGGAGGAAGAGAGAACTTTCAAGGCAAGATATGGGAGACATGGCATGGATGGTGAAAAAAAACCAAAAAATTTGTGTTCAGAGCAAAAGCCATCCAAAGGCATGGGATGCCATCAGGTGCAGGGACATGGAGCAAAGATTGCCCTATTGGTCCCCATTGAAATCGCAAGATTCCGTTTCCCTTCCCGAAAGGAAATTTCATTTCCTTTCGGGAAGGGAAACGGAATCTTGCGAGCCCCAAAAGAAAGGCTTACAAACACTCTGGAAAGGAGATAGGAGCAAATGAAATGCAAGCGAAAAAAACCCGAAAATTGGGACATTTAGTGACTTGCAGAAAATGGTCTGGCAGGCAATCAGGTGCAGTGGGAAGGGTGAAAGCATGCCAAAACTAAAGTCAGAGGTGCTGCAAAAGAGGGGAAAAAGGCTCAGAGGAGGACACAAGATTAAGGGGAAGATAGGAGAGACGTTGTAGGGATGCTGGAGACCAAAAGGAAATAAAAAATAAAATTAGTTGTTAAACTGAAAGCCATCAAATGGGAAGGGATGCCATCAAGTGCAGGGCCATGAAGCAAAGCTTGCCAAAATTCATCCCCATTGAAATGCTGCAAACAGAAAAGGAGGACTTCCAAACGCTCTGGAATGGAGATAGCATCAGAAGAAACGCAATTGAAGAAAAAAAAAAGAAAATTGGCAAATGGAGTGACTACAAGAAAATGTCCCAGCATTACATGCAGTGCAGTGCAAAGAATGAAAAGATGCCAAAAGGAAGCACCCAGATGCTGCAAAAGCAGGGGAAACAATTCAGGAGGAAGAGAGAACTTTCAAGGGAAGATATGGGAGACATGGCATGGATGGTGAAAAAAAACCAAAAAATTTGAGTTCAGAGCAAAAGCCATCCAAAGGCATGGGATGCCATCCGGTGCAGGGACATGGAGCAAAGATTGCCCTATTGGTCCCCATTGAAATCGCAAGATTCCGTTTCCCTTCCCGAAAGGAAATGAAATTTCCTTTCGGGAAGGGAAACGGAATCTTGCGAGCCCCAAAAGAAAGGCTTACAAACACTCTGGAAAGGAGATAGGAGCAAATGAAATGCAAGCGAAAAAAACCCGAAAATTGGGACATTTAGTGACTTGCAGAAAATGGTCTGGCAGGCAATCAGGTGCAGTGGGAAGGGTGAAACATGCCAAAAGTAAATCAGAGGTGCTGCAAAACAGGGGAAAAAGGCTCTGAGGAGGACACAACATTAAGGGGAAGATAGGAGAGACGTTTTATGGATGCTGGAGACCAAAAGGAAAAAAAAAAGAAATGGTTGTTAAACTGAAAGCCATCAAATGGGAAGGGATGGCATCAAGTGCAGGGCCATGAAGCAAAGCTTGCCAAAATTCATCCCCATTGAAATGCTGCAAACAGAAAAGGAGGACTTCCAAACGCTCTGGAATGGAGATAGCATCAGAAGAAACGCAATTGAAGAAAAAAAAAAGAAAATTGGCAAATGGAGTGACTACAAGAAAATGTCCCAGCATTACATGCAGTGCAGTGCAAAGGATGAAAAGATGCCAAAAGGAAGCACACAGATGCTGCAAAAGCAGGGGAAACAATTAAGGAGGAAGAGAGAACTTTCAAGGGAAGATATGGGAGACATGGCATGGATGGTGAAAAAAAACCAAAAAATTTGTGTTCAGAGCAAAAGCCATCCAAAGGCATGGGATGCCATCAGGTGCAGGGACATGGAGCAAAGATTGCCCTATTGGTCCCCATTGAAATCGCAAGATTCCGTTTCCCTTCCCGAAAGGAAATTTCATTTCCTTTCGGGAAGGGAAACGGAATCTTGCGAGCCCCAAAAGAAAGGCTTACAAACACTCTGGAAAGGAGATAGGAGCAAATGAAATGCAAGCGAAAAAAACCGGAAAATTGGGACATTTAGTGACTTGCAGAAAATGGTCTGGCAGGCAATCAGGTGCAGTGAGAAGGGTGAAAGCATGCCAAAACTAATGTCAGAGGTGCTGCAAAACAGGGGAAAAAGGCTCTGAGGAGGACACAACATTAAGGGGAAGATAGGAGAGACGTTTTATGGATGCTGGAGACCAAAAGGAAAAAAAAAAAAATGGTTGTTAAACTGAAAGCCATCAAATGGGAAGGGATGCCATCAAGTGCAGGGCCATGAAGCAAAGCTTGCCAAAATTCATCCCCATTGAAATGCTGCAAACAGAAAAGGAGGACTTCCAAACGCTCTGGAATGGAGATAGCATCAGAAGAAACGCAATTGAAGAAAAAAAAAAGAAAATTGGCAAATGGAGTGAGTACAAGAAAATGTCCCAGCATTACATGCAGTGCAGTGCAAAGAATGAAAAGATGCCAAAAGGAAGCACACAGATGCTGCAAAAGCAGGGGAAACAATTCAGGAGGAAGAGAGAACTTTCAAGGCAAGATATGGGAGACATGGCATGGATGGTGAAAAAAAACCAAAAAATTTGAGTTCAGAGCAAAAGCCATCCAAAGGCATGGGATGCCATCCGGTGCAGGGACATGGAGCAAAGATTGCCCTATTGGTCCCCATTGAAATCGCAAGATTCCGTTTCCCTTCCCGAAAGGAAATTTCATTTCCTTTCGGGAAGGGAAACGGAATCTTGCGAGCCCCAAAAGAAAGGCTTACAAACACTCTGGAAAGGAGATAGGAGCAAATGAAATGCAAGCGAAAAAAACCCGAAAATTGGGACATTTAGTGACTTGCAGAAAATGGTCTGGCAGGCAATCAGGTGCAGTGGGAAGGGTGAAAGCATGCCAAAACTAAAGTCAGAGGTGCTGCAAAAGAGGGGAAAAAGGCTCAGAGGAGGACACAAGATTAAGGGGAAGATAGGAGAGACGTTGTAGGGATGCTGGAGACCAAAAGGAAAAAAAAAAAAAATTAGTTGTTAAACTGAAAGCCATCCAATGGGAAGGGATGGCATCAAGTGCAGGGCCATGAAGCAAAGCTTGCCAAAATTCATCCCCATTGAAATGCTGCAAACAGAAAAGGAGAACTTCCAAAAGCTCTGGAATGGTGATAGCATCAGAAGAAACGCAATTGAAGAAAAAAAAAAGAAAATTGGCAAATGGAGTGACTAAAAGAAAATGTCCCAGCATTACATGCAGTGCAGTGCAAAGAATGAAAAGATGCCAAAAGGAAGCACACAGATGCTGCAAAAGCAGGGGAAACAATTCAGGAGGAAGAGAGAACTTTCAAGGGAAGATATGGGAGACATGGCATGGATGGTGAAAAAAAACCAAAAAATTTGTGTTCAGAGCAAAAGCCATCCAAAGGCATGGGATGCCATCATGTGAAGGGACATGGAGCAAAGATTGCCCTATTGGTCCCCATTGAAATCGCAAGATTCCGTTTCCCTTCCCGAAAGGAAATTTCATTTCCTTTCGGGAAGGGAAACGGAATCTTGCGAGCCCCAAAAGAAAGGCTTACAAACACTCTGGAAAGGAGATAGGAGCAAATGAAATGCAAGCGAAAAAACCGGAAAATTGGGACATTTAGTGACTTGCAGAAAATGGTCTGGCAGGCAATCAGGTGCAGTGGGAAGGGTGAAAGCATGCCAAAACTAAAGTCAGAGGTGCTGCAAAACAGGGGAAAAAGGCTCAGAGGAGGACACAACATTAAGGGGAAGATAGGAGAGACGTTTTATGGATGCTGGAGACCAAAAGGAAAAAAAAAAAAAAATGGTTTTTAAACTGAAAGCCATCAAATGGGAAGGGATGCCATCAAGTGCAGGGCCATGAAGCAAAACTTGCCAAAATTCATCCCCATTGAAATGCTGCAAACAGAAAAGGAGGACTTCCAAACGCTCTGGAATGGAGATAGCATCAGAAGAAACGCAATTGAAGAAAAAAAAAAGAAAATTGGCAAATGGAGTGACTACAAGAAAATGTCCCAGCATTACATGCAGTGCAGTGCAAAGAATGAAAAGATGCCAAAAGGAAGCACACAGATGCTGCAAAAGCAGGGGAAACAATTGAGGAGGAAGAGAGAACTTTCAAGGCAAGATATGGGAGACATGGCATGGATGGTGAAAAAAACCCAAAACATTTGTGTTCGGAGCAAAAGCCATCCAAAGGCATGGGATGCCATCAGGTGCAGGGACATGGAGCAAAGATTGCCCTATTGGTCCCCATTGAAATCGCAAGATTCCGTTTCCCTTCCCGAAAGGAAATTTCATTTCCTTTCGGGAAGGGAAACGGAATCTTGCGAGCCCCAAAAGAAAGGCTTACAAACACTCTGGAAAGGAGATAGGAGCAAATGAAATGCAAGTGAAAAAAACCCGAAAATTGGGACATTTAGTGACTTGCAGAAAATGGTCTGGCAGGCAATCAGGTGCAGTGGGAAGGGTGAAAGCATGCCAAAACTAAAGTCAGAGGTGCTGCAAAAGAGGGGAAAAAGGCTCAGAGGAGGACACAAGATTAAGGGGAAGATAGGAGAGACGTTGTAGGGATGCTGGAGACCAAAAGGAAATAAAAAAAAAAATTAGTTGTTAAACTGAAAGCCATCAAATGGGAAGGGATGCCATCAAGTGCAGGGCCATGAAGCAAAGCTTGCCAAAATTCATCCCCATTGAAATGCTGCAAACAGAAAAGGAGGACTTCCAAACGCTCTGGAATGGAGATAGCATCAGAAGAAACGCAATTGAAGAAAAAAAAAAGAAAATTGGCAAATGGAGTGACTACAAGAAAATGTCCCAGCATTACATGCAGTGCAGTGCAAAGAATGAAAAGATGCCAAAAGGAAGCACACAGATGCTGCAAAAGCAGGGGAAACAATTCAGGAGGAAGAGAGAATTTTCAAGGCAAGATATGGGAGACATGGCATGGATGGTGAAAAAAAACCAAAAAATTTGAGTTCAGAGCAAAAGCCATCCAAAGGCATGGGATGCCATCCGGTGCAGGGACATGGAGCAAAGATTGCCCTATTGGTCCCCATTGAAATCGCAAGATTCCGTTTCCCTTCCCGAAAGGAAATTTCATTTCCTTTCGGGAAGGGAAACGGAATCTTGCGAGCCCCAAAAGAAAGGCTTACAAACACTCTGGAAAGGAGATAGGAGCAAATGAAATGCAAGCGAAAAAAACCCGAAAATTGGGACATTTAGTGACTTGCAGAAAATGGTCTGGCAGGCAATCAGGTGCAGTGGGAAGCTTGAAAGCATGCCAAAAGTAAATCAGAGGTGCTGCAAAACAGGGGAAAAAGGCTCTGAGGAGGACACAACATTAAGGGGAAGATAGGAGAGACATTTTATGGATGCTGGAGACCAAAAGGAAAAAAAAAAAAAAAATGGTTCTTAAACTGAAAGCCATCAAATGGGAAGGGATGGCATCAAGTGCAGGGCCATGAAGCAAAGCTTGCCAAAATTCATCCCCATTGAAATGCTGCAAACAGAAAAGGAGGACTTCCAAACGCTCTGGAATGGAGATAGCATCAGAAGAAACGCAATTGAAGAAAAAAAAAAGAAAATTGGCAAATGGAGTGACTACAAGAAAATGTCCCAGCATTACATGCAGTGCAGTGCAAAGAATGAAAAGATGCCAAAAGGAAGCACACAGATGCTGCAAAAGCAGGGGAAACAATTAAGGAGGAAGAGAGAACTTTCAAGGCAAGATATGGGAGACATGGCATGGATGGTGAAAAAAAACCAAAAAATTTGAGTTCAGAGCAAAAGCCATCCAAAGGCATGGGATGCCATCAGGTGCAGGGACATGGAGCAAAGATTGCCCTATTGGTCCCCATTGAAATCGCAAGATTCCGTTTCCCTTCCCGAAAGGAAATTTCATTTCCTTTCGGGAAGGGAAACGGAATCTTGCGAGCCCCAAAAGAAAGGCTTACAAACACTCTGGAAAGGAGATAGGAGCAAATGAAATGCAAGCGAAAAAAACCCGAAAATTGGGACATTTAGTGACTTGCAGAAAATGGTCTGGCAGGCAATCAGGTGCAGTGGGAAGGGTGAAAGCATGCCAAAACTAAAGTCAGAGGTGCTGCAAAAGAGGAGAAAAAGGCTCAGAGGAAAACACAAGATTAAGGGGAAGATAGGAGAGACGTTTTATGGATGCTGGAGACCAAAAGGAAAAAAAAAAAAAAATGGTTTTTAAACTGAAAGCCATCAAATGGGAAGGGATGCCATCAAGTGCAGGGCCATGAAGCAAAACTTGCCAAAATTCATCCCCATTGAAATGCTGCAAACAGAAAAGGAGGACTTCCAAACGCTCTGGAATGGAGATAGCATCAGAAGAAACGCAATTGAAGAAAAAAAAAAGAAAATTGGCAAATGGAGTGACTACAAGAAAATGTCCCAGCATTACATGCAGTGCAGTGCAAAGAATGAAAAGATGCCAAAAGGAAGCACACAGATGCTGCAAAAGCAGGGGAAACAATTCAGGAGGAAGAGAGAACTTTCAAGGCAAGATATGGGAGACATGGCATGGATGGTGAAAAAAAACCAAAAAATTTGTGTTCAGAGCAAAAGCCATCCAAAGGCATGGGATGCCATCAGGTGCAGGGACATGGAGCAAAGATTGCCCTATTGGTCCCCATTGAAATCGCAAGATTCCGTTTCCCTTCCCGAAAGGAAATTTCATTTCCTTTCGGGAAGGGAAACGGAATCTTGCGAGCCCCAAAAGAAAGGCTTACAAACACTCTGGAAAGGAGATAGGAGCAAATGAAATGCAAGCGAAAAAAACCCGAAAATTGGGACATTTAGTGACTTGCAGAAAATGGTCTGGCAGGCAATCAGGTGCAGTGGGAAGGGTGAAAGCATGCCAAAACTAAAGTCAGAGGTGCTGCAAAAGAGGGGAAAAAGGCTCAGAGGAGGACACAAGATTAAGGGGAAGATAGGAGAGACGTTGTAGGGATGCTGGAGACCAAAAGGAAATAAAAAATAAAATTAGTTGTTAAACTGAAAGCCATCAAATGGGAAGGGATGCCATCAAGTGCAGGGCCATGAAGCAAAGCTTGCCAAAATTCATCCCCATTGAAATGCTGCAAACAGAAAAGGAGGACTTCCAAACGCTCTGGAATGGAGATAGCATCAGAAGAAACGCAATTGAAGAAAAAAAAAAGAAAATTGGCAAATGGAGTGACTACAAGAAAATGTCCCAGCATTACATGCAGTGCAGTGCAAAGAATGAAAAGATGCCAAAAGGAAGCACACAGATGCTGCAAAAGCAGGGGAAACAATTCAGGAGGAAGAGAGAACTTTCAAGGGAAGATATGGGAGACATGGCATGGATGGTGAAAAAAAACCAAAAAATTTGAGTTCAGAGCAAAAGCCATCCAAAGGCATGGGATGCCATCCGGTGCAGGGACATGGAGCAAAGATTGCCCTATTGGTCCCCATTGAAATCGCAAGATTCCGTTTCCCTTCCCGAAAGGAAATGAAATTTCCTTTCGGGAAGGGAAACGGAATCTTGCGAGCCCCAAAAGAAAGGCTTACAAACACTCTGGAAAGGAGATAGGAGCAAATGAAATGCAAGCGAAAAAACCGGAAAATTGGGACATTTAGTGACTTGCAGAAAATGGTCTGGCAGGCAATCAGGTGCAGTGGGAAGCTTGAAAGCATGCCAAAACTCAAGTCAGAGGTGCTGCAAAACAGGGGGAAAAGGCTCAGAGGAGGACACAACATTAAGGGGAAGATAGGAGAGACGTTTTATGGATGCTGGAGACCAAAAGGAAAAAAAAAAAAAAATGGTTGTTAAACTGAAAGCCATCAAATGGGAAGGGATGCCATCAAGTGCAGGGCCATGAAGCAAAGCTTGCCAAAATTCATCCCCATTGAAATGCTGCAAACAGAAAAGGAGGACTTCCAAAGGCTCTGGAATGGAGATAGCATCAGAAGAAACGCAATTGAAGAAAAAAAAAAGAAAATTGGCAAATGGAGTGACTACAAGAAAATGTCCCAGCATTACATGCAGTGCAGTGCAAAGAATGAAAACATGCCAAAAGGAAGCACACAGATGCTGCAAAAGTAGGGGAAACAATTGAGGAGGAAGAGAGAACTTTCAGGGCAAGATATGGGAGACATGGCATGGATGGTGAAAAAAAACCAAAAAATTTGTGTTCAGAGCAAAAGCCATCCAAAGGCATGGGATGCCATCAGGTGCAGGGACATGGAGCAAAGATTGCCCTATTGGTCCCCATTGAAATCGCAAGATTCCGTTTCCCTTCCCGAAAGGAAATTTCATTTCCTTTTGGGAAGGGAAACGGAATCTTGCGAGCCCCAAAAGAAAGGCTTACAAACACTCTGGAAAGGAGATAGGAGCAAATGAAATGCAAGTGAAAAAAACCGGAAAATTGGGACATTTAGTGACTTGCAGAAAATGGTCTGGCAGGCAATCAGGTGCAGTGGGAAGGGTGAAAGCATGCCAAAACTAAAGTCAGAGGTGCTGCAAAAGAGGGGAAAAAGGCTCAGAGGAGGACACAACATTAAGGGGAAGATAGGAGAGACGTTTTATGGATGCTGGAGACCAAAAGAAAAAAAAAAAAATGGTTGTTAAACTGAAAGCCATCAAATGGGAAGGGATGGCATCAAGTGCAGGGCCATGAAGCAAAGCTTGCCAAAATTCATCCCCATTGAAATGCTGCAAACAGAAAAGGAGGACTTCCAAAGGCTCTGGAATGGAGATAGCATCAGAAGAAACGCAATTGAAGAAAAAAAAAAGAAAATTGGCAAATGGAGTGACTACAAGAAAATGTCCCAGCATTACATGCAGTGCAGTGCAAAGAATGAAAACATGCCAAAAGGAAGCACACAGATGCTGCAAAAGCAGGGGAAACAATTGAGGAGGAAGAGAGAACTTTCAAGGCAAGATATGGGAGACATGGCATGGATGGTGAAAAAAACCCAAAACATTTGTGTTCGGAGCAAAAGCCATCCAAAGGCATGGGATGCCATCAGGTGCAGGGACATGGAGCAAAGATTGCCCTATTGGTCCCCATTGAAATCGCAAGATTCCGTTTCCCTTCCCGAAAGGAAATTTCATTTCCTTTCGGGAAGGGAAACGGAATCTTGCGAGCCCCAAAAGAAAGGCTTACAAACACTCTGGAAAGGAGATAGGAGCAAATGAAATGCAAGCGAAAAAAACCCGAAAATTGGGACATTTAGTGACTTGCAGAAAATGGTCTGGCAGGCAATCAGGTGCAGTGGGAAGCTTGAAAGCATGCCAAAAGTAAATCAGAGGTGCTGCAAAACAGGGGAAAAAGGCTCTGAGGAGGACACAACATTAAGGGGAAGATAGGAGAGACATTTTATGGATGCTGGAGACCAAAAGGAAAAAAAAAAAAAAAATGGTTCTTAAACTGAAAGCCATCAAATGGGAAGGGATGGCATCAAGTGCAGGGCCATGAAGCAAAGCTTGCCAAAATTCATCCCCATTGAAATGCTGCAAACAGAAAAGGAGGACTTCCAAACGCTCTGGAATGGAGATAGCATCAGAAGAAACGCAATTGAAGAAAAAAAAAAGAAAATTGGCAAATGGAGTGACTACAAGAAAATGTCCCAGCATTACATGCAGTGCAGTGCAAAGAATGAAAAGATGCCAAAAGGAAGCACACAGATGCTGCAAAAGCAGGGGAAACAATTAAGGAGGAAGAGAGAACTTTCAAGGCAAGATATGGGAGACATGGCATGGATGGTGAAAAAAAACCAAAAAATTTGAGTTCAGAGCAAAAGCCATCCAAAGGCATGGGATGCCATCAGGTGCAGGGACATGGAGCAAAGATTGCCCTATTGGTCCCCATTGAAATCGCAAGATTCCGTTTCCCTTCCCGAAAGGAAATTTCATTTCCTTTCGGGAAGGGAAACGGAATCTTGCGAGCCCCAAAAGAAAGGCTTACAAACACTCTGGAAAGGAGATAGGAGCAAATGAAATGCAAGCGAAAAAAACCCGAAAATTGGGACATTTAGTGACTTGCAGAAAATGGTCTGGCAGGCAATCAGGTGCAGTGGGAAGGGTGAAAGCATGCCAAAACTAAAGTCAGAGGTGCTGCAAAAGAGGAGAAAAAGGCTCAGAGGAAAACACAAGATTAAGGGGAAGATAGGAGAGACGTTTTATGGATGCTGGAGACCAAAAGGAAAAAAAAAAAAAAATGGTTTTTAAACTGAAAGCCATCAAATGGGAAGGGATGCCATCAAGTGCAGGGCCATGAAGCAAAACTTGCCAAAATTCATCCCCATTGAAATGCTGCAAACAGAAAAGGAGGACTTCCAAACGCTCTGGAATGGAGATAGCATCAGAAGAAACGCAATTGAAGAAAAAAAAAAGAAAATTGGCAAATGGAGTGACTACAAGAAAATGTCCCAGCATTACATGCAGTGCAGTGCAAAGAATGAAAAGATGCCAAAAGGAAGCACACAGATGCTGCAAAAGCAGGGGAAACAATTCAGGAGGAAGAGAGAACTTTCAAGGCAAGATATGGGAGACATGGCATGGATGGTGAAAAAAAACCAAAAAATTTGTGTTCAGAGCAAAAGCCATCCAAAGGCATGGGATGCCATCAGGTGCAGGGACATGGAGCAAAGATTGCCCTATTGGTCCCCATTGAAATCGCAAGATTCCGTTTCCCTTCCCGAAAGGAAATTTCATTTCCTTTCGGGAAGGGAAACGGAATCTTGCGAGCCCCAAAAGAAAGGCTTACAAACACTCTGGAAAGGAGATAGGAGCAAATGAAATGCAAGCGAAAAAACCGGAAAATTGGGACATTTAGTGACTTGCAGAAAATGGTCTGGCAGGCAATCAGGTGCAGTGGGAAGCTTGAAAGCATGCCAAAACTCAAGTCAGAGGTGCTGCAAAACAGGGGGAAAAGGCTCAGAGGAGGACACAACATTAAGGGGAAGATAGGAGAGACGTTTTATGGATGCTGGAGACCAAAAGGAAAAAAAAAAAAAAATGGTTGTTAAACTGAAAGCCATCAAATGGGAAGGGATGCCATCAAGTGCAGGGCCATGAAGCAAAGCTTGCCAAAATTCATCCCCATTGAAATGCTGCAAACAGAAAAGGAGGACTTCCAAAGGCTCTGGAATGGAGATAGCATCAGAAGAAACGCAATTGAAGAAAAAAAAAAGAAAATTGGCAAATGGAGTGACTACAAGAAAATGTCCCAGCATTACATGCAGTGCAGTGCAAAGAATGAAAACATGCCAAAAGGAAGCACACAGATGCTGCAAAAGTAGGGGAAACAATTGAGGAGGAAGAGAGAACTTTCAGGGCAAGATATGGGAGACATGGCATGGATGGTGAAAAAAAACCAAAAAATTTGTGTTCAGAGCAAAAGCCATCCAAAGGCATGGGATGCCATCAGGTGCAGGGACATGGAGCAAAGATTGCCCTATTGGTCCCCATTGAAATCGCAAGATTCCGTTTCCCTTCCCGAAAGGAAATTTCATTTCCTTTTGGGAAGGGAAACGGAATCTTGCGAGCCCCAAAAGAAAGGCTTACAAACACTCTGGAAAGGAGATAGGAGCAAATGAAATGCAAGTGAAAAAAACCGGAAAATTGGGACATTTAGTGACTTGCAGAAAATGGTCTGGCAGGCAATCAGGTGCAGTGGGAAGGGTGAAAGCATGCCAAAACTAAAGTCAGAGGTGCTGCAAAAGAGGGGAAAAAGGCTCAGAGGAGGACACAACATTAAGGGGAAGATAGGAGAGACGTTTTATGGATGCTGGAGACCAAAAGAAAAAAAAAAAAATGGTTGTTAAACTGAAAGCCATCAAATGGGAAGGGATGGCATCAAGTGCAGGGCCATGAAGCAAAGCTTGCCAAAATTCATCCCCATTGAAATGCTGCAAACAGAAAAGGAGGACTTCCAAACGCTCTGGAATGGAGATAGCATCAGAAGAAACGCAATTGAAGAAAAAAAAAAGAAAATTGGCAAATGGA
Organism: Fringilla coelebs; assembly: GCF_963513975.1. Classification (NCBI taxonomy): domain Eukaryota; kingdom Metazoa; phylum Chordata; class Aves; order Passeriformes; family Fringillidae; genus Fringilla; species Fringilla coelebs. The sequence goes on from NC_140032.1 coordinate 4,872,796, forward strand.
GTGACTACAAGAAAATGTCCCAGCATTACATGCAGTGCAGTGCAAAGAATGAAAAGATGCCAAAAGGAAGCACACAGATGCTGCAAAAGCAGGGGAAACAATTCAGGAGGAAGAGAGAATTTTCAAGGCAAGATATGGGAGACATGGCATGGATGGTGAAAAAAAACCAAAAAATTTGAGTTCAGAGCAAAAGCCATCCAAAGGCATGGGATGCCATCCGGTGCAGGGACATGGAGCAAAGATTGCCCTATTGGTCCCCATTGAAATCGCAAGATTCCGTTTCCCTTCCCGAAAGGAAATTTCATTTCCTTTCGGGAAGGGAAACGGAATCTTGCGAGCCCCAAAAGAAAGGCTTACAAACACTCTGGAAAGGAGATAGGAGCAAATGAAATGCAAGCGAAAAAAACCCGAAAATTGGGACATTTAGTGACTTGCAGAAAATGGTCTGGCAGGCAATCAGGTGCAGTGGGAAGGGTGAAAGCATGCCAAAAGTAAATCAGAGGTGCTGCAAAACAGGGGAAAAAGGCTCTGAGGAGACACAACATTAAGGGGAAGATAGGAGAGATGTTTTATGGATGCTGGAGACCAAAAGGAAAAAAAAAAAAATGGTTGTTAAACTGAAAGCCATCAAATGGGAAGGGATGCCATCAAGTGCAGGGCCATGAAGCAAAGCTTGCCAAAATTCATCCCCATTGAAATGCTGCAAACAGAAAAGGAGGACTTCCAAACGCTCTGGAATGGAGATAGCATCAGAAGAAACGCAATTGAAGAAAAAAAAAAGAAAATTGGCAAATGGAGTGACTACAAGAAAATGTCCCAGCATTACATGCAGTGCAGTGCAAAGGATGAAAACATGCCAAAAGGAAGCACCCAGATGCTGCAAAAGCAGGGGAAACAATTGAGGAGGAAGAGAGAACTTTCAAGGCAAGATATGGGAGACATGGCATGGATGGTGAAAAAAACCCAAAACATTTGTGTTCGGAGCAAAAGCCATCCAAAGGCATGGGATGCCATCAGGTGCAGGGACATGGAGCAAAGATTGCCCTATTGGTCCCCATTGAAATCGCAAGATTCCGTTTCCCTTCCCGAAAGGAAATTTCATTTCCTTTCGGGAAGGGAAACGGAATCTTGCGAGCCCCAAAAGAAAGGCTTACAAACACTCTGGAAAGGAGATAGGAGCAAATGAAATGCAAGCGAAAAAAACCGGAAAATTGGGACATTTAGTGACTTGCAGAAAATGGTCTGGCAGGCAATCAGGTGCAGTGGGAAGGGTGAAACATGCCAAAAGTAAATCAGAGGTGCTGCAAAACAGGGGAAAAAGGCTCTGAGGAGGACACAACATTAAGGGGAAGATAGGAGAGACGTTTTATGGATGCTGGAGACCAAAAGGAAAAAAAAAAAAAAATGGTTCTTAAACTGAAAGCCATCAAATGGGAAGGGATGGCATCAAGTGCAGGGCCATGAAGCAAAGCTTGCCAAAATTCATCCCCATTGAAATGCTGCAAACAGAAAAGGAGGACTTCCAAACGCTCTGGAATGGAGATAGCATCAGAAGAAACGCAATTGAAGAAAAAAAAAAGAAAATTGGCAAATGGAGTGACTACAAGAAAATGTCCCAGCATTACATGCAGTGCAGTGCAAAGAATGAAAAGATGCCAAAAGGAAGCACACAGATGCTGCAAAAGCAGGGGAAACAATTAAGGAGGAAGAGAGAACTTTCAAGGCAAGATATGGGAGACATGGCATGGATGGTGAAAAAAAACCAAAAAATTTGAGTTCAGAGCAAAAGCCATCCAAAGGCATGGGATGCCATCAGGTGCAGGGACATGGAGCAAAGATTGCCCTATTGGTCCCCATTGAAATCGCAAGATTCCGTTTCCCTTCCCGAAAGGAAATTTCATTTCCTTTCGGGAAGGGAAACGGAATCTTGCGAGCCCCAAAAGAAAGGCTTACAAACACTCTGGAAAGGAGATAGGAGCAAATGAAATGCAAGCGAAAAAAACCCGAAAATTGGGACATTTAGTGACTTGCAGAAAATGGTCTGGCAGGCAATCAGGTGCAGTGGGAAGGGTGAAAGCATGCCAAAACTAAAGTCAGAGGTGCTGCAAAAGAGGAGAAAAAGGCTCAGAGGAAAACACAAGATTAAGGGGAAGATAGGAGAGACGTTGTATGGATGCTGGAGACCAAAAGGAAAAAAAAAAAAAATTAATTGTTAAACTGAAAGCCATACAATGGGAAGGGATGCCATCAAGTGCAGGGCCATGAAGCAAAGCTTGCCAAAATTCATCCCCATTGAAATGCTGCAAACAGAAAAGGAGGACTTCCAAACGCTCTGGAATGGAGATAGCATCAGAAGAAACGCAATTGAAGAAAAAAAAAAGAAAATTGGCAAATGGAGTGACTACAAGAAAATGTCCCAGCATTACATGCAGTGCAGTGCAAAGAATGAAAACATGCCAAAAGGAAGCACACAGATGCTGCAAAAGCAGGGGAAACAATTGAGGAGGAAGAGAGAACTTTCAAGGCAAGATATGGGAGACATGGCATGGATGGTGAAAAAAACCCAAAACATTTGTGTTCGGAGCAAAAGCCATCCAAAGGCATGGGATGCCATCAGGTGCAGGGACATGGAGCAAAGATTGCCCTATTGGTCCCCATTGAAATCGCAAGATTCCTTTTCCCTTCCCGAAAGGAAATTTCATTTCCTTTCGGGAAGGGAAACGGAATCTTGCGAGCCCAAAAAGAAAGGCTTACAAACACTCTGGAAAGGAGATAGGAGCAAATGAAATGCAAGCGAAAAAACCGGAAAATTGGGACATTTAGTGACTTGCAGAAAATGGTCTGGCAGGCAATCAGGTGCAGTGGGAAGCTTGAAAGCATGCCAAAACTAAAGTCAGAGGTGCTGCAAAACAGGGGAAAAAGGCTCAGAGGAGGACACAACATTAAGGGGAAGATAGGAGAGATGTTTTATGGATGCTGGAGACTAAAAGGAAAAAAAAAAAAATGGTTCTTAAACTGAAAGCCATCAAATGGGAAGGGATGCCATCAAGTGCAGGGCCATGAAGCAAAGCTTGCCAAAATTCATCCCCATTGAAATGCTGCAAACAGAAAAGGAGGACTTCCAAAGGCTCTGGAATGGAGATAGCATCAGAAGAAACGCAATTGAAGAAAAAAAAAAGAAAATTGGCAAATGGAGTGACTACAAGAAAATGTCCCAGCATTACATGCAGTGCAGTGCAAAGGATGAAAACATGCCAAAAGGAAGCACCCAGATGCTGCAAAAGCAGGGGAAACAATTAAGGAGGAAGAGAGAACTTTCAAGGGAAGATATGGGAGACATGGCATGGATGGTGAAAAAAAACCAAAAAATTTGAGTTCAGAGCAAAAGCCATCCAAAGGCATGGGATGCCATCAGGTGCAGGGACATGGAGCAAAGATTGCCCTATTGGTCCCCATTGAAATCGCAAGATTCCGTTTCCCTTCCCGAAAGGAAATTTCATTTCCTTTCGGGAAGGGAAACGGAATCTTGCGAGCCCCAAAAGAAAGGCTTACAAACACTCTGGAAAGGAGATAGGAGCAAATGAAATGCAAGCGAAAAAAACGGAAAATTGGGACATTTAGTGACTTGCAGAAAATGGTCTGGCAGGCAATCAGGTGCAGTGGGAAGGGTGAAAGCATGCCAAAACTAAAGTCAGAGGTGCTGCAAAACAGGGGAAAAAGGCTCTGAGGAGGACACAACATTAAGGGGAAGATAGGAGAGACGTTTTATGGATGCTGGAGACCAAAAGGAAAAAAAAAAAAAATGGTTTTTAAACTGAAAGCCATCAAATGGGAAGGGATGCCATCAAGTGCAGGGCCATGAAGCAAAGCTTGCCAAAATTCATCCCCATTGAAATGCTGCAAACAGAAAAGGAGGACTTCCAAACGCTCTGGAATGGAGATAGCATCAGAAGAAACGCAATTGAAGAAAAAAAAAAGAAAATTGGCAAATGGAGTGACTACAAGAAAATGTCCCAGCATTACATGCAGTGCAGTGCAAAGGATGAAAAGATGCCAAAAGGAAGCACCCAGATGCTGCAAAAGCAGGGGAAACAATTGAGGAGGAAGAGAGAACTTTCAAGGCAAGATATGGGAGACATGGCATGGATGGTGAAAAAAACCCAAAACATTTGTGTTCGGAGCAAAAGCCATCCAAAGGCATGGGATGCCATCAGGTGCAGGGACATGGAGCAAAGATTGCCCTATTGGTCCCCATTGAAATCGCAAGATTCCGTTTCCCTTCCCGAAAGGAAATTTCATTTCCTTTCGGGAAGGGAAACGGAATCTTGCGAGCCCCAAAAGAAAGGCTTACAAACACTCTGGAAAGGAGATAGGGGCAAATGAAATGCAAGCGAAAAAACCGGAAAATTGGGACATTTAGTGACTTGCAGAAAATGGTCTGGAAGGCAATCAGGTGCAGTGGGAAGGGTGAAAGCATGCCAAAACTAAAGTCAGAGGTGCTGCAAAACAGGGGAAAAAGGCTCAGAGGAGGACACAACATTAAGGGGAAGATAGGAGAGACGTTTTATGGATGCTGGAGACCAAAAGGAAAAAAAAAAAAAAATGGTTTTTAAACTGAAAGCCATCAAATGGGAAGGGATGCCATCAAGTGCAGGGCCATGAAGCAAAACTTGCCAAAATTCATCCCCATTGAAATGCTGCAAACAGAAAAGGAGGACTTCCAAACGCTCTGGAATGGAGATAGCATCAGAAGAAACGCAATTGAAGAAAAAAAAAAAGAAAATTGGCAAATGGAGTGACTACAAGAAAATGTCCCAGCATTACATGCAGTGCAGTGCAAAGAATGAAAAGATGCCAAAAGGAAGCACACAGATGCTGCAAAAGCAGGGGAAACAATTAAGGAGGAAGAGAGAACTTTCAAGGCAAGATATGGGAGACATGGCATGGATGGTGAAAAAAAACCAAAAAATTTGTGTTCAGAGCAAAAGCCATCCAAAGGCATGGGATGCCATCAGGTGCAGGGACATGGAGCAAAGATTGCCCTATTGGTCCCCATTGAAATCGCAAGATTCCGTTTCCCTTCCCGAAAGGAAATTTCATTTCCTTTCGGGAAGGGAAACGGAATCTTGCGAGCCCCAAAAGAAAGGCTTACAAACACTCTGGAAAGGAGATAGGAGCAAATGAAATGCAAGTGAAAAAAACCCGAAAATTGGGACATTTAGTGACTTGCAGAAAATGGTCTGGCAGGCAATCAGGTGCAGTGGGAAGGGTGAAAGCATGCCAAAACTAAAGTCAGAGGTGCTGCAAAAGAGGGGAAAAAGGCTCAGAGGAGGACACAAGATTAAGGGGAAGATAGGAGAGACGTTGTAGGGATGCTGGAGACCAAAAGGAAATAAAAAATAAAATTAGTTGTTAAACTGAAAGCCATCAAATGGGAAGGGATGCCATCAAGTGCAGGGCCATGAAGCAAAGCTTGCCAAAATTCATCCCCATTGAAATGCTGCAAACAGAAAAGGAGGACTTCCAAACGCTCTGGAATGGAGATAGCATCAGAAGAAACGCAATTGAAGAAAAAAAAAAGAAAATTGGCAAATGGAGTGACTACAAGAAAATGTCCCAGCATTACATGCAGTGCAGTGCAAAGAATGAAATCATGCCAAAAGGAAGCACACAGATGCTGCAAAAGCAGGGGAAACAATTCAGGAGGAAGAGAGAACTTTCAAGGGAAGATATGGGAGACATGGCATGGATGGTGAAAAAAAAACCAAAAATTTGAGTTCAGAGCAAAAGCCATCCAAAGGCATGGGATGCCATCCGGTGCAGGGACATGGAGCAAAGATTGCCCTATTGGTCCCCATTGAAATCGCAAGATTCCGTTTCCCTTCCCGAAAGGAAATTTCATTTCCTTTCGGGAAGGGAAACGGAATCTTGCGAGCCCCAAAAGAAAGGCTTACAAACACTCTGGAAAGGAGATAGGAGCAAATGAAATGCAAGCCAAAAAAACCGGAAAATTGGGACATTTAGTGACTTGCAGAAAATGGTCTGGCAGGCAATCAGGTGCAGTGGGAAGGGTGAAAGCATGCCAAAAGTAAATCAGAGGTGCTGCAAAACAGGGGAAAAAGGCTCTGAGGAGGACACAACATTAAGGGGAAGATAGGAGAGATGTTTTATGGATGCTGGAGACCAAAAGGAAAAAAAAAAAAAATGGTTCTTAAACTGAAAGCCATCAAATGGGAAGGGATGCCATCAAGTGCAGGGCCATGAAGCAAAGCTTGCCAAAATTCATCCCCATTGAAATGCTGCAAACAGAAAAGGAGGACTTCCAAACGCTCTGGAATGGAGATAGCATCAGAAGAAACGCAATTGAAGAAAAAAAAAAGAAAATTGGCAAATGGAGTGACTACAAGAAAATGTCCCAGCATTACATGCAGTGCAGTGCAAAGAATGAAAAGATGCCAAAAGGAAGCACACAGATGCTGCAAAAGCAGGGGAAACAATTAAGGAGGAAGAGAGAACTTTCAAGGCAAGATATGGGAGACATGGCATGGATGGTGAAAAAAAACCAAAAAATTTGTGTTCAGAGCAAAAGCCATCCAAAGGCATGGGATGCCATCAGGTGCAGGGACATGGAGCAAAGATTGCCCTATTGGTCCCCATTGAAATCGCAAGATTCCGTTTCCCTTCCCGAAAGGAAATTTCATTTCCTTTCGGGAAGGGAAACGGAATCTTGCGAGCCCCAAAAGAAAGGCTTACAAACACTCTGGAAAGGAGATAGGAGCAAATGAAATGCAAGTGAAAAAAACCCGAAAATTGGGACATTTAGTGACTTGCAGAAAATGGTCTGGCAGGCAATCAGGTGCAGTGGGAAGGGTGAAAGCATGCCAAAACTAAAGTCAGAGGTGCTGCAAAAGAGGGGAAAAAGGCTCAGAGGAGGACACAAGATTAAGGGGAAGATAGGAGAGACGTTGTAGGGATGCTGGAGACCAAAAGGAAATAAAAAATAAAATTAGTTGTTAAACTGAAAGCCATCAAATGGGAAGGGATGCCATCAAGTGCAGGGCCATGAAGCAAAGCTTGCCAAAATTCATCCCCATTGAAATGCTGCAAACAGAAAAGGAGGACTTCCAAACGCTCTGGAATGGAGATAGCATCAGAAGAAACGCAATTGAAGAAAAAAAAAAGAAAATTGGCAAATGGAGTGACTACAAGAAAATGTCCCAGCATTACATGCAGTGCAGTGCAAAGAATGAAATCATGCCAAAAGGAAGCACACAGATGCTGCAAAAGCAGGGGAAACAATTCAGGAGGAAGAGAGAACTTTCAAGGGAAGATATGGGAGACATGGCATGGATGGTGAAAAAAAACCAAAAAATTTGAGTTCAGAGCAAAAGCCATCCAAAGGCATGGGATGCCATCCGGTGCAGGGACATGGAGCAAAGATTGCCCTATTGGTCCCCATTGAAATCGCAAGATTCCGTTTCCCTTCCCGAAAGGAAATTTCATTTCCTTTCGGGAAGGGAAACGGAATCTTGCGAGCCCCAAAAGAAAGGCTTACAAACACTCTGGAAAGGAGATAGGAGCAAATGAAATGCAAGCCAAAAAAACCGGAAAATTGGGACATTTAGTGACTTGCAGAAAATGGTCTGGCAGGCAATCAGGTGCAGTGGGAAGGGTGAAAGCATGCCAAAAGTAAATCAGAGGTGCTGCAAAACAGGGGAAAAAGGCTCTGAGGAGGACACAACATTAAGGGGAAGATAGGAGAGATGTTTTATGGATGCTGGAGACCAAAAGGAAAAAAAAAAAAAATGGTTCTTAAACTGAAAGCCATCAAATGGGAAGGGATGCCATCAAGTGCAGGGCCATGAAGCAAAGCTTGCCAAAATTCATCCCCATTGAAATGCTGCAAACAGAAAAGGAGGACTTCCAAACGCTCTGGAATGGAGATAGCATCAGAAGAAACGCAATTGAAGAAAAAAAAAAGAAAATTGGCAAATGGAGTGACTACAAGAAAATGTCCCAGCATTACATGCAGTGCAGTGCAAAGAATGAAAACATGCCAAAAGGAAGCACACAGATGCTGCAAAAGTAGGGGAAACAATTGAGGAGGAAGAGAGAACTTTCAGGGCAAGATATGGGAGACATGGCATGGATGGTGAAAAAAACCCAAAAAATTTGTGTTCAGAGCAAAAGCCATCCAAAGGCATGGGATGCCATCAGGTGCTGGGACATGGAGCAAAGATTGCCCTATTGGTCCCCATTGAAATCGCAAGATTCCCTTTCCCTTCCCGAAAGGAAATTTCATTTCCTTTCGGGAAGGGAAACGGAATCTTGCGAGCCCCAAAAGAAAGGCTTACAAACACTCTGGAAAGGAGATAGGAGCAAATGAAATGCAAGCGAAAAAACCGGAAAATTGGGAGATTTAGTGACTTGCAGAAAATGGTCTGGCAGGCAATCAGGTGCAGTGGAAAGGGTGAAAGCATGCCAAAACTAAAGTCAGAGGTGCTGCAAAAGAGGGGAAAAAGGCTCAGAGGAGGACACAACATTAAGGGGAAGATAGGAGAGACGTTTTATGGATGCTGGAGACCAAAAGAAAAAAAAAAAAATTGTTGTTAAACTGAAAGCCATCAAATGGGAAGGGATGGCATCAAGTGCAGGGCCATGAAGCAAAGCTTGCCAAAATTCATCCCCATTGAAATGCTGCAAACAGAAAAGGAGGACTTCCAAAGGCTCTGGAATGGAGATAGCATCAGAAGAAACGCAATTGAAGAAAAAAAAAAGAAAATTGGCAAATGGAGTGACTACAAGAAAATGTCCCAGCATTACATGCAGTGCAGTGCAAAGAATGAAAACATGCCAAAAGGAAGCGCACAGATGCTGCAAAAGCAGGGGAAACAATTGAGGAGGAAGAGAGAACTTTCAAGGCAAGATATGGGAGACATGGCATGGATGGTGAAAAAAAACCAAAAAATTCTTGTTCAGAGCAAAAGCCATCCAAAGGCATGGGATGCCATCAGGTGCAGGGACATGGAGCAAAGATTGCCCTATTGGTCCCCATTGAAATCGCAAGATTCCGTTTCCCTTCCCGAAAGGAAATTTCATTTCCTTTCGGGAAGGGAAACGGAATCTTGCGAGCCCCAAAAGAAAGGCTTACAAACACTCTGGAAAGGAGATAGGAGCAAATGAAATGCAAGTGAAAAAACCCGAAAATTGGGACATTTAGTGACTTGCAGAAAATGGTCTGGCAGGCAATCAGGTGCAGTGGGAAGGGTGAAAGCATGCCAAAACTAAAGTCAGAGGTGCTGCAAAAGAGGGGAAAAAGGCTCAGAGGAGGACACAAGATTAAGGGGAAGATAGGAGAGACGTTGTAGGGATGCTGGAGACCAAAAGGAAATAAAAAATAAAATTAGTTGTTAAACTGAAAGCCATCAAATGGGAAGGGATGCCATCAAGTGCAGGGCCATGAAGCAAAGCTTGCCAAAATTCATCCCCATTGAAATGCTGCAAACAGAAAAGGAGGACTTCCAAACGCTCTGGAATGGAGATAGCATCAGAAGAAACGCAATTGAAGAAAAAAAAAAGAAAATTGGCAAATGGAGTGACTACAAGAAAATGTCCCAGCATTACATGCAGTGCAGTGCAAAGAATGAAAAGATGCCAAAAGGAAGCACACAGATGCTGCAAAAGCAGGGGAAACAATTAAGGAGGAAGAGAGAACTTTCAAGGGAAGATATGGGAGACATGGCATGGATGGATAAAAAAAACCAAAAAATTTGTGTTCAGAGCAAAAGCCATCCAAAGGCATGGGATGCCATCAGGTGCAGGGACATGGAGCAAAGATTGCCCTATTGGTCCCCATTGAAATCGCAAGATTCCGTTTCCCTTCCCGAAAGGAAATTTCATTTCCTTTCGGGAAGGGAAACGGAATCTTGCGAGCCCCAAAAGAAAGGCTTACAAACACTCTGGAAAGGAGATAGGAGCAAATGAAATGCAAGTGAAAAAACCCGAAAATTGGGACATTTAGTGACTTGCAGAAAATGGTCTGGCAGGCAATCAGGTGCAGTGGGAAGGGTGAAAGCATGCCAAAACTAAAGTCAGAGGTGCTGCAAAAGAGGGGAAAAAGGCTCAGAGGAGGACACAAGATTAAGGGGAAGATAGGAGAGACGTTGTAGGGATGCTGGAGACCAAAAGGAAATAAAAAATAAAATTAGTTGTTAAACTGAAAGCCATCAAATGGGAAGGGATGCCATCAAGTGCAGGGCCATGAAGCAAAGCTTGCCAAAATTCATCCCCATTGAAATGCTGCAAACAGAAAAGGAGGACTTCCAAACGCTCTGGAATGGAGATAGCATCAGAAGAAACGCAATTGAAGAAAAAAAAAAGAAAATTGGCAAATGGAGTGACTACAAGAAAATGTCCCAGCATTACATGCAGTGCAGTGCAAAGAATGAAAAGATGCCAAAAGGAAGCACACAGATGCTGCAAAAGCAGGGGAAACAATTAAGGAGGAAGAGAGAACTTTCAAGGGAAGATATGGGAGACATGGCATGGATGGATAAAAAAAACCAAAAAATTTGTGTTCAGAGCAAAAGCCATCCAAAGGCATGGGATGCCATCAGGTGCAGGGACATGGAGCAAAGGTTGCCCTATTGGTCCCCATTGAAATCGCAAGATTCCGTTTCCCTTCCCGAAAGGAAATTTCATTTCCTTTCGGGAAGGGAAACGGAATCTTGCGAGCCCCAAAAGAAAGGCTTACAAACACTCTGGAAAGGAGATAGGAGCAAATGAAATGCAAGCGAAAAAAACCCGAAAATTGGGACATTTAGTGACTTGCAGAAAATGGTCTGGCAGGCAATCAGGTGCAGTGGGAAGGGTGAAAGCATGCCAAAACTAAAGTCAGAGGTGCTGCAAAAGAGGGGAAAAAGGCTCTGAGGAGGACACAACATTAAGGGGAAGATAGGAGAGACGTTTTATGGATGCTGGAGACCAAAAGGAAAAAAAAAAAAAATGGTTGTTAAACTGAAAGCCATCAAATGGGAAGGGATGGCATCAAGTGCAGGGCCATGAAGCAAAGCTTGCCAAAATTCATCCCCATTGAAATGCTGCAAACAGAAAAGGAGGACTTCCAAACGCTCTGGAATGGAGATAGCATCAGAAGAAACGCAATTGAAGAAAAAAAAAAGAAAATTGGCAAATGGAGTGACTACAAGAAAATGTCCCAGCATTACATGCAGTGCAGTGCAAAGAATGAAAAGATGCCAAAAGGAAGCACACAGATGCTGCAAAAGCAGGGGAAACAATTCAGGAGGAAGAGAGAACTTTCAAGGGAAGATATGGGAGACATGGCATGGATGGTGAAAAAAAACCAAAAAATTTGTGTTCAGAGCAAAAGCCATCCAAAGGCATGGGATGCCATCAGGTGCAGGGACATGGAGCAAAGGTTGCCCTATTGGTCCCCATTGAAATCGCAAGATTCCGTTTCCCTTCCCGAAAGGAAATTTCATTTCCTTTCGGGAAGGGAAACGGAATCTTGCGAGCCCCAAAAGAAAGGCTTACAAACACTCTGGAAAGGAGATAGGAGCAAATGAAATGCAAGCGAAAAAAACCCGAAAATTGGGACATTTAGTGACTTGCAGAAAATGGTCTGGCAGGCAATCAGGTGCAGTGGGAAGGGTGAAAGCATGCCAAAACTAAAGTCAGAGGTGCTGCAAAAGAGGGGAAAAAGGCTCTGAGGAGGACACAACATTAAGGGGAAGATAGGAGAGACTTTTTATGGATGCTGGAGACCAAAAGGAAAAAAAAAAAAAATGGTTGTTAAACTGAAAGCCATCAAATGGGAAGGGATGGCATCAAGTGCAGGGCCATGAAGCAAAGCTTGCCAAAATTCATCCCCATTGAAATGCTGCAAACAGAAAAGGAGGACTTCCAAACGCTCTGGAATGGAGATAGCATCAGAAGAAACGCAATTGAAGAAAAAAAAAAGAAAATTGGCAAATGGAGTGACTACAAGAAAATGTCCCAGCATTACATGCAGTGCAGTGCAAAGAATGAAAAGATGCCAAAAGGAAGCACACAGATGCTGCAAAAGCAGGGGAAACAATTCAGGAGGAAGAGAGAACTTTCAAGGGAAGATATGGGAGACATGGCATGGATGGTGAAAAAAAACCAAAAAATTTGAGTTCAGAGCAAAAGCCATCCAAAGGCATGGGATGCCATCAGGTGCAGGGACATGGAGCAAAGATTGCCCTATTGGTCCCCATTGAAATCGCAAGATTCCGTTTCCCTTCCCGAAAGGAAATTTCATTTCCTTTCGGGAAGGGAAACGGAATCTTGCGAGCCCCAAAAGAAAGGCTTACAAACACTCTGGAAAGGAGATAGGAGCAAATGAAATGCAAGCGAAAAAAACCCGAAAATTGGGACATTTAGTGACTTGCAGAAAATGGTCTGGCAGGCAATCAGGTGCAGTGGGAAGGGTGAAACATGCCAAAAGTAAATCAGAGGTGCTGCAAAAGAGGGGAAAAAGGCTCTGAGGAGGACACAACATTAAGGGGAAGATAGGAGAGACGTTTTATGGATGCTGGAGACCAAAAGGAAAAAAAAAAAAAATGGTTGTTAAACTGAAAGCCATCAAATGGGAAGGGATGGCATCAAGTGCAGGGCCATGAAGCAAAGCTTGCCAAAATTCATCCCCATTGAAATGCTGCAAACAGAAAAGGAGGACTTCCAAACGCTCTGGAATGGAGATAGCATCAGAAGAAACGCAATTGAAGAAAAAAAAAAGAAAATTGGCAAATGGAGTGACTACAAGAAAATGTCCCAGCATTACATGCAGTGCAGTGCAAAGAATGAAAAGATGCCAAAAGGAAGCACACAGATGCTGCAAAAGCAGGGGAAACAATTCAGGAGGAAGAGAGAACTTTCAAGGGAAGATATGGGAGACATGGCATGGATGGTGAAAAAAAACCAAAAAATTTGAGTTCAGAGCAAAAGCCATCCAAAGGCATGGGATGCCATCAGGTGCAGGGACATGGAGCAAAGATTGCCCTATTGGTCCCCATTGAAATCGCAAGATTCCGTTTCCCTTCCCGAAAGGAAATTTCATTTCCTTTCGGGAAGGGAAACGGAATCTTGCGAGCCCCAAAAGAAAGGCTTACAAACACTCTGGAAAGGAGATAGGAGCAAATGAAATGCAAGCAAAAAAAACCCGAAAATTGGGACATTTAGTGACTTGCAGAAAATGGTCTGGCAGGCAATCAGGTGCAGTGGGAAGGGTGAAAGCATGCCAAAACTAAAGTCAGAGGTGCTGCAAAACAGGGGAAAAAGGCTCTGAGGAGGACACAACATTAAGGGGAAGATAGGAGAGACTTTTTATGGATGCTGGAGACCAAAAGGAAAAAAAAAAAAAATGGTTGTTAAACTGAAAGCCATCAAATGGGAAGGGATGGCATCAAGTGCAGGGCCATGAAGCAAAGCTTGCCAAAATTCATCCCCATTGAAATGCTGCAAACAGAAAAGGAGGACTTCCAAACGCTCTGGAATGGAGATAGCATCAGAAGAAACGCAATTGAAGAAAAAAAAAAGAAAATTGGCAAATGGAGTGACTACAAGAAAATGTCCCAGCATTACATGCAGTGCAGTGCAAAGAATGAAAAGATGCCAAAAGGAAGCACACAGATGCTGCAAAAGCAGGGGAAACAATTCAGGAGGAAGAGAGAACTTTCAAGGGAAGATATGGGAGACATGGCATGGATGGTGAAAAAAAACCAAAAAATTTGAGTTCAGAGCAAAAGCCATCCAAAGGCATGGGATGCCATCAGGTGCAGGGACATGGAGCAAAGATTGCCCTATTGGTCCCCATTGAAATCGCAAGATTCCGTTTCCCTTCCCGAAAGGAAATTTCATTTCCTTTCGGGAAGGGAAACGGAATCTTGCGAGCCCCAAAAGAAAGGCTTACAAACACTCTGGAAAGGAGATAGGAGCAAATGAAATGCAAGCGAAAAAAACCCGAAAATTGGGACATTTAGTGACTTGCAGAAAATGGTCTGGCAGGCAATCAGGTGCAGTGGGAAGGGTGAAAGCATGCCAAAACTAAAGTCAGAGGTGCTGCAAAAGAGGGGAAAAAGGCTCTGAGGAGGACACAACATTAAGGGGAAGATAGGAGAGACGTTTTATGGATGCTGGAGACCAAAAGGAAAAAAAAAAAAAATGGTTGTTAAACTGAAAGCCATCAAATGGGAAGGGATGGCATCAAGTGCAGGGCCATGAAGCAAAGCTTGCCAAAATTCATCCCCATTGAAATGCTGCAAACAGAAAAGGAGGACTTCCAAACGCTCTGGAATGGAGATAGCATCAGAAGAAACGCAATTGAAGAAAAAAAAAAGAAAATTGGCAAATGGAGTGACTACAAGAAAATGTCCCAGCATTACATGCAGTGCAGTGCAAAGAATTAAAAGATGCCAAAAGGAAGCACACAGATGCTGCAAAAGCAGGGGAAACAATTCAGGAGGAAGAGAGAACTTTCAAGGGAAGATATGGGAGACATGGCATGGATGGTGAAAAAAAACCAAAAAATTTGTGTTCAGAGCAAAAGCCATCCAAAGGCATGGGATGCCATCAGGTGCAGGGACATGGAGCAAAGATTGCCCTATTGGTCCCCATTGAAATCGCAAGATTCCGTTTCCCTTCCCGAAAGGAAATTTCATTTCCTTTCGGGAAGGGAAACGGAATCTTGCGAGCCCCAAAAGAAAGGCTTACAAACACTCTGGAAAGGAGATAGGAGCAAATGAAATGCAAGCGAAAAAAACCCGAAAATTGGGACATTTAGTGACTTGCAGAAAATGGTCTGGCAGGCAATCAGGTGCAGTGGGAAGGGTGAAACATGCCAAAAGTAAATCAGAGGTGCTGCAAAACAGGGGAAAAAGGCTCTGAGGAGGACACAACATTAAGGGGAAGATAGGAGAGACGTTTTATGGACGCTGGAGACCAAAAGGAAAAAAAAAAAAAAATGGTTCTTAAACTGAAAGCCATCAAATGGGAAGGGATGGCATCAAGTGCAGGGCCATGAAGCAAAGCTTGCCAAAATTCATCCCCATTGAAATGCTGCAAACAGAAAAGGAGGACTTCCAAACGCTCTGGAATGGAGATAGCATCAGAAGAAACGCAATTGAAGAAAAAAAAAAGAAAATTGGCAAATGGAGTGACTACAAGAAAATGTCCCAGCATTACATGCAGTGCAGTGCAAAGAATGAAAAGATGCCAAAAGGAAGCACACAGATGCTGCAAAAGCAGGGGAAACAATTAAGGAGGAAGAGAGAACTTTCAAGGGAAGATATGGGAGACATGGCATGGATGGTGAAAAAAAACCAAAAAATTTGTGTTCAGAGCAAAAGCCATCCAAAGGCATGGGATGCCATCAGGTGCAGGGACATGGAGCAAAGGTTGCCCTATTGGTCCCCATTGAAATCGCAAGATTCCGTTTCCCTTCCCGAAAGGAAATTTCATTTCCTTTCGGGAAGGGAAACGGAATCTTGCGAGCCCCAAAAGAAAGGCTTACAAACACTCTGGAAAGGAGATAGGAGCAAATGAAATGCAAGCGAAAAAAACCCGAAAATTGGGACATTTAGTGACTTGCAGAAAATGGTCTGGCAGGCAATCAGGTGCAGTGGGAAGGGTGAAAGCATGCCAAAACTAAAGTCAGAGGTGCTGCAAAAGAGGGGAAAAAGGCTCTGAGGAGGACACAACATTAAGGGGAAGATAGGAGAGACGTTTTATGGATGCTGGAGACCAAAAGGAAAAAAAAAAAAAATGGTTGTTAAACTGAAAGCCATCAAATGGGAAGGGATGGCATCAAGTGCAGGGCCATGAAGCAAAGCTTGCCAAAATTCATCCCCATTGAAATGCTGCAAACAGAAAAGGAGGACTTCCAAACGCTCTGGAATGGAGATAGCATCAGAAGAAACGCAATTGAAGAAAAAAAAAAGAAAATTGGCAAATGGAGTGACTACAAGAAAATGTCCCAGCATTACATGCAGTGCAGTGCAAAGAATGAAAAGATGCCAAAAGGAAGCACACAGATGCTGCAAAAGCAGGGGAAACAATTCAGGAGGAAGAGAGAACTTTCAAGGGAAGATATGGGAGACATGGCATGGATGGTGAAAAAAAACCAAAAAATTTGAGTTCAGAGCAAAAGCCATCCAAAGGCATGGGATGCCATCAGGTGCAGGGACATGGAGCAAAGATTGCCCTATTGGTCCCCATTGAAATCGCAAGATTCCGTTTCCCTTCCCGAAAGGAAATTTCATTTCCTTTCGGGAAGGGAAACGGAATCTTGCGAGCCCCAAAAGAAAGGCTTACAAACACTCTGGAAAGGAGATAGGAGCAAATGAAATGCAAGCAAAAAAAACCCGAAAATTGGGACATTTAGTGACTTGCAGAAAATGGTCTGGCAGGCAATCAGGTGCAGTGGGAAGGGTGAAAGCATGCCAAAACTAAAGTCAGAGGTGCTGCAAAAGAGGGGAAAAAGGCTCTGAGGAGGACACAACATTAAGGGGAAGATAGGAGAGACTTTTTATGGATGCTGGAGACCAAAAGGAAAAAAAAAAAAAATGGTTGTTAAACTGAAAGCCATCAAATGGGAAGGGATGGCATCAAGTGCAGGGCCATGAAGCAAAGCTTGCCAAAATTCATCCCCATTGAAATGCTGCAAACAGAAAAGGAGGACTTCCAAACGCTCTGGAATGGAGATAGCATCAGAAGAAACGCAATTGAAGAAAAAAAAAAGAAAATTGGCAAATGGAGTGACTACAAGAAAATGTCCCAGCATTACATGCAGTGCAGTGCAAAGAATGAAAAGATGCCAAAAGGAAGCACCCAGATGCTGCAAAAGCAGGGGAAACAATTCAGGAGGAAGAGAGAACTTTCAAGGGAAGATATGGGAGACATGGCATGGATGGTGAAAAAAAACCAAAAAATTTGAGTTCAGAGCAAAAGCCATCCAAAGGCATGGGATGCCATCAGGTGCAGGGACATGGAGCAAAGATTGCCCTATTGGTCCCCATTGAAATCGCAAGATTCCGTTTCCCTTCCCGAAAGGAAATTTCATTTCCTTTCGGGAAGGGAAACGGAATCTTGCGAGCCCCAAAAGAAAGGCTTACAAACACTCTGGAAAGGAGATAGGAGCAAATGAAATGCAAGCGAAAAAAACCCGAAAATTGGGACATTTAGTGACTTGCAGAAAATGGTCTGGCAGGCAATCAGGTGCAGTGGGAAGGGTGAAAGCATGCCAAAACTAAAGTCAGAGGTGCTGCAAAAGAGGGGAAAAAGGCTCTGAGGAGGACACAACATTAAGGGGAAGATAGGAGAGACGTTTTATGGATGCTGGAGACCAAAAGGAAAAAAAAAAAAAATGGTTGTTAAACTGAAAGCCATCAAATGGGAAGGGATGGCATCAAGTGCAGGGCCATGAAGCAAAGCTTGCCAAAATTCATCCCCATTGAAATGCTGCAAACAGAAAAGGAGGACTTCCAAACGCTCTGGAATGGAGATAGCATCAGAAGAAACGCAATTGAAGAAAAAAAAAAGAAAATTGGCAAATGGAGTGACTACAAGAAAATGTCCCAGCATTACATGCAGTGCAGTGCAAAGAATGAAAAGATGCCAAAAGGAAGCACACAGATGCTGCAAAAGCAGGGGAAACAATTGAGGAGGAAGAGAGAACTTTCAAGGCAAGATATGGGAGACATGGCATGGATGGTGAAAAAAACCCAAAAAATTTGTGTTCAGAGCAAAAGCCATCCAAAGGCATGGGATGCCATCAGGTGCAGGGACATGGAGCAAAGATTGCCCTATTGGTCCCCATTGAAATCGCAAGATTCCGTTTCCCTTCCCGAAAGGAAATTTCATTTCCTTTCGGGAAGGGAAACGGAATCTTGCGAGCCCCAAAAGAAAGGCTTACAAACACTCTGGAAAGGAGATAGGAGCAAATGAAATGCAAGCGAAAAAAACCGGAAAATTGGGACATTTAGTGACTTGCAGAAAATGGTCTGGCAGGCAATCAGGTGCAGTGGGAAGGGTGAAAGCATGCCAAAACTAAAGTCAGAGGTGCTGCAAAAGAGGGGAAAAAGGCTCTGAGGAGGACACAACATTAAGGGGAAGATAGGAGAGACGTTTTATGGATGCTGGAGACCAAAAGGAAAAAAAAAAAAAATGGTTGTTAAACTGAAAGCCATCAAATGGGAAGGGATGGCATCAAGTGCAGGGCCATGAAGCAAAGCTTGCCAAAATTCATCCCCATTGAAATGCTGCAAACAGAAAAGGAGGACTTCCAAACGCTCTGGAATGGAGATAGCATCAGAAGAAACGCAATTGAAGAAAAAAAAAAGAAAATTGGCAAATGGAGTGACTACAAGAAAATGTCCCAGCATTACATGCAGTGCAGTGCAAAGAATGAAAAGATGCCAAAAGGAAGCACACAGATGCTGCAAAAGCAGGGGAAACAATTCAGGAGGAAGAGAGAACTTTCAAGGGAAGATATGGGAGACATGGCATGGATGGTGAAAAAAAACCAAAAAATTTGAGTTCAGAGCAAAAGCCATCCAAAGGCATGGGATGCCATCAGGTGCAGGGACATGGAGCAAAGATTGCCCTATTGGTCCCCATTGAAATCGCAAGATTCCGTTTCCCTTCCCGAAAGGAAATTTCATTTCCTTTCGGGAAGGGAAACGGAATCTTGCGAGCCCCAAAAGAAAGGCTTACAAACACTCTGGAAAGGAGATAGGAGCAAATGAAATGCAAGCAAAAAAAACCCGAAAATTGGGACATTTAGTGACTTGCAGAAAATGGTCTGGCAGGCAATCAGGTGCAGTGGGAAGGGTGAAAGCATGCCAAAACTAAAGTCAGAGGTGCTGCAAAACAGGGGAAAAAGGCTCTGAGGAGGACACAACATTAAGGGGAAGATAGGAGAGACTTTTTATGGATGCTGGAGACCAAAAGGAAAAAAAAAAAAAATGGTTGTTAAACTGAAAGCCATCAAATGGGAAGGGATGGCATCAAGTGCAGGGCCATGAAGCAAAGCTTGCCAAAATTCATCCCCATTGAAATGCTGCAAACAGAAAAGGAGGACTTCCAAACGCTCTGGAATGGAGATAGCATCAGAAGAAACGCAATTGAAGAAAAAAAAAAGAAAATTGGCAAATGGAGTGACTACAAGAAAATGTCCCAGCATTACATGCAGTGCAGTGCAAAGAATGAAAAGATGCCAAAAGGAAGCACACAGATGCTGCAAAAGCAGGGGAAACAATTCAGGAGGAAGAGAGAACTTTCAAGGGAAGATATGGGAGACATGGCATGGATGGTGAAAAAAAACCAAAAAATTTGAGTTCAGAGCAAAAGCCATCCAAAGGCATGGGATGCCATCAGGTGCAGGGACATGGAGCAAAGATTGCCCTATTGGTCCCCATTGAAATTTCATTTCCTTTCGGGAAGGGAAACGGAATCTTGCGAGCCCCAAAAGAAAGGCTTACAAACACTCTGGAAAGGAGATAGGAGCAAATGAAATGCAAGCGAAAAAAACCGGAAAATTGGGACATTTAGTGACTTGCAGAAAATGGTCTGGCAGGCAATCAGGTGCAGTGGGAAGGGTGAAAGCATGCCAAAACTAAAGTCAGAGGTGCTGCAAAAGAGGGGAAAAAGGCTCTGAGGAGGACACAACATTAGAGGGGAAGATAGGAGAGACGTTTTATGGATGCTGGAGACCAAAAGGAAAAAAAAAAAAATGGTTGTTAAACTGAAAGCCATCAAATGGGAAGGGATGGCATCAAGTGCAGGGCCATGAAGCAAAGCTTGCCAAAATTCATCCCCATTGAAATGCTGCAAACAGAAAAGGAGGACTTCCAAACGCTCTGGAATGGAGATAGCATCAGAAGAAACGCAATTGAAGAAAAAAAAAAGAAAATTGGCAAATGGAGTGACTACAAGAAAATGTCCCAGCATTACATGCAGTGCAGTGCAAAGAATGAAAAGATGCCAAAAGGAAGCACACAGATGCTGCAAAAGCAGGGGAAACAATTCAGGAGGAAGAGAGAACTTTCAAGGGAAGATATGGGAGACATGGCATGGATGGTGAAAAAAAACCAAAAAATTTGAGTTCAGAGCAAAAGCCATCCAAAGGCATGGGATGCCATCAGGTGCAGGGACATGGAGCAAAGATTGCCCTATTGGTCCCCATTGAAATCGCAAGATTCCGTTTCCCTTCCCGAAAGGAAATTTCATTTCCTTTCGGGAAGGGAAACGGAATCTTGCGAGCCCCAAAAGAAAGGCTTACAAACACTCTGGAAAGGAGATAGGAGCAAATGAAATGCAAGCGAAAAAAACCGGAAAATTGGGACATTTAGTGACTTGCAGAAAATGGTCTGGCAGGCAATCAGGTGCAGTGGGAAGGGTGAAAGCATGCCAAAACTAATGTCAGAGGTGCTGCAAAACAGGGGAAAAAGGCTCTGAGGAGGACACAAAATTAAGGGGAAGATAGGAGAGATGTTGTATGGATGCTGGAGACCAAAAGGAAAAAAAAAAAAAATGGTTGTTAAACTGAAAGCCATCAAATGGGAAGGGATGGCATCAAGTGCAGGGCCATGAAGCAAAGCTTGCCAAAATTCATCCCCGTTGAAATGCTGCAAACAGAAAAGGAGGACTTCCAAACGCTCTGGAATGGAGATAGCATCAGAAGAAACGCAATTGAAGAAAAAAAAAAACAAAATTGGCAAATGGAGTGAGTACAAGAAAATGTCCCAGCATTACATGCAGTGCAGTGCAAAGAATGAAATCATGCCAAAAGGAAGCACCCAGATGCTGCAAAAGCAGGGGAAACAATTCAGGAGGAAGAGAGAAGTTTCAAGGCAAGATATGGGAGACATGGCATGGATGGTGAAAAAAACCCAAAAAATTTGTGTTCAGAGCAAAAGCCATCCAAAGGCATGGGATGCCATCAGGTGCAGGGACATGGAGCAAAGATTGCCCTATTGGTCCCCATTGAAATCGCAAGATTCCGTTTCCCTTCCCGAAAGGAAATTTCATTTCCTTTCGGGAAGGGAAACGGAATCTTGCGAGCCCCAAAAGAAAGGCTTACAAACACTCTGGAAAGGAGATAGAAGCAAATGAAATGCAAGCGAAAAAAACCCGAAAATTGGGACATTTAGTGACTTGCAGAAAATGGTCTGGCAGGCAATCAGGTGCAGTGGGAAGGGTGAAAGCATGCCAAAACTAATGTCAGAGGTGCTGCAAAAGAGGGGAAAAAGGCTCTGAGGAGGACACAACATTAAGGGGAAGATAGGAGAGACGTTTTATGGATGCTGGAGACCAAAAGGAAAAAAAAAAAAATGGTTGTTAAACTGAAAGCCATCAAATGGGAAGGGATGGCATCAAGTGCAGGGCCATGAAGCAAAGCTTGCCAAAATTCATCCCCATTGAAATGCTGCAAACAGAAAAGGAGGACTTCCAAACGCTCTGGAATGGAGATAGCATCAGAAGAAACGCAATTGAAGAAAAAAAAAAGAAAATTGGCAAATGGAGTGGCTACAAGAAAATGTCCCAGCATTACATGCAGTGCAGTGCAAAGAATGAAAAGATGCCAAAAGGAAGCACACAGATGCTGCAAAAGCAGGGGAAACAATTCAGGAGGAAGAGAGAACTTTCAAGGCAAGATATGGGAGACATGGCATGGATGGTGAAAAAAAACCAAAAAATTTGTGTTCAGAGCAAAAGCCATCCAAAGGCATGGGATGCCATCAGGTGCAGGGACATGGAGCAAAGATTGCCCTATTGGTCCCCATTGAAATCGCAAGATTCCGTTTCCCTTCCCGAAAGGAAATGAAATTTCCTTTCGGGAAGGGAAACGGAATCTTGCGAGCCCCAAAAGAAAGGCTTACAAACACTCTGGAAAGGAGATAGGAGCAAATGAAATGCAAGCGAAAAAAACCCGAAAATTGGGACATTTAGTGACTTGCAGAAAATGGTCTGGCAGGCAATCAGGTGCAGTGGGAAGGGTGATAGCATGCCAAAACTAAAGTCAGAGGTGCTGCAAAACAGGAGAAAGACGCTCAGAGGAGGACACAACATTAAGGGGAAGATAGGAGAGACGTTGTATGGATGCTGGAGACCAAAAGGAAAAAAAAAAAAAAATGGTTCTTCAACTTAAAGCCATCAAATGGGAAGGGATGCCATCAAGTGCAGGGCCATGAAGCAAAGCTTGCCAAAATTCATCCCCGTTGAAATGCTGCAAACAGAAAAGGAGGACTTCCAAACGCTCTGGAATGGAGATAGCATCAGAAGAAACGCAATTGAAGAAAAAAAAAAACAAAATTGGCAAATGGAGTGAGTACAAGAAAATGTCCCAGCATTACATGCAGTGCAGTGCAAAGAATGAAATCATGCCAAAAGGAAGCACCCAGATGCTGCAAAAGCAGGGGAAACAATTCAGGAGGAAGAGAGAAGTTTCAAGGCAAGATATGGGAGACATGGCATGGATGGTGAAAAAAAACCAAAAAATTTGTGTTCAGAGCAAAAGCCATCCAAAGGCATGGGATGCCATCAGGTGCAGGGACATGGAGCAAAGATTGCCCTATTGGTCCCCATTGAAATCGCAAGATTCCGTTTCCCTTCCCGAAAGGAAATTTCATTTCCTTTCGGGAAGGGAAACGGAATCTTGCGAGCCCCAAAAGAAAGGCTTACAAACACTCTGGAAAGGAGATAGGAGCAAATGAAATGCAAGCGAAAAAAACCGGAAAATTGGGACATTTAGTGACTTGCAGAAAATGGTCTGGCAGGCAATCAGGTGCAGTGGGAAGGGTGAAAGCATGCCAAAACTAAAGTCAGAGGTGCTGCAAAACAGGGGAAAAAGGCTCTGAGGAGGACACAACATTAAGGGGAAGATAGGAGAGACATTGTATGGATGCTGGAGACCAAAAGGAAAAAAAAAAAAAAATGGTTCTTAAACTGAAAGCCATCAAATGGGAAGGGATGGCATCAAGTGCAGGGCCATGAAGCAAAGCTTGCCAAAATTCATCCCCATTGAAATGCTGCAAACAGAAAAGGAGGACTTCCAAACGCTCTGGAATGGAGATAGCATCAGAAGAAACGCAATTGAAGAAAAAAAAAAGAAAATTGGCAAATGGAGTGAGTAAAGGAAAATGTCCCAGCATTACATGCAGTGCAGTGCAAAGAATGAAATCATGCCAAAAGGAAGCACCCAGATGCTGCAAAAGCAGGGGAAACAATTCAGGAGGAAGAGAGAACTTTCAAGGCAAGATATGGGAGACATGGCATGGATGGTGAAAAAAACCCAAAAAATTTTTGTTCAGAGCAAAAGCCATCCAAAGGCATGGGATGCCATCAGGTGCAGGGACATGGAGCAAAGATTGCCCTATTGGTCCCCATTGAAATCGCAAGATTCCGTTTCCCTTCCCGAAAGGAAATTTCATTTCCTTTCGGGAAGGGAAACGGAATCTTGCGAGCCCCAAAAGAAAGGCTTACAAACACTCTGGAAAGGAGATAGGAGCAAATGAAATGCAAGCGAAAAAAACCCGAAAATTGGGACATTTAGTGACTTGCAGAAAATGGTCTGGCAGGCAATCAGGTGCAGTGGGAAGGGTGATAGCACGCCAAAACTAAAGTCAGAGGTGCTGCAAAACAGGAGAAAGACGCTCAGAGGAGGACACAACATTAAGGGGAAGATAGGAGAGACGTTGTATGGATGCTGGAGACCAAAAGGAAAAAAAAAAAAAAATGGTTCTTCAACTTAAAGCCATCAAATGGGAAGGGATGCCATCAAGTGCAGGGCCATGAAGCAAAGCTTTCCAAAATTCATCCCCGTTGAAATGCTGCAAACAGAAAAGGAGGACTTCCAAAGGCTCTGGAATGGAGATAGCATCAGAAGAAACGCAATTGAAGAAAAAAAAAAACAAAATTGGCAAATGGAGTGAGTACAAGAAAATGTCCCAGCATTACATGCAGTGCAGTGCAAAGAATGAAATCATGCCAAAAGGAAGCACCCAGATGCTGCAAAAGCAGGGGAAACAATTCAGGAGGAAGAGAGAAGTTTCAAGGCAAGATATGGGAGACATGGCATGGATGGTGAAAAAAAACCAAAAAATTTGTGTTCAGAGCAAAAGCCATCCAAAGGCATGGGATGCCATCAGGTGCAGGGACATGGAGCAAAGATTGCCCTATTGGTCCCCATTGAAATCGCAAGATTCCGTTTCCCTTCCCGAAAGGAAATTTCATTTCCTTTCGGGAAGGGAAACGGAATCTTGCGAGCCCCAAAAGAAAGGCTTACAAACACTCTGGAAAGGAGATAGGAGCAAATGAAATGCAAGCGAAAAAAACCCGAAAATTGGGACATTTAGTGACTTGCAGAAAATGGTCTGGCAGGCAATCAGGTGCAGTGGGAAGGGTGAAAGCATGCCAAAACTAAATCAGAGGTGCTGCAAAACAGGGGAAAAAGGCTCTGAGGAGGACACAACATTAATGGGAAGATAGGAGAGACGTTTTATGGATGCTGGAGACCAAAAGGAAAAAAAAAAAAAATGGTTGTTAAACTGAAAGCCATCAAATGGGAAGGGATGGCATCAAGTGCAGGGCCATGAAGCAAAGCTTGCCAAAATTCATCCCCATTGAAATGCTGCAAACAGAAAAGGAGGACTTCCAAACGCTCTGGAATGGAGATAGCATCAGAAGAAACGCAATTGAAAAAAAAAAAAGAAAATTGGCAAATGGAGTGACTACAAGAAAATGTCCCAGCATTACATGCAGTGCAGTGCAAAGAATGAAAAGATGCCAAAAGGAAGCACCCAGATGCTGCAAAAGCAGGGGAAACAATTCAGGAGGAAGAGAGAACTTTCAAGGCAAGATATGGGAGACATGGCATGGATGGTGAAAAAAAACCAAAAAATTTGAGTTCAGAGCAAAAGCCATCCAAAGGCATGGGATGCCATCAGGTGCAGGGACATGGAGCAAAGATTGCCCTATTGGTCCCCATTGAAATCGCAAGATTCCGTTTCCCTTCCCGAAAGGAAATTTCATTTCCTTTCGGGAAGGGAAACGGAATCTTGCGAGCCCCAAAAGAAAGGCTTACAAACACTCTGGAAAGGAGATAGGAGCAAATGAAATGCAAGCGAAAAAAACCCGAAAATTGGGACATTTAGTGACTTGCAGAAAATGGTCTGGCAGGCAATCAGGTGCAGTGGGAAGGGTGAAAGCATGCCAAAACTAAAGTCAGAGGTGCTGCAAAAGAGCGGGAAAAAGGCTCTGAGGAGGACACAACATTAAGGGGAAGATAGGAGAGACGTTTTATGGATGCTGGAGACCAAAATGAAAAAAAAAAAAAAATGGTTGTTAAACTGAAAGCCATCAAATGGGAAGGGATGGCATCAAGTGCAGGGCCATGAAGCAAAGCTTGCCAAAATTCATCCCCATTGAAATGCTGCAAACAGAAAAGGAGGACTTCCAAATGCTCTGGAATGGAGATAGCATCAGAAGAAACGCAATTGAAGAAAAAAAAAAGAAAATTGGCAAATGGAGTGACTACAAGAAAATGTCCCAGCATTACATGCAGTGCAGTGCAAAGGATGAAAAGATGCCAAAAGGAAGCACACAGATGCTGCAAAAGCAGGGGAAACAATTCAGGAGGAAGAGAGAACTTTCAAGGCAAGATATGGGAGACATGGCATGGATGGTGAAAAAAAACCAAAAAATTTGAGTTCAGAGCAAAAGCCATCCAAAGGCATGGGATGCCATCAGGTGCAGGGACATGGAGCAAAGATTGCCCTATTGGTCCCCATTGAAATCGCAAGATTCCGTTTCCCTTCCCGAAAGGAAATGAAATTTCCTTTCGGGAAGGGAAACGGAATCTTGCGAGCCCCAAATGAAAGGCTTACAAACACTCTGGAAAGGAGATAGGAGCAAATGAAATGCAAGCGAAAAAAACCCGAAAATTGGGACATTTAGTGACTTGCAGAAAATGGTCTGGCAGGCAATCAGGTGCAGTGGGAAGGGTGAAAGCATGCCAAAACTAAAGTCAGAGGTGCTGCAAAACAGGGGAAAAAGGCTCAGAGGAGGACACAACATTAAGGGGAAGATAGGAGAGACGTTTTATGGATGCTGGAGACCAAAAGGAAAAAAAAAAAAAATGGTTGTTAAACTGAAAGCCATCAAATGGGAAGGGATGGCATCAAGTGCAGGGCCATGAAGCAAAGCTTGCCAAAATTCATCCCCATTGAAATGCTGCAAACAGAAAAGGAGGACTTCCAAACGCTCTGGAATGGAGATAGCATCAGAAGAAACGCAATTGAAGAAAAAAAAAAGAAAATTGGCAAATGGAGTGACTACAAGAAAATGTCCCAGCATTACATGCAGTGCAGTGCAAAGGATGAAAAGATGCCAAAAGGAAGCACCCAGATGCTGCAAAAGCAGGGGAAACAATTAAGGAGGAAGAGAGAAGTTTCAAGGCAAGATATGGGAGACATGGCATGGATGGTGAAAAAAAACCAAAAAATTTGTGTTCAGAGCAAAAGCCATCCAAAGGCATGGGATGCCATCAGGTGCAGGGACATGGAGCAAAGATTGCCCTATTGGTCCCCATTGAAATCGCAAGATTCCGTTTCCCTTCCCGAAAGGAAATTTCATTTCCTTTCGGGAAGGGAAACGGAATCTTGCGAGCCCCAAAAGAAAGGCTTACAAACACTCTGGAAAGGAGATAGGAGCAAATGAAATGCAAGCGAAAAAAACCCGAAAATTGGGACATTTAGTGACTTGCAGAAAATGGTCTGGCAGGCAATCAGGTGCAGTGGAAAGGGTGAAAGCATGCCAAAACTAAAGTCAGAGGTGCTGCAAAACAGGGGAAAAAGGCTCAGAAGAGGACACAACATTAAGGGGAAGATAGGAGAGACATTGTATGGATGCTGGAGACCAAAAGGAAAAAAAAAAAAAAATGGTTCTTAAACTGAAAGCCATCAAATGGGAAGGGATGGCATCAAGTGCAGGGCCATGAAGCAAAGCTTGCCAAAATTCATCCCCATTGAAATGCTGCAAACAGAAAAGGAGGACTTCCAAACGCTCTGGAATGGAGATAGCATCAGAAGAAACGCAATTGAAGAAAAAAAAAAGAAAATTGGCAAATGGAGTGACTACAAGAAAATGTCCCAGCATTACATGCAGTGCAGTGCAAAGAATGAAATCATGCCAAAAGGAAGCACCCAGATGCTGCAAAAGCAGGGGAAACAATTCAGGAGGAAGAGAGAACTTTCAAGGCAAGATATGGGAGACATGGCATGGATGGTGAAAAAAAACCAAAAAATTTGTGTTCAGAGCAAAAGCCATCCAAAGGCATGGGATGCCATCAGGTGCAGGGACATGGAGCAAAGATTGCCCTATTGGTCCCCATTGAAATCGCAAGATTCCGTTTCCCTTCCCGAAAGGAAATGAAATTTCCTTTCGGGAAGGGAAACGGAATCTTGCGAGCCCCAAAAGAAAGGCTTACAAACACTCTGGAAAGGAGATAGGAGCAAATGAAATGCAAGCGAAAAAAACCCGAAAATTGGGACATTTAGTGACTTGCAGAAAATGGTCTGGCAGGCAATCAGGTGCAGTAGGAAGGGTGAAAGCATGCCAAAACTAAAGTCAGAGGTGCTGCAAAACAGGGGAAAAAGGCTCAGAAGAGGACACAACATTAAGGGGAAGATAGGAGAGACGTTTTATGGATGCTGGAGACCAAAATGAAAAAAAAAAAAAAAAGGTTGTTAAACTGAAAGCCATCAAATGGGAAGGGATGGCATCAAGTGCAGGGCCATGAAGCAAAGCTTGCCAAAATTCATCCCCATTGAAATGCTGCAAACAGAAAAGGAGGACTTCCAAATGCTCTGGAATGGAGATAGCATCAGAAGAAACGCAATTGAAGAAAAAAAAAAGAAAATTGGCAAATGGAGTGACTACAAGAAAATGTCCCAGCATTACATGCAGTGCAGTGCAAAGGATGAAAAGATGCCAAAAGGAAGCACCCAGATGCTGCAAAAGCAGGGGAAACAATTAAGGAGGAAGAGAGAACTTTCAAGGGAAGATATGGGAGACATGGCATGGATGGTGAAAAAAACCCAAAAAATTTGTGTTCAGAGCAAAAGCCATCCAAAGGCATGGGATGCCATCAGGTGCAGGGACATGGAGCAAAGATTGCCCTATTGGTCCCCATTGAAATCGCAAGATTCCGTTTCCCTTCCCGAAAGGAAATTTCATTTCCTTTCGGGAAGGGAAACGGAATCTTGCGAGCCCCAAAAGAAAGGCTTACAAACACTCTGGAAAGGAGATAGGAGCAAATGAAATGCAAGCGAAGAAAACCCGAAAATTGGGACATTTAGTGACTTGCAGAAAATGGTCTGGCAGGCAATCAGGTGCAGTGGGAAGGGTGAAAGCATGCCAAAACTAAAGTCAGAGGTGCTGCAAAACAGGGGAAAAAGGCTCAGAAGAGGACACAACATTAAGGGGAAGATAGGAGAGACATTGTATGGATGCTGGAGACCAAAAGGAAAAAAAAAAAAAAAATGTTTCTTAAACTGAAAGCCATCAAATGGGAAGGGATGGCATCAAGTGCAGGGCCATGAAGCAAAGCTTGCCAAAATTCATCCCCATTGAAATGCTGCAAACAGAAAAGGAGGACTTCCAAACGCTCTGGAATGGAGATAGCATCAGAAGAAACGCAATTGAAGAAAAAAAAAAGAAAATTGGCAAATGGAGTGACTACAAGAAAATGTCCCAGGATTACATGCAGTGCAGTGCAAAGGATGAAAAGATGCCAAAAGGAAGCACCCAGATGCTGCAAAAGCAGGGGAAACAATTAAGGAGGAAGAGAGAACTTTCAAGGGAAGATATGGGAGACATGGCATGGATGGTGAAAAAAAACCAAAAAATTTGTGTTCAGAGCAAAAGCCATCCAAAGGCATGGGATGCCATCAGGTGCAGGGACATGGAGCAAAGATTGCCCTATTGGTCCCCATTGAAATCGCAAGATTCCGTTTCCCTTCCCGAAAGGAAATTTCATTTCCTTTCGGGAAGGGAAACGGAATCTTGCGAGCCCCAAAAGAAAGGCTTACAAACACTCTGGAAAGGAGATAGGAGCAAATGAAATGCAAGCGAAAAAAACCCGAAAATTGGGACATTTAGTGACTTGCAGAAAATGGTCTGGCAGGCAATCAGGTGCAGTGGAAAGGGTGAAAGCATGCCAAAACTAAAGTCAGAGGTGCTGCAAAACAGGGGAAAAAGGCTCAGAAGAGGACACAACATTAAGGGGAAGATAGGAGAGACGTTTTATGGATGCTGGAGACCAAAAGGAAAAAAAAAAAAAAAAGGTTGTTAAACTGAAAGCCATCAAATGGGAAGGGATGGCATCAAGTGCAGGGCCATGAAGCAAAGCTTGCCAAAATTCATCCCCATTGAAATGCTGCAAACAGAAAAGGAGGACTTCCAAATGCTCTGGAATGGAGATAGCATCAGAAGAAACGCAATTGAAGAAAAAAAAAAGAAAATTGGCAAATGGAGTGACTACAAGAAAATGTCCCAGCATTACATGCAGTGCAGTGCAAAGGATGAAAAGATGCCAAAAGGAAGCACCCAGATGCTGCAAAAGCAGGGGAAACAATTAAGGAGGAAGAGAGAACTTTCAAGGGAAGATATGGGAGACATGGCATGGATGGTGAAAAAAACCCAAAAAATTTGTGTTCAGAGCAAAAGCCATCCAAAGGCATGGGATGCCATCAGGTGCAGGGACATGGAGCAAAGATTGCCCTATTGGTCCCCATTGAAATCGCAAGATTCCGTTTCCCTTCCCGAAAGGAAATTTCATTTCCTTTCGGGAAGGGAAACGGAATCTTGCGAGCCCCAAAAGAAAGGCTTACAAACACTCTGGAAAGGAGATAGGAGCAAATGAAATGCAAGCGAAAAAAACCCGAAAATTGGGACATTTAGTGACTTGCAGAAAATGGTCTGGCAGGCAATCAGGTGCAGTGGGAAGGGTGAAAGCATGCCAAAACTAAAGTCAGAGGTGCTGCAAAACAGGGGAAAAAGGCTCTGAGGAGGACACAACATTAAGGGGAAGATAGGAGAGATGTTGTATGGATACTGGAGACCAAAAGGAAAAAAAAAAAAAATGGTTGTTAAACTGAAAGCCATCAAATGGGAAGGGATGGCATCAAGTGCAGGGCCATGAAGCAAAGCTTGCCAAAATTCATCCCCATTGAAATGCTGCAAACAGAAAAGGAGGACTTCCAAACGCTCTGGAATGGAGATAGCATCAGAAGAAACGCAATTGAAGAAAAAAAAAAGAAAATTGGCAAATGGAGTGACTACAAGAAAATGTCCCAGCATTACATGCAGTGCAGTGCAAAGGATGAAAACATGCCAAAAGGAAGCACCCAGATGCTGCAAAAGCAGGGGAAACAATTCAGGAGGAAGAGAGAACTTTCAAGGGAAGATATGGGAGACATGGCATGGATGGTGAAAAAAAACCAAAAAATTTGTGTTCAGAGCAAAAGCCATCCAAAGGCATGGGATGCCATCAGGTGCAGGGACATGGAGCAAAGATTGCCCTATTGGTCCCCATTGAAATCGCAAGATTCCGTTTCCCTTCCCGAAAGGAAATGAAATTTCCTTTCGGGAAGGGAAACGGAATCTTGCGAGCCCCAAAAGAAAGGCTTACAAACACTCTGGAAAGGAGATAGGAGCAAATGAAATGCAAGCGAAAAAAACCCGAAAATTGGGACATTTAGTGACTTGCAGAAAATGGTCTGGCAGGCAATCAGGTGCAATGGGAAGGGTGAAAGCATGCCAAAACTAAAGTCAGAGGTGCTGCAAAACAGGGGAAAAAGGCTCAGAAGAGGACACAACATTAAGGGGAAGATAGGAGAGACGTTTTATGGATGCTGGAGACCAAAAGGAAAAAAAAAAGAAAATGGTTGTTAAACTGAAAGCCATCAAATGGGAAGGGATGGCATCAAGTGCAGGGCCATGAAGCAAAGCTTGCCAAAATTCATCCCCATTGAAATGCTGCAAACAGAAAAGGAGGACTTCCAAATGCTCTGGAATGGAGATAGCATCAGAAGAAACGCAATTGAAGAAAAAAAAAAGAAAATTGGCAAATGGAGTGACTACAAGAAAATGTCCCAGCATTACATGCAGTGCAGTGCAAAGGATGAAAAGATGCCAAAAGGAAGCACACAGATGCTGCAAAAGCAGGGGAAACAATTCAGGAGGAAGAGAGAACTTTCAAGGCAAGATATGGGAGACATGGCATGGATGGTGAAAAAAAACCAAAAAATTTGTGTTCAGAGCAAAAGCCATCCAAAGGCATGGGATGCCATCAGGTGCAGGGACATGGAGCAAAGATTGCCCTATTGGTCCCCATTGAAATCGCAAGATTCCGTTTCCCTTCCCGAAAGGAAATTTCATTTCCTTTCGGGAAGGGAAACGGAATCTTGCGAGCCCCAAAAGAAAGGCTTACAAACACTCTGGAAAGGAGATAGGAGCAAATGAAATGCAAGCGAAAAAAAACCGAAAATTGGGACATTTAGTGACTTGCAGAAAATGGTCTGGCAGGCAATCAGGTGCAGTGGGAAGGGTGAAAGCATGCCAAAACTAAAGTCAGAGGTGCTGCAAAACAGGGGAAAAAGGCTCTGAGGAGGACACAACATTAAGGGGAAGATAGGAGAGACGTTTTATGGATGCTGGAGACCAAAAGGAAAAAAAAAAAAAATGGTTCTTAAACTGAAAGCCATCAAATGGGAAGGGATGGCATCAAGTGCAGGGCCATGAAGCAAAGCTTGCCAAAATTCATCCCCATTGAAATGCTGCAAACAGAAAAGGAGGACTTCCAAACGCTCTGGAATGGAGATAGCATCAGAAGAAACGCAATTGAAGAAAAAAAAAAGAAAATTGGCAAATGGAGTGACTACAAGAAAATGTCCCAGCATTACATGCAGTGCAGTGCAAAGGATGAAAAGATGCCAAAAGGAAGCACACAGATGCTGCAAAAGCAGGGGAAACAATTCAGGAGGAAGAGAGAACTTTCAAGGCAAGATATGGGAGACATGGCATGGATGGTGAAAAAAAACCAAAAAATTTGTGTTCAGAGCAAAAGCCATCCAAAGGCATGGGATGCCATCAGGTGCAGGGACATGGAGCAAAGATTGCCCTATTGGTCCCCATTGAAATCGCAAGATTCCGTTTCCCTTCCCGAAAGGAAATGAAATTTCCTTTCGGGAAGGGAAACGGAATCTTGCGAGCCCCAAAAGAAAGGCTTACAAACACTCTGGAAAGGAGATAGGAGCAAATGAAATGCAAGCGAAAAAAACCCGAAAATTGGGACATTTAGTGACTTGCAGAAAATGGTCTGGCAGGCAATCAGGTGCAGTAGGAAGGGTGAAAGCATGCCAAAACTAAAGTCAGAGGTGCTGCAAAACAGGGGAAAAAGGCTCAGAAGAGGACACAACATTAAGGGGAAGATAGGAGAGACGTTTTATGGATGCTGGAGACCAAAAGGAAAAAAAAAAAAAAATGGTTGTTAAAGGGAAAGCCATCAAATGGGAAGGGATGGCATCAAGTGCAGGGCCATGAAGCAAAGCTTGCCAAAATTCATCCCCATTGAAATGCTGCAAACAGAAAAGGAGGACTTCCAAACGCTCTGGAATGGAGATAGCATCAGAAGAAACGCAATTGAAGAAAAAAAAAAGAAAATTGGCAAATGGAGTGACTACAAGAAAATGTCCCAGCATTACATGCAGTGCAGTGCAAAGGATGAAAAGATGCCAAAAGGAAGCACCCAGATGCTGCAAAAGCAGGGGAAACAATTAAGGAGGAAGAGAGAACTTTCAAGGGAAGATATGGGAGACATGGCATGGATGGTGAAAAAAAACCAAAAAATTTGTGTTCAGAGCAAAAGCCATCCAAAGGCATGGGATGCCATCAGGTGCAGGGACATGGAGCAAAGATTGCCCTATTGGTCCCCATTGAAATCGCAAGATTCCGTTTCCCTTCCCGAAAGGAAATTTCATTTCCTTTCGGGAAGGGAAACGGAATCTTGCGAGCCCCAAAAGAAAGGCTTACAAACACTCTGGAAAGGAGATAGGAGCAAATGAAATGCAAGCGAAAAAAACCCGAAAATTGGGACATTTAGTGACTTGCAGAAAATGGTCTGGCAGGCAATCAGGTGCAGTGGGAAGGGTGAAAGCATGCCAAAACTAAAGTCAGAGGTGCTGCAAAACAGGGGAAAAAGGCTCTGAGGAGGACACAACATTAAGGGGAAGATAGGAGAGACGTTTTATGGATGCTGGAGACCAAAAGGAAAAAAAAAAAAAATGGTTCTTAAACTGAAAGCCATCAAATGGGAAGGGATGGCATCAAGTGCAGGGCCATGAAGCAAAGCTTGCCAAAATTCATCCCCATTGAAATGCTGCAAACAGAAAAGGAGGACTTCCAAACGCTCTGGAATGGAGATAGCATCAGAAGAAACGCAATTGAAGAAAAAAAAAAGAAAATTGGCAAATGGAGTGACTACAAGAAAATGTCCCAGCATTACATGCAGTGCAGTGCAAAGGATGAAAAGATGCCAAAAGGAAGCACACAGATGCTGCAAAAGCAGGGGAAACAATTCAGGAGGAAGAGAGAACTTTCAAGGCAAGATATGGGAGACATGGCATGGATGGTGAAAAAAAACCAAAAAATTTGTGTTCAGAGCAAAAGCCATCCAAAGGCATGGGATGCCATCAGGTGCAGGGACATGGAGCAAAGATTGCCCTATTGGTCCCCATTGAAATCGCAAGATTCCGTTTCCCTTCCCGAAAGGAAATGAAATTTCCTTTCGGGAAGGGAAACGGAATCTTGCGAGCCCCAAAAGAAAGGCTTACAAACACTCTGGAAAGGAGATAGGAGCAAATGAAATGCAAGCGAAAAAAACCCGAAAATTGGGACATTTAGTGACTTGCAGAAAATGGTCTGGCAGGCAATCAGGTGCAGTAGGAAGGGTGAAAGCATGCCAAAACTAAAGTCAGAGGTGCTGCAAAACAGGGGAAAAAGGCTCAGAAGAGGACACAACATTAAGGGGAAGATAGGAGAGACGTTTTATGGATGCTGGAGACCAAAAGGAAAAAAAAAAAAAAATGGTTGTTAAAGGGAAAGCCATCAAATGGGAAGGGATGGCATCAAGTGCAGGGCCATGAAGCAAAGCTTGCCAAAATTCATCCCCATTGAAATGCTGCAAACAGAAAAGGAGGACTTCCAAACGCTCTGGAATGGAGATAGCATCAGAAGAAACGCAATTGAAGAAAAAAAAAAGAAAATTGGCAAATGGAGTGACTACAAGAAAATGTCCCAGCATTACATGCAGTGCAGTGCAAAGGATGAAAAGATGCCAAAAGGAAGCACCCAGATGCTGCAAAAGCAGGGGAAACAATTAAGGAGGAAGAGAGAACTTTCAAGGGAAGATATGGGAGACATGGCATGGATGGTGAAAAAAAACCAAAAAATTTGTGTTCAGAGCAAAAGCCATCCAAAGGCATGGGATGCCATCAGGTGCAGGGACATGGAGCAAAGATTGCCCTATTGGTCCCCATTGAAATCGCAAGATTCCGTTTCCCTTCCCGAAAGGAAATTTCATTTCCTTTCGGGAAGGGAAACGGAATCTTGCGAGCCCCAAAAGAAAGGCTTACAAACACTCTGGAAAGGAGATAGGAGCAAATGAAATGCAAGCGAAAAAAACCCGAAAATTGGGACATTTAGTGACTTGCAGAAAATGGTCTGGCAGGCAATCAGGTGCAATGGGAAGGGTGAAAGCATGCCAAAACTAAAGTCAGAGGTGCTGCAAAACAGGGGAAAAAGGCTCAGAAGAGGACACAACATTAAGGGGAAGATAGGAGAGACGTTTTATGGATGCTGGAGACCAAAAGGAAAAAAAAAAGAAAATGGTTGTTAAACTGAAAGCCATCAAATGGGAAGGGATGGCATCAAGTGCAGGGCCATGAAGCAAAGCTTGCCAAAATTCATCCCCATTGAAATGCTGCAAACAGAAAAGGAGGACTTCCAAATGCTCTGGAATGGAGATAGCATCAGAAGAAACGCAATTGAAGAAAAAAAAAAGAAAATTGGCAAATGGAGTGACTACAAGAAAATGTCCCAGCATTACATGCAGTGCAGTGCAAAGGATGAAAAGATGCCAAAAGGAAGCACACAGATGCTGCAAAAGCAGGGGAAACAATTCAGGAGGAAGAGAGAACTTTCAAGGCAAGATATGGGAGACATGGCATGGATGGTGAAAAAAAACCAAAAAATTTGTGTTCAGAGCAAAAGCCATCCAAAGGCATGGGATGCCATCAGGTGCAGGGACATGGAGCAAAGATTGCCCTATTGGTCCCCATTGAAATCGCAAGATTCCGTTTCCCTTCCCGAAAGGAAATTTCATTTCCTTTCGGGAAGGGAAACGGAATCTTGCGAGCCCCAAAAGAAAGGCTTACAAACACTCTGGAAAGGAGATAGGAGCAAATGAAATGCAAGCGAAAAAAACCCGAAAATTGGGACATTTAGTGACTTGCAGAAAATGGTCTGGCAGGCAATCAGGTGCAGTGGGAAGGGTGAAAGCATGCCAAAACTAAAGTCAGAGGTGCTGCAAAACAGGGGAAAAAGGCTCTGAGGAGGACACAACATTAAGGGGAAGATAGGAGAGACGTTTTATGGATGCTGGAGACCAAAAGGAAAAAAAAAAAAAATGGTTCTTAAACTGAAAGCCATCAAATGGGAAGGGATGGCATCAAGTGCAGGGCCATGAAGCAAAGCTTGCCAAAATTCATCCCCATTGAAATGCTGCAAACAGAAAAGGAGGACTTCCAAACGCTCTGGAATGGAGATAGCATCAGAAGAAACGCAATTGAAGAAAAAAAAAAGAAAATTGGCAAATGGAGTGACTACAAGAAAATGTCCCAGCATTACATGCAGTGCAGTGCAAAGGATGAAAAGATGCCAAAAGGAAGCACACAGATGCTGCAAAAGCAGGGGAAACAATTCAGGAGGAAGAGAGAACTTTCAAGGCAAGATATGGGAGACATGGCATGGATGGTGAAAAAAAACCAAAAAATTTGTGTTCAGAGCAAAAGCCATCCAAAGGCATGGGATGCCATCAGGTGCAGGGACATGGAGCAAAGATTGCCCTATTGGTCCCCATTGAAATCGCAAGATTCCGTTTCCCTTCCCGAAAGGAAATGAAATTTCCTTTCGGGAAGGGAAACGGAATCTTGCGAGCCCCAAAAGAAAGGCTTACAAACACTCTGGAAAGGAGATAGGAGCAAATGAAATGCAAGCGAAAAAAACCCGAAAATTGGGACATTTAGTGACTTGCAGAAAATGGTCTGGCAGGCAATCAGGTGCAGTAGGAAGGGTGAAAGCATGCCAAAACTAAAGTCAGAGGTGCTGCAAAACAGGGGAAAAAGGCTCAGAAGAGGACACAACATTAAGGGGAAGATAGGAGAGACGTTTTATGGATGCTGGAGACCAAAAGGAAAAAAAAAAAAAAATGGTTGTTAAAGGGAAAGCCATCAAATGGGAAGGGATGGCATCAAGTGCAGGGCCATGAAGCAAAGCTTGCCAAAATTCATCCCCATTGAAATGCTGCAAACAGAAAAGGAGGACTTCCAAACGCTCTGGAATGGAGATAGCATCAGAAGAAACGCAATTGAAGAAAAAAAAAAGAAAATTGGCAAATGGAGTGACTACAAGAAAATGTCCCAGCATTACATGCAGTGCAGTGCAAAGGATGAAAAGATGCCAAAAGGAAGCACCCAGATGCTGCAAAAGCAGGGGAAACAATTAAGGAGGAAGAGAGAACTTTCAAGGGAAGATATGGGAGACATGGCATGGATGGTGAAAAAAAACCAAAAAATTTGTGTTCAGAGCAAAAGCCATCCAAAGGCATGGGATGCCATCAGGTGCAGGGACATGGAGCAAAGATTGCCCTATTGGTCCCCATTGAAATCGCAAGATTCCGTTTCCCTTCCCGAAAGGAAATTTCATTTCCTTTCGGGAAGGGAAACGGAATCTTGCGAGCCCCAAAAGAAAGGCTTACAAACACTCTGGAAAGGAGATAGGAGCAAATGAAATGCAAGCGAAAAAAACCCGAAAATTGGGACATTTAGTGACTTGCAGAAAATGGTCTGGCAGGCAATCAGGTGCAATGGGAAGGGTGAAAGCATGCCAAAACTAAAGTCAGAGGTGCTGCAAAACAGGGGAAAAAGGCTCAGAAGAGGACACAACATTAATGGGAAGATAGGAGAGACATTGTATGGATGCTGGAGACCAAAAGGAAAAAAAAAAAAAATGGTTGTTAAATTGAAAGCCATCAAATGGGAAGGGATGGCATCAAGTGCAGGGCCATGAAGCAAAGCTTGCCAAAATTCATCCCCATTGAAATGCTGCAAACAGAAAAGGAGGACTTCCAAACGCTCTGGAATGGAGATAGCATCAGAAGAAACGCAATTGAAGAAAAAAAAAAGAAAATTGGCAAATGGAGTGACTACAAGAAAATGTCCCAGCATTACATGCAGTGCAGTGCAAAGGATGAAAAGATGCCAAAAGGAAGCACCCAGATGCTGCAAAAGCAGGGGAAACAATTCAGGAGGAAGAGAGAACTTTCAAGGCAAGATATGGGAGACATGGCATGGATGGTGAAAAAAAACCAAAAAATTTGTGTTCAGAGCAAAAGCCATCCAAAGGCATGGGATGCCATCAGGTGCAGGGACATGGAGCAAAGATTGCCCTATTGGTCCCCATTGAAATCGCAAGATTCCGTTTCCCTTCCCGAAAGGAAATTTCATTTCCTTTCGGGAAGGGAAACGGAATCTTGCGAGCCCCAAAAGAAAGGCTTACAAACACTCTGGAAAGGAGATAGGAGCAAATGAAATGCAAGCGAAAAAAACCCGAAAATTGGGACATTTAGTGACTTGCAGAAAATGGTCTGGCAGGCAATCAGGTGCAGTAGGAAGGGTGAAAGCATGCCAAAACTAAAGTCAGAGGTGCTGCAAAACAGGGGAAAAAGGCTCAGAAGAGGACACAACATTAAGGGGAAGATAGGAGAGACGTTTTATGGATGCTGGAGACCAAAAGGAAAAAAAAAAAAAAATGGTTGTTAAACTGAAAGCCATCAAATGGGAAGGGATGCCATCAAGTGCAGGGCCATGAAGCAAAGCTTGCCAAAATTCATCCCCATTGAAATGCTGCAAACAGAAAAGGAGGACTTCCAAATGCTCTGGAATGGAGATAGCATCAGAAGAAACGCAATTGAAGAAAAAAAAAAGAAAATTGGCAAATGGAGTGACTACAAGAAAATGTCCCAGCATTACATGCAGTGCAGTGCAAAGGATGAAAAGATGCCGAAAGGAAGCACCCAGATGCTGCAAAAGCAGGGGAAACAATTCAGGAGGAAGAGAGAACTTTCAAGGGAAGATATGGGAGACATGGCATGGATGGTGAAAAAAACCCAAAAAATTTGTGTTCAGAGCAAAAGCCATCCAAAGGCATGGGATGCCATCAGGTGCAGGGACATGGAGCAAAGATTGCCCTATTGGTCCCCATTGAAATCGCAAGATTCCGTTTCCCTTCCCGAAAGGAAATTTCATTTCCTTTCGGGAAGGGAAACGGAATCTTGCGAGCCCCAAAAGAAAGGCTTACAAACACTCTGGAAAGGAGATAGGAGCAAATGAAATGCAAGCGAAAAAAACCCGAAAATTGGGACATTTAGTGACTTGCAGAAAATGGTCTGGCAGGCAATCAGGTGCAGTGGAAAGGGTGAAAGCATGCCAAAACTAAAGTCAGAGGTGCTGCAAAACAGGGGAAAAAGGCTCAGAAGAGGACACAACATTAAGGGGAAGATAGGAGAGACATTGTATGGATGCTGGAGACCAAAAGGAAAAAAAAAAAAAAAATGTTTCTTAAACTGAAAGCCATCAAATGGGAAGGGATGGCATCAAGTGCAGGGCCATGAAGCAAAGCTTGCCAAAATTCATCCCCATTGAAATGCTGCAAACAGAAAAGGAGGACTTCCAAACGCTCTGGAATGGAAATAGCATCAGAAGAAACGCAATTGAAGAAAAAAAAAAGAAAATTGGCAAATGGAGTGACTACAAGAAAATGTCCCAGCATTACATGCAGTGCAGTGCAAAGAATGAAAAGATGCCAAAAGGAAGCACACAGATGCTGCAAAAGCAGGGGAAAAAATTGAGGAGGAAGAGAGAACTTTCAAGGCAAGATATGGGAGAAACAGCATGGATGGTGAAAAAAACCCAAAAAATTTGTGTTCGGAGCAAAAGCCATCCAAAGGCATGGGATGCCATCAGGTGCAGGGACATGGAGCAAAGATTGCCCTATTGGTCCCCATTGAAATCGCAATTTCCTTTCGGGAAGGGAAACGGAATCTTGCGAGCCCCAAAAGAAAGGCTTACAAACACTCTGGAAAGGAGATAGGAGCAAATGAAATGCAAGCGAAAAAACCCGAAAATTGGGACATTTAGTGACTTGCAGAAAATGGTCTGGCAGGCAATCAGGTGCAGTGGGAAGCGTGAAAGCATGCCAAAACTAAATCAGAGGTGCTGCAAAACAGGGGAAAAAGGCTCTGAGGAGGACACAACATTAAGGGGAAGATAGGAGAGACGTTTTATGGATGCTGGAGACCAAAAGGAAAAAAAAAAAAAAATGGTTGTTAAACTGAAAGCCATCAAATGGGAAGGGATGGCATCAAGTGCAGGGCCATGAAGCAAAGCTTGCCAAAATTCATCCCCATTGAAATGCTGCAAACAGAAAAGGAGGACTTCCAAATGCTCTGGAATGGAGATAGCATCAGAAGAAACGCAATTGAAGAAAAAAAAAAGAAAATTGGCAAATGGAGTGACTACAAGAAAATGTCCCAGCATTACATGCAGTGCAGTGCAAAGGATGAAAAGATGCCAAAAGGAAGCACACAGATGCTGCAAAAGCAGGGGAAACAATTCAGGAGGAAGAGAGAACTTTCAAGGCAAGATATGGGAGACATGGCATGGATGGTGAAAAAAAACCAAAAAATTTGAGTTCAGAGCAAAAGCCATCCAAAGGCATGGGATGCCATCAGGTGCAGGGACATGGAGCAAAGATTGCCCTATTGGTCCCCATTGAAATCGCAAGATTCCGTTTCCCTTCCCGAAAGGAAATGAAATTTCCTTTCGGGAAGGGAAACGGAATCTTGCGAGCCCCAAAAGAAAGGCTTACAAACACTCTGGAAAGGAGATAGGAGCAAATGAAATGCAAGCGAAAAAAACCCGAAAATTGGGACATTTAGTGACTTGCAGAAAATGGTCTGGCAGGCAATCAGGTGCAGTGGGAAGGGTGAAAGCATGCCAAAACTAAATCAGAGGTGCTGCAAAACAGGGGAAAAAGGCTCTGAGGAGGACACAACATTAACGGGAAGATAGGAGAGACGTTTTATGGATGCTGGAGACCAAAAGGAAAAAAAAAAAAAATGGTTGTTAAACTGAAAGCCATCAAATGGGAAGGGATGGCATCAAGTGCAGGGCCATGAAGCAAAGCTTGCCAAAATTCATCCCCATTGAAATGCTGCAAACAGAAAAGGAGGACTTCCAAACGCTCTGGAATGGAGATAGCATCAGAAGAAACGCAATTGAAGAAAAAAAAAAGAAAATTGGCAAATGGTGTGACTACAAGAAAATGTCCCAGCATTACATGCAGTGCAGTGCAAAGAATGAAAAGATGCCAAAAGGAAGCACCCAGATGCTGCAAAAGCAGGGGAAACAATTCAGGAGGAAGAGAGAACTTTCAAGGCAAGATATGGGAGACATGGCATGGATGGTGAAAAAAAACCAAAAAATTTGAGTTCAGAGCAAAAGCCATCCAAAGGCATGGGATGCCATCAGGTGCAGGGACATGGAGCAAAGATTGCCCTATTGGTCCCCATTGAAATCGCAAGATTCCGTTTCCCTTCGCGAAAGGAAATTTCATTTCCTTTCGGGAAGGGAAACGGAATCTTGCGAGCCCCAAAAGAAAGGCTTACAAACACTCTGGAAAGGAGATAGGAGC
This sequence comes from Fringilla coelebs, assembly GCF_963513975.1. Taxonomy (NCBI): domain Eukaryota; kingdom Metazoa; phylum Chordata; class Aves; order Passeriformes; family Fringillidae; genus Fringilla; species Fringilla coelebs. Next base: position 4,913,923 of record NC_140032.1, read on the forward strand.
AAATGAAATGCAAGCGAAAAAAACCCGAAAATTGGGACATTTAGTGACTTGCAGAAAATGGTCTGGCAGGCAATCAGGTGCAGTGGAAAGGGTGAAAGCATGCCAAAACTAAAGTCAGAGGTGCTGCAAAACAGGGGGAAAAGGCTCAGAAGAGGACACAACATTAATGGGAAGATAGGAGAGACATTGTATGGATGCTGGAGACCAAAAGGAAAAAAAAAAAAAAAAAGGTTGTTAAACTGAAAGCCATCAAATGGGAAGGGATGGCATCAAGTGCAGGGCCATGAAGCAAAGCTTGCCAAAATTCATCCCCATTGAAATGCTGCAAACAGAAAAGGAGGACTTCCAAATGCTCTGGAATGGAGATAGCATCAGAAGAAACGCAATTGAAGAAAAAAAAAAGAAAATTGGCAAATGGAGTGACTACAAGAAAATGTCCCAGCATTACATGCAGTGCAGTGCAAAGGATGAAAAGATGCCAAAAGGAAGCACCCAGATGCTGCAAAAGCAGGGGAAACAATTCAGGAGGAAGAGAGAACTTTCAAGGGAAGATATGGGAGACATGGCATGGATGGTGAAAAAAAACCAAAAAATTTGAGTTCAGAGCAAAAGCCATCCAAAGGCATGGGATGCCATCAGGTGCAGGGACATGGAGCAAAGATTGCCCTCTTGGTCCCCATTGAAATCGCAAGATTCCGTTTCCCTTCCCGAAAGGAAATTTCATTTCCTTTCGGGAAGGGAAACGGAATCTTGCGAGCCCCAAAAGAAAGGCTTACAAACACTCTGGAAAGGAGATAGGAGCAAATGAAATGCAAGCGAAAAAAACCCGAAAATTGGGACATTTAGTGACTTGCAGAAAATGGTCTGGCAGGCAATCAGGTGCAGTGGGAAGGGTGAAAGCATGCCAAAACTAAAGTCAGAGGTGCTGCAAAACAGGGGAAAAAGGCTCTGAGGAGGACACAACATTAAGGGGAAGATAGGAGAGACGTTTTATGGATGCTGGAGACCAAAAGGAAAAAAAAAAAAAATGGTTGTTAAACTGAAAGCCATCAAATGGGAAGGGATGGCATCAAGTGCAGGGCCATGAAGCAAAGCTTGCCAAAATTCATCCCCATTGAAATGCTGCAAACAGAAAAGGAGGACTTCCAAACGCTCTGGAATGGAGATAGCATCAGAAGAAACGCAATTGAAGAAAAAAAAAAGAAAATTGGCAAATGGAGTGACTACAAGAAAATGTCCCAGCATTACATGCAGTGCAGTGCAAAGGATGAAAAGATGCCAAAAGGAAGCACCCAGATGCTGCAAAAGCAGGGGAAACAATTAAGGAGGAAGAGAGAACTTTCAAGGGAAGATATGGGAGACATGGCATGGATGGTGAAAAAAAACCAAAAAATTTGTGTTCAGAGCAAAAGCCATCCAAAGGCATGGGATGCCATCAGGTGCAGGGACATGGAGCAAAGATTGCCCTATTGGTCCCCATTGAAATCGCAAGATTCCGTTTCCCTTCCCGAAAGGAAATTTCATTTCCTTTCGGGAAGGGAAACGGAATCTTGCGAGCCCCAAAAGAAAGGCTTACAAACACTCTGGAAAGGAGATAGGAGCAAATGAAATGCAAGCGAAAAAAACCGGAAAATTGGGACATTTAGTGACTTGCAGAAAATGGTCTGGCAGGCAATCAGGTGCAGTGGAAAGGGTGAAAGCATGCCAAAACTAAAGTCAGAGGTGCTGCAAAACAGGGGAAAAAGGCTCAGAGGAGAACACAAGATTAAGGGGAAGATAGGAGAGATGTTGTATGGATGCTGGAGACCAAAAGGAAAAAAATAAAAAAAAAGGTTGCTAAACTGAAAGCCATCAAATGGGAAGGGATGCCATCAAGTGCAGGGCCATGAAGCAAAGCTTGCCAAAATTCATCCCCATTGAAATGCTGCAAACAGAAAAGGAGGACTTCCAAAGGCTCTGGAATGGAGATAGCATCAGAAGAAACGCAGTTGAAGAAAAAAAAAAAAAAATTGGCAAATGGAGTGACTACAAGAAAATGTCCCAGCATTACATGCAGTGCAGTGCAAAGGATGAAAAGATGCCAAAAGGAAGCACACAGATGCTGCAAAAGCAGGGGAAACAATTGAGGAGGAAGAGAGAACTTTCAAGGCAAGATATGGGAGACATGGCATGGATGGTGAAAAAAACCCAAAAAATTTGAGTTCGGAGCAAAAGCCATCCAAAGGCATGGGATGCCATCAGGTGCAGGGACATGGAGCAAAGATTGCCCTATTGGTCCCCATTGAAATCGCAAGATTCCCTTTCCCTTCCCGAAAGGAAATTTCATTTCCTTTCGGGAAGGGAAACGGAATCTTGCGAGCCCCAAAAGAAAGGCTTACAAACACTCTGGAAAGGAGATAGGAGCAAATGAAATGCAAGCGAAAAAAACGGAAAATTGGGACATTTAGTGACTTGCAGAAAATGGTCTGGCAGGCAATCAGGTGCAGTGGGAAGGGTGAAAGCATGCCAAAACTAAAGTCAGAGGTGCTGCAAAACAGGGGAAAGAGGCTCAGAGGAGGACACAACATTAAGGGGAAGATAGGAGAGACGTTGTATGGATGCTGGAGACCAATACCAAAAAAAAAAAAAATGGTTGTTAAACTGAAAGCCATCAAATGGGAAGGGATGGCATCAAGTGCAGGGCCATGAAGCAAAGCTTGCCAAAATTCATCCCCATTGAAATGCTGCAAACAGAAAAGGAGGACTTCCAAACGCTCTGGAATGGAAATAGCATCAGAAGAAACGCAATTGAAGAAAAAAAAAAGAAAATTGGCAAATGGTGTGACTACAAGAAAATGTCCCAGCATTACATGCAGTGCAGTGCAAAGAATGAAAAGATGCCAAAAGGAAGCACCCAGATGCTGCAAAAGCAGGGGAAACAATTCAGGAGGAAGAGAGAACTTTCAAGGCAAGATATGGGAGACATGGCATGGATGGTGAAAAAAACCCAAAAAATTTGTGTTCGGAGCAAAAGCCATCCAAAGGCATGGGATGCCATCAGGTGCAGGGACATGGAGCAAAGATTGCCCTATTGGTCCCCATTGAAATCGCAAGATTCCGTTTCCCTTCCCGAAAGGAAATTTCATTTCCTTTCGGGAAGGGAAACGGAATCTTGCGAGCCCCAAAAGAAAGGCTTACAAACACTCTGGAAAGGAGATAGGAGCAAATGAAATGCAAGCGAAAAAACCGGAAAATTGGGACATTTAGTGACTTGCAGAAAATGGTCTGGCAGGCAATCAGGTGCAGTGGAAAGGGTGAAAGCATGCCAAAACTAAAGTCAGAGGTGCTGCAAAACAGGGGAAAAAGGCTCTGAGGAGGACACAACATTAAGGGGAAGATAGGAGAGACGTTTTATGGATGCTGGAGACCAAAAGGAAAAAAAAAAAAATGGTTGTTAAACTGAAAGCCATCAAATGGGAAGGGATGGCATCAAGTGCAGGGCCATGAAGCAAAGCTTGCCAAAATTCATCCCCATTGAAATGCTGCAAACAGAAAAGGAGGACTTCCAAACGCTCTGGAATGGAGATAGCATCAGAAGAAACGCAATTGAAGAAAAAAAAAAGAAAATTGGCAAATGGAGTGACTACAAGAAAATGTCCCAGCATTACATGCAGTGCAGTGCAAAGAATGAAATCATGCCAAAAGGAAGCACCCAGATGCTGCAAAAGCAGGGGAAACAATTAAGGAGCAAGAGAGAACTTTCAAGGCAAGATATGGGAGACATGGCATGGATGGTGAAAAAAACCCAAAAAATTTGTGTTCAGAGCAAAAGCCATCCAAAGGCATGGGATGCCATCAGGTGCAGGGACATGGAGCAAAGATTGCCCTATTGGTCCCCATTGAAATCGCAAGATTCCGTTTCCCTTCCCGAAAGGAAATTTCATTTCCTTTCGGGAAGGGAAACGGAATCTTGCGAGCCCCAAAAGAAAGGCTTACAAACACTCTGGAAAGGAGATAGGAGCAAATGAAATGCAAGCGAAAAAAACCCGAAAATTGGGACATTTAGTGACTTGCAGAAAATGGTCTGGCAGGCAATCAGGTGCAGTGGGAAGGGTGAAAGCATGCCAAAACTAAAGTCAGAGGTGCTGCAAAACAGGGGAAAGAGGCTCAGAGGAGGACACAACATTAAGGGGAAGATAGGAGAGACGTTGTATGGATGCTGGAGACCAATACGAAAAAAAAAAAAAATGGTTGTTAAACTGAAAGCCATCAAATGGGAAGGGATGCCATCAAGTGCAGGGCCATGAAGCAAAGCTTGCCAAAATTCATCCCCATTGAAATGCTGCAAACAGAAAAGGAGGACTTCCAAACGCTCTGGAATGGAAATAGCATCAGAAGAAACGCAATTGAAGAAAAAAAAAAGAAAATTGGCAAATGGAGTGACTACAAGAAAATGTCCCAGCATTACATGCAGTGCAGTGCAAAGAATGAAAAGATGCCAAAAGGAAGCACACAGATGCTGCAAAAGCAGGGGAAAAAATTGAGGAGGAAGAGAGAACTTTCAAGGCAAGATATGGGAGACACAGCATGGATGGTGAAAAAAACCCAAAAAATTTGTGTTCGGAGCAAAAGCCATCCAAAGGCATGGGATGCCATCAGGTGCAGGGACATGGAGCAAAGATTGCCCTCTTGGTCCCCATTGAAATCGCAAGATTCCGTTTCCCTTCCCGAAAGGAAATTTCATTTCCTTTCGGGAAGGGAAACGGAATCTTGCGAGCCCCAAAAGAAAGGCTTACAAACACTCTGGAAAGGAGATAGGAGCAAATGAAATGCAAGCGAAAAAAACCCGAAAATTGGGACATTTAGTGACTTGCAGAAAATGGTCTGGCAGGCAATCAGGTGCAGTGGGAAGGGTGAAAGCATGCCAAAACTAAAGTCAGAGGTGCTGCAAAACAGGGGAAAAAGGCTCAGAAGAGGACACAACATTAAGGGGAAGATAGGAAAGACGTTTTATGGATGCTGGAGACCAAAAGGAAAAAAAAAAAAATGGTTGTTAAACTGAAAGCCATCAAATGGGAAGGGATGGCATCAAGTGCAGGGCCATGAAGCAAAGCTTGCCAAAATTCATCCCCATTGAAATGCTGCAAACAGAAAAGGAGGACTTCCAAACGCTCTGGAATGGAGATAGCATCAGAAGAAACGCAATTGAAGAAAAAAAAAAGAAAATTGGCAAATGGAGTGACTACAAGAAAATGTCCCAGCATTACATGCAGTGCAGTGCAAAGAATGAAAAGATGCCAAAAGGAAGCACACAGATGCTGCAAAAGCAGGGGAAACAATTCAGGAGGAAGAGAGAACTTTCAAGGGAAGATATGGGAGACATGGCATGGATGGTGAAAAAAAACCAAAAAATTTGAGTTCAGAGCAAAAGCCATCCAAAGGCATGGGATGCCATCAGGTGCAGGGAGATGGAGCAAAGATTGCCCTATTGGTCCCCATTGAAATCGCAAGATTCCGTTTCCCTTCCCGAAAGGAAATGAAATTTCCTTTCGGGAAGGGAAACGGAATCTTGCGAGCCCCAAAAGAAAGGCTTACAAACACTCTGGAAAGGAGATAGGAGCAAATGAAATGCAAGCGAAAAAACCGGAAAATTGGGACATTTAGTGACTTGCAGAAAATGGTCTGGCAGGCAATTAGGTGCAGTGGGAAGGGTGAAAGCATGCCAAAACTAAATCAGAGGTGCTGCAAAACAGGGGAAAAAGGCTCAGAGGAGGACACAACATTAAGGGGAAGATAGGAGAGACGTTTTATGGATGCTGGAGACCAAAAGGAAAAAAAAAAAAAAAGGTTGTTAAACTGAAAGCCATCAAATGGGAAGGGATGGCATCAAGTGCAGGGCCATGAAGCAAAGCTTGCCAAAATTCATCCCCATTGAAATGCTGCAAACAGAAAAGGAGGACTTCCAAACGCTCTGGAATGGAGATAGCATCAGAAGAAACGCAATTGAAGAAAAAAAAAAGAAAATTGGCAAATGGTGTGACTACAAGAAAATGTCCCAGCATTACATGCAGTGCAGTGCAAAGAATGAAAAGATGCCAAAAGGAAGCACCCAGATGCTGCAAAAGCAGGGGAAACAATTCAGGAGGAAGAGAGAACTTTCAAGGCAAGATATGGGAGACATGGCATGGATGGTGAAAAAAAACCAAAAAATTTGAGTTCAGAGCAAAAGCCATCCAAAGGCATGGGATGCCATCAGGTGCAGGGACATGGAGCAAAGATTGCCCTATTGGTCCCCATTGAAATCGCAAGATTCCGTTTCCCTTCCCGAAAGGAAATTTCATTTCCTTTCGGGAAGGGAAACGGAATCTTGCGAGCCCCAAAAGAAAGGCTTACAAACACTCTGGAAAGGAGATAGGAGCAAATGAAATGCAAGCGAAAAAAACCCGAAAATTGGGACATTTAGTGACTTGCAGAAAATGGTCTGGCAGGCAATCAGGTGCAGTGGAAAGGGTGAAAGCATGCCAAAACTAAAGTCAGAGGTGCTGCAAAACAGGGGAAAAAGGCTCAGAAGAGGACACAACATTAATGGGAAGATAGGAGAGACATTGTATGGATGCTGGAGACCAAAAGGAAAAAAAAAAAAAAAATGGTTGTTAAACTGAAAGCCATCAAATGGGAAGGGATGGCATCAAGTGCAGGGCCATGAAGCAAAGCTTGCCAAAATTCATCCCCATTGAAATGCTGCAAACAGAAAAGGAGGACTTCCAAATGCTCTGGAATGGAGATAGCATCAGAAGAAACGCAATTGAAGAAAAAAAAAAGAAAATTGGCAAATGGAGTGACTACAAGAAAATGTCCCAGCATTACATGCAGTGCAGTGCAAAGGATGAAAAGATGCCAAAAGGAAGCACCCAGATGCTGCAAAAGCAGGGGAAACAATTCAGGAGGAAGAGAGAACTTTCAAGGGAAGATATGGGAGACATGGCATGGATGGTGAAAAAAAACCAAAAAATTTGAGTTCAGAGCAAAAGCCATCCAAAGGCATGGGATGCCATCAGGTGCAGGGACATGGAGCAAAGATTGCCCTCTTGGTCCCCATTGAAATCGCAAGATTCCGTTTCCCTTCCCGAAAGGAAATTTCATTTCCTTTCGGGAAGGGAAACGGAATCTTGCGAGCCCCAAAAGAAAGGCTTACAAACACTCTGGAAAGGAGATAGGAGCAAATGAAATGCAAGCGAAAAAAACCCGAAAATTGGGACATTTAGTGACTTGCAGAAAATGGTCTGGCAGGCAATCAGGTGCAGTGGGAAGGGTGAAAGCATGCCAAAACTAAAGTCAGATGTGCTGCAAAACAGGGGAAAAAGGCTCAGAAGAGGACACAATATTAAGGGGAAGATAGGAAAGACGTTTTATGGATGCTGGAGACCAAAAGGAAAAAAAAAAAAATGGTTGTTAAACTGAAAGCCATCAAATGGGAAGGGATGGCATCAAGTGCAGGGCCATGAAGCAAAGCTTGCCAAAATTCATCCCCATTGAAATGCTGCAAACAGAAAAGGAGGACTTCCAAACGCTCTGGAATGGAGATAGCATCAGAAGAAACGCAATTGAAGAAAAAAAAAAGAAAATTGGCAAATGGAGTGACTACAAGAAAATGTCCCAGCATTACATGCAGTGCAGTGCAAAGAATGAAAAGATGCCAAAAGGAAGCACACAGATGCTGCAAAAGCAGGGGAAACAATTCAGGAGGAAGAGAGAACTTTCAAGGGAAGATATGGGAGACATGGCATGGATGGTGAAAAAAAACCAAAAAATTTGAGTTCAGAGCAAAAGCCATCCAAAGGCATGGGATGCCATCAGGTGCAGGGACATGGAGCAAAGATTGCCCTATTGGTCCCCATTGAAATCGCAAGATTCCGTTTCCCTTCCCGAAAGGAAATTTCATTTCCTTTCGGGAAGGGAAACGGAATCTTGCGAGCCCCAAAAGAAAGGCTTACAAACACTCTGGAAAGGAGATAGGAGCAAATGAAATGCAAGCGAAAAAAACCCGAAAATTGGGACATTTAGTGACTTGCAGAAAATGGTCTGGCAGGCAATCAGGTGCAGTGGGAAGGGTGAAAGCATGCCAAAACTAAAGTCAGAGGTGCTGCAAAACAGGGGAAAAAGGCTCTGAGGAGGACACAACATTAAGGGGAAGATAGGAGAGACGTTTTATGGATGCTGGAGACCAAAAGGAAAAAAAAAAAAAATGGTTGTTAAACTGAAAGCCATCAAATGGGAAGGGATGGCATCAAGTGCAGGGCCATGAAGCAAAGCTTGCCAAAATTCATCCCCATTGAAATGCTGCAAACAGAAAAGGAGGACTTCCAAATGCTCTGGAATGGAGATAGCATCAGAAGAAACGCAATTGAAGAAAAAAAAAAGAAAATTGGCAAATGGAATGACTACAAGAAAATGTCCCAGCATTACATGCAGTGCAGTGCAAAGGATGAAAAGATGCCAAAAGGAAGCACCCAGATGCTGCAAAAGCAGGGGAAACAATTAAGGAGGAAGAGAGAACTTTCAAGGGAAGATATGGGAGACATGGCATGGATGGTGAAAAAAAACCAAAAAATTTGTGTTCAGAGCAAAAGCCATCCAAAGGCATGGGATGCCATCAGGTGCAGGGACATGGAGCAAAGATTGCCCTATTGGTCCCCATTGAAATCGCAAGATTCCGTTTCCCTTCCCGAAAGGAAATGAAATTTCCTTTCGGGAAGGGAAACGGAATCTTGCGAGCCCCAAAAGAAAGGCTTACAAACACTCTGGAAAGGAGATAGGAGCAAATGAAATGCAAGCGAAAAAAACCGGAAAATTGGGACATTTAGTGACTTGCAGAAAATGGTCTGGCAGGCAATCAGGTGCAGTGGAAAGGGTGAAAGCATGCCAAAACTAAAGTCAGAGGTGCTGCAAAACAGGGGAAAAAGGCTCAGAGGAGGACACAAGATTAAGGGGAAGATAGGAGAGATGTTGTATGGATGCTGGAGACCAAAAGGAAAAAAATAAAAAAAAAGGTTGCTAAACTGAAAGCCATCAAATGGGAAGGGATGCCATCAAGTGCAGGTCCATGAAGCAAAGCTTGCCAAAATTCATCCCCATTGAAATGCTGCAAACAGAAAAGGAGGACTTCCAAAGGCTCTGGAATGGAGATAGCATCAGAAGAAACGCAGTTGAAGAAAAAAAAAAGAAAATTGGCAAATGGAGTGACTACAAGAAAATGTCCCAGGATTACATGCAGTGCAGTGCAAAGAATGAAAACATGCCAAAAGGAAGCACACAGATGCTGCAAAAGCAGGGGAAACAATTCAGGAGGAAGAGAGAACTTTCAAGGGAAGAGATGGGAGACATGGCATGGATGGTGAAAAAAAACCAAAAAATTTGTGTTCAGAGCAAAAGCCATCCAAAGGCATGGGATGCCATCAGGTGCAGGGACATGGAGCAAAGATTGCCCTATTGGTCCCCATTGAAATCGCAAGATTCCGTTTCCCTTCCCGAAAGGAAATTTCATTTCCTTTCGGGAAGGGAAACGGAATCTTGCGAGCCCCAAAAGAAAGGCTTACAAACACTCTGGAAAGGAGATTGGAGCAAATGAAATGCAAGCGAAAAAAACCCGAAAATTGGGACATTTAGTGACTTGCAGAAAATGGTCTGGCAGGCAATCAGGTGCAGTGGAAAGGGTGAAAGCATGCCAAAACTAAAGTCAGAGGTGCTGCAAAACAGGGGAAAAAGGCTCAGAGGAGGACACAAGATTAAGGGGAAGATAGGAGAGATGTTGTATGGATGCTGGAGACCAAGAGGGAAAAAAAAAAAAAGGTTGTTAAACTGAAAGCCATCAAATGGGAAGGGATGCCATCAAGTGCAGGGCCACGAAGCAAAGCTTGCCAAAATTCATCCCCATTGAAATGCTGCAAACAGAAAAGGAGGACTTCCAAACGCTCTGGAATGGAGATAGCATCAGAAGAAACGCAATTGAAGAAAAAAAAAAGAAAATTGGCAAATGGAGTGACTACAAGAAAATGTCCCAGCATTACATGCAGTGCAGTGCAAAGAATGAAAACATGCCAAAAGGAAGCACACAGATGCTGCAAAAGCAGGGGAAACAATTCAGGAGGAAGAGAGAACTTTCAAGGCAAGATATGGGAGACATGGCCTGGATGGTGAAAAAAAACCAAAAAATTTGTGTTCAGAGCAAAAGCCATCCAAAGGCATGGGATGCCATCAGGTGCAGGGACATGGAGCAAAGATTGCCCTATTGGTCCCCATTGAAATCGCAAGATTCCGTTTCCCTTCCCGAAAGGAAATTTCATTTCCTTTCGGGAAGGGAAACGGAATCTTGCGAGCCCCAAAAGAAAGGCTTACAAACACTCTGGAAAGGAGATAGGAGCAAATGAAATGCAAGCGAAAAAACCCGAAAATTGGGACATTTAGTGACTTGCAGAAAATGGTCTGGCAGGCAATCAGGTGCAGTGGGAAGGGTGAAAGCATGCCAAAACTAAAACAGAGGTGCTGCAAAACAGGGGAAAAAGGCTCAGAAGACGACACAACATTAATGGGAAGATAGGAGAGACATTGTATGGATGCTGGAGACCAAAAGGAAAAAAAAAAAAAAATGGTTGTTAAACTGAAAGCCATCAAATGGGAAGGGATGCCATCAAGTGCAGGGCCATGAAGCAAAGCTTGCCAAAATTCATCCCCATTGAAATGCTGAAAACAGAAAAGGAGGACTTCCAAACGCTCTGGAATGGAGATAGCATCAGAAGAAACGCAATTGAAGAAAAAAAAAAGAAAATTGGCAAATGGAGTGACTACAAGAAAATGTCCCAGCATTACATGCAGTGCAGTGCAAAGAATGAAAAGATGCCAAAAGGAAGCACACAGATGCTGCAAAAGCAGGGGAAACAATTCAGGAGGAAGAGAGAACTTTCAAGGGAAGAGATGGGAGACATGGCATGGATGGTGAAAAAAAACCAAAAAATTTGTGTTCAGAGCAAAAGCCATCCAAAGGCATGGGATGCCATCAGGTGCAGGGACATGGAGCAAAGATTGCCCTATTGGTCCCCATTGAAATCGCAAGATTCCGTTTCCCTTCCCGAAAGGAAATTTCATTTCCTTTCGGGAAGGGAAACGGAATCTTGCGAGCCCCAAAAGAAAGGCTTACAAACACTCTGGAAAGGAGATAGGAGCAAATGAAATGCAAGCGAAAAAAAACGGAAAATTGGGACATTTAGTGACTTGCAGAAAATGGTCTGGCAGGCAATCAGGTGCAGTGGGAAGGGTGAAAGCATGCCAAAACTAAAGTCAGAGGTGCTGCAAAACAGGGGAAAAAGGCTCTGAGGAGGACACAAGATTAAGGGGAAGATAGGAAAGACGTTGTATGGATGCTGGAGACCAAAAGGGAAAAAAAAAAAAAAATGGTTCTTAAACTGAAAGCCATCAAATGGGAAGGGATGCCATCAAGTGCAGGGCCATGAAGCAAAGCTTGCCAAAATTCATCCCCATTGAAATGCTGCAAACAGAAAAGGAGGACTTCCAAAGGCTCTGGAATGGAGATAGCATCAGAAGAAACGCAATTGAAGAAAAAAAAAAGAAAATTGGCAAATGGAGTGACTACAAGAAAGTGTCCCAGCATTACATGCAGTGCAGTGCAAAGAATGATAAGATGCCAAAAGGAAGCACACAGATGCTGCAAAAGCAGGGGAAACAATTCAGGAGGAAGAGAGAACTTTCAAGGCAAGATATGGGAGACATGGCATGGATGGTGAAAAAAAACCAAAAAATTTGTGTTCAGAGCAAAAGCCATCCAAAGGCATGGGATGCCATCAGGTGCAGGGACATGGAGCAAAGATTGCCCTATTGGTCCCCATTGAAATCGCAAGATTCCGTTTCCCTTCCCGAAAGGAAATGAAATTTCCTTTCGGGAAGGGAAACGGAATCTTGCGAGCCCCAAAAGAAAGGCTTACAAACACTCTGGAAAGGAGATAGGAGCAAATGAAATGCAAGCGAAAAAACCGGAAAATTGGGACATTTAGTGACTTGCAGAAAATGGTCTGGCAGGCAATCAGGTGCAGTGGGAAGGGTGAAAGCATGCCAAAACTAAAGTCAGAGGCCTGCAAAACAGGGGAAAAAGGCTCAGAGGAGGACACAACATTAAGGGGAAGATAGGAGAGATGTTGTATGGATGCTGGAGACCAAAAGGAAAAAAAAAAAAAAGGTTGTTAAACTGAAAGCCATCAAATGGGAAGGGATGCCATCAAGTGCAGGGCCATGAAGCAAAGCTTGCCAAAATTCATCCCCATTGAAATGCTGCAAACAGAAAAGGAGGACTTCCAAACGCTCTGGAATGGAGATAGCATCAGAAGAAACGCAATTGAAGAAAAAAAAAAGAAAATTGGCAAATGGAGTGACTACAAGAAAATGTCCCAGCATTACATGCAGTGCAGTGCAAAGAATGAAAAGATGCCAAAAGGAAGCACACAGATGCTGCAAAAGCAGGGGAAACAATTCAGGAGGAAGAGAGAACTTGAAATGAAGATATGAGAGACATGGCTTTTATGGTGAACAAAAAAAACCAAAATTGTCGCCAAATCATAAGCTGTCAAATGGCATGGGATGCCATCAGGTGCAGGGACATGGAGCAAAGATTGCCCAATTGGTCCCCACTGAAATCTAAAGATTCCGGGCATTGGAATCTTGCGAATCTGAAAAGAAATACTTGCAAACACTTTGCAAAGGAGATAGGATCAAGTGAAATGCATCTGAAATTAAATCAAAAAAATCCAAAAATCGGAGTATTTCGTGGTTAAAAGTAAATGGTCTAGGAAGTAATGAGGTACAGTGCAAATGGCCAAATCATGTGAAAGCTAAGCTCACAGATGTAGAAATACAGGTGAAAAGTATCAAGGACAAAGAGAGAACTTTGAGAGGAAGATATGAGAGACCTGGCATGGATGATGAAAAGAAAAAAAAAATCCTTGCGAAAATGAAATGTATCAAAAAGCATGGTATGGTAATGAAGTGCAGGGACATGGTCCAAAGCTTTCTAGAATTGGTCCTCATTGGAATCCTGGAAACAGAAAAGAAGGACTTACAAACACTCTAGAATGGACATACGGTCGAAGGAAATGTAATTGATGCGACAAAAAAGGTAGGGATATTGAGTGATTACAAAAAAATGTACCAGGATTACATGAGGTACATTGGCAAGGGGCGAAACATGCCAAAACTAAGCTCACCGATGTTGCAAAATACTTGAAAAAATATCAAGGATGAAGACAGAACTTTGCAGTGAACATATGAGAGGCATGGCATTTATAATGGAAATAAAAAAAAATTTGGCAATGCGAAAGGCATCAAAAGGCACGGGATGCCATCAAGTGAAGGGACTTGGACCAAAGCTTCCTAAAATTGATCCCCATTGGAATCCTGGAAATAGAAAAGAAGGAGTTACAAGCACTTTGGAATGAAGATACGATCCAAGGAAATGGACGAAAGTGCCAGCCTTTCTGATCCTCCAAACTCTATGTGGCTTCAATATATTCTACAGGCAACCCTGTGCTTTCAGACCAATATGCTGGATGATTCATTTTGGCTTTTTCATTCCTTGACTCTTATGACTTTCTTAGAATGGCTTCCCTCTGGCCACCCTCCTTAATCAGTGTGAGACTCCATGCCAAGACAGTTTTTCAGAAGGGTTTTACAGCTTGCAGATGACCCTGGGTTTTTTGTCAAAGTAGCCAATATATGGCATCCAGTGGATTTTTAAGCCTGGCAGATATGATAGACCGGCAGAGGGCACTTAAAAGGAAAGGAACAGATTGGAAACCAGAGGCTTTTGTATGTTACTGAGCAAAACAACTTATATCTGTGATGGACCTGGGCTGAATAATTTACTGTGAGAAGAAGTGCAGAAATACATACTTTTTAGGATAAGTATCCCTTTTTAAGAAAATGAAATGCTTATTTGTGGGAAAAGAACCCCAACGCCAGAAACCTGCCAGCAATCCTATGGCTCTTGGATTTGTGCAGTGAATACCACACTGGAAATCTTTTGATAGGAAGTTTTCCAAATTGTTTCTCAGAGGCTGTCAGAGTGCATCCAAGTGTTACTGTCACCTGCTGGAATGCTAGAGCAGAAAGATTTCCTGACTCCAAAGGTAAAAATCACCGGTTATTGCAGGAAATCTTGGTGTCCAGCTGTAGCTTTTCCAAAAATCAGTTTGAAACCAGGTTGGAGTCCTCTTACTATTCTGACTCAATATCTCTAGCCATTCTTCCTTCCAAAGGTGGAATATCATCATTTTGGTTTCATCTTCCATTTTATCCCTGAATAATTCTTCTTACTTTTCCATTACTGTTATCTCGTATTCCAAAAGATAACTTTGTAGGGTGCACCTGAACATATGCATGCTTTTAAATACCCTGCTTAATTGGGTATTTAACTAATTATGGGGCAAGAAGCCTGGAGGATTTGCTTTACTAGTGAGGAGACGATACAAAATTTAAGTACCATGTACAAAAGTATTTTCTATCATCTTTTTCTTGTTATGGCCAGTAATCTCTTTACATACACAGATAGAAATTTGTTCTACCACTAATGCAGTCATGAAAAGAGAGTGAGGAGCATCAAAGCAGAAGAGGCACACAGGTTGCAACTAAAATAATGAAGGCAAAATGAGAAAAAGCAAAGCAATCACTATTTTGAGTTGCTGCCAGCTGATACAGTAGAACTATGGGATTTTAATTCACTCTGATTTATGGATAAGGAACCCTTTTGCACAAAGTTATCAGACTAACAGGCTGGTATGCAGTCTTCCTTTGAACAGTAGAGAAAGGTAACTCCAAAAGAGGTGAAAGTTGTCTTGGAGATCTGTCTCTGCACTGGATAAATCACTCTCTTGAGGTGATTTCCTGTCTCAAATAAAAAGCAGGGAGCCTATTTCTACTTTTGACTAGACAGCTTAAGATTTGGAAAGCTGAAAGTTCAGCAAAGCTCAACAGAAAGAGTTAATATTTGCCTATACCAGCCTTCCCAGTTGTCAATTTTTGGATCCTAAATGGTTTAAACTAATTACACCTGCTCTCATTTTCCCTGGGAAAGTTAAAGTATAGGCCGGCAAGCTTAGATCCTAAAATATTATTTCTATTTTCCACAAAGTGCCTTCTTACATAATAGAGTATCACACTGGGAGCATGTGTGGAAATGATCATCTTGTGCTTTTTGCCTGAGAGCACTGCAAGGGAATTTATGCCACTGTTCAATGTTCTGCTGCAAAAAAACCTCATATTGCAGACAACTTATCAAGAGGAAACCCCCGAGTAAGACTTTTATAGCACTCTGCTGGAGATTTGCCACCAACCTGCTCTAGCAATGTGATCCACACCAGAAGTATTCTCCATTCTGATTCTTTTCTTCTTTTCTGATTTTATCTATATTGAAGAAAATGAAAAACCCTGTAATGGACCACAGTGGGGAAAAAGTGGTTTCAATTTAATTATTCATAATTTTGCAGCAAATACATCATGTGTTAGCTCAATTTTTAAGGGCTTTTAAAATGGAGACAAGAATATCATAAGTGCATGTGCTGGGGGTGTCTCTGTGGATGGAAGATGACTGAGAGCTCTGAGCTGATCCTGTATTCCTAGAAATAATTGCTTCATTACTTGAAGGAGTTACTTCGAGCTGAGCTGATGTGATTCTCCATCTGTTTCTGTGTGTTTGCTGAACCAGTGCCACTGGACAGTAAGGAAGAGCTCTGTGTAGTGTGAAAAGGAAGGAAGTCAGAGCCTCAAGGTGCTGGGGAAGCTGGAGCTTCTCTAGTTTCAGTCAGAGCAAAATTTGAAGGACAAAGTACAAGGTTTAAATTCTCAATATATGGGCTTAATTTTCAGCACCACCTCAGACAGCTTCAGACATCATGTAACTGCTTCTGGCCTTCAAACTACAGGTGTAAAATGGGTATTGTAAAGATGATGATTGCCTTCCATCTCACTATTTTTATCTGATTTCATTTTTGGATTAAGAGTTTCCTCTTTCTTGATATTTGTAACCTTGCACACACATATATACTCCACACTACTTGTCAGTACTTGCAGATTTATTTTATAAAGTTGGATTATTATTAAGTATTTAATATCCAGTCCTATGGGTTTTTTCAATATTTCAGGGTGTGTGAGAATTATATATCTGAGAAATATATGGATGGACCTCTTCTACTTAAAGCTTCTGACTTCAACTCCGCTCAGCCTATCTGTGTATGATAATGTATACTTAATATTATGCATTACTTGGAATAATGGCAGTAACATTGCAAAATCTTCTTGGATCTGTGAAGTATGGGTGCAAATACTGTGCCTCTAAATTTTCCTGTCAACATATTTTATTTTTCAGTTACAATTAGTGTGTACACCTCAGATTTATTTGGTGCTTTCAGAAATCTTTAGATTGAGAGGTCCTTCTCATATTTCCAAAAAATGCATTTGTCACTTTATCTCAAGGATATAAAATAGGAATTTCTCCATCAACAGCATCCAAACAAACACATGAGCAGATTGCTCAGCTTCAGCTCTCAACAGGGATGGCAAAACTGTATTGCAGAGCTGTTGTGACTTCCAGAGGATCAAAACAGTCAAGTAGAGAACAGAATGTGTATAATTGGCCCAGATGAGGAAATAAACTGTGTGGTCAGCATCTGTATTTTTTGTACTGGCTCCTCTTTATTGATAAGCACAGAGAAGGCCACCATGACTGCCTTGTCTGGACCAAAATGAGCTGCAGATTTTTGCTGCATTTAGATTTGTGTTCTGGAACTGGTTTGTAGCAGAGATGTTCCTGTCATGGTCCTGTCTACTCATATCCTCACAGAGGATAAGACCTTACTCCGTTGAGTGTTTCACTAAAAATATTGAAAGTCATATCTTATTGTCTTTCCAGGGAAAATTCCTTCCTTTAAGGTCCCAGTCACCATCCTTAGAAGTGACATAACTCAGGTCTCAACATACGGAAACTTAGATATTAAAAATATTGTGGCTTTTCCAAAGGATTCACTGTGTAGGAAAAGACAAACAGTGAATGCACAGAACCAACAAGCATGTGAATTCTCACCTGGATTAAACATTGGCATAGTTAAGGGGCCAAAAATTGAGTAGGACAGATTGAGGCAGTGCAAGAGCAGGACAACAAATGGAAGCAAAATGCCAAGCCTAATCTTGTCCACATTCTGTATTGACATGATGACCAAGAGGTGGGAACACTAAAAAAACATGTACAAATAAAAAAGTGACACTAGACTGGGAGTCCTGTTCCATACTAACAAGGCAAGAAACTGGATCAAAGTTGACCTTGAAAAATCACATCAGTTCTTTTTCCAAATTACTTCTGAAGTCTTTTATGGGAATAGAAAAGGATATGTAAACCCTGGAGAGGCAGGGAGCCTACTTAACGTTGGGACTTTTAAAGTGCAGACTGAAAGCTTCCAAATACCAGCCAGAGAGGTAATATCAATGAAACACTTACCTGTGTGATGATCCATCACTGCTTAGAAAGCATTGTGCAGGATGGATGACAGCAAAGAGTGAAAAAATGAGAGAATCAAATATATAGAAAAACAGCACAAACTGAGGATGTGTGTGAGAGAACTCTTGAATGAGGGGACAGAATCCATGAGCTTTGGTGTTGATTCCCTGGAAGCTTTGCAGATAGGGGAAAAAAAAAGCAAAAAAAAAAAAAATCTCTTAATATATCTGGTAACAGGTAGAAATTAAAGTGTCTGAGTAGTATTAAATAATTGAAAGAAACAGGAAATCAAGCTGAGACCACCAACTGGCATGGAAATTCTCAGTACACATCATTCCAGGTTGTGTCTGTAATTGCAGTCAGTGTTAGATTTGGTGATTTTTCGGTCATTTGTTCCTGCTTTCAAAGAAGCAGGTAAGAACCACCTGTGTGTATTATACTCAGCTAAAGCTGGCCAGAGGATAATGTGACTTTGCAGCAGCTTTCAAGACATAAATGTTTATATTCAATCTGCACTGGAATAAAACCTAATGCCCTGGTACATTTTTGCAAAATGAATTTAGTCTGGAGCACTGCATTTTTAAATCAGAAAGGTTCTGTTAAAATCTGTGAATAAATTAAAACTATGTAGTATCAGAAATTTTATTGTGGGACAATGCTCAAATAGGAGTCTTGAAAGAGACTTTTTGGGTAATCCAACTTTTGTGCTGTCACAGTCAATGGGTTGCACAGCACCATCCAAAACAAAAAAAGTGCTCTGTTTTCAAGGAGCTATTCCAGACTGAGGATTTTTAAATCAATATTTTAATATTTTGAAAGAGTCTTCTGATCTCCAACCTGCCTTATTTACCAGCCAATTCATCTTATTTATTCTTTTATCTGTATTCACCCTTAGATTTCCTGCCTCTGTGTTTTCTCATCAAGGATGGCACCTCTTTGCTCTGCCAACCTGCACAAGCCAAGAGCTATTTATATCTTGTAAAACAGGTTATTTACGTCTTGTAAAACATCCATCAATTTAATGAAGTCACAAAATTAGCTACAAATGGCATATTTGGACTCAGTGAGTGAATTTGGAGCTCTCAGAGCTCATGGTTTTGAAGGTTTAGCTCTTTTGTGTTTGTCCATAACCAAGAAACTTCTTTCTCCCATGCCCAAGGAAATCAGAACTATTAATGTAATTATGGGACTGTAGGACCTGTGCCACTCTTAAAAAGGACAAATACCAGAAGTGTCAGCACACTGACAGCCTGACCTATAGAAAGCTGCAGTAAATAAAAACCCCCTTGGTCTGCACAGGCTTTAGTCTGGCCTCCAACACATCCTTGAGTTTAAGGGTAATAATCAGTCATTCATGCATTTCCTTGGACGCCTGGCTGTGCAAAGGCAGAACAGAGCAAATGTATGTCTTGAATTCCTATGGCTGAATGAAAAAGGCCATGTCCTCTGGCACAAAACAGGGATCCAGCAGGAACACGAGTTCCCAGAGCTGCTCAAAAGAGCATGTGTGATATATTAATGGTCTGAGTTTCTGTCAGTGTCAACGTCTCTGCAATGCCCTGTAGTTTTAAATCCCATATCTAGAAGATATTCTCCCTTTCAAAAATATCTATCACTTCTTTTCTTATCTCACTCTCTAAGCACTTTGCTGCTGGGTCTAGGGGTTTATATGCAAGTGTCTGCACTTCTCAAATGTTTGGCAAACTCCAGTTTTACCTGGTGACAAAATGCTGCATTTATTTGCCACAGGTGACAAGTAAATGCCTGCCTGACAATATTGTGACATCTTTTCAGAGATATTTATTTGGAGAAACAGTAGGCTGCTTTCCCACCCAAAGAAGCCATGCTTATCTTGAAACATCCATAATGATCCTCCTCATCAGCACGTGAAACCAATGCTCCAGCCACTTTATAGACCTCAAGTAAAATCCTGTTCAATTTTTAAATCTGATATCTGATTATTTAGTGACACTGAACTAACCTCCCAGTGACTTTATCTGTGTATTTCTTCTGCTGGGGAGTGTTTCTTGGATCAGTTACAAATGCATTCTCTGTTTTTCTACGGTCAGTTCCTTGTCATTACACTTTATTTTTTGTTCACAGTAAAATATTTGAAATTTTATCTTAAATTTACATACCCAGCTGCTTGGGTAAAAACATGGAAGGACCAACAGTTCCAGCCCCTTTCAAAGAATAAGGATATTTATGGTAGGAAATAACATCTTTTGCTGAACTACCTGATGTAACTTGAAGAAAAAGATGAGATCTAAGACATGCAGGTCTTTCTTTAGTTCTTCTGTATCTTTTCTTTGCATTGCTAAAAAATTCTCAGAAAATTTTAAAGCATGGTATAGTAATTAATGAACAAGTAATAAGTTAGTCCACAAATCAAATTGCTGGGCAGTATTGTAGGCTCATATTATTATATCAAATTTTGGTCTGAATTTTAAAAAGCGTCTTTTGTATAAAGAATGTGTTTGAGCATCAGAAGGGGGACAACTGTGTTATTGTTAATATGAATTGGAAATGGATCTGAAAACTATAATTTGTTACTGTAACCTAAAATGAAAACAACATGATTTCAGCAGGATCAGAAAACAACTCAATGGCAAATAACTGTAAAAAATGAGAACTTTATCAATAGTGTGAGTCCTGGTATGGAGGCAGATTTACCTATGCTATGTTGTTAAGACAAATTTCACAAAATACACTTTTAAAAATTTTCTAGTACTGGTAAAATGTTTATTGATAGTAACTTTTGAAGAATAAATAAAGTTAGAATGCTGTCCACTTAAAGAAAGAACTAATATGACAAAAAATGTCAGAAATATAAGGTAGATTATATTGGTATGATGATGTGGAAAGGCAAGAGTAAGAACTGGAGCTGATTAATTTCTGATTAACTAAAATAGTGATGAAATTTAAGGATTAGTGCTTTGAAAGCACTGGGTAATACCATGTCTAAGGGATCTGTCTCTTCCCTAAACCAGCGCACTGTTATAGAGCTTTGTACATTTTCCTAGGCCATTAATCAAATCTGAATTGAAGGCAAAGTGAACACTGTACAGCATTCTTCTTGTTCTTCCCTGCTTCTGATTTAATGCCCCTTCACCCCAAAATCTCCTTGTAGGGACCAGGGCAGAGAGATATATGTCAGTGAACAATGGCATGGGCAACATCCCAGCTCTCTGAAACCTGTGAGACTTTTCCATGTGATCCACCTCGTGGGCTCAGCATCCTTTCCCTCTCTTCTTTGTTGAGTTATTAAAAGATAAAGAAGAGCAGCTGCTGCTGTAGATGTAAAAAGTTGACAAATTTACAATAGGTGATGCCACCTGTGCCTGCCTAATTTAATCACAGCCCAAACAATCTGCCAGCCATTTACAGAGGTGACAACGTTCAAGAGCATCCCAAAGTGACTCAGGAGCAGGAGGGTGAGGAGCAGTTTGCTCAAACACCCTCTTGGCTGCAAAGGAAGTTTACAGAATGTGGCTGGTGGACATGAAAAACCCTTTCCCTGCTTTTATGTAGAGTGGGGAAAAAAAAAAGTGGTAAACAGCTAACAAAAACACCATATCCAACACTTTGTGCCAGATGGATTCATCTGCACAGTGTTATGTGAGCTATTGCTGATCCATCTGGAGTGAATGCTCCTTGCCAGTTGCTTGGCTTCCAGAGTGTTTGGGAGGCCAGGCCAGGGGAGGAAGAAGCTCCTTTTTTTTACAGGTACCATATCTCATCCCATCAGGGTCACCAGAAACTGATACCTTGTGAAGGCTGACCTAGAACAGAGGGTGGACAGAGATAAAGAATAAAGTAGGGATGTATTAAAAAGCCTCAATGGATCCACCTCAGTGGATACAGCACAAGAGCCCAGCCAGGGCTACACCCAAGATGAACCAAAATGGTCACAAAATGCACGACCAATCATGGGGTGTCTCACTTTTATAAGTTCTGCTCCATTTGCTTATTGGAGTTATTTGTCCAATTACAGCTTTACCCACTGAAGTCCCATCCTGCTGGTTTTTCTCTCTTTAGCCCATACTGTTTATACTCTTGGGCCTGAGATTTGGATCATTTGTCCTTGGTGCCCAGCTAGAGAAGGAATTGTTTTGTCTCCCTACTCTGTGAACAGAGCTCACCATCCCCTAGTATGAACCTCAGAATTACACACTAAAGCAGCACAGAATCTGAAAAATATAAAAGCCAAAACCTGAAGCATCAGTAAAAGTGCATTTTCTGCTGGTCCCTCATGGACTCACCTGCAACAGCCTCCTCTCCACTTCTATAGAATTATGTCACTTTGATTATATTTGTTCATCACACTGATTCTATATGACAGCTGTGCTTCCAAATTCCAAATATCCATGTGCTCTTAAGTTTATAAGATTGCAAGATTTCTCATAAAATATTCAGTTCAACTTTAATACAAAAGCTTCACAGTCCAGAAAAGAGGACTAAATACACTTGAGACTCTTAGAGTGCTTGTGGTAGGAAGGCAGCAGACTGTGACTGTGACCCGTTACTAAAAATGTTTGTAGAAAAATACTTCAGTCAAATCTAGGTATAATTTTCCTTGTTTTACAATGGATCTTCATATTTAGGCAATGGTTGAAATTTTTTTTGTTGGGCTTAGGATTTTATTTTGGTTGTTTTGCCTTCTTTTCTATTTTTTTCCCCAATGAACAATGTCACCACAGAGAAAAATACAGAGAAGGTTTGTTTTTTTTCCTCCCAGTAGAGAGAGTTACTCTGCATTGACATCTGAATTTTTTCTTTTGGTTTTTTTAGGGGGGGGGGGGGTGGGGTGGGTTTAGGCTTTTTTTTTGCATAATGGTGAAAAAACTCTAACTATTCTACTTTAATTTGTGGTGAACCTCTCTAAAATTGATCCCACAGAATTATTTGGAGTTTTCAAATTTCTTTATTGTAATGAGAATTAAGCAACCTTTTCTAGACACAAAATAAGTTGATTAATAACCGATAAACATTTTTAAGAGAAGCAGTTTAGTAAGCTTTGATTTAAATAGATAAAGAATATCCTTTTTTTTGTCAAATAGGTTTTTGGAAATGGTAGATGCTTGGGTTTTTGTTTATATGTTCTGTGCTACTTTTTCTCAGGGTTGCTTATTCTTATAATTTAAACTTACAGTGCTCAATTGGATGGATCAATACTTAAATCAGACTTTTAGCTTTGACTTGTATTTTATCTATCAGTTATAAAGGGATAAGGAAACGCAAAAATATTTTTTTGTAATGATGTATGATCGCTAGTAGCTGTAGCTCTTCAGAGTTCGTGGAATCCTGTGAAACCAGTCAGACACTTATTTTTTTTACTGTTTTAACTGAAACTCCATCTGATCCAGCCAGGAAAATTTATCAGTATGGTTTTGACTGATATTTTAAAACTAGTCACACTTAAAGGCTAAAACTCAAAAAGATTATTCTCAGTAAACTAAGAAGGTAATTGAAAATGTATATATATTACTTTAACTAATCTATAAATGATATTGTATTTTTCTGCACTATTTCAATACTGCCCTTCTGTAGTCATTTAATGAGTAAAATTATTCTAATGTATGGGTTATGCTACAAAAACATCCTTCCTCTTTGAAACCCCTCTTTTCATTGTCCTGCAGGCCCAGAAGAGTACTCCTAATGAATGAATAAACTAACTGGAGTAACTTCTTTATTCATTTCAAACCATCTTTCTTCAGGGGATATGATTGTAAATGAATAGATCTAAGAGTAAGAAAAATAAAGAATCAGAAAAATTATGCTTCAAAGGCCATTTACATCCCCTTGTGTTTTTTTATGTTAATGTCTCTTTTGTTTCCCTTTTTCTGTTTCCGCTGAAAGCTAAAACCCATAAACAAAATCTTTAAAAAATCTTAACAGGGAAATGTGTCAAAACATCAAAAAGCTTTGAAAAGGTTTTTGAAATTTGAAAGAACCAGAAACAGAAATTAAAGTTTAAAATGGCACTGTACCATTCAGTGATAGTAAGAGGTGTATGTTTGGAAAGGCTGAATCATGGGTTCTATTTATAAACATATAAATATATCTGTATGGGTGTTATATATTCTATAATAAGAATATTGAACTGGACAGATTCAATCAAAACAAAATAGGAAAATTCAGAGAACCAAATGATGAGAAGGCAGGACTTTTTTTAAGGTCAGATAATAAAGGAGTCGTCCCACAATTTTTAATTTGCATGCAAGGGTGATACTCGGAGCTTAGCAAAGCTTTTTGTACACTTTGTTCTGTAAATATGCATTTGAGGGAAAGGTAAATCAAAAAAAATCTGTAAGATAATATCTGATTTATTAACTACTTTGTATATTTTGAGAAATGGGGAAAGGAAAAGTAAAGGGAGAATATTTCCCCTCAAATTTCTGAAATTAAAGGATTTGCCTTTTTTCCATATGACTATTTTGCAGCCTATCTTTCTTTAAATCTTTTACATCTTGAGAAATGTAAAAGCATCCAAAAATGAAAAAAAAAGAGAAAAATACCCCCTTTGAAATACAAATTTTTAGATTTTCCAGTGTTCTTTTGTCAATTACAAAACATTAAAAATAACTTCCTGTAATCCTACTTTGGTTTAAGCTGAAATATCTTTTTTGTTTTCACTATCAAATTAAATTAAATTAAAATACCAGATCGGCACAATACTTTGGTTATTGTTCTCTTCAGTCAAGGTCTTGGATGTCAGGTCATTAACTTCATGAACTGAACTTTTGCCAAGCAATGATATTTTCTGAATTGACATGGAGAAAAAGATAGGAAACAGGCTTTGGTTAGAACCCCTGAGAAGCAATTATAACCCCCAGGTTATAACCTTTGAGAAGCAATTCTGCTTAACCTCCTCACCCACTCAAAGTACCTGTCTCAGGAAAAGTTTTTCACATTGTGGGTCAAACTAGTTCTCCTTCTTTAAGTGCATTTAAAGCCTACTCAGCTTAAAATCCTTATGCAATACATCAACTTAAAGTACTGATGTGATGTATCTGGAATTCAGGTGTGTGGTGTAAAGAGAAGGATCTGTGTGGTGCAGGTTGCTCAAACCTCAGACACTCAGTCTTTATTCAGGGTGTGATAGCACTGTCCCTACTCTCTGAGTCAATCACAGAGAGTAGTTACACAGCAGGAGCAGAGAAAAATCTTCAATTCTTTCTGAGAATATTTATCATTAACATGTCTTGGAAGGATCAGTAACTATGATGGCATATGCTCTACAAGGAGAGAAATTGGTTTTGCTTTCATATCCAGTGGAAGATGTGCTGAAATTTGGATTATTTTTATTTTAAACCTTTAAGCAACGTACAAGCTGTGCAGTTATCCTGATGAAGTGTAGCAGCAAACTGGGGCTGCAAACTCCTCTTTGCACAGTCCAGCTCCTGGCATGCTGCACAGGCTAATGAGAACAATAACAGAAGCTTCAGAATTATTTTCCTCCTCTCTGGCACTGGCTGGGAGCAGAGTTAATTGTTATTCTTTCTCCAGGGTAACTGTCAGCCCTTAACTCGTGACTGAAGTTGCTACTCCCTGAGATAATGGAAACAAACAGGGACCAGAGTTTACAGGAATTGGTATTTGTCAAGCCCTGGTAGGCACTTCACCTGGTGCCTGCTGGGAGCAGAGAGATGGGGAAGAGGCTGCTTTGTTAACCTCATTTTCTCTGCTGAGTGGACTGCAGGCATGTGTTTTAAAAATCCTTGTCAAGGCTGGAGTACTCACGTGTCTGTAACTCAGCTGCCACGAGGCCCTGCTGCTCTCATGTGCCTTTTGCTGGCTGCTGCCAGTTCATCCCATTAACCTGGCCAGGGCTCTGCAGGATGCCAGGTCAGAGTTCCCCCACAGTCCAACAGGAGTGTCTCCAAATACCCTCATAAGTCTGTTTGCCCATTAAGGAGAAAATAGGAAAAGTTTTCAGAGATCTGCTCTGAATTAATCCCACTTAACTTCAAGCTGGTGACAGGATCACCTCATTGTTCATGGCTTTCTTTGTAGGCAATGAAGGAAGCTGAAAACTCCAGAAGGAAACAAAAATTCCTGTGTATACTGTCATGGGTCTTCTGTCTCCCTTGATATCATTGTGTGACCCTGAATTAAAAAATTAATCACCACTACAGAGTGGCTGGGACAGTGAATTTTCTGGGATGAATTATTTTTTTTTGTTTTTACTTCTGTTCTTAGTCTCTAAAGAACCCTGACTCCTATTTCCATGGTCTGCTAAATTACTGTAATTGTCACTACCTCATGTTCTAGTGTGTATGAAAATGCACAATATATGCTTGTATGCATAACCATGTAATTTTCTAATCAGCTGTTGTCAGACAGGGCTTCAAATTGTGACCCCAAAAATAATTTTAATATTTAAGGACAATTATTTTTCTTCATAATTTCAACTCAGATTCTAATTTCTCCAATAGCTGCAGCTTCTTCCTAGCTGTGTTTCTTTGAAAATCTACTGAATGCAATTTATGGACTAGCAAACACAGATTTGTAATTTGCACTAGGCAATAACTATTAAAATAATGATTATGTACAAACAAGTTTCCAAAAAAAGGACTTTCTGTTTGTTTCTCCTGATTCTGTAATATGTATTCCCTGTAATATATATTCCCACTGTATTTCTCTCTTGGGGCTGTTTTGCAATGATTAATTCTTCAGATCTCTCAAAAGCATTTAAGGATTCAATGCCTTTTCTCATTTGGTGATCTATTTAATTAAGTTTGTCACAGACTTTACTTTTTTCAGTATATTTTATTCTTCATCTTTTTACTCCCTTGTTTTACATCAGAAAATATTCTGATGGAATTAGTTTAGGAAATAAATTACAGATAGAACACAAACTGCTGTCTTTTTGTGGATTGCAGGGAAAGGTACAAAAAGGTGACAAATTGTCTTTTTCATAATGACATTTTCAGCAGAACTGAAGACCAGAACAGTACAGACCTGACCAGTGGGTAAACAGATTTTGCATAACAGATCAAACAATTCTCGACCATTTTGAGTGGAAACAGTCACTTACATGGTGACTTTAATCTTCATAATTTATGAAAATTAAAATGTAATTAGTCTGAGCAATGAATGGATGATTAAAAACAAACAAAAAAAAAAAATCACCAAAACAGAGTAGCCTTGGCATTTAGTATAATAGGTTTTTGTAGAATGGCTCACTCTGATTTTTTTATCTCACATTCTATCTCAATGACATGATTTGCCACTAATTAAGTAGAAATTATTTCAATTTTTTGTTTACACTAAGCTTTACTTGCAAAAGTTAGAGACCAGTGCATTGTGTAAAGTGCACAGCTTAGATGATTATTTTTGTAACAAGTCAGTAGAGAATATTTCAGGTGCATAAACACAGGAGTTGCCTCAGGTGTAAGATTTTGAGTCCCTGTGCCCTTATTGAAGGAAGGTTCCTGGTTAAAGGCTGGGGGAGTGTAAGTCATGGAGCTGATATGTTCATGTGAGATCAAAAAGAGAACCAGGTTAAAGATACTTGGTCAGCATCAGGGGCTGACTGAGACACTTGGACCGAGGAGAAAGTAGGAAGAGATTTGTAATTATCAGCACAAAATATTTCAGAAGAGGGAGTCAACAATAATGTATCATAGCTCTGTAGAATCAGAGAATCATGAAGTCACAGAATGGCCTGGGTTGGAAGGGATCTTAAGGATCATCCAGTTCCAATCCTGCTGACCAAGCAGGGACACCTTCCACTATCCCAGGTCTCTCTAAGTCCATCCAACCTGGCCTTGGAAACTTCCAGAGACATCTGGGGCAGCCACAGCTTCCCTGGGCAACCTGTGCCAGGGCCTCACTATCCTCACAGTAAAGAATTTTTTCCTAATATATAATTTAACCCTGCCCTCCTTCAGTCCAAACCCATTTCCCCTTCTTCTGTCACTCCGTGCTCTTGCAAAAATTTGAGAGCTGCCCTGTCCAATTTCCTTGCAGGTTCTCTTCAGGCACTGAGAAGCCACAATTAGGTCACCTTGGAGCTTCTGTTCTCCAAGTGAGCAACCCCAACCTTCTCAGCCTTTCCTCACACCAGAGCTGCTCCATCCCTCTGATTAGGGGAATAAATCACACAGAACTCCATCTGCTTCATGGTAGAAAAAGGCTAAAGGAAAAAGTTATTCACATAACTTCTTTTTATACAGATTTACAGACCTGGTGTGGCACTCCAATTGGTTGGTAGTTTTCTTGCCAATTACTTTATTGGTTAGTAACAAGTTGTTATTCTATATTGATTGGTCACTGAAATTCTTGGTGTCTATGGGCAGGGACAGTTATTCGTGAAAGACAGTTTTAATTTTTCTATCTAATGGTGTAAAAGCAGTTTAGTTTAATGGTGTAAAAATAGTTTTCATTTTTATATCCAATGGTGTAAAAACAGTTAATACAGGTGCAAGTTATTTTTTATCCAGGGATAGATTGTTATATTAACAAATTGCTCACAGCAGGATGGCTTTCAAATGGGAACTTGCAAAATGCTGGCTCTGACAAGGCCAGCCACTGACTCCAGGAGAGCTGGCTTGATTTTGTGAAGCCTTTCTTTATGACTTTTTACCACATGATGACCTTGGTGCCTCCTCTGGATTCACTCCAGCAGCTCCAGGTCCTTCCTGGGCTGGACCCCAGAGCTGGAGGAGCTCTGCAGGTGAGCTCTGAGGGCAGAATCCCCTCCCTTAACCTGCCCATGCAGCCTTGGATGCAGCCCAGGACACACCTGGGGCTCTCTGGGCTGCAAGGGCACATGCCTGGACCATGTCCAGCCTCTCACCCTCCAGCACCCCAATCCTCCTTCCTAGGGCTGCTCCACTGGTCACCCCCAGCCTCTGCTGACCTTGGGCTCCAACCCAGTGCAGCACCTTGCCCTGGTCTTCTTGAGCCTCATTATAATCCCAGAAATTCCATTTCCAATAAGCAGCAGATTGGTTTATGAAGCAAAGGCTGGTTACATCCCTAATTGTTTAGATTCTAAGCCATGCAAAAGTCAACTAATGTGAAGAATAATAGGTTTTAGTCAGGTCCTGAGAATTGTCTCAGGCAGATTTTCAGTTTTTCTGGGTAGTATATGTGCAATATTCCCCACCAGCCACTGCACAAACCTGTTCTGCCATTAATGATATTTTAGATTTGTCTCCAGATGTGCTGTTTTCCTACTCAAAAAGCATCCTTACTTAGATGAAACACATTTATGAAAGAAATCAAATGCCACTAGGGGCATTCTCTACATGAGCCATGACTCCTAAGGCTCCGGGTCTTCAACACATAAATTTTAATTGGCTTATGTTGCCTTGTGTTGCCAAGAGCTTTCTGCTGACATAAAGATCAAAATTTTTTTTTAACTCTGGACTTATCCCCAAATGTAAAAGCATTATTTGAGTTTAGTGTTTAGAATCCACAACACAAACAAATAAAATGCTACAACAAAACTTTAGAAGAGCCAGATCGGTATAAATCTTTTTTTTCTGTGAAAGTCTTTTTTATTCTGTTGTTTTTTTGTTGTTGGTTTTTTTTTTAAACTACATGCTGCCTCAAATATACCAGTAAACATAGGAGGATGAAAAGATTTAGCTTAATTATAAAAAGATAATGATAAATGACATAATAGAGTAAATGATAAATTGTAAAAAATGTAGCAAATCAATTAAAAAAGATAGCCACCATTTTTTATTACAGTGGAAAGAAAAATTAGTGGATTTTCATAAGAACATACACAGATTAAAATTTCCAAAGGGAAAGTCTTTAAAAGGATTAGATGTGCATACTTACAGGTGGATTAACTGCTATGAATATAAAATGTCAGCTCTGTTCCAAGTCTGTAATTCCAAGAATATTGAACAAATCCTCTTGTCCCTTAACACAGAAAGAAGTCTGAAAGCATCAATTTTAGCAAGAACCTAAAGAACAAACACAGCTCAGAGAGTAATTAATTATAGAAATGGGATCATCCAAGAATTCCCTCTGTACATCTTACAGGGAAAGATGATAGAAGAGTTTCCATAGAACATATCAAGTTCAAAAACCAACCTCTCTGGGAAGCAGGGGAGTCTATTACATTTTAATAGTCTAGACAGACAAAAATAAGTGAAGATAATATTCCAGTAAATTCCAAGAGAAGGAAATTTTGAAGAAAACACTCAATTTCTCCTGGGCTTTAGCGCTAAAGTTCTTCAATGTGTGAGCCCATCTGAAGAAGGAAGCACAAAAAGACATTCAGGGACAGACAGAGGGATAAAGCAGTAAGGAAAATCAGAATTCACAGCTGAAGGAAGCAAGATCCAGACCCTACCACACCCAGCCACTGCTCCCTTTTGGAGCCAACGTGGAGATTATTGCATCAAGGTATTTGCTCCATCCCCTGCTAAGCACAAGTGAAAGGTAAGATGCCAAGAGCTCTGCAAAAAGGGTGGTTTTCCCAAGGATTTTCCTGCAAATCCAACAATTCTGACCATGAATTTTCTGATTTTTACAATTTTAAGACAACACCATCACGAGTCTGCTCTTCCCCATGTAATTTATTCAGAGATAATTTAGACTCAAATATCCCATTCTCCTGAATAAAGGTTTAAAGTAAAAGTAGCAGCCATGGAATATCCCATATAGACTTTGACCCATAACTCTACAAAACATATTCTTTGATTAATCATGTGTGTGCTCTGCTTGTTCTCCTGATAACTAATTCCTCAATCTGGTTTCCCCATCATCTGTGGCATTTCTACTCTGATTTATGGACTGTATTGTATTGTCACAGTCACTGGAGCTTTTGAAGGAAGGAGGCATATAAGTGAAATATTACTCTTACAGTAGGAGGCAGACTCTGGAAAAAAAAATTCATGCAGCTTAAAAAGGAAACAGTGTTTTTTTTTGTTGTTGTTGTTTTTTTTTTCCTTCTGGATTCTCAAGCCCTAAAGCATAACAATTTCAAAGTTTTCTTTAAACTGCTTAATGACATGATTCCAGAAGCTATGGCTGTTAATTGCCAGATTCACAATAAAAATCACAAAACACAGAAACCCTAAATAATAGATTCACTTTCTCTCCACAAATTTGTGTTATTTAGTGGAGGTAGGAAGGGAAAAATGAGTTTTCATACCACTTAAGTAACAGTTTAACAACTTGTGAAAATCAGCTGAAACTGTTGGGGAAAGCATGAAATGAACATTTCCAGAACACAAAGAATTTTTGTATTATAACAGTTACTGCATATCACAGGAAATGAGATATTTTGTCCCAGCAGAGAGCAATCTGATTGTGTAAGGCACTCAAGGTGACAAGAGTGATAATAAAACCTCTCATGACAAATTAGCAACTGCAATATTGTATCAGCTCATCTGCAGCACCAAGGCTGCAGAACCTGAAGTACAAGTACACATATACACTAGATTTACCATTAGCATTGCTTTCACTGACCTCCCTTTCTCAATCACAGGACACCTCAGTAATTCAACTCAGTTGGATGCAGAAACAGAAAAATAGCAGAATACACTTCTGAAATCTCATTTAACTCCTTAATCACAGAATTTCAGTTAGAGGAAACTGAGGTGGGAAAAGAAAGCTACCAGGTTCTTCAGGCACAATTTACCCTTTGCAAAACCACTTTGGCTGTCTCTGATCACCTCTCTGTCACCCAAATACCTTCCAGGCCTTCCAGATGTATCCATTCCATGATCTTACCAGGCACAGAGGTGAGGCTGACTGGTGAGTATTCCAGAGTCCTTCTTTTAACCCTTTTTAAAGTGCTTGGGATATTTGATCAGTCAGTGGAAAAAGCTTCCCAGAGAAATGGTGGAATCACCACCCCTGGAAATGTTCAAGAGGCACATGTATAGTAGAAACAGGCAACCCCCTGTGGTTATTGATTGTTGTGATGTGGTGAGAGTCACCAGGATGAGGTGAGAGATGAGAATTGACTCCCACTTCTTAGAAGGCTGATTATTATATTATAATATATATTATATTAAAAGAAAATTATATACTAAAACTATACTAAAGAAAGAGAAAGGAGACATCAGAAGGCCAGACAAGAATGATAATAAAAACCCGTGACTGACCAGAGTCCCAACACAGGTGGACTGGGATTGGTCATTAATTAAAAACAATTCCCCTGGAACCAATCAAAGATGCACTTGTTGGTAAGCAACCTCCAAACCACATTCCAAGCAATCAGATAGTTATAGTTTACATTTCTTTTCTGAGGCTTCTCAGGAGAAAAATCCTGGGCAAGGAAGATTTTTCAGAAAATATCTTGGTGACAACTCCACAGCAGGGAATGACTGGCATCTGACTCCATTGATTCAGAAAGCTGAACAAATGCTTTATTAAAACTATATTACATTACACTATACTATATTAAAGAGATACTATACTATACAAAAATACATACTAAAGAAAAACCCATGACTGTCTCCAGACAGCCAGGACACAGCTTTGACCCAACTGGTCAAGGAAACAAAACAATCCTCAGCAGAATCCAATTGACAAATCACTTCAGGTAAACAATCTTCCTAACACATTCCATATGTGCAAAACAACAGCGGCAGTGAATAGAGATAAGAATTATTTTCTCTTTCTCTGAGGTTCCTTGCTGTGATTCCCAGAAAAAATCCTTGGGAAGTTGTGCCTGCTGCTCTCTGTGAAGAGAGCTGAGGCTACAGCACGTGTATGTGGCATTTGGAAATATGGCTTGGTGGTAAATGGGGTGGGGCTCATTTATTGGGAGGTGGAGGTACAAGCTATTCTGTCTTCCTTTTCAGACTTATGTATTAGTAAGACCCACTTTGGGGTAGAGACCCTGTTTTTCCAAATGTGTCAATACACTGAAGAATAATTTTGCCTCCTGTTTTTCTCCCAGATCCTAATTCATTAGCCTTTCATTCACTGTGTCTTGCCTCATCTGGTTTTGAGCAGATCAGCTAATTTCCTCTGCTGCTAAGTGCATGTGCTTTGGTTATATCTGCAATTCTAAAATCTGAATTATTGTGAGGGACCTCAAGTGGTCATTAATTCATCCTGCTGCTCAGGAATGCCTAATACACAGTCAGCTCCCTGCCTGTTAGTCTGCACTGGATGGCGTCAGCCCCTGAATTTTCTCTTTTTATAACGAACCTCATGATGTTCCTGTCTGTCTATTCCTCAAGCTTAATGATGTTCATCTGACTGTGTTTTCCTTAGATTTTCCTTGGACTCCTTGGCACTACAGATTTTCATGAAACCTACTTGAAAAAGTGAGGAAAGTTTTCAAATGTGTTCTCTGCTTCCTATTTTGTGAAATTTTATGGAAAACACAGATTTTGGCAAAAGAAAAAGAAATAACTGTCCAGAGGGCAGAGAGAAAGGTACTGAGTAATTTAGGGTCTCTTTGGTCCTTTGGGGTGCATCCCACCACCCCCAATGAGAGAGCAGGACATGATTCAGAGAACCCATTGCTGCATGAACTCTGCCATCTCACAAGTGGCAATTTTGCCTGATAGATTATGAGACCAAGCCCTCCACTCTCTCCATGTAAGCATCATCATTAATGCAAAGGATAAGGAGTAATTATTATTGCTGGTTTGTCATAGAAAGCAAACCACACTAAGTGATACCATAGATCCAGCGATATAATTTGGCATACAATAGAACATTACACACATCCAGATGGCCACTGACAAAGAGAAGGTTTTAAACACAGCCAGGAAAAGCCCAGCCTCCCTCACATGAAGATGTGATTGAAGCCCTGGAAAGGGGAACAAAACATTGTCAATATCCTTATCATTTCTCATTAGCAGCAGGAAGCTAACTGAACCCTGCCACAGCATTTATCCTACAATACTTGTAATTCTGATAGTGGGCATTTTAACTGCAGAAAAAAATGCTGCCCTTAGAGACAGCCAACCAAAAATATACCACGAATAAACATAGGGGTCCTAATGCTAATTTATAATGAGCTCACAGCTACAATGAATATTTTGCTGTTTATGGATGGTGCTAAGTGGAATATATAAAGTAAGGACTCAAAGGGTGGTTTTGCATTTCAGAAAGAAAGTTCTGCTCATGCTGCTCTAAAGCAATAGCAGAGCTATTCAGTGTTGTGAAGTCACAGAGATGATTAAGATAGAGATAGCTGTTTAGAAAGCCAATCCAGGAAGCTGCAAGCATACTTTAATTCCACCTAAATATTATTTTAGTTACTGCCAGTTATTGCAAATATAAACTAATGTTCTTTTTACTTGTATCAGCTAAAGAAATATCATGATAGATTACATGAGTTATAGAAAAAAGCAGACTTATTCTGGCTTTGCTGTAACAGCAATTCAAATCACAAGCCAGCATCAGTATTTTTCCTCCTGGAGTCTGAAGGCACATAAATATTAAAATGTAATTTGAAATTTCTGGCCAGGTCCCAGAACAGTATTGTTTATGCAGTGTTTGACAGTGCTATTCAAATAAATCAAGTAACAAATGTGTCATGATTACTGTTAAAGTGGAAACTGCAGCACTAACAACTATTAAGATAAATGATGCCATGCGTGGAAAGTATTTTATGGGTTCTCTGTCTCTGTGCATGGGTGTGCAGGCATGCACAATCAGCTGTCTCCCAGGAAAATTAAAACTGCATCCAGGGATGAATATAGCCAACAACCAGCAATGACAGCATATTTGCTTGTTGTTCATGGGATAAAATAGACTTCTGCTGTGATATTTCACTAAATCTTGGCTGCTTTTGGGTAAGCTTAGAGTTTGGGGTTTTTTTTCTTCTTCTTATTTTTTCCTTAACAGACAGACAGAAAGAATTTTGGCAGTAATCAGAGAAATACAAGTAGTTACTATAGCCAGCTGTCTGTTTCTTTTTGCAGCAGCATGTTGTTGGGAGATATTAAATTGTAATCAAAAGTAGAATTTAATCTCCAGCCAAAAGAAGGCTGGAATTAGAGGTTTAGGGAGGGACTGATCACATTTGAGGCCCCATCACCACAATGTGGATGTCTACAGCTGAGCCATTCAATTCTGTATATTGTCATGTGAGAGACACAGGCATTTTTAGAGAAATCATCTGGCCTTTTTGAGACGTCTATATTTAGCCCAATGTCACTGTGACACAGACTGAGCATCTCCGAGTGCCTGTGAGCAATGTTTGCAGTGGTGTCACATTATCTCTGTTCAAGGCCTGGACCATGGTGTGTTGTTCTGTTGTCTCTGGCTAGCTGAAACCAATGGGACATGGGAACATAGTTATTTTGTTGGCTGGACAAGGAGCTTAGAAATGTCTGGTTAAGGGTTCTCACCTTCTAGTGCTAGCAGGAAAATGTCTGAGCCCAGGCAGTGTAAATTAATGCACATTTCAACTGGTGGGCAAAGCTAAAGTGCAGGAGCCTGACATGAATAAAAATAAAAAGTTGATGAAGATCACAGACCAATAAACACAGGCACATCTTTTACTGTTGTTGGTAAAAGATGTCAAGCTCTGAAGTCCTTAACCTGACTCTGCAGCGTGTCAGAACTTGTCTGAGATCACCTTGGGTCGCTCTGATTTGGGGTTGTTTCTCTGTAGTAACAAATATCAAAGAGTCCCTTGAATGAGGAATTGTGCTCTAGTTTAGCTTTAGTTTGCAATAACAAGTACAAGTAAAATTAGGAAACTGAGGACAACGCCAGAGTAAAAGGTTGTTCAGATCAAGAAGGCACTTGTACAACAATTTTAATTGTATTATTAATTAAGCTTTACCATAATTATATATGTAATTACACAGTCCAAATTAACTAGACTGTTAAAACTTCAATTGTGCTAACAATAAATTCATGGCTCCATATATATGGTGTGCTCTCATTTGGCCATAACAAAACTTTTGGTATAACAAGATATTAATGAGCTTGGGTAATTAGGTATCAACAGCAGGTTTAAATCAGAGCAGTACTAGCATAACTTCTGCTATCCTTACTTTTAGCTTTGTAAATAATAATGAGACTAACATTCTCATCAGAAAATTGATTAGTGTACAAAGTCCACTGGCAGAGTCTTTGATTAGGACATTGATGATGCAGTACATTGATTAAAGAGCTCTTGATGGCATTTACATTCATCTATAGTTCCTTTGGCCAAAAAGGTGTGACTTCTGTTTTAAAGTTGATTTTGTAACCTCAGAGATCAAGGTTCTGCTTGGTATGAAGAAAATATCGCCCTTAGAGCCAGCAGCAGAATTCAGATGCCAGTCTGGATATGCTGCAGGAATAACACAACATCTGCACCCATAGAAAAAATTTCAGTTAAAGGCTCATTTTACTAAAATTAGAGAGAATAAATGAGTGCACAACTCATCCTCAGTGTCTCTACCACGTTATCCACATGGCAAATATCCATGACCACTCTCAGTGGAATTGCCACACACTTCATCAGCTGAGCTCAGAGAAACCAGGGACAAACTTGTTGAGTATGCTAAAAAAAGTGTAGAAGGGAGGAAAGACCTATAGAACCTTTCTGAAGAGTTTTAATACCATGCTTGTAAATAAAACTCTTGTACCACATTTAGCTAAATGCACCTATTAAGATTTTAATTAAAGCTGATGGAGCATGTACAGAAAAAGTGAAAGAAAATTGGGACTTCAAGAAACATTCAAAAATTTAAGTAGGCATTTGAGACCAGATGGGAGACTGGGGAGGGCCAATGCCAATAGACCTGACAACCCAGCAGAACAGGTGAAAACTGATATTTGGCTTGCTTAGAAAACTCATTTGCCAAAGCAGGACTTCTTTATGGATAGGAAATCAAATCCAGTAGTGTAAGATGCCCCAAGCCTTACCATGAATTCCCCCTACCCTGTGCACTAAGTCTGTAAATGTTGTTTGTGATCTTTGTATGCTGAAAATCATGTGATATTTTACCCTACCTTAGGCAGATAACTCACTTTACAGAAATAAATGGGGAATAGATCAAACAAACGCTTTGTACAACAAATTCAGTTAGTTTGGTATTCACAAAGTATCCCTTAGTCACCAATAAGGCCAAACAAGAAGAAAAGACTGATTTCAAACACGATCATGTCATTTTTGATGTCTGGAATCAGTTGCTCAGGGCTCTTTAAAGCAGTCACTTGTGTTTTAGAGTAATGACTAATCAGAATATTGTAAAGGCTGATGGGTAATTCAGTATTTATAGGAAACTCAGTTTTTGGTCCCCATTTTACAGCTCCCTGTCACAGGATTGATTACTGCTCACTGTAGCTGACCGGTGGAAATTAGTGTTGCTGTAAATTTTCAGCCAGCTAATCAGCAAAAATATCCAGGAAGAAAGTAAATTCATACACTACTTATTTCATTTCATTATGAAATGAAAAATAATTATTTTTGTCTTGGCTGATTGCTTATTTTATATGTATGCATATGCAAAATAGAGAATCAGACATAACATTGTGTCATCTCTGCTCCCCAACTTATTGTGAAATGCTTCTATTTTTCTTATCCTATAGCATAATTAAAATCAGTATAATATTTTCCTTTATGACTAGTCAACTGTAATTTTCTACTCTTTTAAATACCTTCTTTTTCCTCAGACTTAAGAAAGAGCATAGGAGAACTATTTTTAATAGTTCCCCAAGTGTTTTCACCTCCAAGTTTCATATGAGTGGGATATTTTCTTTTGTCTCTCTCATTGTTTCTGAAATAACATGGAACTTAAACATGGAATTTCTTTCCTTACCAACAGACATCATCAGAAAAGAGAGTCAGTTTGGCCATGCTGAGGGCTTTTATGTGATGAGATGCCCAAAATTTTTTAACTCTCTTACTTTATTTGTTTCTTTTAAATATATAGACTGTTCTATATCTACTTTCTGTGAACAGAAAACAGCACTGCCATTTGCTAATAATGGATATCTGGGAAATACAGTAGCTCATAAGATCCCTGAGGAAAACAGAAGTAATTTTCAGTTCACTTAGAGCCTGGAGAGAAACAGAATTTTCTCATTTCTGGGGGAAAAAAAATGCAGTGGTTTATGTACTTTCTAGGGTCTGCTGTTCAAAGCCAGAAATGCACATGCCAGAAGAATTGCCAGTTTGTACACGGATATATAAGGTGTTTACCTGAAATATTAATCCACATACCCCTGAATTGTTGTGGTTTCAAAGTGCAAATAGTCATTACAAGAAAGGACAGCAAAAAGCTGAAAACAATAAGGCAGCTTGCCAATATTGCAAAGTTAGACTAGAATGTGAAAACCTTGTGCTGAAGGTTAATGTCACACCTTAATGAAATTTTTTTGAAGTTTATGACTAAAAAGTCCAGATGGTAAACCAACAGCTCAGGTGAAGGAATGAACCCACCTCATATCTTATAATAAGCCCAATGTATGATTTAAAATGGCACCCAGATGAGTTTTCATTTCCAGCTCCCTCATAATTCTACACAAGGAAAGAGTTGATAATGTATAAAAGCGATTAAAAACAATGCTGATATCCTCAGAGTCATCTTTTTCCCTGTGATATTGAAAATATCTGTGGTATATTATGTATGGTTTTGTAAATGATATACATTTTTCATAGCTGCTTTCACTGGCAATTTTCTTCTTCTAATGGCTGTATAATTAAACAGTAATGGGATATTTAGGCTTATGTATATTCATAGGGAAGTAGTTATAACAAAACCCCCTGTAATTAACTATGACCCCCCCAAAAATACGCTTGTTTATGCACCAATTTTTATTTTTCATAGACCTTATTTTTCCCTACAGATAATAATATTGACAAGCAATATAGAATATGAACTTTCAAATCCACATGAGGTCTTTGTGGCTAAAGATTTGTTTTCAGCACAATTTGTATTAACTCTGGCTACAGCAACGCCTAGGGCTCGGACTTGGGCATTTTCAATGAGCTTTCTAAACACAGCGGGGTACATTATTGTCTAGTCCAAATATACAGAGTGGAAAAACTCTGGGAGATTTGTTTAATGCTTCCTTTACTGAGCCTGTGGTGCAAAATTAGCTTCTTCTGTATCTTTTTCAGAAAAATTAACTTAAGATTGTGTCCACTCAAAATTTGCACCCTCTCATAATAGTATTTTGTGGTATACCAGCTCTTGAAATGTCCAGATCACTAGAAAATAGAATATTTCATGTTTCCACTACTTTCCAGTGCTCTGTGGAGAGGCATGAGTTCCAGATGCGAGCTCATGGCCTCCTGTATTTTCTGAACTTAAAATATTAAGCTAATTAAATTCAAGAGAATTTTGTCATTGACTTCAGGACATCCATTGACTTCTGTGGTGCCAGCATTTATTCCTCTCTTTTTGAATACTGTACCTGAATTTGTAGATATAACTTTGAATTTCAAATTAATTTTCATGCCATAATTATGGATTTTCAACATTATCAGGACAAGCTAAAAATCTGAGTAATTTATTTTCTTCTTTTGCATCTGTCCTGAGATGAGCTTTTTATTATTATTGTTGTTATTTTTACTTTGAAATTACTATTTCAGAGTACTTGTTTTCAGGGTTTATTACCTAGTACATTCATTTTTCATGGATATTGTTGGCTCCTGCTGCCCTAACATGATTGTCAAACTACAGCACTGATCTCCATAGGCACAAACCTTGTTATTCATTCCAAGTGGACTCCCATAAAGGAACATTTTCCTAACCAGCACAATCAGAGCTAGGCCAAAGCGTCATCATGTCTAGCATGAGTTCTAACTTCATTATAGTGCAAGGATTTCCTATTGTCAGAGCTTCATACCTCCCCAATGCTTCCCACGAGCTGCTCCTCTGTGCATTGACTGTTCCTAGTCCTTGCAGCAATCATCTGACTCCTCTTTCTCCAGATCCCACCAGTCTATTCTTTTATACCACTTATTCTTTACTGGCTACAGATGTGGCCTGTAAAGATCAGGCCTGCTTCTAATCCTTAGTAATTGGTCCAGGTGCAACTCATTGGGGGATAAGATTACCTTCAATACCACCTTCATTTACCCACACTGTATTCCCCTACAATTCCCCCTTTTTTCTTCTAACCACAGAGTTGTAGCATTTCCAGAAGTGCATATTCAAATAAATCAACACCATGACATATCTGCACATTTCATTTAGAACTAAGAGCTATACAAATGCTCAAACAGCATGCCACAGCACAGATATATATATTTCTAAATGTTAATTCAGTTCCACAGCTTTTTTCAGTTTACAAAGCACCCATCTCCAAGGTCTTTTACACTCATATTCAACAAACACCAATAGCCATAACTGATGTATTTTGGAAATAGTTTAGTATTCAAATCCTGTTCCCCCGAATCCACAGGGTTATCAGTCAAATCCTGTTTCCCCAAATCCACAGTGTTATCAGGTCAAATCCTGTTCCCCCAAATCCACAGGGTTAAATGGTTTAGTCCTGAATCCACAGGTCATCCCAAATCCACATGGAAATATAGTTTAGTCCCAAATCACATTAGGGTCATCATTTGGCATCTTATTTAGTATGAGTTCTGACATCATTATAGTACAAGGATTTCATATCACCAGAGCTTCCTACCTCCTCAATGTTTCCCATGAGCTGCTCCTCTATGCATTGACTGGTCCTAGTCCTTGCAGCAATCATCTGACTCCTCTTTCTCCAGATCCCACCAGTCTATTCTTTTATACCACTTGTTCTTATTAGCTACAGGTGTGGCCTGTTAAGATCATGCTTCTAATCTTTAGTAATTGGTCCAGGTGCAACTCATTGGGGGATAAGATTACCTTCTATACCATCTTCATTTACCCATAACTGTATTCCCCTACACCAAAGTTTATCACACCTTGGTCTGAATTGCTACTTTCTTGGAACTTTCTGTGAGGAACCTCATACTCCTCATAGAGCACCTCTGAAAAGAGATTTGGAAGCATGATAGAGTATAGTTGTCAAAGATTAACTTGAGGTTGCAAATGTGAGGGGGTGTAAACATTTAGGTTTTATAAATATGTCTTTATTGAGGTTAACAGAATGCTGTTTCTTGAGTGTATTTTCTAGAAATAAAGGTTTGTCATATTGAAAATATGCAGTTCTGTGATACTTCTTGTCTGACTTGAAACTCACCCAGATTGGAACTTTTCAGCTGAGGAAAGGACACAAGATTTGGCAAAGCTATAAAATATGGATGATGGAGGCAGAAAGAATGACGTGACATGTGACAGAGGCTTGGAGAAAGGGAATAAATAACAATTCAGCATTGTTTTCTTTTACTGCAACATAAACAAAGTTGTTTATATAAAACTTGGAGGTGAGAAATGCAGATGTGAGAAGGTACTGCCTTCATTCTACTTGTATGTAAAATTGTGGAACTTTCTGCATTTCCTTGCAAATGTTTGCAGGCACTCAAAAGTGAACCGGAATTTTTTTTTTTAGAAACTAAGCCCTTTCAGACTTTTAAAAAGAAATTACATTTCACTTCAGCACTGCATATGTGGATGGGATTATGGATCATCTTCTATTCTCATGTTTTCAGAGGCTTGTAAAACCTACAAACATGCTGAGAAACGTGAGTGAGGACATAAGGTGTTGTTTTGGCTTGTTACTGTTCTCTGACATACTTCTAGGCTGTGATTTTCAGATATAATAGATGAATGAAGATTCTGTTGACATTGAGGAGTCTTACATATATTCTTGAATAAAAATGATGTCCCAGACTGCATAATGATTTATTGAGGTTGAATTTTTGTTCGTGGGTTATATTGTATT
This sequence comes from Fringilla coelebs, assembly GCF_963513975.1. Taxonomy (NCBI): domain Eukaryota; kingdom Metazoa; phylum Chordata; class Aves; order Passeriformes; family Fringillidae; genus Fringilla; species Fringilla coelebs. The sequence continues at coordinate 4,955,162 of NC_140032.1, forward strand.
TTTTGCTCTTGATGCTAGGCAGGTTGGCTAAGAATTTCTGGTCAAAACATTTTCTTAACACTGAGTTAAAAAACAACTTTTGGTGGTGTTTCTACATCTAGTATTTTTAAAATGTGAGACTGGAAATTTATTCCCTCAATCACACTAGAAACTAGATTATTCTGGTCCTCATTATTTCTCTCTGGTGTCCCACAAGACTTGTACTGAGCCTGAGATGTGAACTTTTGCTTCTCCAGCCAAAGGCTCTCGGGCTGACTTCTGTTGTCATGCATTATAGACATTGGCTGCCATGAGAAATCATTTCCATGGACTTAGAGGTGAGGCTGTGGCGAATTTTGGGATAGAAAATTCAGTGAGAATCTTGTCTAGAAGAGGGGTTTTGTGAAGTTCCTACATTGCAACTCCTTCAGCTTATCTTGGTGGCTTTTGAACAGAAATAGTTGGAGATCAGCTGCGGTTCATCTGAGGATTTATATTTCCTGTGGAAAGTTTTTAACTGGAAAATTGGCAAAAGGAAAGCCAATTGCAGTAAGGTGAAGGTAATCCTGAGATCACAGATAGTCCCGCTTCTGGTTTTATAAAACTGTCCTTTTAGGGATTTCTTGCACACACTATTATTCCCCAAAACACTAATGAAAGTCACAATAGCATCAGGTTGTACTGCATTTAATCCAGTAAAATACAGCTGAGAGACAGAAATTATTATTGGCTCCTTTAGCCAACTTTCTACTATGTAAGGTTATTCTTTTTTTCCCTCTCATTCCCAATATCAGGACCTTAGAACTTGAGGTTTATATAAGGTGAAAGCAATATCAGGAGCCCAGAAAACCAAACCAGTATGTGAAATCAAATGTGATAAACTGCAAGGAAAAGGCTATGGTAGTAGTCTCTAACTCAGGAAAATTGAATTCTTAGGAAATACGATACAAATTAAGTTCCATCTATTGTAGACACCTGAAAAACTGAAAGATGAGATCACAGCTGAAAAATGTATGTTTACAAAAAGCAATGCAGATGAGCTAATTTGGAATGAACAGTAAAATGGCTCCTGTAAAGTGCACAATGACATATATAAGCAATTACATTAAATATGGAATTAAGTATGTATGCATTTTTGTATATCATTATGAGTCTGGCTGTATCGTTCAGAACAAAAAATTTCAATAGTAATTTTTAATTAGCCCAGAATTCTTGTCACCATTTTATGCTGTTGGTTATCCTCTACTTTGTAAGAATTCTTCAAAGCAGGTGTATTAAACCAATGCCTATTTAGTCAAATAGTAATAACTTAGAGGAATGCTGGTAAATCAATAGTAAAAAAAGCACCAATTTTCACAAAGACAATATTCATACTCTTTTTCTCTGGCTGTAATTGAAACTGACTGCTCTGTGTGGAACTGACTGCTCTTTCTTATTTATGGAGAAATTACTCTTGACCTTAACAGCATGGTGGTAAAAATTATCTTATATGTCTGGGGAGTATTTTCATGGCATTTTTTTTAATCAAAGGGGTGATGATATAAAAACATATATATTGCAATCAAATAGTTCATATTCTCATCAATGAGATGTACCTACAAAGTGGACATGTGTGAAAAAGTCTTTCCAAGTATGTTTTGGATTTACATTTTATTACAAACTTAACTGTATTTTAGTATCCATGAACATATTTCTGTACAGATCTCCAAAAGATTTTCTACAATATGAAAATGGGGGCTGTGAAGATTGGTGAAGGAATAAAGAAGTTTTCCAATCAGAAAAAAAAAAGTACTTTGAGAATACTTAATTCTCAAAAAGTGCTCAAAGAATTAATAGATGTGGGAAGATGGTGCAACTCAATGAATAATGATTTGCTGGTTCTTCATTTTGTTCTACTGGAATCTTAGAGTGTGGATATTTTTGATTTCTTCTTTCTGAGGATTGAGTGACTGAAGTCTTCTGTAGCAGCTTCACATTAAACAGACACTGCAAATGCAGAGGAAACAACTGCTCTCACTACATCGCTCTTCCACAAACTAAATTCAGCCTCATCTGTTGAGAAACCTGGTGACAGTTCAAAATAATAATTAATCAGTGCCAGAAGTTACCATCAAATGGAGAGTAAAGACTATATTACACATGTTAGTGTGTCACTGTCATATTTTCTGGAAAAATCCTTTCACCAGGATTCTTCTCCTGGGAAGCTGAGAAGCCTCAGAGAAAAATGAAAACAACATTTGCTTCCCCTGTGTTTTGCTGCTTTGGAATGTGGTTTGGAGAGTGTTTATCCAACAGGTGGTTGTTTGATTGGTTTAATGTGAATTTTTTTAACTTAATGACCCATCACGGTCAGGCTGTATTGGATTCTGAGGAGAGGGTCACAAGTTTTTCATTAGTATCTTGTTAAGCCTTCTGTCTGTATCCTTTCTCTAATCTTTAGTATAGTTTAAGTATAGCATTCTTTAATATAATATCATAAAATAATAAATTAGCCTTCGAGGAACATGAGGTCAGATTTATCTTTCCCCCCCACGATGGTGGACCCCGAAAATACCACATTAGTGGGATTTGAGCAGCTCCCCTTCTGGTTGTGCAGAAAACGCGACACCAACCATCTCTGGTTTCAAAATTTTGATCAAGTATTTTTTTAGCACAGCTAAGCCACTTTTATTCCAATATTAAAAACAAGCAAAGAGCTCAGGGAGAAAAATGTTTTCACAGACTTTACAATCAGAATAGCAATATGTACAGATGTTTCCCTTTCAAAATAATTTGCAGTTTGAGAGCTATTGAAGATGTCTGCTATTGATATAAATTGTAGGTGGATGTGTTCGTATCCAAATTGTTACTATAAGAAGCCAGAAACAGAAATTATTGCAGGCCAGATAAAGACACAAAAATGCTGTTCTGAAGAAAACATTTCATCCTCAAAAGAATAATAAAGAATCCAGTGTCATCGGTTTTGTTCTCTCAACTTTGTTGCAAACTTTTTTGCTTATGTATCTGTGTAAATCTTCATACTTGCACAGTTGAGAATTCAAATAAATAGATCTTCACATTTATGTACATTTACACACTAACACATGCATATTGTGTTCAACTCCCTTCTTTATAATAGTCTTCTTTCTTTTCAGACATTTTATTTTTGACATTTGAGCTATTCAAGTTATGGACTTCGATATTTTTTCTGAAAATTCTCCATAAAAAAGTCAAAGCCGTCATAAACCCTATACTCTATGAGATAATCAGGCTTTGACAATGGCTGGGATCACTGCTGAGGAAAAATTCGAAGCTCTGTGCAATTACTGGCGTGGAAATAGATGAGCCAAATAATTCTATGTTCAAAAAAATGCTCTTTTTTTCTGTCAGTCCCATTTCCAATTCTCCTCATTGGTTTCTGAAAGATCCATGGCTTACAAAGTATTATGCAGAGCTTTTCTTGCTTGTTTGGGATTTTTTGGTTGGTTGTTTGGGGTTTTTATTTTTTTGGTTTTTGGGGTTTTTTTCTGTATGGTTCTGAAGATTCCTCATAATTCAGAAATTTACTTCAAAATTTAAGAACTCTTTAGAGAAGCAGAATAACCTTTAACCCAGAAGTGCTAGAGGAGAACACAACTCACACAGTGACATTATGATACAAATCAGATTTTTCAAGTAGGGCACGTGTCCTGGTTTAGGGCAAATTTGGGAGAGAGGCTCACACAGTGGTAAGGCTGAGCTCTAACCCCTGAGGAATTTTTCAGTGAACTAGTGAAAATAAAGATCAATTGTTCACTTTTCCCGTTGTGGAGATTCACACCAAGTGGTGCACAGAGCTGTAAAAGCAGCACAGTACATCAGATGTGAGTTACCCGTGTCATGTAGATAAGAGCATCATAAATCTGGATCTGAGAGGTAACAAAATGCCACGAGTGACAGATCACTTCAGCTATTTCAGCACTGCTAAGGACACGAAAAATGAGCAGTGGGAGGACTGAAGGTTGGATAATGCTCAAATGAACAACCAGAGCAGCACTGAAGAGTTCACAGCAGTGAAAAATTCCTTCTTGTGGTGAGGAAATCCGAGTCACCAGCACCAGATGAGAGCTCAGATATTCCCGGCTCTGTCCCAGACACTGCCTTGGGGGCAAGTCCCTTCTCCAGTGTCACCTCCTTATCAATATGACTGAGGTATGGATGGCTTTCCTTCTGAAACTGCCCTCTAAAAGGTCAGTAATACCAAATTCCAGTGAAATCAAGACATAATAGATATTGCTGAATCTCTGAAAATATATTTATTTGAGGAAAAGAAAGGAAGAGTGCTCTGAGAAAGTTTCAAAATCCAACCATACTACAGTTTTGGGGTGCTACCAAAAACAAGATATATTTTTATTTTGATGAAATGGTTGGATTTTAGGGTTTTTTTAAAGAATGTGAAACAGTTATTAATTTTTTAAGTGGTGTCAATATGTTTTCTCTGTGCTTTTGCTTTTCTGTTTTTAACTCCTTTAGAATCAGGACAAGTCCTTTGTGTTTTCATGGCTACTCTCGCATTACTCTTGTTAAAAGCATTTTTGCTTGGACATTTATCCACCACAACCAGCTAAAGGTAGAAATAATTTCTTTATTTTTAGGTTTTTTACAATAGTGAAATAAAAAGACATAAGTTTTGTGGAATTATTTTATTCCAGGTGTTCTTTTTCAGACATATTTTTTTTTTTATTTTTTCTTTTTCCAAGTTTTCAGTTAATTTTCCATTAAAATTATTAAGTTAATTCTGTACTTCTTATGACATTTTTATTGCCTGTACTGTGGATGGAGGCCTTCAACTTGCTGACATCTGGAGCATGAGGTATGACTGAAAAATTCACTTTCAGGATTGATAGGCATTTCCACCTACATTATTTTCCATAAATGAAAATTTCTTCAGCAGACATTGAAAGAAATTGTTCTTCCAAAGATAATTTCATACATGATTTTCTTTACAGATAAGATGAACCAGGGAAGAGATAAAATAAGAAAAGCGGAGTTAAGGCTAAAGACAATGAAACACAGTTATCTAAAGCTTATCTAAAGTTATCTAAAGTGATATCTAAATCTGAAGTTATCTAAAGTGATATCTGAAGCCTAACTCCTAATCACCTTTAAAAATTATGGATTATCCTGAATGACCCCACAAGAAGCAGGAAACAAAAAGAAGCCTATAGTGTGACACCTAAATTCCATTACATGATGAGTCAAAACTTAAAAAAATAAAAATAGGGAAGCTCAAATTTGAAAACGTTGAGCACCTATGATTCAATATAAATAAATTTGTATTAAAGTTTTTAAACAATCTTAGCTCTGTCCCATAGTGATAGAAATCAGATGTGCAAGTATTATTGTGAATTTATAGAAAATGCCTCTCATCTTTACAACATGAATAAATGAATATTTCTTTTCAGAATTAACATTTGTGCCACTGCATGATGAGTTTGCACTTTGTATTTTCTTCCAGGAAGAGTGGGACTCTAAAATGGTTTCATAATTTAATGTTTCTTTTTGTATTACGAAAAAATAAATAAGAAGGCGTGCTTTCATTTTCTTTTTTCTTTCTTTTTTTCTTTCTTTTAAACTTATATGAAATTTTAAGCAGACAGTACCTAATGAGAGAATTGTAGAACTGTCTCTAAGGAACTGGGATAAACACATGGGCCCCAGATCAGAGCTGATTTATCTGGCAAGCTGCATTCCCAGAGAGTTAATAGCCTGCAAGAGTTGTGTGGTATCAGAGTTATTTTAAAACCATCAAGGTCCTGCTTTTATTTTTTAATACTGATATTTAGTATTTTGAGTCAGAAATACACAAACTAAGCACTGCTGGAAATAGATTTGATTGTAATGAAAATTCATTCAGAACATTCAGAACGCTTTACTGTTTTATTTGGCCTGACAATAGCATGATCTCTAGATTACAGAGGAAGTCTAGAGAAAAAAAAAATAAATAAAAAAGCAACTTTTAAAACCTACTTGAAGACAAACCTTTTAAAATGCCACGTGATTGTGTTTTCCTTCTGGTTGCTGACTTCCAGCTCCCTTTGACATCAGTGAGTTCTGCAGAGGGGCTCAGCTGCCTGGGCAGCCCAGACCTCTGGAGGTGTGATGGAACCAAGAGAAGTTCAAGGGAAAGCCTTGCTAAGAGCTTCACAACCAATTAATTAATCATCAACTGGAAAAGAGTCAAGTGGAAGATAAAAGGGGCCTAAAACTCAGGAGATTTCCATCTAATCTCTGGCAAGTCCTGGTGCAAAGATAACATCCAGTTCATGTGCTTTGGGTGTGAAATGGTTTGTTTGAGCAAGAGAAAGACTGCCAATGTAAAATAATGAAAGTAAACACCTCCTAAAGTCTGCTAGACTATTCCTCTGCTTTTGTAGGCTTGCTCCTGGCACTCTAAATTCTCTGGATTTATGCTTTCATTAGAGAAGAGAGGATTGTTTTTTCAGGCAGATCATTTGAGAATTGAAGCTAATCCAATTTAAATAGCCATGAAAATTTAAAGTAACCGTGAAACAAGCCAAGGTGGTGCTCCATGATCTTTTTGTACCTTTGTGCTCTCTCTCATTTCCACTCCTGCATTCTGAGTTCCATGGTCAGAGCAACTCTCATGCTAACAGCTCACTCTGCCTGTCCATAATACACATGTTTTTGTACAGGCTTGATGTCTTCAGAAAGGTGATTTTCTCCAGTGGGAATCCTAAATTACATTTCCAAACAAACTGGTTTAAGTTCTGGATTTGTCTGTCCTTTACTATTAACTGTAGATAATATTTCACTTTTAATTGGGAGCTTTGTTTCAGAAATCTAAGGTTTGGTGAGTTGGTCAACTGTTTTAAATGATAAGGTGTGCAATTATTTTTTTTAACAATATATCTATATATGCAGAAAAAAATATCCCTGAATTCCCAGTGTCTAGAAACTGTGGTCCTAATTTTGTACATAAGTACAAAATTTGTAAGAAGTCTTGAGAAATTAGACAAAAGGTTGGAGTCATATCTGCTGTCCTGAAGGAGTGAGAGGTACACAAAAGTTATTTATGATAATTAGATGAAAATCTTTGTGGCAGGAGTCACCTTGCCTTGTTTCAGAGCCTGCATTGCAGAGGTCCCACTCTGAGTTCTCTGCCCACATCCCTGCTACACCAATGCATCTGACCAAACCTGATCAGCTAAGACTGTGTGAGATGAATCCTTTCCTTAACTTAGCTAGGTTTTAGTTTTTAATACTCCCCTGTAGCTGTCGTTTCATATGGAAAATAAAGGAGCTTCTGCCCTGTAAAGCTGCTTGGAAGGAGAGCTGAAAGTCCTTCTCCACTGTTTGTGCCAAAAGGAGCAACATGGTGGGACCATGGGGAGTCTCTTTCACCCTTCAAAAGTTTTCAGAAAATAAAATAAATCTAATTTTTGCTTCCAGCATCTTCAGAATTGCTACAATAAAAGTTCTTCCTAATCCAATCTCCGGAGAGCACATTGCAGAATAGAGTTGAAATATAAGCATGAAATATAAACAATCAGGATATACAGAGTGACTGATTCAAACTGACGTGCCTCTGCCTTCCTTAGCAATAAACAGATTCACTCTATTTGTTTTTGTTTGGGACAGAAATTTGAACTCTCAAAAATACCCACAGGACAGAAAGTTCAGTTTTGTTTCTGATGTAATCCTGTCCTGAATTCTATTAGAGCCTCCTCACCTCCTGAAGAGAATCCTTTTAATTGACTCCTTTTTGACAAGTCGTATAGTTCTAAATTAACATAATGCTCTCATGTTGCTCATTAAATAGGAGATATGATGGTAAAGTAGATGCAGCTAATTAGTAATGAATAAATTATTTATGGCTTCTTAAAAAGATGAGTGACCTGTAAGTTAACATTGTTGGAGAATTACTTTTTAATTGGATGTGATCTTGCTGCTCTTCACACTTCACCTCAAAGTTTTAAGCAGCCATTTCTTAATTCAAAGATCTGAAAGTTCACCTGCCAGAGGCAGTGGAACAGGGCAAAATAAGCATAAACTCTTGTGAACTGTCTGTGCTGGAATCACTGGAACCTCTCAGAGTTCTGCAATCAATAACTTGTACAATGAAATACAAACCCACCAAATCAGCAAATAAATTAATTGTATATTCAACCTTAAGCCCTGGGATGCATTTACAAACATAATTAAGTGCTGAGATACTTAATTCTTTTTTTCTCCCAATAACAAGCAAAGAATTGCCATACTGAGATAGGCTACAGCTTTTTCCTATTCCAGCATCCTGCTTGCCAACAGGAAAGTTGGATTGAAAAAGAATTAGTCATTATGCAGGCAGATTTTTCTCTGGGGACATTATCTTTGCAGTCAGCAGTTTATGGACATTCTGGATGCCAGTTGATGCATCTGATTGTGTTTAACACTCAAAAGGATGGACCAATTTTGCATGAATTTGCAGAATCCTTTTCTAATTCATTTAAACTTTTATGGCAACTTCCTGGCCATTTCCTACTTGTTTCTATGTAATTTGTTCCTACAATTTGAACTGAAAATCTCCTGAATGTTTGTTTAACAATGCATACATCCTCCATAAAAAGATGGTGATATACTTTGCTTTCCTATGTAGTGATTAAAGATATCTAAAGACCAACAGTGATTTTTACTCTCTGCTGGTGCCCTACAGCATTTTTACTTCTTCAATTTCAAAAGTTACATTGAAAATTTATAATGCATTTTTAATAATTTATAACAAATTCCATGTAATTTTTAACATATATTAATGATATTATATTATATTATATTATATTATATTATATTATATTATATTATATTATATTATATTATATTATATTATATTATATTATATTCTGAGTATGTTCAACATCCACCTCCACATTTTCTCACAGAATCTTTGGGAAGGGATCTTAAAGACCATTGAGTTCTAACCCACTGCCATGGCAGGGACACTTTTCATTAGACCAGGTTGCTCAAAGCCCCTTCTAGCCTGACCTTGAACACTTGAACATTTCCAGGGATGGGACCTCCCTGGAATAGACACATATTTTTTACTTACACACATACGCATATATATAGATATATTTTAATTTTTTCTTTCTTTTTGTTCTAGTGCTGCCTAACAAATTCAATAATTTTATTATTTTACCTGGTTATTCCAACAAAATTATGACACAAAACATAAGGACATAATTTCATTCAAGTACACCTGAGCTTTTGTAATGATTCATGCTTTCTGTGGCACATGAAAATATTGTCATTATTTTAAATTTAGCTTCAAATCAGTACACAGAATTCCTATATAGCAAACACAATGTAAGGATCATGTTTTTCTCAATAACTGCAATGTCTCAATCAAATCAGTTCAGAATCAGGAAAAAGAGCATACCGTAAGTATGTTTATTTTTCATTTGAATTAAGTTATTGTCACTATTAATATTTTAGACATGTCATAAATATTGTAGGAAGTAAGTTTTCTTTATGTTTATAGACTCTGCAGCTGATGCATACATAATTCAAGGAGAAAAAAATAAATACACTCAGGTATCTATTAGAACCACATAGTGATAAAATGTCCATGTGCAATTTCTGTGAAGAGTATTCTATATGAAATATATCTTTTGTCCTTTACTAATTCACTCTACTTGATTTAATAATTAAAGCTGATTGAAAAATGCACGAGAAGTGAACACAGTTATCAACTTCCAGGAGCATGAACAATTTTTCTAAGATTTATTTAAATGCAGTATTGCACACTGTCCTGGATTGCCCAGCAAATTGTATTCTATCTGCCATCTGTATGCAGTTGTCTTCTGTTCATTGGGCAGTTTTCCTCATCTCTTCCACAACCACTCCTCCCTCTGGGGAGACATCTGCTGATAACAGGCTATGAAATGTCACTGCATGGCTGATAAGAACTGCAGCATCCCACTGGGAGATGTGAGCCCAGGGGGAGGAGCCAAGCATTGCTACCTGGATATTATCTGGAGATTCTGGAACACCAGCACAGCTTCTCCACTGGATTTCCCAGAGGAGCAGCTGCCTCTTCCACTGGGTCTTCAGAGGAAGATTGCACCTTTCTACAGGATCCCTGCTCCAACAGAACCCACCTGGCATTCCAGGAGGGCTGCAGCCACAATTCCAATTGGACTGCTACCAACACCCTGACCAACAGGGAGTCAGGTTGTGTTCTGACTCTGTCAGTGTTGTTTTAGTTTACTGCATTGTTTGTTTCATCTTTTTATTTTCTTCCCTAATAAGGAACTGTTATTCCTGCTCCCATATTTTTCCCTGAGAGCCCCTTAATTTCAAATTCATAGCAGTTAGGAGGGAGGGGGTTTACATTTTCCATTTCAGGGGAGGCTCCTGCCTTCCTTAGCAGACACCTGTCTTTTGAGAGCAAGACACACACCAGCCTTGGTTTGAATGGAGAAATAGACATTTTATAAAGACATTTTTGGCAGAATAATTTTGGATTGAAAGTAGGTAAAGAAGAAAGGCTTGGGTAAAGAACAAGCAAAGAAATCTCCGCAAATAAACCCACGCATAAATGCAGGAAAGATTATTCAGTCATGTACATTCCCTTTCCTAAAGATTACACCATATTTTCTTTGGAAAATGGAACATTATACCTTTATTTTAAATTGTTTTGAACCCATATGAAAGCAGTACCATTTTTTAACTTACTTGAAACTTTATCCTGAGGCAATTAAACTTGACTCTGAGTCAATTAAAAAGTGTGCCAAACTTCTTTTGTGGCTGTAAAAACAAATTGTATTTCCCATAATGTGCTGCACCTGTTCTCTACAGAAAATGTGATGAAACACATCTCCAGATCTAAGGTATAAAATGCATTTTGGTCCCCAAATCTGAGGTGAGAACAAACCTGAAAGCATTTGAACCTCAAATCTCATGTTGCCTTTCATGTGACACCATAGTACTGCACAGTGTCAACACCCTTCCAAAATAGTTACTTCTGTCCAACAAGTCAGGAAATTTCTCTCCTAATTTTTTTACTGTTTAATAACTAATTTCACTCTATAAACAAGCCCAAAACACATCTTCATTTCCATCAAAAAGGTATTCAGAATTTTGTAATATATTGAAATCTAAAAACTCCCTCTAGACAGAAAATTCTTTTAACTCACTTCCAAATCCCATTTTTTTGCAAAATGTATGAAAATAGCACAACACGTATGCCAAGTATAAGTAAGAAAAAATTAATAACTGTTCTGCCTGTACATAAAGAAATTAGTGTTTTCTTCTGACTTTTCCATGGATTTTACAATGACTTTTTTCATGGATTTTATGATGACTCCCTCGGGACATAAATCAGCTCTTTTTGCATTGATATTTACAGTGATTTTCTTTCCGTATTTCCTTCACACTATACTAATATTTTACCATTAGATGCACAGCTAAAAGAGGAGCTTAGGATCTCATTACACTTTCTATTTCTCATTGTCTTTTAAAGAAGTACCCCCCTCTGGCCACACAAAGTGAATCACACAAAGTGAATCTAGTAATTTTCTGAGTTGATTGCTCACTGTCTTATACCTTCAGGGACATTTACAGGAAAGTAACATGAGACTAAACTTACTGGAGCTGCAGGGCAGTCTTACATCTTCTTGTGTTTTCTAGCTCAGTGCTTGAATTTCAGAGTGCTGGGGAAAAAAAATCCCATTTTCCCATTTTTATCTCAGCTGTATATTCATTGCAAGTCCTAACATTGATTGTAACATCTTTCTTCATTCCCTGACAATGGGAAGTTTAATCATCTGCTGAATGAGACATTTCTGTTTCTTACAAGTTCTACTTTATCTCAAAAGCATGAAGTTCTTCTATTCAAAGTTATTTTTCTATGTTTTCAATAAGGAGCTAAATTAATGTATCTTTTTACTTGTATCATCTCCTTCAGACAGACAGAACATGTCAAAAACCTGTCAACTTCCTACAGAAAATTTATCTTTAACATCAGAAAGTTTAGGATTAACTTCTGGAAAGAGCTTTCTGGAAGGTGAAAGCAGAGTCTTTGCTCAACTGCTGAATTTTCAGTAAGAATTTCCCTCGAGCCAGGCAGGATCTGTCCTTCAGTGTTTGTAAAGAAGTCCCTGGGAAGGAAAAGCAGGAGACCACATCCCTCAGCCTGATGGATATTTGGACATCAGGCAGGGACTGCATCCAGACTTTGATTGTGCATTGTCAGCTGCACACCAATATCATCTGACATGATTATCTTTAGAGGATATCATAAAAATATCTCAGTTAATTTACCAAAAGTATCAGTTGCTATAAAAGAAGAAAAAGGCACTATAGAGAAAATTAAGCACACAACTTCATAGGGCTTGACACATCTGGAGTGTGCCTGGTCACAGAGGGATCTGGGATTTCCATTTGTGAAGATATTTTAAATTGAAACAACCTTTGAACATATCCTGAGAGGGGGAAATTGCACTAGAACTACCTCTGGCAACACCAAACTGCCTCTAGATGCAACTTTAAGCACTTTTGCTTCAGACTCAAAGTAAAATCTCCTGAGTATGGAGATCACAGCAGTAAGTGACCTCAGCTGATGATCATCAGTAAGGGAAAAACCTGGGATTTTGAACGTTAAATGCAGACAAAAAATGTTCTCTGCATGACAAATGCTAGAATGCATTGTATTTATTTGGAAAGCTGATTGGAAACAAAGAAACATTTGGTGCTGCCTCATGAAATGTTCTCTGTAAATTAAACCTGAAGTCATCCTTCAACCTTCAGTTTTTCAAAGTCAGGTTCTTTTTACAAACGTGTTTTAAAATCAGCTTCATTATTTAGGATTTTTGTTCTGACTTTTTGAACTCATGAGAGATTAATAGATGGAAACACACATGGGGACTATTTATCAGGGCTTAATAAAGCTGGATTTTTTAATTGTTGTTGCATTCTTATATTTTCAGGAGGAAGTTTTCTTTTTTTTTTTTCCCCAGAAATGATGCAATGACATTTTATCTTTAAATTTAATAACAAATGAATCTGACAGAAAATATTTCATTTTTCCCCCCCAAATAGCCTATTTAATGATTTATTTTGACTTTCAGTTCACATGTGAAGGGCAGGGAGGAAACCAATCCCAAACCTTTGACTTTTGACTGGGAGAGAAACATGAGCATGGTTGTAAGACAGAAAATAAATTTAATAAATTAATAAAACTCGGATCTGGATCCAGATGCTCCAAGAACTGAGATAAAAACCTTCTGGAACTTCTAGAAACAGCAGAAAGGTAAACTGCAGTTGTCATACTCTGTGTATAGAGTTGTCCCAGGGAGGAGTGGTTACATTCCTGTTTCCAATACAGAAGCAGAGAAGAACTTCAAATATTATTTGCCTAATAAGATGTACCCCTCTGGGAAGAATAAAAGAATCCAGCCCTTATTTGCCTCTCTCTCTTGTACCTCTCATGCTCAGTGGACTGAATTCTGTTATTGGTTATATAAGTGGAAAATATATCTTTTTTTAAGAGAATACACAAGCCATGACTTCAAGTTCAACACTAAGTGAATGTATCCATACTCTTCTTTTTCCCCTCACTTTCCTTTTCAGATTTTTTTTTTCTTTAAAACTCTGCTCACATCTCTATTTTTCTGGTATAGTAACCATTTCAGAGAATTTCCCGGAGACCCTAATGTGTCTCTTGGCTTAGATCAGATTAACTTTCAGAAGGGTGAGTCAGGAACATAACAAGGAAGCTGAAATGAGGTTTATTCAGTGATATTTATTCACTGACATGGTGAGACACAGTCACAACAGGGAGGGAAGAGGCTGCCCAGCCTTTTCATCCTTGGAGACTTCTGTAAATCCAGGGAAGGTCAAATTGAGTTTGTGAGTTTTGGTTTCATCCTTTGTGGATGTTTGTCCTCATCACAAAATCCAAATGGAATTTAATTCAATTGAGTGGAAAAGCAGGAATAACAGATATCCAAAGGCTCAGTTAAAATGTGTTGGCAGCACTATCTGGGAGCTTTGTAACACATCTGCACTGGCCCTCAGCAAGATTTTATTGTCAGGCTTTCAGTCTATTTCAGCCTAAAGCCTCATCAAACCAACAACTAAAACAAGTTTCAAAGCTAGGAAAAAGAAATAAAATATATAATTCACTGCACTAGGGAAATTAAAAAAAAAAAAGAAAAAACCCAAGAAGAAGCAAAATTTATTCTTAAAATTTTGTGCTTAGAAGACAAAGAGGGAAGAGGAAGAGGAAAGAGCACTAAAGAAATGCTGAATATACTCTGTCAAGAAAAGTACCCAGACCAGACCAGACCAGACTGGCTTGTGGGTATTTTTATTAGTTCTGAAATTAGAAACAGGGCACTGAGGTTGGGGAGAGGGGAGTGTCTCAAACCAGCTGCAACTCATTTTAATTAAGGGCTAATTAGCAAGTAGAGCCTGCTGTAAGTGGGAGAAGTTGATGTCCCTATATAATACAGAGCAACTCACTAAAGCATTTCTTTAGTACTTAGGGATACTAGCAGAGGGGAGAAGAGTAAAATGTAGAAATGCTTGACTATTTCTGTAGGTATATTCTTTCCTAAAGTCTGTATTTCCCTTAGAAATTTGTGTTCTGGTAGTAGGAAAAAGTTAAAAAGTAGAAAAATATCTAAAGAAGTCAGATATAGAAATCAAACTGCCTAAATCTCTGCTTGAAGATTATGAGATTTACTTTTTCCCTTTTTTTTTTCCTCTTAGTTCCAATGGTAGTTATTCAGGAAATTGTAATTTGTTATGGTATGGCAATTATTTTTTTAGTTCAGTAAGTGAGAATGGTAGTAGCATTCTCCTAATCCTGGAATGTATTTGTGTTGCCTGGGTATTTATGATGTGTACCTCCTTACAAAATATAAAGTAGATCGATGTTTGCAAAATCTGCTTTAATCTTCATTTATCTGAATCTAATCTCTTTCGCATGTGAGATCTTAATAGGTGCCTATGTGGTATTTCCTGCTGCACTAAATTCAGTTTATCAGAGCTATGAAAAAAGATAAGAAAAATTAAGTAGGAAAGTTTCACCAGATTATTTACTTTGAATTTTGCCAGAATATAATTAGCTATTTTTGTGAGTAATAGCAGCAGAGGTATTCCCTGTCTAGAAATGGCAGTGTGATCTCATATTGTGAGTTCTGTGTGTCTTTAGAAAGAGCAAACTCAAGTCCAGCTGTTCTTTATCATTGCACAGATTTTTATGAAGGTGGTGCAGGTCAGAAAAGGCTGCATTATTGAACAGCAGTGAATCCCTGGAAGTGCTCAGGGCCAGGTTGGAGGATGCCCTGGACAACCTGATCAGGTGGAAGGTGTCCCTGCCCATGGCAAGGGGTTGGAAGGAAATAATCTTTAAGATCCTTTCCAACCTAAACCATTCTCTGATTCTATGAATAAGAATTTTTAACCTTGATGTTATCCAGTCTATCTGCAGACCAGCTGGGTGAAGGGCAACAACTCTGAGAGATTTCTATTAATTGGAAAGATGTTCCTGTAAAAAACTTAAACCTCTCAGGGCTATGACTGGGTTTGCCAGTATTTAATAAGGTTTGGAACCAACAGATGGAGACAAGGACGGTTTTAATGACTGAAAAATGGCAGTTGTTGTGCTCACCTTGTTAATGAGTGAGGTCTCAGAAAAGAACATGAAAAGACATAAATCTTTTAAATTTTAATTCCTTGGAAAAGTATTTAAAATTGTTCTTGGAAGTCAAAATCAGGTGCATAAGCAAAAGGAAGGCGACTTCCAATGGGAAGTGTGGATTTAAATGTAAGTTGTGGGTAAGTTTTTGGGGTTGTTTTTTTGGATGTCATTTACCCTGACTTCATTAAATTTTTGGTACGTTCTTCCATGGCATCTTTTTTTTTTGTCTATAATCTAAAGAAAAAAACAAACCCCTAAGAAGAACAGAGCAGGAGCAACAACAAAAAAGAAAATCCCACCAAACAAAAATCCCCAAGCAAGTTATGAAGAAAATTTCATATGCAGTTTGGGTAACAACATATTGTAGCTAAATGTGGGAATAGTGAAATATGATGAGAACAAGAATTCATATTAAACACCATGCTTTTATAAATTCTACCATCAAAGAACCAAGCAGAGGCATATAGCAATAATCCATAGCATAATATATTTACTCCTAATTTGCAGATGACTTCTAAGGAATAAACAAATAAGAAATAAAACTGCAGAGTGAAGTGGCAACTACCATTTGGAATAACAGGATATAATGTGTTATATGTGGTGCCTACAAGTGAAATAAATCCAAAATTCAAATCTAAAGCAAGAAACATGATCTGATAATTCAGATATAGTAGTTGTAGACAGGTCCTGGCAGGACCTCAGAACTTGGAAAATTACTTTGTCATAGTTGATTGTTTGCCTGGAAGGAAAAGGAGTTCTTATTTTCTAAAACTGTGAAACTGTCTGTTTAGAAGATATGCCTTCTCATTAACATGAAATTTCTTCAGTGCTGTAACAAAGGGTTGGCTTCTGGCTATGTTAATCTTAATTATAATTATTTTCGACACAACGCCTTTGTATCTGATGATTCTTGTCTTATCAAGCTGGATAATCAAAAGGAAAAGTGCATCTAATCCTGGATTCATGGTAATTGATTTGATTTTTTATGATCTGAGTAAAATAACCTGTATAATGTATTATTTTTTTTCTCCTGGTCTACTGTATTAATTAGGAAACATCAAATAACTACAAAAACCTAATTTACTTGAAGCTTATAACTTCAAATAAATAACTTATTTGAATTGTTAGTTTGGGCAGCCAGAATAAGAAATTTAGAATTGCATATGACATTGTTGAATATGTAGAATTTCATCATTTTCTCTGTAAAAGGATATTTGGAGATACCTCTCGTGGTTGTATTAGGATGAAGCAAGTTCATAGTAATGTTATGCTCTGGAAGCATATTTGCCCACATAAATAACTTAGTTAAGATATAGTGATTAATCTAATATTTTTTTTCCTAGACTACCTCTGCAGTCAATGTCATAATCTCCTCTAAAGTTTTACATAAGTAGTTTACATCACTCTTGGTAACATTTGTCTATTGTGGATCACCAGTTGATGGGCACTGTGGTTAGGATATCCTGATCACTTTCAAAACCTGGACTAGGAGACTAAAGTTGAGTTCAAGCACCCTGAAAGATGATGCTAATGCTTCCAGGAAAACAAGAATTTTTTAATTTTTCAGTTCCTAGCAATAATTTTGTTTGCTTTAGCCTGATTTTGGCATAATGAGAAGTACAAAAAAGAGAAAACCCAATTTTCCTGCCAGCTTGGTTGCCAATGTTTTGAGTGGAAGTTGGAACTCAAGCTCTGCACCTCGTTGCTGTTCTAGCACATGGCTACAACAAGAGGTAAGTAAACTACACCTACTTTTCATCTGCTTTTTGTTTTATTAAGTAGCAGAAAATGGATATTTCAGTATTTTTGTGGTTTTTTAAAGTTCCTTAAACTTCCTTATGAAGAAATTACTTCATGTTTTATGAGAAGTTTAAGTGTGCTGCTCCTGAGGCACAGCACTTGGATATTCAGGATACAATTCATTTCTCATTATCTTGAGGTATGTGAGCAGCCAAGTTGATGGTCCAAAAGCTGGCAATATAAGGTATGCAGAGTTTTGATGGTTGATATGGATTGGGTGTTGCTCCATTGTTAGAATTAGAAGTCTTTGAGCTGTGATGAGACCTTCAGCACTGCTCTTTTGGTCATTGTGTCTGCAGAAAAAGCCTGGCAGTATCTTTATGACAGAAATATTGAATCACCAGCTCCTTCTCAAGCTTAAAAGGGAGACTGAGTTCTAAGTGCATAGAATTGCAGCTTAGAGTTACTGCCAAGCACTATTACTGGCTCAAAAGAGAAGGAAACTCTATTCTGACAGCTCTGAGGAAAAAAGAGAGTTTGGGTGTGTGGACAGAAGCTCTGTTAGGGCACTTTGATTCAAGGTCAAACAACCATTCTGGTCTGATTTATTTGGAATTTTATGTTGCTTTGCAAAATGCCTGTTATTAAGTATAAACCCACGAAATTCAGCAGCCAGACCTGCTTTTTGAAAAATATATTTTTGAAAGCCATTCTTCAGGGGCAATAGGAGCCTTGTGGGAACAGCCACTCAATAATACAGAATTGTACTCATGAAAGTCTCCCACACCTCTTCTGAAGAGATGTTCAGCTCTTTGCAGTTAGGCAGATCAGAAGAGTTAAACACTACCTGTGCAAAATAGACACAACTTCTCTGTGAAGTCTGGCCATGGACAGGAGATATTTTCTAGTTACTTCTAAGGATCCAACTTGGAATATTTGGAATATTAAGCTGCCAAAAAGGTTGGCAAAGGCACTTTGACTTCAAGCAGATTTTATGGTGCTCATTGGCTTGATTTAGCTTTATCCAGTTCTAGCTTTTAAGCTCTTTTTTTCCCTATCATCCCCAGTATAATTCAATTCTTATTTCATACACTTGGTGAGACCTTTAGAGATAAAATACAAAGGATTAGGTTCAAGGCAGGATTGAAATTTGGGTAACCCTATCTTCTGTAGGACTAAATCCAGAGAAGCAAGCGAAGTAGTGCATTTCTTCTGATTTATAGGACACACAGTGCATTAAAATGTTCAACAAAATCTATTGCAGTATTTATTTATTCCTACTTTTATGCCATAGGATTTCAGTTCTGCACAGCTTAGGAAATAACTTCTTAATTTGTATCTGCAAGCAATTATGCCAACATCTCACATAAACAATTTTATTGCAAAGTATTAAAAACAGTATTTGGAAAAACACTGGATATCTGCCATGTGTTTGTCAAATTACACTAGTTGCAAATAGAAATGGAAAAAAAAAACCAGTTTCAATGATAATTCTATATTTAGCAGTGTTTCTTTGTAATATCCTTTGATATCAAGGGTGGATATATTCTGTCTCCATCTGGACAGCAAAATTAGAATCCACCTGAAAAATATCCCAGCCAGAAATCATTTTAATTCCCTTTTTATGCTAATCAGTCACTTCATAATAACAAGACACTTTGTGTTCAGTAAGTCATACTGAGTAGTGCCATGTCCTGCTATTGACCCAATGAGGATTTCTGACTCTTGTTAGTATCTTAAATAGAGTTATTTCTTCCCGTTTGGAATAATAAAAGTGAGACACACTAAAGGTCCCTGTTCTCAGATATGAGGCTTCAAACGAACTTCCAGATTTATTTAGTTCTAAGGGAAAATTATGATGGGAATTGCATTGAGCATGTAAAGCCTTTCAGCAGCTTGGGAAAATGTTGAGTACAGATGTAGTCCTTAATTCAGTATTTGTGGTGTGGAGTTTGCAGTGACTTCAGATGAATCAGACTGGAACTGATTCCCCCAGATCTAAACAGCTGCTTTTAACCTCTGCAAAGATTTTTTTGAGCTTCTTTGACATCAAAGTTGCTGTGATTGTTTCTGACTGCATTTTACACACCATATATATTTGAGCTCTTTTCTACTTCAGAAGTTGTAGGAATAAGCCCAAAGCAATGAGATATGTGGCTGTGCCTGTGAATACATTGGGGTATACCTGGGTAAAATTAAACTTAATTGGTGGCACAACTAAGCTTAATTAATTGCCTATTAACATTGGTATCAATTAGAATGTACTCCTGGTGTGATGTTGTCCACTCAGGGCAGAAGTGTACTATGGCTGATTTCTAACAGCAAAGCTCACTGAACTCAGAAGCATAAACAGAACCCTGTTTTCTCCAGCAATTTTAGAACATGTGATGAAATCAGGTAAAGTTCAAGCACACTTTTGATTTATAAAAACTGGACTCTGAGCTTATCAGATTTTGAGGAATGAAATTGGAAGCATTCCAAACTGGTACATGACTACCTAAGAAAAATTTGATTTCAGCTAATTTTTAGCCTAACGTTTAGGGCAGCTTGGGGATTTTTACAAGATATATGCAAAACAGCCTTGCCTCTAGGTTTAATCAGTTTGGAAGTCTTTGTCTTTTCAAAGAAAGGTTTTAATCGCAGAAGATTAATGCATGCTCTTGGGGATTTTAATATTAGTTCATTCTTCTTTCCTGTTGTCTGCAGTGATGTCAGTTGCTCATGTTTTCAACCAGTAAAACACAAGCTAAAATTATAGGTTGCTAAATATAGATAACTTGCCACATCATTTAGTTTGACAACTTGTTTGTAATGAAGACCCCAAAGCAAAATCCAAAATGTTAATTGGGACAGAAATGAAACCTTGGAATAATTTTTGCTCATTGCTTCTTAATTACAGATTAATAATGGTTAGAAAATATGATTAGAAAGCCCAAGAATGAATGTTATATGACTGCTGTTATGTCTGAGGAGAGTTTTTTCCTCTCTGGATTCTGTTAAAGAGGCAAGGGTGACAATTTCAAGGTAAAACATTCTGCAGCACAGGGATCTTTGTTAGGAAAAGTTTAATAAAATTGAATTCCCCCTTTATAAACAGATTAAATCACTTTTAGCAGTCATAGGGAAAATGAATAATGCATGTTTGGTAACCCTAGGTTGAATTTAACTGCCTTGAAATCAAGGTTATTTGTGAAGGGAGTTCTTTAAATCTCTAAGAACTGCAATTCTAAGTAGGAACTATTTTGTTTATTTATGCACTAACATAAATACAAAAAGGTGTGGATTTACTATCCATTAACTGAAAATAAAAGATGTGGGATAAATCAACTCAATATGTTTTATTTGTCTTGAGGATGCCCATGCATGTGTGCATGCAAACAGGGAATTGCAGAGTTTTTGGAAGAAATATTGCAAAAAAAATTAATTTGCATGTATTGAAGTAAAAATTTATATGACTTAAGAGTTAAGATACCAGCTCAGACTTTTCTTTTTTTTCCTTTTTACTAGAAATGGATTTTTTCCCTATAAATGTCCATGTTCCATGAACTAATGACCAGGAAAGTCACACTGGTAGAGGGCTGGACTTTTCCCTCCAGATGAGAAATTTAACACTTAGATTATACAGTCATGACTTTTGTCTAAATAACCCAAACCCACTTTTACTTTCATAAATGGTAGAGGTAAAACTAGTGGTGATAGCAGCAGTAGATTATTGTCAGGTCCCTAAAGGGATGTGCTCATCAGAGGGAATAGTGGTGAAATACCAAGACATTCTGCATGAAATTATTTTGATATATTGATACAAAAATTATTCCGTATTACCAAACTAAGACTTATTTAAGAGTAAAACAGTCTTACTCTGCTGGTGACCAGTTGGCAGGATGGCTGAACTGTCAAAGGTGGCAGATTAGCTTCCTCTGACCCTTCCTTTTTGTCTGAGGTGCATAAGCTTCTTGTTTCTCTTCCTAGGAACATTTTCACTCACATTGCTGCTTCAGTCACGTCCAATAGAGTCTTTACTCTAGTAAACTGGGGTACTAGACTCTTTACTGTTAATCCTGCAGCAGCCACTTCTACTGTAGCTTATTTTTATTTCAGAAATATTCTCACAATGTCCATTTTAAACTGTGGCTTACAGACTGGTTTAGGCATTGACGTTTTGTTTCCTTTGTACATGGATTTTAATGAGTGAGAGGAGCTGCACCACAATCGTGGTTTGTGGTATTTTCAGGACAGAGGAGGAAGGAATGAATCTGACTCCATGTTCTTAGAAGGCTAATTTATTATTTCATTATCTATATTATATTAAAGAATACTATACTAAACCATACTAAAGAATAGAGAGATGATACAGACAGAAGGCTAAAAGATAATAATGAAAAACTCATGACTCTCCAGAGTCTTGACACAGCTAGGCAGTGATTGGTCATTAAGTTAAAACAATTCACATGAAAACAATAAAACACTCACCAGTTGGTAAACAATGTCCAAACCACATTCCAAAGCAGCAAAACACAGGAGAAGCAATCAGATAATTATTGTTTTCATTTTTCTCTGAGGCTTCTCAGCTTCCCAGGAGAAGAAATCCTGGCAAAGGGATCTTTCAGAAAATATGACAGTGGTTCTCTGTGCAGGTACTCACCTGAATAATGGAAATTGCACAGGTTTATTAGCAGCTGCCAATCCTGGCAGTGTTTTTGTGCTTCTACAGCTGACAGCATTGGTTAAAAAAATTATTTAAACCCTGTGCTCTTACAATTCTCCTATAGAAAAATTCCTATAGCCAATTATGTTTTAAGATCAGGATAGAAACTGCTTGGCTGGTGTGCTTTTTAGGATACTATGATGAGGCAAATTAGCCAAGAGGAATGTTTTTCTTTCTTGAAAGGCAGTACTATACTTATAATTTCTGTACAAATAAAAATACTTTGTCTTGGAAGGACTTTCAAACCTTCAGGGTCAGAGAATGGTGGTTAATGCAGTGACATGAACATCCGTGGTTATTATAGCAAAGATACTAACACAGGATGTTATAGTAAGGCTATTTGTAGAAAATAGCTTTGCAATAAAAGCACAGCCTTTTGCAATAAAAGCAAAGAGTGGAGAGCAGGTGGAATTGTTCATTGTATTCAAAGTGTCAAATGGCTTTTTCTACCCACTTCTATAATAAAAGAACAAAAAAATTATTAATGTAGCTGCTAACTAAAAATTCTAAACTGCCTTTGGAGGCTGTACTTAAAAAGCTAAATGGACTTTTCCATCCTGCCTATCTGGCATTTACACAGTGTTAAACCTAAATGCATAATTTTCACATTAGCTGATGTTGTAGATCATGACATAGTTATAAGTGTAAATGCATCCCATGCATATAAACATGAACTCTGTTGTCAGCCAATTCCATAAGTATCTGCTCTGAATGCTAATGGAGTTGTCACTTCAGCTGTAATGCAGGAATCTACCTGCCTGCTAATAAATAAGACTGATCCATGCATGATGTATGAACATGAAAAGATCAAGTTTTTGTCCAGGGATGCTCTAGGTTGAAGGTTGTTATTCTGGGTTTTTGTCAGGGAGCACAGAACTGGTCATATGACTTTTTTTTGTATTTTTATGCGGAAACTTAAACTTTGAATGGGGCTCTGCTCACTCCTCAGCTATTAAATAAAGATTCATTAAAAGAGCAAAAGGAGAAATGGTACAAAAATTGAGAGAGGAGAGGGAGTAGAGATATGAGAAGATATTCCAAGGACTCTGAAGGTTTTGGCCTTCATAGTAACACCAAGATAAGTTAGATTCCGGTAGTTTCTGTCATTATTGTAATGCTGAAAAATGTTCTAGGCAGCCACTTGGGCCTCAGTTCTCTTCTTGAAATGCAAGACATTGAGAAGAATAAAATCCCCCCTTCTCATCAGAATTCTTTGAGGTGTTTTAAGTCGGGCACATGCAAACTAAAACATTTTTAAAGAGCAGGTCTTTCCAACATCCTGCTTATGGAAACCTGAAGAGACAGCTTTGAGTTGACAGCTGGACAGTTCATAAATTTAAAGATGTTCTTCGAGCCAAAGTACACCTCATGATGATTTATCATTCTGTGCAATTTGGCTCATGGAAAATCAACTGATGCTTCTTTATTACATTAAATAATTTTATCACCTACTGGTTCATGAGCTGAGTGTGTGACATTGGGAAAACCTCAGATGCACAGTCACAGCAATTTGTTAAATAACCTGTTAGCACTTTCTGTAGCGGGACACCTATTTGAACAACTTCCTCCACAGAGAAATGGAAGTACGTGAAATTCTTCTTTTGTCCCATTTGGGGAAATTTTTCCTGTGATAATTTCATATAAGACATATTAATTTTGGTATCAGCACTGTATAATAACAGAATCCTTGAGCTAAAGTTTTCAGGGTCCTGTTACCCTTTTTACAGCAGGATAAATCTACTTTGTGTACAATTACCATATAAGTAGAGGATTTTCTAAAATGTAAGGGATACTATGACTTGTGACCCAATTTTATTTACAAAATGAGTACAAGTTTGCCAGGTATGTACTTTGAATACTAAAGAATTTGTTTTAAAGATTAACCACTAAGAGGACATTCAGTTACATCACTGAGAAATGGTTCTAGCAGCAGAGTTTGTTATGTATGACAGAGGTGATATTTAACTTACATTCACAAGAAAAAGCATATTACCATGAAGTGACTGTGCCTCCAACTTAGCCATTATTTGAATTTTACCTGCCCTGCAAGAAACCAAATAATGTGAACAGTTGACAGGCCAAGAAATATGAAGAAAAAAATTAATAATAATTAAAAAAAAAATTACTTATGTGTAATCTAACCCAATACTGACTTACTCTAGATAAAGCCACTTAGAGAACTGGGGAAAAGAACAAGCAAAGAGGACAATAGGTACTGATATTGCCCTGTACTTTTCACCTCATATAATTTTGACAGTCCTTAGGTAGGTCTAAAAAATTATAGATTTCTATAAAGGAGAAATACAATATTTTGGGTTCTTTTCACTGAGAAAGGAGATTTATTTGATCTCAGTTAACTGTAACTTTGTTTAATGCCAGCAAATTCAATTTGAATTTCCAAGTGCATTCTATCTCTTTTGAAAATATTGACACACTGGACTAAGTAGGGATGGTGTTTCATTCTGTGCTTTCAGTTTTTAGCACCATACCTCTTCAATCTTATTTTGGGAGTTCCTTTGCAACTCTTATTAAGCAAGGCTTAGTGACAGGACCAAAAGTATTCACTCAATTTGCTGTTCTGGTTTCTGAGTGGTACCAGTAGTGCGTGAAAACAAACCTCTTCAATGTTATGGTAACACCTGGTGGATCCCCTTGGTGGAGATCTCTGGTCCCTAACAAATACCTGTTTGGTTTAAAAGCAGAAATTCGGAAGTTAATGATGGTTCTGCAATACTCTGGGATTAGGAATTGGATATCATTAATATAGGAAAAAAACCTCCTGACCTGTTTACAATAAGGCTATCACCAAGATTTTGAAATAATCTCTTCCCTAGACTAAGAGGCTGTATTTCCAAGTCCTGAATGGTCTTAACTGTACAAAGTTTCTGGTCAGGTTGTTTCAATCAGAATCTGCACAAGGACAACATGGGAAAAGGAGTGCGCACTTCTTTATCATTGAGCATGCTTTAGTAATATTTCATACTTCAAATGAGTTTGCAAAGAATTCAGAAAAATCTATTCCTGACAGGAATATATGGGGGTTTTCCCTTATGTTTTCCTGGCACGATTTGGTACTTTTCCACACAATTGCACTAAGGGAATGGCTGTAGTGCATCAGAGGAAATGTGCATCTGACCTTGTCTTCTGTCACACCACATGACCAATATTTGGTAAATGGAAAAAAAATATAGGAGTGGGAGAAATCAGCTATGATCCTTTTCTGAAGGGTTTTCTCCCAGTTTGACGAAATTTCTGTTTAGAGTCCCTCTAACCAGAAGAAGTGCCTTTAAATAATAGCCCACAGTGAATTATTTATTTTCTTATTATCTTTAATTTCATCAATTGCTTTTTAAATACTCCTAAAAGTTTGCACAACTGTCTGTGGCAAGGAGTACTCTTTTTAACTCTCCACTTTGAAAATGCATGCTTAGTTTGGATCTGCCTGCTTTGTATTTCATTCCATTGAAAGAGACAATGAACGACATGTTATCCTTTTATCTTTTATGTGCCACTGATGGCATCTGTCATGTAATTCTTCACTCATCTATTTTTTTTTGCAGGCTGAAAAGAGCTGGTCTATTATACACTCATCATGGTGATAGCATTCTGTACCTTTGATCCTCCTTGTATTTCTGCAAGGACTTGGAGAGGTACTGAGAAGCTAAATGACATTGCAGGGCAATTCCAAAGCTGGGTTTTCAGGTCTCTCTGAAAGGTCTTGTCCTACAGTACAGATTGCTTTTGAAGCCACACACTGTACCCTAAACTACCTCTGCATCAGCTGGAAGTGACCCTAGCAGATTTTCTCTGAGATGATTATTAATATTACATTTTCCTTCCAAAACACATGAATCCAATAAAGCACAGGAAGAGAGGAGAGGTATAAAGGAAGGTGGGATTATATCCGTGCTCGTGTTGCTGAAGAATATTAACATATTAAAGGCAAAAGTTGTTTCAAGATCTGACACTGTTAGAAGAGTAAGGTAGCTGGATCTGATATCTAAGGCTTAGTACCTCTAACATTTAAAGGAGTGGTAGGAGATTTTACCATCTGAACAGTCTAAAAGACACTTCAGATAAGAAAATGCTTTGAAATCCTTCATTTGCTTTTCTGAAAACCACTTGTCTCACCAAGAAGGAGGTGCTTTCTTCCTCCTTGTTTTGTATTTCATGTGTTGATTCTCTCAAGCACATGGTGTTTTAAAGTATTTTCTCTTTAAACTTTGCCTTGCAGCTTGTAATCCTTTAGAGCACGGGAAATGAGCTCTTCTGTGCAAGAAAGTAATTTGAAAACAGGTATAGAATTTACTTTTCTTCCCTGAAGTGATATTTTGGAAGCAGTGCCTGTGGTATTGCCTGGTTCTGAGAACAACTTTATAGCCCTGTATGTCCAAGCCTGTCTCCACATGCAGCTCAAAGTGCTTGAGTTCCATCAGCCCACAAGTCCTGTGTGCTTGTGTCAGGACAGTTTCTGTGGCCTATAAGAAAGAACTCTTTCTCCAAATGATGGGTTATGTTGAGATAATATGCATACAGTTTTGAAGACACTCTCAAATGCATTCCACTTGTAAAATTTTAATATTTTCCCCCCTTCTGGTAAATGCCATGAGATCTGTTCTAGAAGAGACCACATGGGCCATTTCAGAAAAGCAGTGAAGGAAGGTTAGTTTGCTCTTAAACTGACACTCTCACATCCAGAAATACAGAGGAGGTGAATGCAGATCTTCCATCCATGCAGGGAGAGTTTTTATAGATGCTGAATGTCAGCTGCCCATAGATCTCAGGATTTACTGAAACACAAGAAAACCAAGTTCCCCTTCTTGGCAGTCACTGGCAGGAGTTACAGTTGAGCTATTGCTCATTTGCTGAAAAGTCAGTGGTGCCCTTGGAATTGTCATCTCATTTCAGCTGACAGTTCTGGGAAGGAGAGTGAAAGCTTCAGGGAAAGGAGCCAGGTCCTCAGCTGACACAAGAACTCAAGATTCAGTCCTGCTGTACTTAAGTAGCCTTAGTTTAATCCTGCAGAAATAATCCTTTGGAGAAGGTGTAACAATCCCAGGTATGATGTTTCACAACTCATTTTGCTGTTGGATTACAGTTTCTCATTAGTCTCAAATTAAAGAATGTTGATAAAATCCTGCAGAGATGATTTTCTCCTGGGAGACAATGCCCTGCTGTTTGAACAGTTTAAATGGAGAATATTTGCTCTGGGAGCAAAGGTGCCTTTGGAAAAGGGATCTTACAATATTAATATTTGGATGCACATCATAATGGGTCAGTTAAAATTGTGTGAATTAGTATCACATCTGTGGCTTGGTATGAAGATCTAATATGGGCTGTGAGGTTTCATCTTAAATTTTAAGGTCAAAATATTCCCCACATTTTATAGAATTAGAGCATCCTGAGACACAAAGCAGGCTGGCAAATGAGGAGGTTTTCAGATCCTACAGGCTTTCAGATATTTGTCAAGAACCATGCCATTTGAATGGAAGATGTTTTAAAATTATAATTCTGGAATTGTCTTGGTGACATGCACAAAGAAAATCCTGAGGGAAGATTTTAGCACAGGTGTACAGGTGACAAGACTTACACTGTGTGCCTCAAAATTACAGCTGTAAAATATTTGTCATTCAGATGCTTTTTATCACACTTGGTAAATATTTCCCATGCCTGTCTTACACTGAGCATACTGGATTCTGTCTAAGAACTTTAGCAGAACTCTGGGATCATGGAGACAAATCAATACTGCAAGATCTTGATTAAAATACCTGGTAAAGAGGCTTTTATTCTTGGTTTATACTGCAACACACCTCCAATACAGGACGTAATTAATTACAGGCAGGTAAACTCCTCTCAAATACCTTCTCAGTGCTGATTTCCAGGAAAGAATTCTCCTGAGAACAAAGTAAATGGGATTAAAAGAACAGAGCAAAACTCTATATCTGATTGTAAGAGCATCTCTTAAATTGAAAAAAATATCAGTGTAGGAATTGGATGGTAAGTAAATGTGTTAAGCTGGATGGGGTGTGTGTATAAACAGATTTATACTGCATGAGAGGATGGCACACTGAATCTGTGCATTAGTACTTAACTCTGTGCTTCTTATTCACATTTTCTCTGAACATATTTAAACATCTAGGCTTGACAGGCTTGTTTGATATTAAAACATACTTAATCAGAAAGGCTGTGGGTGTTTTGACCATGTTTATTCCAGCAGTGTTCTCCCTACCTGCACCTCCTACCATTAAGGAACAGAGAAACAATTAATTTTTGTGGCAGGTTGTCCAAGTCAGTGTTGCCATAGGAACTTTAACTTTCAGAATTCTTTGTCTTCTCCATCTCAGATAATTCCCTTTTGGCAATAATGTTAGTTCTGGATTTAACAATAGGCTTTTGTTTGTGAGCCAGTGAGCAAGGGTGTATAGATTCAACTTGGAGTTTATCTGTTTCTGACACTCTGAACTTCTAAATCTGCAGTATTGAACATGGCAGGGTGTGAATGAGCCAGCATCATATACTGAAATATTGTTAAACTCAGTTACTGCAGATATTCCCTTCAACATGTCAATGAAGTGTAAAAAGCAGACATTTATAAGATTTATAATAAAAACTCTACTTCTTCCTTGATTTATCTGCCTACACACAACCTTTCCCACAAAGGATCTGATAGCACAGAGAACCACAGTGATGCATCCTAAAATCACTCAATGCATCTCAGACTTGAACTAATCAGTTTATTATAAAAATAATTTACTTCTGTGGGGAAGGAGTGAATTTACCTTACCAAAAGTAAGTATGGCATACTCCCTCACTGAAATTTAATGGGATTTTTGCATAGGAGAAGATATGACCTGGTAGCAACAACTCCAGTTCTAAAAATAATTGTGCATATTGATCACTGTCTGCTGCAATTGATTGGATGAAACGTTATCAGAAATAAATACACCCCCCCCCCCAAAAAAAAAAAGAAGAATAGAATCAACAACAAAAAATCAAAAAACAACAAAGACAAAAACCATGAAAAAATTATATTTTAAAAATAACTCAGACAGTCTCCCAAACCAGATTCCAGATTAGTTGGAAGAGGACCTCCTGAGAGAAAAAAATTCCCACAAATCCCATATAAAACTTTCCAGATGTTAGTGTTCTAGAAGCCAGAATTGTCACATGAAAAAACAGCTTCATCTTGTAGGACTTTGATTTGTTGACCAGTTACCCTAAAAGAAATCCACCAATCAAAATGCAGTTTACCTGTTTCTAATGAGTGCATCTTGAAAACTGATATTGTAGCTTTTTTTCTCACTGTCATGATGAACAGAGACTCTTAAATGAATGGGAATTTTTAGTTTTCCTTATAGAAGCCATTTCCTCCAATAGTTTTGAGTGCATTGATAAGCCATAGCCAGTTGGGCCAGTTTTGTTCTGTGTGAAGTTCATTAAAATAAACACTACTGTCAATTTGACAACCCTTGAGAAAACTGAGAGAAAAGAAAGAAAGCTGAAGAATATGTTAATAAATTTCTGAGAGCACTGGAAGAAATAGAGTGTAATACTCTGTATTCTCTCATTGCAGTATCTTACTTGGCCAAAGATATAAAACCAGAAATCTTTAAGGTTGGAAAAGATCTTTTAAATCATTGAGTCCATCCATTAACCTAGCACTGCTGTGTTCACTAAAAAACAAAGTTCCTAAATGTCACATATGTTCATATTCTGGATGGTAAGTTGTTTGCTTTCCTTTAGGTACACAGTTATCTTTTAGAAAAAGAAATTTCATTGAGACTGAAATTTTTGATTATAATGTGCTTTTTAAAGATATTCAGCATTACTGTAAATTTTTTCAAATCCATGTTGGCTTCATTAAAAAAATAAAACAAAAAACCAAAAGAAAAACCAAACCAAACAAAACCCCAAAACAAACAAACAAACAAACCTACTTAAACTCATTCCCTTTGGTTAAACCTATTTATATTTAAATTGTCAAAGACTTTATGTTTGGACTTTGTATTAAAATGTTGGTATCAATTTTATGTAACAATAAAAATAGGTGGGAAGTCACAGGTAAGTGCTCACATTGACCGGAGCTTTGTGAGACACTGTGAAGTGTTTCATGGAGAATTAAAACTTTCCCACTTTGCCATCCCAGGCTTGTGTTTCCCTCTTTATCCTGAGCACATGCATTTGGATGAAGGAAATAACTGACTCCCTTATCACAGCTTGAGTTGGTTGAACTAAGCCTGAAAAAGCTCCTTCCATAATCCTCTTCTTGCTCAAAGTATTTTTAAGCACCACAAGTGTGGGGTTTTGTGGCCACGCCAACGCTGTCTGGCAGTGCCTGAAATACTCCCACCTCCTTCCAGTGAGTTGGATTCAGGGCATGGAGCCCTCAGCACAAGAAGCTGCTTCATATGGCAACTCTGCAGCTAGCAAAGGGTTTATTTTTCTATTTTATTACTTTTTTTAATTCCTCCTCATACAGCCCATATCCACTTACCACTACATTGTAGGAAAGGACAGACAAGTTCAGGTGCATCCACTTGGCAAAACAACTGAACCCCTCTGCCTGAAATTATGGTTTGTTCCACCAAATATTAAATAGATGTTCAAAATCAACCTGTTAGCCAAGATATAAATTTCCACAGTTGCAAACACATGAAAAATCTGGAAGGCATTAATCAAGAATTTCAGGATAATCACATTTAATTGTCTGTCTGTGCAAGGTGTTCTATCCCATCTCAGTACAAAATAAAAGTTGCATAGATTAATAATGAAATCACTTTATATTTTGGAACATATGAGGAAGAAAGCGGTGTAAGCTTTTGATTAGGCTTCTGAGGGAGTGTTTAAGTATGGCTTAGTGAGAGAAAGATCTTCCCTGTACAGTGTATTTTATAGCTGATTACAACCTGGGGTAGGTACAGATTGATGGGCACGCTTAGGACTCTCCTGAGATCTCGGCTGACCCAGATCCTTTGGGCTCTTCTTTGAGGCATGTATATGGATTTTTTCCATTAAAAAACCTCAAAACAACAGCAAAAACCAACAAAACAAAACAAAAAAAACCCCAAAAAAACCCCAAACCCACAACAAATCAAACAAGCAAGACCAAAAAATAAACCAAAAAATCTGATTTATAAGAGTCTTTTCCATGTTGCAGTCTTTGTAATTTAAGCCATACATTCAATGCTTTTGTGATTATGCTGCTGTAGGGAAAAAATATAGATACACTGTGAAAGACAGATGTCCTCAGTCTTCTCTTCTCTAGAAACAGATCAGCATTCACTATCTCAGCCTCTTCTTTGCTAGTGCACTGGTCAGAATAGTTAATGAAACCCACAGTAAAGAGAAGGATAACAGCAAACCTAATATCTGATATCTTCTAAGTATCCTTTTGAAAAAATGATGGTTATCTCCATCACAGTTTGAAGCCCTGAGGTAAAAAGGACATAAATACAACTATTTGCTCTTAGGTCTGTCTGCTTCAAATTATAGCAGAACTCTCAAAGACCAAATACCAAGTCCTATTTCATGTTTTAATCACTATAAACTATAATGGGATTCATATCTGCAAACATTTATTGCTCTGTGTCACAAGGATATTTTTAGCTACTTTGAAGGCTGTTATTATGAAAAGAAATTCAACAAAGGGAAAATGATAGCTGCTCTTAAATTAGATATTAATCTGGAAGCAACAATCAAGCTAAACTGCAAAGATCACTTTCCCAGGAATTTAAAATTAAATTTTTAATGCGCCATTAAAGCAAAGAGTCAAGTACCCCAGGTTTTTTTCTGGTTTTGTCTCTTACCTGCTGAGTTGTGTGTTTTAAAAGTTTACCATTGTGAAAGTAGGATGCCTGAGAAGTCCAACTGGATTATCCAGCATGAAGGCAGGAGCCTCTTAGGGGAACAGGAATATGGCATGGAGAAGAGTAACAAACCCAGCTCTGCTGAACACAGCATTAACTCATAAAAGGAGGAAAGAGGTAAATGGGGTGAACATTTAAAAAAAACAAATGTGTGTGGCTTGACTTACCTAAAAATCCAACCTTTTCAATGGATCTGATGACTGGTTTTTCCTTGATAAACTGAACAGGGTCATGTGAGGGACTCCTGCCATTACTCACCCTCCCAGCTGCTGCATAGCACTGGCCAGAGAATTCCTTGTAGAGAATTAAAATCTGTCTTTGAACAAGAGTTTCTAGAATTTAATTTAATAAATCATTATGTGGCGATGATGGACAATAGAGAAGCTGTCCTGACCCTAAGGTAAGTTGTGCTCATTGTGGTTATTTTTCTTCAGTGTTTAAGAGTGCAAAAAACTTCTGGGTTGAACGTGTCTGGTTTCCAGCTCACAGCCAGGGAACAGTTCTGATCTCTCCCTGAAAATTTAACACAGAATATAGTCCCATTTTAAAAGGTACATTGATGCCTGAGAGTCTACCTTGAACAGAGGCTAGAAAGTGCTAAAGGAATAAAAGAGGTATTTATTAAAAAGGACTTCAAAGGATATACCTTGGGCAGTGCAAGAGCCTGGCCATGGCTGCACCCAAGATGGATGATGGGTCACATGTTATCACACTTATCTAAGTTTTTATCCATTAACATATTGGAGTTAATTGTCCAATTCCAGCTCCAGGTGATGAAGTCCCATCCTCCCAGATTGCTCTCCTCAATTCACTGTTATTTGCACTTTTTGAGCCTGAAGCTGCAACATTGTCCTTGGTTCTGGGCCTGGAAAAGGATTCTTTTGGCTGATTAAACTGTGAGGAGACCTTGCTAACACTTCATATGAAGTTCAGAGTTATATGTAATGCAATATGGAAAAATATGAAAGCTAAAACTTCAGGGATCAGTATGAAAAACTTTGCCTCCCTCATGAACCAATCACAACATAAGAGGGCAGTGAGACAGGGATGGATGGATGGATGGATGGATGGATGGATGGATGGATGGATGGATGGATGGAGTTTACAACTACCTATTTTCCTGTGCCCTAATTAATGCCATATGGAATTAGCTGGATTAGCCCTGGGTGGTGGAGGGTTTGGGAAGCTGTCAGGAAGTGCAGCTTAGGTCTCATTTCTCATTCCCTGTATTGGACTGAGCGTTGTTATAAAAAGGATATCTCCTGTGTTGTTAGTTTTTTGCCACTTCAATATTGGTGGACAGTGTTCCTCAAACACAAACTTTTAATGCAAGTATGTTTTTGTATAAAATTGATAAAAACATGCAGAATATGCCATAGGAAGCAATTCCTATGGCAGAAAGACAGCAAAGTCATTGTTCTTCTGCATGGTCAAGATTTAGTTCAGCTAAATCACTGTGGCCAAACAATTGAAAATAATTGACCTGTCTTGACAAGTGATTTTCACACAGGGGAAAGGACTAAATTTATCGGGTGAAAGATAATTTTTTACCATGTTTCTTTAAAATTTTCTGAATAATGCAGTTAGGAAGAGAGACAGAATGAACACTGCCATTGTCACAGCCAGTTCCCCTGGACATTGCAGAAGACATGTTGCACAACAGATCCATTCTGTTACATACAAGTTTTTAATTTTTTTCCTATTTTTCCCATCACTTTTTCTTTTTGACTGTCAACCTCCCCCCAAAAAATTATATTTAACGTGGTAATACTAAATAATCGAATGAAGCAATAAGAGAATGAAAACAGAAAAAAACTCCTGTGATATTTTAAAGTAAGTTCAAATATTTAGCATCAGAAAATACTGAGGAGAGGAAAACCTCAAGAAAGGAAGCATACAGAAAAAGGAGTGAAAGAAAATTCTCAATATAGCATACTTCCACAGAATAAAAAGATAGGAGAGGGAGAAAGTAGTTGAATCTGAAAGATGATGGGGTTTACATTTTCTGAAAGCTATCTAAAATTTAATTATTCTTTTCTTTTTTTTACTCTTTCATTACCAATGTGCCTTGAAAGGTGCCAAATCTCCTTTCAAAACTTGGCTTCAGGTTTATTATCCTGATGACCTGATCTTTCTTGACATTTGCTTTGCTTTTAGTTTCCATTTATTTTTACCTGTGTGCCAATAACTACAATTTCATGATAATGCAAAGTATCTGTGAATCATTCATGAATATTTGCTGAATTAGCAGTTATTCATCTTTATTTTCCTCCATTTGCTCCCTGTCACTTGCAACATTTTACTGCAATAAAACTGAGAGGAAATTCTTGATTCTTCTAATTTCTCTACGTTTTGGAACAAAACTTAATTAAATGAAAATTCTAAAAAAAATTTGTGATGTTTGTAAAAGAAAAATGTTGGCAGGATTTCTCTTTGAGTAGAGAGCAAAAATTGAAAGGTTTGTCCTAGAGCAATATAGAACAAATTTTCTTCTTTTATTGACAAAATCTCCTTGTGATATTTTGATGGTGACCACATTTTTACGAGCTTTGCCAACAACCTTTAGTAGGCAAAGAATAATTTGAACTATACATGACATTCATCTAATTTAATACATTCTTGGAGAATTCACAGAGCCAAATTTTACAGTTTTTTACATTTACATAATTTTCAACAGAACTGGGTCCCTTGGAGACCTTATGCATGTGTACATACATATATATGTGTGTGTGTGTTTTTTCCTTGACACTGTTTGTTTCATTGGCATTTCTACAGACATTTTAATCATCAGCTAAACTTTCTCACAGTGGCTGGGTAGTTTCCTGAGTAGTAAAATATAGTGTATTACTGAAAATCAAATAGCTGCATTGAAAGACTTAGCTATATTTCATGTCTTGTTAGTCATCCAAAATACAGTAGAGCTACTTTTCTGCTTGATACTATAGCTCAATGGAATGGCATTCTACTACCTAGCAGCATGAGAAAGAACCTGAGACCTGAGCCACCAGAAATATGGTCATGAAAATTTATGTTTCCAGGAGCAGATGCAGAATGACTGTGTCACCCTGAGGTCAGCTCAAGCTCATGTGCCAAACCCTAAACCAGCAACCTTAAACATAAAAATGTCTTGTTGTCTGTTAACCACGAATGACTTATCCCAGATCTGCAGAAAGATTTTCAGATCTGGGAAATGAACACACGTGATACAGCAATAAGTGTAAATCCTGTGTTCCCTGCCCTAACAGTTCTTTATATTTTTGCAGGGAATCTGTTGTTGGTTGAGAGGAGCATAAACGAGACTAATAATCACCTTTGTCTCAATGTCACTGCTTTTGTTTTGAGAATTTGTTTGAGAATTGCTCAGCTTCATCCATCTACAGCATCAATACTTCATAAAGATTGTCAGTTTGGAACTATTGCTGTCATTCATGTGCATGTTATATCCTTCCAGTCATGTCGATCTATCTGCAGGATCAGGGCCTTCATTTACATATTTGAACAGTATAATTATGAAGGATGTTATCTGGGTGAAAATGTGAGGCTGTCAAATGTCGGATAATTTGCAAACAACACAAATTCAGAGCGGCTGCCTCTTGAGTATTTTTGGAAAGGTATGGGGAACAACCAATTGATGATTAAGAGACCTCCCAATAGACAAACTAAACAAAAGGTAACAATTTATCCCAATGTTTTGGTTCACTGCTGATGAATTTTCCTAGCATCTGTTTAAATGTTTGATTATTCTACAAGCCCATCTGTTTCTGGCTGATACGAAACTCTGCGTGATGGGGGAATTTTTAACAGCTTGCACACCTCATTTGGCAGAGAAGACATAAAATTAGTGCTCTGATCTGTTGAATTTTCTAAGGGTAAGCCCACTCTGATAACAGCATTAATCAATTCATTAGCTTTGTGTTTTGCCAGCTAAGACTTCATGACAATACTGTGGGGTTTGAATGTCCAAGTAATCCTCCCAAGATCTGTTACATTTCTCAGACAAGAAATTTGACTAAATGAAAGTTAAGATTTGAATTAAATCTTCCTACTCTGGCAGTACAACATGATACTGGATAAAAAATGGAGAGTACACACTTAGGATGTCTCTTAAATATTTTGTTGTTCCCATGGGGAACTCCAACTCCAGATGTCTGCTGGAAATGCGACCCAGCAGAGAGGAAACAGTCTGGGAGGTTCCTGGAGTGTGTGGAACTTGCTGTTTTCTACCAGAGAAGGACTTGTGGGTGATATGATGGTCAGAGGCCCTCCTGGGGCACAGTAATCACAAAATTATAAGAGTTTGGGATTTCTGGAGACATAAAGCAGGCTGCCAGCAGAACTTCTCCCTTAGACTTACAGAGGGCAGTGTTTGGCCTGGTTAGGAGATTGGTTGAGAGATTCCCTTGGGAGGGAGAATCCCTGATGAGACAGTCCTGGAGGGCCAAGGAGTCCAGGATGGCTGGACTTTCTTCAAGAGAGAAATCTTAAATGCTGTTCCCAGGGAAGGTCATGGATCAGATCACCTTGAGTACAGGACAGATCAGGTCACACTGCAGGTACAGGACAAACCCAGCATGGGCTTAGGAGGGGCAGGTCCTGCTGGCCACCCTGATCTTCTGTGACAAGGTGCCTCACATGGTGAAGTGAGGGAAAAGCTGTGGATCTGATCTACTTGGACTTTAGGAAAGCTGTTCCCACCATGTTCTCCTGGAGAAACTGGCTTGGATGGGTGCACAGTTTGCTGGGTGAAAAGCTGGCTGGATGGCCAGGCCAGGGAGCAGTGGGGAATGGAGTCACATCCAGCTGGGGGAGTGTCACAAGCGGTGTTCTCCAGGGGAACACTTCTGGGGCCAGCTCTGTTTAATCTCTTTATTGGGGGAGGTACCCTCGGTCAGTTTGGAGATGACACCAAGCTGGGTGGGAGTGTTGGTCTGCAGGAGGGCAGGAAGGATCTGCAGGGGGATCTGGACAGGCTGGATGGATGGATGGATGGATGGATGGATGGATGGATGGATGGATGGATGGATGGATGGATAAATGGATGGATAAATGGATGGATAAATGGATGGATGGATGGACCAAGGCCAAAGGTCTGAGCTTCAACAAATGCAGGTCCTGGGTCTGCCCTTTGGCCATAGTAACTTCCTGCAGAACTCCAGGCCATGGGTTGAGTGGCTGGAGCAGCTGCTTGACAGAAAAGGACCTGGTGGTGCTGGTGAAAGTGGCTGAACATCATCCAAAATGTACCCAGGTGGCCAAGAGGGCCAACGCCCCCATGGCTTTATTAGCAATAGTGTGGTCAGCAGGACCAGGGCAGTGATTGTCTCCCTGTGCTGGGCACTGGTGAGGCTGCACCTCAAATCCTGGTGCTCAGTTTTGGGCCCTGTTCTCTGGGAGAAGATAATTCAGCCACCATTAAACTTTTCTGTGCTTTCTACCATGGGGCCAGAGAATGCAGTTAGTGTTATTTTATTTACTGCTGTAAAATAGCTCAAGAATTATGGTACTGTGACATGCACTCATTCTACAGGCATTCTAAAAATTAATAAATCTCTGTGTTCCAATTTCCTCTCTGTAAAGTTAATGTCATGGACCTGCTATTTTTATAAAATCTGTTATAGAGTACTGGGGAAGTGATTTTTCCTTTGCAAGAGTGAATTTTCAGGGCGTATAGAAGGTGGCAGCTAAGCCTGAGATTATCATGACCCCAGGCCAATGTGGATTTCATTACATGCAGAAGTTGTGTTCCTGTGCTGCTGTCTGTATCAGCAGGAAAGCTTTGTTCATCTGTTCTATTTGTGCAGTTTCTGCACAGGGGTTCCCATCTCAGGTGAAGCCCTTGGATAAGGCTCTAATGTGAAGAAAAAGGAAAAGGTATAAACATTATTGGCAGGAGGTTCCTCTTGGGGCATATTTCCTCCTACCTTATGGCAGCAGAAGGAAACTGCTTAAGATTTGCTAATTTCTTTCCACAAAACTGCGCTAAAATGGATCTTTTGCTTCAGGAACTCCTGCCCTACGGAGCACAGGTATCCCAAGGGGTCCACATTGTTAGGATAAACTTTCCTGCCTGCTCTGAGAGTGCAGAAGTTTAGAAGAAATCAAGGGCTTGTTTTTGATATCAGGAAACTGGGCATATGCTGAGCTCACAAACTATCACTGGCAGAATTTAAATTAGGGATGAGCTCAAAGCATTAAATCCTGATGCTGGACAGAAGTCCAACTCTCTCTGTGAGCATCAGAGAGAACTGAGACAAGGGATTTTTTTTCTGGGATCCTCTGTAAATTAGAAATGGAGGAATCAGCCCCATTTACTTTTAGACTCAGCTCATATACTTAATCTTTACACTACTCTAAAGCTACTTTACAGTATCTGCCGTATTTTCACCATGAGTTGAAAGGACAAAAATAATACATGGGAAGCTGCAATTTTTCCTCTCTCCTAATGTTTCTCATTGCAGAGCATATGTAATTCAAGGTCTCTGTCTAGAATATACAGTGATATTTCCTGTAGTAATGCAAAATTCTGTGAATCTCCTTCTCATGGTGTGAATCCCATGATTTCTGTTGTGCAGCCATCTGAAAGGAGCCTTAATTTCTCTTCATTAACAGGTGTTTGTTATTTCAGATGTTCTATCTATTATATTTCCCCATCTCTGCCGAGGACTAGCCTAGGATTAAACAGAAATAGGTTGACTTTAATTCTAGCATATTGATATTAAATTTCTGCTTATGAAAAGAAAGATCAGTTTGCCTTTTTTTGGGTACTTTCAAATGAATGAGCAGACAATGCAGGATAGTCTCTATGCTGAGATGATGTAATTATTAAACCCAACCTAGAAGCTTTTCTAAAGTTCAGTTTTTCCCTTGTGTATAAGAAAACACTCTAGCTAATATGATCAGCCTGAATAAAACTAATTGCTGTCCTATGTCATGGGTGAATATTTGCCTTTTCCTCTAATTATGAGACATAAAAAAGCATAAAGGTTGGATTAGTAATTAAGCTACTGGAAGCCAATGTCTATTTTCTTATGTAAATGCAAATAGGTATGGATTTATCACAGTCAATCAGAAGCACTTGAATGGCAAAAGGGCATTTCAAGACTGCTGTGTCTTTCAGACTGTAATTGTGATCATCTCATACGGGTAATCTTTTCCAATTGCTTTCTCTAACTTGCTAAGAAAGTTAGGGAACCTTTCTTTTCCCTGCAACAAAATCCTGAAGGCAATGATTGGAGATATTTTTCTTTTCCTGTCAGTTGCTGCTTGTTGTTTCAATGTTCAGCTGCACAAGTGAATTCTCAAAGCAGCAAGAACATTCACTTCCTCTAAAACTGAGGAAATTTTCTTCACATCACAAATTACAGGAAGCTGAGAAATGCAATAATAAAACTATTGTGGGTTTAGGCCCTTATACTTGTGAGTTTGTCAGAATGACCTCAGAATTTGCAAGTATTCCCTAAGTTTTGAAGGTTCCTAGATTTTAAGGCATTGCAATTTCTCCTTTAAAATCTGATGTTTTGTAATAAGGAGGGAAAAAACAGGATCAGGCAACTTAACTTTGTGAATCCATTATAGGAGCATATCCCAAATATGCCATGCATTTAAAAACCTTGTTCTCTACTTGCTTATGGCATAAACATTATGGCATAGATATGTCTGTTTCAATGTGGTGTGACTATAAATTATCAGTGTTATGCATGAAGCCTGAACATTTTCAACAGCCTGAGTCAGAAAAGGCCAGATAGGTGTGTGAGATCTTTCAGAGAGATCCAATAAAATTATAAAATTAATATTTTCAAGATCACCAGGACTGCTGTCATCATCTACCATGTTTTTCTGTGATGGAAGGTTACAGTGGTCCTTTTCAAGAAAAAGAACAGACTGAGGGAATGCAATCTTCAAGTGTTCAGATTGTTTTTTTATAAAGATCCACAAAAATACCTACTCACTACATTGAAACAAGTACCAGTGAGCTTCAGCTTCTGCCTTAATATTAACAGAGATTAAGCACCAGGCAAGCCTGTGCAAAAAAAAAAAAAAAAAATATTACAGCTATCTTAACTGGAGTTTCAAAAAAAAAAAAACACTTAGAAAAACATTTTTCAGGGAAGATTTAGGTGCAGCTGGTGCTGTTTGGTGGAGGGAGCTATCTTCTAATGGTGCCCTCATGTCCATCCACACTTCTTTTCTGCAGATCATGTGTTTTTCTCTACTACATTAACTCTATTAATTTGTGGTGGAACTAAAATAGAGGTTTTAGAATGTAAATTTAGAAGGTAAATGTGGCATAACAGTAGACAAACATTCAACTGTGGAGACAAAGGTAACAAACAATAATAAGGTAGCAAACATACACTGGAACCTACTTAGAGTGCACCTCAAATCATTATAGAAAAAGTCTTTGTAGTCTTTACAGGTAATTCTTTGTGTAGCTAAAACTGAACAAACAAAACATAAGGACATTTAGAGAAGGTCTAGAAACCAAATTTGGAACTATAATAATATCATCACATGCTTTCCTGGCTTAGCCTTTTGTAGCACTGTTCCTTCTCCATTATCTCATCTCAAAAATGTACAGCACAAATGGAAGGGATCCAAAGAAGCCTGATGAAGTTCTTGAAGGCAAAGGAAGAATGCACAGTTTTGAGGTGATTAATACAGGATGTTACAGAAATGTGCAGAGTAATGAATGTCACAAAGAAGGTAAATTAAGAAGTCCTTATTTACTTTTTCATACCTCAAGGGTATATGTTTAAATGGAAAAGAAAACAGTGTGAAACCAATGACATGAATCTGAGTTCTTGCATGTGACACACTGCTGAGCTCATTGATATGGTATTTAATGGGGGATCAAACCCTAGAGTTGTTGATTTACAACAAATGCCTAATTTTTTTTTTTGCTAAAGGCAATGCCTACAGTACCAACGATAGGCAATGAAACTATTGGGATTTGCCAAAATTCAGGTAAAAGACAAAAACCCACTTCAATAGCTAGGTATCTAATTGTTCAGAACAATATACTTTTGAGTCTAAGGCAAAGTGACTTTTCCATTGGTGACTTCTGTATCTAGTGCATGATGGATCTCACCTGGTTTCATTTTTCTAAAAGTTTCTACCCAAACCCAAACATGTATTCCCTTCTGTGGTTACTGGCAGGAGGCAACTCCAGAGTTAGGCTGTCAAATCTCTTCCCTCAACAGTGGCTGAAACTTAAATAAATTAAACTGTATTTGAGTTATATTCAGGCCTGAATTACATGATAAGGAATATCACAACTAACCAGTTTGTTCAGTTCTAGACGGCCCTGGAATTAGTCCATTGCATTCCTGACCTTCTATGGATGATTCCAAAGCAGCAGCAAAGTTGTCTGCAGCCAGAATTTCTCTGAGAAAGCCTATTCTGCTACCCAGCAGTAAAATTTCTGCTCTTCAGATGATGTGACCAGCAAGTGGAAGCATTACTCAGCAAACAGGATCTTACAAAACATTAAAAAATAAAAACTGCCGAGCCAGCTGCTGAAAGTGTCTGCTTTGGAAACACAAAAGTGGAAGAAAAGCATTGGTCATTTCCCAAATTGGGTTCTTCTGCTTGTAAAACTACATTTTTCAGCTTAAAGGCATTCTTTGTAACTTTACTACTTCAGATGATTGAAAATGAAAAATTCAGCAGGTTTCCACTACAATCTTGTAATGCATCTTTCAGAAATATTACAACCCACTTTTTGAAGGATGAAATAAAAGAACTGGAACATGTACTGAAGTCTGCAGTTTGTAAATTCTTAGTTCCTGAAGTTTTGGTCTCTTTTCTGTGTCATTGGCAATTATGTCACCACCATCTGTTGATCAAATAGCAAACACAGAATTCCAGGATGACAGCATTATCTGTTATGAAGTTTCCCTGGTGTGTCACATTACAAGAGAGCCTTTTTATTAGTTCTAACATCAAACAGTAATAAATTGGACTGAAGAGGCTTTTGTGCTCATTTCTCCAATGTCATGCATCTGCCTCCTGTTTCATTGCATGGGTTTCCTTTGCTAAAAGGGAGTTTTAAACATCCATTTTCCTCAGCTGGGAAAGGGAAAAATGCTTTATTCTTTCATACTTTAAATTTAAATTCTTATCTCAAGTGTAGGCATCACTAAAAGGTAAGTTTTCTGACATCAAATATTTTAGGAAAGGAGGAATAACCCTGTAGGGAGGTCTGTGTCATTGAACACAAAGACAACATCTGTGGGTAAAGATTTACACCCTTTATTGTTTGTATGCCTAGTGAAGAGAATTCAACCTCAACAATAATGCACTTGAAGTCACTGAGATATTTGTTGGTGTTCCTGATGACATTGGCCTTCAATGGGGAATGAGTTTGGTCATAGAGAGTGACAATTTTTACACTTTACATATAGAAGTAGAGCTGATGATAAATTTGCTGTGCTGTGCTGTAAAACCCTGATTCACAGAAACCTTATGGCCTCCAAGGAGGACAGACAATCTCAAATGGTCAATTCTGTGCCACGTAGAAAATATTCTCTGTATTAACAGAGATGCTGGCATGTCTGGTCTGGTGTGTGCATCAGAACAGTTGAGATTATGATCTTTATGTCCTTCTCTCTCTAGCACCACAGTTTCAGGCTGTTTTTACTTTATATTGCCAAGAGCTGCAATTAGGGTGGCAATGTGAACAGTATGATAGAAAGAAATTCAGTATTTACTTAGGCAGAGGAAAGAGTTCAAACTATTTCTTCCTATTTATTGGAGTATTAGAGCAAGTCTCATGGACTGACACCTCGCCTTTTGAAATCTAACCTGTTTCATAAGCCATCTTTGGAAAGAGCTCTCTGGAAGAAGTTTTGGCACCAAAAAAAGGATTCCAATCTATTTCTTCCATTCTTTCTTTTGGTTGTCTTTAAGTGACCTCCTACTGAGTGACCTCTAAATTGATAAATTGAGTTAACTGATCTCAAAAAGCAATAAACTTATTGATTCTATGCTGTTAGTGACTTTTTCAGTGAACTGAAAAAAGCCCCACATTGGAATTGATTCAATCTTACCAATAAAAATTGTACACATCAAGAAGCTTCTTTAGTACAGCATTTCTCAAAAAAAAAAAGTTATAATGATAGCCTTACATATAGCTCTAGAAATGAACAATTCTGTTTGGAAAACAGGCTTTGAACAGCAACCAGTAAATAAAGCATTGATACATCTGTTATCAAGTTTTAAAAAAAAAATTAAAAATTAGTAGGCTGTTATAAGACTGCAGCAAGTCATTTGCATTCCACATTTCAAGAATTGGTCCCTGGAGAAACTCAACAAGTTCCACACAGGCAGTGCAAGGTCAGTGCCAGGGTGGGGGCAGTCCCCAGCATCAGTAACGAGTGGGTGATGAGGGGATTGAGAGCAGCCCTGCCAAGAAGCACCTGGGGGTAGAGGTGAGAGGAAAATTGGACATAAACTGCTCTTGTGGGAGTGCACCTGGAGCACTGTGTCCAGCTCTGGTGCCTCCAAGAGCAGAAAGACTTCTCCTTGTTTGAGCAGATCCACAGAGATGCTCTGAGGGCTGGGGCATCTCTCCTGTGAAGCTTGAGAGATTGAACTGCTCAGTCAGAGGCTCTGGGGATGCCTCAGAGCAGTGTTTTGATGTCTAATCAGGATTTAAAATGTCAAGAGGGACTTTTTACTAGGGCCTCTGGCAATAGGACAAATGACAATTGTTTTAAACTTTAAAGAGGAAAATTTTGATTTAACCTCAGGAAGAAATTCTTTACTCTGAGGGTGGTGAGACAGTGGAACAGATTTTACACAGAAATTGTTCATGCCCCATCCCAGGATGTGTCACATTGGACAGGACTTGGAGCAAACTGTTTTACTGAAAGATATCCCTGCCCATAGCAGAGAAGCTGGACTAGATGACTTTTAAAGGTCCCTTCAGTCTCAAACCATTCTGTGATATTCAGCCCTGAATTAGTCAGAACCATTGTAGGAAAAAAAAAATACTACTCAATTTTATGATAAAATTCTACCTTTTAATGGAAAGAGCACGAGGGTGCCAATCTCTGGTTGCTGGACAAAACTAGTTTCCTCCATTCCATAGCGTGTGGGTGGATTATTTTTCAACCCAGAGTCCTTTTGATCTGCTTTTCTGGTGGTATGTTAAA
The DNA here is from genome assembly GCF_963513975.1 of Fringilla coelebs. Taxonomy (NCBI): domain Eukaryota; kingdom Metazoa; phylum Chordata; class Aves; order Passeriformes; family Fringillidae; genus Fringilla; species Fringilla coelebs. The sequence goes on from NC_140032.1 coordinate 4,999,271, forward strand.
CATCTGTGTGAATAATATATCTGTATTGATGAGGTTTCATAAATATAAATGTATTTTGTACTGCAGTGTTAGATATTTTGCCAAGAGGTTTAGCACTTCATATTCCACACAAAACATATTGGCTGATGACATTTATGGGGAGGGGAAGAAAAAGAAAAAAAAAGAGGAAGACTAAGTTTTTATGATACAAGAGTGGCTAATAGAAAATAGAAGGACTTTTTTTCCTAATTTTTCTTCTAGCAGAATTATCCAGGATATTTTGTCATTCATAGGAACTGCTTGTATGTCTTTTCACTTCCTATTACCACTTGCTGTTTATTCTGGTTCCTAATGTCAATGCTGTGCTGTGCCAGCCAATTTTTTTGTCCACATTTTGGGATTCCTCTGAACTTTGGCAATTTTATCTCAATGCTTTGTAGTTGTCTTAGAATAAGAGTATAGCCATGATCAGAGCAGCTGGTTTTATACGCTTCGTTTTATTTTTATGTTGTTTCCTTTCTTGCATCCCCAGCAACAAATTGTGTTGCCCTTTTCTCTGACTCTTCTCATGGCACTGTATTGGCTTTCAAGGGATGTGGATTTCTGGGATATCTGACACCCTGAAGAATGACATTTACCAGGATGTACAGAATGGAACTCATCCTCTACACAAATAAGGACACAGAGCTCCCTGTAGCTGTTTCATGGATCACTTTCTCATCCAGCAGCTTGAATCATGTGCTCAGAGTGGGGACATCAAGATGAACAGCAAAAAATGCATAACCAAAACAGACTGGAAATGTAAATCTCATGGCAGTTATCTAACTCAGCACTGTGTATCCTGCCAGTGCACTCACCAGTTCTGAGCCTGGAGGTTCAGGCTCAGAAACTCACTTTGTGCAGTTCTGGGTCAGCAATTTATCATCTCCTCTTTCAGCCCAGGCAGCACTGGAACCTGAGCTTTGTTCATCCATGTCTGAGTGCTCTAAGTACATAGATATGGAAGCAGTCTCTTAGCAACCCTCACAGAGCAAATTCCTTTGCTGTTTGAGGCAGCAGCTCCATGAACATGTGGCTGATTTCATGGCTGGTGTATTTTCTCTGCTGCATTTGCAATGACATTCATATTATAGAGCCAGATGTGTTTAGAAAAGGACCAGCATTTTGTCCCAGAGTCGGTGTCTTAGTGACAGGAGCACATCACTGAGGTCTCTCAACACCATTGGGCAGTGGGACCATTTTCCTAACCCTCTCCAGGGATTCTTCTGGGCCTAGAACAATTTGGTTGACTCAAGGAAATTCCTACATCAAAAAACCTTTTGATCTCTCAGCCATGGGATCTCTGTCTGGGAATCTCCTAATTCTCCTTCACTGTGTCAATAACCCTGGGTTCTCACACTGTGAAAAGGTAGTTGTTTCAGAGGCCCCCTCTGGAGTGATCAGGTGACAATATATTCTCTATCTCATCAATAAAGGAATGGGAGGAAATACATTTTTAATGTATCTTTTTTGGTGGTTTTTTTTTTTCACTTACTGTAGAGATCTACAAAATACGAGCTCTGACTGGCCTTTGAACTCTTTAATGGCTCATGAATCCCCTCCACTTGCCTCCCACCTCAGATCTTTGATTATTTTGTATAAACATCATCTCTAGGTGGTTTGCAAAAAGCCAAATCCCACAAAAACAGAGAAAAAAATTAGGAATATAATGTCTGGTTTGTATTTATCACAGCTTATCAGCAGACCAAGAACTTGATTTCAAGCTTTACATAGTGACAGGGTAGTTTTGGGGCTTGATGATGTAGACTCCTCAGTACTCCACATGAAACAGCTGCTTGGGATGCATTTCTTTCACTACATCTTTCCACTGAGATATTTAAATTTATGATGATTTACATTTGATCAGGTTTGCTGATATTTGAGTATGTGAGTTTTTTGCTCTGCCATACTGCCTGAATAACATTAAGTTTACTACAGATTTAGAGAATCTGGATAATTAAATCATTCATGTTGCCAAAGGAAAACAACAACAAAACAGCATACCATAAAAAGTATAAGGCTACAACACCAACCAAACAAAAAACACCTTCAAGATTTCCAAAACTCTGTATTCAGACAAAAATTATTTTCAGATTTTAGTCATAGAGAGATATAGTTGTAAATAGACATATAAACACATCAAAATCTTTAAAAAGAAAGTGGAAGTTACTCTCAGTCTCAATGCATTCTTTTAAAAGAAAATAGTGTTTAAATTTTATTGAGAAATCACTTACAAATGTATGCAATACTTTTCAATTTTTTTGCATAATCAGAGCTCTTAAAAATTTAATCAAACCACCACCTGCCTCAAAAATTCATCATAAAAGTATTTAAATTTTAAAACACAATTATCTGTCAAAAGCACTTGAGCACTTCCAAATCCATAATAAGAAATTGTTCAAAAAGTTCTGAGGATGCCCCAAGTAACACAATTATTCAGCAAGTGAATGAATGAGCAATCCCCCTTTTAGGAAACTAAAAGCAGTATCAGTACACTGTTCCTGAATATATATATATATATATATATATATATCCTGCCATATTTCGATGCTGTGCGTCCATCCCCATGTGTTTTAAGGTCTTTCATTGCAGCCAAGCTACATATATTAAAGGATTTAAATTGTCTTTTCTAGGTCTAATTCCTGCAGTCATATATCAATCCTGACTCTGCAAACTTAGTGCTTTTCAACTAAAGTCAAATTTTACACTGGGAACTTGTCAATAAAAATAAAACCAATGGTAAATCCTGCTTAAAAGGCTCAAATATGTCACCCAGCAGCTTCTGGGGATGACAGCCAATATCACCCCTGTTTTAACCATTCCAGATAATTGTAGCATTCACATTTTCTGAAAAAATCCCTTCACCCAGGATTTTTCTCCTGGGAAGCTGAGAAGCCTCAGGGAAAGGGAAAACAATTCTTATCTCATTTGCTTCTCCTGTGTTGTGCTCATGTGGAATGTGTTTGGAGATTGTTCACCCACAGGTGATTGTTCCATTGCATTCTGCTGGGAGTTGTTTTCACTCTTTGGCCAGTCAGGGCCAAGCTGTGTCGGGACTCTGGAGAGAGTCAGGAGTTTTCATTATTATCTTTTTAGCATTCAGTAAGTATCCTTTCTGTATTCTTTAGTATAGTGTAGTATTCTTTAATATAATATAGTATCATAAAGTAATAAATTAGCCTTCTGAGAACGTGGAGTCAGATGCATCATTCCTTCCTGCCACGGGGGTCCCTGCAAATCCAATAAGGTAATCCCTAAGGCACAAATGAGCCATCCAGAGCTGTGATCCCACCTATGCAAGGATTGGCAAACGAAAAATGACTGAGGGTCACTGCTGGGGAGAGCATTCAGCTCTTCCTGGGTAGAACGAGGTTACACCTTTGATGGTTTAATGGTTCTCTGCTGTTTCACCTCACTGTGAAATCCTCTTCAACAACACAGTCAGCTTCACAGAGCAGCAGATTTTTGTCATTGTTTTCAGGGTCTCATTCAACAAAGACAGATACTGAAGGAGCATTTTCCTATGGGACAACTTGTCCATTCTAAATTTTGCCTTTTAATTTTTTTTCTGTGTCCAACAAAATCTGTGTGTCCCCTTTGTGAAAAATGTGTATTTTATGATATTTTGCAAATATTAAAATGAATATTATGTGTGTTACGTTAGAAAGTTAAGCTGTATTAATTTTCTTAGGCAGTGTGTTAAATATAATTTTAGGTTATAACAGAATGTTAAAATAGAAACTATGCTATGTAAGATATTTTTTTAAAGAAAGGAATGAAGGATTCGCACTGAGATAGCAGCCACAGGACACTCAAATCTTTCAGAGAAAAAGAATTTATTGCTCTCTTATCAGAAGAAATTAACTTCCTCCCTCACTCAGCCCTGAAGATGCCATCAGGATTCAGAGGAAGATGCTGACACTGACCAGACAGAATCCTTTGTTTGAAAGGAATTTATGCATCATGTATGAGGTGTATGAATATGCAACAGGCTGTTGCTTTTAAGGGGTAATCCTCTGTTAATGTGGGTCCTTTTTCAGGCTTATTTTGCCCAGAAAGAGGTACCTGGACTGTCTGTAACTCTTTGGTTTTATTGTCCTAACCCTAATTGTCCAAATTTTTATTATTCTAATTTTATTACTATTTTTTTGACCATTTTATTACTATTAAAGTTTTAAAATTTTAAAAACAAGTGATTGGTGTTTTTCGCATCTTTATCATTAAAGAACAATAGAAGGATGAGGTGCCATTGCTCTGCCTAAAGCTTTAGCTAAATATTGGTTTGAGAAGCTTTTTTTTGCTTTTCATATGGCAAGGATATGGCATTCATTACTTAACATTTGCTTTTTTCTGACAGATTTTAAGTGAACTTGGATGTCTTACATGTAAACTAGAATTAATTGATCAAAACTGTCAGAGCCACATAAAAAGCAGTAAGAACTAAACTCAGTTACAGGGGTGTAATGAAAACTTACATGCTACGACCTACATAATATATATTAGTGCCAAGTAAATTACAACTAATATGAAGACACTCCTTAGGAAACTGGAAATCTGCCATTAAGGGTAAAACTGAAGGTACAAACATTTAATGGGCAAGAAAAATATGAAATACCCCCAAATATTAAATGAAAATATTTATTTATTCTTATTTTCTCTTTCCTTGAGAATAAGAAGCAAATCTCCTGCTGCACGAGTAAGTGAAGGATATGAACTGTAGAGAAATACTAAATAACCTGGAGATACCTTATGGAAAAATCTGAATACTGAGTACAGGGATTTTGCCTCTGTCAACAGCAGGGAGCCACTTTAGTTTCTAACACAGTAAAAAAATGTTCTAATTTCCACAGTACATGGCTGCTGTGTTCACCTAGCAGTGTTATCAGAGCACCTGAGAAAAAAACTTTGGTATGTCACGAGGCATTTGAATGAGCTGAAATTTTTTATATATGTAAATAAAAGTGTGGCTGTTTTAAAAAAAACAAAACCTGAAATACATTTTTTTCATAAGTCTGTATTGTTCTGTGTTTTTAAGTTTCAAATCAATACATAGGCATTTTATCTGATGATAATGTAATTGAAATATTATTTTATTAGCAGTCACTGTATTAATGCGGCAGCACATTTTAACTGTTGCAGAATATTATGGACATATATTGCTACCTTGTCAGCAGGTTTGAAGATAAGATGTGATGTTAGTTACTCTGCTCTAGACCTGGCTGCAAGCTTTGCCCTGATTTAAACTCTCCTGAACTGCTACCCAGACTTGAGCCAGAATTTTGCACATTAAAATCTGCATAAATCTTACTAACACCGACAGCACAGCAATACTTTTATTGTACTTTTCACAAGTGGAATCATTCACCAGGGTCCTGTGAGGCTTGAACACACAGAGAAGTCCATTAAAAATTAGCATGTTTAGTCTGCTCCTGTGTCCTTGATAGTCCTGCTGTGGTGGCACATAAAGGATTTGCTGTTAATTACCCAACTGCCTGCTAAAGGCTGCCTAATTCTGCTAAGACAAGGTTTAATGGCTGCATTAGGAACAAGTCGAGTGAGCACAGGGCTATTTTTGGGCACAGGCACAGCAGTTCATGTTAGCAGGGCAGCTTTGATGCAGCAGAACCCTCAGAGGGAGCTGCTCTAGAGCTGGGAATAGCCCAGGGTTCCACGTCTAGCAACCCCACCCGGGAGTTCATCCTCTCTGTCCTACACAAAATTATTATTTTGGTGACTTCTGAGTCAAATCCAGGCTCTATGCTTCTGCAACTATAGTGGCAGCAGCCAATTTTGTCTGGGAAAATGGAATTCCGGGTCTTTCTGACTGTCACATTTGCCTCAGATTTAATGTTAGGAATCCTGGCTGTCACAATTATCTCATCTTCCCTTTTTAACATTATTAAAATTTAGCAGTATATCTCTCTGAATTCATCAGATCTATTCAGAAGTTGACAAAGGCTCATCAGGTTCTTAGCAAATGTATCCTTCCATGCCCCAAACATGTACTTCCTGTACATGTATGTTAACCACTAGAACTTAAAACTTTCCTTCAGTTCACCTTGAGTAAGAAGTAAGCCTACAGATCTTTGAAAAAGAGAGAGAAAACACTATGGATTTATCAGCATCTTCAAAAATTGAGAACTAATCCAATTATGTACTATTTTCTCTCCATGCCATTTATTTAAATTAATTTAATTCTTTTTTGCCTAATTTAAGGAATGAAAACACAGATGAAAGTCAATAAGAATTAATCTCTTCCTAGAAATGGTTTTGTGTGCCTGTACAAGCAGTGATGTGAGTATTCTTTCTTATTATGAATATTCATAAGAACTGACTGTAAAACAAATGTAAAAGGGCTTTAGAAAACAGAGACTAAGATGAAGAATTTTAACATTTCATGCCTAAACTATTTCCTTATTCCTGACAGCTGCTCTGTCCACAAAGAGAATGAATGGAAGAAGCAATTATTGTGTTTTAACACACAAGGCAAACACAGTCCTAGGAGGAAGATCTGATTTCAGCGAGGTACAAATGGAGCCACCCCTGTCATCTGAAGTTTTCTTCCAGAAAATAAACATTGTCAGCTCCAATTAGAGCCAGATTGTCACAAGTGCTCAGTTTGCTCCCTGATGAACATCACGCTGGCTTCCCAGCTTTCTACTGAAGTCCCAGCCTTGAATGAGCCCCTGAGGGTCCCCTTGGGGAGTACAGTCAGCCACTCCAGCTAAAGAACCCTTGGATGATAATAATAATATTAACAATAATAGTAATATTTAGTTAAACAATGAAATCTGTGAGCTAGCCATGTGGAAAACACGAAGAGGTGAGCTTGACCATGTCAGCAGCTAAGAAAATGTCTTCTACTTTTTTGTTCTCAGGGAAGTTTCCTAGGGCTTTTTGGGTTTCTTTCTGCCTGTGAAAGAATCCACAGAAATCATTGTGTGTGTTACATGCCTTTGAGATGGGAGAGTCATCAGCCAAGCCACCCAGGTTTTGCAGAAAAAACTCTGCTGCCCGCATACCAAGGCACAGTTTAATCAAGCTAGATACTTAGCAAGAGATAAATCAAATTTTTTTCACTGGAAAAAAAGATGGATTAACTATTTCCTTGGAAAAAAAGGACAAATCCTGAGGAGTTTTTTAAGAGGCCAGGTACCTCACCTGAGCATCAAATAAGTCAGATGGCCTGAGGAAGAAAGGGTCTCCTATCCACAAGGACAAGTTTCTAACCACTACAATCTCTGCAAGTTACTGCTTTTTAAACACAGCTTGATTAGTGGGAAAAGGGGCTGTTTCCCAGGCAACAGCATTTATTAGCATAAAGTAAATATAGTAGTTATAGAAAATATTCTAGTGTGTGGAGACAGAGAGTAACTGGATTTCTTTTGGCAACAGAGTATGGTTATTTAGAGCCAAACTATGCCTCCTATAATATCGATGTAGTATATTAGGTTGTATTGTAACTTTAATTTTTCCTAAAGTATTCTCAGCTACACAGTGTCATGCTCTCACACAGCCACTACTCTGCCAAGGTCAGAATTGTTAAAAATATAAAAAATGGAAAAAATAAATATCCCAGTGGACAATTGTTCAGCAAGAAAGTTAGGGAATCATTTACAAAAGGAGAAAAGAATCAATTTTAAAATGGCCAAACTGACTGAAATCTTATTTTCACATTAATGTCTCTGGTCTTGAATCTGATTTTTGTGCTGTGCTAGGGGCACAGGGAAAGGAAACATTCACACTAAAGCCAAGGTTCAGCAACAAGTTTCTCCATGCCTTTCACAAAATAAATGGAGATTTCTGTTAAAGCAAGTGGGGAAGAATTCGCATCTCTGACTTGTATAGAAAGTAGAAACCTGTTTAGGACATGTAAAGGCTGCACACACACAGAGAAATCACAGTGACAGTAGGAGATTGAAGGACACGTGTATTGTATTTGCAGGGAAGCCCCAACGAAGGCAGGAATGATGAATCTGACTCCATGTTCTCAGAAGGCTAATTTATTACTTTATGATACTATATTATATTAAAGAATACTATACTATACTATACTAAAGAATACAGAAAGAATATTAATGCTAAAAAGATAATAATGAAAACTCCTGACTCTTTCCAGAGTCCTGACACAGCTTGGCCCTGATTGGCCAAAGAGTGAAAACAACTCCCAGCAGAATGCAATGGAACAATCACCTGTGGGTGAACAATCTCCAAACACATTCCACATGAGCACAACACAGGAGAAGCGAGTGAGATAAGAATTGTTTTCCTTTTCTCTGAGGCTTCTCAGCTTCCCAGGAGAAAAATCCTGGGTGAAGGGATTTTTTCAGAGAATGAGAATGCCACAAATGTGGAATGGGAGAATTAGGATAAGTTAGGCTATTTGAGCAGGTGGACAAAAGCAAACAAAAAAAATTGTGTTTTTTGCCAGGTAGAGTTTGGGTCTCTGTGCAGCAACTCTGCTTTTCGGTGCTCTGCAATGCCCTGGGCACTCTGCTGCAGCCTCCTTGCACTGTGCAAGGCACACAGGTGTTGTGCTCTGATGAGGAGGTGTTTGGGATCCTTGCAAGGTGGTCACTGACTTTGCTGGGAATGGCACTTTTTCTTCCCATACACTGGGGATCAAGGACAGCTCTGCTTATAAATTAGAAAACAAAAGGTTGTCTTTAAGATACACTGAACAGAAATTATTGATGTGCAAAAAGGCATCTGGAGGATGGTTCTGAAACTTCAGAAGAAGGTGTTGGTTGAAAAAATGAGCCTTAATCCATCCTGTAATGATACGCATGGTATAGCAACTCCAGGTGAGCCAGACACAACATCCAACAAAGGGAGACAGGGGTGAACACAGAGGTGTAGCTGATACTAAATAACCGTCTTGTGCCACTGTCATATTTTCTGAAAAATCCTTTCGCCAGGATTTCTTCTCCTGGGAAGCTGAGAAGCCTCAGAGAAAAAGGAAAACAATATTATCTCATGTGCTTCTCCTGTCTTTTGCTGCTTTGGAATGTGGTTTGGAGATTGCTTATCCAATATGTGAATTGTTTTGACTTGATGACCAACCATGGTCAGGTTGCGTTGGACTCTGAGGAGAAGGTCACGAGTTTTTCATAAGTATCTTGTTAAGTCTTCTGTAAGTATCCTTTCTCTAATCTTTAGTATAGTTTTAGTATAGCATAATATAATTCATATCATATCATATCATATCATATCATATCATATCATATCATATCAATATCATATAAATATCAATCTTCTAAGAACATGGAGTCAGATTCATAATTTCCTTCCTGCCATGGGGGACCCCGAAAATACCAGGGTTTTTTGATTTTTTTTTTCCCTAGGAGCTCACATTTGTGGGGATGGGAAAACATTCCCTGCAGTGAGGGAGATCCCTCATTGTCTTGGATAACCTTGGATTTCAGCAGTACAGGGCTGTAGAGCCCAGTGTAACACAGAGACTTCAGCCAAAGCCCAGTGTGATCCTCTTTGACTCTGGGTATTAACTGGAGATAAATACAGAATTTAGGCAAATCAAAACTAGCTGTAGGCATGGGCAAAGCTGGCAGCTGCAGAAGGCAAGGGATTGCCTGGGGTAGGGAATGATGAAAGAGCCACATCCCTGTTGCCCATTTTATCCACACCAGAGCTGAGGAGAGCCAAGCTGGGACCAGGTGCTGCTGCTGGGGAGGGAAGGGGAGGCAGCAGAACGGGGGCTGCACTGGGGGGGCTGCATGGATGTGCCACCCCTGGGACCAGCTGCCCTCTCTGCCAAACCCTGCCTGCCTGCAGAGGGGTCAGAACTGATTTTTGCACACACCTCTGAGAAATCCTGAGCCAGCTTTAAATCAACAGGGGCTCAGAAAATGCAAAACAAAAAAAAGGAGATTAAAATTCACAAAAAATGCTGCTTTTCTTCATGTTTAAAACACTCAGGAGAAGAGGATGAATGTAGTCTTAAATAAGCTGGTATTCTAGGATGTAGGGAGAAGGATGGACTGCAAAGATATTTTTCTGATTAAAAAGGTGATGTATGACCTGGTGAGGGAACACATTGATTTTACAAGTCAGTATTTTGTTTTGCAGTTTTTCAGCTTTTCTTTATTTCATGCAGAAAGCCAAAGGAAACATACACGTAAGAGAATTATTTGTCTTGCTATTTACTCTCTACTTCCAACTATGACATATTAAAATGTATTTCTCTTTCCATTTGAATAAAACTATTAGAAGGATATAAAGGAACATTTTAATTTCTAAGATAACTGCTGAATTAAAACAGTGATACAGAGAAGCTTTGTTGAAAAGCCTTTTAACACAAATTTTGAATCTGAGACAGCCAGGAGTTCTATATTTTACTATAAAATTACTCAAAAATTAACCTAGTAATTAAAGCTGCTTTGCCAAAATGAGTATTTGGGTATAAGCATTTAACTCTGAACAAATGTACAGAATTAGTTCTGCTTTAAATGAATTAATTTCTATTTTTTAGTGATTTTTTTTCATACTTTCCTTGATGCTGGGGTTTTTTTCTCCTTCTTCATAATGCAGTCAATATGTTCGAAAGGTTACTCCAAAGTATCATTACCCAGAAAAGGTTGCAAGATGCCTTCATGAGAAGTCTGTATTTTGGTAGCATATAATTAAGCTGATTGGAAGTATTGTTCTCAAACTCCAGATCTCTGAGATGCAGCTTCGTGGCTGTTAAATTTATTCCTGAAAAAAATTTGCTTTTACATGAAGTGAATTCTTGTCTCAGAAGTTTTATACTGTCTATGATCCATACCCTCCCCTGAGAAGGTCTTGGGAGGAGGTAAAAGGACCAGGTAAAAAGGGAGTTTTTATAAATGAAGTAGAAAACTGTATTTTGCTTTAACTTAGTTTCTTTAAACAACAAGCATTAGAATAAAGCAGTAGTCTAATAATAAACAAGTGTTTTGAGCAGCCACATCATCTTAGCCCAAAGCACAGAGAGTGTCTGAGTTAATTAAACAACTTGGCTTCTGCCTAGCACAGGCAGGAGGAGACATTATTCATCTCATCCCATACTGAAAGGCTGCTGGATTTTGGGCAGATGTTTGAAGCAAATCATGGCAGTCAGTGCTGTCTGAAGAATGCTCAGTCCCTCTCAGACAAGATTAAGCAGAGTTGTTTCACGTCATTTACATATGTTACCACTTCTTTCTCATTAAAAATGGATCTTCAAAGGAACCCAAGGTAAAAATATTCACTTTACTGTGTCCCATGGTCACATGAAACAGCTGAGATCCACAAAAAGACAGCTCTTGGTGTTTCTGACAGTTATTTTGTGGTCACTGATACTTTTATTGGGATTTCAGCAGGGAATTTTGTTCCCAGGTGTGTATGATGCCTCAGGTTTTAGCTTTTCTATTTTTCAGATTCTGTGCTGCTTTAGTGTGTAATTCTGAGCTTCATACTAGGGGAGGGTGAGCTCTGTGCACAGAGTAGGGAGACAAAACAATTCCTTCTCTAGCTGGGGACCAAGGACAAATGATCCAAATCTCAGCCCAAGAGCATAAACACCGTGGGCTGGAGAGAGAAAAACAAGAAGGATGGGACTGCATAGGCTAAAGCTGGAACTGGACAATTAACTCCAGTATGCAAATGGACCAGAACTTTATAAAACTGAGACACCCTGTGACCACTCATCCATTTTGTGACCATTTTGGTTCATCTTGGGTGCAGCCCTGGCTGGGCTCTTGTGCTGCCCAAGGTGGATCCATTGAGGCCTTCTAATAAATCCCTACTTCATTCTTTAACTCTGTCCAGCCTCTGTTCTGGGTCAGCCTTCACAAGGCATCCTGTGGACTTAGAAATAGGCACAACATCTTTTCTTAAAGCTGGCTTGTTTTCACCACAGAGATGGTGAAGTTCAATCCTGACTTTGTGATTGCTGTTCACAGAATCAAGTGTTATGCACACACATCATATTTCATGTCTTCATCTGTGAGTTGATTGCACAGTGTACCTTTCAATTTTACATCAGTAGTATTTCTGCTTCAATATTTATTTTCTGTAAAGGAACTAGATACAACTCTACTAAGTAGAGTTGTAAAACCTTAAGCCTGGTCTGCTTAATACAAAAGGCCATGAGAGGGATTTGATAAATTGAACAGTAAAACTGTTTCTAATAGATCAATCCTGATGACTCCAAACCAAGGAACCACAGAATGGTTTGGGGTGGAAGACACCTTAAGATCATCTCATTCCACCCCCTGCCATGGCCAGGGACACCTTCTACTACCCCAAGTTTTGCCAAGCCCCATCCATCCTGGCCTTGGACACCTCAGGGATGGGGCATTCTCTGTATCTACAATAATGTGTCGATTCCATTTCTTTTAATGGGATTCTAAATGTGAAGGTGTCATGGATAGGATTGATGGGATGAATCCATACCCTTGGTGATCTCAGACCAAACTAACCTGCTGTAATGCCCATGTTTTTGGAGCAGGACTATATAGGGGAGCAGAAAGAACTGGAAAAGCAAAATCTGCCTAAATCTGCCTCTTCCATTGAATTTTCCCTGATGATTGTACTCCACTCCAGCACATTTTCACTACCACTGGCAAAAGTATGAAGGTGAGGATTATTGAATACTATTGATTTCTCCTGTGTAACTTAATGGCTGATGAATCTGATATAAATCATTTTATCAATACCTGGAATTCAAGGTTCATATTCACTGACTGTATTAGTAATTTCTAGAGGGATTGTTTGTCACCATCTGTAGGAAAAATGTGGGGTAGGGGAATTGATGTCTGATTGATCACTGCTTTCCTGTGGAATTAATCCCTTGTGAACATTTTATAACACTTATTCAAAACATGCTCATCAACAGCCCTTTTGAATTAACATGGTGTAGGCTTTGAAATGATGATCAGCTCTTCAAAGGATGGATTGAGTAAAAGTGGTCCAGTTGTTTAGCATTAATCCAATGTCAAACATAGTCCCTGGAAATCATGTGGCAGCATTTGTTCTTTGATTAGATATTTTAACCACAAACATATTTTGTTACCTCTAGATAGCACATAGACATAAGAAGAGTTAAAAGTCATTAACAAACACATTTTATACTGGTGTGAGTATGTTTTTTCCTCTGACACAAGCTGTCACTGAAGCTTCTGCACATGATAACATCAATCAATAATTTTATTTGAAAGAGCATATGTGTGTGTTCACTTTGGCTTTGCCTCCTCTGTACTGAAATTTAGGTACTTAGTTCTTGTTACAAGTGATTCATATCACAACAGGATTAATATATTCAGGAAAACTTACAATCAGACACGAAACGATAACATAAAAATTTCTAAGATTGCTCTAAATGTTATGAAAATAAACTGCTAGGAGGACAGGTTCAGATTTTTCTATGCACAGCTTCCATAAATATCATAGCAATTGGAGGCACATAACCTAAAACATATTTATCTGCTTTAGTTACCAAAGAAAGTATTCACAGTGCAATTGAGACATTAGAAATAGCCCCAAAATTTTATGACACTGTCATTTGTTGAATATTAACAGGATAAAATCACAAATATTCTTTTTAGATGTCTCGGGAGAACGATTCACTAAAACGCAGAAATTGACGGAGTGCCGGCCTTTGTCGTTTTTCCACCTGTAATTTTTCCTGTCATCCATCATTACATCCTTTGCTATCAGGTCTTTTTGTACTCTTCTTGAGAGGTGCAATGTGCTTACCAGGCCACGGGAATCCAAGGATGATGCTTTTCCTTGAAGTCTACTAAATCCTGGGCACCGCCTGGAATAAGAGATGGGTCCATGGTGCCACAGTTCTCTCTTGCAGGTGTTTTCCTGTCTTAGTTCCTTCCCCTTTTACCTCCTGCCCAGATGCAGTTTGGTTGGCAATTCACCTTAACAATATTTTTGTGGACCACTGAGTGATAAATAGAATAAGCCTTTGAGTAAGAGGGTAGAAAAAAATCAGTAATTTGTGCTTTGGGAGAAGAGAAAAAGAAAAGAAAAAAAGGCAAAAAGAGGAAAGAAAAGGAAAGGGAAAAGGAAAGGGAAAAGGAAAGGGATGATTCCCTCATCTTTCTTTCTCTCATAACATAGCTGAAAATATTTTGAGAACAAGCTTTTTCATTGTTTTCTTCCAATATGACAGGTTTGGTTTTGTAAGTAAAAACATTGGAAAAAATGGAAAAGGACTTGTTTTCAAGAGCACAATATTAGCAATTAAGAAATAATGTAAATACTTTCCTAGTGAGAAAATAAAAGAAGATTTGAAGAATGAAAACATAAAATTAAAATCCTGCAACAACATAAACACCTTCATTTTCTGTCCCACTATATTTATATATACACAGAAGAATACACTGTTATTATTTCTATTACATTACTGATGAGAGACTGTTTCAAGAAAAATGAGACTTAGGGAGGATTAAATTCTCAAAGTCCAGAATTTTTTCATGCTTTCCTGACTCTTTTCTGACATTGCTGGCATGAAACATCTTGGTTTTCCTTGGTTATAGGTGCTACATAGACTGGAATATTTACCAGTCCTGTGTAGGAAATCCAACTCATTCACAAGATATTAAATGATTCCTCTGGAATAAGATCTGTTCCAAAAAAGTCTTTTATCATATCAGAGAAAGCCCTCAGCTCCATGGATCATAGAAACTAAAAAACTTCCCATAATTTATTTTCCACTTCCATGAGTGATAACTTTCTTCAGTGTTTGGCAAACCGCAGTGATTTACATCAAATTTACCATTTATCTAAAATCCCTTGGCAAGAAGGCAAAAATTCCAGCAAAGCATGCTCATGATTGAAATACAAACAGTGGCTGGTTTGGAAAGCAAAAGCTCAGGAAATGGTGATTGCTTCCATCATGCTCTGATTTTGCATTCACATAAATGACCATGAGCTGGGAGCTGCTCTGCATAACCCACCCAGAGCCAGTGCTACCAGTCCTCACTGGCACAGCAACGTGGCAAATAAAGCATTTAACAATAAACACCCACTCCTCTTTCAGGCAGCAGGCAGTTGTCTGTAGTGTGCTTGGAAACTTTTAATCTCCCTCTTTAAGGTAAAGATGCCCTTTCCTTTGTTTAAAATGAGCTGACATGCAATTTGTTGTTCTGCTCGTTAAGCCAGGAGGTAGCCAATTCCTGTCATTTCAAATACATCTGAAACCAATGAAGCTCAAATGGGATTTTTATAGTTTGCTGGTGGCAGTTCTGCATTGCCCACTTACACTGGAGTTTAATTCTGAAATGCTGATCCCTGCCCAAATGATCTTCCATTAATTGCTACACATTTTATATACATTTTTATGTTATGTATTTATGTTATGTTTTTCTATTTATGTATTTCTTACATTCAATGTATTGCCAAACTATAATAGTTATATTAATTACAAGCTAGTAGTTGGTTTATTTATGTACACTCTGTGTTTTGCTTTCCCTTTTTCATCATATCACAGAATAAATCACAGCATTACAGAGTATATGCTTTTGTCAGAGCAGCATTTGTTATAATCAACGCAAAATAGTTATTTACTAAATCCTTAAAACAGATATGCCATTTGGCTCTACACTGTAAAATTATAGATTACACTTAAAAATAGAGTAATGTAAAAGATACAGAAAGGAAGGATCAGTGGAAGGTAGAGGAAGGTGTTCTGACTGAGAAAGGTGTAAGTAAAAAGTCTACTCAAAGTTTTACTAAAACCATACTGTTATAGCACATGGAATCCTTGGGAAGTTGAGAAGACCATATCAATGCGGGGAGACCGGACAAGATGCTGTGGGATTAAACAAGATGATCTCTAATTAATTTCCTTTTGGGGAAAACAAATGCTGCTTGGTTGTTTGGTTTTTTTTTCCCTGTAATTCCACACAGTTTCAGATTTTCACCCTGAAAATTCATTCCTTTGGGAAGATAATACAGTTTTTCTCGTTCCAAACTAGAAATATGGGAGATGGTAGAGTTTTGTGAAAAGAAAAACTTACAGACTAGTTTGTGACATAAACTGTGCTATTAAGTCAAACCAAAGTACTTTGATCAATTTGGCAGAAAGCACTCACCCACCACAGACCCAACTCAATAAAATAGTTGGGGGTTATTTTATAATGTGGTTACAGTGACATTTTCTCAAATGTTTTTAGCTGTTGTCAACTATTTAAATGGAAAATTTCCTTCTTCAATGCACATCATTCTAAGATAATTTCTGTCCAGGTCCAGAGGTAACCTTTTCTTTACAAGAATTGTGGCATATATAACCATGGTAAAAAAGAAATTACCTTCACAGTGATGCACACAACAATTTCAAGAAGGCTGCATATTTCAGGATGTCAGTAAGAAGTCCTGAAGCATCACAAAATAACCATTTGTGATATAGTTTGGGTCAGCAGTGATGAAAAGTTATTGCTATTGGATTGTTGATTGATTGCCTGTGTGAGCTGAGTTGGGGGGATTGATCTAGCACTGCACACAGTGGGCAGTGGTAAAATACACTTCAAGGACCAAGGAGTGCTTCTTAAAACATGAGAGAAAAAATCCAAGGGGACAGAGGGGGAGGCCCAGGGGAACAGGAATGGACAGACCTTGTAAAATGTGGAAAGTGACACGCACTTGAAATAACTACAGGGATAATGATGATTACTTTGGATCTTGGATCTCTGACTGAAAGTCTGTCTTAGGTAGGAAATGCAAAATATGGCTGGGGGTGTGATCTTCTGCCATCTGTTAGAGGTGGGGCAGTTATCTTCTTTAATCGGGCCACCAATTAAAACCAGCTGGGGCAGTTTTCTTTTTCTCTTCCACAACCAATCCTCCCTCCAGGAGATGGCTTCTGCTCATGGGCCAGCGAGTGTCCCTGCATGGCTGATAAAATTCCACCATCCCACGGGGAGATGCTCTGCCCAGGGGAGGAGCCAAGCATTCCTACCTGGATACAATCTGAGGGTTGGAACAGCACAGCAGCCTTTGCCCCCTGCATTCCCAGAGGAGCAGCTTTCTCCTGCCCTGCATTCCCAGAGGGAGAGCAGGCCCATCTCCAGCAGCCCTGGAGCTGCAGAGGAAAACTCCCCCCTTGTGCAGGATCCTGCTGCAGCAGAGCCACAGCTGGCACTGCAGGAGGGCTGAGCCCCCATGGGATGGGGCTGTGCCCCCACCCTGACACACAGGGGACAGGGACTGCTCTGACTCTGGCAGTGGTTTGTTTTGTATTACTGCATTTTTATTTATTTTTTCCCTAATAAAGAACTGTTATTCCTACTCCCATACCTTTGTCTGAGAGCCCCTTAATTTCAAAATTACAATAATTCAGAGGGAGGAGGTTTACATTCCTTATTTCAAGGGAGGCTCCTGCCTTCCTTAGCAGACACCTGTCTTTTCAAACCAAGACAATACCATGCATATTTACCCTGAACTAAGTGCCACAAACAGGGATGTGGTTAGGAGAAGAGCTCAACAAGAAATTAAGACAGTCCACACTGGTGCTTGTTCTAGGAAATTTCCATCCAATTGATGATTTTGGATTTAAAGGCCTGCTCTAATACTTCTGTGTGAAGCCAAATGCTTACAAAGTGCTGTGACATGAAGATATAAAGAATGACATCACAGCAGCATTTATCACCAGATGTCTAACAGGAAGGGAAGGTCCCCTTCATCCAGCTAAAAAAGGGAAGCAATATGTCTGTCTGCATAATAAATAGTCTGTCTGCAAATGTGACACATCTTCTCAATTACGGGAGGGTGGCCTCAAAGGCTGTTATTGATGGCATTCTGCAGATTATTATATCACACTCGGGCCCTTTCCAGTGTGAACTGTCCTTTGCATATGTACAATTCAGAAAAAAACATCCTTGAATCAATAATAATTTCAGAACTCTGAAATACATTCAGTGATCTCATTCCAAAGTTTTCCTTGGAATACAGATTTATTGCATTATACCATGGACAATTAAACTTAGGATGATTGGCTTGTCCCCTCATCTATTCATGTTATTTGACTGCAAATGTTTTCTTACAAATTGCGTAAGGAAGATGGTTACTCTTACAAGCTTTATACACTTTTTGTTTTCATACATGAATAGGTGTTCTCTGAGTTTCATTGTTTAGGAAACAGATTTCCTCCTTTCTGTCTCTAATCTATAATCAACAGCTTGCAAACATCAAATGCAGAGGCTTTCAATTTGTATTCACTTCAGTGAAAAGTAAATGCAAAGTGTTTCTAGAGCAGAATATTACGCTTTGCCTAAAAGTACATAATTACCCAGAGAATCAAAGCTTTGAATCACAATCTTTAAAACTAGCATGGCTAGGTCAAATATCAGAAAATATTAAAAAAAAAAATCAAGACACAACACACCCAAACATTTACCTCCAACTCCAGAAGTAAAGTTCAGCTGATAGCCACATGACCAAGAAGTGGTTTTATCCCTGGCTGCCACTGGATTCAGCTGTGGTTGAGGATGTGAGGTAACTGGAGAGGCAGCAGCTTCATATGACTGTCCATTGAATCCTAGTCACAATTCCAATGCAATCCTGCCTGGATTGCTGGTAGGTTACCCTCTGGCTGTGATTTCAGGTTTTGAGACAGACCCATGAGCTGACTGATCTGGGAAAGGGAGTCACTCAGCTGAAACTGCATTAAATAAAAACAAAAGGGAAAAAGAATCCCAATAAGTATTATGAACCCTCATTTTCTAAAAGTAAACAAAGACTTCATACAAATTATGAGGGGCAGGAGTAGTGCAAACCATAATCTCTTTCCTTCAGAGAGGTTCTGCTTTCTCTCCACAGTTCCCTTACTAATCCTACACACTACTCAAAATGCCTAAAATTGGGCTCCTGGTGATTCCAGCTCTTCCCTCTTTCCCAAGAAACAGGCTGAGTGTTGCAGGCACTCAAACAGGAACATGACTGTCCCTATCCTCTCCATCCAAAAGTCCTGATCATTCCTCATTCTCCAGGCACCAACCACACAGCCATATATTGTCTTTTATGAATTTCATGGAGACTCTCATTTTGCAACTGCAGGATGGAGGTGGATGGAAGATGGAGATAGACTGGAATTAGATCCAGTTCCAACCTGGATAACAAGCTAGTGCAGGCTCTCCTGTATTTCATGACATGCAGCACATTTTATCTCAGGGTTCAAATGGGGAGAACTTGGCTGGCCAGTACAGGGCTTTATATTCTGCAAGAGTGAGACTAATTTTGTTTGAAAAAAATTATTTCATGCTATCATCTACAGATCCTCTACCTGCCATTGATCAACTTTACTTTTTATGACACAAATCACTCTGTAACCTGCCAAAAGCACTTTTTGTAGTCTGTCAAAAGCATTTTTTACTACAATTTTGATGTACTTCCAGCTTTGCAATATTGTTTCCTTCACTCTTTCTATTATATATTATTTTTATAGGTTGCTTTTTTTTTAGAAAAAATTTTATGCTTGTAAACCTATGAAATGCTGGCCTTGTCAGATCTGCGGAGAAAAATAGTTCTATACCTTGTCTCCTTTCACAAGAAGTCATGCTAGATATATATAAAGCAGTGATTTTCAGCTCACACAAACACAAAAAAGAAGTGAAACCTGTCCTCTTCTCTTGACAGCAGGAATTTAGAAAGCAGAATACAGCAGAGAAATTCTGCCCGGGTGTAACAAACATGTAGATCTGACCTTTGTCTTTTAAAATCAAAAGGTAGCATTGCACTGTCAGCAAGAGGCAACTTATCATTTTTATGCATGTGTAGTTAGATGGGAAGAACTTTCAAAGGAAAAAACAGGATCTGGCAAATTCCTAGGCTGCTGTAACTCTTGAAAACAAGAATTAAATTATTAAAATATAATGTACTCTTGCTCACAGATTAATACATATTTTCTCTAAGGAGAAAAGAATATTCCTCTTAGTCTACCCTTTAAATAAGACTTCAGAAACATGGAGAGATTTTGATCTCCAGGAGCAACTGATAACTTGGAAAACTCTTCCTATATGATTGCAGCAATCAACAATGGCCATGCTGCACTTACAGGGTCGAGAAAGGTATCTTTTGGTGCTATGGCCAGACTGTTATTTAATGTGACATCTGCTCCTTTTCCCAGCAGATAATTTCCTATAAATGGGAGATAAATCAATGTAAAAAGTACATTTGACAAATTTAATAGTTCTGGGGGGGAAAAGATCAACTTTGCAACATCAAGGCTGTGTGTTTCCATACAAATAAGGATTCAGAAATGTACATGTGTCAATGCCTAAAGAAATATAGCTGTAATTTGTTATTTCAGTTATTTCAGTGCTTAGAGACAAAGCCAGAGACAAAAAGGGAAGAGCAAAACTAACTCCAGTCTTTCTTGAATCCCTATAACCCCTTTGTTTTCCTGACATGAAGATTGCCTTCATCTTTACTGCTAAGAATTTCTTGGGGTTATTCTGATAATCACCATGAACAAGATGCAAATGCATTCAGGTTGACAGATGAGTATTTTGGATAATAATCTTAATTTGTGCTGGGCAATAACCTAATGTGCTGAATCTGGGCCTTATTACTAAATCCCAGAAACAACCAGCTTTAGGGATTCTAGTAATTGTTCATATTGCAAGACAGAGGAAAAGGTTTCTGAACTGAACTTCAGGCCAGGTAAAGGTGAAACACTTTAATATTTTAGGACTGTGAAAGTAATTATTTGGAATTGCTTTGCCACACCCAAGAACTAAAACTTTGTCATGCCAGGCTTTCTACCAGCAATCCACTCACGAAAATCTCCTTTATTGATGTGTCATACTGCCCTCTGCCTACAGTTTTTTAAAGTATCATATTACATCTCTTACAGCAATCCAAACAAACAGTACAGACTCAGAATTCTTTCATTCTCCTCGTATCTAAGATGACATCCTGTGGTGAAATGTTATTCTGTACATATGGCTCTGAGCCATCCATATGCAAAGACTAAATTGCTCCAAGAGGAAACGTCCTTGCAAAGTTCAAAGGTCTTTTATGATATTGCTTTGCCAGCACTGGTAGTTTTAAATGTGTTATTAAGTCCTGAAAAGCTCATCTGGATGACAGCTCATACACATTTATGTTTGCTGGCAATTTCTGAAAGGAACATGAGAGAATAACTTTGTTTCATTACCATCTGACCTCTTTGAGAGAGAGCTCTCAGTGTCTTTACAGCAGTAACTGTGATTAATTACAGCTATTGAGAAGATCAATCTGACAGTTAAAATAACATTTGTTTTTCATGCTTTAATATTTCCCTGTGAAGATTTCATCCCAGATATCAGAGCAACATCATGTGTATTCTACTCTCCCCTGGGCAAATAGATGTGAAGGTCTACCTCAGAACACTTTGAAGACTTTTATTGCCTTAATCCTTAAGAAAACCCACAGCAACATGAAAGGTCATGTTTCAGTTTTCCTTGAAATTCACATATTTATCCTAGGTAGATTTAGAATTAAACCTGGCCAATTGTGCCTGGTTGTTTTTTTTTTTTAATTTTTTTTTTAATTTAAGTATTACTCATTCCTTTGAGCGGAAATGAGAACCGGGCAAAACCAAAGAAAAGCAAACAATATTTTAAGAAGGATAATTAGATAAATTCATCTGCAGGATGAAAACACTGAGCCTTCTGAGGAAATTTTGCAAAATGTGAGCACCCACAGGTCTGCAGATCTGCTATTCCTGGAAGTCCCTGGCACTGCAGTAGTTTGAGCTGCATCTAAAATGTCAGTTCATCATGAAGAATTTCTAACTTTGCACTGTGAAAAAGCCATATAACTATTTTACAAAGGAGAAAGTGTCAAAAAAGAAAACAATTCTGTGACAAATTCTTCTGGAACAGAAAAATGTCAATGTATTCCATGGGGAATGTTCTTGTTTGGTTCATTCAGTTAGGCAGCAAGTCTTCGCTGTCCTCTACATTTTCCTCCCGGCTCATTTCTGCAGCTTTTCACTCAGCATGTTTATGAAGACTTTCAATGCATCCAGATTTTGTCCTGTGCTTTGGATAAGAATTCTAAACACACAACTGACACCCTCATGTCACCAAAGGGGAGGAGAATCTCCTGGTGTCCTCTTAGGACAAAGAAATGGGATACCCTTTCCCACATTTTCCTACTCCAGTGCAGCTCAGAGAGAGGGATAATTTGGCACAGTGTCAGTGGCCTGGCTAAATGGGTATGAATTTTGTACATCTGCAGCCCAGTGATCCTCCTCTGGTGTGAGAGTCTTCCTGGAAGGTAAAGGATTTGCTAGATCTGAAAGTTGCCTTCTGCCAAGCTCAGAGGTGTTAGCAGATTCCAGGTTAAGCACACTGTAATTGCAGATCATTTGGCATCAATCTGAGCAGCAGGCAGAGTGTGACACGTTCAGGTGACAGACAGCTGGCAGGAAATGGATTTAGAAAGGAATTCCACACCCCCAAATTGTGGGGGGTTTGTCATTTTCTCATCTGGCATTTCAAAGTTCTAGAGTCGGGCAGAGTCTTCATTTGGGGTTTGGGTGAAAAGCTTGAAATTACTCTAATAAGTAAATTAAAATTACTCTAGTAAGTAACATTTTTTTTTCTTCCTTTTTTTCCCAAGTGGAGTCTAACTATGGTTTGGTTGTTTTTGTTGTTTTTTTTTTTTTTTTTTACTTAATCCTTTAAAATCTTAATAAATAAGCACACAGACATACACCGCTTTGGTCTCAAAAGCAGATTTCTAAATGAGTGGTGCTCTAAAGAGAATCTTTAGCCAAAGTGAAGTAATTCCTTTTTTCCAGTTGGAAAATACATTACATGTCTGCTCCTGCTAGGTCTTCAGGCTGTGGGACATGGTTCAGAAAAGCTCTGGAAAGCTCTGAGAGTTCCTCTAAGCTTTAATGAGGCTTTAAATGAGTCTTAAGTTATTTGTGAATGGAGTTCAGAAGACTACAGTCAAAGCATGATTTTCTGTTTCAGGATTTGTCTTTTCCTGCTATTTCTTGTTATTTGATCCTTTTATGCCCAAAGTGTCCTACATACTTTGGCTCATATGTGCTAAATCTTTTAATTCAGTGTTCAAGGATTTAATGGAAATTTAAGTGGAATTTAGCCAGACTGTTCAGCAATTTGAAGGATTAAGTCTTTTTCATATAGCCTACTTCTCCATATTAGAGCACTACCACTTATTTCCTTTTCTCTCTTTTTTTTTTTTTTAATACTAATGTTCTGGAAGGATGATGTGAAAAATTGAATTTTTGGTAGCCAAATTTCTGTTCCAACTGATGCCTGCATCTAAAAAAAATTCATTAATACTTTACAAAAAGCAGAATTGTGGGTTTCAATGCTTTTTATTCTTCTGAATTTCCCAAACCACTTACTTGTGTTCTGACATCAAACAATTCAAGGTTTTCTTCCTTCTGAGAGCTACAACCTCAAATGCTTTTAGAGCCATCAAACCAGAAACTTGTTTTCCAGCTAATCATTCTTCCACATCACAGCCCTAGAACCCTTAGCCAACATTTATACATTCCTTATTTGCCAAATAACATACCAAAAACCTCAAGAAGATTTAGCAGGACATAGATGATGACCAAAAAAATTATAAGAAAAAATATTGATAAGGGGTTTGCAAATCCATGCTTTCATTTAGGCAAATAAGCATGAAGAATTGTACTTAGAAAGAGTCTAGTAGGCACAATTGTGAAGGACAGGAGAACCACATGGCCAAGTAACTTAAGGTCTATGTGAGGCACAAATCCTTGTCCAGCCTTTCTCCTCACTTGCTTTGATAAGATATCTGTGCCCATGAGCTGCCCAGTGCAGGGTGCTGCATAAAATAGAGCTGAATTCAGATTATTTTGCCCAAGGAATTCAAGACAGAGACTCCACATCTTCAGTTTACAGTAGGGCCAGAGTCATTGCTGTGAGAGCAGGGTGCCACATCGACATGAAGGTTTTTGGTTGAAGACCAGTGAGAATTCTGGTTATTATGGGCTTGATCTCAGCAGTGTCAAAATGATAGACCAAGACATGCAATGACATGTGTGAGTACTCAATATCTTTGCAGACCTGGATACTTAGTGCACACTCATAAATGAACAAGAGACTGGAAAATATCAGCTTCAAGCTTCCTTGACATTTTAAACATTTCCCCTCACATGGAAAACCATTAACATTGCTCTTTTTGTGGCTTCTCTGCAGCTCAGCAGTAAGAACAGGGACACACATATCTCAGGAGAGGTGCTCTGGGAGAACAGCTCTTTTAGCACAGGAACCCACAGGCAAAAATATTCTCACATTGGAAGAGCAGTCAAGGAAGCCTGTTACCAATGGCATTGATAATCCAAATAATCTGTGGATGGAAGTTCTGAAAAAAAATTAAAATGAGTAGTTGGGAGAAAATAAAAGTGGCTTTAAAGTACTTTAATGAAAGTTTGTAAGGGTAAATTGTAGTGATAAGGTACTGATTTTTTTTCTTCTTTTTTTTTTTGCTATTAGACAAAAACAGCACTATGATTCTTTTTAATAGGTTTTAGAAACATCTGTTATGGTAAGAAACAAAAAGGTACTTAATCTTAAATGACACAGTCTTTTCCATATAGAATGCAGTTTGCAAAATGAATACTAATCTCTTAGAGAATAATATGCCACCTTTACCTTATTTATTACAGACATATTGTCATTATCAGCTATGCTGAATCAAGGCGACATCATATGGGACATAATGATTGCTCACAGCATGAAGTAATTAAAGTACATTCCTTTAGATTATTATAAACTGAAGTAAACTCAGAGCAAGGCTCTCTCTCTCTCTCTCTCTCCTCCCTTCTCCTTTATCACTTTCATTAGGTCATGAAGGCTGATCACCACATGAGATGGGTAGCTGAACATGACACATTTCTTCCTAGTGTTTGTTATTTTTATTCCTAAAAGAAATTTGGACCACAGGATCAAATAAAAGCTTTTAGGTAATTCTGGTTTGTTCATGATAAATATCTGTAAGAAGTGGTATCCAGCTACTAAATGAGATCCGGATACTTTATTTTCCAAGGTCTGGAATGATTAATTTCACTCAACCCAAGACATTTGCAGCAGCAGTTTTAAGTTATTGATCTCTTACTGCTGTCCAGTGGTTCCTCCAGTGGTGTGCAACTCACTCCTCTCTCTCCATTTTCTTTCCCAAAGCAACAATGTCTGAAGTTGAAAACAAGCCCAAGCCAGCAATATCTTTCCCTGCATCAAACCCTTTTTATTTTCAAGACTAATATAATTACTTTCTGTCCACTCAGTAGCACCAGGATCTGCATTAAAATATCATTATTAGTTAAACTGTTATTCTAAGTGATGTAAGACATTTTATGATTTAAATTCCTTCCAAACTTCCCTAGCCTGTGCTCTGCACAGGCCATAAAAATTTATTTTCATCCCTGAACCCCATTTTTATGGATTTATGGACATAGATGTGCCAGTGAAATAAATACATATACTGGCTTTTGGTTTTGAGGGGGGATTGGTTTACAGGCAGATTATTTGTTTGTTCTGTGACCCTCAATTGTGTAAGTTAAAGCCATGGCATAGAAAAACTTATAAGGAGTTATTGAGATTTTTGCAACACTGTCCTTTTATTGTACTATCTTCTGAAATATCTGATATATCAACACTCCTGAAAGCATCTCCCTCTCAGAAAGAAAAGTACATGGTGTTTGAAAGTAGTTCTAAAGAACAGGGAAAGAAAAGAAATGGCAAGAAGGCCTTTCATATATAAGTACATTTTAAAATATATGTGTCTGTGTGTATATATGTTTCTCATGCCCTTTTTGCTTCGTGCAAGGTACTCTTATTGGTTTATAAAAATATATATGTCAGTATATATATATGTCAGGATATATATATGAATGCATTTAGAAAGAGCAGAAGGCTTGCACTGTGCTGCATGTGTCTTTGCTATTACAAAGTGACTGGTACATTATACTTATTAAAAATCAATA
The DNA here is from genome assembly GCF_963513975.1 of Fringilla coelebs. Classification (NCBI taxonomy): domain Eukaryota; kingdom Metazoa; phylum Chordata; class Aves; order Passeriformes; family Fringillidae; genus Fringilla; species Fringilla coelebs. The sequence continues at coordinate 5,025,237 of NC_140032.1, forward strand.
TGTCTTTTACAGATACATCCCCAAGCCATTGCTGTCTTAATGTTCTGCCTCTAAAGAACAAGACCCTCCCATTCAGCCAAAATACAATTTTCTAGGTTGAGATTTTGGATTCAATTTGTTTTTAAAGAGAAATCACCCATAACAGTAATAGATATGATGGCAGCTTCTTTAAAATGAAAGAAAAAAAGTCTGTTCTGCAGATTTAAGATAAAAAGATTAGAGAAGTGTAGTTATGCACAGTGCACACAAGCTTATTCTGCTTGTTTAGTTTCTAAATAGGTGCATGTGTGATGGTTTAATACAGCATGACTAACTGAAATGCCCAGAACTGATATAATGCTGAACCTTGCACAGATTACATCATCATTTATAAGAAATAGGTGGATGGACATCATGCAAGGACTTCTACTTTCCCCTTGGGAGCTTGTTTGATCAAATATTAGTGCTGCATAAAGGGAGCAATGCTGCTTTCAGAACTTGGAGAGTTCTTCAGCAGGTTCAGAACCATTTTTTGAAGAGACTATGACACCCTCTATATTCTACTGTCAGGGGGCATTCAGGTTGGACACCAGTGTGGTTTTCACATTTTCTGAAAAATCCCTTCACCCAGGATTTCTCTCCTGGGAAGCTGAGAGGTCTCAGATAAAAAGGAAAACCATTCTTATCTCATTTGCTTCTCCTGTGTTGTGCTCATGTGGAATGTGTTTGGAGATTGTTCACCCACAGGTGATTGTTCCATTGCATTCTGCTGGGAGTTGTTTTCACTCTTTGGTCAGTCAGGGCCAAGCTGTGTCGGGACTCTGGAGAGAGTCAGGGGTTTTCATTATTATCTTTTTAGCCTTCTGTCTGTATCCTTTCTGTATTCTTTAATATAATAGAGCATTCTTTAACATAATATAGTACAATAAAGTAATAAATTAGCCTTCTGAGAACATGGAGTCGGATGCATCATTCCTCCCTGCCATGGGGGTGCCCTGCAAATACAATACCACAGGAAGAATTTCTTCATGGAAAGGGTTGCTAAGCATTGGAATTGACTGCCCAGGGAGGTGGTGGAGTCACTGACCCCTTGAGGTGTTTAAGAAATGACTGGATGTGGCATTCAGTGCCATGGTTTAGCTGACAGGGTGGTGTGTGGTCAAAGTTTGAATCTGATCATCTTGGAGTTCTTTCCCAACCAAAATGATTCTGTGATATGGCATTGCTCCATTTTATACAATTCCATAAAAGGGCCAGTAGCAGATGCCTTTAGAAAAGTGTAAGAACAAAGTAATTGTCCAAAGGTACTCTCCCCCAACACTCCAATTTCCAGCAGTCTGTGTTGCAAAGACATTCTCTGACAGATTTTTCTTTCATGAATTTTTCCTTTTTTTTCTTTTTAATCTTATGGAAGCACTCAGCATCCAAATATTTTGGGGCAAAGAGTTTCTCAGATTACCTGTATATTAAATTAAGATGCCATTAAGCTAAACCTGTAAGGTTTTAAATGGTATTTGCATTATCAGCTTGAAGCTCAGCCAGGCAAATTCTTAGGGTTCAATTATAAGGGAACTTTCTTAAGTAGAAATTGTAGTCTCTCAAAATGTGCAAACTTGATAGGTGGACTATCTCCTGTTAATTCTGGGAGCAGCAATTCCACATGCAATTGGGTTTGTAGTTCACTTGTCCCAGTTTACCCATCAGCTCCAGCTTGTTTTCCATAGGAAAAAGTTTCCCAGCTCAGCAGGACTCTGCCTGGCAAATGGAGCTCTTCCAGGCTGTCACAAATTGAGTAATAAAAAGCTGACTGAGTAATTGGTCCCCAGCCCCTGTGCTAAAACCCCCAACATCCCCTTTGTCAGATTGGAAATTGGATTGCAGGCCTTGCAATTAAAGAAGTAGTTGGAAGAAGATAAATTTTAAGTATTATTTCCAATTCTCCAAGTTTTCCTTAATGCTTTGTACCGACACATCACTCCAGCTTCTAAATTTCTGGTGGATCTCTATTAGATCACAGAGTCACCTAAGTAGTCTAGAAAGGCAGGAATGCTACAATATTTGTGCAAAATCGTTGGATATTGACATAAATGAACTCAAACAAGAGACACATTCAAGGAAAACAGTAGAGAAAAGATTGCACCAGTCTACACAACCCTTTGCAAATATATATGCAAGCTCACTAGGAGTAATTTTAATTGTATTTCTATTATAAAAATAGGGGAAATACTGTCTAAGGACATTCCAGTGCCAAAATACTGAGACTTGCTTAGTCCTTTGTCCAGTTTTTTTTTTTTTTTTTTTGTCCTGACTGGAAGTTTTTATTGTCATGAAATAGAAATACAAAGGCAGCAAAAAGTCATTAACCCTGTGGCCCAATAAAGAAATACACCTTTGGGTCCATGAGCAGCTGACAAAGAAAAACACCAACAAAAATTGTCCTCCAACCTACAGATTGCTAATAAAATGCACAGCAAAAGGAACTTTTGTGCCAGAGGGTTCCTTCCAGTAGTCTAAGCATATACAGTAAATTCCCTACATGCTGTTCAGTTAAGTTCAAATCATCTGAATTATTGAATATGACAGAGAAAACCGTCCTCATATTGAAAAGAGCTGCACACTCCTAGGGGCTGTTGAATTCAGGGAACAAAAGTAGTGCCAGGCCCTTCTGGTGCCATCCCACTGATGTCAACAAGCTTCCATCAGCATATCTGACAGCAGAATTTAACTCCTCATTTTTATGTAAAAGAAGCCTTTATGGTAAGATTAAGAAGCCAGGCCTCTGCATGCTGAATTGAAATATGTCAGTCCCCTAAGAATTGACAGTAGACTAAAGAATACGTGTATATAAATGAAAACTCATGTTTAAACTTTAAAATTGTTTCTATAAATTAAAAAAAAAACCAACCGTATTATGTCATCTAAAAACTACTGGCATTTAAGTGAAAATTTTGCAGTTGTCATGAAATTTGTGTCTCCTTGAGCCAGGTCTCATAAGCTCTTGGAGCTCTATTTCACACCCAAGATAGCTCAGCTACCTTAGAAGGCATAAAATCAGCAGGATGGCTTCTGTTGCAGTGTTGGAAACAAAAAGGTTTTAAGAAAAGGCAAAATAACAAAACTCTTTACAGAGAAAAACTGATCCAGGTGCAAGAGGCCCTCCTGCCCCTGGTGAAACACCTCACAAAAGCCATTAGTTTCTTTGTTCTCTTTTTCTAGTAAATGTCCCAGGCAGGACTTTTTGGCTCCTGTCCAATTAGTTATCCTTAAGTTTGAGGTAAAGTCCCTCAAGTCCTATGAGGTGTCTTTTCACCTAATTGAGGAGAGAAACTTCTGGGTTTATTTCCTTTTTAAGGGGACAAAAAGTAGTTTTGTCACTCCATCAACAGAGAGCACAATCCTATAGTCTTAAGGAAAAAAAGAATTAAAATAAAAAAGATGTGTCTGGATGTAGCTATCACACAAATAGAAAATATACTGAATATTCACAGAATTCAGTGTATTATGAAACTTGCACTGTACTGAGTGTTTGATGTGTAGCTTTATGTGAATGACACCATATTCAGCCACAGACAGAGAGAGTCAGCTGAGATCAGGGACCAAGAACAATCACTGAAGAGATGTTTACAGAATACATGAATAGATGTTTCAGCCAGCCCACCTCAGAGAGTTTTCAGCCTTGACAGAAAAGGCAGATGGGACCACCCAGGAGATCTGTCTCAGACCAGATTTACAGTCACCTCTGCTGATTGCGATCCCAAATCCATTGTGTAAACTCAAACACACCTGGGGACACTCTTCCCTGACATTGTTAGGATCTCCCCTAGGATTGAGTAAATCTTTTAAAACTGAAAATTGTCAGGAATCATTCCCTGGGGAGTTTGGCATGCAGGAAATTCCAGGGTTCACTCTGAGTAGCCTGGTTGAGCGCAGCCACCCTGTTTTGATGGGGAGAGCAGTTGGCAGCAGAGGCAGTGAACACTCTTTAAAATTGGCTCCTGATGCCAAGGAGTGCTTCTGATGAAGTCTAATTGTTTAAATGCTTTCATGAGTGGCTAGTTTCCATTTAATCCATCCCTACATTAAGAATCTGTGAGACAGCAATAAAATGCAGCATGAAGGGCCAGCACAGTTCCTGTTTGGGATCTCATCTGGAGACTGATCTTTGCAACCCTTAACAAACGTGATGCATCTCCACATTGCATGCAAAATGCACAGTTCTGTGGCATCAAGGACTGTACAACCAACAGATATAAAGGTGACTTTTTTTTGGAAAAAAAAATTTAAATGGATCTCCTAAAACTGAAAATGCTCATACATTTAGCATTATGGTAATACTGATCTATCAATCAACTCTGTAAAGAACAGAGACGACCTGGTCAGGTCAAGCAGTTTTTAACATTTTTGTCAGCAGAGATTCATGGAAAGTCAGAGTTTTGTTTTTCAAACCCCAAGAAAAGTGTTTATATTGACATGCTTACCCTTGACTTTCCCTAAGGAAGGTGCCTAGAACTGTGTTCCTGATGTAGATATTTAATGGGATGCGTGCACTGAGTTTTCTGGCCCAAAGGTAATAAAGGCAAGGAGCAACCTGGAACTGATTTCTATGCTATAAATATAACTAATACTTTTGGCTAATTTCTAGGCTTGATTTCTAATGTTTTTTTTCTTTATTATAATACTGCTTAATATGCATACAATTTTTTGCATGCATGAGCCTCACTGAGACATAAAATCAAGATATTGGTCATTTACCATTATTAACAATTCTATGCCAGTATCAAAGAATAATTTCTGCTTTTTTTCCCCCCCATGAAAAAAAATCCAGCATGATTAATTGCAGCATAAGCACCCTGTTAGCTATGTACACTATTTTTTCTTGCTGCCTCTTCCCAACAGTTGTTCAGTCTTGCTCTGCATTTGTAGAGAGCAGCTGAATCCTATTCCAGTGTGTCCTCCAAGAAAAATAAATAAACAGACAAACCAACAAAAAAGGTGAACTTTGTTGATGGCCAGTTTGCTTAATCAATTTTTCCTTCATTAATGAATTCATTTTCACAAAGTGCAGTCAGATATCTGACTGTTCCTCAATTTAGTGTGACAACTGAAGTGCAATACTGCATTCAGTAATCTTAAACAAGTTCAGAATTTCTCAAAACCAAAACAGAAATGCCTGACCCAGGGCTACCAAGAACACAAGAAACTGTATCACACTGATTACAAGCTTGAGCAGGAAAAAACCTCTTAAATCTGAAACTGAGCCTGCTTTTGTAATGTTCAACTTTATGCCATGGCCTCAGTTCCTAAAAAATGAGAACTGCACTGAAAAACTGCTTTAGGATCCACTGTTACCACGCTGTGGAAGTTCTAGGTTTTCCAAAAGAAATATCTAAGTGTAGTCATCCTCTCTACACAATCAGGATAAAAGGGACACAGGTCTCTTTTTTCATTTGAGTCCACTTGATTTTAGTTTTTCCAGGAGAGGATATGGCAAGAGCTCGTTTGGAATGTATTCTTTTGGTTTTTATTGGCATATATCCTCATTTTTTTTTTTTCAGAGGGTAATTTTCTTTTCCCTGAAGAGTCATTCCCTGTTAATTATTGTGAAATGTCACCTGTATTTGAGGTGGTTTAGGATTTTTCACTTTTCTCTTTCAAGGCAGGATTGTCTTTTGTTCTTCACTAAGCACAGAAGCTGCTAAGCCCCACTACAAAAGCAGAAGGTGTTGGAATGATTTGATATTTGAAGTTACATATTTTCATCAATTTTAAATGAATGTGGGCATTGAATTGAAGTCAGCTATACTGAGATATCTTCCAGAGCCATAGATATCCAGAACTATTCCAGAAAAAAAAAATTAAAAACTTAAATTTTTTCAATAAAGTATATGCAAGAAAATGTTAACTGAGGAGGAAGAAATGCCACACATTTTCCCAAGAATGTACAATATCATTAAACTTTATTTTTAAAAAATAATAAATATTTAAGCAGATGTTAGGACCCCAGTGCTTTCTTAGTAAACAGTAAAATTTGGATGCTATTAGACTGAAAATAGCTGACTGACTTTTACTTAAGTATAAGAACACTTTCTTGGGTGGTACATTCAATTGTACCTGAGATTTAAAATGTGTTTTGTAATTTAAAAGAAATATTTGTTAATAGGGTATAAAAAAACCCAAAGTACTCAAAAGCTGGATGTATACTAGTGGAAACAATTATGACTACTATCTTATAATGAAAGATCTGAAAATATACTGGATGTAAGGATTTCTTTAAACAAAACAAAATTTTCTTCAACATTTCATTGGTAGTTCTATTTTTATTCACAATGTCAGCGCAAGTTCTGTGTCAATTCTTCAAAATTTTGATATATAGGGTGATGAATTCCTTTGGAAGATAAGCAATTAGTAATAAATAGCTTGCATCCCATAGAGTGATGCATCAATTTAAGGCAGACATGGTTTCTGAACACATCCTTCAACTGAGAAAAATTTCTCTGTCCCATACTTACTTCTTAGATATGTTTGAAATGCTAAATCATCTATTTTCAGAAAATATCAGGAATATTTCCAAAATTTATTGCAAAAATGAAAAATATTGTAATATTACCTAGGGTATTATTTAGGAAATTTTGGGGCTGATCCTTTTTTATGCTTTTCACTCTTTTTGTGTTGTACATGACTTAAAAATCTATTACTGTGCCACAATTAAAAAAAAAAAAATCAATGGTGTCACATTACTTTTAACCACTAAAGAACACTATTATTCTGTTAGGTTTGTTGTGACTGTTTTGATGATCCCAAAATGTCTCCTCATGATTCTGTGCATGTTCTTTCTCTGTAATGCCTCACACTCTGTTTGCTTTTTATTCTCAGATTGGCTCCACCAGCCATTTTTCAAATCTGGTGGCATCTTCTGAAAATCTGGTAAGCAATCTGCCTGAAGGAGGGACACCACCAACAGCATAAATTTTGGTTTTGACAAAGAATTGTAGACCCATGGAATAACTGATGATGGAGAGGACCTCAAGAGCTGTCTAATCCAACATTCTGCTCAAAGGCAGCTCAACTCTGAGGTCAGTTCTTAGGTCCTCTTTTAGTCAGGATTGACAGGATTGAGGGTGGAGGTTCCAAAAACTCCTTGGACAACCTGGATCTCTACATGACTGTTCAGACAACAAAAAGAAAACCAACTTGTATCTAATCTACATGTCTCATTTTAGTTTATGCTGTTGTCTCTTATCCACCCAGCAGACACTGCTGATGGGTCTGACATGCATCTTCTCACTGACTCAAACTGTATCAGGTCTCCCCACATATTTCCCTTTTTCAGGCTTAAATCCAGTTGCCTCAGTTTCACCTCACGGATGACATGCTTCAGCCTCCCCACCATGATATTAATAAAATATTTTTGAAATGAACACTTCAGAGAGATCTCTTCAGAGTACATGCTCATTGTGATTTTTTTTTTAATAGAATGATGCATTGTTCTACCCACAGGTGATGTAACTGTGAATAATTCAGAGATGGTAACCATCTCCTCTTGTAGATCTTTGAGTGCATCTCATCTGTGCACTCTAAGATCAAGTCTTACTCTACATCTCACTAAGGTTTTCAGGGAGACTCCTTGTCTGGGATTGTAAATTCAGTGTACAGAGAGTAAATTTACAAGTATTGCTTTTATGGGGAAAAGTGTTCTTGTGTTCACAGCAATTATAGTACTTACCCTCACTTTACCCTCTTTTGGATTAAATAACCCTCACTTACAGTCCATGTCCTGTTCTAAACTGACTTGTCCTTCTCTCATCACACTGAGAATGTGTCCACCTTCCCCCTGAAGGGAACCATGCTCATGCTAAAGGTTTCCTTTACTGAGCTGAGCATTCTGCCACTCGTGAAAAAGTAATGTTTGGGGCAGCTCTGATTGCTCATCTGCCCACTCAGGTGTGTTGGTAAAATATTTCCATCAAATACTGCTCTCTATGTGCCCCTTGAAAACACAAAAAGTACGTGGAAAAATTCACCCACTGATCCAATGAATTGAATCTTTCATCCTTTGAGAAAATATAATTGAATTGGCTGTTATGGTGGTTGTTTTCAATTATTGCCTCAGAATTTATTGGCTTGTCTTCCTGCTAGAGACCTTGAAAGTTAGGCAGGGAATTCTATCTGTGACTGCCTTTAAGAAAACTGTTGTGATAGCTAGTCTTTGTTAAATTTTAATATTTAATGTAATTGTAGTTAAAAGTGCACCTTGGCCCATTGTCATTGCTGAGCAGCAGCTGAAGCAGCAGTGAGGATTCTCCACACAACCTAAAATGATGGTAGCTAACTATATTCAAGCTATTGACTCTTATCCCTGATCAATAAAGTCCATTAGGTGTAAAAAGTTGTTTGTCCCATCCCAAGGTGATATCTCAAGGTGTGACTTTCTTATTTGTAGTGGTGACAAGGCATTACCACCACACAGTGGGGTAGAGAGGAAAAGAAAATAGAGAAAGGTTATTGGCGGGGCACTTTCAGGGGATTTGTGGCAAGCATGCACGAATTTATTGCACGAATTATTTGCATGAATAAAGGCCTCTGATTTTGGGACATCCATGGGAATCCATTCAGAAAGCCCTGCTGGATAAATGTAGGGATGGAACTACTGGAGCTCAGCACAGGGCAGCACTCAAACGCAATTTGAGGATGGCAAGAGAGTTTTGTAACCTCAGCTGCACACACTGCTCTCTGTAATATTTTGGGTACTTAAGCCAGCTAATTTAAAGCTAGCCTGGGCATCTTGCAAACCCCAGTCACACACCTGAGCACAGGACAGACTTTTCACAGAAAGCACCTGTTCCATCTTGCTTTTGCTGCTGATGGCAAGACTGGAGGAGAAATCCATCCTGTGCACCCAGAGCAGGCTGTGACCTTCACTGAGAAGAGATGTTGTGAGGGAAGCAGGGTGTGAAATTGGAGCTACCTGCTGTAATTCTGCAAAATTAAAGTGAGATGAGCAGCCAGTGCTCCCAGCCAGCTTCTTGCAGATCAAAGCTGGGCTGCTCAGTTCCAGCAGCTGACAGGCACATGGTACTGGGACAGATTCACCAGCTGACATTGCTTTCCTGACAAATGTCATCCCTTTGTAGAGCTGCTGCCCTTGATAAAAAGGGACCGGAGGGTCATACTCCTCTCCCTGCTGAAATTTTATCACACAGGCAGATGCTCTAGCAAAACTTTTGAGGGATTTGCTTCATCTAACATCCATCTCCTGCCAAATGTCCACTTTGATGTGCCACCTGAGTTGGCATGTGTTGAAGTCAGGACTGCTTTTTTCTTTCCTTTTCTCCTTTTTTCTTTATTCTTTTTTCCCCTTCCCTTCCCTTCCCTTCCCTTCCCTTCCCTTCCCTTCCCTTCCCTTCCCTTCCCTTCCCTTCCCTTCCCTTCCCTTCCCTTCCCTTCCCTTCCCTTCCCTTCCCTTCCCTTCCCTTCCCTTCCCTTCCCTTCCCTTCCCTTCCCTTCCCTTCCCTTCCCTTCCCTTCCCTTCCCTTCCCTTCCCTTCCCTTCCCTTCCCTTCCCTTCCCTTCCCTTCCCTTCCCTTCCCTTCCCTTCCCTTCCCTTCCCTTCCCTTCCCTTCCCTTCCCCTTCTTATTTTTTATAGTCTCTTTTTTAAATTCTTTTTTTTTTTTTGAGTGCACCATACTGTGCTCATTTGATTATTTAATAACCTTTCTTTTAAACACATTTTTAACCTCCCTGGCTCTCTGGAATTCTCCTAACCTACCCCTCAGCAGCCTCCTGACACCCAGAACTGGTGATGTGAAAGCAACTGCAAGAGCAATGCCTTGTCCTTGTCAGATGACTGCTGGTAAGCCATGTGCACAGAGTTCTAGAATTTAGGTATCCCCACCTAAATTCTAGGAAGGATAAATTCTGAAAAAGAGTAAGTGAAGTTAAACCAACTTTGAAACACATTGTCCCTGTGAATTTGATTCCCTGCTGTCTTGCTGCACAGGAAGGTGGGAGGCAGGCCCAGGATGGTTTTTGGCATTTACTGAGTCACTCTTTGCACTCCTTGTTCACCTGACAGGTTCATTCTGGCCCTGTGCACTGTGTGAGGAAAGTGAGGATCCTTCAGAAGTGCTCAACAATATCAACCAATCATAAATGATAAATTTGTAATGCTTGATGATACAGATCCATGTGGTGTTAAGTGTTTGTGTAACTAATGGGGTAAACATATGTGAGTTATCCAGGAGTCTCCCACTGCCCTGCCAACAGCATGTGATTAATTCTATAGCTAACAAGCTATAATGATTTCTGAGTTACCATATATTCCTAGATTAGATATTATCTAGATAGAAGTCTCACTCTGTTTTACCCAAATACACCATTTTCAGCTAATTTTCATTTCTGGCTATCTCCATAGCCAAAGATGTTACTTCCATATATATACAAGCATCACCTGTAACTAAAATGAAAATGGCAAAACTGACACAAGGTAGCTTTTTTTATTTTCCTGAGAAGCAATAAATTGTCATTTCTGGTTTGCTTCTGGTGCAAACCCAATCCAAATCAGTGATAAAATAATCATTAGTAATCTACATATAAGTAGAAATTAGTTACTATTTGATTGATACCGCAGTCCAGGGGGAGGATTTCTTGGAGAAAAGTGATCCTACAGCTGATGGGGCTTTCCACAACTCATCCAACTTAGGAATGTATATTGGGACAAGGGGAAATGGTTTTAAACTGCAAGAGGACAGGTTTAGATTGGATATAGGGAAGAAATTCTTTACTGTGAGGGTGGTGAGTCCTGGCACAGGGTGCCCAGAGAAGCTGTGGCTGCCCAAGGATCCCTGGAAGTGTCCAAGGCCAGGTTAGACAGGGATCAGGGCAATTTGGGATAGTGGACTGTGTCCCTGCACAGGGCAGGGGGTGGCACTGGGTGATCTTCAAGGTTCCTTCTATTATTCCCAAAAGAGTAAAATCATTTCACTTGGTTCATTCCAGCCACAGATATGAGCAATGAAATTATCCACCCCATGGCTATCAACAACCAAAAAGGGGTTTTGTTGCAGTGTGTTTCTTTCCTCCTGAGAAAGCCTGAAAATTCCTCCTCTTTGCAGGGTTTTGGAATCTTGCTGAAGTTCTGCCTACAGTCCCAGGTGCCTGTCCCTCCTTTTACCTTCCCTGCAGGGATTGATGCAGGAGGTAGCCAGGGAGGATGCCCAACACACAGAACTTGGGCCTAAATCAGGGCTCTGCTTCAGCAGCAATGATTACATGAGGAAAGTGTTACTGAAGATTAAAAAAATTATTAATATCTAGTTTCCTCCTCACCTGTAGGGACAAACCAGGCATCACAGATGAATGCTGTAGCAAGCCAGGTATGAAAAGTATCTGGTGAGAGCAACTCTCATCACTCATCTTCTGAGCACTGATGCTTTCCAAGCAATTACAGCTCACATCCTTCCTCAGCCAGGCATGTGCTCTAACCACTAGACAGAGTCATGATTCTTTTTGCTCCTTCCCTGTAGCCTGATGAATCTTTAATTCTTTCATTAAAGCTGGAGCAGCTTCAGCAAGAAGACTTGTCATGGCCTCCCATTTTGGTGACTAAATTTATTTCCATTAATCTGTTGCTTGCAGCTTTTTACTGCTCGTGGCTCACTCGCTTGGAGAAGTTTTTGCTGACATGATTGTGTTGGCTGTTCCTTTGCCAGTCTGTCCTTGGGTACTGGCATCTGATCTGTTGACCAATTTCATCAAGCCTGAAAGAAGGACAGAAGTTTTGCAGATAATTGAGCGCTGCAAAGCCTTAAAAAGATGGGCAGGTGGCTAGAGAGGGAAAGATTTATCAGTTTGGCAAAAAGGAGGCAGAGCTCAAGTGTCAGCCTTTCCACTTAACAGTGGGATTGTTTCATGTTGCAACCAAGCTGAAGCTGTGCCTTTGCTTCCCCTTGTGCCATGATATGACAATGTTTGGTGGGAAGAGTAACGCAGGGAATTTCAAATTCCAGCAGTTCAGGGTCTGCTCCTTCTGATGGAAGTAACAATTCTCCTTCAGAATTGCATGCCCAGGAAATTATATTATATTATATTATATTATATTATATTATATTATATTATATTATATTATATTATATTATATTATATTATATTATATTATATTATATTATATTATATTATATTATATTATATTATATTATATTATATTATATTATATTATATTATATTATATTATATTATATTATATTATATTATATTATATTATATTATATTATATTATATTATATTATATTATATTATATTTATATTTATTATATTGCTGCTTCTTGTTTGTCTGCTACTTCTGTCCCGTTCTTACAATGTTTATATAAAGTCATGACAATTTAACTTTTTAAATTGCTGATAATAATGGTGATTAAGTAAATGTTATTATCACTATGACCTGTTAACGGAAAAGAAAAATCTCAGTTGGATTCTCAGGTCTTGGTTTACCAGTACTTTCCTACTCCTTAGAAAAAAACCCTAAAAATTATTAAAAAGGACATGAAGAACTTGGAAAATTATGTATTTATTGTAGGAAGTACCCTAAGCAATATTTGGAAAAAAAAGATATTCAAGGTTCACACTTGATACCTGGAGTTGAATTAAAGACAAAGAGAGAAAGGAAGCATGCGAGTAGAAAAGCTTTGAATAAAACTGTTCAAATACCTGATCTTGGGAGGAAATGCTGATAATCTCTGTCCACATTTTGGTCATGATTTCCCAAATATCTTGAAATGTACAATGATTTATTTCTCTCTCTACCACCCCTAAGCACCTGGGATTTGACTTCCCATTTTCTCCCATACCAATGACCAACACATTAGAGTCTTCACCTCAATAAATTTAATTTTCATTTACTCCTTCAGATATTCTATATGGTGAAAACATTACCCAGTTTCATTTATCAAGTGCTAGAGCTATCTTGCTTTTCTGATTCTTAAATTATCCTAAATACATTTTTACTCTGCCCCAAAATAAATGAATTTACACAGTAACCAAATTTAGAACAGGAGGACCAGTCAGTCAATTCAAATGTGAGTTTATTTATAACTTGTTGGTTCAGTCACTTGGGAAGGGAGATGGAGGTTGGTGTGGCTCCTCTCTGGCTCTCAGTGATGCTGTGCTGCCTGTTTAAGCACTGATTTAACTGGTAAGTACTAAAACTGATCTACTTTAAGATGTGAAAAACTCAGGTGATCCCAAAAGCAAACTACTCTGTTGCTTGAAATCAAAATTCACTCTTAGTGAAAGCAAAAATGCTGGTTGAGATCCTCAGGAGCTGAAACAAAGGATGAGCAGAGCTGAGGAACACCAGAATTCTCCTTCAGGAGTACATCCTACAGTTGTTCTTTGCATTCATTGATTTGTATAAAATAAAAAATCCACACTTCTTCTAACCCTTTAATTTGGTGATGTGACAATCAACCTTGTCTTTAATTAGGAACAAAAAAACTACTATGAATATTTCATCCCAGTAGGAGTTTTCCTTTTGAAACAGGAAGAAAGTGGCTGTTCTTGACATTTCTCATGAACTTCATCTCTTACATTTCCATAGTAATGGTCTCCACAGTGAGCCATCAATCTCCATATCACCTCAACCCAGAAAATTAAACAAAACCAAAATGTTTTAAGAGATCGGGAAGTAATCTTGAAGAGAATTTGTTTAACCCAATATAACCCAGAATTGTCAGCAGAATTCAAAGTCATGTGTGCAATTAAGACACAGTGGAAAAGAGTTTTAAAAGATTTTGTAGACAAAAGTTATTTGTCACATCCTACAGGTATTGTCTAATGCATCAATAGCCAAAACCCCCAATCAACCACAAACAAACAAACAAAATTCAAAATCTCTTGTGGTTTCTAAAGTACAGCTGGAATTTAAAAAACTCAACTACTTACTTGAGGGTATTAAAAAAAAAAAAAGGAATAGGAGAGATAGAATTACAACCCTTTCAAGATTAGAGAAAAAAAGCTCAGTTTTCACAGTTGTCACTAAAGAAATCTGTGCAAGACTTGTGTTTTTTGAAATATTCATAAGAGATCCAAAAAAGGGAACAAGTAGAGAAGTGACAAAATTTGCAGATGACAGAAAATGATTCAGGACATTTTAAACTGAAAGACATGCAAGAAATTGCAGCAGGTTTTCCTGATGCTGAGTGATAAAGAGCTGCAATTGCTGATGGAAGACAGTTCTTGTTAAATGCAAAGGAGTAAACAGGACAGAAATTCTCACTGTACATAAGGAGAGGCAACTGCTAAATTAATTTTTGCCAGTCTGAAAAGGATCAGCCACTGTTTCTGTTCTCTTTAGAAATCCTGCTCAGTAATAAAAGAGTGTTCATGAAGGCAAATAGGGCACTGCTGTTAAAAATGGTAGGGAATAAAACAAAAAAACATTAAGGGAAAAAATTAAGAGAAATCCTTGACTTTGTGCCTGCTTAGAAATTCTTTTCTTGACTTGGAAAAGGAGACAGAATCAAAAAAACAGACAGGCAAGAGCAAAGTAATGAAAAATCTTCTCTATAAAATATTTTGAGCAATTTTGCCAATTTAAGCAAGTATTTGCAATTTTAAGCAAGTATTCAGGTGAGAAAAGTGAGGGAGAGTATAACAGAGACCAACAAAATCATGAGCTGCATGGAGAAAGAGAATGAGAAATGGTCAGGAGAAAATTCTTGCATTATTCACTTTTGAAAACAGTATAAAACCAAAACCAGAAAACCAAGTAAGCTGCTCTGAAACTGATTGAAATAATTTATTTTTTTTTTACCTAGTATATGATTAGACAGTGGAATTCAATGGGGTTATCAGAAGGTAAGAAACTGAATTGGTTCAAAATCAGACACATTTGTGGGAGAGAGCTCTTGTGGCAACTGCTATAAATCCATCCTGCAGCAGAGGTGGCAAAGGATGAGAGAAGGTGAGAAGGCTGGAGGGACACAGAGCTCTGAACACTGGTGTTTTCAGCAGATGTTTTGTGTAACACCACAAACACAATGACAGGTTTCAGCTCTTTCCCCACTTGTTGATTTAGGCAGAAGTGTCACAGAATCCTTGAAATTATGCCCTATGTCTTTAAGTGAATTGCTTTCATTATTGGTTTGCTTATTTAAGGCGTGTAAGAACAGTCTTTAAGTGACAAAGAGACTTTCTTCTGCTTCTCCTGTGGTGTCAATGGCTTGGAACAGAAAGTAAACCAGTTTGGGGTAAGTTATTTTCTTTCTATTCCAATAGCTTGATTAGATATGTTGAACTCTAAAAAGCTCCTCTGGCAAAAAATGTATTCTGTTTTCACTATCTGCTGCTATTTTATCTATCCAAACATATACTTATTTCAAAGGCCCTGAAAAGCTTTTAAAATGATAGTGATGAGTACTACAGCTTTCCCTGGCCTGCTCCTTCTGACTGCTTGGGTAGTCATTAATCCTGTATTTCATGAAGTAGCAATTCCTGCATTTTGCAAGCAGACTGAAGGTAAATTGACAAATTAAATTCTCCATGTGTTTCACGATAGAAAAATGCAATGCCTAGTGAATCCTTGCAATGCCCTAAATCCCTCATAAGTACTTGTAAACTGTGATTTAATACCCTCTTCACTGCCTTTCACCAGTCTAAATGTGTTCAGCTCTTGAATCCCTTCCTAGTAAGAGTCCTTCTGTTTGGAGGAAGCTGAAAAATTGTTTAGACAATCAAACAAGTGCTCACAATGTTGTCTCAGAGAACTTTCTATTAGTTTTTGGAAAGATTCCAGATTCCAATTTAAAGTAGAGGGCACCAGACTGAGCTCAGGGGGTAGAGAAGGGAATTAAAAAACTGATTCAGCTGCAACAACAAATGGAAGTGTGAGCCAGGATTTAGCTTTGGCAAGGTGCTCCAAGTAGTTTCCTTAAGCAGTCTAAGGAGGAATGGTTTATTTAAACAAGTTCAAATGATGAAATAGTTTAACACTGGGGTTAGTTATCGTGTTTACCAGGCACAGAGAAGCACTGATTTAGTAGATGTGGCACATGGTTTGCATGTAATACACTATAGTCACACAGTTTAGTGCTTCCTGTGCTGCAGTGAATTTTGCGTACAACAAATGCTCCCCATCAGCTCTCCTCCTTCTTCCCCTCCTTCCAGCCCCCTGCCCTTCCAAGAATAAATGTTCTGTTACTTCTGTAGGAGCTAAAGTTGAATCCTCTTTTTTTTTTTTTCTTTTGGCTAATGTAAGCAGGAATGCTACAAAATGCTATATTCATCTTAAATCTGCTTTTCTGGAATACAAATTTGCAGCAAATCAACATTTGGCTTCAGGTTCTCTGACAAAGGCTTAAAGACACACACAGCTGCCTATATACAACCATAAACTCCATGTTTTCTAACAGCAAAGGTCTTGGCTAACCTCTTTTTCAACTTTGCTCCAAAGTTCCTATTATTTTAGATTATTCAGATCTGTGGCTTTCCATTCTCCTTGGAAATAGTATAACTGTTTTCTAAATTGTAGCCAAACTGCTTTTATCACTACCTATGCTCCTCACCAAGCACCAGGAACTGGTGTTCCAAGAAAGAAATCCCAGGTACCACTGAAATAAATGGGTTTGCTTCTCTTCCAAGTAAAGGCAAACGGAATTTCATTCCAACACAGCACATCAGAGGTGCTCAGAAGCACATTGAGCTTTTCCCTCTAATTTGGTGTGACCTTCTCTCAGCTGTTCCCTAAATTGAATCTCAGCTGATAATTATTGAATGGCACAGTCCTTTTCTGCTCATTTTTTTCTCTGTCCCATTTCACAAATGGAATAGATTGTTGCCAAACGAGGCAGAGCTGTTTGGAATAAGAGTCTTGGCATTAACGGTCCTGGCAGCCCTGTTAGATTTGTTTAGTTTCCCTTCTAACCTCTGCATCCAATCCCAACTTCACAATTTACCAATCCACTCAGGAAAAAACCCCACCTGACACTGAAATGGTTTGATTTCCTTGATATAATTATTTTCTTTCTAATTTATTCTCTATCTTTGCCTTTTTTCCCCTAAATTGTTGAACTGCCTGTGTTGCCTACACTCCACCATGTCCATGTGCCACCCAGCACACGATGAGCTAGCACAGACACTTTGGCATAACTGTCCTCTTTGCTGTGCCTGGAAATCTTTTCCAGGACAAGAAGGTGATGTTAAATCAGTGGGACCAGAAGAATTTCACTCCTCTGACACCTTACTTGAAAAATACCTGGCAGTGAGATTAAAACTGACATCCACCAGGGTCTGATGCTCCTCAGTGAAACTGTTGTAGGAGAAAACACTGAGGATGAAAGACCTGGCTGGACACATCACAACTCCTGCAGACTTCATTGTACAAGCTGGAAAACCTTTGCAATTGGTCCTGCTTGCAGAAAAGTAGCATGTTTTAATGGTGTCAAAAGCACAGTCCAATTATAGCTTTATTGAACCATCTATTTTGAATAGGCTTGTATCTTACTGGTTGGTTTCAGGATGTGAATGTGCATAGTTCCTCTCCAGGCTACATAAATAAATAAACAAACAAACAGATGAAGGATTTTAGATTAATCCTTTAGAAAATTTGGGGCTAATTCTGAGAGATTTTGAAATGGAATTTCTGGATGGATATTCAGCTCTGGGAATCCATACAAGATCTCTGTCAATCTAGGATTTAGCAAGATTAACCTCCTTTCAAGCCAAGGATTTTTTGAGACTGACAGCTCCTTTTTATCTCTTTAAGCTATTACTGCCAGTTAGTAGAAGCTTTCTCAAACAGAAAATAACAGCTTATTTTAATCCTGATTCAGGAAAAGTTAATTTTACACACTTACTTAAGTTCCAGAGATCTAATCAGATTCCTAAATGCCATTCTGAGTAGAAATCCTAGGTCATGGCCTTCATAAACATCTTATAAATAAATATAGTCTCCCAATTCAAAAATGTGTCAAAAAACATCAGCACCAAAATCTGAACTAATGGGATTTTGCAATTAAATATTAAAACTAGGCAAAAAAATATAATAGGTAGAATGTATATCAGTTGCATCCTGTTGTCTTGACACTAACAATTCTCATCAGATTTGGATTTGAATAATATTTATTTGTAAGTATTGGAGTAATTTTCTGAGCACCTTTCTGAGCTATAGGCTGTCCAACTCTTTCTGGTTCATCTGCTGACAAGCTCCTTTAATTTGAGTATTTTTCATTTAGCTTTTCCAGGCAAGAACAGCCATGGTTAAAGCAAGCTGATATTCCAGTGTCTCAGAGAGGACTCATGAGACAGGTCAGGAACTGCTGCAAAGTGCACCTGTGATTGTTGGACAACCAGAAATCCAAACAACAGTGATAACAGGGAGAGCAGATAGAACTGGGCTAAACTCACCTCCATGTTTGAAATCTTGCTTAGATTGGAATTTTATTTATGAGTACAGATGTTTTGTATTCGGCTCACTGTTCTTGTAGAGGAAGAAGAAGGAAGATAGAATAAGAAGGAAGAAAGGAGAGATGAGCTCTCATGTTTGGGCAAGTTTGATTTCTGGTGTAAACTCAATGGTCTTTGATCCTTCATGTCCTTAAGCACAATCTATGTCTTTAACTCATCTTGTGCCTGTTTCATGCATTTATAACATTTTCTCATACTTTGCTATTTGCTTAAATCCTCTTCCATCAGGTCTCTGAATTCTGACAGACGGGAGTTTTGAAACACAAAGAACAAAAGAAGATTTAAAAAGCAGTTTACATGCCATTAACTTTCCACGCAATTAACAAGCAAAAGCTTCTGGACATTTGTAACACCAAATTTCAGCAACAAGAATTAAGTTATGCTCAGTGCAGGTTGATTTCTCTCATTACATGAACAGTCTAGCACTGGAGTGTGATGCTACTGTGAAATAACACTGAACTTCAGGTTGTACTGGTGACTACAACTGCTGTAAGTTGTTTTTAAATAATTATTTTAGTGTAAAGTCTCCTTTTGCCTTTAACTTCCAGCCTGGCTTTCTGCCCAGTATAACAGCTGTCTCATTTGGTTAGAGAGTCACATGGGAAGGAGAATATATGATATATATATATATGTATATGTAGACATATATTTGTGTCCCTGAGCATGCTTTACTGGGCTGCATGCTCAGCACACATGAAAATAAACATATGTGGTGCAAAAGCTCCAGCAGATAAAGTTACAGCCTGCAATAGAGGCAAAAGAAATGGGAACAGATAATTAAAGAAATAGTTTAAGAAAGACTTTTTTGGGTGATGTATGAAAGCTGAGTAATTTCTATATTGAAAGAATTTTTTTTTTAATATTCACACAAATTTCATGGCCACATGTAAAGGCCTAGATCTGACTGTCTTTCCATTTTCCCTTGCTTTAAACAATGATTTCATGTTTGGACACTAAGAAAATTATATTGGGCTGAACTTCATCCAAGTGTTTTGTGAAACGAGTCTCCAGTTCTGCAATGATTTCTATCCTTTGATTCCTGTAACCAGCTGAGTAAGCGAATAAATATGTAAAGGTGGTTCAATTAAAAATGGCATTGAAAAGCAGGAAAATCCAGAGTTATATGAATAATTTTACACCCCGTGCAAAATTGTCAAATTTTATTAACTAATTGTGTAAAATGAAAATAGCATTTTTTGACAAGTCAAACAGCATGCATAGGCTAAGAGGGCAATTTGTCCATTCTGCTCTGTAAATACACTTGGGGAGCAGAATTATGGGGGGGGAAAAAACTGTAGGGAACTTGATTTAAGCTTTAATCCAGGATAGAACTCATCTCTGTTGTTGTTTAAATGTTAATTGTCTGAGTGCCTGCTAGGAATTGAGCTGTCTCTGTAAAAGGCCCATCACACACTGGCAGGCACCTTTTATACAGACTGGGTGAATTTCCCTCTGAGGATTCTTTATTTTTTATTTTTTTCTCCCAATGGTTATAAAGGGAACATGTGCTAAGTAGCTCAGAAGTACTCATCTAACCTTTAGGTGAGTCTGGGTTAGATTACTTTTTCCCTTCACCCTCTACAAACTGTTTCTGGGTAATTCAGAGTACTTATAATTGTCTTTGGATTCTGAACTGGAAGGTATTTATTGACAGGAAAAGAGGAAAACCATCACTTACCCCACAATTACTTACTTTATTTGCTTCCTTTCCATGTTTCTGCTCCTCAGTTCATGAATGCTTTTGTAATACAGCTCAACAATGACAGACACATTTTGTAACTTATTAAACATTATTTTAAAATTAATTTTTATTTTTTATTCAGATATACAGAGGGATGTGTGTCAATCATACATTTGGAGATGAAAAGGAAAAAAAAATCTGTAAAGTTTGATAATGACTAAAATCAAGGAGAATAATTTTCCCTTGACCATACATTAAGCAAGAATAAAGCAGAGGCCTTGTTATGAAGTAGAAAGTATATGTCCAAGTGTATTAAATTTTTAAAAGGGCTTTTTAACAGTGAAAAAAGCAGAGAGTAAAAATCCATGTTCAAGAAGGAAGACTCGTTGAAGTATAGAAGGGCATTTTGCCAAAAGAATTATGTTTCTGAAGGAAGCAGTGCATGCCAATTTTTAATCCAAAGTAAAATGTCTGTAGCTGAGGTCTTAACTTCTGGAACAAAGGGATTGTATGCTACATAACACTTGTAAAACAAGCAAGTAATCTCTGCACATGCCTGTGCAAGAAATGAATGGAACATTCTCAATTTATAAATGAGTAATAGTGAATCCTGAACATTTTAAATTGGTTTGTTGAGTTCCACTACAGGGAAGCCAGAATAGGAAGGAGGATGGCATGGTAATAAGATCCTGTACTAAAAAGAAACCCCAAAACCCAAAGAAACACTGTCTAGATTCTTCAGCCATATAAACCTGATGTTCTAGACCACCTCAAACTTTCATGTATGTGCTTGGATGCAGCCCTTTTTAGCAGAACTAAAAATATGAATTGGCCTGTGTTCTTGAATAAGAAAGTGGGACAGGCACCAATCCATGTTGTAGATATTTGAAGACAGGCTGAGAGGGCTGGGGTAGTCAAATCATGAGAAAATGAGGCTCCAAGGAGGTGTTGTTAGCACCTTTCAGTACCTGAAGGGGCTACAGGAGAGCTGGAGAGGGATTTTACAAGGGAATGTAGAGATTGGACAAGGGATAATGGTTTTAAACTGGAAGAGGGCATATTTAGATTAGATCTACTTTAACCTGTGAGATTGGTGTGTACATCCTTCAGCCCTGAACCATCACTGCCTGAAAACCATCAGCTGAATTCTTCAGTCCTGTAAATGAGTGGCAGGTCTGGTATGGCCTGCTGTCCACACTGGGATGTAGTGTGAGGCTTTGAGGCTTTAAAATGAGTCACTTGGTTCCCCAGAGCATCACTTGGAGTATTTGGGATTACACAGAGTTATCCAGTTAGTTTTGAGACGGTGCTAAACTGGAAGTGTATCATGGAATCATAGAATGGTCTGGGTTGGAAGGGACCTTAAGGATCATCTGGTTCCAACACCACCCAGCAGATCAAGTTGCTCAGGGTCCCATCCAACCTGGCCTACACACGCTGGATATTTTGGTTTGAAAAGCTGAGGAAGGCAGGAGCCTCCCTTGAAATGGAAAATGTAAACCCCCTCCCTCTGAATTGTTATAATTTTGAAACTAAGGGGCTCTCAGACAAAGATATGGGAGTAGGAATAACAGTTCTTTATTAGGGAAAAATAAAAATAAAATAAACAATGCAGTAATACAAAACAGCACTGCCAGAGTCAGAGCAGTCCCTGTCCCCTGTGTGTCAGGGTGGGGGCACAGCCCCATCCCATGGGGGCTCAGCCCTCCTGCAGTGCCAGCTGTGCTTCTGCTGCAGCAGGATCCTGCACAAGGGGGGAGTTTTCCTCTGCAGCTCCAGGGCTGCTGGAGATGGGCCTGCTCTCCCTCTGGGAATGCAGGGCAGGAGAAAACTGCTCCTCTGGGAATGCAGGGGGCAAAGGCTGCTGGGCTGTTCCAACCCTCAGATTGTATCCAGGTAGGAATGCTTGGCTCCTCCCCTGGGCAGAGCATCTCCCCATGGGATGATGGAATTTTATCAGCCATGCAGGGATACTCACTAGCCATGAACAGAAGATAATTAATAATTAATGGCCCATGAACAGCAGAGATCTTCTGGAGGGAGGATTGGTTGTGGAAGAGATAAAGAAAACTGCCCAATGAACAGCAGATAACTGCCCCACCTCTGACACATGGAAATAGAATACACACCCCCATTTCCAACCTAAGACTGGGTCATTTTGAATCTTAAGGCCAAGGCTTAGAGGAACACAAATAAAACCTTAAAGGTGCTCTGAAATTTGCTGAGTAAACTGCAGGCACAAACCTCAAAGCTGGTGTGAAAGAACAACACAACAACCAAAACCATTTCTCCCTTGCCAATTTTGAAAAAATGCTCTCGATTCTAAATGCAGTGTCTCAATGTTTTGCTTTGGTGGAAGATGTAAAGGCTATTTTTGTACAGCTTAGAGTTAACTGCCAATTCCAGCCCTTTGAGGCATTTTTTTTTGCCAGTAGCAGTTCCATAAAGAGACTTGGTTTATCTCCTCTTCACCTCCACAGTGTGTGTTGTTATTGCCACTCTGCAGATAAACTCAGCTTTGTCTCAGGAGGCTGGAAACTGCACATGAGATATGGATAAAAGGGGAAGAAATCTCTTTTTGAGACCTGTATGTGATTAATCACTGGTTGGTATTTCCTCCACTTCTTTATAGGTTTGTTGCATAAGACTCCTGACTAATCCCCCTGAAGGGCAGTAATTTGAAACAAAGTTGAAGTGAACAATATTACTTAAAAACAAAACAAGTAGCATATGGGAACAGAAGCCCGTAAATACACACAGGGCAGATCCTGTGAAAGTAAATTGATAAAAATTCAATTTGATGAGGTTAATTACACTCAGAGGGGCTTTTCCTGCCTTAAAGAAAATCTGTTTTGGTTCCCTGTAGGTGTGGATAATGCTTAATGGACACGTGTGGGTATTGGAATATAGTTATTTTGTGGCTGTCTGTGCTTCTCAATGGCCTAGTCTTAGGTGTGGGAAAGCCCTAGAATAAAACAAAATTCAAAATTCTCTACTTCTAAGGCATAAGTGCTTCCTGGGGCCTACCTCTCACCTTTCAATAAAACAAGAAAATACCAGTCTATCAAAATTATGGCATTGCATTCCTGACAGGCACAGCTGGCTCCCTGCAAAGCAACAGCATTATAAATGAAAAGTTTTCCACAATTTTAGAATGTATTTCTTACCTAAAAACATCTTGTCAAGAAAAAATTCTTAATCATCTACCTGAGGAAACGCAGGAATCTGTGAAGTTTGGGGCTGACAAACTTTTAGCTCTATAAAAGTACATGGTCTCTCAAGGTCACAGCCCTGGGAGGTAACATGCCTTGCTCTAATCAGAACGTGTCTCAAGAGCAGGTTTAAGTATTCATGGTTCCTTGTACCTGACACAGGCTTGCAAAGGAAAGTCCTTTCAGAAAACAGTTCAGCTGCCTTCATGAATTCAGATAAAATAGAAATCTTCTTTTAAAATTATTATTTTTATTATTATTTTTCAAAGAATTCTGAATGAACACAAACATTTTTCATTCCTCACTCCCAATCTGTGTACTGTCTTCTTTGAAATGACACATCACACCACGGTTTTGGAATTTCTGAAAGGTGAAACTGGATTTTCTAGCATGATTATTTTCTTTGCAAGCCATATCCTTTCCAGAAGTACTAATTGTTAAAAATACAATTTACCCATCTATCACAAGTCTTGCATGTGCACCTAGGCATGTGGTTAGTGATCAAGTCCATTCACAGGTTTTCACTTTACAAGTAAGAATAATGCAGCACAAAACTCAGTCTAAATAGGTTTTCCTTTCTCTGCTTGATGTGGGCTTTTGAATTTTCTTATAAAACATTTTACCCTTCCACAGGCATACAGAAGAATGGATCAGTGGTTCAAGGTTTTTCTTGACACAGAGTGCAGCAATTCCCAGACTTAAAACTATGGAGTTTTAGAAGTATTTTTTTTCCCAGACTTCACTATTCCTGATGGAAGGGTATTTGAGATCCCAGCTGATCTTACCTAATGTCTATTTTAATATCTTCACAGACACTATTCAAGTTCATTCTATCTTCTTTACAAATTCCCCTCTCCACAAAACTTGCTAACAAAAAATGTGTTCTATCTCAATCTTTCATGATTTTAAAAGTATAAATCCAAAACTGAGTTCCTGTGTCCTTTGATTACAAGATTGCTCATTTTCCCATTCCTATTTATGTTCTGCATTATTGAATGTAGGTAATTAGAACTATATTATAATGCTGACAAGATTTCACCAATTATTAGAATGAAGAGTGAGAGTGCTTTCCTAATACTGGTTAAATTATATCAACTAAAGGGTCCTCAATTTTACAAAAGCAAAAACATTGGATATAACTTGTGTTTCATCTTGTTTGTCTAGCTTTGGAACAGGTACTGCCAAGCCAAGAATGGCCCCAAATATTCTTCTTTGTCTGTAGCCTTATTTCTTCCACAAGGCTTTGGTGTCTCTTCTGTCAAACCTTCTCGGCAACATGAATTGAGGAAAAAAAAAGTGTCATTAGTTCCTCATTTCTTTCCTTTCCCTGAACTTTTCATTGCCCAGGTCCCTGGGACGATCCCAGAGTTTGCATCTCAGTACCCTTTTTTCCTTTTTCATTTGTAGTATATTTTAGACATCAAAATGTACTGTGAGATGAATATAGATTTTTTTTCCCAGAGTTTAATATTAAGTACAAAGCAATTAGGGGACCTCTTTATGTCACAAATTAAATCTGTGGTACATCTGGGGATTCAGCTTTGAATTCTCAAATTCCATATTACTGGCTGGCAAAATACATCAAAACTTCCTTACAGCTGGCAGTCTCAGCTCTGTGTTAATGCAAGAAGATGGAATGTGGAAGGCTCTAAGGTGGCTTTTAACTCAAATTATTCTTCATCTGTTAAAATTAATCAAATTTTTCTTCAAGTATCCAGACAGCAATCAAACTGAATGCAGAGGAAAAAAAACCAATAGGAAAAGTCTTTTATTTGCTGGGAAACATAATAGGATCTGGAGTGGACTACCTACTATCTTATTCAGAAATGCTTTAAAATATTTAAAATCTATTTGGCTGATTCTGCTAGAGAGTCTGGGAATTCATTAGGATATAAAGGTATTTGTGGCGTTCAGGGAATAGTTTAAAACGGATGGCCACCAGTACCTATGAATAACTTATTTGTCACATTTGAGTCATAACATTTCACAGCCTAATAAGGAAAGATGTGCAGGTTTATGTGTTTAATTTACATATGTAAAACTGAATTGAGCATTTCTTTGCACACCCTAGCGCAGTAAATAACAGTAGATTTGTGATAACAGCATTAGCTACAGCAGGTTCATGAATTACTGTGTAATGTATCCCAGTACAATTTCAATACAGCCCATTTTTCTTCCCCCTCTTTGCTGCTGCCCTAAATTCTTTATATGGGAAACTGCAGACTAAATATAGCATTCACTCTGCCTTGAACTGGGAGGGATGGATAGACTGAAGTTGGCTTTGAAGATTATATATCTGTGATTGCATGAATATTCATGTTTGAAAAAAAAATTATCATTGGTAATGCCAAGAGAGCTGTACATGTTGTTAGCCTTGGATTAGCCCTAGCATAGGAAGGAAAGTTCTCATAGGGTTGGAAGGAAAGCACCAGGATTAAACTCTTCTTTTCGGCCCATCAGTGTTTCCCTGGTTTTTATGATCTTTTCCTAAGCACCCTCAACCATACAGAGGACACAGGGGTAGGAAGGATATTTACCCTTGGACCTTCCTCCACAGCCAGGTGGTCAGGAAGGTTAGGCAAGAGTTGGATGTGATGTTGCCTCTCTGAGGGGTAAATTTCTTTTTTGAGTCCTGTGTAAAGTTTCCAAAGAGGTCAGGAAATGAAGCATGAAATCCCTTTTCCTAGACCAGATCTCTAACCATTAGGCTAAGAGTTTTCTATATCCTTTATCCATTACCAGTAGAAGGGCAGCAATTAGGAACTTTTCCCTGGAATAAAAAAGATAGAAGATTTAATCTCTCTTTAATCCCCTCTCAGTTCTTTTAATATATTTATGTTCAAATCCATAACAGAGGATGGAATCTAGACTAAGGAAGCAGAGAATGAATGAGTTTTTGTTCACATCCATATTTAATGTTTCTCACTTGTTCTACCCAATACATTTCCCAAATCTCTGGACATTTAATGGGGTTTTTTCCCAGAACTTTTTTCTCTTTTTGTTCTTCTGTTGAGGGATGTTGCTCTCTCTCTGTCTTTTATTGGTCACTGATGCTTTTAGATTTCAGATCCTGTGCCAGAGGCTTCCAGCTCAAGGGTGAGAGTCTGACTCTCTTATGCCTCTCTACATATTCTATAGAAAGTAAAAATGACATTTTGCATATGAATTTATCTTTCATTGTCACGTGCCCACATTGCAGACAGCCTCATGCCACAGTGAGCAATTTATTCAGGGAAATTTGGAAAAATAGGAGAAAGCACATAAAAGTTTGGAATTTGGTGGAAACTAAGGCATGATTATTCAGTGCACCCTGAGGTAGCTATGTCCCTTTTCCAGGAATCATACATTGAATTTAACATTTTCTGAGAATAAAATTGATTGATAAATTGCAGTTAAAGCTTGTATGCATTTCATAAAAGAATGATGTGAATTTTGGTGAACTGATGGTGAGAAGCAAGGTTTTCAACCAGCCTTTCTGGAATGAAACTTTGAAGGAGTTTTGACATGGGAATTAGTCAGGACTCTCAGTGCTGGCCAGGCAGACAGGTGAGATCTTGGATGTCCCTGGGACAGGGCTGCCAAAAAATATGGTCCTGCCATGCTCTTACTGAATACTGTCACAATTCATGCCAATTTTAGCCATTTTCTGCTGATTTCTAGGGAGAAAGTGTGACATTTTTAGCACAAAGGCTTGATATTTCTTATATGTTTTTTATTTTTTTCACTTTGTTCATTTTAATGTTTTTTTTTCAGGAATACTGAGGGATGGTAATTTTCTTCCAAGAAAAATTTACAGACCTGAACTTCTGTAAAATTTCATTTACTTCCTTTCTCCTTAGTGTTCCTTTTCCTCATACAAATAAATCAGAAGTTGAGACCAGCATTTGTAATTTCAGGGATGACTTTTGTTGGACTTTTTGCAAATACTTGAATTTTACCATTTTATAATGCACTCTGTCATCAATTACTAGTCTTCACTAAGGAAACAGTCAGACTTAGAGAAGTTCTAATAGAAGCTGTGGGTTTATATGGGGAAGAAATATTCAGACAGATCCTAGTTCAAACTACCAGAGATTTATAAAAGAAAATAAAAAGAACCCTGTACTTAATGGTTTAATCTAAATCCTTTGGGATTACAATGAGACCTCCATGGGGAGATATTGCACATCTGCTGAACGGGAATAGGAGGATTTATTAATTCTTTTGCAGCATCTGGTTCTTGCACACATCAGGGAAGATTACAGTTCGTAGCTCTGATCCAGTATAGCAATTTCACTGCTCCATAAAATCAGGACAATTATATTCATTCCTTCTTTTCCAAAGCACTGTTTCTCAGCTGAGACACTAAAACACGAAAGAACACTGATTGCCACAGTCTTAAATGTCAGCTGATAACAAGAACACCTATTAAACAGTCCTATGAAGATCCATATCTAATTAATCTGCCAATTATGATGAAAAAATAACATAAACAATGAAGTTTTAATTACGCCCATTAAGATATTTTAAGTGCAACGTACTTGAGAAAGATTAGGCTTTAACTGAGATATTTCAAAGCAGCTACAAGTTGCTAACCAATCCACTTCCAGAGTGTCAATTAGCACAGTTTAGCTACTTTCTAACTGATATTCAAATGGTGTTTGAAATGCCAGCAAAACACTTTAGCACATCTAGATGCCTGATAGGTCAATCAAATGGTAACAGATTGCTTTCCAATGTATAATTTTGAATTAATGACATTATATCTAAGCTTTCTTCAGCAGTAGCAATCTAGTTTTTAACTACATTACAAATGAAAACGTGCAATATTAAGTCTATAATTAAAATCTTAATTGAGTCAGGAAGTCATAACAATAAAAAGGTTGTTGAAAAGGGCATTTTTTTATTATTAGTGATTCCCTATGTTCCCTTCAAAACAGAAATAATATGCATATTATTCATTAAATTCTAAATGCATATTATTTAGACTTAATGGGACTCTCTACGTTGAATTAAAATAAAGAAGGATCAGGCCATATCTCTACTGTCTTTATTTACCAAAGACATTTATTTACTAAAATATTCAGTGCATCATTTTCCTGGCCCCAAGAATTCCTAATTTAAGGAAAACAGGACATTACAATAGATCAAAATTGCTTGGGTTTGCCAATTCTGATTTTTAGGTTTGGGTGTCTGGCTAGAGACAAACCAAGACCTTCCCATGGGAGATAAAGGTGTGAGATCCTCCTGTTCAGGGCCTGAATCAGATCTGTGGAACACAGCGTTGGTGAACTTGAGACATCATGGAGTTATCCCACCTTTCTTGTTATGGTATTGGGTGAGGAGTAAAATGTCTTCATTATATTACTATTGGTTTTCAGTTATTTATTTATAAATTCTTATTTATTACACTGAGGAAGTGAATGATGCACTAATTTTAGCATGTTAATAAAAACATAGTGCATTGCATTCTAATCACAATCCAACACAAATTTTGCTGCAGCAGCAATAGCAATTATCTATCTGTTCTTTAAGCAACTTTTAAAATAAATATTTTAGACATTAATCAGCCTTGATTCTCTTTCAGAAGTTCTGTTTTTTCCTGTTTATGCCATTTTTAATAGGCTGTCTTCCTGAACAGAAGTTCACAAGGCTCTCCAGTGATACATTAAGATGCAGCCTGGGAGAACCTCTGCTTGATAAATCATTTACTTCATTATTTGCTGTTCTCATTTAGTGAATAAAACCCACCCTTAATTCCTGCAATACAATTAGTAGTTTTAGGTTATGCTGTTAAAACATGCTGTAGTTTGATAATGCTTGAATGTTTGGATTTTAGCCTGCGTGCATATCAGCATGTAGTAACCGGATATTATTTTAATCAGACAGCATGTCCTCTCATCTAATTAATATTGTAATAATCTAGAATTTATCTATGGGACAAATGAATATGAGATTAACCCGAGAATAAAAAGATAAATAAAGCAATAATAAAACACAGAGGTAAAGACATTATGTAAATTGCACTATTAAGTTCATAAATCTTTAGATTTGATTCTCCTTTCATCCATCTTTTTCCCCTTTTGATTTCTTGCTGGTTATGTAATTTGTATCATTTTTCTCTCACTGGGATGCAAATCATGACTCATCTAGAAAAAACAAGAAAAAAGCAGTAGGATTCAACTCACAGACTATAACACTGTAATTTAGGTGAGTGATAGCAAAACTCTGCATTTGTGGTGTGACAGTGAACTTATTTGTCATGGTCTCTACAGTATAAGCAAATCTCTGAATAATCCTGCTATGAAATTGTGCAAGAAAACAAATTGAAGCCATGTTGTAAAACTATCTTGAATACGGTGCTAGAATGATTTGATGTCAGAATATTATATTCATCCAACTATTAAAATTTTGATTTTCAGGAAAAAAATGGTAACTAGAACTTAAATACACCTTAAGAAATTATCTTGCCTTTTGTCTTCCTCCAAGGGCTACATGTCAAGGATTTCTGATTGATGGCTTATCTTTGATGTTGTTGTACCTGGCTATGTTGTCATAGAACACCAAAGG
This sequence comes from Fringilla coelebs, assembly GCF_963513975.1. Taxonomy (NCBI): domain Eukaryota; kingdom Metazoa; phylum Chordata; class Aves; order Passeriformes; family Fringillidae; genus Fringilla; species Fringilla coelebs. Next base: position 5,055,114 of record NC_140032.1, read on the forward strand.
ATTATCAGCCCTTCTCTCTTTCTCCACCCCTGCCTTTTTATAGCAACAGATCTTGTAGGCTATTAGGTAGTGCAGGCCATGTGGGACAAATACAGCAGGAACAGAGAGGTGAAGATTCAGGGCTAAAGCAGGTTTTGTGTGTGATTCTGATCATGGAAAAGATTCTCAGCAGATGGGGGTGGTGAGAGAGGATCTGTATTCCAATGCTTGCTGTGATTTCCCTCCTTAATTTCAGGCTGTTGGATGAAAATGAGTCTTTAATCACATTTAGAAACTGAAAATTTAAGTATAAATCCACCAACATAAAAGCCCCTTTTGAAATTAGAGCACCCAACTTTTTACTCCCTCATATAAGTTTCATTTCAAGTACTTTGATTCAAATGCAATATTTTCAAAAAGAGGAAAGGGAAAAAAACTGCATCCCCCAAGGCACATTCAGTAGTTAATTTGACAACAAAGACATCCATTTTGAGTGATCAAGTGATGAGTTATCTCATCAAAACCCACAATACAAGATTATTCCAGTGTTTAATTAGAATAGCAGTAAAGAAGTCAAGCCAAAAAATATTTAACTCATCCCATTTAATCAGTTCCTTGGAATTAAACAAAAAGTCTCACTTTCAATCTGGCAGTTTAGGATACACAAAGGCATCAACTTTCCAAAGAAAAGCACCCAAACATGCATATTTAATTTAGCAGTCAAGAAAGGTAGCAGTTGAACAAATCTTCATTTGTACTGTTTCATCTCCTTTCTCCTGTTTGTGAGGTTCTTGTGGATCAGGGTTTTAAAATCTCATTCTGCACATTCCTGCATTTCGCAGGTCCGATGTTGGGAGAGGTTTGTGGGCAGAGCAGCCCTGCTGTCTGTCACCCTCCTCCTCCCATCTGTCCCCCGAGGGCTGAGGAGCATCCTTTAGAGCAGAGTCGATGGTGTAGGCAGAAGTGTTGGGCTCAGCAGATCTGGATCAGCCCCTGCTTTGCCATTTGGCCACCCTTTGACAAATCCTGCCGCTGCCACTGATGCCTCAGGTTTGAGCTTTTATATTTTTCAGATTCTCTGCTGCTTTAGTGTGTAATTCTGGGCTTCATGTTAGGGGATGGTGAGCTCTGTGCACAGAGTAGGGAGACAAAACAATTCCTTCTCTAGCTGGGACCAAGGACAAATGATCTAAATCTCAGCCCAAGAGCACAAACACCGTGGGCTGGAGAGAGAAAAACAAGCAGGGTGGGACTGCATGGGGTAAAGCTGGAATTGGACAATTAACTCCAGTATGCAAATGGAGCAGAACTTATAGAAGTGAGAGACCCCATGACCACTCATCCATTTTGTGACCATTTTGGTTCATCTAGGCTGGGCTCTTGTGCTGCCCAAGGTGGATCCATTGAGGCCTTCTAATAAATCCCTACTTCATTCTTTAACTCTGTCCAGCCTCTGTTCTAGGTCAGCCTTCACAAGGCATCACCACTGTCTTGGGTCAAAAGCCATAAAACACAGATAATGTTTAGAATTTTGCTCCAGATCAAGTAGGAGCAAAATCTTAGAACAGGTCTCACAACACCACCTATGCTGAAGCTCATCAAAAGGTGGGTATTTTCAAATATAACCACAAGGCAACCCAACAGAGCCCTGAGAGCGCGGCACTGGCCTGGATATACTGGTATGAATAATAATAATAATAATAATAATAATAATAATAATAATATCACAGTGGAAGTCCACATGCTGTGCAAACTTCTTGGCAAGGTGTGTAGGGAATTTGAAAGGATCTGGGTGTGACTGAGGCAGTTAAACCTCTCTGTGTATTAAATCTGTGGGGATTTACCCTGGATTGCATAGACTGTGTCCATGCTTGCTCATAAAACTTGAGGGCTTGGGCTCAAGCACTGTGATTATCTGTGATTATCTGTGATCTCTGTGATTATCTAATTCACCAGCTTCTAGCACAGTCCATAATCTGGGTTACAGGAGGCACCAGTGAGTATTTTCTGGGATAATAGGGAAGCATGAGAGAGTGTTCCCCAAAAAAACCCAACTATTACCATGTGTTTGAAGAAAGACCTAAATCACTCTAAATGTAAATTTGGTTTATGCCAGAGGTTTCAGGGGCAGAGGAGGGACCTTGGGCTGATTAGTTTTCCTGTGTTCATTTTTAAAATGAGTTTATACTGAATTATCTGTATTGATCAGGAGACTTTTCTTACCTGATGATAAAAAGGCAGTAAATTCTCACATTTGTGTACTCTCCCTCCACTTTCCTGTACATTTTTTGCTAGGGATATTTGTGGTGTATTTCAAAACTGATCCTGAATCTCAAAGCTCTCCATGGAACTAGCAGAACATAAATTGTTGGTTAACCTTGAGGCTCCCAGATGGCAGACTCTATATGAGGGCAAGTCCTCACCACTGTATGTTTTCGTTCTAATATGTTGTGTTCTGCCAAGCTCTTTGATAGCATGATGGATCAACTCCCTGCATCACTGAAGCTCCACAAATTTACACACCTCCACTAAATTTTCTCCACCATTAAATATTCTACTTTTAATATAGGAATGAGGTCCTCACTAGTGCTACGTTAAGTGAAACTGAATTGGATCAGCTAAAAAGTAGGTTGTGAGTAATAGTAAAACTCTTTCTTTTTTAACACTTGTTGTATGAAAAAAAAGAACAATGTGAACAATACCTGACCTGGTGACTTGGATCATAATGGGAAGAATCATCTCTTTGGGAAAATGAGAAAAGAAGAAAAAAAAACCTTACAAAAAAGGACAGTTTTAGAAGAAAAAGTTAAAAAATGAGGAATTAGGACAGTCAGTGGCTCTGCTCAGCTGAAGTACGGTCTCTAATCACTCCAGTGACACACAATCAATTTATGAGCTTTGTTGTATTACATTTGCAGACAATGCAGATGTCATCATTTCCATGTCCCCTGAGAATGGGAAGTATATTGTATTCACTCAGGAGTGCAAATGCCAGCAAAATTCAGTCATCCTAATTCACACTAAATTAATTTCTGCATAGTTCTACTCAGATTTTTTGCCTACCCAATAGTTGTCTCTCATAATGGCTTTTTTTTGCAATCTTTGAGAGTTCTTTTGAAAAACTTATGTGATCAGAAGTGCAAAATCAAATTTCGGAGCCTTTGAAATTCTGTTTCTGCTGAACGACTTTCAGAGGTCTGTGCCAGCTCTCAACCTAAATTTCTTGATACTCTGAGAAATCACATGTTAAAGGGATTTGCAAACAGGGATTTGCATTTTCACAGCCCAAACCTACCTCCATAACTGAAATTCAGCTGGTTTATGCATACCCCAACAACACCTCTGCTAATTTCAATCAAATTTCACCAGAGTACACTGGAATGGGGGACTGCACGTTCTATTTTATCATAGAGAAGCCTGGGCATAAATAAGTAATCACAGAACTATTAAGGATTTGCTGTTGTATTTCCATATTTAGTGAAAGCATGTACTTTTAAAGAATTCCAGGAAGCTGTAAGATTCAATTTTTTCACCAGTCAAGAGAGCCAAGTATCATTTTCACAGATAATGTAGTGTAAGTGTCTAAATTCCTGATCAATACTCCCCTGTCACTCATTTCTACTCCTGATCAGTCACATGCTATTAACTGTCTCTTCCCTTAACAGAATTTATAGTAAGATATTAGGATTTATATGGTATGAAAGGATAAATAAACATTTGTCCAGAAAAGCTGTTGGTAAATAATGTACAACTTTCTGCTGATTCCTGAGACAACAGAACTTGTCTTCAGGTCTTTCAGATCTTCTATAAACATTAAGGTTGAACTACACTGAGACAGGAATAGGAAACTTTTAATCATGAAGAATGCAGCTTTTATTATTTTGGCAATGATTTCTATAATACATAAAATACATATAAAATACTTATGCATTTCTAATTATACCTATAAATTGTATAATACTTCATATGATATAATTTTTATAATAATATTGTTTAATATTTATCAACACTATAAAGAAGGATGGGGAAAAACCTGACTTGCTTTAAAAGCAGACAGATTTGGATGGCTTGGACTTGAATATTTGTGCATGTGTTATTTGGGAAGCAGGGGTTGTGATTACCCTCAAATTAAACAGAATTCTGATGAATGCAAAAAGTCAAATTATGAATTATTAATATTCAAGCAGCAAGTAACTCATGCTTCCCAGGTTAAAAAATTACTGAATTTTGTTTGGCAGAGGGTTAGGACATTGAGGAAGGACTTCTGAATTTGATAACAGTAAAATATTACCATCATTTGCAAGCTATCACATACCTGCAGAAAGTAAAAAACAGTAGTGGAAAAGATGTTTGCATCCATGCATTTCAAGAATATTGCCTCTTCCATTCAAGCCAAAAGTTTAATTTACAGGCTCTTTAGAAATCTAGCAAAATTTCATAGTTCTGCTTCCTGTTCCCATTTAGGAAAACGAATTACAAATTCTCAACCTTAATGCATAAGTGCAAGAAAAAGAGTCTCTTACTTTTTGAGCAGATGGGAATCTAAAACTAACCCTGATTTCTATTAAACTTATCAAATCCTCACACTTGCAAGACATTTGCAGTATCACAAAATCAGTGTGTGGTTAAAACCCCAGTTTAAGTGAATAATGAGAATTGAATTTGGCTGATGTGTTTTGTGCAATGGCAGTATGGCAGCAGTCTGGCTCAAGGGGCCAATTTTAAGTGTACGTAAGGTCCAGGGTTTGGGGAACCACAATAGCAAATTGGACAGCATTGGAATATGGTGGAATATGAGTTTAACCTCACCCTAAATGATGTGCAGAAAGATTCTAGAAGAAACACGCTGCTCCCAAGCAGTGAATCAGCGGCATAAATGAGATTTACTTACACACAAATCGAAATTCCAGAGAAGGGAAAGACTATTGCACAGATCAGCCAGTGCAAGCCGTGGCTCTGAGCTGGAAGTGAGCATTGTGAAACATGAAACCAGGTGGGCGTTTGACTTTCTGTGAGCCCCAGAACAAAGCTCCTCTTGGAAGACGCTCTCCGAGACCTCTGGCCACCGCCACGCTCGTGATCCGCGGGTGAGCTCGGGGCTCTCTTCTCTTCAGAGGAATCTCGTTGAACTCTGACTTGGCAAAGTCAAGAGGTGGAAGTCGGCCTCTTCATTTTGAAAAATTGGCCCCATGGGTTTTCATTTGTATTTTAAGATCTGCACAACTGTTTGAAGAAAGAAGAGGTGAGAAGGGCAGAAACCCTCCTTTTTTCTAAAGGGTTCTTGCACTTATATCCAAGACTACAACAATAGAAGAGATGAGAGATAGGATGCCCCTGACTGATAAAGCTCTTCCTTTCCTTTAGATGTCTTCCAAGCCATGTAAAAACGAGACCCACCCATTCTTAATTCTTCGGGACACCTTTTGAACTTGTGGTTTTCAGATCATGAACTCTTAAACAAGAAGTGTTGCACCTAGGCTGAGAATTATATTTTGGTGATGTCTCTCTATCCTCCCTTTACCATGACTAATAATGTGAATATATTTCTATTATCTTCTTCTTCTTGAACCTATCCTTTCAGGTTTTTTGTTGCTGGTTTTTGTTGGTTTGTTTTTTTTGTTGTTTTTTTTAATTGACATGGAATATTTAAATTTCTTGTTTTCTCCAGTTAGTTATCCTATTTTATGGAGTTACTAATAAATGTTACATGATCTATAGCCAGCCCTCAGGAGATTGCTTGCAATTTTCAGGATCCTCCAAACAGTGCTATAACAAGAAGCCAGTCTCAGTGACTGCCTCTGGTATCTCTAATTGTTCTTTTTCCCGAGAGCAAGCAGGAAAGCCCCATTTTGGTGGTGGAGAAGCCATCACACCTCCTGTGATCTGGAGACATACCCTCAGTTGTCCTCTGAGCCTGTCCACTGTGAGAGTGCCTTTCTGAAAAGCATTTATTTCTCAATCTTTCATTGGGATAGAAAATATGTACATAAATCAGCTGGGAATCAGTTTCCAATCACACTTTTTGTCCTGCCTGTTTGTTCATTTTTATAAGAATGGACCTGTGTGCTTAAGGAATCTCACAGGGTTTAGTACAAGATATACTACCAAAATATTTTTTATTGAAATCCATAGCAATGGATATAGGGAAAAAGAAACTATAGGGAAAAAGGAGCTATTACATCAGAATTTTTGGAAGTGGCCTTTATCCTCATGCATTTTTGGAGGAATTTTTACGTGCAAGATTTTAAATAGTAGTGAAAAGGCTTTGTTGTTTGTAATCAGATGTGCTTATTTTAAAAGACAGAAACTATCAACTCTATTTTATGCATGTAGAGGACAAAATTCCTTCCTCTAGAGAGAAAATATGTGTGTATATTTAATGGTAGAAGAAGGGAGAGAAAGGTTAGGAAAAGAGAATAAAGTGACATGATTCATGGATGTAGAGAATGAAATTAAATTCTTTTGAAACTTAACAAGTGAAAATGCAAGGTTGCACTTGACTTTCCAAAATGGTAAATTTCAATCTTAGAATCAAGTTTCTCAAGTTCCCAATCTCCTACACCAGCTGGTTTCCCTTCATGTGTTGTTCTCTCTGGATACTTCATGTCTGGGGCAGTGTGCTGTGAAAATACCAAATACAAGCTGTTGAAATTGTGTGTTGGAAATATGAATTTTTTAATGGAAAATGCTTACTTTAAGGTAGATATATGAACCATAAGATTTTTTCTACATAAGCAAAATTCCCAGCCTGATATTGAATGACTTCTTAGAAGGAAGGCTCCTAGGACCGAATTTCATGTGTCAGCCCCAAGTGAGGCAAGAGGCTTTATCCAGGCCACAGCCAAGGGAACATTTTGTCTATTCTACACTTTTACAATGATATGATCTTCATTATACATCTACCTGCTGCTGTTGTGGTTGACTTTTATTTCATAAAACAGGGTATGACTGATGCAACAGCTTTAATCTTTACCCACACGTGGAAGAATCAACACACATTCCAGCCAAACTCTCCAGGCAACAATTGCAGGTTGCAGTCATGATGGTGGGAAATGAGATTGCTTCCCATGCCTGCAAATTAGTACATTTTGCAGTAGGTACAGGGTTTTGCATAACAATTTGTAAAAGCCTCTGGATATTAAGAAACTAAAGGTGCAAAATCCTGAACCATGTTGTGGACATCTTGTGCACTCCCCTGGTTTAATGGAATCAGGATTTCACCTGTTCTGAATAAAGCAGGTTTTAACTTTCCTGCAAAACAAGGCAGAGTCCTCGTTACTCTGAGATAACAAAGTGCCAATGAGATTTAAATTCTTGTTCCATTTTCCTTGCTATAGAGGCTCAATTTTATTTATGCTCCACCAATTAAATGCTTCTTAAACTATTTAACAGATTTATTCATGCCATTCTTACAACTGAACATTGTTTTAGTTTCTTTTAAAACGTGTTGAAACTGAGAGCAGTAAATAATCCTGCTGTCCTCAGATCAGCATATTTAATACATACATTTGTATCATTCTCATGGTGAAATTGGTGCACAGAAATCAACAATCAGAAGAAGAAACCCAAACTCCTCAAACAGTCATTTAAAATGTGTTTTCTTGGCATTCCTACAGGACATCGGTCAAGCGTCTTCTTGTTTTGGTTTATATTTTAAATGAAAAATATTATAATTCTGAATAAGAAAATGTGGCTACAGTGTTTTCTAAATGAAATGTTGCATTTGAAGTAGTGGTTCATTATACAGCAAAAAAGTCCTAAGGCTGGGAAGAAATGTGGTGTGTTTGAATTTGCATTTTTGCTTAAAGCCTGAGTAAGAAATATTTTCTCTGCTTTTCTAAAAGAGGTGGAGTGAAGGTAATGGTTTGCACTTGAATAAAAAGTTTGTACAGTAGCTAAAGAACTAGTTTAATACTAAACTTTCACTACAATTAATTACTTAGGCTTGAATCCAGAGTGAACACTTTGGTCCCTAAAACTGTGAATTGGAGCATCACACTCTTGATGGCCCTCACAATGAAACCCAGGATGCTCTCTTAAGCATTCTTGTTTTCCACACAGTGTTCTAAAAGTCTTGAGCCAGGAGTTATGGAATTGCAACCTGGCTAACATCATGGGGAGCTGAGCAGCAGGGAATACAAAGGACAGGGTAGGCGTGTAATTTTCTTTTCCTTGCAAATGCAGATTAATAATAATAATAATAATAATAATAATAATAATAATAATAATAATAATAATAATAATAATAATAGTGGTTTAGCAACAGCTGCACTCTGCAGCCTGCCTTACACTAGTACTGCTTTTTTGGTGGACAGCTCACCAGGACATGAAAGGTTAATAAGGTTTTCTGCCAGAGCTTCCCAGTCATTTCTGGATTAGGTGCTTATTAATTACTGCAGATCCCATGTCATTTTTGGTCCTGAGTTTTCATGGTTCAGCTCTTTCAGCTGCAGACAAATTTATTTTTTAGTAGCACTTGATGAAGAGTTTCTGACTCAAACACAGGACTAAGAGAGTTGTAAGACTTCCACAGCTTTTTGATTTAGAGGAAAAACCTTAATGGGTGTAAGATATTCATGTTGGATTTTGGTTGTGCCCATATTAGAATAAAACTGAGTCATGTTGGATCAGTCTGGAGATTCACAGTTGGATTGCTTTGGGAGGGAGAAAGTATACATTACTAGCAGGAGTAAGTCTGTAAGAGTCTGTTAACCATAGACAAAAATCTCTGTGAATAACCATGAATTAGCACTTTGCAAGCAGAAGGGGTACCTTAGCCAGCTGGGGCTAGAAAGTGAGGCTTTGATCAAGGCTCTCATCTGGAATTTTGAAGATTTCGGGTTAGTTCAGGTTCCTGTCCCTGACTCCAAGATGGAAATTAAACCACTGTTTTTCCACACTCCATTTCCTCTTGTTTAAAATAAACTTTTTGTCCACTGCTTGCTTGTTCTGGATTTTTTTCTGTCTCTCGCAAGCTATTTTTCTAGCAAACTATGATTTCCTGTTCCCATTACTTAATTGGTTCTGCTACAATTTGGTAAATAATCCTTGGACACTGGTTTTACTTTCAAACACTGTCCTCACAAAAACATTGCTACTGTGTACCAGAAAGAAATCCATGCTGGACAGAAATTGCATTGCTGAGTGTCATTAGAATTCTTTTTGAAAGGAATTCTTTTTTTCATGCTTTATATCATGATAATTAGTTCAGCTGTGTGGAACCACTTTTGGGTCCTGCAAGGTCCACAGAGCCAGATGTAGCACCAAACACTATTCTCTGTGATGGGCAGAGTTCAGCACTCTATTACTGACAGGTTTACAGGGCTTTTTCATGTTCATCATGACTGAGATATAAAAGATTAATAATTACAACTGCTGGAAAAAAAAAGGATCATTATGCAAATTTTAACATTGTGTTCCTGGAGGGAAAAACCTTTCCTAACTAAGCACTTCAACAGAAGACAAACAAGGCATTTTCAAAAAGGTACAGCATTCAGCCTCATCAAATAATTCTATGATACCTTCATTATTGCTAGTCTGTCCCTGCAGAAAGACAATCTCCTCTGTTTTACCTAGTACTGAGTCTTTAGAGTTGAAATCTTCCTTTCAGTATGATTGTTAATAATGAGGGGTCGTTAGCATATATTTTAATGAAATCAATAGATTATATTTTGACTAAACAGCTTCATGGACTCTGTCCTCCACTGCTGGATTTTTATTTTGATGGCTGTGGATAAAACCAGAATTCCCTATTGGAAGGACTGAGTCTAAAGCCAGCATTAATGTGTTATCACATAGGGTCAGCCTCAGCAATGAAAGCTAATGGAATTCTGAGAACAGGAGATCATTTTGTATTAACTTTCACACTATGGACAAAATCCATCTTTCAAAATATGCACCAGACCTCCAGCGTTTCTTTTACTCCTTTTGGACTTTTTTTTTTACTGTACGTGCTGCCTAGATGTGTTTTGCTTAAATGGAAATTTTACACCCAAGAGGACAGAATAAGATGACTTAATTGCATTTCTGAATTGACAGGTTCTGTTCTACAGCAGCTCTATCACCCTTGCACAGATTCTTTTTAAAAACGAAACATATTTCAAATTCAAGTTTAGTACTGCATCACAATTTACTCTCCTCTTATTATTTCTCTGTAAAATGAGTTATTCTTAACTATTTTTAGCATATTTAATCCTTAGCTAGTGTGTCACTGAAGTTAACCCAAATTTATAGATGCTATTTCATGTCAAGACCTCACAATAATACCTCAACCTTCTTACAATTAAAGTCTGCAGTACTTGCCTGAATACTAACTTTAAAAAGGAAGAATCACCTGTGCTCTGTGGTTCCACTTCAGAATTTCCTTTGGGGTGTTTTATTTAAATCTGCAGGAGAACAGCTCAGCATGCACAGGGTCAGGGCTATGTTGACCTCCTGATTGAGGGCAGGAATAGTAGAGAAAATTCTCTGTAGGTCTGGCAAAAAGGGAGTTCTTCAGCAAAAAGATTTGTCTTTTGTCCTCACCCCTTTAGGTCTTTGGCTAGAAAGATTATGCTCTCTCCAGCTGGCTAAAAAAAAAAAAATGTGTGAGAGTAAGAATTTGATGTAGTGTGACAATAATGGCTTTAAAAAGTAATTTTTGTACTGGTGGGCTGAGACAGACTAAGCTCAGGCAGGATGAGCACTGGAAGGAGTTATTCACCCCAACAGGCTCCTGGTGGAGAGAAGGTTCTGGTTATGTTTGCCTCCTGCTCCCTCTGCTCCAGGGCAGGGTGGGGACTTCCAGGGAAGCAGCTGAGAGGCAGCTCTCACTTTGGAGCTGGATTGCTGCCTGACAGGCAGATCCTGAGCTCTGAGATTTGGGCCATTCCTCTGTGGTTTTTCAGTGATCTCCTAAAATCAGGCACTGACACCACAGTGGGGAATCAAGTCCTGCATCTTTCCCAAAATCATGAAAATATGGTTGATTAATTTAAAATATTTGGACTAAATGCAGAGCAGAAGTCTCAGAAAATCAGGTGCACTCAGAGTATTTCATAAGCTCATCAACCCAGGTTTTGGTCTCTTAACCACCTCTTTTGATGTAAGGCTTCATTTTGCTGTTGCTTTCCTGACCACCTTGTTATTTTTGAGCTTGTTTATCAAAAGCAACAGAAAGGTTAGAAGCTGTGATATTTAAAATCAATTTAAAATAGGATTAATTTAGTTGTCCCTCTTTGCCCACAGTACTTTCAGTTCTCCATTTCATTAATTTTTTTAATAATATATGTACACATTATATTGAGTTACAAAAGGCATTAGGAAGAATCCTTGTTATTAATCTTCCATAACACCAAAAGCAAATTATATATCTATACATACATAATATATATATAAAATAAATATATAATTATATATATAATTCTTCAGGCAAGAAGAACTAGAATTGAGAGTAACTTGGACAATACATTTTACATCACTGAATATAGGCACACACAGCCTGAGGTGTTGGTTTCATTAAGATCTCATTTTTTCACGTGTGCATTTGTCTTGCCCATGCAAATTAATGTTCTAGTAGTAGTGAGTTCTGATAGGAAACAAATATAAATTGAAAAATATAAGCAAAAATATAGGAAGGAAAAGTATAAAGCCGGAAAAAATATAAGCAATTAATACAGCTTGTGCATGTTGAAGTGCTACCACACAGAACAACAGGAAGCACTGGAATAATAAGACCAAAAAGAGAGAGCAACTTATCAATACACAGTGAAAAACCTAATAGTTGCAACATGGTTACCTTGATTTTCCTGTAAGGTTTTATTCCTAGGAAGGTCCCAAATAGTCCCCTCCCTTTATCCAGGGACTTTCCCCTTTTACTGCCATAACTTTCCCTCTCACCACCTCTGAACTCCATCAACCCTCACAGCCAGCATCTCGTCTAATCCTGAGATAATTCTGTGTGTCACATCCAGCAATTTCTTTGTCATGTCCAGTAGTTTGCCATGTCCATGTGCCATCCCTGACAACATGAATAAATGAAGGGAAGCAAAGCAGGTTATTCCTGATGAGACAAGAGGTGCAGAGCAGCCTGGGAATGGGTCCAATGGCTGGCACTGGCACTTTTCTCCAGACACACACACTCATGGCACATTCTGTGCCTCACAAACCCTGGAGCCTGTAAACTTCCCCTCACTCATCTTGCCCTTCCGTGGAAAAGCATCTCTCAAACCCACAGTCCAGCCCAGGCAGCCATTTCCAAGGAGCTTAGAAAAGTATTTCCTGATATGTGAGTAGGGAAATCTCTGCTCTGGGCTTAGAAGGAAAAGCAAAACCTCACAATTCAAAGAGAAATGTCTGATGAGAAGGTCAGTGAATAAACAGAAAAAAAAGATGCAGTTATGTGCTTTTCAGCATTTCTCCCACACTACATGCAGTAAGAAGAATTAGCTTCCTGCCAGATGCTGATAACCCAGGATTCAGCCACAAGTTTCAATTGAAGAATTCCTCTTTTGAGTGATTTGCCATCAGACTAACTTAATTCTTTGTAACATTATCACATTTCTTTTTTTCTTTCTTTTTGAGGCTCCCAGAGCTCCCTGTCACCCTCACAGTGTTCAGCCTCTTGCTGGAGTGGGTGAACAAATGTAGCAGATGAGAATATTGCAGCCATAAACTAGAAACCACTATTTTGTTCTTTACATACTGTCATTTTTTCTCCAGGAATAATTTGTTTACATTTACATTTATATTATATTGAAAAATATCAAATAATATATTTCCTAAAGTTATTCTATTCTTCTCCCTTAGAAATAAGCAGTAATTGCACTACCAGCCAGCTTCCAAGGGATTGATACCAATAATGTAAGCAGCTGTATTTTTACATTTTGTTTAATAAAATTGCTTTTATGAAAAGGTCTGCTATTAAACATTTGATAGCTTCACACAAAAAAAAAAGTCCCTGGTATGGAAAGGCAATTATAATTTGAAGAATTATTGCCATAAACTTTAATGTTTTTCAATTTCAATCTATTGTAAGGCAAGAATTTCTCTAGAGCACTCGCATTCAAGGTTCCATCATAAAAAAGAGTAATGGAATAAAAAATACTGTGTGATGTATGGAATTTTTGGCAAAAAGGCAAAACCCCCTCAGATTTTTCTCTGTAGTCATCTCTACCTTTACTCTTATTAGTTGCCATGAAAAATATTACAAAAAGTGCCTGTAAGCTCAAATAATTATATACCTGGTTGCATAAATTGTTGATAGGAGCTGAATATCTAAATATTCTTTATGCCTTGGCCTTGCAGCTGATTCATTCTGCCACTGCTGTCTCTAGATTTATGTGTTTTAGCTAAACTCTTTGCTAGGCACTAGAGGGAAGTATTACAGGAGGTAATTTACCCTTTTCCTCTCTTCTGGCATTAGATACTCTGCTGAATGTGTTTCAATCCTGGGTGACTGAGATCAGAGGATATTCTACTCTGAATAATTAATTTCTGTTTCTATTAATTTAATAGAGAACAATGCCTTCAATGATCTTGACACCATTAGTATTGCTCAGGTCTTCCAGAGCACTGAGAAAGGGCAGTGGATCAATGATATCAGTGTAAAAGTAGGTTTAGATTGGTATTGGAAAGAAATTCTGTGGGGATGGGGAGGCTCTGACACAGGGTGCCCAGATAAGCTGTGGAAAGCACCTGGAATTGTCCAAGGGCAGGTTGGATGGGACAGGGAGCAGCCTGGGATAGTGGAAGGTGTCTTGTGGCAGTGGGGTTGGAACTATGTGATCTCTGTGGTCTCCTCAACCCACACCACCCCATGAGTCTATGATTTTATGAAAGAGGGAGTGAACACCATGCAGTGTGCCCTGGGAAAGCAAACAGGGTCTGGCTGCTCTGTTCTGCTCAAAAGCTACAAACCATTCACCCTGGAGGCACTGAGGGACAAAGAGTGACCTGATGTGCACAAAACTCCGCAGATGGTGCCAAGAGCTGAGGCACTGCTCAAACCCAGCAGTTTCAGGGATGCAGAATGACTCTGTGCTCACCTCCTGCACAGAGCCCAGCCCCACAAATGTAAAGCTTTGGTGCTAGGGGCTGACTTCAGGGTGTCACACTTCACCTGCTGTTTTTGACCTGCTGACAAAAAGAGCAGCTGGTGACCCCATCAAAGCAACTACTGGGCCAGAAATCGCTATTTCAGACAGCCAAAGACTGTTTGCAAAAATCTGTTGCTGTTATTTAAAAGCTAAAACTGAGTGACCAAACAATCTCATGTTCCACATCCTTCCAGTGATGGATCACCGTCCAAAACCTGTGGCATTCACATTCTCTGAAAAAATCCCTTCGCCCAGAATTTTTCTCCTGGGAAGCTGAGAGGCCTTAGAGAAAGGGAAAACAATTCTTATCTCATTTGCTTCTCCTGTGTTGTCCTCATGTGGAATGTGTTTGGAGATTGTTCACCCACAGGTGATTGTTCCATTGCATTCTGCTGGGAGTTGTTTTCACTCTTTGGCCAATCAGGGCCAAGCTGTGTCAGGGCTCTGGAGAGAGTCATAAGTTTTCATTATTATCTTTTTAGTATTCTGTAAGTATCCTTTCTGTATTCTTTAGTATAGTTTAGTATAGTATTCTTTAATATAATATAGTATAATAAAGTAATAAATTAGCCTTCTGAGAACATGGAGTCAGATTCATCATTCCTGTCTTCATCAGGGCATCCCTGCAAATTCAGTAAAAACCTACCAGTTATAAAGCTTCACTTTAACAACAGGCTAAAAAGAGGGAAGAAGTGACAAATTTGAAGACCCCTCCAGACTCCAGTGATGATAAAACTTCTGATCTGCCGTAATTCATCAGAGCAGTTGAGCACATTTTAATGTTCAAGCTTGCAGGCTGGCCCAGTGATTTCAATGCCTTTTATTAAATACACCCAGTTAAGTGCCTTGCTGGCTCCCAGCTTGACACAAATGCCTCTTGAAATAACTCTCAGGGTATTTCTGTAAAAGAAATCAGTGACTAAAGTCACATAAATTGGAGCTTCCAGGATGCCAAAAAAAGATTTTGTGTGACCATGAACATTCTTCTCTTGGGAATTAATCTTCAAGTTAAAAAGGAAAAAAAAAAGTGTCTTCTTTATAGTTAGATCTTATTTTGAAATCAATATCACTCTCTCTTGAAATACAGGCAAATAAAACAAACAAGAAATATTTAGGAGTATTTTTGTTGTTTCTGGTTTTTTTTTAACATTTGGACCATCACAATAACTTATCAAATACAAACCAAAGAGAAGAAACACTATTTTTCCCTTCAGTTGTGCTGAGTTTGAGTAACTGTCCATTTCATTTACATTCAGATGGGGAAATAGTTTCAAAGGCTAATTTATCTGAAGAAGATAAGTTATTCCAACTACTTGATAAGAAGTAGGGAGCAAATTAATATTAAAAATGTATAATAAATATTAAAAAATTCATTGTGCTTTATGTTGGTGCTGTAAAAAATTGTTTTAAAAATATTTTCCATTTAAAATATAAAATAAATGGAAGGGTTAATACATACAGAATTTGAAATTAAATATTTGATTTTGGGATGAAAAGCAATTTGGAGTTTATTTTAATCAAACTAGGGATATTTGTTGTAATCAAGCTCGTTCTACTTTTCTCTGTCTCAAACACACAAAAAATCCTTTCCCTGTGTCCTGTATTTTATTTTACCTCAGGAAAGCCTCACTCTGAGCTCTGTTACTGAACCCAATGCAGGAGAGCAGGTGCAAATGAGACAAAGAAAGATAAATAAAGTGATTTGTCTAATAACACTAAAATATCTATTTTGGAGGTTAATATAGGCAAAGTAGCCTCCAGAAAATCTCAGTGATTATGCCACCTAAGAGCCCAGTGGTGAATGAACCTGAGGGGATGCAGAAGAGATTTGTGATTTTTCTGCCTCTGTTGAAGAGGTGGGCTTTGGTTTAACCATCTTATTTCCAATTTTAAAAATCAGTATTTTCATGAGGATTGGCCACAATACTTGTGAGGTTTAAAAGGAATGGACAAGCAAAACATCAGGGCAGCGATTATCCAGTTTTTCCAGATATATTTTCTAATCCACTTTCCAGAGGGGAGCAGTGCACGGTGCAGGAGGGTTGGATTCTCACTGGGCTGTTCTGAGTCCCCAGGCCTGGGAGGAGATGATGAAATTGTAGAGAGCTTTTCAGGTCGCTCAGGAGCTGAGCTCCTGATTCCTCTTTTTCAGATTGTGTGCTGCTGCTCATAACAGGTGCTGAGGTACTCAGCTGAGGACTGGCAATGTCTTATTTCTCTAAATAAATAACCAAACTGACCTTTTCTGGGAAAGCAATTGAAGCTTTTACACTTTACTTTCAGACTTGCCTGTTTTCCCCAGATGTAAAATGTAAACTAAAGTACCCAATTTGGAGCTCCCTTGAACTCAGTAAAGCTGAATGAACTTGAGGTGAGTTCATGGGTCTGTTTTCCACATATGGCAGATTCATGGGTCAAATGAGGTCACCCAGTTGGGAGGAACTCCATGGCTGACACCCCAATAATTTTATATTAACTGTATAAGTGATGAGTGTGGTAAGATTCATATGGAGGGATCTTGGCCAAGTCAGCTCAGGCAATGACACACAAGTGAGAAGCAAAGCAGTCTGATCCCTGATTTTCATGGAACCAACAACCCATCACTGCAGCTCACCTGGGACTACGTGTGCCAGCACTCTGGAAAACTCAGCATGATTGCAGAAAGGATTGTCTGTCTGTATTCCAAGCAATAATTGCAAGAGATTTGGCTGATGCTCACCCAAAAATGGAGTTTTGGTTCCAAATTCTTTGTCTCTAAGCAGAGTTATAAATTTTGGGTTTGAACACATCGAGTTGTTTTTTTTTTTTCCCCAAAGAAATTGCAGCTCTAACAGGGAAATAACCTGAGAATTTTTTGACTGGCTGGAGTCTCATAATAACTCTCACAAACACCTCTGATATTGTCAAATACTGAACTTTTGGCTTTGTGTGAGACCAATGATTCTGACCTGGGGAGGATCTAAGGCCCAGGGTGGTAAGAACCCAGCAGCCCAGACCAGCTCACCTTTATAAAAAGCTGTGCCAACCTTTCAGAGGTTGTTTGCCATGCCCCTGGTGTGGTGACCACCTGTAGGCTTTCACTTGGGGATCCTTGGCAGGTGAATCCCTTTGCATCTATTGTGATAAACAGCCTCAAGTTTTAATTTTATTTTTTATTCTCCCTCTTGGCAGCTCCCTGCACAGTTGCATTTTAGCTGCTAACAGTGTACAGGACTGTGTTTGAAGATGCTGGGCTGAGTTTAGATAATGATTTTTAGGCCCAGACACATTTGGGAGTAGAGATTATAACACAGAGCATGAGCTAAGAATGAGAGCCTCCTCTGCACTGACCATTCAGCCTGCTGTCACAGCAACTCTTAAATACTTTTTATTTAACTTAAAAATATTGCTGTTTATGTGCAACTCTTGGCAGCTTTAATCTGAAGTGCCAGACTCAGCCACAGCATTTTGTAGCATTTAGTGGAATTGAATGAAATTCAAATCAATAAAAACTGGCATGGTGTGATACATGTGGTGTTTAGTAAACAAAGCAGATGAGATTGACCTGACTGAAAGCTGTGATCAGCACAAACACACTGAATACAAAATGTTGATTTGTGGCACAGCTGAGCTGTATGTGCATTTATCCAGCTACTTTGGGAAGATCTAATAGTTTTTAATAGTGATCCAGTCTCAGGTGTAAAGCCCAGTATCTTGTTTGCAAAGTATTCACATTTTTCCCCATATCTAAAAAATGAAAATAAAAATGAGATGCACTGAGATCCTCTCAGACATTACTGCTTTGCTCAAAACTTATTGGATTCCCTGCCCTGCTCTTTCCACTTATAAATTCCCTAAAGAGAAAAACAGGGTAACAGAATTTTTTTTAAAGCTAATAAATTGAAGATGGGTTTTAGCTGGTTTTGGGTGGAAAAGCATTACAGCAAAAATCCTTTTGAGTAAATTTTTCAGATATGGATATTACAGAGAAAACTCCAGCAGGTTTATTTAGGTTTTCTCTCTCTCTTTCTCTTTCTCTTTCTCTTTAAAATAACCAAAAATATGGAAAGTAGATACAGGAGGGAGCAAATCTTTGGCACAAGAAATAAAACATTTTGCTAATTAAATGTCTGTTTGTTTTCCCTGGTATTAAATTCTAATTCTTCTCATTTAGGAAGAAAACAGATATGGAAAAAGAAAACAGAATACAGCTCCAGCTTATGGAGATTGACAGCCTAACACACCTCATGCCCCTCAGAGTCCATGAAAGTGTTTATTTCTTATCCAGAGCTGGGACTAAGGGATTTCATGAAGTTTCTGACAGAGGAAAAACATTAATTGATGTTTGGTAGGAAGATAAATGTCATTATATTGGTTTTATAGGTGGGCACCTGTGGCAGAGGAGCCACGTGTTAGCAAGAAATTCCTGTATGAGGTCAAAGGAAAACAGCTCCCTTCACTCCCAGCTATAAATCCCTCTGAATTATTCAAATTCTGCTAATAAATGCATTATTAACTAAAATACAGCACCAGCTGATTCTCCAGGGCATTTGCTATGAAATGAGCCCAGATGCACTCGCTAAGCCTGTGACAGATAAATGCTGCCATGGATTCTGAGCAATATATTCCAGACTTTCCTTAAACTAAGGTGGCTAAATATTAGCCCAATTTGACCTTTTTTCTGCTGGGTTTTCTTCTGGATTTTTTTTTTTTCTAAAAATCAGATTATCCTTCACATGCCCTTTAAAGCTCTTGCTTAGGTAAATTTTTAACCTGCATACTGGCAATAAACATAAGAAATGGCATAGGAGTAAAACCTGACTTCTTCCAAAGTTCCAGTAAAGTGACCAGGAGACAAACCCAAGTTCTCAGGCTGATCCAAAATGAGGCTCAGATGACTTTGGGGAAGATCTAAGCAATGATCTTTAAAACATCTCTGCTCTACCACCCCCAGAGGCTTTTAAACGGTATTTTCTGTGTGATTTTTTTATTTTATGTACAAGCATAAATGCCTTAGTCTTGTAAAGACCAAATATCCCTTAAATGGCTTTGGTATAGAAAGATTTCAAATCATTTACAAACTCAGAAGTTTTGATTTAATTAAAGTGTACTTAACTATTCCAAGTGGAGACAATATTTTTTTATCATTAGGATATCTGCACTATTAAAAATGGTGACACTTTATTATTAGCAAGGAAAATTATCTTTCAGCACACAGCTCTCCGGGCTCCAGTGTACACAGAAAATGAAATTTGAATGATATAATGTTGCCATAGTACGATATTTAAGAGTGGATGGTAAAATCTGAAATTTTTTAGCATCTTGGGAGGAAAACTTCAGTCAATGTCTACTTAAATTTACAAAAAATTACATAAATTCAGGTGAAGGATGTCAGAGATAAAAGGAGAGGAAGATGGATAGCAGAGGATCTGATCTACCACTACTGCCAGTGAACAACATTGAGGCCATGGATATTTCTCCTTACTTTCTTTTTTATCCATTTTTGCCTGAGTTGATAAATCCTTCCAGGTCCCTGACAGGTGGCAACACTTAGTCTTGTTCATCCATTTCCACCCCAGCCATGATATTTTGGGGTTATCCAGGATGGCAGCAGGGGATCAGCCTGTTCAGCTGGGGAGATTTACAAGGAGCAGAGGACTCGTGGCTGGATGTTATCTGGAAATCTGGATGTCTTCTGCAGGTTGTTTCTACTCAATTCCCTGAAACAGGAAAATGGATTTGTCACTAGTCAGGTCAGCAAAATGGAGATTCATTAAAAGATAATGTGGCAGGATGGAGCTAACAGAAAACAAGGACAAAATTGATGTTTAAGATATTATCTTGTGAGACACAGGAGGCTTTTACAAAACACTCCGTGTTAAGATATTTTTCCACCATCTATTTTTGTCTCTGTGCTTTTGAAATCAAGCTCCATTAAGTTTTCATGAATCTTAGGACAAGTGCTGTGTTCTGCCAAGAGCTGTTACCTGGCAAATGGTGTGTAAAAAAAAAAAAAAAAAAAAAAGTAGAAATCTGGACAGGGATAACTACTTACTACAGCCTATCACAGTTTGTTAATTTATGAGGGGATTTTAATCCTCTATCCAGAGTTAACTTATGCCATATTTCCAACACAAATCACTTTAAAAAAATTCTTTGAAATCTTAAATTAAAGAGTAATGGAAAAATTTCTTTTCCCAATCATGGATAAACTGCTTCCTTCCCAGTCCTGCTGACTCTTATCTCACTGTTGTCTCTGGGCTTGTCATCTCTGTGACTGGTTTGGACCAGGACCAGATGTTTTTCTGGAAGTTGCTAAACCAACAAGAAGCAAAACAGGTAAAAAAGGAGAAAATGACATTAAAAAATTGGACACAGTGCTTTTCTAGATTGGCTTTCTAACTAATGTACTATAGTAAAAGTCTGGATCTACATTTGCATGAATAAAATATCAAGCAAGGGAAAACACATTGAATGATTTAATTTTCCAGTTTCTCGGCTGTCCATCCTTTTATTGTTTTAAAAATTATATTATTCTCTCCTCTCATGAGGAAGTTGCACAGACAAGTTCACCTGTGCATCAGAAACCAACTCCAAGCCCTGTTGCCAACACACAAAACTCACTATCCTCTGCCCAAAATTGACTCAGCTCCTACAGCTGGGAAAGTTCAGCACTAAGAGGAAACAAAGAATGACTTCCACCCTGAACAAAAACAAAAAGCCAGATTATTTTCCTGAAGGGAAGGATGAAGATCCTCTGAACACCTGCTTGAACTGCACAGGAAGGAGGACCTGAGAACAGAGCAGAGCACTCAGCTTGGTCATTCTGATGGATGTCAGCCACGGCTGCATCTTCCTCCTGCTGAGAGACAAACCTGGCAGTTCCCTGCTGGGCTGGGACCTGTTCCCATTGTTTCTCTCCCATCTATGATGGTTTTTTTTGCTATAAGGGGCTTTGCATGTTTCTCTCATGCCACTGGTTCTCTTTCAACAGCTTCTTCAAACAGCCTGCACTCTTCTTTACAAGCTGCCACACTGACATCCTTCTTTACATGAACATCAACTCTGCAGCTGCTGTCATCAGAAAGGGAAAAAAAACTCAAAAAACCCTCCAAAGATAGGAAGTTCCCTTCATCCCCTTCCTGCTGTGAGAAATGTGATTCTCTTCCACTCTTGTGATGCTCACACAGGGAATCACTCACAGGATTTGCAAAAGGTTGTATTTATAAAAGGAAACATATTTCAATAACTTTGAGGCGCTTTCTCTGGTAAAAATAGGCACAAGTGATAGAGCAACTGTTTGTTCCAACAACACAGAGCATGTTTCTTTGGAGTGAAAATAATTAATCATTGGAACAATCCACTTGAATCCTACAGCAATGGTCTTTGCTAAACGTCAAACTGAAAAGCTATAGAGACAAATGTGGAAATGTATGTGTATGAAATGCAAATCAGAGTATGGATTGGAAAGAGAAATTGTTCAGTGAAGAATTACACTTGCAAAGTCTTGATATTCTGGGGTTTTTTTTTTGTCCCAAACTGCTGTATTCAGCCTGTGCTCTATGGAGCTGTGGAGCATTAGCAGCAGGTAAATAAGAAAAACATGTGATCTTAAACTTGCTACAAGGGGAACTTCTCTGTACTGAAAAATACAGGGGGAGTGTGCAAATCCCTGTGCTGGAAAATACTGCACACACAGGCAGGAAATGGCTCCTTTTGCCATCTCAGTTGTTTTCTAAATAATTCCAGCTATTGAAAAAACCAACACAAACCAGCAAATACTCTAAATATGAATCTTAGCCTCCATTCAAAGCAGAGACCTATCCCTTAGCTGAAGAAGAAAGATTGAAAATATTAAGAGTGGAATCCAGAAATCTAAGGGCAAATAGTATTTCTACTTTTGACCTTAAGTCCTTTGAATCTACCAACCCAAGTTAATTGCCATTAATCCATATTCCAGCACTGGACAAAGAGGTTTTCTATCCAGCCAGTAACATGTACATATTTTATAATTTTTATTACTAAATCATAGTCAGATTTAGTGGAGCAGCCAATTGCATAACTTGGTAACTAACACCTCATTGCAGTCTGTTTCTGCAGGAAATCTCTCCCCTTCTTTCTCCCCAACAAGAAAAAAGATTACGGAAGTTTAATTTCCCCTCTTCCTCCTCTTCCCCACATTTGATATCCTGAGCATGATGCCATAAGGTCTGGAATATCCCTCTGGTCACTTGGTTTCGCTGTCCTGGCTGTGTCTCCTCCCAGCCCCAGCCTGGCTGCAGGAGAGGCAGAAACAGCCCTGGCTCTGTGTGATCCTGCTCAGCAACAACAAAAACATCTCTGTATCATCAGCCCTGTGCTCAGCACAAACCCAAAACACAGCCCCACATTAACTCTACCCCAGCCAAAACCAGCACACACAGTTAGTTTGGTGGTTGATTTTTTTTTTCCCATCTCACAGTTTTTCAGAGATGAGAAAGGAATTCGCTGTGCATCTCATACCCAAACACAGCCAAATATTTTGGTTCTTCTCCCAGAACTGAATCCCCAGCACTGCTGTGAAGCAGCTGGGAGCTGGAAGTGCGATCCTGGTGCTGGTGTGGCAGGAAGCATACAAAGCAGCTCAGCTTGGGGTCTCAGATTCCTGGAGCTGCTGTGAGTAACTCACAATCCAGGGCAGGTTTTGGCCTGCTGAGGGGCTCATTATTGCAGTCACCTTTTCTGTCCTACAAATTTTCAGCTCTGCTCTTGCTCTTGTACTCTTCTCTGCTTCAACTCACTCCTGTCTTAATCTCCCTCTTTGTCCCCCCAGGATTTTTACTTTTTTTTTTTTTTTTTTTTTTTTTTTTGTCTTTAAAGCCTTCTGCAGGAAAAAAAAAAAAGACAATTTACACTCAAAATAGGTGTTCCATAACTCTATAGGAAAGGGTGTAGCTTGGCACAGGCACTGGGAGGGTCAAGGATTGACCATGAATTTCCCATGAATTGACCATTAATTTCTTCTACTTAACTGCAGTTTAAGCTCTCACTGTATTTGTGTTCAGAGCTGGTACAACCGGGGCAGGAAGACCTCTCATCTCCAGTCAAATAAAATGATAGATGACAGAGATAATGAAATGAAAGTATCAAAATTCAGTTATGTCCATTTGTATATTTTAACATAAACAGACTGGTGCACATGCTGTTTTGCAATCTTTATAATACATCAAATGTCTTACATTAAAAATTAAATTATCTTATACTGCCACAACCTAGGATGCTTATGTTATTTGTAAACCTTGCCTGAGTTTCAAATGTGGCTGCTATCTAATTTCTCTTTTCTTGCCAAATTTTGCTTGTTGCTGCACAGATGTGGAAAGCTACCTCAGTATGAACATATGTGGTAATATATTCCCACATCATCACTATCTCACTGTCCCAGTCCTAAATACACAGATGTGAGCCTAGAGATGCTGAGGACCATGGCTGGAGAAAGTGGAATGGGAAGAGATGAATGGGACAGGAAGGACCCCTGTGACCTCATGCCTCACATACACAATCTTTTAATAATCTTTTGTAGTGAAAGAGGAAAAAAACCAGAGACCTCGAGGATGGGAAGATCCAGAACCTTTGTTTTCATTGCTGTATTGCAGCTGGCACTCCAGATGCAAACCTTCTGTTTTCAGGCTTATATCTGAGGTGGCCAACATGCCATCCAGAAAAACAGTGCTTCTGTGCCTTGCAATAAAGGGAAAAAAAGGATATATGGCAAGGAAAAAGTTCAAATTCAAGTCTAGCAGCTAAAAATCCCAGCTTTTCACCTAAAAGTAAAGAGCCTTTCAAAGCCAGAAAGAGGTCTTGCATGACAGGTTTTACAATCTAAATAGAAATAAGAGATAGGAAAAAACTCTTTCCAGCCTCCCAAGCTGTTGCATCTCCATTATGTATTTTCTCTGACCTTGATAATTACTTGAGTCTGGTTTTGTTCAGCTCACCTTTTTGTTTTGGCTGTTGCACACTGGTCTGTACATGTCCCCATGTGTGTCTGCTGCATCTGATAAGCCCTTTATCTCAAATCCTTTCATTATCACCACCCTACTGCTCTCTGTGATTAGGTATTCAGAAATTGATTCCCACTTTTGTCCTGCCCATTGCACTAACATCCATTTCCAGTCTATTCAGTTTGCAGTTATGTGTGATTTTGCCATGGGGAAAATGCTGGGAAGAAACCACCTTTTCTTCCCATTGTCCCTGCTCAAAACCTCCTTTGAGATTTTCCCTTGTGCTGATACTTCTGAGAAATCTTGGTGGAGGTTCTGATGTGTAAGAAGCCCTGCCTCCCTTGCAAAACAATAAAAAAATATTTCCCTGTACTTCCCAATCTGTGTCACAGCCATTTATTTCCTCCAGTCTCCTGTAAGATTAGAATCTGCTTTAGATCCACATTTTAAAAGTTCTTATGTCGTTCTGAGTTTTTAAGATTTTCTTCTTAAAAGCCTTCTGATGTTAACATTTTTGCAGCGAACTTTCTCACACACTTTCTGCAAATAACTCATTGTTTTGTATTCTTTTATAGAAAAAGAAATTTAATAAATTGTTAGTTTGTCCAGTGTCATTGGAGAGGTGGCACTGTCACCCTCCAATCCACTGTCACTTTTAGAAAACTATAAATGGTAGAGTCAGAAAATAAACTTCCCCTTTTCTCTTTACCTTGAGAACAGTGGTGTACACCTGTGTTCTTTTGTGTCCTATAGTGGCATTCTAAAATTCAGGTCCTGACTTGTGTGAAAGGTCATAAGTGTCACCATAGAAATCATAAGGCTGGATAAAAAGGTGTTGCTATCTCACTCTCAGAGAGAGTTAAATCAGGAAGACAGCAAGTAACACATCAGTAGCAGAGCTGCAACTTAGCCCCCATCTTCTGACTCCCAAAATGGGCTTTCTGTATGAAAACAGCCTTTCTTGCTCACTAAATATGCATTGGAACTGTGCATTACCTCTCTCTGTGTTATGCAGTGAGTGATTAGCTATGCTTTGGGACTTTCATTGCCATTCCTCTCTGTCAGTGCAGAGGTCTTTGTTTTTAACCCATTGCCCACGCTGCCTTTAAGCAAATGGTATTGTTCTGCCACTTTTTGGTGTCCTACATTTATCATTCCAGGAGTCAAAGGCAAAATAAACAACTTACTCCTTTAATCAATATGATGGCCAATTTTATTTATCCCACAGTCCCCTTCACTCTCCCTGCTCTCAGAAATGCTGAGCTTCTCGGGATCTTTTACCCATTTGGCTCTTCACTTGCCAGTGCCCTCACTTCTTTGCGTGTAACAAAGACAGATGTGTGTTGACTTCTGTGAGGCTGCTCAAGTTTAGGTGTATGGCCTTATTTATTTGTTTATTTTACTTTATTCAGAGCTACTGAAGTGTCAATATGAGCAGTGCCAGCATCTGACATTGGCTGCCTTGGTCTTACAGTATTTTAGAAAACTATACATAGTGGTAAACTTTAATATTTCCAATTTGCCAGTAAGCTAAGTTTATCTGAAAAAGTTTGGATTTTAATTTGATATATTATTATTAAAAATTTGATACAATTATTAACACTTACTATTATAATTGTTAATGGGCATACTACAGACCTGAAATCAAAGCAAGCTTGTTTTAACAAGAAAAAACTCTTCTGACTGTCAGTGATGACCTGCTCCTGCTCTGTGTTATTGTAAGACCTACTTAAGATTTATAACATCTGGGAATGGGTGAATTTTTTTATGTCTTTTTAATAACAGGCTAGATTAGGCAGAAAGCAGTCAGCCAGCACTTCTTGATGTACCTGCTTAGTCAGTTCTGTGTGCTCTGGGGCCTCACCACTTGTTTTTATCTCTAGCTGTACCTTTGCCCCATGGAGACTAATACACACAGAGAGAATCATACCACTGATTAAGGGGTCTGAAAACACATTTAGATATCTACCTTCCAGGGCAGAATTTTATGGAGAACAACATGTTCTTTGCAAGCTGTGTTTCAAAGCCCAGGATGTCACATCCCACTGGCGCTCAGCTGGTGCAAACTGGAAGGGTCCATTAAGTTCCCCATGGGGAGTTCAGCATTACCAAAGTGTGAGCTCTTAGAAATGATGCAGCTCAGGAGGGCTGTCCATGTGAGAGTGAAAAGTGCACTTTTTTTGGTCATAGCAGGGGTGCTGGCAATTCAGCACTGTCAATTTTAAACTTGGACGGTGGTTTCCTGCCTAGTCTGTCTGCCCAAGTTATGGCAGATTATAATCATTCTCAGCTTGCTTGGTACCAAACTGACATGATGTTTTATAGACATTCAGATGTGCCTGTTCTTTCAGAAGGGATTGCTGCTACCTGTGGTGATGCAGAGCATTTCGCTCTGGAGTTTGAAATCAGATGGAAACACTAGAGCTGAGGGCATGCACAAACCTTCATAAATTAATTTTATTGCACTTGGTGTAGCTCACTAGTAATGGCCAGGTAGGCTCCCACATCAAACACTTATGAAGGGCATAAAATAGCTGTAAAGAGAAACTTTGGTGAGCACTTCAGGTACAAATAACTACATCCATCTAATATAAAGTGATAAGACTCCCACAGCAGATATCTAAAAGTTTGGCATTTAAGTTTCATTAAATGCAAAATTTCTGCACTGATCTTAATGCTGCCTCAAGTAAGGGAAAAAAATAATTAGATCAACTGGGGCTTTGATTAATTTTTCTTTTTTCAAATATTTTATCAATACCATACCAGCTGAGGCTGCTGAATTCTATTGCAAAGTTTGTCCAATAGATGTTCTATGCAATCTTTCCATTGTTTGGATTTCTGGGATCAATAAAACCTATGAAAGGTAATTTGTTCCATCATTCTCTTTTAAGTTCCAGTTCTTACACTATAGCAAATGATCCTAGATATTTCTTAAGGTATATTATTTTCATAATTTAAAGCTGGGCAGTACAACAGAAAAATCTTTCTTGTAGAGAGTCACCAGCAAAAAATTTGCCAAAATTATATAAGTAATTAATCATTTAAATAAATCAAAAATTTCTGTTTAAGAAACTGAGTGACAAAACTGAATAGCAAGAATTTTTCTTTCACATAAGGCAATGCTTTGCTTGACTTCATTTGAGATTGGTGATATCTGCCTTATACACAGAGGGATACAGATAATTTCCAGCATTATTAATTGAATTAGTATTTTTTAACTAGTCCATGAGACTATTTAGGTGGCTTTAAGGAAAATGAGATTAATTTAGCAGTGGCAGTAATCCTGAATACAACAGATTTCCACACTGTTCATTTCCTCAGCCACAGTCCAGACCATGGGGCAGAGTGGGCCTTCAGCCCACTTGCAGATTGTGCAAAATTATGGGAAGAGATATCAAAATGTGAGTTTCAGACCAACAGATTTGTTAGTCTGGAGCACTGTCAGTCAGGAGACGAATTGCAAAGTCCACCAAGGAGAAACTGAAGATTTTCATTTGAACTGGGAAATGTTCCCAGAGCTCTACAAAGCCTGGGAACTCCCTGCTGGAAAGGGCCTGAGAATTGCTGTGGAGGGAGGAGGAGCCAAAGATACACTCAGACAGAATCACAGAATCACAGAATCACCAGGTTGGAGGTAACCTTCAAAACCATTGAGTCCAACTTGTTCCCTGACACCTCAACTAAACCCTGGCACCCAGTGCCACATCCAGTCTGTTTTTAAACACATCCAGGAATGGTGACTCCACCACCTCCCCAGGCAGACCATTCCAGTAGTTTATCACCCTTTCAGTGAAAAAATTTTTCCCTAATATCTCACCTATATTTCCTTTGAAATATAGGTTAACCTTTTTTTCAGTTAATAATTTCCTAATATCTAGCCTATTTTTCCCTCTCATCTTGAGTTAAAGCATTTGTGATGTTCAGGTCATTCCATGCAGCCCAGAAAGAGGTTGTTCATAGAGACTGAAATCTCCACCCTCAAATTTTTAGACTTGGCTAGATAAGATTACCAATTCTGTGGTTCATGTTTGCCCACAGTCCTACTTTGAGTCAAAGGCTGAAGGTTTCTAGAGGTTCTTTCCAAACAAGATATAAATGATTTTCCATCTACATCGGGCTCTGCAGCTCTCTGAGTTGAAGACAGAATATTTCTCAATTAATGCAAGTCCCCAAACCTGCCCATTTCAGGTCTGTGCACTGACCTCAGCTCATGTTCTGGGAGCAGAACAAGGCTGCCCTCATTGAAGCAGAAGTATTAGTTCAGGAACAACATTGTGCTGACATGACTGCTGTGTTTCTACATCAAGAGCTATTTTTTTGCAGTTAAATTGAGTGTCTCTGCAGAGCACTGTTGGAAGAAGGCTTTAAAACAAGTAACAGGCATTTCAGTCCACACTGAAAGCAATAATTCCAGTACACAAAGTCTGTAAAGTACTACACTAGCTTTTGTAAAAGAAACTTGAATTTTGAGGCAGGAGCAAATTTTATGCAGCTTTAAATTCATTTTGGACACCACTGATAAAAATTTCACTGCAAAGATATTGATAATAACTGCTTTATTATTGAATATAATAAAGAGTTTGAACTGGTATTTTGGTTTATATCAGTATTGGAGGTTTTTATCAGCATTTCTCTTTGAGATCCCAATTACTGTTTTCAAAACAAAATTAATCACAGAATCACTAGGACTGGAAAAGTCCTCCAAGGTCATCAAGTCCAACTTCCAATCAATCCCTGCCTTGTTGGCCAGACCAGACCACTGGTGCCACATCCAGATTTTCCTGGGATACTTCCAGGGACAGTGACTCCCCCACCTCCCTGGGCCACCCACTAGAATTCCTGACCACCCCTCTCATGAAGAAATTCTCCCTGACGTTCATGAAACACTGGCACAGGCTGCCCAGAGGAGCTGTGGCTGCCCCATTCCCTGGAAGTGTTCAAGGTCACTTTGGACAGGGCTCTGAACAACCTGGGCTGGTGGAAGTTGTCCCTGCCCATAGCAGGGGGGTGAAACAAGAGATTCTTTAAGGTCCCTTCCAACCTGAACATTCTGTGATTCTGTAACTGTGATTTCCAGCCAACCTTTTAGACTTTCTTTATTTCAAGTAAATAAGTCAAGACTTATTATGGTTCCTATGTTAATTTGGGAAGGGAAATCTGTTCCTCCCAGTCATTCAGCCATTGTCACACTGCCTATTTCATGCTCCAGAGTCACAGGCTTTGGGTTGGCTGCACATTAAACACTGTGGAGCACAAAGTTCTGAACTTGCCATAAGGAAGAGATGCAACTTCTGTTGCTGCCCCCAAGGACTATTACAACACCCAGCAAGATGGCATGGATAAATAATGGGTTTTGCACCACATATGTTATATTTTACATTATCCTCAGAGGAACTTACTGAATACATAGTTTATAAAATCGTTAGAGGCATAGATTATCTAAATCTTTCTTTAAGACATGAAATCTTCCTGACTGAGCGTGGAAACTGCTTTAGCCATGATCCTCTGGAAGGGTTCTCAATTTTCAGTACAACAAAGGTTTTAAGCATGTGAATGCTTCCTTAGCTTCAAAGTAATTACTCTTAGTTTTCAAATTATGCACAAAAGCTTAAAAGCTTAAAATCTTTTGTCAGTCACAGTTCATCTCAGAAAGAATACCCTTTGTGAGACAGCTCTCACAGAAAGTAGAATAAGGTATCACTTCTTTCTCCATTTCTGCTTGAGCAGATAGTGGAAGTGTTAAGTATATGGATAACTGCTGTAGCATAATATAAAGACTTGAGAATACTTCAGTTTAGGACAGAATTCAAACACAACTTTTTTTTCTGTAAGCCATCTGTATTTCAGTAATTGGCTCCTATCGACCCCTCAGAATGTGTTTTCACACTCCTCTAAGACTTACACTTCAGTCAGTGGCCATGCTGACACCATTCTGCTGCAATAAGCCTCGAGCAGGTCCCAGAGGACAGATCCTTACAGAGATCCTTATGGCACCCCACAGCAGTCTGGATACAGTTCCAGGAGTGCACTGAGGTCACTCACACACCTCTCAGAAAATGTGTCTGAGTAGTGCTGGCTGTGCCCTTACCACGCTCCAGCTTCCCCCTGAAGGATGCATCTCTCTGAAATATCTCACATGAGGCTTGACCCTTTTCATTTACTCAATTGCTCTCCCCACACACATCACCCACTCTCTTGAAGTGCCATGGAGCCTCATGACAAACTTCTACAAGGGTGAGACTGATCCCAGATGTGTTTACAGCCAGGATGGAGCTCTGCATCAGCCCCCAGAGAGAGCTGTCTGGAAAATTCAGTACAGCAACAAACTGCAGAAGCTTTGCTTCTTCCTTGACAGCTGTTTATTGAGTTTATAATCAAATGCTCCCTAGGGAGGTGCTCCATGAGCCAGCAGTCTTGGCTGAACAGAGGTTTTGTTTGCCAAAGAGCTCTGATTTGGTTGGCAAGCACAAAAGTCAAAGCCAAAATAGGCACCGAGTCAATGCTGGCTGATAATCAGGATCACGAGTCTCCTGAAGTTAGTGTAAGAAGTGAGAAGTAAGGTGAAACTAAATTTACCCCATGTGGCTTAGCAGGGCACTCAGATGGAAATTTTCATCCCCAAAATTTTGTCCAGCAGGTCCTGCTGTACTTAGACCAACTGATAGGCATGGCTTGTATGCTCATATGTGATAATTAACATTAATGTGGATGAAAAGTTTGACCTCCCTGGAGATCTCTGAAGGAAGTCCTGCAGCAAAATTGGCCATTATTCATAGATAAAATACTTGTAAATAATCTGTATCAAGTATTCCTGTAGATACAGGAGGCCATCAGAACATCACAAACCACTTCCACATGTGCTACAAAGAGGAAAACTACAACTTTCCACTTTTGAATCTAATAGGATAATAAGACTTTTCCAAGTAAAAATCTCCCCTCAAGATTTCAGAAAACATTATATACACACAAGTGTGTATATATTTGTTTGAGACACCAGAGATCACAATCCTAAATTTGGCCAAGCTTCTTTTTATTCATTTCAATGTATTTCTAATCTCATGTGGCTTAGTCTGGCAGGACTTAAAACTGTTGCCTCTGATGGTTGGCCTTTAAAATCAATTTTTATATTGTAGTCTATATGAGGCCAGCACTGTCCATGGTACATTAAGTGCCAGCAAAGAGCTGAATCAATCTAAATAAAGCCCTTTGAGACTAATGCTAATCAAGATCAATGAGTTAGAGAAGATTCCATACAAATATGTGCAAGGGGTTTGTGTACAACTATCAGTTGGAAAGGAACTGGAATGGGTTGAATTCATCACATTTGTTAGAATGATTGCCACACACATTGACAAAAAAGAATAAATTTGTCCAAAATTTTGGGGAAAGATGCTACTGAGTGGAGAGTGGAAGATCTTCCTTATTAAATTGAAAATAAAATAGAAAATGTCTACTATTAAGTGTTTGAGGCATGTATCTTGCCTTGACTATGACCTGCAGTCATTGCTGGAGATATTATTAAAACACTGGACAAATGTTGAAACTAATTATATATTTCCTCAGGAGGAGGAAAGGATGCTGAAGGAATGCTTTTGGGGTGAAGAACCAGCTGGGGGAGATCAAAGTTGTTAAAGAGCATGAGATTTTAAAAAATCTTGTGCAATGGGCAGATGAAGCAGAAAAAATTGTTTACAACAATCACACGAATGGACTCCTTAACATGATGGAGGTACATCTTTTGTTGGAGAAATGTAGACAAATTAATAAGGGAAAGCATGTACTGCACCAGAAAAATAATGGTAAGATCTGAAATGAGAAAGAAGCACAATGTGAGATTTACCAAAGTCACTGCTTGTCACTTCTGCAATTTGTTATCTTCCTCTTTTACCTCAATTTCATAAGACAAAAGGCTTTTTAATGATTCAAAAAGGGGAAAGAGGCAATTGCAGAACTGTTTTATACTTATGGCCTGAAGTTGTAGGGCTGGAATAAGGTAGAGGTTGATTCTTTGAACTCCTGTCTGAATATTTTTGAATATTTTAGAGCAAGAAGCTGTCAGGAGGATGGGGAGGAA
The DNA here is from genome assembly GCF_963513975.1 of Fringilla coelebs. Classification (NCBI taxonomy): domain Eukaryota; kingdom Metazoa; phylum Chordata; class Aves; order Passeriformes; family Fringillidae; genus Fringilla; species Fringilla coelebs. Next base: position 5,087,201 of record NC_140032.1, read on the forward strand.
GGTAACAGTCTATGAGATAATGCACACAGTTGGGTTTCTTGTGTTTATTGTAAGGCTGAAGGCAAAAAGACTGAGTGCAAACAATGAAGATGAGAAATATAAAGGTATAATTAAAATTGTTATAAATATAAATATAGAAAAAAAATATAAAACTCAACTGACTAGGTTTTGGATCCAATTACAAAGGAGCAGTACATTCCTTCTGAGAGTCATTTTTTTAGATGGATGAAAGCAAAAGATGCATGAACAGAAGAGATTAGGTAAAAAATTGTTTGGAATAATGTGTCTTTGGGAAAGAAGTGGTTGATTGCATTTAAAATGTTCTTAAGCAAGAAAAAGAGAATAACTAAGTGAACTATTGAAGAACAGTAGAAAATGGAAGATGTTAACTTTATATTGCTAAACTTGAGATATTTACAAGTATAACTTCATTGAATCTTGTTGTAATCGCTCAATTTACAGCCAGAGGAAGAAGTGGACATTTCTAGGACACAATTCCTTTCATCCTAATGAAGATATCCAAATTAGGCCAGATGAGTTACACTGGAGCAGTGACTATGTCATCCCAATGAGTGCAAAGAGCATTTAAATGCCTGCCTCATATGTTGATATCTACATTTGTAGGCATTTCCAGTCATGTGATATGAATCTCATTCTAAGACTTTATTTAGGGTGGCACAGGAGGGCACCAGTCACAAGTAAAGCAAAAGCATTGGGTAAGAAAGGATTCCTAAATTTAGATAGCCAGACCCAGATTCAAGAATTGGTACAAAATTGTCAAATAACAGTATCAAACATCACAAAGTCAGAAGAGTTTCTCCCTAAGATATGGACTTCAAGCAGAAAAGAAATATTAACAGTGTCAAAAACTTTCATGCAAAAAATAAGGGGGGGAATTTTTCAGCCCTTCTTTCAATTTTTGTGAAGTGTGTGTTAAATTATGTATATAGTAAATATAAAAAATAAAAGGGAAAAGTGCATTCATTAAAAACTTTTCACAGTGGTAGAAATGTTCATTTGACTATTTTTATTTAGAGTAGCAAAATATATCAGTGTCTTCAACAGGAGCCAAGGAACAGCTGGGTAATCAAAAACAAGAGCAAAAGAGCAATTTCTTTGGTATTTTGGGACTTAATGACATCCACCATGGTAAAACTATTTAAGATGGGATTGGATCTATGTTGTATTTTTTTCTCAGTATCCTTCCCATAGGAAGGAAAGAGATAAATGTAGCATCAGTAGGTGAATCACAGCTTCCTAATCAATATTTTGGTTTCCATGTATGTGTAATCTTTCTGTCTCATTCCCTCTCTTCTCCCAAAATGTAGAAGTATCACTTTAGGAGAGACAAGCAGCCACCATATCATAAAGAAATCTGGGAAAAGGGTGTGTTACTGTCAGATTTGTGCAGTCACACTTGATTTGTATCATTATTTTGGGAAAAAAGAAAAAAACAGAGATGTACTTAAAATCTTTATAAACGGGAAAGTTTTCTTGTGTTTGGAATCCATTAGGCATTTGATGCAAACCAGATTTGCAGCAGAAAATTAATACAGCAGGACTTAACACCTTGAAAATTGAAGTGTAGGAAACAAATCAATGGATGCCTGTGAAGTGGTCTTCCTTTGGCAATGAGAACAATTCAGTGCTGCAGTAAATTAGACCAGATTATTTATGTGAATACAACTTTATTGCAAATGTCTGCTCTTGTTTTGTTAGTAAATAGCTTACAATTGGTTGTGATACCCTACAACTATGTTGTGTTTATTATTCATAAGAATTTGCCAAACAGATGCACTTTTAAGTAATTTCCAAGCTCTGAATCACTTGGTAGCTGCTTCTCAGAATCTGTACTGAAAAAATAGTCCATCACATACTGAATTTGGGATTAATGGAATTTATTGTACACTGGACTTGGGGTCAAGCCATATTCACAAGTCTGTGTGCATTTTATTATGTTGGTCGCTTACACATTTTTCTGAGGCTTGATTAGGTGACAAATATTTTAAAAAGGAAGGAGAAGGAGAAATGTACAATAAATAATACAACTTGCTTTTTAAAATAATAAGGAAAAATGTGCTGGATTTAATAACATCTCAGGATTCAGGAACCTTTTTGCAGGTGGAAAGCACATGTTCAGACACAGACAAATAACTAAGAACTCTATGAATCAGGCAGATTGGATGTTGTCCTCTTTCCTGCAATGAATTCAGCAACCATGGGAAATTAGAGCCATGTTTGGCTTTGATTTGGGAAAGCATAAGATAGGTAAATTCAAAACTTTGCTGCTTCAAAAATAAAATGTGCACAAGGAAAGAGACACAAGACACAAGCACAGAAAAAGGAGTGAGGACGTGTTCTACAATTCTATTTTGAGGATAAGGTAAGTTTTGCTACGGAGCAATAAATTACATGGTCAGCCAGGAATGAGGGTAGAAGCTGTGGAATCCAGCCTGTTGATGACAGACCACCAGGTGTTCTTTGAAAACCAGTATCTTGGCAGGTTTAGCTCTCCCTAGTTCAAAAACTTGCTTTCTCCTCCATGAATATATTTACAAAGTTTTGGTTTCCTGGTGCAGGTTTCATTTCTTTCAGTAAATGAGGACTGCCCAAGTTGCAGTGAAGGTGGTGGTGAGGATGTGTCACCCATGGTGATGCCAGGTGTTGGGAAGTGCAGATGTAACTGCACCAACAATACTCTGCCCTGTCTTTGGAATGATCTCACTGCTCCTGAAGACACAATCTGCTCTTCATTTGCCCAGCCTGCACATTTTTAGGTGTTCAGCTTCCCACCTGTCTGCTGCCCGCAGCTCCTTTCCCTGGGAGAGTGGACAAAGTGGTGGACAGGGAAAACCAATGCACGTGACCCTAAGGAGAGTTTAAAAAATTACACAAACTTTTTGCTTTCATTGCTTTCATTCTGCTGATTGACCAGACTGAAACAATTGTGTTTTTCTCATTATTCCTGTTCTTGAATTAAAAGAGTAAATAATTTCTGTTCACTAAATAATTTCTGGTCAATTCCAAACTATTTTACTAACATGCCCCAAAGAATTATAACTACTCATTCCTCCATCTCTCCAAAGGCACCACAAGCTCCAAGCAGCTCAGTAGATCACAACAAGGTTTTTATGGTATGGGATGGTCAAACAATAAAAACTTGTGCTTATGAAGCTGTCATTACTTTTTTCCTCAAAGAAATGATTCAATGATTCAAAATGCATGGACGGATGGGCCCTCTGATTATATTGTCTTCATCAAATCCACCCTGAAGCAAGAAAAGAGAAGCTAATGGATCATATAAAATGAAACAGTAAAGTTACATAAATGCAAGCAACATTTCTTTCCCTTTTAAGCCATTAATGTTGAATACCATAATGTATCAGTTCCCATTTTTCCTTCACTACATTCAGAACCAAACCCCCTCCCTTTCTTTGAATGAGGCAAAGTTGCTTTCAGGATGCTCATGGATTATCAAATGATCTATAGAAGATAAAGTAGGTTAGAATAAAGAATGTATATTGAGTTATAAATCCAGCATTTTGACCTAAATAGTGTGAATCTTTTTATAAGCAAAAATTTTAAAAGCTGTACATTTGTGCAAAAAGGGTTTCAGAGCATAATAGTATATATAAATTATTTTATATTTTCTTGAAGCAGTAAGATAAATGTAGTATATGTCTGTGGATAGAAATTCCAAATGTTAATGCTAATACTCTTTTAAAAATTGATTCCAGAAAAAGTGTGGGGAAAAAAGTAGTACACTGTGATTTTCATATCAGGTTGCATTTTGTGCATGACATATGTTTGTGCCTATGCATGCATATTAATGTGGCACTGTGTAGTACAAGAGCTTTGGTGAGCATTCTCTCTTGAATGATCGTATCCCTGTTTTTAAATCCATTGAAAATCAATCTCTAAATTTTGTTGACAAGTTGTAGTTCAACTTGTAAATAAATATCTCTTATTTCAGACTTTTCAGGAGATTGTGTCACTGTTGTAAGTGTAAGCCAGGGCTGATCTTCAGATATTATTTTTTTAAGGTTTTTCTTTTTAGTCCTTCTCAAATTTTGTTAGTAAAACCCCATGCTCTGTAACTGATTTATTGTAAGAGGGAGATGATTCATGGGACAACTGAAGTGTAATTAATTGGACAAAATACAGACAAGATCATATCCAGCCTTCACCAGGCATCACCTTGGATACTTTATATTCCTTTCAGCAAACTGGATGCTTTTAGATACTTTGAGTAACTAAATCATAAGATAAAAGGTTTCTAAACAAGAATCTTCCACAGGACACCTTCCACCAGCCCAGGTTGCTCCAAGCCCCATCCAACCTGGCCTTGGGCACTTCCAGGGATCCAGGGGCAGCCACAGCTTCTCTGGGCACCCTGTGCCAGGGCTCAGCACCCTCACAGGGAACAGTTTTTTCCCAAGGTCCAATCTAAACCTGTCCTCTTGTTTTAAGCCATTCACACTTTGTGCTGTCATACAAAGTCACACTTTGGACTTGTCCCAAGTCCCTCTCCAGCTCTCCTGGAGCCTTTCAGGCACTGGAAGAGGCTCTAAGTTCTCTCTGGAGCCTTTTCCTCTCTAGGCTGAACACCAGCAGCTGTCTCAGCTTCTCAGCCCCCCTGTACCATGGAAATGTGCATTTGAGTCCCGGAAGAAAATGGACAATTTGATGATGCACCAGGATAAAAGCCCACTCAGAGGGAGGACAGAGGATTGCTATTGGTTGTCTTTCTTCCATTTCCATGGCCCATGTGAAAGGATGTGGTGAACAATGAACATTTCTGAAGACTTCTTGTCACCTTAGGGAAATTATTTGCTTATTTTGAGTCTAAATTCATGTGCAGAAACAGCTATCAGCTTTTTCCATGGAGTGCATTGCTATTGTATGTCTTTAGTGTAGGACTGGTCATTGTTATGTGTTATCTTAGTGCCATTCCCTAAACAATTCTCTGCTGACTGTGAACCTAGAGAGAAAGAAAAAAACAAACAAACAAACAAACAAAATAATGCAAATAAATAGGTTGGGGTGTTTCTTACTCATGACTGTCAGTGGTAAGATACATTTTGCACATTTTAAACTTGTTCAGAGATTCCAGTTTCAATGCTCAGATGTTTTATCAGCGCTCTCAGACGTTGCTGCACTGCAGAAATAAGTCACAGTCAGCTGAATGACTGTGAGGGAGAATATTACATTAAATAATTCCAAAGGAGAATGTTAAACCTTGCATTTTCAGATGCAAGCAAAGTGATGGTTTGATGAAATGGTATCAGTAGCTCAGGAACCTCCAAGGGCCCCATCAGCAGCCACAAAAGGGGCTTTAAAAAGACTGCAGTAATTGCCTGCAAAGAACTGTGTGATCATTAACTGTTAACCTGAAACTTCAGTCATGTTTTATTTTACCCATGAGTGCTTTTTTCTCTTTCAAAGGGAGCTCTGCTATACTGTAAATCTTACTAGAAAAATTCCTTCAACCTTGCTGGTGCTGTGGTATGAAACTCCACCTGCTCTCTGGCCAAACATGGCCTGGCCAGTTGCTGTGATAAAATTGAGGCATAAAATTATGACTTATGCAATGCAATTGGAAGAATTGCCAAGAATAATGTGGGATTTTTTTGTTGAACCATGAGGAGAAAAAAAAAACCCAAACCAAACTGGAGGTGATTTTTTAACCAAGTAAAAAAAAAAAAAAAAAATTTAAAAAGGCTCTTTCAGGCTTTTTAAACTGTATTATACAGTTAACACCCACACCCTCAGATTTAGCATGGGTTTATCACAATTTAGAAGTAATGTGAAACTGTAAGTTTGTGTCCTGGAAACTTTCTTGCCAGGTTAGCAGGTGCATAGGCAGCACAAATACACAAATGCACACGGGGAAGCTGGAGTTGCTGTGGGAGCTCTGTTTCTCCCATCAACACTGATGGGTGTGGCAATCCTCTCCATTTTTTCTGCAGGTCTAATTAGCTGAAATGGGTAACATATTTAGGTAATAGCACTGCCATTAGCTCAGGAGCTGCCACATTTGCAGGAAATGTGATTATCTCCTGGTAAATGTGCTCTCTGTATCAGGGATAATGATGCCCTTGTAGGATGCAATATAATAATTTGTTTTTTAACCTAAGGACGGCAAGCATGGGCTTTGCTGTCTCCTTTGCAAAGGTTACAGCAGAAATTCAGATTCCTACACAGAAATGTCCACCAGCACTGCCACGTTATTGAAAATGGGTAAATAAAGTCATCTTCAGTTGTCTTATTCTCTAAAAGGGAGGAGGGAAGTTGCTTAATAAAATACATTATGAGAAAGTGTAGATAAATTATTTGAACTTAAGTTTGTTAAAAAGATGAAAAATTAACCCAGATTTGGGGTTTGATAACCAGGATGGGTATCCTGTGGTGTTTTTATGGTTTTTTTTTCAGAGAGCTTAAAAGTAGGCAGTAATTTAATTAATCTTTTTACAATGGGACAGAATATCTTTGTCCTCACCATTTCCTAGACCAAATAATCAATATCCAGTGGGTTTTGATGCCTAAAAAGTGACTAAAGCATAATTACACAAACAATTGAAATGGAAGCTGAGCGAAAGTTTGAAGTGTTCTCTTATTGCTTTGGGCTCTGAGTTCACAGGTTCTGAGAGATGGATTAGAAAGGGAAAAAAATGTAGGAAATAAAAATAGAATATTGATACAATAGATTTAAACATGGACTAAGTGAGAATGGAGCAGAGACATTTTTGATTGCTGCAATTAGCAGAATTATGGAGATCTCTGGGGGTAGCCTGGAAGTAGAGGTTCTGCTACAGAACAGTACAGAACAGGAGCTAATATAAACCTTTTACTTGCTTTTCTTACATTTTTCTTATTGAAAATAAAGTGATTCACACACGCTGGAAGTATTTTATAGTCTGAATTCACATCTCTGTCTGCTGTGGAAACCCTGTGGTTCTAAGGTCAGAAAGAACTTCTTGTACTGCTGCTCTCATACAATGTTCATATCACTCACTGAGCCTTTCTCAGACACTGGATGAAAGAACTAACAGAAATAATCACATGAATATGAATTTCATAATTTATAATGCATATTTTAAAATAGAAATAAGGCCTAAGCTCCATGATCTTACCATTAGAACAGACTGAATAGGGCTGTGTGTATTTTATGTATATACATAAATATGTGTGTGTGCTTAAATAGAATTTTGATTAGATTTTCCAGTATCAAAAGAAAAAATATGTCTTCTAATTAAATTTACAAAGCTCCACAAACCAATCTGTAGCTTTCTGGTCTCTGTTTGCAACAATACAGCTGAAAAATCATTAGAATTAATGCACATAAAGAAGCTACAGGTCATGCTAGGTGATGGGTTATAGAATATCTAAAGCAATAGAATTAAGATTCAAAAAAACCCTTTTCATTTCTTTTTAAACTATTCAGCTAGTTAGTGATGAAGCCTGTGGAGAAACAGAAAAATAATTTTGTGATTGAGGTACCCAAATTTAGGCTGAACAAAGCTTCTTAAACAATGCTATAGAGAACAATTCCACACTAATGGCAGTGAACCTAGATGATCTCAGATTATCTTTCCCAAAGCTGATTCTTACAGGGCTACTTTTTTAGCTGACATACCCTTTAACAGCTTATAAAGGAGAAATAAAGAGAGTGAATACAAAGACTGTTGATCAAGGAAGCTTCCCCTAATTGGTCAAGACCTTTTTACACTAAGACATCCATTAGAGTCTCTACCACCTTGATCACAGTGTTATGTTCCATATTTTCCTTAATGTAAATGATTTATGTGCTATGTGTTTGTTTGTGCATTAGAAAGTTTGAAAAAAACAATGTAAAAGATTAATTTGTCATATGTTTTAATGCAATGTTTTAGGTTTTGTTTGGTTTATTTTGGTTTTTTTTTAATTGTCATTCCCTTTTTGGTCCAGTAGGTTTTATGGTGTGGTCAGCAAAGTGATTTTGGAATTAGACCCAAAGCACAGCTCTCACATGTGTGCAGCTGGGATCCCACTTAGAACTTCAGTAGTCCCCACAATATTAACAGCCACCATAAGTGAGGTGATCTGGGTTTTATCCCCTCTGCTGCAGTGAAAGAGGAGACATCTCAGGTGTGAAAAGCAACTGCAGCTATAAAGTCCTAAATGGCTGCAGATGAGCTGCAGTGTACAACAGCCTCATGGCATGCTGGAAATTAAAAAGTTAGAACAAATCATGGTGTGATCCCCCAAAAGAGAACTCCCAAAACCCACCAAGGGCTGGTCTCAGGAGCCAGTGCTCACCAGATGTTGCCCTGCAGCCACATCCTGCTGCCACAGGAGCGTGGTGGTCTCTGCCCTGTTGAACACTGCTGCTGCTGTGGCTTCTCCAAACTTTTCTGTGCTGTCCTTGGAAAGCATTCTCTTGTCCTCATCAATAAATCAAATCACATAGAGCTGATGAAGGCAGAGTCTTTGTTCGGTAAAATACGAGTGCCACTTCTGGTGTTCACTCAGTGAAAGCACAGTTGGTTACACACTACAGAGGATGGTTTGGGTAGGGACTGCCAGGAGGCCAAGTCATCATCATCTCTCCCCAGTGGGATGTTCCCCAGCTCATCTTGAGGCTGATAAATGAATCCCAAATTACTTGACTTCCTGTGAAGTAAGTGAGCTGCACAATCAGAATGAAAACCAGGGATAAATGTGATCTCTAGTGTATCAAAGGGTTATAAAAATTGCAGACCAAGCTTTTCCACTGTGCTTAAATTGTGCTTTATTTAGATTAACACTGCATGGACTTCAAGTCTCATCTGTTTGCTAAAGGATTTGCAGGGTTCCTTCCCACTGCCATTGCTTTTATTCATACTAATTGCTTTTAATCCGACTACTGTTGCGGTGTTGGGGGTCCCAGGATGAGGTGAGAGATGAGAATCTGACTCCAAGGTCTCAGAAGGCTGATTTATTATTTTATGATATGATATTTTGTTATATTAAAAGATATGTTAAAAGTATACTAAAGAAAGGAGACATCAGAAGGCTAGACAAGAATGGTAATAAAAATCATACTTAGATTCTATTGTTTGTGACTTGTACAAATTTAAACAAAGTTGTCAGCAAAGTGGTGTTTTTCTGTTCTTTGTTCCTGCATATTTCATCTTGATGTTCTCACAAAAGAAACTTCACCACTGAAAGGACCTCAAAAATTTAAGAGTAGGCAGCCACTTCTATCTGTAATTGTGCCACAAAAGACAAAATAATTCTATGAGATAGTGAACAATAAATTCTCTTTTGCTCTTCTGATATGGGAGCCACATTTTCTGGGTACAGAGTGTATTTAGTTATAGAAAAATGTTAAAAATGACGCCAGGTATCGTTCACTCAAGAAGCTGAAAATGGCAAGGCAGCATGAGTCATTCAAAGTGGCAAAAGAGAAGAGTTGTGTTCTTTGACAGAACAAAATTGGACCTAAACCATGGAGTGTGCATTGCCCATTATTTGAAATTGCCAGTGAGAACCCTGTGATTCCAAAGCAGATTGGACATTGTCCACAATTGTCTTCCATTGTCTATGGGAGATGATGAGAAGCAGACAGTAGCTCATTTTAGCCATCCTGCCAAAATCAATAGTATTTTAGAGAGCTCCAGTGAGAAACAACTTGTCGTGCCAGCAACTGAAGCAGTGAGTGTCAAAGAAATTAAACTCTTCGTTTTACAGGCTTTGGTGTAATTTAAGGGAATGTGAAGGAGGTATTGCAGCCCTAATAGGGATGGAAGTTACCTCTCTGCAGCCTCCTTTTCTGCAAAACTGCCCTCAAGGTCAGCAAAACCTCTGTCTGAGTAAAGGGCTGGAATAAGAAGTGTGTCTAAACCTGAGCAGAGTGCTTTGAGCACCTTCCTTTGGAAAAGTGATCCCAGATTCTCAGTGTGAGCTCAAGCAGTCTCTTTGTATTGAAGGAAGAGAATTCTTCACCCCACCACAGCCATTCTCAGGTGTGTGTGCTCCAAGGTGTGGGGTTTGTGGGGGTCCCCAGGACGAGGTGAGAGATGAGACTTTTGACTCCATGTTCTCAGAAGGCTGATTTATTATTTTATGATATTACATTATATTATATTAAAAGGAATGATATACTAAAACAATACTAAAGAAAGAGAAAGGAGACATCAGAAGGCTAAACAAGAATGATAATGAAAGCTCGTGACTGACGCCTCAGAGTCCGACACAGCTGGCTGTGACTGGTCATTAATTAAAAACAATTCACATGGAACCAATCAAAGATGCACCTGTAACCAGACCACATTCCAAAGCAATCAGATAATTATTGTTTTCATTCTTTTCTGAGGCCTCAGCTTCCCAGGAGAAAATCCCTGGTAAAGAGAATTTTTCAGAAAATGTCATGGTGATACCAAGGGTGTTTGTAAATTGACATCTGTGAGCCCTCAAAACGTAACCATTTCCAGCATGCATTGGACTTGTGGTTATTTATGCACCTGCCCACCTTGTCTCACACCTTCTCTACCCAGCAGTGCTCCTCTCCACCTGCTGGAATGCAGGGGGGAGGCTGGGGCAGGACCCAGCACCATCACAAGCAAATGTTTTTCCTTCCAGGGGACTGAAAGAAATCAAAGTACACAAAATATGAACTCCCTTAAATCTCCCTCTCTAAGGCCATTACATTTTTTAAACAGCTTCACATTCCCAGTAAACAGTCCCAGTGCCTAAAGGGGCTGCAAGAGATCTGGAGAGGGGCTTGGGACAAGGGAGCGAGTGACAGGACTGGGGGGATTGGCTTCAGACTGAGAGGGCAGGGTTAAATCAGATATTAGGAAGGATCTCTTTACTGTGAGGGTGGTGGGGGTCTGGCACAGGGTACCCAGAGAGGCAGCCCCTGGATGCCTGGAAGTGTCCAAGGCCAGGCTGGATTGGGCTCTGATAAACCTGTGATAGTGGGAGATGTCTCTGTCCAAACCATTCTATGATTCTATAAAATCACCTGCAATTCTTGAAGGGCTGTGTGATTAGCTTAGTTGCCAAGACCATATTTGTCTTTCAGGACTAAGACTGAGCTGTTTTGCCTCAACTTGCTAAAAGAGTAAAATTACAGAAACCCTATCAAATAAAAAAATGAAACATTAAAAAAAAATTATAGGTTCTTATTTTTGCCCTGAGGGAAGATGATCCATACCAAAGCACAGTCTTTAGATTTGGTGATTTGTAGCCATAAACTTCCCTCAGAGTTTACAAGGTCTCCCAGCCTTGGAGATACCTGCAATAACTATGGCTCTAAAACATGGCACTGTACCTCCCACTATCCCCATAACCCACTCTTCAGAGAAGAACAAGAAGAATTTATATTCAGCTTTTCCCAAAATCAGAGGTTTTGTCACAGAAGGGACCCACTGTACTGATAAATTTCTCAAAAATCACACATTTCCTTTGTTTCAGCATTCTTGCATTCTTTGTAGTTCTGTTGACTGATGTATCCTGTGTCAGTGCCCAGCTGCCATTCCATTGTGACTCTAAGCAAAACAATAAAACATAAATGTAAAAATACAGAGCTGACTAACTCAGGTCTGGGATTGGAAAGAAGGCCATCGTGACATGATTCAGCACCTGAACATTTCTTTTTCCTCATAATGCTCTAGATGAAAACACTTCCAGTGAAGAAAATATTACTAGGTTTAGGTGTAATTTAATTTGTCATGGTAAGTGGGATTTGTTCTTCAGTGTCTTAATAATTTACCTGGAAAAATTTATCTCTGAGTGTAAAGAAGTAAACATGTTAAAACCCACTTGGCCTGTGAGTAATTTTATTTTCTGAGGCATTCATAAATGACAACTAACATGTTTAAAAACATTTCACCATGATAATAAAAACAATAAAGCCTAATGTTGTGAGGCTTCTGAAAATGTAATTTTCTTAGAGAATAACAATGCCAGATATTTGGGGGGGAAGGGATTTTTAGCAGCCTGAATAATCTGATTTAAAGATTCGTTTTCTAAAATAATTTTCATGTAAAAATTCTGCATATTAAATAAAATAAAAATGTAAATTGTAATTATAAAAATAAAAATGTTAACTATATATTATATTTTATAATATAAAAATAAAAGTTTAAATTAAATGTTTCAATGTAAAAATAACGGAATGAAATTCTATTTTTTGTCATATTGGACTTTATTATACAGCTTTTAAATTTATTATTTACTTCTGCACCTTGCAGGGGGTGATAAATCAGTGTATCCCAAAAACAGCAGCTATTCAGTCACATACATTGTGGCTTCATCACTTCAGAATACTAATTTTGACCACTAGTTTTAAAATGTCAGATCTCAGGTGATTACTTTCCCAATGTTTATTTTCAGAGCCATTTTTTTTGACAGCACTGAATATAAATATAGGTATGGCAGCAGCTCTGCACAAACTGTGCTAGAAAATCATTTATCTTTGCTTGTTGAAAAAGTTTTTGTAGATATCGATCCACATTCAGTATTTTCCAGGCAGACTCTTTTTAATGCAGCTACTTCAACAGCAGACAATAAATAAAGTGTGTCCTTATTGGAATAATTTGCATCTTTTTCTAGATCAGTACTCTATTTAAAATGGAGTTTGTCAGGCTTAGATCTCTTTGCCTATTTGTTCTTTCATGGTAAAAAGAAAGAAATAATAGGTAAGTAAGTGAATACATAAAATCTGTGAAGCTCCACTTCTTTGCTCCACAAAAGAAAACCAAGATCCTTGCTGTCATTATGCTCTCACTGTGCCTTGTTAGAAGACCAGCTGAAAAAAATGCTGAATGCACACTGGACATTGAAACAGACTAACCCTGGTGTGAATGCAGCAGCTGCATGGATTTGGGTGTGATATACAGTGCAGTGGATTTTAAAATGGATTTTGCTGTTCAGAGCTCTCAGCCAAGTCCCAGTAGATCTCAAACTTCTGTTGAGACCTTACACAGACTGCCCAGGTGAACAAGAAGTAACTTAATGCCTTCATATCACTGCTTCTCAGCCTGAGCTCCCCTTTAGGGATGTCATTTTTCTTAAAAGGTGAGACTGGAATTACAGTGAAACATTCATTTCTGATGAATATTTTTAAGGAGAGTAAATATCCCTTCCTAATTCCCAATGTCATCTTATGTTAAACAAGGGAAAATATTTTTTCTCTAATAAAGTCATAACCTCTGAGCACTGAAGCACAAGGATGAACAGGCTGCTCCACATTGCCCTATCTCATGGAACTGAAAAAGCAGGGTTTGGCCAGACATGTGTGTGTATTTCTTTTAAAAAAAGAAAAAAAGAGAAATTAATTATTTCTTCTAAAAATCAGTCTTTTGTGATGAATTCAAAGAGTTAATGGCACCAAGTGTGGCAGCAGTTCTCTATGGGGCTTGCTTTATGCTCTCTTGTTTATTTTGGGATTACCTATTCCCTAAGAGTGCAGTAGAACATGTGTGTAAGATGAGCAAAGTATATTTGTTTACTGCTGCTCCAGAAAGATTTTTTTTTTTTTTTTGGTGTTGTTAAATGTTAGCATTGACTCTTGGGACTTCTGACCTTCCCTGGGGTTCCCTTAATACCTGTCCCAAGAATTGGCCACCACCCAGATCTGCTTTTCCCAACTTCAAGTCAGACAACACAGCAAAACACAAAGGGATTATTTGGCATCAGCCTGTGCAGCCCAGCTTTACTGGCAGAGCTATTCCAGCACAGAGTGCTCTCCTGCACTCCAGGACATCACAAATATTCCCACTTCAAGGCAATATGTGTAAAATCACACTCCAGATCCCAATCCTAAGGCTTTCTAAGTGTTCCACTGGTTGCTTACACCTCGATAGCACATCCCTACACTTCTGCCACTGAAGTCACATTTTCAAACCTTACTTTTTTCTTGCATGAACCAGTGCATGTCACTTAGGCATTGTTGAAACTACAGAAGTTTTGGGGATTTGTATGGTTTCTAGGCAACTAATTGGTTTTAAAGAAGTATATAGTTTCTAGGCAACAAATTCTTATTAACTGTGAGGGCAATTGGTTTGGTTGCCTGATATTCTTATGAAAAATCATAGGCAGGTATACTTATGTGAAAAGGGAAAGAATATCTTCAAGGTATTTAGAGGTATTTAAAATACATTGCTTTGTTGAAACTGAAACATTTCAAAATAGTGAATACTGCTTGAAGGATTGTTTTTATTCAGCTGAGGAGTAAAAAACAAAATTCAAAACCTTGAAAAATGTTTAAAGCTTCAGCAAGTAAGAATTCCTTAAAACATCAGCTGTGGTTTTCTTGGAGCAAAAATAGCAGACAATCTTTTACTGATCCACACAAATAGTGTTTGCACACACACATCATGTCTCCAGTAAAACTTGGTCAGTCTTCCTTCCATACCCTCACCAGAGGCGTGTGGGGAGTGGTGAAAATAGCCCTAAAAAATACAGTAAAGAGGGAGTTTTGTCATTGGGATGGATTAAAAGTTTTGACTTAAATAAATTACATTGCTGAAAGGAGTTTTAAACTGTACATCACCAAAACCCTTTATTTGACAGTCCAAGTCATCATACATGCCAAGGTGCAGGTCTGCAGGATAGGTTTAGCTGTTCCCACAAAATCCCTTCCCTTGGCAGGAGGGACAGCTCCCAAAGACTCTGTGAAGATACACAACTGTGCAGAGCCATGGAGGTGCTTACAAGTGAGGAAATAAGGACATTTCTCAATACCTCTGAGGAGAAAGTTATCAGGCAGACTTCTCAGATCATTGGAGACAAAGGATTTATTTTCACAGCCCTTTCTGCTGCTACCCTGGCAATCTGTGTTATATTGGGTTGAGATTAAGAGCAGGAGCCAATCATAGAATCACAGGACAATTTGGGTTGGAAGGGACCTTGCTCATAACCATGTTTGAACAGAAGCATTTGTGGAAATGTCAAATGGATCAGACAGAATAGAATTTCATCCTGTATTCATGGTCCACACGGAAAAAGTGAGAGAAATGCAGTTCAGAAGGAAATGAGCAGGGCCTGCAGGGAGGCTGGAGAGGGACTTTGGATAAGGGCAGGCTGTGATAGAAGAAGGGGGAATGGATACAAACTGAAGGAGGGAAGATCTAGATTAGATGTTAGAAGAAATTCTTCCCTGTGAGGGTGGTGAGCCCTGGCACAGGGTGCCCAGAGCAGCTGTAGCTGCCCCTGGATCCCTGGAAGTGCCCAAGGCCAGGCTGGATGGGGCTGGGAGCAAACTGGGCTGGTGGAAGGTGTCCCTGCCCATGGACCATCAATAAGAGGGTCTTTGAAGTCTTTCAACCTGAACAGTTAGGTGATTCTATGAAGTACAGAACAGTGAGATATGTTGGGATTTTGACCCCAAAAAAAAAAACAAAGAAAGAAGTCTTTTAACAAAAAAAATGAATTTAGACTCATTGCTTACACACTGTGGCTTGGTTTTCCAAATACTTGAAATTTTATGATGACATTCAGTGATGGAGATTTGCCATAAGCTGTCAGAATTGACTTATAACCTTCATTTCATCAGACTTCAATGATCTCAGTATGGGTAATCTACGAGCAAACAAATGTGGCATTTCTTAAGTATTGCTAGAACTTGATAATTTGCTAGAAGAAACTAATTTATTAGAACTCAATTATTTCTTTAAATAGAAAAGCTCTGTCAAAATCCATCACTGAGGAGCTCCACCATTAGTTATTTTTATTATTAATATTTTCCTCCGGCTCTTCAAAAATTCAGCTTCACCAATAGTCTCTCATCAAAAGTTTTAGCATTTTTTTAAGAAGACTGAAAGAAAAGAGAACAGAGCAAGTTGCAAGAATAGATAAGGAAGAAATAGGTATGTTCCTCCAAGTCCAACATCTAGCATTAAGTGTTTACAATGTTAAGCAGTAGCAGATACAAATATCTTTATTAACATTATTAACACCATTTCTAGAGTTTACAGGAGAAAAAAAATTACTCTGGCAGGGACTTTTTATCTAATTTCCTTGAGAAATGAGGTTCATGAGTTCATTCTTTCTTTATTAGTCCATCTGGCTCTTCTGCTCCCATTCATGTTGAACACATCTTCCAGTTCCAACAAAGAATCCCCAAAAGATGACAACATCTTATGAGGAATTTCTTCCTAATATCTGATCTAAATCTATCCAATGACAATGCACACATCTCCTCTGCAAAGCAAGCTGGGGGCTTTGAGATTTTTACAATTTAGGTGGAATTAGGCATTTCTGCTTCATTTTTAAGAATTTAGGAAAAGATCAAGCTACGCTACACAAAGCAATACACTTAACTCGTGAGCTGCACTTTTACTCAGCTAATTAAAGCTTCATTAATGAAGTAATCAAATAAAAGTCATAAACATTAAATCCATAAATCAATGTTTTTAAGCTTTTCATTCATCAGAATAATAGAGAAATTACTATATTAAATTCTCATTTAATACTAGAAGAATTGCTCAATTTTTAGCCTTTTCTTGGCATTATTTGGAGTGCCTGGCTTCTTTTTCTCTGAGATTCAGAGTTCATCCTGTCCTAGTTGGTATCTTCACTATTACAGGTCAGTTGCAAAAAAAAAAAACCAAAAAACATTAGATTTCTAATGCAGTTTGGAATTCTGCATAAAAGAACAATCAGGAAAATTTGGAAAATCGGTCTGCAGCCATGTTAAGCCACGGGATTCCTTGTAATTTTTCATTGTCTTGAGAAAAAAAGTAGATTTGGCATGATTCTACTGGCAGGTTTGTTTTTCTCAGTACCACGTTGCCTGTTGATCAGGAAGATACATCCATGAAAATATTGCATGTGCTGAATAGGAATGCCCTGGAATCTGTACAAGGTCAGGCCTAACAGCCTAAAATTTCCTGTCCTTTAACATTTGCATCATCTAAAAAGAAGTAGATAACTGATTTTTCTTTTTAAAGAAGTTAATAGAGGTGTCACTTTACTTTTCCACAAAGTCTCTTGATAAAATACAAGTAAGGTTATGACACTTTTGGTTTAAACTCCACACCTTTCATATGAATTCAGTCCTGGTCAAGCTAATTATTTGATCTAAGTGAAGAGAACCTTACCTTTATGTTAAAGTTAGGACAGGGTAGCAAAAGGATTGAGAAATTCACAGGATGAAAAAACAGGGGAAGGAAGAAACATCTTGTTAAAATCTTCTTTGAGACCCAAGCACCTTTCATAATGTAGAAACTTATGTTTGCCTTAAATTTTGAAAGGTGAGGAAAAGATGAGGGGTTGGGATCAGCATGGTCCTGTTGTGTGAGTCCATCCATATTTTTACTTTGTGTCTTCTTGTTGATTTGAATTTGCTTTATTTTTCGTGTTCTATTTAAACCAAGCTTACAGACCTGATATGTCTTTTTAAAAATGTTGAAAATGTATTTCTGAAAAAAAGGAAACATGAAAAGAATGGACTTTGCCTCTTATTTTCAACCAATTATTTTTTACATTAAACCCAACTCTAATACCCAACAAAACACAAGAATGCTGAATTAGCTAATTAAGTCCTTTTCTCTATTTAAACACAGTTACTTTGAACTTTTGACTTTTTTTAGCAAGTCTTTGTTATTAGAATCCATTCATTTGCTTATAAAATTTTCATAGGCCAAACATATTTTATTTGCAGAATGCACTTATTAATTTCTTGGTTTTTTTTTTTTAATACATAGGAGAAATATCTGCAGCATTTCAGGAAACATCACAATTTCTGCAGTTTGGTGTTTGTATATTGCTGGCCAAATTGCATGAGGCAGTTACTTAATGTTTTAATTTTTCTTAAACCCTGGAAATGTGCTTCATGGATTGAAAACTCATTTGAATACAGGAAAGAATCCTTGCATAGAAATGAGTCGGTCAATCCTTTCCACAGCACCAGCTCACAAATATTTGTGGATAATAGAAAGATCCTGCTTAAATTCTTAGTGCCAGCAGAAACAAAAAGCATCCAGGCTAAGCCATTATTAAGATATAAATAGGCTTGTAAACAATTTAATTGCATAAAAGAGTTGGTTTCCTTGGGACTACAGCAATTTGCATAATGAACTGCAGCTCTAGCCCTTCAGTATTCTCTGCTGACATCAGGGGAGGCTGTCAGCTCTTGCAAAGCCAGGCAGTATTTGCTTGCAATCCTCCCTTCAGGGGAGGAGCCCTGAAAAGGGGAAGTGTGTGTCTGGGGCAGGGGCTGTGGAATTTTTCTACATGTTTGTTTTTAGGATGGCAACTGGTAAACAATACATGCTCCTCTCCAATTACATCTTGTTAAGAATTATTATCTCTCCTACTAAAACTCAGATGACATGAAGAACCTCTCAGTCTACCTGGTCTATTTTTTTCCTAGCCGTGCCTGAAAAAATGGCTTAGACCTGAAACTTTCCTTTTTTATGGGCATCATCTGCTAAAGAGACTTTTAATCTACAGTTGTAACTGTGGGTTTGTCCTGTTCAAGAGAATGGATATTATCCCATTATTTAGTCCTCTAAACATAAGTGTTTAGCACCATTTTGGATAATCCAAGAATAATCAAGATATGGGAATGAGACTCGAAGATAAAGAGTCCCAGAATTGGAAGGAGGTCTCTGGCCTGATGCCAGATGGCTCAGAACGAGGTCATGAATCCAGATCAGGTAGTTTAAAAAAGCTTTAAAGCTTTATCCATTCTGATCTTTGAAATTTCAAAGTGTTTTAATCCCACAACCTCCTTGGGCAACCTCTTACCCTGCTTCATTTTGCCTCAGCTCTCTCGTTTTGAAAGGGAAGCTGCAAGTCAGAAAATTATTTCCTATAGATATTATAAAACCATGAGATTCACTAAAATATCTGAAATTATTAACAAGGAAGTAACCATGGTGTTGTTTATGGAGATTTCACCTAATGACACTGAGGGACTAAAGTTGCAAGGCTGTTCAACTCATCTTTCATCAGCAGACTTAGCTGCAAAACTTACACATCCCAGATACTAGAATCTTACAAAATTTTAGTCTAGCTTTATTAAATGCTGATATTAAATAAAAAAGAAATAATCTTAAAAAGATCTTGATAATAGATTGGCAAAACCACATATATATTGATATAATGCATATATTGTTATGACACTTTGTAAATTTAGTTCTCAAGGCTCAAAATTAGTCTTGGAGTGTTCCGTAATTTGGGAGAGATTTTGTTTGTTATGTTTTATTGGTTTGGTTTGATTTGATTACCTTAGGATTTTTTTAATCCCATAATTAGTACAGGTTAAAAAAAAAACAACAAAACAACATTATTAAGTTAGGATGTTTTACAAATAACAATGTTCCCAGAATTTTAAACTTTTTTAGCCATATTTCAGTGCAGATCACTGTACCAAAGACCCCACTTTCACTAACCTGGATTCTCTGGCCTGGGATTCAGCATCAGCAATATAATTATAGTAAATGAAAATACTGAATATAATATTTTTTCTTTGGACATCAGTGTGAACCCTGGATTCCTATAGTCCTATCTAAGTATGTCTCTTGGATGGATGGCAGAAAGGGGATTTAGGGGAGGATTAAGGATAAGTCCTCTTCAAATATATTTTTACATGCAGCCTTGGGAAACTCATCTGTGAAAAAACACACACAAGAGTTCTGAGAGACACCACAGACTGCAGCCCCCATTACCTTGGTACCTTTATCTGCCTCTTTTCCATCAGTTTTCCTTTTGTTCAGAAATATTAATTCTGCTTTCATTTTCTCTTTATAAACTCAAATAGTGAAAAATGACTGATATAGGGTTGAGGTTTTTTTTATTTTTTAATAGCCCTTAATGCTGAATCTGGAAAATGTTTAGCAAGTGTGGTAAATGCTGGACAGATGTTACCTGGATGTCAAGGGCCAGAATCCTTCCTAGGATATGTAAAATATTCACAGCAGAGGCACAGGCCAACAATTTGCTGGTGCAGCACATACAATAGTTTTGGAAGCCTTAAGGCCATAAGAAACTGGAAAGGACTTAAGGGTGATGATTGCATTAGCACTGCACATTTCAATTTCACTGTTGTCCTGATACATTTATTCAATTTCTCAGAATGAATAACGTCATTAACACTGAATTTCTTCCAGAGGAACAACACAAACATATCAACTAAATTCATTTTGAATCCATTTCCTTTCCTACTGTCAGCCAGTGCTCTTGGTCAGACACTTTGGAAGATTATTTCCTGGACAGAAAAAGAATGAGAAATGCTATTCTGTCTAAAATTATGTTGCATATAATATTTCTGAAGGATTATAAAATTCATGCTCACAATAGTGGCTGATTGCTCCCTGTATTTTCATTACTTTTCCCTATTTTGATCTATTCATGGTGGCATTGGAGGGAGATTTAAGAATTTTATTTCTCTGTGGCTCTGGGAAGTTAGATAAGTACTTTTTCAGCTTGCAGAAAACTATTATCTACTCCCATCGTCTTCTTAAAAATATCCATTTATACACAACTGCTTTGCTCATGGAAAAGATAGCAGTAATGTTCATGAGATTAAAGGCTCACACTGCAGTCATGTCTCACTCTGGATGCAGAATGCAGAGTCTGGATGCAGGAAGCTGCTGCTTTATTCTGTCCCCAGCTGCTCCTCACTGCGCCAGGGATTTCTGCACCTTCCAGTTTCCAGCACACCAACTTCTGTGCTGCCTCCCTAGGCCCTATAATCAAAATTATTTGTGTGTTTTCAGTGTTTTCCAAACCATCTTTTTTTCACCTGTCTGATAACAGAGTTACTGTGTGTGGGGGTATGCTGGAACAGCTGGAGGAACCTTTTGGAGGGAGAAGGGAGAGAGGCTGAGTCACATGAAGCTGGATAGGGCAGAACACAGGCATGCAGAACTTCCAGCTTAAACAGAGACATCCCAAATCTTGGTTCCAATTACCCCAGCTTCCTCCACAAGAGGAAGTTTAAACCCCAGAAGGGGAAAATCTTTTGCTGTGAGAGGACCTTGAAACAACCCCAAGAAAACCCTGAGTCCTGTATATGAACTTGGCAGGTGGAAGATAATGAGCACCAATTTCTTTCATGTTCAAAGTTTCCCTTTAGAGGTGGCACTTTCCTTTTGCTTCTATGCCATTAAAGAATTTAAGCTGATTCATTGTTTTTCATGCAGACTTGCCCAGGATAATGACAGTGATGGGGATGGAAGTCTTCTGTGGCAGGGATTAATGGCATTCCCACTGGGTCTTTAAGAGGCAGAGGCTGGGCTTTTGGAAAGGGGCAATGTCAAGTTTTATCTTCTTTTTGCCAGGGTTGGGATTAAATGCTCAAGACAGTATTTCTGGTTCAGACTCAGATGTTTGTTAGTTTTTATCTATGATACAGTCTCACAAGCCACGAGTTCTACAGCGCTTAATTCAAACAAGGCAAAAATGAAGACTTATCTCTCTTTCTACAAGGCCTTCTACGAATAAACTGCCTGATTAAGAAAAGACACCTGAATTATTTTTACTTTTAACCCAATAACCAACCACCCCTGGCCTGCAATGTGAACCTTTTTGTCCAATTACACAAAACCACCCAAACCTATGGAGGAGAAGGTGAAGAAAAGGACCAGCCTCCACCCTAAAACCTCTGTCTTGCTTCACATATATCACTATATTCTAAAACCTTAAACTAAGTTTTCCACCCTGTAATATTACACATTTCTATTCAAACTCCACACCCACAATTCCAGTTCTATCATCCCATTTTGGAAGCCTTCTCCACAGCCTCAGGTTAAATGCAGTGTTTTCTTGGGGGTCAGTGCCTGGCAGCACAGAAAGTCTGAAATTCTCAGTAAGGAGGGTTCCAAGAGGACAATATCATTTTGTGACCAATTTTGTCTTCTCAGTTCTCAGTCTTGGTAGGGGAATCTGCCTTTGGTGTAAGTCTGCTGCTTTACATAAGCAGTAAATTAAATCAACTTCTATTGGTAATAAAATACTACATTCTATAGTAAAAATAAAATACTGTCTTCACTAAAATATAAAAGAGATCATTTTGAATAAAAAAGCATTTTCAGACTGGTTGAAAGCTAGTAAAGCTGATTTTGTTAAATTTTAAATTGTTCTTTTTCTGCTTGCCTCCATTCAAATAGTGTTTCTGTAATTACCACGTCGTAGCAATTGTTAAAAGAGGGGGAAATAAAATGGTTTAACTACATCAATTTTTTTCATAATATTAAATCTATTTAATAAGAAAATTTATGTATTTTCTTCACCAGGAGAAAAAAAAAATGAAATACAGCTTACATAGGTATTGCAGAGATAACAATAGCATGCCATTATTTAATGTGTCATTATACAAAAGCTGCATGCAGAACAAAATAAAATGAGATCAATATGACACCTTTTAATTTTTCTGTGTGGGATTAAGAATTTGTGAGCAGGTTTTAACAGATGCCACATTCCACTGCTCACAGCCCTGCTGAGCACCTTGATAACACATTGCCCTCTGCAGGACTGAGTGCAACCTCAATCCAAGGAGAAATGTAAGGGTGGGGAGCCTGGGAATCCATAGGGACAACTCCCAAATCCATGCCTAAATTTCTGTTGACTTTGAAGTCAGAGCTCACTGTTTCTGAAAGATTGTCTGGAAGTTTGTATTGATCTAACTCTTGTAAAATCTTGAGCATTGTTACAAAATTCTCAATAGCATCTTTGACTGTTGTGGGAAGTTAGTACCTAACTTTTGCTCTGGAGGTTTTTTCCTTAAATTCATACCTTTATATAAGCAGCCTCATCAAAATTAGAATTCTTCATAGGCACAAAACAGCACAAAATTGACAGTTTTGTTGTGAGTGATGGAAATAAAGGGGTGAGAATTCATAGCAAGAGTAATATTTCCATTGATATTTGCCAAAATAAGTTCAATTTTTGCCTTTGTTGAATTTCTGGAAAAGACAGTTTACAAAAATTGGTTTTCCTAGCACTTTGTATAACTGTGAGTTTCATTTTTTAGGTGGGTTATTTGACACATTTGGAGATTTTGGTGTCTGTGGAATATTCACAACATCCACTGAAGAAAAAGCGAGCACTGCAGAAGCTCAAAACCTCTGACAAAAGAGGCTGAAGGAACCCCACATATTGATCAAAGTTACAAAAATTACTTCAATTCCAGCTCCTGTGAGTTCCTGGTTTTTTCACTACAAATCTGTTACTGATGTCAACCAGTTTTAGTGGATAACAATTGTGCTGCTACTGAAAATAGTGGGTGAAGAACTTTTAACTTAAAACACTTCTGGTGTAAAATGGATGTATTTATGTGACAGTGTTGAGTAATGGTACTGATGAAAGGATAGCAAATATTAATATTATTTGCAGCAATAGGAAAGCATTTTTTTCTGTGAAGTTACAAGTCAAATGTTGTTAATTTGTAATCAAAATTATGAAAAGAGCTTAGGGAAAAGCTGTTCTCACACAGTACCAAAAACGTCAGGAATATAGTGACTTAGAGAAGCTTTATTTAATTAAAATATCAAAGAAAATAGGAGGAAAAATGAAACTTTATGAGCAAGTTACCAAGGAAACCAGTTCAAACTGAAGTCCACAATTTTAGCCTTTAGCATTTGGAGACACAAACACAGACATACAGAGACACAACCACCCCTAATTTTAGTGTCTGCAGTTATTTTAACATTCAGCCAAAAGCTAGAGTCTTCAAGGATTGATTTCATATGCAATAAAATCAATTTATATTGCTTGAAATGTACTTTTGACATTATATTAAACCACATCAATGCAAATTCATTAGATTGGATAAATGGATCATTTAACTGTTCTGCTAAAGTTTGTAATCTTTTATTTCTTTATAATCAATGCAAACACTACAAGAAGTAATTTTCTTCATGGTTGTATCTTTAATACACAAATGTACAAATAACTAATGGAAATGCTGGTGTCTCTGCAGCAAAATAACACAACAGATACTTCATCCACACAGTTCCCAAAATAGTATCTGCATTCAAGGAATTTTAGTCAGGAATTTTTTTATGGCATCCTGATGGATAAAACCATGGGATAAGGTAAAACCACAGCAAGAAAAAAAGGGGGAGTATTTCTTAGGTCCCTTCCCTTGCACTTATGTTTGCTAATGTAGCCTTCTTTATAAGTCCAGGCAGCATTTTAGTCTCATTTAAGCACAGCATTATTTGCCTATCAGTTTCTGGAGATCCTTGATGTAAAAAACAAAAAACAAACAAAAACAAAACCAAACAAAACCAAAACCAAAACAAAAACAAAAACAAAACCAAAAACAAACAAAAAAACCAAACAAAAAAAACCCAAAAAACCAACCAAAACCTTGGAAAGAGCCCCCAGAACTTTAAAGGATATTCATAATGCTGAAAACCATCATGGCAAAACCAGCCAAAAACCTCAGGATCACAAAGGTGAAGGGAAAGGTACTTCTGTGCCATTTTAAGTAAAAGAAAAATGAAATTAAAGGAAAGAAATCAGGCAGAGGGAGGAAGTGGAAGAAGGAGGAACCTCATATCTTTACTTCCAGAAGGGAATGAAACAAAAACTGAAACCAAATTGTGGACAGATGGACTGAGGATGCTGTGAGAGCAGAGAGCCCTGGGAACATTTTCTACAGAGTCATAAAATCACAGAATCACAGAATGGTTTGGGCTGGAAGGAACCATAAAAATCAGAATCCAACATGCCTGCCACAGGCAGGGACACCTTTCCTTTTCTGTACGTAGCAGAAGTAATCTCATTATTACTTTTTGGCACATTTAGAACTCAGTAAAACCTTAAAAAAAAAACTTCCAGAGCACCAGTCCCACCACCCTGCAGTGCCACCCAAGCCAGCTCACACCTTCCAGCACTGCCCATGTGGAAAGAAGCACTGAGTGAGCAGGGGCACCCCTCTAATGCTGAGCACGGGCTGGCAGTGAGGGTGGAAATACTCTTTGCTAGGCTTTATAGCCCTTTGCACTCCCAGAAGTGTTTCAGAAATCTTTACTTTGATACAAAGTCTGATTTTTTTTTCGTATTTTCTGTGCAGCATATCACCAAGTCATGTTCTGTCTATCACCTCTTCACATCTTCTCTTCCAGTGCACTACTCTGTACTTGGCAAGGAGATGCACTTTTCACATCTTTTTTTTTTTTATTGCCTTACAAAACCAGCTAAGGCATTTTTACTGTCAGTTGCTTATTTGCAGTATTTTCCCCTTTGTAGTACAGACAGAACTCTTCAAGTGGAGAGACAAAATGTGAAAATCTAAGTAATAACAAGGCAAGGCAGACCTTCAGAGGCACTGCTTTATATTTATGGCATAAAGAAGGATATATAAAGTTTCTAGTAGGATAAATGGCTAACTTTTCATAAGTGCCATGTACTGCCCTGAAATTGTTTCAGTGTTTGGCTTAGATAATTAAATAGTATTGTCTCATTATTAAATTTTGAAATACAGTCCATTAAAAATTAATTTACCAGCCTTTAGCAATGAAATCCAGTTACGGTGCTGCACTGAATAATAGAGACTCTGGCAATAACTAATTAATTAGCTAACAGTAAAACAACTTTCACCAGTTACTGCTAAAAATTGATTAACATTTAAGGATGATCACATAGAAGTCACTAATCCAAGATTTCCTCATTCAAGAAGTAACAGGTATGAATTTAGACAGACTTGTTCAGTGGTAAGTCCAACATTTTATTCTTTGATAAATAAAACTGATCTCCTTATCTTTTTATGTCAGAACATCAAGCTGGCTGACCCACAGATTTAGAAGCTGGATTCAAGATAGATATTCTTTATTTTACATTTATAGTTCTGAATAACATTTCAACTGTCAGGAGAACATCCTGTGGATCTATTTATGATCTCAGAGCAGAATTCACAGAAATAGTGCAAGTGTCCTGCTCCACACAATGACCTCAAGTTGAAGGTTGTGGTTTAAATTCTTTTTCTGCAGCAATCTGCTTTGTTAATTTGATTAGCTCAATAATTTGATACATCTATTAATTAAGTCATATTTAGCCACAATTAAATATTAGCAAATCACTAAGGGATTAAAACATCTTTATCAATGCAGCTCAATCTCCTTCACTGTTGCTATACTTGCTTCTTTTTCATCTTTTTCAGATTTGTTTTTCAGAATTAAAACTTTATGGATTCCCTAATTACTTGTAAAATATTCAGGAATTAATTACTTCAATTGATCAATACACATTTATTTGCTTGGAATACACCTCGTGCCTGTGAATCTACCAAAAAAATAGTTGAAAATTGTAGATTAAAGGATGGCAAATAAGTAGTTACCATCTTATGCAGGACTGGTGGGAAAATGCAACAGACAGAAACTTTCCACAACAAAAAGTAAAGGTCTCAAGATGAAAGATCAACAAATATTTTCTCCATTTAAAACCTTTCTTTTTCTTTTTTGTTTTTATCTAATTTAGTTTTTCGAACAATAATTCCTAATCAAATACTTTTAATGTCTTTCTGGTGAGTCATGCAGTTGATGGCAGAGAGCAGAAAAACATTCCTGCCCTTCTAGAAGAAAGCATTGGATTCTAATCCCACCATGCAAACAAATCTCACTGCAAAACTCAAATGTAGGAGAAAAGGTTTTGAGTGAAAAACTGGGGACAAGCAGCAGTGAAGAGCTGCATCATCCAGGAATATGAAATGGACTTGTGCTAGATCAAAGGTGTGGGTCTTGCCTTTAGTCCATGGAAATACAGGACCTTAGAAATGGGAGCTCAAGCTTGGATTCCAAGCTCTTAATCCAAAATTAATAATACATGCATGAGGACAAGTAAAATGAAATAGGATATTAAGTTAAAAAAAATTAATTAATTCCATCACAAAATAAATTGCTGTGTATCCTTTACCTCTTTAAATTCAATTTAGTAGTAACTACACTGTGGTAATAACTTTAAAATTAGTTAAAATATTGTATTGGACTGGTCTTATAATGGAGGATCTTCCTGCTTGGGAGGAAAATTAGGTTTGTGTCAGTGCCCAAACACATTGCAGGGGGACACAACATGACCTGCAGCAGTTGTGGAGTGGATGAAGGTTTGAGAAATCCTGATGCTGATAGAAAGTCAGCATCATTAGATCACAAGGACTGACAGTTTTAAATCTCTCAGATTGGTCTGTCATTCCTATTTCATTTGTCTTTTAATCATTACAATACACAGCAAAACCAAAACCAAACAAAACCAAATTTTGGAATCTTATTTTCTATATATTTGCACCATAAAAGCATGGCACTTGTTTCAGATTTCAGTGTGATTTCTTGAAGCCAGGCATATGTAGTACTCTCTTTTCCTAATAATAATAATTCTACAAAAAATATGTCTTCATACTTTTTTTCCTGATAAGTAAGGGAGTGCAAAGCTTCTGCTTCAGCCTATCAGAAATGTATTATTATACTGTGAAATTGAGAATTTACGCTGTGTCCTGGGGTGGAAAGAAGACAAGTTGGATATTTGCCTAAGGGAGAAAATTCTGGAATAGTGTGGGAGGCTGCCTGGCCCATAAGCAGCCAAACTGCATTCTGGACCCTGATGTTTCATGAGAGGGGTCACTGGGGTGAACAATCCTCAAAACTACCAACAGGATTTGTTTGTACTTTGCTGAAAGACAAATCAGGAGGGAATTGATGTATGTGCAGTGTGAATGGTGATAACAGCAGTGTCCAGCTCTGAGAAATTCTCCACCTGGGTATGTAAATTTATTTGTTTTTTACAAACCCCACCACCCATGCATGATTTTGTTCGCAGCAAAGATTCTCATCCTAAAGAAAATAATTGCAGAAGTCTGGGTTTGTTTTTTTGTTAAGGTTATACAGTCAAAGTTTCCCCAGTGAAATCAAAAGGGACTGTGATGATGAAGGCTGTCAGGGACTGAGCCCCATCCCTGCAGTTAATATCAAATGTCTTCCTCAAACCCTGTTACTGACTGGAGACACTGACACCAGGACAGGCCCATTCCACAATTCTTTTCAAAGCTTCTATTTTTTATAACATTGGAAAACAACAACCAGTCTCCATCTCATTGTTTCTGCAGTCCTTACTGGGCAGTCACAGAGCAAATATTAATCATATTAATGACCTTGTACATCACTGAAATGTTAACCTTCAAGCCAATAACTCAGATTCAATGGATTATTTTGGTCCAGGCTTCTGAATTTGAAATGACCTTTCCCTGTCTGAGAAGAATTGACACTGTCCCATTTAAGTCACAGTTTGTCAGCCTGGATGGTCACAGATAATCAGTCAATGCAATTTGGACTGGCATCTATGGAGACAAAAAGAAAAATAAGTCTCACAGGGATCAAAAGAAAGCAAACAATACAGTCAGGGCAGTGTGGGCTAAGCCATAATATCTTAAAGAGGAGCATCAGCCAAAAAGGAGATGATCCACACAAACAGCCATAAGTGTGCTGGTGAAACATTTAATGTTTTTAAGAGAGGCAAAGATGAAAAAAAAATCCTCCCATTTTCAATGGGGCCCAGTTCATTAATCTGGAGATGGTGAATCTGGGCATACACTGAGCCATCTCTGAAAAGAACTTTTAAACTCTCTTTAAAAAGGGAAAAAAAAAACAATCAGGAGGAAGCTTGCTGTTTGATTTCTTTTTGATATTTTTGTTGTCAGTTCTCTTAACAACTGTGGATTAGGGAGTCAGGGAAAGAGATTTTCATTATGTGCATTGCTGAATTCCTAACTCAGTGTAAAAAAAATGTTTCCTAGAAGCCACAAGTGAAATATATCTCTGAAAATATATAATAAACCAAATTTTCACTTACATATCTTTGGGATCTTCCTAAAGTTTGTTTCCAGGATTTGAAGTTAGAATCATAAAATCAGAAAATCATAAAAACATTTTGCTGCATCTCTTAGTTGAATAGACACCTTGCTTTATGCCTGTTCCCAGAAGTTGAGAGATAAGCAAGAGAATAATTTTGGTTTGTTTGGGGTATTTTCTTTGCATTGTGAATTTTTTTTTTCTGTTAAAAATTTAGGGAAGTTTTGGCTTCGTTTTTTTTTTTTTTTCTTTCATAAAAATGTTGTAATTTAACATTCTCATTGGATTAGGAAAAAAAAAATCAACCCCCAAAAAATGCAAAAATCCTACCCTCTACTACTGTTACAGTGGAACCATTAATTGTTTTGTACTGCTTCTTGTATTCTGTCATCATTTTAATTGTAGGGTTAAAAAAATAAAGGACCTGAAACTTTTTTGAAGAAAGTAATACTTTCTTCTAATGCTCATTTTGTCCAAATAAATTATTCATTTGAAAACAAAAAAGGCTTAACTAATGCTTTAACTGGTTCTGTATCTCTGCAGTGTGCTTAAGGTTTCTGATTGGGATCTACCTTATGTGAATTTTAACCACATCTCACACTTGGACATGTAGAAAACACATCTGTAGCACGTGTTGTGGCAACAAACAGACACCAGGGTTGTAAAAAAGTGAGGGAGAAAGCAAAAATATATCTAAAAACAGTTATCAAAGGCAGCAATTTCTTCTTTAAGCTAAGCAAAACCATCCTTGACTTGTCAGAGGGGGATGTTGAGCTCTGAGGCTGCTGCAGTGCAGAGCTCACACAAAGGAGATCTTGCTCTCTCTACACCCCTAAAGCTGAATTTAGGCTGCATTTTACAGGTTTCAGGGAGGAAAACTGATGGCAGATAATGCAATGTTCCATTACATGCTGCAGAAAGCCACTCACTGTCAGCTAATAAACTCCTAAAGAAAAGGGAGGATTAGATTATAGCTTACATTAGAGTAGATCAAAGCAGTTATTTTCATTTATACTCTAGTAAGATGGAGAAGTCTCAGGACTTATTTTTTACAGAACCTTCACTAAATCAAAACACTGCAATTCATCACCTTACACAGAAATATAATCTGCTGGTGAAGTTTTGATCTTTGAATTCCAATACATTTCTTTTTTCTACATTCCCCTGAAAAATTCAGTTGCTCTCCAGCAATAGTATCATTGCATAATAAGTATGGAACTAACCAGAAAGTCTGTATTGGGGGGAGGTGATCACTATGGAAAATTTTATGTTAAGTTCCAGATAGTGAGTACTCCACAAATCAATGACTTTTGTTGGAATTTTAGGTTTATCTAGAAAGATGAGTACTGGTTGCAAAGTTCAGACTCAAAATATGAAGATGTTGGACTCTAAATTCAAATCCAAAACTTGAGCTCAGTCAGTTTTGTAATAGTTAAAATAAAAGCAGTTCCTTTGAGAATTTTCATGTAACTCTGAAATTTAGGGATGATCCATTTTCTTTGGAATACTCTCACCTTCTTGCTGGAGATAGCCTGGGGATCCACGTACTGTAAAATCAAAGAGAATAAGGGAAAACACTGAAGGCCAAGGTATGAAATAATAAAATAAAGGCTGTGTTTTTGTTATTCAAAGGGCAAAACAGTTCATTAATAAAAAGAGGTAATCCATTGGCTGTGTGCTGCAGTGGGAAGAAATTCACTGTGATCAAGACACAAGTGGGGGCTCAGCCTTCACCTGGGAAATGAGGGATGTGACAGCCTGCCCAGGGAGAATTCTGCTCTTGGGAGCATGAGTGAGGAGAGAGCATGAGCCTGTGGGAGCTGTGCTGTTCTGTGCCCATCCCATGGCACTGCTTTTGTCTGTTCTGAGCAATATTCTGAGAGACATCTTGGCAGGATGGTTTGTGAGGAGCAAAGCTCAGAGCACAGCACGTGGCAGGGTTTGGAACCAACGAGGCTTTTGAGATACAGTTAATCTGACCTTGAGGTCCTCATATCTGAAAAGTTTCCAGTGCTAATCTGCTGGGGTTTTTTACCAGTGTGACAGTCTTCTTTTTGTCTGCACTCATCAGCACTGAGCCAGGGTTACAGCCCTCAAAGCGAGAGGACAACAAAATTTCAGCAAAAGTCTTTAGGTATTGCAATCTACAGCACAGCAGTGTCTAAAATCTCTGTATCAACTGTTTAATGGAGTTTGTAGACCTGAAGAGTCTCTAAAGTCAGTAATTTAATGAGATATGGAGTCTCAGAGCCTGAAATTGCCTGATGTATTTAAACACTTCAGCTGAATAGATTTCAGCTAATCATTCCCACAACCAGAGAAGCCCCTTCTAGTGACCAAACTATGAACCCTCTCTGTGCTGTAGTAGAAGCAATAAAAAAGCCTGAAAAACCTTAGAAAAAGGGGCTTAAAAGGGTCTCTGAACTGGAGTGCAAGCACAAGAGCAAAAAGGAACTTTTCTTGAAATGTTAATTCTAGATCCTGTTCCCTCAGGTTTCTAAAGGAATTTACATGTAATTGTTATTAGCAAAAGAACAGAATTTAAGAATCAGAATTGCAGTCCCTTTAACTGCAGCTGAATGCTGGCACTGACAAACCAGAAATTGAAATTCTTGTCTGTTTTTTTTTCTAGATTCCTGAGTAATTGAAATTCATGTCTGTTTTTTTCTAGATTCCTAAGTAATTTAAATTCTTGTCTGTTTTTTTCTAGATCCCTGAGTCTGAGCACTGGACTGAGCAGTGATGACTCCTGCTTTCTCCCAGCACCAGCAGGAGGAACACGGTTCCCATGAAGATTAACCCCTCAATTCCAGGGGTGAAGGTGCTTTGGATTTACACCACACAACAAGGGCGGGATCAAGGCATCCCAGCTGTAGAGCCAACACCATTGCCACTTGGTTTTCATAAGAGGAACTTCCAGCAGCAGTTTTTTAACTCAAGGTTGTTTTGTGGAAGTGAATAAGGCATGGAGCAAACATTTATAGCACATTAGGCTTCCTTTGGATGCCAAGGCAAACACTTGTGATTCTGCATCATCAACAGACTTGGACAGAGGAGGATATTTAGACACCCAGTTTAGCAAGAATGACAATTTAGGAGGTCTGAGGAACACCAGCTGAAGCTGGAGGTGTTAATGGCTTCTTGGACATTTGGTTGGATTTTCCTGGCTCATTCTTTTAGCTTGGGTTTCTGGTTTTTGCCAAAAAGGGCGTGTGAGGAGCTCAAGTGCCCTGCTTGACGCGTGCCAGAGGCTGTTTCTCCAGCTGAGGAGCCAGCACTCACTGCCAGATGGTTCTCATGACTCACAGCCCTCTCAGGCAGACACAGTGAGCAAGAGGGAGATCAGGGGAGGCACATTCATCACCTCCTGCATCTGCTGTTGACAAATCAAAACTAACACAAAGGTGCTGCCACACTTTTCCAGAGGTAGGAGGCAGGAAACCACATCCATCACCTGGAGAAGTTCCTTGGCTTATGAGCTGACTAACAGGTCAACACTGAAATTGTGCAGGGTGATATCTACACACCCAGGAAGGAATTTAGGTCAACACTGAAATTGTGCAGGGTGATATCTACACACCCAGGAAGGAATTTAAAGTGCAAGTTTAGTCATGATAAGGCAGTCTCTTTATTGAAGCAAATACAGCAGGAATGACCAGTGGCTTCCAGACTGTGCATCAGGCTGTAAAAAGAAAAGGAAATGCCTATTGCCATCTCAGAGATACCTTTAGGTGTGTGTGGATCTTAATGCACTTTTCTAGGCAATGATTTTAAACAAGGGGTTTAAAATAGTCATTATTAGCCAAGAGAAGAAAAAAGTGCTGGACAGAAGCAACATTCAGAGCTGCTTTAAAAGGACAGGGCACTTGTCAGTCTCACTGAGCTGTAGGTGTAAAGTCTCTGCTGACTTAAGCATGAAAATGATGAATAAATGTAAAACAATGTTTAATTAATGTGCAACAAACTGAGCACATTACATCTTTAGAGCAATGAATCTTCAGAGCCTGTTCAGATTGGAGGTCTGGTTTTGGAGGTTCCCCATGGTCCTGAATTTAAGCCAACAGGAGCATTCCCTAGGGATGAGACAGTGTTCAAGGTGAAGGAAATATCAACAACAACAACAATTAGCCAATTAATTCATTAAGAGACAGTCTGAGTTGGACTGCCAAGGAAACTCCAGTGAATTACAGTGGATAACTCTCTGTGACTCACCTTTGCTCTCCAAATGTGCCATGGGGTCATGAGAGCTCATGGCAGAAAGATTAAATTACACTTCATTATAAACCAACCAGCTGAAGTCTGAGAGCATTTCTGAAGTGAGATTTAGATGTTCACATCACCTGAATCCAGACCTTTTCATCTACTGAGCCGCTTCAGTTCCAATCAAAGACAGCTAATTAGAACAAGGTGTTCTTGAGGATATTGATTCCATGTGAGAGAAAGGATCTTCCTGATAAAACTGGTTAAACACAAGAAGAGGGATGAGCAGTTGGGATGGATCACCATCCCTGCAGCTTCTCAGGACTTGTCTAAGCAAAATCCTGAGAAACCTGATGTTCACAAATGTAATATTATACCTGTGCATTTATGCATAAATATATTATACTAATGCTGGAAATAAATATAAACATCTATAAAATTTCAAGTACATGTTGAAACTTTCTCATTTCATACACACCTGCTATAAAGAATATAGGACACCAGCCTTAGAAAGGAATGACACTATAAATTTTTATTAGATGGATCAGAAATATTTTCATGCTGTGGGCAGCGTGGGCTCATAAGAAGCTATAAGAAGCAGATAACTGTCTGCTATAACAAGGAGCATTAACTATGATTAATGAGCTGACTTTGAAAGTCAGACCCTCTCCACAATATAATCTTTTCTCCTCTAAGGCAATTTTGAAAGAAACTTTTAAATATTTAAATATTTCAGCAGCCTTCTGAAGCTGGTGCTGTCTGAATGTCTTCAGAAATTTCTTTCTAGGTCTAAATTGAAAAAATACCATCTAGTTGTCCCATTACATTATATGAACAGGAAAAGAACATGTATGTTCATGTAATTACATATTGAAAAACTCAGGTTTGGTAAAAACATTCATGATTTTGTTAGCTACATTTAAACTGATCTATATAGAAGAAGTTTTGCATTCACTTTTTTCCTAGTAAAAAAAGGGGGAGAGTGTCACTGACTCCTTTAAAACAGGATTACTGACCTGGTGATTTGAGCACAGCCCAAAGATCAAACAAACCTGGAAGGAGCTGCACTGCTCATGAAGGCAGAAAGAGCTGCTGCCTGCCCAGAGCAGGTTAAAATATCAGGTTTTTTACATCCCAGAAGGGAGCAGGAGGTCAGGGGAGCTCTTACAGATTAATTCCAGAATGCACTGATGAGAGGGGTCAATCACATTATTGGTCCAGGCCTTGTAATGCCATTCTCAAATTTGACTTTTGAAACTTTGATGTAGCTCCTCAAAAGTATTCAAGCATTTAGCTCTCCCTCAGAAATCTGAATTGAATGGCCAGTGTGTCAAACACTCTCTGGTTTATACTTTGCATTAAACTGTGGCTGGATAAAGCACAGGAGCTGTTCCCATAGGAGTGACTGGAACAGGATTGTCCTCACCTGCAGTGAGGACAGCTGAGCAAATGCACTTCAGATCCCCCTGACACAAAATGTTCTTAGAGCAAGAGAAGAAATTAACCCATATGTGCTGTCAGTGCACACTCTAATGCTCTAATCATTATATAAAAATATAGACATACATGCAGATATATGAAATCTATTTTTTAGCTGCATTAGAGTAAAAGGAGATATGCATTTTCTTTGTAGATATGCACACCCAAACTGTAATAATTTGGATTAATTCCTTCAGGGGATCCAATGGAAACTGCTCTGTGTTCTGTCCTGACAGCACAGTGACAGTTTTATGAGTTCATCCACGATTTATTCCCTTGTCTGGTGGCTGTCTGGAAATCCTACAAGTGTGGAATGGACTCATTGACATGCAGTGAGTGATGTGTATTTCAGCATCTTGATGAACTCTGCTCAGTTCTATGGTCTGGGTCTTCTCAGGTAATCCCAAATATCTGAGTTACCACCTTGTTAGCAGCATAAACAGTGAATATCTTGTGTGTGCAGCTACAGGAGCCATAACACACCAGAACACCAACAACAACCCCACTCAGGCAACTTCCAAGCAATATCTTGTAAAATTATGGCTTGTAAATTATTTAAATAAGATGTTTTCTCACAAAGAAAAGTCATCACCCTGGAAGTTAATTTAAAAGTTAGCTATTTAGGGCATGACCCCCAAAATCATCCATATTTGCAAATGTTTCTCTTTATGTTTTAAATTTGAAAAGGTAGGGATTTTTTATTGAATGCTAATAAACGATTATTGCTGTTCACTCTCAGAGAAGCAAGCATTTCAGGGGAGAGCCAAGGAACACAGCAGAATCAAGAATTGAAAGTTAAGAATATGGGCTATATCATAATTTTCAGAAAAATGCTCCCTTGTATTTCTCCCTAACATGCAGTTTGTGTGTTTTCTGCGGTGCTCTGAGACCTTTGCAAATGAAAGCTGCCAAAGAAATTAGGGTGATAAAATAGTTACCATTTTACAGCTCCTTACATCTTTTACAGCTTCTTATGTCTGCTTAGTCAGCTTTGTCAGCCCTTACTGAAATATCCAGACTGGGAAACCTTTGCTCAACATTTTGATTTTGCAAAAGGGAGTTAAACACAGGAAAAGACCTTTTTAATCAAACCTTTTTAATATTTCACGTGGGTCACAAGAGCAGGAAAACAAGGGTGACCACAGCTGAAAATGTGCAAATCCCTGTGTTTTATTTTCCTCAAACTTTTATTTGGTTTTTAAGTGAGAACCAACACCGACAGCAAAGTGCAATGCACTCCATGACTTATGCTGTCCATAAAGCCTGTGGGATTTACACTGCCATGGGAAGGAGGCTATTTCCATGTTAAAAAGCCATTTATGATACTAATAAAAGTCCACAGGATTTACTTTACAATGTGTGAGAAGCCATTTATGATGTTAAGAGTCAATTTACAATGTCAACAATTGTGTTAGCAGTAAAAATGCAAAGTGGATGCACAGCATTGATTTTTTTTTTAAACTTGTATTGTTGATATTTCCCTGGCAGTGATTCACGTCTCCACCACCGAGATTTTCTGGTTTATGCTTTAAATGAGAAAGATGGGGGATAAATTTTTGTTTTCCTTAAGGGAGGCAATCTTAGAGAAAAACTATTTATACAGCTGTGTTTGGGATACCTCTGTAATATGGCAGAGATTTCTGACCCATTAGGGAACTTTTACTGGCTGCATCAATTTCCTACAACACCAAAGACGTTCTCAGTACTCACACACTCATTCACTTGGACACTGAGTAGTTTTGATCTAACAGCAAACTTTGAGTACTTGTTTCAATTTTAATTTTTTTTCCTTAATATTTCTTGGATGAGATCAAATACCAGAGAACTCTAGAGTATATTTTTCTGCCACTTTTATTAGTACACTGGATAAAGAAAAATACCACTTCTTAACTACTACTTAAAGACTCTGACAATATTGTTTAACCAAAACCTTTATTTATATACATTTTGATTACCCAGCATCAAACTCACAGCAATCACAGTAATAATTTCACATAACTGAGCTGCCATCTATTAGTTCTTCCTGTGGTACCAACCACAACTCACTTTCTGTTTGTTTAATCTGATCAGCTGTGGGAGAAGGATTCTCCTCTCCAGGCTGAACAGCCCCAACTCTCTCTGCACAGGAGAGGTGGTACAGCCCTCTGATCCTTTTTGTGGCTCTGCTACAAAAGGTTTTTATTGTTACTATAATGAAGGCATTGCATAATTATTATTAACACAATAAAATTATAAATAAAAATAAAATTGGAATTAATAATTACTATTTATTTGATTTAATCTTTAATAATAGTCATTATAAAGTATTCATAAAGTCATTATATAATTATTAGTAAAAAAATTAAAAGTCAAGAATTTTTATTGCTTTAAATCTAAGTGGAACAGGAAAAGAAAATACAGAAATGCAGGCAGAGTATTTATCAACAGAAAAAGTCACAGGAATAGCACTAATACAGTTAAAATCAGAACATGAATATGTAGTTACAGCTCCTACTTGGAGGATTATTCCCCACTCACTTCCTGCTATAATTTGTGGTTTTTATTTTACCAAATGAGTTGTTTCAGAAAAAAGTAAATCAGTAATATTCTGATTGCTGACATAAAGGACAGGTCTGAAATCTTAAATATTTTAAAAGACAAGTTTACCCTTTTTCCAAAATACAGCTCTTCAGATTTTCTTATTGGTTAAATGTTCTTAGGTCTCCTTTTTACAAACAACTTTCCTAAGTTTGTGAAAGAGGAAAACCAGCAGTTTTTTAATGGCTGTACTTAAAGACTCTAAGAATTAATTAGGATTTTTAAAAGTGCACCAGGAGGCCTGAAAAGCTATAAAACGAAAGGATTTTTGGATTTAATTGAAACAGAATCCCAGATGCAGTGTAACTCAACAGGTAATATATTATATACAATTAAACACTTTAAATTTTTAAAAACATAGACTTTTTTATTCCATAACATCAGCAATTAAAGTCTGCCTGATGTGTTTGAAGCACAATATCCATGAAATTAAGATGTTCTATGGTTGTTATGGCCAACTCCTAAGTGCATCAAGCCAGGGAAACAGAAACTAAACATTATGAGCTACACACACAAATGGACCAATCACATTTTTGTATCCCAAAATAAGCTATGAAAAACAAAGGCTGTAAAATATTTGGAAGTAAATTGAAAAAAAAAGTAATGTCTAAATACCTGAACCTATCTGTTTGGTTTTCAAGGACAGGTAGGGAGAAGTTGCCAGAGTCAAGAAGTAGAAAAATAATCCTCACTCTTTCCATGTGCTCCCATTTTCAGTTTTCCAAAGTGTGTCACTTCCCATTTTGTTCAATCCCTCAAAAAAGCAGGAAGCCAATAGTTGAGGGAAAAAACCCACAGTGACAGCAGAGAACCTAAAAGAAAACAGCACTCCAGCTCAGGTGACAGCACGAGTGGGAATTTGGAAATGTGTTGGCAAAATAAAGCTGGAAGTCATGGCAACTGATCAGATTTGTAGCTTTTATTATTGATTTCAGCAGAATAAAACAACAGCACTGAAATTCAACTTCTACTCGAAAGCATCAAATTCACTGACATCTTGAACTCACAATCAAAAGTGACAAGTGATTTTTGGAAAGTAGGTTTTTGGCTATGTCATGCAAATTGCCTGTGGAGAGCTGCATGTCTACATGTCAGTCCCAGAAAATAGCCAGAAACCCAGCAAACCCAGCAGCCAGCCCCAGCCATGAACTTCTGCCTCTAAGTAAGAGTTAGGAGTGCAATAGATCTGTGTTGATGTGCCAAAAGAAAGCTTGGAGGATAACAAATCTATCCAGCTCTGGGAAAGGATGGAGAGGATGCCTGAAATCTGTGTTTGATGGACTGCCTGAGTGTGTTTAGCAAACTGATAAGGGCACATTTTTCTCCCTGGGGCCAACTTGGAACAGCACCACTTCCTTCTTAACAGCTAAACTTGCTTATTTCCCCAAAACTGGGTGGTGATGGAAAAACTGCCTTGTAGGAATATGCCCTGGCCTCTGAGACATGCCTGGGAATGGAGGGATGAGACATAAAATCACAGCAGTGACAAATGACAGGGGCTGGACACTCGTCAGTGATTGCAGAAGCATTTCAAGGCTTTCCTTCACACAGAGTCCATGGGCCAAGGGATGCTTGGGGAGCACTGCACAACACTGAGGGGAGCCTTCCAATATTAAATAAATAATAAATAAATAAATAAATAATAAAAATAATTAAATATTCAAATATTATTCAAATATTATATAATATTAAATTATATAAATATAATTCTGGAGGATTTGCCATGAGAACCTGCAGAATTTGATCTAGATGTTTTCTTCTTCAGAGCTTCAAGGAATTAATAAAACTTCAGGGGGCTGAGATGTGATTTATATTTATAAGCTTTATATGGACCAAGCCTTTCCCAGCTTTAGGCAGCAGAGGTGGGGAGCTCTGAGCATAAATCAGCAGGAACAGCATGGTGGCCTCCTTCCTGCTTGGCCTGTGCCACTGCTGTGCTGGTCAATTCTGCCACTCCAGGAGCAGGGAATGATGCCTGATACTGGGGATTAAAGGAAAAATAAGACTTTCAGTGTTGCTGCTCATCCTCAATACTCCATTTTCCCTCCACAGCAAGGGGGGCTGGGAGGCTCATCCCTCTCTTCCCTTCCTCCACCTCAGCCCTTCTCCTTGTCTCATCCTCAGATCAGAAAAAAATCATGTTTTCTTTCTCTACTCAAAGATACAGAGTGCATTGTGCTGTCCCTTGTGTTCACCTCCCAGAGAGCACAACATGGAGTTTACACTGAAGTAGGTATTGCCTGGCTTTTCTTCTATAAAGCATTTTTCACATCTGTCCCCCCTTTAAGACTGTGGTATTTATTTCTCTAATCTGATAAAGTAATTACTCCTTCTCATTTCTTGATCCTTTGGGTTTGATTCTGATTATAATTTTGCTAGTTACACTTGAAATGTCACAAGAGATTCAAAGTTCCAGAGAGAAATATCCACTTTTGTTCAAAGAAACTCAGAACAGCATAATCAGTCATGTCCTTCAAAGCTATTTTCTGAATTTGTAGTAGGCATCAAAGTAACTCCAGTGGTGTTAGTGGGGTCACGTCTCCATCACTACAAATTAATGAAGCTTCACTAAAGAACTGTATCAGTTCACATCACTGTAAGTTTGCAGACTCTCAGACTTCATTGTGATGGGGGTCATACTGAAAGCTGAAAGAAGATAAAGAGGAAGGAAACATTAATTCAGAATTATGTGCTGTGATCCCATTTTAATTTTTCCTCTGCTGTATTTTGGCAAGTAAAATGTCACTGAAAATGAAGTCTCAGCCCCAGATGCTTCCTGAAGCATGTGGAAAAACATCAAAGAAAGTTCCACACATTTAGTACTGTCTGCCTCTTCTTCTCTGCTTTTCTCTGATCTCTGAATTTGTTACCTCAAATGCACAGGATGAGGCTCTGTCCTGGACACCTCAGCTATTCCTGCTGCTCTCCCTCACCTGTGCTCACAATTCCCTCCAGTGACATTCCTGGGACTGAGATGGCACAAACCTCAATGGGAATTCAGCCACAGGAGGAGCAGCAGGAGTGGGGAGCTGCCAAATCAGACATGACTTTTTCTTGAACTAGTGATGTTTGGGATGGGTGATGAGGTCACTGCAGGATACTGTGTGCTCTGAAAGCCCCAGGAGGCATCAAAATTATCATAAAATGTGTAAGTGCTTTAAAATGCTTGAGTACATTCAAAAACTTTTTTTTTGTCACATTGTTCCATTACTGTACATTCCTGTGATTCAAAAGATGACAGTTAAAATGCTTCCATGTGTTTTTAAACTCAATTGTGCAGCTTCTCCCACTGTGATGAATCTCCCTACACACTCCTTGACTCATTCTGAAAATACAGAAATGAAATGCTGAGAATGGAAATCCATGGCATTGAGATTTCCCAAAGCACAAACCCTCACATTTTAGTTCAGTTCCTTTCTATTTTTGACATTGGACTTATTTTCCCTCAGCAAGTTTCAAGTCAACACCTGAATCCTCATCTAGAAGGAGATTTGTTTACTTGGCCTTCATCTCTCCCTGTAGGGCATTGTGAAAAACAAACCCCATAGGCAACAGCTCCAAGTGTTAAATGTGGAATTATGGTGTCACAATTAGAGGGACTGCAGAGACACAAAGCTGTTCTCTGCAGAATTCCAAAATTCCAAAATTTATGAAGAAACATCAGAGGCAAACAGAGCATTGCAGTCACAATTTCCAAGTAAATGAAGTGGCAGGGCAGTGAGATTCTGCTGGACTTTGTTTTGTTCTAGAATATAAAGCTGCAAAATAATTGGGGAAGGAGTCAGACAATAACAAAAAGGAGACAAAAGTCTAAAACCATGATCTTCACCCCCTCTGGCTCTTTCCAGGAACAAAGAGGGGTGACCAGACAGAGCTGTGGATTGAACTTGAGGAGCACGAGTTCGCTTCTTGGCTTCATCCCAGCCTCACGGTGTGGCTCTGGGAAAGCCTCTAAATCTTTCACATGTGCCATTTTCAGGCTATCAGAGCTGTGAGAGAATTTTCTTGTCTCACAGGAATAAAAAACCATTAACTACAGCAAAGTGCTCAGCTCTTATAATTAAGGGGATTGTGTGCAATGAGTACCCAGACCAGGGGCTTTGAAGCTGATATTGAAAGATATTTTGGTGTTTAAAAATGCTGAACAATTTAATTGAAACCTGGGAATTAGGAGCTTTTGAAAATCCCAATATATAAAAATCCTTAATTCTGCCTTTACAACTTAATAAAACACAGCTGGAATAGGAATCACATCATGGAATTTACTATGGCAAGCTTTCCATGCCCAACCAGGCAATGTAGAAACAGGAATCTAAAGTTCTTTGGACTCTTGTTTTCTTCAACAAGAATCCAATTAAAAATTTAAAGACAGATTTAAAAGTCTCTCTTAAATGCTAATGAGTGACACAAAAAAATTCAATTTTAAAACTCTTTTGGAAAATAAGAGTCAAGGTTTAGGGTTCATTTTAAGTGACAGACCTACACTTTTTAAGAGTAACTACCAAACCTCAATGCTGCTGAAAGACCCTGGTCCATTCCTTGCAGATTTAATCTATTTCCCATTTGAGGGGCACTATGTATATAGATTTTATTTATTTTGAGAAAAAAATCCGCATTAACTTATTTCAAGAATCAAAGTATAAAACTCTGAAAATACACATATTTTCATTTATTTGTAGTAGAGGCAGAGACACACAGTCTTTGAGGATTACTACAAAGAATGACAAACACTGAACAGCAAAATCACAGCCATGGACTTACTGATATTGTTTTATTATAACACACCATATAATGCACTTCTAAAGTGCACACGTTTGAATTAAATAAAAATATTGTATTCCATGTAGAGCAGTTTTATTATAATGGATATTTTGTACTCTCAGTGATTTAATCTTTCATCCATCCATCCATCCATCCATCCATCCATCCATCCATCCATCCATCCATCCATCCATCCATCCCTATGACATCAAAGTAGATTTAATGATAAAAGAAAGTAATAGACTTAAATGTTATAACTTCATTGTCTAGGAATATTCTAATCTTAAAGGTGTTTTTACTACTTTTCACAGCTTTTAAAATATTTTGTTATATTTAATCATTAAATTATTTTGAGTATTCTTGGTAGGAGGGTTGTTTCAGAATGGCAAACAGCACATGATGCCCACGTATACTGAACTATTTTCCTAATGTTATATTTTAAGATTTGGGACTCAGGGACATTAACAAGTGAGAAAACAACCAGCCTATTCCTCTCTAAAAAGTATTAACTCATTTCTCAGAGCTTGGCTGGTGCCTGTGTCTCTGCATTACCTCATGATAGCAAATTTAGTGTATAAAGAAGTCCTAACTTTTTTATTTAATTCAGGTATGTACTGGTGAGATGAAGAACTTAATTTAATCCTAAATGGAATGAGAAGAAACCCAATGTATTTGGCTAAATTATGCTGCTTATTATAAAGTGCAAAATCGGGTCTAATCTTTTTATATAATTGCTCCTTTTCCTAGGAATCATTCTTCAAACTGCTGAAGTGATAGTTCACTTCAGAGAGATAGTTTTGCACAGGAAATTTCATTTCTCTTTTGGCTAACTGAAAACACTCAAATATTTCATTTCCACCTACACTTTTTTCTCAGAAAACTTCCTTATTCAGTTCATCTAGAAATGGAAACAAATAAGAACATTATTTTGATATGAGGAAATATGAAAGAAAATAATTTGCAATGCAAATATTTTCACATCTTAATTAAAATATATGGTTTTCCATGGAAGAAAACATTTTAAAAAGAAACACATATTGGTTATTTGATCACCTCTCTTGAAAAAGCACAAAGAGAGCAATTAGTTCTAAACAAAAGGAAAATTAACATAATTTTTAAAGTGTTTAGTGAGAAAAATGTCTCCGTTTTCTTGATAAATGTGAGCATCTGATATTCTTCATGGTCTTATCTATAGTGCCAAATAGGTGTAACAATTTTAATGACATCAGAATCTAAATAAATCAAATTGTTCATTGCTCTTCAGAGTATGTCAATATTTCCCCACACTCATGTGAGCTCTCTGAAAAGTCTCATGTTGGCCATGTTCATGTAAGTGTTGCTGCTATTAGTATCTGCAGTGGTAAAATGTTAAATTTATTATGAGTTAAATCCTAAAACTTTACAAATCAGATATCAGTTACTCAGAAACTGTAATTGGAGATTTATTTAATCTTGTGGAAATAAAAAGTCAGGTGGTGATATCCTTGCTAGAGACACCACGTCAGTGGTTAAGACAAAGTGGGGGAAGGCTCAAATTTCTTTTCTCCATCCATCAGAAAGGAGCTGCTTTTCAATTAATTTGCTTTTTTAAAAAATCATCCTCATTTGAATGGAACATTTCCTGTAACACACACATACATTTAGTTATTTCAGCTTCATCTAATTTCTTTCTCACTGTTTGGCCACACAGTTCAATTATTCATGCAATTTATCCATGCACATTTCCCAGAATGAAGAAGCAATTAACATCTGGGCAGAGCTGCTACCCTTCTTTATTTCAGTGATCCACAGTCCTTTATAAACACTGGGGTAAACAGAAAGAGATCTCAAAAAAAAAAAA
Organism: Fringilla coelebs; assembly: GCF_963513975.1. Taxonomy (NCBI): domain Eukaryota; kingdom Metazoa; phylum Chordata; class Aves; order Passeriformes; family Fringillidae; genus Fringilla; species Fringilla coelebs. Next base: position 5,130,818 of record NC_140032.1, read on the forward strand.
CCCCCATATATCCTGAAACATTCGCATCAGTGGAAAATATGGTCCACTACATTTACTTACCAACCTTAGTGTCAAAATTATATTTAAAGGGAAGAGTAGAAAAATAATCTTACATGGTTTGGTTTGGGTTTTTTTGTTTCATTTTGTTTTGTTTTAAACTGCTTTAAATCTATTTATTTTCTCCATCCTATGAAAAAAAATCTTTTAAAAACTTAAGTACCCCAAATTCTTCAGGTCATTGAGAATCCAAAGTTTTTAAGAGCTTCCTTATTTTTACTGCATTTTTACAAATATTCTCAGTGGGAATGCCCCACAGTCAGTGGAGCAAGTTCTTCACACATCCTGCTAATGCCTACAGCTCAATATTAATGCAGCACGGACCCTCTGAGATTCGCTGAACTAATCAAAAATAACGCTAATAATTGGCAGTAGGGATTGCCTCTGGACAAAGAACACTGAACACAAATTAGTGTTTACTTAACTTCTGAGGCCATCACCAAATGAAGATTTTCCCACCTTCTTGATATCTCTCCTGGTTTGGGTTTTTGGTTGGTTTGTTATCAGATCAACAACACTGGATAAAGCGATACTGAGAAAGTCCATGAACAAATCTAGAGTTGGAAATAGCTTCAGAAACTCCACTACTGGTGAGTGGAAACAGCTGAGCCTTAACTGCTGCCTGCTGACTGATATCTTGAGGAGTTTGGTGATTCCTCACTGTTCCAGATCATATCAGAGCAGGGGGATCTGAGAATTTGCCTCAGGCAGTGCTGAGCAGCCTGCTCCAGTGGGAGGTGTCCCTGCCATGGCAGGGGAGTTGGAGCTGAAGGATCTTTTTAAGGTCTCTTCCAACACAAACCTTTCTGCAGTTCTGGGATTCTGTGATTCTGTATTTTGTAAAAAAAGGCAGGAAAGAAAAGAGTGTTTAGGCCGACTAACCACACCATGCCTGTATTGCCTACATCTCCTCTTCACCTGAACACACTGATGTCTCAATAATAATTATACTCTATTCTTAAATCTTCTCTTCACCTGAACAATAGGGAATTATAATTATTATAGTTACAATAACTATAATTATTACAGTAACTATACTCTATTTCTCCCTATACATACTACCTGCAGGACTATCCCAGCCCCTTTTACTCTGAAAAAACTGCTGTCCAAAAAGTCTATTAACAGTTGCAGTCACCATGTCTTTCTCCTTTGTGCCTTGCAAATAAATGTGAATTTCTGGAATTCATAAAAGGGAATGGACTATAAAGTGTGCAGAGCAAAAATCTTTAATGTGGTGCTTTTTGTTTAATGCTGTGGTATTTTGTTCCCCTAAGTGCCTGCTGTCCTTGGTAAGAGGCATTGTGGCCATAAGTTAAAGAGCTGGCTGGGGACTGTGAGAACCTGATTTCAATTCATGGCTTTCCTGGTGCTCTGTAGGGTGACCTTGAACAAATGAATTTCTGCCTCTACTCCCTGGTTTTACCATCCATTTAAAAAGCCACAGGGATTATAACAGCGACCCTTTTATAAAATGTGGTAAGCTGTAGAGTTTTTCAGTGATATGATGTCATAATAATATTTTCAGAAAATTGCTATAATTGCTGTTCTTATTATTATTTTACGTATTTTATAATGATAACCTGTAAGTGAATTGAAAACTAAGATGCAAAACTAGAAATATTGCCACTTATTTGAAAACAGGCAACCAACAATTATTTCATCTTTCCTTTTCCCCCACCATGCTCCTCTGTAGAGTTTCAAACATCAGAGAATTTCACACTGATGGACACAGAAAGAGCAGGACTGAGAAAAGGATAACCACTTCTGTCTCCAAGAAGAACTCCATAGAATGGTGAGGGTTGGAAGGGACCTTAAAGATCATTTAGTTCAAATTCAGCAAAATACAACAGTGAGAAAAAAAAATACAAATATTATATTATTTGTCAGCAAATCCTCTGCACATCTCTTGCTGCTAAGAAGAAGGAGCCATAATCACTGCTGCAGTGTTAATGGTCTTAAAGGCAAATTGATAAATAAAATGGCTGGACTTGCTCTCTTCTACCATCACAAAGCTTGAGTGAGTGAGTAAATAGCGAACAGGAGGTGTGTTTTGCATCTAAATTCAGGAAAAGCTGTTAAAGCAAGTCATACTTATGCATTTTTAGAACAACAGCTTGAAAGTTTCCCAAGAAGGCCTTTCAGTCATTACAAACATCTATAAATATTTCAAAGCTGCAGGAAGAGCAGAAAGCTTTAAAGCCCTGTGAGAATTGCCTGCAATTGGTGAACAAGCACCAGTTTCTCTGGAGTGGAATCCCAGCAAGTGTTGTAAGGACCCCCACAGGGTTTAAAGGGACTAAATGAAATAAAACCCACTGAAACCCTTCTGAGTCTGCTCTAACTTTGAGCCTTCCAGAAAGCCTCAGTGTTCATCCACCATCAATTCAGATATCTGAATTTCCCTGATCTATACCTCCAGTTTATTATTGCTTCTAGTGCACAAACAAATCCAGAAGTTTGGGATTCCTGATTCACTCATGGGATGGTCCAAAGATGCAAGAATCCAGGAGGCAATTCTAGTAAAACTTCCAGGATAATTGCCCAGCTGTCCCAAGGTTAAAGTGAGCTGGGTGAGGCTTCTACACACTTCCCAGGTGCTGTTCTAGGAAAGTGTCCTGTTGTTATTTAAATTATTGCAGTGCCAGTGCTCCCCAGCTGTCATATCAACCCACAGAAAAAATTCCAGCTAGTTCCAGGAGTAACTCATGGGCCCAGATTTGCACAGCTTTCCTGGTTCAGCAGGAGCATCACTGACATCTCTGAGCTTAAAAGGGAACAGATAAAAGAGGGTTTTACCATATATAGGTCGATGTAACCTAGATTAAGTTTTGTATAATTCCATGAACTTTACTAGAGTTGCCCTGTGTTAGCTCAGGCAGGAACACGCTGCTCTCATCTTGACATAAAACTGCTTTGGGAAAAGGGATCGCTTCTGGTGACAGGCTGCATTTGCATCTGGCAGCTGTGATTGATATAGTGCTGGCCAGTCCATAATATCACTGAGCTGCAAATGTCACATCTTTTAGAGTCACTTATCACCTGAGGTAAGACCACACAGATGGGTGCATCAAAAATACAAAATACATCTCCTGGGAATACCTGCTGGAGCCAGGAGCACCTGCTCGCACTTTTTTCATCTCTTTCTACTTTTAAAGCCACATTTTGCTGCTGAAAAAAACGCTATGAAAAAGTTTTGGCTGTAAGGAGCTCTGAAAACAGAACAATGTGAGGTGGTGGTTGGGTCACTGTCCATGAGGTGTTTAAAAGATGTGAAGATGGGGTGCTTAAGGACATGATTTAGTGCTGGGTTAACTGTTGAACTTGATGACTTCAAAGTTCTTCTCCAGCCTAAATGATTCTATGATTCCATGGTTCTATGAACAACAGTAAAAGCAAATATTTTCATGTGATTCTGACTGGTTTATGTAAAAGTAATTTTTAATTTCTTGCTCCCTCTCCTGAATTACTGAGGCAACTGGCCAAAGAGAAGAGCGTCTCTATAACCCTATTTAGTCTAAGAAAACTAGATAGAAGAAACCTTCTAAGAAAACTTCATCTGAAAAGCAGCATGGATGACTAGCTTGGAGGAATTAGCACAAATAAGATCAACTAGTCCTTTTGTGACCTGAAAAAAAAAGTGGAGAACTCAAGTTCTGTAGGAGATTCCCACTGACTGAAGACCAAGGAGCAAGGCATGGCTCCTGTTACCAGACTCATATATTTATTAAATCTGTCCAGGTCATGCTCTGGGAGCTTTGACAGGAGTTTGGAAGGGAGTGATGCTTTATGTTTAACTGTAACCACAGTTAAATCCAGGAGACTTTTTCAACTGACTTGATTCTGGCCTCTAAAGGGGCAAGATTTCGTGTGTGTGTGTGTGTGTGTGTGCACTGAGAATTGCTTTGGTTTGCTTTTTCTTGCTTTCTACCCTCCAGTAAATGTGAAGGATAAGCAGTATTAGAAAAGACATCAGAAATTTTGGCTCAGCACTGGTCCAGATGTCTGCATCTTTGCTCACAATTGCATCTTTAAAATACAAGAAACAATGCCCCATCCACTCTGGGGACACTCTAAATGAGGACAAAAAAAGAAAAAAAAGAAAAATTAAGCATTTTCTGGCAAAGAGTGATTCTATCATCGGGCCAAACGTTTTTTAAAAGCCTCTGGGACTGTGAGTTTAATTTTGCTGTAAGGCTCCAAATCCAGTAAAGCTCTCACTGGAATCACATTTGTGAGGGCAATTGTATCAGGATGGCTGGATAGACATTTTGCCTTTCAAGCATATGTCTCTGAAATGGTGGTTGCCACCTGGCAGACTGTTAAATTTCAGAAAGGGATGGAAAATTTATGATTATTTTTCCTAGCCTGAAGAGGAGAGTTTATGATTCACCCCTAACACGACTTTACTGCTAACATGCAGATCTTGTCTCATTTGTGCAGGTCCTGTTTCAAAATCCACAAGAATGGGATAAAAATCAGGCCCAAAGAGACTTTAGCATCACAATCTAGCTGGTGGAAGTGAGATATACAACAGATCCCCTGAAGAGACATCTGCATTAATTGTCAAATCAGCTTTCATCACACTTAGCTCTTGTAAGAAGATGAGCTGCTACCAGATGGTGCAGTTGAAGATGATTTTGGTGTCATACAGGTTCTTTCAATCAAATGCACAAAAATCAGCTTTTTGAAAATTAAGCTGGCAAGTTGTGTTAACTTCTGGATGTTCAGCATAAAGTCAGTAGAATTCGATCTCACTTTTCTCCTCTCTGGCCTTTCAGGGGTGAGAACTCTCTCCAAAGCCAGACTGGGCACATATTTAAATACAGATTTAAACACAGGCTGGCCACAAGGAGGTCCTGATGTTGGAAACCACCACAGCAATTTTTATAAAAGTGCCTCTAGAATAAGTGTGGAACTGATTTTAACAAATTTCAGGTCAGTGTAACACTTCTTCACTGTTTCCAGGGTTATCTTAATCCAGCTCTCTTCAGGAGTTCAGGAACACACCTAGTTTTCACAGATATTACTTATTTCAAACTGAATGTTTCTATTAATTTTGAATTTTTTCCACTAGAGTGGATATTTTCTTCATTTTTGTTAGGTTAGGTTTGGTTTGATTTGGAGATTTTAGGCTGTAAAACAAGCCTCCATGTCCCTAGAAGATCCTTGAGTTTTCATAATTCAAATATTTGAAGGATTTTTATTTTTTGTATATATACAGATACACAGCTATATGTATTATGAACACATACATACATACATACATACATACATACATATATATATATGTACACACGTATACATGTGTACCTGTATATATTTATTGTATGGAAACAGCAAAAAACATGAAAAAGAATCACATTGACATGTCACATGTTAATATAATACATGATAGAATTTTTTAATGGGTTTCATTCCTTCAAATCCTGAGGAATCCATTTCATAAGGTGATTTAATGTACTAATTTAATTTTATTTTTTACAGTGCTTCTGCCATTTGTTCTCATATGGGTGCCAAGGACTCCTATAAAATTTCTTATTATTTTTTTATTTTAGAAGCTCTAGCCCTATCTGATCAAACCAGCAATTGGTTTGACTATATTTGAAACACAAGGGCTGTGAAAAAAATCTCACCCACTCTGAGGTCTCTACAGCTCATCTGCACAGTCAAGGTTCTGTGGAAGTGGAAGGAAATAGAGGTTGTTGAGTAGAAATTCCTCTAGAACATTTTAGACTGTGCTAATTCATATTGTTTTACTACCACATGTAGATATCCACATTTTATCAGAGGAATCTCTTTTCTTCTTCCACCATATACAAAAAAGGCACACAAAAGGGCAGGTGACCCATCTGACCTGTGTTAAACAACACTTGGGGGTGAGGTGACTCTGTCTCTGAAGGTTCCCCTTCCCACAAATGTTAGAGGGACAATAAATTACTCCAATGGTTTATATTTGATCTGATTATTTCCATTTTGCTCTGGTAGTCATGGTTATCACCAGGTCAGTCCATTCCTAGAAAAAACAATAGGAAGAGTGGTTGGTTAGCAGATTGCTGTTTTCACCATATTTTTGTCTTGCATTTTTATGGTAAAACATGCTTTTTCTTCACTTGAAGAAGCAACAATCTTGTTATTCCCCCCCTCAAAATTGTTTCCTTTCAAAAGATTATTATCAAAACTACCAAAGATTACAACACTGCTGACAACAAAGGCACAAGCGGTCAATCCAACGCCTTCAAATGATGAAATCACTTTAACTAGACTTTGTTTGTGTACTGGTTTCCAAAGGCCAGGTTATTCCCCTCCCTTTATTCAAGGACATTCTGTGGAGTCAATCAATTTTAGTTAAGCATCAGATTTTCCACTTCTGTTTCCACCTCCAAGATTAACTGGCATAATTAAAGTGTGGTTGCTAAGCAAAATGCTGATTACCTTTTTGATGGGTAGAAAGTTCCATCTGGATGTTTCATAGCTTTTATTCATTTTACACAATTGATTTATTTACCTTTAAATAGCACAGAAACATTTTATGGTTATACAGTGTAAAACAATAGCAAATTCCTGCAAATACCTATATTTTTTCATCCCTAGATCTAGGAGGAAGGGAAAGGGGAATGAACCAAGATAAAACCAGTAAGTACTGATCACTGAAAAACTATGGTAAGAACTTAAGAATTTGCTTAAGGGAGTAAGATAAAACCAAACTCAATGGTGGATTTTAAAAAGTATCAAACATTGATCTAAATCTAAAACAATGTCATAAATTTGAGTTTGTAAGAAGCAAGACAGAAGATCCACAGAGTTATGAAAAAAACAAAATAAAAAAATATAAAGATAGAATTCTTGAATAAGGGATGTTCTGCTATGGAGCAGTGTGACCCCAAGAGCAGCAGAGCAATGTAAGTCAATATATTGTTATTCCAACTGTTGATGGGATTGGTGGTGTACCATCAAAGAGAAGGGAAATCTGCTGCCACTTACTCCATCTGCCAAAATGTATTTGCTTTGTCATAACTCAGATCAAGAGTTTACCAAAGCAAGGAGAAATTTCCTTTGTATCTGGTATGAATTGCTTTAAAGCAATGCTTCTTCATATTCTTCATATAGAAAAAGGAATCCAAATTGAGGAACTCCCACCATCTTGGCAATTTCTTTTCCTATCTTTTTCCATAAAACCGGAGTGAAAATTCAAATGTAATTTTCAGTATATTTTTAGTGCTTCTGCTATTTGGAATATAATTTGAATTCTTACATTTCCTTCAGTGCTATGAAAACATTTAATTTTTGTAATGTTTTTTGATGAAAATCTGAAGAATTTCTCACTGTCTAGATATAGGTAGATTTCCACTAAATATCCAACCATAGACTTCCAGTGTATGATCATTAATATCAACTGAAATTTATTGGGTATTAATAAAAAAAACCTGAGAACACAAATAAATGGGAGAAAATGCTCAGCTATATTTTTCTAGTTTGTATTATGGTTTTTTCTAATATAAAATTGCTTTGCTTTCTTGACCAATGTTTCCATACTACCTGGAAACTTATGTGGAAAACTAATTAACAGGCACAAAATATTGCACTGCAGGCTTCCTGTGTTGTGTAAATTAAGATGATGGTGAACTTCTCACTCCCATCATTTTTCTTACAGTTCTGTTAGCAAACCTGCTGCCACTCTCCAAACAAAACATGAAACTTCTTCCCTTATGTTTCATAGGTCACATTCAAAAGGGCAGTGGTTTCTTACATATGTAATTAGAACTTAATTTTCCCAACAAAAATTTGGTGTTTGACTGGACACACATGCCAGGAAAGGTATCTATCCTTACAAATACAAAAATATGGCAATGTGAAATAGTATATTCACAAAGAGATTTCTCAAAGCCAGTAAGAGGGATAGCAAACTAAATTGTCCATGAGTATAAATGGAAATTGGTGCTTGATGATCCTCTAGTTCTTTAAAACTCCTCCCTCAGTAATATGAGCAAACTTGAAGAGACATCTTGTCTCCTGTTTTAGGAGCAACATGAGGCTGGATCTCAAGCTGACATAAATCAACACTGCTCTGACAGGTCTCTGTTGATTTATACCAGCTGAGAAATTGTGTCTCTGCACAGATATCTATCGCTGAGCTCTTGAATGATTAATATTCACATCCTTATTTAGCTTTCCACCTTTGTCTTGGGTTTGTTTTTCTTCACATCCATCAGATGATTCCTGAAAAGGTATTTTGTACTAATTTATTTCCACCACATGCGGTTCTAAGATTGTCTAAAAGTGCAGTGAATGTTTCCTGAAGCTGTTAGAACTGAAAATGTTTAGAGAGCAAAGCAAAAACATTTTCTTTTCTAAGCTGGTTTGGTTTTTTCTTCAATTTGTGCACACAATACTTATTCATTTGGGAACAGGGGAAAACATTGCCTGCCAACAGAGAAGGAAAACATTTATTGCTAATAGAACCTTAACATGTCCATACCACTATATTTCTCTGATTCATAATAAAGGAACCATATTTGCACTCATTACAGAGAATATTGTCCATTTTGCATGAAAAGAGATGCTGTAATTATTATCATATTGGCACAGAAATGCTAAAATTGGGACAGGATAGGACCAGAGGACATAATAGCATGTTTTAAATACTGCCCTTCACCCCAGACATAATTTTTTTTTTTTTTGTAGGCTGTCTTTGAACCAAACATGCAGATGTTTTCCTCTTGCTGTGAATTTGACTGCAAAGTGTTTTTCCTTAACCACATGTGTAGGTCTCTGTACAGGAGTCCCTCAAAACTGCAGTGAGGCTCCAAAAGAGCAAACTGTACCCCATTACTATTGAAAGAATCCAAGGAGTGCTTCCATCAGAAATTATGAACTCTTTCTCAGCACAAAAAAAAAATCCCAAATCAAACCAGGAAATGAAAATAGAGACAGTGGCATTCAGAGCTGTTGCTTCTAAAAAGAAAAGTGGGGGGGAAAAGCAGTGATGAAACAGTGCCAAACCCATGGGTCAACCCAGGAACATGGGGGAGCTGATACTTTATAATTAAGACTCTAAACCAGCTACAGTTCAATTAAGTTCCCTTCAATAAAACATCTGTCATTGTGGAATTTGCATAGGCATCTATTTCAAAGAAATATGCTTACTTTAATAGAAATTAGATCAATAGAAGTATTTTATGTATTTCTTCCCATATCTCATGCAAGGTATTGATGATTTTCTTGCTTAATTTTCTTCAGCCTGTCTCCTGTGAGTGATTTATCAAGAAAAGTCTCAGAGAAGCAATAATAATTCCTTAGGGTATAAATACCACATCTGTACACCAACCTGACTGATAGCGTGGTGACAGAAGCTTAATGTTTATTTATGTACATGGGAGATTCAATTTAATATTGGCTCAACTTTTTTATCACTATTTGTATTTGCTTGCATACTGAAATATAGGTAATTTCAGAACATGCATAAATTCTTCCAAATGAGTTAAAGAAGAAATCTGATAACTTTCATTGCCTACACATTTCCTGGAATTATTAAACTATTTTTAAATCCTACCATTCGGATTTTTCTTTTTAATTTAATTGATTGGAATACAAATAAATTAAAAAGCTTGCATAAGGTGAAACTCATCCCTGTGCCTCTGTAGCTATTTTAATTATTTAAGTGTAATTTCAGAATTTGTATTCAGGCATTATTCCAGTCCCTTCCTCAGGGATTTTCAGGACACCTCAAAGCTGATTATAACCATTATAATTTTTTTTTAGCCCTGCACAACAGGTGAGGAGCAGAACCAGGTATATCAGCTCATGTAGATCCTCTATGGGTCTGGTTTTCCATCCCTGGAAGTGTCCAAGGCCAGGTTGGAATGGGGCTTGGAGAAGCCTGGTCTAGTGGAAGGTTTCTGTTCCCCAGGGGAAGATGGAGCTGGATGATCTTCAAGGTCCCTTCCAACCTAAACCATTCTATGCCTTTGTAATTTAATATTCTCTCTTTAAACTGCAGCTAAACACCTGGTGTGATGTTATATATAATTTACTCCTTGTTTTGCTGGAAGAGATCTACAGAACACTCCTAAATGACTAAAAGAAGGATGGGTAATGGAAAAAACAGGACACAAAATGTCTCTTGAAGTTGCTCATATCACTTCAGGAGAAGTTTTAAGGAAATAAAGGACAATCAAGCAATGGAAACTTCCCCAGCTGCTGTCCCAGAGTGGAGATGGAAAGAAAAGCTGCAGAGAGGTGAATGTGCAGCTGTGGCTGTGCAGGTAAAGCACAGAGGGATAAGTGAGGGCTGGGGCCTCAGCCCTTGGGACAGAGGATCTGAGGGGATTTGTGCTGTCTGGGTGAGGCTTTAAGTCTTAGCTTTACTATTTTGTAGATTCTGTCCTGTCTTAGTGTGTGACTGAAATTCATATAAAGCATTGGCAAGTTCTCCTCACAGTGTAGTCAGACAAAACAATCCTTTCCCAGACCAAGGACACAAAACAATCCTTTTCCAGTCCTTTCCAAGGACACCATTGCAGTTTCAGTGCCAAAAGCTAAAACAACAGAGAACTGAGGAGAGCAATCTGGGAGGATGGGACTGGATAACTTGGAGCTGTAATTGAACAATTACCCCAACATGTAAATGGACCAAAACTTATAAAAGTGTGAAAACTCGTGACCTGGTGTCCATCTTGGGTCCATCTTGGGTGTAACCCTGGCCAGGCTGTTGTGCTGCCCGAGGTGCATCCTTTGGAGGCCTTTTAATAAATCCCTACTTTATTCCTTTAACTCTGTTTAGTCTCTATTCTAGGTCAGCCCCGTGAGCATAGTGGGGAAGCTGGGGGCTGGAATGGCCTGAGGAGCAGCCAGAAATGGGGGAATGTGGAGTAGAAGCAGCTCAGCTGCACTGCAGGCTCAGCTGTGCAGAGAGAGGCTGAATTTGGCTGAGTACCAGAGGTGAACAGCATTTACAGCTACTGCCCCTGACAGAATAGGTAGGGGTAGGGAAATAGAAAAGAAAAAAAAAAAAAGTGGGATTTCTGCCTTCCTCCCTGCCAAATTATTTGAATCATCCCAATGAGTCTGAAAAATGAGCAATTATTTTGAAAATTTTCAGCATTATCACATGTTCCAGTGGTTGACTGGATATGTTCCTCTGTGGTTTTGCCCTGTTCTCCTTCTTCTGCAGCTATGAAAGATAAACCATAAACCAGAAGTGTTCTTCTAGCCTTCACTGCTTTTCGAGCCTGCCTAGGGGATTAAAGATTCTGTAGCCCAAACACAAAAATCTGATTTTTACTCTTTTTTTTTTCTTTTTTTTTTTTAATTAGGAGCATCTCATTTATCTCCAATGACATTTTTGCTGCCTTTAGTATTCTCCTGCATTTTCTAAATGCTTTTTTTTTGTTAGAAGCTTGCAAAGCTTGCTGGTGTCTACATTAAACCAATCCATCAGCCCTGGCACTCAATCACAGTAAGTGAAATACATCTTCTACCTGCAATGTCTCCCTAGAAAGAGCTACAAAGAAATGTGTTTTATTTGACTTTTAGCACTTCTTGATTGACCACAGTGTATTTGGAGTTAAAACCTTTTAATTTAACTGGTAGTAACAGGGGAAATTGTCCATTTACAATGCTGACTTGCTCAAACAGGACTTTGGATGTCTCCCTTTAGTTCTCACCTATAATATAAAAAGGCAGGCTAAAAAAAAATGGAAAATAAGAGTGAAGTGCCTTATTCACAAATCAGATTTTTTCAAATTTGAAAGTGTGTATAAATCCTACTCAAATATTTACAAAACCATTTTTAAAGACCACTGATTAAATGCCCAAATATTGGCATTGTAAAGTAGCTCCATTTTTGGTTTTGGTCATGCCCAACTTTGTTTGGTTTCACCTTTTTCCACCAGTACAGCTTTGGACAGAGTTGTCCAGTGGTGCAGTCTTGCAACAAGGTTTTATCAGTGGAAAGACCATAGAATAGAAATAGAATAGAAATGTCACAAATTAAGAAACAAGTGCTGGCCATGTCATTGGTAACTTTAAAAAAAAATCCCATGAAATAAACTTTTGTAGACCAAACAACTGCTTCAGAAATAATTTCTGACTTAAATATAACTACTGGAAAATTGGTTATGATGATTTCTGAGGTTGTTGGGGTGTTTTCCTTCTTTTCACTCAAAACCATGTTGCATTTACATAAAAAGGCAATATAATTTCCTGGGTTATAAGCAATTTTGAGATTGATTTACACAGAATCAAAGATCATTTGAGGGTGGAAGGTTCCACTGGAGATCATCCAGCCCAACTAAAATTCAGCCCTGATCCAGGCAGGATTTTTGGGGGCTGGCTGCTGAGAACCTTTTCCTGTTTTTCTTTTGGAGCTGGTAGCACCACATCAGGTGTGGGATGTCAGTATGAAAACCACTCAACACATGAGATTTTTTAAAAATTGAGGTGAGTGGTTCCAAGGACAACATTCCTCATAAGCATTTAGAAATGTCAGTGACTGCAACTTATCTGTCAAGCTTACAGATTGACAGTTTTAGATCCAGATCATGCATTAACCACAAGTTTCCATCAGTTGATTTGGCTTCTGTGTCGTTCCTTCACAGCACTGTAATGTTACTTTTGGCCTAAAAACTCTGTATTACTTGATCACATATTTTTGAGCCCATTCTCAGGTAAGGGAGAACACTGAAAAACTGCCAAAATACAGTTTTCAAGGGGGGGTGGGGGGAGAATGAACTTTCACCAAGGTAGAAAAGTTTCGTGGGAAAGGATTGTTCTAGAAAAAAATGAAAATTCAGAGCTTGGGTTTCAGCTCTAAATGTGGGGGTTCTTTGTAGATTTCAAAGCAATTTAGATAGCTGCTAAATATGACTCTCCCTGTGTTCCAATTGAGGAAAGACCAAGTCATACCCCAGGTTGTTCCAGTTGGGCTCTCAGGTGCAATTTTCAGCTGCTGAGCCAAAGCAGCTGGATTTGCAGAAAGGCAGAGGAAGCTGAAGGTTTATTCTGGGGAGCACAACTACAACTCCAACCCAGGCCAAACTAATCACAGAATTATTTAGGCTGGAATGGCTGAAATAAACCTCCAGGGTCATCAAGCCCAGCCTTTGACTGATCCCCTCCTTCCCAACCAGGGCACAGCAGTAAATGTCACACAGATCTTCTCAGCCTAAATTTTGCTGCAGCACTGAGAACAGCCTGGGTCTGTCCTGGGGCTGTCCTGAGGGATGAGTGAGGGCTGTGGCAGATGTTTTATGGGTGATGGAGGAAGGGGAAGTGCTGCTTTCAGAAAGGGCCACAGCTGCCATCGCATCACTTGCTCACAGTGTCACAGCTCTGTCTCTTTTTCCCAGGGCAAAGCACACAGGAAATCCCTGTTCCTGTCTTGCTCCCACCTGCCTCCTGCAGCACTCAGCTGTCTCTTCTGCCTGCCTCTGGGGCTAATAACCCTCTCAGCAAGTCAATGAAAAAGACACAAATCACCTGCCAGTCAGCCCTGTCTGTCACCAAGGGGTCCACCCTGCTACCCAGAGATAAATCTACTGTGACCACACTTGTCACTGTCCTGGAGGTCAAAGCTGATGTAAACCAAAGGAACCTGCTTTATGCCTCCTGAAAATAAGGCCCATTCCATCTGTCTATTCAAAAACTGAAAGACATAAACAATTGCAAACACTTCAAAGATTTCACTGTCCTACCTTGGAACAAGCTCCAAAGCTTATCTGTGTTGATAACAGACTTTTCTCTCTCTCCTGCCTGATTTGCTTGTTTGACCCACTTTTTCAACACTTTTCCTAAAGGTAACACAAAACCTTTCTGAGTTGCTCATGCAACATTTGATCAAATTTAATAACCAGGACCTCTTTTTGAAGGCTGTGTGAGACTATTGGAGAAATCCCAATGGCTTTTCAGGGTCCAAGGGATTATTTGCATATTGGGTCAGGCAACAGATCTCAGCAGCTCCATCTCTCTCAGTCAAATATACAGAACCTGAACAGAAAGACAGGATTGGCTTCTTATGTGTGTGACCTTATTTTTTCCATCATCAATAACTGTCAGTTCTGCAAACATGTGGGATTATGGATATCTGATAATCTGCAATGTTCCTAAAATGTGCTGAAGGGTTTGGCAGACATGACAGGGTGCTGCTGGAATCTTTACCTACTGTTGTCCTCTTCATGTTTACACTTTTACATAGGGCTCCAATATTTCTGTCTCAAAAACCCTGTAAATTACACAGTTGTCCTTTTGAGCTGACAGGTCACACTGCTGGCTCACATTCAACTTGCCATCAACCCAAACCCACAGATCTCCTTCTGTGGAGATGCCCTCCAGCCTCCTGTCCCCCAGTTTCAGTGGAAAACCAGGATTGTCCCAGCCCAGGGGCAGAATCCAGCCCTCTGGAGGTACCTGTGTTCCTTTCAAACAGGAGACTATGAGTGACCAGCTCAAACTTTACTGCTATAGAATGATAGAAACAAAAATGGTTTGGGTTGGAAAGGTCCTGTAAAGGTCACCTCGTTCAACCCTCTGCAATGTGCAGAGACATCTTTAACTAGATCAGGCTGCTCAGAGATCTGTCCTGATTTTGGATCTTTCCAGAGATGAGGATCTATCTTTCTGGGCAACCTGTGCTTTCCTTTCACCACACCTATTGCAGCAAAATGCTTACACACAGACTGAATGAGCATCCTTGTAGTTTAAAACCACCACCCCTTGTCCTATTTATCTTTTGCACACATAAGCTGAAGCAGTCTTTGTGTACCAAATTGCATTCAAAGCCCAGTGATGCAAATGTTCATTAATATGTAGTAAATATTGGTAGCACCCTGTGACAATTTTTTTTTTATGTTTATTTATTATGATTTTATCCTGTCAGCTAAATGCCACATTGTCAAGATTTAGTTATGAAGTGGGGACTGAAATGGTAATGATAGCAAAGCAAAGCAGAAAGCAAGCAAACAGCATTTTTTTTTAGCAATTCTTTCTTTTTATTTGAGTTTGTGAGATGTTATTTGAAGTGTAGATTCAACAGCAATGACATAAAAATAATTTTCTACACAGGAGGGAGTTTTCTTGGCCAATGCAGACCAAGTCAGTGCATTTAATAGAGTTTAGGAGGATTTCAGCTGACCCCAAAGCACAAGGAGTTTTAGCCCCTGAGGTAAGATTCTGTTCCAGGATTAGCTGCTTGAATGGAGTGACAGAATCTCATCTGTAGAAAAAAAATCCTTCTTCTTTTCTGGAATAAGTCCTCGTATTTCTGCACTCAGGAGATATTAGAAATCCTCTCTTGAGGAGGGGTGGGAGGTCAAGAACCTGTGGGTGGATAAGAGAGAAAGGGCTGTACCAGATGACCTACTCAGCAGTTCTGATATTCTCAGCTGGGAGCATCAGGTCATTTTTCCCTGTTGTCTGCAAGTCACTGGTAATTTCTGTGGCTAATTAGTGAAATCACTTTAAGCAATGGATGACTAATTAAAATAGGAACCAGAAGCCAGTGGAGATATGTAGGGAAGGAAACCTCTCAACATTTCTGAGGCTAATAGAGAAGACAAATGGTTCATCCTGGCTTAAATAAGTTTTTAAATTCCTTATCTATACCTCCTCATACTGTACAAAGGGAATATTTGACTAAGGCAGATCTACAAGCCTATATTTCTGATTTTTGAGGTAATGGATCTCAACCACACTGGTCAGGTGGCATGGGATAAACCAGAGCTTTAGTGTTCAAAACTCAAGTGGAACACTCTAATTAATCATTATGGGACTCAAAGAAGTCACATGTTTTTAATTTAAAAGATTTTAATTGTCATTCACTCTTCAGTGAACCTGAGATGTTTTATTTGTTGAAACTTTATCTCACTCCAGCTTCTTTCCTTTATCTGTTCCTCATTAATATGCTGAAAGGTATGAAACAAAAAAAATTTGACTTAACATGAAAACTGAAGTCATTAAAACCTGAATGAAGATACAAGTGAGGGGGAAAAATAAAAAAAAAAAAAATCCAAAGTGCCATGAAAAAAATACCAGAAACTTTCACCAGGATATTCCACATTATCAACTGAGGAAATGTAAATGAAAAAGAAGCCAGTGAAGGCTGAGAAAAGCCCACGTGTAGAACAGAGCCTAATAGTGCACTGCTGTCATTCATACAAATAAAAGTTAAATTTACCTGTGGTGATGCAATTTTTAACTAGAGGAATCATTACCTGAACCACAGTTTATTTCTCAGAGGGAACTTCAAGAATGAATTTCACCTGAAGCAGCAACAGGATGTTTTTCTTTCAAAAAGTAAAGGACAGCAAAGAATGCTGGAAGCCAGAGCTTTTACTAGGACTTGGTTGCAGGTGAAAAATGGAATATAACTATTGCATTTTACAAGGAATCAGCTCCTTCTCTATCCCATTGACTTTCAGGTTTAACAGCAGAGGACAATTCATAGCAAAAAGGCATTAACTTCATTTGCATTGTGAGTTAATAACAGATGAAGTTCTTGCCAGCCAGCTTCTTTCAATGCACTGAGTGAAGCATAGAATTGATTTAGTACACCCAGTAAAATTAAGTGGACATTTTGCAATGCCTGAATTAATTGCAGGATGTATTTTTGTTTATTACTTCCGAGGGAAACTTCAGTGGTTCTCATTAAATGCATGGATGGATGGATGGGTGTGGGAATGATTGATGATACAGGATCAAATATAGCCAATTATTTTTCCATTTCTTCTGGGCATATTGCTCTATTAAGAAGCAGAATATAGCAATAACAATCAAACTTAGCAGAGCCATCCTTATTTGCTCTTTAAGGCTGAAATTCAGCCCTGTGAATATGCACAGCAAACACCCTTTTGCACTTCTCCTTCCTCCCCACAAACACTTGTATTCATTAACAAGACACTGACATTTACAACAGGGACAGGCTTTCAAAAGTGTTTGCTTTTAGACCTGCAAAATAAGGAATCACATTTTCCAAGGAGTTTGCTCATATTGGTCATTCACAGCAAATGCCACCCTGCTCCAAAGAAATCACCCCAGCTGCCCACTCAGGCCTAGGAGGAGCTTCCTGCAATCAAATGTCATTATCATGTTTCTGACCCTTCCCTAAAATCTGTGATGTGGAAAGGAATAGAGAAAAATATTGGATAAATGTGTCTGTTCAATAACCAGGGAAGAGCTCAGTCTGTGTTTTTTTGTCCTGGTGGGGTTCACACAATGCATTCCAGCACTGAGTCAGGGCCACTCCCTTGTGCTCACCACTGGGCACTGCACTGCTTGCAAAGTTGTTTTACCCTCTAAACAAACAGAAGAGTACTTCAAAGTGGAGGAAATTGCTGCCTTGGGTCTGCACCCACACCCTGGCTAACATCTGTGGCCTCACAGCCTCTCCTTTCCCACTCTGTCCATACCCAACCTTTACTGAAGACCTAAAATGTTATTTTCAAACACCAAAGGCCATTTTTGGCCCTGTCTTTTTATCATGGTGGAATCACAATCCAATAATTAACTCTCTCCAGCCCAATTAACAGCACTCAGAAATCTGTGACTGATCACACTTTGCTTTCTGGATCTTCATTCACTCAGACTAGAATTCAGTTCAAAATTTGGTAACTGGCAACTGCTCCAGCTGTCATTTGAAACTTCACCTTACTTTTGTGTGGATTTTTTTTTTTAATTTAACCTTACACCTATTCCTAGTTTCTGAAGTTTGCTTTAGCTTTTGTGTTCAGCTCCTCAGCAAAGGTAAGCCTCCCTCTGAGTTCAGACATTCCTCTCCTGAAAAAAAATTTCCTTCCTCCCAGCAGGTTCCCACTTCCACCTTATAATCACATACTATCATGCCTCTCCAAGGATATAGAAGTATATACAGTCCCAGAAAATGACTTCATTCTGCCTGAATATCTCACATTTATGGACTTTAAAAAACCCACCAGATATTCTGCATTTCTCTCTCAGAGCTGATAATCTTTTTTTACATAATTTTAAATATTATTTTTTTATATTCTCCAAGCTGAATCCAATTGGTCATGTGCTTTGCCTACATTCACCTTAAATGTAGTTATGTCAGAGCTTAAAAATATGTTTGTTTTGGTCCCACCACCCCTAAGTCATCTATAGGCTGTTTTGACAACATTTTAAATAGAGATTTCCAGGGCACAGCTCATATGTGCAGCATCAGCCCCAGCCATGGTCTTGTTTTAGTACCTCATTTAAAATAAGAAATAAATCTGCTTCATCATATCAGGGTAAAAATGAAATAACAGAAGGTTTAGTAACATGAGAAACATTTTCTCAGAAGCTAGACCTAGTCAGCTGCAACCTCTACATACTGAGCTCTTTAATCAATTCTGCATTGACTTCACTAGTCAAAACATTTATTTTGAATGTCATTTATGTTTAAATTGATTCCTTTTATTTGATCCTTTTCTGAACTGATCCTGAGTCTTTAAAGATATGGGTTGTTTATAGATATTTATTTAATAACTGGGATGATTAACTTGTAGAGTTTTTCATCTGTGGCATTAGGAGGTTTTATATGTTTCCTTTTGCTGTTCATTGATGGCTTCTAAGTCTATTGTCACTGATCTTTGCTGTCCAAAAACAAATGCAAATATTTTGGTTGGGAGCCTAGACATTTTCATGGGAATCCTTTTGAGGAACAGTGATCTTGAAGAAATATTTAATCAGATAGTGCTGAAAAATCTGTGAATGTTTAGGAGGGGTGAACACAAACAAGGCTTTTTTTGAGGAGTTCAATCACCACCATGCTCAGACTCATTACCATGGAAGGATCCCAGCACCAGATTTGCCAGGCAGTGTGTGTTTCCCAGCACAAATATCAATGTTTGGATGGAAACACAGAGATAATAATGCACAGGTGAGGAGGAGGAGCCCAACCCTGTCATCCCATCTGCTCAATCCATCTCTGAGATGACAAAAGCCAAATTTTAACTACATCTGCCTGGGACAGCTCAGTTTGGGGTCTGGAGCCAGGAATTAATTGGAGCCAAACCAAATGATCATCCAACTTGTGTCTGGATCTAAGGACAGCCACACAAAAATATATTTGTGTTCCAGCTACTCCAGTGTGCAACGTGAGCAGGTGATGAGGCTGAAATCTGTCAGCACAAAACTGGAAGGTGTTTGACACTTGATGGTAGTTCAGCCTTAGCAGAAGGCCTAGAAGCTGTCTTGCTTTCTTGTATTATGTATCAGATAAAATACACCCAATTTCCTTTTCAAATATAACCAAAACCTTGTTTTAATTAAAAGGTAATACAGCTTGTTTGAGATTAAAAAGACGGCCAGTCTTCTGAGAAATATGAAAACTGTGAGGGGAAAGAATTGTAACCTGTATGTAGGAGAGCTGCAGTTGTGATGCTGAGGTTAGAGTGAAAGCAGCTTTAAAATAAGATTCTTGGGACTCACACACATCCTCCATCACAGCCACTGCTCTATGGAATTTCCAGCCTGAAAGTCACATTTCTGTAAACCCTAGGTCAGGTCTTCAGTTTCCAGGTTACAGATTTTTTTTTCTGATCTCTACTTTAGAGCTTTTAATCTTCTCAACTGGGAGATCTCTTGCTGCACTGAGAGCTGCAGAGCTCCTGCTCTTTGTGCTGCCAGTGAAGGTAGGTAGCTGTAGAAAATCTGATTTGGGCTGAGTCATGCTCTGGTTCTGTCTGGATTTTTCTGTTGTTCATATGAGTGAGTCTAAAGCAGAGAGTTTAGGTTTGTGGCTCTCCAAAATTAGGTAAATAGGATAAATTTAGGGTTTTTTTCCAGAAGTGAACAGACTGGAACAATCATGGTAACATCACCCAAAACTTCTGCACTGGTTTGATAAAGACAGAAAAAACCCCACCCAAAAGCATTCATTATAACCAGATAGAAAGGAGCCTCTTTTCAACTCTCTTCTAACTCTCACAAAAACATCAACAGTGTGTGAAAAGGTTGAAGTAGATATTGACTTGATCTGCTCAGGCTTGTTTGCTAAAAACCTCCTCCAGCAATCAATGTCTGTGCTCTCTGGAAGTGCAGTGTCAATTCTGACCTTCAATCATGGACCAAACAGTCTTGATTTTGATCAGGAAACAAAGAAACAAATGGATTCATTATTTATCTGCTAGAAATTTTCTCTTTGACATGGGAATATATTAGGCTAACATAGGGTTTGGTAGCTGCAGCACTTCATCATTTTTAATTTGGGAAATAACAGAAGAGAAGGTAAAGTTGCATTATTACATGGCAGTACTTATTCCATGGCTGTCATTTAGATGTGACAGGCTTCAGCCTGTGCCAGCTTTTTTCCCTTTCTCAAGCCAGGCTTTGCTAGTGTCTGCAGCCTATTTAATATATTAGTGATGAAGCAAATATTTCTGCAGAAGCAATCACCCAACCATAGGAGCATCTGCATGAAAAATTCATGTGCCTACACAAGTGCATGACAATCTCTAATAGGAATCCACATCCCCTCATGCTGGAATCAGGTGCATTGCTAACAAGCTGCAGGTGGAGACATGAAGAAATTAATTGCAAAGCCCTTGATAATTGTTTAGACTTCATTTTAAATATGCTGGTGGATCTGTCATTTTTTTGGTAATTTACTTTTTGTTGGATTCGCTGCTCACAATAAAGAGCCTCATCTCTTATCTCCCTCCAAGGCATGTGATGGACACAAAAGCTATCCATGAAGAGAAGGAAAATGAAACACTGAAAAGGAAAATGCAGATTGAGGTCAGGAGATAAAAGCTGTGAGAAGAAAAAAGAAACAAGCAAAGAGTTGTGACAGGGAGGGAAGAAACAGAAATTTAATTTTGGGGGGATGGAAATCTGTCATCAGCGGGACAGATGTGTCACACTAGAGATATTAGCCTGTGCAAATAAGTTTAAGAAGGGGAGCAAGTAAACAAGGATTCAAGCTCCACCACACTGCAAAGGTGAATAGATTTTCTCATAACCTAAAAGCAAATCCCAGCTCTGAGATTATTTTTTTTTGAATTCTCATACCACAACAAAACATTGCTGTTTTACCTCCTGTGGGACAGATAAGAGGTGTATTGCCAGGTCCAACCAGTGAAATAGCTGCACATCTTACATATTCTCCTTCTTGGGCCCAACCTGATGGTTGTATGCTTGATTGCTTCTCTGCAGGGAAGTCTGATGATTCCCTTTCCTTGAAGAATATGAAAGCCTGGAGTGGCACAGAGCATGCCTTCCCTGCAGAGCACAGAAAGGTGCAGAAAGGTGCCCTGCTGGTTTAAAGGAGGCAGTGTCTGTTACTGCTCCATGCTCAGCCTGGCACAGCTCAGCCTGAGACAGCAAATCCTCCTCTGAGCTGTGTGTCCAACACAGAAAATACTCCTGAGCTGTGTGTCCAACCCAGCAAATCCTCCTGAGCTATATGTCCAACACAACAAATCCTCCTGAGCTGTGTGTCCAACACTGCAATCACAAACAGCCTCTCCCTAAATGCCCTCTCACCTCCAGCTCGTTTAAATTTGTGCCCCCTCTCCTGAAGCATCCCAGAGACTCCACCTGTGCTCAGGTGCATCTGCTTGGGATCCAGGCTTCCTGCACATCCCACAGCCTCAGGGATGCTGTTCTCTCCATTTGCTTGGGGGGTTAGTCAGGATTTGTCTCCTACCAGAAGTGAGATTCATCTCAGCAAATTTGTGTGCCTGGCATCTCATTTTGGTTCTTGCCTGGGTTCCCTCTGCATTGAACAGAGAGCTGCTCGGTGTGGAAGAGATTTTACAGTGACTTCTGTGAGCCAGAGAGAAGTTTGATAAGAGGATCCATGTTTACCCCTGAAAGAATTTTCTACCAAGCTCATTGACATAGAAACCAAGAAAGAAAGAAGGATAAATAAGACAAACCTGCAACTGCCTATTCCAATAAGCACTTTGTCTTTAGTGACCAAAGAGTAAACTTATTATTTGGTAAGAATGTATAAAAAGCATGCAGGCTAGAATAAAAACAGTCTGAAGCCTTCTGAAAATGGAGTGTTGCTTTGTATTGTCTCTGTCTCAACTAAGAGAATTCAGGACATGATTCATCTCACCTACCTTGGACATTATTTGGGGTTTATGTGATTAATCAATCTCTGCTGGTGTTTATCTCAGTTAACTGGTGCTTGATGGCTGGCATGGTTTAAACACTCAGCCAGGAGACACCAACGTTTAGCTGGGGTATTTCATATGTAGGTGACAAAATATTGCTGTTGTTCAGCTCCATGAAACCATGCTCAAGTCAATGGAGCTTAAAATTCAAGCAGGAACAGCAGCTTGTGGGGTTTTTGAGCTATCACTCTGCTGAGGGGTTCCTCTCTTGTCACATTCTCCTGCCAACCATCTTTGACTGTATTGAAGACTTTCAAAAAAAAAACCCAAACAAAAACCCTTCAACATAATTTAACTGGACAAAGGTAGACAGATGGAACCCTAAGAATAATCAGCTTTCTGCCCCTCTTGATGTGAGCAAAGAGGGAGGCCTCTTGTCCAGTTCAAATGCTGTTTGCAAACTCTGCATTGAACTAACTCACGATGACACAATTTCCTTTTGTCTGATGAACATTTATAGCCATCATTTTCTGTGAACTGCCCTCAAATGCAGTCTCTCATTTGGCACAAAGCCCTGAGGAGGTGCAGAGCTACTGAGCTACAGCTCCTTGCACCAGCCAGCAGGCTCACCTGGGGAGTTTTGCTCTTAAACAAACTGGAAATGCCCATGGAAATCTTCCTAAATGCTACTTTCTACAGTTATCTTGAAAGTTTCTGTCTATTTCAGTTACAGAAAACAGATTTAACATCCAGTATCTGATTTTGTTTTTTTTGGTGGTTTTTTTTCATGGTCATTTGGTTGTAGGGCCAATAAAGATATATTCCACCTCAAAAGGTGTGACTGCAAAAACTGTTGCAGGTTCCTCTAAGCCAATATTCCATAAAGCTCTTTGTAAAATGGATTATCAACACTGACAGAGAAGAAAGTGGGCAACTGCTTTCTTTACCATTTATATATTGAATTTTACTATATGATGACCATGTAAAGTCTTTGGAGATTACTGCAATAAAACACTTTTATTGTTCCATACACACTTTGCTACAGTTATTATTGGATTCAGTTTATGAACTGATGTTACCTGCTTAAGATACAATTCTGAGAGAATGCATACAGAGGAAAAAATATGCTTTTGCAAGGAAGATATTAGATAAATATTGTATCTTTGTCTTTGTAGTCTGGTTTCCGTAGCAACTTGAAGTTGCACTATCATTTGATCAGCTCTTGACTGGAAAGCAAAACATTACTTTGGTCCAGAAAATAAAAAATAAGAAGAGCTATTACCATTTTTAGTAAAACATATCATGGTATCCTTGGTAACACCACCATCAAAACCAGAGAGCGTGCACTTATGCTGAAAAATCAGCACGGATCCTGATGTTGTGAAATATTGCAAAAGGGGAGAGAAGGTGAGGGAAGGACTAGGAAAAAGGCCTTTTAGAAAAAATCAAAGCTGGATTGAGGTGCAGGGCCACCTGGCAGAGGGACAGTGGCATCTGTGTCCTGAGGTGCTGTAAGAGACACCACGAGGTGAGTGGGAGGGATGGTGCAGAAATCAGATGTGTCCTGTACAAGGGACAGCTTCCATTTCCAGTTTTCATCTGGAATAATTGCTCCTTTTCTGAACTGAAAGCTTTTGGGTCAGGTTTATTGAAAATGAAGCTGCAGATTTGCATGTCTCAGTTTCCTATATACTGAGGGAATGGAGTTCTTTCATACGTAAATCTGATTTCAAGAAAGATGTTAAACCCAATGAATACAGAGTTAAAATACACTGGAAAATAGTCTTTTCTCCACTAAGTGCTTATCCATTTTTGACCAAGTCTTCAGAGACAGATTAATAGATTAATTTTGATTCAAAGGACTTTGGAAGCTCTCTGATGAGAGAGGTCCCAAAATATTCCTTTGGAGTGGGACTATGTGATAATGTGCAAACTTTTGCAGTGAAAAGGGCACTTTAAATTCAGAAAGCAGTTCCCACAGCAATTGGGTAATTGTGTAGAACATTTTGTAAGCCTGTTTCTATTTTTCCAGCCTGTGTTACTTGAAGCACACCAGTCCCACAATATTGTAAGTGCAGGGTGCCCCGTCGAAGGCAGGAATGATGAATCTGACTCCATGTTCTCAGAAGGCTAATTTATTACTTTATTGTACTATATGATATTAAAGAATACTACACTCTGCTAAAAAATACAGAACAGATACTTACTAAATGCTAAAAAGATAATAAAGAAGACTTGGGACTCTCTCCAGTCCCGACACAGCTTGGCCCTGATTGGCCAAAGAGTGAAAACAACTCCCAGCAGAATGCAATGGAACAATCACCTGTGGGTGAACAATCTCCAAACACATTCCACATGAGCACAACACAGGAGAAGCAAATGAGATAAGAATTGTTTTCCTTTTCTCTGAGGCTTCTCAGCTTCCCAAGAGAAAAATCCTGGGTGAAGGGATTTTTTCAGAGAATGTGAATACCGCACCACAACTCTTAGGAACATTTAAAATCAAACAAACTGGGCAGAAAATGCCTAATTTTGATGTTCCAAGCATGCCAGGAAATGAACTGGATTTTATGGCATCGCATACTGCCACTGGACATGATCATAACTTCATTTATACTTCACAGTTCTGTGCCAGTGAAGGAAAATTCCTGGCAAATCAGTACTGCACTTGCTCACTCTCTCTTTTTGTCCATCTCATTTTCTCCTAAATGCTGACACGGCCCAATTCATGAAACAGATTGAAAAATGCATGACAGTTGTAATGGTTATTTACAATGTTTTATTTCTGAATTCAGATGAGCAGTTCTAGAGCTAATCTCTGATATTTTGCACTCATCGTGAGCTGACGTTTCCTAGGTATTCACTCGGGATGTGATTTACATTCACAATGATTTTCTATAAATGTTGAACTTGTGTGACTGACACTGGAGTACTTTCTCTGAACCTGAAAATAGACAAGTCGTGCTTAAAAACAGCGAATGGAAATTTAAAGTCAACAGCAACTATTAAAAACTATAATTTTCCCCATTTCCAGAAAAGAATATCTGCGAGAATATGAAATTGGCCTTGATTGTGCTATTACACACAGCACCAAGGAAGGGGCTCTTGTGTACTTGCAGAGCAAGTATCAGATATTCAGACCTTCATTTCCCTCCCAGGCAGACCAGTTCAGTGTCTGAATTAATTCCCTCTTTTCCCTCCCCCATCCTCTCCCCACCCTGCCATGCAAATCTACTGCCTTATTCACTTGATACAAAGGAATCAACCCTGGACATGGATGAAGACAAGAACATGATGTGTAAAAAATCAGCCAATACACAGCAAATCTTTATTTCTTTAGATGTGGCAAATACCCCCCATACTTATTTAGCCAAGACTCCTTTCTTTGCACTCCTTCTTCCCTCAGTTTTTTACAAACACTGAAACTCTGCTGAATGCACCACAAGCAGCCCTTTAGAATATCAGCTCTTCCCCTGGCCCTTTCTTATCAGAGAAGAAACGTTTCCTAATCAAATGGATATCAAACTTAATGGCACTGCTTGCAGTCACCATGCAGGTCTTGCAGCCAGGGCTTAAGCAATAAAGGGCACCAGCATCTCCCCACAGCCAAAAATTCTCTGTGTGTGCTGAGTAAACAAAGCTGATAATGATCATCTTTAGCATTCTGGGGAGATAACATGTCAGTCAGATTCTAATAAATGGATTAAAGCAATACTTTCTGTCAGTTTATAGGACCTGGAGTCATTAAGGATAAATTACTTTTTTAATTAAAGATTTTTTTTATTACCTAATGAATGAATTTAAAATGTAAACTGCTGATTGAAAAAGGAAAATGGACATCAGCCAAGACTGTGAATTCCAGGTTATAAGAAAAAAATTGATGAGAGCCAGCCACACACTGCATTGACCTTCTCTAATTTGAACAGGTAGTTAGCATGTTTAAAGAGAATGGTACATTAACATAATCTGAATTATCATTATTAAAATCCTGCTTAAGGTGTAATTAGTATTTTATTATCATTACTGTTATGACTTAATTCCTGCACTAGACAGATTTCATCTAGTGTTGCTTCTCTCCTGTCTTCATGAACTGTGAGTTCAGTAACAACTAACAATGGAAGCTGTCACAGTTGTCTTACAAATTAATAGATCTTTGAGTCAGATGGAGCTCTCCTAGGAATTTATTCCCCAATCCAATTTGCCTGCACTGCCCTGTGATTCTGCAGCCATGAACAAACCTGTGCTGGCTGCTTCTCTAAGGTTTCCTTTCCACGGCGACACAAATACCTCAGGACAGTCAGAGGACACAGTCTCAAGCTGTGTCAAGGGAAATACAGGTTGGATATTAGGAAAAAGATTTTTACAGAAAGGGTGATAAAGTTCTGGAATGGTTTGTCCAGGGAGGTGGTGGAGTCACCACGCCTGGATGTGTTTAAAAAAACCTGGATGTGGCACTGGGTGCCATGGCATAGTTGAGGTGTTGGGGCTGGGTTGGACTTAATGATCTTTAAGGTCTCTTCCAACCTGGTCATTCTGTGAATTCTGTGAATATTCAAGTGCTCATGTCTTTGGAAGCAGAGAAATCATGAGGTGAACCTGCTCTGCTGATCAGCTACAAGAACCTCCACCTTCCTTCCTCCCCTCATATACAATAAAACTGTCCTTACATCTTGTCTTTGTTCATCATTTGATTGTCATCATGTAATTGTCACCCTCCCCCTCTCTGGTGATGCATTTTAATCACACCACCTTGCCCCAAGTTTTCACCCTGGCAGATAGTCAAGGTCAGAGATTCTCACACAAATTGTGTGAGAGGGTCATCCTCACACTCCTCATGGGCTGTACTGCCACCATGATATTTTATGAAAAATCCCTTCACCAGGATTTTTCTCCTGAGAAGCCTCAGAAAAGAAATGTAAACAATAATTATCTGATTGCTTGGAATGTGCTCTGGAAGTTGCTTACCAATAGGTGCATCTTTGATTGGTTCCATGTGAGTTGTTTTTAATTAAGGAGCAATCCCAGTCCAGTTGTGTTAGACTCTCTGAGTCTGTCAAGGGTTTTATCTTCTCATATAAATGATATTTTCAATTTTTGCTGATTTTTCATAATTCTTTCCTTCTTTGGATTTCCAGGTAGGTTTTCTTCTATTCTTTAAATTATTTAACCAGTAGGATTTACCAAGACCAATATGACAAAAGCTGAATGACACTTCTTGTTGTTCCCAACATCTCTTTATTTGCTCATAATTTGCTAAGGCATTTCAAGCAAGTTGCTACTTGATTGTCTTCTCTGAACTCTAGAGGATTAGAGGTTGTGATGTGCAATCATTAAGAATTCATTAAGGTTTCTAATAATATTTTTAGGTTGGTGTCACCAGGATCTTTCTGAAACTTTCACCTTTCTAATTTTTTCCAAGTTCCTTCTCTGCCTCAGGTTTTTCTTCTTCAAATTTTTGAGCAAACAGAATTATTGCTTTCTCCTTAAGCAAGGAGAAGTGAAAGAAGGAAGTATCTCCTGTTGAACAATAAAGTGCTTAGAACTTGTTTGAAGAGCTCTTTATGCTTAACATTTGGGGATTAAAAACCAGTTTGTCAGAGAGAAAATTTAAAAGCTTCCTTCTTCCAAAATAGACTGAATGATACTTGAGGCACTGGAACTTATAAAACTCCATAGTAAAAACTTTGCCTATTTTGAGTTTCTCCCTTCTTTTGATATATATCTGGCTACGAGCACTTTTAAATCAATCTGAAATGTCTCTTTTTTTTCTTTTCTTTAATCTTATTAAATTTCATAGAGAAGCACCATGTTGGAGCTGCTGACTGCTAAAAGTCAGCTGTCATGTTGAGTAGCTGACTGCTTTAAAAAGTCAGGAATTTAAACCCAGTGCTGATCCCTCTGGTGTTGCCATGTGGTGAGACCAGATGAGAGTAACAGCATCCAATGCACAAGGAGACATTCACAGATATTTTTTTATGTGACTTTTCATCTGTTCAGCTTTTGGTGCCCAGGCTCTGGGAGCTCCTTCACAGGGTAGTTCCTAATCCAGAGGAGCTTTGTGCTCTGCCTGGGCTAAACAACCTGAACAAGTGGAAGGTTCTGCTCATGGCAAGAGGGTGGAGCTGGGTGACCTTTAAGGTCCCTTCCAACCTAATCTGTGATTCTGTGATTCTACAACTCCAGAGGAAGAACCAGAGATGGTACACTGGAAAAAACACTGGATTGGAGCAAGGTCTGTACATCCAAAACCTTGTTTCCATCAGTGACCTGCAGTTAATTCCTAGAGAAAAACTAATTACTGGGGTGTGCCCAAGATTACTCGCAGAAACCCCCTCTGCAGAGACACCTTGAGCAGCTTGTGTTGTTCTTTATAACTGTTAACCACAAAACTACCTTTTTCATTATAAAAATATCCCTTAGGTGTCTTCCTTCCATTAAACTGTCCCAGCCTCTCTGGAATCATGGGCACTATTACTGTGCACAGCACTTTGTGACAGGGGTTTCCACAGCTCAGTCACAGATTTTGTGAAGAAGCAGCTTCCCTACACTTCAGCTGAGCGTTGACTCTCCTCTTTCTCTTGACATTCATCCCAAGTCCCCAAATTCCTGCACAGGAGTTTATGGCTGCAGAAACCTGTGCTAACAGCTAACACAGCAGCTGCAGTGGATGGCTCTCTCTGGAGAAGCCAGAGTTCAGCACTGAAAGCCAACAGCCCAACCAAACTCTGATTAGCACGACCTGCAGCCTGCCAGGAGCTGGAGGTTTGGCACAAATCCAAGGGTGGATCTGGACCTGTTCCCTGCCCCTGTCCCTCACTGCCACCCCTGGGCTCAGCACCTCCAGCTACACCTTAGCCCCTAGCAAGGCAAGACATTCCATAAAAGTCACACACCATTAAAATTTCCTCTTTTCTCATGACCCGCTGCAACCTCCCTTTTGCAATAGTCAGAGCAACCTGTGGGATTTCTTATCTATTTCTGCATAATTGTGGGAGATACTGAACATCCCAAGTGTATTTTATACAAACTGAGACACAGTAATCAAAGTTTCATGCAATTTTGGGTGTCTCTTTTTTTTTTTTACTTTTCTGGGAGGAGCAATAACTTGTCTATTTTTATGTGACTGTGTTTCTAATTTACAGCCGAATGTCCTAGAGCTTGGAAAATGTATTTTCTTATAAAAGTCTTATAAATCAAAACACTAATAAATAAATATTGCATATACCAGGCAAGCAGCAAGTCTGCAAATCATTTTTTTTTTTGTAAGTGCACAGTAAACCTTACCTTGGCAAGGTTGTACAGGTGAAGTGTCACTAAGATTTATAGGAAAAAAAGTATGCTGGCATATACAGGATTTTAGATTGAAGTTTCCATGTCCCAGTGCTCTCAGCAGTCACTTTTGCAGGGGTGCTCTCGTTGTAAATAAGGCAAACTGCACCCTCATCTTCCCCAGGAGGAGTGGGGGACCAGATCAGGGGTATTTTTTATCCCTATTAGTGCCAGTGAAGCTGCACCTAAAATACAGGTCTGGTTTTGGGCTCTTCATTTTAAAAGGGATGTGGAGGGAGAGGTTTGAGCAGCTGGTGAGGGAGCCTGGGATTGTGACCTGCCTGGAGAGGTGGGGGAGCTGGATCCTACTGCAAGGGCATTGCAAAGAGAAAAAAAAAGGTAATTTTTCCCATTACTAGCAATGGCAGTGGAATCTTGGGAGGTTCAGCTTGGGTATTGGGCAAACCCTTCCTACCAAGTGGGTGCTGCAGCACAGAACAGGTTCCCCTGAGAGGGTTTTGATCTCACTCTTGGAGATTTCTGGGCTGAGTCAGACAAAGGCAAGGCTGACCTGATCTGCTGATGGTGCTGGCCCTGTGTGGGAATCCATAACATCAGAGGAAAGCTGCAGAAGGCAGCCTCAGAGACAGCAGAACTGTGATTAGAGCTAGGCAGTAGCCATGAGATAGGTCAGCAGAAAAATGATGTAAGAAGTAGAAAAGTAAAGACAAACAGAACAATGGTCTGTGTATTAATGTCTATATAAAATACTCTCTAAGCTATAAAAATGTATATCTAGCAAAATATTAAGACATTCTAAGCTTAATAATGGAGCTCTGTGCATTTTTTTAAGGCTTACAAGCAGATATTGTATTCTAAATAAGCAAGCATTGTTTAACCAAAGCTACGTGTGCTTAGAGTAGTTAGATGGAACTGCTGTCAATGTGCTTTTGCTTTGTGTAATTAGTCAAACTTTTAAATTGAGTTGTAACATTAAGTCCTTTGCCTGCTGCCTAAGATGTGAGCTGATAACATCTTCCCATTGTCATAACCATGTAATAAAACTAATGTTAAAACATAAAACAGCTCAAGGCACATTCCTAACAGTCCTGTCCCATTTGTAACTGTACACAGCCCCCAAACAACAACAGCCCTGCTCCAAGGAGGAGGCTGCACTGAGTGACCTCTGGAGTCTCTGTGAACCCCTGAGGAAATCCAGCATTTCTTACCTGAGGCTGTTCCATGGTCATGCACCTACAGTGGATTTGGCATAAAGTTGTTACTTTTTCACAGGGCTTTGCTGTAATGCACAAAAACAGTAGGTAGGGAAATACCAGTGCAAAGGTCCTTTTGTCACACTCTGCTTATGTGGAGGTGTCTACTGTACAAACACTCTGTCTCCAGATTTGAGTCCATTCTGAGGGACATGATCACCTCTGGAAGCAAGGGTGAAATGTATATTAGTTTTTATAAGCTTTATAAGTTTTTTATAAGCTATACATTTTTTATAAGCTATCATAAGTTTTATATTGTTTATTAATATACCTAAATTTTCTGCTTAAATCAGAGAGCAGAACTTAACGGATGGTGAGGGAGAATTGCAACTCTACTCAGAAAGATTATTTTGAAGGCAGTAGAAGGAATTTCAGGAATTTCAGATTCAGGCCATTCCCACCTGCCACTACTCAGCTTCTTTTAGTCCCTTGGAATTTGTCTCACAGGATGAAGACAATTTCACAAGCAAACAATATTCTGTGCTCTCCCTTGGGCTGTATAGTGGTTATTGCTCACACTTACTTTACAAACAGCTGAGTGAAGAGCCACATAAAATCCAGGCAATTTACAAGGCAAAATAAATAGGATTTGCAGGTGCAGTTTAATTTACTGACAGAAAACAAAATATCACGTTGGAATAACTTGTTTCTGAGCAGGAAAAGGAAAGTTAGAAAACCTGAGCCCTGGTGTCCCTGCAACTTTGGTGTTTCTCTATTCTCCATCATGGATCAGAGAGCTGCAGTTTATGTTTTAATTGATGGAACAGGGCAACAGGGGACAAACCACAAACCTGACCTGTTTTGATGAGACAGGGGATAATTAATGACTAATGAAACTAAAGATAGGGACAAAATCTTGCAAAGAAAAAAAAAAAATTACAGCATCCACTGAAAGCTTTTTAGTTTTTCTCACTCATAGCAGCAATTTGGTGTCACTGAGACTCCCCCCCTCCTAAAACCACAACTACAGTTGATGGAAAAGTTCCTTTAATGACTTTTCTTTGGCTTTCCCCAGACCTGTCTCTCAAACCAGCACAATTTCAAACCTTAATAAATTAATCAGGGAAGAACCTCTGGATAAGGCAGCTGTATTTTTCAAGCCAGAGGACTTGTATAATCAACCCACAAACTCCTCTGGCCAGAAAAGCTAAACTGAATGGAGAAATTCAAGGTGATATGAAACTGCCTAAGTTAATACAAAGACTAACATGTCCCATTTGCATCCTAGACTTTTTACTCTTCTATAAAAAAAAATCTACCAGGACATCTGTTCATCTTGGTAGTATACTCTTAGGGCTATGAAACAGAGAATGCATATGAATTAAATAAAGTGGAGAAGAAAATTTTATTTTATTAAATAAAAATACCTATGAGACTCTTTTTCTATGTATCTCTCTTTTTTTTAAATTTTCCTCTAGATCCACACTGTTTGAGTAATTCTAAAAAGGGGCACTGAAAAATTGCTGGGATAAAAGTGCATGCATAGGTCATGTCAGTATTTGCTAAGAAAGAAAACTACCTAATTTACCTTAGTTTACCTTGATTTACCTTTAAGTTAGGATAACATCCATCAATTCTAGCTAAAAAAGCTAAAAAAAAAGAACAATGCATACGTCTTCAGCAGATCTGCATATCTGTACAGAGATCTCTATAAAATTACAAAGGTTTCCATCTCTGTTGATTAATTAATTTTTTTTAAAAGCTCACTTTTCCATCTTTCAGCTGAGAAGCAAAAAAGAAAATAATGGAATGATTGGCACAAGACTATTTTACCCCAAAATCTGTACTGGTAGGCAGAACTAGCTCTAATGAGGGAAGCTTATAGAGATACAACAATAACAGCAGGGTGGACTTCCAATTTTGCAGCAACTGGACCAGTTCCTTAGTCACTGGGCTATCAATTTATTCACAAGATGGAATGTCTGAGCTCAAATGAAGGTGCTTAGTCCAAAAAACAAATGTTGAGTCCCCTAATCCAGGGAGGCAGAGCTGGTTGATCTTCATTTATTCCCGATGTGTGTAGATGTCTCCTGCTGACCCATTGGCCTGGACTGACACTGCACCAGGAGAGAGTCCACACTGTAAAACTTTTAGGGGCAATGAGTTTAATTCCAGGTGCCAGTCCCCAGATCTGGCCAGTGATGGGCTCAGAAGTGAGAGAAATTATTCTATAGCCTTTTATTTCCTTTTATGGAGACCAAGACTGAGGCATTTCAGCAGCTTTTCCAACTGAAGAAAACTTTCCTCAGACAAAGGAGCTGCAAAATGTTCCTGTTTCCCGTATATTATAAGTAATCATGGATTACAAACATTTTTAGAGCAATGATTTTTGTCTTTTTTCTGAACCACTTGATGCATCTCTCTGGTGCTGTGCTGTAATGGAGTGAAATGAGCACTTCTGGAAAGAGCCAAACAAAGCTGCTGATGATTCTCAGGAGTAATTTAACAACCCAGTCTTCACTCTTTGAGGTTCTTCTGTTCCCTGATGAAAATCAACAAAATGACCTTTTCCTACCATCAACCAATCTGAATTTCTGCATTTTGTTTTGCTCCAAATGTTTCTATCTCTCTGCATAGTGGTGACATTGTTTGCTGAGGATAAGCCAGTTTCTCCTAGAGACAAAAGTGGCTTGTATTAAAAAACTTATGGATTATGTAGGAACAGAATTTCATTATATTGCCTACTTGAAGTGCAATAAAGGCACTGAAATAAAGCAGTACTGAATGGCATAAACAATTTCAGCAATTTTAATAAAACCAGCTAAATATGTCAGCGTGCTATAAATATATACTTAGCATTTAAGAAGATGGTAATCAGGAACAATTACTGAATGAAAAGCAGAGCTGAGATTATTTTGAACTGATAGTCTCCTTACAGTAGGTAGAGTAAAAGAATTATAGATATTTTTCAGTCCTGTGCTTCTTACTCACAAAACAAAAGGAAATTCCTTCTACTGGCTTCCAAATAATTCCTTTGAGTGGAGTTGCAATTCCCCCTCACCATCCCTTAAGTTCTGCTCTCTGATTTAAACAGAGGACTTAGGTATATTAATAAACAATATAAAACTTATGAAAGCTTATTAAAAAACTTATAAAGCTTATAAAATTAATACAAATTTCTCCCTTGCTTCCAGAAGTGATCATGACACAGTCCATCAGAATGGACTCAAATTTTCTGTGGACCAAAAACCTGTATCTTCTCTTCTTGTCGCCTTTTTTTTTTTTAAGGCATTTTCCAAGATTCTTTCAAACTACATGCCTGCAAAATGATCTTCAGAAGTCAAAAAAGCTCAGTTCAACCTTCAAACCAATTATTTTTTCATTTTTTCATCTGCCCAAGGTGTTTCCCTTAACAATACCAAGGAAGGAGGGAGATGCTCAGTTTTAGGTTTCACCTGGAAAATGCTGATTGCGCCAGGAGAAACTCAGAGCCCAGCTACCCTGCTGCAGAGTGCTGCTACTGGAACTGCAGGAGGTGTTACTGGAATTATTCATGTCATGAAAAATGCTCATCAGAGTGCCAAGGACTGCAGTGATGATGAACTTTTCCTACAAGGAGTCAGTGAGGTTTCAGAGAGGGTTGGGTTTGGGGAGATGCTCTCTGCTCTCATCATTTTCCAGCTCCCCAGCTGGTTTGCTCCTTCCAAGGACTTCACTGCCTTGATAAAAGCTGTACCAGAAGGCAGCACTGAATTTACTTTTTCCTCTCACTCTCCCATTCAGCAGCACATTCCTGCACTGCTTTGATCTTAGGATTCTATCACATCCCATCAAACCTGCAGCAGGGTTTTTGTGCCTCTGGCATGGCTGTGGATGGTGAGCAGCATTTCTGGCTGCAGGAAAGAGGAGGGTGCACGACCCAATCCATCTGAGCTGCAGCTGAGGTGACAAAATCCCCACCTGTCCTGCAGCCATGCAGAGACAGCAAAGTGGTGAAAATCAGGGCACTGTGCTGCAGGTGCAGTGTCAGACCCAAGTGCCCCTGGGCATCTCCAGTTTGTCACCTTGAGCTCTGTGTCACACTGGCTGCTGAGCTGGCCCAGAGCTGCCTCACAGGGCTTTGGATGAGGCTGAGCAAACTCTGGACAATTCTGAAAGCACCAGCTTGGTTTTCCCTTGTAGAAGTGAGCCTTGCCTTTGTTGGTGGGGAGGTGAGGGACTGCTGAGAACAGGACTATCCAAGGCAAGCCTTTCCTGCCTGGGAGGTGCCCAGCATGTCCCCAGGTGAGTCACAGAAGTAACAGCAGTGTTCAGTAATACAGCACATCCACACAGGCTCCTCTTCTTCCCTGGAGCAGATTTCCTTCCATGTCTGCAAACTCTGATATGATTAAGTCAAAGAAAGCTTTGTAAACACTAGGGAGCAGTTCCAGGTCACTCAGACTCAGCCACATCATGGGTCTCATATTTTTCTCCTCCAGAGTAGTCAGACTATTCATTTCATCAGTCACTTATGTGCTACCCTGGCTTGCTCTCACATTTTGTGTTTCAGCCATCTAAATATCCCTTTTCTACACCTAGTAATGAAAGACTGGGAAGGTTTTGTATTATGCAGTTATTCAGCAGTGTTGTCACTCTCCTGATGTCTCCCTTGCCAGAATGAAGGTAGTCCCTGCTGAAAGAGATGGGATTGTTTACTGTGGTCTGCAGTTAATTGAGTGGCTCTGCCCTCCACTCTGCCTGGATAACACAACAGCCTCCCCCTCTGCTCTGCCAGAATCCAATCACTGAGAATTTCAGGCAGGAGGGAGGTGGACAAGTAGGGAAATGTGACCCTGAACAAACAATTTCCAAGGGTAGAAATTCTTTCCTTCTGCCTCATTAAACCTCACCCATGATTTGCCTCCCTTAAACACGAGAGTACAGAATTGCCATTTGAGAACAGAGCAATGGCCCATCCAACGCACCCTCATCATCTGGCCCACACAGAACGCTTCAGGAAGGAATGTAAAACCCCTAATGCACCTAATTGGGCAATAATGCACCACAGGGGGAGATTTCTGGCTGACTTCAGCTGGTGATCAGGCCATTATCTCAAATATGAGAACACACACCCCTTGTAATTTTTCATTGCAGCCGCTGTGTTACTGCAGCTGCTGATCCTCACCATGGAAATTACAGTGTCATTGCTTTCAGTTGGACAAAACAGGTTTCCTCTTATGCACCCATGCTTTAAAAACAGACACCTTGTGTCACATTAGGTTTCTCTCCTGGATCCTCTTATGCTGCTTTGCTGGTGTGTTTTATTAACATCTGAAATGCAGGGTTAAAAATTTGTGCCAGAGATGCTCCAGGTTGTTTGTTGCTTTCTAAATTATTACAGAAAGCAGAAAAACCCCACCTTTAAATAAATAAAAGGGAGAGTAAAAGCAAAAGGAACAGATAAATGAAAGAAAAAATAAAGAAGTGCAAAGCTAGTCACATATACTGCTAAAAGAAAAGATAAAATTAAATATTGATATAGTATATGGTCAAACATCTGCAGGCTTTTGATGTGACTTCAGGATAAACTCTTGCTACTGCATTCTTCTACAAGTATCAGACATCAGTGATGTCGCAGCAACTAATCAGAAGAATTTAACACATGTCACAGACAAATAAAGAGCCCTTCTGGGACATCTGCTCACCCCCACCTTGAATCCAGCAGCTCTGAAAATGAACATTAGATCTCATATAATATTTGTACTTTCAGTGGTTTCTCTCACAGACATTCTTTAAGCCTTCCAGAGTTGTAAAAACCAAAACTGTGGTGATGGAAAATCATGCAAACAGCTAAAGCAGAGCTGTGTGAGGGTTACAACAATTGCCCAGATGCACAGAAGCACAGAGCACAGGGCAGTGGCTGCAGCACAGGGACCCTGATTTGTCCTGCCCTTCAAGTCCTGCAGATCTGCCCACCAGCCTCTCACCTGCTGAAAACACAACCTCAGAATTCTGGCAGTGACTGTGTCTACACCTACAACTGTATGTGAATGTACAGGCACAGAGAGAGCCTGCAATATCAGTTCTGTGAAACTATGTAGGGTATAAATGAAATTCCAGCAGTTGAAATATCAATAATATTTTAAACCCACTTTTATTTTTCCCATGATCCACAACAGAAAAAGATCAAGATTAACCCTAAGACTTCGAATTTTTTTAACAGACTTTACTAGCATGCCTAGATATCAGGCATCAACATTTTAGGCTTAATTCTGAAAATCTAATGTTTAAACACCAAAATAAACCAGAATTTTGGGTAATGGATCTTATTGCATTCAGGAAGAGCACAAAGTCTTTCATTTATGTCTAGCAAATTCTCCTGTATCATCCTCTTTGCAGTCTGGGGTTCAAGAATGAAAATTCTTTCTAAGATGTGTCTGCTTAAAGGTTATACACCGGGTTTGAGGCTGAATTAAATGCCACCATGTTTTGGGAGTCTTCAAAATAAATTTTGCCCTTTGGGAAATAATTTTTTGACTGCTTTTAACCTCTTCCCTGCTTTATTGGCAACTACTTATAGAGTAATGTCTTGCCTTGCCTTACAAAATTACAGGGAAACTACCCATAAATAAAATTTGGTATAACCTGCAAGATCCTTTCTCCTTGCTGTCTTCTTTTTTTTTTTTTTTCATGGAACTTCATGCATTTTTTCAGCTTTAAATTAGTCCAGATGGAGACTTGTCCCTCTGCAACACCCTCTGGCAGCTTGACCTGGCTGGAGCAGCCACAGCTCCCTTCCATCTCCCTGATGAGTGCCTGGGAGCACACCAGGGAGAGCTGCCAGCTGACAACACCCCACATGTGGCACCCACAATCTCTGATAAAATCCCTTGGCCCAGGGTTTTTTCTCCTGGGAAGCTGAGAAGCTTCAGAGAAAAGGAAAACAATTCTTATCTCATTTGCTTCTCCTGTGCTGTGCTCATGTGCAATGTGTTTGGAGATTGTTCACCCACAGGTGATTGTTCCATTGCATTCTGCTGGGAGTTGTTTTCACTCTTTGGCCAATCAGGGCTAAGCTGTGTCAGGACTCTGGAGAGAGTCAGGAGTTTTCATTATTAGCTTTTTAGCCTTCTGTCAGTATCCTTGCTGTATTTTTTACTATAGTTAGTATAGTATTCTTTAACATAATATAGTATAATAAAATAATAACTTAGCCTTCTGAGAACATGGAGTCAGATTCATCATTCCTGTCTTCCCTGCGAATATAATATGCACAGAAGGAGACTTTCCCCAGTTCCAAGAGAATATGAGGCCAAACGTGGGGTGAACAGTACCAGAACTCCTGGCCCCCCGAGTGTTTCCTGCCCAGCTCAGCCCATTTCACTCCAGGACGTGCTGGCAGAGCAGAGCTCCATCAGCCCAGGGAACTGTGCTCTGACAAACCCACACTGCCTTTTCCACTCACTGCTGGGATGCTGCTGCTGCTCAGGCTCTGAACTAACCCAGGCTGAGAGTTTTCCATGGCCCTGGGGACAGGTGGCATTGCAGCAGTGGCATTCAAGTAGTTTTTTTGTCCAGAATGGAGTCCAGGCTATTGGAAGCAGTGCCTAAATTGTCTTGTCCTCCAAATTAGGCAAGAGTTTGGGACTAGAATGACCTTGACCTCTTGTATTTATTCAAAATCATGCATTCAAATCAATTCACCAGGATTAAAAAATAATTGCACGCGAGGTATTTACGATTTCCTCTCCACCCCATCAACTATCCATCAACACTTAGGACCCAGGCCACCTTTCACCATATTTTCCCTGCCCTAGAAGCTGCTTTAGGACCAAAAAGGCACAAAGAAAGCCATGGTGGGATGCAGTTACCTTCTATCAGCACCAAACCCTCAGGAATGAGCATCACTTACACTCTTGCTCTCTGCCAGCTTCTCAGCTTATGCAACTGCTCAGCTGGAGCTGCATCAGTAACTTGATGCCCCCAGAGAGGAACAAGATAAAAAACAAACAAACAACAAAAAAACCCACAAAACCAGGGCACATGTCTCAGTGTCTGGTCAGGCAAGTGTGTCATTTCTGAGGTGTGAGAGCTGGAGGGGACAACAGCAATAATCTGCTCTGACATCCTTTATTACAGAAAGAGATCAGGCAGACATCGCCCTTTACTTAGACATTGTTGCCCTGAGCAACTTTTGCTTGAGCTAGAGCAGACTGCCAGAAAATGCTTCTTTTTAAAGGCATGGCCAAAGCCTTTCAAACACAGCAGGAGAATTTTGGTGGCAACTGGAGTTTGTTTAGTGGTGGCTGGGATTAACCAGAAGCATGTTAAGGTTTGCATTTGTGTATTTTTCTCCCAAACACTAATTTTTCTTGAGGAGGATAGGAAATAATCCAAGCAGGCACGTCTGCATTCCCTTATTGGAGCTCATGGAGGCCCCCAAGGGCTTGGTGAATCCAGCTCCCCACAGATTCCTTTTCTCTAAGTAACTTCTAAATACAAGAGTTCTTTTGGAATTACTGATCCATTTCCCATCTCTTGTTAAAGAAAACATTTTAAAAACTGCTGCTCCTCTGAGAGAGTTGTGCAATGCTTTACTATCTCAGTACAGTTGGTCAAATAAACATATTGATATGATTTTTTTTCTTCTCTCAAATACCATTTTACACAATTTTCCTACTATTTTTATGTGTTAAAATAAATTTATGTATTAAAATAAATAATAGCTAAAAGAATCACATTTTCATTTTGCAAGACTGGCTAGAGTATGACAGTCTGAATATGATAATGGTGGGATCATATTCAATGTCACTACAAAATGGCAACAATGAAATATTCAGCTTGCATGCAGAACTTTGTAAGCAAAAGCTCCTCAAAGCTGTGAAGGTTCTACAACCCTCTGGATTTCAATGAGATTTTTCATCAAATTAATTTTTGGGCACCCAACATGAGCAACCCAGGAGATCCCATTACTACTAGTAGATTTGTTCCTCTGAATTAAGCATATTTAAAATAATTATATTTCTCATCCTCCAGAAATGTGGCGCATGTGACCTACTTCAATGTTGAAGAGCAAAGGAATGTTTCCATCTTTGAAGATTTGAGACACCAGACCTGCAGCAAGGCTGTGGTGTTGCCTTGCAGAAAATCCAATATTCACCCTCCTGGCACTGAATTTACCTGAAAGGCCATTTCTAATCCAGGGCCATTTGTCACTGGGCAGTGGAAAGAGAAGTTTGATTTGCAACACCCTAATTACCTCCTGGCTGCTTTCACTCCATCCCTAGGCTGCTTCTCATGGGATAGGAAAAATCTGAATAACTGTGAGATTCTACCAACTCTTCATTTTTAGTGTTTCTTCATGAACTTTAAAATATTTTTGAAAATTTTTGAAGGCATTAAAGCAAGTTCTCATGAACTTCCCAGCAGCCTGTTATGCTGTATCTCAGTAAAAATGCCCCAGTTCTCTGTAGCTCTCACTAATGTTTCTGCAGCTGAATTCTCTCAATTCACTTTCACTTGTCCTTAGGCTCCTACTCTGCACTTAAACAGTAAAATTCCCATTTTACAGGGTGTGGCATTCATATTCTCTGATAAAATCCTTTCTCCCTGGATTATTCTCCTGGGAAGCTGAGAAGTCTCAGAGAAACAGGAAAACAATTCTTATCTCATTTGCTTCTCCTGTGTTGTGCTCATGTGGAATGTGTTTGAGATTGTTCACCCACAGGTGATTGTTCCATTGCATTCTGCTGGGAGTTGTTTTCACTCTTTGGCCAATCAGGGCCAAGCTGTGTCAGGGCTCTGGAGAGAGTCACGAGTTTTCATTATTATCTTTTTAACATTGAGTAAGTATCCTTTCTGTATTCTTTAGTATAGTTTCATATATTATTCTTTAATCTAATTAAGTATAATAAAATAATAAATTAGCCTTCTGAGAACATGGAGTCAGATGCATCATTCCTGCCTTCATCTCAGGGAACACAAATACAATAACAGGGAAGGATCTGAGTCACAGAGAAGTGTAAGGATCTTCTGAAAATGTGCACAAGACAGGGGCTTCAGCTTCCTTCTTCTGAGATCTAAACAATGGGGCTGAATTAATCCAAAATATGAGGAGCAAATCTGGGCAATGAGAGGAAGCCAAAGCCTTTCTGCCTGATGGGCAGACAGATGAGGACTTGTTTGGCTTGGTATCAGAGACATTACATTAATCTCCTGGAGATCCCATCAAAGGACATCCCACCCCACTCAGCAACAGCAGATGGGCTTGAAAATGCATTCCTGAGCTGCATAAAAAAAAGAAAGCAGGCAGAGCCTCCTGGTCTCTTCAATACCATATTTAATAGAAGTTGTTCCTACTGAACCCTTAGGATCATTTCCATTAACTTCACAATGTGTGAAGCTGGATATTGGAATGGAGAACACTCGTTTGGTTGGCTGACAAAAGGTCTGAAATGGAAAAAATAATAATAAAAAGAATAAAAAATATTCCTAATATCTGAAAATATTTAATCATGGTCATTTCATAGGATGAAGTCAAGCTCAAACATTTCGACAATTGCACAAGTCTGTATTTTTTTATATGTAAAAGAAGTATATGACAAAGTATGTGTAAAAGAGACTGAGAATTGATGCTGTCAGCCTCACAGTTTCAAGCTAATAACAGTTTGAATTCATAGTTGCCTCTATGGATATCTATTTATCAGCATTTTTTGCAGAACCAAAATTAACCTGAAATATCATTAGTGTTATAGTATGTCTTCTGGCTATTTGTATTTCAGCACACCGTAACAACTTGGTCATTGCTTGCTGGATAAAAGCAGAGATTCTGGTGTTTGTGCATTCACTGCTGCCTTCCTGCTGCAGCAGATCTATTACAGCCACTCCTTATTTATTTAATTAGCAGTTCTTCATGGCCCCATGGCACTGGGCATTGCACACAAACACAGCAAACCACCCAAGAGGGCTTTCTAAAATAAAATCAGTTATAAAACCTCACACCTACCCTTTGTTTCTTCCTATCTTTTTTTTTTTTATGAAGCATGCCTTAGATTTTTAAAAAACTGCTAAATACAGATACTTTAAATAATATTTTTTAATGTTTCATCTGATGTCTTCAACAAAATGCCAGAAGATGCCTGGTCAGCTTTTCTTGACACAATCTGTAGGGTGGGTGAGAGGCAGACTGAAGTGCTGGCTTAGTAGGAAAGTTGGATTCTTAATTTGATTTTTGTATCCTCGTGTCCATAATTAAAGGCTCTGGATTTGGCTGGGTATTGTCACTTGTCTGAAATGGGCTCATCTCCACACCACATCATCTCAGCCTAGAGAGAAATCTGCAGCTCACTGGAGGCAACAGGCAATTCAAGAAAGATGTAAGAAATACACACTTGGTATTTAATAACTAAAATATATTAATATTTTCAGAGAAACAGATGAAACAGGGTGCCCAGAGAAGCTGTGGCTGCCCCTGGTTCCCTGGAAGTGTCCAAGGCCAGGCTGGACAGGGCTTGCAGCAACCTGGGACAGTAGAAGGTGTCCCTGCACAGGGCAGGGATTGGAACAAAATGGTCTTTAAGGTCCTTTCCAACAAACCATTCCATGATTCTACGATTTCTATGTGTGAGAGAAATACCAAATAATGCCTGGTGTGCCTTTTCCGTCCAAGTGAGGTGGAACTGGAAAGCTTTGAGAACTCTGCAGAAACTCCTTTGCAGGATGTCACTGGAGGTTTTGTTGTGACCATTCTCCGCAGGTTTGCTCTGCTCTGCCCTGCTCTGTGATCAGCCTAACTGCAGGCAGCACTTTTGGGTTCAGATCAAAGCCCAGCTTGAGGCAGAGCCCCAGCAGGGAGCTGCCATGGGCAGAGGTTCTGCAGCTCACTTTTCTTATCCCAGCACCCTGGAGAATCTGCCTGGCAGCTGCTGCTGCTGCCCCTGAGACAGGAGTTAGAACAAGCTGGAAAGTGCTTTCCTGGGAGATGCTCTGTTGAGATGCTCTGCCTTCACCCCTCTGCCTCTCTGACAGCAGCAGGAGCACAAGCCTGACTCCCTGAGGTTTTTTTTCTCTTCTACTTCTCTGCTTTTCTGCTGTTTTCTCCCACTTTTCCCTTCTTGCATCAAGCCCAGACCACCAGGGTGCCTTCTCTCCTGCTGTACATCAATATTACTCTGCCTGAAATAAATATCCAGACACTCTCTTAAGTCCAATTCTGCTGTTTCTATTTTAAGGAAAAAGGCTTTTCTTTTCCTTTTTTTTTTTTCTTTCACTTGGGCTTTAATTCCAGTCCTTCATAAATTTTGACCACTGGAAGAAATATTAACTTTCAGGTTCTGGAATGAGGAAGACTTTGAGGTCTTCCAGAAAACCTGCATGCCATTTTTTTTTTAGCATTTCCAGCAGTAATTACACTATCTATGGCACATCTTTTCACCATGTGACTATAACACAGAGTGAATGTGTGTATTTTACATTCTAAAAGACACCCAAACCCTTTCTTTCCTGTTTCCTAGGAAACAGCCACCCAATCCTTTTCAGTTAAGCAGTGAGCAGTTTAGTTTCCATTATGCTAAAATGATCACCATAATTCAGAAAGTCCTCCCTGGAAGAATTACATCACTTTCAGAAAACAATGCATTGAAAAGTATAATGTATAATTACCTTTTTCAGAAAGAAAATGGCTTTTTTTTTATTTTTTCTACTCCCTTTTGCCAACTCGGAAGTAGAACTTCCAGAACATTTTCAGCAAAACTTGTTGGTCTGTCAAAACTAACATTTCACCGGGTTCTGTCAGCTTTTGTGACATTTTTAGGCAAAGAAAGGAGCCTTCCAAACCTTCCTGATCTTTTAATGACCACAGTTATTGTACTGGATACAAAGCCATCAGGGATGTTTTTTTACCCATTTTTTTTCCCACTGGAAGGTCCAGCCTTAGCCTCAAATCACAGTCTGCACTTCCACAGACAAAAGAAAGTCAGAAGAAAAAAATCCCCAACCAAACCCATAGGTTTCTGTCAGAAAACAAATTTTCCAAAACCATTGCAGGCAGGGTGGAAATAAATCAAAATCCTTTTTTTTTCTTGCTGAAGAAAACATTTGTACTCCAATAAACTTTGCCCAGAACATTGCAATGATTAGGGCAATCCATTACAGCAATTAATAGAGACTGTTTTCTATTAGCTTATCATGAAAGGCAGACAGTGCTAAATCTAAGATAAACAAAAATTTCCAACAAGGAAGAGTAATAGACCTTATTGAGGAAAAAAAACTCACCTTTTTGTTGCCCTGAATCTTCTCTTTGGCTGGTGATGTCTCCATGGTCTTGGAGCATCCTCTGCTGTCTCACAACTCCAAACCCTGCTCATGGCACCAAGAAAGGATCTTTCTAATAAAGAGCACAGGTTTTGTGGCGCTCCCAAAGTACCTGCTTCCTTCTCTACCTATAAAGCCACAAAGGTAATGCCAGCCCAGTTTCAGAGTAGCCACAAACCAGCTCTTCTTCATCCTGGAAACACTTCCCTAAACTTCCCAAACAGTTCAGTTTTCCACCTCTACAGTCCAGCCAAGAAAAGGACTGCAGGATTTCAGGTGAGGGTATTGAAAAAGATCTTCTGGACTTATCAAAGTTAACTGGTTTTTCTCTTTTTTAATTTTTTTTTCCTTCCCCCAGATTTACCCTCCAGCTCAGCACATTATTTTTTTGCCTCTGACAAGAAGTGCTCACCATGTTGCAGCATGATTTGACAATAATAAGTGCCATCAAAAAAGGAAGACTGGCAGGGTACATTTCCTCACCTGATTCATGTCTGGTCTCCTGGCTTTTTTTAAGT
Source organism: Fringilla coelebs (assembly GCF_963513975.1). NCBI lineage: Eukaryota > Metazoa > Chordata > Aves > Passeriformes > Fringillidae > Fringilla > Fringilla coelebs. The sequence continues at coordinate 5,175,221 of NC_140032.1, forward strand.
TTCCAGATGATCTTTAAACTAATGCATTTGTGATGAATCATCTCTTTGAAGAGGCGAGCCTAAATCAGAATTGCCAATAATTCTAAACTCAGCAGATATAAAATTGTCTATGCTCCATGATTATGTTTAAAATGAAGGTAACACCCTGTATTTTACAGTGCCCCAGCCTCCTCCCACTTCCAGCTTAAATTTGCCAAATATTCAGGAAAAATATTCTTGTACCAAGTTAATGATAAATTATATATTTATCGTACATGTGTTAGGGAAAAAAAAGATGTAATTAGCTTTTAATTGTCTTTTCCACGTCAATTCTGAAAGAACTGAAAGTTGCATTTTTTTCCCCTCCATTTTTTGGACATCAATCCTGTTATTTCTGTTCTTGGTCCAACAAATTTGTTAATCTTGACTTTATTTACCCACACTTCACTTTTTGCTGTGCTGTCTCCTACCCACAAAAAGCTACTGTGTGTATCTACCTTCTCTTCTTTTAGGATCCTTATCAAGTCTGACTTTTACCAGAAAAATAATTAGCCTTAAGATAGCTGATTCTTTCAGAAGGAGGCATGTCATCCCACACCCTTTATTGCTGCTAATTTCATTTGCATAGTGATCAGGGAATTGCCAAGGCTGTCAGGGAACAGGCTGATATCAAAACATCCTGGCAAATACCAGTCTGGATAAATTGCCAGTGATAATTTAGGTGTTCTGGGTGGGGTTTCTGAATGAATAAAAGGGATGTCCCCAGCTGCCTCTGATGAGCTCTTCCCCTGGCTGCAAATGCTTGGAAAAATTCACCAAGTGGAAATTATGGCCAAGGGCTCTCAGAGAACCATTTATATGCCCAGAACTGATACAGTGTAGAGGGTTAGGATTTAAGATTTTAGAGATAACTTAACAGTGACAATTCTTTATATGGGAGCAATTTCACACACATTTAGAAACATTCAACAGCTGGCTCAAGAAACCTGTTAAAGCAAAAAAAAAACAAAAACAAAAACAAAAAAAAACAAAACAAAACCAAAAAAAATAAGAAGGAAAAAAATAGCATTATGTCTTTGCCTCATCAATATCTGATTTATTTTCCAGACTATGTCATCTTTTCCATGTTAAATCATTCCCTTTTCTTTCAGGACAATAATTCACCATTAATAATGATTAGACATAACTCTGGAAAGGTTAAAAATGCAATGAAATTTATCCTAAAAAATGGCACTTACTCCATTGGAATGAGGAGGAGAGGGAGAGGAGGCTGTAAACTCCAGGAGTTTTTATTTCTATTAAGTGAAACTACTTTATGTGGGCACACTTTGTTGTGTTCCAGCTCAGAGTGGGAACCTCTCTAGAGCAAAGGAACTAAGTCCATCCTGAGGCTCCATGCATGGATCAAACCACCACGGGATGCTTAATCATATTTCATTGCAAGAAGTAAGAAGAATAGAAAGGAAAAAAAACCAAAACACATTTTTCCAGCTAACCATTTACTCATTCTCTCATTGTGCAGAGGCCAGTGGCCTCTCAGAACACAGTCCCCCAATAACAAAGGTGAGAAATGATTCACAGGCTGAGTGGTCTCTGAGGTGGCCAACACTGACAGGTTGTGTCTGCCAGCAGTGCTTTTAGGAATGGTGTTAAAAATCATCAGGAAAAGAAGCGACTTTCTCACTGATTTTCTTTCTCGTGCATATAAATCACCAAAACTGCAGAATTTACAAGAGTCAGTCCAAGATCTTCCTTGTTCAGCAAAGCCACAGGGATCAGTTGGAGCCCTCACAAGAGATTCAACCACTTGGTGGGAGGGAATTAAGGAATGGATAGTCTGGAAGTAATGTATCCTGGTGTTCCAGATTGTAAAGCAAGATGTATTCTATTGCCATCTGTATGGCCGTTGTCTGGTGTCAAGTGTGCAATTCTCCTTATCTCTCTTCCTGAGTGATCATAATCAGGGTCCCTCAGCAGGGAACATCTGCTGATAACAGGCTATTGAATGTCACCACATGACTGATAAGAGCTGTAACATCCCATTGTGAGATGCTCCACCCAGAGGGAGGAGCCAAGCATTCCTACCCAGATATAATCTGGAGATTCTGACACACCGACACAGCTCTTCTCCACTGGACTCCCCAGAGGAACAGCAGCTGCTTCTACTTCCACGGATCTGTGGAGGAAGAATCCACCCCTTTCCTACAGGACCCCCCTGCTCCAACAGAAACACACCTGACACTGCAGGAGGGCTGCAGCCACTTTTCCAACTGGACTGCTACCAGCACCCTGACCCACAGGGTGTCAGGTTGAGTTCTGACTCTGTCAGTGTTGTTCTAGTGTATTGCATTGGTTTATTTTATCCTTTTATTTTTCTTCCCTATTAAAGAACTGTTATTTCCTGCTCCCATGATTTTTGCCTGAGAGCCCCTTAATTTAAAATTCATAGCAATTTGGAGGGGTGGGGAAGCTCCTGTCTCCTTTAGCAGGCACCTGTCTTTCCAAACCAACACACCTGGAAACCAGCCATGTGAAATGTGGGTGATATCAAGGGGTCTTTTAGGCTCTAACCCACTTTTCAAGGCCCTCAAGGGCTGCTTGGAAGACACCTTTTAGGACACTGAGCCATTGTGCTGATATCACAGGTCTATCACCATTTTCTCAAATTCTATCTCCTCCTGAGGATTATTTTTTGCAGATCATTATTACCACTTGCAATTTTTGTAATATTCTCTTTTCATCTGACATTTGTAAACTTTCTTCTATTCACCAGCTTAAAGCTCTTCCTTGGTAAGCTTGTGCCTATTTAATAAAATTTCAGTGTTATCCATTAATTTAAATAAGCTGTACTTTGCTTTTCTTTATGACCTGATGTTTATTCACATCAAATGAAAAAAAAAAAAATCTGATCCACTTAACTGCTGTTGTGCTTACATTTCTCTCTGGCCAAAATTCAGGGTAGTAAAGATCAGAACTTACCTAAAACTGGGCTGATAATTAAAAACTTTCAAAAATAAAGGCATTTCTTAAAACAAATGAAAAACTCACCAGAATTGCTACTGACTGCTGTGTCTACCACATTCCTTTGTATTAAGATAACTTCTGTGTTTTATTTCAGTGGCACAAGGGAAATGGCTTTGTAAGCAATCTGGCCCTTACAAAAACAAACAAAACCATCCCCGACCAATTAAAATAAATGTCATGAGTTTCCTGCTGCAATTATTTCAGGTGCTTTGTTTCCATCTGCAAACTCAACTACTAATCAGCTACTCATTAATCTTAACTATCTTTGTATGTCATCTCCATGCATCTTAAACAGATGAATAAACAAGCCAAATTGAAATGTAATGGGTTTAGGTTATCTACTTCTTGGAAAAATTAAATGAAATTAAATTAAGTGCGCCAGTTTGCACATGTGGATATAAATGAGTGTAGAGGGCAAGAAGTTCTCATGAAACTTGCAGCTAAACCCACTCAATATCAGCCTGAATTTACCAATATAAATTTTGTTACTCAGCTGCAATAAATCTATAATTTTTTGGTGTAGCCATGAAAGATGAAATCTTCCTCTGAGCAGAAGAATGTGAATGTGTGAGGATTTCCATTATCTCCTACAGCTCAACAATTGCTGTTCTATTTACTGTTCAATTTCTGCACCAGCCAAGTCCATCCACAGAAGTGACTTTGCTTCCTGAGGTCTTTTTTTAAGTCCTGAGATCAGACCTGCAGAGGAAGGGAAAATCATAAAGAAAAGTGGAAAATGTCCCTGTCTCTGCTCCCTCTTGTGGTATCAGCTTTTCAGTTCACAAGGGAAAAAAAAAAAAAGGCAAAATGCAACAGAGGAACTACAGCAGCAGTTTAAGGGTTTCTTTATCTGAAAGGCCATGATGTGCATTTCCCTGATCCTTTGCCTCTCTGATGTCTTAGGGTGGAACTGATGGGTTTTTTTTTTTCTTCTCTAGTTTCCTTTTTATTTACTTTCATGTGCCACAGGGTTAAAAGCTATGCACCTCTGTTTTTTGTGAAATTAGCTGTGAGTCATGGGGGCATGGCAGCCTTGGCAATCGAAGAGAGCACTCAGGACAAAAAGCAAGTGCAGCTGTAAAGGACAGCCAGTGGGCAAAAATCAAGAAGGAGAAATTACTCTGCTTTAAAATGAGGAAAAATAAAGTGCATTTAAAATTAGGAATGTGAATTAGAAAATCCATCTGGACTTAAATCTCCGCAAGTTTAAGCACAGGTGTTCCTTTTCACAGCAAATCTTCACATGACTGTGGTACATTCTCCACAGAAATTGCACCAATGAAGGACTTGTCTCTCCTCCCTGATGATGTGGGATCCCAGCCTGCCATCCATCCATGAGATCACAGGATATTTAAGGTTGGAAAAGCCCTCTAAGATCATGGAGTCCAACCATGAAGCCAGCACTGCCAGGCCTAGCACTAAAACATGTCACTTTGTGCCGCATCTCTGTGATTTTCAAACACTTCCAGTCATGGTGATTCCACCACTTCCCGGGGCAGCATGTTCCCTGCTTCCGGTACAGAATTTTTTCCTAACATCCAAATTAAACCTTTCCTGGCCCAACTTGAGGCTGTGTGTGAAAGTAGAGAGGAAAGGTTTCCCCTGCACCACAGCCAGCTCCTGTCCTTACACATTCCCTCTCTCTTCATGGGCACTGCAGGACAAACTGGCTCTGCACTTTATCCAGATTAAATCAGCAGAGTGACACTGCTGCCAGCTGGGGATGCAGAGGAACCAGCCCATCCATTCACAGAGCCAGCAGGGCTTTGATGATCCTCTCCTGCAGACTCCTAATTGTCCCTGTCCATCTTCCAAGTGCCTCACGTTAGCAACAAACCTGGAAACTCCCTTGGAAAGCAAACCCAGACATTAAAATTCAGCTGCAATACATTTGACTGGGGATATCAAAAGGATTTAGACTATATCCAGTTTAGATTGTAACTTTTGATACAGTGCCTTTGGGAGATGTATGTAAAGCTTTTAATATTTCAAAAGTTAAATAAGGTACATTGTGTTGCTTGAAAGTATTGAAAGAAAAAAAAAAAACCCAAACCCAAACTGCCCATGGCTACAGTCTGTGTGTGTTATCAGTTACTTATTCCCTCCATAATGTGCAAAAGGAATTGTTGAAAGCAGCTGACACAGATGACCTCATGCTAATTAAAAGAGCTTTTAGAACTGAAATTGCAGGATGGCGGCTTGGTAAGTAAATTGGTTTGCAGTTTGAAAACAAAAAAAATGCAAAAAAAAAAAACCAGAAGAATTAAGCAAAAGGAGGAAAAAGAGTTTATCTTCCTAGAGGAAGAGAGGATAGGAAGAGAAAAAGTCACCATTAATAATCTGATTATCTGGGCCAGTCTGGCAGAGGCTGCTCTGACCTGTCCTCAGCAGAAGTGCTGCATCACCGAGGTTAGAGGGAGGATTAAGGCAGAGCTTTGGTGATTGAATTAAAGAAAATTGCATCACTATTATAGTGGCAAACCACTTAAGGCAAATGATTTTACACTTTCCTAATGCATTTTATTTTCTCTGACAGGCAGGATCAGATTGCTTTTTCCATGATATATGGCACATGAAAACGTTTTTAGCTACAGCACTTACACATTTTGGGCAGCCTTTTTCTCTGTCGTTTGAGCAGAGATGTTGTCACAGACTCTGATTATCCCAGGCCATATTCTGAAGGAAATGGTGTACAGAACAGAAAGTGTTTGAAATGCTTCAGTCCATAAATCCAAGGCGGGAAACCCGGACTCTTGGACGTCAAGGGAAGGATTTTCTAAATAAAATCCTTTAATTTTTAGAGCCTCAGTTTAATGCTGCTGTCCTGGAGCCAGCAAGATTCCCACTCTTCACTCCAATGAGAGCAAACAGCAGCTTTAGATATGACTGAAGTTTCTGTTCACTCCAGATTATGCTGGATGAGCAGCAAACCTGCTGAGTGCCAAATCCATGGGCACAGGAAATTCCACTGTGGATGCATCCCCAGGCTCAGTCCCTGGCAGAGCCAGGACACAGCACAGGCACAGCCAGCCCCACACGTGGCTGTTGGGTTTCTGAGCTGTCCTTGGAGGCTTGCTGGAGCAGAGTGACAATAAAACTGTTTGTGTTATTTTAATGGGCTAAAAATGAGCAACAAATACCTTATGGATCTTTGTCTTGATTAGCAGGTTGTGGGGTTTGCCTGGCAATTCCTTCTTCTAGAAAAATATTTATATGTTCACTTTTTGCCACTGGGGAAAGTGTTTGCTTTATGGATATTTTTAATTGTATTAAATTTGACCTGAAAAAATGAAATGCTTTTCCCCTTTTTTTTCCCTTCCCCTTTTGTCTTCTGTGTTCGATAAACACTGGTGAAAACCCTAAACTGCTCAAACAAATACGCTGTCATTTAAGGAAAAGAGACTTACCATTGTCATGATGTATTATTTTTATTATAATTTATTTCTAATGATTATATATTATTGTAGTAACAGCAGGTACTACAATAATAGTTGATACTGGCAAACTTTCAGCCAAACTTAAAACACTCTTGATTACTGAAGTTTAACACTTGCCCTTCAGTATTTCTGGGTTTATGTGTTTAATATTATTCTGTGTCCTTTCTTTTCAGCTAAAGGAGGAGATTCACAATGATTATACTGTGATTCTTTGTGAGCCAAGAAGAAGAAAAAAAAACCCAAAAACCAAGAGCTGGCAGCCAGAGTGTTGAATGATCTGAATTCCCAATTAAGTTTTTGGGGTTTTAAGTCAAGAAATATTAAGGACTTGGGCATCATTGTGGCCATTTGGATTTGAACTTCCATGTTTTGCTGTGCTCAGTTCCACAGATCCAGCACATGCACAACATCTGAGCCTTCCTCTCCAGTGTGGTCAGGGTAGGTCAGGAGAAGGGGGAAAAGCATAGAAGCCACCAAGATGAAGTATGAAGAAATAAAGACAAGAAAAGGCAGTGCAACCTTACCTGTGTAATAAGAGAATTTAACAGAGAAGATTTATAATTCTTTCCACGTGATTTTACATCATTTCCATGTCCAGAACCCTCTTTTAAACTATTTAGGAGTCCTGGAACAACCTCTTGTTCTCCACATCAAAATCCACGTGAAGAAAAGAGGACAATTCAGGGTGAATCCCAAACCAAGCCAGAGCCACTTGCTAAATTAAATGGAAATGGCATAAGAAAAAGACAAGACTTAAAGTAAGAGTAAAAAGAAAAACAAATTGTCCAAATTAGCTCCAGACCAATTTAAAAGGAGTCCAGACTCATGCATCCCTAAACACCTGGAGAATAATGGGCAGTTCCACATTGAATTGGGGATGTTCCTGTGAGTATAAATCACAAGCTAGAAGCAAAGTTTTCCACAGAGCCTCATGTTAACTTGAAAACTATTAAGAAAAAAAGGTTGACTGAGCTGCATGAAATTGTCAGGAATTGTCATAGCCTTCACCCCAGGTAAAGGATAAGTACAAATTCTCCTCTGTGGCACTTGGGAAGTAATTAGAGCCATTCTGGAGGTGCTCAAGCAGCGACATTTGCACAGACCATTGGGATCATGCACCTTTTCTGTTTAGCACAGGAAACTTTATCTCTAAAAACTCATTATTTCAGAGCGTTCAGAATTATAGGGCAGGGCTTTATAGATAACAGATTTCTTACCTGGTGTGTCCTCTGCAAACCAAAGTCTCAGAATCTATGTCAGTGTTTGGTCTAGCTGTAAATATAGGGAATGTTAGTAGAAAAGCTGCTGAAAAACAAAAGAAATGCATTGTGGATTAGTTTTTGCTTTATTTCTGGGGAAAAAGAAATAATTATATGAAGTTTTTTAAAAAGAAAACGATGAAGTTTTCCTGGGAAAAATTTTATAATAATGTTGAAAATGTCCTGAAAATTCCTTAGTGTTTGCAGAATTATAATGGACTCTTAAAGAGTATAATTCTGTTGTTGGCTAAAGAAAGAGACTTGTGGGTAGGGATTTTATCTACATTAACATCAAAATAAAATTGCCCAATTAGATAATTCTTTAAAAAATTAAAATTTATTATTGAAAAAAACACAAACAAAAAGTGTGAAAGGAAAAATATAAATAATTCAGGCTCCTTGTTTTTCTTTTGGAATATTTCAAAATTAGTTAAATATGTCCCTGAATTTCCTCTAGTCACCACAAGTCACTCTCACAAGGCCTGAGAATTTTATTTTGTTAAAATTCTGTTCACATCACCATTTTCTATTGGTAACAGTTCTAGGCAAAGTTTCAAATGCAGCTTTTTTCAACAGAAAATTTTGAATTTATTTTTAAAACTTTTTTTTTCTTTTAATATTTGGCAACTAAGACAAATAGTGGTGTTTTTTGACCCAGAGTATCATTGCATTTTGTTGTGTGGTTCTGCTTTAAGCATGCTCACTGGACAGAATCAATAGTGCTTGATTGTTAGCCTGTTTCAAGTGAATAAAAACACCTTTATTCAAACAATAGCAAATCATTCCCTGGCGATCACACTGTTCCTCATCTTCTGTTCAGTTCAGGCCCATTTGCCTGAATTGCAAAGTTTTCCTAATATTTCATTACATTTCAACAGAATTCAGCCATTTTATTGTAATTGTCTGAAAATTTACTTCAAGAAACACAATTATTAAGAATTGTTAATAGACTTATTCTCTATTATGTAGAATGTGAAATTATTATGGCAATAATATGAGTTATCACGTTTCTCTATTAGTTTATTTTTGAGAGCACTTACTGTAGGAGTTAAGGTTTTTCTGTATTATTTCCCCCTTTCATGTTGGAATTTCTCTGGAGTATTTTGGGTGGCTTTCTCTGATACACAAGAAAAAATACATTGCAAAAAATGCAAGAAAACCTTTTTGTTTCTCCCCTAAATAACAACAACAGACAATTTCATCCCTAATTTTGATTTTTACGAGCTGCCTGTATTTTTAATTACTGCTAGTTAACAATTTCCCTTACTTCCCCTGCATTTTCAGTCTTGGAAAGCTTCATGAGAGGAATCTTTCAGTGGAAAACATAAATTTGAAGGTGCAGCTTTATTGACTCTATATCAGGAGTCTGTTAGTGCATCCTGAATAAAAGACAGCCCCTGCTCCCAGCCCCTGGTAGGGCTCACAAAGGAGGATTCTCTGACAGGGTGGGTGATATCACCTGCAGGGGTTCAGTCCTGTTTGATGGGAGGTTTCAGGGTCATTCCATGGCAGGCAGAGCCCAGAAGCCCCTGTAGTTTAGGCACTGGATAATAATAAATCAATAGGGAATGGGGTATTCCCAGGGAAAAACACCCCTCCCCAAACAAACAAACAAAACAATAACAAATCAAACAAGCAAAACCCAAACCAACTATATTGAAAAATATATATTAAAAACATACTAATATATATTTAAATAGATTAAAATAAATATCAATCATTAAAATAATTAAATTTATTAAATAATAAATATATTAAATATTGATGTAATAAAATATATTGAGATATATTAAAATATATTTTTAAAAAACAAAAAATAAACAAACAAAACAAACAAAAAACCAAAACAAAACCAAAACCAACAACAACAACAAAACAAAAAAAAAAAAACCAAAAAACAAAACCAAAAAAAACCAAAAAACCCCCAAAAAACCCCAAAAAAATTTACCCCTTGAAATGCATTTCTTTCCAGAGCTTGGATTTTAAGGTTCAGGAGTTAACAGCTCTGAGGACAAAGTGCCAGCAGGTCAAAATAGGCAGAGCATCACTGGGAGGATTTGTGTTAGAATGAGGGTTCAAACTTGTTTGCCTTCTCCTAAAGCAAAGCTCTCTTGTCCTAAAGAGAATGGTATCACTGAAATTAAAAATAAAAAAGCTCAAGTAAAACTTTTCAGGCTTGTTTTTTGAATTATGCACTTCCTTCCTCTCTCACCCTCCCACCAAAAGCCTTTTCTCAAATTCCTTGCAGAGGTGATGCCCTTAATGAACCTTCTTTTCCTCTGGCTGCACCTGGCCAGGTGAGCTCCCATTTACTCTGCAGTAAATTCCATCCCAAGTGAAGTCTGTGGGCAAACTGCTGCATTACATTGTGCCCTGGGCAGGTAATTTTCTACATTTCTGGATCATACAGAGGAATGTTGCACAAATTCTGCAGGCTCACCCTTGATGTAGGTTTTGCTGCAGTTTTCCCTAGCACAGGGGTGCATAATTAAATCCCTGCAAGCACTGCAATCCACAGCCCCATTTGTCACCACTGCTGTTGCTTTCAGGCTTCTTTTTTAATACCAGGAGTCGATGGCTTCCATATTTCTGAAACATGTTTAAAACTGAAAATAAATTTACCTGAAAGAAGAGAGGGGGAGAAAAAAAGCACAAAGTTAAAGGAAAATTAAAGAAGGCAGCAAATCTGACAAAGCTGTAAGTGTGCAATGGTAATCATCCATTATCCATTATCTATCCATATCCTCAAGCCTATAATTCCCTGGAAATATCCATAGAAATCCATAGGAAATAGGACTGTACCTGTTCATAGGTTGAAGAACACTGTGATTAGAAATGCAAATGCAGCGTGGATGGAAATCATCATCTCACCTTGCCTGACACTTCCAGTTCTTTCCAAAGGTTCCAAAGACCTATGGGAAGAAGCTTTAGTCAAGGAACTACTCAGCTGGAAACAAGAATGGCTCCTGAGCACTTCACTACTCATTACTGCCTGCTGGGATGCTGGCACTGAAGGAGGCCTGGATCAGCTGAAGTGCCCTTAATCTTTGGATATTAGCAGTTTCCTGAATTGTTTCTAGCATCTGCTAGAATTTAAAAAGTGTTCCCAAACCCATTATTTATTGCCCTGGTGTGCTGGCTACCTAGAAGCCAAAAAGTGCAGTTCTTGTGTCTTAAACAAGCACCAGTCATGTCTGATCCTGAACTTTCCTAAAGCATCATGGGTGCAGAACAGCTGTTCCCCAGGATCTGCCTTTCTTTAAAAAAAATAAATAATAATAATAGCAGGAATAATGTATCCCTTTCAAAAATAATTAGCCACTTGGGGAATTGATGGTTTCTATATTTAAGTTTTTGAATCAAGTCCATTGTGATTTGCAGAGAGCAGAACATTACACGTTCTGGTGGCTGGATAATAGGATCAGTACACTGGGGACTCTTCTGTCTGTCCCCATGCACAGATGTTCTTGTGGCAGGAACCACAGGGGGGATAAAAATCATCTGTTTCACAGGAACACCAAGAAATTGATGGGCACAAAGACCTCAAAAACAATGTTCCTAGCTCAAGATAATGACCCATTGACAAAACCACATTTGGGGAGAAAAAAAAAGGGATAACTTGTAGTGTTTCTGTCCAGGGATTAGAATGTCCTTGGTTCTGTTCCCAGGGCTGACACTGGCCTTCTGAATGACTGTCAGTCACTTTGCAGCTATATGTCCCAGTTCCCAGTTTTACAAATTATTCTAGTTCTTTGTAACACACCCATTGAGATCTGCTGATAAAGTCCTTTTATTCTTGGTAATAATTGCGGAGCTTGCATTATCATCTTGTGTATGCCTGAATTTGCACACACCTCTCTGAATGACAAGTTTTTTATCCAGCACTGAGTGTAGTAGCTTCCCCTGAATGTATTGCCATGTCTTCCTGTTGATTTGCCTCTGTCATTATCTCACATTTTTATTCATGAGAACCCAGTTCTGAAAACTGTTTATTCCAGTTTATAAGAAGTGTTGCTATTTCTGACAATGGACATCCTAAATTTTGGCTTTATTTTCATTTCAGTGTTAAGGATTGGAGCATCTGTCATTGGGGAGAGGCTGAGAGATCTGGGACTGCTTGACCTGGAGGAATCAAAGCTCAGACGTGTCTTCTCAGTGCATGTAATTACCAGTGGTGCTCAGAGATGGGGGAGAAACTGCTGGGGGGAAACTGCTCTGGAAATAGTGGCAGCAAGAAGGGTGAGGGGAAGGGTGAGATCTTGTGAAATGCAGCCCTTGACAGGAGCAGAATAACACAAGCCCTGACTGCCTGGCTCCCACTGAAGTTTATTAAGTGGCTGAAAAGTGGTAAATTGGTTTAGTGATGTGCAGAGAGGATCAGCATGGATCCTTTTTTATTACACAGAAAGTAATTACAGAATCCCCCACCTCTCATTTGCTTAAATCCAATGTCAGTTTTGGTGTGTGTTTGTGTGGAGTTGTGTTGAATCAATATCTACAGTGAGAGTATAATTCATTGCACCTCATGGAGTTGGGAACTGAGAAATTTAAAGAATATTGGTGTGTGCTTCTAATACACACATTTAGGGCTTTTTTACATTTGTATAATTATGTAATTTTTTATCTTCTGCACTCTCAACTTTAAAGAAGTAGTTGAAGCAATAGAAACCTTCTGGCCTTTTCTTCTTTCCTACATTCTCTTTTAAATGAATGATTTTTTTTTAATAGAAAATGACCTGCATGTACATTTAAGCTAAATATTTGCTGTATATAATGTGATGAAGAGGAACAAAATTCTACTTCTTATAGGGAAAGAAAGTTCTACTATTTTTATATAAAGTCACCCTAAATGGGAAGAAAAGCCTCTGGATTCTATAGTAATCTTCAACAACAATGTAAACCAGTCTGCACCCTGTCCTCAAAGACAGATTTGCTCTCCTATAATCTCCCTGCTTAATGCATTAGTCAGAAACATGGCACAGACAATTTAAGAGAGCTGAACATCCACAACACCCACATGTAAACCTTCCAAGAATGCTTTTTTTCCCTTTCTTTTGTTTTACCTAAGCCTTTCCTGCCTCACTGCAGGGCTGATGTTTTACTCTTTTTTTTTTACTTTTTTACTCTGTCCTGTCAGGAATAATTGCACAGCTTTAAAGGATCTGCAGAACACTTGTTTCAGGTTTGACACCACTATGTAAGATCTGATGATAAACATCACACCCAGACCTTACTTCCACAGAGCCAAATAAACAGGATCATAAAGACCATTTGCATTCTTCCCACCTGGCTCCCCTCCCTGTGTCTGAATTACTGCTGTGTTTGCTTTGGTTCAGGCAGTCAGGCAGGGATTATATGCCTCAGTGCAAGACATTTGAATTTCTTTATATTTACCTAGGGTGGGTGTCAATGCTACAAATCAGAGTTTTTCTGGCTGGAGAAAACTGATCCCAACTCCTAATGGTGGAAGGGAAAGCCTGAGCAGGGAAGATTATCAGTGTGTCCTCCTTTTCTTTTCTGATCATATTTTTGAAGTGTTTTCTGATATATTTAATGATTTGCAACTGCTTAGGTGGATTTCACTTAAGGTTTTTGAAGGGGAAAAAGCACAACATGAAACTCAGTTATGAAATTTACTTTAAGTGATTTAATTACCTGGGCATTGCCCTGCATGAAAATATCAACAAGAAAAGACAAGAGTGAAGTGTCATCACCTCCTGAGACAGCAGGAGGTCACAAATTATCCTTGTTGTCCTTTGAATAAATGATATGACATTTTTCATGGATCATTAACATTCCTATAGACTGAAAAGGAGATCTTAGTAAAGGGATTTGGGTTCTACATATCTAGAAGGCTGATTGTGTAAAAATGGTGACACATGTTATAAAAACAGTAGGAAATGTGATCAATGTGTCAAAGCCAAACCTCAAAGGGCATGAAGTGTTTTTTTGGCTGTCACACCCTTTCAATATGTGATGGCAAGTGCTTGGGGTTTTTGCTGGTGTTGATAAACATCCCTCCTGCTAAAATAAAACTGCTGTAAAAAAAAAAAAATGCAGGTTCTGTCTGAATTGGAAATATTCAACAACTTCAGTTTTAACGAAGCACATATTTACAAATTTGCATTTTTTTCTAAAAGAAAAAAAGATGAATCTTAATAAATTTGAATACTCCTCCCAGACACCCTAAAATAAAGATAACTGAGAGCTGCCACAGTGGGTTTACTGCTGCATCAACCTCCAACATAATTGTGCAGGAGTGGAGTGTTGGTGGGAACTGCTCTGACACCAAACAAACTCACACTTCACACTTGAGAAGTTTTGTGAATCCTGCCAATCTCCAGGGCTGGGACTCAGTGGATGCACAAACCAAGAGCAGATTTCAGCTGATGGCTGTGATAAAATTCACATTGGAGGGGTGTGCAAAACAGGCAATTCCCTGCAGAAGCTGCTAATCCCTCTGGAAGGAATGCCACTCTTTTAGCATTAGGCCTCATACATTGTTAATGAAGAAGAGAAACAATTAAATGGGAAAAGGGGACTATTAAAATACCACTTAATTGTGACAAGTTGATGAAGTGTCCCACCAGCTAATCAATACAGCTTCTGGGAGTCTAGCAGCTTATCAATTTTACTGATGTCTGCATATCTGCTAGTTTTAAGTTCCTGGGCTACATTTACAGAGTGCCAGGGGAGAACTTTTTATGTTGAAAAGGAGCTGGGACACAGGAGAACCCAGAGGACAGGAAGTTTGCCTTGGTATTTTTAAAAACCATTTGTATCATCCTGGTGCTTCCCGCAGAGGGTGGCTGGGCACTGAGCAGGTTCCCCAGGGCAGTGGTCACAGCACCAGCCTGGCAGAGCTCAGGGATGTTTGGACAATGCTCTGGGGCACAGGTGGGGGTGTTTTGTGCAGGGCCAAGACTTGGACTCAATCCTTGTGGATCCCTTCTAACTTGGAATTTTCTATAACACTTTTTCTATTGTATTTGTGGGGTGCCCTGATGAAGGCAGGAATGATGAATCTGACTCCAAGTTCTCAGAAGACTAATTTATTACTTCATTATACTATACTATACTAAAGAATACAGAAAGGATACTGACAGAAGGCTAAAAAGACAATAATGAAAACTTGTGACTCTCTCCAGAGTCCTGACACAGCTTGGCCCTGATTGGCCAAAGAGTGAAAACAACTCCCAGCAGAATGCAATGGAACAATCACCTGTGGGTGAACAATCTCCAAACACATTCCACATGAGCACAGCACAGGAGAAGCAAATGAGATGAGAATTGTTTTCCTTTTCTCTGAGGCTTCTCAAGAGAAAAATCCTGGGCAAAGGGATTTTATCAGAGAATGTGAATGCCACACTTTTTCTGTTCCTGATAAGGTTTTACCCTCCTTTCTTTGTTTCTTGTGAAAAAAAAATCTAGATCAAAGCTGTGTGGGAGATTTGATTTTTAATTTACTCTTTTAAAAATAACATGGTACTATTAAGTAAGCAAAACTAATACAAACAAAGCTGTGTGTTGGCCACATTGATTATCAGAAGAAAAATAAGAAGCTGGAAATACACAATGAAAAAGTTGTGCTGGTGCTCAGTTTCCTTCACCATACCTGTATCCATGACAAATCATCTTCCAGTCCTACCTCTTGTTTCCTCATTATCAAAGACACCAGAGGTGTCATTTGGTAAAATTGCCAAGTATTTAATGAAGCAACGTTCAGTTGTATTATTAAATTTGCATTTTCATCAGTTCTGCACAATTATTCAGTCTGGCTACAGCAATGGACTGAAGTTTAGGGGTAAAATTGTGGTTTGGTGTAGGTGAACAGCAGATACAGCTGATAAAAATGGGATTGATGCAGGATCCATTTAAGCCAGTAAAAGAATCAAGTGGACATTACCTGAGAATTCATATTTGTGTGCCTGTGAGATGTCAGAGCATAACAGGCATAATAAACAGACTTTTATCCTTCAGTCTTATTTACCAAAGGTCTCTGAAAATCAAAGTAGCAGCTACCTCAGTGTATTAGTGGTAATTTTTTGTAGATATTTTTGGAAAAGCATAGGAATGATTATGAAACATGTTAGGCCAGGTTTAATTTCCCTGCAAGTGGCAGACACCCAGCTTTAGTATCAACTTGACGTGGTATTTGATAATTCTGTGATGAGAACACAAAAATCAACTTCTTCATGTATTCTGAAAACTTCTCATAAGAAATCTTAAATTTACTTCAAGATCAGAGTTTCCCATTTTCACAATTTTCCAACAATGTTTTCTGCTGAGTCTCTAAATGCACAAAATGTTCAGCTTGACAGTAGAGTTAAGAGAAGGAAATAACCTGATTCTGGTCCAAGAATGACAGAAATAATTCTTCAGTTCTCATTAGAAATGGCATTGATGAAGGCAAAATAATTTTCATTAAACAACCACTCCAAGCAGTGATTTGATTGTATATTGATCACAATTGTTGTTTTTCTTACTCTGACACCAGAGTAGATGTTTCTGTGAGTTGAGGTTTGTTCCCCTCTCTGTTCCATGGGTATTAAAAATCTCTGTCCTGTGGGAACTAATACCATGAGCATCCATCACACTGGGAATGTTTTCCTTGCTCCTCAATAGGGAAATTTTCTCAAATTGCCTAAGTTAATTAAGGCAAATCAGGGACTAATAAAGTTGTTTCCAACCTGTGCTTAGCTTGGCCTTTGCCTCTGTCCCAGAGCAGAAAAGAGGCTGATGTGCTCAAAGCATTTTTTTTCCCAGTTTTATGAAAAAAACATGACTTCTCTTTACATATCTACACATTCTTGGGTTTAATTTAATTCAATGCAAGGCTTGTTGGAACAAATGGTGACAGAAAAAGTATTGGAGATATAGTAAAATAAATATGTTCAAGAGTACAGCAGCTGATCAAAAGTGTTTTCTGGATTAAAGTGGGGAATGGTTTCATAAGGATTGAAAGGCGAAATTGTCTAACTTGTGCTTGTGCAAGGATTTCCAAAAGGAATTTGATACAATTGTCTAACAGTGGGAAGCAAAAAAAAGTTTGTTAATTTATTTCAGTGCAGACCTCTGATATACCCCTTAACTGATTTTTGTACTCATGAGAAGAATAGGAATAGAGATGAAGAGACATTGTGAAAACAGGAGAAATCTTGGTGATGCTTGAAATGCATGGAGAAAAATACATTTCTATAACCCACAAGAGAACTTGTTTTCAGGGTCATCACTAAAATTACATTTTTAAGTCAGTCCTTTTACAGGAGGAAAAATGAAAAAAACATAATAAAAGGGAGAAGTCTGAAAGGAAAATAATTTTTTAAGATTTAAAATACTCAGTATTGCTACAACTTTGTAGTCTTGACATATAACCCTGGCCAAATGAATGCCAGGGGTGATCTAAGAGATCCCTGCTGTGGTTCCATTTCCTGCCCTTTTCCCATTCCCTCCTTTTGGTTTCATTCTCTTTCAACTTCCTCTGCAGCAGCTCTGGTACTCATCTGACCTTCAGTGAGCCTTTTCTGTCCACTTGCTGGGCAGAAATCTAGGCCACCAAGGAAAAAAGGAGAAAAAGAGAAAAAAGAAAAGGAAAAAATAACAAACCATGCAAACTCAGAAATAGTTTTCTGCTGGTTTAGTATATTCACATCCTGAAGTTTTTAGCAGTTCAAATCTTTGGTATCCTGCTCCAAAGCCTCCAGCAAAAAGGCAAGCCATGGTGTAGGGTCTGGGAGATATTTTGCAATATGTAATATTGGGTTTTTTACCCTTTGAGCATTATGATACCTGCTTTTTCTCATATGTCTTTTGGAGTCGCCACAAAATTCTCAGCATACATTTGGAGAACATGCAAATGAAAACACATGCAAGCTGAAAGGGAGAAGTGGACAAAGTGAAGAAAAGGAGTGAAAATGAGAGTGGGGGGGAAGTGCACTTGAAGACAAATACAGGAAGGGAAATGGAAATGACTTCTGAACATTAATTTTGTATGGAAATATCAGAAAAGACATATGACATCTGTGAGCTTTTGGCCTTTAAGCTTGGAAAGATGCCTGGGTTCACCTGGGGAGCAGCCTGAACAAATGTCACTTGCAGCTGGGGGAGGTGAAAGAAGGAAGAACTAAAGTGCCTGAGTCTGAAAAGGAACTTTGTCACACAGCTCTTGGTGCCTGCACTAAGATGCCAGAAATGCATGAGATTTTGAAGGGGAGGCAAGGACTGATTTGAAGCACTCAAAATGAAATACAAATAAAGAAAACCAGTAGTCTAGCAGCTCGTTCCATCACTGGTTATGTGCTCTGTGATTTCCCTACACATATGCAGAAAATCAATCACAGCCTGGTGTTGGACAGAACAGGTTTTTCCTTAACTGGCTGCTTAAATGTCTGCATTACCAAACAGTCCAAACCTGTGTGACAATACCTATTTTTCACGATGCCACACTGGCAAGCACTACATATAAATCCTGTTTTCTGACTGAGAAATCCATTCTGTTTCCTCTGGACTGCCCTTTCTAGTTTCCTGACCTCACTCCTCCCCAACACACCAGGTTTCCAGGGTAATGTACTTTTTAGGTGAGTGATTAAATTGAACCTGTTTTCTACAGGACCTGTGGATTCACATTCCTCCAACAATTTATTCAGGAAATTTGAAGTTTTATTCTCTACCATCTTACATCTTCTTCCCTTTCAACACAGAAATGTGTACTTAATCAATTTCATAATTAATATTTAACATATCACCTGTGTTCAGTGCCTTGCTTTTCATTCACCACTCCTTTTTGTGCCCTCTGACAAAGCTGGCTGTTAGGGCTGCTGATACAGCTTTTTTCTTTGGTCATACATGGCCAAATGATTTTTTCAAGTTTCCTCACTGATCACGAGTAAGGTTGCAATATATACTGATTTTCATCAACTCTGTCTTTTCACATCAAATTCCATATATAAATGTACATCATGAATTCTAGATGTTGGCTCCATTTTTTTGTTACTTCCCTCCTATCTTTATCAGCTTTTGGTTGGATTTTTTCCTGGGTTTTTGGTGGGGGGGGGGTGATTTCCTCTGAGGATTCACCTGACTGAAGGGCTTGTAGCACTTTCCCTCCTAACCTGTCAGTTTGGCAACTGTTTTTGAGCTTTGGGAATGGCCTTTCTTTCAAATTCCCAGTGCACAAAAGTCTCTCAGGGATGCCAGAGCTTATTTACAATGACAAAACAAGTAACACTTTCTAGATAGATAAACAAACTTTTTTTTTTTTTTTTCTGCTAGGAACTTAAACCAGGTACCTTCTTTCAAGAAATTATCCCCCAAAGGTAAAACAGAGTTTTATTGCCAATTATGAAGGGAACTGTATCAATTCTCTGCAGTTAGCCACTTGCTCCAGACCATCTGTCCTTTTCCAAAGGCTCCTTGGCAAAACATTTCCCTTTGTTTGGTTTTTAGGGCACTCAGCTGTGCCCTTGTGCCACAGCAGCTCCCAGCAAGGAAACATCAAATCAAACACCAGTACCCCACTGGGCATTAAAGCCTTTTTGATGATTTCTCTCCTGCAGTCCTGAGTCTGTGTGGCTGCATCAAAACTTTTTGTGGCCAAAGACTTGGGTTCACTCACCATTTAATTGGTACTCTTAGGAAATGCTGATAAGGAGAGGTGAAAGGGGCCAGAGGTGATAACTGATATGAAGTAAGAGCAAATCTGCCTCCTCCTGGGAGGAGAGGAATGAGCAGATGGGCCCCATCACTTGTTTTTGGGAAAGGAGAGAAAAAGCCCTGACCTGTTTTATTGACAGATACAAAAACAAAAATCTGCAAAAGAAACAAAAAAAAGTTCTGCAGCCATGGCTTTCTTTCCTCCTTCCAATTTTCATGTTCCCAAGCAGAAATTCGTGTGGCAGTGCTACCCATGATGTCACAGACAGCACACAGGCTGGCTGTGCAGTTTTCAGCCTTGCTTTCAAAGCTGTAACCCCAGTCTGAGCTGAACCCTGACAGAGCTTCCCAATCATATTTCTAATAAAATCTCAGATCAGTTAGAAGTCTGTGATAAGGTGGGAGTCAGTTTAGTTTTCTTCTCTTCCCCCATGGATGCTTTTTGTAAGCCCACATCAGGCATTTTGATTGAAAAATCAGTTCTCTATAAATAAAATAAAGGACTGTATTAAGTCAAGTAGCTCCCCTGATGCTACTTGCTTCACTAACACTCTTCCCTGGTCTCCAGTGGATCTTCAAGTTCTCCTTGGGGAAAATAAACACCTCTCCAATCTGTTTTTCACCTCTCATTTTTCATTTATTTACTGATTTCTGGTGAGCCTAAAACGTGCTATCAAGCTTCAGGAGCTTTTATGTTGCATTTAGTTTTCTTCCAAGATGCTTTTCTCTGTTGGATCCTCTGTAACACTGTCAGGGTTTTGTTTTGAGATTGGTACTTTCTTAGCTGAACTGATTCCTTCTGGGGTAAAATAAACTGCACCACGAGACTTTTTAGAAATGAGGAGTGAAGCATCTGTTGTGTTAGGCAAGCCCTACCTGCCCCCTCTATAAGAGCTGGCACTCAGGGGTTTTTTCCTGGTTTTGACTGACCTTTTTAAGGTTTTTATTTCAGTTTTGTTGGCAGCCCGAGGTAGGCAAGGGCCACAGGTTAGAGAATGGTTCTGTTGAAAGCTCAGCAAAGAGATGAAGCATGATAGCAGCTCCAACCATGAGCCCACAGGTAAAAATACAAATTAGAATAAATTAAAAAAAAAAAAATTAAAAAAAAAAAATCTGACAAAATCCAGCAAAGGTGCTGAGCTATTTTAGCAAAGCCTGGGTGTGTTGGCAATTCAGAAGCAGCAATAACCACAGCTCCTCACTGCTCTGTGGGTTTCAGATTACAATTTTCTTTGGGCATTACGGCAGGGATGATTTTAGGGGATGTGGAGGAGTCCTCTACAGAGAGGGTTTAAGCATGAAACTTTTGCAGTCTGGCCTTAAGAGGCACATACAAATCAAATTCCAGTTAGAGTCAAAGACAATGTGATCAAGTGGAAAAGTGGATGGCACTCTGCTTGACTCAAAATTTAAAAAATGTATTAGAAATAGGATTAGGGATGAGTCACTGTACATGTTCTTCACAGGAATTACAAAACAGCCCAGCTAAACCCTGTTATTCCCATTGTACTTCCCTATTCTTTATAGCATCCATTATTCTGGCTTTGTAGGTGGATGATTTTCACAACTCAGTTGCTAAATGCACATTAGAATAGCATTAGAAACTTCACTTGCAATTTCTTTCACTGGTTTCTATGCATTT
Source organism: Fringilla coelebs (assembly GCF_963513975.1). Classification (NCBI taxonomy): domain Eukaryota; kingdom Metazoa; phylum Chordata; class Aves; order Passeriformes; family Fringillidae; genus Fringilla; species Fringilla coelebs. Next base: position 5,196,214 of record NC_140032.1, read on the forward strand.
AATAAATGTTTAGAGAGCAAAACCCTTCTGTGGTAGCAAACCTGTGGGACTTAGAGCAAATGTAGTTTTCAATGCTTGTGAATGCAAATTTCCACACCATGCATCTATTTGTGCTTTAGCTATGCAGTGTTTCACCTGTTTTCTGAATTTGGGGACCACCAGAGCTCTGCTTTCCATGTGCTACAGGGACAGAGAGGATGTGACACCTTAATCTCCACAGTCAAGGTGGGCTCAGTTAGTCACAGCTCAGCTGCTGACCCAGACTGGGGTTCAGCTCCCTAAAGGTGGATTTCTAATGCTCTCTGAGCTGCCCTCAGGGACCTACAGAAGGGGCTCCTAAAGTCACTTGAAATGATGCCCAAAGCATAAAAAAGGGGCAGTAGGTGTGGGCAACTAAAACAGGCACGAAGGAGCTCAATGGAAATGTAGCAAATGTTGGCAAATGGGATTAAGAGAGTCTGATCAATTGTTGAAATTCAGTTCTTTTCTTTAGAGGAGGCTGAACAACCTTCTGGCTGCACTGATTACAGTTTGTGAAACCCCTTCCCCATGAGACAGAAGACACAGGAGACCTGTACTCTCCTGGAAAGCAGAGGGAATATTTTGGGGAATGAAAAGTGTCACCAGACACCGTTAATTGGTACAGTAGGGAAAACAAACTTATGTTTCCTTGGTTTGCTTTAAAAAAATCTTCACTGCCACTTCAATTAGCACTTCAACACTCCTCGAAACCAGTGTACATGAAGTGTCCTGGTTTTTTCATTATAGAATCATAATACCTTCTTTCAGAGCATTCCTTTCATCAAGGACTTCAAAGCCCTTAATGAAAACATATTTTGTTTGTTTACATTGCATAATGGATCATGGCACAGTAATGTCTGATTTCACTGATATGCAGCCACAAAATTCAACTTCTTGTTTTGGCCTTAGTAGCCCAAATATTTCACATCTGGTTCCAGCTTAGCCTTAGTCAAAGGCTGCCTGTACCCATTTTTGGAAGAAGAAAGATGAAGAGATGTCAAAATGCTGCAAATACAAAAAAAATAAAACTTGCTAAATAGTTAATGGAAGATTATACATTTATTTATAGTGGAGAATGGCAGAGAAGCAAACAGAAAGAATCCTGATATCTGCATCATTTTGACTCATTTGCTACCATTTCACAGCAAGTTGTTCCCTTAAGAACATTTATTCAAGATAATTCATGATTAATTCATATACACTGGCTGCAGAGAGCATATGTCTGGAGGAAGATCCCATATTGCATTTAATTAAAATCAATTTTTTCTCAAGTCTTTTAGTCAGTTTGGTTGAATTCAGCTCACTGGCTGAAGAAATATAAATATGGCTGTACAGAGACAATCAGCAGGGATGTCTCTCATGAAGATATAAAACACAGTGAAGGCTTTGCTGGCAGTCAGTTTCTCAGCTCTAACCACATTCCCTGGAATATCTGGTGTTTCCAAAAGAGCCTCAACCACCAGCAAAAATGTTTTACCTACATACATTACAAAAGTAATTTTGCATTTTTGGTTCCCATATTTTCAAACCTTCTCTCTATTAAGAAGCTCAGACCCACCACCCCAATTCTGTAGCTACAAAAATGAAGATGAAAAAGAGCCAGGTCTTTTGCCTGTGAATATTCCCAGCCCTGCCAGGTTCCTCAGTGTCCCCTCTCCTAAAATAATACAGCCCTGGGGTCTGCAGTGGCTGTGCCTGTGGTGTGGAGGGGTGAAAAGAGCATGCCATGAATGAAAATACACTTTTCTTTTTCAACTTATCCAAAACCTGAGTCTATTTGGGTTCAAAGTACACAAACCCTCTACTTATGGTTCAGGCTGGTGCAGCTGAAATGTCACATTCACTACTGGGAACAGCAGCACTCCTTACAGCAGTGTAAATACCCTGTTATGCTTCTGGCTTGGAAATTAGATTTCAGCACTCTGCTGGAATCATTTAAAGTAACTCAGGTGTCCAAAAAACCTCTGTACAAAATATTGCTCTGTTAGAGAAATTTCTCTTTTAAGCTTGCTTGCTCATATCCCTAAGCCAATAGGAAATGAAAACTGATTATTTTCCCTTTGAATCACATGTGCTCTGATCATTTTCTGCAATAATATAACTCAGAATAAAATAAAGGGAGGGATATAAATTTTCATTGGCCAAATTAAATTGAACAATGTACATACTTCTGTGGTGTTAGTTTTCATTACAAAGGAAATTGAACTGCAGAAGCTGGTCATTTGAAGCTCTATAGATTTTTCTGCCCCGTAAGCTGCAAAGAATATGTTTGAATGTGGTCATCCTTTTTTTATATGTTTATGTGTTTATATTTTTATATAGGCACATGTGCAAACATAGACACACAAATAAATGTGCTGCATTTATGAGAAAAACAGGCTCTTGATATTTCACCATCTGGGAAGATGCACATGTTTAGGTTTTGTGTATTTCCCCCCCATGTTTTTAATTTTTACAATTTTTCACTATATTCTAGTCAGATCCTTGGGCGTGGGGAGAGGCAAAAAAGAGAGGAAGGAAGGCAATAAATGAAAATATACACTAAGCATCCTAATTAAGATTTATTTAACCCAGCCACAAAACAGTATTTAGCATCCTGATGGGAGCAGATTGCTTTCACATTTGATGTGAATTCCCATTTTTAAATAAGAAAAGTGGCACTGTGTTAGACCTGAATTATTGCTGCAGTGCTGTGATGTTTGGGATTTCAGAGCATTTTCTTCAGGGATGGGTTTGCTCCAAAGAGCCCAGCAAAGGCTGCCTGTGCTGCAGGCAGCCCTGTGCCAGCCTCGGGGCAGGGACCTGCAGAAGGGAGAGATGGGCTACCAAAGGCAGCTCTCACCTGCCCTGTGGATCCTTTTTTACAGCATGACCTTGAGCATCATGGCAGGAAATAAAATGTCAAATGGGACCTGCTGCTCTAGGTGGGATCTTTGGAAAAGTCACCCACAGAAGTCAGAGATGGTACACCGCCTGTCTCCAGAGTCCTTTTCCTACCAGAAGATGTTTGGGATTCAGTTTCTGACTAATCATACTTAGCATTCCCCAGGCAATACTGGGAAGAAATTGGGAAGAATATCCTAATGTTTATTTGGATATTGGGAAGAGATTCTTTCCTGTGAGGATGGTGAGGCACTGGCAGAGGTTGCCCAGAGAAGCTGGGGATGCCCAGTCCCTGAGTTCAAGGCCAGGTTGGGTGGGGCTCTGAGGAATCTGGTAGTGGGAACTGTTCCTGCCCATGGCAGGGGGTTGGGAATGAAGGATCTTTATTTTCCCTTCCAACCCAGACCATTCAGTTGCCCATCATATTAAATCCATGCTTCCTAATACCTTTGACAGTGATTCTTTAAGCGATCCAAATCACCCAAATCACCCACTCACAACATCACTAAGCACTTTTTTTTTTTCCTAAATTCTGCACCAAGAAACCCTCCAGGCTCCCAGTATAGGTCAAGCAGGCAATCCCTGCAAACACAGGGAGGAAAAAGTGTTCTGGCAGTTCATAATCTCAAGCCAATCTCAATTAATAATTTCTGAAGCCTTTCAATGTAAAGAACTGCATTACCAGGCCAAGTGTTTCCAAGGAAAGGATACATGTGATGCAGAGGTATATTAACTGGGAGGTTTAATACATTTTTTGACAAAGCTGAGCAGAAATAATTCCACCAGTATCAAGGAATAAAATGAGAAACATAATGATGCTGTTTAAAATGTCAAGGAGCTTTAGGTTAAAAATATGACCATAAGGGCTGGATTTAATAGAAAGAGTCATGATGGATGCAGTGATTCTGGAATAAGGCCCCAGAAGAGCAAAGCACCACCATGCCCTAAGCCCAGTTGTACTTCAGAGAGGCCCAGCACCACTTTCCAAGGATGTTTCTGGTTCCCAAGCTGGGTTTCCAGACTCCCAGCTCCTAGGCTGCCAGGCCTTTCTCTCTTCAGGAATTGTCTTTTCTAACCAGGCTGCTCAAATCAACATCCTGCATTTGTATTTCACTGCTTGCAGTGACTGAATTCTTTCCCATAAGAGTTGACCACAAGAGGGAAAAAAAAAAAAAAAAGAAAATATTGATCTGGTTTTTTCTCTCTGTTTTACTTCCCAGGGTTTTGAAAAACATTTTTCACAATGACATTTTTGTACTGCCTGAAATATCCCGTGAGAAACAAACCTTCTTAGGAAGGCCTTTATCCTCTAAGGATTTACCAGTCTCAAACATGTTTTTTGTGTGTGATAAGGGCTAAAGATAGAGAAAAGAGAGTGACAGGAGCAATGCCAGTACTACAGGGAAGAGAGGACATGGGGATCCCCTTTGTGCTGCTCCACACAAACCCTCACAAACTTTAGCACATTTTATGATTTCTGGGCACACTGAGGTCTATATTCCCTAAAGTCTGCCTGTTTGAGGATTGCCCCACACTTATCCAGGGTATACAGCAGCACATCCTTCCTTATGCAGATCATTTATAAACCTGAACCAAAGGCCTTTATTTCAGTATAAATTTGGTGTCTGCCAAGCTCATTTGTGCCATGCATGGCAAAACCCTCTGGGAATCAGATTATGGTTTTTCTTTTTCCCTTCTGGCAAATTTCCCTTCTTCAAAAAGATGGGAGCCATAAATTTGGACTTTCTGTTAATTGATTCAATGTTTTCATCATCTGTGGGCTTTCTTCCCAAACCTGACATTGCAGAACATGGTTGAAGCTGGGAATCAGGCAGGGAGAACATGGATTTCATGGCCATGGACTATCACAGTTTACAAAGCAAGGATAAAATTGAATTTCAAGAAATGGAGTTTCCAAGCAGGTGTTGGAAGCACGTTTTGAAGGCTGAATAGTTTGTGATTAATAGCAATCCCATCTAATCCTATTAACATTATAATTCAGGATTGTTAAGAATAGAGTATCTTGTTAGGAAGATGTTATTTTTCAGATGCTGTGTGTAAATTTACAGATAATCAATTTAACAGCTGTCTTCAGGAACTTAAAATACTTAAATAATTTTAAGAACTAAAAATAAAAATGCTAATGACAGAGGTATTTGTTTTATTATCCTTAAATAAAGATGCACTTACATAACGCAACTTTATAGCCTGTTAGCAAATGTTAATGTATTTTTTAAATCGTGCACTTTTAATCTGTAAGTTTTAATAAATTGATTATTTTCAGCGTAACACGGGTAACAGATGATCAGTCACAGTCATCTGCTTCTGTGCTTTCCAGTGCTAATAACTGAGAATTACTGAAGCAAAACCAGATCTTCCTATTAGCACTCAGTGTTAATGAAGAAGGTCTAAAGCACACATACCACTTAGCTCTTAAATAAATTACAAGCCCTGGGTGTTAAGTGGCTAAATGAGTATTTTTAAACAATATTTGAATAGCACCTCTTCTACAGCTGTTTACAAAATGTCTGTATTTTACCTGCATTTTTGCACTAATCTCTAAAGTAACATTTTTAAGTAGCTGTTAGTTTTTCTGTGATAGTTCTTGCTTTGTGATCACTTGTAAGGACTCACTGAGATTCCCACTGCATTCCCTCAAGCTATACCGTGCAAGGAGGCAGTTTTCCAGCTTATTTTTATTTAAGCAGCATTTCAAGCACAAAACTTGAGAAGATTTTTTAATGGCATTTATGTGTAGAAAAGGGAAGTTCTTGTTTGCAAGAGATGAAAATTTGTTGATCCCTCACCTACCAACGAAACACAACAATCCCTGCAGGTGGGCTGAGATTCCCTCCTCTGTACCCACATATAAAGTATTAACAGGCTGCTAAAGAATTTGGTAATAGAATGGAAGGGAAAAAATCCCTTTTATGTATGACTGGGGGTGTTTAACCTTATTACAATTTATTTAAATGTAATGCAACATTTAGTGCCATGGAATTTTTTCAAGGATCTTGCACTTTTATTCCAGGACCGTGGCATTTTTCATGTAGTTCCTTGGAAATTAACAATGTTAAAAATGCACATTTATTTTCAATGTGAGAGCTGTAAATACAGAATGAGTTAGTTGTGGTAATGCAGATTAGTGGAGAGATTTGACAGATCTCTCACTTAGAAACCCTGAGTCCTCAGAGCTGAAAAGCATCAGAAGAGGCACAGAAATGTGATCTCAAGTGACTGATACAAAGCACTTAAAAGTCCAGAAGAGAGAATAGTTCTGAGGAGTTGAAAGGTATTTTTACATGTGCTATTTTTGGTTCAGTGCTCTTGACAGCACCAAAATAAATGTGACTTAAAAATGAGCCTCAGTATAACACTTTTCTCCTCCAAGGGATCAAGATGTGGGAATGATGGACAAACCTCAAACAGAAAGTTTTGAGCATAAACTCAGACCTCCAAAAATTAGCAGTAGTAAGCAAATCCTCCAAATCTCTTTGGAGGTGTAAGAGTATTTATTTATGTGGGTGAGTATTAGAGCTGCCACCCCCTCTCCTGCTGGGCTGCAGGATTATTTTCAGCACTTTTTAAGTGGCCCCAGACACAACTGTGTGGAAGGAGGTTGGTACAAGAGCAGCACATCCAAGTTTAGGAGTTTCTGGGCAAAGGTTGGAATGCTTAAACACAGCTTGCACACCTGGCATGGGATGGCATCTCCTTTTTCCAGCCCAGAGGGCTCTGGTTCTCATTGCATGCCACAAAATACCAATTCCATGTGTTGGAGCCCTGGATGCTGAGAATTTTAGACTTTTTGTGCTGACACACTCTGACTCCCAGGAGAGCACTGCATTTGACCTGAGGCCATGGAGAAGGCCTCCAAAATTGATTGATAGTGCTGGGATTATGGGTGTGTAGTTTGATTAGAAGTGTGTAATGTCACAGGGTTGGAAACTTAAAGTTGTAGAATATAGCAATATATATATAAAGCAAGATGGAGGTTTTAGGGCAGAGGCAGGACCTTCTTCTTTACCTTCTTCTTCCTTCTTCTTCATGGGTTTGGGTGGTATTTTGTAATTGGACAGAAAAGTCCACCTTGCAGGCTCTGAGTGATCGGTTATTGGGTTAAAAGTGAAAATAATTTAGGTGTCATTTCTTAATTGGATACTTTAACCTTAAAAAACCTTGTAATGAAAGAGCCATTTTGTACCTTGTTAGTGAAATAATGCAGTCTCACTGCTGTGAGACTGTAACATAGATAAGAAAAATTAAACATCTTAGCCTGAACACAAAATACTGTCCTGAGTGCCTTAAATCCCAAACTCAATAGAGGTAGAGAAAAGAAGCCAAGAGCTGGCAACCATGCTGTAGGGAACAAACCATTGCTGGTGAGACTCACCAAGAGCCAAACTCCAGCCCACAGTCACTCCTCCCTTTGGGAATCTCCCAGTGCATCCCAGAGGACTTCAGGCAAACTCACCCTCGAGGATCCTATGTTAGGCTTAGTCTCATAAAACAAGATTGAAGATGCTGCATGAAATGGGCTGAAATTACTAGAGCTGCAAGGCCTGAGATACATTTTGTGTCTCCTTAAAATTGCTTGGAAATAAACCCAAACTACCCATGGATATCTTCAGGCTTTTATGCTAGAATAAGCCTGACACTTGCAGATCTTCTGCTGAAAATATGATTTTATTACCTGATTGAACCTGCCTCTTTTCAAGGAGAAGGATGTGGAAGACAAGATGTTGGCTGAAGGAAAACTTGCTGACCTCAGAATGAATTATTCCCATTATTGTTCATTCCCTCTGAATACAGGGCAGCAGTATCAGTGTCTCTCTTCATAGTCCAGTTACTTTAGTCTTGCTCTTAGTGACACTTGGCTGCCTGCTGTCTACCAAAAAAACCTAAATTGAGTTCTTTTGGGTTACACTGGGGAGGAAAAAAATCTGTATTCCAAATTGCAAACCTCACACTCAAAAATCTAAATTTATTGACTTTACAAGTCTGAATTTATCTCAATATTTTAAAAGGCCATACAAAAGACTGTCTGCTGTCCAAAGCCATAACCATTAGCTGTAAGGCAAAAGAAGGAAAACTTATACCACTAAAAGAAGCTGGAAGTGAAACACAGGGAAAGCTGTGCAAGAGTAGATTGGAATTTTAAAAGGATTACTCTTTTACTTTTCATAATCGTTATATTCATATAAAGGTTTTTTTTTCTTATAATGAAATTACACAATAGACCAAATTAAACATAAAGAATTATTCTGAAGTAACAGGCTTGATTTGTAGGAACAAGGTGATCAATTCTGTATGTTCATTTAACATTGAGAGGTGAAATAAAGAAACATATTATATGAAACATTTTCTGGAGTTATATTTGCATTAGAAGACACAATAAATGATACCACTGGGTCCATGCTTCATGGCCTGGATAGCAGTAGACATCAATATGAAGACAAAACCATCTTCACTTGGCAGCAACGACACACATTTTATGGAAAAAAATTTTATAAAACAGTGAAAAATTTCACCTAGTTCAGGCTCCTCCTTCCTGTAGCTCAGTAGCTCTCTGAGGTGCCCATTGCAGGCAGGGGGAAGCTGCTAAATGGCTTTGATGAGCAGTTCATGGAACTCCAATCTGAGCAAAACCACCTGAGAGCTGCATGGATGATGCACAGGTGATAGCTGAGGGATGGTCTCACCCTTGCCCATGAAAGAGAAGGAGCTACAGCTGTGACAGCCTAGCACACCTCATTTTCTGTCTTTTCTGGGAAAAAACTTCCACCAATCAGGATTTTATGAACAAACAGAACAGCCTGTGTATTGTAAATGCAGGTTCACCAACGAGGGGAGAGAATGATGAATCGGACTCCATGTTCTCAGAAGGCTAATTTATTACTTTATTATACTATATTATATTAAAGAATACTATACTAAAGAACACAGAAAGGATACTGACAGAGGCTAAAAAGATAATAATGAAAACCCCTGACTCTCTCCAGAGTCCTGACACAGCTTGGCCCTGATTGGCCAAAGAGTGAAAACAACTCCCAGCAGAATGCAATGGAACAATCACCTGTGGGTGAACAATCTCCAAACACATTCCACATGAGCACAGCACAGGAGAAGCAAATGAGATAAGAATTGTTTTCCTTTTCTCTGAGGCTTCTCAGCTTCCCAGGAGAAAAACCCTGGGTGAAGGAAATTTTTCAGAGAATGTGAATGGCACACCTGTGCTTCACAGCACAGGAAAGAGGTGGTTTGATAATTATGTCTGATTCTTAGTCAGATGTCAGGTAGGTTTGGGTAACTCCTTTTCAACACTGACAGAGATTATTAAACTGTACCTTGAAAACTCTTCTATCTTTTGGCCATTAATGTGTTCCACAACAAAGGTTGTTCCATTTTTCTATCCTTTTTTTAAAATATAATAGGGAAGAAAACTTTTTTATTTCTTATCAGGCCAAATTTTATAAAATATGTCAATTACATTTGACAGTTGATAAATTTAATTTTTTAAGTATTTGCTCCTAATGACTTCCTGATTGGGCCATGTGCATTAAAACTGTGACAATTTGGGGAAATTTTAAAATTTAAATTATTTTTTAAAAATACAAATCAAATTCAGTATTGAAAATGGCCTTTTCCCCCTGAAATCTCAGGGTCTTGAGAAGCTGCTCTAGAAAGAACTCCTCATTATCTTTTCCTTAATGTTTTATTGATGTGATCTAGCATATAAAAGAATCAGAGTAAGATTAATTACTAATTTGAATTTGAAAGTGCTGTTGTTTTTTTTTCCCAGCCCAGTTAGTGGATCTGTGTTTAGCAGCAAAAAATATCTGCAGATGGAAACTCGTTAGAAAATTGACAAAAAGTCTCATGGAAGCTATTTTAATCTCTTCAACAACACCTTCCTCACAATGAACATCTGGAGATTACTGTAACATATGCTGTCCTTAATAGTGAATTATCCCACACATTTCAAGAAAGGGAGGGATTGTTAAAATTTTCTATTTCTTTCGCCAGGCTTTTCATACTTCAATAAAAGCAATTTTTTATATCTTATTAAGTAAAGTGGCATCCTCCTTCCATCATGAACATATGATGTTTGCATGTGCCATGGTGAGCCATTCCATGCCTTGGATTTATTCCATTATTTTGTGGGTAAAAACAGCCTTTTAGTTCCATATGAGGCCAGAGTTGGGGTCCCAGGATTCTTTGCTTTCATTTTAATTTCATCTAACTTTCATTTAAGGACAATCATTGCCGTGCCTACTCATTGAGAGTATTGTGTGTTGCAGGTGGGTTTTCCTGTGCACAAAACACGAATTTGGTTGTGATCTGTAACCTGATGATCTTTTGGCACGACTCTTAAAAATACATGTGTGCACAACTGCTTTAAAATTCTTGCTATTTGTCATTTTATGGATTTCTGCTGACCTGGGTTTGATCTTCCTGAGCAAAAACATCCCACAGAGCACAGCAGAGAGGGTATTGGTATTCCTGGTGTTTTCTCTGGGTAGTTCAATCCCCAGCTGACACTCAGCTGCAGCAGGACTTCTATTCAAAGGAAATTTGGGCTGACTGGAGACTTGCCTCTTTTCCAGGAGTAAAAAAACCTGCAGTTTGAATTTCAGCCTCCATTAAACCCATTCCTTTTCAGAGTAATTTCATTTCCGCTGGTGAAATCAAGAGCAGAATTATGCCCAGATTGTCTAGCAAAGAACAGGATGTAATGAAGGCTGGATTTACTTTCAGAAATCCTCTTAGGGTATTGCCTTGGGAAAGATAAGAAAAATAATTTAATTTCATCAACAGTTCAGCAGTTGTAAAATCCCACACTGTGAAACTGAAAGGAGACTTTTGGAGAAAGGCTTCCTTGGGGCAGCCAACTGCTGAGGAGCACCAGAGCATCTCACTCAAGTCCCACGTCCAGGCACATCTCAGACCAGTGTTGCACCTCAGACTGTACCATTCTGAAATAAAACGTGCTCTTCCTTTGACAAAAGCATCACCTATACTTGAGAAATTAGTCCTTTCTTTCCCCACAGCAATGAAATATTATTTTTGTTACAAAGAGAGGAAAGATCTTTTTTTTCTGTGTTTATTCAGCATCTGAACATATAAATTGTAGATAAACAATATAATTCTGCTGCTTTTTTTCTCCCATATCTCTTGAAGTATATATTTAAATTGCTAGAACAAAATTTACTTCTATTTCAAGCCTGCTTTTGTATTCTCTACCTACTCAATTAATTTTCTGCTTTAAGGTATTTTAAATGTATTTTAAAATTACACAAAATACTATGAAAAGTGACTATGAACCCTCAAACCAATCTGAGCTTGTATAATGAGGATAAATCATTCTAATAGAGCAATTTTAAGTCAATTATGACACCATTATTTTCGAACTCATTACTGATTTTATAAATAAACCAGTAACCTTTCAGCATTATACCACATAGATGGCTAGATTGCATTGTCTAGTGGATGTCATCTCACATCCTCAAGGCTGTACTGTCATTTCCCAGGTTATTACAGTATTTCACAACCATGTGAAGTGCAATGCAGAATAAAAAAGTGTGTATCATTTCCTTCAAATGACAGGAAACAAGGAAGTTTTTCCACCACTCTCTGTTAAGTTGTCCTTCCTCCCAATTAATGAGACACTAATTTCTTTATATTACACTTTTCTGCCTTTCTAGTTAGATTTTCTTACATCATCTGAAGCTTGAGTCTGTGTAGGACATCCTAGCTGAAGACTCAATTGTCTCATTTGAACTCTTTAGTCTTTAGGCATTATATTTGTGCTTCATTGAAGTCAGCCCCTGCACTGAGAAATGAACATGCACCTAGTGAGTGTCAGAGCTTTCCTGAAGGTGTAGATGAGGTGGATAAAGTGGTGAAGGTCCAGTTCAGTGTCTCAATTTAAATCAGAGGCAGAGTTTAAACTGAAGACCACACTCCCAGACCAGTGCCTCACTAATCTGCATCTCATCACAGCTGTGCTTGCAGGAAAAAAATAATTTACCAGGTAAATTTTCATATAATTACAGTGATATTCTTCAAATGTCTTTTGTATCTTGGTCTGAAAAAAAAAAAATTTCTACCTCTTTGGATCACCCCTGTTTATGTAAAAGTATTGACCCTGTTCATGCAAAAGTGTTGTTAAAAAAAGCTATTCAGATAACCAGTTAATTATTGAAAAAAAGTTGATTTTATAAACAGATATGTGGGTTCAGGCTGCCAAAGGACATGGGAATGTCATTGACATGAGGATGATGACACATTTCTGAGCAGACATCCAAGGGCAAGGGCAGGTTAGAAGTGAAGAGACAGAGAATGTGGAACTGAGATCCTCCCTGCCAGAAAAGGAGACTGAGGTGTTGTACAAGGAGAATTTTACTCCAGTGGCCCCTCTTGAGATGTGGTGACCCTGCTGTACTCTTCACATGATCTCATCTACCCAGCATGTAATCACAGAGCTGCTCAAAGCAGGTTAGGGAAGAAATGCAGGAGCCAGGAGCTGCAAACATGACAGCCCCACATTCCCTGACTCTGCAGTGCCTGTGCTGTTAAATACCAGCCTGTCCTCTGTCCTTGAAACCCAGGGTGTCTGACCATGGCTAAACTCTCTTCCCTCCTTTGAAAACAGCATTGCCTTGGATGTACTGAATACTGCTAAATATCTCCAGCCATGCTGCCCTGCAATCCATACTTGGGAAAGCACTTGCAGACCCAGGCCGGAGCCACGCCAGGGAGCACAGAATTAATTCAGTATTAGGAGCCACCTTGGGATGGTTTTGAAGGCAGCTCCCTGGCCAGCATTCCTTCACCACTGTGAGTGAGTGAGTGACCTAAAATCTTCAGGAGCTCCAGAGCACAAGCACAGGAGATCAGGTCTGCACACTGGACTATAAATCACAAATGAGCTGGAGGGTTCCACCTGTCACCTTTTCAGCAACTGACAGACCAAAAAGCAGCCAAAAAAGTAGAGAAAAGAATGATCAAAACAATTCTTATCTCATTTGCTGCTCCTGTGTTTTTGAACATGTGGAATGCGTTGGAAGATTGTTTACCCAAGGTGATTGCTTGATTGGATTCTGGTGATGGTGTTTTAATGCATTGACCAATTGGACCCATGTGTGGGTGTTGAGACTGTTGGCTGACAGTCACAAATTTTCAGTAGTTTGTAGTTAGTTGTAAGTAAGTATGATGTAGTATAGTATCTCTCTTTAATATAGTATAATGTAACATAACATAGTCTTATAAAGCAAGCGTTCAGCATTGGAGTCAGATGCCAATCATTTTCCTTTGTCAGGGGTACGTTTTTTACAATAATGGTTTATAAAAATGACAGTGAGAAGGGAAAGCCCAGAACAAAGGGCTGGAGGCCCCTGGGAATCTCTCAGCTCACCAACAGATGCACAGAGGATTGCTGCTGGACTGGTAAAAGGCCAGGCTTTCAGCACCACCTTAACATGGCATTGGTAACACTGTAAGACAAGGAGGGGCTTCTGGTACACCTTTCTTTGGATTTCCAGGTGGGCACAATGAAAGAACACAGATGTACATTTGTCCTGACTGAGTTTGCAAGCAGGCAGAGAGAGCCAGCTCCACCTCAGAAACCACATGCTGGGGGTTGTGGCACATTGACTGTGCCCTGTGCCAGTCTTTGGGCAATCTTCCTCTTCAGAGCAGTCTAAATCAGGTGCAGAAACCCCACAACAGAGGGATTTTGCACTCATAAGTACCAGGTGTTTGCCCAAGTACTCTGACACAATATCCCTGGTGAGGCCATTGAGATCTGTGAAGGAATTAAGTGATGGGCTGATGGAGCAGGTAGGAGACTTGAAGTATATAAAGGTAAGCTGATTGTTTAGAAGGAGTCTCTAACAACACAGACTGCTTTCAGGCTTCAAACTGAGGTTAGAAACCTTGACATTTCTGCTTGCCATGTCTACAACATAATAACTTTGTTTAAAAAAATGCAATTAAAAAAAAGAAAAAAGAGGATGCGCTACTTGAGCTGAACTACATACCTGATGGGTTGAAGTAAGGATGACCCATCTGTGATGATTTGCACCTCTTGGTATAGGCCTAGTATCCCATCTGCTCACTCTCCTGCCATTGAAGCTTTTCTAATAGAAGGCCCAGTATCAGGAGATATTGTTGTTAATCTCTAGGAAAATGGACGGAAAAGTAGCCCTGGTGGAACTCTTAGTCAGCCTAAGACTGAGATGGCAAGTGAGCTTTTTAGTGAGGGTTCAGCTAAATGGCTGCGCTTTATGAATATTTAAGAAAATGTGTTGGAATCTGTTAAATCCAATGCACTAAAGAGAAACAAAAACTCTGCATGGGCTGAGTTGATCAAATGTCCAGGTATGGAAAGAGAGGGACTGCTGCTTAAGGAATATTTTAATGCATTGGTCATACTACCACCTCCAAATGAATTCACATCCACAAGGCAAAACTCAAGAGAATTTAGGATTCCTGACTGTGTCTACATCTATCCCGTTTACCAAATGATACACACTCAATGGGGCCTTGAATTCCAGTGGATATTTCAACAGATTTCTCTAAATAAACAAAAGTACTATTGTTCCCATGTCTGTTCAACCATAGGCCTACTGACTCCTATTGTCTTTAATCTGAAGGATTTCTCTTCTGTGACTGGTGAAGAGTGGAATGGAAAACTTCAAGCCAAAAACATGTTGAAGGCTGATCTCCATCTACTTATATATACCTTAATATAAAAATATTGCCTTATTGAAGCATCAACACTTGAAAGACCCAGTGTGGAAGGGTGGAAGGGAATGTGTTTGTCCCTCCCTTTCCCCTAGTGCAGAAAATGCAGATGTATTTGAGGTGCCCCAGGGTTCTAATGCCACACACCAGCCCTTTACAGCTCTTCTGTGTTATGTGCTCGGCCTCATGGTAAAGGAGAGAGCACCATTTGTGCTGAGAGCTCCAGCTCTCCGCTGTGCCTTGCACACTCAGAAATTTTCAGACAATTTCAGAAGAATTATGACATGCAAGATATGAAATTGGAAACAAAAAGGCACAGCTAAATTGTTTGCAAAGTTACTGCTATGGAAATATAGATTCAGGTCTTCTGAAGGCATAAACTGATGGAAGTCTTTTTGTCTTCAGTGGAGCAATAATCTCACTGGCTCAAGCAAATTATCCTCTCTCCATTTGAAAGGTAGTGCAGCAGCATAATCAAGGCAGGCAAGGCTGCCTAAGACCTGGGATCCTTTTTCAAAGGTGAAGCCAGAGAGTTTCTAAATGCAGCTGCATGTGGGGTATCCTAAACTCCCTCCCAAAACTATTTGAGTCATCTACAACTCAGCATGGGGTGTAAAGAAAGCAACTAGAAGGAGTGAATTTAGTAAGTATAGGAAGGAAAATTTTTAGATTTTTTTAAAAAAAAAAGTTATTCACAGCTCTTAGTAAGTTCCTAAGAGACAAAGTGCTTTGAAGTCTTACATTTCTTCATCTTTATCTCCTCCTCCTCCTTCTCCTTTTATGTACGTAGCAGGGTTTGGCTCTGAGGTACAATGTCAAATGAATTTTAGTGCTTTGTAATCAAAGACACAGGAGAAGGAAGTTTTTCCTCGGCCTTCTGCTATGCCTTAAACCATCTCCAACTGCCCCATTTCTTTCCAAGACTTACTAATCATAAAAAGAAGCATTTCTGTATTTGAAGTATGCTTAAAACAGGATGTTTCAATAGCACAAAGGCACACCTCACCTGAAGGCTGACTTCAAAAGGCACAGAGCCTTCTGTGAGTGCATCAGGCTCAATGGCATGTGGAGACATTCAGTGGGGTTTGCATTATAAAATTGACAGTTTTACTATAATTCCTTGAAACCACTTTTAATGAAGTTTTTTTTTGGCAATTCATTAAGTGTTGTTGCCACAGAATGATGATTGCTTGTTATTTGTTTGCTATAGTAGAAAAGTTTCCTTAGCTAAAGGTCAAGGATGGGATCATTGCTGTCCCCTGCATTCAGCTTGAAGGAAGGATTGGTTTTAGTGGTAAAAAACCATTGGGGTTGTTGCATCCCATCTCCTTCCCATTTCCTTCAGGAAAGAAATATCAAAAAAAAAAGTTACTTTTTGAGGAAGGAAAAAAGCCCCCATCCTTAATTAATCTGTTTGATAACATTTAATTTTAAACAAGCTCAGAGGCCAGATAAGCTCTGACCTGGTGCTTATTCCTCTGGCAGTGTCCAATGGTCCATCAGCCACGGGGCAGTGACGTTCAATTCCATAGCCTGGATGTCCAAGGCTCATCCCTAACACACGTGCAGAGAGGAAAGCACACAAGCCAAGACCCTACTCCTCTCTTGTGTGACACTGAATTTTTTCCTACATCTTCTAGACTTGCCTGCTACACAGAAATTGGGAGGAGGATTTCATACAAGCAGGAGACACCCAACTTTCCTCCAGGCTGCAAGCACAGGGGAGTTGAAGCCACGTGAGTGAGGATTTAAAGGCAGTCTTTTCAGAGATTTACTTAGAGTCCTGAGAGGTTTGTGCAGTTTGTACTGAATTCTTTTTTTTTGGTCACATTTAAACTGTGACAGCTATGTCAAAGCCAACATGAAGAACTCAGCACAGATGGCCTTCACATCTGTGAGTGGAGTGGAAAAAAATCCACCAAAGGCAGATATTTAATTAGGGCAAATGGTGGGATTATTATTTTGCTGCTCTACAGACTCCCAGTACAATGACTTTGGCACTGACTGTGATCATTGTGAGGAGAGAGATCTAAAGGAATTGTGGAGAAAGTGTCTGAGCTCAAAATAACCCAAAATTAAAATTAAAGTAGGGAAAAACTGTCAGCCTTCTCTGTGGAGTTTTTTATTAATCACAAAATTTTAAAGTGTCAAAGAAATGAAGAAAAAACAGGTGTATAATTTCAAAATGTACTTCACATTGTTCACATCTTGTTCTTCTTTAATGAGATGTGTATGATATTCAATTTCAGGCACAGAGGAAGTCTATGAGCATAAGAGTAAAAAAAAATCCCAAACTCTGAGGGAAATAATTTTTAAAAATTATTTAACATAGACAACTATGCTATAAGTAACAAATTGATATAGACATCACCTGAAATAATGATTTGTTTGCTACTCCTATTGAGTGGACCAAACCCATGTTGCAAATAGAATACTGGTACTAGAATCATGCTGGTCAAAAATGGGCAGGTGTTATATGAAAGTATAAAGGGGCAATTCCCATCTATAGCCTAGATGGAAATAAAAGAGATATTCAGTGGCAAATCCAGGAGAACTCAAATTTCATAAATGCCAGAGAAGAATTTGCATTTTCCAGACAGTATAAATCTTTGTTGTGTGTTTACCTTGCTAGAGGTTCTCTTAAAAATTCAGCTCACAGAGACAGTTCTTCCCTTTCTTTTAGCTGTCCCTTTACATTTATCCTTTCATTAAGTGGTCTACACTTAATTCCATTATTTTCTATATTTTCTTGCAAAACACTCTGATAATCTTTATATCCACTTAAGCTTTTGTGGGGGAGTATAAAGCACTTTGTCAATGCAGCAGCCTCAGGGGCAGCAGCATTTGAAAGGTATTTATTAGCAACCTCTCTCTCTGGCTTCATCCTTCATTTGCTTCTTACTGCATGAGAAGCTGCATTATATTGAGCATTTCCTCAGTGTAAAGCCTCACATGGCAAGAATGATTATAACACACCCATTAATGCAATCTTTTCCTCAACATATCTTTTTCTTTTCTTCCCTCTCCTCTTTGGTTTTCTTCTTTGCTGCTGTTTCACCTCCCACAAAGGCATCACACCACGGTAGCCTGGATGTCAAATGAAGATAAACACAACAAAATCAAAATCCTACTTTAAAGAGTTGATGCTGGGGCAGAAGAAGGGGGAGAGAAAGTTTACCTGCTTGAGTTAATTGACTCACAGAGCTCTGCAAATCAGTGCAGTGATGGCTGGACAGTAGACAAATAAATAAAACTGCTGCTCAGTCACTCTGAACCTCAGGTTGGACCTTAAACCAGTTTGGAAACAGGACTTTGGCTACTTTCTTATTTCCCATGGGCAAAATTTCCTATCAGTTCTTTGAAAATAAAATGAGGGGAAGGGAGGGAAGCTGTGTGTGGGTTTGTTTTTTTTTTTGGGGGGGTGGTGGTGGATGAGAAAGAGAAAGTGAGGGAGAAGAAAATTCTAAACATCTATATGGGGCAGGAGCAGCAAAGGCTGGTGCATTGCAGACAATTTAGGAACCTCCTGCTTTTTGAGTTTTGGCCTGGTAAAGGTTGGTTATATGCAGGCATTAAAACTCCTTCACTTCTGTGTCAGGCAGATCCAGAACAGACAACTGTAACCCACGGTAATTTACACCGATTGTTTTCTATAGGTCACACATGCAGAAGTTTTTTTATATCCATACATCTTGTTTCATTATTTTAAATGAAGGAAAACTAAATGTTAAAATGGAAGGGCAAGATTGTCAGAAATTTGAAATTTCTTTAGCATTTTTAACAGGTTTGATAGATCTAGAGTGATTTACTGCAGCCCTAAATCTACTTCTGTCCTGTATTATAATGTCCTGACAGATGTGCTTAGCAGTATATACCAGAGTTTTAACAAGTGAGCATTGAAGATTTTACTACTAAAAAAAAAACCAAAACCTTGAATTCAGAAGGATGAAAGTGAAAAGTTAGGATGAAATGATGAAATGGAAAAGAGAAAGGGAAATATGAGCTTGTCTTCATGGATTAGTTCCTTAATCTTGCACCATCTGCTTTGTTGGTTTCCTTATGTCTGTGTTAGAACCTGAAATTTGTAGCATGACAGTGACTGGCAATCCTGGTGGTAAATACCTTTCTAATGTTGCAGTTACGATTTCTATTCAGATGTAAATTAAGCAGCACAAACTCAGGACTTTGAGTGTCATAAGTTTTAAAAAATAATTTTAAGCAATTAGAAAAAGGTGTATTTTGTAGCAGCTGTTTCTGTAGCTGTCCTTTGCTCACTCAAATTATGCTAATTTTTAAGTTGTTCTAACAGTCTCCATCCCTCTTTTGCATCAGACTAAAGTAAAGCCTTAACTTTCCAGAGGTGAGGCCTAATATTGAATTAAAAGAGGATGCAGAGTGGCTAATTCTCTGCAGGAGTTATATTTTTTTCCAAATACCATTCCTGCACATGGCACATTGTCTGTACTAAACCAGAAGAGATGGGAAAGAGAATTGCAAAAGCATCAAGAGCTGATATTCAATGAGAGATGGGTAGGCAACTCCTTTAACTTTTTTGGCTTCTCTGCTTTAACCCAATTTTATTTCACAATTTGCAACACATAACTGATGTTCCCAGTAAAATTATTCAAGTGTTCTGTAGCTACAGATACTCAGTGATGCCTTCATGAGGACATACCTGAAAATTGTCCAGGAGCATTCACATCCTCAAGGCCTAGGGAGTGCTACTCAGGGAAATTTGCTTTCAGTGGTGGAACCGGTGACAGTTGCTAATTCATAAAGAAAATCCAGCTGGAAGTTACAGTGCAATTTCAAAGCTCAGCTGTCTCCACACAAAGCAGAAGATCAAAAAACATTCAGGTTGTCATGTGAATTTATCAAGGCTAAAGTAAAGAGAGATTTGTGTTATGTCATTATAATTCCTCACTTCTGTTCCTCTGAAACTGAAATGAAAGGTATGTGAAGGAGGAGGGTTCCTCCTGCTGTACTTGCCAGGCTCCCTGTATGAGGATCCCACTGGAATGGGTGGGATGTAGGAGTGGAAAGATCTATCAGAGAGGAGTTTCCACACAGGATGCCCATGCTGCTGATCAGGAGCTGCCACACAGACCCTGGCAGAATCCCTCTTGCGCTGCCTGAGTGGTTAGGATGGGGTACAGTGCTGGGAAGGATGAATGTTTGACAAGAAAGTCTCACACATATGTATGCTTAGCAGAAAGATTTTTGAATGTAGAATCTGAAGAAGAATAGAGATGGAAGCAAGTTTTGATATAGAAGAAAAGAATTGCTGAGTCAGTCTTAGTGGGTAACCAAGGGGGCAAAGGGTGTGTTAATTAGAAGGGGGTTTTATGGCTTAGAGCAAAGGATAAACCCACTCCCAACAAGAAGATGTTTTTACCAAGCAGAAAGAGAGCACAGGCAAACAAGTCAGCAAATGTGGCAAGTAGAAAAAAGGTCTCAGAATTTTCCACTGCAAGAAAACTGAAAAACAACTTCTGGCTTAAACTGTAATGTACTGACTTTAGTGATTGGAGAACAGTACCATGAATATGGCAATGACAGTAGTTATGATGGGTTATAGGTAAAAGTTAAGGTATAGATTGGTTCTGCTGTATTGAGATGCTCAGCAAAGAAAAGTCTATAATGCATTGTAACCTAAACTAAGGGTCTCCAGGCCTGCCTGCAGCTGGAGCTGACAGCTGTGGGCACAGCTCTGTCACCCTGCACTGCTGTAACACCTTGGATACAATAAACTGCATTTTGGAGAGCTGTCCTGCATCCCTCATTTCAGCTCTTACTGTACAGGAGGAAGAGAGAGGAGCCAGCACAGTGTGGACAGAGCTGTGACAAAGCTGGTGGCTGGTCCTTCACTTCTCAGGGCCAATTAGGGCTGGTGGTGGTGGAGTGAAATCAGAGGATTCTTTAAATACACCCCAGACAGTGCTTGGAATGGGATAGGGGGATGTACATTTTATCTCACATCCTCTTGATCCCTTGGAAAGAAATTCTGTAGCTCATTTTTTATCAAAAGAGAACTTTTCCTGTCATTTTTTCCTCACCCTGTGGCTGTGCATGGGAAGAGTTTTGGTGAACATCTCTAAATGAAGCTCCAGAGTGAATCCAGGGGTAGGAGCAGGCCAGGAAATCCTCACTTGCACTCAGCAGGTGTTCCCTGATGCAATCTCCAAAGCAACCCCTGCCACAAAATGCTGATAAACCCTTACATTAATCAGGCTGAAGCCCATTTCTATAGCATTCACACTCTCTGATAAAATCCCTTTGCCCAGGATTTTTCTCCTGGGAAGCTGAGAAGCCTCAGAGAAAAGGAAAACAATTCTTATCTCATTTGCTTCTCCTTTGTTGTGCTCATGTGGAATGTGTTTGGAGATTGTTCACCCACAGGTGATTGTTCCATTGCATTCTGCTGGGAGTTGTTTTCACTCTTTGGCCAATCAGGGCCAAACTGTGTCAGGACTCTGGAGAGAGTCAGGAGTTTTCATTATTGTCTTTTTAGCCTTCTGTCAGTATCCTTTCTGTATTCTTTAGTATAGTATAGTATTCTTTAATATAATATAGTATCATAAAGTAATAAATTAGCCTTTTGAGAGCATGGAGTCAGATTCATCATTGCTTCCTTTGTTGGGGCATCCCTGCAAATACAACACATTTCATCTGCATGGGCGAGAACCCCGACATCACTGAAAGCAATTCAGTTCTTTTCATTGCTTCATTGAGTTTTCATGGGAGGGAGAGTCAAAGTTACATTGTTTTAGAGTAACCGTTTGCTGTAATCAAATCCCTACTAAGAGATGCTGGGTAGCAAGAAAAAAAAAAAAAGGGAAAGAAAGTAGTAATTTTTGGTGGCTTAAATTTTAATTCTAAATACACTGATATTTCCAGAGCTACCAGACCAGTGTAATAATGTGAGTGGTATCCTTGGCTTGTTGACCGAAGTGATGTTCCTTTACTAGAAATGTATTTAGGGACATGAAGATCAGTGTCAAAGGGAGCAAAGATACAGAAATGGCTTTAAACAACCAAGAGGGCATTGCAGCAATGAATGCTCTCCAATAAGGGACTACTCTTTATTAACCATGGAAAGAGCAGAATCGGTGAGCAATGAACCAAGAAATGAGACAATTTGTGAAAAAAACTGGAGGAAGTATCACAAAGAGGTGCTGGGCATTTCTATCAGCTCAGGGGAAAACAGACTCATGCCCATCTTGGGAAGAGATTTCTGCTTTTTCATACCAACACCTATCCCAGCATCACAGACCAGCCCCTGTGGGAAATCAGATTTCAGCCTCCCAGGGCTCTTTGGGTGGTATTCAATGGATGTTTAGAAAACTGGGAACAATTAATCTGCTGAGAAAAATTCAAAACATCTTCCTTCTCATTCTTGTCCTCATCCTCTCATATCAAAACACATTTTCAAGAGTCTCCAACAAAATCTTAGCACCAGGTTTTATTTTGGTGAAACAGTCCTTGAATTTAGATTGCAGGTAGCTGACACAACAAATATGCCCAGGAAACCTTTAAAAAGAAAGAAAGAAAAAAAAAGAGATGGAGTTAAAGAAATTAGACCCTGAAGATTTTGTTATAGTATTCACCACTGCAATGTTCTTGGATTTGATGATTACTAACCACAGGAGCTGGCCAGAGAATGCACTGTATATTCATTTTAGTGAAAGCTAGTAATTGAGAGTTATATCAAAAAGCAAGGCAAGGAATTGCCATGAATTGTGTCTCAACTGCTATATAATGGAACAGCAAATGCTTTTGTGAAGGATTAAATAAAATAAATTTAAAAAAAGAACCTATTTCAAGCATTGTCCATAGGAATATTTACTTAGAGGGAGAAAGAATTCAATTTTCTTTTGCCAAATTTTTATTACAATCTTCCATGTGCTGTAAATTCCACTGAAAAAAAGAAATTTCACAGACACGTTTGACTCCTCAATATAAATCTTTGGTGTGAGAACTGAGATCATCTGAATATATAACTACACAGCTTTATTTATATGTCATTTAGTAAAAAGAAAAAAAAAAGTACTTTGGCTGACTTCTTAGACTAATGGAGTGAGTAGCAAATGCAGCAAACAGGGCTGAATTACAACAGTGTATAAATGAATGAGAGAAGTGGATGAATCCAATCAAAACATAATGAGGTTAATTCAGATAAATTTGGAGTATTTTGCTTGTGAGAGAAAATTTTTGAGTCATTAAGGAAAAGATTTGCTATAAAATTATAAAGACTTTACAGCATTTTAACTACATTTATAATGAGCAGCAAGGACAGATGAATGAGGCTAGAATAAGAACCAGCTCATTGGAGTCCTTAAATGTCTTTCTGAAAGAATTATTCTATCTGTTTCAAGAAAGGATGAACAAATCTCAGTGCACTGAAAAGGGACACTGCAAGAGAGCTGGTTCTCATTACTTAAGCTGGGGGAAAACCTGAGAATTCCTCAATGCTGTGTGACAGAGAGAATTTGTCATTGCTGAGATGCACAAAATACACAGCAACACGTGCCCCAGAACGAGAGGGAGAGATTATTCACTTGTGTGGGTGCACCACAAATGGGATCTTTTCTGTTCAAATTCACCTGCAACCAATTTTCCTTGCTACAGATGCCTTGTGAAGGCTGACCTAGAACAGAGGCTGGAAAGAGTTAAAGAATAATGTAGGGATTTATTAAAAGGCCTCAATGGATCCACCTTGGGCAGCACAAGAGCCCAGCCAGGGCTGCACCTAAAATGGTCACAAAATGCACGACTGGGCACAGGGTGTCTCAGTTTTATAAAGTCCTGGTCCATTTGCATACTGGAGTTAATTGTCTAGTTACAGCTTTAGCCCAAGAAGTCCCAGCCTTCTTGTTTTTCTCTCTTCAGTCTCCACATTGTTTATGCTCTTGGGCCTGAGATTTGGATCATTTGTCCTTGGTCCCCAGCTAGAGAAGGAATTTTTTTGTCTCCCTGCTCTGTGAAGAGAGCTCACCATCCCCTAACATGAAGCCCAGACCCACACACTAAAGCAGCACAGAATCTGAAAAATAGAAAAGCTAAACCTGAGGCATCACTGCAATAAGGGATTGTTGTCCTCTGAGTGGTGGTAATTTCCTGTCTGCCCTCTCAAACCCTCAGAAGAGGTGAGGTGCTATAACTTAGTCAAGAAATGGCTGCAAATTTCATTTGTAATGAAAGATACTTGGACACAGTCATGGGACTTTGCCTCATTTGTCCACATGAAAAGTCCATACACACACAGTGGCTCAAATAAGGCAGTTTACAAATACAACAGTTTATCTCTGAGAACATGAGAAATGTGTTTCTGGTAAGAGCAGCAGCCCATCTGTTCCACGACTATGCAATATTACAGGTTCATTTAGGTGGTCTGGTCTCTTCTCACATGTCCTTCTCCACCTGATTTGTGATGTTAGGAACTACATGCAAGTGCATTTTGTTCAGCCTCTGTTGCTCACAAAGCTTTCCTGAACCTAAAAAGGCTGTTTTCACAACATTCTGCAGCAAAAAAAAAAAATTTAGAAATTCACTACCTGCTGAGTCAAGAAGTTCTAAAATCGATATCCTACTGATTTTACTGAAAGCCCATTAGTCTTCTTTTCACATTGGCCAGAAACAGGGACTTTTGCTCATACCTTAAATGCCTCTCCCCTTCTGAAGTTACCTTCTATTCTAATGGACATAGCAGCAGTTGTAGGTTTTATTCTTGTCTGAGAATAATGTTGTTTAGGAAGGTACCAGTGACAGGTAACAGCCTGTCAGCGTGTCCATTCCTCAGAGGCTGTAGGATGGCACATTCCACTGGCACAACAGTCTGCCAGCATTCTTATTAAAGCCACACATGCATTCACAAAAGATGGGAACTGAGGTGAAACACCAAGGTGTGCTCCTGCTCTGCCTGTCCTGAGGACTCATCACTTCCCATGAGGAACAGCAAGAGGAAGTTCGGGCAGGAAGTTTCTTTTGGTGCTCAACCTTCTCCTGAAACAAACTGTGAAGCTCTCAAAATACTTAAACTAAAATTTCACTGTGCTCTGCGCCTCATTTTCTGGTGTCTGATTTGGTAACTATGATTTTCAGAAGAATTGTGCCCTCTAAATCATGGTTTGAGTTAAAATAAATGCTATGCTTTAAATTTCCAAAGTGCTAATAACTTTAAAACCATGTTCCTTAAATTAGTCTTGCAAATAATCAATTATATTTTTATCTATTAGTACTTTAGATTTATAATAGAAAAACAATCCTTTGCTTATTTCTTGGGGAAGTCAAAAAAGTTTCTTTGTGTTTTTCATGAGAAACACACACGTAAGATGGGTGAAAAAACATGAAAAGTCTAGTGAGTAATTAGTAGCTCTGTCTTCAAGGCCAAACAGGCAGAAAATCACTTAAACAATGAAGGTGGAGGCATCTGACACAGCCACTTTCCACTTTGCACCTTCAAAGGAAGAGGAATTCTTCAAGAAAGAAAACAAACTCAGAAACCCAAACAGAATTTGTGTGTGATCATACTGAAAGTCTCCTTCATAATGCACTTTCTAATTTCAAATGATTGATTTAGCAATAGAGCCAGAGTGAAATTCGTTGACAGAACCATTTTGCTTTTTGAAGCCACAATTCCATCAAAAATAAGAAGCTGATTTTCCTTTGACTTTTTGGGTAGGCGGAAAGAGAGAAATGTCTCATTTATACTTTATAACATTTTTACTTTTTCAATGTTGAACTTTTATATAATTTCTTTTTCTGTCACGTGATAATATACAAGACAGTACAAGAGACAAAACTGATTGAACAACAAATGTACTTTACAACAGAATTTCAAAATTATAGAGCATATCATAATTAAATTTTAAAACCTGGTGCAGTTCCAATTTTATATCCTCTACAGGGGCTAATTACAAAGCTCAAGATGTTCTTTGTTTTGTTGTTTGTTTTGTTTTTAATTTCCTTATGTGGCACTGGAGATGTTAAATTATTTGGAGATGTCACCCAGGGCACTCTGTTTCAATTTTTTGTTAACAATAATAGGTTCTAAAAAATTACTAAGGCCAGCCCAAGTAAAAGGCCATGGGCAGGGACATCTTCCCCTTTTCCAAGCCCATCTAACCTGGCCTTGGACACTTCCAGGGATGGGACAATCCCTCATTAGCTGCCAACCCAAAAATTCAACCCTTTTTTTCAGTCACGTTATTCTTACCAGGACTCTTTACATATATTCATTATATAAAGCATATTTTTTGTCTGTGTAAAATGTCAGAATATGGAAAATACACCATTTTTCATACAGGGATTCCATATTTTCCCTTTATTTGTGTTCACCACTATTCTCACAGCAGCTGCTGCTCTCTGCAGGACATGGGAATTGTCAGGATTGCAATAAAAGCAGCTTCACTGCTGTTAATGCTGTCGTGTTGGGCTGTTCACTGGTGTCAGTGCCAATCTTATTTCACAGAAAATAAGCAAAATCTTGTTAGTGCTAAAGACTTGATCATATTTATCACCTACAAGACACAGCCCTAACATTTATCCCAAACAAAACTACAGCTACAGGGACAACGCAAGGTTTATCTATATATGGGGATTTTTTGCTCCTTCTATATAGAAGGCTCAAAATAACAATACAAAGCAATGACAAATCTCATCTATATAAATATATTTACAAAAGTATGTCTGTCTGTTCACTTTTTCATTGCATCCACCATTATCGAACTTCATCATTTCCCCTGCGTTGTCTGGTAGACTCAAATTAATTTGCAAGAGATTTTGCAAAATAAATATGCAAATTTGCTTCACCAAAAAGGAAGGCAGCAGCCTTTAACTACTTGGTTACAGCCTTTGACACTCTTTAGAAATGAGTGAGACTAACTGCTCTAATATACATAAATATGTACTTATCTCTTTCTTTAATATTCATAGTATTTCATCTCATTCATCTATCTTATCTCTATTCTGCATCGATCACCCATTTTAATGATAACACACCATGAATCATCTGTGTGGTCCCCTTTCCTGCTCTCCCCCAGGACCCTTCACTGACCCCATTTCTGCTTCTGAGAAAACTGATTTACATATGGAGCAACTGCTGACCCCACTGGAGTTCAGGCTTTTAACACAACCCAAGTGCTGGTTTATCTTTTATATCTGGGGCAGTAATTTCAAGCAGTGGCTTCACAGCTGGCTCATCTTTGCAGGGCAGACAGCTGGAAATGGAAAGCATTAGTGCTGAGGGTGAAAGATAAGCTATTCACATGCAGATAAAGCCCTCGAAATTTCAGCTCCTTGACTAAGACTCTCACCTAGCCTTGACCTTTCCTCCTGGAGGATCAATTCCATTTGGGCAACAAAGGCACCGACAGAAACCCTTAATGCCAAGTTTAACGATTCCAATGTTCCTGATTTATTTAAATTAGTGAACATTTCTTCAAAGACCCTACTTTGCCCTATGAATTTCAGTAAGCTGCAGCCAGAATAAGAACCAAGTCCTTTGATTGGAAGGGTTTTTTTGCATTAAATCTCAGAGACCAGAAGAACATTTCATGACACTGCAGAGGATGTACAGAGTCTAAAAGAAGCAAATCAAAGGGTCCAAGATTTTAATAGCCAAGAATAAACATTTTATAAAAGAAAAAAAAGATAAGTGCATAAAGAGATGAAGGTAGCCTATGGGATTTATATTCACTTTTTTCATGGCATAAGTGGTACTTATCATGGCACGAGTGGTACTGCACTTTTTTAACTTGCCAAGCCCACCTTAGCAGCAGTTTAGGCACCATAACCCATACTAGGTCTTTTTCCTCAGCGCTCAATCTTTCTGCCTCTTAGACAACACTTCAGGTTCCTGGATGAATCAATTTGCCAGGCTATAAATATGTGAGTGGTCCACTAGGTAGGATGACTCCCAGCTGAAAACACAAAGCCAAAGGGGTAAAGAGAGAAGAAAATGAGCACAAAAGGGGACTGAACAATAAGGTACATTTTAGACTGCCAGCAGTGGGGGAAGTTATCTTTTCCTTTGTTCATAAATGACAAGGAAATGCTACTTTTATTTGCTTTGCTGTGATAGCACAAAAACTACTCTTTTCTAATCTCTCCAGTACCCTCTCCTTCTGCTTGGCATACACTTAATTATATTAACATTTTCTTCTGAAAGCAGGCTGTCATCCAAAAATTAAAAATGGCTATTGAGTATCTTAATTTGCACTATTTTAAAAAGAGATTCTGTGGAAATAACTCTCTTAGATATGTTGCATGAGAAAGTCTGAATAAAAGGTCTAGAACTGGATGTGTGGATGTGCATGAACATATAAACTCACACACCCCAGCATATATGTACCCATTATCTAACTAATGCCTCTAATGTTTTTCTTCAGATGGTTTGCACAAAAGATTCTCAAAGAGGACTTGATGCCTCCAAAGGGTCTTGAGTGGCTTCATATCTTGATAATTTAATTTGATTTCCCTTACTACTGGCAAAGAAATAGCATTTCCTTAGGTGAAATAGTGAGATTGTTATTTGGGCTCAAAGCACATGTGGGTACTTAGGAACATGGTTCAGTGGTGGACCTGGCTGTGCTATGTAATGCTTGGACTGGACAATCTTAGAGCTCTTTTCCAACCTGAATGATTCTGTGCTTCTCTGGACACAGGTTTGAGCAGGGGTAGTTTTGGAGATGTCCTCCAACACCCCTCCCATTTATTCTGTGCCCACTGAAACCACAGCTGTTCCTTTGACGTGGCAGTTTCCAACAAAGCTCTAAGAGCTGCAGGATGACCTCACAAACCGGGGAACCCAGGGGAGCAAAGCAGCATCACTGCTCCCATCCCACCAGGGAAGAGAGGCTTGCAGACAAGTGCTGGAGTAAATGGAAATACTGTCCCCAACAATTCCTTCTTCCACTTCTTTCCTCTCTCTAACTGCAGTGCAGGGCTGCTTGTTCTCAGGGTTCTCATTTCTCCTCTGCCTCTTAAAGCACAATTCTGGTTAACATAAAACATCTCAGCACAGTCTCCAAGCTGGTGCTGGCCTTTGTAGCCCACCTTTTTTTCCCCTGCTGATATTGGCTGGCCCAACTACAAAGGTCAATGAGCAAATAGAGGAACTTTCCTTCCCTCAGGCAGGAGAGCTCATGCACTAAAATCCAGAGATCTGGGATTCAATGTCTACTGTCTGGCAGTTCAGCCAAAAGTACATCAGAACACCTGAACCACTTCCTCTGCAGAGATGGCTTTAAATAATGATATATTCCTGTCTTGAAAGTCTCAAGGCCAAAGCCTATTCCTCTTAAATTCAGTGTCAAGGATCCTATTGATTTAAAGGGATTGGTTTTCAGCCACCATCTGAAATATATGCCTTTACTGACAAGAAGAAATATAGGGTAGGATAGAAACAGGAAGGGGAAGGATCCAGGATTTCAGCCTTTCAGTAATATGTGCTGGATCCACCTTTGTTATTTGAATGTCAGAGAAATGTTGTTTATTCCCTAAAGTGCAAACCCCCTCAAGGTGAAGTCCAAGCATGTCTGTAATTGTAATTTCTCTTGACTGTAGGAAGCTTCTTCCTATTTCATTTTTTCAATAATAAAGAAGTTGATTGTAGTATTACATTTACAAGGAACAAATTGGTTGGTTGTGTTCCCAAACCTCCTCTAGGTGTTTTAAACAGAGACAATAACACAGAGGTGGAAATTAAATAGAGATGGAATAAAAAATAGATTCAAGTGATACTTTTGAATACGTTTATAAAAATTTTGTGTGCGCTTAAATGTATAGAAGAATTTTAACCCTGAGACTGCTTGATTCAATAAATTCATGTGAGAATGATTTTGCAGAATCAGATTCTCAGTCTGAACTCTTTGAGGCAAGGACTTGTCCTCACAATCCTTGTCTGTGTAAAGGCTAACAGTATGTGAGTATTATATAAATAATGATTCAGCACAAAGATTAACTGACTTCCATCATAAGAGTCCCACTTGCTATTCAGCAGGCAACTGACATTTAGTAATGATGAATTTAAAACACTTGAGATAAAATCAATTGGCTACTTGTAAAATTTGAAGTTCTATTGCCCTCAGAAAGGTCCACCAAATTCTTGTGGTCAACTATGTGGATGAGGTTTGTTCATGGAGGGGACTTCCATAAAGACTGTTTTGGTCAGTAATGTAATTTATAAATTACCTCTGGTTTCAGTATATTTTGGTTATGTATGTATGCATTCCATATATTGTAACAATGCTGAGGTGGGGAAAGATGGAAAGAGTTAAAATGATGGAGCAGGTTAAAAACATTTCACACCTAGAAATTAAGGATATAGGAAGATCAATTTCCTAACTGGGCTGAAAAGATCCTTCTTATTTTTTTTTTAATTCTTCTGATTTATACTCTATGATTGAAGGTCTGAAGGAGTTGATCAGAGTTCAAAAGCAGGTGGAAAGTTTTGCTTTGTGTTTATCTTAATCACAAGCCAGTTGATAAATCACAAATTTAGAGACAACCCTAAAATCTGATGTGGAAGCAGGTATGACAGAAAAAATGCATTGTGATTCTCTCTCAGGGCATCATTTTGTCTCTGGGTCAGTGTTTGAGCTGCTCTCCAACCTTACAGTGGCAGTTCTGCTTTGTACAGAGAAAAAGGTTTCTTCATTTAAAGTGTCCTAAATTCAGCCAAGTTAAGATTAAATATTGTTGAAACAGGAAAAAAAAAGTGCTGAGTAACACATTGTTAAAATATTTTTGTGACATAGAGCATAGATAACCTTCTTAAGCAGAAAATAATGTCCATAACTTGAGGATATCACCCTAAGGAGCATTGGGCTCCAGCCCTACAGGGACAATTTGATAGAGGAGCTTGTCTTTCTCCTTGCCAAGGACCTATCCTATTTAATGAAAATTCTTTTCCTATTATAATTCACATTATTTGTTTTTAATTCAATTATTTCTGTAAATATTTACTTCCTATCCAGCTTGACTGAATGTGGACATCATTTGTTCTCTCCCTTGTGTCTTCTAGGTCCAACATGCAGATACCTGAACAATAAAACATCCCCTCAAATTAACCCAGTAACAAAATACAGGTGCTGAGACCTAAAGATAGACCCAAACTGATCATGTTTGATTACAGGCAATGCTCTGGCACAAACCTTTCAAGTGTTGTACCAAGAAAGGCAAGCTGGAAATAGGAGGATAATTAGGCTCTTTCTTTAGCATGAGCACATTTCTGCAGTGCTGGAGTAATTGCAGCCTTGCTGTGATATGCAGAAACTTTCTCTGAAGGCAGAAAAAGGCTTTGGAAATTGTGGCCATTCAAGAGATCACTGGGTCTCTATTTCTGTTGAATTTTTAGGAATATAAGCAAATATAAGTTTTAGGCAAGCTTGCAAAAATTAATATAATCTCTGAGATTTGCAAATATTGCTCAGACTTAATTTATTTCCTCATCAGGGTTTTTTTAACAAGCAGCTGTATCATGTTAAGACTTATGGTTTGCACAACAATTACGGCATGCTAGGAACCCCTAGGAGGCTTCTCCCAGAAAGTTACACAGGTACAAAACCAATCCCAGAGTCTCTGAAATTCATGAGATTCAGCTAGACTGAAGTATTTATACACTTCTGTGGGTTTGGACACCACTGGTTGGCTTCATCTCATGTAAGTTTTGGAAGCTAAACATTAGAAATAAAAGTTGCTCATTCAGAGTTTGCTCAGATGACAAGATGAGGATTCCTACAAGAGCAAATGTCTCTCCTCATTGGTTACTGAGAGATTTAAGAATTCTTTGCCCAGAGAGGTCATGGACACTCCATCCCTGGAAGTGTTCCAGGCCAGGTCGGATGGGGCTCTGAGCAACCTGGGATAGTGGAAGGTGTCCCTGCCCATGGCAGCAGGTTGGAACCAGATGATCTGTAAATTCCCTTCCAACCCAAACCATTCTAGGATTCTATGATTCTAGCTTTCTTTCTTTAGTAAAAAAATCCCACAAATAAAAGCCCAGAGGGGCTACACTTTTCAATGTCCTAAAACTCCCCTAGTCAATACTGAAGAAAGTTTCAGTGTCCTAAATGAAAATAAAAAGGGGCAAAGTGTAACACATTTAAACTCTGGTGTTTTCAGATGCCACAGGTAAAACTGAAGAATCCAGTTGTGTCTTAAAATTGTATCTCTAGAGTTAATAACCTGAGTCTGATTCTTAAGATACCTGCTTTTGTATAAGGAAAGCAATGGAGTCATGGTGATCTGAATTTTTTCAGATCAAAATTAGAACTCCATATATTTACTAAATTATTCAAAAATATTCCTTTTGAAAAAAACCTAGTGGACAAAACAATGGTCTTAAAACGAGCCACTGAAAATAAGCAAATGTGGCCTGTGTGTACATATTAGTATAATTTTATGCTCCATTTCCAACATGGATATTACAATAATATTTCACACAAATTATAGGTCAATTTTCACAGAGATGTTGCCCTAAAGGTGCATGAAATTACATTAGGAGGGGAAATTCACATCATACTTGGCAATCACAATTAAACAGAAAAGTAATGTTTTAGTAACCTCAGAGCTTTGAAAGTGATGGTGGGTTTCATGATGTAAAACTAATGTTCCACCAGAATGCACCAGCTGTAATTAAAATGGTTTGCATTGTTCCTCACTCTCTGAAACCTTCTATGAATGCTAACACAGGCATTCATAAGCTTACCAGGGCTTATGCAGTTTTGTTACATTTTCATTTTCCATGCCAAAACAATTCTTCCTATGCTATCCCCCATGATCTTGTAGCTTTTTCTCATCAATATAAAAACTTGAAGATAATTACACTTCACTCCTTTCTTGAGGTTTGGCTGTTGTAGCTGGGGAAAAAAAAATTAAAAAAAATAAAGAGAGAACCATGAAGAACTGGTCAGGCCAAATTCCCAGATTGCTGGCCCATGGAATGGGCAATCAGTGCTCCTTCCAATTCCCAAATTCACCTGGCCAGAATCCCTGTGCTCCATACTTCTTATCCTCTGACTCCAGGACTCCAGATGGGCTTAATTAGTGAGAAACATTAGTCCCAAGAACTGGGATAGAATTAAGAGCAGATGAATTCTGGCTCAATTTCTTTGATTTTTTTTTTTTAACCCAGAATACATATTTCTGGGCAACTGATCTGTACTGAAACTTTTTATATTTCTTTTGTCAAGAAAATTTTCCTCCACACTTTGTTGTTGATTGGTAGGTGCCATAAAGATTCTGATTCTTTCCCTGTGGTAGATTCATCCTTATATTTGTCTGCTCACTATGTTCCAACTAATCTCCAAAGGCCTTTTTAATTAAGATCTATGTAATTAACAGGGCCAGTGAATGAAGAAGGGGAAATTCCTGGGCTTTGTGGCTCAATAGCTGATAGAGTTTATCACTCACTTCTTTATGTGACTCAGTTTATCTAATAAAAATCTAATATTTAAAAAAACCCCCAAAACCTCCTTGTATTCCTCGGAGGGCAATTTGAACATAATTCAGTTGTGACTATAAAAAAAGAGCAATTATACTCACCCACAGGGTCTCAGTGAAATGAGAGGTGTGATTTTGTTCAAAAAGTAATTGCCTGATGTAAATGGACTTCCCAGTGAATGCCACCCACACCCCTAATTCTGTATTTCAGAAAACTACTGGCATGCAAAGCACAGGAAGTCTGACTAAGAGATTTAATGTCCCCAGATAACATCCTCATGAACACAGTTAATCATTATTAAAATACTCTCAGCCAGAACTTGGATTTTCAGATGGCACCATCCTCCCCTTCTATCCCAGGGGTGCTGCCATTGCAAATTTAGAGAACAGATAAATAATGAAATGTTTATATCAGTTTCAAGAGTGTGATTTATGCTCACCTTTACAGTCTCATCTTGGCTGAAATCAATTTTTAATACACTGTGTAGGCCAGGTCTGAACTGCCATTTCAAGACTCCCTGCTGTGAGATGTTGTGGACAGAAGGGGCTCTCCTTGGAATGTGACAATCTTTCCATTGGTGCTAGACTGCTGCTTTTGCTTCCTATGAAGAAATTAAGTGCAAACATTTTTTTCAGTTCTCTTTAAGAGGCAAGTGACATTAATCTTTTTTCTCCAGACATGGAAGATGATAGTTTTCTACTAAATGCTGTGTAGGTGACTGGTGAAAGAACACAAATTAAAGTATTCATGCATAAGTATTTGAAGTCTCTTTAACATTTTCCCTTCTCCATAAAAGAGGTGCAGCAAAATGTGCAACAGTCAGATACAACGCTACCAAAAAAAAAAAAAAGTTAAGTGCATTTTGTGTAACTGGGTTTGGAGAAATCCTTGGATTACTGAAATAAATGTCTTTTTCTTCCTCATTAATTTTATCAAAGGACTAATACTATGTTTCACAATTCTGAAACCTCTGGGTGAAGAACCTTTCCTGATATCTACTCTAAACCTGCCCTGATCCAGTTTCAGGCTACTTAGGGTGTGCATGTGTCTCAGCTTGCAATCAGATGCTGAAAGAAGCCACAGTCTCGCCTGAAATGCCCTTTGTAGGGTGGCTGAAGGATTTTTACTGGGCAGTGTTCAGCCACAAACAGTTCTCCTGTATGCTAATTTCCTGTTCTGCACCAAACCTGTGGCTCACACTGGCACTGATTTCACAATCTGAACTGCACTGCACTAGCCACTCTAGGAACACTCTGCTTGACAAGTGATGAACTTAAACTTCCCAGCAATGCTATTTTGGGCTTGTCCAGAGCAGTAGGTATTGAAAATCTGTCTGCTGTGATTTGTTTCAGGAGATATCCTGCCCGGTATTCCAAAACCTGCGCTGTGACTTGTATTGCAAAATTTCTCCAGGCATTTTTATCCCTTCAGACAGGCAGCTTGCTCCTCATGTAATGTAAGGACATTACATGAATATTCCACTCTGAACTCACCATGAATATGTACATGTGCCAGTGCTACCAGCAGGTGTAACCCCCTAACTCACTCTGCAAGGGCTGAGCTTTACTATTCTTTACAATGGATGAAATTATGCATTAATTCACTTAGAGAAAAAACCAGATGCTTCACAGACAAGACTTCAATGGGGCAGTTGAGCCCCAGCTCAACTGCATTATGATGCACCCCATCTGTATTATGATGCCTGTGGCAAAAGTCCCTTTGCCCATCAGCAGAGGAGAAGAAATTGCAGTGATCTCTCAGGTTCCAGTCCTTCAGGCATGGATTATTCTACTTACTGTTCAAGTCTAGACTAATGTGTGAAACAAGTATTCAGGGATTTATGTGCTTTATTTGGGGTATTCCCTTATTCCCTATGTATGGGCAATATCACCTGAAAGTTCTTATGAAGCTAAGAAGTAAATAAAACAGAAGCTGGAAATATTATGACACCACAAAGGAGAATTCCATTTTTGTGCTGAACTGAAGGAAAATCTCAACCAGCACTTAACTGTTGTTAATTAGAGGTTTATTTTGACAGTTATATACCGGTTTTGTGCAGAGAAGTCACTGTCACTGCGATATTTTATGAAAAATCCCTTCGCCAGGATTTTTTCTCCTGAGAAGCTGGGAAGCCTCAGCTTCTCCGTGTTTTGCTACTTTGGAATGTGATTTGGAGAATTGTTTACCCAGCGTGTGAATTGTTTTAATTTAATGTCGAATCACAGCCAGCTGTGTTGGACTCTCTGAGTCTGTCATGAGGTTTTATTATTCATTCTTTTCCAGCCTTCCAAGGTCTCCTTCCTCTTTCTTAAGTGCAGTTTTAGTACATCATTTTATTTTAATATAATATAATATAATTTCATAAAATAATATATCAGCCTTCTAAGAGCTTGGAGTCAATTCTCATCTCTCACCTCATCCTGGGGACCCTCAACAACACCTCAACAATTGGTGACCACAAGTCACTTCATTTTAAATGTTCCATAAAAATGCTAAAATTCTTGCCTTTGTCAAAAGGGAAAAAAAATCTTAAATATTGCTCCTTTATTAGAGTTTAGGCAGACCAGATGCACAGCCCTTCCCTCACTTTCCCATGTGTGGAACCCTGTCACAGACCATCAGAGTGGCCAGCAGGACCTGTCTTTTCCCAAGCCCATGCTGCAAAAGAGGCTTGTCCTGCACGAGGGGCATGGTGGCACTTGAGATGGTCCACGGGGAAGCTGCTGCCTACTCCAGGACTACGAAGCTGCCTGTTCTGCCTTCATGCACTGCAAAGAACATCTCAGTGCAGCTCTGCTCCTTGGAGGGGCTGCTCACCAGGAACTTGCAGGAGCGGGAGCAGGGCAGCAGCGTCAGACGCTGGCGCGGCCACTGAGGCAAACGCAGCCAGGCTGAACCCAGCAAGTTTTGCACCCAGCTGGAGATTTGCTCCACATTTAAGTAGAAGCCTGTGCAGAGGGATTCTAGGACCAGTGATTTGTGATCCCGCAGCACCTTCTTGCCCCGGCGATGGACAAAGCACAAGGAATATCCCAACACGCGCTCCATGGAGCACGTGCACTCCAGCACCACACGGATGTCAGAGCACCTCTCTGGGTGCTGCCTCACGGTGTCAGGCTCCAGGATGAAAGAGTGACCGGGGGGAGGCCGCAGGAACACGAGCAGCTGGTAGAAGATTCTATTCTCAAAGACAGCCCAGGATTCATGGCTGCCATTCATTCCTCTGTCTGGGTAAATCTGTGGCATGAAAGTCCTCCTGGAAAACTCTCGGCTGACATACAGGAGGTCACGCACCAGCTGCTTCAGATTCCTGCACGGCTCAGGCAGATCGTGCATTGGTAATGGGGTGGATTGAGCCAAAAGCCTGGCAGCACTGCATGCTCTGTTGAGGTTTCGTTTCCCCTTGTTATCTTCCTTGCTGCTGATGGCAATCTTCCTTTGCCAGGCCAGCCAGCAGGCCTCCGCCAGCATGGCCGCTGCAGTGGCCCAAAACAGCCAGTTCTTAAACACGTAATGGACAAGGGCTCCTTCCAGGGATGTCATCTGCTCAACCTCCTGCCACAGCCGTGTCATCTCCTGGTGGAGGAACTCCCTTCTCTGCTGCATCTGCTGTGCCGTGGCCACGTCGGCCTGCGGGTCGTGCGTCAGCCTGGGCAGCGCGGCCAGCGCGGCCAGCAGGAACCCGATGGCAGCGGCCATGGCTGTGACAGGTGGGGGGAAAGGGGGCCAGCAGGGAGAGGGAGCGTCAGACAGGAGCTGCCTGGTGTTGGCTCCCACTGTGACCTGTTCCCTGCGATGTCACAGCCACCAGAGCCACACCAGGAGGCTGACAGGCCCCAGACTCCATCCCCACCCCCAGCTCGGTGGGGATCATCACAACACTGAATGCCAACAGACCCACAGGAGCTCCCACAGGGTCCTTTGGCAAAGCAGACAAACCCCCAATGCCCCCACAGAGAGCCCTGAGCCCTTCTGACCCATCCCCAGTGACAGAGCCCTGCCTGGCCCTGAGGGGATTAGATCTCTTGCTTTGGCTTAGAAACCTCCCTAGGCATTTGCCCCAGAAACCCCCCCAGACATTTGCCCCAGAAACACCCCTGAGGCATTTTCCCCAGAAACCTCCCCAAGACATTTGCCCCAGAAACCCCCCAAGCATTTGCCCCAGAATCCCCCCAGTCATTTGCCCCAGAAACCCCCCTGAGGCATTTGCCCCAGAACCCCCCCCAGGCATTTGCCCCAGAAACCCCTCTGAGGCATTTGCCCCAGAACCCCCCCCCAGGCATTTGCCCCAACCCTCATCCTACCCAGCCCAATCGTGGAACAGAGCAAAAGACTGAAAAAAATCAGATAAAAAAGATTTCACTGACTGACAGCATCAGAAGGGAGCTTTGAGATCGTGCTAAACTTTGATTAAGTTGAGCCTGGGTTTATGGAGGATAAAATTTAGTGTGTGTTTCTGCAAAATCTAATAAATATCGACAATCAGCAGAGACACTGAGTTGCCTGTTATCTTTATTACTAAGGCCAAGTTTCCTAGAATAAGGAAAGATTTTGTGCAAGAGATAAAGCAATGTATAGTGGTGCTGTGGGATGTGGATGAGATGTCCAGCCCTGTCCTGAGCTCCAAGACTGAAGTTCAGGTGACACCTGAAGAGGTCAGTGGCAGACCCTGACTGTCCTGAGGAGACACAGCAGGCCCACACAAGGTCTTTGGAGAATCTGAATTGTTCTGGCCAGGTGTGCAATAGAGCTTACAGACAAATGTCAGGGGTTTCTGTGGTCCCACAGAGATGGGATTAGTAGAAATTTCTACTTTTGCTGACTGTGTTTAGTCAGAAAGATGTAGCTCACACAGAGAGACCCATGCAGGTGACTGTGAATGGATCAGCCTGGAGATAACAAGATTTACAGTACAGAGGATGTGACCTGAGTAAAATCAGTCCTGTGATTTACAGCTGAAAGGTGCTCTGCAGATAAAAATTCTGGGGGTGGGAGCTGGGCTCTGCTCCCTGCAGTCAGTGAGAGGATGACAGGACAGAGCCTTAAGCTGCAGCAGGGGAGGTTTAGGTTGGACATCCGAATGAATTTCCTCACATTGGGATGGCCAGAGCAGGGAGGTGGTGGAGTCACCTTTTGTGGAGAGGTTTAAGGAAAGACTGGATGTGGCATTCAGTGCCTTGGTGGTGTTGGGTGACCTCAATGATCTCAGAGGTCTTTTCCAACCTGCTTGCTTCGGTGATTCTGAGGGGATGTTGGAGTTACAGCATTTACATTAAGTGGAGGCTTAGGACATTCCCTGTCTTGTTTCCCCCACTGAAGGATGTCTGAGGGCTGTTTCACTGTTTAGCCCCTTAGTCACTAAAACCTTCCTCTAATGATGTTTCTAGAAGGTGGTGTTATGTGTCCTGTAGCTCTCTCAGACTTGGCACCATTAAAGATCCCCTCATTTCCTTCTTAATTTAATGCTTAATGCAGTTAAGTCTTTTTCCCCAGTAGACTCAACAAAATGCAAAACTCATTCCTTTTTTTATTTTTATTTGGTAGAGATATGTGGATATACAAATATATTGGTATTCATGAAATTGAATTTTATCTATTCTCACTCCACCCCTCATCTCTCCTCTCTCCTCCCTGTATCCATATTTATTGCATTAAGTCTATCAGATAACCTTGAATTTTATTGTGCCACCAAATGAAGAATCTATTTCATCAGCAGAGGAATGCACCAATCCTTCTGAGAGTTTTTTCCCCATTAAGAAAAAATATTTCCCTGGAAATTCTTCCTTTTGGAGTGTTTCCAACAAAGGTGTTTCCAGAGGCCTGATTTTCAGCTGCTGAGCACACAGTGTCAACACCAGTATTGATATTTACCAGGACATTTTATAGCTTCTGCAGGAAGGGGTTTATATGTGTCTGTTTAAAAAGATGTAATTTAACATATTTTTCTAAAATGTCTCCATAGAACTGTATTCATCTTTCTAGACTCGATATTAAGATAACTGGCCAGTGCATCAAACTCATGAGATAAATTTATGAAAGATATAAACATGAAGAAGCAATTTTGCTGACAGAAAATATATGTAAACAGGTGTAAGGGTAGGCAACAGGAAAAACCCTCTGCTCTGCCTGAAGGCCTCACTGATTCTGTTGCCATACTCCTTCTTTCCATTTTAAAGGAATATAAATTCAAATTAGGGATGAAGTAACATCTGATTAGCTGGGATGAAAGTCAGCCTTGACCTAACCTTAGAACAGAGAATGTGGAAGGCATGTCCCAGAGCTAGACATCCCAGCGTGACAATAAATGAAGCTCTCCTAATTTTCATAAATTCCAGATCTAGACTGAAAGTTGTAATTTTTGCAAGTTCTTTTGCCTTTAGCCATAGTTCACTCATGCTTTATAATTTTGAGACTGCCCTGACTATTATGGATTGGAAACATTTTCTCAAATACATAATCATTGTTGGTAGAAAATAAAATGTAGGCTAACCCTCAGTTAATTCATAAAGAAGAATCAGAGAAAACATAAAGATACATTGCAAAGCCTGGGGAGGGTATCCTCTAAGAGAGATAAAAAGGGAAATCCCTAAAGGGTTTAAAACATGAATAAAACCAGAATGTTTCTGTCACTGCCACAGTGTGATATAAAGGATGATTTCTTCAGGCTCTCCCTCCTATCTCCCTCAGAACAGGAGGGCTGCTTGCTGCAGCCCTTTTGAGGTAGCTCTGCTCTTCTGGTGAGTTTTCCTCATATATACCTATTTTTACAAAATCCTGTCAAGACTTTGTCTCATATTCCCCTTCCCTCTTCAGCTTCACATAAGGATCCATCTGTGCAATTTCTTCATAAAGGCTTTTATTTAAGGGAACAGCTTCTACCCCACTGCACTTTTTTCAAACAGCAGCTGTGCAAGGCTGGCCTCACAATTTTATTTAGTTATCTTTATTTTCATGTGAAACATTAACTTAAATAACTCTGTTGGATTTTTTTGGTGCATCCCTAGGCAACTATATGCAAAAAACCTTCAGCATTTAACACTACATCCATTTCTTCCCCTTTCCTGGATTCTAAATTCAGACTTTTCCATTTTAATCTGCCCCAGGATATTTAATTACTGTATTTGCTCGTGTCTAGGCCATAACTTTTTCTAAGGTATTTCATTGCATACATGCTAATGAAATGTGCCAAACCAATGTTTGTTCTTTGGATGGTGGATGTCTAGGATAGATGAAAAAAAACTTCCTGATGGAAACTGTCTTCATGGAATTTGAACATTCAAATCCAAGCTGGTTTTTTAATGTATTCTTAGATATAACTTTAATCTATCTATCTATCTATCTATCTATCTATCTATCTATCTATCTATCTATCTATCTATCTCTCTATCCACACACAAATGCAAACATTTTAATTGCTGTCACATCTTTTCCCTCCATATTTCTCTTTTCTGATAAAAGAATGAATTATTATTTTGCTGCTGGTGCCAGTACTTGAGGAGTTTTCTTCTCCTTCCTAAGAGAAGTTGAGTTGGTTTTAATCTCATATCACATTCATGGCTGGAGTTGAACATAACTTCTCAAGATTGTCTGAGAAATCTGTGTCCAAACAAAATAAAAAATCAGTTAATGTAATTCTGGACAACATATTCTGACATAGCCACAGAAAGGAAGGAAGAATTCACTAGTAAATAACATTTTTTCCTCAATCTCTTCCTTACAGGTTGTGAATAGCAACCCTCACAGCATTGATCAGTAGACTTTGAATTAATTTTCTTTTAGAGGAAAACTTGTGCTGTCCACGGTCATGAAGGAATGGAATCAAACAGGCCCAGTGTGGATACAGGGGAAAGGAAAACCCTCTATTTCCTCTTGGAACAGTACAGAAATTATTTAGAAAAATACTGCATCCTGAAGTTTGGAGGGAACTCTGTTCCTATCAGTGATAGATTCTTAAAATGTTTACATTCTTTCCTGCTCTCTGTTCACAGATATAGAGAAGCATTACTTTTCTCTTTGTCTGCATGCACAATTGTCTCCAGAATATGTGTCTTTCTACTTGCAGCTTTCCAGAGGAGTTCAATTATGTCTCAAAACTTTTTACACTTGTGCAGTTTGGCTCCCCAAACTCTCACCAGACTCTGCTTTCCCCACCACAGATACACAGTAATTGTATAAAGTTGATGTTATTTTGCTGTTTTCAAATTCTAATTCTGTGCTGCCATACTTCAAAACACCAATTTTTTTCTCAACATCTACAGTGTATATGGAATAAGACTGTACTGTTAGCCAAGCTGTCCAAACTGATTTGCTCCTTTTCAGGCATTTTTGGTGTTTTAATCAGTTTAGTTCCTTACAGTGGGTGCAATCATTCGCTCTCTTTTTTTTCTTTTTTTTTTTCTTTTCTTTTTTTTTTAATTATTTACAGTCTCCCTATTTACCAAATCCCTTCCACTCATTAAATTCTTCCTGGTTTTTATAACTGAATCATTAATAGTATCCCTGTTGGATCATGACAGCTTTCCTTGTTGTAGCTGTCATTTTCAGTGTATCAGAGCTGACCCAGAGTTTGGCTGACAGTGACCCTGCTCTGAAATGAAAATTAAATGTGGGTGCCAACTCACATTATAGATAGTTTACTTAAAAATATATATGTCCAAAATAACTAGTGCTAAATCACAATGAATGAGAATGGAAAATAGAAAATCTTACAAAAGGAGATGGGTTGTTTTAACAGAGAATAAAGTAAATAAAGCCATCTGGAGATATAGAAATAGAGTGAAATAAGTGATATTAGCAATGTTGTTATTAATAATTCAAATTGTTAATCATAAGAACTGGTAATGCAGGAAGGCACCATGAAGGACCATGCACAGGCAGAAATATTACCCTGAAGAAATTCTAGTCTGGGTTTAATGATAATCTGTTCCTAAAGTTAAGTACTGCAGCACACAAAACAAGGTTGTTTTGTGAAAAAAAAAAATAAAAATTGTCAATGAAGGAGAAAAAGCCTAAGGGAAGATATGGGAGACTGGGGGCTATCTGAAAGAAAGATGGGAGAAGAAGGGAATGCCAAATGAAGGGAGTCCCAAGGGCTGGAAAGAGAACTAGGGACAAGACTCCTGTTCCCTGATATCCCTCCTAGCATGAGAAAGAGTATTTGAGAGGAAATTTCTCCTTGATTTGAGTTATATTTGAATATATTTGATGGTTGAAGATGTATTTTTCTGCATGCCTG
Source organism: Fringilla coelebs (assembly GCF_963513975.1). Classification (NCBI taxonomy): domain Eukaryota; kingdom Metazoa; phylum Chordata; class Aves; order Passeriformes; family Fringillidae; genus Fringilla; species Fringilla coelebs. The sequence continues at coordinate 5,238,546 of NC_140032.1, forward strand.
GACTCTGTTTTCCCTGGGAGGAAATGTCCTCTCTTCACACAGAGGAAAAAAATACACAGAAGCAAGAGGAAAGCTGCAAAATTCTGCAGAGAAAACCACAGGCAACACAGCTCCAAGGAGAACTGGTTCATCCAGGCCTTTGTAGTGCAGGTCCAGCACATGGGAAAAATAAACCATCACAGTTAAGTGCTCTGTGGAGGAGAGAAGGAAACTTTGGCATCTGAATCCCATAAGATGGAGCCCACACCACAGTCAGCATCAATACTGACCTGGGGAGCTGAAAGATTCCTTTTTCCCTGACCCCGTTAACTCTGTGTTGATTTCAGACCACAAAACAGTCCTTATTAAGATGAAAATCCAGCTCATGTGAAAAATCAAAACTTAGAGATGAAGTTATTTTTTCAAAACCCAAAAAATTAAAAGAAAAAAATCTAATTTAAAAAAAAGGGAAAATTGCATGTCAGTAACTGTATGGAAGGTCTTTCTTTGTTTTCTCTTTAGTCTGATTGAAATTTTTATGATTTGTAAAAAAAAAAATATCATTTATTAGAGGGATACATATATGTGCAGATGTCTGCGCCCTTTTTAACCATTCATTTTATCCTCTTGAGGGAGTTTTATGAACAAGGGTCCAAATTTTACTTTCATGAAACAGCTCAACTGATAAGGATGGTTATGGGAAAATATTAATTAGGATCAGGTCAAGTCTTCACACAAACATATTTTCAGTGGAACAGCAGGAATGATTATCCAGCTAGTGAAGATTCTTTCCATCACTTATCTCTATGAAACGTCTTAAAATTTGTTTAGCTTCAATGCCCAAATATTTATTTTGCTCTTAATAGGTTTTACACACAGTAGAAGATAAGTATGAGTGCTGCTGATCCCTATCCTGGCAACATAGCTCACTTTATAGAATGCTATTTTAACCAAATTTTGACTTTGAATCAGCATAGAGGGAGGGAATCATTTGGAGCCAGGGAGGCCCTAATATCAAACTCACAATTTTTTCATTATTAAAAGAAAATTCATGTAAGAATCCTACCAGACACTCAAGTTTTGCAATAGGATTTTCCCTTGGTCTTATTTTCACTGTAAATGCTGCAGAGAAATGAACAGAAACAAAGACCTATTAAGTCTCTAACTGTGCTTTCTCAGGGGGTAGAGGATGGCTTTTACCTCATCTCTTCTCTGGGTTCCCCTTCTTCCATATTCTCATTAATGAGCTCCTATTTAGCAACAGAAGTTGTTGTTAAGTGACAAGAATGATGCCACAGGACAGACAGACACCTGACAAACCATACTTCTGCTTAACTAAACCAAAGACTGGGTGAACATAACCTTGATTCCCAGATGCTGCTTAAATAAAAGCCTCTCCTTTCAGGCAAGGAGGTGGGCAAAGCACAGCTGTTCAGGAGAAAGCACAAATACAAATTGTGCAAATCACTACAGCACAAAAGCACTGGGCTGCTGCAGAGATGGCAATGTGCACCAGCAGAGGATTTGATCTTTAACTCTGTCAGCAAAGGGAATAAATTCAAAAGAATCCTTATTTTCAGCATATAAGTCCTGCTCTGTGAAGCCTTAGAAAACAGTCTTTGTAACAAGTGCGCATTTCATTCTGCTTTCATTTACTCCCACCAGCAGAGAGAAGAACTTGCACGTTTGTGCCATCCTCTTATGGAAATTATATAGATTTGTTCAATAATATCCACTTCCCCAAACCTCCAGTGGTTACGTTCTTTTTTAAGTTGCTTGGAAAATAAATTTAGGAGCAATGTGAAGTATTGAGGTATCAGCCTGAGGTCTGCAGAGCTGACACAGTGAACATGGTGGCTTTAGAGGCTCCTCCATTAACCCAGTTTTAAAAACTTTGAGCTTCTTCCTTTCTAAGGTCATATCCTGAGCTGTTATTTCCTACCTATCAACCATTAAAGAGCAACAATTTACATTTCCAATACATAAAAAAGTTGATTTTCTATTAATTTGATTTGTTTTTAAAGCTTTTTTCCTTTTTCTTCTTTTTCTTCATCCTTTTTTTTTTTTTTAACCAGAATCTGGAGTTTGACTTTTCACCCAAAACAAAGCAAAAGTCTTTGATCCTTTACAGAAGTTAGTGGCACATGTCATTTAACAGCATCTGGGGTCCAGCTCATCTCCTGTGTGTGATCAGATCCACACCACTGACTCAGCAGAGCCACGTAGATTTCTGTCAGGGGAGTTTTCCTCTGATCCAATATTGTGTAGCCTGAATCCATTTGAGTGCTGGAAAATACAGGTAAAACAAGCTGAACAGTTCCATCACAGACTGCTGTTCTCATGGTAATTCTGCATGTTGTCAGATGGATAAATAAAGATATTTTTGTAATAATATGGAAAGTGACTTTGCCTTTCAAAAAGGAATGTGCTATCAGAGTCTGTAACACAGTTACTGCTTAAAAGGTGAAATTGGTGCCCATGTGGGACTGGACAGAACATTTCCAGTCTGAAGGCCCTTCCCAGTCTCAGGGAAACACACCTCCCTTTGCAAGAGCAGTGCTCTCCCTTTGGCTCCCACTGTTCTCTCAAAGCCAGGCAGGGATGGTGCCACCACCACTCTGTGCCAGCCCTGGGGTTAAAAACCAGGACAGGGAGCTGTGGATTTCCTTGAGGCAGTAAAAAATTAAAAGCACAACATCTCCCAGCAAGGAGAACACACCAGCACAGGCACCAGGCTGGACAAAAGACCCTTTTCATCCCTCCTGTACCACATTGCTACTAAAAAAATCAAAATTAAAGGTGAAAAGATGAAGAGTTTCCTGACAAAACCAGAGTAACTCTGGAAGCTCACAGCTAGTGCTCCCTTTCTGGGGATGGCAGTGTCAAACTCTTTTACCAACACTGAATTAAATAGTCTTTGAATAAAACATGTGAACAACATCAGGAACAACAACTGAACCCCATGGGAGTCGCTGCATCACTGCGCTACAAAATCAAGCTGCTTTTCCCCTGCATCTCCCACTGCCCTCATGAATCTTGCACTGCTGAGCACAGCACCCAGCTTCTGTGTGTGCCTCCACACACAAGCACACAGTCCACAGGCAAGGCTGGGACACCAGCACTGAAGGAAATATTGATTCCTTCTAGAAGTGCTGCTGATTTTTCTGCTCTACAATAATCCCTCACGCAGGACCCCAACATGTGTCCAGACTTTCCTCTTACATTGATTTACTTTTCACATTTCAGCTACAATAAGGGGAAAGATTCATCTTTTCCAAGTATTTGTTCCCAGCTTCATTAGATTGAATATTTCAATTTTTTTTAATTGGCATTTTCAATTGATCTATTTCTCAGAAGCATCAGCCTCTCTCTGTATGTGGCTTGAGTGCTTCATACTGACAGAATATGCAAATAACTCATTTAACCTCATGTCAATCCAGCAGGGGTGAACTGCACCCAATAGTTTATGTATTTAATAGTTGTTCTTGTTGCCTTCATTTCTTATGGAGATCACAGGACACTAAGTGCTCTGAGTAAATGCTTAAGAGAGTGATATTGTATTTGAATTGTTCCATTCCATATTGTATTGGTCTATTGAATATCCAACCCAGGAAACAAGCCTTGGCTCTGTGTTCAGTCTTTGTTTCCATATTCATGGGTTTGTAATTGTCCCTTCCTTTCTAACCTTAGAGCAACCTTTTTATTTATTTATTTAATATTATTTTATATATCAATAATCTTGAGCAACCGGATTATTTAATTCTTTTGTAACGCCACTCAGAACATTACTCTCTTGTCCTTGACTTCACAGAACTGCAGGGAAATCTCTTGTTTCAAAAATTTAATTCCATTAGTGCTGGTCAAAACTTGCATTTTCCAATAGGTTGGGTTTTTTTTAAACAGGTAAATTATGTAGACATACTAATATATGTACATAAATATTCACATTAAAATGTTTTTTTTTTAAATGCTCAGTTGTCATTGATTTAGAAATGTTGGATTAAAAATAATCTACACGCACACACAAGCACTTTGAAGACGTCAAAATCTAGAAGTAATTTTCCAAAATGAATACTATTCCCAGCACGCATTCTAAATAAATATGCATTACCATTTTCTGAGTAGAGCAGCATATTTCTCCTGTAATACATTTTTTCTATCTTGGCCGATAAGTTTCTGCAAGATGATTTTTTGTAAATAAACTAAAAATTATTTTTTGACACAAATGTTTATTAAACAAAATTTACATGGTACACATTGCAGCATTAGAAAATATCTGTATGCTCTTAAACACTACAAGCAGTAGCCCATGAGTTAAAATGTTCATTAAATATTTCTTTTGTTTTTTGCTTTTGTCTTTTGACCTCCTGTTTTCCTCCTGCCTTTTTAAAATACTGAACACTTTTAAAACTTGAACACTGTAGAATCCTGCAAGCAAAGATAAGGAAAGTGAATGTTATTTGGAAAAAGGCGAATGTCAGTATTTATAATAATGATATTAAAGTGCTTTAAAAAGGGAAGTAATCTCTCACATTACAGCTCAAAATCAAACCTCTGCAGAACTAGTAGGTGTAGGAATGTTTCCTTGTCATGGTCATCTTGTTTCCACAGCTTTTGTTACGTTTTCCTCACAAGCATCTGAGCCTGGCATTAGGTAGTGCCAGAGCCATCTACCAAGGCATGTCCTGCAGATCTCATCGTATGAACTTGTCACATCACCTGCAAAGCAGCTAAATTTCTGTGGCATTCACATTCTCTGAAAAGACTCCTTCACCCAGGGTATTTCTCCTGGGAAGCTGAAAGGCAGCAACAGAGGCCTCAGAGAAAAGGAAAACAATTCTTCTCTCATTTGCTTCTCCTGTGTTGTGCTCATGTGGAATGTGTTTGGAGATTGTTCACCCACAGTGATTGTTCCATTGCATTCTGCTGGATTTCACTGTTTGGCCAATCAGGGCCAAGCTGTGTCAGGACTCTGGAAAGAGTCAGGAATTTTCATTATTATCTTTTTAGCATTCTGTCAGTATCCTTTATGTATTCTTTAGTATAGTATAACATTCTTTAATTTAATATAGTATAATAAAGTAATAAATTGTCCTTCTGAGAACATGGAGTCAAATGCATCATTCTCTCCCCTCGTCAGTGGACCTGCATTTACAATAAATTTCCATGTATTCTTCTTCACATTAATGGCAATCATTTTCAGCACAATATGTCCTTTGAACTCTCATATATCTGATAAGACTCAAAATAGGTAATTCTGCATTGCAGGACTTGGTTATTCACCAGCAGTTAAGGTGGAAGAGTGACAGAGGGGGTGGACAGGCAGGCACCAAGAAAAACACAGGCAAAACTCAGAACTCTCAGTATTTGCTTTGCCATAAGCTTCAAATGCAGAAGCACCAAGTTCATCTCTGCAAGGATTCCTTAGCCTTTGATCCATATGTTTGGTTTAAACTGGTTTTGTTTTTTTGCTTAAACTGATCACGTTCACATGGAGGGAATAGAAGGGATGTATCTGGTTTATCAACTTTGAAGGGTTTTTTGTTTGTTTTTTTTTAATATAACTCTCATCTTTAAATGAACCATCAAAGCAATTTGACATTCATTCTTTCAAAAATGTGCTCCAAAGCCTTAATCCTATAAACATGTAAATAATTTATTTATTCCTGAGGGTACAGTACACACAGGGATAGACATTCTCTACATCAGAAAGATACAAAGGGCCACAACCATGCTTTGAATAAATTTTCAATGATTCATTTGTTTTAAAAAATGAAAGGAATGTACTCCCCTGAAAGAATGTGGCACATCTATTATCCAGTAGGATTGGGAAGCCTTGGCTTAGTAAGTGATAGGTTCTCATCAGGGAGCTGCAGTATCTCACCTTTCTGCATTTTTATTTTTTTCCCAAATGCAAAATAAGATACAGAAGCTTAAGTCCCTGTCCCTAACCCTTAGGCTAATGCATTTCATTTGTGCAGGCTGTATGCAGGCACTCAATTAGCACAATCCAGCTGATGAGACCCAACTCATTAAGTCATGCTAACTCAATTGTGCCCAAGTTGATGATGACTTGTGAGGCTCACTGGCATTGAATTTCTGCTTGAGACAGAAACTCCTGGATATTAATAAACAGCAGTGAATAAAATGTTCACAGGTACATGGCCTTCATCGGATCTGACCTGTTTCTGTTGCTCTGTGGAGTCTCCATCTGAACCAACCCCCTCAGATCCTCAATGCTGTCAGGGAAGGTCCTGTCAGCTGAGTTGAAAGAGCTCAGTGTCTCACTTCCATTCCCACACACAGGTACCTGCAGTGTTTGGATGGCTCCCATGTGCCTCTGCTTTCTGTAGTAGCAGTCAAGGGCCAAGCAGGAATCTTAAATACCAAAGCACCTCTGTGTGGGGGCAACTGAATAAAAGCCTGCATGTTTCTGTGTCACCAAGTGAAGGGGTCTGCTCCTCCTAGACATCCAGTACTGTCCACTGCCAGAGACAGGACAGTGGATTTAGTGGATCTTTGATCTGACTAGATGGAACCCTTTTTCATTTTCCTGTTAAAATGGCCATGGGACTTGAGGCTGAGTTGTTGCACACCCTATAACTTTCTATGAATTAATTCTCTGCTGCAATATGTTTATTGGGCAGAGTGTCTCAAGCAAGGATTTACTGTTCAGGAAAAGCTTACAGCAGGAGCACAGACAGAAAAGCACCTGACTGGCAGGGTTTGGGCTGTGAACCATCCAACTGAGACCATGGCCTGAACCTCCTCCTGAAACCTTCCTCCAGCCATTCTTCCTCCTGTGGCTTCTGTCCCTTCTTCTGGCGCAGCATCCACCATTCTTCATTTGTCCCCAGCAATTTGCTCACTCAGGCTTGACCACAAAGTCACAGTCACAAAGTCCCTCTGTGTCCCTGTGGCTGTGCCCACTGTTCATCCCACTCTGGGTCCTTCCTGACAGACTGGGACCTGCTTCCCAGAGCTCCTAACTCAGAAAGGGCTTCACCCTGCTGAGTTAGGAAGAATCCTCTTCAGCTCTGCCAGTTATAGAAAATACAACATTTTCTGTTCCTCAGGTTTATTTTGTCCCATCTCCTGGGTGAAACAAGCTCCCTGCACAGTTAATTCACCCTCACTCTTTTCCTATCCTGACAAAGACTTTCCATATCCCCCCTCTTATTTTGACCCCATTTCTCTTTATTCCAGAGATGGTTTGGTTTGGGATTTTTTTTCCTCAAATACATGCACTCATAGTTTCTCTGCTGATATTTTTTGTTTATAGTTCGAAACTGAAGTCTGAGTGCTGTCTCAAGATTTTTCACCACATTTCTAATTGTTATCTACTTCTCATTTCCATTTTGCTGCTGCTAGAACTGAAGCCATATGCAGGGGGCTTTGTAGGAGAATTCAGCTAAGCTTTGTTTTCTTGGATGAGCAATGCTCTTGCTATAAGTGCCTGTCATCACAAGCCTTTGGAAAATATATCATGAAAACAGGGAGTGACTGGGGAAAACTAGAAACAAAATAAAAGAGTACAAGTACATGTGCCTCTAGTTTTAGAATTAGAAATTGAGGAAAAGCCCTTATATAATACATCAAAAGACTTTTATATAAGTGATTTATTTGGTTTAGTATAAGTGATTTATTTGGTCTATTTTTGTTCTAGGCTTTCAGTGTTATAAATAACAGCAAGATCTCTTTCAAACAGAAATACAACACACACCTTGCTAAGACACAAACTTCCCCAATTCTCACGTAGGAGAGATGAGGTGCTGCTGGATGTAAGTCATAATTCTGGCACACTGTCAAGTATTTCTCCAAAAATAAGACTTGGAAACATTATTTTACAGTTTTGGAAGTTAAAGGGCAGTTGCAAGTACAGTAAAGAGTTACTTCTCTTCCAAAACTCATCCAAATTCCTGCTGTAGTCCTATCCCAAGCCCCACAATGTCAGATTCTCACATAACATGTCCATTATCATCCAAGCCTCTCCCTGCTTCTTCACCCAGGAGTGGAAGCTGTGTTGGATCAGCCACAGCACGGGGACAGTGTGGGAGAACACAGAGGAGGAAATAGAACAGCACCTCTGATGGGAGAACAACTCCTGTGCCAGCTGCTCCTTGATGGATAATGACATTAATTATGCCCCTGTGGGGTATGCAAGGCTGCTTTGGCTTCCCTGTCTCTCACACGTGCCCACAGTGAGAGCTGCTGGCACAGGGTAATCTTGTTCTCTGAAGCCTCTTCTTAGACCCAGTTCCTGCACTGGTTCTTGCATCTCTTCAAAACAATTCCTGCCTGGAAATCGGCGGTTTTTTCCCCTCTCATCTCAGGTTATTACCAAACACTTTCAATCAATACTGCCCTGGAGCCTCTTTTTAATATTTCATTTGAAAATTAAGGAATTAAAAAAGATAATTTCAGAAGATGCTTCTGACCCATGCCTGGAAGTGTTCAAGGCCAGGTTGGATAGGGTTTGGAGCAACCTGGTCTAGTTCAAGTTGCCCCTAACCATGGAAAGGGTTTGGAACAAGATGATTTTTATGCTCCCTACCAACACAAACTAGTCTGTGATTCTGTGATTCTCACTCTGGACAATCCCCAAACACACAAATATTTAATGCCTTTTCCATGCTTTCACTTAACAGAAGAAGGGTTTTCAGTTGGTCCTATGAAAACCAAACTTATTTTGCCCGCATGTTTCTGAATTATTTTGACATCACATTAGAGGGAATACCTGAAGCTCAGCCACATTGCTGAACACAAGAAAGTCATAGAAAGAGAAAGAATTTCTTAGCTTCATAGGAAGAAAGAAAGAATCACAAGTACAACTTCTCACAAGTCTGGTGGCTATTTTCTGCACTCCAAACAGTTTTTCTGCACTTCAAGCCTGAAATGTGATCATTGTGCTCTGGAAAAGTGTTTTTTTTTTTTTTTTTGTAGTTCATTAACAAGGTGAACTGGCTCATAAAGACCATAGAGATGCCGTGGTGAAAGAAATAATCTAATGAGGTTGATGGTCTCAAAGAAGATTGTCTTGAGCTGAAGAGGAGCAGGCTGAGTGAGTTTCTCATTTTCTCAAGCATATGACAAATGTGTGTAGATTTTTCTTTTTTACTAGTTGCCTTGAAAAAATAAACAAAACATGAGTTAAACTGATGATATTTTTTCTTTGTTTTCTTAGCAAATCTGAAGAAAGTTTGAACACTTTTTTCCCAGAAAAAGTTAAATATTTTCTTTTGGATGTCTTTTAAAAATGACTGTCAATGCATTTTCAGATAAAACTATTTTTAAATACTAATGGAAACACTTCAGTTAAAAATGTCAAAATAAAGACATTTATTTTCCATTCTTTCTTCCTATAATGACATTTGAAGACAAAATTAAAATGGGAAATGAACTGTGCTTTCTCAGCTTACTTTGTTACTGGCTGACACAAGAGTTGACACCTTTTTTCCACCATTGGAAGGCCTTTGAGGGTGATTTTCCACAAAGCAGATTATAGAGGAGAATCCAAACAATGTATCTGAGAAAATACATTTTGGTGGGAGCAGAATAGGGAAACTCAAAGGGAACAGAGACCTCTGCTATGTAGAACATTTTTAGATGATCACAAGCACATACCATATAAATGTGGTTAATTTCTTACATACTGATACACTCTGAAAAATTTAACTCAAACTCTACACAAATGAAATCTTCTTGGCAGCTTTACCTGTTCAAGTTTATTTGCTGGTGAGCTAAACTAAAGATTAGGAACATCAACATGCACTTCCCATGCTCAAAGGCCATGCTGAGGTGAAATAAGTATCTTCATAACCTGATATTTAGATTTGAAGAGAGTGTGACAGGGAGAAAACAGAACCAAAAGCCTCAAAGGAACAATAGAGCTTGTTTCCAAAAATATTGATCGAAGTGCTGCTGTTTGAAGTCAGCTTGGCTCAGGCAGGTGGCTGATGAGCTGGAGGATCGTGCACTGTTTTGACAGGAAGGCAAACACATCAGTTTAAATTTAACAATCCCTCTACTCAGATTGTCATTTCAAATCTTTCTTATGCCATGGACCCGACTTTAGATCAATAAAATTATGACATTTTATGGCACATCAGTGACACAGCAAAATACTGATTGAAAATCCTAGAGGATGGAAAAATACCAGAAGGCATATATTACATTTGTGTGTTTTCTTTGGGCTTTTGGGTCTTTTTCTGTAGTGATGACCTCTTTTACACCAAAGACATTAACTGGTTTCATCATTATCATATAACTTTATTTAGTAGTTACTGACATTTTTTAGAGGATCATTTCTGACTGAAGAAACTTTGACTAGCCCTAAAGGAGGCCAGTTATCTGAACTCATTACTTTTTGTCTGAATATACACATTGGAAAGCATTTGTTCTCCTTGACTGTTTTACTTCAATCTAATTTTCATCTTTCTATTATTTCTGTATGTGAGAAAGCATTATTACAATTTTTCTTGAAGTGTAGCTCAATACTCACTCTATGCATAAAACTAAATCTTTATGAATGATGTCAGAAGGTATGTTAAAATGTTATATTTTTAACAGTAGTCTCAAAATCTAAATGGGAAAAAAATAATCTTATTTGAAGACTGACCATAAAATTCCCTCTTCTCAAGACAGCCTAAATTACTGCAGCTTTAGAAAAGAACACCAAAAATAAAAAACAACTTTGTTAGACAATATCTGGCACAATATAACTAAATGCAGAAAAGCTTTTTTTTTCTTGTGAGGTTAAGAAGGTGTAACAGCACCAGAGGTTAGATTTGGTGGAATCAAAATTTAATTTCCATTACCCTGGGTTTTTTTTTTGTAATTGGAAAGAGTGCAGCAGGGTCCACATTTTGGACATTGAGGGGTTCTGTCTATGGCAGCAGCATTCCTATTATCTGTGTAATTACCTCATAAGTTACTCTCCCAAGAACTGATGGAACAACGGGTGCTTAGTGGTGTGATTTGCATAACCTATTGTGGACATATGCATTAGAAAAAATTAAACACATCTATAGACAGCACTGGCAACTTCATCCAGCCCCAAAATTACTGGCCCTGGAGTGTCTAGCACAGCTCTTGCCATCTGGCCCAATAAATCCCTGCTTGGATCATTGTCCAAATAAAGCAATCTTCCACTTCATATTATTTCTAGGAGAGATATCCCCTTAGAGGGCAACATTCCCATCTGCACACTAAGGATCTTCTGAGTGAGGGAATAGTCACTGAAGAACTGATCTGCCAGAGTAGATTGAGACTGAAATTATGGATTTGGAAATTTTCCTGCAGCTATGCAGAGATTGACTTGAGCCACTCAAGGTTAACCATGTGTTTCTCCATGGTAACTCTTCTTCTGACCACAACAGCAGGTCATTTTCAGTATGAAAACATCAACTGTGGCTCCACAAGAGGCTGAAGCCTAAAATGTAGCAGATCAAGAGAGCATTCCAGGGAATACCACCTTTTCCTCATGCCCAAACTCCCAGGGTTTGCTACTGGCTAGCGCCAGAGACAGGAAGCATAGATATTGGATCTTACCAACCACATACATTCACAAGTTGGATTCCTCCAAATGGCTCCATGGAGGTCAAAAAGCAGAGATAACTGAAACTAAATTGAACTCGTGATTTGAAAAAGTGGGAAGTGCTATTTCAATGTGTTCCTGTGATATGTGTGTGCATTATTTGTGTCCCTGCATAGATGCATATTTGTATTGTTCTTACTGCACTTGAACTGCCCTGTCCATGGTGCAGGACCTTGAACTTGTCAAACCTCACTGGATTCTTGCAGTTCCACTTTTCAAGCTTGGCCAGATCACTCTGCATGGTCATTTCTTTCACTTGTGGTCACTTGTGGTCACTTCTTTCACTTGTGTCCTGGCTAAGGAAGAGTGGAAAGAATCTCTCAATCAAGAGCTGGCCCAAGGGCAAGGTGACAGCCAGGAAGAACTGTCCCAAAGGGAAGAAAAGAGAGACAGTGCTGCAGGAGAGCAGGCACAGGTCTCACTCAGGCACACACACACACACAAGCCCATGGTCTCCATGGGCTGCAGGCTGTGCACCAGCAACATCCTTCCCACTGTGGATACTGCAGCCTGGTCAGAGAGAGAGAAACAGATAAACTCTCCTAGGAATTGTCCTGGGGAGTTTTAAGAAGGCTGAGAGAAAGAATTAAAACCATCTTGCAGCTGGTGTTTTGAACAGTTGTTTTCTCATAAGGTGTTTACCAAAGGGTGTTTTCTTACTTAGCCAGTGGTGATGGTGTGTTGATTGAATGCCCAATCAGATCCACCTGTGTCAGGACAGTGTATAAAAAGGAATGGGTTCCTAATAAAATTATTATTAGCCTCCTTAAAAGATCTGGGTGGCCCTCAGCCTGCTCAGCATCCCACAGCAGCAGCACAGAGAGGGGGGGCCAGTGTGTGTGTCTCAAACAACCACAACTGGAGGGCCATGGAGTCAGCCTTGGTCATAACACACAAGAGCTGCAGGGAGTAACCCAGCACTGCTGGGAACAGCATAACCAGAGAAATTGTGACTGGAGAAAGGGCCCATGCAGAGGGAGAACAGCATTTTTTAGGGACAAACATCCTTCTTTCTAGTCCCTGGAAAGAAGCACAACACAGGACACCAAAAGGGCAGCAAAGAAGCCAGGAAGGGAGCTCGGACTGCAGGGCAGAGTAAAGACCACTCAAGAGCCCTGGCACCTCACACCCATTTCCAGAAAGTCTGAAAGAGCTGACTGTGCATGACAACAAATTTGCATAGAAAGCAAGAAACCTGTCTCCAGGGCAGGGAAAACCCACTGTACAAAGGACACCCCTGAAGCCTGGGCAGTGCTCCCAGGACCCTGGAAATCCCATCTGGATGAAGGCTTGAACAGGAATGAGACCACCATCAGCTGGATCAACACTGGAACCATAACTGTTGATCTCTTTTGCTCTCTCTTTATTTCTCTCGCTTTCTCTCTCTCCCTCCTTTTAATTTATCTCTTCTCTCCCTTCCCTTTCCCCCTACTCCTTTCTCCCAAACCCCCTTACTGGTATAGATAGATTAGCTTTGGGACTAACATAGCCATAGCCATGCCAATTATCTAATTTATTACTAAAACTTGGTGAGTGTTTGCAGATCAGACCCTGTGACTTTTGTTGTTCCTTTGGATCATGAGCATTTACAAACCTTGAGTGCTTCCTTTCCCCTGAGGGTGGATTCACAAGGGGATGGCTTCACCATGGACACAGCAATCAAAGTTCTGTCTCAAGCAGTTTTCCTTGGGGTGTATTTGGGAATCTCCTGTACCAGTTTGTCCCAGCTTGCTGCTAACACCAGTTCACCTCCTGCAAGCTGCATTCCCCCCCCAAGGACAGGGGCTAACTGGATCAGGAATGGTTAAGCTCTGTTCATGTTACTGTTCTTCCTTGGTGGATTTTCCATTCCTTTAATAAGTTCTTAATGCAGAAAAATTGGTTTTGTGCTGCTTTCGGGAGTTTTATTTTTCTTTCCTATCTCAGGCTCTCCCTTTCTATGCTATTGGTTCTTTGTTTTTAATCTGTAGCCTGGCATGGCTAATAATGGCTGAATTGCACATAAGTAAAATCCATGCAAAATGGAACGGGCTGTTGGTTATGGTTGTATGAAACAGAGGTCTGAAAACACCAAGTTAACATGGAAATTCCTCATTGCAGAACTTTTCATATCTTTTTCAGATTTTTTTTTTTTCAGAAGAAATTTGGTTTGACTCCTCTGGTGGGAGAAGACATGAACCTACATGGAGGTCAGAAGAAGGGGATGAGAGAACCCAGACCCAGAGAGTGCTAGTGGAAACTTCTTACATGAAATTATTCCTTATCTGCCTAGACAGAAGATGTGATTGAAGATGTGTAAAACTGTGCTGTCCACCCATGAGAAATTTAAGATTTTCATGTCCCTGCCCAAACAGACAAATTTTTTCTGTAGTGATGCCACCTGCCTCCATTTGTGTTTTCACCTTTGATATCTTTTTCCATGTAATGCTTTTCTCCATATTTGGCTGAGTTTCAGTTGCTGTTTCTCCTCTCTGGGAGTTTGATCAGTGACACTGACAACAAGTGGAGCTCAGCCAGTAAAGAGGCAAGTGATTAACAAACCCTGAGAAAAGACAGGATGAACTGTGCTGCATCAAGAGTTTGTAATTCCACCCAGGAGATTTGAGAGTAAGAAGAGAAGCTGAGAGTGACCAGAATTAGGATCACCAGGTGTGTTGCCAGTGACACAAGGGAACGCAAAGGATTCTGTACCTTCACTTGCCAGTTCCTTTCCCTTTGCAAAACCAACAGATTCGCCTTTAACTATTGAACCATAAAGAAAATGTCACTGAGGTGCTACCATGGCTGTGATTTATGTGTGATTATTTACTTAATGCATGAAAAAAGGAAGCTAAGTTTTCAATCCATATTCACCAGTCACTTTTCTAACCCAGGGTATAATTTCATAAAATTGTCCTTCTTCCAGTTGACTCAATTGTGATAGACTCCTAAGATCCTTCAATAACAGAGCACTTAGTCAAATGGATTTGTGTAATTATACACAGGCAGAAACAAAGTTGTGTCCAAGGATTCAAAGAACAGGAGCAACACACTGAGCATGCCAAACCCTGTGATCCCCGTTAGGGAACTCAAGACTGCTCATGGGGAGAGAGACAGATTCCTGATGCTCACTGAATTCCAGGCTTTCCTCAGCTAGACTCAGACTCAGGTATAACTAGCAGGAGCCAGGCTTTACATTTTCACATAGGTTTAACACAGACACAAACCCTGCCAAGAAAATAGGGTGAAATTCAGTCACTATTTAAGTCAGTGATGAAATTCCCACCAATTCCTCTAGATCACAATTTCTTCCCTGAACTTTGCCACTTTATCACAGTGATATGATTAGGACAAAGTGAGCAGAATGTCAATGCTTGGTGCTATAACCAGACCAACTTTGGCTGCCATAGCAGCTGCTTTTTACCTGGCCATCAAACAGGGCAGATATAGGAGTCAGCAGACTCAGGGAAGTGACCTGTGTCTTATCCTTGTCCCCAGAGGTGAGCAGACTCAGTGACCAGGCATGATTCAACTCACAACCTTTCTGTCCCTTTCTTTACAGTCTATATTAAACAAAATATGAGGCACACAGTAAAGTTGGAGTGGATTTGAAATTGGGCTGTACAAGTTCACCCACCACTTATAAACCATCAG
Organism: Fringilla coelebs; assembly: GCF_963513975.1. Taxonomy (NCBI): domain Eukaryota; kingdom Metazoa; phylum Chordata; class Aves; order Passeriformes; family Fringillidae; genus Fringilla; species Fringilla coelebs. The sequence continues at coordinate 5,253,754 of NC_140032.1, forward strand.
AAAGGGTGCCATTTTTCCTCAACACTTGACTGTACATTTATCCAGAAAATAAATGCACTAACCTCAGGTCAGTTAGAACAAAAATTGCCCTTTTAGAAAGCATATCTCACATTGAACTCTCACTCACAGTTTGTATTTAAAAGCAAGGAATCCTACTTTTATGTGTCTGCCTGGACAAGGGAGTCCATTTAAATGGATCATGAGGATATTTTCTCACAAACCATTTGACTGAAATACTAGTGGGAGGATTTTAAGGAACTACATGCTGAAGGTGCTCCTGTGGTCATGCAAGATAATTTTCTCTGATGTACAGAAGCATTTAGCAGCGTGAGGACAACATTCCTTTGGCATCTGATTTTGACCACAGAGACACAATATGGAGCCAAAGATGAAACTTGTGCCTGACTCATTAGCACAGCCATTTTCATGTTCTGAAAATATATTGTCTCCTGTTTCTTATGGCAGCTGGATGGCTGCCACTGACAAGCAGTTGCTTATGAAAATCATTTCTCCACATGTTCTTAAAATAGAAAAAGCAAAATATACACTGGCAGAGTTTTAATTTCAGGCATTCAAATCTCAGGGCAATACTGCAGCTTAGTGAACAAGACAAGGCACATGTATAATATATTATAGCCCACACTCTGTCCCACTGGCAATTCATTTTCTGCCATGGTGCTTTTTCCATCCCAGTTAGTAGTGTGAACAAATAGGAAAAGGGCATCAAGTTATTTATTGGATGTGACTCAGAAAGCAGAATCAAATTTCACAGCCAAGGAAGGACAAATGGGAAGCTGATAAGGAACAATTTTCTTGGGACTTTGTGCTGAATGACAGTTTCTTCCAGACCTGTCCCTCCTCTGGCCTCACAGATCCATTTATTTCATCTGATTTACCTTACTCTTTTCACTTCTTACCTTGTCTCTTCAATTTGCACTAAATTCAGGCCTGTGAGATATATTACAGCAGCTGATTCCTTAGTTATTTTTCACCTGAATGGAGAGACAAATGCTGAGCATAGAGGGGGCAAAAGGAGAGAGGTGCTGCTACAAGCTATCAGAGCCTGCTACAGCAGAGACAAATCATTTCCCCAGTTAATTAACACTCTTCTTATTCTATCAATGCCCAAAAAAGGTAAAATTCAGGAATAATACAGACCATCTATCCAGAATGTTTAAGGATATACTGATCCTTGTCCTAGCACAGTCTAAATAATTCAGTTTTTAACTTCATGAACACCATGAGATTGGTTATTCCTTGGGCACAAGAATAATAAATATTGTTAATATTAATTAGTTCTTGCAAAGCTTTTTGAAAAAAGATAGTTGCTATAGAAATATTAAGCTGTTCACATATATATGCAATCATATTTGCAACTTATTTAATTTGAAAATAAGAAAGTCCATACATGGCAGAGGTTAATTTTACAAGTTAGTTTTTTTGTTGAGGGTTTTTTGTTGTTGTTCTTGGAGTATTTTGTTGGGGTTTTTCTTTTAATAAAACAGACACCTGAACATATTTTATTTACTTATTAACTTACAGATAACAGATTGCATTTAGGACTTTTTTCATACAACTATTAAATCAACCTGGGTTTGCAGCAGAATATGGCTGGAGCAGGACAAAGTAAATAACATCCATAATTTCTATGGTTCCTTAGGGAATCCTTGTTGCATTTCATGGCCATTGGCAAAGCAGTATTAAATATTTGCTGGTCATTATTATTATCTATCAGCCCGTTAACAGATCATTTTGGTGGGAAAATTCATTCTGGAAAATCCTCAGAAGAGGTTTATGTATCTTTGTCTATGTTCAAGAAATGGGTTTGCACTTTTGAGTATAGCAGCATCTGAAAACAAAAGTGCATATGGATGGGTTCTTCATCCCTTTCTCCACCTCCATATTTGAAACAAGAGTGACACACCAGCAGAAAATAAATTTAAATTCTCTGTTGGAGTGGGCTGTTGCTTTTGGAGAATGCTGAATGTGGTGAGCTGTGACTGAAAATACTACACTGAAAGAATTAAAATGCATCAAAGACAAGATTTCTTCTATTCCCCTACCACTGTTTCTAAGACAAAAAATTGTATCTTAGTAAAGCTTTTAGGTAACCCTAAATTGTAATATTTAACTTTGTTTTCCCTGCCTTATTTTGGTTTTAATATGAGATTTCAATTCACAAAAAAAGTTTGAAGATATCTAAACCCATCTCAAGGTCATCTCTAACACTGTTATCACAATTCACAGAGCCTTTGGAAAGACTCCTTTTTGGGCTGAACGAATCATAATTTGTCATCTCAAGTTTTACAGCCATCTGTTTGAAGAAGCATTAAATCTACACTATTTTTATCCAGCAACTACAGCATCTATTTTTATTTTGTTGTGTTTTACAGGAGCTCTATTGTTAGCTTTTTCAAAGCCTTCTCAAGAGGTTTAAACTTCAGATGACTTTTTATTTTTAACTTTCTGAATTGCTACCTGTTCTTAATTTACCTTCATTTCTCTGTTATGAGGTTGCTCAATATGTTCAGACTGTCTGGTTTCTTTAAATCTTAGAGATGACCTGTTTCCATTTGATACATATTTATGACTGTATTTACATATAATGATTGAAATGAAAATTTAGAACCCAAAATTACATCTCTCTATCACGTCACAGTGTGCAGCAGATGCAAAGATGGATTAGTGCATATTCCAGTATATCCCAGTTTGTTTTGTCTCTATGGGTTGGCACTAAGAAACAAGGAATGTACATCAATCGTGCACAAAACAAATCTTTATTTTTTCATAACATAAACATCAGAAGGGACAATTTCTTTTAAACAAGCAGACGTCTGCACCAAACACAAGAGCTGGTTTGGTTTGTAGGCTAGAAGGAGAACAATCGTCCCTGAAGAGAAGGAGGAAAAAAAGGAAAATGAATCAAATAAATAAATCCCAAATTAATTCACCAGGTGTTGGAAAGATTATGTCTAAAGTGTATTAAATATATTACTTATAAGTACTCCTTTCTATTCCTTTCTTATTTTAATTTGACTGGATAAAAACTGTCTTAAGACTAATGATAAAATGCACTGTCCCTGAAAAACAGAAAGCAGCTAAACATAAAACTCTAGGACTTCTGGTGCATACAGGTTTTTAAACAAAATCATAAATAAAATATACAGAACAGATCAACCAGTAAATTAGCACAGAGTGGGGCAGCTGGGTGTAGTGAAAACTGCAGTGCCAATAAAGCCAACGACAGTTTTGACATTGATTTCACAGGGACCAATAACTCACCTTAGAGTACACATATTTCAGATATTGCTTTTTGAGAAAAAATGGATGAATTTACATGAAAAACTTCTGGTTTGAATTCCAACTCAGCCAAAATTGACTTATGATATGATGAAATAATTCATATTTGAATTCTAACATTCTTCTTTCTGAGCACTTACAAATGTTCAAAGGGGGATCAAAACAGTGCAAGGGTTGCTGGCCTGGGCTTTTACTGATTAAAGTAGATCTGAATTCTTTTAGATCTACTTCTTTTATATTGCTCATCTTAGGTCCTGTGCAGGAGTAATAGTTGGACTCAATCCTTGTGAGTCGCTTCCAACTGAGAATACTCTGTAATTCTGTGAAACCATGTCTGAGAAGCTTTTTATTTAGTATAAACATAAAATAAGTAGAAAAAGGTCCCCAAAAGAGATGAGCTGAGTGGTCATTTCATTTTGTAGGCCCGTGGCTAAACTGCTGGTAAACAATTCTTCCCAGCAGGATGACATTGAGGCAGTTCAACCTCAGTTTCTGGAGACCACCTTGGGCCAGTGTCTACTGAATGTGAAGACCCAGGCACTCTCCTGGCACAGGAAATTCTACTGAGGACACAAAAAGAGGCAGAAACTTTCTTCTGGCGTGATCCAGTGCTCCACTGGACTCTCTTTCTTGACCTGATACAAGCAATAAGGAATAATCTATATGAGATTGCCTGGACCAGGATTAAAGGGTCAGGGTTTTTAAATTAACAACAGGTTTATTAATGAAAAATTGATTATAGTCCTGTTAAGTTGTGTTATGTTCTATATTCAGCCAACAGCCATGTTTTGGACGTAAAATGCATATTTATGTCAGTAGTACAAATCTAATAAATACTTCCTTTCCTTCTCATTATTAGCCACCACTTTATCACCCTTTTAAATCAAGGTTCTCAGAACATAGAAGGAAAGAGCTCTGTTATATTGTATCCATTTGTTTTTATTTTCCAATAAAAGGTAAATTGCTTTTTTTCCTTTTCCTGTTAAAGGCTGACTTTTTTGGTATTTTTTCTTTTTTTAATTTGTCATTGCAGTGCTGTCACATGTTTTACTATTAAAATAAGTAAAAGAGAGAAAAAGATGGATAGATAGACACATCCTGTGTTGTCTATCCTGATATAATTTTTCATCTACAAGAATAGAAAATAAGTAAAACCTATAGTTTGGTTGTGAAGGAAAAAAAAACTAACACAAAACACTCTAAAGTCTCACCTGAATTATTCTGTTGATAAAAACACTATTGATAGAAGCTACAACTGTTCAGAGCAAATGTCCTATCACCATCTCGTTTGAAAAGCTATGCAGGATAATGTCTTAGAAAAGAAGAGAAAAGAAACAATGACAACTTCCACTTCAAGAGTTAAAAAGAGGTTTGGGATGTTTTTACTCTTAAGAGTTCAGACTCTCTTCCTCTACAAAGCAAATAATTCAAAACCTTCAAGAGGCACGAGATTAGATCAGAGCTCCACTCTTCTATATCCTGGGTAAACACAAGCTAAACTTTAGAAGTCTTAACTCTGCACTGCTGAATGGAGGCAAAACCAGAAGGGTGGAAATAAGAAAAGATCAGAAAGCTGATCAAGAATAAAAAGCCCAGGTGCTAAATCCATGCTCAGGCTCAGGCACAGCAATGCCAAACCACACCTGCTGATGTGACAGCACCCAGGATTAGACTTTAGGTTTAAACAAGAGGGGGAGATGTTGCAGTCCTGGATGCTGGGAATTTTAGACTTTCTCTACTGACAGACTCTGACTCCCAGGAGAACACTTCATTTGTCCTGAGGCTGTGGAGAAGATTTCCCACATTGATTTATAGCACTGGGATTATGGGTGTGTAGTTTGATTAGAAGTGTGTAATGTCACAGGGTGGAAAACTTAAGAGTTTGGGGTTTAAAAATATAGTAATATATATGAAGCAAATGAGGGTTTTAGGACAGAGGCTGATCCTTCTTCTTCACCTTCTTATTCCTTCTTCTTCACCTTCTTATTCCTTCTTCTTCACCTTCTTATTCCTTCTTCTTCATGGGTTTGGGTGGTATCTTGCAATTGGAAAGAAAACTCTGCATTGCAAACTCTGAGTGATCGGTTATTGGGTTAAAAGTGAAAATAATTTAGGTGTCATTTCTTAATTGGATAGTTTAGCCTTAAAAGAGATAGTAACAAGAGATAGTTAGTAATTTTGTGCCTTGTTAGTGAAAGACTGCAGAACTCACTGCTGTGAGACTGTAACATAGATGAGAAAAAACAAACATCTAAGCCTGAATGCAAACTATCATCTCAAATTCCTTCAGTCCTGACCTCAACAGAGGTAGAAAAAAGAAGCCAAAAACCAGCATTTAAGGAGCTTGAGGAAGGGTTTTGTGACAGATGAGTTGCTCCAAGATATTGTGGAGGGAATGCCAATCTTTAGCCCTGGACAATAAGGAGGATTGGATCCTTTCCAGCGCTGTTTGCTGAACTTTTACTCCCACTTGTGATTGCCATGCTGCATATTGAGGGTCTCATCCTAAGGTCTGACTGGAGCTTCCTTTTGGTATTATACCCTGACAGCATTTCTTTAATTGCAGTGTGGGGGAAAAATTAATGTCCCTCTTTAACAGCAAAAAGTAGCTTTTTCATCACAAAAATCTTTCCAGCACTGAAGGTAGTAAGGGGAAAACTTAAATGAAAAAGCCACTGATGGTCAAATTTTAAAGTGCCAGCTGCAAGCAGCTTTGTTCATACAATCCTGTCATCCTGCTAAACACTTTGCAATCTTTATTTCTTCCTTCTCACCTTCTGCAGGCCCGTATTAAATCCATTCTCTGTCTCATGGAGTACTGAAAGCCTCTTGGGATGAATTACAGCATCTCAAAGAGGATGGACAGCAAGTTTTACCTCATGGCTCATGAACACAAACATGGACATTGGCAAAGGAGGTATCCAGGCCATGGCTACCTGTGGCTGCCCTTTGCCAGCCCTGTCTCCCAAACACCTGCCACTGACAGTGCCCAAAGCCTGTTGAAGGGGAAATTCTAATTTTAACTGCTCAGGAGTGGTTACAGGCTGTGCCAGCATTTCTTATTTGTGCAATGCCATCTCTAACTTGGAACATGAAACGTGTGAGGTGTGTCCTAATGTGCCTTGTGAGGCTGGCTGTGGGGACAAGATGCAGTGCAGTGGCATGTGGGATGTTGTTGGCAAAGCCAGATAACAGGACAGAGCACAAAGGCTACCTTTTGGGCATCAGCCATCCCACATCCGAGGCTCTGTGGATAAAGGAAAGATTTGAGCCCAGCAAACCACTGCAGAGCTGAGGAACTCCTTTTTCCTCACATAAACACTTATTCAGCACTCTTGCATTCACGCTTCAGTGAGTAGGGACAGGACAAACAGAGAGGTAAAGTCTGCAGGCTCAGGGAATAAAGTTCTAAGCTTTGTGTTCTTCTTATTTTCTTACAATTTTCTCTTTCCCTGAGCTGAGGCTGAAATCTTTCTTCTCTCCTGCGAGGGGGTGGACCTGCAAGGGGCAGGACAAGCAGGAGGCACATTTTGGGGAGAGGTTACAGAATCAGCATCAATTTCAACAGCCTGATACAGACCCAACCTCCCACTGAGCAGCTCTAGCCAGGGAATATAAAGGAGTTTTTGAAGGCAGAGTGAGTGCATGGCTGTCAAAGGAGATCATAAAGCCAGAGCACAGAGCCAATATGAGCCAGGATGCAGGCTCAGAACTGGGTGAGAAACAAAGAAACTTCAGTCAATAAAGCACGAGTGCTGGAGTTGCAGCTACCCTCAGGGTTATATTTTAGGAAAAAGCAATTGCAGAGACTGAAGAGAAAATAAACTCTGATTTCTAAGCACTCACAGATAGCTGATAGCTTGGAGTTTTAGCAGTTGCTTCCATTACAGCCATCTCATGCAGATGCTGCAGGTGAATCATTATCATAATCGCCCAGTTTGGAATACAATCATCTGTGTGGTGTTCCACGTCAGAAAATATTAATTCTGTTTGCCTCTTTCTCTCAGTGGTGCCAGATGAAAAACTCCACACTATTTTCTTTATGCGTGACAATAAAATCAATTGGATTCCACAATTGTTCAGAAATAAGGAACTTAAATATTTTAAGAGAAGTTGGTCTAAAACAAGGCCAGGAAAACAATTCTCTCCAACTGTAATTTCCTGCCTGGCTGCACAATAATTTTCTACAAACTATCTTCTTCTGTAGATTCAGCTGGAATTCAGCCAGGATGGATTCTATTAGAAAAACACTTGCATCCATCTTTAAAACACTTGACATCAGCCCTACTCACACAACTCCTGTCCATTTGGGTCAGGCAGGCTGGATGAATTCTAGGGAGCATCTTGTGTTCCCCTAAACAAGGGGAACACAGAAGAAAAACTGTGGTGGATGTAGAACTGACAAAACAAACATGCAAAACAAAGCAGCAGAAAGAAATCTCTCCATTCAGATTCTTGCTTCAGCCCACAGGATGGAATCTTTCATGGAAGTAGTTCTGCATCTTAATTAATTTTTTTGATAAATTTCAGGTTTTCACTACTTTTCCAGTCTTCAATCTCTTTTTCTTTTTCTTGGGAAACCTTAAGGGATGAGGCTTTGAGCACTGCACTCTTATTTCCTAAGAAAAAAAAAAAAAAAAGGAAAAATATATTATATTGACTTCGTAGCCCTTTTTCTTTCTTTTCTTTTTCCCACTAGGAATCTTGACAGGACAGATCAATTGAGTCTACTTAAAACCTTTTTAGTTCTAACCATATTATTTTCTGTTCAGCTTAACAGAGACAGGTCTCTGGGCTGCAATCTAAAAACATCAATATGCGTTTGTGACCTACACAGGTGAAAAAAGCACCATTTTTCTTAAATGAGACATATTTTCTGTCACAGTGCCTAAAAAATTGCATAGTTCAAACTGCTTTTTCTAAATTATTGAATAGACACCAAGCAGTAAAGTTGTACAATGTGGAAGAGTTTTCAGCTGGGTTTGTCAAACAGTTCATTGAATTTTACATAAAGGTAACTTCTGCAAAAGAATATTGACAAGAAAATATGAAATAGTTTTACACACAAACTTCCTCCATCTGGTTGTATTGTGAAGAAACAGAGCTGAAAAACATTGAGGAAAATGTGTTTTCATGTACATTTGGTTAAACTTTAACCAGAACTCTGGTTGAAGTTTACTAACTGCTGAATATATCAAAGATTAGCATAGTCTTAAGGGGAAGTGTATAAACATACATAAATTTGTCTCATAAAACAAAAATAAATACATAGAGAACAAATATTTTCATGTATATATACATATAAAAGAGTAAAATATATTTATTTCTTCTTGTGAACACTGACACAATCTGTCTGGTTTTTTATTGATCATGTTTGGGTTTTGGTTTTTTTTTAGTTGGTTGGTGGGTTCTTTTTAGGTTTGCTGGTTTTTTTGGTTTGTTGGTTGATTGGTCGGTTGGTTGTTTTTTGTTTACATTGGAAATAGCTTCCCATGCTTTCTAGGTGGAATTATAAAATGTAATTTCGCCTGCATTTGAATTAGGATGTCCTGGAAGGTGCAAGAAGACATCCTTGTATTCAGTAACTGCCAGTCCAGTTCCTTCTTTGCATATGGAAATGTCCACATAAGCACCAAGCACTGAAAAAACAATTGGAAATCAGCAAAAGATTGGAGGGAAAACCAGGAAAGGCAAAGCAGTCAGAGGATGAAAGTCACAAGGAAAAGGCAGAGCTGTGTGTAAAAGTAAAGTGCAGAGAAATATTGTTGGACAGAACAGCAGCAGCAAATGGGAGGGAAAAGGAGACACAGAGAGTGAAGCCTAATGTTTCAATGTCATTATAGGACAGAGGCCAAAAAAGCAGCATTTTCTCATTTTTTAAATGCAAAATATTCCAAATAGTTGCTATTATCAGAATAGAACACAGGAAAGGAGGCAAAAAAAAATAGTTGAGATTTATTTCTAGATATATCAGTACACTTTTCAAATAAGTATAAGTCAATATGCTTTTGAAAAACCATAAATCTGTGGCCATCATATTTTCTGAAAAATCCCTTTGCCCAGGATTCTTCTGGGAAGCTGAGAAGCCTCAGAGAAAAAGGAAAACAATATTATCTCATTTGCTTCTCCTGTGTTTTGCTGCTTTGGAATGTGGTTGGAGATTGTTTATCCAAAGGGTGGTTGTTTGATTGGTCTCATGTGAATTGTTTTAACTTAATGACCAATCACCATCGTCTGTGTCAGGACTCTGGAGAGAGTCACCAGTTTTCATTATCATTCTTTGTAGCCTTCTGTCTGTGTCCTTTCTCTATTCTTTAATATAGCATAGTACAGCATTCTTTAATATAATATCATGAAATAATAAATCAGCCTTCAAGAACATGGAGTCAGATTCATTCATTCCTGCCAGGGGGAACTCCAGAAAATACCACATAAGTCAAAATTGTTCATAGCTATTTTAAAGAGTTATGCATGTATCTGCATGCTAAAATATAAAATAAACCTTTTTTTCCTAACTAGGATTGCAATGTTTGCATAAACAATTCAAGTACTTCCACATTTGAATAAGCAAGGGTTTACTCTCTGGGCTTCAAAAACATCTAATGATTCACAGGGCAGTCTCCAGTTGGTATATGTTTCTTACACATTAACAAGATTTTAAAAAACAAAACAGGATCATTGAATATATTTGTGAAAAATGATTGACCATTTCAGGCAAGCATTTTCCATACACATGCAGGACTTCCAGAATTTAAATTGTGTACATTTTTTTTTGATTAGGGAAACAATTATTTTTTTCCTTCTTGGTGATAACAAGATTATCAAGTTAATAATTACTAGATCTACAATACAACCTTTGATTGATAGTTTAGTTCAGTGATTTCCTTGAAAAGTGTTCCATGATGAGAATTTCCATAGGAAACTTAAATATATCCTGCAGCATAAGCAGTAAATACACCTTATACCACTTCTGGAAATAAAATCTTCTAGTCCAGTTTGGGACATAGTGCACTAAGTTAGAAGATGGAAGTATAAAATTCTGTTTAGATAAACAGAGAACCAAAAAGAAATACAGGAAATAATAGTGGTGATGGCAATTCCTGAAAAGCCTCAATTAAAAGTCTTTTAATCACTTCTTCTTTTAAATTGCAATTGCTTTAATGTGTTCTTGTGTTGTTTTCAAGATGCTGTGAGCTAATTGGGAGGCTCCACAGAAAGGGGAAGATTTGGAAGGATACTCTTGAAAAGAGCCACTCAAATGAAGGGAAAATAAATGCTTTCAAAATTAATCTGGAATATGAAACACCAGACAAATGGATATTGCTTCATGCTTTTCCCACTTGCTGGGTGTCTGTCTGCAGCCTTTAATGGATATGATTTCCAGGAAAAAAAAGCTGATAATGTTATGAAAATAGGAGACCTTTCATGTGCCTGAATGCCTTCAGCCAAGATCAACAATGCTGAAAACCTTAAAAAGCAAAGCATAGCTTGGATTTCTTTATCTAAAGGAAATTGTAGGGACTCACATCTCTTTGAGACTCTCTGTCTCACCTTTGGGTCCCAAAGACCTCCCAAATCATGGGGAAAATGACACACAACTTATCCCACAACAGATTTCTGAGGATAATCCTATTGAAACATGAGAGTTGCTTGAAGACTGTGGTGATGGTTTACAGTTTAATTTAGTTTAGTTTCTCATTGAAACCAGCAGCAGATTAAAGACAGAATGAGGCCTGGAGTTTCTAAAACACAAAGCTACATAAGGCACAGAGCATCTGCTTGAGTCAAAACCTGAAGCTGTGTAATTTTTCTCACAAGGCAGTAAGATGCCAAAACCACTCATATCAAAGCTATATTTTGGTCAAACAGAACAAGCATTCACCATTTATCAGGAGTTGAGACTAGTAAATTATTTGTCACTCTCTCCAGTGCTCCCTAAGCACTGTCAACTTTCCATACTTTGCTGTAAAACCTTTCCTTTCTTAAAAGATGTTTGAAAGGGTGGTGAAGGCAGCTTTTTCTTTTTGATATATAATTGCATATTATTAATATATGGTGCATCATCCCAAGCAGTTGAAAAAGTACAGAATCCCACTGTTTGCAGGGCCAGTAAGGGGGAAAAAAGAGGGGACAAAAAGTAAGAGTTGTTAGCTGCTGTTGTGAGCAGATAATCTATTTTCTCCTTCAAGAATAGATGATAGCTGTATGCAGCAGGCACACACCTAAGCTGTACAGAGTGTGAAAGTTTACATACCTATTCAGGCTCACCATGGGAATTGAAGTAACATCACCCACATTCCAGAAAAGTGTTTGGATTATTGAGTTATTTTTACATCACTGCCCTTTGATCTCATCCCAGATTATGCTAAGAGCCCAGTTTTGGTGAAATCAGTGCACTCAAAAACATTTAGCCTTTTGTGACTGACATTTTCAGAGAAGAAAATGTCCTTTCATCAGAAAGCTCCTCAGCTGGAGAACAAGAGCAAGAAGAGCTGTTGCTTTCAAGGCTCCAGACTACATGATATTGAAAATCTACTTGAATCAAGTAAAACCTGTACCAGCTCCAGCTGCAACACCTGCTGTTAAAAGACAGCCTCACTGAGGATGGAAAGTCCATTTCTGGGGAGAGCACACAAAATAAAGGGTTCTCTGAGGTCATTAAGAATGTTTCTCTGATGACTGTTGCTTCCAACAGTTACAGCTTTTTCAAACCACTGCTGGAGTAGAGTTCACAGTGAATTTGGGGGAAATCCTCCAGCTACACAGCAATAAAGCATGTATTTAAAAACCAGGAGTGAATGTTGTCCCCTGTGATGACACTGAAGGATCATTTTTATTGGAAATCACGGCAGAAATTTAAAATGGATTACTTTGGTTTTTTTGAGGAGGGTGAATCATAGCCAATTTCACTGGTCCATCTACAACTCCTTGTGATTCATCCTGCCCAAATTTAAAAAGCACTACATGTCTGGTTTTGAGGCAGTCGTCCTTTCTGATCAAAAGAGAAATATACCTACTTTCAGAGCATGGTTTATCTGATCTATTTTAGATGATCACTTCTGATTGAGATGAATCAAGCCCCAGTTTCCATTAACCACCCTGACTGTCAGAGTTCTGCTGCCTGTAACAGGAACAGGAGGGAATTGCTCTGATGTTGGTACTCACCAATAAGATGAAGCTAAATATATACCCTAAGTTTGGAGAAGAATCTCTGTGAACCCCAAGTGATCTGCAGAGCAGGTCCTAAGGAATGGCAGTCCAAAATGAGGCATCAATCTAACACACTGCCAGGAGTTCTCTCCAAGGATTTTAGGTTCTTGCACACTGAACTGTAAAAAAGTTACTTGTAAAACCATAACACTCTGATTGGAAATCACAAAGGAAATAAGGATTTTTTTTACTTCCCTCAGTTTTCTTTATCTAACATCATGAAGATAGGGGAATTGACAAAACCTTTTGCTTTTCCTTTACTCCTTCTCCCTATGTCACAATTTGCAGAGGAAGGAAATGCCCTAAAGGGAGATGTGCTGTGCTTTGATTAAGTTCACCAAAATAATTTATGAAGTTCACCACGCAAACAATTGAGGAATTAAATCTTTGTTTTGTCACTAAGTCATCTAATGACTTCTTGCAGGGGCAAGTGCTAACCAAACTTGGTTTGGTGACATCAGGACAGTGAGCAGAGAACCTTCCATTTGAAGCTCTGTAAAGAATTTTGCTAAAGAGTTTTAATCAGATGTAACACCAGTTTCAACCACTATATGTTTTTGTTGTATTTATACTGAATGGAAAATTAGTGCAAAAGCACAGTTTCTCAACACAAAAAATAAACTGCAATGTACATGGGTGAGTGAGAAAATTTAATCATGTCTAAGGGTTAGGTCAATATTATTGAGAAAGTAAAAGATATTTTATTGTCCAGATTTAAAAGGCTTCCTGGTTGCATGGTGCATATACACAGCTTGAAGGGGACAGGAATATTGTCCTAAGAAATAATTAGAGGAAAAAAACAAGGAATCTCTAAGGGCCTAGCAATTAACTAGGTGATCATATTACAGTGGCAACGCACCACTAATTTGGACTACTTCCATCCTAATAGGGCAACCAAGGGATTTAAGTGCCAGATAAAAATACTAACCAGGGAGTATGATCAAGAAGGTTGTTAGGTGTATTCTTTTTTTTTTCCAAGACACATAGCACAATTAACAGTGTTAAAAACATTAGTTCTGCACAGGACCTGCATCTTCAAAAGAAAATTAGAGGAGAGTTAAAATGAACTTTCAATGAGGACAACTTCAGATATCAGAGCTCATCAGGGTGAGAAATAATGAGATGTTTGTGAGGAGGAGAAAAGTACTAAAAACACTTGTAGGCTTATGCGTAATCTAAAGACCTAAAGAATGCAAAGTGTGATGCAGCACGAAGTGACTGAGCCAGAGGCATGACTGTGACTGCAGCAAGCCCAAAAATGGACTGAATCAGACTGTAAACATTCTCAGAGCAATAGAAAATCCCTTACTGAGGGAATCAAATGGATTATTAACTTAAATACTGAAGTCCCTCATGCAGTGATGCTGTCCAATTTAAACCCATAATAGTCAAGAAATCAGAAAATTGTGGTGAATAAACAGAAGAGCTGATCTGACTGGAGTGGAGGAGTTGTTTTGACAGCAGTTGGAGCGGTTACTGAGATTAGTATTTGCAATGGAGGAGTTGTTTCTCAGCTATGAATTTCTCCCCCAAAACAAGTAACTGGCTTGCAGACATAAACAAATTTCATGCAGAGTAACAGTGCTCCCTCTCTGAGTAGTAAAAAGCTTCTGTTCAACCAACATAAATGTTTTCAACACCAAAACATAACCTACACAGACTTGAGGGTTTGAACCCACAGGAGGTGGACATTGAGGCTTGATATTTTTGTCATTGGCAGTTCTCCTTCCCAGGAAAAATCACAGCCTGCATTTGCAGACACCAACCTGGTGCTGCTGAAGGAACATAAGGACATTGCTGAAATCCCATCTCTACCTTGTAGGTATTCTTCTTGCTCATCAACAGGCTTCTCTGTGTAAAGGGGTCACCTGATTTTCCCTTTGCAATCAGGAGACAAAAATACACATAAAAGACACATCTCCAGGGTGCATTTCACCTGAGAAAATCCCCATTTCTGGTACTAGCAGGGTCTGTTCCTTCTGCTGCAAAGCTGTGTTGACTTGACCATGAGGAGCCTTCCTGTTGTGTAGAAACTGACTTTTGTGTGGGAGTTACCTCAGAAGGAGGAGAACAGTCCGTGGGGCTCCCTGGAGTGTTCCCAGCTACAGGGGCAGGGGGGACTCACAGGCAGCCCAAACTCAGGGTGAAGTTACATTGCCCACAAATATGTTGTGGATACAAGTTCATCATGGGATGTTTTGTAAGTCCTGGGAACAGGGGAAAAAAAGAGGTTGGTCTTTGTTAATTTCCATTAAATTTGCATTTCTTTGCTATGCTAAGGAATTGTATAGCCATTCTGAGATTTGTCTGATAAAGCCACTACATTTACAAAATTGACTTCAAGATTGATTTTTTTATACCACTTTCTTGTTGGGAATTGGGATCTGTTGGTAATTTACCTTCTTGATCTTTTGTGTGCTAGTGGCTGGGGGTAAAATAAAAGAGCATATTTCTCTTTTTCTGGTCATTTTAGTTTTTTCCAGCAAAGCTTTCAGCTTCATCAGATAATGTCCACATGCTCTCTCCATTGTGCTTCCTTTATTTACCTGAAGCCCAAACTTTCTCTTGCAGTCAATCTTGCTTTTTCTTCCACCCATAGGATTAATTTTTCTTCTAATAAAAATAACATGGGTTATTTTTTTCCCAGCAGTAAAAATAACTAAATAACATGAAGAGAAGAAACAGTAGAAGCCAAATGATCACAAAAGCAAAGTGTCTCCTGTCTTGCTGAAAGGAAGGGAGGAAGAGTGTTCTTTAATCCAAACTTCACGATACTCAGTTAACATTCAAGCTGTGAGGCAAATGCTCCCTGATGAGCAATTAGCAAAAAATCTGAGACTTGAAACCTTAAACCATACTTGTCTCTGATCTACAGGGTTGAGAAGTGTGTCAGGGCATCAGAAGCTGCAGACATCACCTTAATGAGATCTCTTGGTTAACTGTAAAACTTCTTTGAAGAGTGAGTTTGATCCCAGGGTGTGCTGGGAGCCTCCTGAACGAGCTTCATTCCCATCAAGCCAGCACTCCTCAAGGATCTTCAGCCCTCTTCACACACAGAAAACTGTCTGATGGAAGGGTCCTTCCTTTACCCACCACAGGAGCAAACGCAATGATGACATTTTTGTCAGATTTCTGCCTACTATACTCTCAAAAAATGAGAGTCTCTTGTTCATTCTGGGCAATCCACACTGGTGACCCACTGAATTTGTCATCAGCAAAAATTTCCTACTACTTTCTGTATTCCTTTGAGCAAGGAACCTAAGCTGATTATTTTTCATCCAAGGTGCTCCCTGTCCTCTTTGCAATGATTTTTGTTATGGGTAGATTGCACAACAAATAGTACAAGGACTCCTGGCATGTTGAGAGCCTAACGAATGGAAAGAAGAAATTGAAGAATACAACTGCAGCATCCAAAAACTGGTGCAGAACCTTGCTTAAAAATAAAAAAAAAAAAAAAGAATCAAGTTGATTGGGTAACTGCAGAGATGCCATGAAGACATTAACCCAAGCAAGTGATGTGTTAATTGCTTGAAATTAATGGACTAGTTCCTATTCTAAGCATGTCTTTCTGAGAAAAATAACCAGGCAATAAGAAGAAAACACCCAAATGAAATAATCAAGCTAGATATAAATGAGGAAAATTAGAATTAGAATTAAGACATTCAGGGAAAATTAAAGGATGATTCAAAGCTGACCTAGGTGTATGCACTGTCTTTATGCCAACACTGAATTGGTTTTAAACTGTAAACTCAATCATGTCTTTAGAAAACAGATATGCTTGTGCAACAGCTGCCTTCCAAAAATGTGTTCCAAGGACTTACAGAGCTAGAGCTAAATGAATTCACAGGCTGCATGAATGGATTGAATTTTGAACTCCTAACTGATGTCTCATGTCATTTGGATCTCTTAGAGATAGAAAAAAAACCCAATATATATAGACCAAGGTGCCACAGGAGTGTTTCCACAAACTACAGTTTAGGATGAGATCTCAAAGCAGCTCAGCCATCAGACAGCAACTAGAAATTAGGCACAGAAAAAGAAGTCAAATTATTCAGCTTCTCTTTTCTGTAAACCTCACACCTGCTTTCTTTTCTAGGAAAAAGAAACAATCCACAAATCAATGTTACCCTGATTTAAAAGTACAACTTCTATTGATTGCAGAATACAAATATCTGTATTGATTATTCTAGCTCCCAATCCTCCTTGCATTTCAAACCTTTTCTGGCTCTGTGTACCTTTCAAACCTGAATACATGTTTCCTAATTAGCTGGTCAGGGAAGTAGGTTGCATCTGATCAAAATTTTATCCTTCTTCTTCAGTGCCATTTACCTTTGACCTGACACCTGAATTCTGTCCCAGTTTGAGGGAGGGAACAGGCTGGGGACCAGCAGAAATCTGATATTCCAAACCATCTTCAAGAAACAGCAATGTAGTTATAAAATGGATGTGTTTCTTTTCTTCAAATCAAGTGGAAATCAGGGTGAAAAAGTTACTGTCAATTTAAAACATAACCTTGACTTACTATGAAGTGGAATATAATATCTCCACATACCAGAAATGTGGTAGATTGACATAGCTGTAGACTGGACATGTCATAGAATCATAGAATGATTTCAGTTAGAAGAGACCTTAAAGGTCACCTAGTTCTAACTAGATGATGAGAGTGAGAAGGTACCTTTAAAAATTTGAACATTAAACAAAGTTCAAAGCCATTATCAATTGAACTGTCACTCTGTGCCCTTGTCCAAAGTCCATCTGCAGCCTCTTGGAGCACCTTTAGGTGCTGGAAAGTGTCAGAATGTCCCCTTGGAACTTTCTCCAGGTGAACACTTCTAGCTCTCCCAGGCAGCCTCCACAGCAGAGGGGCTCCAGCCCTCTGAGCATCCTCATGGCCTCCTCTGGAGCTGCTCCAACAGCCCCATGTCCTCCTTGTGTGGAGGACCCCAGATCTGGACCCAGCTCTGCAGGTGGGGTCTCCCCTGAGCAGAGCAGAGAGGCAGAATCCCCTCCCTCAACCTGCCCACGCTGCCTTGGCTGCAGCCCAGGGCATGGTTGGTTTCTGGGCTGCCTGTGCAATTTCCTGGGTCATGTTTGGCTTCTTGTCAACCAATTTCCATCAAATGTCAATCATTCTGATTTAAGTGGTACCTTGCAAGTTATTCATTATATTGTTATGCTTATACTCAATAAATTATAGCAGCTAATTAAGTCATCAATTTCAGCATGACTACCTGTCCCTTGTTGCCCTCGGGGTCCTGGCAGGGAAATGTTCTCTTATTTGGGGGAAGTGGAGAGTGCAGGGGAAAGATGTAGAGAAACAGCACATCCAGGTTTTTGTTCAGCAGCAGTTTATGGATATTGTAAAAGAAAAAAAACTCAATCTCTCCTCTATCTTTTCTCTTTAGCAGTTTGTCTCTTCTTTCATGATTTAGACTTAGACCATTCTGAAAATCACTAGAAATGGAAATCATACATAAAACTCTTTTTATAATTTTTTCATGAGAGAAAAATGCCATCCTGTTGCACAGAGTTTTCATGGGCAAACCATTTTTGCAGGAAACAAATACGATTTTTCAGTCTAAGAAGACCCAGGTGAAGTGATACCATCTGCATCAGCTCCACTCAGGATGTGAGATTAGAATTTATGTCTACCTTAGGTAAAAAAAGAATTTATTCTGGGCACAAATATTGGGGGATTCCAAGTCCAAAATTTCTGTGGCATTCACACACTCTGATAAAATCCCTTCACCAAGGATTTTTCTCCTGGGAAGCTGAGAAGCCTCAGAGAAAAGGAAAACAATTCTTATCTCATTTGCTTCTCCTGTGTTGTGCTCATGTGGAATGTGTTTGGAGATTGTTCACCCACAGGTGATTGTTCCATTGCATTCTGCTGGGAGTTGTTTTCACTCTTTGGCCAGTCAGGGCCAAGCTGTGTCAGGGCTCTGGAGAGAGTCAGGAGTTTTCATTATTGTCTTTTTAGCACTCAGTAAGTATCCTTTCTGTATTCTTTGGTATAGTTTAATATAGCATTCTTTAATATAATATAGTATAATAAAGTAATAAATTAGCCTTCTGAGAACATGGAGTCAGATTTATCATCCCTGCCTGTCATGGAGATTTCCTGCAAATACCATACTTTCACACAAGTGCCAGCCTGATGGAAGGTGGCCAACTCCCTGAAAATAGAAAGTCACACAGGGAGCTAAATACTGACACCACCATCTTCAATACATCCCCTTCCAGTGCTCCAGCCACCTAAATAATAAATGGAGAAGGAGGGAAGGAGGCCCAGCCTCTGCCTGCCTGGAATGTGGCTCAGAGGGCCAAGCACAGCCCAAGAACACCCAGCAGCTTCAAAGGCACCAGATCAGTGCCAGAAAGCCCAGAGACTTCTCATCAGTGCAGATTAATTTGTATGGCCCCAGAATGGTTGGAGGGAAACAACCATGGGAGCTTGTGGGGCTTTTGTCTGGCTGCTCCTGATTCATACAAAGTCAGCTGGCAAGTTTTGGGAAAAAGACTAAATGTGAAAGTCAAAGTGTGTGAACAAAATATATACATAGAGTTTATGTCACATTATTCAGCCAAGCAGCTAAGCACAGGTTCATGCCTCAGTAGAAATAATTCCATTTGCTGGACTTGGAGGCAAAGGAAGGCTTTTATTAGAAAATTATATTGTCTGCAATCCAACATTCTTGTACTGAGAGAAGACAACATGCCATAAATCTAAATATATGTGCTTAAGTGTTTTAAAGTACAAAAAATTGTATGCATTTTTCTATTTATCACAGCCAGAAAAATACATCAGCCACTTGACTCCTGCCAAACAAGAATGAAATAGCTTTTCCCTTTTTTTTTGCATGAGAGAGCTCTGTACATCCTTTCTTCCCACACCCACGTGATCATCTGTTGCTTTTTTATTCCTTTACTCATTTATTTTTCTCTCCACACAGGCAGGTACTCCTCACTTTAAAACATATGTTTCTACTACTACTACTTCTGGGCATATAGACTATTACTTAAAATTTAACTTGATGCTGTTTTTTTCCAACTATTGGGCATTTCTCTGTACTCAATATGCAACTCCTTTTTCCTCAGGAGAATATGCATCTTATTTGCAATGCAGGAAAAAAATACAGTACATTCCATTCTTCTCACAGCTCTTCTAAGGGTACAAAGCCATCTTCCAATTATTTTCCTGGGCTGAACTCAGTTTTATTTAATCTCCTCCTCTCCCAAGAGAGCTGCAACCACACTTTTGTACGATTTCCTTTATTTCTTGCCTACCCTGCTGTAAAGATGATTGTTTTTCAAGGCACAGTGAAAAAATGAAAAAATTCAAAATGAGAGAGCCCTGAAAGCTTTATTTGTCTGGAGGGACTTTGGTCTGACTTCTTTTCCTCAGTGACCAACACTCCTCACTCTAACTTGGATCTACTGTTCCCAAATTTCCTCTGTTGTCCTAAGAAGACTTTGCCCACCTAAAGAAATATTTCTTTGTAGGTCCCTTGGTCAGTTGTGCAGGAAAAGACATTTCCCCAACAGAGAACCTACCTGAGGTGTTTAACACAGGATGGACACAGCCCTGTGTCCCAGTCCAGCAAAGAACTGGGAGCCATGGAAGTGAGAAAGGCAAAAAAGCTGTTGGAAAGGGCTTATTTTGAGTGTGCTGGGCATTTGGGACCACCAAGCTGTTTTATCCCTATTTCTTGAACCTAAACTCTTGTGGAGAATATCTGTGCTCATGCTGTTGTGTTTAAGAAAGAAGTATCTGAGATGGTTCAATGCCATACACTCAGCAAATATTTTTCTTAATTAAAAGTTTGGCAAAAGTGGCCATGTTTCTAGTGGAAAGAAAGCTCAGTTTTAAGGAATATTTGCACTAAAAAGTCAGTAAATAATTTTATGATTCTTTTACAGAAATGTGACTCTTTACTCTAGAAAGCACTTTCATTTCTTTGCTTTGAAATATCTTCATTTTTTGCTGTTGAAGGTAGGATCAAAAGTTTTCAGCCTCCTACAGACACAAACAAGAGGATATGAGCTCTGTGAAGATTGCAGATTTCTGCATCCAAATTTGAAATGATTGAGGGTTATCCTTCGGTCATGAGAAATAAGCAGTGCATTAGTCAGCTCAGTGGAGGACTTGACTGCCTTTATAACCCTCATTTCCTTTCTGCCATCCCAGAAAAGGTTACTTGTGCAGCCCCCACAGTAATGGCTCTGCCTGACATTTCAAGGCACATCTAAAAAACACCAGCACAGAGACACAACCCTCTCAGCACAGTTTCAGGCCATTGATTTGTCTCCATCCACAGTAACTAACTTCAATGTCCTGAGGATTAATTAATCAATGTTGGTAAACTGGTTGTAGGGTGAAATTCTGTTGAGAATGTTTTAGTCAATTTGGTTTGTTTCTATGCCTGGTTTCTTCATTTGTTTGTTTGATTGGTTTTTGGTTTTGTTGGGTTTTGGTTTTTTTTTTTTGTTTGTTGGGTTTTTTGTCAAAAGCAGGATAGTTTTTGTGCTGCACTTGAAAAGGAAAAATAATAAAATAGTTTCTTAATGCTGTTCTAGCACTACAAAATCACTGAAACATTTGTCTTACCCAAGGAGAAGTCCTTTAGGAAGTCGTACTGAAGTAGAAATGTTCAGATCATTTTGGAATGAAAAATACATGGTGAAAGAGACTGTGAGCTATTGTGACACAAAATAGAACTATCTGGGCATTGGGCTCTGAAACACTGCTTCTCATAATTGTACAGGGTAAAAAAAATCCAAACAGCTTAAACTGGTAAATTATTCTTTTGATTGTAAATATATTATAACTGATGGAATTCTCTCAATGATTTTTGATGATCCCTTAAAGAAAAGGGTGCCAAATTTACAGTGTACCATCAGATGAATTTTTTTAAAGTTGGTTACTGTCTCAACAGAGGCAGAATAGTAAGATTTTAATTTCTCCATTCAGACAAAAGTGTAATGTTTTTTCCCTGTTGAGCCTCTGTAATGCAGCATGTGTCTGACAAAGGTATAAAGTGCTATTGAGGGAGACCAGAATTTTCCACCTATTTTGTTGTAAGTTGTAAGGAGTCCACTAAGGACAGGATAATCAACTTTGAGTGCAGTAGTAAAGAGAAAGGGAGAGAAATCAATGTTTTCAGGCTTTATTGTGAAAAACTGGAAAAATATAAACACAGGAGATGATAAGCCCAGGCTGGATGAGGCTCTGAACAACCTGGTCTAGTGGAAGATGTCCCTGCCTTAAGGTCATTTCAGACCCAAACCATTATGTCATTCTGTGATAAAATTCTAGGCCAGAGAAGAGCAGGGAGAGTTTTACCACCCACTTCAATGAGGTCAAGTTTGTACCCAGTGCCCTCTAAAATCTGATGCTGAAACATCTTACAAGCCATGTTTGTGTAGGGGCCATCACAGAAAATAACCTTTGCAGCAGAGAAAGCATCACGATCAAAAGGGCAAAGATATTGTGCATTCCTGGAGAGCTCTCCCATGCTCCCTCCTTTGTGCTAGAGCCAACAAATAAAATCTTGTGAGAAAATACAAAAATAAAACCCAAAACTACAGCAACAAAATGCTCTTGAAGGGAAGGAAGCTGCATCACCTTTAGACCAAAACCCCAGCAAAGTTGCATTCCAAAGTGAATGAGTAAGGTGGATAATTTCAGGTGGATTCTTGTCCCACCTACCCCATGATCCTCAATTCCCTGCAGTATTTGTTTCAAAAGCCTAGTGTGTAGCTCAAAACAAGAAACTACTGCTAATTTTCTGTAAATGGATGTCTTAAAGAGTTTGCCTATAGAATGTGATGAGAGGAGGGTGACACCATTCCCAGGGAATTTAAGTTTATTTAACTGACAATCAATCAAATTCAGTCAGGTACCATGAGGCAGCTCTTGGACAGCCACTGGCTATTGGGGCAGCCAACCCTAGGGCTAAATAAGAGTGAAACAATGCCAAGCAATCCATTAAGTTTTATTTAAGGCAGCAATGATTTAAACTTTATAACAAGTTGAGCAGCAGAAAGGCTTTAAACATTTCTGAACAACCCATGGATTAAACTCTGAACAGCCCACAGCAGCAGGGGATTCAACTTCTAACCTCATGGCAGACAGGCTGAAAGATGATTTAAACTTTTAGGAAGGGCAAGAAAGGAAGAAAAGAAGATAGGAAAATCGAAATAAGGAGAACAGGTCTGGGTCAGTACCCTGGGGCCCAACACCATCCCAGGTCTGGTTCCTGTGAGGACAGGAACATTTCTGGCCCCTCAGTTGTGCTATTTTTTCTCACACAAGCATATTTTGATACCCTCAAACTTCTCAGGAGGGGTTGGGGAGGTCTCTCTCCAACTTATTTTTAGAGACAGTTACCTGAGATAAGGAAGTTTGTCTCAGAAAATCACTGTCCTGCCTCCACAAGACCCTCTTTTCAAACCACACCTTGTCTGGTTGGCATGACAACATTCCTGTTCTCTTCTGCTGAGTGTTTGAGACATTGACTCTTTCAGGTTTACATCAACTCTTTCAGCTTTTTGCTCTCCCACAGCCATCATTCTTATTTAATGTTCTTTTCATTAAGGATAGTAGAAACACTCCATCTGAATTCTGTTCTCCTAGTGCTGTTGGATCTTCTCATTAGACATACACTGTAAGAAGGATTTTTCTTCTTGAAGGAACACATACATAATAATAATTTGCTTTTTCAGTTCAGACTTATGTTTTTGACTGTTAAGAAAAGAAAACAGCAAAAATATCCTCATAAAACTTTAGCCATACAGTTTTGCTCCCATGTCAAATTTGTATAAAGACTTCACTGTCTATTTTCTGTCTTTTTACTTTCTTTTTTCTGGGGGATGTAATCAATATGAATCAATATAGTCTCAGAAAGATTAGTTTAACTGTCTTGTTCTTCTTAGTAGCAAGGGTTGGTACAGATTATTTATTTGTCTGTGACAGCATTTTTGGAGTTAAGAGCAAGAAAACCACAAAACTATTCAAACAGTGAAATGCTCATCACCTTCTTCTAAGCTGATTGTATGCCAACCTGAAATAAGAACTCTCCCCAAAAAAGCTTTTCAGGCAGAAGAATCAGGGCTTGAAAAACTGCTGGAAAGGAGCAAGTCAACATCCTCAAAAACTTCAACTCCATAGTATGGAGAAAGAAATGCAGGCAGGACTGAGTCATGGCATTGTGTTCTCTGGCTCCAAAGAGGAAAAGTGCTGTGTAATCCATTGATTTAGTGTGCAAGTTGGGGGAAAGGTGTCAAGTGTGCTTGTTTGAAATATTAATATGACAAATTAGGTCAATTGCAGCATTTTGGCAGAATTCTCAGGCTGAGCAGAGAGCCTGAGCATGTGCTCACCTTTGGTAAATTTACTGTCATGCAGCTAAAGAGTTAAGCACCTGCTTGAGGCTTGGCATAAACAGAGTTACAGAATCAGCCCATGACTGCCCATCCCACTCCCTGCACTGCTGGACCAGGAGGGATCACAGGTGATTGACTGCTGCCGTGTTCTGCTTGCAGAGTTCACAGCACTCACTCCACAGCACTGTGGTCACATGCCCTGAGGTTCTCCATAAATTTTTGTCTAGTTGTGAGCTTCCATTCAACTCATCTTCATTTCAACTTTTGGGGGCGTTTTCTAACATTCTTCGTACTATCAAAATCTCAGCCCACCCCACTAACATTAATTCAAGGCTTCATAAATTTGTTAAAGGGATTTTATGATGAGCTGGTACTTACAGAACTTTGAATTGGATGTGCTTTTCATACCCTTTTATTTTCACATCATCTTCCAGTGAGCTGTGGCTACCATTAGTGCCTAACCCTCATCTAAAAAATGCAGTCCCTGGATCAAGTATTCAGTCTCAGCAGGAGGCACTTCATTAAATTGATTGGTTTTCTTCCCCTTCATCAAACCATGATTGATCCCACTGTAGACCTGGCTTTATATGCCCAAGAATGGAAAAAAATTACAAATTTTGTGGGGACTGGTGTGATTCAGATGCTCAGAAAGGAAATTCTGATTGAAATCCATCCACACTGTCAGAATTTCTGTCTAATGCTTGTTCAGACCAGTGGCTTTCTACTACATAATTTGATGATGACACAAAATCCAAGGGGTCAGACCCAGCACCCTGAGTACTTCATTAAAGGGCCAAAGTCACAGATTTTTTCTGTTCACTTAACTCTGATGCTAAAACCTGAATTCTTTCCTGGCTCTTTTACAGGAAAAATGGTGAGTCTTCCACCATAAAATCAGGTAATCTGGTGGCCAGGGCAGAACAGCTTGAACCTATTCACACTAATCCAGAAATCAATCCCAGGCTTTGTAATGAAGAATTTTGCAAACCTTGGGTGACAGTCCTGCCTTGATTTCAATAACTGTGAATGCTCATTAACTCAGTCCTCTGCTCCTCCTGATCCTAGGCAGGAACTGCAGAGCTGGTCACAGAATCTAAGCTTGAGTGTAAATTAAGTGAACAGAGATGACAGAGTCTGAATGCCTTATATGGACTGACATGGAGTTTGACCATAATATTAAAGCCTGATTGCAATTTTTTTTTTTAAATACATTTTCACATTTTTACATTTTACATTTTTTGCTATTTTTTTTTTCAGTCCCTAACTGTGATCACAGTGGCTGGCTTCAGCTCAATTTTTTTTTTCAGCTCAATTAACAGTGAGTGTCTCAGAAGGCACCAAAACCAAAGAAACCCAGTAAAGAGAAGATTTAAGATCAAACTGGCAAGTTTACACCCTAAGATAATTTGGTGAACTAGTGAATCAAGGAAAAGAGAGAAATCCACAATAAAGCAGGTTATGTTAGTTCAGAGGCTCACAGGACTACTGAGTGATTGTGATGCCTCAGTTAGAGGTCTCTAATCAGCTTCCTCTCTAATTGGATTGCTCACAGCACAACTAATTAAGGAAAGGCAGGAGCTGAAACCCAAATCACACTTTGGGTACAGGGATCTCCTCCCTATACATTAGGTCTCAACTTCTGTCCCTTTTCTAATGACATCAGCCTGTGCTGCTGTTAATACATAGAGGAAAATTAATGAGCAGCATCCCAGTAGTGGTGTTCTTTTACTTGAGATATTATGTGTATTAAGATCACTTTGAGTCTTTAGTACCCTTTAGTTTTCAATCTGAAGTCTGCAGGAGCCAATGGAAAATAAAGATAGAAAAAATTTTAAATCTTTCCAAAATATCTTGTACTCTCAATTATTTTTTATTTCAAACTGTGACTGAAAAAATACTTTCCCCCGAAAACAAATTTTTAAAAATCCATTTCAGGATTTAATTTTTTTTTTATTTCAAGTAAAAATTTTTGTTCCCAGATGCTTTTTCTGAAGAATACTATTGAAGATTCTGGTTTGGGTTTGTTTTGTTTTATTCTGTTTGGGGGTTTGTTTTTTGGTGGGCTTTTTTTGGTGGGTTTAGGTTTTTTGTGTGATTTTAATTTTTGGGAGGGTTTGTTTGTTTGGGGTTTTTTGACAACAAAATTAAGGAGATCTTTTTGGACTGCTATATATTTTGCTAGCAGTGTACTTTCCATCAGAAACCAAGCCCCATGCCAAGTTCCCAGTCAGATCTCAGAGAAATCTTTCTGTGGGAGTTGGAGCCGTGCTAGCAATATATAAAAGGAGGCAGTGATGTTACACAGTTGGCAAAGCTTTATCCCAGGGAAAATGAGGCTGTAGGACATGGTTTTCTGTCTGTGTGGTGTCTGGAGTGTGTCTCTGACTGGAAGGAGAACTCAGGAGAGCTCAGAGTACAGAAGGTCTCACACACTTTGTCCCCATGGCTGCGTCCTGCAAAGTCCTGTCACATTTATCCTGCACCACTTCCTCCCATCAAAGACATTAAACCATTTCTCTTTTTAGTGAAAATGCTAATACCTGTTTCAGCATAGGCATGTTTGAATGGAGTTGCCAGAGAATGTCACCAAAATGGGAGTCCTTTCCAAATTCCCATTTCAGAAGTCTAACATGTTACGGATAATGAAAGCTCTTGGACAATATAAGTGACTTCATACTGTGAATTGAAAAATAGTTCTCATCGTGACATGCAGATGAAGACATGGGTAAAAGGCTGCTGAAAATATTATAACTGTAAGGGGACAAAATTAAAAGGGTTTTTGCTTGAAATTTTGTCTCTTATTTGATTTCTTTTGTTCAGTGATACAAAAATCATCAGGGGAGCGTTCAATGCTTTAGAAGTAGAAGCTTTCACAGTTTTCTTCTGAAAATTCTGCAATTTGGTTCAAAACACATAGTATATTTAAAACCTCAAGCTAGCCAAAGTGTACAACCTGCACTCTGAACTTCAATCTGATCCTGTTCTATGAGATACATTCCTTTTTAGAAAAATTTCCAGTGTTGGTTTAGAAATAGAATGGCAGGACCAAGAAAATTGTTTTGTCCACTGTGATTTCCACTACACCAAAACTCTGCAAAGGCTGCCCAGCATGAGGGATCTTCCCAGTGTGGTGTTTGTGTTCAGCAATGGGAAAATAAATATTTAATATCAGACAATTACCATAACAGAAATTCTTAATTTTGCTACATCTCAGAAGAATATTGTTATGGGTGCATTTAAAAGATATTTTGAAGCACCTGAAAAGAGTAAAATAATCAAGGTCCCAGTTTTCCATTTTTCAGACACTTCCTGACAGGATATTCAGCAATATACAAATCCCAGCACCCACTCTCCTGGAACCTCAGGTCTTGTTTTTTTCCCAGTTTGTACTTAAACCACTGAGAAATTCCTAAACCATTCAGAAATTTCATCTGTATGAAATGAACATCATACAGTAAGAAGGGGAAAAAACACTGGCTGCTGTAACAAGCATTTAGAATGCCTGTAAAAACCTTTCACAAACTGTGCTGCTGCTTTTTCCTAAGGGTGCTGCACCAGATTCAGCTATCCCTGTGCTCCTCTGGAGCAGTTTGGGATCTGGATTTGTGGGACCTGCTGTGTCTCCTGCAGGAAGGCATCACCTTTCAGGGCATGGCACCTCCTGTGCTCAGGGCCTGGGGGGAGCAGCAGCAGCTGCAGATTTCCCCTGCAGACTCCTCACCCTGCAAAGCCAGCAGGAAAGCTGGCAGCTCCTGCAGTCCTGAAATCTGCCCGTCCCTTCCCAGCTTCCAGGGGTGAGCATGCCCAGGGGGGTCTGCACAAACCTCTGGGTGCTCCAGCCAGGGGCACAGGGCTGTCAGAAGCTGCCTGACCTCTTTAACACATCTCTTGGTGCAAAAAACTTCATCAAGTACAGCACATTCCATGAGCAGGGTGAGCACTTCCTTAAAATCAAGCTGTTTCTCATTCTGATTATTTCCTTTTTTAAAACCTTTTCCAGAACTTCCCTTCTCCATCTATTGCAAACCCTTTCCTACAGACCAGATGATGTCTGTGGACAGTCCTACAAAGGTGTGTGGGCACTCACCTTCACTTTTAGCCCTCACCTTCTCCTCCTGGAGGAAAAAAAGACAATGCTGTTGGCATTTCCAGCAAACAATTCTAGGACACTGTTTTAAAGGAGAGTTTGAGTAAAGTTGTTTGGTCATAAAACCACTTCATTTGGCTGAATTTATTCCTTATGGGTAAACATGGGAGTAAGAAAATCATCTACTCAAAAATGAATGAGCTCAGACTGATAAAATCCATGTCAGAAGTCCCATTGTCTAGGGACACACAAAAGAGGAAAGTCCACATACATAAATGCAAGACTAAAATGACGTACAAAAATGGACCCAAAACTCCATGTACACGTGATTCTGTGCAATAAGTGGCAAAGAGGGTGGGAGAACAGAATGTCTGATTTTTAACTGCAGGTTGAATGAACCTGCAAGACACCCCAGGGATTTAATAGCAGTATATGATCAGCAAAACACTCAGAAATATTGGTACAAAGCAGTGTCAACAGCATGGCTAGTGCAGAGGGGGGACACATTACAAAGACATCAGGTAAATAAGGTACCTGTGCTGCAAGCACTACTCAGTCTTCTGGGACTGAAATCCCCTGACTAAACATGCACAGGAGCATTTTTAGGGTGCTATCAGCAGCAGGATTATGGCAGTGACTGTGAAAGGCTTAGGGAGATTAGAAAGATAGAGCAGACAGAAAACTAGGTGCCTTGCTGACCCCTTCAGGTAATAGGTTGAAACCTTGGAATGAAATTTAGCTAAAACTGTTCTGCTGATGCTGTTGTAGGAGCCATAAATATGCTGAAAGCAATTTACAAGTTCCCATTTCCAAGCTCAGAACAGAGTGCTGTGCTAAAGAAGCCCAGCTCCTTCTCTCCCTAAAAGCCAGAATGTCTTGCAAAAACAAGCCAAAAGGACATATTTGACAATATAATTTCATGAGATCCCAGCAATTCTGAGTCTAGAATCTCAGTGAACTTCCCTAGAGTCTATTTTTTTATCCCCTACTGAGAAAAATGTCTAATTTATATCCCAAGCTGATGTTTTATTGTTATTTAAACTGCAAATCTTAAAATATTAAATCTGCCCCTATAAAATCTGTTCCCATCCTTACTCATCAGCAGACACACTTTCCACAAACACAAGCCAGCCTTCAAGAATAAAGTAATTTCTCAAGAGAACTTTTCAGAGAGGTGATCTTTGGATCTGTGATCAGAAGCTTCACTGACACACTCCTCCAGTGCACACCCAGGCCTTTATGCAGAATTGCTTCTTGTAGTGGTAGACCTGAAAGAAAGAGCACTTCCATGTCTGGATTTTTATACATCTAAGGCCTAGCTTAGCATTTCAGTTGTATTTAAAAAAAAATAGTTTCAGTTCATACAGACAGATTTTCCCACCACAATCCACAAGTTTGTCTCCAAATTAGCATTTTTCAAGTAGTTAATGGTGGTTGGTGCATAGTTGTTGTTATGAGGTTTGTGTGTATGGTTGTGATCAAGGCAGGACAATCAATGATTTCTTTTCCTACACCTGTTCCAGGATCACTGGTTCTGCCAGAACAGAGCACATGTCTGTGTCTTACTTTGTGAGGTTTATTTAAGTTCTATTTTTCCTTGCATGGATTTTTTTTCTCCAAGGGCAAAGGGACACCGCTTAGCCTTTCTTCTATTACAGCTTGTAAAAATCAAAATAAATAAATCATAGGCTTCTTTCGTCTTTAATTTCTGTTCTGCCCATTTACAGTTCTTGGTGACATGATGGATGCTATCACTGTTGGAAAATGGCAAGGAAAACTTATGCTTCTGTTTAGCTGCTTGGATATCTCATTAAACTCAAGAGAATTGTGACAAAACACTGATTTCTTGACAAGGAAACTTTTTTATGTGCTAGTCTTGTTGAAACTCTCATTTATAAAATATCCATAAATCTGAGTAAAGCCAGGAGGAGTTTCTCCTGAAGTGTCTCTGACTGAAAACTGCACTGTCAGGACACCCAGATTTGCACCTCTCATTTCTCTGATCTCTCAGGTGTGCCCTGATCATGACATAGAAGAAAGATTCTTTTGTTGGAACCCTGGAACCTTTGATTTGAACCTTGGATGAGGAAAGATAGAGAGGGAACCATTTATAAATATCACATATCAAGTCCTTTTCTCATTTCTATGAAAACTAAAAAAAATTTTAAAACCCAACAAACCCCAAACTGTTTAAACTTCCTTACTGTGTTGGAAAACAATTGTGAGTGACCTTGACTCAAGAAGCAGGGAGACCTTAGAGATAATTTCTTAATTTCTTCAGCCAGTCCTCCCCATATATTGACAGGGCTGCAAGAACTTTATTAAGCCAGTACTTTGAATTCAGAGCTACTCAAGTTAATACATTTTATTCTAGCAAGATATGCTCTGCCTGTAGATGATTCTGGATGTACAAGTATATGAAGAGAAAAAGAAAGTAATCACGGTTCCCCTCACTCCCAACTTTGTAAACACTGGAGTTTATAAGAAAAAAAAAAAAAAAGAAAATATTTTACCAGTAAGAATAAATATCCATGTGGCAATTTGCAGTCAATGCCTAATGCTCAGAAACCAGCAGAAGGAAAGATTGTTTGAGAAAAGTAATTTTCCAAGTTCACCAATGTGAATAAGCAAGTTACTACCGCTTTCAATCAGGGTGAATATGAACCTGTCAAAATAACAAAGCCTTTCAGCAGTGGCAAATAAGGAAGGCAAAACAATAAAATGGCTAAACCTTGATAGCCTTCACCTGCTTTTTTTTTTCCTGAGAAAGTTTAAGGAATAGAAAAAATTCAAATAAAATGCAGTTCTGCTGTGGGCTAGAAGTGATGGAGGCACTAAAATAAGACCTTTCTTAGCAGTCTGGCTGTACCAGAACTTGTGCCTTGATGTCTGAGACACCTCCTGGTCTGATTTCTGTTACAGAGGCTACAGGAAAACTGGATATGACACAGCAGATTTGGAATGTGGGGCATTCACATTACAGCAGTAAAAGTGAAGATGTAAATGCCATGTATTGTACTTGTGGGGAAATGCCCTGATGAAGGCAGGAATGATGAATCTGACTCCATGTGCTCAGAAGGCTAATTTATTATTTTATAATACTATATTATAGTGAAGAATGCTATATTATACTAAAGAATACAGAAAGGATACTTACTGAATGCTATAAAGATAATAATGAAAACTCCTGACTCTCTCCAGAGTCCTGACACAGCTTGGCCCTGACTGGCCAAAGAGTGAAAACAACTCCCAGCAGAATGCAATGGAACAATCACCTGTGGGTGAACAATCTCCAAACACATTCCACATGAGCACAACACAGGAGAAGCAAATGAGATAAGAATTGTTTTTCCTTTCCCTGAGGCTTCTCAGCTTCCCAGGAGAAAAACCCTGGGCGAAGGGATTTTATCAGAGAATGTGAATGCTACAGCCATGGTGGTGCTTTAATGCAGTTTAAACCAGCCCTGCAAAAATGCAGTGGTTAAAAAAGAGCCTCGTTGTGCATCGTTCTGTGCAACACAAGGAGCTTCTGCTCAGCCTGGAAACCTGCTAGGAGCACACAGATCTGCCTGTGCTCCTTCATGGCTTGTGTTTGCATGTTGTGTATTTCCTAGGCCTTGGAAATAAACTGTGCAAGACATAAATCTCACCATGAGAATGAAAAAAACCCAGCTATTTTCAAACTTTCATCAGCTATCTCAGCAGCTTGTAAAAGAGATCAGACATGCAGCTTGCTGAGGGTGCTGCATTCTGATGGCACAGAGTTGGCAGGGTCAGTCCTGCTTTCTGCAACATGAACATTTGAATCTGTATTTGTTTTCCCATTTTTGTCAGAGCACTGTTACACACAAGCCAGGATTTTCAGTATGAACAGACATGTGCACAAAGGTGTTTGTGTTCCTGCAGTTCTGTGTATTTGCACCTGTTGCATCAAGGTTTTTTGGGTTTGGGGTTTTTTCGCCTGTAGAAACAAATCCCTACTTATTTGGGACTATAAAGAAGCCAAGGTGCACACTCCTGCCTTCTGGTTTGATTACATGCTACATAAGGAAGTTATTAAATAAGAAAATTATTAAATAAGAATTTTATTTCTATTAAATAAGAAAACATCTCTGTTCTGGTTGTCTGATCCTCTGAGGGCTCCAGAGTTAAACTCTGCTTTGTGTCACTTCCTTTTGCCCCATCAGCAGTGACCACTCTGCTCCAGATTTCAGCTCAACACAGAGTTGACTCCTCTGCAGCCCTGCTTCCCCCTCAATCTATTTGGTGGCCTCATGAGAAACATTATTCAACAAAATGGACAATGAAAGTTTGTATCTCCTCAAGACAAGAGGAAAATTAAATAATGATGCAAAATAAAAAATCAATTAAATTATCCTGAGTTTTTCAAGGCACAAGACCATGGCTCTCATCATTGAAATGATGTATGGGAGACCTCCAGACCAGATGGGATGCCCTAAAGCATCTCTGATGTACTAGAAACTCTGCATTTACATGCAATTTGCAGAATTTTCTCTTTGTACCACACCAAAGCATTCAGAATTAAGCTAAAAATATGTACACATTTTAATAAATTTACATCAGTAGAAGTTATCTGAACAAGGACAAAACTTCTTTCTTTTTTGACACTGGCATTTGAAAGCAGTTATTTTGACATTGCCACCAACTCCAGCAACATTTCAACTTCAAATGGCAAATTTATACAAAGTTGAAGGGATTAAATAATCTAAAAATAATCTAAAAACACTTGAAATAACATAGATGACTTTGGTGACTGCAAATATTCCCAGTAATGTTGTTGATATTTTCACTTGTTGCAGCACCCATTTCCTCCTTCCTGCTCCCAGCATTTTTTCCAGTTATAGCCGATCTTGTCCACATCTCTTCTTCCTGATGCCTATTTTTCAGCATGGTGAATGAGTGAGAAGCAGCTTTTTTACCCAGGTCTAGAATTAATTATGACCAATTATGACCATCTGAAAATTAGGGAGCTTCCTCTGACTTCAGATTTCAGAGACTGCCTGTAAGAAAACCTAGGAGAAACAAAGCATATAAATTAAAAGTTTTCAGGCAAATTAATTAGCATGGTTCCATAAATTATACTAATGTTTGGGCTTTAGCTTTTTAAAGCTATTGTCTTTTATTGCTTTTTTAGATAAATGGTCAGTAGATAATTATCTTTATTTGTTAAAAAAAGCTCTTTTGTGCTCCAGAAATTGTTCTACCCTAGGATGAATGGGCAATTCAGAATCACATTAATATACTCACTCTTGCAAAGTTTCAGACTGGGTTAAGGAGGGTATGAGGGGGGAGAGTCAGAAGTTTTTTGAGTGAGAGAAACTCAATAAAATTTCAACCTAGAGAAGTATGCCACAAAAATATGACTGATTTGCAATCTGATCCCAGAGCAAAGCACATAACTGCAGTTCCCTGAATTGAAAATACAAGCTGCTTCTATTTTACTGGGCATTTATGAGGTAGAAGAAACCATCAAGGATGCTACAAAATAGAGTCTGGAACGTTTAAGTCATATAAGCCACAGACACAACTGCAAGGAAGTGACTTCTATGGTGTTTTGGAAGACTTATTTTATCTTTTTCATAACATACTGAAATTATAGTTTGTCCCTTCCCTGCATCTACGGATAAGATGCTACATTTTATATTTTGATGGCTGGGACTTAAAAATAAGCAAACAAATCTCTTAAGAAAATAAGATCATGTCATTACTGTTAAATACCTTTTGAGATTTCTATATATTTTATTAAAAAGAAACTTGTGCAAAATTATTACAGAACCCTACTTCTTACTGGTACATTGCCTTTGTGCAAATTTCATGCAAATTCCTACTCAAAAATTTAATTTTCATGTTTCCTGATACCAGCTCACCTCTTTCAGTAAAAAAAAAAGGAAGTGGTATTAGTATTTTTATCTTTGATTACTATCACTAGCAAATAATAGAACAGATCAGGCACATAGTTAGAGGTAAATTTTGCCCTAGAGAATTTGCCATCTGTTCAGGCAAGTCTGACAAAGCATAGGAGGAACAGGGTACTGATCTTCTGGTGTTGTTAGAAAAAACATAAAAGGGTAAAAGATGTTCCCAAAGGAAATGAAGGGCAAAGAAAGAAATGTATTTCCTAAACTGTCTTCCAGAGCAAAACCACAAAATATTCTCTCTACCTGTCTTGATATGTGGGATGATGGTACAGGGGATATTTATGTTGGTGATGATGGTAATGTTGATGATAACACCTGGTTTTAAAAATACAATTACAAATTTTGACCTCTGGGGTTAAAGGTAGAATGGATGAAGGAGTGATGGCACTTTGGAACAGATTTTATCTAAAGATATAAGTCAATCTCAGCCAGGGGGGCTGAGCTAAATTTCAAAATGTGACAGAGTTAGCAGCAATGACAATCAGATTTTCAAAATCTGGGACACTGGCTATTGATCAGCAGGCACATACTGCTCCTTACAAAATGGAAGTAAAAGGAATTCACCAAGTATAGACCAATTAAGCTGACCTCAATAATATGTTAGAGACATAGAACACATTTTCAAGTGAAAAATTAGTGAAAGACGTGAAGCTAAAAGGATAATGGGATAAAATGGAACTTGAATTTACCAAGTTTTGATGAAGCCAAAGTAACTCAGTCTGTTTTTATTCTTGCAACAGAAATTATATTCTGCAGACAGGCAGTGCTCTGGCTCTCATCTCTTTGGACTTGAGGAAAGCATTTTATGTAATGAGCCGCATGGAGAATTTTCACCAAAAGAGCGATGGAATTGCTAAAAAGCTGCCAGGTCCAAAAGATCCCCTTAAAAGGCATATGGGAATGGATTGTATGATAGGAAAACCTTCCTGCCTGGAAGCACTCTTCAGATGCACTTTTTGAGGATCAGCATTGGGACCAATTTTACTTGAAATTTCATCAGTGACCCTGACACAAAAATAAAGTAGGAAATTGATCACTTGGTTTGGCGGCAGGTAAGGATGTGCTGTCAATAAACTGAGGGGAAAAATGTCAGACAGGAAGAAACTGACCTGCTCAACTACTGGGATAATAGAAATGAAGAAAGTGTAGTCAGAAATATGCCAAGAAATGTACATCTCCTGAGAAAAATTATTGCTAGATCCTGAGAGGTTATTGATGGGACATGATAGAAGATGAGAAGAACAGGAAGCTATAAAAACATTGATATAATCATCTTTTTTTTTTTTTACTGTTGAGATAAGGAATTATTCATTCTGCTATATGTGACTGTGGTGAACTGCCAATGAACACACAAAACACAATTTTGGTCAGGTTATTTGTGAAAAAAGAGGTAGCATACCTGCAACAGAAGCAAGAAGAAGATAATTGGGAAGAAAAGATTTACTGTACCACAGGGATTTGGAGAAATATTTGCTACACCACTGTTTTACCAAAATGAAGATAAAGAGAAGACAGGATTGCCCTTTGTAAGTGATCTTACACAAGTGATCTTTCCTCAGGGGAGGACAGATAGGAGGTGACACATGAGAAAAAGCTGAAATAAACCATAGAATCATAGAATGTTAAGGGCTTGGAATGGACCTTCAGGATCATCTAGTTCCCTCCCATGGGAAGGGACACTTTCTACTCAAGCAGGTTGCTCAGGGCTTTATCCACCTTTGCTTTGACTGGGGCATCCACAGCCTCCCTGGACATCCTGTTCCAGTGTGTCACCACCCTCAGAGAAATTTTTCTTCCTAATATCTAACTTAAATTTCCCTCTTCCAATTTGTACCTATTACTCTTTGTTTTATGACCTAAATGACCCTAAGAAATCTAGGCTGGAGATTAGGAAAACACTTCCAAGGATGTGAAGTGAGATCATGAGGTGGTTTCTCAGAACCAGTGGAGGGATTTTCCCTGTGTGAAGGACGGAGAGGAAATCTCTCTCCCTTTGGAAAGCAACAGGATAAGGCATGTACCTGCCCTGTGCCTGGGATAGGACACCTGGCCCACCAGCAGGGCTGGCCCAGGCATGGACAGGGAAAGAAGGGAGGTGCTGTCAGTGCAGGACAAGATACCCCCAATTCTGTGTACCAGGGGACACATTAGCCTCAGCTCCTGTGGTACAAAAAGGGCTGGGGAGAGAAAGTTGAAAAATTCAAATATAGCCTTGAGAAACCCTGAGCCGTCTCTGCAGGCACTCAACAGAGGGAAGGCTCACAGCTCCTGCCCTGTCTTCTGATTGGGATTCCAACACCCCCGCAGGAGGGACCACTCAGAGTCCTGTTCATCCAGCCAGGGACTTCCCAGAGCTTACAGCTATCTAAACCATGACTTTTTGCACTAAATTCTTGCTCATTTGGCTGGATTGGGCACATTTCACTCCAAGTGGATCCAGTGAAGAACAGGCCAGGCCAAGCTTAAACCTTTGGTGACTGCTTCTGAAAACACAGGCACTGGTTTCCTGAATGAGACCTTAAATGGGAGCAGGCTGCTTAAGTTGAATCCTCTCGTAGGAAATCAGCTTATTGCTATCAAGAAAATTTTTTCTCAGCACTATTTTATTGGATTTTTAAAAACCAATCACAAGAAAACAGCAATACCCCAAAATAAAGAGCTCTGTGAAAATGGCTGTGCCAAATGCTTCTCTGACACATTTAACACCTCTCTAATAATGTTTTTTATAATTGTTTCAGAATGAAAATGTACACCATAACAACCTGAAAATGGCTCATGCATATTCATACCTTCCATGCGTTAACTGCTGGGGAATGTTCTCAGATTGCTTCACTTTATAAATTGTTACTTATTTACCACGCCAGTTGGCGACTCTGGGGTGGCATATGTGAAACGAATTTGCAGTTTCTATTACAGCTAGTTGCAATTTTCCAATGAAACACTTTTTAAACTAAGAGGAAAAACAACAAAACCAATCACCCCGACCCATTAATCTGGAAGGCAATGCTTTGTAGAACAGTATTTGTTCAGATGATCTGACAAAATATGGACAGGGTTTTATGAGGAGCATTTCCAAATATGCAGGAAGATCACATGGGTGATTTCTGAGTGCTCCAGAACAGCTCCCCCATGGGAGTAGATCCCACATGGCTTTAATCTGGCAAAATCCCTGAAACTGAGTTTAGGAATTCCACCTCTTGTCAGAGGTCACCTCCTGGCTCCTTAGTAGTAACCTCCTGGTGATTCTCTCTTACTTGACTCTCAAACATCCCAAAATCTGAGCTACTGGGTCAGCAGCCAAGATCTTGCAGCTCTGCCTGCAAACACAATATGCAAAACTGATAATGATATATATATATCTCATTAGAGAAAATAAAGTATTTCTGAAAAGCCCACAGTAATTCCCGACTGCTAAAAGCAGATCTGGTTGGGAAAACCTTTCTTCTTTTTCATCCATGAATAAAAATATTTCCCTTTAGCTTTACCATATTTATTTTGTTCTAAAATAATTAAAAACCATTAAAGTTTCCCCAAAGCGGACTCTGAATTTGAAACACAATCATGAAACAAGCTGCTGCAAATTTCTTTTAAGAGCCTGAAAATCTGAAATGTGAAAGAATCAGATTCCTTGTTTCCCTCTTTGGCCAGGTGGTATAGAACTGATTTCATAGCAGGAAAGGCAAATTCTTT
The DNA here is from genome assembly GCF_963513975.1 of Fringilla coelebs. Taxonomy (NCBI): domain Eukaryota; kingdom Metazoa; phylum Chordata; class Aves; order Passeriformes; family Fringillidae; genus Fringilla; species Fringilla coelebs. The sequence continues at coordinate 5,291,365 of NC_140032.1, forward strand.
CGAGGATCCAAACCCCTTTGAAAACAATGGGAAAGCTACCACATTTCAAACATGGCCCTCTATTATCGGAGCTGGTTTTATATCTGTGTGTACACAGACACAGATCAAGAGATAAACTGTGCACAGAATTTAATGGGATGGACTACGGAGTAGGTGGAGTTTAAAGTGTCTCCTGTGCAGTCTCTAAATGTGCTGTGTCTCTTGCTGTGCAGAATATTCAGCACATAAAAATAAACTTTCTTCCCTTTTTTGTTCAGATGTTGGCAGGTCACCTTTCCATTCACTGGGAGAACTGAAACTTTCTTTTTTTCTCCAGTCATGTTCCATCTATCACACTGTACATTGAGAGAGGCGGGAGCAGATGTGTCAGACACAGAAAATGAGAGACAGAACAAAGAGAAATAGGCCCCTGAAGGAAAGAAAGAGAGAGGTTCTGAAAGCAGAAACAAGAAGTGAGAGAGATAAGGGACCCTAAAATAGACATAAATCAACAGAAAATCAAGTCCCTTGAAATAGAAGATGAAAAATCCCCCAAAAGAGAGAAAGGCAGCAGGGGACATTTGTCCACCAGAAGGACGTGTCTCCAAGAATTTTAATATCATTCCAGCCACAAGATGAGAATTCATCTGTATCATAAATGAAAATCTCACTAATCAGCCGTTTCAAGCACAATGTCTAACACAGATTACAGGATGAGCATACTCTCTTCCAGCTCATCAGCCCTATGGTTCTACCCCCACCTGGGAAAAGAGAAATAATCAATATGAGGTGCATAAAGACCTAGTAAAGAGTTGATTGGAAGAACAGGTTTTGGTTGCTAGATAGTATTTGATTTACTGTCTAAAAAGCATTTTAGCACAGCCCTTCAGATATTCTGCAGTAGTTTCATCAATGACAGATTGCAAGGTTTGCCATAAAATGACAAGGAACAATTGAATGAATCCAAACTCAGCTGAATGGGTCATCTAAGGCTGCTGGAAGTGAAAAGAGCAAAGAGATGATGACAATGCACTAAAACGGATGCCTTTTTTATTCATGCAGATATCCAAGATCATCTGTTGTTTAACCACCTGCAGTGCTGAAGCTGGAAAGTGGAGTAAGTTTTGGGATACTGCTGCTCCTTTTTTCAGAACCCATTCCAGCTGAAGATTGTCACCAAAGTTTGACAGGTCCCTGAGATAGGTGAACATGCTCCTCCCTCTCCTTTCACTTTGTTTTTTCATCCAGCCTTAACTTTCTCATGGTTATTTTGGGGTTGATTTTTTTTGCACTCACCCACACTATTTGATTAGATAGCTATTTCCAAAACAGAAGTGGAGGATGGCAAAGGGAAATGACCTGGATATCCTGAATTTTAGGTCATACCTAAAGTCAGCTTGTTAAATGGCAGATGACAGAGGACACCTGAAAGATAAAGACACGTAATTAGGCAGCGCTGAAGAACAGCTGAGAGTAAAAAAAGCAAACAGATATTTAAAAACAGAATTAGAACTGGACCTTTATCTTTTCATGTGTTGGTTTTTTTAACTCAAGCTTCCTTCTTTGGAAGGTATTTTCTTGTTGTGGATGTTACATTACAAAATGTATTCTTGACAGAGGCCGGGACTTGGACACAGAAGGTACAGAATTGTTGAAATGGTTGAAAGAATGGCTCAAGCAATGGTTGGCAGCATTGAGAGGCAGCTCTAAGCAAATGTGTATCTACTAAATGTCAGTTATAAGCACATTATAAGCCATGGAAATGATGAAAGAATTAATCATGGTATTGAAGCCATTAATTAATTAATTAATTTTTTTACTGGAAAATTCCTTAATGCCCTTGAAAGAATAGAAACTTGGACTTTAGATTCCCTCAGACATTTCATGCCAGACTTTGGTAGAGGAAGGAGGAGGGAGAATAAAGGTCACTTTCAATCTGCTTCTTATTCATAACATTCAGCTTGAAGAACTGGCTGACCTGGCTAAGATGGGTTGTTAAATGGATTGGCCTAGAGCAAGAAAATGAAAGTAAGTGTACTCTAAAAAGTTTTGGGAACTTGGATCAGGGATTATTCCATCTGCTTAACGGCAGGACAGACACAATGTGGTTGATGAATGATGGAAGTGCTTTTTATCACTGTGGTGTTAATGACATAATGAAGGTCTTTAAAGAGTACAAATGTGGTATTCCATAAATCTGCTCCTATACATTTTCCTTCATTTATCAATTATTAAGGGCATTTTCGCCTCCTGTTCTAGAAATTGCTGCAGAGTTACTGCATTGATTTAGGATGGCTTTTAGCTGCTTTGATGTCTATTATATTTTACCATATTGGTGAGCAGGGTTTATTTCATCACATATTCTTTTTAAAAGGTTTCAATATTGATAAAATCTGGGCAGATAGGTATGTAATAAATTTTCCTATTTTAATAGGATTATTTCAGAGAACAAAGTGTGAGAAAAAGACTTGTACTAGACTTATACTTGATAGTCAGTTTAACCCTTTTGAGGATATAACTCCTTGCAATCTGTTCGGCAGACAAGGGTGAGACAAGACCCTTACTCCCACATCCTTCAAAAAAGATTTCTGCTTGTTCCATCTTTAGGCTGTTAAAAGCAATTTGTTGAGAATTTTAGCAATCTGGAGAATCTTAATCCTTTGCAATTAATCCTTCCTAAAATAAAAATAAAGTAACAGAGATGGGTTATTTCCTAATCACTAAAGATTATTTTTCCTTTCTCTTGATCTTGCCTTTTAATTCCCACTTTCATTTATTTAATCTTTCATTTTCCTCTCTTCTTTCAGCATTTCCTAGGCAATACTTAATAACAGATGATACACCAGTCTAAAATGTGCTACAAAGGACAGACTATATTTGGAGGTTAAAAGAAGATATGAAAAAATGGTTGTACTATTTTTTATAGCCAGATGAAAAGAATGTGATGCAGTTGCTGACACAGTTGCCTGGTGCTGTTAGGGAGACTCTTGAGTGCCTTTCAGGACACACCTGCTCTCCAGCTGTGAAAGGGCTCAGGGGTCCTTTGAGTCCTGTGTCAGCCCTGACAGCCCAGTCCTGATGTTTTGGATAATTTAGGGCATCTCAAATGGCACTGGGAAGAAGAGAACTCAGCCCAAAGGTGAGATTTTATTCTGAGTTAGAAGCAAAACTTAAATATTTAGAAAATGGGCTTCAACTCCCTTCTCTCATCAGTCAGTAGAGAATTGGTAAGATTCAGGAAATCTGGAGTCCAAGGAGGTGCTCAGGTGATGAAATGTGCATTTCCACTCAGGGTAAGAGAAACCTCTAAAACTTCATTAATTCTATTCTGTGAATCTCACTGGCAATAGAAGGAGTTTAGACACTCACCTTGGGATGTAGGCACTGACATTTGAGTGACTACAATCTCGAGCTGAGAACCAGTCACAAATTCCCACAGATTATAGCAAGGCATGAACTATTTAAGCACCAGTGTAGATAACAAATTTAAGTTCTTATTTCTATAGAATTTGGACCAAGATAATTCCAGTGACTTTCCTGTCTCATCTGTGCTGTCCTCTCCACAAGCACAGGGATAAGAAGGCACCCAGATAACCGTGGGCTAACTCTGAGGGTGTCACTTTCTTGATTAAATATCAATGTCACATTTTGCCCATTGATTGGATTATGGTATGTCCTACTTGGAGACCAAAGGGAATCAACTGGTTGTCCTCAGGAAGTCAGGTCTTCTGTCCCTCAGGTATCACATTGTAAGCTCTTGCCTCACCTATCACCCAAACAGAATATTTTTTCTTGTAGTATATAATAAAGAGAATATTGTTCCTTGTTTCCTTCCTCTTTTTAGCATTAAAATGAATAGATGAATGCAAGCCTTACTTAGTAACCAGCAGACATTGACATTTTGAGCAACCCATTTTTAGAATTAAGATAAAATCTAACTGGGCATAAAGAAATACTTCAAGCTGCAAAACTTATTTTGTGTTATTTTCTCACAAAATGCCAAGGAACAAGAAAAGAAATGTAGAATATAAATGTACAGTTATCTCCTTCTCTCTTATGCTCATGACATCCTTCTTTCTTCAGACTATTTCAAGTCTCCTCATAAAATGAAAAATGAATCTTCTCTTTATGACTCTCAAACTTGATATGATCAAAACTAAAGCTTTTCTCATCCTAGAGGAATCTCACTGAACATAACAGAAAGCATGTCAAGTTACACTAGGAAAAGCAAGCAAACATACAAACACTTACCCAGGCCACTTTCTGTCACTTTACAGAACAAAAACGTGCACCATGAACTTAAATGGATGCAAGTAGCTAAAAGAAAAATTGATTAAGAAGAGATTTAAGGTCATATACTATGGAAGCAGGATGCAAGTGGTCATACAGTCCAACATATCATGGAAAAAGCTAAGAGAAGAAAACTGGAAATCAAGAAAAGCCAGAAGAGGATCTAGAAAAAGAAAGGGAAAGGGCAGGAAAGGGATCTTAAGCACAACTCAGGCACTTAACCTTAAGAACATCATTCTAGAGCCTGACATTCTTCAGGCCCATGATAACTTCCTAGAACCACCTGCATCTCTTTCCAAAGTGGAGTAAATCCAAATCAGTCTTCTGTGTGCACTCAACTGAATTTACAGAGTCCCTTGAAAAAACTGACCCAACCACTGCAAAGGACAAAATTTTAGAGATATGGTCAGAGAGGGAGAGAGAGAGAGCTTTATCTTACATGTGATGTTTCTTTAGATGGGACAACCATAAATCCAATGGCCATGGCTCTGTCCATCCATTTGGGATCATGGAGCATGTGGTTCCCTGGTGCCCAGGGTCCGTAAGTGCATCCCAGGGTCAGTCAGTCCATCCCAGGGTCTGTCAGTCCATCCTAGGGTCAGTCAGTCCTTCCTAGGAGTCTGTCAGTGCACCCCAGGGTCAGTCAGTCCATCTCCAGGGTCAGTCAGTCCATGCCAGGGTCAGTCAGTCCATGCCAGGGTCAGTCAGTCCATCCCAGGAGTCCATCAGTCCTTCTTAGGAGTCTGTCAGTCCATCCCAGGGTCGGTCAGTCCATCCCAGGGTCAGTCAGTCCATCCCAGAGTCAGTCAGTCCATCCCAGGAGTCCATCAGTCCTTCCTAGGAGTCTGTCAGTGCACCCCAGGGTCAGTCAGTCCATGCCAGGGTCAGTCAGTCCATCCCAGGAGTCCATCAGTCCTTCCTAGGAGTCTGTCAGTCCATCCCAGGGTCGGTCAGTCCATCCCAGGGTCAGTCAGTCCATCCCAGAGTCAGTCAGTCCATCCCAGGAGTCCATCAGTCCTTCCTAGGAGTCTGTCAGTCCATCCCAGGGTCTGTCAGTCCATGCCAGGGTCAGTCAGTCCATCCCAGGAGTCTGTCAGTCCATCCCAGGGTCTGTCAGTGCACCCCAGGGTCAGTCAGTCCATGCCAGGGTCGGTCAGTCCATCCCAGGAGTCTGTCAGTCCTTCCTAGGAGTCTGTCAGTGCACCCCAGGGTCAGTCAGTCCATGCCAGGGTCAGTCAGTCCGTCCCAGGTCCATCTGTCCCTGCCAGGAGCAGTCCCCCTGCCCTTGGCAGAGCTGTTCCCTGAAGGGCTGCGGTGACAGCAGGGCTATCAGCTCCTTCCCCACCCTCTCCTCACTAACGTCACCCCGTGGGACACAATGACATTCCCTTGGGAGAAGCTGGCCTGTCCTCCCCCTCCTGATTTCCTGCCCAGGGCCGTGTCCTTCCCCTGGGACTGCAGCAGGGCCGGGCCTAGGCCGGACAGGGCCTCCGCCATGCTGGGTCAGGGCCCAGCTGCGTCACCCCAGGATCCACCAGTGTCACCTCCTGGAGATCATCCCGTGTCACCCCTGGGCTCCAGCTGAGCGGGACAATGGGGCTGAAGGGACGGGGGAGCTGCTAAAGGGCTGGGGAGGCTGAAAGGACTGGGGGTCTGAGGGGCAAGAAAGACATGGAGGGGCTGGAGCGTGTCCAGGGAAGGGAAGAGAGCTGAGGAAGGGGCTGGAACACCAGGAGAGGCTGAGGGAGAGTGTCCAGGGAAGGGAAGAGAGCTGAGGAAGGGGCTGGAACGCCAGGAGAGGCTGAGGGAGAGTGTCCAGAGAAGGGAAGAGAGCTGAGGAAGGGGCTGGAACACCAGGAGAGGCTGAGGGAGAGTGTCCAGGGAAGGGAAGAGAGCTGAGGAAGGGGCTGGAACACCAGGAGAGGCTGAGGGAGCTGGGGGGATGTCAGAACCCAGGACATTCCTCTGGCTGCCCTGGAGGATTCGACACCCTGTCAGGGGGCTCAGAGACCTTGGCATGGAGTCAAAAACACCTGTGCCTTTGATTTTAACCCATGGAAACAATTACCAACTTTGTGAGAAGAGTTACGAGCCACAAGGGTTTGAGTAGAATGATAGTGAATTTATCGCGGGGTGAAAAAGTAGAATTTTGGGCATTTAGAATGGGGGTTCAAGAGGCAAGATGGAGGAATCTGGGCATGCCCTTTCTTTCTCCTTATTCTTCTTGTCCTCCATCTTCTGCTGTGATGGTGGCACTTTGGATTGGTTTAGAGTAGAGGCAGACTGTCTAACACAAGTGATAGGTATTGGGAAAATATTGTAAATAAAGTACAGGTAGTTTTTAGTATGAAAATATAACAGCGCCCTGAGGGTGGTCAGTGTGCCTCAACCTGACCTGCTGGACAGACCTCAGCAGTTCCAAAAAAGAATTAGATATTAGATGTTAGATATTAGATAAGAGAAAATTAACAACCTTGAAAACCAGAGCCGAGGAATCATGACTTCTTCAAGCACGGGGCTGGGAAAAATGACTTTTTAATACCTCGGGAGCCATTTCAGCCACAACAAACCCAAGAGGGGGACTCAGAGTAAATGAGGTTCAGGGAGAACCTTCTGGCTCTCCACAACTCCCTGACAACAGGGTGCAGCCAGGGGGGTTTGGGCTCTGCTCCCAGGGAACAAGGGACTGGACAAGAGGAAACGGTCTCAAGTTGTGCCAGGGAGGTTTAGATTGGATATTAGGGAAAATTTCTTCACCAAGAAGGTGGCCAAGCATTGTAACAGGCTGCCTGGGGAAGTAGTAGAGCCACCATCCCTGTAAGTGTTCACCAACCATTTGGATGTGGCATTTGGGGACATGGTTTAGTGGTGAACATGGCTTTTAGCAGTGCTGAGTTAATGGTTGGAGTTGATGAACTTAGGTGTCTTTTCCAACAGTATCAATTCCATGATCCTATAGGATATTCCTGTGAGAGATAGGAGAGGAAATTCAATAGCTTTCTCAGCCTCAGGGACACTCAACAAAAACCACTTCCAGGAAGATGATAATCAAAGAGGATCTCTCTTGTTTAAAATGTGCCTCTGTGTTGAAAAATACTAATTTTGTCTATTTAGATGAAAATCCCAAGATGCACAATTCTGCACAGAGCACAACAGGCAAAAATCCAAGCTTATGTGCAGAAAGCACATTTAGATGAAAGACTGCTGAACAAAAGCCTGCTCCAACTTAATAATGCACAATCATTGCTTTAAAACAAATTTTAAGTCATACCTTTTACAGTCTTTCAGAAGTAGCTATTTCTGTGTACATGCAAAACAAATAGAGCAGAAAAAATATGGAAGAAAGTAATCCTTACAAAAACCATTCTGTTTTAGTCTAGTTTTCTAACAACTATTTAGGGGAGCAAAGGCTGTGTTCAGTTCCCAGTTCTGACATTTTCATTTTAATCCAAAATTCAGCAGCTGTATTTATGATTGAAAAATCCGAGTGTGGGTCAGGCACTGTAATCACACAGCTGAGCTAATGGTTTTGCTGCATAAAAAGGGTTGTGGGCAATGTATTAAAGAGTCACTATGGGTTTGGAATAAGAAGTCAGATGAGATCATTCAAATCAAATCATAGCAAAAAATCCCTTATCAACTAATTCAGAACTTTCCAGATTTTGAATATTTTCCCATAGTTTATTTCTTTATTGAGCTCTTGAAGCTTTCACGTCTCAATTTCTCCCACAAATAGAAGCCATCTGACTTTCTCATTTCAGTCTCCTTGAGATCACTGTCAGGCAATCCCATGGCACACAGGATTCAGGCCCCAAAATGGACATACCACCATGATGGAAAAGTCATTTTCATAATATTGCCAACAGACTGACAGGGAGGCAAATTGCAATACAGAGAGAAGTTCCAATGTGATTTTTTGGTTGCCATTTGCAATTGGGTTCATATGCTTTGGGTGAGTTTGATACAACAAGATTCATATGAACCCAAAGCATTTGATTAGATTTTTAAAAGATTACCTGAAATAAGCCTGAAATGAGCCTGGAAATCTCTTGTTCCCTGTTTCTAATTGAGATGGAACAAGACCAATCATTCAGTTTCTGTGTCTAGAGCAATTCTGTACACAGCAGTGTGAGCCTCCATTAAATGTGCCCTGATGGGCTAACTCACCTCGCTGAGTTTGGAAACCCAAAAATGGCACCACTGAGACCTACAGCCTTCAAATGGCTTAAGTGAACCAGCAAACCTTTTGCCCAGAGACATCTCATCCTTGCCCTGTTTAGCACAGGTAAACACATCCTGCAGCACAAGTAAGAGGAGAAAGACTGATGTCAGTAAATCACTTGGGGTATGTAACACAGCTCCTCTTTAGTAAATGCCAACGAGCCTAACATTCATTTGTCCAATCCCCCAATTTATTAATTGCTCTCTTAGTAAAGACACTGCTGGCAATCCCAGTACAAATGCTGAAGGGAGAAAAAAAGGTGGCACATGAGAAGTGCCTGAGTAATCACTTTGCACAGTGAATGATTTAGGAGAGGGGTGTCCTCATGATTCTCAGGTGGGGTGAGAATCCTGGATTACAGTTTTGGTGCTCCAACCCAGATAAATAGGATACCTTGGTAAGGCTCTATCTACAGAAGGATAAGAAAATTTACTGATCTGGGACAAGCAATGGGACTTCATTTTCTTCCCAGCTTTTCCTGATAAATATTCAGCCATTCATTATAAAGCCAGAATTTTCCTGCAAACCCTTTTTATATACTTTCTGGACTGATAAAACCAAAAATTATTGGCTGATTGGATGCCTTGGAATATGGATTGTTATTATAAAAGACTCAGGTAAAGGGAGTGAATGTGGAAACTTTGACTCATATTAGCAATAAGAAACTATGGGTAGGTACAGAACATAAGGAGGGGGCTGAGATAATCAAATGTCACTGTATAGAGAAAAGTTTTTAAGAAACTTCCTGTAGTTACTATATGGCATAAGGTGATTGTGCAGCAAACATTAACAAAAAAAAAATACTCCAAGCTAATAAAAACAAAAAATAAGAACATGTGGTATCTTCTCAGTGAACCCAGATACCTACTGGGAGAAAGCAAGTGGAGTCATTTGAATTATTTGTTCATCATTATTACTTATAAGGAGGTTCATCAATGTGTGTCTATATATTTAGGCCCTGTGGTTTTAGTGCTTGAAAACAGCTGCAAAATTCAGCTGAGTTTTGCAACAGACCCTAGAAAAAATCAGCCCCTGGCAGTGGAACTAGCTGTTTCTAAGAGAAGTTCAAAGAAGCAGTCATTAAGGAAAATGTCAGTTCTAAATTTATTTTCCCAGTTTCTTTCCTCTTTGTCATGAATTGCTATGAATTGGTCCCCAATGGCTTTGCCATTTTAATTTCATCTGGACACAGATGTGATCATCTGTGAATAAGTCTTTTAGAGACTGCCTTGGAAAGAACTTCCCATTCAGGACTAGGAAAGAAAAACTGTAATTCCAGGATTTGTGTGGTTTTTTATCAGGATGAGTATTTTCTTTATAAAATGATTTGCAGCCCATTCAGTCAAATATGATGACTTATAAGCATCTGAGTAGGTTGCTGGTGTGGGAGAAACACTGAAATCCACAAATATCAGAAATCACCACCTGGATTTAGATTGGTCTCAAGACATCTCAGTTCATGCTGTTTAGTTGCATGGACTTTTATGTAATGATACCCAAACTACAGCTGGCTAATTCCTTCCATTCAGTACAACCTAAAGTCCTCCTTTAATTATTAAACACCCTCAGAAATGCAGTTCTTACTCCCTCTTTGTCTCTAATGAGGCCAATACGTCACTTTTCTGTCTGAAAGATTTTTTGCTCACCTGCAGGATGACATAAACTTCTAAATTTTGCTTCATTCAGCATGATTTCCTCAGATTGGGTCTGTTTTCTAAGGACTTTATGTAGCTCAGGGCACCAGGAGAGGCAGAGAATGGCTGTCAGTGCAATGGCAGCAGTCAAACACTTCTGCTCTTCCTGATCCTGCAGCTGTCTGCAAGTGGGAACTCCAAAAGTTTAATTATTAACAACGGAAAGCAGAATCAAAATGCTTAATTAAATGTATTCCTCTATTAATTCAGGTCTCTGAACAAATGCAGACATATATTTACATGCATCTATATTAATATGTATTGATAAACACATTTGACTATTGTATGGCATCTAAATTTGTGTTTATCCAAGCACTGCAGAAAATTAGCTCATCAGGGCTCATCTGTCCTGTACTGAGAAATATTTTTAAAATTCCCAAGGAGCCTTGAACAATAACCCAGATCAGCAAAACCACAAAGCTCAAGAGCCCCTTTGTTTTGGGATGTTCCCACCTGAAAGTTCATCCAAATGTTCTCAGTGTTCAAATTTGCCACATTCAAACTGACTGCAGATTAGATCCAAGCGTGCCTAAATTTAGATGTCTTCCATTCCTGTTTATAATTTGCATTTTAGAAAAAGGCAACAAAATAAGACATAGAGCAATCATGACAAATAACTACATATCTAATTATAGGTGACATTAATCTCAATTTTAGTAGTATACCTTCTGATTTTACTGTGATTTACATAGTGTCAATCATCAGGCTGGCTATCAATCCATCACATCAATAAAGCAGATGCTGCAGACTCATTTGTTACTCACAGGATTAAGTTCCTGAGGGACTCACATCATCGTGTCTTACCAAGTGAACAGACAAAATAAGTCACTGAACAGAACAGGACTGAGTTAAAATCCAGAAGTTTCAGCTCTTTGTTTCAGGCTACTCAAAAGATTGATGCTACCCAGCAAGCTGAGCTTCCTCACACAACTAAAAGAGTTTAATACAGGGGTTTAGAGCTTGTATCCAAATATTTTGCTGTCCTCCTAGTAAGGCTGAATATGGAAGTTACTGTTAAAGAACAGTAGCAGTTTTATGGGAGCAGTCTGTTAAGATGCAAAAATGATTTGCAAATGTTGTCCTCAGCCCCTCATGCATTTCTAAAGCAACAAGCTGAAAAGGGCTGATAATCATGAAACCACATTAAATGTTCTATGAGATAAGTCAAATACCTTTCAGAAATTCTAATAAATTCTTTTCATAATTTATTAGCATATCCTACCCTGTGGATCTCATTTTTACCTATTAGAGAACTTGTCTAAGATCAGACAAAAGAACTTTTCTGTTCTACTGACATGCTGAGTGGAATTCATTATTAAACACTGTGCTAGGTTAATCTGATTCAGGAAAAAAAATAAAGATGCAAGGGATGCTTTTTTAAAGATAACTGAAATTAGATAACAGGAAGAAAAGCCTACCAGAAGAAAAAAGGACCTTGTGAATTTTTGGGGTTTTTTTTTCCCAAAACTTTTCCTTTGAGGGCAGTGCAGAATTGGTTAACTGAGCTGTCCAGTTGTCAGACCTGTACTATGTGGCATGCAATGCCCAATACATTTCTTCATTTTCCTTAAGAAAATTTAAAAAAAAGCCAAATGGAGCTAATTTCAGAAAAGACCTCTGCAGTGCAATTCTAGCATTTAAGGTTAAGAACATCATTCTAGATTCTGGTATTCTTCACGTACACAATAACATCCCCAGAAGTCCTCCCTAGAATCCCCTGCAACTCTTTCCAGAGCTGAGTAAATCCAAGTCAGACTTCTGGGAGAACCCAACTGGATTTATAGAATCTATTGAAATAACTGACCCAACCACAGCAAAGGTCAAAGTTTTAGAGATGTGGTCAGAGAGAGATTGCACGTGATGCTTCTTTAGGTGGGACAACCATCAGTTCAAAGGCCACAGCTCTGTCCATTGAGTTGGGATCATGAAGCATGTATATCCCTGGTGCCCAGGGTCAGTCAGTCCATCCGAGGGTCAGTCAGTGCATCCCAGGGTCAGCCAGTGCATCCCAGGGTCTGTCAGTCCATCCCAGGGTCTGTCAGTCAGGGCCAGGACCACCCTTGGGGCTGGGGACAGAGGGACTCAGGGCTCCTGGAGGGTGCCAGGTGCCCAGAGAGGCTTTGGGGATGTGCTGGGTGCCCAGGGTTTTATGGCTCACTCTTGCACGGCAGGGATGGGGCTGTGGGAGACTCTTGGTGTCTCTTGGTGTCTCTTGGTGTCTCTTGGTGCCTCAGGTGTCTCTTGTCCTTTCATGGAGCACAGCCCAGGCAGGGGATGACCATCAGGGTGGCTTGTGCTGCCCAGTTTGCCAGGAGAGCCCTGGGCACTCCTGCCCACTGGTTTTGTACTTGGGCTGATGATGTCCAGAACTCGCTGAAGGGGGTGGGGGTGGGCTCTGGGACTTGTCAGCTGGGTGCTGAGGCTCTGGTGGCTGTGACATCACAGAGAGTGGGTCACAGTGGGATCTGTCCCTAAGGACAACACCAGGCAGCCCCACTGCAGCCGGACTGGGGTGATTCCTGTGTGCACGTGCCCGGGGAAGGCTGGGGTGGATGGGGCACTGCACAGATGCCCAGGGGGGTTCCTAACCCTGAGTGAGGCTGAGCCCTTCAGAGCAGGGCAAGGTTCTGCCCTTGGGGCTGGGGACAGTGGGAGTTGGGGCTCCCTGTGCTGGCTTTTGGGCCTGTCCCTGCTTTGCCCAGAGATCCCCTGGGACCTCCTGCAGCGGGTTTGGACTTGGTGCAGATGCTCAGAACCCACTGAGCAGGGGGTAGGGTTGAAGTCTGGGATTTGTCAGCTCTGGGGGCTGTGAGATTGCAGGGAACAGGGGACAGTGGGAGCCATCCCCAGGGACAGCACCAGGCAATCCCCCTGCAGCTGGAACTTGGGCAATTGGTGAGTGCACATGCACAGGGAAGGCTGGGATGGATGGGGAATGGGACAGATGCCCAGGAGGGGTTTCTAACTCTGAGTGAGGCCTGGGCCCCTCAGGGCAGGGCAGGGTGCCGCTCTCTGGGCTGAGGGGCAGAAAGGCTCAGGGTTCCCAGTCATGCCAGAGAGGCTTTGGGGATGTGCCAGGTGCCCCTGGCTCCATGGAGCACTCCAGCATGGCAGGGAGGGGGCCTCAGGACACTGCTCAGGTGTCTCTTGCCCTTTCATGGGGCACAGCCCAGCCAGGGATGACCATCAGGGTGGCCTGGGCAGGATGGGCCCTGTGCTGGCTCCAGCCAGGGTCTGCAGTCCCTCAAGCCGGTTCACCCAGACCTGCTGGATAAACCTTTCTCCCACCTCCTCCAGGCCATGGCTGCAGCAACCACGTTCTTTGTGGTTCTGCTGACCATCCTGCTCAAGCAGACACAGGACCTAAGGATCGATGCGGCCACGGTCCAGCAGATGCAGCAGCGTAAGAAGTTTCTGCACCAGATGCTGCAGGAGATTGGGTGCATCATATTCCCACAAGAAGCTTCACTCCTCTCTGGGTTGCAGCTCTTCCTCTTCTGGGCTGCTGCAGTAGCCATGCTCATGGAGGTCTGCTGGCTGGCCTGGCAAATTAAGTTTACAACTTGTACCTGCTATGAGCAGGACACCTGTAGCAGCAAGGAGGAAGACGATGAAGAGGAGGAAACCCTCAAGGGACAACACCACAGAGTGAGGCTGTTTTCTGTACCCCATGTATTGTCAATGCAGGGACTTAGTGACATGTGCAGGGATGTGAAGAAGATGATGCGTGATGTCCTCCGTATCTGCCGAGTGCTTTCCAAGGACACTTTCATGCCAGAGATGCACCCGGCGACCGGGAAGAACGGCATCCATGAATCCTGGAGTATCTTTGAGGACCGAGTCTTGTACCAGCTGCTCGTGTTCCTGCAGCCACCCCCCAGGCACTCTTTCAAGCTGGAGCTGTATGGTGGGACACATCAGCCAGAGAGGTGCTCCAACATCCGTGTGCTGCTGGAGTGCACCTGCTTGCGTAAAATGGGGGATATTCCGTGCTTTGTCCACCCCTCCAAGACCAGTGAGACCCATCACTCACCCCTGATGCAGAACCTCTGCACAGGCTCCTACTTAGACGTGGAGGAAATCGCCTGCTGGGTGCAGAACTTGGTGCAGACAGCCTGGGAGCACCTGCCCCAGTGGCAGGAGTGGGAGCTGACGGTGCTGCCCAGCTCCCACTCCTGCCGGCTGCTGCTGAGCGGCCCCGCCGACATGCAGCTCTGTGCTGTGCTGGTGTTTGCCGTGGAGCAGGGCAGCCCAGGCACCTTCCTGACCCTTGAGTAGGAGTGGCCAGCGTCCCAGGGGCTGCTTTGGGCTGGGGCTGGAGGAGAATTGGGAGTAGACACAGACAGACAGCTGAGCTCAGCTGCCCAAAGGGATCTGCCGGACAATACAACACTGAGATCAGAATATTAAAAGGGGAGGGAGAAGGAAGAGGAATGGGACACCTTATTTATCTTACCAAGTCACCGTAACAGGTGATGGAGCCCATCTTTCCTGGAGATGGGTGAACACCTGCCAGCCCATGGGAAGACAAATGCCATAGCTCCAAACATCTCCTCAGAATCACAGAGTCACTTAAGTTGGGAAAGACCTCTGAGGTCCTTGAGTCCATCCTATGACCCAAGACCATCATGGCACTAAATGTCATGTCCAGTCTTTCCTTAGCACTGCCAGGGAGAGTGTTAAATACCTCAGCCTTTTCCATACTTTGGTGACTGTATTCCCTCCTGGTTCCAGTAAGGAATGGAGTTTTTTCCTTGGCCCTCCTATTGCCATTCATGTATTCATAAAAAGCTCTTTATTATCCTTGACAAAAGTGGCCAAATAAGTTCTGAGCTTTTGCCTCTCTAGTTTTCTTCCTACATGACCTAAAGACATCCATAAACACTTCCTGAGCTGCCTGCCCCTTTTTCCAGAGCTGGTTCCCCTGGTGGGCTCACCAGCTCTGCCAGGAAGTGAAATTCTCATCCACACACTCCAGGGCCCTCCCAGGCTGCCCCTGCTGTGTTGAGTTTCCAGCAGGCATCCAGCAGGTTCCTTCTTGTTCCTTCTTTCTCCCTCTTTATGAACTGCTTCTGATGGAATATGGTACAGAACATCCCTTTGGGGTGCCCTAACCCTGACCTTGGGCTCAGCTGTGCTGTCTGTGTCTACTCCCAGCTACCCAAGCAGCCTCTTGTGGTTCCAGCCCCAGACAGAAATTAACACCACACAGCCCTTGCTCAAAACCTTTCTCTTCCTCCCCGCCCTGGTGGAGCAAGGAGGACAATCTAAAGTAAAACTTGTTGATTTAGAGAAGTTTAAAAATTAACCCTTTAGAGAAGCTTAGTAACTGAAAACAAAGTAAAATACTGTAATAGTCGTAAATAATAATAATAATAGTATTGATAATAGAGCTGAAAAGAAAAAAAACCTCCAAGCATGTGATGCACAATGCAAGTGCTCACTACCTACTGACCAACAATGCCAGAGCTGCCATTCTGAACCAGATCAGGCCCTGTTCCAGATAATTCCCCCAGTTTATATACTGGACATGCCATTCTCCGGTTTGAAATGTCCTTTTGGCCAGCTCAGGTCACCTGTCCTGGCTGTGCTTCCCTGCCATTTTGTTTATCTACATTCTCATTAGTAGAGAATAAGACCAAAGAAAACCCCCAAAAAACCCAATCCCCCATTAAAAAAAAAAAAAAAAAAAAAAAAAAAAGCCCAAAACACCAAAAAAAAGCGAAAAGGAAAAAAAAAAAACCAAAATAAAAGTTCCCAACTTACTGAGGAAAAATTAACTCCACCTGAGCCAAAACCAGTGCACTGAGCAACAGGTTTTGAATAATTTTCTATGGTAGAAAGAAAACAAAATTCAGGCGTCAAAAGTTTGCTAGCTAATTCCAATAATAGTATAAAAGGTCATTTTTCCAAATGGAAAATGGGTGTAAACCCAGGCTTTCAGGATTATGTGCTGTGTCATTATTAAGAAAAATCTCACTGCATTAAGAAGCAGCCATTGCTTTTAAAAAGAGAGAGAGACACTGTTTTGCTAGAACAAAACAAACCCAAGAGAGCCTTATCACAAAAACAGTGCGAGCTGCTTTTGAAAATAAAGTCTGTAGTTCAAATTGAGATTTCTCTGGCTCCTGCTTCCACCAGCAGCCATCTCACTGAGGTCTGACAGGTATTTGCAGGGTTGCCAAGCCCCTGGGTTAATTCAGTGCATGAGGAACAGCGAGATTAAATTATTTCTGTAAGTGGAATTCTGAAAAATTAATTGGAAAGGTAAATCATAGAATTTGTAAGGAACCTTCCCTGTCAGATCATCCAGGAGCCACCCTGGCAGTTACACCCACACCACCTACACCACCAGAACATGATTTGAACACTCACGTGGTCAAATCAGGTTTCCTTATCAGCCCAGCCCCAGGTTTCCCACAGCAGAGTCACAGAAGTGCAGATCCTACAAATTTCATCTTGGTGCAATAGTAAAAAACAACTTGAGCTGGGTGCCTCCAGGGAGTGAACCAAAGAAGCTCTGGGCTTTTATACCCTCACAGACTTGGTGTGGGGATAGTCTGGAGCTTTTGATTTACTTTGCTGGGGCACAGGCCCCTGTACCCTTTGTTATGCCAAGGGCCAGCAGTTCAGGAGCTCTTGCCTGGGTCTCCTGCCACCCAGAGCTCAACCTGCAGCTGGAACTGCAGCTGCACCCTGAGCTGCCTGCACTGAATGTGCTCTGCTGCAGAATCACAGACTGGTTTGGGTTGGAAGGGCCCTTAAAGGTTGTCTTGTTCCAAATTTCCTGCCATGGGCATGGACACCTTCTACTAGACCATGTTCCTCAGAGTCCCAGCCAGTCTGGCCTTGAACACTTTCACACATGAAGCATCCACAGCTGTGCCAGGGACTCACCACCCTCTCAGCAAATATCTTTTTCCTAATATCCAATCCCTAATATCCAATCTAAAGCTACTCTCTTTGAATTTGAAACCATTCTCCTTTCTCCTGTCACTACAGGCTCTAGTAAATACTCTTCCCCTATCTTTCCTGTGAGTGCCCACACTCCTGGACTGACCAGACACCTTCTACATGTTGTGACTCCCTAACTAACCTCAGCCCCCCACCCACCCTCGCCCCCTCCATTCCTAGCCACATAATTTTATCTTTCAACCATTTGTTCTGCCTCTAGCACCTGTCAGACCTTTTACTGAATTAATGTAACTCACTGAAAAGGCAGAAAAATAGCCAGTATTTCACTGAGCTTGTACTCCTCCCTTTCACTGAGGTATATTACCTCAGAAAAGTCTCTTCAGAACAGACAGGGTAGGCAGTGGGAGAGCAGATGACGGGGGGACAGCAAAGATGAGAGCGTGCAGGAAGATATTGCCTTCTGGAAAAGAAAGGACAGCTTATTAATTTGTCTCACCATGTCTTGGGAAGTCATGTCCTTAGACTCAATTTGTTCCTGACAATACAAGGAAAGCAGCAGAAGTGCAGAGCCAGGAACAGCAGAGGGGAGAACAGACTCACTCTTCATGCTGGTTTATGTTTTGCAAAACACCACTCTCAGAGGCAGAAAAATGGATGGGCAGAGTGAAACATCTGTCATATCAGAGTGAAACATTAGTCATATCAAAGTTTGCTGTACAGTCTTTCTTGTTGCCCAGATTTCATAACAGTCTCTGAACATGCTGCCACTCACTCTTTTTTTTTTTTGGTTGGCTTCTTGACTGAACTTCTATTTGGCCCAGATACCCCAGGAACTTCATTCTTATAGCCAAGCAAGACTAATGACAACATTTCCCTGCTTCATTCCACCCACAGATGTAGGTTTCAGTCTATATTTTTGATTTTAGCCCTGTCCTAGACAGTGAGCCCATTTACATCCCCCAAGCTTAAGTGTCCCCAGCAATCAGATCTGTGTGGGTCCCCAGTGGATTTTAAGGTGGCATCTTGGCAGTTGGCATATTGCCTCAATCCAGATACCCCAGCTGGATATCAGACTCAAATTTCTCTGGGATCCAGCCTCCAGAGGAATGGGGACCCACAATTAGTGAGCAGAGTTAATCTTTCTGTGACCTATGTGTAAATTAGAAGCTATGTCCTAGAATCACAGAATCCTGGGGACATCAAACCTCCCCTAACAATGTAGGGGGAGAGTCACAGAATCACAATCTTAGAATCATAGAATATTGGGCTGGAAGGGACCTCAAAGATCATCTAGTTCCAGCCCCTCTCCCATGGGTAGGAACCCCTTCCCCTAGACCAGGTGGCTCATATTTCTGGTATTTTTTTTGAATTCTACAGAAAATATTGCCTACCTTTTCATGCTCAGTTTTTCTGGCACCCTTTTTTTATTATTTTTTTTTAAATGGCACTTTACTATTACTCTGCTCCCTCCTGAAGTGCTTCACAATAGGTTCTTAGAGCTCTTCACTGGAAGAGGTATCAGACTGCAGCTTTTTATTCTTTAAAACTGACTAAAAACCTGCAACTCTGTCCAAGGCAGGCAAATATTCTACAAGAGAGTAAGTTTCCCAGTATTTTGACTCACACAGAGATGATATGACATGCTGTATTTTGAAGCAAGCCTTTTTTCCCCTCCTGCTGGGATGTAAGAAGCTGTTTTGTGAATCTCGTTGCTTACACTGGAAAGATCAGGGCAGAAACAAAGGGCAGGAGCAAGTTCCCTGGCTGCAGCATCAGTCCTCTGGTAAAGTGAGTTTTCAACTAAAAATATCTGTGGTATTTTGAATTAGAAGGACTCTCTGTGAAGAAAGCTTGAAATTACTATTCACACCTCTTCTGCTAGGTGTTTACTGCTCAGGAGAGAGTTTCTCATATGAGATCATCACCATGGTAGAGATCATCACCATGGTAGTTATAACAACCTGGTCAGCAGAGACTGGGAGGTTAATGCTTAAAAAGAGCCCTTTTTTTTTTCTGTAGTATCTGTTGTGTAAGCCTTTTTAAGTTTGTTCCTCAGAGAATGCCCAGTGGCAGCCCAGAAAGCCAAATGTGTCCTGATTTGCATCCACAGCAGGGTGGGCAGGTGGAGGGAGGGGATCCTGCCTCTCTGCTCTGCTCAGGTGAGACCCCACCTGCAGACATGGGTCCACATCTGGGCCTCCAATATAAAAAGGGTGGGAAGCTGTTGGAGCAAGTCCAGAGGAGGCCACAGAGGTGCTGAGATGCTCTGGACTCAGGCTGAGAGAGCTGAGGATGTTCATCCTGGAGAGGAGAAGGTTCCAGGGACCTTCCAGCACCTTCCAGTGCCTAAAGGGGCTACAAGAGAGCTGGAGAGGGACTTTGGGCAAGGGCATGGAGTGACAGGACAAGAGGGAATGGCTTTACACTGACAAAGGGCAGGGTTAGATTAGAGATTTAAAATAAATTCTTCACTGTGAGGGTGGTGAGGCACTGGGACAAGCTGTCCAAAGAAGTTGTGAATGCCCCATTCCTGCCAGTGTCCAAGGCCAGGTTGGATGGGGCTCTGAGCAACCTGGGATAGTGGAAGGTGTCCCTGCCCATGGCAGAAGGTTAGAACAAGATGAGCTTCAAAGTCCTTTCAACACAAAGCAGTCTGTGATGCTGTGAGGTTCTGATTCTGTGTTTATGATTCTGTGTGTTTAGGATTCTATTATTTTATGATTCCATGATTCTCTGATATAGTTGCCCATATTGTTTAGGGAAGTTTGATCTTCCCAGAAATCCCTTCCAGATCTGCAAATCTCTCGTGTCAGTAAAAAAAATGGTTATAATGTATTTTTTTGTAAAAATGAAGCTGTGAGAAAGCTGTGCACTTCTGCCTCTACCTAACAAGGAACAACAAGGGGCCTGATATTTTCTGTTTCACTTTGCACCAAAGTTTGTTTAAGTGTCCTCTTTAAGTTTGATCTTGGCTTAGTCAGCTGTAGGCCCACAAAAAAAAAAAAAAAAAAAAGGGAGCAGAAGGGGTGAAGGAAAGCAAATCCTTATGCCAAACAAGTCTTCTCAAAATTTGCACAAGCATTAATCAGCACATTGCTGCAAAACAGAACAAACAAGAGCATCATGTTCTTTTGAAAGACCAGTTTAAAGGGTTTTGAACTGACTCAGACAAACACATCCCTCAGGGACATCTTTGATTTCCACATTGTTCTCCTGATCACTCAGTGTGTTCCCAGAATGAGAACTTTCACTGTTTGTCTTCTTTTTCTTACTGGGCACGGTACTTAGGCAGAAAATCTGTCAGAAAGGAATAGCTGCATATAAATGTTATTCTAAGTATGGTTTCTGATACTATAGCTCAGCATGTTTGGAATATTGATCACAGCACTTAAATTTGCAATTGAAATGATAATTTCTTTTTTCCACTGATTCTTTGACTAATGTTATGCAAAATACAGCCTAGGATTGACATAAGGGCAATAAAAACTGCACAGAAAAATCTGTACCGAGCTAATTGTTAAACATATGGTCACATGCCATGGAAGAGGGCAGGCAATATGAACAAGGAGTGAGCAGGGACATTGAGTATCTTCATAAAGATGGAGCTTTCATCACTGCAGCTACTTGCATTTTCATTCTTTTCTTCTCTCCTTAATTTCCCCTGAAACTTTTTTTTTTCCCAAGTTAGAGAGGCATTTACATTCTCTCACAGTGGTGCAGGGAACTGCTGACTCCAACACAGAGAAAACTGGGGTAAAAGGAGTTAG
The DNA here is from genome assembly GCF_963513975.1 of Fringilla coelebs. Lineage (NCBI taxonomy): Eukaryota > Metazoa > Chordata > Aves > Passeriformes > Fringillidae > Fringilla > Fringilla coelebs. The sequence goes on from NC_140032.1 coordinate 5,312,232, forward strand.
AAATGTGGACCTTGAGATTTGGGATATAATTTTTATGGTACACCAACAAAAATACAGATGTTAAATTCAAGGAGACCACATGCAATAACAGCAGGGTCAGTGCTGTGATATGATCATCATGAATTGTTTGCCCTTGTAGCTGGTTAGTAGTTGGATTTATCCATGGTTTCTTCAGTCTTGGAAGTTTCCCTGGAAGGTTTTCTTTGTTACTTCTTTCTTTATTTTCTTTCTCTACAAATTTAGTCATTTTAGTCTCTTGTCAAGAGAAGTTGTGGCTGCCCCTGGATCCCTGGAAGTGTTCCTGGGCAGGTTGCATGGGGCAACCTGGTCTAGTGAAGGGTGACCCTTAGCAGGGGGGTGGAACAAGATGGTCTCTCAGGCCCCTTCTAACCCCAAATATTCATGATTTCTATGATTCTGTGATCTTGGGTGCACATCAAAAACTCACCTCTTTTTGTTTAGCATGAATCAAACTCACAGTTAGTGCAGCTTATTTTTACTTCTACATTTCCCAGAATGTTCTCAGTCCTTGTTTGCCCTAATGTAAAAAAGCACCACTTTCTGATCTGAGTGCTTATTCAGAGGTGAAATGTATTGGTGATCAATGTGTTCCAGCCTTCTCCAGTCAATATCTGAGCTGTGGGTCACTCTGTCAGAACCTTTTCATCATTCTTCACAAAATGAATTTTTCTCAGATTGCTTTCCCCATCCAACTCCTCCGTTTCTTTATTGCATCATTAACCAAATCTTATTCATTTAATGCACTGGTTCCCCTCACCAGTGTTTTTTAGTTCCCCTCACAACTGCTTATCTCTGTCCCATTATTTTGTCTCTTTAATAAATGATTTCAGAGCATACATTAATTGTTTCTTTCCATTGCATGTATGAGAGGATATTTGAAATACTCTTCACTGAAAAGATAGATAGGATTTTTTATTCTTTGTTTTCCCCCGTTTTCTTAAAAGAAAACAAAACAATCCTTTACAATTGACAAATATGTACAATGATTTCCTTAAAGAGCAGAAAAGAAAAAAAATACATCAAAATCACTTTTGAAAGCCTGTCATGTTTTGCTAGTGATTAATATAGTACTATAAATACCTGAAAATTAATTGATATTGCTAATTTTTAAGACAGTAAGGTATCTGTAATATTTTCCAATACTTTTTAGTAACAGGAGGCTTCATTATATTATTTAGGTTATTACAGCAAACACTGCAAGCACATTTAGTCATTATTGATGTTCCACTCATACCTGTCAAAGGACTAGAATTTCATTACTCCCCTCATTTTTCCTAACTACCTTAATCTTTTCTTTAGCTCCATTATTTCCCCAGGTGACTTCACTCTGGGAAACATCAAGGAACATGAGAGCAATAGAGAATTGATCACCTACAATTTTTTGTTGATCTTCTGTTTTGTCAACAGCATCTCTTCCCACTGAGGGAAATAATCAGCAGCTGGTGTAGTCAGAGGCCTGGATGAAGCTGGAAATATGAGTAGTAGAAGGAAGCACCAACAAAATAAATAACTGGCTAAACTTGAACCATTTCCTGTTGACTAAGTTTTTATCTTGGATAAAAATCTACTGATGGAGACCAGCTCTGAGCTGCCAGGTCTGTCAGGATGATTACATGGGATACAGTGCAATAATTTAATGATTTAAATTTAGCTTGCTGAAGCCAAAACCATCTGGTACAAAGGACACTTTGGCAGATTGAGTACAGTGAGAATACTGTTCTTCTTGCTGTTATGGTCTGATAACAAAGGAAAAATACACAACCAAAGCCATTAAAAAATCATTTGCAGTCAATCTCCCAACCAAGTTTGAATAATAAGAGGCAGAGCACTAATTATAATTGTATGGAGTTTCCCAGCAGAGACATTGCAAACCAATTGCCACTTGTCTGCTCTCAAGTATTTTCTGTAAATGCATTCATTTGTGGCATCTTTTCATTTATGTGACAATATTATTACATTTTGTTTTCCCTGGCAATTGTTTTATTGCCATCTGGGAGTCATTAGTGAAACACTTTAAAGAAAGTGAGGACATCTCTGAATATGCCCCTGATTTTAGGTCTGGGTTGAAATGGACTCTTAATAAAATAAAATTGTGCATTTTGGGAAGATAGACAATCTTAAGATGCTCATTTCATAGATAGGACTGGAACAGAAAATGAGACAAGACTGCACACACAATACAAAGGTATTAAAACTGGAAGCAATATGACATTTTCATCCTCAACAGGGATATTTTAAAAGGTAAATTTGTTTATTCTAGAATTATCTCTTTTTAGAACTGAGGATTTTTCATGATTGTTTTTGTGGACAGCTGGGGCAGGGCTGCTTGACCAGATCCACTCCAAAGGCACTTTTCAGTCTGTCTGATTTCCCAGAAAATAGTCCCTGACATGGGCAGAATGTTTTTCATTCCTTCTTCTGCAAGATGTGACTATGCACTGATATTAAAACTAATTTTCTTTGAACAGGTACCTCTTATGAAGTGACTGCAGGCTATGTCACTTTGTCATCCACAAAATTCATATTTATTATCAAATTACTGATGAAAAAGCTTGAACTTTGTCAGACTAATAGCCATTCCTCATAAAAATACCAGATGAACACTCCAAAAATGCCACTTCTTGTTTAGTTAATCAGTTGGCAAACACGAGCTCCATCAAGATTTTCAAATGCTAAGGAGGGCATGGGAGTGCAGAGTCAGAATCACAGAATTTTTATGGTTGGGAAAGACCTCTGAGATCATCAGGGTGAACCCTTAACCCAGCACCACGGTGTTCCATGTCCCCAAATGCCACATCCACACGTTGGTTGAACACTCCTGGGCATGGTGACTCCCCCACTTCCCTGAGTAGGCTGTTCCCATTCCTGGCAACACTTTCAGTGAAGAAATTTTTTTCTAATACCCAATCTAAACCCTCTCTGGTGTAACTTGGGACTGTTTTCTCAAACACTTTTTCTGATGCCTTCAGACTCTACAGTGTCTCAGCTCTTCACTTTGTTTGTTGCCCTGTTGTTTGTTGCATTCTTTCTCAACATCACTTTAGAGATGTGATGAGTCTGGAAGCTGGAAAGCTGCCACCACCCAACAACCCCAGAGATAACACAGATGTGAGCAGCAGAGAATATGGAGGGAATGAGACAGACAAAGGAAAAAGGAGTAGGATATGGTTAAAGGGAGAAACAAGGGGTTAAAAAAACCAAACAGAAATACAAAAAATGAAATATAATTTGTGATCAGACCTGGCAATAGGCATGGCAGTCCTTGTTCTTCATCTTGCACTAAGTCTCTCTCATCCCCTCACTCTCCAGGAAAGAGATGGCACAAGAATGTTGGGATAATCAGCTGGGGGCTCAGAGTTCATGGATCTGTTACCTCCTGCAGCCCAGGTGTCCCTCTCACCAGCCTGCAGGTCTGTCCTGCACCCTGATAGCTCTGCTTCCTGCCAGACACCCAATTGAGATCATTAACCCCGCTGAAAGCAACTCAGAAACCTCAGGTTATTTGTTCACACCATGTTTTGCAGATTGGGCTTTGAAGTGGAGGATGGCTCTGATGAACAAACCACCTGTCAGCTCCCTAACCTGCCCTTTCAAATATTTTACTGTCTCCACAGGAGATTTTAAATCAAAATAATGAACATAAGAATGGAAAACAAGAAAAAAAGTAAACCAAATCCAGCCAAATCCCTCCTGCTGCAAACTCTTCTACATTAAAAATTTAATCTTAATTTTGTAATATATTTCAAGAAAGAATGAAAGAATACAACCTCAAGGTAATGTCAGCTTGGTTAGAATTATGAAAATAATAGCAGCATAAATGAAGTAAAATAAACTGTACAATAATGAAGCTGAAAGGTCATCCATATTCCATATCCCACAGAACTTTGTGCATCCCATTAGCATCCAGCACTGCTAAATATCTGTGTGTGGATGGGTGAGGGATGAAAGCAAAAACAAAATGTTACACTGCTTTGCCATTTTTTTAGAAAAATAGTTGACTTGAATATTGTCAGAAAAAAATAACAAGCTGCATAAGGGCATCACAGAGAGCATATGGTTTGCAGATAAGATTTTCTTTTAGAATTACAATCAAGCATGTGTTACTTTATGGCACAGTTATACTGGGAAATAAATGAATGTATGTTCTGCATTTCTGTACAGATTTCTACAATAAGAATTAACTTTGCTGCACTCTTTACCTTTTCCTAAAAAAAGAAATTACTCAATTTCCAGGCATGAATAAACAAACAACTTTTATATATTTGGAGATAGTTAAAGAAAGGATAAATTAGGCCCTCCAATTATAGTGGTGCAAACATTTTCTTCATTTGATGAATTTACAAGGATACAAAATACCTGTGTGAACAAATAAACATTGCCTGTATTCAATTAAACCATTGCTCCCTTCATGCTTTAATTACATAATTAATGTGATAAATTAAACTGTTTCTCAGTGAGCCATCCAGCCTAAGCTTAGAATTTATATTAGTGTACTTTGCTATATGTGCACAAAAAGTAATTTGGTTCATGAAATTATCTTTGAATTACTTCCCTGCTTTCATTTGCACTTTAAATGAAAAGAATATAATAACCACTAAAACCTAAGTTTCACATTGCTGTACTTTGCAGCAGTGGAACATGCAGAAGAGTAGAGATGTTTTATCATACATGACCAATATATTTGCTCCATAAATCTTGGGCTAATGCTCAAAGGAGATCAGAATAAGATGTCCTAACAGTGCTGAATCCTTTTTTTTTTTCCTTAAATGGCTCCATTTAGCAAAACTCAATGAAGTGTCCTTCAACAAGGGCACCAGAATGGTTTGCCTGCAGGATTCTTTCCTGTGTACATCAGCACACAATGTGCTCTGGGGTTTTTTTATGCTTATTTCCATGTCATTCACTTAAACTGCTCAACTCCCTCCTTCAGGAGGCTGTGGAGAACCTAATTATGAGAGTCAGACAGATTCATGCAAGAAAGCTTCATTAAGAGCCAAGCTGCAGATTGCTGAATGCTGGGAGGGTGCACAAAGGGAATGCTGTTGTGTGCTCCCTTTTCCCCTGTAATCTGCCCCAGATTTCTCTGTCTAAGGCTGTCAGAGAGGAGAGGTCGCTGCTCCCAGCTGGGAGATGGGTACAACGCTCTCAGCTCCAGCAGAGAGAGAATTACAGCCTGTCTCACAGGGCAGATACATTATTTAACACAACAAGAACAGGCTTTGGGCAACAAAAATCAATCACAGGCATCTGAAGGATTATCCTACTTGATTGAAAGTCTCCTCAGACAGGGAGCTGGTCTCTCCTTGGGCTTCAGGACTTCAGCAAACGTAAAGCTGCTACTTTATTTACAGACTTTATTGCTGGTACAAACAGAGGCTGTTAGACATCCTTCTGGAAACTCACTCTCTGTAATTTTCCACTTCCCTGCTCAGCAATAAGATGCTATTTGTAGTCTCTGCTAAATGCAGAGAATCACAAAATCGTTTGAGTTGGAAGAGACCTTTAAGATCTTTGGGTGTAGCTGGCCAAAAGCTGAGACCATCCAACCATTCAAAAGAACTTGGGGTAAGAAGGGACTGTGGAGAAGCTCACAGGGCTCCAGGAACAAATCAGGAACAAATCAACACCTCTGCTGATATCTTTGGTTCTACAGGAGTTCATAACCTCACACATGAGGTGGCTTTGCCAAACTGCAGAGGTGGTAACTAAGGCTAAGCATAAAGGACCATGCACATCCATACTCTTCTTCTCAGAAATTGGGGATTTGTAAGAAACACTTGAAATAAAATGCTGGTGAAAACACCACTAAGATGAAGGATGTGCTCTCCTTGTCACAGTTATGCATCACACTTGTCCATCCCACATTTCCTGACATTTAATAGCACAGAGGAAAATCCTGTTGAGGACAGGGTGGAGCTGGGTAGGGTGCAGGTTTGACAGCTGGATGATGACAGAACAGGTACAGCAGCAAAAAAAGGGCAGGGAGTGAATAAAGCTGTCCATGAGAAGGCTACAGGTTCATTCACACTCTTGGAGCACCATCTGTTGATCCTACCCACCCAATTAAATGGCCACCTTATGCCTTGTTTCTCAGGAATTAGATAAAAGGAAGTCACTATTCCTGGAGTCTCAGAAGGAAACCCCATCCCGGATGTTCATTAAAACTAACCAAAATATCAGTTATTTTTAATTACCTTTGAAAATAGAGTCATTTAGTAAAAGGTTGAACATTGCACATAATAATTGCAGAAGGGGACTTTCTTCTCACCTCATCCCAGGAAGATGGGATAATACAAGTGGTTTTTCTGTAAATAAAACTGATCCCATGTGAAATCTGAAATGAGAAACATGGTGAGGCTTTACAAGCTTTTACCAGCCCTTTGGTACATTTGATTAAATCAATGCAATCTGAACTAAAACCAAGAAATTTTTGCTATACAGAACCAACTAAAACATCAGAGAGAACCTTTCAACAACTTGAAATGAATTCTTGCCTTTCTACAACAAAATGTGGAAAAGAAATACAGAGGAAGGGAGAATCAAGCAACCTGTACCAAAACCAAAGCTGCAGAGTCCTTCAAGACATTGAAGTCTCAGTTCCTCTGAGGCTGAGTGCACTTTCAGGACAGTTGGTGGATTACACATTGTACATTTGTAGTTAGGGTAACTTCTCAGGAGAAAAATTTCCGTTGGGAAAGAGAGTTAAGAGGTGGGTAAAAGCCTGCCCATGTTTTCAGGATATTTAAAAGCTAAAGGGCAGATTACAAACAGCCTCTAGAGTACTATAAGAAGCAGAGGTATCTTATATAATCTTGGATGCTTTAGGCGCAGAAATGCTATTTCAGAGACTGTGTTTGGCAAGCCAAACTAAAAACCTTTAATCAAAAAGCCTCTGTCACACTGAAATGTTTATGGGAATATCACAGGTCTTCTGAAAGAAAGAAAATAGACAGAATACACATTCTCTGTGGTTAAAAACACATTTGAACAAAATAACACTGCAAGAGCGCAAGAAAATCACTCTGTATTCAAACTTCAACTCTTACAAAAATTTTAAAACAGTCTGACACTGTATTTTTCCTCACTTCTCAAAATCATCTTGGCATTTATTTTCTGGGTACCAGATATTTTATTTCCTCATAACGTGGCGCACTGATGAGATCAAATTCCAGATAACTTTATGAGCAGCACACCCTGCTCTTCACTGATGCCTCAGGTGCCACCAAAGCCTTGTCTAAACAACCCCAAGTTGGGAGTTGAGTAACAACATGTTTTTAACTCTGCAGCAGCTGAAAAAGATGAATATATTCAAATAGCTACTTCAGAACTCTCAAGCCTAGATAAAACACCTGATTTGGCCCTGTTTAATCTGACCCATCCTTAGGTTGCTGCAGTGCCTTTGGTGGCGGCTGGGCAGGTATGGGGTAGCCATGCTGCTTCCAGCTTCCAACCTTGATGCCTGAGTTGGAAAGCTTCCCTCAGTGTATCCACAGCTCCAAACTGTGGGGCCAAGGTTGTGTACCTTGAGCCAGTGAAAGCAAACCCCACTTTGTTCCCCAGAGAGCCTCAGCTGCTCTCAAGCCAAGCCCACCTTGCACATGGTGTAAGGGGTTTCTTTTTCTGTGTGGGGTTTTCATCCTGCAGTCAAGAGAATTTCTTTCATTTCCTCTCTATTCAGCTGTTACCAGGCAAGAAGAAATACTTGACACAGACTGAAAGCTTTTTATTTGAATTCTTGTGTAACCTTCTCTTTTATCAATTTGTCATTTTGCTGATAAGCCTCTCATGCACCAAGGCATTTATTAGAATCATTATCAGAGAGCTCTCAGATTACTTTGTTGTCATGACAAACTGAGTTGTGCTGTGCCCAGCTTGATGGATGGGCTGGATATTTTTATACTCTTCTGGAAGACAGAGCTCAGTGGTTTTGACACTCATGGTCCATCCTTGATTTGTAAAAGGAAGGCCAAGCATGAGAGCATTGTAGGAAACAGTAACTTCATTGGCATCAAAGAAAAGCACCCAGAAGTGAAGTGGGAACTCCTAACACAGATCTAAACCTGAGGGGTTTTAAACTCTCATCACTTTGTGGCAGGATAAATTGCCTCTAAATTTACCTGCCCAATAGCTTGACATGCAGTCCCTGCACAGCAAGATACATCCCAACATATGTCCAAGACTATAGGGAGAACTTAATGGCAACTTAAACTTCACACTAAGGCTCAGCTTCATCCTAATACAGGCAATATCAACACCTGAGCAAGTCTCCTAAACTCCCTTTAGGCTCCATGAAGATTTCATTAACACACACTATAGAACTGAGGAAGAAAACCACATCATCCTCAATCAGAAACCTGCCTTTATTCCTGCAGATGAATCTCAGCCAAACTCCACATTGATGGTTCAGCTGTGTTGAGTCTGGTATGGGGTGATGGAAGAGCCAAGGACCTGTAAGAGCCAAGGATTTGTTCATTCTTTCCTTCATTCTCCTGTCTGTGCCATCAAGGAAGAGCCCTGAGCAGCCAGCTCAGCCTCTTGCTCTGCAGAGAGCAGCCCATGACGAGTAAGAAGTTCTCTTTGTTCCTCCAGTTTTCAAGGGAGCATAAAGAGTATCTTTTATACACAAAGGGAAACTTTTAATTCCCCTTATTGTCAGTTAATTATTTTTTAGCTCAAAGGAAAAATTCTTTGTGGACTGCTGGTTTTTCTTATCTTTGTGAGACTCTACTAGGAATATCTGGGCATGACCAGCGGCTCTGTGTTTTTTTCACATTATCTTAGTCTTCCTGAGGCTCTTTTCATACCTCTGTAAAGCTGTGAACCAGTGGGTATGGACTGGATTTATGTCTTTGCCTACATTTCATTGGTTTAGGAGCTATTCTGATCATAAGTCTATGCATTTAAATTACAAAACATTTGGGCCAAATTCTATAAAAGACAGGTGATAAAATAAATTTTGTGCTTCAGGGTCATTATTGCTGTCTGTAAAGTTACAGCCAGCATTGGACAGACAGCAGTGTCTACATTCAATTTCCACCCAAGGCCCTCTAATGCTGCTCTGCAGATGCTGTGGAAGCAGTCAGTGATCACAAGCCAACTAGCAGCTGTCACTGCACCATTTCCCTTTTCCAGACATGATTTTGTCATGCTGGACTGAAAACTCCCCTCCTGATATACTCAGGAGTTGATCAGTATTTGTTTTTGGTGGATCCAAATGCAGAATGAGAGTCTGGAAAAGCTAAGCAAGGAATTGTGGAGAAGAATGATAGAAGCAGAAACCTGCCCTTAAGTTTGTGTCTGCCAGCTACAGAATAAGAGTTGGCACAAATAAGAAATAACCCTAAAACTCATCATACCTTACTTATCTCCACAAACTCTCCCCATTTGTCACACACCTCTCCCTGTTTTAAAAGTAGAGTTTCATAGGAACTTTTTTCCAAGCTAAAGCAATCTTTAATTCAAAATAAAATATTCAGATGCTGCCACCAAAAATTGGCAAGCCTGTGCTCATGCTTATGCCAAAACACTGTTATAATAAATGTAGAGCATCTCATCTCCCTTTCCCTTCCTTGTTTCATCTCTTTAGCTCCCCTGTGCTTTGGGACAAGATTTTGATATTTAACATGTTCATGTGTGTGATACAGAGCAAATAAACCTAATGAGCCCATAATATATTGAATAGCTGTCATGCAATGACTGCATCTGTTATCTTATCTGATATAAAATATGGACACTTTCCCTGGTGCACTGAAAATTATCCAACTTTCATCCTTTCTGTGTATTTTTATATATTAACCATGCATGTAAGTTTTGTGGTTTTTTTTTTTTTTTTTTTTTTTTTTTAGTTTAAAATGTCTGTTTTTGGAGTTGGAGATGAAGGTTTGAGTCCTTTCTTCCTGAGAGTGAGGTGAACAGCAGGGTAACTCTAAGAAGGGGTTTAGTCTTCAATCTTTGGCTTACAAGACCAATGTTTTTATAAACTATTAGAGTTAATTAGAGTTTTAGTAGTTTGTTTTCTAGAGCAGCCACGAGGGGGAATAGAACTAGAATGATTGTGAAGTAAGTGAATGAGGCTAGACTTAAACCTGAAAGTTGGTTATTACAGAACAAGAGATTTCATTACGTTGAGCATATCTGCTTAAGAAAAAAGAAAAGTCAGATTTTGACACTAGACTTAAAACTAAAAGTTGCTGTGCTTCTAAAATATCATTTCAAATAAATAAATGTGGCCTTCACTGGGTTTTTTTTTTTTGTTGTTTTTGTTTTGGTTTTTTTAGAGTCATGAATATTTGCAACCATTAAAATGATATTACAAATGATCATTGAAGAATGCAGCATAGTTTATAATTAAACATACACATAGTTTATAATTTTTGGGACAGTATACCAAAGAAAACAATCCCCCTGGGAGATAACTCCAGGCAATTCAATTCTCCTTTAAATTGTGGCAAACCAAACGACGGGGTTTTTATGGATATTATTGAGTGCAAACAATTTGAATAGCACAATGTTTGATAAGCATCAGCCCATTGATTTATTCTTACAGATAACCTTCAGTGCAGCTAATGGATTAGACATTCCTGAAATATGGAGGAACTCAGCATTTACTGATGAGCTGAGTCCATTAATCCTAAATAAATTACAGTGTATCAAATGCCTAGAGATAATTAATCATGGTATATTTATAGTGTATAAAAAGCTCATGGTGACACTCCGTGGTGACTATTCATAAATACATTTTTAATTTAACTTAGAGAAGTTATGGGGGTCAAGTCACTATAAAGAAACTGCTGCAAACTTTTTTATTATGCGTAATTATCAGATAATATTATTTACAATTTGAGCAGCAGGGGACTCTGACATGATTCACAATGCTGGGTCATAGATGAATATGTAAAATGCAGTCTAAATCCTAAAGAGTTTACCAATGAATAAGGTAAAACATTAAAACATTTATTTTCAGTCCTCAATAGATACAGGAAATCAGATTAACGAGTAACAGATGCTTCAATTAATCTAAATTAAAGCCCATTTTCAGGGAGAAAAAGTAGTATTCATCACTAGAGTTGGTTCTATTGTCAATAATGATAATACATGGCAGTTCTGAGCCTCTAAGTCTTTTACCAACATTAGGCAATAAACCTGCTATCATCATAAAATCACTTTCAGGCAGGTGAATACTCATTTTACTCATTACTTAAGGATATAAAAAAAAATTATGAGTTTGTGGAGAAGGAAATCATTAGAAGAAACCACAATTTAAAAAAAAAATTACTCTTAACCCTACACAAACTATCATGCCATGCCTGACAACATCAAGGCACAAATCTAATTTAGAGAGATTTAAATATGCAGCCCACCAACTATCCTTTAAAATCAGATTCATGAGAAAGTTTCAGAATGCTTTTTTGTTTTAGTTTGGTCATGCTTAAGGGTTTTTTCTGCCATGTGACTTGATCTAATGAGACATATTATCTCTCCATGCAAAATTAATGTCATTTATCCAATGGCTCCTTCTAGCCCTTTACAAGAGAGTTTGGTCTTAGCTTGCCCCTCTTAGAGAGGTCCCTCATTAGAAAAATAAAATAGCAATATGTGCAGATTGAGGTAAGGGACTAAAACTGGGAGCAGAATAGAAGTCATTCCATTAATTTATTTTTTTTTCCAGCATACTAGAAAAAAACAAACAAACAAATAATAATTAAAAGACAAAGTAAATATAAAAGGGTAAAACCACCAGATAAATTTTCTATAGATTCCAAGCTGTATGATTCAGAGATATATCAGCCATTTTTGCTCTTCATTTTGGAATGATCCTCTCTGCACTCTTGGCATGCCCTGACATCCCCTCACAAAGCTTCTGTTCTTCTACAGTTTCCAAAGTTATGGATCCATATGCTTTTTTATTTGTAGGTTGGTATTTTGCAATAAAGATCAGGTTTGATAAGTAGGTTTGTAAAAATCATTATATTTATCCAAGATTTCTATTGCCCTGGACTGGACCAGTTCCATTGGTTTAAGTCACATTTCAGGGTGAACTCCATCTCTTAGGTTAATACTTCATTAATACAGACAGATTTTTCTTAAGCTTTTTATGATGAAATTGTTGAAATTCATATGAATGAAACTCAGCTGGCCAAGGCCTTGATGAGGATTTGTTTCCCCTTTTTTTTCAAGGCATTACATGTTTTCCCATCTATAAATCTAATAAACACTTCCCATAAAACTGGGATGTTTGTTCAGATTAAAAGGTTTTGAGGACACCCAGCTTGAAGACCAAATTCCTCCTCTGCCTCTTATTTCAAGCCCAAGTGCCTTCCTTGGCTCCATGCAGTGGAACAAATTCAAGACATTCCTCTCTCTGACTGCAGAAAAGGCTTCTTCTGTGAATATGGGCAAGAAATTTAATTTTAAAATATCACCAGAGATCATTTCCCTCTTCTCATCACTGTATCTGTTTATGTAACTGAACTAAAACTCAGGAATATTTAAAGATTTTTAGAGGTCATGAATCAAGTATTTGGCTGAGCCAACAAGTGAAACTATATTTCTTAAATTTCTAATTTCAAAAACACCTATCATTTTTGGCTTTGGTTTTTTTTCCTCTTTCCTCCCTATTCCATAAACAACAAGCAAAAGGTCACTGTACTTCAGCTATGAACCTTCTTCTTGATGTCTGTTGTTGGGAAATATTATCAGGCCTCACAGTTCTGGAAATATCTCCAAATACTCTGTTTTTCATAGTGCTTCAGAGTTAGCAAGGCATGATCCTCTTTCAAAAAAAAAATTATTTTCTCAGTCTGATATTATGAGAAATTAATCTCTCTACTTCAAGAATTTGCTAATGAGAAATGTTAAGTTTTAGTTAGATTTATGAAAACATTGAAATTATTTGAAAATGCAAAGGCAGTTGTATGAGACATCAATAGGCTGCATTTTGCTGGTTAATTTAAAATTTCTAAATAGTTAAAATTCCTATTAAAAATTCCTTTGCGAGCAAACAAGTGCTTTCAAAACATTCATTTCCCTGAGGTTTTTTTGTTTGTTTGTTTGTTTTTAAGGGCCTAGCAAAATCTAGTAGAGTAGATATAGAAAAGCGATTATGTTTCATTTGGCACATAAAAAATTAAATTGCTTTGGGTTCTTGAGTCCTTAACTTTCATTTATTCAAACTGTCTGCCACTGAGGAATGGTTTTGAAAGACCACATTGATCACCTTGAGTTTGGCCAGGAATTTGTTTGTGAAAAAGCATGAGAGAGCAAGTAGTCAGCAAAAGCAATTTTTTATTTTTCTGAGGCTCTGTATTTCACAAGGAAAAGGCTTTGAGGGCTTTGACATCCTCACTTTCATTGCACCTGGACAGAAGAGAAGGGCAGGGAGTGTTCAGAAAGGATGGTAAATCTAAAGGAAAAAAAAAAATATTCCCCTTGCTGTGTGGTGGTACAAGAGAGAGTGCAGGGCTGCAAGGATGTGTGCAGGTTTAACACAGATTTTCCTGCATTACAATGACACCAACACGTGGCTTTCACTGGGTTAATTGGGAAAGTCCAGCAGATCCATGCCTCCATTCTGCTGAGGAATTCTGCTGCTGACCTGGCAAGCCAAACCTGGTTGCTGCAGGGTCAGCAGACATTAACCCATAGAGGTCTGGATTTAGCATCAACATTGAGGATTTGCATTTTTAAAGGATATTAAAGTGCTCATTGCTCTTAACAAACTGCTAAGGCTGCCAGATTGCCATATGCTCCCCACAAAGAGCTGAATATTCTCATGGACAGTACTGGACAAAGCATCACATCCCTCCCTGGAAAGCCTCACACCACACAGTTACTTGTTTTGGTGCTGGATTTATTTCAATAAATAAATCCCTTCATCTGCTCTTCAACTGAGGTACCTTTAACTGGCAGGTGTTACTGCAACCTGGGGATTTTAGATACATTTTGTGTATCCAGTGATTTCAGGCTTCACCAGCAAATTGCAAGGAAGGAGGCAGAAGCAGTAATTCAGAAAGCATAGCTGAGATGATGCTTTTTCTTCTGAGAAAAGAAAAATCACTTTAAAAAATTCAGTCTTATAAACAACAAAATTACTCATGAACGTGTATTGGATCTGGTAAATTGATTTTACTGGGGAAAAAAGTGTGAAAGCATTGAGTTTTTGAAAGTGCCAGTTAACTTTTTCTGAAATAAAACTCTCAGTTTTAGAAATGCTGAAATAAAACCTTCACATCAGAAATGTTGAAATGTTTTGCATTGACATTTCCAGAACAAGCCTCTTGAGTTCCCAGTTTGCTGTGGAATATTTTCATTAAAAATTAATGCCTAATTTTATTTACTTATGTTAAGTTATAGGAATTCAAGAAAGAGGTTAAAGAAGGATAAATCACGAAAATATATAGATCATTTCAGGCTGAACAGCCTAGATAAGAAATGCATTAGTTGTTTAATGCAGTCACAGGGCTGCTTTACAGCATCAGACTCATAAAACAAGCTCTGCATCCTATGTGGGATAATAAAGCAACCTTATCAGAGGGTTTTTTTTCTGAAAAAATAAAGGTTTCCAGGTTCATTGCATCCTGGAATTTTCAAACATTGACCAGAAGAATGGAAATGTCAGAGACACAGATAATTTATGTCTCCTCATGTACCCCACTAGTATGAAAGGATAAGCACTGATATTTTTCAGAGAGCAAAATGCTGCTGAGCCTTTTTTTTCAGCAGAAGTTCACCTGGTGAGCAGGAGGGCAGAAAGGGAGACTGCTCAAAGCAAATGAGCCAGCACAACTTTCTTCTGGGGCACTCTGGGCTGCTGAGCCCAAGAGCAGCCTCTGTGTGCTCTCAGAGGAGGGTGAGGGCAGCATGCAAAACCACTGGAAAATGTTTGATAATGCTTGACAGTGCTTGTTCATGTGGAATTATCTGCCCCAGGGCAAAGTGTAAGAGCTGCTGGAGGAGTATCAGCAGTACTGGTTTGAATACCAGTAGCCAGACTGGTCCAGTATTGTATTTACTATCAGGGAATAGTTTAGTTGGATATTAGAGGTTGTTACAAATGGAGGAAGAAGTGAGGACAATGCAAAAGATGTTCCAAAAGGGAGGCAAACATTTTGATTTTCAAACATTAGTTAATAGATAAACTCACTGTCTTTATTCAGGGTATACAATATGTTCAGGGCTCTCTCAGCAATCTCATGGTCCAGCTGTCAGAAGCACAAAAACAAAAATACTGTGGAAAAGGAGAAGGAAGATTATCTTTTACAAAAGTATATCTGAAATTCTGGGGACTGAAAAGGGATCTGAGAATGCTTAAGGCCTCTCACACACCCAGAGGAGAGCCCCACATGCCCCTGCCAATCAGTGCACAGAGGATGACAGTAGAAAATGCTTAAATAAATGTTACCTAGTGAAGCTCATGTTTGGTGAGTCATAATCTGTTGGAGGATTTGGTTATCCACATGTTGCTACTGCTCCTACCACTGACCATAAAATTAAGCTTCAAATTGCTCTAATTCATTCTTTGACTGTCACACTGTGGTGGTACCAGTTGTGGGTTTCTCTGGGTCTGGACTGAAGGCACTTGAGACAGTAATTCATGTTCAGACTCAGGTGTTTATTATTTCTTATCAGTGAAACAGTCTCACTGCTGTGAGTTCTGCAGCTTTTCATTAGAAGGCACAAAATGGCCAACAATCTCTTGGTACAAGGGCTTTTCAGGTTAACTATCCAATTAAGACCTGACACCTGGATTATTTTCCCTTTTAACCCAATAACTGATCCCACAGAGCCCACAATGGGGACTTTTCTGCCCAATTACAAAATGCCACCCAAACCCAAGAAGAAGAAGGAAGAAGAAGCATGAAGAAGAAGCCCAGGCTGACACCCTGTGCTCTCCATCTTGCTGCCATCCACAACATACTAAAAATCCCAAAACCTCAATTTCTCACCAAGTGATGCACCTCCACTGCTCTCTAGAATCTGTTTCACACTTCTGTGGATTCCAGTCTATCCTGAAGTCTGGGAAACTTTCTCCATGAATGAGGGTCAGAGTCAGAGCTCCCCTGGGGGTCAGGGCACCCAGAGCAGACAGGGAAATATTCCCTGTGGGGCCCTGGGTTTCCACATCACACTAACCAGATCTCCCATCACCTGATTTGAAGGTGTTGGCTGGCAGGGGTGATGTTGCAGGAGCTATTCTCTTTCCTCAGCACCTCCAGAAGTTTCTCTTGATCATCTCACAGTGCCTTTCCTGGCCCTTGCTTGCTGCCACTGAGGTGACAAAGGCACTTTACCTGGTGTCCCCATGCCCTGTGAAGTGTCAGATCCCTCCACACAGAGCTTACAGCTCTTTGCACGACAAAAGGCTTAGGACAAGGGAGCTATGGACAAAAGAAAGGTTTGTTCAACTCCTAAAATTAATTGCCTGCATTTTGTATTTCAGCTTTTTCTAGAGTACAGTCAGCAGTCTGCCCTAATGGGATGGGATTAATTGCTGCCCTCATATAATTTCCTCACTGCCTGCCTTTTGCTCTGAGCATGAGAAGATCCTCTCTTTGTTAATTGTTTTCCAACCTGAATTTTGTATAACAAGTAAATCCTATTAGAATATCTCCTTTTTCTCCCCACAATGCAGAATACAGCTATTCAAGTCTGTTCCAATAGCACTGTAATCATTGATCCAAAAAGTTCAAAGTCTGACTTCCCTTTTTTCTTAAGCAGATATGTTCAATGTAATGAAATATCTTGTTCTGTAATAACCAGCTGTTATCTTAGTCTCCCTCCCAGTAGAGCTTGTTTCTAATACCAGCAAGGGATTTTCCACTAGCTTAATAATTTGATCTCATGATTCTGAAAGTGTTTGGGAAAAAAACAGAGGCTAAAGTAAGCTGGGTGTGTTTATTTTAATGGAAGAAAGAATGTTTTGGAAAACTAAGCTCTGGTGATTTTCTAATTCATTTAATTTTCTGGATGATAGGGTCTCCTTAATTTGACCATCTGTTTATTAGTGTTTGAATATGGATGAAGATGGGAAGGATATGCCTTTCCACACAAGGAAAGGGAAGAGTGCAGAACTTCTGATGGAAACTTAAGTCACAGTCTGGAAAAAAAAAAAAGAAAACAAACCTAAAAGCAAAAAAAAAAAAAACCCATGACACACTTAACTTTGTTTATATTCTTTTCTGCAAGCTCTAGACTTTATTCAATCGTGCATTTTATTCATGTCCAGCTCCACAAAAAAACTCAGATTCCCTCTGGGATTAAAAACTGTGATTTCCAGCTTTAAGTCTTTTGTTGTAGACAGCTGAGTGTCAGGGTTTGCCCCCAGACCCCTGAGTTTTGCAGCCCTGATTCAGCACAGAGGCTGCAGGACACCCCAGCTCAGGTAACTCCTCAGAGGGGGAGCTCTGCTTGAGTTTCCTCCTGTGGGCCAAGAATAACTTCTCACTCAGGAAGGAGAACGTGGCCCTTCCCTTTCATTCTATAGTTTTGGATCAAATTAGTTGTCAGCAAGTGCCCATTACAATCTGAAATTAGGATAAAAGAGAGCAGATAGATTTTATCTACACCTGGTACATGACCCTTAGGCTCTTCCTTTCTCCATTGATTACAAATGGAGCTTAGAAAACCTTCTTACAACAAATATCTCGTTCAAATCATGGCTAAATTTAGGAGGAAAACTCAAACACATCTAACATACATCGCATGAGTTGTACTAAAACCAAATATAAATCTGGTTTAGATGTATTAATTATAGCTTTCCCTTTTTTTTCTTTCTATAATTTCATGTTATACCTCATCAACCAAACAGCCAATGTGAATCTGTGAAGCTTCAAGGAAATCAGTCAAATCCTGCCAGTACATCTGAAATAAATGTCTGACCCCGTGTTTTGAATCAAGCACCATCAAATTTGAAGTAGTTTTTTTAGGTAGGAAAAATAGAAAAGTGCCTCAGTGCCTCCTGTCTCAGTGCCTCCCTCTTCTTTCCAGTTCAATCAAGAAGGAAAAGCATAATTAAACACATAATCAGTGATGAACATTCCAGTTCTTCAACAAGAGCCATGAGCAAAAGTTTTATTTTAGAATGCAGTAATAAAGACTTGCTGGAGACCGTCCAAGACTATTTTGGCCACACATTTTTATAATTAATTTAAAACAATTAAGGATTAAAGATATTCCAAGACATCACAAGAAATTTCCAAGCTTTCATTTTTTTCATTAGGTTCTTCTACAGGGAACTGGGAGGCCTTTGCATAAAAATGAGTTCCCAGGAAAAAATAGCTGAGTTATTCCTCCCTGTATGCTTCTGCCTTTTGTGCTTGCATTGTTTATCTACATTGCCTCTCAAACAGCATTTGCTCACCAATTGCAAATTTTCTGACATCACTTTTGAGGGCAATAAATCCTTCCCACCATGAAAACAGGTTTTCCAGTGTTAGCCACCTGCTCCACATAAAAGAAAACCTGTTGCTGCGAGGCAGCAGGACGAGTTTCAATCCAGTGAAAACAGAACCATTTGATTTTCTGGTAAGAATACAAACAAGAATGAAATTCTACTGGGTTGTACAGGTTGTACCTGCGCAGTTATTTGGTATCCAGCTGCAGCACATGGGGTTGTCTTCACTGAGCATCCCCCTGCACAGACATCACCAAAATATACAGCAATGGACAGAGCCAAACAACGCAGAAAATGCCATAAAAAAGGCAAAATAGCACAATATCCAAACTCACTCCAAATTCCACAATATCCAAGTCTGATTTGCAAAGGAAGCATGTGCTCAAAGTGCATCTCATCTGGTGAGCATCTGGTTTCATGCTCAACTCATGGAAGTTCATAATCTTTTGAGCTCAAAGATGCATCAAACCCCCCCAAAATGTGCCCTTGAAACAATTTTGCATTAAACTGGTTTTCAGATGAGTGAGAGACAAGATAATATCATAATGCTTTTAGATAAATTTCTGTCTCTAAGTAGCTGTGGGCAAAGGTTGCAAAATTAGCTGGATAATTAAATTGCAGAAATAGGCAATCATATTTTTCTCATTTTAATGAAAATAAAATGGATGACAGGAACTATTCTTTGGAAAGTTAAATAAAACAAATGTCAACCTAATACATAGAAAAAACAGATATATTAGATTATTGGTTTAGCCATTTTAATGAATTTAGAAATGGTAATTACACAAGAAATTTTTGCAGTTGGAGAAAAAACTTGAATAGGTAAAACAACTTTGTTTCCAAATTTTGTTTTATTTTACTAATAGTTATAATTATGAAAGTTCTGTAAAGAGAAGAAGATAAAACAGTTCTATAAAAGATTTTTTTCCATAATTTAAACTGTGTTTATTAATTTACTTCAATTCTCAACATTATGAGTACATGGATCCCCCATAAAAAGGAAAAAAGTGCTTAGTTGTAATCTCACAGATATTGAACTGCTCACAGTTTACTCAAATCTTAATGATTTAAGAGCAAATCTTGTTTGTATTTTCTTAGATCCAGCTAGTCTTAGGGGCTTAAATAAAAATGACAGAGAGAGAGAAAAAATAAATAAAAAGAGGGGAGGATTTAAAAGCTTTCTTTAGAGCTTATTTAACATTGAAAATTCAGAATATGAAGTATAGAACCAGCTGCAGTCATTTATTATATTTCCAGCCTTTTACTTTTCCAGGAGCTCTTCATTTCCTCTCTACCTTTCTGGAAATTTTGGCAACCCTGAAGAGAATTTTAATTTCCACTTTGTATATTTGGAACATTCAATTTTCTTTTCAGAACCTGTGAAAAGATGGTGATTCCTGCATGTCAGATGTGAAGAGAAACTGTCACCAAGCAGATATTTTCTGGCATAAGGTCCAGCAAGGTTTAATAAAATTGAAAGCACTCAGCAGATAAGTCCTCCCATGTCTGGGTTCCTTGCAGAAATCAGGGAGGTGGACACTGTCCCAGGACAGCACACAAATGTTTATGCAGATAGGTAAAAAACATAGCATGAGAAAAGCTAATATGAAGTAAATTAACTTTTACCAGTCAAAACCAGTACAGCTATGTAAAGGGAATTTGGAATGGCAATAAAAATGTTATAATAATGAGAAAATGTTCAGTATCTGAACATCTGGGGTTTTGGGAGTTTTTTTGGGGTTTTTTTTGGTAGCTGGTTATTTGGGGTTTGTTTGTTTGTTTGTTTTTTGTTTTGGCTTTTTTATTTGTTTGGGGAGGGGTTGTTTCACTTTTGGGGTTTTATGTTGTTTTTTGGGGTTTTGGGGGGGGGATTTTGAACATTCTGACTGTGATACCTTCATTTTGTCACATGCAGACTCTGAACGAGCATCTGATCTCTCTGGATAATGGCAGCTCTAGATCTGCTCCCTGGAATGCTGTGGGAATGTGTTCAGCAGCTAGGCACTAGTCTTTCTTATGTTTTCAATGTGCTTCTATTTGGATTTGTTTTTTTTTTTTAAACCTGAATGAGCATTTAGAGGAGGAAAAGGAGGCAAGGCTGACATTGTTGGCTACATGGAAGAAAAATATCCCTGTTCTCTGCTGCCCAATTTCTGGTTTGTACCCTGAAAGCTGAAGTTATTCACATCTTCTCTCCTTCAAATATATTGATGAGTGTAAAGGATAAAGTACTACACAAAATTATCTGTCCTGCTATTAAGATGATGATTTTGGAGTGTCTATTCCACAGGAGACAGTGCTGTCTAGAGGATGGAGCACTCTCTAGGCTATAACTTGGGTTTAAATTCCAATTTTTCCTCTGGGTCACCTTAGATAAGATGGTTGCATCTTTCCTTTTTGCAACAATTTTATATAAAATGATATACAAACATTTTTCCTACATAATGGATTTGGACAAGTGTAAAATTTCCTAAATAAATTGTATTTCCTGATCACTGAGGACTCATCAGTTCTGTAGGACATGATCCAGGGAAAGGCCTTTGCCACCTGCTCTCAGGTGTATTTATAGCCACGTTGGCCATCAGAGGGATGAGCTTCCAGGAGCACACGAAGGCATGAGAGCTTTCCTTCTTTCACTCCAACACTGGATGATCCATTCTGCTATGCAAATCAGCCACTGCGAGGATTCTTTAATCTTGAGCACTTGCCCTAGATTTTCATTTCTAAAACCAGCTCTACACTAACATGAAGAGACTCTTTCATCCAAATTCCTCTTCTGTGGGCAAAGTTTGTGTGCCCAATGTGCAGCAGAAGTAGGGCAATCTGAAATAGCTTCTTTCTCACAGTAAATCAGTATTTTTAGTAAACCAATATTTTTTTTTAACACAGCACCATGAAGACAGACATTGATCCTTTTATGTTCTTGAATCACCTCCCCCCAACCTCTCCCTTCTTCCTGGGCTCAGCTTCACTCCTGGTTTCTCTCCCTCCTCCCCTCCAGCAGCACAGAGAGGACAGGGAATGGAGGCTCTGCTCAGTCCATCACTCCTTGGCTTTGCTCCTTCCTCCTCAGGGAAGGATTCCTCCCACTCTTCCTCTGCTCCACCATGGGGTTCATCCCACAGGAGGCACCCCTCGAGCTCTGAAGGCAGGGAAATCATGCAGTTTTCAGCCTCAGCTCCCATTTTTCTTCCTTTCTTCTCCTCATAACACACTTCTCCTTGCTTGCCTTTTTAATCTTGATTTTTGGTATTATATTCTTCATTATTTCTCTCTGGGGTAGGGTTTTTGACACTTCACTAGGAAACTATACTCAGCTAAATAAGAGAATGGAAATGGGTTTTGCTCTCTGAATGACCATGGAGCTTTCACCATGTAGCTGACAAGTGAAATGTGACAGCAGATAGACAGCATGACCCAATAACACATAATAATTTGGAAAATTTAAATGGAGATAAAATTACTCTCCACAGAAGTAACCCCCAATTAGTAATTAGAGCAAGTGTCATTCTCTTAAGAAAAATACAGACTTCATTTGCAGAGAGTGGCAACAGCTCTTGGGAATGAGGATTGTGCATACATATCCTTAGTTTAATCTCTTAGACATTTCCACTTTGATTTTTTATTATTATTATTATTATTACTATTACTACAGCTGCTGCTATTTATTTGGATGCAAATTTTAATGGTGTCTTATTTAATTTTTTTTAAATCTATATCATGCTTAATTTAGACTCCAGATTGTCTCTACTGGCACGAGTAAACAATCTAAACAATCACGAGTAAACACAGTTTCTCACCTACTTAAGGCATATTCTTGCTTACAACTATAGAAACATCAGTTTATGATTTTTCTACTTAATATCTGTGTATTTTATTTTACATCAATCCAAGCCTCTCCCAAGACTGCAGATCAAACCCTCCAGTGTCTGTGGAAGTTTCTATTTTTCCCATTCCCACAAATTCCCAGAAGAAATTTAGGAGATATTTTGAACTAAGCCCAGTGTACCTTGTGTTTATATATTCACAGTCTGGAGATGAGATCTCTGTGTAAGAAAAGCACAAAGCACCCCTGTCCCTCCTCTAATCTCATATTGGATTTCCTACAAACTCTGGGTGGTGGATTTATATTTTGCCTACTGTTTTCATCTTTTCCACAGTGATCTAATATCATTCTTATTAACACTGTATTCACTGAAATCACCAAAGGTAAGCTGATTTATGTCATTTGAGGATTTAGCCCATCAGTTCTCCTAAACCATATTTCCAACATACTTTGAAAACTTTAATCCTGCTAATCTGCTGAAAGGAGAATAAAAAAAGATTTCAATTTAAAAAGAAATAAGTTCTTATTAATTCCTCAGTGAGGTTAAGTGATTTCTGGATTATAGCAACACCAATGAGAAGAGTACCTATAAATACTCTTTCAATCAAAAATAATTATCACTGCAATTCTGAGACCACATTTCATAGTTTCTGTGTTCTTGGTTTGTTTTTTCTCCTCTCTGTGAGCATAGCCTTCATATGTTAAAACCTAAGAAGGAGAAAATTCAATACATACCTGTGGCATTCACATTCTCTGAAAAAATTCCTCTGCCCAGGGTTTTTCTCCTGGAAAGTTGAAAGGCAGCCAGAGGCCTCAGAGAAAAGGAAAACAATTCTTATCTCATTTGCTTCTCCTGTGTTGTGCTCATGTGGAATGTGTTTGGAGATTGTTCACCCACAGGTGATTGTTCCATTGCATTCTGCTGGGAGTTGTTTTCACTCTTTGGCCAATCAGGGCCAAGCTGTGTCAGGGCTCTGGAGAGAGTCAGGAGTTTTCATTATTATCTTTTTAGCCTTCTGTAAGTATCCTTTCTGTATTCTTTAGCATAGTATAGCATTCTTTAATATAATATAGTATAATAAAGTAACAAATTAGCCTTCTGAGAGCCTGGAGTCAGTTGCATCATTCTCTCCCCTCTTAGGGGTTGCCTGCATTTACAATACATACCCTAAAGTAAAGATTTCTGAAAACTTTAATATTGTGAGGCCCTGTATGATGAACTGGACCAAAAGTTCTAGTAGGAAATCTGTGGCCCACCAAACTCCATCCCCATCTGGTTACAGAAAGGCTGTGTTTGCCTTTCATTCCACAGGGCATTTTCTGCCTGAGTTTGACCCAGACAGATTGTTTTACCAGGCTCTCCACACCTGTGTCTGAGCCCCTTCCAGTGCTGCAATAGGCAGCAAGGCTGAGATCCATCAGGTTGCTTCTCTCATCCTCTCCCCAGGGCAAAAACTATTCAGCAATTAAGAATTTCAGATGGGAATATATAGATATAATTAGACTTGCACTTGTCACTTGGAGCACAAATCAGGGAGGAATGCAATGGTCTGTGATTTCTCCAAGAATTTATTCCATGTTCCTGTTGACTGCTGCTTAGTGAGCCCAGGGAAGACAATGATCCATGATCAAAGGAATGAACAGATACCTCCCCAGGCAGCCTCAACCATCATAAAAGATGCTGCAATGCATCTGTTGCCACCTGAAAACCTTAAGGGTCTCGTTGTAAAGCACAGACTGACCACACACAGCCTCTCATGTGTCAGGGAGCAGAGCTGGTCTCCAAAAAAACATTTTCATCACCCTGCAGTAGCACAGAGCCCGTGGTATGCTGGGGTTTCTCACATCAGGGCTGTCCACAGGCATTTGTATTTCAGTCCAGATGAGCCCTTCAAACAGAGCCAGTCTGGAAAGTGGCATCAGATTTGAACTTTAATCACTTTATTTTCACACTTGATTATATATATATATTTCATAACAAACCATGGTTGCAAATGTATCAAATTCATTTGAAGAAACAGCCTTTTTTCCCCCATCTTTGTTTTGCCCTCACTCAGAAAATTCAGTGGCAAGAGCCTGATTTCATGAACTCATTTTTCAGCATTGTCATACAATTTCAAAAAACAATTTGGAAAATCAATGTGAAAAATTACTATCAAAAGCTCAAACTAAGCATAAGCAACCATATCTTCCTGGAAAAGAAAATAAAAGTAAATTAGCATGCTACAACTGCTTTAAAAAAAAAAAAAGAAGAAGAAGAAAAGCAGTCAGGAAGTCATTTAGAAATATATTTTTGCTGTTTTGTTTTGTCAGTAAAATAACAAGTTTTCCCTTCACATTCCCTGCAGTTTCTGCCAGTTTCACATCCTTGTATTTCACTCACAGCCAGTGATTATGTTTACATGGTCTTAAAATGTCGTGACTGAAGTCAGAGTCAGTCATGCAGTTAATTTAAAAACTGACAGATTGTATAAACTTTATTAAACAAAAATAAGGTTTGCAACAGCAATGCAGAAGACTTTGTCACTATGAGCAAGTGGTGCTGAAATACATGGGAATTTTATGTTCCATCAATTCAGTGTTTATTGCTTCAGAATTTTCTTCCTTTCCCTCCTTGCCTTTTTTTCTCATAAATGATTAACACTAAAACCAAACAAAAAAAAAAAAGAGTAATAGTTATACAGCAAGAACAAAGAAGCCTGGTTCAATCAAATTTTACTGCAAAACTTCTTCTCCTCCAAATGTTTTTGCACTTCATGTGAAAAATTATCATTTTAACAGAGAAGACTTCAGAATTTGAAGCAGAATTTGGTGCTCAGGACATTTAACTTCTCCTGCTGTTTCTCAGTTCCAAGACAGAGGCTTGGAGATTTTGGAAACCTGGGTTCTAGTAATCACCCAGCCAGTAAATTTTGCATCAGTTTGGGCAAAACACTCATTTGAGGCTGATTTTCCCTTCTCTTTCTTCATCTGTCTTATGCAATCCATTTGAGCCATTTCTCTATTTAGCTGTGGCTGCTTTAGAGCCCAGGAGTGAATGCACACATCTGTGCACTCCACTCCCTCTCACACAGAGACCCTCCCAAACCTTTCCTTCCATCTTTTGAGAGCACCCTTGCTGTGCTCCAGGCAGATGGAACTGAATGCAGCAGTCCCAACACAGCCTTTCCTTTATGCACATAAACTTTTGGGTACTTTCAGGTGTGTAAATAAACCCACACAGATCCAAAGCAGCACTTTAAACAGCATTTAGTATTTTTTCTCACCTTGCCCAATATGAATATTCAAAATTAATAATGAGGTTTAACATTAAAACATAATAAATGTTTAATAATAACCCCTCTCCAACAGGGAGAGTAATGGGAAGGAGAATAAATGAAAATCAAGTGTAATGATATCCTGATAGTACCCTACATCATTTGGAGATCTGCTAGAGGAATGTCACCAGAATTCTTTCATTATGAGCTAAGTTCAATTTCATTAAGGGCTGAGGCAAAACATCTTGTTCAGGCTGAGAGTGGAGAGCATACAAATGGACATTTACCATGCAGAAGCAATTGGTTATTATTAAATGACAAAGAATTACCCCAAATAGAACTGGGAGGGGGGTTTTGAGATAGGCATCATCTGTATCCATCTATACAGAGAGATGAATTCCACGTTTTCCAATTTGAAAAACACATTATAAGGAGAAAACTGAAGAAATTATAAGGCAGAAGCTGTTAACAGCAAAATGAACACAAAGCTGTTTGGACACACTTTAGAATGTGGGTGCAAGCTTCTCTGAGCAAACCACAGCCCTCCCAAAGTGCTGCTGCAAACACAATCCCCTTCTTATTGTTGCATGTTTTCCAAGCAATATACCACCATAATGCTCAGCATCATAAACATTTTTATTGCTCCAAGTCCTGGTGAAATCTATGGCACCACAGCCCTGTTTATTGCACTTGGACCTTGTGCATTATGGAATTGCTGCCTCTATTGGTCATAAAACAGCATTCTGGTCACAGAATATATCCCAGCAGCCATCTGAGCCTTAGTCTGCTGCACCTTCTTAGGCAGTATTACCACAATTTATCCTTACTCTGCAGAATTCTATTAAAATCAATAATGCAAGCACCTCACTCACCAAGCAGAGTGTGCCTCGTAAAGATTGCCTGCAAAAGCCTTCCATACATTACTCAGTAAGTTGCCTTTATGAAATATACATGTGACCAAATTGCAGACTTAATGTTTTATGTCTCTTTTATCTTCTTTCTGTAAAAAGCAGAGAGAACTGAAGCGTACAAGCAGGCTTCCTGTTTACCTATCAAAAGCTGGAAATATGGAGTATTTATAGGGCTTAAAAGTAAAAGGGTAAATAGAAGTAAAAACTGATAAATCAGGTAAAAAGCCTGTATGGGTAGGTCCAGTCTTTGCACTGCATGCTATTATCAAAAAAGCTATTTGAAGAACTATGAAAAACAGTCAATGGAATCTACCTTTGGTGAGCAAACCAGAGTTTAGGATGGAGGAGATTTTGAGAACTCATTCAGATCATCTACACACACATTCACACATTCTTTAGAACAGAATGTACTTTATTTGTAAATGGACACTTTTTTCCCCAGTCTTTTCTTAAAAATCACTGTTGATAGGGATATTCTCTCAGAAATCTGGTCCAGTGCTTCATTATCCTAAAAGTTAGAAAGGCTTTTCTTAATGTTCAGACTAAATATCCCCTGCTTTAATTTCAGCCAGTTAAAATTTGCCATCTGTGGAGCAGACATGGAGAATTTATGGCCTCCTGCCTCTCAGCAACCTCTGATGTGCTGGAAGATAATTACCACACCTCCCTTTGGACTTCTGCACCTCAGACTAAGAGAATCCAAATCTTTCAGGCAGGCAATGAGGCAATTAAGAATTCCTGCTGCCCAGGGAGCTCTTAGCAGAGGTGCCTGAAGATTTGGTTATGCTAATTTTCAAAAAGGAGAATTTATTTGGAAAAAATGAGGTGTGAACATCATTCCTAGACAATGATCACTGGTGCCAGGGCTTTGAAGGAGCTGGGTGAAGCGTGGACAGCAAAGCTTTAAGGGATTGGTCTTGCTGTCATCCTGCAAATAACAGGAATTTTTAAGGTAAACCAGCTCTCAAGAAGGAGGGGGAAAATAGAAATAGAAAACTGTGGCCTTTGCATGAGGTTTGCCCTTCTCCTTAAGTTTTCCTCCACATTGGGATTTTTCTCTCCAGAGCAGCGCTGTGATTTCTCCTGACAACAGAAGCTCACAAGGAAAGTTCGCCCAACTCCCCATCCCTCAAATATTTTAAATGTTTCGGATGGGCAGGAAGCTAAAAACTGGGGGACTTACCTGCTGAGCATAGATACACATACAGATAAAAACTGACATTTGCAGTGTTTAACCACACGTTTTCCTCCTCCCTAAACCCCCAGAATTCGGCTTCACAACCTTGAGCACCATCTACTGGCTTCCCCTCTGCTGACTTGGTGCATCCAAACCACCAGGCATTGTGTTTGTTCCACCAGCACATTGCAGGAGCTCGGGGTGGAGAATAAAAGACAGCTTGAGACCAGCCCTTAAGTTGGACTCCGTTTCTATAAAATGTTTGTCAAACAATTTCAAGCAATTAACAATTTCATAATAATCAAAGTCTGCGTCTGGACAATTTTCAAAGAGATAATAAGGCTTAACTGAGCCAGTAAATGATTTTTCTGCGCACAGTTCAACCAGCTGTATGCTGTGCATTGCAGATTCCACCCTTTCTGTTTCCTCAACTCAAGTGACAGTTTTTATGTTAAAATGATGAAATAAAGCCTACATCCCTAAAAATAATAATTAAGCACTAGGGAGCAGTAAACAAGCATAATAAAGTTAATAGCAAACAGTTCGTTTCTAGAGCTGTAAGAAAAGGGTGTAGCTCAATTTTCAAGTCTTTTTCAAAATTTGCTTTTATTGGAGGGTTTCCAGAATCTCTGTGTTTTTCTTCCAGGAAATCACTGACAAGCTTGAGATCATGTCTTATTTTACTGCTGTGGTACAGAATCCAGGAGTAAAGCATCCTAGAGGAATTCCATGGATGAAGACCCACAATAAAAACACACAGAGTGAAACAATTCAAGGTGTTCTGAGAGTTTCACCCCAGAATCTCTCTTCTCATTGTGCCACAGTCACACAGGTATTTCCATATGTCTGCTCTTCCATTTCCTTTTGTGACCCTATAGAGCTCAGAATGGAACCCACTGCAGCAACAGAGCAAGATTTCCAAATGAGATGGAAATGCTAGGCAGAAATAGCATCTTTGAATTTTGTCTGTAGTGACACTTCCATGTTCTTACTCTACAGCCTGGATTCAGATGTAAATTGTGCATTTTCTGTGTTGCAAAGCACTTTGAGTTATTCTCCAGCCCTCACTAATTTCTAGAGCTTAAATTCACTTCAAAATCAAAGATGTGAGGAAGGAAAAATTACCACAAAACACTCATATCCGTCATTTTTATACCTTAGGAAAGGGAAATTACCATAAGATGTATGAATAAAGTTAAGCAATCTATCCATTTCAAAAACATGGCTTGGCAGCTTGACTCATGAAACTTGCACAAAACTGATTATTTTTATTTTTACACAGCCCTGTTCAGGCAGACGCTTTGTCAAGCTACGTGCACAACGTAGAGAAACACTGAATTAATTTTTCTGGGATAAAATTATATATATACACAGCCATAATGGCGAGTTAGTGGGTTTAAGTGTTTGTCAGAGCTCCAGTCTTGGACTGTTCAACATGGAATGAATTAGAATTGAGATATATATAGATATATAGATATTTATAGATATATAGATAGTCAAAGCTCAAGGTTTCACCCCTTTTTAGGTTAAAGAAAAATGAGTAGAGGGAATCAGACAATCCATAAAGGATCATAAAGAATGGAAAAGACCTCCAAGATCATAGAATCCAAACTTCTGGGACGTCACATGTTTTCTGTATCGGAACCTTGACAAGAGGTTTCTAAAGAGAAAATAAATTCCTTTCTGCCCCTGAAGGGTCTCAGGCCTTGGAAGAGATGATGAATTTAATGTTTCCTTAGCATGGTCCCATTTGTGCCTCACAGACCTGGCAGTGGGGCACCAGGAGAAGCTGCCCCTCCTCTGCCTGAGGCTCCTCAGGGACAGAAACCTTCAGCTGATGGGGGATGATGGAAGTCTCCCCACATTTCACTCTTCTTTCAACTTCATAAGCCTGAAAATTCCATTAGAACTGGCACTCCTGGTACATTGCTCTTACTGTCACAGGACCTGTGTGGGGGTTTTAATTAAGCAGCAAAGGAAGCCTGGCATCACCCCTGACTCAGCGGGGAAGCAGGATGCAGTGAGGGCTCTGCCAGTGCTGCTAAAGGGTTTTGATGTCCTCCCACTGTCCCTGGGGCCAGCTCAGCCCCTCCACGTGGCTCAGGTGTAGAAATGAGCAAGGGGAGGAGCAGGAGTGAGAGCAGTGATTTGGTCCCAGGGGATTCAGCAGGGGATTCTGACACAGAGCCTCTTCTGCACCAAGGCAGCAGCTGAAGCTGGTTAAGTGTCTCCAGCTGTGAGCTGACTCCCCTGAAGAGAAGAACCACAAAAGCCTTATCTAGGGCAGCCAAGTGTAAGGAAGTCACGCAGCCTGAAAGCCTTCCCATCATTTCACTTCACCAGCAGTCATGACTGCTCCTTTTCAGACAGCTCAGTCTGCTTTGCTTTGCTTTGCTTTGCTCACCAGCTGAAACTGGAGTACACAGATCTGCGAGCTCAAACCCAGCAGGACTCACTGTGAGCTCAGTTCTGTTGAAGGGAGAATGTTGTGAATATATCAGGTTTTTAAAGGGCAGAGAAAAATTTGCAGGAAGGAGAGTTATCTACTCCTTCCTCCTAACCCAAAGGAAAACTACATTGGCACTTGCCATCAAAAACATGAGCTGCAGAAATAAAGGTAAAATTGCTTTGCACCAGTTACTTTTCCCAGCACCAACCACCACTGGATGAGACTTGAATTGTCCCCAGCCCAAAAACTCACTGTGCATTAAGAAATGCAGTTAAAATCACTAAAAGCTAGAGGGTTCCTTTGTGTTTGATGCTTTTCTTCTCAGAACTATGCTCATGCAAATCAAACAACACCTGAAGCAGAGGGCTGGGGTGCAAAAATTGCTTTTACCAGAAAGGTTTTGTCACTTCTTCCCAATGCATCAGGAAAAAATTCCCAAACCATCATATTACATTCTCAGGATGGTGTTTCCCATAGCAGCAATATTTTCTCTCTTTTCCCTGTGGTTTAGTCAGGTAATCCTTACTAAAAACTTGACAATTCCTTGCTGAATCTTGCATCTCCCATAAGTAAGAATAAATAAATTTATCTTAGTGTTTGAGTCACACAGAGGAGTACTTAAAAATGCCTACTCTGAGCTAAAAAAAACTTGGAGGTTTTTTTTTTCCCCAACTACTCTAAAAATATTTTGAAAAAATAAAAAGACAATGCTTTAAAACAATTCAGCTCAGAACTGGTGCAGGAAATGAACTGTTTATGTGGCTCTATTTATAGCAAGCCTCCAGAAATAGTGATGCTTTCTTCCACATTCAGGAATAGCACAATATTAGTCCTTCAAACAAATGATGGAGTAAAAAACCAACCCCAAAATTCCTTTACTGAAATAAAGGGCATCATAAATAGCATGCTAGGAAGGAGGAGTCCAACAGGAAGAAAGGGAATGAAAAATTTTTGCTGTCTCACTGAAAACATGTATGACTCATATCCCAATCTTTCTTTTTTTTCCTGAGTGCCTCACTTCAGTTGGATGAACCCCCCATAAAAGCCATGTAGAACAGAATCACAGAAGTCATGGAAATTATCCAGAAAGGATTTACTCTCTGACCCAGAGAGGAGGGAGACCTGACTGTGGAGCAGGTGCTGGCATCCCTGTCTGTATCTCAGGCTGTGTTTAGAGTCAGGATGCCAGTTTTAGAGGATTCACACATCTATGAAGAGAGGAATCACCCATGTGTGCCTCTCCATGACTATAAAGAGAGTTTAAGATTATTAGCTCAGTTCTGGATAAATATGGCCAGACCAATTCTACCTGAGGGGGTTATCATATCTATGAACAAACCAAAATAAACTCCAACAAAATCACAGCATGTGCAGGTGAATTCATCCTTGGTCATCATCTGCTCTCAGACTACTGTGAGGGTCCCAGTTGTTGGTTTCTCTGGGTCTGGATTGAAGGCACTTGAGACAGTTGTTCATGTTCAGACTCAGGTGTTTATTATTTCTTATCAGTAAAACAGTCTCACTGCTGTGAGTGCAGCAGCCTTTCATTAGAAGGCACAAAATGGCCAACAATCTCTTGTTCCAAGGGCTTTTAAGACTGAACTATCCAGTTAAGAACTGACACCTGGATTATTTTCCCTTTTAACCCAATAACTGATCCCACAGAGCCCACAATGGGGACTTTTCTGCCCAATTACAAAATGCCACCCAAACCCAAGAAGAAGAAGGAAGAAGCAGCATGAAGAAGAAACCCAGGATGACACCCTGTGCCCTCCATCTTGCTGCCATCCACAGCACACTAAAAATCCCCAAACCTCAATTTCTCACCAAGTGACACACCTACACTGCTCTCTATAACCTATTTCACACTTTTGTGGATTCCAGTCTATCCTGAAGTCTGGGAAACTTTCTCTATGAATGAGGGTCAGAGTCAGAGCTCCCCTGGGGGTCAGGGCACCCAGAACAGACAGGGAAATATTCCCTGTGGTGCCCTGGGTTTCCACAGGCTGCCACATTGCATTTCACTACTCTGCCCTTGGAATTCAATGTTCTTCTGTGTAACCCTCAAGGGTTTTCTCTCTCTAACCAACATTCATGTTCTGCTTGGGAGACTTTGGAGAGTTTTGCCTCTCAAATCAGGTTCTCTTTTTGTATGGAAAGTGTTGGGTTTTTAATTTTTTTTTTTTTTTCTGTATTGAACACTGAGAAGGAATAAAAAGTCACTGTGAAATCTACCAGTTTGTCTTCAGGGCCAGGAAGAGACTGGGTTAGGGCAGGAGGAACCAGCAATTTAACACCTCTTCTTCAATATCTGCCTGTAATAGCCCACTTAGAGAAAAATGTTAACAGCATTTCCAGAAAGTTCAGGGAAAGGTAAAAAAAAACAATATAGTGAGGGTTGGGAGATGAATGAAAAATGTTTTCCTTACAAGAGATACCTATAAGGTGTTCTCAGCCTGTGTACTGCTTTTTTCTTTTTCCTTTTCCACAAATACCTCAACAAAAAGAACAAGCTTTGTAACAATAAAACTTAACTTCCCAAAAGGGGGAAAAAAACTAACGACAAAACAAATTGGTACTCTGGAGAAATGAGTTGTCAAAATCCATAGAACAGCTTTAAATACAAATGTGAAGGTTCATCCCTTTGTGATCAGGAGTTTATCACTCCTTTGTACTGTAAAGAGGCTGCTTTATTTAATCTCCAGAATGGGAGGAAAATAAAGCTAAGCAGAGAAATAGGGCCAGGCTCTGCCATTAGTTGCACTTGCCAGAGGTCCCAAGCAAGAGGGTTCTTTAAAATTTTAAAATTAAAATTTAAAATTTGAATTTTCTGAGACAGAGTGATGGTAACACTCGATAGTAACACCAAACATTAACTCTTCCGCAAAAATACTTTGTGGTATTGTGATATAATTTTAAAAAACATTTTTACTGAAATTCCCTGGAAATGGAAATTAAACCAGGAAATAGACACATTGTTCTCAGTCTTGGGTAGACAAAAATTCTAGAGTGGAACATCTTTCACTGCTACTTTTCATACAAAAGTATGAGTGGAAAGATGTTCCACTCTAGATGTCAAATCATGACCAGATGCTGTTCCCCAAGATGTCTGACAAACTCTCTTTCATGGCTTAGTTATTTCTGCACCTTGTAGGATTCTCTGGACATGAATGTCATCAAGTGAGCAAATACCTGAAATGTAGGATGGAAAACAAATCTGGCTTGTCACCAGGAATCAGCAAGCAGACAAGGCTCCAAACTACAGTGTAGATTCATTATGAATTTAGTTTGAAGTCAACAAAAAGCTTTTAAGCACTTCTGAATGATAACTAATTAATTCAAATTTTTAGGTTTTTAAAATAGATATTTTAAACTTTTTTTTTTTAAATTCAGAAAATAATATAATGAGAGCTAACAAGAAACATGAGCACTTTGCACTGAGTGTAGGGGACAGGCATTTTGAAAAATCAGCCCAGATTGCCATTAAGTTGGTTGACCTAGGTGTACAAAAGTAAGGTTAGATGAAAGAGTTCTTTTACAGAAAAGGCACTTAACGAGATGGACTGAGAATCTTTTTTTGTCTGGGTCTTAGACTTGATATATGATTTACTCCCAGCCTGCTTCCTTTTTTGTGTTCATTAATGACACCTGGCTTTGCACAGGGAATCTGGCACCACTGAAGGGCATTTTGTGTCCACACTAAGTGAGGCAAGATTTAGATTTGCTCATTATGGACCACCAGAGATAAATGTTTGCAATAATACAAAGGCATCTGACTAAAACCAGAAAAAAATCTGTCAGGCTTTTTACAAAGTTTATATCTTGGAATTTCACAACCATTAACACATTCTTTCCAGCTAGAGAAAGTCATATGATAGGAAGGAAAATCACCTCTGGGAGGAGAAGACACCTTGTGTTTGGGTTAGCTTGTGTCTGTCAATTTATGGCTTAATTTAGGCATGCATATAGCCTAAGTTTGGCTGGATATTTAAATATCTATTTAATATCTATTTAAAATAGAGTTCCAGGTAAAAAATTCCATCAAAATATATTTTTTGCTTCATGAGAACTAGAAAAAGTGCTTAAATCCTAGCTGGGTGTTTCAGTTCATCTTCTGCAAACAAAAAAAGCAGTGGTCTTCAGTTAGTAAAAAGGATTCAAAAAGGAAGGCTCAAAAGTCAATTAGATTAACCAAAAATTATTTTTCTTAGTGATTTTCTTTTCATTTTCAATGAACAGAGGTAGCAGAGTCACTTTATTTGCCCCAGTTTGTAGAAGAAAGCAGCTCCTGTATCCTCCCCTTCCTTCCCTTTCACATTAAAATAATCTCAAATTTGCAAATGATTTCACACATCTTCAGCTCCACGTGGGTGAGAGACCCTTTTTACCCTTATATAACCCTTTTTACTCTCATATGACCCTTTTTACACTCATATCACCCTTTTTACTCTCATATAACCCTTTTTATACACGTATGACCCTTTTTGCCCTCAAATGACCCTTTTTACCTTCAAAAGCAGGAGTTAAGCCCAGGCATCAAGGTTCACAGGACAGGGACTCCTCAGGGGAACTTTTTGCTCCCCAGCACTGCTTTCCAACAACATCTTTCTGAAATAACATCCATGCAGGAAAACTTGAGCGGTTGAGACACATTTCTGCTTTTCTTGTTGATGTCATCTCTCTTTTGTCCCTTCTTTCAGTGCCTGTATTTAATGGTTGGATTTTTTTTTTAAGCTAACTTGTAGAAATAGGGAGTTTATATTCTCCAAGCATGGCAATTAGCAAGTGTTCTGTAAATACAAGCCACAGAGTTCTTCCAAGAAGCGGAATTAAAGCCTGTCTTTCCAAAAGACATTTAATCTTGTGCTGAAAAGTACACACACAACACTTGAGGACCTCCTTGCCTCCCAAGGGAAGTTGTTTCCATCTTTAATTTCCCTCAGCTCTAGGAAACCAGATCTTATTTCTGGCTGAACTCACTCCATCTGCCTCTGCACATCCACATTTCATCTCCTTCTGCAAGAGCAAGGAGACTTCTACTGTCAGATTTCTTTACTCTCTGTTAGCACCTCAGCCATAGCCTTGGCTTTTGCACTAGGAAAGCAATTTAGAGCAGAATTTGTATTCCTAAACCCCCTGATTTACCATTCTGTGCTTAGGAAGGGTCGTGAGCAGTATCTGGATGTTTACATTTCCCCGTGTTTGAAATATGATCAGCCTGATGGGGAGTTTCTATATGAATTCTGTATTCCCTACACTTGTAAAATCAAGGATATTTCAGGTCAAGACACTTTTCTGGTGAGGAAAAATTTTATCTTTAACTTTTTTCCTAAAATTTTATCTTTAGCTTTATCCACACTCAGGTACCAATTTTCAAAGATGGTCTGAGGGGCTCTCAGGGTAGGTACAGCTGCAGGAATGAAACTGTAGGGACAGAAAACATCATCAAGGAACCATCCCTCATCATCTTGTTACCGATACAAAATCATCCTAATGTGTATCAGAGACTACAAAAAAAAAAAACTAAATAACTAAACATATTTTATATATGTAATATCCTGTAAATATCTGAGCATATTTTATAACTCATATGTGCACCATGAGTGTATAAACACCCATATATATATGTGTGTGTGTGAATATTTTTTTATATATATATATATATATATATATATATATATATATATATATATATGTGTGTGTGTGTGTGTGTGTGTGTGAATATATATATATATATATATATATATATATATATATATATATATGCATGCATTGTGGTCAAGCCTGTTTTTTGACTTCCACTCATGAAAAGACAAGGTTGGTTTTTTTTCCCTTCTGATTCTTCTTGCTGGCATCTATTTGCTTCTCTAACACTGATTTTTCATAAAGTATAACACTTTAGCATTAGATGAACGATTTGTACTCCTGTTCTGGAGCTTGTGGTCATCACTTCCTGGAGAATCTCTGTACTGGCCTTTACATTTCTAGGCCAGGTATAGAAAAGAGTCATTAGCTGATGTAGGTTCAATGGAAAATAAGTGAATTTCAGTGATTTCTGTGTGAGCAAAGGGGCCCAGCTCTGTCAATCAGCAGCTCCTCAGCATCAGCACTTGCCATCACAACTTACTTTTAACACCACACATCAAGCAAGAGCAAATACATTTGTGTGGCTGGAGCAGCACTAAGGTTGTGTCTGCTTGGCTGCTTTAAGGGCAGAAACACACCCAGAGTCTTTCTGTGCATTCAAATTGATCACAACTTACATGGGTTTGTTTTCATTCTCAGAGGCAGTGCTCAAGTCAGCCAGGATATTTTTGCCAAAGGCATCCCATTTGTCAGGCCTTCAGTGACCTTTATGTTTTCACATTAAGTCTCCTTGTAGCTCTTTTCAAGTTTACAATGGCATTCAGCTTAAATAAAGCAAAACAGTTTGCAAAATATCAGTTTGCATCTCACAAGGCCCTGTGCCCTCCATCCTGACAAGTCAATTGATCTGGCAGCTCCAATTCTCACAGAAGTGGAAATTTCTGTGGGTGATCAGGGGGACTTGTGGCCTTCAGGTTACTAATGGCCAATAGAAAGAGACATTTTCTTCAGATGTAACAAAATGCATGCTTGGTTTTGGGTCCAGAGGTAATGAAATTTACAAGTTATTTCATTTATAAAGGCTACAGGAACTAAGTCTGTTAGTAAGGACAGATTTAAAGCCTTTATGATTATCTCTATCATTCTTTCACACAGTATATAAAATATATAAACATCAGCTGTGACATGGAATTTGATTCTTTTCACTCACTGGCTGCAGTTTCTTAACATGTGAAGTAGTTGTTATTATGAGAACATTAAAGACACATGTAGTAAAGGTGAGTTTTCTCTCCTCATCTTTCTGTGAGAATTCATCAAACCCAATTTGGGAGATATCCCACAATCATACACCCTTGTTAGGGCTCAATGGCAAAGGAAAATGGCTTGAATTTCTTCTTACAATTCTCTTAATGCATTTTATGCACAGAGAGCATGTTTTTCATAAGAGAAAGAGATATGAGCTTAAAAGATTTATTAATTGGTTGGGTTTGTGCTCCAAGTGGGGACTAAAGGTTTCTTTTGTTGAAGTGCCAGATGAGAAGAGCATCTCTGCTGTCAGGGTGACACAGATCAGATCCTGCTCGGTTCATCTCCCTAAATACACAAAATTCCCTGTCTGGGTGTCAGAGAAGTGGGTACCAAGGTGAAATTCTCTATGATGAGATATTGCCACATCTCCTCCCTCTGACAAGGACACTTTTCCAGGGATGAGGATGAGGAGGCTGAAAGGAGGAGCAAGAACTGAGAGCCATGCTGTTGCACATTTCCCAATTTCTGCATTTCCACATGAGTCTGAAGGTTTGATTTTCTCTGTGGTGAGGAGAAGTCTCTGCTGCAGATTCCTCAGCAAACCAAGGCAGCTTTGTGTGAGCTCTGGGCTTCTGTCCTTAGGCTGCTTCTCCATACCTGGAATAACTCATTGAAAACAGCAGCTGTTTCTTCATTTTATACAAAATCATCCTTAAGATTTGTGGGTTTATATCCTTATATCAGAGTGTTAAACTATTATAGGATGGGTATAATTTTAATTTGCTACCCTGTTTATAATCTGATCAGTCCTTGAAAATCAGCTGTCACTGACATGTTTTCTGAAAAATCCTTTCCTTAGGATTTTTCCTCCTGAGAAGCTGAGAGGCCTCAGGAACAAAATGTGAACAATGATTATCTGCTGCTGTGGGATGCAACAGGTGGGTCTGGGATTGGTCTCATGTGGTTGTTTCTAATTAATGGCCAATCCCAGTCCAGCTGTCCAGACTGTCTCTGTCAGAGACAAACCTTTGTTATCATTCCTTTTCTATTCTTAGCTGCCTTCTGATGAAATCCTTTATTCTATTCTTTTAGTATAGTTTTTAATATAATATATATCATAATAAATCAGCCTTCTGAAACATGGAGTCAACTTTCTCATCTCTTCCCTCATCCTGGGACCCCTGTGATCACTGCCACAGTCAGCCTAACTCCAAACACCCAGACTCAGCTGTCCCTGAGAGCCAAGAGCAAGAACCTCAAAGCTTCTGTTGCCCAGCCCAGGATTCAATCCCCCCTGGCAGGACCATGCTCAGCCTCCCTCCCAAAGCTGCCAGAAGGAGAAGGAGGAGCACAGAAGAACGTGATGATGCTGCTGTGGCTGTCTGCAGCCCTTCAACTTCTCCATTCATGCTTCACACCCCTATTTTAGGACACAAACCATAAATACAAATTAAATGACACTACACTCTTCAGTCATACATGGGTGGATGCCCTTCCCCTCAGGTAACATATAAATTGCCTGCTCTGAAGAGAGGTGTTAAAGGTGAACTGGTTTTATTGCCTCTAACCACCTGCCATTATTACCCACCTCTTTCCATTTGAAAGCTGTAAAAACACCCCGTTTTTCATGCATTCCAGACAAAACCTCTGGCTGGCCGAGCTGGCTGAGAGGAGCCATCTTTCAGTGTGACAGTGTAATAGTGTCTTTTCATCTCAAACAAACAGCTTCTGCCACAGAACTGGGGTGAATTCATAATAACTTCTCCGTGCAGGACTGGAGTCCTTTCAATTCTGCACATCACTGTGACTTGAACAGTGGATTCTTCAATGTCAGCATTCACAAAGTAGCTCATAGATACAGTTGTCTAATAGATATGGTGCATTCATTCCTCCTGTACATGATTCCCCTGAGATTTGAACAATAATTTGTCATTGTTTTAGAGCAGGCTGGCTGGCTGAGTTGGCAGAAACACACGTATCAATTTTTATATTTGTTCACAAATAAGCCCTGTCAGATATGGAGATTTCTGATTGTAAATGTGCATGTTGGGGACAACATATGCCATGTCAAATGTCTGGAAAAACAAAACAACACTTGAAAAAAGACTCTCCTCTAAAATTAATTTATAAATCCAGTGCCCACCAAATAGAGTGAGTCCACTTCTTTTGATTTCAGAAGATGGTTTCTTTTAAAGCAGGAATTAGGAGATCATACCCTTGTCATCACTTGCAGGAACAGCAGAGATATTAAAGATCTGTCAATCTTCAAGAGTGTAAAATGCACTCTAAGTGTATTTTATTGCGCTTCTAACATAGAAGAGATGGTTTCATCATGGTTAATGCAGACCTGGGAATGGAAATTAGAGGAAATCCCTAAGACATCACCCAGCACAGCAAATTTTGTCCGAGGCCAAGATTTTGTGTTTGTTAAATTAGAGAGAACATACATTATAATATATTCACTGCTTTTATTCTCATTACAAATCACAGAGATTGCAGAATCGTTGATGTTGGCATTGGAGGTCACCTGCTCAAGACTTTGTTCAGACAGCTTTTGAGTATTTCCAGGGATGGAGACTCCACAGCCTCCTTTAAGGTATAAATAATTACTTTAGCCTGATGCCCAAGATCTTTCACCAGCTAAAAAAAATAATTCTGAACATGTTGCTTTAAAGCCTGCCATCTCCTGTCTGTGCAGGGGCACAGAGAGGGTCTCTAGGCAGCTGAGAAAGGAAAGTTTCTGAGTTTTTTAGTGGCATACAACACTCTCCTCTGACTCTACTAAGCCTTAATCCAAAGGGATATTTTTTATGCAGGAATTATGTGGAGGATTCTAATTTCTTCATATTTTATTGTCCTCATTTCTGTTGATTCTGTGAAATTACATATTGATTGGGTAGAATTTAGGGATAATTCTTTTATTTTGTGAAGCCCATAGTTCCTTCCTAACATTCAGATCTTTAGTCATTTCAGTGAATCAATAAATTTCTAATTGTTTTCTTCCATCTTTTGGGTCAGCAAACTTAAAACCCAAACATGGATGTGAAATATTTATTTTGGGTTGGGTCAGAATGGGTTTCTGCTATGAAGAAACAGTCTCAGACTCTAATTTTGCCTGGAGCAATGATCTTTGTTTAACTATGCTGTTCAGCTTGGCAAGATATTACTGCTAAAGAGGAGATGGAGAAGATTCAGAAATAATAAAAATAATGCTAGAATTTTGAGTACCCTTTAATTAAAAAGAAAATTATAAGGGTGACATACTTAAAACAGCTGAAAAGCTGATTTCCCTGAGAGATTGATACCACCTAAGCATTATTTTCTCTCCCTTGCTGCTCTGAACTCTCTCCCACAACACACATCCCAAAGTCCAGCTCATTCCTCTGTGCTCTGCTCCACTGACTCCATTTCCTTGTTCCCATGATGGGAATGTGCTTTAAAAATAGCTCTGTTTAGCCTTTAGCTAAGACAGCTTCAGATCACCACAACAGATGCTTTCCTGAGCCAATGGGGTGAATTCCCATCCCATTTTTCAGCTGATGGCATTGTATTTCAGCTTCATTAAATGAAGTTTAAGCAGCGAGAGAAAAGCCATTCCTGGGCTATTTCATGCTCCATAGAATCTTCAGTGGGCTGTTTTTTGCCAGCACTGAGGGAGAAGGTGAGGGAGAAAGGAGGATTCTGTCACCACAGGTAGCAGGGAATGGGAGTGCAGTCTACCAAAATTACTTGGAGTTGTGCTAATGTACCTGCAGGAAAAGGCAGGGAAAGCCAAGCCCAAGGGAATAAATGAATCGTGTGGAACAGTGGCTTAAAACAGCAAAAGTGACTCTGTGTGGCAGAGGGGTCACAGTGAAGTTAACACCATATTAATTTAAATTTAAACAGGCACAGTAAATGCAAAAAATATTTAGAGAAAAATTAGATTTGCGACTGAGTGCTTAGAAAAAAAGAAAAAAGAAGCTGCAAGAGCCACTCCAGCACTGCTGCTGCTGATGCTGCTTTAATTATCCTTCTGCTCCATGGGATGTTCAACTTCCCAGATGTTCCAGGCAATTTTAATGCCAACTTACTCTGAGACAAAACTACAGGCCAGACACACAGTAACAGGTATGAAACAAAGCTGTTTCAAAACAGAATATCACCAAAGAGCAGATAAAGTTGAACAGAACACCCCTGCTCCCCTCTGGAAACTCTGCTTGCTGCAGGATTCCAGCTGCTGCCTCTCTGAGCTGAAGGAGTTTGGCAGCATCCAGGAACTGCCCCGTGTTAAATCTTGTACTTGTTTGGACACCAATCTCCTCTCAAAGAACTTTCATTATTTTACCTACAGTCTGCCTAGCACAGAGCATCTCCAAGCATATGGGGTGCTAAGAGCAGATAAAACTGAGTGAAAAACAAACAAAAAAAAATTCAAGATTTTTACTCTCCATAGTACGCTTTCATGTTGAGATCACAGTTAAGTAGTTGACACTTAACTTTTTTTTATTTTTTATCTTCATAATAGAAATAAGAGTGGGGTTCTCTAGTGTTGATGCAAGAAATAATTTTCTGTGAGTATTTAGCCTGATGTTACCAACAATAGAGAAAGATTGTCCCAATATCGTCTGTGCCAACATTTTGATTTATCATCAAAAAAGTCTTCCAATCTTCACTTCTTGACTTATCAGCTGATGAGTTTAGTTAAACTTGACATTTGGATATAGCTCAGCTTGATTCAATTCAAAGTTTTTTCCTTGTAAAGCACAGGCAATACCACCCTCAAATTTTAGGAAAGTTCAGAAAAAAATTTATTAATATTTAAGTCAGTGTTGCTTTCAACTGTTTAACTCCATCAAAAGTCAGAAAAACCTTTGAAAACCAGGCTAGGACACTCTAGTATATCTGATGTCCCATTAAAAGAGCAAAGAAATATAATTTTTTCAGACATAAATTCTGCTCCAGTAGCAGTTTGAATTTGTGTACTAGAAATAAGGAATCCTAACCAGTTTTTCTCTTTAGACTCCCTCTATTTTCTTGTAAATCTCACTGAGTTGATGGAAAGCAGGAACACTTCTGCAATTAGGGCACAAGTGGTAATTACATATCTACAAGCATATTTATTTGGAACAATTAACATTAAGAAAGGAATATGATAAAGTCCTTTAAAAATCAGGAGTGGGTTGTGGAAGATGAGCAGGAGGTGACCCTTCAGTTTCTCACAGTACAAGAACCAGTGTTAAGTATCAAAGTATCATTAAGTCCAAAATGCAACACAGGAAATGTAATTCAGTGTGGAATTCACTAGACTAAAGTGCTCTGGAGGTCAGTGGATTCAAAAAAGGAGTTACATGTGTTCATGAAGGATATTTCATTAGGGTTATTAGGCTGAAAAACAAAGGAAAAAATAAATTATCTAAAAGCTCCTTTTCCTCTGACTTTTTCCACAAGAAGCCATATATATGCAAAGTGCTTGAATTATATTGCAAGGTTAAATTAGGAAAAGGGGGAACAGGCAGAAATGCAGGTTCTGCTGTGGAAAGAGCAATGTGAATTCAAAGGGAGCTAAAAGGAGGAATCTGAGAGAAGAAGCCTTGGGGACAAGACTGAAAGGGTTGCCATGAAATTGTGACAGGACTCTGAATTTTAACCACTGTTCAACACACACTCGACATTTTTCTGGATCTTTGTATGCTTGGACCTATAAGAAGAGTGAGCAGGCTGTGTCAGCCTCTTGTCCCTGAAAGAACCTGCCCTGGGCAATTTTCTGAATATCTGTTAAATTGGTATTTGATTTACATAGAGGCTTCACTTACAATTCAGAAAACAATACTCTAAATTTAACCCAAAGCTGCTCCTGAAGCTTGTCTCATCCCTGCATATCACAAATTCCCCTAAGGTAAAAACATTTATTCAGGAGCCTGTTATCAGATCTCCTTCCCCTTTTTGCTAAATCACTCTCAACAATTGGGAATATTCTATGGTGGGGTTTTTTGTTGTTTTGGGGCTTTTTTTAGAGAAAAAAAATTTAACTTTAAAAACAAATTGAAATGCACAGCAAGCTTTGGATACCTGTTTTTCCTAGGGAAGTGATATCAGCCCTTAACCTGCAACTTGCCTTGGGAAAATAAAAACTGTTACCTGGGTCTGTGATTTCAAGCTTTAGGACATGATATTCAGCTCAGAAAACCCAAAGGACACATTTCTGAGTGCTGAAGAACAGAGAAGAGATGTTTGAGCACGTGGACAA
Organism: Fringilla coelebs; assembly: GCF_963513975.1. Lineage (NCBI taxonomy): Eukaryota > Metazoa > Chordata > Aves > Passeriformes > Fringillidae > Fringilla > Fringilla coelebs. The sequence goes on from NC_140032.1 coordinate 5,355,327, forward strand.
CTCTGTCCAGTTTTGGGCTCCCTAGTACAAAAAAAATGTGTACATTATCATTAAATTATATTAACAAAAAATTTACCTATTTTACAGAATTCTGCTTTAGAAAAGAAATTGATCCACTGGCCTATGCAGAGTAAATATCAGTTTCTCATCAGACTTTCATTAGTCTGATGAGAAACTGATATTTACTATGAGAAGGCTTCTTTAAGCCTTCTTCTAGGACATTTACAGTATGAACAAAGCCATCAGGCCAGGTAGCAAAATTATGAACATTGAGCCAGAAATCCTCAAGGAGAATGCTCTTCCTGTGGAATGAGTCAATGGGATCCACGGTGCCTTCCCTGCCCTGGATCACCTTCTGTTTTGGGGCAGAGACTGAGAGGTGCAGAGATTTCTGTCTTGTCCATGTTTGCATTGCCACCCATGACCTACAAGAAGGGCACCACACATCCCTCTAAATGTGATAATAATGTTTCTGTTTCAGAGCTGTCTGGGACAGACTGGAACGTCGTAGCCACATTTGTAAGTTTCTGTCATTAATACACATTAATACCTTCAACTTTATTTACCATGTTCTTCAGCTTAGGTTTCCCTTTCCAATTTGTTTTAAATTATGCAAATTTTGGGCTTTTTCCTTGTCACTCCATTCACTCTTTCTTCTTTGCTGTCTACTCTGTAATCATCTGTGGTATTTTTGGGGTCCCCCGTCGTTGGGAAGAAAGATGAATCTGACTCCATGTTCTTAGAAGGCTAATTTATTATTTTATGATATTATATTAAAGAATGCTATACTAAAAATGCACTAAAGAATAGAGAAAGGATACAGACAGAAGGCCACAAAGAATGAAAATGAAACTCATGACTCTCTCCAGACTCCGACACAGACTGACTGTGACTGGTCATCAAGTTAAAACAATTCACATGAAACCAATCAAATATCCACATGTTGGATAAACACTCTCCAAACCACATTCCAAAGCGGCAAAACACAGGAGAAGCAAATCAGATAATTATTGTTTTCCTTTTTCTCTGAGGCTTCTCAGCTTCCCAGGAGAAGAAATCCTGGGCAAGGGATTTTTCAGAAAATATGACAGTGACAATCATCTGTCTCATCAGAACCATATCCAATGTATCAGGACTCTCATAAATTACCATAATCCAGATAAAAGGAACACTGACAGATAAACAGACCATTCCTAGAATGTTTATAAACCATTATGATAAAAATCAACAGTAAAAAAATATCACCAGCCTGTTAGGACCCTTCAACACCAAAAATCTGTTATTTATCTGTCCCAAGATCTTCCACCCAAGGGGAAACAAGACAGGAGCAACACTCCCCACATTTTCTCTTTTCCCAGCACCATGAGTGTGAGTTCAAAATGATTTCTCTGCTGCCTTGGGCACTCAAATATTGTCAATCAGATCTCCTTCCTCCAAGCAAACATAAACATCTCCACAGCCTGTATGTGCTATGAAAGCAAATCTTCCAGAGCTTTCCCACTCCTTCTGCAGGAATACCAGACTGCTTAAATAAGAAATGGCACAAGAATCTCTCTCCCTGCTGCCAGGGCTGCCTCGTCTCCTGCTAGGAACAGTTTAGAAACCACCCTCCCATTGCTGTGTGCATCACAGAACTTAAATGGACAAGCACACAGCTCAAAGCAGCTAAGCTGCCTCTAATCTCAGCAAAGATTTGGCAAATAGATCACATGCAGAGAGGCTTACTAGTACATTCTGAATGGGCTTAGGTGACAGAATCCCACATATAGGGTGTTTGTGCAGGAAAAGACAAAAAGGCAGCAGAGCCTTCGTTCCCCTCAGCAATGCCTAGTCCTACAAAGTGAAATAAATCCCTTTGAATAGACTGCACAGAATTCAGAGTAACTGAGAGGAAGAAAGTTCCTCAACTTGAATAAATAAATAAATAAATAAATAAATAAATAAATAAATAAATAAATAAATAACATCCCCACATTTCCCAGAGACTGCAACAGACGTTTTCAAGAGTAGCTAATTGTCTTTGGCCAGGACTTAATTCAATAATGTTGGAAGCCTGAGGGGAATTCCTGGTGCTAGCAAATTAAGATCTTGGTAATTAGCAATGACTGGGCAAACCACCCTCTGTGATCACTGAAAATGCCTCCTACAAGAGCCCAGCCCTCCCCAGCGAGCAGTGCCAGGAGGAAATATGGTTGAACAGCATCTTGTCATGGAATTGCTTTGTTACATAAAGTCTAAGGCCTTGAGCAGTCCCCAAACATATGGTGTGGAGAACCTTGCTTGGAGTCTCATTTCCCCCTCAAACCCCCTGCCTTGATAGCTGCAGCTGTCAGGCTGGCCCAGGTCCAGCATGTCCAGGGCAGAATTTTCCCAGGATGAGTTAATTGCAAGGCTCACAGTGAAGTCCCAGCCCAGATGGGGTCTCCAGACCACGTCCTCCCTTGGTTCTGGAACCTTCTTAGGCGTGTCTTGCAGCTGTGGCAGCACAGATGGAAATAACTGAACTGGTTGGACTTCCCATCTTTTCAGCCTGTAGCCAAGGTGATGGAGCAGCTCATAAAAACCTGACAGATGAACCTGATGGCATTGTCAATACTCCCCTGAAGTAAATAAGACTGAAGCCCCTGCTTTGCTGTGCAGAACACAGGGACAATGGCACTAAACTTAAAGGACCCATCTGTTTTGTGAAGAGAAAATTTAAAAATGTTCATCCCCTCCAGTAAAATTCATCATAATTAATGAGTAGACTCTGAACAATGCAAAAATCTTTATCAGACAAATGGAACTCCAAAGCTGCAGAAAATTAGTAAATAAAGTCAATTTAATTCAAAATCTGTCCCCACAATACAATTCCTTTTGATATTTCTGTATTGTCTCCTTCTTAGCCCAAAGAGATATTTTATATATGAATATATATATTTATTTCTATATAGAAATACATAAGATTTATTTTCATACTGTGCATGTCCAGGTGCCAGCTGAAGTCCTTTTCTGCTGATAAAAGTCTCCAGTTTCACTTGAATTATCTCCAGAATCCCTATTTTTCATCTTATTTCCAGGGAAATAGCCAAAACTTTATATCCAGGGAAACTGTGCAGCATTCCAGGTTCACACTTTCTCTCTCAGGAATTACACAGTCCCCTTTTACAGGTGTGAAAAACACCAATCACTTGTCTTTAGAATTTTAAAAGTTTAATAGTAATAAAATGGTTATAAAAATAGCAATACAATTAGAGTAATGAAAATTTGGACAATTAGGATTTAGGACAATATGAGACAATAAAACCAAAGAGTTACAGACAGTCTGGGAACCTTTTTCTGGGCAGCACAAGCCGGAACAGAGGATTAACCCTTAAAAGCAACAGCCTGTTGCATATTCATACACCTCACACATGATGCATAAATTCCATTCAAACAAAGGAATCTGTCTGGTCAGTCTCAGCTTCTTCCTCTGAATCCTGATGGGGTCTTCAGGGCTGAGTGAGGCAGGAAGGATTTCATTTCTTCTGATAAGAACAATAAATTCTTTTTCTCTGAAAGATTTGGGTGTCCTGTGGCTGCTATCTTGGTGCGAGTCCTTTCTTTAAAAACAGCATTTTACACAACATAGTTTCTATTTTTACATGATGTTATAACCTGAAACTATATTTAACACACTACTTAAGAAAATTAATACAGCATCACTTTCTAACATAACACATATAATATTCATTTTAATATTTGTGAAAAGCCAATCATAAAATATGCATTTTTCACACAGGCTAAGGTATGGTTTTGATTCTGGCCTAGAACTCGAGTTTGGGAAGTCTGCATGCCATTGTAACTTTCAATCACCCTCAATAAACCCCTCAGGATTTCTATTTTGGGAAAATGCTCATGTTCTTTTTATTACACACGAGAGTTTCTGTACTCAGAAGGTTAAAGACCATATTGTGGTATCCCTGTTAAGATGTGGAATAAAATGCTGGGTTTATTTTGTAGCCAAACCACAAACATTTCTTTGTGCTAAAGATCATGTACGGGTTCTCCAGAAGATACAAAAGGGAGAACATTTGATTATTTATTTTTTATTTTTATTATTTACTCTACTTCATGCCTCATGAAGTGACTTACCCAAAGTCACATAAAAGGTTTGCAGTGGCTCAGCTCTCCTATTCCCCTTACAGTTATGATCCAGGGGGTTTTCTGTCCCTGTGTTTATCTGTGCAGTCTGCCTTTCAGCCCTAATCTGTAAGGAACTATTATATTGCATCACAGAGCATAACTGTACTGTGAACAACAAACAATTTTCAGTAACACCATCTTGTTAGTCATTTTTAATCTCCTTAGGCACACATGGTTTTGAGCCTCCTGATTTGTTTGTATGCATCAAAAGTAAAAACATTTTTAAGAAGTCTTATGTAAAGTTCAGGAGCAGAACTGGAACCAGCCTGTTTAAATGAATGACTGGTGATAAACAGAAGAATGGGACAAATGAACCATTTTATCAGCTCCCAGTGTAGCCAAGTCTACTCCAATCTTCAAAGGCATTCAGCATAATTGCTCGCTGTTGTGTGAGATCTCTGCAGTGAAACAACTTCAGTACTGTCTGCCCTCCATCACTGACACAGGGTGTTATCCCACAGACAGGACACCAGAATGTGTGAATCCTGGAAATGAGCAAGAAGAGGCCCCTGTGGGCTCCTGAGTCAAAGGAGAATTGCTCTTGATCTCTGTGGAGCAGAAGAGCAGACAAAATCAGACTCAGGTTCCCTGTGGCTTTGTGAGCAGAAGCGAAATGTGGTGATGCAGACATCCAGCATTTTATTAATGGCTTTCTCCATCAGTCTAATGGCTGCTCTGAAATAAAGATCTTCTCAAAGATTGCAAATTCAATGTGGCAATTAATACCTTGCTCTAAACAACAATCTGGAGTTTGGTTCCCCTTGAATCCTGATTCCTCTCCTCTCAGAACAACTTCCTTAATAAATACCTTCACTCAGGGCACTGTGATTGTGGCTGGTGGCCCCTAAGGGAGCTGGGGGAGCAGGTCCATGGAGTAAATTGTCTTTGAAAGTCAACTGGAGAAAACAAACTGCTTGGTTCAGTTATTGTGATGCACTTCTGCTCAGGGTTTGCCCTCCAGCTGGGAAGGCTGTGATCAGGTACCTGTATTCTCTTCTTGAGGTGAATTTTTTGGTGGGGGGAATAGAAATGACCCTCCACGACATCCCTTAGCAAGAGACACCACTCTAATATATTTCATGCCCTAGGACAGTTTTCCTTGGTATTAGGCTGTACTTTTGGTTTTGAACATACAGAATTTTTAGTTAGATCAAGGAATCACTTCCCACACTCCTTTTGTAGGACAAAATTCTTGCTAATACAGCAAGCAATAGCCAACTGATTATATATAAAAATCAACTGGACCTGTAGCAACATTTGAACTTGGGGAATACAAAGTGAATTCTGTGTCTGCCAAAGAGAATGGCAGCAACACCAGAGACCTCAGCCAGTGAATAAATCCACAGAGAAGTTCTGGTTTCCCTGTTTGGCTGATGCACAGTCCAAGTTCCAGGAAAGCACCAAGCAATGGGCAGTGAAGGCAGAGCAGCAGACACGAAATCCATAAACCTGTTTGCATTTATGATGTTATGAATGGTGCTGTGGTGTCCTTGTGCTGGGCCTGGCTGGGACAGAGTTAATTCTGCTCCTAAGAGCCCATATGGTGCTGTGCTTTGGGTTTGTGGCTAAAACAGTGCTGGGATCACACCTGTGGTTCAGCTATTGGCAAACAGGGCTCACACAGCTCCCAGATGTTCTGTCTGTGTCTGTCTGTCCCCTCAGCAGGTGGGCTGGGGTGGGCAGGAGGCTGGGAGGGGATGCAGAGGAGGCAGCTGACCCACACTGATCAAGGGGTGCTCCATGCCACAAAACACCATGGTCGGCAACAGCCCTGGGGAAAGCTTTCCAAAAGAGCCACTGTTCAGAGACCTGCTGAGAAGAGGTGACTGTCTGTCTTTGCATCACCTCTTCTTTCTGTCTTTATTTCAACCCCCAAGTTGTTTGGTTTTTTTTCTCTTCTGATTCTCTCCCCACCTGCTGCAGAGGACAACGAGCAAGGAGCTGGTGGGTGCTTAGCTCTGTGACAGAACCCACCACAGTTCTGCAATCCCCTGTAGCCCCAAACTCAGCTCCTCTAATAACATTTCAAGAATAATAAAAACAGAAAAATCCATCCCAGGCTCTTCTACACCAAACTGGCCACTGACAGAAGCAAGCAACAAAAGCTTGAGTGATTACAGAAAGCACATTTTGGGGCAGAACTGGAGATCTGTAAGATCAGTGACCCAGCCTTCAACACTGCATCTCAGTAAGTGCTGATAACAGGATGGGAAAAATCCATACATGGGTGGGAGAGTCCCCAAAATATCCTCTCTTTAAAATGTTTCAGCATAAAGAACAGAAAGTCGATACAGAGACAGGGAACAATGCATTTTTTTCCCTTCCTGGCAGAAGCTAAACACAATCTTCAGAGTACAAAAGTGCCAACACAATCTTCATGCTTGTACACAATTATTTTGGAGAGTGATTTTTAGAAGTGTGTAGTGGATGTAGGTGTGCAGCTCCTGACAGATTTTTGCCCCTTAATGCTCCAAATTGCAGCACTCAGAAGATGCACTCAGTAAACATCACAAAATACCTGTTTCTGTGCTTTAGAGAATGTGCTCTCTCCTGACCTGGCTGTTCATTGTGGCACCTGGGTGAGACAGAGGGGAAATAATTTCATGTTTCAAAGCTTTTCTTGCCTCATGTCAGAAACAGACTCACAGAAAAACATCTCCTCTGGCTCCTACAGAAGCTAAGAAGAACCTGAAAGTTGGGAATACAGCAGTGAGTTCTCTTCCCTGGGCCAGAGGATGAGAAGATTCCAGGCACTGCTGTGCCCCAAACACCACAGGATTGAATTTGCTGGGCCCCCTGTGGCAGGGAGGAATGATGATTCTGACTCCATGTCCTCAGAAGGATAATTGATGATTTTATGATACTATATTATATTAAAGAATTCTATATTAAACTGTGGTCACCAATTGTGGCATTGTGAGGGTCCCCAGGATGAGGTGAGAGATGAGAATTGACTCCATGTTCTTAGAAGGCATATTATATTATATTATATTATATTATATTATATTATATTATATTATATTATATTATATTATATTATATTATATTATATTATATTATATTATATTATATTATATTATATTATATTATATTATATTATATTATATTATATTATATTATATTATATTATATTATATTATATTATATTATATTATATTATATTATATTATATTATATTATATTATATTATATTATATTATATTATATTATATTATATTATATTATATTATATTACTACAACTATACTAAAGAGTGAGAAAGAAGTCATCAGAAGGCTAGACAAGAACAAATAGTAAAAACTTGTGACTGACCAGAGAGTCTAACACAGCTGACTGTGATTGGCCGTTAATTAAAAACATTCACACGCTGGGTAAATAATTCTCCAAATCACATTCCAGAGGGGCAAAACATGGAGAAGCTGAGGCTTCTCATCTTGCCAGGAGAAGAAATCCTGGCAAAGGGATTTTTCAGAAAATATGACAGTGACGCTAAACTATACTAAAAAATACAGCAAGGATACTGACGGGCTGAAAAGATAATAATGAAAACTCCTGACTCTTTCCAGAGCCCTGACACAGCTTGGCCCTGACTGGCCAAAGAGTGAAAACAACTCCCAGCAGAATGCAATGGAACAATCACCTGTGGGTGAACAATCTCCAAACACATTCCACGTGAGCACAACACAGGAGAAGCAAATGAGATAAGAATTGTTTTCATTTTCTCTGAGGCTTCTCAGCTTCCCAGGAGAAAAACCCTGGGTGAAGGAATTTTTCAGAGAGTGTAAATGAGACACCACAGCTCCCTTGTCTGGGGCTCTCTGTGAGCAGCATCTCCTCCCCTGGGCTGTTCTGGAGAGCCCAGCTCAGTACCCAGCCCTGGAGACCTCACTGCTGCCACAGCATCAGCCCCATCAGCAGGGCTCTGCTGACAGCCAGGCCTTGGGGTTTGCCTCTCACTGACCAACAGCAGCTTTTAAAGGACCTTGGCACAGCCAGGGCTCACTCAGGGTCCCTGTGAGGCCACCAAAGTCACCCCTGGCACGGGCACCTGTCCTGCCACTGACAGGCTCTGCACACCAAAGGGATGCCAAAGATCATTCCTCCCTCCATAATATAAATATCAGGCAGCTGGGAAGCCAAGAGGAAAATGCAATTGGTCTTGGTAAATAGTACTGCAAAAAACACCACTTGTTTTTAGAATTTTAAAAGTTTAATAGTAATAAAATGATTATAAAAATAGTAATATAATTAGAGTAATGAAAATTTGGACAATTAGGGTTAGGACAATATGAGACAATAGAAATAAAGAGTTACAGACAGTCCAGGTACCTCTTTCTGGGCAAAAGAAGCCCAAAAAAGGACCCACATTAACAGAGGATTAACCCTTAAAAGCAACAGCCTGTTGCATATTCATACACCTCATACATGATGCATAAATTCCATTCAAACACAGGATTCTGTCTGGTCAGTGTCAGCGTCTTCCTTTGAATCCTGATGGGGTCTTCAGGGCTGAGTGAGGCAGGAAGAACTCGATAAGAGAGCCACAAATTCTTCTTTGAAAGATTTCGGTGTTTTGTGGCTGATATTTTGGTGCAAGTCCTCTCTTAAAAACAGTATCTCACAGCATAGTTTCTATTTTAACATTATGCTGTAACCTGCAACTATATTTAACACATTACTTAAGAGAATTAATACAACATCACTTTCTAAGACAACACATAATATTCATTTTCATATTTGCAAAAAAGCCAATCATAAAATACGCATTTTTCACAGTACAAACCTGAGAGGCCATAAAACTGAGTTGCCTAAGCTGGTACCATACAGAGTTCATCACAATCACAAGAAAAATTTCTTTTTAAAATTTCTTTACTTTTTAGCAGCAAATACCGAGCTCCTGAATTGTGGTTGGTTCTGCAACTCTCTTCTCCATCTCTCATCCTGAGTTCCTGCCTAGCAACTTTCTTGGCATTTAGCTACACACTGAAATCAGATGCCATATGAAAAAATACTTCATTTTGCCAGTTTTGAACGTGTTATTTTTCAGTTTCATTCAATATCATCTCTTCCATGTTGTGAATCACAGAGGACCTAAATTCCAGATTTCTTTCCTGGATTATTCATTATTTTATACCCTCTTATCAGGGCCTTTCTTATTCAATCCTAAGAACAAACAAATCCCATCTGTTCTGTTTCTCTCCACATTCATCATTTCAGAGTTTGCTGTGTTAAACTTTATAGGAAGAAAAGTCTTTTTTTCTACCTCCTGTCTGGAAGGGTGGGAAGCACCACACACTCAGGATGTTCAGCTCTGGAGAATGATCCAAGGAAATAATTTTTTAGATTGTCTTAACCTGTTAAAAAGGATGCCATTAACCTCTTGTGATATGGCAGACTAAGAAATGCAGACTGCATCTGCCAGAATTCTCACAGAGGTCTTCTGTTTGCAAAAAAAACATCTTCTGAGTGGGGATGGTATTTTTGCTTCTAGTGGATTTGGGAGGGGTTTTTATTGTGTTTTTTGGTAGTTTTTTACTCTTTCTCAACTCTCCCAAACTCTCTTCCTTGAGTGTTTCATTTACCTTCTATAAAAATGAATCAGCTGTTGAGCACAAGGCAATGTGAAATATCTCATTTTGCATCATCTGTGGATTGTGCCATTCCCTGAGTCCAAATTCAAAATTATATTTAGAAGATAGTGGCTCTCAAATCCAGATCAGACCAAATTTTGGTGGCCCTGTTGAATTTCTGGGAAAAAAAATTACTCAAATAAAGGTTTTGAAGTTCTTTTTTGCTATCTAACCAAGATTTTTAATTCAATTTTAAGTCAAAACAGGTAAAAAGCAGCTTCTGCAAGGCAATGCATGTTTCGTCTGTCATATCCTGATCCTGGCAAGTTAAGGAACACATTCACTGGACTTTGGAAATTGGCAGTCTACACCCAAATTCAGGTGCCCTGCCAGCTGTGTGTCCATGAATGTCACAGATTTTGGAATTCTGAAGCAGGACTCTGCCTCTGGATGCCTAAATCCACTTAAACAAGAACGCTGAACCTCAGTATCTGTTCATCCCTTAGATCTGACACAGTTTATTCTGGGACTGGAATTTCATTCTTTTCTCTCCAAAGTCCCCATCTGAAGAGTGGTGAGACAACCACAGCAGCACTGGCAGCAGAGAGATGAGGAGACACAAATCCCTGGGAGCTGCTCCGGTTTGGGGATGAGTGTGGCTTCCCCAGAGTGCCCCAGCAGCCCTTTGGAGGGGGATAGGGCCAGGCATGGGTTGAGATTCCTCAGGTATTCCAGTCACAGGGCTGGCATGACCAGCTCTGACAGTTTACCTGCTTTAGAATCCTGCACTGGGATTAAACAGTGGCTGCTCACAGGCTCCATTCTGCAAGAGTGAAGGACCAATTACACTGATATCTGGAAATTAAGGGTAATTCAGAGTGAAGAACAGTAGAGGAGCTGATACAGAGTCTGTGTGGATTGAAACCTGGAGATTCACACAACAAATTCTCTGAGCAGAGCTGGAATATCCTGTACAACAGCTGTAAAGATAAAACCTTCTTCTTCCCAAGTGTGTGAGCTTGTTCCCCACTGGAGTGGCATGCCCCGCATGAATTATTCCAGCTGAAAACCTAAAACACAACTTTCATTTTTACAGAGATGCTTTTGTAAACTCTGCTCAGATCAAAGAAGATTTTCATGCTGGGTTTTTCCTTTAATTGAGCAGACAAAGCATATACTAATTAGCTGATCTAACATAATAAAAATGATCCTAATCTTCTGATATTTCGCACAGCTAAATGTCTTTGAGCAAACCCAGAAGGGAAGTAGAGAAGAGTGATATAGAGGAGGCTAGAATGGGGTAAGTCCTTGTTATGTATGAATATATAAGACAAAATAAAACTTCCTGTACCTGTGCCTTTAGAGCTTCAAATGCATAAATATATGGGGAGAGAATATGACTTTCCCTAAACAATACAGTGAAGAAAAAAAAGTGCAATTCCTGTAGAATCTTTATCACCCATTCAGAAGATTTCTCCACTCCAAGAAGCTGTGTAAAAATAGCATTTACTATTTAATGTGTCTATTTTTTTGCTATGTTGGTACATACAGAATTTCAGCTAATAAATTTGATATATCTGTGAGTGTAAAGTGCAACCACTTCAAATTAGTTTGATCAAAGACCAGACATTAGGCTGATAAAAATCCTACAGCTTCTGGAAGAGGCTGGGGAAGCAAAGTTAATAATGTCCTCAGAGACCAGCACCTTGCAGCCTTTTTTAGGGCCATTTACATGTAAATAAGGTATTTATAAGCTCACACAGACGTTAGCAGAATCTGAATTCGGAATATTGTTCTCAAATAAATAGTAGGACTTGTGTTTCTGCCTCAGCTTTTTCAAACTGTTTATTTAATACTGTTTGCATTGCACCTCCTGCTGAGATCAATATCTTGTTGTGCTTAGACCCTGTACCACTGCTCAGACCAAGGAGGCTGATTACAGAGTCTGTAATCTAAATTACAAACCTCCACACCATTACTGGGTAGTGTGGAAAAGGCAAAAACTGTTTTTGCTCCCTGACGCACTGCAGGAATCAGATTTATCCCTTCCCCAGGATTTAAAAGGAAAGGAATGCTAATGGATGCTTTGCATTCCTGGATTGGTTCTGCTCAAAACTTGAAAGCACAGGTTAAGCACTGCTCAACTATAAATGTTTTACTTCATAAAAATAGAAATAGAAAATATATAATATATGCAGATAGAAAATATATGAAAATAGAAAATATATGAAAAAAAACAGAGGAAAGAGCCTGGTTCAAATGGATTCAGCAGATAAGTGGTAGAGTCAGTCAGCCTGTGCCCATGTTATGTCCTGCCAGAATTCTTTTCTTCACAGCTCCCTCCAGAAGTGTCCTCAATGTGACAGACACCCCCCTCCCCACCCCAGCATCTCTCACCTGTGCTGGGATAATTGTCTGGTCTAAAACACCCTTGGGAGTGGAACCCTCACTCCCAGGGTGAAGAGTGAGAGCCACAATTGCAGTGATGCACTTGGATTTCACCCTGCATTTAATTTTATTTTTGCTTTCTGAACAGTGACTTCATGATCATTTCAATTGCATCAAGATCCAAAAAGCTGAGTTGGATTCTCTGATCCACCTTTGGACAAGTTAGTGGAGCATAGGCTTTTAAAACTCTTTGAAAGACATTTAATTTTCTAAATCCAGCTGGAATGAGAAGAAATAAGGACATAAATATGTTTTAAGGTTCTAAGTGTCCAAATGACACACAAAATGCAAGGGGTTTGGAGAGTTCTCAGGATCTGTTTCTAAGTTTCCTCCCAAAGAAGTAACTACTGGTGTTTCTTACTTACATGAGAATATTTGTCAGGATATTCAGAATGAAATAAAACCTTCTGAAACTTCAGCCCCGAATTAATTCTAGCACAAATAATTTTTTCAGATCAGAAATCAAATTTGTCCGTATCAATGCTGACCACACTATTCAAAAATTTGGGGAGCACTGTTTTTGTTTGGGAATGAAGCTAAGACTAAAGCTTTTTATTTATAGGAGAATCAAGAGGAGGAAGAGGGAGAAAGGGAGGCTTTTCACGACTCTGACTGTGCTTCTGCCAGGTAGGATCACCTGGAGTGAAAGGTTGTTCTCAGCACATTAATGGGTACCCGAGGAGCAGCACCAAACTTTTATGATGTTCCTTCTCTTCTTAATCCTACTTATTTTTGTCTACAGCAAGGATATCTTTGAGGGAAGTTGGAGTTTTTGGGAGGCAAAGGGGAAATGTTAAAAGGTTTTGGGTTGGCTTTTTTTTGGGGGGGGAGGGTTGTTTTGGGGTTTTGTGGTATTTGGTTTGGATTTTTGTTTTGTTTTGTTTTTTTTCAGAGGCTCAAGCTGGAACACGACTGAGCAGTGTATCAAATTGCAAAGGGATGTGGGAATTGGCTGCAAACCTCGGTGCTTGCCAATGTAAAGGAATATAGATGGGCACAGGGAGTTTATCAATACTCCAGCCCCATGCCCACACAAACTCCAGCTCCATCCAGAAAGGGACCAAGTCCCCAATTCTTTCTGTTTCTCAGGAAAATTAATCCTCAAACACCAGAGGTTTATGCCCAAAAAGGAGACAGAGTCCTGTAAGTTCATTTGAATAAAGGACAGGCCATGGGGCATTCCCCTGGGGTCTCTCAAATTTTTGGAGGACTCAGCCTCCTTTTTATCCCAATTTCCTGGCTGCATTTCCCTTCTCTCTTTCTCCATGGCCGAGGTACTTGAGAGGCAGACTTCCTGATACACCTGATACCAAAAATTCCCCTCTGCTGTATAACCCTTCTTTTTAATTTTTAATTCTTATGGAATTTAGGGTTTCTCCCCATTGTTTCTTTCATCTTTCAATGTCCAATTTAATTTATCAGCAAACCTACAGTTTGCAAAGCAAATATCTTTTTTTCCATTCGTCAATCAGTGGAATCCTTCCCATTGTTTCTTTTATATCTCAGCGCTAGTTTTATCTACCAGCAGACCCACAGCTCGTTTGTAAAGACAAATCTGTCATTCCTCTCATGCTCCATGGTTTTCAAAAACTAAACTCAGAATGTTTAAATAACAACGAGTGAGGAAACTTTCAGTCAAGCAAATAATTTGAGCCACTGACTTTCAGTTGGCGTTTCAGCTGAGTTTTGGCAACTTATCCTTTGGCAGAGCTTGCAAATTCAGCACAGAGGCAGGCACAGGCACGCCTGGGACTGACTCTAAGCATCAGTTTAGCATTGTTTTGTTGTTGTTCGAGCTATTTTCCTACTTTACGCTTTGCCTTTAACCTGTTTATTTCCCAAGCTGTGTTTGGAAGTAAATTAGCACGATGTAAATCCCCTCCCACCAGCACAAAGCAACACCCAGACAGAAGCACCCAGAAAGCGCTTCAAATGGTGCTGCAGTAGTGAAACACTTCATCATTTCAGCCGCATTGTTCTTTTCCAAACAGCATCTTGTTATAAATAAGAAGCTTGACTCGGCCAATATTCAAGGAACAATCCATTTATTATTTAATTATGGTAAAGTATGAGCAAAACAGCGCTGGGTACAGTGGAGGCAGTTTTCCCTCCAACTGCACACAGATGTTTGGGCTTACAGGTATTTATAGGGGTACTCAGAAGCTCTCTCAACAGTTTCTATTTCTACTTGTTTACATCACAATTCTATACACTGCTGTGATCTAGTTTTTCTCAGGATGTGTCCCAAAAAGGAGGATCACCAGATGGTGGTGGCAGCCTCCGAGATGTTGGTCCAGTTTCTGCAAGAACAATGACGAATCCCATCTGGTGAAGTCCAGCTCCCCAGATGTGGGTCCCCCTTGTTATCACAAGGACTATCAGTGATGTCCAGCTTCCCTTGGTGAAGTTGTAAATCCTTGAGAGGATTTCTCAGGCTGTTTTTCTCAGTTTTGTTAAGGAGTGAGATAAGCACATTTCCTTTCTATACATTCCAAAGCCATAGTTTAAAGGATACAATCAATATTCCAAAATTATATCTAAAAAGGTTACTGTTACAGCACTCTTTAAGGCCTGACTACAAGCAAAGAGCAACATCCTGAATGCTGTAATTCAAATGCTCCTAAATTAATCCAGGTCAATTGCAAACACAGGCTGGTTCAGAGGCCTTCTTCCATGCTTTACTTTCCTCAGTTATTATTGGAATTTGCAGCCGTCCCATGGTTGGTGTCCACACATATCGCAATCACAAACACACACATTTCCCTTCTGTGCCAGACACGAAACACAGCTTTGTATTTCACAATCTGCACACATCTCTTCTTATCACACATTCATCAAGCACTGTGGATAGAATGATCAGAACATTTCCACAGGTGAGGTAAGGTGAGGCAGCCAGACTGACATCCCAAAAGGGCACATTTCCCTCCGTTCACTCAGCACCAGTAACATTTCTGACAGGAAAGTGTTCTCAGGCACTTCACACCCTCCTTTTAGAGCTGTCAATAATCCCATTTGCACCTTTCCAAAGGGAAATGTTGTACAGCCGATCTGATACACAAGCCTGCTAAAGTGTGTGATGAAAATAATTAGTCCTCAGTCTAAAAAATCTTCAATTACAGTTCTGAAAAATTAATTGATTGACCGCCAATTACATATCAAGGTGGCTTAAGTTACCTATATAATTTAAGTAATTAATGTGTGAGAAATCCAACAAGAGAATTACTTTTATCAATATTTTTACATGCTCTCTGATTAAATTTCTTGTCTGTAGTATTCCCCCACTATTTCATTGAAAGGCCCATCTGTGCCAGCAAATTGTCTCTAATAGTTTTTTACTACTGGTCACTGGGGAAATATATATATATATATATATATATATATATTAGATATTATATTTTCCCCATCACTATTATCTCAGCCCACAAATATTTGTAACTCAGAGCCAGGGTTGTATTTTATACACATAATAGTTTTCAATGTTTTTCCTTTAACTAGTTTGTCTACTTTCTGCTTAAACATTTCACTTTTTAAACCAGATTACCCACATTTTCTGATAAGGAGGTCTCCAGCTTATCTCCACAATATACCTTAACAATTTCCTCCTTACCTAAATCTCATTTCTAGATAGCTTTCCATCAGCTTCAGCTCCCCAGATTAACTTGGAAGTATGTGCCACATTCTCCAGTTGAACATAAACCATTTCCTACTCACAAAGGAGGAGGTTATTCTTTCTACTTGAAAGGTTTTGATTCGTGGAAATGAATAGCTGCTTTACAAGACAGAAATAGCTAATTTTCAGAAATTACCTGAGCCTTTAGAGATCCAACAGTGCAGGAATTTAACTTCCACCTGCCTTCCTGTCTGACAGGAGGACTAACCACTGCCAGGAGATTCTCTTTATCCTCTCCAATCCCCATGTGCAGAGGTCCCACACCCTCCTCAGTGCATCCCAGGGCTTCTCTCTCCTCACAGACACAAAAATTCCCCAAAATTTGGCTGCTCTTGGAATTCAGCAATGGGTCAAAGAAAGTCAGTGGGTAAAAGCTTTTGAGCTTGAGGGCAGCAACAAATTAGGAGCCTGGATAAATTAATTAGATGCCATGGCCACTATGGGCTGCACCCATCTCCTCAAAATGAAGAAGTGCAGGTGGGAGTGGAGCTGTGAGAGGGGGGTTACACAGTTTGCCCCATGGGATGGGCACAGTTTGAATGAACTCTATAAAAGTTCTGTGAGCATTTGCCAGCTCACAGTGCAGCCTGCTGGTGCTTCTTCCCTCTGGTGTCCAGAGTGGCTGAACTGGGTGGAGTCAGGGACACTTGGGGTACAGGAGCAACCACCTGAGGGACCCCACTGGGTGTTTTTGTCTCCAAGAAAATGAGATTTGTCGTAGTTGAGATGGTCACAACACAAAGCAACACTCCATTTTCAGAAGGCTTCAAAACCTTTTTATTCTAGCATGCATGCTTTTTATACATTCTCACAAAACTCATCAGTTTACTCATTGGTCACTGAAGACAAACAAAGTGCTCATTGGAATAGGCAGTTTCAGGTTTCTCTTATTTATCCTTTTTTCTTTCTTGGCTTCTATGTCAACATCCTTGGTAGAGAACTCTTTCAGGAGAAAATATAGATCCCCTTGTCAAACTTCTCTCTGGCTCACAGAAGTCTCTGTAATACCTCTTCCACAAGATCCATCCAGCAACTAATGAGCAGCATTTAAATTCAGAATTATGTCAGGATTATCATACTACAGAAGCAAGTCTGGAAGACCATTAAAGAAAAAATTATTGCACTGGGGATCTATCCCTGTGGAAACAGACACATTTTCTCTTAGCTTTGGAATAACCTTCTGAAAATGTGAGTCCCACCCAGATGTTGTTCACTGCCATTGCAAAAATCTACCATCACCCCTGTGGGCACCTGGTGGTTTGATTTTGGGATGGATCACACTGTTTTGGAATTGAGTGTACATCCTCTAGAATATGGAGAGCCTCAAGAAGAGTGACAGACTTGACCAGAACCACCAGCAAAACAATTCCTGGCACTTGAGGTCTGCTGGACCTGTCAGAGGGAGCTGGGGGGAAGCAAATAAAGAGAACACATTCCTCTGATGACAGCACAGTAGTGGGTGAAAATATGGAAATTCTCTGTTTTCAAATAAAGGGTAAGTCACAGAATAGGTAGAGTCACACAGGGAAAACAAAGACTCATCTCACTCAGGTGGCAGGAAAGGAATCAAGTCCACAAGATCCATATTGCAATAGAAAAACTGGAGGGCTAAGAAATGGAAGAAAGCTGCTGGGGAGCCTCATTTGCTTTCATTTAAATTTTTCCCTTAAATAATTTAGATTTCCTATGCCTGCTGGAAATTTGGGAGCAGAAAGGCATTCCAGTGCCAGGCTAACAAGTTCAGACAGGAGCAAGCAGACTCTGCCAGGGTTGGGATGAGGGGATAAAACAATATGCTAAAGAAACCTTGGATCTAAACCAACATTACCTGCACAAGCAGCATCCAGCCAGGATGCTAATACTTAATAAAATGTGAGAAATCACTCAGAAAATGACAGCTGGAAATGCAGCTGGGGCTTTAATAACCCATCTGTGAGGAGGTGAGGAGAAAAAGTATCAGGACATAACCCAAGCAATCCACGATGAACACAAAGGGAACCCAAAAGGGAAGATAGAACCCTTTAAAGGGTTTTAAAGTTTTACAGTTTTACAGGATTTAGCCCAAGGGCATTCAGCTGAAGGAGCTGTACCAGAGTTTGGTCTCAGCAAAGTCTTGTGTTACAGCAACACACTCCCAGGGGAGCACACAGAGTACAGTGGATCCACAGGACTTGCATTCATCTTCAAAAACTGAGGCTGCAGGAAGAAACAGAAAGCCCTCAAAAAGTGGTTCAGGCTACATAAGAGAATAAAAACCTTAGAGGTGACACTTAACAGAGTTGGCACATGAGTCTGAACACAAGGTCTGGCCTAGAAACAAGCAAAAAATGTTATTGTACATGAGAGATTATCTGTAAAAAGCAAAAGCATCCAAAGAAGAAACAAAGAGCAGTCAAATTCTGGCAAAATTAAATGGGAAAAGGCAATAATGCAGGGCTTCCAGAAGGAGTCACAGTAATAAATGAAAGGGGTATTTAAAAAAAATTAAAATATCATATTTACTCAAATGCATCAGAAAGAGCACTACTGCCACAAAGTCCACAGCATCAAATGATGAGAGAACTTTTCATGGTATTACCCCAGCTGGCAACTGAGAACCACAGAGCTGCTCAATCATCCTCCATCCCAGCAGGATGGCGGAAAGGAACAATGAGAAAGCTCTGAGGTGAAAAGTGTTCAATAATGGATTAAAATAAAATAAAATAAAATAAAATAAAATAAAATAAAATAAAATAAAAAATTATAATAAAAATAAAAATTAAAATTAAAATTAAAATTAAAATTAAAATTAAAATTAAAATTTTAAAAATAATTAAAATTTAAAAAATTAAAAATTAAATAGAAAAAATTTAAAAAAATTTTTAAAAAAATAAAATAAAATAAAATATGCATGGTAGTTAACAGGAAAATAACAGCGATAGAAAAATAAATGAAAAAACAAAAGCATTTCAGTGTTACCAACAGTGTTTTCAGCAAAAAATCCAAAACCTGGCCCCTAAGATAAAGAGAATTAATTCTATCCCAGCCATAACCAGCACAGAACCAAATATGTAAAATTTAGGAAATGACATGAAAATAAAGCAAATCTTTTTATTAGTATTTACTGCAGGACAATGTGCAAAGACTTCAGTGTTCTCACTCTTACCTTTCTGAAACTTTTGAAGTGCCTTCAAAAGACATAATGAACAGATTGGCATCGTGAATGGTCACAAATCTCTAGAATTGTTAGAGGTAACCATCATTAAATGCACAAAAATTATAGTTATTAACCAAGAAATCCTCAAAACCTCAAGGATAAGCAAGGTGTTTTGCTACAATTACCAGTGTGTAATTTCTTTCTGTTTACTAGAGGACTTAAAAAAAGAGCAAAAACAACACCAAAGAAAAACAAATCTGAAAAATTTTGAAGTGACACTTAAGGAATGAGCAAAATCACTGGAAACTGTAGGAAGGAATAGGTCAAGTGGATCGTTGTTTAAATTATACACTTTGAAACAGTCACTGTGGCATTTGCAAATTGAAGTTCTGCCCTACAAACCTTTTGGAGATTCTTAAATCTGCAGAAAACAAAAGATCTTTTTGGGTTTCAAAAAGCCTCTTGAGAAAGTCACTCATCAAATGCTCCTGATGAAACAGCAACCAGGACTGAGAGAAAACGCTGAAGTGGGGTTAAATTATTGAATAAAAGACAAACTCAGTAGGCTGGTGGTGTCCAGTGGAGTTCTGCAAGGACATGTTTAAACTTCTGCAATTTGGCTTATTCATAAAGAACAGAAAAGGAGGAAGTAGTGACATGATGAAATTTCCAGCCAGAGTCATTTAAAATAGTAAAGATTCAGTGAGAGAATTCCAGAACTTTGTATGACAAATTTCCAGAGTCATTTAAAATAATAAGGATGGGGACAGTGACAGAATTCCAGAACTTTGTAAGACAAAGAACCCTCTAATAGAATGGCAGGTGAAACCCAATTCAGATAAAATCAAAGTGATGCTCATGGAGGAAAATCAGACTTAGCTTTACAAAAACAACCAGATTTCCTTGCAAGCATCAGCTGAGTGCTTAGCAGGATTTAAGAAATGGAGTCTAATGAATGAGTAGGGCTTGAGGGGAAAGAGAGAGTCTGTTTCATGGACAGCCTGGAAACTTTTCACTGCTCCAGTTCTCTCATCTTGGGAAGGACATAACACAACTGTACATGGCCCAGAAAAGAATCATGATCATAGGTGTGAAGTGGTTTTCATCCAAGGAATTAACATTTGTAAAGGATAAGCCAGGACCCCTCAGTGAGACAAAAATGAAGTGAAATATAAAACAAAAATATTTAAGTTTGGCAGAATTATCTGACTTCTCATCTTGCTTTTCTGTGCCAATCCCCCAAGGACCACTGCCAGGGTTGCTGGGCTAGATGAGCCTTTTGTCTGACCTCTACAATTCTTACAAAATGCACCAACTCCCAGGTTAAACCCACTGCTTCACATGGTCACCAGTCACTGACACCAGCAGATCACCAGCATCTCATGGTTTGATATTTGCTACTAAAACAAGAAAAAATTGAGACCAGATGGTTGAAAAGGACATTGCAGGTTAAAAAGAAAGAGAAACCCATCCAGTATTGCTCCTGTTCTGAGCACAGGGTCAGCAGGAGCAGCATTTGCAGGCTCAGCTGCAAGCAGGGCATTGTCAAAGCAGTGTAGTGACAAGTTCTGTATTTGCTAGCCCTCAGCCAGCCTTTACAACTGCTTTGTGAGACCTGCCCAAGGTGGTGGAACACACTGCCAGGATAAAGAAAAAAAAGTTCTTTCTACAAGAGCAGCATCTTGTAGCAATAACTCTGGTGTCTAAATTGCACTCAGAGCTGTATTACAGCTCATCTCACTGATTCCAGACTGAGACTGTGGCCCTTTGCTTTAAACTGCAGAAATGGGTTTGGTTGCCATTAACAGAAATGTACAAGTTGGGCTTTCCACATTCCCAGATGTCTTTCCATTGGTGAATGGAAGGGGAACAAGAAACATGGTGTGACTTTTACAATTAATCCTTTAAAAAGGCCAGGCTGTGTGTGGTACCTGCAGAGCAATGGACCTCCCATCCTGAGCACTCTGAAAATCACTTTCAAGGGTGGCAGGCACTGGTATTTCCTCCTCATGGTGGAAATAATGGGGTCTAGGATAAAGCAGGACTAATAATAGTAATAATAATAATAATAATAATAATAATAATAATAATAATAATAATAATAATAATAATAATAATAATAATAAACATAATATAACATAATATCATATCATATATCATATCATAGTAATCATAGTGATAATAGTAATAATAGTAAAATAATAATAATAATAATAATAATAATAATAATAATAATAATAATAATAATAATAATAATAATAATAATAATAATAATATCCTTCATATGCCTTTGTGAACTTTCACAGAAAGTCCAACCATAATTCAGCTCCCTATCAAGGATCAGCTCAGCCCCTGTGGCAGCATGGTAAGAACATGTGTCAAAAAGCATGGGGTCCATACCTGTTTGCAATCCCCTCCTTGCTATCCATCTGCACAGTTTGAGGTTTTTTATGGGATTTTAAGCTACCTCAGGTTTGCTCCAGGCTTTGCAGATCTCACACACAGGCAGAGCTCCTCCTCCAGGACACTGCTGCAGTTCTGCACTGCTGGGACAGCATGAGAGCAACAAAAACTATTTCCATTTCCACTAAAGTGCTGTGAAACTTCTCCTTCCTTTCAAAACACACCTCTCTTCCTCTTTGAAAGCCCTCCAGTGTATGTTAGCAAAGCAAAGCAGTACCAGGGAGCCTTTGAACAAGTTACAAAACCCATTTACCCTTAAAACCTTCTTTGCTGATGACACTGCTGTTTTTATTAATACATCAGAGTGCTGGCTGAACTGAGGTTCCATTAATGACTAGTCATAAAAGTGCTGTCCAGTGAGTGGAAAGAACATAGCTGGAGGAAGCTGCAGTCAGATCAACAAAGTCAGCCTGACCTCTTACAAAAAGAAGACTCTTTCACAGAACAAACACCAGGCATGCAGAACAGATTGCTCTTCAAGGTGAACATCACATACACAGTGGCAAATACAGAGCTTCAAAACACTTGCAGAAGTCCTTCAGTGCCTGAGAGAAAACAAGCTACGCCAACTGGACTGTCACCTGAGCAAACTGTGCACACTGGTGAAGGAAGGAAGGAAAATTTAGAGTTCCTTCCTTCACCAGGTGTGCGTCTGCAGGAACAAGGCACAGCCCTCTGTGTGATCTGGGCTCAGCTCAAGAGAGCTGGAGAGATCCGGGGGGAAAAAATGTGCAGGCAGATCAGATAATTAATGCCTATTGCCTGGCAGCAGACAGGTCACAAGGAATTAATTTCAATTCTATCCCTTCCGTGACTAGGCACTAATAGCCTGTCTCACACACTCCTTGGCAGCCTTTATTTAGTGGTGCCTTGGATAAGTAAGCCTCCATCTCCTCACCTTTAGCCAGGCTGAGTAGAATCCAACTCTGTAAATCATCTTGTGAACCACTCATGGAATAAAGGGGTCACAAATCATTCTGCTGAGGTTCTTTTGTGAGCATCTCTGTGTCTTTGTCCGTGAATAATGAGAAACAGCAGAGCCACAGGTGGGCTTGTTGGATGGAAATGCTTTAAATGAGGAGAGGTCACCGTCTCTAACTCCCCTCAGTGCTGCTGCCCAGACACTGGATTGAGCAGGGAAGAAGACAGGCTTAAATATTTGTGATAGGTGAGTAATGTGGTGATTGACTCTCACAATTAATGGACAAAGATCATGTACATAGGTTAAGAAAAGTTTATAGATTTATAGTTATGTTTTACCCCCTGGTGTGGTTATCAAGGCACAGCTGGAGTTGGGACATCAGGGAGGGCCAACTTGTCACTGTGGTGACACCTGAGCTCCAGCCAGGATTTGAGGAAGAGATCTCCACCCCTGGACAGCTAAGAAGGGGCTGATGGACAGAACTTTGGGAAGGGTTAAAGGGTTAAAAAAGGGTAAAACCTCCATTGGGAGGGGGCTGAGCACATGGCGGGGAAAATCTTTTGCTCCCAGTGCCATGACCTTTTCCCTTTATTCAGTCTTCTGTTGTATTTTTGATAAGGTTTAATAAACATTCCTAAACCATGAAAAGTGAATAGCTATTTCTCACAATATTCATGAAAGAAATCAGAATCATGGAATGATTTGTGTTGGAAGAGGCTTTAATGGCCATCTCATTCCACCCCCTGCCATGGGCAGGGACACTTCCCACCACTCCAGGCTGCTCCAGGTCCCATCCAGCCTTGCCTTGCACACCTGAAGGGATGGGGCAGCCACAGCTTCTCCTCCAGTGCCCCATTCTCACAAAGTGGTGGCAACAGCTTCTTTAGTGCCTCGGGGAGAGAAACATGAAATTCATGGAGTAGGGATTTCCCAGGGCATGAGCCTTCCAGGGAAGCTCACAGTACCTCAGTGTAACACCCCCAGAAACTACAAAGGTTTCCTGGGATTGAAACATTGGACCTTTACCCAAACCTCAATGAAAAGTAAATAACAAGAAAGAAAACAAAAAAGACTGATATTCCTGCTACAAAACCTGTATCTAGGACTGGGGCTGGTGAAAAGTCTACTGTGGAAATCCTGCTCCTCCTACGGACTTATTTCATGATACCACATTAATGGGCTTACATAAACACTGTCTTAAAAGAGTTTCAGGTGTTAATTAACAGCATTTATTTTGTGTTTGCATAAACAAATCACTATTTCCACTTTCTTATCAAAAGAAATGCTAAAAATAAAAAATCCTCTATCTTCATGTTTGGCTCAGGAACAGAGCTGTCTCCAGATAACCCAGACATGAAGGCATTGCTTTAACATGGAAGTTACTCAGTGAATGAGGCTGAAAAGGCTTTTAGGCAAAGAAAACATGGGAAAAGAGCAAAGTTAATAAGGAAATTCTAAATTTGTCCATGACATTCTTCAGCTACAACTGTATATTATATACCCCTGGAGTGGGAGGTCTTAAAGTTTTTATGGTCTAACAAGCCTGTCATTGAAGTAATTTAAATCAGTAAGGAAAATAGATGAAACCTTATTCTTAGTTCATCTCAAAGAAAGGATTTATCCTTCAGTTTCTCCCTGTCAAAAATAGGAACTATTACTGGTATGGCTAATGCTTTGCCCTTCTGCTTTTAAGGCTCGTTTAATGGCTTAGCAGTAGTAAAAATACTAAAATTAGCATTTTACATCTGGTTGATATTCATTGCTGTAGTAATGCTCTGGCTTAGATCTGCTCTGTGGTTAGAATGAAAATAGTGAGGACCTCTGACCAGGAGACATTATCCTTCAGCATTAATGTTTGTATTTATTGATGTACACAAAGCCATCAGGTGTTCCATTCAAATATGCTATTGCAACATTTCTAACTTAATAACTGCTTCTATTGTCCTCATCTTCTTGGGTGGAGTTCCAGGTATTTAGTGTCAATTTCCTTTTAAGATGGTAAAATTGTGCTTATGTTTTAAGCTAATAAATAGTAATTTACAGTAGTTGTTTGTCAGACTCTGAAGAACCCAATTGGGTTTTTTTGCCTTAATCTTTTAATTTGTTTGTTTGTTTTATTCTTTTTAAGAATCAGCTGTATTCAGTCACTGGCACCATCAGGCAGTCCCAGGCACTTCTGGGGTAAGATTAAGGACTAACACAGATCCCAATCTTTTATTACTTCCTTATATTAACTTTATAGCCCATATTTGCATCAGGCTTGAGTCGCTGGACTGAATTAGGTGAGGAACTAACCTTTGAGAAATTACCACCTCAAAGCATCCTACAAAATCAGGAAGTAATGACATGGAAATAGACTTTGTTTTTGGAGAAATAAATGTGACAAAAAACCCCTTCATTCTGTATGACCTACAGGAGAAATTCAGACTGGCAAAATTGCTTTTAGTTCCTTGTTTCCTAAACACAGCATTTTTTTTCAAAAATAAAGACTAGGATTTATATTTTTCCTTCCTTAATAATTTAAATGATGGTTTTCTCCCTGGAAGCTTCATCACTGAAATGGGAAAGAATAGGAGAAAAATCAAAGGCAATGGGTCATCTTGGAGGTTATCATCAATAATTCATTAGGCTCTGTGGTGGTATTCTGGCCTCTTATGAATACCATTTATTTCATCTTGTAATTATATTAAACCTAGCTGGGAAGTTCTCAATGTACCTCTGGACCTTTATCTTTGGTGAATATTAGTATTACATGTATAATGTATATTATTTGCAGTATAATTATGAAGGGGAACCATTAACAGCCAGTGTGCTCTATGTTGGAATTTTATTATCCATTTCCATTTTTGCCTATTTTGTTTTAACATTGCAAATGATATGAGAAGGAAGTTGGCAGCATCCACCCTGCTGGCAGTCATGGCTGGATCCTAGAAACTTGGATTTGGTCAAGCTGGAAGAGCAGGGCTCTTCTGTGCCTGATTGTGCTTAAATTATGGTCACCTATACTTTTATAATTGAATTTTTTATAATTGAAATTTGGCTGTAATTCCCCAAAACAGATTGAGAACACTGAAAATCCTTGTGCAAGAAGAAATGCCAGTCCCAGTGATATTACTGAAACTGGCTGTAAAAAAGAAACTTACAGCTTCTTAGTCTGAAAGCATAGAAATCTCCCCAGAATAACAATAATAATTAAAACTTGCTTTCACCATGA
Source organism: Fringilla coelebs (assembly GCF_963513975.1). Classification (NCBI taxonomy): domain Eukaryota; kingdom Metazoa; phylum Chordata; class Aves; order Passeriformes; family Fringillidae; genus Fringilla; species Fringilla coelebs. The sequence continues at coordinate 5,380,913 of NC_140032.1, forward strand.
GTGAAGAGCATCAGCACACCAGTGCTGCAACACTGGAAATGTACAAAATCAAATAATGGCCAATTTTGCTCATTCCAGCTACAGCTGATGTTCACTAGCATTAACAGCATGGTATAAGAGAGTGTACAGAGGTTCACAGGCTTCAGACTTCAGACAAATCTAAAATAATAATCTCTGCATGCACAGCTTACCTTCAAACTGAACCCTGACTTGGTTCCCAGTTTAAAACAAACAAGCAAGCAAACAAAAAAAGGAAACAAAACACACGAAAAAACAACAACCAAAAACCAAAACAAAACAAAACCAACAAACAAACAAAGGAACTAAATCCTAAACCCATAAACCCAGCTCATAGCAAATTTGCTTCTAATGATCACTTTTCATGACATGAAAACTCCCATGTCACAGATGCCCCACTGTGTAAATCAGGGTAACAGTTGTATTTTGGAAACACAAACAAATAATCACATCCTCATCCTTAGAAGTGGCTTCTCTTCTAATAAAAGTTTTTTATTTGTATAATAGTTTCAATTTCTACTGCAAAAAGCTATTAGTAAGGTCCTCTCTATTAAGGTCTAAATTAATTATGAGATCTACACAAGATGTCTAAAAGAACTGTGCTCCTTTGACCTGTGCTACTTTCTTTGGGGTTTAGTGTCAGATATTGACAACCAAGAAGTTTTTGCAGCAAGGTATTTGCTCGGTGAAAATTTCAGATTAGCCAAACCTATTTCATTGAAACCAGCCCCAAGGATTTCCCTTTGCAGTCAGAGCTAATCAGGGGAAAAAAAAAAAAGTTTGGGCTCAAAGAGAAGACAATCAACAAAACACTGCAGGCAGTTTTAATGAAAGCCTAAGAGTCACTAATGAGGCACCAATTATACCAAGAAACAATGAGCAAAGTCATCTGCCCTTAGGTCAACACAATCTTCCCCAAATGAAAGATTTCTTTGCACTTTTCAAATGTATCAAAGAAATAAAAATGTCAAAATCCGTGGCAGAGAAGTGTTATAACACTCTTCTATATGAAAAACACCAATATACCTCAATAGGTGTATGAATAAAGTCCTGTAATCAGAATTTAAAGCAAAACCCAAAAATCAGTGATTTTTAATTCCTCTACATTGTTTTCTCCATTATGGAAGTATGATTTAAAATTATTTAATTGCCTTGATTTCCAAAGGAGGGAAATGCATGGTGTGTCAGATTTTCAAGACATGAAAATGATAACTTTTATTCCTTTTTTGATTACTGTCTGTAGGATAAAACTTATTTGGTCAAATACACTTCAGAAAACCTGCTTACATACACAGTATCATATATAAAATATGACACACAAGCACAACATTATTACAACCAAATCCTTTTATTTTACCCTTTTTTATTAATTTTCCTATAGATTTCTTTTGGGCTTGTTAAGTACCTGACTAACTGTCCTTGAGAGGATTTTACCCTGCACTAGGAGCAGTCATTCCCAATTGCACAGACTGAACACTCTCCTCCAATGCCAGTATTTCTGTGTCATTTTAGAACCTAATTAAAAAGTGCTTCTGACACAAAATTCCCAGGTCAGCAAGAGTAGATCAGAGAAAAACTCTCTTGACCAGCCTCTGCAAAATGAAAACAATTGATCTGATTCACTTACTTCAAATACCATTTGCCTTATGTCTTTTCTTCCTCCAGCATCACAAGTGAAATCAATACTGCTCCAGGTTTCCTGATTATTTCACAGAGATAAAAAGTTCCCTGTTTTTTTAGAGAAGTTTTATTTTGCAAACAACTATTCTTTACAGAATGTTCTTTTAAAAAACCAAAGAGGCATCTACAGAAATTAAGGTCTTATCTCTAACAGATTAATTGCAAGCTGATTATCTACATTCTTCAGTTATTAAAACAAATAAACAAATAAAAATATTAAAAATCTCAAAACAATTAACAAAAGAAACCCAAAACCCAAACAAAAAAAAAATAGATGGTAGTTCTACTATCTAAGCACAAGATAAATTTTTTCCAATTTTGGGCCACTCCTAATCAGGAAAAAAAATCTGGAAGGTACCAAAATTTCACCACAGCAGAAAACAAACTCTGACTCAACAGCCTGGGGTGGAGTTTCTGCTCTCCAAAACTCAGGTGAGAACTCTGATTCCTGCCTGTCACTCTCCAGGCAGCCATAGATCTCAACATGAGAGACATCCAGGGAGAAAGGGATGGGGAACTTGAGAGGGGATTGGAGTGACCAGGGCAGGGATAATGAAGAACTCAGAAAAGCAAAAAGAATTAATGGGCATCCAGCCACTTGGTGGGCTGGGGGTGCACAAAGAGCTGGGAGGGGACACAGGTGGGACAGCTGATCCCAGCTGGACAATGGGATATTCCAAATGTGGCATCCTCAGCCCAGAAACAGCTGGAGAGGCTTCTGGCAGCTGACCAAGGACGTGCTGATCATCATCAGCTGGTGCTGAACATTTGGTTTTCTTTGCTGCACTTGCCTTTTTTGGGTTTTTTGTCTCTCTGCTATTTTTTCTTTTATTATTGTTCAATTGTTGTTATCTCAACTCTTGGGTTTTTCTCATTTTTTTCTCACATGTGGGGAGGGAATGAGCGGCTGTGTGAGGTTGAGTTTCTGGGTGGGATTGAACCACAACACAGAGCCAGGCTGGAAATCAATGCAATATGTAACTAACTGCCAATTGCTGGGTTCCCTTTTCCTGGGGCTAATCCTATTCAAAAACTTGAAGCATTTTGTGTTAATTTCCAGCTTTGTTAATTAGAAATCTCACCCAGGCACATCCCACTCAAATATGTGTAGATACAAATAAAATTTGGGTGCCTTCTCCCATTTTCAAGAGTTATGGAATTAAATCTACAGAAGAGATATCCTTGAGGCAGTTATTGGTAAACAAGCATCTAACTGTGCCTGCTACTTGTGTAAATTATTCTAAATTTCTGAGATGGAGAGATAAAAGTGACTGCTACTGAATCTGTACCCTAAATTCCTTGCATGGAAGTGTTCAAAAGGTGTGTGAATGTGTTGATGGGGATGAGGTTTTGTGGTGGACATGGAGTTGTTGGATTAATGTTTGAATTCAATGATCTTGGAGGTCTTCTCTAACTTTAGTGATGCTGTGATTCTATGAGGTCTAAACCAGGATACTGGGGCAGGAACAGTCTGGAGAGAAAAATTAGGCTCAGGTGAATGTTTGAGGCACCTTCTCATTATTACCCTTTCATTAAGGCTGTGTGTGCCACTCAGAAATAATGGGGTTCATAGACCTTCAGAGTCTTTGGCCTTTGCAGTGTGACTGGCAGTAAGATTTCCTTCTGGTACCATGTTTTTACTCCAGAGCTCTTCGAGTTTAGTCTTACAGTGATTTCAAGAGCGATAACAAAAAAATTCATGAAATAAAATCACTATTTTTTTTCACCATCCATGATATGTCCTTGCTGTATTTTAGACCCATGAGGTAAGTGATAAGCTTCTTTATGTAAAAACTGATTACTTTAGGTCAGATCTCACTGTGGAAGCTCTTTACATTGTTCTGTCAGTGAATCAGGTGCATTCAATCCCTGAAGAGTTTGTTTGGGGTTTTTTGTATTATTATTATTATTCTAACACTTCACTCAGAGAATGAACTTGACTCATTCAAGTTCATTGATCAAGTGCTTAGGTGAGAATTAATTTGTTCACATGCTCCATACAGCACCAAAGGTTGGAGGGAGTTGTTTGAACATCTCTGGTTCCTGCCAGCACAGAAATACAGCCCTGCACACAGACATCTGTTTATGCTGGAGGTTTGTGCAGCAGAAAAGCAAACACACCTGGAGGCAGAGGAGAGCTGAACCACTCCAAATGCTCTGCAAATTCTCCAGTGTGACGTCTTTATTTCACCTCTTAAAATGCAATTCTCCCTAACAGCACAATATCGTTGCCCAACTCTTTCTAAGTCTTAGCTCTGAGGTTCTCAGCAGGATTTTGTATTTTGTCTGTTTGTGTGGAGGTGGAGAGACTCAACACTTGGACTGGGAAAACTTGGACTAAAAGGGGAAAAAAAGCCTGAGGGATCCTAGGGTGCTCCTGGACTCTTGATGGATCTTTGGAAAACCCGACTGCCCCTTCCCTTCTGCACACAGTGAAGGTAATTGTCTCACTGAAGGTGATTCTTTTACTTTTCTGTTCCTACACAGATAGATTCTGATTCTAGCAATTGTTACCCTGCTTCATTCCTAACGCACAGTATCATCCATTTCCTTCATTTTTCACATACTGCCCACAATCTAATGGCCATCAGCTTCTTTCCTCTATACACAACTTAGAAAGGTAAGCTGCAGATTAGCTTAGCTTTCCTGAAAGATATTTTTGAAGCAACTTGGGTAATTTTGTGGAACCATACAGTAACAAGGCAACCTCTGATGAAGGGGAGAAATTATACATCTGACTCCAATGATATGAGAAGGCTAATTAATTACTTTACTATAATATTCTATACCATATTACATCTATATTACACTACATCTAAACTGAATCTGCCAAGCACCCAGCTGCACTGCCCAGAATCTCATGGCTATCAGCCCACAGTCCCACACACACCCCTGGATTCAATTGGTCAGTGAACCTAAACACTCACACCAGAATCCAATTAACAATTCCTTCAGGTAAACAATCTTCCACCATGCATTCCACTTGTGAACAGCACAGGGGCAGTGAATGAGATAAGAATTGTCTTTTCTTTCTCTGAGGTTCACTGAATGTGAATCCCAGAAATATTCTTGGGAAGTTGTGCCTTGCTTTTCTCTGGGAAGAGAAATGTGGCTACAGAACCATTTCATTGGAATGCTGAAATTAACCTGTATTTCACTGTCTCAGGACAGTGCATCAATTTGGAAAGGCTGTCTCAGGTATGGAAATAACATAGTGGTGTTATTGCCCTACAAAGGAGTGAAGCAAGAACTATTTCTGTCCCAAATTGCAAGAACATGGCTTTATCCTTTCACCAACAGAGCAAACTTGTTTGCTAAACCCATACTTTTCTCACCAAATTTTGCATTTTCAGAGCTCATGACTTTCTTGGTTCTGTCTCAACACATGCTCAATCCTTTGAACCAGCTCATTTTCTTATCAGAGCTATTGACTTCTCCAATGTCAATAAAAATGCTGTTAATTGCTCCAGCACAGCTTTTGTGCCTCTCTGCATTGTATCATTTTAGACAGCATTTCAATTTGCTTATATTTATTTTGTGCATCTAGACTTTTTCAACGTTTTCCTTCAGAAAACAGGAAGTGTTTTACCAGTCACTGAAATCACCCACAACAATTCTGGAGTTGGTAAAGCCAGCAAAAGGTCTTTAAGTGATTTGTCCAAGATGAGTCAGTAAGTACAGCTACAGACAAACCCTGGAGATTTAACACTTGCTTTTTTCTCTAATCACACTATGAAAACTCTGCTGTCTCACCAGGCTGTCTTTACTGCTTCAAGTGGAATTTATTCCACCCCTCCATGGCCTCTGAAGTCCCATTTCTGTGATAGCACATAGATTTTTCATTACCTCTTGACAAAATGCTTAGTACTAGTGTTTATTTTATCCCACTCTAGGCAAAATAACTGGAAAGGGATAATAACTTTATCCTAACATCTATGGATATTTGGCATACTTTTCTTCTAGAACAATATGAAATAAACAATATTTAGGCAAAGATTTTTTTTTTTTTTGGCTTCTAAAACTTCCAGAAATTGAAATGTCACCTAAGAGAAAACTCAGTTTTGGAGGTTCCTTTTCTCTGGGAAGGATGACTACTTCTTTAATTATCTTCCTTTCTGATGCCCAGTCTCACAAAAATGTCTTCAGAACTATTTCAAATAGTAAAATTAGTCCAACCCTTTCATCCCATGTGCAGAGCAGTGTTTTGGGGGTTTTTAGCAGTACAGCTGGGTAAGTTTCTGTTTTCCTGCACGTGCATCACATTGCACCCTTCACACATCACTCCTTCACTCACAATCACATGCTGCAGTTTTAGATTCTTGCCTTGAAACAAGGATCTATCTGCACAGTCGAGTGTTTCCAATACTAAAATATCAAAATTCTTTTGTCTCAGAGAATTAGAACCCTTGTTAAAACGAGGATTTCTGCATAGATTTCTAACCTGCATCAATCTGTGTTTTAATCTCAAATTTTTGAAGTGGTCAGTTCCACCTTGCTTCTGCCAGATGAAGAACAAAGTCTGACTACCAGCAGCATGGAAATGCAGCCCTTGTTTTATGTACCAGCTTTATTGGTTCTGTGTTCTGCTGAGCTAATATGACATATTAGATTATACCTGAAATATTAAAATGAATTGTGGGAGGTTCACATTAGTTTGAAAGCATTCTTTACCAAGTTTGTGCAACCATCATTTGCAAGTCAATACAAAAAGGAACATAGCAAGAAAGCTAATCTGGTGTGCTTTGTATTGGTCTCTTTCTCATTAGTGTCAGAAATTAATTGCAGCATACACAAATAACTCAGGTCAGTTCTGCTTCTCTCCTATCCTTATTGACTAAGGGAATATGCAACAGAACCCTCTAAGGGACTCTGCCTTGCACAAAGCTCTCAACCACAGAAAAGATAAATTTCTGAGTAAGACACTAATTTAAATAATATAAATATAATTGTTGATGTAAATCTAAATCTATATATTATATATATGTATGTATGTGTGCACATACACATCCATGTGCATGAATGACATATTTAGGTACAGTCTTAGGAGCTCTCCAGTTTGAGAACTGTGGCAGGAGGTTGGGAACACAGTGACTGTGGACCAGCCCTGACACTTGGATGTCCTCCCTTGATTACTCAACATGGAAGGAAAGCTCTCAATTTTTATAATGTAAGTTCTTCCTTACCACTGGAGAGGGGGGGAAAAATGTAGTAGACAGTAATGACAACATGAAAGCAATACATATAATAGATAGGATAGATACATACAAATATAATGATAATAAAATATTGCAACCTTTTGCCTCTTTAACACTTAGAATCTTCTGTCTTCACAATTATATCATTCGATCCACTTATTCCATTTCAAGTCCTCAGCACCTCAAAAAGATTTCATTATATTCAATTAATCGGAGCAGCTTCGAGTGCTTGTTTTCTTTATTGTTTTAAAGACTTTCTGCCAGGACACCTCTGGCACTGGACATCTTGGGCTGGTGGATGGATCTCTAATCAGTGGAGTTCAGCATCTCACAGGGATCAGCATTACCCTCCTGTCAACCCCACGACACCGGGCAAGATCGATGCTCCTTCCCTGCCGGCCTCTGCTCCTGGATTGCTCTTGATTTATTGTGTCTGAGCCTGGCAAGGGGGTGCAGATGGCTTTTCATCAATCAGAGGGTGGGGATGGAGCTGCCCCACTGTGCAGATGGCTTTTCATCAATCAGAGGGTGGGGATGGAGCTGCCCCACTGTACAACACGCTGCTGGTCTATAAAACCACGTGTGTCGAGCACCAGAGGAATTCCAGTTCCCAAAGGCAGGAGGAAGGAAATCTTCCTGGGTGAAAAAAGCCCAGAACATGTTGTTCACAGATAAGCTGCAGAACCCCAAGAAGGGGGAGGCTGTTGGTGGGGTAGTGTTTGGTCTTTGATTTTGCAGCTCATGAAGAGCCAAGGCACAGAAGTGTGGATTACAACCACAATGGGGTTTATGCCACAGGTTTTATAAAGTGACCCCATGGACAACGTTTCCCAAGCCCACAGTATGGCAGCAACTTCAGAAGGAGGCATGTAAAGGTGACATAAGAATGAGCAGGTTTAATATATATTTTTAAATTATGATCAATGTTATTAAATATAGTGTAATTCTGGTTATATAATGGAATAATGTCAGTTCTGGGTGAATTACTTTTATAATCTAATAGGTAAAATATCCCTGCTGCTTCTTATGCTTTTCTCAGGAATAATTTGAAAACTGAACAAATTGTTCTAGAGTGCACCACAGGAATGTGGAATACTCTGGTAATTTCATACATATTTTGGAGCATTTAACACTTGCTTTCTGATGAGTTTTTGATTCTTACAGACAAGGTTGGAGTTTTGTTGTGACTTTTGTTGCATCTCTTACACTGCCTTTTCTAAAATATGATAAACTAAATCCATAATAAAAAGCTGGAGCTGTAGATGATAATTACCAAAGAGAAGCATCCACACTTCAGAGATAATCTTTATTCAGTACATGACTTCGTTGGAGTTACTAGAGAGTTCTCAATACCTTCCTAAGTTTCTTCAACCTTTGCAGCTTGACCCCACTAACTTTTTAAATCCTTCAGGATGCTTCCCATTGTAAATTAGGTGTCCAGGCCTTGGTCTTCATTTGATATGCAACAAACAGCTGTCCAAGCACAAGAAAAACCATAAGGTGTGATTCACTTTGATTCATCCCCTCTTCCTCCCATCCTTAAGACATTGACTGCATCTAAAACTCAGCAGGCTATACAAGAAACAAAGTTAGACTTGACAAGCCAGCTTCATCTCAGATGTTTAATGCACCTTTCTGCTCCCTGCCTGCACTGTCATCTTTAACACAAACAATTTTTATGTAAATGAACTGTAAATTATCTTAAAAGAAGATTCTAGACTAGATTTTTGCACCAGTGTGGCGTGCAAAATGAAGCTTAATATTGCAGTCATTACAGATCTTCATGGGAAAAGAAACTTTCTTAAATAAATCAATATTTTCCAAAGTTTTTCAGAGGATGATGAAAAAAACAAACCTTGTAAAAGAAGAACACTCACATCGTCTGTGTACAGGACAAGACACAGGGAAAGCAATGAAAACAAAGAACCCATCCATACAGGAGAAAATATTTTATCCACTTCAGTTTGCCTTGGGTGCTGATTCAGCCATGGGTGCCAGAGCTTCTCATAGAGCTCAGACTGGGTTGGGATTCTCTTGTGGCATAGAAATCAGAGGATAAACACCAGCAACTGAGCTTGATCTCTGAACTCCCTTGCTAATCAGTAGAGAGAAACAAGTCTTCCATGGAAGCCATTCAGATCACCCATCTTAAACATCTGAATCCTGAAATTGCCTGTTTCTCTGTCCATTAGAAAAAAAAAGAAACTGGATGAGTAGGCAGCAGGATCTTGTCTAAAGCTGAGTGCATCATGTGCACCACTCTGATGCTGAACAGATCCATTTTCATCAGGGCTTGAAAAACTTTTGGGAATACAAGGATAAATCAAATTCCACTCCAGCTTTCCTCTAGACAGGCTGGATTTGTTAGAAAAGTTTTATTCCCTCCCGTCCATTCAACAGAAAAATTCTTACTGTCACTAAAGTCCCTTTGCAAAAAGGCTGATCACCATAATTGCATTTCTGCATGAAAAGTGGACCCATCTATAAACTGAAAAAGTGCAAAAGCAACTGGAAACAGACTAGACTAAAAGAGGAGAGATTTTGACTAGGTACTGGGGTGAAATTCTTCCCTGTGGGGGTGGTGAGGCCCTGGCACAGGGTGCCCAGAGAAGCTGTGGCTGCCCCTGGATCCCTGGAAGTGCCCAAGGCCAGGCTGGAAGAGGGTCTGAGAAACCAGGTCTGGTGCAGGCTGTCCCTGTCCCTGGCAGGGGTGGAACTCAATCATCTTGTTTGTGAATGAGTGGAACTAATAAAACTGCTGCAGCAGCCAGCTGAGAAGCAGAAACACTTAAACACTGTGTGCTGTGCCCTGCATGAAGAGCTGTGATGTGGGGAACTGTCGTGATACGACACAAAATGAACGACACTCACACTCTGGGGTGTCCAAGGCAAAAAAAGGTGCATTTATTTCCAGACCTTGATATTTATAGAATTCTAAAAGTGACCATGGATTGGAGGATGAAATTGCCACCTCTCCAGCCACACTGATCAAATTAACAGTCTATCAGTTCTGTCTTCTTCCAGAATGGAATGCAAAACAATCATTATTTATATGAAAAGTGCATGAGAAACTCCATTACAGAAATGTAAACATCAGAAGGCTTAGAAGAATTTTAGAAGAACAGGGAGACAGGGAACCTGTGATCACTGTGTATTATTATCACTGCTTTTTAATGAAGGGATGGGACCACAGTTTTAAGAACAATATATTGCTCAGATAAACATCAGTCCCAGAGGCTGTGAGATTTTAGAGGAGCAAGCAGTCAGCCATAGCTCAAAGTAGTGAAAAGTTCTTTGTTACAAGGCAATACAGAGCTTTCTAATCCAACAGATAGATGCCACAGGGTTTATTTTGCTTTTCTAACCTATCACCTTTACTCACTTCTACTGCACTGCAGATATTTTATCCAATGAGCTGCTATCTCACATGCACACATGTTTCTATTATAACTTCTAAACTCTTAGCTCACTCTATACAACCACACCCCTACATTATAAACCCTTCATCATCTTATCCATACAGTTTCTCACTTACTTGTGGCATATTCTTATTTACAACTACAGAAACATCAGTTTATGATTTTTCTACTTAATGCCTATATATATATATTTTTTTTTGCATCAATCCAAGCTTCTTTTAAGGCTGCAGATCAAACCCTTCCGTGTCTGTGGAAGTTTCCATTTTTCCATTTCCCACAGCTGTGCACAGCCTGCTGACCCTGCAAGCTCCCCAGGGGCTGCACACTGGACCCTGCTGAGAGCTGCAGGGTGTTTGTCTGTCCAGCAGCTCTGCAGCTTCACTTGCAGTTAATTCCAGCACGAGCTGCTGCCAGTCCTCATCCCCAGGGGCAGCAGCTCAAATGCCCACTGAGCTTACAGTGAGATTTCTCACAGGGGTTGCTCTTTTGTGCTTTGGTTGGCAGCCCTGGGCCACCCTGGATGTTTCTGTGTGTCTGACCATTGCTAGATCCAGCAATCCTCTGGGGGACTTCTAAGATGCCTTCTGCAAGTGGCAATGATGAACTTAAAAAAAATCAGGAAATCTAATGTAAGCATTTAAATCAAATGTAAAGAGGCTTAACGTGATGAGATAAACTAGGAGGCAGAGAGGTGGAGCCAAAGTGCTGTTCCCAAAATGCCCACTCTTGGATTTGATCACACAGGCACAGAGAAAGCTCTGCTTGATCTTTTTGTTGTGTTCCTCCAGGAGAAGCTTTAGGAGGTTTTTTTACAGATTGCAAAGTAGAATAAAAATCATAGAATAGGATCCTGGAATGGTTTGGGTTAAAAATCATAGAATAGGATCCTGGAATGGTTTGGGTTGGAAGAAATCTTAAAGACCATCTAATTCCACCTCCCTGCCATGGTCACTCAGAGCTCCATCCACCCTGGCCTTGGGCACTTCCAGGGATCCAGGGGCAGCCACAGCTTCTCTGGGACCTGTGCCAGAGCCTGCCCATCCTCACAGCAAAGAGCTTCCTCCTAATGTCCAATTCCCTAATTAAAGAAACTGAGCTTGCTCGTGTTTAATACTTCTTAAGTTTAGTGAAAATAAATCATTTTGGATGCCATGAAAACTCTGTTGCTACGGACTCTGTAAAAATAGACCATCAAAAATGTTTCTGTGGGCTTAAATAAGGAAATTCTTTGGAGGAAGTGATAATATAACAAATTCACAATGTGAGAAGAACACAATAACTCTGTGCCACCTCTGAAATAACCTTGTTTCACTGCTGACAGAAGAGAAGATTTGGCAAAAGCTGGAAACAGAGGAGTAAGTTTCATTGGCAGTAATCTAGTCAAGATACTGAGAAAGTCAGATGCCTTCTGAAATACATTCTTGATAGCACTGAAATTATTCCTCAGGGTAAAGTTTTTGCTATGTACTGTGTAGTATCTCTATCTGTCACAGAGGTAAAAATTAATATTAAATACAGCTCTACTTGTCAGACACAGTTAGTTTTACACAGCAGCTGTGCTCACAATATTAATCTGCTGTCCAGAATACAGATCAAGGGCATTTCTGGATCAGTACTTCTGAGGAGTAGGAGGCTGCTTTTTCTGAAAGCACTGCCAATGACCAGCCAAAAGCAGTTTTCCCTAATGAGTGACACAAAAGATACATTGATGGAACCTGCAAACCTTATTTTTTCCAACCCACACCTCTTTTTCAGGAGGAATAAAGAATTACACTCAGTGCTGAGTGTCTCTGTGGTTAGGGCAGTGGGTAAATATTCTACTATGAAAAGTTTGCCAGTGCAACACTCTGACAGCAATTTCACTGAAGCCCAGGATCTTCATCTTTGACCTGTTAGAGTGCTCCTCTGGCCTCGTTGTAATTTGGACACAAAGTATCAGAACCATTACCTTACTACAAATTAAAATAAATAAATAAATAAAATAAAAATCCATATTAAATATGCTTAGCTACATGTCCTGCTCACAACTAACAATTTATTCACATGATTGCTCTGTAAAATGCTAAGGGATTTCGAATCAGCCAACTTGATTTTAACAGGGGATTCCCTTGCTCTACCTCTTCACGTATTTCTGAATGAAAACTAACATTGCATAAGTCATGTTCTGGAAGAAATAAACTCTTTTCACCCAGCTTATTTTTGCAGCTATTGCCATAGTCTACTATTTATAAGTGCTTAATGGTGGTGCAAGCTACAGGAATGCAATGCATTACCCTTTGTGCTGGTTGCACAACTCTTAAAATAAAAATTGGGTTTTTTCCTAATAGTTATTTTCTTACTACAGGGAAGAGGAAAGCACCCAATTCTAAATATTATTTAAATAAAAGATTTAGCTCTTTCTTGATGCCCCTTCCATTCCTGGGGAATGTCACTTCTTAATTTTGGTTGTTCCATTAGCGTAAGTTGTTCCTCAAGGCTTCATTCTTTTTTCAAAGCTTTTTTTTCCTTCTGCCAGGTGATCTGGTTTATTTCAGATTTCCACAGGAACTGAGCAGTTTTCCCTTCAGAGGGCATTAATCCAGCATGCACGAGCAAGAGTTGGCTCCTTCCATGAGCAGGGTAGTAGATTCACAAGTTTTAAGGACAAAAGAAGCCATTTTCCCAAACAAATCTGTTTTATTGTAGAGTGCATATCTTCTGTACTTGTCTTGGTCTTTAACTGTGCTGCTCTCTGTATTCTGCAGGTTTCTACTTCAGGCTTTTTAATTTCAATCCTCTACTTTGTCTGGTTTCCCCACTCATTTTGTGGGAACCAGAGGCTCTTAAATTTGGTTGGACGACAAAAACAAATAGTCTGACAGCTTTACAATGACACCACCAGCACATACCTGTTTCAAAAGTGAATATTCTAGTAACTTTGAACTCTGTGGTAATTTCTTTCACATGAAGTTCCAACCATTCTGCTTTAAAAAAAGCTGCTTTAGCCAGCCAGTAAATTCTCACCACCCTTCCCTTAGTACATCTACTGACCAGGGTAAGTGCCTCTAATTTTTAAATGTTTATTTCTACATCCCATCATTTTTAGTACATATATTAATCTGTTTAAGTATAGAATAGCAAAATGTCTTTGAAAACCCTCAGGATTTCCTCTCATTCTTGCTCTTTGCTATTGACAACAATCAATTTTTTTTTTTTATATTTACTCCAAAAGTGTGTGTTGTATTTTCTGTGCTGTGTTATGCGTGGTTTGTAGTTTTTGTTGTTTTGTTGCTTATTTACAAAGGAGATGTGGGAATTTTGATTCAACTGTGTATAGAATAAAACATCAAACAGTAAGGTAAAAATCTTGGAGACAAAAAAGAGTAAAAGTAGAGGAAAAGAGATTATGTGGTAGATAAGGGATAAACAAAGAGTGGAGGAAATTTATTCTTAATATTTCCTGTTTGAATTTGAAATATTAAGAATAAATCTGGGAAAAAAGGTATCATATAAGAAAAACAAATTATAGAGGAAATTGAGAATGTATGTAAGAAATAAGGAATCACTCACAATCAAAACTCAAAATACAGGGCCTATTTAAAAAAAAAATTACTTTTCCTGCCCCCATATTTCATGTTCAAAGCCTTCCCATCTTGAACCACAGTGGCTGAAAATATGCCAGGGTTCACGAAGTGATTCTTGAAAATAATGAAATTTGGATAAGTATTACAGTGGTCCTAATGTAACCTCTGGCCAAAAAGATCCTAAAACAGCAATCAGAAAATGATTGACAAGGTATCAAAACCAAACCACATTCTCTCTTTCTAATATCAATTCCATAAACATGTAACTAGATCTGAAAATTGTTTCCAATACCTTTGGTCAGAAATGCAGAATATTAGAAAACTTCATGGGTTACTCAGCACAGACATTCCAGTGCATTCCCTGACCCAACCACTCCAGACACTGGGGTTTAAAGTGCCAGAATTATATAAATGGACATGTTAATTTAATGAGCATAGCCTGAGAATAAAGTGGCACCAAAATCTGTCAGAAACAAATTTTTTTTTGATTCAGTTATGCCTGATGCAAATTTTATTTCCATGTGGCTTTTTGGAGAAGCATCCCCCAGCCCTTCACAGAATTAATGAAATCAGAATTCAGTATCAAACTAACATCTAATCCACTGGACATTTCTTCCTTTTTAGGCAGAGCTTTTGGGAAAGTAGAATAAACAGCCTCCTGAAGAGACCAGACCTCTCTCCAGCATCAAAGTGATGTACAGCTGCAAACCAATTAGGCTGAAAAGTTCCCATATGTTTAGCCAAAAAGAACTCACTCCAGTAGCTAAACAAATCCATTGACTTAAAAACTCCCAGGATCTTAACTTGAAAGCACCCACACCTAGGGATCTCTTACAACACATTAAATCAGAGATCTTTAAGCACTGCACATCCCTTCCAAATGTCAGGCATTTTTCTGCAAGCTGTAAATACTTCAGCTGCCCAAATGCACCACAGCTGCCTCCAGCCAGCCACAATGCTCAAATCTCACAGTCACTCTGCAGAGATTCCACCAAAGCAGGTGAAAGCAACCCAATAAATTTATTCCAGGTGTTCCAAGTAACTTAATTCCTCAGTGTCATGGCTGTGGACAAGGGGCACAATGTTTTTCATAAACTATCCTAAGGCAGAAAAAAACTCCAGCCCAGTGAACTCTTATGTTTTTATTATAAAGTTGCTTTAACTCCAGCAATCAGCCCAGGGTTTATTCTCAAGGGGGTTGGCCAACAAGACATTAATTTTACAAGGATTTAATCAAGTTCCCCGCTCCTCCTACAAACTTCTGAAAAGATCTGCCTAATAAGTCCTTCATATTTTACAACACACTTCCACAGGGTACCTAAAGCCACTTCTAAGCACAGCTTTCCTGGTGCAACAGTCAGAATATTTGAGACAAAACATCCTTGTGCCTGGTCCTCCACGCTCACTTTCATTGCCTTTCAGCAGCAGCAGCAGAGGCACAACCAAAGGGGTTCAATTTACAAACTCACTTTTCTTGGTCTGACCATGAAGGTGGGGATTCATTTCTTGAGGTGTCTCAGAGAATTGCTTCTTTTAAAAAGGAAAATCCTCACTTCAGTTGTCTTTAGAAAGTGCTGGTGAGGAAATGTTTGCTTTTATGAAATCCACAATCAGGCAGACTGGGATTCTAGGAAAGCATTGCTTATTTTGATCCACAACTCCTTGGGCCAAGAGAGAGTGAAGTAAAGACATGTTGGTGATTTATGTGTGCAAATAGCAGAGCTTCTTGTCCTTTAATCAACCAAAGCATCTGGAAAAAAAAAAAGGATCTTGTTGAAAACTCAACTTCCAAGTGGAAATATATACCAAGACATTATTTTGAACAATTTAAATGGTTTAGCTTTCAAATAACCCTTCAAAATCAAAATTTTGCCTGAATTAAGCTCATTTTTTATTTAATTTCTTGTGTGCTAAACCAGTTCTGGTGTAAAACTGGAAGACAAAAAAGGTGTAGGGTGTGTGGGGTTTGCTTCTTTCCCTTCAGTCCTTAGTTACTGCATTTTTTTTTCCTGCAGGGTGGGCAGGGAAGAGTCAGAAAAGTCTGTGGCTTCTAAATAGTACAAAAGGGAAAGCTAAGAAAATATGAAAGACTTGGGAGGATGGATGTCAGCAGGGAAGAAATTAATATAGTAAAAATTCGTGATATTTTAGGTTCAGGGGCCATAAAGAGAAAAGTATCTGGTTCCTCAGAGCATGACAGCAGGGAAAATAGAGGCATTTTATTGCTTCTTTTGGCTAAAGGTGCCATTCCAGGGACTCTGCTTTAATTTGTAAGGAATTCCCACCCCTGCTGGATTCATTCCAGGGCACACAGGTGACATGGGTGACACAGAGCTCCAAGGCTCCCAGTGACTCTCTCAATTTCCCCTTTTGGAGCACAATCAACGCAGCACAAGGGCCCTGGAAGCCTCTGGCAGAGTCATTGACAAATCTTTATTCTCATTTACAGTGCACCCAGCTGCAGCAGACAGGCGTGGTGGAGGGAGGAACCAGCCCACCAAAACACCCAGGCAGAAAACATTAACAATTCTCCTTCCTCTCTCATTATTGCTCACACAGGAAAACATTCCTCTCACTCTTCCTTGCCCTTGGAGTGATGGGGAATGTGCTGAAGCAGTCCTACAGTAGCTTAATTACTTATCACAAATCTTTTAAAAGAGTTTATTCTCATTAATGTGGCATCTGGGAAATGGGCATTAAACCATCAATGACCTTTTTGCTAATAAAAGGCCTCAAAGCTTGTTATTTGGAGGGCACTTCTCATCCAGAGCTTTGCCTCCACATCAGGACAATCAGACCAGGTTTTCTTGCTGAATTTGGAACTGCTGGAAATGAGGTTTTGTTTAGAAGATGGTCAGGCACACGGGCAGTGCTGCTATATTTCACCACAGGTGACCCCACGCTACAAAATTTGGGTGTATCTGTGCTGCTGCTCAGGGAGGAACTGTGACAGGAATGGTGACACTGCAGAGGAACTGGGCAGAAAATTCAGTCCAGTGTAGCTGCTGAGGTGTGCAGGAGGGTTTGTGACTGGTGCTGAGCCCTTGGGATGTCTGTGCCAGCTAACTCAGCTGTGCCTGAATCCATCACTGCATCCTAAACCTCAGCTCTGCTGGCCTGGCTTGGGCCACAGTCTATTTAAAAAATCAGCCACAGTCTATTTAAACAATCACAAAACACCATTGTCCATTTTTAGCTGGTCAAGGTAACAAGCACACTTCTGAGTCACTTCCTATTTAGTAGGAAATTTAAAGGCATTTACTGCAAGAATCTCTTCTGAGACAAAATGAATGTTTTTTATTTGTTTTCTAATGATTTCAAATAAATAAGAAGGAGACCAGAGCAGCCTGCAGAAACCTCTGGAGGGCACTGCTTAAAAGAGAAGGGAAGGAGTTCCAGGACTGCCAACCCACTGTTACATCCAAGCTTTTCTGAGATTGCTGTAAAGGCTCCTTTACAACCATTCAGCAAATTAAGTAAGGAAACCAGTCTGGCTTTGTAACCATTTCCACATTGTCAGGACAGTGTGAGCATGGGCACACAGACAGATAGGACCTGTGTTGAGACATTCACCTTCTCCTTCACTTACAGTCACACAAAGTTGCAAAATTTACACAAATTCTGCGCAAATTCAGTGACGATGTCAAGAAATAAACTGATTTCTTTTTTTCTCTGTGTGAATATAAAAATGGAAAGGTAAATTGTGCTGGAATCTCCTTTCTAACCATTCATCACCAGGTTAAACTTATCTTTGTCCACTGAAAGAAATGAACTTAAAAATTGAACAAGGTTGCTGGTGGCAATGGCACAGGATTCCTGCCCTGGTGTCTTTCTCCTAAGATGGACCAGGCACAGGTGAGCTCTCACCAGCTCAGCCTTCAGCTGCAAGCACAATTTCCTGATTTATTTCAGGCTATTGAGACACAATATCCATCATCTGTGTTAGCCTTAGGCCCAGTTTTATGCTTCATGTCATTGATGGTGTCAGCCTGAAGTGCATGTTGGTGACTTGAAATCGAGATACCAGAAATGGGATTAATCTGAGCAAAAGCAGACATTGCTGCTGTAGATAACTGCACTGTGCCTTCATGTCCTGTGCACCCTTAACAGGTACCAGAGAGGAGGAGGAGGCACTAACAGTGCTGTTCAAGCTGTGCTGAAACATGCATCTGAACCTGGGCAGATAAATCACACCAAAATGTTTCTTTTTCACACTGGAGGCAAAGGGAGCTCAGCTGGACAAGTGAAAATACCCAGACAGGGAATAAGGGGCTCAACCCTGGTGCTTCTTGCAGAACAGCATTTTTTCCACCCTGTGTCCATTTCTCCATCCTGCCTTCCTTCCTGTGGAACAAGGGTTATGGGAAAGGCAATAAAAAGGGTTAGGGACAGGGTAAGAGTGTGGCCAAGTGTGACCATCCCAGGCATTCCTCAAAGATGGTGCTGGATAAATCAAGTTTATGATGAACTCAAGGTATCTCATTGCCACAGCACTTCTTGCTGTTGTGTAGAATAAAAGTTTGGTGCAGGTAAAATTATTAATTGTAAGGCAAGGCTGCCTTCAGGCAATGCATTCTTGTCTATCTGTAAAGTGATTTCATCTTTCCCATTACCTGTGACTGACAAGCTACAGTGAAGAAATGAGTAGATGTCTTAAAATGTCTGGAAAATTCCTTTCCAGAATTCCATTTCTGATGACAGCAAAGTTCAGAGGGGAATGGAAATAAAAATTAGAATTGAAGTGTGTGTTGCTGTTGTGACAGCCATTAAAGGTACATTTATCAAACACATTGCCATCAAAAATCAGACTTCCAGTCTAAACTTGTAGTTCCTTCTGCAAAAGGAGGCTTTGTCTAGGAATCCCAGTAGGCTCAGACTGACTAAGGCTGTATACCAGGCACATTTAGCTGGCTAAACTGATGGGAAATGTTGTGAAACAGGAGTTAAAAAAAAAAAAAAAACCCTCACAGTTTTTCTTTTTTTTATTTCCTGGCAGAATCTGTTACTTGAATGGCTTTGGACAATCCTGGTAGTCTTGGAAATAAAGCATCAACATGCAGAAGGAGGAGAGGACTTTTAATGAATACCAAAATATTCAAATGTGTGTTTGCTATTCCTGGTGCAAGTAATAACAGGCATTTCAGTGCAAGGAAAATGCCAGCCAAATAGGAAGCAGTCTTAATGAAGTGTTGACAGTGTCCTAACTAACCCCCAAACATTCATCCTTTGCCATGAATACACAAAACTCCCGAGACATTTTGAGGGAAACTGGCTCAGATTTGCAGCTCAGCCAGAAGGAGGCACTGGCCCATTGAAATGCAAGTGGGGGAAAGAGTCTGAGTCACTGATGGGAAAAGTGGTGACCTGTGGAGGGAGGGAATGTGACAAAATAGGGCAGGAGGCAGTCTCACACCTGAGTTGCAGGTGTACTGATCACCAAAAATTAGGAACAGGCCCTTAATAAGCCACAGCTGTGTCCAATAAGAAGAGTGCTACAAAAGAGTGAATTAGGGGATTGAGAAGAATGATGGTGTTTGCTGGTTCTGCTGTGAGGAGAGATGGATTTTGTTGGCTGTGCTGAGAAGAGAGCTGGGGTTTGTTGGCTGTGAAGAAGAAGGAAGCAGTGCTGTAAGGAGCTGCCCACGAGAAATCACCGAGAAGTATGGAACTTTTGCAATAAGATGACAACAGTAACCTAAGGTAAAGCTTTGCTACGTTGCAATTCCCACCCTGAGGGTTCTCCAAAGGTTGGTTTTTTCCCTGTGTGAGGTCTGCATCTCAATCTAAACCCATCCAATCAGTGAGCACAAAGAACATAGTGCCTACATTAACACATGGCATCAGTGATGGCTTTATTTTGACAATATTTAATTAGGTACCAAGCTGGAAATAAGCATCAAACCCAGGGAGTGAGCACAGAGATTAATGTGAGCAATAACTGGAGATGGGACTTATTTATAAATAATAACAGGCTATAACAAATCCACAACTGGCACATTGTTGCACACCTGTTATTTTGCTGCAGGTCATAATATTTGAGGATTTCCTGGGCCTAAGCTAAAAAAGAATTACTATTAGTTGTTCACAGGCTAAAGGCCTTGAAGCAGATCTAAGCCATTCCAGTAATTCCTGCAGGGAACAAGGAGCTGTCCCAAGTTATTTCCTTTGCTGACCCTCTGTGTCTGCAGAGGGTTTAAAACAGATATTTACTGTGAGCCTTGTGCCTGCCAGGCCAGGATGGCTCCTGTTCATTCCATCTGAAGGGTGGAACAAGGTGTTTGCTGCTCATGGTGTTTCCACACCACTGCTTCACTTTGGAGCTGGAGCATGAAATACTCTTAACAGCAGCACTCAACCCTGGACAAAAGCAAAGAACTGGGCATTGTGGATTTGTGTGTTACAGGGAAAAGATATAATAAAACATGAGAGAAAATACAGTAGCTGTGCTGAGACTTGGAGCCAGATATGGGATGTGTGTGCTTGGAGGGACAGGACCAGAGCATTCTGTCCTCCACTGCTCTGCTGAGGGAGTCACTGCTCTTCCTGCCCAGGGAGCTGCAGCTGGTTCACACATATCCCACAAATTAGCTGGAATTAAATCCATTTATCGAGGTCAAATCCATTTTTCTGTCTCACCTGTGCCAAAGGTGTTGGAGGGGGCTGGCAGTCTGGGACAGCTGGAAAGCTGGTGGGACAATTTCCAGGCTGTATTTACTGCAGATCAGCACTGACCTCAGTGTGCACTGCAGGCAGGAAGTTTGATTCTTTTTAAGGGTTTTCCCCCACTCATCCTCCTTATTCTTGTCAGATGAATGGAAAAAAAGGAGTGGGATAAAACTTAAGATGAACCACTGGAAAGCTGTCAAATCAGGGGCCTCTGCTGAGTGAAAATAGAGGTAAATAAATAAATGCTGTGGAGCACCCACAGCGTATCTCACTGGCTATAGCACTGCTGAGACCATTTCCTTCTCTGCTTTGCCATTAGGCATTTGATTTCTCAAAACACAGTGGCCACACTGCCTGTGGGTGGCACATTATTCCTCTACACCCACAAGCAGAGATTTTTTTGATCCTAAAATCTACCTCAGCACTCAGACATCCATGGAGTTACTGCCTGCAGAGCACAGATTCACAGTGAGAGCTCAGTGGGCTCAAAATGCAGAGGGTTTTTGTCTCTTTTTTTAGAGCTGGATGTCAGGTTCATTGATTTCAATAATTAATGCATGTCTCACATCTGTCCCAGACCCATGTATCTGTGTTCTTTCCCATCAGCTTAAGGGTATACTGGGCACTTTAATATATGTGTCCTGATTAAACTGAATTTTCTGATTTGATTTGATTGCTTTACACAAGGCAAATCTCTCACAACTTACAAAGCAATCTCACCAAGTTCAGATTTTTAATAATTTTTCCTGTGCCTGCCCCTCTGTTTGTTGTACTTTGTTGATTGTGTTGTGTAAGGATTGTAGAATTGCCCCATTCTCTAACACATCTTCCTAAGCATGGATTGATGCTGACAGGCTGGAAGTACCCATCCCAAAAATGAGAAGAAATGAAAGACAGTCACACTGCATATCCATTTGTATACAGAAATATGGATAGATCAGCAGCACATACAATGAGCATATATTTGTATTATTTTATAGCATTAAATAGGCTTTAAAGAGTTGCTGCACCCCCTCTGGTTACCTGCAACTCCAGGGTGAATTAGTGGCCCTGTATGCAGTGTCTGCACTTGTTTTATATTGCACATCAATAAAAGCACATCAAATTCAAAATCATTCTCATTTATGGGTGGAAACTTCGAGGCAAAACCATGCAGCAGCTGCCTTGGTATGAGTTATAGGGCAGCCATTTGTTCAAGTCAGAGAAAATCCTGCTGCACCTCCAGCTAAGCAAGTACAAAATGTGACCCCACACTGCACCAAACTCCTGCCTTAAACACAGCTGGGAAATTGATGAAATTATCCTTTCTTTGGGGGCAGTCTGAAAGGAGAGCAGCCCATTACACCTGGTGTGGCTCTGCAGCCCTGCTACACAGGCAGAGCTGTTAATGGGAACTAGAAATCCAAAGCACAACCACACTGTATGGAGGGGCCAGGACAGACGTGGTGCTGTCAGAGATGTGTAACAACCACTCCACCAACCCCCAGCAGAACAACATCCTTCACAGCAGGGCAGAAAGGAGGATATTGTCTCTTCTCTCCTTTGTTCTCCTCAAATCATAAAGTTGACATTCTCCTGACAGAAGAAGGGATTTTAGCCTTGTGAGTTCAGCCAGTTGGCATTCTGCACACCCAGGACTCACAGCCTGCTTTGGTTGTGGCAAACATTTAGGGAAGGGCACCCACAGAGAGCAGCTGCCTTCTGCAGCACAGCGTGGACACTCAGAAAATGAAAATGATTTGTCTCTTAGGCCATCTCTGATCTTGGAATTGTGGAACAGAGGCACCTGGGGGAGTGTCAAAGGGATTGCAGAGGTCTTGGGATGAGGGAAGAGATGGGAATTCTGACTCTATCTTCAGAAGGCTTGATTTATTATTTTATTATATATATTATATTAAAAACTATACTAAAAGAATAGAAGAAAGGATTTCATCAGAAGGCTGGCTAAGAATAGGAAAAAAATGAATAACAAATGTTCAGACTGGCCAAGACAGTCTGGACAGCTGGACTGGAATTGGCCATTAATTAGAAACAACCACATGAGACCAATCCCAGATCCACCTGTGCATCCCACAGCAGCAGATAATCCTTGTTTACACTTTATTCTTGAGGCCTCTCAGCTGCTCAGGAGGAAAAATCCCAAGGAAGGGATTTTTTCATAAAACATGTTGGTGACAGGGGAGCTCTCACTGGGAGCTACAGGGAGGTGACAGGCTGCAGGTGTGCCTCCCTGGACACAGATGGGGTGAACCACCAGAATATTTGTCACACAGGATGTCTGCAGGGTGAGGTGGAGAAAGAATGGAGCTCCTGCTGATATCTCTGTGTGCTCTGCTCTTCAGAGCCCCTTTGAGCCAAAGCCTGGCAGGGAGCAAATGAAAAAAACAAAAAGAATAAAGAAAACAAACAAAAAATCATAGAGTTGGAGAACCTCTCCTATGAAAACAAGCTAAGAGAGATGGGGTTGTTCAGCCTGGAGAGGAGAAGATGTGTGGAAAATGTAGCACTGGAAAATGAAATAAAATTAATAGAATTAAAATTAAATGCCTTTAAGCTGAAGGAGAATAGATTTAGATTGGATGTTAGGAAGGAATTCTTCCCTGTGAGGGTGGGCAGGCCCTGGCACAGGGTGCCCAGAGAAGCTGTGGCTGCCCCTGGATCCCTGGAAGTGCCCAAGGCCAGGCTGGATGGGGCTGGGAGAAGCTTGGTCCAGCAGAAGGTATCCCTGTTTATGGCAGGGGCTGGAACTGGCTGATCTTTAAGAACCTTTCCAACCCAAACCATTCTCTGACTCACATTTAAATGAATATTTTTAAATTTTTTTTTTAAGTAATTGGAATAGCAATAGTGAATAAAAGAAAACGTTGCCCTTCTAGGCTTCAACACACTTTGGAAGTGCTACCTCATTAACATTAAGTAAGGTAAATGCACAGCATTCTTAGGCTTGTTTAATGCATTTGGAAGGGGTGTATTTTTCCTCCTGTGTCTAGCAATTAGCATAATTTTACAAATGCACTTTAATTACACATAAAAATAGAATAAATATTTTTGCAGCATTTTGATTTAAACAAGCACTTAATTAAGCCTTATTAAGGCCTGCCATATGCTTTGCATACCATAGGTTATTCTAGGTGCACTTCTGGAAGTTTTCAGCTTGGGAGGAATTGACATCATTTGACATGGGCAGCCTGCTATGTTACTGACTCAAAATTACAGATGCAATAAATAATTATGATTAAAACCACTTTAACACTGAAATAACTGGGTGGTTGTTTTGATGGCTCCTAATAAGCTGAAAGGGCATCAAGCAGCACTTGTGAAGCACTGCAAGTTCAGTGGTAGTTAAAAAGAGTATTGTTCAAGTTACTGGCAATTTTTGAGGTTAGGATGTGCCTCCTTGCCACTACTCAGCTCACTCTGTGCCAGCTGTCACAGTGAAATCTTCTGGATTTGTTTGCTTCAATCCTAAAACTTTCTAAGTGATAGGGCCCAAAAGACCAGTAGCTCAAAAAGATGATTTTCCTCCCCTTTATTTTCACCCAGTTCCTCTGAGTTTTAACCTAGTACTTCATGCTTGACTTTGTGCTTGACTAAAGCACAGATTGTTTTTGACAGAGCAGATAGAAGGAAATCTTGAGGTTTTTTCCTAAAGAGAACAGGGGATGCTGCTCTTCCTGAGAGGGAATTAATGAAGTCCACATTTTGGCACTATTTAAATCATCAATTAGTATTAGTTTTCCTTTTATCTATCATCTTTTATTTCTCTAAATGTTCTTTTAGCTTATTTTTTTTTCATTTTGCTTTCTATCCATTGAAGGAAAACAAAATAAATAAGCATTTGCTTTCATTAGAACTGAAAAATTTTAAAGACTTGTATACACGCATTTTTGCCAACACTATGAGTTTCTTGAATCAGTACAGATCGTATCTTCTTTCATATCAACATTTTTATAACATTTACTGTGCCCAAATTTTAGCAGAGGTAGTGTTAGAGCTCTGCCTCCTTATCCACAGAGACAAAAGCAGTGTGTAAACTTAGATTTTCAAGTCCAGTAATAGAACTGGAAAATAAAATGAAACTGGAAAGCAAAATTCCCTCTACTCCTTCTGAGTGTTGAACTCTTTCTGGGATGATTCAGCTCACCACTCTGTATGAGTACATCTCCAAAGAGCTTTTGGAACATGCAGTGGAATTCAAAACCAATGGGTTTCAAAATGCAGTGGGTTCAGATCCTTTAATTTGGCTGTTGAGAAAAATTTCTTCTCCAAAAGGGTTGCCAAGACCTGGCAGGGGTGGGGTGACCACCCCAGAGGGATGTGAAGGCTGTGTGGATGTGGCTCTTGGGGACAGGGGTCAGTGGTGGCCTTGGCAGTGCTGGGGAGCAGCTGGGTGACCTCAGGGGTCTTCTCCAGCTGAAATGACCCTGTGGGTTCTGTGTCAAACAGGTGGATTTACCCTGTGATCAGAGCTCCACCAGCAGAGCCCTCTGTCAGCAGATGTGTGAAGCCAAGCACATCAGGAACCTCCAGTTCTGGCCCCTCTGGGCTGGGTTGGACAGAGCTTGAATCCTTCTCTTCTCCTCACTGACCTTGGGAGCCCACCTTGGGCTTTCAATGCCATCCAGATCACTCAGAAACTGCAGCTGCTCCACACACTGCTCTCTGCCCCTCCTGTTTTCTTCCCCCAGCTTTTCTCTGTGGCCTGCTACATCTCAGCTGGTAATTATTGAGTGAGAGCTGAAATGAGGGATGCAGGACTCCAGGCAGCTCTCCAAAATGCAGTTTATTGTATCCAAGGTGTTACAGCAGTGCAGGGTGGTGGGTGACAGAGCTGTGCCCACAGCTGTCAGCTCCAGCTGCAGGCAGGCCTGGAGACCCTTTGGTTTAGATTACAGTGCATTATAGACTTTTCTTTGCTGAGCATCTCAATACAGCAGAACCAATCCATACCTTAACTTTTACCTATAACCCATCATAACTACTGTCATTACCATATTCATGTTACTGTTCTCCAATCACTAAAGTCAGTACATTACAGTTTAAGCCAGAAGTTTTTCAGTTTTCTTGCAGTGGAAAATTCTGAGACCTTTTTTCTACTTGCAACATTTGCTGACTTGTTTGCCTGTGCTCTCTTTCTGCTTGGTAAAAACATCTTCTTGTTTGGGGTGGGTTTATCCATTGCTCTAATCCATAAAAACCCCTTCTAACTAACACACCCTTTGCCCCCTTGGTTACCTACTAAGACTGGCTCAGCAATTCTTTTCTTCTATATCAAAACTTGCTTCCAACTCTATTCCTTCATCAGACTCCACATTTAAAAATCTTTCTGCTAAGCACACATATCTGTGAGACTTTCTTGTCAAACTTTCATCCTGCCCAACAACTGGGTGTAGTTTTGAGTGAGCACTGCTGACCTTAAACCTACCCAGGGACATTATGGAGAGGAGCAGCTTGGTTTGGACTTTTTCACTCCTTGAAGGGAATTAAATCAATCTGTTGAAGGCATCCATCTCACAAAGAAAAATGAGTGGAAAAGGATTAATGCAACAGATGAATGTTCACCTAAATACTTTCTTTCCATAGAACAAAGTCTTGTACATGCATCTGCCAGGAACTCACCCTCTGGAAAATCCTTGGCTTGTCAGAGCCTGCAAGTCCTCTCAATACCTCCCAAGCCCTCAAGCTCAAAATGGAACCTGATAAATTACCCTCTGGGTCACAGGCTTTGGACTGGCATCTCACTGATGAAAATCTGTTCACCTCTCCAGGAAAAATGCTACAGGAGTGCACATAGACAGACACATGGCAGAAGATTGATGTTAAGGACATATACAGAACCTTTTCAAGGTCTTATAAAGGTAAAATCATTGGCCTGTTTGCCTTTATATCAATTTATTTAAAGGGTTTTTAGTCCCATGTTGCTTGCCCAGTGAATATTTTATTTTGCATTTATATACTAACCAACAGACTGCAGCTGTCTGTAATCGTAGCAGAAATGGGGAAAGAGAAAAACATTTTCTTTAAAGTGATCAAGCAGCAGACAGAGTTTGCTGAACAAGGCTGGTATCACATGGAATAGCTCAGCCTTATTCAAAGCATCACAATTCCCACAAGCAACAAAAAGTGTCTTGCTTTTGGGGACAGCCAATCTCTGGTGTGACTTTTGAAAGAGAATCAGTTCAGTGCAGAGGGTCTCTGGGTCTCATACATTTGACAAAATAATGATTTACTTCAGCTAGCTAGTGTGCAACTGTTCTGAGCTTAGCCAGATAAAAACACAGAGCTGATCACAGGCATAATGTTCTGGGTAACTGAGAGCTTCTCAGAACTGAAAGCACCACAAAAATGAGTAACTCATTACTTCTTTCTTTGAAAAAAAAAAAAAAATAAAAATACAGCAGCTTTTTGCTAGAGGCAATTTCATTAAATGCAATGAAACTCTTTTTCTCTGTAAATGTAGCTGACATTCTATAACTCCACAAATGCCACTGAGTGCAGAATGGAGGGGAGCATGAATGAAATTCTACTCTCACTGCACCAGCATAAATCAAGGAGGACTTCATTTAGGTAAGAGAAGTTTCAGCTGTTTATGTGACAACCAAGCTGCAGATAAAATTCTCTGTGCAGTCCATTGCCCTGTGATGCCTGGCTGGTGTAAATCAGTGCAGCTCTCTCAGCTCCAGCAGGAGATCCCCCAGTTTGTTCCAGAAGATATATGGAGAGTGGAAGAGGTTAAAAGCAGTCAGCTGCATGGCTGTGAACCTGGCTCTAATGGTGCTCATATTTTCAGCATTTTAACTCCTGCTGGCTGTGCTGTATGGCTGTGGGGGATGTCTGAGTGTTTTAGGTGTTACTCAGAGAAATTGAGATCAGAAATCAGGAGAAATAGACTTAAGATAACAAATGGCTTCGATACAGGTCCTGAACAGTGATCAAATTCCTGTGTAAAAAGGGCTGTGTGGGTATTTTATCCTAAATCCTTCTGTCTGTGCTGAGAGCAGATGCTCTTCTGTGTAGCACCAGAAAAGTTCCCTCTGTTGAAGTTTCTGTTTGTTCAAAAGTTGGTTGAACAGAACTTAAAGACTGTAAGATTTTTAAAGCCCCACGTTTTTCACATGGAAACCCTTCTCAAGGGCCCCCAATGAAGCTGATTTGCAGTCTTGTCTTCAATAATATCTTTATTTGCTCATGAAACTGCAAAGTTCTTTTCAACTGAAGGATCATGTCCAGAGGAAGATACACAGCTCAGTACTTCCTACCTGGATCCCAGGGGTGTTCTGGGAGCAGGAAACTCCCACCAACACTGAGTGAGTATTTCCACCCCACACTTTGAAATATTTGAGGTGTTCATTCTATAGGAATTATCAATATGACTTTAGAAGAAAGTTGACCTATTATTTGTTAATTTAAAAGTTGTGTGCCACTGTGTTCTGTCTTGACAGTGTTGTACCAGTCTGAATCTTTAGTGAGAATCGTGGGTACATTGATATGAGAGGATAAATTTTATCTTCCATGAGCTTGCATGTATTGAATTCTCATTTTCCATAAACTATGCTTTTTCCAGAGCTTTCATATACATGAGCAAGGGCAGGAAAGGCAATGTCACAGGTTTAAAATCCATAATCTTATTTGTGTGTTATCCTGTATGAGTGGTTTTTTTTTAACTGCACATAATTTATGTTTTCCCAGAAAAATACCAGGGAGGCATTCTCTATAGTTTTATTTTAAAAATAATGAATTATTTTTTGCTTTGAGAAGAAAAACATTAAATGAAAGTACTGCATTTTTGTAGTGCTGAAAGGAAAGGCTCTGTAAATGAGAAAAAAACCTGGACTTGCTGAAGGCTAATTGCCTCACAGACAAGCCACAAAAAAGAGAGTCACTTTTGAAGGGCACTATCAGAGGTTTCTGATATCAGGTCTGCAGAAGTGTCACCAGATTATTCATCATTCATTCAACAGATGGAATTGATTTTTGCATGAAACCTTTACATGTAAAGGAAGGAAAAGGATAAAAGACTCTCTGAGCTTGTTGATGTACAGGCAAAGCAGGTAGAAAACAAATTCAGATTTTAACAGATCATGGTGTGGAACTATCTGATTAGCAGCAGTGGGGATTCATGTTGCATGTGTGGCCATTGTGTGATAAAGTGATTCTATTGCAGGAGCTAATGCTTCAAGCTCATACTTTTTTGGTTTTTTTTTTTTTTTAATAAAATGTTTTGAAATTGGCCATGGATTGATGCATCCTCTAATCTGCTGTGATAGCCACAAGGTCAGCAATGTACCTGCCTGTGTGGAGTGTGTGCTCATAACTGAGATACATCCAAGCACTTGAGCACCTCCTCCAGGGGACATTTAATGGAATCATTTCATTGTGTACCTCTCACCAGCCCCAAACAGTGCTTTGGATTCACAGGAAATGTTTTAAGTATGGCTTGTCAACAGCAAAGTTACTATGGCAACTGTATCAGTTTAAATCCTGTCAGATTTGAGTTAGATTCTGTTTTTACTAATTTGCCATTTAGGCTTGATTCCACTTCTTGTTAAAACATTCAGAGGCCTGGCTCCATATCATATATGTTTGGGTTTTTTTTAATAGACCAATCCTTATCATGTTTTCTTGTAGTTCCAAGAGGGTCAGTGTTGCTACTTTGAATTGGCCCCTGATTCCAGGAGTTCTGTGCATAGAACTAACTATCAATTAACCATCAATAGTTAATTCAGATGTACACTGGAAAGCATCTAGTGGAATTTGAAATTTTCTAGGATTTGTTTTTGGTCCTACAGCTGTCCTGCCACAATTTGTGTTGCTCCTTCCTCTCACTCTTCCTCTGCCCTGGTGTGGGTCCTCACATCCACAGGGGCTGCAGCTCCTTCAGGGATATCTGCCCCACCCTGAAGAATTTCCTGTTCTTCTGACCCTGCTGTTCCCTCAGTTGTTTCTCTGTGGTTCCCTCCCACTCTCCCAGTATTTTCTGTTCTTATTCAAATACGTTTCCAGAGAGGCACCACAAAATTTCCAGATGGGTTCAGCTGTGTCCTGCAGTGCCTCCATGGGCTGCTGGTTTTGCCATGTGGCAGCCCTTGAACTCTTCTCTGAAATTTGCATGTAAAAACTTCTTTCCTCTGAGATATAGACTTTGCTCTTCCTGGGACATGATGCAGGATGTGTTAGAACTCTGTGAAAATGGAGTTTCTGGTATCACCTTCTGACTTGCAGCATGTCCCAAATTAAAGTAAGGCAACAATTCTAAATTCCTTTAAAGTTGACCGAGGCATTGCAAAGCTCATCTGCCTGCAGCCCTCTAATTATTGAGGTATGAGGGTGAAATTCAGCTTAAAATTGAACCTGCCCAGAGGTTTTCCCCATGTGAGATAGCGGGGTTGATCTGTCTGCCCTGTGTCTCCACAGGAAATCAATGTTATATCTCTTATGAGGATCAGGGCAACTACCCCAAGTTCCCAGGAGATGATATTTAAATAGGTGCCCTGTGGACAGCAGGAGTGGGAGATTTTCACAGGGCATTCCAACATGCCCAGAAATGCATGCCTGAGGCAGCTGGAATGAATCATCTACTGTAAGTGAATCCCTTCTCACGGACTGTGGAGATGAGCAGCTTTAAAACCACTTCCAAATTTCTTCTGGCTCAAGTTCAGGTGGACCTGAGCCCTTGAGCTGACACAGAGAGGTGCTCACTACATGACAAATTCCTGGCACTCTCAACTGGCAGAAGACATGACAGTGTGGCTAAATTAAGAGACAGAAGCTCCCTAATTAAAATAGACTGGCAGTACACATCTCCATGTTCCTGAACAAAGAGATGAAGAGAATTGAGTGGGGCTCCAGTGCAATGTTTGTGTCTTCACTGCAGGGTGGTTCTCATCCAGAATGGTTCCAGCAGCTCCTGAGCTGGGACACACAGTCTGGTGAGGTCCTGGCATGAGAGCAGGGTGATTCAATAGATATCATCCCATTTTCTACCAGGCCTTTGCTAGAAAACCCAAGCACACAGGCAAGGTGCAGCTCAGGAAAGCTTGCTGTGAGACAGAGCAGGGAAGGTACCTGTGCTCATCTGCTGGGCTGCAGAATTGAATATTTGTTCAGTGAGAGGACTCAATGGCTGACATTCCCTTTGGGAGCCACCCCCAGAAATGGGTTCACAGTATTGTGGAAAGAACCTTCTCTTATTGCATGCCTTGAAAGCCAAAGTCAGGGGAAGAGGTTTTCTTGTCAGCAGTGGTGGATGAGTGATCACAGGGGTCTCAAGATGAGGGAAGAGATGAGAATGTTGACTCCATGTTTCAGAAGGCTTGATTTATTATTTTATGATATATATTATATTAAAAACGATACTAAAAGAATAGAAGAAAGGATTTCATCAGAAGGCTGGCTAAGAATAGAAAAGGAATGAATAACAAAGGTTTGTGACTGACTGAGACAGTCTGGACAGGTGGGCTGTGATTGGCCATTAATTAGAAACAACCACATGAGACCAATCCCAGACCCACCTGCTGCATTCCACAGCAGCAAACAATCATTGTTTACATTTGTTCCTGAGGCTTCTCAGCTTCTCAGGAGAAAAGATCCCAAGGAAAGGCTTTTTCATAAAACATGTCAGTGACAGATCAGAACAGCATCGGCCTCCTTTGCATCATTTCATGTCAGGAGTGAATGGGAAGAGGTGCCTCGTTCCTTGGCAGGGTGGGCTGCTTTGCTCCACATCCCTGGCACACGAAGTGGAATTCCTGATGCACTGAACCAGACCAGGGTGAAACCAGGAGCCACGAGGACATTGGAAACCACCTCTGTCTGCTGAAATCCTCTTGTCCCTGGTAAATCACAGAATCATTGAAATGCTTAGACTGGAATGGACCTTAAAGATCATCCAGTTCCCACCCTGCCATGGGCAGAAATGGCACCCACTTGCTCAGGCTGTTCAGACCCCCATCCAACCTGGCCTGGAACCATCCAGGGGTGGGGCAGCAGCCACACTTCTCTGGGCAGCCTCTGCCAGTGCCTCAGCTCTGTCTGAGCAGAGCACTCCTTCCTAACATCCAATCTGCCTCTCCCCTCTTCAGTTCAGAACCATTCCCCCTTGTCCTGTCACTATCTGCCTGTGTAAATCCACTGTATCTGCTAGGACATTGTAAGTGCAGACACTTGGGAAACACACACAGAAATTTGCAGTTTACACTGAATCCTTTCTGCTCCAGAAAGCTTGTCCCAAGCCATTAGGAGTTTTAAAATAATAGTCTGTGACTGACTGTAGATCCAACAGATGAGCAACAGCCAACTATCAGTGCCTGCTCATAACATCCCTGAGTCAGGAGAGAGTCCCAAGAACATTATGACACTGAACTGAACAAAAAAAGGTGAGGATATTGCTTGTATAAAATTAATATTCTGTGTAAAACCTACTTTATTGTTATTAATTGAAAAGCTCCATTAACTTAAAAGGCAAAAACAATGGGCGGTAAATTATTTTTTTGCAGGGTTAATCTTCCATTGAATGGAAAGGGCATATTATTTTGCTTCCATTAGAGGGATATTAAAGTTATATTTCTAAATGTTTGCACAAAAGTGATGTGACATGAAAAATGAGGCAGGACTTGATACCCTTTAACTGGGAATTTATTTTGCACAGCTTGATATGATGTGGATCACCAGGGCTCCCTCCCCAGCACGGGCAATATTTTGAGGTAATTCAAAATTGACACCCTAGGAATGAAAACATCATGTTCTGCAACTTCATTTCTCTTTAGAGAGTAGTTCTTGCTACAAAATCCTGGTGTTTCATGGAGTTTCTCCCATAGCAGGTTTAACAATGAAAAACCAGAGCCACGGGTCAATTTGTAATTTTCCCAAGGTCACTCAAGAAATGTCTGTTCAGTAATCAAACCCAAGCTTCCAAATTCCCTATCTGAGCTATTGACTATTTAATTCCTTACCTAGTAGCAGTTTCAGATAAAGTGCAAAAGCAAACTGCACCATGTTTTCAGGGGATTTGCACAGAGTGAAATCACAGCAGTTTCACAAGGTGCAGTGTGGCAATGGGGCTGTGCAAATTATTTTCCTGAACCCTTGTTACCTGCACCAAATCTGATTCTGGATTTAGTTTGGCCTGTTACAAAGGAGGATTACACTGAATTATTGCTACCAGGTAGGAGTGTGTGTACAGGAAACAGTGCACTCCCTCACCTAACATGTGCTGACTTCTTTGCAAGTCTCCTGGAAATCTGTGGTCCCTGCTGCTGGAACAAAAGTTCATAAGGATTATTGTAAATGTGACAGCTGAGAGCAGAGAGGCTTCAAGTGCCAGTTATACAAATAATGCAACAAGGGTTTCTCCATGCCTGGATCGCTCCTCAACAGACAAACCCCTCTGAGGACAGAGCTAATGTGCAAGGAAAGCTGCCAGAGGCAGGGATTTCAAATCATAAATGTGCTACAGGGCGTTGATATTGGGAGTAAAATGTATCTCTTTAATTTCAGTGTTGATGTATTATTTGTGTTTATTTAACATGTAACTAAAACATGTTTTGAAGTGAGGAGAAGATGCTTTGAGTGAGGAGAGGATGTGAGAAGTGGAAGAGAATGTGAAGAGAAGGACGGAGATCATGTTTGGTGAGGAAGAGTGTGGAGAAGACAGAGCTGGGAAGAGAGTAGAGAGCATTGAGAATGAGAATAACATAGGACAAAGTGAGAGGCAAAGCAGAAATCCTGTGAATCCTTTCACAGGATTCAAAATGTTCTTGGGGAACAAAAGAGGTGAGGATATTGCACTGGTGATCAGGGCTATGGTCACTCCAACCACTGCCTGGCTCATCTCAGATGTTCCTTTGGGAAAGGTGTCTTTGTTGGCAAAGGTGGAAGAGGAAGTAATAATAATTGAATAATTACTCCAGACTTTAAACTCTGAGACCTTGTTATCACTGGGATCTGAAGGGCTGAGATCCATCAGTGAGATGGATGAAGACAAGCACAGGATCTGAACACAAAAGACCATCTGATCAAACATTCCTTCATGCACTGACTCCGGTGGGAAATTAGAGCAGTTAAGTTTCTGAGACAGACACATGCAACAAATGCCTTAAGGTATTTGTGCAATTGCTGACTTCAGCTTTCTTGTTTTCTCCTCTCTGATCATATCAGATAAGGGTATTTTTAAAAGTTAACTTTATTTTTCCTCTCAAAAATGGTTCTTCCGAGTGAGAATCCTGGTGTCAGCTGGTGAAGTTTATATTGCCACCTGCTGAGTTTGATGTACCCTAAGGAGAAGGAATGAAAATCTGCTTCAGGAATTTCCTTTTTAGCTGTCACTAAAAATAGAAAAGAAAGAGATGCCAGATGACCCAAGCTTTTGTTCCATGCAAAACCTCTGGAGTCAATTTTGACAGCGACTTTTTTCTCTACAAAAAGAAGAAGTGAAAGTTTGAATTTACTAGCTAAAATCAAAGGGATTTTTTTCCCCTTTTTTTTAAGATGTTGAACAAACACCTCAAAATGTGAACTCATGTCTTTTCTAATCTGAGACACACAAGGCAGAACAAGAGAGGGGGACTCTAAAAGCAAGGTGAGAGTATTTACTTGTCCTGTAAGAGCTCCTCTGTCTCAGGTGTGAAGGATGCCAACTCCATGTCCTTCCTGGGAGCCTGCTCAGTTACAGCCTGTGCAGGGGAGGAGTTGGTGCAGCAGATTTTATCTGATGATATATTCATTTATCAGAGTGGACAGCCAACATTACTAATGTTCTCTTTCCACTGGAACAAAACTTGGAGAGCAAAGCAGAGAAACAGCAGAACAAAAAGGAAAACAATCATTGTTGAAAGGACTTGGGTCCAAGTTTTGGAGGTGACAAGAGATGGAAGTCACTAAAATAAGACTTTTTACTGTGCTGAAATGCATAAATAAAAGGGCAGAAATTTTGTTCACAAGCCAAATGCCAGACCTTTATCCTGGCTACAAATTGATAATTTTGTTTACACATAATTTTCAAGAATAAAATCACTCCAGTGATGAACAGAAATAAACAAAAGGAAAGCATTAGAGACAGAAATGGTACTCAAATACAACATAACAATCAGTACCACTTTTTTTTGATCTGTTGCCAGGGTATAGGGACAATACTTGTCTTACATTATCTAAAGCATCTCATCTATTTCCTTCTGGTTTATTGGCTACACAAATCAAAGGTGTTTCAGTAATTAACAAGCCATGTTCCTTTCTTCTGCCTCCACAAATTCCTTTCATATTTCAAATCAATGTGTTTTACAAAGAGCTGGCTTTCCTTTCTGTCTGCTTTAAATTGTTTTATGGAACTTAATAATATTATAATAATTTTTCCACTAAAAGTTTCATATTTCTTTTTCAGAGAGCAGGAAGAAAAAAAAATCAGCATTTTTTCAATTACCTTGACACGGTGCAGTTTCATAGTGGAAAGATTGAGAAAAAAAATATTCTGTTCTCAGTGCAGTTCACTCCTTCCTTCATCCTCTCAGTTTAAAACCTGCCATGTGCTGACTTACTCTGTCAGTTTTGCCATCTCTGGCACTCAGGGTTGATCAAAAGGCAGTGATTTGCCATTTGGCTTTCACTGGATTAACAAGACCCGTGGAGCTGCCTGTTCCTTCCAGCTCCTACTACAAGCTGCAAATGGGAAGATTTTGGGAAGGAAAAGTCATTTATTCATTGAAAATGCAGTTTGGGGACAGCCTAAACCACTTATGATTTAGGGTTGAACCATCCATGGAGTTTTGAATGGAATAAAACTGGCAGTGTATTTCAGAAGTGTCAGAGCAGTTCACTCACCTAATCGAGAATGTCATGCAGCTCAGATCTGTGACCCCCCAAGTGTTTGGTGCTCTCAGTCAGCAAATTGCAAATCTGTAATGGTGCATAGAGATCACTGCACAACTGGATTTATCACCATGCCAGATGTGACAAAATGGAGCACAGCCTTTTATTCTTTTTCCCCTTCTCTTGATATTACCAAGTCACAAAAAAAAAAAAAAAGGAAAAGTCAAATTATTGCAGCAAGATTTGTCAAAAGCACTCAGCATTTTTCTGAGTCATCACCCATAGAACTTGATGATTAAACTCTTGCTGATTTCCATGGCAGCAGTTATGCTAATTCCTACTACTCCAGGACATGCCATGCTTAAATGCATCTGTGACATGTGCTTTCTTTTCACCTGGGGTGATTTAGAACCCATTGATTCGTTTTTGCTTTCCCTTTCCCTCCCTGCATTCAGGTTTTTGAGCTGGATGCCTCTATATAACAATTCCTGATCAGAGTGCTTTAGGAAACAACAGCAATTCCCCTATTCATTAAAAAAAAAATCAAAATTGGGAAGTAGTACACTGTAGAAAAATATTATATAGCTTGCTAACAGCATGCTTATTTTTAAATAAGTTTTATACAAGTAATAGCTCCTACCTTGCCATTCATTACATTGTAAAACTCAACTTTTATTTTTCAGCTGGCTTGTTTGTTGTTTCTCAAGCTGCAATAAATCTGAATTGTTTTATTTTACTTGCTAAAATGCACTTCAGAGGTTGTTCGTTGTTTTTAATGCAACCTGTTTATAAGCTGGGTAGGGATAAAAATGTACCCACAGGATCATTTTTACTAATTTATCATTCTTTCTAAGTTCACTAGGTCTATTGGAAAAATGGTGCAATAATGTTGTTTTTTTTTAAAGACAGAAATTTGTTTTACATTTTGGGGATGTGGGAATGGCTAATTGTAATGCATTACATTTTAGAGCTTTGAATCACATCAGAATTAAGTGCAGAAAAATGCTTCATTTTTAGGCATGTAGCACATGAAATTCAGGCTGAATAGATACTTATGAGTCTGCAGAGACTGACTACAAGAATCCCAAGGCATTTTATGATTTCCCAAGTGCACTGTAGCAGTCAGAGTTTTCCATCAAATCCTAATGCTAAAGCATTTTTCATTAAGCATGCTAATATGGAGCTGTAGGGAGTTGGGATTCCCTTGTCACCCCAGTGCTCCTGGAGCACCAAACACCCCCCTGACCTTTCCACACCTCACCAGAGCAAGGGCAGCACACACAGAGCCAATAACTCTGCCTCAGGAGGGTTATTGCATGGCAGAGAAAAGGGCTGGGGACACAGAGACCCAGGAAGCTGAATTTCCTCCTTTGTAGTGGTGGAGAAAGGCAGAGAGCAAACTCCAAAACACAGGAAATGGGACCAATGCTGAACTCAGTGCCCACACCTCGGGTACTCACAGCCAAGGCTGGCCACACTTCAGGAATGCCCAAAATTCAGCGTTTCCTCAGCATCCTTGAAAGCTCCCAGGTGCCTGATCTGAAGAGTGGAATTGTGCACAGGAAATCTCCTCCCTGGAATCTTTAGCCTGGGGTGAAACAGGTGGGAATTCTTCAGGCTGTGCCCATCCAAGCTCAGGAGGTGCCCCAGCCTCCCCAGCCCAGAGGCACCTGCACTGTCTGGTGGTGTCCTGACCTCCTCCTTCCATGGGCTCTCAGAGCTGTTTCCTGAGATCCTGAGAGTCTCTGGAAAGGACCAACAGCTCAGGGAATTTCCCACTTGCACTCCCCAGAAAACTCAGCTTAAATACTTGCAGGTCAGCAGCTGTGAGCTCATCAAAGGCCACAGCCCCACCACTGCTCCCTGGGACTGGAGGAGAAAGGAGTGGGACCTGTGGTGTTTGTGAGGGTCCCCAGGACGAGGTGAGAGATGAGAATTTGACTCCATGTTCTCAGAAGGCTGATATATATTATATTATATTATATTATATTATATTATATTATATTATATTATATTATATTATATTATATTATATTATATTATATTATATTATATTATATTATATTATATTATATTATATTACTATATTAAAAGTATACTAAAGAAAAAGAAAGCATACATCAGAAGGCTAAACAAGAATGATAATGAAAAGCTCATGACTGACTCCTCAGAGTCTGACACAGCTGGCTGTGATTGGTCATTAATTAAAAACAATTCACATGGAACAAATCAAACATGCATCTGTTGGTGAAGAATGTCCAAACCACACCCCAAAGCAGCAAACACAGGAGCAGCAATCAGATAATTATTGTTTTCATTCCTCTCTGAGGCTTCTCAGCTTCCCAGGAGAAAATCCTGGGCAAAGAGGAGTTTTCAGAAAATATCATGGTGGCAGGGTTCCATGTCCAGTTTCCAGTTAAAGGTTCCACCTTGAACTGGAAACCCTGAAGAGCAGGAAGAAGCCACCAAATTCCCAGATGTCCCCACCCCTGGGACCAGCCCATGTATCCCCCCTCTGAACACCAGATTTGGCCACCAGTGACCTCCTTCCACACCTCCAGGTCGAATTCCTTGTGGAGTTCAGACATCAGGAACCATCATCCAGCTTCACTCCCCCTGCAAAGCAGACCAATATCTTGAAAAACTTGGATCTAAATCACCTCACAGGATGGCTGTCTTCCTCTCAGGACTACCTTCCACTGATCAGATAAATTTCCAAACCTGCTGGAAATTTTTGTGGCCCTATTTTTCTCTTTTGTCAAGGCTGCTGAGGCAAGGGGACAATATTTCTGTCTACATTGTATTTCACAGGAACAGTGCAATAAAATATGCACGTATGAATTGTCAAATCTCTGGAATATATGAATTCTCATAAAGTCACCAGATGTTTTGAAGCAAGCACTAGGTTTTAATTGGGACATTTAAACTCAAAAAGGCCAATCTCCAAAGGTGCTCTGATTCTTATTTATTTCAGCCTATTTACATTTTATAAATAAAGGAATAGAAACATTTTTTGTCTGGTTTTAGAGAAAAAAAAAAGGCACAAAGTTTCCATTCCATTAATACTTCTTAATAGAAAGATGAAAGTAGTAGAAAAATGAAACTGAAAGAATTCAAAGAACTTTAGCCCTACAAAAACAAAATTCCCAGGAGAAATTCTCCAAAAGCTTAACTACAAAATATTTATGGCCACAAAGTAAGGATGTAATTTCTTCTCTGAGTTAAGGAACATAATATTTGTAAATTAGAAGCACTGGAATAAAGATCTCTCCTGAATGGGCTGGATTGATTGTAGCCATATCAGCAGGATTAAAACAGCTGAAACTGCATTTTCAAAATTGCAATGGCAAAGTGACACCTGTACATCCACTGGACTTCAACAAAGTCACTGAGTACTTCAGGAAATCTAAACCAGCACTGGGCACTTACCTTCAGTCATGTGAATCCATCTCCAGGGCTCTGCTACTCATAATGAGAGTTGAGGCAAGCAGTTTATCTGCAAACATCTGTGATGTGTTAATTTTGACCAAGTTCCACACGAGGAATCTCATCCATTCTGTAAAACCACAGCCCACAGCACCAAGCACCATGTAAATTCAATGTAAATTCAGTGTAAATTCAGTGTAAATTCAATGTCAGTGCTGGTCACTGAACCTCAACATCCCAAGGAATACGGCTCAGAGAACTCTTGGAAGATGAATGACCCTGTCCCTTTTCCCTGTGACATGGGATCAATCTTACCTGCAATATTTTTCACCAAAGTTTAGCCAACCTCCCATTACAAAAAAATACCAAATGTGAAAATAACTCCTGTCACCCTGATATTTTCTGAAAAATCCTCTTTGCCCAGGATTTTCTCCTGGGAAGCTGAGAAGCCTCAAAGAAAAATCAAAACAATAATTATCTGATTGCTGCTCCTGTGTTTGCTGCTTTGGAATGTGGCTTGGACATTCTTCACCAACAGGTGCATGTTTGATTGGTTCCATGTGAATTGTTTTTAATCAATGACCAATCACAGCCACCTGTGTCAGACTCTGAGGAGTCAGTCACGAGTTTTCATTATTCTTGTTAAGCCTTCTGATGTATGCTTTCTTTCTTTAGTATAGTTTTAGTATAGCATATATAATATAATATAATATAATATAATATAATATAATATAATATAATATAATATAATATAATATAATATAATATAATATAATATAATATAATATAATATAATATAATATAATATAATAATATATAATCAGCCTTCTGAGAACAGGGAGTCAAATTCTCATCTCTCACCTCGTCCTGGGGACCTCACAACACCACAAACTCCCTGAAATCTTCTTTCCCACAGAAGTTTGTTGTGATCTGAATACCCTGATGACCAACTTAAGGTGCTTTTTTTTACCCAGACCTGTCAGAGGCTCACAGCACCACTGCAGAAGCAGACTGAGTACTGACTGCAGGAGCAAAACAGGAAAATTGAAATTCTTTTGCACCACTGGGCCCAGTGAGTGGTACAAGGTCCATTCAAGCACAAGTCACAGAGCACATGCATCCATCTGATCTGCCTCCCCCCACACTGCTGCCTTTCCAGTGTACACTGCCTTGG
This sequence comes from Fringilla coelebs, assembly GCF_963513975.1. Lineage (NCBI taxonomy): Eukaryota > Metazoa > Chordata > Aves > Passeriformes > Fringillidae > Fringilla > Fringilla coelebs. The sequence continues at coordinate 5,420,853 of NC_140032.1, forward strand.
CAAAAGGAATGTGGAAAATCCTCCAGAGACATTGGCCATCCCTGGATATACAACTTGGGCTCAGCAGAAAAACAAAATATTTCATTAAGATCAAACTGACACAGATAAAGGTAAAAATTCTGGAAACTGGCTGGGAACAGGGGATGCTTCATGTCCTTCATGGATGGATGGATGGACAGATAGATACTGCACAACATATTCCCATAACTGGATTTAAGAAAACCCATAATAGTAAAAAGCAACCCCCTAGAAATAAGAAATACCAGGATTAAAGCAAGTCAAATTTTCTGTGCACTCAGTTGGAGAATGCCATTCCTAAACCCTGGCAATGATCCTCCAGGACCTCAGTGCAGTGTCAGAACTAGGCTGGAAAGGTATTTCCGTGTCCTGCTTGGCTCAAAATCAGTCTAGGACTAAAATTTCAGGATATTATTTCCTTGTCAACAGCAACTCTCAGCAGGAACTGAGAGTGCTCTATGTGGATATTTTGGTAGTGGGTTTTTTGCAGGTCCATCCCAAACTGTGACTTTAAAAGGGCAGAATAACCACTTTTAAGTGGCTGATCACAAAACACTGATAAACAGAAAAGACCTCCCAACAAACTGAATCATTCTTCTGCAAGATAGATGTGTTTCTGCTCAAGAGTTAAAAAAAATTGTCCCTATTTTTACACAATATTTTTTCCTTGCCTTATGCTTGAAAAACATTCAACTTTCTTTGACATAATTCCCTTGCAGAATTAATTCCGAGGCAGACACTTGGCACGAGATATTTCAGTCCAAACAATTCACATTTGTCACAGGTATGAGTGTCTGAAAACAGGTCCTTGTAATGGAAAGTGTCAGGCAACCTTAAATACACAGACCTCTCGGCCTGCCTGCAGTGCAGCTTCTAAATGAAACAATCATTTCATCTCAGAGGTTTAAAAACCCAGCCTGTAAAACTTCCTCCCAGGCTTTCAGACAGGCAGCTTTTGTGCTTCAGGCATAGGTCAAACCTGTTACAAACACAGTTCTTTTTCTCCAACTTTGTGTCTCATAACCACTGAACAGTGAAGTTTTAGTGGGCAGCAATACACAGACCTGGAATATTCTTTGGTAATTTGTCCAAAGCAGGAGAAATTTGGAAGGTGTCTCTTTCACTTTCCACTTCCACAATTATAAAATTATAAACTGAGATTATTTAAATCAGCTTAATCTCAAATTCTGCCTCCTTGCTGGCTTTCCTCTCCTGTTAAAGATGTCATACTCCATAAGGACTGAAAGTGAATTCTCATGTTATTTAAATGCTGGATAATGCCTGTATTTAATGTTGCTCCCTGTCTTTACAATTAAATAACAAGATTTTTCAAAGGCTCTTACTCTGGGACATTTTTCATCTTCTGGAAGTTAAATACTTCTACCATCTTGAAATGTGTTCTAAATTAAAGCCAAGTATATCAAAGCATGCTGTATCAAGCCTCAAATTTTAACATTATTTCAGAGGTGAAAACTTCTGTATTGACTTCATCTTGCTCCAGGTGAGCTGTCCTTTCCCTTCAAGAGGATTTGAAAGGCAAAAACTTCTTCCTTTACCTACAGATATTGCTCTAAAGATTCATCTCCATCTAGCCCAGTAAATATGACAGAGGCATAATCCTCAGTGGTCTGTGCAGGGCAGCATTTATGGGTTCTGCTCTCCAGAACAGGTTTATGGAGCTGAACTTTCTGTAAGCACATAAACCTGTGCCCTGCCATAAGTCTGTAAAGCAACAGCTGAGTCCTAGTGCTAGAAGAGGGAGGAAAAGCAAAGGAGGAAAAGCAAAGCATAAAATTTTTTTAAAAACTACACAGCTACAGTGGTTTGCACATGAGGGAAATCTTTAAAGTAGAAATTATGCACAGCAGTTGCTGGAGAAGATCAGTCGATGCTATCACGAGCCTGAAAAAAGTTCTCTCTTAATTTATGCAAAATTTCAGCCTGCTGTGTAAACTATGTGGGAACTTACTTGAAATATTGATGTTTAAAATGGCACTCTCAGTCCTTCATTTTCTTCCTTTCTTTCTTTCCTTTTTTTTTTTTTTTTAAGAACATTTAGTGAAATTTATGTTGACAAGCTGCAGACAGAATGATGGAGTGGCCCTTTTCTGATCTGCAGTTAGAAGTCATTTGCATCCCTCCACCTCACTCTTTTTTTTTCCACAAAAGGAAGTTTCTTTAACTCAGTTATCAATCAACAAAAGCTCTGAAGGGCTATTTCATACAACAATTTGTTAAAGTGACGCCAGCGGTATCAAACACACAGCTCTTCTGTAATAGCCTGAAAAGATCCATGTCACTGGGTTATTAATTGGAGAAGGAAAAGATTTTAAAGCCATTAGCATTGACTGCCTTTGCTTCCAAAGAGAATTTTTTTTCCTCCAAAATTACTATTCCTTCTGCTACTTTCATTGCTGTTCCAAAAGCTGGAAGTTTAGAGATCTATATTATCAAAACTCATTTTTGCAAGTGATGCCTATCAACATAAATTTTTAACACAAAACATCAAACTGCAACAAAAAAGCTAAAGAAACAAATAAATTAATGAATGGTGTGCCTATTGACCAGGGAGTATGGTTTTGTATTTATTATATGACAAATACAAGCAGTAGAATATGGGTTGTACAACAATTGGAGGAATTTAGAACTGCATTTTTTAGGAATTGGGAAAATTGTTTTTAAGTTTTGTTTTTTAAGGTTTTTTTTAAAGGTTTTAAGTTTTTAAGTTTTTTAAGTACTGGTTGAGGCATATCATGTGTGCTTTTGGTGAGATTTTCTCCCAGGGACAGGTCAGCTGTTCGCTTGCCGTGTCAGTGATGGGGACAGGGATTTTGAGCTGGCAGAGTGCTCAGTGGCCCAAAACCCTTCCCCATCCCAGTTAATCCAAGTGTGCACTGACCCACGCTCTACACACAGAATCAAAGAATCAGAGGCTGGTTGGGGTTGGAAGGGATCTTAAAAACCATGTCATTCATTCCATGGGCAGGGACACCTCCCACTGTCCCAGGCTGCTCCAAGCCCCATCCAGCCTGCCCTTGGACACTTCCAGGGATGAGGCACAGGGAAAATTCTGTTCCCAATATCCAACCTAAACCTGCCCTCTTTCAGTATGAAGCCATTCCCCCTTGTCCTGTCACTCCAGGCTCTCGCCCCACTTCTCTTGTGGATTCCCCCAGGCACTGGGAGGGCACAGTGGGGTCACTCCAAAGCCTTTTCTCTTCCAGGCTGGACAATCCCAACTCTCTCAGCCTTCCCTCCCAGCAGAGCTGCTGATCACCCTGGTGCCTCCTCTGGACTCTCTCCAGCAGCTCCAGGTCCCTCCTGTGCTGGTGCCAGGGCTGGAGCAGCTCTGCAGGTGGGGTCTCACCTGAGCAGGGCAGAGGGGCAGAATCCCCCCTGCCCACGCTGCCTTTATGCACATTTCTGTTTGCCCCTGTATGGCACCACCTGCACACCAAGAAATCCAGACTATATTTGAAAACTTGCATCCCCCTGGTTCAGCAGCATTGATAAAGCTCAGTAAGTTCTTTGACATGACAAAATAACCAGGCTGTCTTTAGTCAGTGTGCTCTGATTCTCCAAGGGCTCATAACTTGGATTATTTCTTCAAACATCACTTTTATCTCAATGCCTTGAGTGGGGTCACCTCCCATACTGAGTTATTCACCAATATGTTTGCAGAACTGGGACAAAGGTGGTGTATTTTTACCCTGTGGAGGAGTTAGTCTTGGCATTTTCCCATTATTCCAGTGATAAATTTTCCTAAGGGTCCCTTTCTTTCTGTCTGAGCTCCATCGTGTATACCCTTATTAAAGGAAATTTCTTTAGAGGTCCTTTGGCTACAAAAAATGGAGATGCCTTTGTTGTGGGAGTGAAGGCACATTCTTTGAAAGTGTGTTGCATCATAGTGGGACTGAAGTGCAAACTTTTCCCAACTTTAAAGAGATGTTTGGGTGCAGCTCTTTTTATAGCTAAAAAATCACAAACATAAAGGTGAGAACTGCAGATTAGGAGAAAGAAATATAGAGGCAGACACGCTATTTTAAAAGGAGTTTAAGCTATTTAAATAACAAATAGCTCTTCACCTGATGTTAAGATGACTAATAGCCCAGATAAAAAGCAGTGTTTGGGTGCATAAACCAGATTTAAATGGATTTCAGCTGCTTATTTCCAGAATTTTAGTCAAAGCAACAGAGTGCCTCTGACTTTTCAGAGCTGTTTAGGGCAGGAACAACCCATATGGGTCAATTATCACATCCCTTGAAAAGGACAATTGGTTCTCCTCACTGCATTTATTTCTCCACAGAGCCAGTGAGGTGACCTTTCCCTATGGCAGTACGAAGAGCTTTCTGTTAATCTTCTATATCCTCTCTCCTCCATCCTTTTTCATTTCCCTCTGCTGTTTTTTGTCATCCAATCCAGTAGCAGAACCCCTGTGAAGTTTGGGATGCAGCCCTTTGGAATCATTGCTCAACACAGCTTTTCTCTGGATCAGACAGAATTGGCTGCAAGCTTCCAACTGAAGAAGCATCACGTGTGTAAATGGCCCCATTTCAAAGCTCTAAATTAATATATGCATGCAATCCTGCTGAGCTTATTACTGCAACAATGTACAAGGCAGTAAATAAAGTCTGGCATAAAACTTTATGCAGTTTCTTCCTCCAGGTGGACGAAAAATAATACAAATCAATTGGTTTAACAGCCAAACCAATCTTGGGTGTTAAAAGACTGGTAAAATGAGGGTAGGTAAGGAGAGAAAAACCACATGTCAAATTCCTCCAGCTGGAATATCCAGTGAGTAGGAGTTTACTGTAAATTTGCACAGAGGGCAAAGAGGCAGGAAAGGGGAGGACAGGGCACAGTCTCCACTGTGCTGCTCTGCTGCAGGTGCTCCAGTGGCACTGGGATGTGCATGGAGCCCTGGAGCTGGGGGCTGCCATCAAGGATGAACACACAACCTGCCTGCAATCAGCTGGATAAAGTTGTTTTTCTTGCCACCATCAAACCCCGATGCAACAGTTTAATCCACTCTCTTTTTCAAGTAGATGAAAGTGATATCTTTTGCCATTGGGCCCTCAAGTGAAATAAAACATTGCTGGTTGGAACTTGTCATATCAGTCCTTTCATGAATTTTGATTGGTTTCCCTGGAAACATGGCAAACTCCACTTAGCACCAGGGTCCATGCCTGAACAAAGGAACTGCTGAATGAAGTCACAGCATCTTCCTGCCATGTGCATGGCAGAGAGATGCATTTTCAAATAACACTGGTAATTAAGTGTTTGTGTGAACATGCTCAGTGATGTGAGTGCACTGGAGAGCCAAGAAATTGGGCAAGAAGCATCCGTCTGTTCCAATTAAGAGAGAGGAAAAGCTGAAGCATACATTAAGTGAAATATATGCATTGCTGTTGGGAGTAGGGCTGTACTCTTATTTAATATGGAGATTTAAAAATTAGATTGATTTGCAAGACAGAGGAGAAGTCTGAAGGAACTGAGCCTTTCCAAGGTAGCTGAGAAGCTCAGCATCTCTGAATTGTCTGTTCTTTATCTCTGGCCAAGGTGATAACAATTTTCATTCAATGGCCTGGAGCTGTGTAGGGGAGGTTTGTGTTGGAAATCAGGAAAAGGTTCTTCCCCCAGAGGGTGGCTGGGCACTGAGCAGGCTCCCCAGGGCAGTGGGCACAGCACCAGCCTGGCAGAGCTCAGGGGTGTTTGGACAATGCTCTGGGGCACAGGGTGGGATTCTTTAGGTCATGCTGTGCAGGGCCAGGAGCTGGACTGAATAATCCTGGTGAATCCTTTCCAGCTCAGGATATTCTGTGGTTCTGTGACTCCTCTTGCTGCTTCTTCTCAAGCTGCCCTGGCTGCACTCTCCTCTTCACAAGCATCACCTCTCATTCATGTTTATTAGGAACAACACCAGGAAACTGATGGAGTTCTACTCCTATAAAATAACATAAAGAGCAAAGTAAAGCATGTTCTCTCTCCAAGGCTTGTTTCACAGCCTAGTGGGTTAATGCATCAGAACTAATTAGCAGTCTGATGAGAACCCCATGCCACAGCATGGAGTATTTGTGTGCTTAATGCAGGAGACAGCAGTTATTGCATCTAGATTAAGGTGAGAGAAGAGCTGGAGGTGTGGGGCTTTTTGAATTTTAAGGACCCATTATTAAATACCTTGAAACCAAATATATTTTACTGCATGCAAAATGCTTAGTACAGTGACCAGGAACAAAAACAGCGATGCCTGAAAAATGCTGAGGCTTTACAGAAGTGATTTTTTAAAACTTTTTTCCCCATTTTTGGGTGTTGCCAACTTCCTGAGAATGGAACTTAATTTTTATCTTTCTGGATTCATTGTCCTAATCAGAGTCAGTGCTAGCACTGCTCATTATCAGCTACCATGAGCAATATGGGGGGAGGTAAAAACAGGCAAGACTTGCCTTGTCTGTGCTGAATTTAAAGCCATAAAGCCATGGAATGATTTAGGTGTTACTTTTTTTTTTGGTTGGTTGGTTTGGTGACCTTTTGTTTTTAGAAACAGGAAACCTGAAGTTGAATAATGACTAAATATTTCATATAATATAAAACAAAGTGCTTACTCAAAGCTTTTCCCTGAAATATTTTTAAAACTTTTGCCATTTTTGCAAGTGTTTCTTACAGGTGTTTGACTGGCAGAGTAAATCAGCTGCATAAATGATTTTTTCGTGATGGATTTGTGTAGTATCCCACAGAGTGCTCATTTAATAACTTGTATGTTCTTTACTTAGAAAAGTTCCTTAAACACAGTGAAAGTTTCAGACCATGGAATCAAAAAGACCCAGAGGTGACTAATTCCTGCACAAAGGTGACTGAGACCAGGAGAGAGATGAAATTCCTGATGCAGATTTTTTTTTCTCCCCTGGAGATTCCTCTCCTCTTTATCATAATGGATTTTGAGATTTCTGCCTGAAACCTGAATTTTCACAGTCAGCATCTGAAGAACAAATGCTGTGTATTCATTCCTACATTCAATGATTTCTCATGGGTTTTTTTTATGTTTTAACAGTTCTGCCTTCCTTTTGATTGAGGGAAATGGGGAGAGTTAAAGACAAGAAAAAAGGGAGAGGGAATAATTCTCTCTTTAAACCCTGTATGTATTAATAAAGATGTAATGTAGAAAATGATGCAAAAGGGAAGTGTGTATATGTAATCATGATTGTTTCCTCTTTCCACTACACAGGAACATTAAATAAAATTAAATGCTAGGAGAGTCAAACTGGACAATGTGTTGTATTCGCCCACTGCATGTTAGAAAGCCAAGAAATTGTTTTCTAGGGAAGGCTGTGGAAATAGGGAAAGTGCCAGGGATATTTGAAGGGATAACGAGGTGTGTTGGGTCTCCATGGCAAGGGGCAGCAGAGACAGGGCCTGATGGAGTGACACAGTCCCCATTCCCCTGTGCCACTGCCAACGAGGAAGTGGGAATTTGGGAGGGAATTTGAGCCTGTGAAGAAGAGAGGAGTGGGAAGGTGTGGCATTCACATTCCCTGAACGTGATTCCTTCACCCAGGGTTTTTCTCCTGGGAAGCTGAAAGGCAGCCAGAGGCCTCAGAGCAAAGGAAAACAATTCTTATCTCATTTGCTTCTCCTGTGCTGTGCTCATGTGGAATGTGTTTGGAGATTGTTCACCCACAGGTGATTGTTCCATTGCATTCTGCTGGGAGTTGTTTTCACTCTTTGGCCAATCAGGGCCAAGCTGTGTCAGGACTCTGGAGAGAGTCAGGAGTTTTCATTATTATCTTTTTAGCCTTCTGTCTGTATCCTTTCTGTATTCTTTAATATAATAGAGCATTCTTTAACATAATATAGTATCATAAAATAACAAATTAGCCTTCTGAGAACATGGAGTCCTCCTCATCATTCTCTCCCCTCTTCGGGTTGCCTCCGTTTACTATAGGAAGGAGCTGTTTTAAAGATTTGGGTTTATTCCTCATCACCCTCCTCTGATGTGACTGGTAATAAATTAATTTCCCTCAGGAGTGTCTCTTTTCCCTGTGACAGTAACTGGTGAGTGATCTCCCCTTGCCTTTATTTGATCCAAAAGCCTTTCCTTGTTTTTCCTCACCCCTCTCCAGCTGGGGAGGGAAGTGATGGAGCAGCTTGGTGGGAGCCTGGGGTCCAGCCAGGGTCAACCCACAGCCACACAAGGCTCTCAGGAGCTGTTGTATCTAATGATAACACAAATGTTGAAAGATAAATTAAATTAAGCACTCCACAGATCACAGCACTTTAGAGGAAAGGTGCAAACAAAATACTCACTAAATAGGATGATCTCATTATTTATTGAATAACTATGGGAATCTTCCTCAGAAATATAATGTAATATGCCTTCCTAACATTTTAAGGAGAGTGACTTAACAATTATTGTTTTTGAGAAAGAAATTTGAGTTCTCATTTGATCTTAACACTGGTTACATTTTAAATTGAAAGGGAATATATAAAGAATGTTTTTGAATTTTTTTAAAAAATATGTATGGGGTAATACCACATAATTTATTCACAGATGTAGTTTAACATTTGCAAAGGTTTGTTGTTTATTGTTTAGTGACATTTGCGTTAAATTTTATCAGTTATTTATATTATTTTTGTAGTAAGCTTGAGTTTTTAAATGAATTCTTAAAGCTTTTTTTTTTTCAAAAGGGAGTGGTTTGTTCATCTCACAAACTTTGTTGAAGAAAATAATTTTATAGATAAATGTCTCCACCTAGAGCTTGCCTAGAAGAGGAATTGCTTAATAAATCATAATTTTTCGAATAGTGTATTTAAAAGCCCACATTACAATGATTTATCAATAAAAGCTTCCTTTTTCTGGGATCCTTCATCATTCTTCTTGTGAGATGCCATTCTCACAATCCATTCTATCCATCAGCTGAGCCATTCAGAGGCTTTATCAGAGACACAAGGATTTCATATTATAAAAGACACGTGAAAGGCTCTTTTTACAGTTTGATAATAACAATAATAGGAGAATAATGGGGTTTTTTTTAATTCATCCTGAAAACACCTCAGGTTTCTCATTTCCTTTCCTTTAAAGTTCCACTCTCTTTTCAGTTTCAAAGCCAACAGGCAATTAGGCTGTGGTTCCCAATTAATAACTCCACTGGCTGCAGCTGTTTAATGCTGCTATGGGTTTACACAAAGAGGAATCCCTGAGCAGTCTGTCCCTGTGGGCAGGGAGGTTTGTCTGCAGCCCAGAAGGGGTGCACCCCTCTGAGGAGTGAGAGCAGCACAGAGAGAGGGGCTGGGGGCAAGAGAGGGGCTGCCAACCCAGAAAATGCCTTGGACTCTTCAGGTGAGACTTCTAGACTAACTAACTCAACACTTCTGCATGAATTAATAGAATTGTGCAAAGAAACATGAAGGTAAATCAGGAGCAGCTGAGCTTCACAACGAAATGCCTCAAAACTTGTCAATACTTGGTGCTCTAAATAGTCAGAAATTGTAAGATCTTTAGGACCATGAATAAATCAAAATTATTTAGGTGTGCTTTCACCTGGTCGTGTCAAAGACTGGTTTTTCTTCCTGGAAAAATAGCTCAGAGTATTCTTTTTCTTTTTTTAAATGAACAGTTGTGAGAAATACTGCCTTAAGCTCTGAGCTCGGTTCCCAGACAGCTCATTTTCAGAATGCCCTTACAAAGTCTGTATTTTTGTTTTTAACAAAGTGGATACCCTTTATTTTAACAGCCAAACTATTAAAACTTCTAGACAGGGCAGTGAAGCTGCCTCAACAAGAGAGTATGATAAGGTGCAACTGCAGTAATGTGAAAAATATCAAATATCTTTTTTTTAGTTGACAGGCACGGTGGTTATTGCATCAGAAAACAACTCAGGAAAGGATTCTGCTGCTGGGATCTGACCCTGGAACCCTCCCTGACCTCCACTGGACACTCAGTTCTTCCAAATCTCATTGACTGGGTTTTAATAAGTGACTTTTAACTGGAGACAGATGAGACTCCCACAGCATAACAGCTTTGCCCATGTGGGCTCCTTATCTACAGTGTGACCATTTCTTGGGCGTTTCATGATATTCATGTCCCATTAAACAAAAATCCATTTGGTTTCACCAGCTGCCTGTTGAGCTAACTCAGGTCTATACATGGGAGCTGAGTTTACATTGTCCACTCAGGCAGTGTGAAAATGTCTGTGTTTTCTCCTCCACGAGGCCCTCAGAGTGGTCATTTAAGCTGACCTGAATTTTCAGGACATGCATCCTCCTATGGCTTCCCTGCTGTTACAGGTGTTCAGAAAAAATAGTTGTTAAGGCCAGAAGAAAATGTGTCCAATGCTCTTAGAGCACACATTGTGCTCAGGTATCTTTTAAATTCTTTTTTTTTTTCTGTATCATTTTAAAGATTAATAACCTAGAGATGCCTTATTAATACATGTCACCTTAAAATCTGTTGGGAAAAGGAAATATATTCCCTGCTTCACCCTGTACTAGTACCTGTTTATTACTTTTTTCCAGTCTTGCTCTGGACTCTGCTTCACTGCATTTTGTCAGATCCCCTGGAGAATCTGAATAAAACCAGCAACCCAAGACTGGATTCAATTTGCAAGGCACACACTTGTATCTGGGGAGGACACACAGTCTTTTTATTTTCAGGTGTGGGGTGGTGTTTGCCACTCTCTCCTATTCACAGTAACAAATGGCTTATGGCCATTTAAGAGTAACAATATCATCTCCTAATTAAATCCCTGAAAATATTAAATCCTTGGAATACAGTAAAACACTTCTTTTCTTGTGCAGTGGCTTTTTTTTTTTTCATCTGTCGAGGAAGATGAGCAAGTACAGCAAGAAATTCAATTTCTAAAACATAAGTAAAGATTGGGGGGAAAAAAAATCATCTTGGACCAAATCAGGAGTTATTATATTAACCTGGGCTGAACTGACTTGACAAGACACAACACTTTCAGGCAGGTAAAGTTGTTTAAGTGGAATCACACCAGAAGCTCTTTAGGATGAGGTTTTCTAGAATTTACTTTTGCCAGATTTTCCAACTCCCATTAAGATTTATACCCCAGTGTCATTAGGTGTCTTGGCACAGCAGTGCTCTCAGATAACTGCTTTGGGTAGAGGAGTTAGGCACACATACCTTTATTCCAAGACATCTTTATACTCATTTTTTCTCTGCTGGGATGAGCACAGCATGGATGTCAGCACATTTATTGGGACCAACCTATTTGATTTCAGCTGATGGGATCTGGGCAGGGCCAGGAGCAACAGTGGCCAACCTCCCTCACACCTATAAAGAAACCCCTGGGGAGCACCTCCTAAAGAGCAGGGACACAGGTGTGGCTGGGCTGATGGTTGGGCTTGTGATCTTAAAGGTCTTTTCCCACCTAAATTATTCCATGATTTGCCTTGCTGTTAGCTTTTTTCCTGTGTTGCATTCAGCCTTCATTACCTGTTACTTATCTCAGCCTATTAGCTCTGATTCTTCCCAAATCCCACAACAGGCTGTGGATGTACTTCCACCATCCTTTCCCAGACCAAAAATCCATTTATTAGCTGTCCTAAAGCTGCTTACAATATCCCCTTTCGTTACCTGCTGTGCAGTGGTGATATCTATGGCTGGAACACTTTGAGCACAAACCACAACCTCTTGAGCAACGTGAAAAATGGCAATTTCTCAGGCAGATCATTGCTTGAGCACGATCACAGCCATCCTCCCCAGTGCTGAAGACATCACAGTGTTACTCCCTATACACCTGCTGAGTTTCTCAGGGACTATGATGCAGTAAAAACCTGAGCATGTTTTGGTCTGCCTGCAGATACCAATGAAAAAAAGTCAATTTACTCCCTTCATTCTTCTACTTTGACTTGGAAACATTATTATCTTTTTTGTTTTTTACATCTCTGTCTTTTTGGGAGGGGCTGCTCTAATGGGAGATGGGGACAAGTGTCTCTCAGGCACAGGCTTTGTTTGTTTGCAGTCAGGAAGGGCACTCCAGCTCTGAATGTTTTGTCCAACACTGGTCTGCTGAGTGCATTCTTATGCTGTGATGTCCTTGATGGCATCAGATCTCCAACATGATGATGTTTACTCTTTGTTCAAACACTTTTATGAATGTCTCTTTTCAGGCAATACATTTCTCATGTATTTGCCTCACATTTTCTATTGTTGGCCAAGAGCTTATCATCCACCTTAGAGCTCAAAATTCATCCCCCAGTACCTGTGGCCTTTCTTTTTTGAATCATATCCTTGTTTCTGTCAGATCCCTGGCTTCTGTCCCAGTGTTCAATTAAAAATTAACAAACATCCTATTTGCTTTGAGTTTCTCTGCCACTCTGCTCCTCCTGCAGCGCTCTCCACAGCTCCTGTAAAAAATTAAACAGAACTTGAAGCATTTTATCATCCCCTCACTCCTGATCTTCTGCCAGCCCACCTGCTCAGCACCTTCTCTGCTGGCTGGCAGGCAAACCTCAAGGTTTCCCAGTCATCTGGATTTTTTCACACACCTTGCTCCAGGATGTCCCTGCACTTTGGCTTTTGGGCCACCAAGGAGCTGGGGTCAGGATTTGCCAGGTTCCACAGAAACCTGCCTGAGGCTTTTCCACCTGCTGCTGCCTGCAACTCCTTTTCTCAGTGATTCCCTTCTGATATTCACTGGTTTTCCCTTCTTCCCACAGAGCCAGGCAGTGATGCCTTGTCAAAGCTGACCTAGAACAGAGGCTAGACAGAGTTAAAGAATAAAGAAGGTTTTTATTAAAAGGATCTCCTCAATGGATCCACCTTGGGCAGCACCAGAGCCCAGCCAGGGCTGCACCCAAGATGAACCAAAATGGCCCCAAAATGCACGACCAGTCACAGGGTCTCCCACTTTTATAAGTTCTGCTCCATTTGCATCTTGGAGTTAATTGTCCAATTCCAGCTTTAGCCCATGAAATCCCATCCTTCTTGTTTTTCTCTCTCCAGCCCACGTTGTTTGTGCTCTTGGACTGAGATTTGGATCATTTGTCCTTGGTGCCCAGCTGGAGCAGGAATTGCTTTGTCTCCCTGCTCTGTGCACAGAGCTCACCATCCCCTCATCTGAAGCTCAGACCCACACACTAAAGCAGCACAGCATCTGAAAAATATAAAAGCTCAAACCTGAGGCATCAGCAGCATGGAAAGTGCCAGCAGGCTCTTGGAAAGCAACCCAAAAGCCACATTATGCTCCTGTCCAGTAGGACTCACCAGTTTTTTCCCCCTTGAAAAAAAAAATCCAATTCAGAGCATGAACTTCCTTTCCCTCCTCACCCACTGAGACCCACACCCCACCCAATATTTGAGTGCTGCCTTCTGGTGTGGTCTGCCAAAATAATTCCCATGGCAGGAACCTCTTAGCTTGCATTTCCTGAAGGAGAAAGATGAATTCCTAAATCCTGAAGCAGGATGGATGGAATCCCATGGTATCACTGAATTAAAGCCATAAAAAAAGAAATTTTATGAGGGAAGGAGCCCAACAGCCATCTCTGCTAATGTGGACTCAAAGAAGTCAGTGGGATTGCTTTGCCTAAGGCAGCCCAATTTCTGTAGGTGGATGCAGGATGTTTGTCTCCAGAGCTGCTAAGCTGAGGCATTTCAGCTGTGCTAAATGAATTTTTTAAAAGTGCAGGTGAGCAATGGGAAGGTATTTGGTTCCCAAGGAATATATTACAGAAGAATGTGCTGTTCTGAGTTCTGTCTCCTGGCAAGCTCCATGTAAATCAGAAACTACAAATTCTTCTTCTCATTTTGTCTGTTTAGGGGAATATTTGCCACAAATAAGAGGTGAATTGAACAGAACAAAGCTTTAAAAAACAGCCTTTTAAAATAAAATTTTTACATTCAACATGGAATAACACAACCCTGAATCTGTTTTATGGAGCAAAGGATTCTGTGCTAGGCTTCATAACAGCTTATTAAATGAGGCAGCCAGGTATCCAAGGAGATGGGATTGAAAATAAAGGTTTTTCTGGAGAAATTTTTCAAGCAGCACAAGTGGGTACCTGCTGTAAAACTTCAGCTTTCAAAGGACTCATTAGTGCAGCAGAGGCTGCCTGGCAGTTCACAGCCAGGAAATGTGATCATGCATCAGTGGATGTTTTAATAAGGTTAATGAGATGATTATTATTTTTTAAAGTAACTATGATAATGTAATAATGATAAAGCACTTTTAAAGACACCTGTTAAGTGTGGCTGCCAGCACCACGTGAGGCACATCTCACCTGTGCTCCAAGGAAAAAACAATTCATCTGTAATGAAAAACTGTCCCAATGGTGCATTAGCAAAGTCTCAATGAAAAAGACAAATTGCTCACTTAATGGCTTGGTGTTCATTTAGCCAGGATGTTCCAGCCCATGATGGTGCTCTCACAGAACAGCTTGGCATAAAAGGAACTTGTGTAAACTCAGTTAAAAAGTGATGTCTGCCCGTGATTCCAGAGGTTCCTTTCGTGTCCTCATTTCTCATCCCATCTCTCCAGTGTGGTTCTCTCCCCAGTGCTTAGCAGGCACAGTTTGAGTGTGAAGAATTAGGGCTCCTCACTGCCTTCAAGCACCAGTGTTAGGGGGGATGGCTAATTCAGCCACTTGCAGCTCTCCACAGATTGCATCTCTAAGGGACAATTTCTTTCATCGCATGTATGTGATTTTTTTTCTATTTTGAACAACCCAGAGGTCATCTCTACAACGAACAGCTCTGATTCAATGCATCAGGTAACTTTTTCAACATAGATCTGAAATCAGAATTTCAGTTAGAGACATTAAAAGCACATCAATGGATGTGCATACTGGACCCTAAACAACTCTGCCTTGCCACTTTATCTTCTTCATAGCTCAGAGCTATCTGTGTAGAGAGCTAAGGAGGAGACAATTCAGCCAAAGACATAGAAATAATCAAAGGAAATACCAAGATCCACAGAAAAAAATTAATTCTGAGAGTATTAAGCAGTTCAAACAGACTATAATTCTAAGAGAATCGTTAAAATAAAGATGATTGAAAAGGTGGTTCTGCAAATCCATGTTACCATGTGAATTCTGAATCTTTAAGAGGGTTGTAATCTCCCCAGAACTGTGGGGAAGGAGGCAGAGGCTGGGTGCTGTGTCTCCCAAATCCTAGGCTAAAACCAAGGTAAGCTTTGCCTGTCCCTAAGCAAACAACAGCTCAAGGAATATTGAATTACTTAATTGAAAGAGAAGCTCTACTTTTTATGCTGCTTCAGGATGGCTCTCAGACATGTCCAAAATCCTTTGGAAGAAGAACCAGCTGCAATCACAAGGATTTTTTTGATGTGGATTGGTGTGGACAAATAACACAAGATGTGAAGGCTGTAAAATTTAGAAATCACCAGCTTTACTAAATGTGTTCATATTCTGGATTTTTATATTTAGTCCATAATTGCACCTCAAATTGCTTAGCAATAAATGTCCACCAAACCCTGGGAAAACAAGCAAGTATTTATCAGGCAGTATTACTGGCTTTTATTTTCTCCTTTGTTTTTGTAAATTAATTAACAGATTAAAAAAATTATAAAAAGGAGAGATAAGCAGATGAACTATGGAGAACCCTTAGAATTGCTCAGAGCCCTTGGTGAATAGGCATTTGTGCAGCTATTATTTGAGGGGAAAAAAGACAATTATTATTAAATTAGTGATTGCTCTCTGAGAATCCTGATTCCTAGGGCCATACCAAAAAAAAAAAAGCTGTGAATATTTGTCTGAAATTCCTGACACTTTTCTGATACAAGCAAGAGCACTGTCTTTGATGGGAGCCTACAAGGTGCTGATGTGATGGGCAAAAAATGAGATGAAGCCCCAGGCAAAGCACTGCAGTATTTCATAGAGTGTTATTATGCCCAGGAAATGCCAACTTTGCCTTAAAATCTATATAAATACCTTTAATTTATAATTCTACTTTCCACCACAAGTCATGTTAAAATTAAAAAACAACAATGAGGAAAAGTTTAGCATTTGCCTTGGGGTAGTGGTTTTGATAAATTATCTTAATAATTCTGTGTTACTTTGTGGGATTGTGTTCCTGTCATGAGCTGCCCATCAGCTACCCATGGTGTGAAAGAAGCCACAAGCATAATTTTCTTCATAAACAAAAATAAACTGCAGTAATTGTTCCACCCAATTGTAATTTTCCACGGAGTGACATAAATGGTGCTGTCATTTCTCTCAGTAGGCCATAACTGCACCGTATTTCATGTGAAATTAAAATGTTGACTGCAATGTCAAGGGTGCTGCATTCATGGGCTAAATAATTGAAATGGTCTCAATGAAGTCTCCAGGTGGGAAGGGGACACGTTCCTGCCCCTGCAGTCCAGCCCTTTGTGTGACTGCATTCCCTGGCCTATTTTGCTCCATCCTTTAGCATTAAAAGGAGATGTATAGGAGATTTATATTTTCACAAAGGGGTTTTAATTTTTTTAAAAATAGGAATAACTTTGTTGTTGATCCCAAAACTCTCTGGGACAGATGGACACAGGTACAGAGTCAGGCTCTGAACTCAGTCCCTGGTGCCAGTGACAGGATCCAGGGAATGGCCTGGAGCTGTGCAGGGGAGGTTTGTGTTGGATATCAGGAAAAGGTTCTTCCCCCAGAGGGTGGCTGGGCACTGAGCAGGCTCCCCAGGGCAGTGGGCACAGCACCAGCCTGGCAGAGCTCAGGGGTGTTTGGACAATGCTCTGGGGCACAGGGTGGAATTGCTGGGGTGTCCTGTGCAAGGCCAGGAGTTGGATGCAATGATTCTTGTTGATTCCTCCCAGCTGAGGGTATTCTGTGACTCTATGCTATGACCTTTAAAAGGCTCTTTTAAAAGATGACACCTCCTCTCTACAAATTAAGGGGGCAATTCCCAGCAATTTACAGGGAAACTGGAACAGGCAGAGAGCCCAGACAGGCAGGCACAAAACCTGAGCTGAAATCACCATTTCTGCACCTAGACCTCGTGTCACCATCATATTTTCTGAAAAATCCCTTCACCAGGATTTCTTCTCCTGGGAAGATGAGAAGCCTCAGAGTAAAATGAAAACAATGATTACCTGATCTGCTTCTCCTGTGTTTGCTGCTTTGGAATGTGGTCTGGACATTGTTTACCAACTGGTCATTGTTTTATTGGTTTCATGTGAATTGTTTTGACTTAATGACCAATCACAGCCCAGCTGAGTCAGGACTCTGGAAGGAGTCACGAGTTCTTCGTTATTATCTTTTAGCCTTCTGTCAGTATCCTTTATTCTTTAGTGTAGCATTAGAATAGAATAGAATAGAATAGAATAGAATAGAATAGAATAGAATAGAATAGAATAGAATAGAATAGAATAATAAATTAGCCTTCTAATAACATGGAGTCAGATTCTCAATTCCTCCCTCCATCTGGGGAACTCAAAGACCACAGACCTCGTGCTGAGGCAGACAAGGGCCTGAGCTGCTCCTGCTGCCTGAGGGAATGTGGCTGGCAGCCCCTCCAGAGCGTGCTGAAATCAATTCAAGCCTTTCCTCTCACTTGGAAAGCTTCTGTCCAAACCCACTAAGCACTGCTTTATATAGTTATTGTTCATCATCTTCCCTAATTCCTGTGATTTCCAGTGTGGATAAGCAGAGTGAGGACTCAGAAAAACCAGAGTGAGCCAAGACCCATAATTCATACCACAGCAAAATTAGAAGCAAGCTCAGAGTGCTGTGCTTGACTCAGAGCTGCACCCAGCTCCAGTTGTTTTGTTTCATTGAAAAGGACATATTTGCAGTGTTTGGTTTTTCCTCAAGTAAAACACTCATCCAACTGCTAGTTTCTCTATTACTTGTGGAATTGTTTATGTATTAGCAAAAGTATAAACTAAA
The DNA here is from genome assembly GCF_963513975.1 of Fringilla coelebs. Classification (NCBI taxonomy): domain Eukaryota; kingdom Metazoa; phylum Chordata; class Aves; order Passeriformes; family Fringillidae; genus Fringilla; species Fringilla coelebs. Next base: position 5,438,721 of record NC_140032.1, read on the forward strand.
GATACAGAGAGAAGAAAATCACAGAGCTAGTAGATAAATTGCTGGGGGGAAAAGTCCATGAATAATGCAAGCAATGGGACTCAAATTTTCTTAAAACTTGTTTCTTTTTTTCATAAAGAGAGGGAAATGAGTTTCATATGAACAGCTGTAGAGGGTAATTTTGAATGTGAGAAATGACAAATGTTGAGACTGACAGGTAACACTGGGATAAAAGGTTCTGAATTCAAATACTGTGCTGTGGAAAGATGAATTTTAACATGAGAAAAACAGGACAATCACTGTATAGCAAATACTCATCTTGGCTTAGCCCAGTGCACCCAATAAATATGGCAAAGAGTTCACAGGTAAAATAACTCCACGATAAGCTCTTGCTAGTTAGATCATTAGTGATTCAGAAAATATTCCCTGAAAGGAGACCCTCACATCTTCAGTCTGCAGATCAATCTAGTAAGTTTGGAGCCATATGAATTTATTTCTCAACAAGCATCTGCTGGAGCTGGGGTGAAAGATCCCCTGGGGACTCAGAGCATCATCACATTGATGACTCAGAGTGAGTGCTAGTGACAAAACTTTCTCTTACAGGAGTCTCACTTGATTACTTTCCCCTGCGTTGTGGCAGCATTTTGCATTATGATAATACATTTATTTTACCTAATAATAATAGCAACTACTGCTCTCTGTTTCAGGGATCTGGTAAAAATTATGCTGGAGAAATGTCTCCTTTAGCAGAGGAGCAGTCATATTCCAATAGACAGGAGAGTTCTTGTGCAGGTCAGCTCCCCATGGGGCTAAATGTCATCTGCCAAGAGTGCCATAAATTTTATGGCTGTAACATTTGGCTGCAAAATAACTGGTAGAAATCTAGGTGACTTTTCTTCCAGCTCCCTAGGCCTATCCCCTGCCCTTTTATTAATATCCAGTGTTTAGAGCTTTACATGCCTCTCTCTACCCTTCACTGATTACACAGTTCATGATCCCCACATACAGAGAGGTGCTAAGAATAAAAGTAGGTTTGATCTGAAATTAATTGCATTTCAGAAAAAAAAAAGGATTTTCAATATGTTTTATTTAATTGAGAGCAGATTAAACTATGTATTATAAAGGACTAGAACACTTTGTAGGCTACAAGAAACTTAATTCCTTTTTAAAACATTTTTTTTCTTTCTCTCTTTCGTGAACAATTAATGAATTGAAGAGCTTACCATGTTATTATTATTCAAATCTTCTTGAGAAAGATATTGAGATTAGAAAAAGATGGGCGAGATAGAAAAGTCTGTCTTTTTTAGTCACCCAAAGTTAATTAAAATAAACCTAACCTGCTATCTGCCACCCAAAGTGTGCTATGGAAACGAGACTAAAGGTAACACAGACAAATTGGCTTGGCTTGCTAAAACTCCTTAGGGTTAATTAAAAAGCTTCTTATTCTTTGATGAGAGTTCCATCAGAGATGGGAACTTTTCCCCTCATTCCTATTACACATTTTCTGTAATTTATGGAAATGTTTTCAGCCACAGAGGCGATGGGAAAGTGGCCTCACTGCCCAATTAGACATCCATGGCAGGAGCCAGAACTGCTCAGACAAAAAACCTGTTGTTTACTCTGGAAGCATCTCCATGTGTCCATCTAAATCATCATCTGTTCTGGACAGGATAATGATGTTTAAATTACCCCTGACAGGTATCTCTCTAAAGTGATTAGAAAGGCCACAGTGAAGAGTGTGCAGCACCACTCTGGTTTTGTGTTGCATCACCACTAGATTTGGGAAGGGTCCCTGAATATTCAGCAAACCTCACACCTTTTTTCCACAATCTAAAACAAATATTTCTCTTCCTGCCTTGCACAGGACCTAGCAAAACCTCTTCTGCTTTGTCTTTAGAGCTGTACCCATTGGAGGACTGTAGTGGTACCAATTGAGGAAGGCAGAACCAAAGTCTTCCCCATCTTATGGCAAATGAGAAGCTCAGGAATCCCTTCTATGTGATACCTGCTCAAGTTCTGGTTCCAGTTCTTAAGAAGCACCAAAAAACCCCCTGGAGACAGGAGTCTGCCTGCAGGGACTCTGATGCTGTGTGACAGGGGAGCTCACATCCAAAGGCAACACCCAGGACCTGACGTGAGGAGCTGCTGTGGGCACATTCCAGAATAAGCTTTGCCTTTATCACACTTGTATTGTTCACCAGATGTATGGCACAACATTTCATAAATCATCTGTCTTTCTCTTGAACTTTAGCCAGTCCAGGCATGGAACTCATTGCTCCAGAGTTACATAAGGCCTACTCCATGTGTATTATCTGACTAGAACACAGGTTTATATGGCATAGTATTATTGTGTCTCAGGCTGACATGGGTCTTGAAGAAACTCAAAATTCACTCCTCAGGCCTTATGGAAAGCTCAGGTACTGAGGATGAATGCAGAGCTTCCTAATGAAGACCATTTTTTCTCATTTGCTGAATTTGCACTGCATTATGTGACAAGACAGGACAGTTTGCTCATCAAGGATGCTGCCACAAATATTACTAAAACCTCTTGAGACTAGTTTTTTTCTCCACGGTGACCTTAGAAGACTCTTTAGCCAATCTGACTGAACAATATTTCTAGTGAAAAAAGTCATGCTTCAAATTTTAAGGCTAGGTCACATCACATCTGGATTGAGCAGAGGTCTCTTCATCTTACAGACAGCACAACCAAATACGTGGATGTGTTTATTGATTTGAGTGCTCAGTGCTGTGACTTTTAAAGTGTTTGTTCCTTGAGAGACTCAGGTTACCCAGGTTTCTCTCTTGAATTTGATCCTTAGACTGAGTGTCACCGTGGCTGCTTTTTGGAAAGCCTCATTATCTTTCCAAACAAATGTGTTTAAGCTCCATCTCCATATGATTGATGGCACTTGAGTGAAGCTGTATCCACCACCTCCAGAAAACTTCAAAAATCAATCTTGCTGTAATTTTAGCATACTGCTTCCTCATTGAATTTTAGAAATCTGTTAGTCTGAATGAAGGAGACTTCATTATCACTGAGAAGAGCCAGTCAATGATACACATGAACTTCATTCATAACAAAGCCAATTGCTGATGAAGAGGAACTGAACTAGAGATGATTAATTCTTTTCCAGCGGCTACTTTGGGCAGACATGACAATTATTCATACCAAAGAGCTACCATTTTTGCCTTATTTAATTAATCTTAAGTCATGTACAGGGAAAACTCAGAGTCCAGTGAAACCAGCTAGAGAGTGCTGTTTATAATGGTCCTGCCTGCAGGCACAGCTATTCATCTTTGCAGTTATGCAACTCATGTGTCATTTTTCATACTTGGCATTGCAATTTATTTTCCTTTTGTTGTTTAATCAATTTTCAGTTAAACAGACCCTTTGTACAATCCAGAAACAAAACTCCTTTGAGACAGTAAGAACTCTAAAAACATGCAGTAAGGTGTGATCAGCCTCCTGAGGTGAGCAGCTTATGTTTTAAATGGAGAATTCTTTGTGAATCTCACTTCCTATGGAGTGGTAAATCCAGAATGACAATCTATCGGTGTCCTGTGGGTTTTTTTATACATATTACTTCTAACCCTATGGCAACAGGTCAAATTGGACAGCAGATCTAAATCACCCCAACCTAATCACCCCACACTGAGAGGGCCTTGAGTTGAAGTTGCAATTACTGGTGAAATAAAGCAGTTTCCCCTTTCCCTGCTGGCCATTGCTTCTGCAATTCATTTATTCCTTTTCACTCCCTTAGCTCCTGCTAACAGATTTCCCCCTTGGTTCTCCTTCTGTTGCCAACAAGTGTTTGACAAACCAGAAGTCAGTCTCCTGATTACATCCAGATCAGGATTTACCTCCTTTGGCTCTGATAAAACATTCTTCCAAAAGGTCAGATTGCTCAAAATCCTCCATTTTTGAGAGTCATTGGATTTAATCTAAACTCTTCTGTGTGTTCTTTATATCTGATGTTTAAAAAAATTAAAAAAAAAAAAAAAAAGCTTCTTGGAACCCCTCTTGGAACCATGTTTGTGATCCTCAATTGTCAATCTCCATTCAGTATTAAAAATTCCATTGGAAATCAAAAGAGATGTCTTCATATATATTAAATCACCAGTTTTATGCTGAAAGTTGGCACAGAAATTGGAGAGAACAGGCAGACCCCAAGTTAACCTCTCAATTTTTTTTTTTGAGGATTTTTTTAAACACTTTTTAAAATAGGAATGATAAAATATACCATGAAGGACTGTAGGCGGAAGAAAAGTAATAAATAATTCAGCACCAGGGAAAGAAAATCAGCTGTAGAAAGTCCTGAGGGCAATTTGTTATAAAGCAGTTGGATATTGCCAGGGTGAAACAACACACAAGGGGTGCAATTAGAAGAACTGGCAAGCAGCCCTTCCTATTTGCAGGTTTTACACTCTCAACTCCCTGATGAATTCCATGGATGGTTCCAGGTAAAGCTGAGTATTTCCTTCATTTTATTGGTTTTGTCCCACAATTCTGTGCCATTTCTGCCAGGACTGTGCTGTCATCTCGGGCACCTCACATTTGATCAGCTCAAAGGGAGCTCTGTAGGATAAGAGCCCAGCATGGAGCCTAATTATATCCATTCAATATGTGAGGAGAGAAATTCAAAGCCAAATCTCTACCTCAACTGCTTTTTTTTTTAAATTCCTCCATAATAAAATGAGGATGACCCAATATATTTAACATAAAGTGCATTAGTTGCCCCTTGACTGTACTTCTTTGTGAGAGGAAGGATTTGCCACTCCCTCTCTCTGTAGCCCATTAAGACTTTTTAGGTTTAGAAATGGGAAAAAAAATAGACTGGAAGTGAAAAAATGGCAGGGTAAGAGAATATATTCCCCATTTGTTAAGTTCCAGCAGAGTAACCACAAAGGCCCATCCACACAGCAAGAACCATTCCTGAATAGGAAGGGACAATAATTTTGTCATTGTCCTTGCCAGAAAACCTCCTTCTCTCCTTCTCAGGACACTCCAAGTTCTTTCCTGTCCTAACAAATCCCATAAGGACAAAATTTGTTCCTTTCCATTGTTAATTAAAGCATTGTTAATGCTTTTGGCAACGTCAGGCAGAAGGTCAGTGAGGTTGTAGTGTCCAAGAACCAAAGTAGGAGAACAACCAAGTGCCAGGGAACCTGCACCTAAAATAGCACTCCTTTCTATATTTCTATATTTCTATATTTCTATATTTCTATATTTCTATATTTCTATATTTCTATATTTCTATATTTCTATATTTCTATATTATTTCTATATTTCTATATTTCTATATTTCTATATTTCTATATTTCTATATTTCATTATTTTATCTTTATCTATACATTCCAGCTGGGATGGAAACAAAATACAAAGACTACAGAAGAAATAGGGGGGAAATACAAATGAAAACTGGAAGGTTTTTTTGGTTTGTTGGGGTTTTTTTTTTTTGAAAAGGAGGGTTGGAGAAACCAACTGCTGAAAATCTGAAAAATTGTTTCAACTATTTTTTTTTTCCATGAAGAACATGCATTGTACTTTAACCATCCCAACTCTATATTTTAAAAAGTCTTTATTACCCTAAGATTCTTAGAAGAAGGAGAAAAAAGCAACTGAGCATATGAGAAAGACTGGGTTGAGAACCAGATGGCTTCTGCAGGAGTGAATGGATTGAAAAATGAGCTGGGAGCGAACAGCTCCACAGATTAGGCAAGAAGTTTGAGAGATCTTCTGAAAGAACACAACAGCCCTGATTCCAAACACTTAGAGGGGTTTTATTACAACATATAATTGACTGAAATATATCATTATTTATTTCATGATGCCTTATAGTTAGTACATTCTCTGAAATTACAAGGGAATGGAAATAAAACATTATTTTAGATTGAAGTGTGGTATGTGTTTCAAGAACCAATTAAAGATTACATTTAAAATATTTTCAGCTTAAAGTTGTACTTTCCTAAAGGGAGATTTCTCCTCTAGAATTTCATGATTTAGTAATGGAGTTTCATATTTAAATAAAAAACAAAATAGCTTTTGAGCATTTTGTTTTTCACTTCAGCATCTACAGATTTAATACTATTTATTTTTGTCTCCTTATTTTGCTTTTGAGAAAGAAGAGAAGACAGGGGTGAAAACAGAGAGGCAAAGAAGAAAATGTAAAATGTGAAACGGAACTGTTTTACATTTCTGGGGAATTAAAATGCTTCCACAAGGAAAAACTTCACAGAAGAGAGTAGGAAACTACTGAAGAACATTAAAAAAACAACCCCACCAAACTACTACTGTGTTCTTTCCAAAGGTTTTAATTTTAATATTGTGGACCAATAGTTATGAAAACATTATAAAAGCTTGCAAAATTTAAAAGGCTGTGGGAATTAAAAGCTCAGTATTTTCACTGGGTTGGCATATGGCTTCACCCTTCTGTACAACTGGAAGGATAGTCATGTAAAGAACAGCAGCAATAAGAAAACCCCAAGGGACCATGTGATTTTTGTCCATTTCTCTTTTCACTTTTTCCTTGTGAAGTTCAGTTTTTAAAGATTTGTTTCTGCTTCATTACTGCTGCATGGCCACTGTGTTTGCTGGAATGGCCATTTCTGGACTACACTCTGCATTTCTACCTCTAATTCTTGAAGACAGTTTTCAAAGATATTCTCATTTCAAGCCTAAGCACAAGTGCAGCTTGTCTTAAATAAAAAGAGGATTTTAGCATCAAAGAGAAACAAAGAGAATTTCATATCTTCCCTGCCACTGACGCTGAATCACATCTTTTATGAGGCCAGGGAAAGTTTAACATCAGCTTTTGAGAGCTTCAAGGACAAGAAGACATTGATATGGCCCCTTATCTGGGGGTGAATTTTCTTCTTAGCTCAGCACTGTCCATAAAGATTTAAAAAAAAAAAAAACTGAAACATGACACAGAAAAGCAATGAGGAAGAAAATTGTTGCTTTTGAGCAACAAATAAGTAAGCACACACTACTACACCTAATAAATTAACACCAGTGTCAATGAAAAATAAAAATAACATTTTCAAAGGACAGCTTGTCATGTTCTCATGACTCAGAGATTGTTTGTTTTCCCCCTTTCTACTCCCCCCTTTAATTAATACATTTGCTTCCAAATAGGATCCGAGCATTAGGAAAATGTCACACCATATGTGTGTTTATTTTTGCTCAAGTAATTATCACGGTGTAAGATCTCTCTTTTCCTTTCTCTGCTTGCTGAGACAGAATGTTCCTTCAGAGGATAGAACAGCCTCAAAGCAGCTGCTCTGGCATCTGAGGCAGAGAAAAAGTCAAATCCTCATCCTCATCCTTGTGCGTGCAGTGACCTTTGTGGGTCTTGGAGGCAGCCCTTTCTTCAGGTGGTGTCTCCACAAGGTTTGGAGGGCTCTGCCCCTGGCAGAGGGTGAAAAGAGGGGATGCAAAGCCCAGCAGGACAAACAGCACCTCTGAGAATGCTGTGTAAAGAAATGACTGAATGCTGTGCAAAGAAATGCCCGGCAGCCCAGGCAGGTGAGCACAATGAGCTTCAGCACTCCCGCTCTTCTGGAGAAAAACCTGCTGGGATTTTGGCAATAATTGTATCATCCAAGCAACCTAGGGAAGCTGGAGCTTAACCTGAAGCATGGACAGATGACTCTTCAACTAATTAAAGCTGGAAAGAGGGTAATAAATAATAAATGTTTATTACAGGGCTGGACACATGGGGAGTAACCTCCCAAAGACGTGTGCAGAAAGTCACAAAGTCCTGCTCTCTGTTTATCCAAAAAGGTTTTACCTATTCAGGTGGCTTCCAGGACAGGTTCTACGACACCTATTGCATAAACATTAGTTCTCACCTCATATTATAATTAGCAGAATGTCCATTATGGCTGCATAATTCTCTTTAATTGGGTTTCTGGGGAGGAACTAAAACCTCTTCCTCATGGTAAACTCCTCACCCATGTCAGGTTGGCAGGGCCCCTTGACTTGCTGGCCTCTCATTCTTAGAAGCCAGTGGTATTTATGGTTCCTGCACTCTTACAATACTTCATGCATCACCTGCCATTCCCAATTTTGTTTCAGTTATCCTCACTTGGTATCAATTAATTTCCTTGTTAAGCTCTAATCACAGTATATGATCTTTGCTGACTACATTTCTAACCTAACCTCTTGATTAATTTATTTTTTAAAATTTTAACTGCTTAATTCATTTATTAATTCATTCATTTTAATTAAAAATATATCATTTTCATGATCTTAGTTGCATTTCTAGCTCAACCCCTTGAGTCAAACCACTGCACTAGCTCAAAACTGCCCTCTTGGACTGGGATGGTTCTTAATTCTCCCTTAACATTCCTGGGGTGGAATTTCCTTTTTCATCCTACCAGTGAGTGCTGATGTTTTCAGAGTGATCAGGTGTTTTTCTATTGTTATTTCTGTCACTATAATCTTATTTCAGTGACTAACACCATATCACACTCTGCAATTGTTGTCCATAAGGCAGAAACCTCTCTCCCAGAAAAGAGAGGTTGTGTAGAGGGCCCCCAGGATTTTCTTACTGCTGTTGGATTTTACCTGATCATGTCAGGATGGTGCCAAACATGGAAAATATCTTGTGTTAGAAGGATATGATGTGACACTTCTGTGATTCTAGACATAAAGGGAAATACTCTTGATATCAAGTTGGAAATTCAGATGCTGAATGATTTTGAAGGTCTTCAGAATATCTGCAATGCTTTCAAAATTTTATTCTTTCATACCTACAATTCTTCCAATTCTATTCTGAACAGATTATCATTTTTAGAGCTGAGAAAACAGCAAGAGACACCAGAAATAAAAGTAAAAGTCTTCAATCAGGGCCACTTATGTATAGGAATGAATGGTATGGGGAGGGGGAAAAAAGGACCGAAGAACATTCATTTCCCTTTAAGACATAGATAAAAAGTTCTTATAACCAAAATAAAACTGCAGAGAGGATGCAGTCCCCTGGTTATTGATTAAAATATGATCTTGTAATTTCTGTATCTAGAACCAAACTTGCAGGATGCTGCTGTCCTTTTGGGTTTTCACTCTATTTTCCAACAGCTGCAGTTGATTTCAGTACACCATATTGTGATGCTGGGAAGCAGGATTTAGACTTAAGGTCATTTTCACTCTCATACCTATTTACCCACACTGTGGCATAGCTAATGTGAGCTTTGTCTCTGAAAGAGATTTTATTGCTTCATTTCCACGAGTAAAGGAATGAGAGTTTTAATATAGCTGGTCCAGGATTTTCTACTTAGTGGTTTTAAAGTATTGTATATGTAATAAAATCCTCTATACTCATCTATCTGTCTCAGTGTTGATTTCCTTTATGTCAAGACTCAAAAGTCCTAATACTGCTGTAATCTACATTCCATTATTAGGGGCTCCTGAGAAAGACTGAAAGAAACCAAAACAATGAAACAAAACAGGCAAACAAGAAACTGTCTTCAGTGCTAGGTTCTTTGTTCTGGCACTGGATTTTGGGGGAAGAAAGGGTCATTTGTCAATCTTTGGTGTTCAAGGCCAGGTTGGATGGGGCTTTGAGAAACCTGGTCGAGTGTAAGGTGTTCCTGCCCATGGCAGGAGACTGGAACAAGGTGATTTTTTAAGTCACTTCCATACCAACCCATTCTGTGATTCACAGTTTTGTTTTCCCTTTCATCCTTCCCTTCATCCTTCCATGGCACCTGAGTTTAAATCAAGCACAAAACCATAAGCAATAGCACATCACTTCTGTACCAGCACATAAATAAAAGCAGTGTTTCCCAGATCATTTCAAATCTCTCTGACTGATCAGTAGTTGGCAAAATCAATCTTTGAGCATATTTTGAACCAGCACGAATGCTTTTCATGTTTAATGAAGACAGAAAACTTTCTCAGACTGTTTCATTGACCTCTCTCGATCTGGGTCACTAATCATCTCTAAGCATTCCATGTAGTTTGAATAAATCTGGATGTTCTGCAATAATCCAAGATCAATAAAGCTTTTCATCCCAGATGTGTCCTGGGAAGACATTTTCTAGAGGAATGCAGAACATTTGGGATTCAAACTGCAATGTTTTTCAGGTCTCTTTTACTTGAGAATTTAAACTGAGAATTACCTGCACCCTAATGCTATTTGAAGTGATTAAAAAGTCTATGAAAGACAATATAAATAATCCCATATACTCACTCTAGCACTCCATTTTTTTATAGTGGGTTTACCAGCTTGGCATAAAGGGCAAGCAAAACAAAAACGAGGTGAAATTTGTTACTTTTTTTTTCACTTTAACATAAACTCAAAGACTTCAATCTTGCTGGAATTTATGCACACACTTATCTGTAAGCACACGAATAATCCTCTTTATTTCCACAGCAATACTCATCTGCTTAAACTAAGCTCTAAAGGCTTCCCAGAGAAGCCATTTCCAAGCACATTTCGGAAGTTGTGTCATGAGCAGTGTAAGTTACATTTAATTACAAGGGAATTGTATTGCTTCTCTCAAAGGTGAAGTTGATGCTCTGCACTCCAGCAAAAACAACCAATGTATAAATTGATTTATTTATTTTTGAATGCTCTGTTGGCACCCACCAAATCACTGAAAATTTCAGAGTTGGCAGATGTGACCTGAAATCCACAAGGAAAAGATGTGGGGGTAATCCCCAACATACAGGGAGTACCAAATAGAGGTGTTTTGGAGCAGGGAAGAATTAGTATCATTTCTCCAGTTTGCTTTACAAACAAATGAAATCCATGCCCACATTGGGTAAATGAGGTTTGCCCCAATTAACAGCAGTGAACTGATTAACAGAAGCAGGTTCTGCATGAATGTGACCATCCTTCTCCATCAATATAAAGTCAGCTTCAAAGTATTAAACTATGAAACCATCTATAACATCCTGCCAATTTAAGTGAGATGGGGGTTTGACCCTCAAAACCATTCCAGCTTGCATGCAATAAAATCACACAGTACATCCAAAGTTCAGCACAGTCCTACAGTGAATCCAAAGTGTCTGCTGGATCTGTGGGTTGAGCTCTGCACAGCCACGGGACTGGGGCTGCAAACCTGGCCTGAATTAATTAGACTGAGAGCTCTTAACTTTGCCTTTTGCATGTGCTTTTACCCACAGAGCCACAGCTTTGTTCAGCAGGGCTGTGGGATCAGTAATGCAGTGACACCAAGCAAGAAATGCCTGTGAAAATGGCTTTGCACGCACAGCCACCAGAGGAGGTCCTCAGGAGAATCACAGGATCACAAAATGGTGTTTCCCAAACCCACCTTCCACTGAGATGTGGCCATACAGTAAGGGGAAGGTGCTTTGAGAAAAGGTTTTTCACCACTTTTTTTTTTTTTTTTTTGGGGGGGGGAATTTTTTCGCCATTTTTTTACTGTTTTGCAGGTCAGTATATTCATTTTTCTAGACATGCAGGTCAGTACATGGTAATTCCAAGATGACTGAGAGGCCACTGGCTTTTCTAACTACTTACCAATGGTCCTGGAGCTGTCAGCTAAAACATTTGACCCAGGAGGAATAATATTGACAATTTCACCTGTGGAGGCTTGTCCAATGACAGAAGTCTGCTTCTTCACATCAATCTTCAATACACAGGACTAGAAAGTCACCCATATTTCCAAAGTTTACATTCCTAGCTTATTAGGGCAAGATTCATATTTCAATTGCTTTTCTTTATTAAAAAAAAAGGAATAATTCCTAAATGCATATTAGTGTGACTTTAGAAGCCATATGGAATTTCATGTGAAATATTTATAATTCCCTCTCTCCCTCTCATTCTTGCTTCTAACAGAACAGAGAGAAATGGAAAGCTGGGGAGAAAAAAAATTGTATCCTCAAAAATGGCATGTGCTTAACATCAAAACATTTTAATTGAACTTCACATCACAGAAATCCAGATGGTCCATGTTCTGTTCAAGCCTCAGGGGGACTGCAACATGTTACCATGTGTAAGATGCATCATCCCCTTCCTCCTGCTGGTTGTACACAGGACTTCCAGCCAAGATACCACAGGCTAGCAAAATTTGAGTTTTACAGTCTCTTAGGGATTCAGGGAGATTTCAGGCAATGCTTGAGGGATTTGGGACTATCACCCCCTCTTTCTTGCAGACTGATTCCATGAAATCTAAAAATAACTCAAATAATCCATGCAATCTAAAAATAACTGTTGGGTTGAGGCAAGGGGTTTAGACTTCAGTGGATGCAGAGCTGATCTGTCTGACCTTCAGCTGGAGAAAATCAGTTCCATGAACACACCACATCTGGACCTGGCCCAATTTGCAGCCCCCCAGGATCTCACCAAGGATGACCAAGGACTTGTGCCACTCCTTCTGGTCCAGACTTTTGCCTTTGAAATGTGATTTTATTGTCCTATTGCAGCCTGGTATCACCCTGACCACAGTCCAATGCCTTGGTGCCCTAAAAAGTAAATTAAAAAAAAAAAAAAGTAAATGTTTCTCTACTCCTCAGTTGTGATAAACCCCAAAACCAGGGCACCTGGTGCAGTGTCACTGAGACATTTCCCAGTGAATGAACCTATTCAGACCTTCCATTAATTATATGGACTTAACCCATAATGCAAAGCTGGACTTAAGCTCATAATGCAAAACTGGTGTTAATTCAGTTCCACTGCATAGTGGTTCCACTTACATAAACATTGCCATCTTTGTTTTTGAGATTGATCTCAAATTAAATCAGATCTGGATGTATTGAAATTTCAAGCAGCCCTCACCACTCCTCAGGAGACCATCACCTCCCACAGATTTTCTTATCTTCTCCTTAAAAACAAATTATTATGCCTTGAATCACAAGACAGGCCATAAAGTGCAAGTTCCTGACTCCTTCTGAGGAGCAGAAGGAAGGTAGGCATAAGGTTTGTGACCCAAAACTAATCAGAACAATATTCAGAGTCTTCTGGTCTTTGCCTATGATCACTTTAGGTCTACAAATAAGACAAATTGCAAATGCAAGGTTTGGTTCACATGAGCACTGGCATCAGACACACCAAGCTCTTGTAGCTGCCAGCTGGCATAAGAAATGACAGAACATTTTAACAAGTGACTGAGCATGCTGCAAAGGGATCTGGATTGGCAGGTTGATGTGTGGAGAGTGATGGGTGGGGAAGATTTTGAATTGAAAACACATTAAGCTCACTAGTGCAGGAAAAAGTTTCATGCTTTGAGGCACATCTGCAAGAAAAAAAAAAAATAGGTAGACTGAAAGTAACCTGAATCCTACACCATTTGTGTTTGACCACTATCAAGGTGAAATTACTGCAAATAGCTACCAAGAAACAAGTTTTCATGGTTCTTGTTTTTTACTTCAATGATACAAAAAGGAAAATTCGAACCAAAGCATCAAATAAAATTTAGTGATACTGTCCTAGCTTGAGCAACACACAAGAAAATCCGGTTCTGAGGCTGCACTCTTTCCTGGCAGGCTGCCCTTTCCATTAGGACTTCAGGGACATTTCACCTTTGTCTCCTCATATTTACATTTTTCACACCACTTGCTGGAGATGTTGCTAATTGGGCAGAACACTGAGCTGGGGCAAAGAGCTTCAGTGGTGCTGGGATAAGGAGATAAAGGATAAAACAAAGATAAGAAGGGGATCATGCAAAGGAAGGAACGACTTGAGAAGGAAAATATCTTCTCTGCCATCTTTTAGAAAAGGAAAGAAAGAATGGTGCCCAAAGAGGGAGCCAAGTCCTCAGTGGGACTCTGAAGACAATGTTTGTTGTCAATGTTTGTTGTTCAATAATTAACAATACCCCTCACAGTTCATTAAACAAAAAGTACAATAAAGAAACTGAATTATTTGTTTTGGAAGGGATGTTTCAAGGTCATCAAATTCAAGCCCCAGCAAGGAGCAGGGACCTGTGCAACCAGGCCAAGTTCCTCAGAGTCCCATTCAGCCTGGCCTTGAATGTTTCCAGGGATAGGGAACGTATCACCCCTCTGGGCAAATTGTGCCAATGCCCCACCAATCCATTTGTCAAAACCATCTTCCTTATACCTAATCTAAACCAACCCTCTGTCACCTTGAAGCCTCTTGTCCTATTGCAACAGGCCCTGCTAAAATATGGTGCCCCAAACCCCTTTATAAGGTTAACATGTTTGTTTTCCTCTCTCTATCTGCTTTTCCCATCTGGTTTGGTACCACTATTTATGTCATTTTTAACAGCCACCCTCCTCCCTCTCTGTGCTGCACAGATTTTCAGGCTGGAGAGGAAAGCAAACCCACTGTGAAGCACAGTGAGCACTGCCCCAGCAGCACAGGTCTCCTCAGGCTGAGGAGAACTTCATCCAAAGGCAGCTGCCAAATGGAGCACGTTCACCTCCTGCATGTTCACCTTTTGCTGTGCCTCCAAAAGGAAAACATGGAAAGCATGAGCTGCTCTCTCTCGTGTTTCCCTGCTCCATACTCACACAAATGGAGATATTCCAGTCCAAGTGTGAGCTTTGTGTAAGGGTAGCACAGCAGGACTGCTGAGGAACCCCAAGAGGACCAGGCATTCTGATCCCAGGGGCAGAATGAAAGGTTTGATTGGCAGCACTGAAAGGCAGGCTGCTGGTTCGGGACAAGCTGCCTGATGAGCAAAAGCCAAAAATATCCCAGTTATTAATAATGATGAATCACAGGGAGAGGAGTGAGAGGGCACAGGCTCCTCAGCTGTTTGCACAAGTCACACTCACTGCTAGGAGGGGAAAATAAGCAGAAAGTCAGGGGAAACAGGGAAAAGCAGAAGGGAAAAGCAAACATGGCAATTGGATTTTAAGGGCTTTAACTGAGGAAGTGGTGTCCTAAGGTTTGTTTTCCTGGATCTAACCTGGCTGTACCAGAGCATATCTGTGCAGTAATTAGCTGGATGAGATCTTTTCCCTCCCAGCTTGTTGCCAAAAGGCTGCACAGGTCCAAGGCCAGGCCTTCCTAATCAGACTGTTGGATTTGCTGCATGGTCTGAGCTGCTCATGTTTCAGTTCAGATCCCCTCTGCCTTCCAAGAAGGAACTTGGAAGGAACTCCCCAAGGGACCCACAGAGGCCAGAGGTATTGTATGTGCATTGCCCCAGACGTAGGAAGGAATGATGAATGTGATTCCATGTTCTCAGAAGGCTGATTTATTATTTTATGATACTGTATTATATTAAAGAATACTATACTAAACTACTAAAGAGTACAGAATACTAAAGAATACAGAAAATACTAAAGAATGCAAAATACTAAAGAATACAGAACGGACACTGACAGAAGGCTAAAAAGACAATAATGAAAACTCCTGACTCTCTCCAGAGCTCCCACACAGCTTGGCCCTGACTGGCCAAAGAGTGAAAACAACTCCCAGCAGAATGCAATGGAACAATCACCTGTGGGTGAACAATCTCCAAACACATTCCACGTGAGCACAACACAGGAGAAGCAAATGAGAGAAGAATTGTTTTCATTTTTCTCTGAGGCTTCTCAGCTTCCCTGGACGAAGGGATTTTTCAGAAAATGTGAATGTGACGCACAGGGACCCCACTGCAGCCATGAAGGAGGGAAGGATGCAAATGTGATGAAACTGCTTTGGGAGAAGGAGACACACCAGGGGTTGGGAGGCACCTGAAGTCCCAAAGGACAAGTGAGGAGTCTGGATTTGCTGTGAGTCTCTTTGTCACAAAGATGATGGGTATCCAGTCCTGTCCCCTCACAGCCTCATTTATTGGCTTCATGACCCTGTGAAAGCCATTTAAATGTAGGAAGGCTCATCTAGTTTTATTCCACAGGGCTGTCCTGAGGCTGAATCCATCCATGAGGCCAAGGCACTCAGGGCCAGGCCTAGCTGAAAGTGATGGCAATGAGGAGCCTCACATGCTGATAAACTCCATAACCACACACACAAAAGTTGGCTTGCAGAAAGAAATAACCCTGAATCACAAGTGATGGTGAATATTTCACTAACCAGACTTCCTCCTGCTGAATAACATCAGAACCTCCTGCTTTCCCAGAAAGTTCTCCTGGGAGCTCTGGCTCTTTCCCAAACTCAGCCCCTTCCTGAGATAATACACAGGGATACTCAGCTCTCTGAAATGGGCACAATCTTAATGGATGCGATAAGAAATGCTGTCGTGAATGCAGCACGTGCACAGAGCGAGGGTTTCCAAGGCATTTGGAAAGTACCAGCATAAAAAGCTGGAAGTGCCTTGCCAGATCAAGCCATTCCACTGTGCCACAAAGCCATGATTTAGATGGAAATTGTCATCTGGACTATGTGTGGTGACTTCAATGCAGCAGCAATAGAGCTTGAATCTGAGATATCCCCACTATTTGCAAATTCAGCTTCTGGGCAGAGTGGGAGGTTGCAGACTTTAACATCCAGTTCTTAAAGCTCTGTACTTTGACCTGCAGTGCTTAAGCTGATGAAGCCCAGTGACAGGTAACATTTGAGCAATTAATGTTAAAAAGAATAAAAAGAGAGTCCTTGAACAGGCAGGTCGCTCAGCATTAGCCTTTTGAAAATGGCCCAGCAAACCCTAAAGAGCACAGGCTTGAAAGGACAAAAGTGATCATGATCAAAAGTGACTGTAACCTCTTCCCTGTTCACGTTTCAGTCAGAAAGGAGAAAAAGGGAACACACACACACCCAGTCTTAAAAGGCTTTTCCAGGCTTTGAGGTGAAGACTGGAGTGAAATCCATTTTGCAGGTGGGATCTCTTGTCTATACCCTGGCTTTCATGGAATACAGCAGCACACAATGTCCTTCTCTGGCTTAGCCATTCCCTGAGCAGAGTTTCCATCTTTGCAGGGATCCAGCACCTCTGTCAAAGCCAGTTTGTGCCCCTACCTGACTCTGCATTTGTCAGTGTAATAAAAATAGATAATGGTCCAACTCATCTAACACTGAAGTCAGAGGGAGAACAAGGAAAAAAATAGATAAAAGACATGAGATACTCCATCTTCAGAGTGGTGTTTTATTAGCCTTTGCTCTCCTGGTGAATCTAAATCCTCATGCATGAGGCCTATGATTACACCCAGTGGGGAAATTCAGATTTATGTTCGGATGGAGAAAGAAGACCAAGTTATAATTTGTATCATGTGGCATAAATATATTCAATAAATGCAAAGGACTGCAGGATCTGACCCCTTGTTAAATGGATTCTGTACTTCTGTCTTTTAAAACCAAGGAGAGATCCATTATTAATGAAGAACAAAGACAAAAATCTGAACAGCTGGTGCATGCACAAGCTGTCCTACAATAGGTTCCTAACACAGGTGAGATGAATCATCTTCTGGAAGCTGATATTAGGAACCTCTTTTAATCCCAAATCCATTGTGGGACAATGATGCAAGCACTCAGGCCACCCACATTTGTTCCTGGAAGCTCAGTGTGTAGATTTTTGTGAACATTTACAAATTGGACAGGAGCCTGAGTGAGTGTGATTGAATACATCAAGAATGCAGCAGTGCAAATCCCCAGCTGCAGGCAGCCACGATGTAATTTGCTTTAGCACCCAATTAGTAGGCACCATCCAGCCAGAACATGGACAGCAGCAGTTCCCTGAGTGTCAGCTGCCCCTCTGCAGCCTGGTGTGCCCAGGGAAGGCAGCAAAAGAGAGGTCAGCCTCAGCAGGGCACACAGGAAAGGATTTTATCTGGCTCTCTCTCTGTTGGAAATCAGCACTAATCTGGGGAGAATAAGGTTTATCTCACCTGGCAGTCTGTAATTACAACATCATGGCTTGCTGACAGTCTGCTCTACCACCAAAGATCTCCTGGAGTCTTTACAGGAGAGGCAATTTCCAAAAGGAAATTCTGAGGCAGCCTATACCAGGATAGCTTCTCTTTCACCAGCCTAAAAGGGCAGCTGAGCTTCAAGACCTCCTTTTACAAAGAGAGTAAAGTGGGGTAAGATGCAACTTCAAAACAAAAACTCCTTGTTAAAGTAACACTTAGAGTTTCTTAGTGCAAAAATTCTCCTGTTTAAGCTTTGCCAAAAGAATGAAATCAACAAATTTTTGCAAGTGGGGCTGAAATCTGGTGGTTGGATCTCAAGGACACTGCATCCCAAGGCACTGGAGTTGATGTTTATGTATTATATTGCAAGACCTCTATAAAGACCCATTGTAGTGGAGCTGTCATTCCCTAGGTCTTCAACCTAGGTTCTCCTAATCCTGAATTAATCCATTCTCCTGAAACCAAGAGTATTATTCACAAGAAGAAAAAAAAAAAAGCCTGAAGTTTTTAAATATTAATAACCAGCTAATTAATTAGGTAAATAAATAAAAATATATATAACTATATAAATATAAAACTTATTTTATATAAATATAAAAACATATTTTTATATAAATATATAAATAACTAGGGTGTGCATATGTGTCTCAACACTCAAAGGCAGGTTTGATAAAGAAAGGTCATGTCCATGTGAAAATGATGTTACATGCTTGGAAGCACTGACACATTTCTGAATGTCTCTAGTGCCGGAACTAATGAAAATAGAATTCACAATACTGGAAAAAAAAGAACATTGTCCCCTTACAAGCACAGATAAATACCTTTTTTTCTACACCAGAATTCACCTATGACATCTCATTATTGTCACAGGGAGCCTTGCAATGGGAGCAAAAATTACAGCAAAATCTGCCATGCCTTGCCAGTCTGATATCTTTGGTGTCCTAAATAACACTGCCCTTAAAAGTGACCAACTGAGCTGTTCATGTGCCCTAACCAGTACAATTATTGCTTAATTGGTCTTGTAGCTGTATTTTTGATAGACCAGTGATTGTCTCCAATGCTGAGATAATGCAGAGAAGCAATGCATTGACCCCTCTAGTGTTATGCTGTTGTTCTTCGTCACAAACATGTTTCATTTGCCATGCAGCATGTCTTTATGGATTTTTTTTTAATTGGTTGTTCATATTGTTCTCTGAGCCTTACTAACAGCAAGCATCACACGCTGCTTCCAGTGCAAAGTGTTAATGAAGTGACTGAGTGGATGAAGCACACAAAGGCTTCATTTGTCTCCTGTGCTACAGGGAGATCAGTTTCAGGAGGGACAGGAGCATCTCTGGAAACCCTGCATCTCTCAAGAATCTCTAAATTCACCTACAAGCATCAAGAGAGCTGTCTGATTCTCGACTGAGGAATTTCTTGCTTTCCCTGCCTTGTGGTTCAACTCTTAAGGACCTGCACATCACACTGTGGTGTTGTGAGGTCCCAAAGACGAGGTGAGAAATGAGAATTTGACTCCATGTTCTCAGAAGGCTGATTTATTATTAAATCATGTACTAAAATTATACTAAAGAAAGAAAAAGGAGACATCAAAAGGCTAAAGAAGAATGATAATGAAAACTCGTGACTGACTCCTCAGAGTCCAACACAGCTGATGGTGATTGGTCATTAATTAAAAACAATTCACATGGAGCCAGTCAAAGATTCACCTGTTGGTAAACAATCTCCAGACCACATTCCCAAACAATCAAATAATTCTTATTCTCATTTTTTTCTGAGGCTTCTCAGGAGAAAAAATCCCATCAAAGGGATTTTTCAGAAAATATCATGGTGACATCATACCGTGGGTCTATCAGAGCTAATAACTCCAGTTTTGGATATTCTATCTGCCTTAGCTGGACCTCTTGCAGTGCTGGAACATCTAGCCACGTGGCTTTTGGAGACAAGTGAGCTTCTCTGTGCAGCTCTTCCTGGTGCTGCACAGGGGCTTTCATTGCCCTTTTTAATTTTTGTATGGGGTAGAACTCCTTCTTCTGCTCAGTGTTCCCCATCCTAAATGCCACGGACATGCTACAGAAAGTGGGGGTAACCTAGATTCTTGTTAATAGTGTGGATTAGAGTGAAGTGACACTGAAAAATCTGTGTTTGTAAAGATACACATGGGTTAATTGTAGAATAATTTGGTTACACAGGAAAACAGGTGTGGGGCCATTTGGTAGCCATTTCAGTAGCCATTTCTGACAGGAGGGGTGGGAGATCATTCTTATCTTTTTGCTGATAAATCAGGCTTTAGGACACTTTGCTCAGATGTGGATGACCCAGCTTCACCTTCTTCACACCCAGCCAGCAGATCTGCCTGGGTCTCAGGAATTGAGAACACCAAGAAGTGATTGCAAACCCCCTCAGGCAGGCACCCCACTGAAACCAGGCTGGGACTGCAAAACCAAACAGGACTCACTGGGAAGAAAACAGGCAAAAATCCCATGCCAATTCCATTTCCTCAGATTCCATATAATGGAGCTCTGCTGAAATAGGAGCCAGGCTAAACCAGCTACCCCAAACCATCTGAGTAAAATTATCTCTCCAGAAGAACAAAGGAGTCTGGGGGGAGGAAAAAAGGAAAGAATGAGAATAGATCAATTTAGTTGAGCACCTTACAGAATAAAAGACCTTCTACTATTTTATTTCTGATACAAGACTTGGGTAAAATAATGGAGCCTGTGTCATTCTGGTTTTAGTATTGTGCACCCTTTAAAATGTAGATGAGAGCCTACCTTTTCAGAAAGGTCAGCTGTGACTCAACCACTATTTTTATGTTGTTCTGCAAATTGTTACAGTGAATCACTGTGTACTTTCCCTCCCATCCATAGACATTTTATGTCTCTTCATCCCTTGTCCCCCAAAGTAAAAGCAGTCTAGACTGAGAAATGCAGTGGGAAATTTGTTCATTCTATGTGGGAGGAAAGCAAAAGTACCTTAATATTGTGAAGAGCATCTGTTTTCCTTAAGCCAAGGTTTCCTATGGAGCATAAAGGTGAAACCAATTTGATTAAAGGAAATTTCTACCACCATTAATTTCATCCTCCTTTTGGTACAAACACTTGAGTGAGTCAGAAGAAAATCTGACTAAAATGAGCTCACAGAAAGTCTGTGGGCTGCTTCTGAGGTGAATGTGAAGCATCCTGAGCCCAGCTGAGCCTTAGGAAGGAAGTTTTTCACAAATATAAAGTATAACAACACATTGCAATATTTGAGTAACACATCATGAGCCAAAGTGCCGTTCATGTATTCTGAGATTGCCACATTAAAATTCTGCTTTCAGGCTAAACAGAACCAGGTTTTGGGCACCATTAGCCATTCCTATTGATTTCATGGAGGAAAAAAAGACTTCATTTGACTTTTTTCTTTCTTCTCTTGGTCTTCTTCTCTCTCTTCTCTTGAGTTCTTGCTAGTCAACAGATATCTGTCAGATAGGAAGATGCAAGAGGAAATGTTAGAGTGGATAAAACAGAACTGATTGTTGAGAAGCTAGTTCTACTCTATTATGATCCATATGTTTATTTTTATCCTGATTGCATTAAGTCCAGCTCTCTTTTGAAATTCTGTTTATTATTTTAAATTGTGTTTATCATCTTGAGAAGATTTCCTCTCAGGCTACTGTAAATATAAAATCATTAATATGTGGGAGTTTTAGGTATGCACAGTGTTTGGGCTTGTATATTTACCTAAATAAAATATTTACTTTTCTTGAGTATTTATGCCAATAAAATTGGAACCCACAATGATCTTATGCAGTGTCTTTGGGCACTAAGAGGCAGACAGCCAGAAAGATAGAACTGATAGACTGCAGTAATTGGTGCAATTTAAAAGTCTGTAAAAAAACATTTGGCCTAAGCAAAGCTTTCCTTCTCCTGAAAATAAATATTTTTATTATTATTTTTATTGAATAGAAAACCCTCAAAGTTCAAGGATGTATGAGCAAGCTACCTAAATTTGATTTATCTTTCTTAAAACAGCCCAGCTGTAGAGCTTACACATTTTGTACATCCTAGACAAGCACTCACTAATTTTTACTAAATTCACCCTGTGTTTACAAAACCTGCACAGGAGCTCAGGGAAAGTCTGTGATTTAGATGACTGCATTAACTGATTAAGGAGAGTTAAAAATGCCATTTTCTGTGCTTGCAGACAGGATGGAAAGGGGAGGCAGTGAGATAGTCCAAAAGATTAAATATTTAGCATCATGAGAAGAACATCCCATGTCTGTTTTCAAGACCAGAAACGCTGGATCTGCTTAGGGCTGAGCAAACTCTCAGTAGGAGTATCAGAAGAGAAAAAAAGCTTCTGGATGAGACTAATTCTGATGCTGTGTGAAGATTTGTGCTTCTACTGTTTATATTTCACATTATTCTGGCAACAATCTGAAGGATGAAACAAGTAAACCTCCCCCAAATTCCTTCACAGGTTGTGGCAAATATGACACCTAGAGAAACATTTGTAGTCAGAAGCTGTGTTTCTTACTAGAGAAACATATTTTGACAGGTTTTAATGCATAAAAACTGTTGTTGGGGTCTTTAACTGATTGTGTAGTCAATCCTTAAACCTCTGCTATTAATTTTTGTAAGTGATTACCATTAGCATATGTTTGCCAGTGCTCACTACAGAGAATACATGGGTAATGCTAATTAGGAGGGAGAGGAAATGGAAGATTTTCTCGCTGGTTTTGGTTAAACTATTAATATTATTTATTCTGTGCATTACAATAGCAGAGATGGAGGCACCCTTGAGCTAAGCACTAAGCAAACAACAAACATTAGAAAGTCCTTGCCATCCTGGACCACACCAGCTAATTAAACAAGACTGACAAGGAGTTGGACAGGCAGCTGATGTGAAAACAAAGCCTCAGGTCCCATAACAATAGAGCTCTGCACAGAGCCTAAATTCCATCTTTTTGCCCACAGCCTAAATTCCATCTTTTTGCCCAGAGCCTAAATTCCATCTTTTTGTTTTGAGCTGCTGCCATTGCGTTGAAGGAGCTCCTCCAATGGGGGCACAGGAAGCAGGATAAAACATTAAAGGGTTTTGTGGTGTTCTGAGCAATTTTCACCAGGAACAAGAATGGGCATCTGCAGTGCTGAAATGATACCTGTTGTAGAACATAAAGCACTGTAACGACAGAAGGACACTTTCATTGCTGGGCAAAAAAAAAATTAAATCATAAAAGTAAAATTGAGGGCATGTTTATATCCGGAGGAGCAGGGCTTGGTCAAAAGTAATTAAGTTCAATTCTTCAGGTATTGTCATTAAACTGTTAGCAACAAGATAAAGGAAACATGTTTTAAATGATGCTGGAATTCATAACATTTGGTGGAGGTTGTTCTCTTTTAACCTAAGCCATTCAGTTAAGAGAGGCATACAATAAAATGGAACAGATTCATCCATCATTAATCAGATCAATCCAAAAGAGAGTACCATCATTTGGAGTATGCTCTACAGCAATAAAGCACAGTGACAGACCAGAATTGACAAATATTATTAATCATTTGAAACAGAACATAAGGTGGTGGCAGCTGCATCTATGATCACTGCACTTAAAATCCAGCATTCCCCTTCCAAATGTAAACCAAATTGTTTGTCTTTGACAAAGAGGTCTCCTCAGATGCCAGTAACAGCTTTTCAGCTCTGTAGGTGACTGTGTATTAACTGGAGAGGCATTTCCAGAGCCACCCTGCAGGTTGTGGGTGGGTGCAGTGTGTACCCACAGAATGAACTGGGGAGGGAAAGCTAAGGAGAGAAACCAGAAAAGACAGATGTAATCTCACAAAAGCAGGGCTGCTGTAAAGTCAGACTGAAAATGTTAGCTTCAGCCTTGAAACTAGGCACCTTCTTCATGCATGCTCACCTTCTGGACCCAAGTCTATGGGTGTCTTGTCTCTGGACTCTGATGCTCCCCATGACCAAAGGATTCCTGTTTCAGTCTAACCAGCAGCTTGGACTGAAATTTCCTAGGTGTGAAAAGCACTGACTGGATGTGTCTGTTCTGTTCAGAAATGAAACACCTGCTAGGCTGAGGGGGAACTCTAAAGCTAGGAAACTGCAAAGAATGTGAGGAGAGAAAAACTGCCCACAACTCCTCAAAAAAGAGGAGTGAGGAGGCACACCACACTTTGGGATGGCAGGTTTGTACTTCAAAAAGAGAGCTGTCATGCTTTCCATACATCAGATACTTAAATTATGGGACCTCCCCTGCTGCAGGTCAGAATTGGGGTAAAAATGGGCAAAAGTGGATAGGAGGCCAAGCAGGAGAAGTAAAAGTGATAGCCCAATCTCCATACCAGAAAACCATGGTACCAATAATTGTGGGAATTGAAAGAGCATGGGCAGAACAATCCCCTTTCCCTTTCCCTTTCCCTTTCCCTTTCCCTTTCCCTTTCCCTTTCCCTTTCCCTTTCCCTTTCCCTTTCCCTTTCCCTTTCCCTTTTCTCCACAACCACAGTTGGTGGTGTCAAGGGCAGGATATGGGACTGGGTAACTCAGAAAAACTCTTGATCTGCTCTGGTCTCATTTTACTCCCTGAGGAGCAGGGAGGACTTTTCCTCACAAACAATTTTAAGGTTATGGAAATGGCCAGTCACCACTCTTGTTGCTGATTTTGGTTCAGAGCTTTTGCCTAAGCCTCAGAAACTCTTCAAATCGTGCTGAAAATAATGGGGAAAGTCCACATTTAACTTAGATGATGCAGTTTATGGCTCACTTTCCTTGGGAAGAAAATGTTCAGGGAGTAGGAGCTTTGGTAGCATGCATTATTAAAAGTGATAATATTGGGCAGGAATTGGAGTGCTTCCAGTTCACACAAGTACAAAAAACTCAGAATATTTGGTATCAGGTCACTGACTTGAACCAAAAGTAATGACAACTGCAGTGAGGGTAGGAAATAATCACTGAGACTTAATAAAACTAGATGCAGTGTTGTCTTTTTCTTCTGTTATCTGCTCAGGTTATCAAAAAATAAATGGTGAAGGGACTTGCAGCTGAATCTGAAAATTCCAGTCAGCAAAGGGTTGTCTAATGCAGCAGAGAAAAACTTCAGAGGAACAGGTGTAGAAGATTGTCCTCACCAAAACCTCTCAGCAGTAAGGTACAAGCTCAGATCAGTGAGGGTGATGAATTCCTGAAGCAAATTTCCAGGGAGAGAAGCAGACTGTTCCTCAGCTGAAGGATGGAGCCATTTCTAGAAGATATTCTTCAGTGCTCAACAGAAGAGCAACTGGGTGAACTTTATGGCCTGAGTGTCTAAGTTACAGGAGGTCAGACTAGATAATATAATGGTTCCTTCCTGGCCCTAAAATCTATAAATGTATTATAAATGTTTTAGGAGCTGAAGGTGGTACCAGCCTAATCCTGAGCCACTGCTGTGAGCAAGATCTGAATACAGAATTCAAGGCTCCAAGCTTCCACATAAATGTGAACCAGCATTTGCTGCAAGCACAGCAGTGAAACTGATACTGAAGCAGCATCTTCTGAGGGCATTGGCACTGCCTCTTGCTGTAAAAGTGCTCTGCTCTTGGCTGAGATCTTCAGGCTTTACTGTGTATGGTAAAGGATGGCTCTGCCTGTCCCCTCTGCACCCCTCCTGCTCAGGGCAGGCTTTGAGGCTTGAAGGGAAAATGCCCAGACAGAACAATAGAAATAATTCTTGCCCTGTGATCTCCAGAATGGATAAATGACCTCTGTAAAACACAGCCTTCTGCCCAAGCACCCCACCCCTGGGCCCACCAGGGCAGAAGAGAGGATGCTTTTAAGATTTCTTCCTTCCTCTTCTTCTGGCTGGTGGAGGTGTCATGGTGCAAGGGAAGGTTGTGGTCCTGGTGGAGGGGGATGAAAGTAAAAAGGATTACCCTGAGCTAGGGAGATGCTGTTTTCCACAGAGTATAGGACAGAGATCCCCAAGCCCCACACTCAGCACAATAAGGAATTTCAAGAAACCAGGAAAGGAACCCCAGTTTTCCTGAGGGTGTGGACACAACCTGCCCAGAGAGGTGCCTCATCCCTGGAAGCGTTCAAGGCCAGGTTGGATGGGACTTTGGGTAACCTGATGGAATTGAAGATGCCCCTGCTGCTTTAAAATGGCCTTTTAAAGTCCCTACCAACCCAAACTGAGATTCTGTGATGGCCTGGGCACATACTGAAGTAAAGTAACAGTGGCAGATTTGTTAATATACCTCTTTGATGAAGCACTTATAACGGGCACTAAAAGATTGTTTTCTTGTCTTTCTCATGTCTAATTTTTTACCAATCTGCCTCTGAAGAGACCCTGAGTGTCCCAATGCAAAGACCTTCCCTGCTGGTCTTGAAATCCTGCACTGGGGAGCTATGGTGAGAGGCAAAATAAACAAATATCTCATAATGACAGCAGCAATATAAAGCAGGGACTCAAAAACAAGCTTGCACAACTGAAAGCCACTTTTTAACAATACTAAAATGTAGAATGCCTTCTGACATTACAGCAGAAATACAAAAGATTGGACCAAATCCTCCAATTTCTTTCTCTTTGAAAAGCAGAGAAAAATAAATTCCCTGTTTATGTCTCTAGTGCTGAGAGAATTACATTTGTATATTTTAAGACCTATTATCTGACCTGTTATTCTTACATGTAAATGTCACAAAATACCAGTGCACAAACTGAAAAAATAATTTTGTCTCCTTCTGCATCTTTTATCAATAAAGAACAATGGGTTTTTTCCCTCTCTCTTTAATTACACTCACAGCCATCTGCTTAACACTGTGGATAAATATGAGATGAGCACTACTGGATGGCAAGCAATAATACTTCTTTACAAATTATGATGAATAAAGAGGAAGATGAATGTGTACAGATAGTGTATCAGCATAATGGACTGCTTTCCAACAGACATTTTTTGTGTTCTTTGCTCTACTGCATGTAAAATTAAATCTCCAGTTCTGTGCCACAGACACTTTTGCATGAGAATAAATTAATTCTTTCACTGAGGAAGAGACTGGTTCAATTTAAGGACAAGCTGTCCCCTTGAGCCTGAGTATTTCTAAACTGTGAACTCTTTAGAGTTTTTATCAAGATGATCCAGAATGCTTATGGTGCTTTGTGCAGTTTTGATAATGATTTAAGTATTGCAGTTCTGACTGCAAGTCTCATCTATCCTCAACAAAACAGAACCACCAACGTGACAAGAAGAGAACTCCTGGATCAGTGAGACCTTAAATAGCACATCTTATCATAAAATCCTCTTTTTGGACATACCAGATTCCAAGTTTGAAGTAATTAGAATTTTTTTTAATCTCTTGTCTATGACTAATTTATTTTTTTTCACTCTTACAGGAAACTTCTACTAATCCCTCACAAGATTTTACTTTTGCAGTTAGGACACCAATGAAAATACACACAAGTACTTAATATGTATTCAATGCATGAGGGTATTCAAAGTCATGATAAAAGGTTCCTAAAATAACCATTGTCTTAAAGAAAGGAGAGAAATCTTAGTTTTGATCTAAAATTCTGGATGGATGGGCCAAATATGAAGTATTGAAATCCAGTTCTGCTCCAGTCCTTAGAGCCCCAGATTTACATGACTTCATTTCAGGTTGTTAAGTGACAGCAGTTTGGAGGAGCTGTCCCAGGTTCTTTTAGGGTAAAAACCAGACAATATGGACAAAAGAGGGCTGCAGAGGGTGAGTCAGGTATTTAGGACAGAGATGCAGCCCTGTGGAAGGGCTCACTTTTCATATTCACTGCAGAGGAAGCTCAGAGCTACTGTTCTCACAAAGGGGGTACATTTCTAAATATTGGTGGATAAGATATCAATCCCAGGGTTTTCTGAGTATGCTTGCTTTTTCACTTTTCTATTTGAGCAGATTACCTGAGGTGGTGCTTCTAAAATATACCACAAACCTGAATATACCACAACACCAGCCTGGGGTGGGTTCTTTTTACCCAAACTGGGATGTGGTCACTGCTCCTCATCCTCACAGGACATACCTGTGGGAACAAATTGACAGCATTCCTACATGCCTCCTATCAATTACTCCATATCTAGTTCTTATTTTATAATTTTCTAGATCATGAGCCCATTTCTCACTCTGTATAAGTCCCTCTTTTTCCTTTATGTGGAAAGACCAATTTATATTGGGTGGGTGTCTCATGTAGACAGATGAGCTGAATGTCACTGTCATATTTTCTGAAAAATCCCCTTGCCCAGGATATTCTCCTGGGAAGCTGAGAAGCCTCAGAGAAAAATGAAAACAATAATTATCTCATTTTGCTTCTCCAGTGTTTTGCTGCTTTGGAATGTGGTTGGAGATTCTTTATCCAACAGGCAGTTGTTTGACTGGTTTCATGTGAATTGTGAATTTAATGACCAACCACCATCCAGCTGTGTTGGGACTCTGGAGGCAGTCATGAGTTTTCATTTTCATTCTTTGTAGCCTTCTGTCTGTATCCTTTCTCGATTCTTTAGTACAGTTTTAGTAGAATAGAATAGAATAGAATAGAATAGAATAGAATAGAATAGAATAGAATAGAATAGAATAGAATAGAATAGAATAGAATAGAATAGAATAGTCTTCTAAGAACATGGAGTCAGATTCATTCATTCATTCATTCATTCATTCATTCATTCATTCATTCATTCATTCATTCCTGCCACGGGGGACCCCAGAAAATGCCACAAGCTGCATTCTCTCACCTGGGGATCTTTGCTATTGCTGGGCTGAGCTCTGTGTTGTGAGAAGGAAGAGAGCCCTTCAAACCCAGTGCTTGAGGAGCAGTGGGAGGGTCTGGCATGCACACATGCACACATGCACACATGGATTTCCTCCCCATCCTTTGGGATGGGCAGGACTCATTGAGGTTAACTGAGGAGGCAGAAGGAAGCCACAGCACTCCTCTGGAGCACTGGAACAGCTGTTCCAGACAGAAAACTGAGGGTTTGTCACCTCTGAGCAGAGGGGCTGAGAAACCTCCTTTCCTGCTGGGGCTCAGTGGGAGCTCAGCAAGCACCGGGAGCCAAGGAGCCTCCACCTGTGTGGGACAGCAACCTGAGGAGCTCTGCAGGGTGTCCCCAGTCCTCTCCTCCCCATGGCAGCTCCAGAGGCTTTTCCCTCACCTGGGAAGTGCCAGGCCCTCCCCAGGTGTCCTTGCTGGCTCCATGGAGCAGTCAGTGGCACAGGTGTGAAGGGAATGTCACTCCTTTGTTTCCCCCATCAGGAATTCCCTCTCCTGAGCTCTCCTGCTGGACATCAGCCTGTGGCGAGCTCTGATCTGGTTCTGCCAATAGTGCTTTCCACACAACATTGAATTTTGATAAATTTCATCTCCTCTTATTTCAAACACTTGGAATTTTATTTAAAAGACCTTCCACCAGTGCTCTATCAGTTTATATTACTAAAGCACATTATTGGTTTACTCTCATTTTACTCTCATTTCCTGTTGCGTTTTGGATTTTTTTTAATTTTTGTTGAGATTGGGATTGAAGGTATTTGAGATGATAGTTCACATTTAGGCTCAGATGTTTATTATTTCTTATTTATGTTATAATCTCACGGCAGTGAGTTTTGTAGTATTTTAACAACAAGGTATAAAATGGTTAACTATTTTTTGTTATAAGGCTTTTTAAGGTCAAACTATTTAATTAATAAATTATACTTAAATTATTTTTACTTTTAACCTAATAACTAATTACTTGAAGTCTGCTACGTGGACTTTTTTGTTTAATTATAAAATACCAACCAAACCCCCAAAGAAGAAGGAAGAAGAAGGTATTGAACAACTAGAAGAACAATTATAGAAGAACAATTTTGCTGTAAAACTTTTATCTTGCTTTTTTATACTACAGAGTTCTAGAATATAATAATAAAACTCTAAGTTTTCTACTTGGTGATATTACATACTTTTAATTAACTCCACACCCGTAATCTCAGTGTTATTAATTAATTTTGGAAGCTTTCTCCATGGCCTCAGGTCAAATGCTGTGCTCTCCTGGGAGAAGGAGTCTGTCAGTATAGAAAGGCTAAAATTCTCAGCATCCAGAACTCCAACAATTTCCCTTTTCCTGTGAACTCTCCTATCAATGGTCCCAAAATACCACAGCTGTGGGTATTGATTCCTCTCAGCTCGGTGCAATAAAGCCAAGACCAAGTCTGTGCATCCAGCAAACTTTTTCATTTGGGAAGGTCTTCTGCAAAAAATAAGTAGCCTTAACTATCATTTCAGAATTAGCTTTGACTCCCTGCAGATTTCTTTTATTTTTTGGTTTGGGTTTAGGTTTTTTGTGTTTGTACTGGAGGAAAAATAGAAAAAAACCAACCCAATATTGATTTCAAGTCTGGAAGCTTTTGGCTGTGTTTCAATCTGCCTTGTTGGCTGTGAACATATGAAGTAAACCCATCTTCAGAACCGATTTTTAAGCCTGTCCTTTGTGCTTTTTTCCCTTGGACATGATAAGAAAATGAAAATGAAAAAGGAAGATAGGCCTCAAACTACAAAGAGGGATTTAAATTACTCTGTGTTCTCTCTCTCATACATTTCATGTAGCAGCATCTGAGGAACCAAGCACAAACAATAACAGCAATGCTGGGGCTTTTTTCAGTGACAAGGCACTTTGCAAATATTAATCTGGAGAGTAAAGGAAACAACACAAACAAGTGTTATAAAAGAGAAGGAGAGAAATAACTGTAATACATATGTATAGGGAAGTTAAGTAGTTTTGCAGGGACATTGGAACAGGAGTCTTAAGGAACATCCTGCTTCAGGAAATACATTCTCTAGTTCCTCATCATCATTTTTCTGCATGAATTTATGCAGGTCTTTCTTAAAAACAAATAGGCACTGGAACAGGTTCCTCAGAAAAGCTGTGGCTGCCCCTGGATCCCTGGAAATGTTCAAGGCCAGGCTGGATGGGACTTGGAGCAGTCTGGGGCTGTGGAAGGTGGAAAAGATGATCTTCAAGGCTCCTTCCAACTCAAACCATTCTGTGATTTTTGATTTTGCATGGAAATAAAATCATTACCTGAGTAATGTAATGAAAGAGGAACAATTGCTCACAGAAAAATTGGGATTGCACAGAAATGCAGAAGTACTTAATCATCTCAATATTTAGAGAATTTCATTATATTAACATGGGGTATTTGGATCATCTGATTTGCTGCTTCTCTATTACAAAAGAGAGAAAACCAATAAAGAGTAAAGTTCTGTTTTCTGTTCAGTTATCTAAATTTTAATAAAATCAAGATTAGTAGAGACCTGGGATTCCTGAGTTAACCAAATGCTCAGAGTGCTCTCGCATTTTCCTCACAACAACTGAAATATATACTGAAAATCAAGGTAACTCAAAAACCATCCAAACACTTTTCACTGCATTTAACAAAAAGGCTGCTACAAGGAAAAGCTTTGGCTCTGGTCTTCAAGATGCTAAAAAATAAAAAATAATATAAAGAAAAAAAAAAGTTGTCACATATTAAAGAAACTTTGGTTTGAATATAACCTGGGAGGATTGACATAAATCACCAAATCCAGACTTAGCCAGCTAGCCTGCTCTCAGATTTTCACCTTGCTGGTCCTTTACTCCATTAGGTCAGTTTAATCAGTGCTTTAGGTGAGTTTAATAAAGCCCTTGAATAAAAAGCTCCACTAGCAAGTCCTTCTGCAAATGTTATTTGTTTCTGATGACTCCTGAATCAGAATTCTTCTATACAGAATATATTTAATCTGATAATACTGGAACAGGTCAAAGGAGAGAGATTGAAGTAGCATTAACTCTTGTAAATGTAATAAAACTCCATCCTCTAAAGCCTTCCTTATTAGTAATGAGTTTTCAGTTTTCCATTCCTAGGAGATTATTCTCACAAGGTCATCTAGAATTTGTGGGCAGACTCAGAAGCAAAAACAACAATTTTGGGTAACTTATTTGGCTGTTTTTTTTAACAGGAATTTACTCCCCAGATTTTGTTATGGGGCTAAATTCTGTTCACAATTTCAAAACCAGCAGAAGTCCAGGGACTGAAGGAGGGCAGGTTTAGATTAGATATTAGGAGTAAATTCTTTACTGTGAGGGTGGTGAGGCAGTGGAATGGATTGCCCAGAGAGGTTGTGGACTCACAACCCCTGGAAGTGTTCCAGACCAGGTTGGATGGGGCTTGGAGCAACCTGGGATAGAGGAAGATGTCCCTGCCTGTGGCAGGGGTTGGAACAAGGTCATCTTTAAGGTCCCTTCAACCCAAAGCACTGCTCCATTTTCTGTGATTCTGTGCATGGCTGCAAAGCTCAGCTTGTCTGAACTTCAGCTGAGCCATTTGCCCTGATTCCATTGCCCCTGAGATTTGCACCATGAACAGGACTGAGAGCAAAGAAATAGGGCAAGAGGTACAAGCAAGGCAGAACCCCACGGAATTTCAGAAAGGTGCTCAGATCCTGGCTCAGTGATGTTGTTAATGAGCCAATCAAGAGGTCTCTGGAATAATTTCGTCCACAGCTCCAATTTTCAGTAGGGCTTCATGGCTGGGACAGAAGCATTTTTCACAGATGTTAGTTTGGGAGCCATTAATGTTGGAAATGGTCACACTCATCCTTTCCCCCCCCAGATGGAGCCAGGGCACCATAACTGTGTTACCAGCTTTCTGCATTCTCACACCTCACGTGTTTTTATCGTAAAAACAAATGCAGCATCCCAAAAAATATAGTGTTTTATTATTCACAGCCTGTTGGGAAGCAATTTACTGCACTGTAGGTCTGAAAATGAAGCTGTCAAGTGGCACTAGAAAGGCACAGGTCTGCTAGCCAGCCACTGCAGCCAGTGCCATGAGGGACATGGGGCACACTGGGATTGGCACTCAGGGAGCCCCATGGAGAGGAGAGGCTGACCTGGGATGGGAGAGGCTGCTCTGAGGACTTCCACAAACCCTCTGTGTGCACAGAAAGGGTGTTTTATCAGAATAATGGGGCTGTGCAGCTGAAAAATCATGTGGAAAAAAAGAAAAAAAAAGTGTTTTGGGAGATCAGTGTGTGATACAGGTAGGAAAGCTGGAGCATCCTAAAAATCCTCAGCTCAGGAGGAAGGAAGGTTGGATTTCTCCACTTCTGGCTGCATTAATATATAGCTTAGGAGCTCTGAAAATCAACCCTTTTTTTTGACTGTTTTAATTTGAGTCTGACTCCCAAAATAAAGATTCCTATTCTTAGGAAGGAGTGTGAGTTGAAACAGGGAAGAGCTTCAGTAAGAGGCAATCTCTGCATACAACCATGATATTTTTCCAATGGCAAAAAATTTCATTTCTTATCTTCCTACAGCTAAAATCACCAAATAATCAGGGGGAAAAAAAATTAAAAGCAGCCACTATGCTATTATAACCCCTGAAAAGTGACTGACTAAGGACATCTAATACTACAGTACAATAGAGAAAGGTTAAACTCTTTTTTTGATCATTGACACACACACTCAGATAACTTTTCTTACACAGATATTTTAATTGTATAGATAACATACAAATATCTCATTTCCTCTGTAAAGACAGATGGAAATATGCTTTTAATGTGCAGGAATGTCTGTGACATTCAGAATGGTGCATATTTAATACTGTTTAATTCATTTAGTACACTTAAGAGCATAACTTACATTAGGGATATCACTATGATTTAATTATTGTAAGAATAGGTAATGAATTATTTCTTTATCAAAGGGATAGATATACAGTGTAACCACTGTAACCCAAAATGGATCAATTCTGCAGACCAGGGGAGGTGCAGGTGCTCAGGGTGTTGTGTTGATGCTCAACCTGCCCAGGCAGAGCAAGTTTCTAACGTGAACTTGCAATTTTTCAAAGATTTACAACGCACACAAATCCACTATGCTACAACCCTCCCATCCAAAAATGACAGGCATTGTTCTCCTCTGGATTTAATAACCACAGCACTGGCACTGAGAGGTTTTTTAATTTCCTCACATTTTGTTAAAGCAGATAAAACAATTATTTCTTGCTATTTGCATTGGTGGAAGAGGCTTAGCCATTTTTCCTACGTCCAAATAAAAAAAGCAGCTCGAATCAGACCATTTGGCCACAAATGTCTCAAGTTTGGCAAAGCTAAAAAAGGCAAATTTAATAAACTTCAGTAAGGGAACCATGAATTTTATACTATCACCTGAATTAAGCAACAGGGCCAGGTGATGTGGAAAAATCTACTGACTTTGCCTGCACCCCCCTTTGCTCTCACTCACCCTTTAATTTTCAGCACTTATTAATTTTTCATTTCCTGTTAACATTCCTGAGCAAGACAATCTCTGCTGCCTTTTCCTTCCCATTTGTATAGCCAGATGAATCAGATACTATCAATTGATTAATCAACATGTTCACTTTCTCCCCTCCACCACTGTGAACACGAGAATGAATATTTATCAGGGTGTGTAATTAGGCACTTGATTTTGTAAATCATCTGGTGATGCTGTCAGTGAGCTTCAGATTGCAGAGAGGCTTCAAGTCTTACGTATCTTCATGAAAGAAATTATTAATTTCCACAACAAGGAATTGGAAGAAAATATAGTTCTGTTACCACACATAATTTACAAAATTATAATTATGGGTGTTGTTTGCTACATACTTCAGCAAGGATCTTATAGAAATGGGCTGATGAGCTGAAGGAGGAGAAAAATCAGGATGGCAGCAGCAAGATTTAGTCTGAGCTCTCTACAAGAAAATGCTTCAGTTTTTCATTGTCCCCCTGAATTTAGAAGTTTCTTTTTAATAAAATTAATTTTGCTTTGGTTTGGGTTTTTTTTTTTTTTCCCTTTGTTTTTGTTTAGTGTTGCTTTGGCCTAAATCTTAAAATGCTGGATGAGCCTTGAGCAGTAGAAATCACTTTGATAGTACTCAAATTTTTAGTTAAAACTTCATATGTATTTTTACTTTGCTGTTTTTGACAGTCACAAGAAAAATGGCACAGCTGTGATCAGAGTGGTGCAGATCTTACAGGGATTCCTGATGATATAACTGGTGTTTGAATCTAGAGCAGTTCCACTTGTCATTGTTATTAATTTAGGATTGTTTGACCTAAAACTCATTATTTGGTGAAATTATAAACAGGCTTTTTTAGTTATTAGCTTTGAAAGCTTAAGTAGCATGAAAACACTGCTATTATCAGTAATAAAAATAAGAACAGTTATTAAAGATGCAGCAAATTTTAAAATGTTTTCCAACTTCTTCCAGTATTTTCCAGTTCTGCTCTGTATTTATAATCTGCAAAAATAATCAGGACAAAGCTAATATATTTTCTACTGAGAAATTTCCAAAGTTTTACACTGTTGTTTTTCTTTTTTAGACAAAATATTAGACGTGTGTATTTAGAGTATTATTCAACTTTTTAAATTAAAATACACTGCATGAATTCTTTGGAATATCACCAGGTTCTTTACAGTCTCTGGTTAGTTTTCTGTGTGGATAAATTGGTTTAACACGTTGATGTCTCTCTCAGGAGAGGCTGTAGCACTGGAGTGGATGAAACTCACATTAATGCAGTGCAGAGAGTGAGGCCAGGACAAGGAATCCCAGCAAAGCCAGGCTGAGGATTCTCCCAGCTGGTTTGGTGTTGGACCTGCAGAGAAACAGAAAGGAAAGGAAATTCTGCATCAGCATCCCTTGCCCAAACACTGGTGAATCCTGTGCTTGACATTTCTATGTCACTTTTAATTTGTGCAGAGCAGAAGAAAGAGCTCCATGCTTGCACTGCTGGGTTCAGAAGTCTTGTTAGTGTTCAGGAACACAAAATCACAGAATTATTATATGCAGGTGCTGTTATTATTGGGTCTGTACCCCTGGGTGTCAGGGGGGCACAGACCCAAATCTGACCCGACATGGTTTCGAGCTGAACGTGTTTTATACTCTATCATTATATAACTTACAAGTTCATTATTAAACTTACATTGTTCTACTGTATACATTGATTTTATCCAAGCATAGATTTCTCATGATCTCCCTCAAACCTCTAACATAGTTTCTCATGATTCTTTAAACAATAATTATATCTAATCACATCTAACAATTCTCTTATTTATCACATACTGACCACACAGGTGCAGCTTCACATGATTTAGCAAATTACATTTCCCAGGCCCACCTTTAACATTTTCCCAGGGCCTACTAAGCCCAACTTTCTTTCTACCTCCCCAAATCCTCTGTGATTTTAAAATCTTTTACTATCAATCTGAGACCTAATATTTTTGCTTTTCTGAGAACCCTCTGCCATGGAACCAGACCCCACTGAGCAGGAGCAGCTCTTTGTGCATTCAGAGGTCCAATTTCTGTAGAAAGCTGTAAGATTTGGTCCATAACCATGGGCCATGGCTTTAAACTGAAAGGGAGTAGCTTTAAATTGGATATTAGAAAAGAATTCTTCCCTTTGAAGGTGGTGAGCCCTGGCACAGGGTGCCCAGAGGTGCTGTGGCTGCCCCTGGATCCCTGGAAGTGTCCAAGGATGAGCTGGATGGGGCTTGGAGCACCCTGGGATTGTGGAAGATGTCCCTGCCCATGGCAGGGGGTGGAACACGTTTCTTCCTACATGAATAAAGCATTGAGTTTGATCATTTAGATCATTTAGATGATCACACTTTGACCTACAGTTTTATTTTTTGGGGGGGAAAAAATCTTTTAAAATATAACAAGTTAAATTATTTCAGTTTTAGGGGAAAAAACAGAGGGAAAATTTCACGCAAGCAAAAAAATCCTTTCTCAGCCAAATCTGTGGAAGGTTGACTCTAATCCCTGTCCCTTGTCCAACAGGAGGGAATAAAGCCTTGCATAATGCTAAAAAATGAAGATCAATCTGTAATTCATTCTCTGAAGTCAATGGTGTTCCATTTTTTCCCTTCAGAAGCTGTTTAATAAAAATGACTGAAATAATCCCAAATGAAGATACTAATGTTCAAAAACTGACAAAGAGAGAAAGAATTTGGAGAACATTGGATTTCAGATTTCCAAGGAAAACCTGAGTATTTCTGTGAGGAAAGAAAAAAAAAAATCGATCCAAACTCAACATTATGTTAAAGAGGGGTCCAATATTAAATAAAAATACTATCAGTAACTAATTTAATTGGGAGAATTTATTGAACTTCTTATTCCCATTTAAGTGCTTTTTGAACCTTCCTGGACTGTTTTCCTTAATTTATCCAGAAGCAGTGAACTTCACTGATGATGTCTTGTTTCCAAAAGCATTCTATTACACTTGTCAGCTTTTTCTGAAAGGAAATGAGTTGTATATCCATCCCATCCTTGCTCTTTCTTCTCATCTGTAAGATTCTAATTAATCTTTTCACTACCTATCTTTTTGCTTTCACTCATCTGCTCCCTCTCCATTCCATTTTGGTCTTTTAATCCTCCTCCATTTCCACTCCTTCCTGCTTTTTTTTTTCTTATCTGTGTTTTATACCATCTATTATGTTTTTTCCAAAGTCCAAGAGTGACCCAGTAAATACCACTCCTGTCTTTCTTTAAACCATCTCTTCAAATATCTCCTCATCTTCCATTCTCTTCCTCACAGATGCCAACAGCATTTTTTTACCTGAACTGATTTCTGTGGTATAAATGGCACTTATAGGGCTCATAGATTTTTTATTAGGGCTGAAGAAAGCCACAAGGAACCTCAAAAAAGAATGAAATATGTAATTAATCAAACAAAATGAGGGAAAATATTCTAATTAATATCTGCACATATATATGCAGATATATATTCTTACATTAACGTTTAAATATTATATATAAATAATGATATATTAATATTTACACATTAAATTATATCTATACTCCCCCCATATATTTTTTTTTTACTGAATAATAATTACTCAGGGGAAGTACCCATCCTATGTGTTCTTTCTGCATGTTCTTGTCTAATATATCCTTATTGTCTAATTTAATTTTTATTTGATGACATTTCATAAATGAGTAAGCAGCAATAGTCAATCTGAATCAAGAACAATTACCCTTGAGATGTGAGAAACTCAGAAAACTCCTGAAAATTTTTCAACTAGAAAATAAATCAGAAACGAATGCAGGAATTTTAATGTTCACCTGTCCTGACAAAGTAGAATATAGAATCTAAATCCCCTGAAGGGTGTGAGCTCCCTAAAGAGGAGCAGGACCAAAATTTCATTTCTAAAAGGACCCCTTCAAACCATGCCCATTTGAATGGAGTCTCAAAGCCATAAACTTGATTATTCCTTGAAAAATGCTCCAAACCACAGCAGTGAGCTGAGCTTTCACACGATCTTGCAGAAGGCTGATGAGATCTGACAAGTGCCATATTTATGGAAATGCAGAATCTTTACTGCACTGACATCCCTGTCACCCAAGACAGATCAAACATAGAAGACAATTGGCCTCCAGCACCTAAATTGAATATTTAATAACTATTAGAAGGATCTAAGCAGGCAGGACTTGCACTGCTGACAGCTGCAGGAGTCCCACCCGTTTATTATGAACTTAAGTAGTCTGGACAAGAAACCAAAAGGCTCCTAAATTTTTTTGCTTCCACAACTGAATTGGATAATGCCCCATTTCATTTCCAGAGGCGTATGAACAGATTTGACAAATCCACTGATGAGTGTGACCTGCAATAATCATGGAAAAGAGGTCACAAAAAGTAATTGTGATGAGCTCAGGCATAATTCTGATGCCTTAGGTTTTAGCTTTCATATTTTTCACATTCTGTACTGCATTAGAATATAATTCTGAACTCCATATAAAGTGTTGGCAAGTTCTCCTCACAGTTCAGTCAGACAAAACAATCCTTTTCCAGCCCCAAAACCAAGGACAACGTTGCAGCTTCAGTGCCAAAAGGTACAAACATCATCAAACTGAGGTGGGCAATCTGGGAGGATGGGACTTTAAAACCTGAAGGTGTAATTGGAAAATTAACCCCAATATGTTAATAGACTAAAACTTATAAAAGTGTGAAAACTCGTGACTCAGGGTCCATCTCAGGTGTAACCTTGGCCAGGCTCTTGTACTGCCCAAGGTGCATCCTTTGAAGGCCTTTTAACAAATACCTCCTTTATTCCTTTAACTCTGTCCAGCCTCTGTTCTAGGCTCTCAAGGCATCAATCCCATTGCATTGTATTTAGCAAAATGTAGGGATTTTTTCCTCAGACACTTATGTTTTCCTCTCACTGTGAGAGCAGCATAGAGAGTAAGTCATTAATGCTGATGAGACCCACTGCTCCCATTACAGCCCCCAGCAGTTGGGTTCTCTGGGTATTAGCTACCAGTGCCTCAGTCTTTTAACAGCTTATTGCCCACTAAACCAATTCCCTCGGCGTGCACAACAGCACACACACAGGGCAATAAACCATGTCTCGTTCTGCAGCTCTCTGTGCATCCTTGTAAATACAAAAGCATTCAGCAGAGCATCCAGCAGCAGGAATTATGTGGCTGACATTCTGCTACAGGAGGCTGTAAATCGTGTGTTTGCACAGTGATGTCAGTGAGACAAGGTGATTTAGTTCTTTGCAGCTGCTGGATATTCAGGTCTCATATCACGGGTCCCCTGTGGTATTTTCTGAGGCCCCGTCAAAGGGAGGAAATGATGAATCTGACTCCATGTTCTTAGAAGGCCAATTTATTATTTTATTATGTATATAATATAAAAGAATACTATACTAAAGAATAGAGAAAGGATACAGACTGAAGGCTAAAAGATACTAATGAAAACTCTTGACTCCTTCCAGAGTCCTGACACAGCCTGACCGTGATTGGTCATTAAGCCAAAACAATTCACACGTGGGATGAACAATCTCCAACCACATTCCAAAGCAGCAAAACACGGGAGAAGCAAATCAGATAATTATTGTTTTTCATTTGCCTCTGAGGATTCTCAGCTTCCCAGGAGAAAAATCCTGGGCAAAAGGATTTTTCAGAAAATATGACGGTGACAGACCCGGTCCTGGAAGCTCCTCTAACATTTTTCATCACAGAATCATGGAGCCCAAATTACAGTTGGGGATGGAAGGCACCCTAAAGGTCATCTTGTTCTGAGCCCCAGCCATAGGCAGGGACACCTTCCACTAAACAGATTGCTCCAGCCCCATGCAGCCTTGCTTTGAACACTGCCAGGGATGGGGCATCCACAATTCCTTCCAGAAGAATATCCTTTTTAAAAGTGTTGGACAGCGAGTTTGAACCATTTAAATCCAGCAATAATAAGTAACCACAGGAGCTGATTTTTCCATCTACTCATTTCTCCCTGAGCAACCATTAATCTCCTGTCTCAAAGGAGGCACTGGCTGCTCAAGGATGAACCAGGAACAAATTAACACACGCAGTCCAACCACGCTCCCAGAAGGAGCCCAGCTGGACGTGCTCCGGCACAGGAGCCAAACACCTGCTTGATTCAGGAGGTATTGGCTGA
Source organism: Fringilla coelebs (assembly GCF_963513975.1). Lineage (NCBI taxonomy): Eukaryota > Metazoa > Chordata > Aves > Passeriformes > Fringillidae > Fringilla > Fringilla coelebs. The sequence continues at coordinate 5,478,839 of NC_140032.1, forward strand.
GGTGCTGTGCTGACACATTTACACTGCTGTGCTCATTCATCTGCCTTGCTTTCCTGAGCTGAGTTACAGCCCTGCCCTGCCTGAGCAGGATGAGAAGCTGCTCAGTGAGGAGGGGGCTCAGTGTCTCTGCAAGGATCTGCCAGCCAGGTAGATCCTTGCAGAGACAGCATCACAGCCTGATGGGCTCCTCCTCCTCCTCTCTCTGCTGCTTCTCCTGGCTGTTCCTGAGAGGAATCAGGTGTAGGAAAGCTGTGTCTGATATCACACAAAGGTGGTGGTATTTGTGGAAAGGATAGAGCTGGGCTTTTCAAAAGGTGGTGTTTTATTTGTCTGCTCATCTGCTTGTTTTTTAAATGTTAATGGTTTTGAAATGTTGATCGTTGAAGTGAGGAGAGGGAGCACTGGAGAAGGGCATGAAGGTGATACTGAATTCAGATAAATAGGGAGGTTCAGGCTGGATATTAGGAAAAAATTCTTCACTGAAACAGTGGTTATTGGAATAGGCTGCCTGGCAAAGTGATGGAGTCATCATCCCTGGAAGTGCTCAAAAAATGAGCAGATGAGGCTCTTTGTGATATGGTTTAGTGGATAGCATCATATTCAGCTGAAGGCTGGACTTTATGGTCTTGGAGGCCTTTCCCAACTTTAATAAGTCTATGGCTCTAAATATATTTGTCATTTGGAAATATAGGGAGGCTGTGCTTCATTGAGACAGCCTGAATGCAAGAAAGGAATAGAAAAGCCACCTCACTGGGTGGGTCAAAGCAGGGGTTGGGCTTGTGCAATTCACCCTCTGCAGTGTCTCCCCTTGCTGTGGTACCCCTGAGATGTGCAGCTCAGCACAACACTGCGGGCAAGAACTGGAAACAAAAAGTCCTGCAAATACACAGCAGCTGCCTTGTCCCCAAGCTCCCTGCAGAGAGGACTTCAGGAAGCTCCAGGGAGGGCAGACAGCAGCTGTGCCAGCCCCTGGACCTTGCCTTGTGCCCAGCATGGGGCAGGAGGGGTCTCCTGCAGCCTGCAAAGCTCATTTAGCTTCTTCTCCTGCTGTATTTTCCTCCACACATGAGGGCAAACAAGGTTAATGCTCGGAGGAAATGCACACAGAGATGTTTCCAAGGGAGCAGGGCAGATCCAAGGTGGGGCAAAGGAATGTACAACAACCCTGTGCCTTACAGATGGGGGCTCTGGAGAGGAGGCAGAGATGGGGAGGGACAGGGGGATGTCACAGCTGCTGGCACACAAACTGCTGAGATGCCAGTGGGAAACACCCAGAAGAGAAGGTGATAGTCCCTGTGTCTCCTTTCTCGGCTGAAAAGAAGGAACATTCCAGCACTTGAAATGGATTCAGACTTTGAACCTCATTCCCTCACTTATCTCAGCTGCCCTGGGGACTTTCAGGATGTTTGGGAGGGACTGGTCTCCCTTTCAGCCTTCTAGGAGGAACACACATAATTAAAGCCAATTTTGCTGTGTGCTGTGTCTTTCCACTGGAGAAAACTTCAGTGACTCCCTTGAGCAAGAGCCTGGGTGAATCTCACTGCATTTTCTAAAAGAGTTTTTGTGTGTAGAGGCACTATAGCCATGGTTTCTTCCAGTTAAGTTCAGTAAAAACTTTGCCTAGGAATCTTTTAAAGAAGCCTCTGGGTAAAGAAGCCTCTGCACCTACCCAAATACTGATTGGATTATTTGGAGCTTTTTTTTCTTCTAAACTCTGGGAAAATCATCCTGTACATATTAACTTCATTTCCATTTGTGCCTTTTTAAAGGTTTCTAAAGACAGGGCACCAAAATTCCCCCCCACATGATACCTGGTGCTCAAACCAGGAGTCTCCCATAGGTGCTGTGCTGTATCTGCCAGCTCTGGCCCCTGTCTCAGCCATCCATCACAGGGCATATCAAAACCTCTCAAACTTAATCTATATATTTCATTCATGAGCAGTTTTGTCATTAGCTGAACGTATGAATTGTTGTCAGGTTTTATTCTCATTTTGTACTCTGACAAATAAGCTTTACAGAACATTTCTCTAAAGCTTTGGTAACGCTAGCTAAATATTCAGAAAGAGTAAGGGGATACAGTGTGCAGGGGAGAATTACCATCTTAATGAGGTTTGTCTCATTAAAGAGTTTCACTCAATTAGTTTCACAGATTTTTGCTTCAAGAATAGGAGCACAGAGCTCTACATATCTGTAGCTAATTTTGGCTTATTTAAAACTAAGAGACCAACCTGCCAAAAATTATTTAAGTGGAAGGACTGTAATGAATATGGTCTTGGATCTTGCAAAAATGCATGGTTTTGAATCAGGAAATTAGATGAAAATACATTGTCGATTTTTTATTTAAATAAGAAATGTGTTGGCAATTTCCCCAAGTGAAATCACTTCAGCATAAAACTCTATTTGTCATACAAAGACCTTTGGTGTTCAGACAGTTCAGATTTGCATTATTTCCCAAAAACTCTGCATGCACATTCTGCTCTCTGACCTATGATTAAAGATTGTCAAAGGTCTTAGGCTGCAGTGCTGTCATCTGCTGATAATGTGAAAGTGTCACCTGCACACAGAGTGACATTTTATCTGTGTGAACAGGACTGCTTTTGCTAGTCTGTCACTTCTTGTTGTGTGGGTTTTGTCAGATTTCCCTGAATTGTGCTCTACCCTGCACCCCTTGGATGGCACAATACCCACAGAGCTCAGCAAAGCTGCATTAAGGATCAACTGAGGGAAAAAAACATCTTCAACAACATCCAGCAGTGCCTGCTTAGGGACAGGATGTCAAAACAAGGGAACAATACAGAGCTGCTCTTCTCCACACATCCTGGCAGTCTGAGATTCAGGGATTTCAAAAGCTGAGGAAGCACCATGCTAGAAGACCAAGGAGACTTTCTCCACAGGAGTGGTATTTGCAGGGGTCCCCAGGACGAAGTGAGAGATGAGTGAATCTGACTCCATGTTCTTAGAAGGCTAATTTATTATTTTCTAGAAAAGAAAGCTATACTAAAACTATACTAAAGAATACAGAAAGGATACAGACAGAGGCTTAGCAAGAATGAATAATAAAGACTTGTGACTGACTCCTCAGAGTCTGACACAGCTGATGGTGATTGGTCTTTAAGTAAAAACAATTCACATGGAACCAATCAAACATGCACCTGTTGGTAAATAATCTTCAGACCACACTCCAAAGCAGCAAACAGAGGAGAAGCAATCAGATAATTATTGTTTTCATTTTTCTCTGAGGCTTCTCAGCTTCCCAGGAGAAGAAATCCTGGCGAAGGGATTTTTCCAGAAAATATCACAGTGACACACATGCTGTTAACTTTTTAACCCGTGTGCAATGTTTGCAGCTAAATGAACTTCACTGAGGGGTTTCCTCAAATGCAAAAAGAGATGAGGCTGATGTGCTGTACAACACACAGGGAGGGAATGTGATCCACTGCAGCAGCAAAAAATGAGATATATTGCAGTAGTTCCCCCAGAAAAGGTGAAACTGAGGTGCTCTGGGCCCTGGGTAGTCAAGGCAGCTTTTCTGCATCTGATATATGAACAAATCAGTCCGCAGCCTGTGCCCCAGGTCACCCTGCAGTGTGCAATGCTCTAAAAATTCAGAGGGTCTGATTCACCTCCCCAGGCTCAACATCTGCTCTGCAGCTGCCTCTGAAGGAGCTGGGCACCTGCCTGGAGAAAAAGGGGCACTTTGAGGAAATGGCACAACTGACCCACTCTGGCATGGGATGGATCACGTCCAAAATCCTTGGGCAGGCTGGTGTTCAGGGGCTGAGCCCTGTTTGCTCAGGGGCAATCCCACCCTGTGCCCATGGCACACATAACTCAATTTACCTGCTGAAGCACAAGAGGGGGAACAGGAAATCACCTTCCTGCCTGTTCCAGGGACCAGCAGCAGCAGCAGAAGCTCTGCCCCTGCCTGCAGCCTGATCTGAGCCTGTTGTCTCTGTGGCTCTCTGAAGAACTTTGCCCACAACAGTTTTCAGTACTTTCTACTCCTATGGAAAATTTCCCTTCTCCCTCGCCAAGACATCCTGAGATACTGGTACACTCCAGATTTTATATTAATCTTCATTTTGAGGACTATGGATTTCTGAGGCTTTAATGGTTGGTTTAGGTATTTTCCAGTATCAACAGCTTTCAGCAAAATGCCTTGCCTTTAAATCTCTTGGGGTTGCTGGGTGCTGTTTTTCTGTTTTTTTTTTTTTTTTCTTGAAAGCAATATTTGAAGGAGAGAAACAAATAGTGGGGTTTTTTTTCTTTATTTCTTCCATTTGCTTAGTTTTAAAAGGAACCTTTTTGAAATAGTTGTAGGATGAGAGAACCACAGAGTGGTTTGGGTTGGAAGGGATCCCCCAGACAACTTTGTTCTACCCCCTGCCCTGTGCAGGGACACCTTCCACCATCCCAGGGTGCTCCAAACCCCGTCCAGCCTGGCCTTGGACACTTCCAGGGATCCAGGGGCAGCCACAGCTTCTCTGGGGAACCTGTGCCAGGGCCCCACCACCCTCACAGGAAAGAATTTCTTTCTAATATCTATCTTAAACCCACCCTCTGTCCACTTGAAGCCATTTTCCCTTATCCTATGCCTTTTATAGATAAAGGAATCAGATTTTTTTTCTAAAATAGAAAGAAAAAAAGCACTTAACAAAAAACCAAACAAACAAAAGTTTGCTTAGGTAAAATTTTTGTATTTTTGGTGTCCCAAAACCAAACATAAACTAACAAAATAATAGGTTTTTTCAAAAAGATAATGTTTTCTATTCTTTAATGGAAAAACAGCTTGCTTGTTGCATTGCAATTTTAGTTCCACCATGATTTTCAATAAAAAGCAGTGTTGAGACAGAAAGTTCAACTATTTTTAGTGGAACAGTTCACAGTCTCTCCCGTGCAGCACAAAAAATGTTGTGCAGTTTAGCTTTAGTCATATTTTAAAATATGCATATTTGAAATTCTGGGGTGAAGACAAGGTGCTGCTTTTCATATGCAAGATATTCAAGCTAAACTACGAAAAACACACACAGCTTCTCAGTCAAACACAAAGATAATCCCCAAAGAGTTGTTTGGGTTTTTTTTATTTTTTTGTATTTTTATTGCATGAAAAGGAAGAAGACACAGTGGGGGAAAGCAAAAGAGAAACAACCATTGCAAAAAAGCAGAAGGTATCAGTAAATGAGGTAGGAAAAAATAGCCCATAATCCTCATTATTACATACAGATTGTAAAGACCAACAGGTGACATCCATGCTTTAAAAAAAACCCTCTGCAACAGCAGGGGACTTGTGAATAAGCCAAATCATCAAATTGCACTTGCAGGTCTGTGGGGTTGCCTGTGAGCAGGAGTCAGTTCATTAACCCAAACGACCCACAGTGCTGCAAAATCAGATTATTGTTGGCTCTGCCATTCATCAGCTCCTCTCTGCCTTCAACTCCTGCACCTACACAGGAAATAATTGCAGATTTACTGAGAATAAAGGGATCTGGGGGGCCTCTTGCCCTTGTTGATAACATCAGCACGTCCCAGCCCCTCTCACACAGGGGGAGCTCACCAAGAGCTCCCTTCTGCTTCTCTTCTGGCCAATTTAATTACTCAGAGCCCTCCCCTGTTCTGCCAAGGACCTGGATCCTCATAAAACACTTCTGGGATGGTCTTCCTCTGGAAAAATAACTCACAGATGGATCTCACAGACACCATCCCAGTGGCTGAACGACCAGAAAGGCCCCAAGCTGGCAGTAGATGTTTTTGGGATGGAAATTAACAGCAGGTTCCTAAGAATGAGGGCTTGGGATAGCATCCCAGAACTGTGCATGTGGATTAAAGAGTCAAGAAACAGACCAATTTTAAGATGAATCTTTCTAGGTTTTGACTGTTACTGCTGGTGTTACCTCAGGGTTTGACACTGTGATCATGAAAATCCCTTTGAATCTGATGCTTTATGTTTCTATTTTTTTCTGCTTTAAAGCCTTTCCTCCTACCTCACCAAGAAGGCAGCATGAGGCAGAATGAGTAAAATAATATCATATATTACCTTCTCTCTTCATCACCTCACAAAAATTGTCATCATTTTCCAGTGTGATTTTAAAACTTTAAGAAAGCAAATTAAATAAAACTAATTTTTATCAGTTCCCCATTCTTTTTCTTTTTTTTTTTTTATTTCTTTGCTGTTTACTTACTTGTTTTGATCAACTACAAAAAAAACCAGATGCACTGGCAGACTGTAAAACACTGATCTGGTGGCTGATTAACAGGACTTATACTGCCATCTTACTGGGCAGGACAATGATGCAATCTTTCTCTTTTATTAACAGTAAAATAGATATATTGCTCCTGAGAGCCTGGAACAACGTGCAGAAGCATGGAGTGAGCCCAGCAAAGCCAGGAACTCTGTCACTGCAGGGTAAGACATGATCTGAAGTCTAATTTAATGTCAGAAACTCGGAAAATAATAAGGACGGCAATAATATTGGGCTGAGCTCTGTAGGTATTCCTTAACATGTGGCATGCTTTTTCCAAAATCCTCTGTTCACCCTCTGTGAATCCCAGGGTAAATTCTGAGTTTTGGGGGTTCCAGTCTCTCCTGGCCTGAACCCAGAGAGGGAACTTTATTCTGCATGTCTTGGCAGTGCATCACCCAAATTCACATTTCTTTCCTGGATGGAGCAAAATTTCCACGCACACAAGCAGGTTCATCTTTGGAATTAAAAAAAATCCCAAAATTCTGAATAAAAGGGGTTGAAATTTAGGCAGATTTTTGAGGCAGCTACGCTGACTCTGCACTGTGAATCCTGAGGAGCACCCACAAGGTTCCTTTCACCAGGAAACACCAGGTTGTGTTAGGCACAACCTCAGCTGAGAATTGTGGAAGAGCCACCACAGGAATCAACCTCTTGAAACATGACAGGCATTCCTGTGATTGTTTGGATACAGCCTTCATTATGTTTTCTCAGTAAACCTGAAAACAGAATTTTGTAGACAGAACACCAGGGCAGAATGTGTGGTTTTAACATTTAGCAGGCTTGATAATTTGCTTTGCAAATTGTTGTGGTGTGTGTGTGTGTGTCTTGGTTTGAACTGACAGGTGTCTGCTAAGGAAGGCAGGAGCCTCCCTAAAAATGGAGAATGTAAACGCCCTCCCTCCACATTGTGATAATTTTGAAATTAAGGGGCTCTCAGGCAAAGGTTTGCGAGTAGGAATAGCAGTTCTTTATAAGGGAAGAAATAAAAATAAATTAACAAATGCAGTAATTTAAAACAGCACTGCCAGAGTCAGAGCAGTCCCTGTGCCCTGTGTGTCAGGGTGGGGGCACAGCCCCATCCCATGGGGGCTCAGCCCTCCTGCAGTGCCAGCTGTGCTTCTGCTGCAGCAGGATCCTGCACAAGGGGGGAGTTTTCCTCTGCAGCTCCAGGGCTGCTGGGGATGGGCCTGCTCTCCCTCTGGGAATGCAGGGCAGGAGAAAGCTGCTCCTCTGGGAATGCAGTGGGCAAAGGCTGCTGTGCTGTTCCAACCCTCAGATTGTATCCAGGTAGGAATGCTTGGCTCCTCCCCTGGGCAGAGCATCTCCCCGTGGGATGATGGAATTTGATCAGCCATGCAGGGACACTCACTGGCCATGGACAGAAGATAATTAATAATTAATGGCCCGTGAACAGCAGAGATCTCCTGGAGGGAGGATTGGGTGTAGAAGAGATAAAGAAAAAACTGCCCAATGAACAGCAGATAACTGCCCCACCTCTGACAGACAGAAATGGAATACACAATCCCAGCCACATCTTGCATTTGCATCCCAAGACAGTGTGGTAAAGCAGAGTTTCTAAAAAAAGAAAAAAAAAACTTAAAAATTTAAAAAATCAGAAACTGGACAGGTTTGTCATGCTTCAACATAAAAGGGGCTCCAGGAATGCTGGTACATCATGGTCTACCCCAGGGCACGTCCTGCTGAAAAACTAGTTTGTGTTTCTAGGCTAGAGCTGTTGTACCATCCCATCTGAACCTCTGGTCTGGCAATCTGTGACTCCCTAAGAGTCATTTAGTCATTTTTATGAGCTTCATGGGTGTTCAGGTAACCATTGTCAGCTTCAAAATCTCCACCCTGTATCTACTCTTACTGGCCACATCTCTTGAACTTGATAAGGTTTTTGGAGCTGTGTCTCTGTACTTTTTTTTATTCCCCAGCAAATCAGTGCTCAGTCATGCATTAGTGTGTTATACATTACAGTGTTTATTCAATAGTTTGAATTACATCCCCTCTATGTCCTCAGAAATGCATTTTCTCTGGAAAATCACTGTGTTGTGAGGAGAAACCAAAATATGAGTGTTGCATGAATTATATTTCAATCATTTAAAGCACAAAACCTGATCTTAGAAACCTCAACTTGGTTTTCCTTGTGATGGCAAAACAAGCAGCTCAAAAAGGCAATCCAGAAAAATTATCTGTGCATCCATTTGGAGCTGAGAAGCCAATTTGGTGCCCAGATTTAGAGTCCTACCCCCGCTGAGAGGATGGGGCTGGTATGTAAAGCAGCAGGGCTGCTCCTGGCTCTGGCTGCATCAGTGTCTGACACAAAGCCCCTGATGTCCTTGTGCTGGGGAAACCTGCCATGCAGGGAGAGGGAATGGCAGCTCAGAGCAGGCTCTCACCAGGATCTCTGCTTCAGAGAGAGCACATGGCACTGAGAGAGGCTGGAAACACATGAGCTGCCTTTGGTGCTGCTACAGGACATTTACAGCAGAGGCAGCACATGGGATAATCTCTCTGCACATTAATTTTCATTTCTTCTCCTGGCCTTAGCCAGGAATCCAGATTGTTTTCTAGTTGTTTATTTTAGCTGAACTCATCTGCAAAGGCCCATTTCCGTTGTATTTCCATTAGACACAGATGCTATCACTATATGCCAGTGCATATTACCAAGCAATTAATCTCCAGAGTTATTATTGCCTGTTTTATTGAAAGCAAATATTCTTGAGTTCAGAAAGCTATGTAAAGGCTTGGAGCAGCTTAGCTAAATTCCATGCTAAAGGCACAATCCTCTTTGGAAAGGAATTCTCTCTAAAACTACAAGCCTATGCTGCTATCTTGTGTAATTTCACCCCAAAATAAAGCATCACCTCCCACAGTTAGTGTCTTTGCAAGCTACCCTGACATTATCACTCAGAGCTTTCACTCCTTTGCTACCCACTGTTAGACTGAAAAGTTCTTTTTTGTGACATACACACAGGCCAGGTGACACAATTAAATGAATATGTTTGTCATAAAAAATTAAGAACAGTAAGAATTAAATGGCAGATAAATTAGGATTGGCAGCCTTTTCCCTAGGGAGCAAAATATAAACTTCTTAAATTCAGTGAAGAGCGTTCTCCCCTCGCCCTTTGATCTGCAATCTTCAATCAGTATTTCCATCTTTAAAGACAGCCAGTCCAGAGTTACAATATTTGTAAATATTGTTCTCACTTGGTGGGGTGGCCAGAGGAAATCTGAGGGTGTGAAGTGAGGCAAAGCTGTAATCAGCCCTTAGAAACATTACCAAAAACTGGATTTTCCAAGAACAAAATCATCCTCCAGGGCTGTTATCTCCCAGGGCAGTTTAGAGGAGGCAGCCTGAGCTCCAGCCAGGACCAAGGTCTCCTCCAAGGTTTCCCACCCCAGGACAGGACCCAAAGCAGGCCAGGGCTGCTCAGACAGGGTTTATTTTCTCACTGGAGAAGGGCTCCAGCTTCTCCAGCAGATCTCTAATACCTCTTCCAAAGCTGAAATTGCTTTTCCTGGGCTTCTGCAGCCAGGGAACAGAGGCTGAACTTTTAATTCTGCCTCTAATGGCTTCATCCTCTAGCCAGGAGGAGAGCAAAAGCATTTACATCTCCTGCCATCTACCCTAACATCTTCTCCCACATCTCTGTCCTCCCTCCACCCCTGTGGCACCCAAAGGTGGCAACTCAGGAAATAATTCATTTCCTCATTTCCTGGACCTGCTGTCCTGTCCCATGGAAAGTTGTCCCCTCCTCAGCTCCTCTGCCTGCCCCTCCTGGACTGCAACAACACAATCATACTAAAATATCCCCAGATTGCTTCCAGACTCTTCTCAGCTTCTCAGTCTACCTCCTGCTCCTCTGTCCACTCTTCCCCAAGTCCATCAGATGTTCTCATCTCCCTTCCCACTCACAGCACTGAATCCAAAAAAGAAAATATCACAAATCTCTCTCTTAAGGAAAAAAAAAAAAAAAAGAAAATAAAGGAGTCAAATCTTGAGGTCTCTCAGGATTCCCCTCAAAGACAACAGGATTGAAACAGCTTGACATTGAACTCTGAACAACCTGGGCCTTTTATTATTTTTAGTACTACTCATGTACTTCCTTGTCACTGCTGTTAATTATGCACACTGAGAGCACACTGAGTGTCTCACTGCACTGCAAGCACACGGGGTGAGCCAGAACATGTCCCTCTGTGCTTGTAGTGTGCCTTCTGAGGAGGGTTAGCTTTCATTTGTCAGTTCAAACACGTTAATATCCAGACACTGCCATGGACATTATTTGTCTCTCTAGTTGATACCTGTTCCTGAACCAGCAGCAGACAAGACAAGCTATAAAAAACATATCAAAAATGTCATCCTTTTTATTATGCCAGACCCTGTGTCACCATTCTGTTGTGCCAGAAATGTTTCACTAAAGGAACATGCATTTTTTTCATATTTAATTAAAATAGTGTGGCCGCAGGATGTACTGGAACTGCACTATCACCAAACAGCAGACTGTGTTTGGAAAAGGTTTCTGAGGAAAACACAGCATTATCAAGAAGATAAATAGAATAGAAAGGGTCAAATGAAGCAAATGGGCAGCTAGGCTAAAATAAGCCAATGAAATACACTGCTGTGAGGACTGTGTTGATCAATTGCTACTGTGCTTGAAGATCCAGCCTAGATCAGACCCCTCTGCTCCAGGCTGTGGATCGTCCCTGTCCCTGCACACCACCAATGTCCTGGCCTGAGTGGCAGAACCCTTCCAAATAAAGTGAGAAGCACATTCCATAAATTGTGGCTTTGGCAACGCAGACAGAAAGGGCATTGAAGTGCTCTCTCTGTCCACTGGTGCCATGTCCAAGGAAGAAAATTTTATTTCTGGTTCTGAAAAGGCTGGGGAACACCAGCAGTGACACAGGCCTTGATGGAGAGATGAGGTCTCTGGTGTTGGGATGACCCCCAGGTGTTAGAAAGCCTCTTTATCCCAGCCCCAAGACCGAAGAAGAAGTCAGGATTCCTTGGCTCTGGTTCTCAAGGTTGTTTATTTTCTATAAAATTGTTATCTATAAAATTCTTTCTTCAACCTGCTGAGGTCTGTCCAGCACGTCAGCTCATGGCACGCTGCCCGCCCTCAGGGCAGTGTTATCTTTTTATACTAAAAACTAATCTACTTCATTTACAATAATTTTCCAATCCCTATCACCTATGTTAGACAGTCTGCCTCCAAACCAATCCAAAAGTGCCACCACCACAGCAGAAGATGGAGGACAAGAAGGAGCAGGAGGAAGACAGAACACGCCCAGACTCCTCCATCTTGCCTCCTGAACCCCCATTCTGAAATCCCCAAAACTCTACATTTTCACCCTGTGATAAATTCACTATCATTCTACTCAAACCCTTGTGGCTTTTAAATCTTCCCACAAAGTTGGAAGTTGTCTCCCTGGGCTAAAATCGAAGGCACAGGTGTTTCTGACTGTGCCAAGGTCTCTGAGCCCCCTGCCAGGGTCTCGAGTCCTCCAGGGCAGCCAGAGGAACGTCCTGGGTTCCAACAATGGAGAAGTGAAAGAAACCTGGACATGGAGCAAAGGAAGGGTTCAGTGGGTGCCTGGTGCCATTCTAGATCTCTTGGAGTGCCTCACCTGGCTTTGGATGCCTTTTCAGACATTCCTGGGCTCTGCCTCATGAGGATGTCTCAGGTAGCTCGGAGCACCTGGGCAGGCACTAACCTCACATGTTAAAGCAAACCAAGCCCACCCTGAGCCCCCACCTCCCCTTCTATCCTCTTTTAAAATGGTCTGAAGGGCATTGCTGTTTATGTCACAGAGTGTGTTCAGTTATAAATCACATGTACAAAGGGACTGGAGGGTCCACACAGCCCAAAGGCTCTGGGAGCAACTCAGGCTCAGCCAAGGCTCACTCACCTTGCATTAAAAAAGAAAAGGGGGTACAGCTGCCCTTAGTGCAAATAATCCCTCAGAGCACACCACAGAGCCACCAGAGACCCCAAGGGAAAGACCTGGCAAAGTGCCTCCAGACAAAATCCAGGAAATGGAGGCTTCCCAGCCAAACATCCTAACGCAGTGCTCAGGGCTTGACACAAATGGGAAAGTAACAGAGAGGCAAGAGCACATGGGAACCACTGCAAGTGCATTATAGATGAAGGATATCTGCACTAATGATAGCTGGAGACTCTGTAAAAAAGCAGGCCTACACCAGAACATTAATGATACAAGAGTCTATCTGAAGAAATCTTCCCAAACGAGAAGCTGGGGGATTTGATTTGAAAAGGGAACTCATTAAGAGAAACTTCCCTTATAAAATAAAGTAAAAATAGTTGCAGGCTTTCTTTAGAACTTGGCACTCCTCTGTGTCATAGGCACTGAGGAGGTGATTTTTCAGACCGACTGTAGACTTTTGCAATGTAGATTTGTTCACTTGGGTGAGTCCCCATAGGTTCCCACAAACCCACCAGGGACAAATAGGCACTTCATCTCACTTTAAAGCTCATTGCAAAATACAGCAAATTAATTGTGCCCTAAAAATGTCTCCTTGTCTTCCCATCAGCTGTGAAGAGATCCTTGGCTTATTAGCTGAGATGTGAGATGATCAGCACACATGCACACTGTGAATATCTAATGTTTGTGTAATGTAAATGTTACATTAAATGTTTGGTTCTATCAGCTGTCTGGGACACTGCTTCACACTGTAAAGGCAATGCTTTATGTTCCAGGAGTGCATTTGGCTTTTGAGATTCTCTGCAGCAGTGGGCAGCAATGGTTTCTTCAGTTCACACATTGTTTGACATGTGAAAACTTTTTTTCCCTCGTGTACTGAGACAAAATGAAGGGGTTTTCAAGTTTCTCATAAGCCTCACGGAAAATCAATGTGAAGTAGCCTGTGGCATGCTCTCTCAGGAACTTACTAAAAATTTTGGTGATCAATATTTAAATTTCATTTTCATCTCATTTGTCCTAAAGGGATACTGCCTGCTTAGCTGGGGGTGAGCATCTTTGTCCTCAGGGAGTTTACAGTTCATTGGGATAAGGATTTTTACATGGATTTCTCTTGTCTCAGAGGAATTGTCTCATTTTCCTGTTACTGTGTGTCCCACTGATACAGGTCAGACATTCCAGTGTAGGTAAGTTGTCATTTACATGGGAATAATCTCATTTAACTGAACATGTAATAGTGCTGAGGTCCTTGTCTATTGATGCTGAAGGAGTAAAACAACTCCTTTAATTCACCTGATGTTTAAATTGTTAAACCAAAGCACCTCCCAACTAGTTTTTAGCTAAAACCCCAACAAACCCCAAAACAAAAGAGAAGGAAAAACAAAAAACAAAAAAACATCAGAGACAAAAGTTCACAAACTGAGGAATGTAGAAGATGTGATTGGTTTGTCAGCTCCTTCAGCCTCCTCTTCTCTTTTCTTGGGACTTTATATGCAGATTATTCTTCTCAATGAGATGCTGTCACTAAAGCAAACCCTCCAATTATTATGTTTCAGTCATTTATTGCAGAAGAAGGAGAAGAAAGCAATATTCAGGCTTCAGCAAATCTTCTGGAACATATTTAATAACTGCTGATTAAATAGAAATGGAGACTATCAAAGAAAAAAATTTAGAAGCTACAAATCTTTCAAAAAGACATTAAATTGCTGCTCCCTTTCAATCTGCAGAAGCAGTTTTGACTCCTCTACAACCCAAAGAATCATCTGGCTCTGAACTGCCAGCTCTGTGTCCTGTCACAGCTGGTCCTCAAAGCAATTTTTCCTTAAGTGACAAATTTCCTAAGCTCATGCTGGTGTGTACAGCCCTGCCTTTAAAGGGCTGCTTTACCCAATCAACTCCTTAAATCCTCAGCCAGAGCAAAGATGAGATCAGCAAGCAGTTGATCTAATATCTCCAAACACCATTATCCTTTTCCAGGCAAACTTGAAGAGAAATTTGAGTTTTGTCCAGCTCCTCATTCCCATGTTCTCATTGCCCATCACCAACACACCTCAACAGCATCTGATGGGATCTGACTTCTTTTAGGATATAATTATAAAGCTCTAAAATTTAAGGGCTATTCTTTCCCTTAGCAAAACAGATTATTCCATATTATTTAGTTACTGTGAAAAGAGTAATTTTCCCTCTCTGGTTCTTCCCCCTCAACTTATTCTAGATGATGAATTCAAAACTAGGAATATTTAAGGCGTGCAGCTCAAGCCGCTGCAATTTCTTTATTATCCATTATTTTTAAAAGAGAACAAACAAATCTCTTGTTTTAGAGAAAAAATGAGGCAAGAACCTGATTTTTCAGCTTTACATGGGAATTGTGCAGGGAAGACAAGAAAATTAGAAGGGAGTGGAGTCAGCACAGGTCTCAGGGCAAGGGGAGGAAGGAAAATTGCCAACGAGAAAAAGCCATGTGGCAGTTCAAAGAGCGAATGACATTTATTTAGGTTCTTCCTGGGGAGGATCCAAGAGGTTCCATGACAAACTGCATCCTCTGTTCCTCCTGTCTGTTAGACAGTGGACTGTTGCCTTTCCAGCAATTTCTTAAACATTTTGAGCTCCATCTCTCTCAGCAGGGTTTAAGATATCCTGTGGGTATCATGCAGATGGGGGCAAGAGGAAATTCTGGAACCAGGACAGAGGAAAATCAAGTTGAGGGGGATGCTGAGATCATGACTACAACAGGACCAGACACGCTGTGAGGTCCACTAATTCCTCTCACTTTTTTGAATAGAAGTTTCACACATTTTGGAAAGACTTGGTTACAAATCCCATCTGTTCTCCCCCACCTTTATCCTCTCCCAGTCACACGTATCCTACATCACATCTGACCTCAGTCAATGAAAAAAAAATTAAAATCAGCAATTAAACCATCTGTCTCATCTGAGATGCCTCCTGAAGAATGGATTAAATCATGTCCCTGGATACTTCTGTTCCTCTCCATTTCTGGAGCACTACAGCAGAACTCAGAGCCAAAGCCATGGAGAAGCAGCACTTTGAATATCAAGTGCAGACTGCTCCTGACAGATTGTTGTAGTAACTCCTGAGTAGCCCTTACAATGCTTTCTTCATTCCTCTTTCTCAGCTGAGGTTAAAAATACCCACAACAAAACCAAAAGTTATGAAAATTAAAGGTTGTAGGCAAGAGGCATTGGAAGCAAAGACATTTACACCTCCCCAGTTAAAAAATAATCAGATGACATGATAATGTTGGCTACAAAACCTCAGAAGACAAAGATCTGGTGAGAAATTCTGCACAGCTGTTTGCTTTATTTATAAACAATGAGTCTCCTTTCAGCTGGAGCCACGTGAATGCTCTGTTTCCATTCTGCAGGTGCAGAGAGACCTTCACATCATCACAGTTTAATCTCTAAAGCCCAGAGAAGTTGCCTCCCCTGCAGACTGGCCTAGTAGCTTTTATACTGGCTTCTATCTTCTTAAAACTTTTTGAAACTCAGTATCCTTCCTTCTGCATTTTATAAATCAAACCACATATATATTTTTTTTTTTAACTATTTTGCCATTTTCTCCATAATTGAGTTAAACTCTTCACAAAAGAGCTTTTTCTGCTTACATTTCTTGCCTTCTGCTGATGGCTCCCAGAATTATCCCAGTTTCCAGGTCCTGGCTGAGGGCCAGCACCACGAATAATGATTCAGGGACTGGTTCATGCCCCTTGACATTACAGATGGCTGGGTTTACTCAGAGATATCCCAACATATTCCGCAAGGATAATTCCAGATCAAAGGAGGTTCAGGGTATTAATAGCAGCTAAATATAATTAGAAATCACTTGAACGTGTTTTCCCATGTTTTTCACATCTGAGTGGATTTGTTTGGGAATAGCAATCTGAACATGGCAGGGCAATACCAAGGATGAGCAGAGTTTCAAATTATTTTCTTTTCTATGATTACTGCCTTGAATAACTTTTACCTGTTGGCACAGGGAAGACATTATCCTTAAAAATATTTTTAGTGTGGTTCCTTGTCTTTCTTCTAGGACTTCAGAGCCTTTTTGTAGTGTGTGCCAAGAAAAACAGGTAAAGAAAGAGTCTATTTCATTAAGCAGCTGTAGAATTACAATTTGGAAACTAAGAGGAGAGAATAAAAATGGAAAGGCAACTAATATCAAGAATTAGAGTGTATTTTGAAAGAATGGAACAGCCTTAACATAGAGCATAGTTGATACATGTCAAAGTTTACAATCATTTCCAGATTTTATGTCACTAGAGCAGCAAAAGTTCCAAAAATTTATTTAGTGCAAAGTCCACTAACTAAGCATGGAAAAGCTGCTGCTCTGAGCACCTGGACAAGAGCAAAAT
Source organism: Fringilla coelebs (assembly GCF_963513975.1). NCBI lineage: Eukaryota > Metazoa > Chordata > Aves > Passeriformes > Fringillidae > Fringilla > Fringilla coelebs. The sequence continues at coordinate 5,495,396 of NC_140032.1, forward strand.
GTAAATCAAGATTGATTTCTGTTCTAATGCTGATGCAGTGGCATAACAACGAACAAGGCTATGGAGATTGGAGTATCCTCCCAAGAATTTCAAGTGCTGGGATGGAAAAGGTCTGAATTGATTCTGGGCCTAAAAGGGCTATTCATCATGGCAAAGGAACATTCCTTTGAAGTATGGAAATACAGAGGACATTTATCAATAAGGAGAAGCAAAGACTAAAAGACCAAACCCTTTGCCTCCTGTTCCTCCTCCAAGGCAAAAGGGAAAAAGTCAGGAGATGCTAAACCCCGAGGCACTTCCAAAGGAATGTGACCTCTTAGAAGTGAGGTTACACCTGAACAAAGTATCTGTCATCTCTATTAATGTGTGCTCATCACACAAATACCAGCTTTGTATCCAGATAGGAATTTAATCCAGGGTACCTTTGAAGCTATGAGCATGCCTGAATTACAGTTTCACTGAAAGAGGGATAATATGGAAATAATAATCTGATTATCAGATCCCACTGGTCTCCAGCTGCAGCTTCTGGGGACTCAGTGAAGGTCAGGATGCCTCTGCTCTGGGAACTGCACAAACACATCCTAACAGATGACAAACAAATAATACAAGGGGATGATTCGAGTCACAGATTAAACACCTGAATGTGATGTAAAATAAAACCTGGTTCAAGACTTTGAAATAAACCTTATGATCACCTCAGTTAAGTGATTTGGAGGAACCACTCAGCCAATTCGGTAAACAAGGCAAAATATTTGTGGAAAGCTATCAACTGGGCTTGACTTCTGCCATGATTGTTTCTTCCACTTCTGAAGTGAAGAAGAGAGGGAGAACATCCATTGAGCTACAGAAATTTTGGAAAGAGACAGTGGGTGGAGGGATCACTGTCCTTTGAGACCAGCACAGTTTTAATTTCAGTTCTGAGAGGAGCACAGTGGTTCCACCTTTCCCTCTCTTTCTCCTCTCCCCTCTTGCTTGTTTTCGAAGTGCCAATGAGGAAAACTTCTCTGAGTCAAGGGATGCAGTGACTCATGCATCAGCTGAGTGCACAGCAGCAATGTCAGAGCTCCTGTGCACTGAGCCTGGCTCCAGGGCAGGATGACAAACTCATTTCCCAATGGAAAGCTAAAGTAAATTCTAATTCACCAGATAAGAGCAAGCACAGCTCAAATGCCCACGTGCTTCACTTCTGTGCACACAAGGGGGATTATTTCATTTTAGAATCACAGAATGGTTTGAGCTGGAAGGGAATTTAAAAATCATCCAGTTCCACCCCCTGCCATGGGCAGGGACACCTTCCACTGTCCCAGGTTGCTCCAAGCCCTGTCCAACCTGGCCTTGGACACTTCCAGGAATGGAGCAGCCACAGCTTCTCTGGGCAACCTGTGCCAGGGCCTCACCACCCTCACAGGGAAGAACTTTTTCCTAACATCTAACCTAAATCCCTCCTCTTTTAGTTCAAAACTGCTCCCCCTTGTCCTCTCAGGCATTGCTTGTGTCACTGGCTGTGGGAGATGAGGGCTGGGGAGCTGCTGGGAGCTTCCTCTGGGAGGGGAGAGGGCTGCAAGCTGGGAAGGAGGATCTGAGTGTCAGAGGTGGAAGTGGCAGCTTCTGCAGGTGTGTTCTTTTATCCTGTGACCTTTGCTGCTGGCAGCTGAGAAAATAAACCAGTGAAACAAAAAAACTCTGCACAGACACACACACACACAACTTCAGCATGTGCCTGCAGCTTGCATCGCTTCTACCCACGCAATGAGATTTTTCTTAGGGCTGAAACCTGTTCCCATGTAGAACCAAAATGTGGCATTTCAAACAATTTAATCTGCAGAAAGTGATGATTCCTGCATGCCCACAGTGCTGGAATCTTCCTGTTTCCATGCTCCAGGAATTTAACAGGTCAGGAACTAGACAAACATAATAAAGTTACTCCCAGTGAGTAAACACCAAAAAAAAATCCAGAAAAAAATAACAAAAAGGAGATCAGCTCACTACAAGTGTCTGAGCTGGAGCACTTATAAGCAGATGTCCTTTAAAATACAGTGTTTTTCTAGATATTTATTCTTTCTTTCCCAACTACAGGGTGACACAGCTCACAGGGGTACAGGCTGCAGGACACAAAGCTGTGACCAGGTCCCACTGCTGCCCTGAGGGACCATGGTCTGAAAAAGACTGTCCTCTGTCTCTGAGGAAGGTGTTCCTGGATGCAGGACAGAGGAGATAATCTCAGCAGACAATGGGAAACCACTGTCCTGTGACAGGAGGGGTTTCTCAGACTGTGTTATTCTGGACTATTTCTGTTCCTCAGTACACACATGTTATTTTCAAGTCTCTTCAGAGTAGGTAAAGGGGTGAAAAATCCTTTCAAAGATATAATAAGCAGTCTCTTTTCCCTAATAGCCTTTCTCTGGAAAGATATTGCCACTCTGGCATAAAAATTCAACCCTTCTTTGCAAGACATTCGTGCATCTTTTTAATAACCTCATAAACCAAGTTGAGGAGGGATGGAAGGGCTTGGTTCCTTCAAGTTACCTCCAACTTCTGATGATCAGAAGGAAATGCACATGCAGCTGGAGTGAGAAGGAGATTGCTGTGCACACGTGGAGCAGAGCAATCAGCCACGTGTTCTGCTGGCCCTCCCTCTGCTATTGACACTCACAAGTGTCAAGGAATTATTTTTTCATGGCTCAGGAGGAATGGCTCTGGTTCAATATGCTCAGGCTCCTTTCCCTGCTCTTGCAGCCCTAACATCAGGCTGCCAACCCAACCCCCCCAAATGAACAAGGATTGCTGCCTGCCTCAGCCCCAGAGCCTGCTGCCACCCCACACCTGTGCTGCTGCTGGGATGTTTTAGGAGCACCTGGAGAACTGAATCCCTTCTGCCAGCTGGAGAGTGAGGGTATTGCATTCTTAGGTATTTTTTAAAAGCCTGAAGTGATGCCAGCAGCTGGGAGACAGAGCTGCAGGGCCCCAAGTGTGGGAGCATCCTGTGCTTAGCAGAATCTCAGCAGCCTTGGCAGACTCAGATGTGAGCATCCTGAGGCAGCTGCCCTGAGGATGAGGTGGGGATGCATCACCAGGCACTGTGCTGGGAGATCCAGCTGCTGAAGCTCCTCCATCTGGGAATGGGCTTCTGCCTGCATCACCTGTCACAACAACACATCAGCACATGCTAAATAGGGCTCTCTTTCCTCCCCCTAAAGTGCTTGAAGATTAGTAGCCAGATATTCATGTGAAGCTATCCAAAATTGTTTGATATATTGGATTAGTTTTGATATACTTTATTTCTTTGTTGTAAAATATTTGGGAGATGCCTTAGCTCCTGCAGATGGGATTTGCAAGCAGGAAGAAATTGCTCCCAATGGGTGACACCAGTTGGGTAATTTTTATTCTGGCAATGAGAGAGAACAGAGTTAACTCCCAGCTAACTCAGGAGCTGCTCTGCTACCTGACACAGGTGCAAATTGCAGAAGTGACTGGTGATCCCTGAACCACGCCTGCAGCAGCACTGATGACTGGAATTGCATTTAATATGTCTCAGTATGGTATTTTGTGTCATATTTTATAATGTAAACTGATATGGTTTAACTGATTGTATCAGAATCTGGACTGATGGAGGATCTGACCCAAATATCCTTGTTTTAATTCATCCTGAGCTGAAACTCCTCAGGACTTTGGAAAGATTCATTGGGGTGTTTTCACTTGCATTGTGTGAAGTATGTGTCAATGTAGACAGGCCAGAGCTATTCATCAAAAAAACCTAAATAAAACATTACTTCCCCACTGGAAAAAAGAATTTCATCTCAACCACATGCACAGAAAAAAAAAGTCAATTTCTGACAGGATTTTTTACCAGAAAAAGGAGTGCAGAGATGTTTGTCTGCTTTCATCAGCTCAGTTATTCTCAGGAGCTATGGTTCCAGGTTTCTTGTGATCTCCTGAGTATCCAGCCAAGCTACATCTTTCATGATGTCTCATTGCAATGCCCCAGGAATAGGCACGCCTCAGATCTAGATCTTTCAAGCTTTTATTTCTATTATGGTGATGTGTGAAAGTGCCAGTGCTGCCCCCCTGAGATAGTGAAAATGTCAGAAAAGACAAGAGGTAGAAAGTGAATATATGACAAACAGCAAGATGAAAGGGAGAAGCAGAGCAACAGCCAGAGCAAAGAGTTTGCAAACTTCCTTCAATCACATGTAGGCACAAGCTCACTGTTGTGAATCACAGAAACATATTTAATAGAAATAGCAAAACACATCTGCTGTCCCTTCTCTCCCACCTCTGTCCTCTGCCTCGTGGGGATTTTTTCTGTAGGGATTTTAGCAGAGTTTTCTCTCTGGAGTTTCAAAGGGAGATGAAGAGCAGACAGTAAATAAGGATCTTTGTGAAAGAAGCCTCTTCATTACTGGGTGGCTCGTGGTTAGCAACTACAATATGTAGGCAGCCAGAAAAGGATGAAAAAGCTCTCAAAAATTGTTTGGAAAAAAATTGAAAATTATATGGATGAGGCAGAGAGTTTGTATGGTAATGTGTGTGAAAGGAGCAAGCAAAGCAAACTCCCACCTTCCACTGACCTGAATTTGGGGTCCTGTGCAGGAGCTGCTTCACTCCTGGGAATGCAGACTCCTGGCAAGTTGCTTCACAGCTGCTGCATGTGGGGTTGTGGAATGATGGGGATGTGGATGAGAGATGGCCACAGCTGAATGTGAATCAGTGCTGTGTGGTATTCACATGCCCTCTGAACAGAGAGAGACATCATCCTCTCTCCCAGATTTTTTTCCTGGAGAAACAAAGAGGGAAAACATTTTTTATCTCTGCTTGCTGCTCCTGTTGTTTTTGCACATGTGGAATGTGTTGGAAGATCGTTTACCTGAAGGAATTTGGTATTTGGATTCTGCTGAGGATTGTTTTGTTTCCTTGGCCAATCACAGAAAGCTGTGTCCTGGCTGTCGGCAGACAGTCACAAGTTTTGAGTTAGTAGTAAGAATTATGTAGTACAGTATGCATCTCTTTACTATATATATACTTTACTGTCTCTTTACTATAGCTGTAATGGAATATAGTATAGTTTTAATAAAGTGAGTGTTCAGCATTCTGAAGCCTTGGAGTCAGATGCCAATCCTTCCCAGGCATCAGGGGTCCTGATTTTACTGTGGTGCTGCAGTGCTGTGCTGAGCTCTGAGGTGTTCCTGCACTCCAGGGCTCTGCCAGCTGCATTGCCTTGGAGTTAACCCCTGGCTCACAGAGACTGGGCAAGGGATGATCTCCAAGGAGCACTGGTAGAAGAGTGAGGAGCAGGAGAAGGGAGACAAGTGCATAGTTAGATAAGACTGGTCTGATCACAGATTAAAGGCACCTAATCACAGTCTTGTACATTCACCGCATGTCTGAATCTCCATCAGAGCCACCAGAGGTGGAGAACACAATTTAGCAGCTGAAACAAGATTCTGATGTGATTTAAGAGGCCCCAGTGCATGATATGTGGTCTCCACCATCTGCTTTAGAAGGGCACAGCTTTCCCATTAATCCTATATCATATTTATTAGTCTGCACAGATGTCCCCATGTGCTGGGGATCTCAGGTTACACCAGGCAACACCTCTGAACCTGAATCCATCCTGCAAGGCTTTCTCTGAGCCATACCTGTATTAACTACCCAAAGGTGAACTCATCTCTGGTGATTTGTGAACATCAGAGGCTCAGGAACTTTCTAAACATCCACCAATAAATACTACAGTTCTACAGCCTGGTGGTTTAAGTGTACAAAAAGCAAGTTCCAGCTTTTTGTGGAATTCCCTTTCCAGTGGAAAAGGGCAATTCATTTCCAATAGGCAGGGCTAGTTGAAAGAGATTTCCTTGCCTTGGGTACCTAACCAACACTTTGGGACATTTCCAGCAAGAATGAATAGAAACATTTCACACACAGACAGCCCTTGTGATTAAGCACAACAGTAACTCTGGAGGTGTCAGGGTCACTTGTCACATGAAGAAGGACATGTAAATGTATGTAACCATGACAAGTGGGAACATGGGATGGTGTTTTGGGTAGGGTTTTTTGGTTGGTGGTGGTTTGGTGGTTTGGTTTGAGGTTTCTTTGTTTGGGTTTTTTTTGGCAAGGTTTTGGGGTGGTTTTTTTATTCTTTTTGGTTTTGTTTTTTAATACCTTATAACTAAGTTTTTCCTCTTACATATTTCCAAGGGCTTTATGAAAAGGGATGATTTATTTCCATAAACTCAGTAACTGTGAATATGCAGGGCCTAATTCCAAAGCCCATTTCAATCAGTGACTCTGTCCATTACCTTTGGAGCATCAGGAGCAGAGACAGTGAGCAAAATTCCTGAGTGCAGTGTCAGAAGGACAAACGTCTCCAATTCCTCAAGGTTTGCATTAGAGTTCCCAAATTCACTTTTTAAAATTCCTCCACTTCCTTCAGACATTGTTTGTTAAGAAAAAGCCCAACCCTGCTTTTCAGCGACATCTTCGGTGTCATGGGGAGATCTGTGTTAGAAAATGAAGTGCTGATAATTCTACAGAGCCATTTCCTTTAACACATCCTCCCACCTCCTCCTACCCCCTCCATGTGTCTGCTCCATCCATCTGTTTCATCTCATGAAATTCATGGATCATGAGCTCCCTGGAGCACGGCCAGTTTTCTCTGCCTCTGTAGTTCAACATTCACATTTCCCCATCCTGTAGACAGGCATAAATATTGTGTAGTGAGCAGTTTGCCTTGTTTCCAATTTCAGCATGTCATATCCTGCACGCTTTCTGTTGTTCAGACTGGCTCGTGGGTTTATTTATCAATTAATACATGGCATTATGACCTCTGGATCCCCCCTGCTGCTGCTGGGCTGTTTCTGTGTAAACACTGAGCTGTTCAATAATCCACTGGGAAAATTGCATCTGTGTGACACTGAGGGCCCAGCTGCAGCACCTGCACCCAGAGGGGTGAAGGGGTTTGCACTGCTGGGGCCTCTCAGCCTCAATATTCCAATGCATCTTGGTGCTCAGCAGCTGCTGCAGGGACATTCCCTCGTGCTGAGGTGGCAGCACTGTTAATGTCCCTTTGAAACTTGCCCTTTGTTGAGTTTGTGAGGTCCCCAGGATGGGGTGAAGAGATAAGGAATCTGACTCCACGTTCTCAGAAGGCTGATTATGTTATGTTATGTTATGTTATGTTATGTTATGTTATGTTATGTTATGTTATGTTATGTTATGTTATGTTATGTTATAATGCTATACTAAAACTATACTAAAGAATACAGAAAGGATACATCAGAAGGCTTAACAAGAATGAATAATAAAAACTCGTGACTGACTCCTCAGAGTCTGACACAGCTGATGGGGATTGGTCATTAAATTAAAACAATTCACATGGAACCAATCATGCACCTGTTGGTGAAGAATGTCCAAACCACATTCCAAAGCATCAAACACAGGAGAAGCAATCAGATAATTATTGTTTTCATTTTTTTTCTGAGGATTCTCAGCTTCCCAGGAGAAGAAATCCTGGCAAAGGGATTTTTCAGAAAATACAACAGCAACAGCCCTTCAGCTTAAAATCCATCATTTTGAGGAAATTACTCTGCTGCACAAGAGTGTTCATAGAAAAGAAACAAAATGTGGCAAACAGACATATTCTTTTCCATTGCAAATGGGAGGCATTGGCCCAGCCTGGCCAAGGATGTTACAACCTGCAATAATTAAAAGCATTCCTGTGACCTTTGTGGAAGAAAAGCTCCAGTCATTCCTATTGATTTTACAATCATGGAAATCTTGGTCTAAAGTACAATTTTAATTTGAAGGGCTCCCCCCACTGCAAACAGCCTCGGTAGTGGTGGGAGGATGTGTGCTAGAACTTCAGTAATAAATTTCTCGGGCTTTTACCCTGGAATTTTATTTCTCTTGTTTGTGTTGGAGTCCTTGCCAGGGTGTACACCCACTGACAGCCCTGAGAGAGCAGGGCAGAGTCAGCTGAAAAACATGAATATGGAGATTTTGATCTGTGACACTACTTCAAAAGAAAACCAGAGAGTGCATTTAGCTTGAATTTGACCTTATGGGTAGAGTGAGCTGAAGCTATCATGGTTTCTTCTGAATTTTTTTGACTGTTTTATCTCCTGCACTATTTCTGTTTTCCTTCCTTTGAGTTAAGAAAGCAATCCCATGAGCTCACATTTTGCCAACCCAATTGATGCTGTGCTTTGCAGCTGGTGGAAGTGCACAGACATTCTCTCTCCAGACATTTCAAAACTCACCATGGTGAGGGAGCTGCAAAGCTCATCCCATGCTCTCACTCCCTCACTCCCACAAAAACACAGGAAAATTCAGGAAGGGTTTTGCAAGCACATGGGTTGTTCCAGCTGTGATGACCTGATCCAGGTAAAAACTACTGGAAGTTACCAAGCAGAGATCAAAAGAACCTCCAGAGGTCTTGCTGTTCAATACCCAGCTTCTCACTGGAAGAGCAGGACCCATGCAGGGGATGTGCTGTCACTCCACCCTGCTCTTTTCTTTCTGCATTAATCTGTAACTATCTCTTTTGCTGGATCTTCATGTATCTAAATCACATTCACTGCAATAAATAAAGGAAAACATCCTGAGGCATCTAGTCTTTTTGCTATTATCATTGATGAAAATCTGCAACTCAAGAACATTTGGTTCACCAGGAGTTCAATTAAAACTGAACAGGGAGCACTCTGATGAGAGCAAACACTGACACAAATGAGAAATTCACCATGAACTACACAAATGTGATGCATGTCAAACAGCAATCAATGGAAACCCAAGCACAAGAAAATAAACCAGCGAAATGTAAATATATAGAAAAGAAAATAAACAGGTCTTTTTTTAGACCTCAAGCCTGAAAAGCATATTCTCATAACAAATTGCTGTTAACATCAGAAACAAGGTCATGATCTACTTGATTCTCTGTCATTTACCACATATCAGTGAACAAAATTAATCCTAGCTGTTTATTTTACCCCTCTGCAAGTTTTCAAGCATCTCTTTCCAGGACATGTTGCATTCTAGCCTATGAAAAGGCTGTAAGGTAAACCCAAAAGAGAAAAAAGAAATTTTTTATGTGGACTCCTTTATCCTATTGAATGGGGACTGGGGAAAGCAGAAACCTGAGGAAAACATCCTGACAACTCATTTATAATCATCTGGTTCAACCATGGAGTGATATTTACTAGATTAAACACCTACACACTTCTTCTTCTTTCCCTTGGACCTGGAAAACAGGGTCAGACAAAGCAATCAGGAAAAGAACAGGGCTCTGGAAGATTACTGCAGAAGAGGAGGAGCTGAATATACCAAGGCAATCATGGGAAGAGCAAATCACAGATTAAACTGCAGCTAAAGGAGACTTCTTGGAAGGGCATGGTCCCGAGATAGGATTGTGATTGCTGCAGTTGGAGCATCCAAGAAAATCTGGCAGTGTAAATAAATAATATCAGAACTCCAGCAGAGTCCCTGGCCATCGCTGAAACCTGTTCCTCACAAGAGCAATCACCTCCTGGTGCTCCAATCACAGGACAATTAGTCTTCAAAGTTGCAAAAGCATCACAGGAGATAGAATATAAATAATAAAATAGAATAATAATAGTATAAATAATAAAATTGATAATAGAAATCATAGAAATAATAAAATAATAAATCATAAGTAAAATAAAACATTAATAAATAAAACAAATACTAAAATAATAAAAAATTAATAGAAATCATAAAATCATAGAATCAAAAAACTGTTTGGGTTGGAAATGAAAAACCTTTAGAGATCAGCTAATCCAACTCTCCTGCAGTGGGCAGTGACACCTAACATCTAACCTAAAACTCTCCTCTTTTAGTTTAAAATCATTCCCCCTGGTCCTATCACTATCTGTCTGTGTAAAAAAGTCACTCCCTTTTTTTTATATCCCCTTTTAGGCACTGGAAGGCTGCAGTAAGATGTCTCTGGAGCCTTCCCTTCTCCAGACTGAAAAATCCTGACTCCCTCAATCTGTCCCCACAGGATCCTCACAGTGACCTCTCCCCAGAGAGGGGGAGGGATTTATATCCAGGCACATAAACCCCCCTCACCCTGCAATTTTCTGCTCTGAACACTGACCTTTCATTTGCCCAATTTACTGCCTGAATCACAAATTCTGTGTCAGCAGCACCAGGAATCAGCATTTCCACGTGGGGCTCTGTTCCATTCATCCCCTGGCCAGGCTGCTGAGCAGAGGGGACCCAAAGCATCTCCCCTGCATCTCCCCTGCAGCTCCATGAAGTGTGAAACACACTCCTGCACATCAGGACACAAAGTCCTGTGGGAGCAGGGGAGTGCAGGATGCCCCCAGCTAATGACAAAAACCACACAACTTTGGATCATGAAAATGTCCCCAGGCTAATGCTAAATGCAGGGTTTCTGCTCCTCTAGGCTGGAGCTCTGGCAGGAGCTCATCTGCAGAGTCCAAGTGAGGTTGGAAAGTTGATAGGGGTATGGAAGTTGAGTTCATAATGAAATGAGGACCATGAAAGATCCCAGATCATGGAACAGAGAAATAGAATTTAAAAGTTTGGAGAAAGTTTATATAGGTTGGGCTTATTGAGGAAGTATAAAGGAGCACAGAGTGTGGCAACATGAAATAAAGATGGTAATACTGTTGTGACATGTCATTTTGTATGGCCTCTCCTGTCATCCTAATCATGTCCAACAGCAAAAACATAAATGGGGGGAGAGGAAAACCCTCTGCAGATCTCTGCTAGCAGACTGCAGTCACTGGTTCCCTTCTCAGCAGATCATTAAGAGTAGATCAGACAAGTCAGCTGCTCCTTCCACATCATCTTTTGGGAGGGAATATGGACCATTGTCCAGGCTGGGGATTCATCTGCCCTCAAAGTAATCACTGCATGCTTTCTTTAGTAGTCAGTGGAGAGAGATTGGCACATAATGCAATGAACATTATCCACCTGAAGGGCTGGCAGGAGGCTTCCCTGGGGCCACTCACTCATTCCCTGCACCTGCAAGAGCCACGAAGAGATCCACCTGGAGAGAGAGCCACCTTTTGGTACTGAAATGGGAGAGAGACACCTTGTGGGTGCTGAAATGGGAGAGAGACACCTTGTGGGTACTGAAATGGGAGAGAGACACCTTTTGGGTACTGAAATTGGAGACACCCACCTTTTGGGTACTGAAATTGGAGAGAGACACCTTGTGGGTACTGAAATGGGAGAGAGACACCTTTTGGGTACTGAAATTGGGGAGTGACACCTTTTGGGTACTGAAATGGGAGAGAGACACCTTTTGGGTACTGAAATTGGGGAGTGACACCTTTTGGGTGCTGAAATTGGAGAGATCCACCTTTTGGGTACTGAAATTGGAGGGTGACAGCTTTTGGGTACTGAAATGGGAGAGATCCACCTTTTGGGTACTGGAATTGGAGGGTGACACCTTTTGGGTGCTGAAATTGGAGACTCCCACCTTTTGGGTACTGAAATTGGAGAATCCCAGCTTTTGGGTACTGAAATTGGAGAGAGACACCTTGTGGGTACTGAATTGGAGAGATCCACCTTTTGGGTGCTGAAATTGAAGAATCCCACCTTTTGGGTAGTGAAATTGGAGAGTGACACCTTTTGGGTACTGAAATTGGAGAGTGACACCTTTTGGGTACTGAAATTGGAGACAACCACCTTTTGGGTACTGAAATTGGAGACAACCACCTTTTGGGTACTGAAATTGGAGACAACCACCTTTTGGGTATTGAAATTGGAGAATCCCAGCTTTTAGGTACTGAAATTGGAAAGACCCACCTTTTGGGTCCTGAAATTGGAGAGATCCACCTTGTGGGTACTGAAATTGGAGAGACCCACCTTGTGGGTACTGAAATAGGAGCAGATGCCTCCCACCCAGCACGCCTGCTATCCTTCCCTTCCCTTCCTGCTCTTCCTGAGCAACAGATGGATCTTTTATGCTCTTGTTCCCTGCTTTATGGCCCTGCCAACTGCAGCACAGAGCCCTGTCCCACTTCTGGTGCCACTTTAGCCTCCACAGCATGCATCCTTTCCAGCCCTCCCCAAATCCCGTCACGCCGGTGAGAATTAAACTCATTAGTGAATCATTTTCTTCCTAAAACATTTGGCTGAAAAGCAAGATGAATCTGAGGAATCCTGGAGGAATTATACACGTCTCAATGAAGGTTAAGATTTCAGTGAGGATGTTATGCTTTTTTTCAAGTTTCCTCTACATTCATTTAATTTTTTTTCCCCTTTCTCTGATTCTTTTGTACAAATCAAAGTGTGCACATAGAACACAGATAAGAACTCACCTCATTTTATTTATGTATGAATTTCTCACCTTAGGGTCTCCTTTTAGTGAATGAAAAGAGGCCAGAAAAATTGTGCCCTTTTTTATCTCTGACATCTTTATTATCTCTATATCATGCCTCTGTGTAAGGGTCTATTTCCCAAACCCAGGGTCAGGGCTTATTTCCCAAATCACAGAATCACAGAATGGTTTGGGTTGGAAGGGACCTTAAAGATCCCCTCATTCCACCCCCTTGCCATGGGCAGAGGCACCTTCCACCAGCCCAGGTTGCTAATCCTACACATTAGAGGCATTTCTGTGCTTTTTGAGAAAATCAGAAATAAATGGGTATGCTTGGATAAAGCCATGTTATGAAGTGATCTCTACCACCTCCAAAACCAGGACAGGATTCTTTGAGATTTCCTTCCTTCCCACAGCTGAACAATCTATCTGTTCATTTTTCAGCTGAAGTTCAATTCTTGAATTTTTGCATTTGTATAATTGATTGTAAAACTTTGTAATTCATGCTAAGTTGGTTATTTAAAGATGTCATCCAATCAGAGAATTAAAAAAAGTGCATTGCATTTAACTAGCTAAGATAGAGCAAATTACAATCAAATATACAATTAATATATGAGTAAACCTCATGCAAGCTGAAAATAAGATGTACATATTTAAGGCATGATAATTAACCACTGGAACAAATTACTGAGGCTCATGGTGAATTCTTTTTCATTTGGGAGTTTCTAAATCAAGACTAAATGTCTTTGCAAAAAAAGATATGTTCAGTTTGCAGTCGTTAGGTGAGAAGCAGAATTATTGATGAAATTTCATATTCACTGTATTTCAGAAAGCCCAATTAAATGTTCATTGCAATCTTCCCTTCTTAATAAGGATTAGTTTATTTGGATGTCCCTTTTCAATAACAATGTAAATAACCATGAATATCATTAATGTGTTAATATTTTAATATATTGTGCAATGATATGGTCAAAGAAGAATTCTACTGTTCACATGCACCTGGAGTGACACAGCCTAAAATTACTGGAAGGAAATATGCCTTTAAGGTTCTTTATGTAATCAAAAAGAAAATCATAATTTCTTATTTCAAAGTATTTTGAGATCATTTCCATACCAATTTCAAGATAAAATAGCAAAATTGCAGTTGAGGTGGATAGTCCATGTTCATTTTCTGTGACTAAGCTCCAAATTCATCAAAGCACACAATGATAATAATAAAATAGATCATACAAACACTGAATTCTGAGCATTTGGGAACCTGACCTTGGCTATAATTAAGACATTTATACTTATTTGAGCTACATATTCCTATCAGGTATTGATGCCATATTGATTTCTACTTTACATACCATCTTTAAAAGAACAGAAACTAGATTTTGGTCCTATTTTCCCTTATCCCTTTCTCAGCTGTTGAACCATTAAAGAACAAGACAAGATCATAAGCAAGAGAACTAAAACACTGCAAATGCAATGAAACGGTGAAGGAACAAGATGGCAAAGAATAAAGATGTTCAACAAAAGGGGTAAAGAGAGTGTGGGAAGCATAAATCTTAACAAAATCAGCAAGAATATAGCCAAGTTCTGTGAAGGTAAGGAGGAGATGGAATTTCACTGGAGAGGGAGTAACTCCCCACTGCACAGCCTGGGACAGCCAGGGCTGTGGGGAGAGGGGAATGGTGAGAGGCAAATTCCTACAGGAACCAAAAATTTTGCTTCATATTATAAAAAAATCAAAACTCAGGGGAATTCCTTGAGGCCACAGTTGTTTCCAACCCCATCAAGCTTATCCCTGATTTCCAGCTGTGTTTAGATGAGCCAGGCTGGATGGCAGGTGCCCACCAAAGGCACTCCAGCACTTCTCTCCTTGCCTGGAAAAGGGAGGAAAAATATATCTGAAGGCTTGGAAAGGGCAGGGAGAGATCACTCACCAGTCACTGTCACAGGAGAAACAGACACTATTTGGGGACATAAATTTATTATCAAATCAGAGCAGGGTAAGGAGAAATGAAAATATATCTTGAAAACACCTCCTTCCTGTCCTTCCCTTCTTCATGGGCTCAAGTCCACTCCCAGATTCCCTACTTCCCTGCCTCTGGTAGCACAGGGGGACGGGGACTGTGGGCAATCCATCACAGACTGTCTCTGCCCCTTCTTCCTCCTCAGGAGAGGAGTCCCTCACACTCCTCACTTGCTCCACCACAGAGACCCACATGTGGGAGACAATCCTGCATGAACTGCTCCAGTGTGGGTCCCTCCCATGGGGGGCAATCCTGCAGGAACAGGCTGCTCCAGCATGGTCCCCCAAGGGGTTACAGATCCTTGTGGCATTCACACTCTCTGATAAAATCCCTTCTCCCAGGATTTTTCTCCTGGGAAGCTGAGAAGCCTCAGAGAAAAGGAAAACAATTCTTATCTCATTTGCTTCTCCTGTGCTGTGCTCATGTGGAATGTGTTTGGAGATTGTTCACCCACAGGTGATTGTTCCATTGCATTCTGCTGGGAGTTGTTTTCACTCTTTGGCCAATCAGGGCCAAGCTGTGTCAGGGCTCTGGAGAGAGTCAGGAGTTTTCATTATTATCTTTTTAGCACTGTATAAGTATCCTTTCTGTGTTCTTTAGTATAGTTTAGTATAGTATTCTTCAATATAATATAGTATCATAAAGTAATAAATTAGCCTTCTGAGAACATGGAGTCAGATTCATCAATCCTGCCTTCATCAGGGCATTTCCCAGCAAATGCAACAGGTCCTGGCAGCAAACTGCTCCAGAGTGGGGTTCCTGTGGGGTCACAGGTCCTGGCAGCAAACTGCTGCAGTGTGGGGTTCCCGTGGGGTCACAGGTCCTGGCAGCAGAGTGGGGTTCCTGTGGGGTCCCAGCCTCCCCTGACCTCCCTGGGCTGCAGGGGCACACTGCCTCGCCGTGGGCTGCCCCAGGGGCTGCAGGGGGATCTCAGCTCCTGCCCCTCCTCCTGCCCTGACCTGGGGTCTGCAGAGCTGCTCCTCCCACACGTTCTCATCCCTCTCTACAGCTGGAGGATGGAGGTCTTCCCCTTCCTTACTCACATCACCCCAGAGGCATCACCACCATCACTCAGCCTTGGCCAGGGACGGGGCTGTCCTGGAGCCAGCTGGATTTGACTCCATGGGCACGGGGGAAGCATCCAGCAGATCCTGACAGGAGCCATCCCTGCATCCTCCCCTCCCAAAATCTGGCTGTGGAAACCCAGCAGCCCTGCCCCAAACTGCTCAGCAGTGTTTGAGTTTCCACTATGAGATCTCCAATTAGTGAGCTGCCACAGTGGGCTTAAAATTGCATGGCTTGCTTGTGATACAATTTTACTTGATAGGGGGGAGAAAAAAAATTTAATTCCACTGTTTAGTTCTGCCTAGAACAAACAGATGTAGGAGCACTCCCAGAGCATATGGGTTAAATTAGTGCCTGCTGTGTCCCAGCACCAGCATTTGTCTGATTTAGTGACACTTGTTTTAAACAGTTGGAAGAGGATCCAGGCAGCTCTGGAGGTGGTTTTCAGCTGGATTCATCCTTAAACAGCAGCCTAATAAAATTCCAGTTTAATATTCAGTCTGTGCTGAGCTGCCACCAACTTTGGGTCACCAGAGGAGGCATTCCCTGAGATGAATTGTGCCAGTCACATAATGGCTGCACAATGTCCTTTTGATGATAAAATCCTAAGCAGAGCTGACATTTAAATTAGCATCCCTGCATGTTTTCCAGCTAGATAATGATATGGATAAGACAGCCAACACCTGTGGCACCAGGAGGGCTCCAGCTCCCAGGGAGCCATGGCCAAAGGTTTGTCATCATCCCTAACCATTTATGTTGCAACTGATTGAAAAGAGGCTCAGACAGTCAGATCCTGGCTGTCCTGGGAGGTGTTTTGGGTTAACAAGGCCGGGTTTAATTCTTTGAGCCTCATCCCTCCTGGGACTCAGCTGGCTTCACAGAGCTGTCTTTGGTTGGCCCTAAAGCCTGGGGAGAAGAGGGATGAAAAGAGGAGAGAGCAAATGAGTAGATAAGCAAAACCACAAAATCTCTTTGCTTCTAGAGAATTGGAGAATAGCTGAAAGGACTAAAGGACTAAAATAACTAAAAGGCCATTACAAGGACACAGAGCAATAATTTCTGAGCATTGACTTTTAGCAGTGCATTTCTGAACAAAACAGCTCCTCTTCCCCTCTGCACCAACACCAGCTCCAGGGTCTATTCAACAGCTGAAAGGCAGGGTGATTTTATGCCAGAAGTGGTAAAATCAGTGCTGTTACCCTGCATTTTCTGATGGATTTCAGCTCAGAAGTGAGCTGTGTGTAATTAGAGAGACAGGTCCTGCACAGCCCCAGTGTCTGCCTGTGCCCTTCCAAGAGCAGTGGGTGGATTTCCTCCCACAAGGTGAGGCACCAGGCAGGGTTGTGGAGCTTCACACTGCTCCAGTTTAACTGTTGTGAGGTGCAGGAGCTGTCTCCCCTTCTTTCAGCACAGTGGGGCTCATAAATATTATTGGGTATCAAGTGGGACCAAATGAATTGGCACAAATCAGCCAATTTCCCCCTGCTCCAGCACTATCCTGAAACAGGAGCCTGACCCTTCACCACTGCCTGATTTGATTTGGAGCATATTGAGGATATTTATGGCCCAGTGGCTTTAACCCTCATCAGACACTAAACTAAGAACACCCACACAGAGAGTTTCACTTCTCAGCCCCCACTGGCTGTAAATCAGCTTGCTCAGTGAATCAAGAAATCTCCCAGAGATTGTTTCTGGCTGCAGGAATCACCTTGCACAACCCTTCCCCATAAACAAGGGGTGCCATTTGGAGAGGATCCTTTCAGGGCCATCTGCAGACAAACCAAAAGGATTTTTTTTTTTAATTTGAACCTACCCTTTGTATCTTTCTGGCTGCCTTTTCACTGATCCTGCCCTCCAGCCAACCCCCCAAGATGAAAACCTGCTCAGCCTTTTTCTGCAACAGGCAGGGAGATGGCAACAGCTATCCAGTTTAAGGGAAAAGGCAGATTTCAGTCAACTCAAAACAAGGATGAAAAGTGGAAAATTCTGTCACCGGTGAGGGCGACCTGGCACTGGGAAAGGAACGGGAACATCAAAGTCAGACGGGTCAAAGCACTCAGCTCTGGTCAATTATCATATTTTCTTAGGTATAAATCACACTTCAGACAGCCTGATTCCCTCCAAAAGGAATGGCACTTGAAAGTGTGTCCTTGGATAACCCTGGTGCCCAGGAGGAGGCAGGCAGAGGGGTTTGGCTCTGGGGAGCTGTGTCACCCACTGCTGGCTGTGCACTCAGCCCCTGCTGCTGCTGCTGCTGAATCAGGCATTTCATTTGGGCAGAGCAGACATGCAAAAATATGTGAATTTCTCTACAGCAGCACAGTGTTTGAAAATCATCATGCTGATTTAGCATCCTGACCCTAAGCTGCTCCACAGCAGATTTAGTAAATATAGCCAAACTAAAAGAAGACTGTAATAAACCATTAAGTGCAAATCAAATAGCTTGGTTAATCACTGTGTAACTGCAGTTTTATACAGCTGTCTGCTTCCCTGAATTGCACTGGGATAAATCTGCAGTGGCAGATTTGACCCTTTACTTCTGTGCTTCAGTTCCCAGCCCATAAAAAAAGCAGGATAATGTATTTCCCCAAGGCACAGGGCTGTTGCAAAGTTACCTAAACTTAAAATGGTGATTCTCACTTATTAATTCAATAATATGCTGCTCAAAACCAGAAGAATGCAAGGAGCTAACAAAGAAAAGGCAAACAAAAACAAAACAAAACAAAAGCAAGAAAGAAACTAACCCCACAAGTCAGGCTTCAAGAAATGCTGCTGTTGAGTTTGGGGGAATGTGTGTGGGAGTGAGGGCCAAAGCATGGCATCTTATTTTAATTAAATGAAAGCAATCAGTTCTCTCTGCTCAGCAGAGATAATGGAGAGCTGTACAGCTTGCTGTGGGATGTTAATCCCAAATAAGAAGCTGCTGTAGGATACAGCCCTGTGCCTAGAATTGCATTAACGCAGCAAAAAGGAGTCTGGATCAGCCCTGGTCTTACCCAGGGTCCTTCTTGGCTTTGTTTCACAGATTTGATGCTGCAAATGTAAGAAGTGAAGCACATGTCCCTCTTCTTTTTGTATTTCAGGTTTGATTTCATGGGAGAAGTTTCCAGAAAAGGCAGACAGAGCTGGAAGGTGTTGGCAGGGAAGGAGCAAGAGAAACAGGGAATATGTAAAGGGAACAGGGATTATTCTTCCAAAACTTCTCAGGAGAGTGATCTCAATAAAGTATTTCTGTGAGTAATCTCTTGCATTGGAAGTTGGAGTTAAGTCATGGACGGTGCTGGAGAGCAGCATGAATGCAAAGAGCATTGGGAAATCACACAGGAATAAACACATGCCTTTGAAGCTTGTCAAAACAATAAAAAAAGGATTATGCTCTGTAGCACAGGATGATCTCATGCATTCTGGGATGAAAAATGGGGGTTTCTGTTTTAGGGTGTTTAAAAAGGTGTGAGTCACTCCTGGACTGAGACAGCAGACAGATGCAGCCATGGAAGAAGCAAAGGTGACCCCCAGCTACATCACCATCAGGGACCACTGAGCTCTCACCTGGTGCTCTTGGGAAAAGCTTCTGGGCTGAAGACAGAGGAAATCCAACAGTCAAAGGTGCAGAAATTTTATACCTGGAATTGATAGGATATTCTAGTTTATGCAAGAAAAAAAAAAAAAAACAACAAACATTAAAATAAAATAGGTGCCTGGTGCTTCTATTTATTCTAGAAAAATGAAGTCTGAAAGGGGTGAAATTGCAGAGCTGTCCTTGGGGATGAACACCAGAGAAGAGAAAAGAACTTCTTAAGTCAAAGGAGAGACCTAGCAAAAGAGAAAGTAGGTATAAACTGCCCAGAAATAAATAAATCCAGTCTGAAAATCAAAGGGAAAGGCTTCTTCCAGCCAGAACATTGAGGTGCAGAAGTATTCAGCCAAACAGGGAGGAAAATCCAGCTACTTTTAACTAGAATTTAATGGATAACAAAGTGGAGCAGAGTGGGAGCACAAACATTTTTACTGGGTGAGGAAAGGGGGAAGGAAAGGGAAGGATGTCGGGGTAAATTCAGCACTGGGAAGACAGTAAAATATAAATGCTCTCCTCCTTAAATAAAAAACTGAGCAGTTTGTAAACAATACACAAATAATCATACTGGCAAATAATGAAGAATGTCAGATTTGTTAAGAAGAAATGTAAAGGAAATATAATCTCTCTCATAGGATAAAGGCCAGTGGAGAGGGGAGTAGCAAGAAATGCCTCTTTTACTTAAGACTTTTAGTAATACCCCATATGATGTCCTCATAAACAATTGGCAGAAGCAACTCAGTAAGGAAAAAAAAACATAGAATTGGTGCAAAACTGGTGGAATAATCAGACACAGAGAGTTGTCACAAGTTTGCTGTTAAAGTGATGAATTGAGTAGTTTGTCACAGCGTTTGCAGTGGGTCTTGCACTCTTCAGTGTTCTCATCAGTGAATTCCTGCTCTATTTTATTGCTACTACAAGACAGAAAAAGCTGCTTTGTGAGATGAACAAGTGGAAGAAAAATTGATGTGGACAAGTGCAAAATAATAACCCCAGGTAAAAGTCAGGTGAGGGAGAGAGAGAGGATGGGATCCAACTGCTCCAACCACTCCAACCATTTCTCCTCACCACAGTACCTGGGAGACTTTGCAGATTCAAGCAGGATCAAGTTAAATATGCTGGTGCTGCTAAAAACTCCAAACAGAGCATAGAGGTCCATGTGAGACACAAATTTCTTGGCTCTTAACTCTTAGAAGTGCCTTGATTTGGAGAGGAGAGGAGAGGAGAGGAGAGGAGAGGAGAGGAGAGGAGAGGAGAGGAGAGGAGAGGAGAGGAGAGGAGAGGAGAGGAGAGGAGAGGAGAGGAGAGGAGAGGAGAGGAGAGGAGAGGAGAGGAGAGGAGAGGAGAGGAGAGGAGAGGAGAGGAGAGGAGAGGAGAGGAGAGGAGAGGAGAGGAGAGGAGAGGAGAGGAGAGGAGAGGAGAGGAGAGGAGAGGAGAGGAGAGGAGAGGGAGACAGTAAGCAGACTGCTGCAAAGAGAAAAATCTATTTTTGCTGCTGAGAATGAATCTTGAATTATATCCAGAATTACAGGCTAGGAATTTATGATAAATATTCTAATGAATGGTGAAGCATTTGAATTCATAATCTGGATTATCTGTCTTCTGCATCAGAGTTATTTGAAGATAGATCAAGAAGGAAGAACATGATCCTAATGAAAGATTGTGTGACAATATGAACAGCCACTCAAATTCCTCTTTTTCTCTCTTTTCCAGGTTCTGGTGAAATGGTCTGTGCAATGAAATTTCTTGAGAATACAGGCAACCAGACTTGAGGTCCAAAGTTCACTTTGATGTACACACACATGTCACTCATGAATTACCCTTACATATCCTGCCCTGAACTCCTGTGGTCTCTTATTCTTGCAGGGTTTGCAAATGGAGTTCTGAAAGCTCAGCTGGGAAGGTTTTCTGTCCTTTGGCAGGATTAATAAAAACCAGTTATTCTTCAGCACATAGTTGTCAAAGTTATGCATCAGAAGGAGGCAGTGGTCAAAGGATTATGGTATAACAGAAAAATAATTAGTATTTCTCTTGGCTTATCAAATTTGCACAAAGAAACATTTGGACTGTGTAGGACTGGGAGGATATTTATTTCTTAGGCAAAACTTTGTTTCCAGTTCAAAGGGTACCTTCTGAACACTAAGCCAAACCAGAAGTTTTGGGTTTGGTTTTTTTGCCTCCCAAAAAAACCTCAACTCTCTTATGAATGGAAATACCCAGATAAATGAGTGGTCATGCATAATTTATAACATTTGCTTTAACACTGATGAATCCCAGTCTCATTTTTCCTCTCCTTCTGACTGAATGCTGATTATCTGACCTTTCTCACTTGAACAAAGTGTGGCAGTTTGTGACCTGCTGCAGGAGGAGTTGGTGCAGTGCCTCACCACCCCACTAATCACATCAGAGGTTCACTCTGTGAGCAGAGTTGGGCACCAGCCCTCTTATGACTGTGGGGCTGGTTTTGCAATGATCTAGTGCATCTCTGATTATCAAACTTGCAGAGAGGTGACAGATGCCAGCTCTGACTCCCTGCAGTCTCCAAGTCCTGCATCAGCAGGAGAAAGGTGATGTCTTTTCAGAGCCTGCCACGGGAAAGGAAGGATTTGGAGCATCTTCTACCTATTTATCTAATTCTATTTCATCACCTCCCCCCCGAAATGCAATTCTTTGGTATCATCTAAACAAGGGAATTGAAACAAACAGCTTCACAGCATGACTATAATCTATTTAAGTCATTTTAAAGCCAGCAGATGTTTTACAGCCTAAGATTTTCAGTGCTGTCTCTTTACAGACTTCTGCTACTCTGCAGGTGGCTCAAACTAGGCCAATGACTGCAGACAATTAAAACTTAGAACCTTTCATTAGCATTCACCAGGTCTCCAGGTCATTCTGATGCTTAAGTGCACCTTCTGTCACAATTCACTCAGGGCAGGTCAAACTGGGATGGACCCTGCTCAAAGCCATCAGAGCCAGCCAGCCATCACCTGCTGCCTGTGGTCACAAGGAGACAGAAATAAACTCCCTGATCCCTTCAGCGACCTCTGGGTCTGGCAAAACTTAGCAAAGCCTGTCCTCTGTACCAGATTTGAGAGATGCTCCAGAAATTTGCTTCTCTTCCGTGCCTACTCGGACCCACCTGTGAGTTTTACACTGTAATGCTGCATTGGCAGCGGTTTGGGCCACGGAATCCTCCTCATTTCACAGGTTTCACATCCATTCACACTCTCTTCCCACCACTTCACCTCTTATAAGCTGCAATGCCAATTTTCAGGGTCACTCCTGGCATTCCATGATGTGTTGGCCCCTCTTACATGGAAATTCTCAGGCTCAATGAAGGATCACTTGCTAAAGGCATGCACGAGGCTCAGGGCAAGCATCACTGCAGGAAGAATTGATTTCCTGATGTAGTGGCCTCTGCCTTGAGGAATTTTAACAGGGGCAGGGACATGCCATGAGTCAGAGGCAAATAAGAACTCAGCCAGATCAATGGCATCACACAATGATCTGCAAATCAGTTCCTGGAGTGTAAGGACACACAAAACAATTATTGAATTTAGCAGAGGCTTCAAAATGTAGATAGAGCAGCATAAGTCTGGTTTAAATGTTGCTGGCTTCGGTATGCTGCCCACATGCAGAAAACACCAAAGCAAACCATTTTATTTGCCATGTCATATTTAATGTAAACACCAGATACTACTTGTTTCAATATTTCATTGTACTCTGCAGCTGTCTGAATCCATAATTTTGTGTTCTAATCCAACTGAGTCAGAATTTATGAGTAGGTTTCTAGTAATGATCTGCCAAATGTGAAATGATTGTGCTGGTTGTTTAAATGAAAAAGGAGTGACCCTTTTCTCTGTGCTTTAACTCACCCTTCTGTGCTGTCTTTCTGATGGAGGGCTGGAGTATGGAACAGCAATGCTGCCTGTAATTTCTCCCCCAGGCTCCCCCCTGGTATTTAGATTTCAGCTCCTTGATTTTAAAAGGTCACTTAGCAAAAAGAGAATGCCACATTATTCATTCCTCCCCACCTCCCTGGCTCATACTGTCTCTCCACTTTTTGTGGAGACATGAAGAAATTAGCAGCCAGTGCTTGTTTAAAAACAGTGCCTGAACCTGAAGAACTGCAGGCTCTTGTTTTTCATTCACTGTGCTCTTGTATTGTGTTAGAGGGAGATCTTTCCTAAGATCTGTTACGACCCCACCCCTCCCATCTCTTTCCCAGTGTCTTGGCTTGGAAAGACAGGTGCCTGCTAAGGAAGGCAGGAGCCTCCCATGAAATAGAGAATGTAAACCCTCCCCACCCCTCCAAATTGCTATGAATTTTAAATTAAGGGGTTCTCAGGCAAAAATATGGGAGTAGGAATAACAATTTTTTATTAGGGAAGAAAATAAAAAGATAAAATAAACAATGCCATAAACTAAAACAATACTGACAGAGTCAGAACACAACCTGACATCCAGTGGGTCAGGGTGTTGGTAGCAGTCCAATTGGAATTGTGGCTGCAGCCATCCTGGAATGCCAGGTGTGGTTCTGTTGGAGCAGGGATCCTGTAGAAAGGTGCAGTCTTCCTCTGAAGACCCAGAGGCAGCTGATCCTCTGAAGAATCCAGTGGAGAAGCCGTGCTGGTGTTCCAGAATCTCCAGATTATATCCGGGTAGGAATGCTTGGCTCCTCCCCCTGGGCTCACATCTCCCAATGGGATGCTGTAGTTCTTATCAGCCATGCAGTGACATTTGATAGCCTGTTATCAGCAGATGTCTCCCCAGAGGGAGGAGTGGGTGTGGAAGAGAGAAGGAAAACTGCCCAATGAACAGAAGACAACTGCCATACAGATTCCTTGGCAATCCAGGACACGCAGGCATCTTCTGCACACTTGCATTGAACTCTGTGTGCCACAGCTCTTGCCCAGAGGCAAGAGTCACTGGAAGCCCTTGTCATTGTCAGCTGAACTTGCCATGGCCCACTGGCAAAACAGCTCCCTTACCTGGAGTCCTTGGTTTCAAGCTCCCTGTAGGGAAAATGCCCAGGTTATTGTAAGCCTTCCCAACATACAAGGGATGCTGCCAAGTTATGGTGAGATAACTAAATACGCTGCAGAAAGATGCTGGGTCTACTGGAGAAGCCCTCCATCTTCCTGTAGTGGAGAGATCAAACCTGATAGCCTGAGGGGGTTGATCTTGCTGCCTTTGAATGCCACCAGAGAATGGGCCCAGCTCCTGACCCAGCTGGAGTTGTTTGCTTCATGTCCACACTTCTCTCAGCCATGTGGCCACAGCTCTCCTCACAGAGAGCAGCAGGCACAACTTCCCAAGGGTTTGTTCTGAGAAACCTCAGAGAGGAAGAGAAAACAATTCTTATATCTATTCACTGCTGCTGTTGTTTTGCAATGTGGAATGTGTTAGGAAGATTGTTTACCCAAAGTGATTTGTCAATTGGATTGTTTTGATTCCTTGGCCAGTTGGCTCAAAGCTGCGCCCTGGCTGTCTCAGACAGTCATGGGTTTTTCTTTGGTATTCTTTAGTATCTCTTTAACACAGTATTAGTGTAATATAGTAGAGTTTAATAAAGCAATTATTCAGCCTTCTGAATCAGTGGAGTCAGATTCCAGTCACTCCCTGCTCCAGGGGCTCCCTGCATCCGATCCAGCAGCACCATCCACTGTGGGTGCTCCATGTGGACATCCACGCTCCATCTCAGCTCTCTGAGCCCTGTGCAGTGTCCCTGCTGCCCCATAATTGCCAATTCCCTCTCTCCTCAGGAGGCAGAGGGTTCACAGCAGGGCTGTCATGCCTGACGTCAGCCGGGGCTGCTCATCCCGCTCCGGGGCACGATGGCAGCGTGGTCAGGGACAGGGGACAGGCCATGCTGAGACAGTGCCCGGGGCACAGGGAGCCCAGCTGAGGTGATCTGTGCCTGCACTGCCAGTGTGGCACTCACAGGATGTTGTGCTCATTCTTAAATATTATCTCAGTTAACATCCTGCTGCCAGGAGAGGCAGGGGGGAGAAAACCGTATGGCCCTGCGATCATTTCTCCTCAGCGCTGTAGAATTAGGATGTGTGTGTTACTGAGAGCCTGCTTATCTGCAGCAGCACTTCAGAACAATTTCCTTCATCTGGTCATCTTGTGCTTCAAGGCTATTCACTTATTTAAGTATCTTATAGCAACCAGTATCACCCAGGCAGCGAGGATGCCTGTACTTTAAGCAAGTTTCATTATTTCTTTGCTATGTGGTGTAAGCTCTAATATGCTCACTCGGAGAGACTCTGGTTGGAGATAAATCAGGAAATGCTTCCAGAAAAAACTGTCATTTCTGCTTTCTTGTCATTGGTTCTTTATTGTAATTCTTATTTGTTGCAGTTCCCTGCAGCAATTTCTTTACCCGGATTGCTTTCTGGTGAACTTTTTGCAGTGAACTTCAGCTGCCACAGAGATCTCTCATCACATCTACATTCCTGTGTCATCTGCACCCTGCTGTGCTAAAGCTGATGGGAGACTGAGGCCTCTAAATGCTGCCTGCTTTTCTTCAGTCTCTGTTCTCTTGCTTGTACAGTGCAGGGAAACACACAAACTGCAAGTTCTTCACCAATAATGTGGTGTCCAGCCCAAATCCTGTTAACCTAGTGGAAACACCCATTAGTTTTAATGAACCTGCTCCTTACTCCAAGAAGAAACAATTCTGGTCTTCACCAATGCTGAGTTCAGTGGGAATAAATCCATGTGTAAATATTGTTTTAAGGGTTTGTGAATGGGAGGAGTGTCTCTGTGTGCCCACCTCTCACCCCTCCACCAGAGGCTGGCAGTGCCATGTGCCTGCTGTCCCGGGGCAGAAGGAGAGCTGAACTCCAGCCAGGATGGACAAACTGCAAAGGGGAGGCAGTGAGGACAGTCAATGTGCCAAGACAGGCCAGGTGATACAGTACAGCACAGCATTTATTGCTGTTCCTCCAGAGCATGGAAACAGAGAATAACTTGTGTTGGAAAGGACCCTTCAAGGCCATCTAGGCTCAGCCTTCTCAGGCTGGGGTTCAGGCTAGAGCCAAGTCAGCTTCTTCATAAGTGGGAATCTTCTAAGCTCGTTTGGTATATGAGACAACCCCCAAAGAGACATTTTTCTCCTTTGAGGAGCAATTCCACAGTCCCTTTATTCCATCCAAGGCTCTGGGTGCTGGTAATCTTTCAAGTTCCCTCTGCCTCAGCCAATTATTCCTTTGTCTTTTCTTTTTTGTCATTGTTAGATTTTTTTTTGGCTGTGGAGTGTTCCAGAAACTGGGCTGCCTGAAACAAAAGTAAAATCTACACACTTTCCCCCACAAAAGCCCCAGAAAACACCAAGGGAAATTCTCTGCCAGCTGAATTCCCCAATGCAGATTCCTCATGGAAATGATCTCTAGCACAACAGGCAGGATTGTACAGCCAAAGGGAAGAGGGGTAATAGGATTGCTTATTTTCTACACCAGCTGAGAGTGATGTATTAAGGAGACTGTAAAACAGAATCCTAGAGCAGATGAAACAAATCCCCCTCTGGAAAACACTTTAACAACAGCAGAGGAAGCCCACACAGACTCTTCCAGCTTGAACAATTAAACCTTCAATGTCTATAATGAGGTAAAATGGATCCCACACAGGAGAAAGGAGATTTCCAAGGCACAGAGGCACATTCACATCAGAGCTGTGCAAAGCCACCTCTGCAGACTGAGGACAACACAGAAAACTCAACCAGATGATTCCCTAAATTTTATTTCATAATTCTGGAGTTTGGACCAGCCAGAGCCAGCAAACTTCCTCCTGAACATAAAACAACTCTCTTAATTGCAGCAGCTCCAGTTAGGAGTGATGGAGGGAGGACACAAAGTGTCCCTGTTCATGGCAAAGCCGGTGTGAAGGGATGGGCTGTACTGATGTGGCAAGAAATCCAACAGAAATGGGACAATTCTTATTAAAAAAAAAAAAAAAGCTCTTTCCTCCAGAGTTTTCCCCTTCTCACTGGACTTTATGTAAGGAGCTGCTCACTCTGAACCAGAGCAAAGCTCAAGCTGTCAGAAGACCTTCTGCCTGCTAAGTCCAGGGAGACATGGGGGAGACACCACCAGAATAGCAATGATGGTGCTATACAGGCTTTCAGCTTTTTCCTCTAAAGTAAGTGCCTGCCTGCTTCTTGAAACCAGAAAAAAAAGGTGCAGAAGTGTTTCAGGGTCTTGTGTGAACAAGCAGCAGCCAGGAACTTCAGTATCAGCAAAGAGAGCTCTTGAGGGATCTGAGAGGGGCTCAGAGTCCAGAGATGCAGCTCCTTCTGCTCATCCCCCAGACTGGAAGTCACAGGGGTGTGAACTTGGGAATACAGCTGGTGCACATTCTATTAGATATCATAGAGGATTAAATCTGCCAAAAATTTAGTGGGTCAGGGATCAGGGAAGCAGAAAGAGGAGGGGCAGCCAAAAAATGAAATATGGACCCCAAACTCAGGCTGTACCCAAGCACTTGGACTGCAAGAGTTTTACTGTGCATGATTTTGCAGGTAGCACTGTCAGACACCAGTTCAGAGTTTGCTCCATTATCCATTAAACCTTGGTGCCCTTCCAGGCTTCATTCCAAACATGGATCCAAGCCCACAGACACAGTACAAGCTCCCAGGGACTGGACATCCAAAACACACCGAACAAGAGAAAGACTTTCTGCAATTTCTTTGTCCTTTCCTCTTTTTTTGGACTCTAAATTATTTCCCTATTTAAAACACTCTAGGTATCTTGCCTTACCCTGAGACAAACATTTTTGTCCATCAGCTTCAGTCCTCCTGAGATGTGCATGATGTCCTTTCATTCCAAAACTTAAACTGGTTTATTTTCTGGCAAATCTAGTTTGATACAATTATTTCAAAAAAAAAAAAAAAAAAAGGAGAAAATAAGCCAACTATTTAGCCTGGAAAAGTGACACTTCTATAGCCATTTTTAGGGGGAAAGGTATGGAAATAGTGTACTGAAAATCATAAAAGAAGCCTGGACCCTGAAATAGGCACTATTAATCTCAGGGTTTGCAATTTAGGATTGATTTAGAGGTACCAGACTTAATAAAGGACCTCATTGCTGCACTCATAAGTCCACGTACTCAAGGCTGAGGCAGCAGAAAGAATTCCTGACTGAGATGGGGCGACACTGGGACAGCTTGAGGACATCCAGACAGGATCTGGTCAGGGCTGTGGACACCCCAAGTGCAGTGAGGTAACTCCATCCTGAGAGAAGGAAATGCTGCCAATGAGCTGAAGAGGAAGATGGGAACATAAAGAAAGGGGGCTGGAACAAGGAATGGTGGCAAAATTTTTTTTGTGGGGGGGAGTGGAGGAATTTAGTTCAACCCCAAATTTCTGTGCTGAAAATGAAAGTGGAATGAATGGAGAAGGGTGACTGATACCAGCCTGGAGCATTTGGATGCAGGGAGTGGTTAATTTTTTTTCTCCATGGAAGACCTCAGAAGAAATTAGTATTTTAACAATATTGTCCTCAGCAGAGACAGGTGGTGGGCTCCTGTCAGGCTTGCTTTATGCAGACACCAAGAGTATTTGCAATGGCATAGGAAAGAAATCAGCCCCAAGCCTGACCCCTCCTGCAGCCAGCAGCACCCCAGAAATACTGCTGGTGGCAAATGGCAGCAGGGGACTCTCCTCAGAGAAGTTTGGGCTTGTCAGAGCAAAAATTATTCCAGGAAGCATCTAAACAAAGCAGGCTAATGCTCTTCTGTGAAAGGGTGAAAAATCAGACCAAGTCAGAAATATTTTAAAATATATTCAGAAGAGTCTGAGCTTAGTGCAGGGAGGTCACAGCCCTTCTGAAGGGGCTGGAACCAGCAGAGTCATCTGTAAAGCAATGTTTTATGGAGCTTGGCTCCCAGAGCCTGCAGGGACTTGAAGCATATCACAGGAGTTCATTTCCTCAGGACAAACATAATTCATTACCCAGATACCTCGTCCCAATATTTCTTGATCTAATTCCATTTCAGTGAGGGCCTGAGTCCAGTGGAATTATATTGGCACAGGAAAGGAACCTCAGACCAAGAAGTTTCTTACTGCTAAATGATAAAGAGGCAAAAATATTCTGCCTTTTCCATCTTTTTGAAAAGTGCTTGATCCAGAACTGGCAGAAGTCAACAGGGAGTATTTCCATGGACTTAGCAGATGTTGGTTCATAACATCCCTGGGAACTGGAGCACTTCACTCATTTACCAACCACTTCCTTATGACAGATAAAGGAACTGCAAATGTCTGAATTTATGGTGAAAATTCTCACCAGTCGTAAAATGCAGAAAACTGAAAAGCAGCAGCACTTCCTATAAAGTTACTGTAGCTGAAGTTGAGATTGTTGCTTTGGGGTAAATAATCTCTGTGTTGTCTTTAGCAATTTCAGGTTTTAAAATTATGGAGTATTTTTTCCTCTTTACCTTTCATAAAGAAAAAAAAAAGCTGTTGTTCTGTAACAGGCTTTCTAGCAAGTAATGAGATCAAGGTGAAAAGAAAGTTAAATATTGCTCCATTCCCCTGGCAGCATTATTTGAATGTTCCCAACATTATTAATGTCACAATACCTTGGAGTGAAATAAATGCAGTTTTTCTGGTATCAAGAGGGGTTGTTTTCCTTTGCCTGCCTCACTTAACAGTGGATTGAACAGAGGAATGGGGAATCACCACGGACAGGTCCTGCTAAGTGGGGATTGCTTGGAGCCCAGAGGCAGAACCAGCAGCTCAGAGCAAGGGCAGGGCTCAGAGCAAAGCTCTGCAAGGTGGGCACTGTGGTGGGCATGCTTGGTGTGGCATTCACACTCTCTGATAAAATCCCTTCACCTAGGATTTCTCTCTGGGAAGCTGAGAAGCCTCAGAGAAAAGGAAAACAATTCTTATCTCATTTGCTTCTCCTGTGTTGTGCTCATGTGGAATGTGTTTGAGATTGTTCACCCACAGGTGATTGTTCCATTGCATTCTGCTGGGAGTTGCTTTCATTCTTTGGCCAATCAGGGCCAAGCTGTGTCAGGACTCTGGAGAGAGTCAGGAGTTTTCATTATTATCTTTTTAGCCTTCTGTCAGTATCCTTTCTGTCTTCTTTAGTATAGTATAGTATAGTATAGTATAGTATAGTATAGTATAGTATAGTATAGTATAGTATAGTATAGTATTCTTTAATATAATATAGTATTATAAAATAATAAATTAGCCTTCTGAGAACATGGAGTCAGATTCATCATTCCTGCCTGTTTCTAAGGCACTGGCAAATACAATACTGGGGCTCTGTCCCCTGCACGAACACCTGTCCTCGAGGGAAAGGACTCAGGGTCAGGTCTGGAAAGTCCTGCCAAAGCACCTTTCAGGGCAAGGCTTAGGGTTAGATTTGTAAAGCCCTGCCTAAGCATCTTTCAGGGTAGGGCTCATGGTGAGGTCTGGAAAGCCCTGCCTAAGCACTTCTCAGGGTAAGGCTCAGGGTCAGCTCTGTTCAGGGTAAGGCTCAGGGTCAGCTCTGGAAAGCCCTGCCTAAGCACTTCTCAGGGTAAGGCTCAGGGTCAGATCTGTTCAGGGCAAGGCTCAGGGTCAGATCTGTTCAGGGTGAGGCTCAGGGTCAGCTCTGGAAAGCCCTGCCTAAGCACTTCTCAGGGTAAGGCTCAGAATGGGGCAATGGGTGGTGCTGCCCAGCAAGGACAGACAAAACCACCAGAGTCCCTTCTCTCTGAGTTGTGCAGGTGGGGCAAAGAAAACAAAATCCTTAATCTATTTATGTGCAAGAACTGTCTGATAGGAGATATTTTCAAGTCCATCTCTGCCTGATTGGAAAGGGATGAATGGCTGTGTGTCTTCCACCACCTCCCCAGGCAGCTGTTCAGCAGGCTGCCAACGCAGCCTGGAACAAGATTTCCCTCATCTCCACGGTTCAGGTTGTCCCAGCGAGTGTAAGAATTAAATATTAATTGAACCAGAGACCTGTGTGAGAGAAAGAAAGGATAGGAAATACTCTCTGGAGCAGCCTCACACAGAAATGGGAAGGCAGGGGCTGTTGCTGCAGGAGCAGACCAGGGTCTGCATCCCTTCTGCAGGTGAACACTACTCAGGGATCCCCAAAAATACCCCTGGGAGGGGAAACAGGGCAAAAGCTTTGGCCCCAGCAGCGGGAGGAGATGCTGAATTGGCTGTCCCTGGGGGAAATGCATGCTCAGAGGCAGGAGGGGATGTCTGCCAGCACAGCTCCCCCGGTCTGCAGAGAGGTTACGGTGCAGTGTTGCCTGCACTCTGCAGGAATGCTCTGCTTCCAGCCACGGAGATCTGCAGGGGAGTGCCCTCCACGGTGAAATATTGCAGCCAGGCACTCGTGCAAAACTTTTTAGAACTGGAAGTTTAGAAAAGAAGGAAAAAAACAGCTTGGTCTGACGTCAAAATGGGGTAAAAATATGAGGCAGGGGTGATGGGCGCTGGGATGGGAGGTGTATTTCCTCTCCAAGGCACTGTCAGGTCTGTGCAAGATTTGGAGCTCGTGGCATTGTACACTCCTAACTCCAGGCAAGGAAATGTTTTGGAGCTCACAGAGCATCCAGGCAGCGAAATAAAGGCTTGGTGCTGGCAAGGCAGCCTCTGGATTCATTGCCACAGGTAATGGAGCCACTAACACATGCCAGTCACCTGGGGAAAAGACAAGCAAGGCAAACAGCTCTTATTTTTAGTTCCCAGATTAGTGAGCAGCTAGCTCACACTGCTGCAGAGCCAGTGCAGCATTAAACACAACCTGGTGGGCTGCAGGTTTGTCTCTGGGGAAGGGAGGAGGTTTTTGGTGTGTCAGGAGTAAAGGCACAGCATCCTGCACCTTCCAGGGGGAGACCCAAAGGGTGACGTGGGGACAGCCTCGATTTTAGGAACGTTGCTTTCATCTGGATTGTAGGAACGCTGATACAGAGAAGCATCAGGGTTTGTTAGTTGCATAGCAAAGTCTTGTTATTTGTCAGGGACTTATGTGACTTTCATGTAATGAGAGCTGGGAGTAACTTGATATCAGTCTTGTTGCATTTAATATCTATATTTTGACTGAAAAAGAGGAAGCACTAGCACTGCCAGTAGTGTGAAATCTCACAGGCTGATAATTACAAGAGCTGCTGCCTTTACCACAGCACTGAGAACAGAAAGCAAATTAAGTGCACAGAAGTTAAAAATGAAAGAAGAAAGTTGATTTTATTTTTGCCGAGTTTGGAGTTAGAGCTGAAGGAATTTAGGGGATGTTTGGTTGCACCAACTGTTATTTATGATGACTGTGAATAAATGAAATATCCTCTGCATTAATCCCTTCTGAAAATACAAAGCTTTCCTATGCCTTATATATTTTCAAACTTTTAATGCAAAACAGACCCTTAGAAAAATACATAGACACACATAAATATGAGGGGGGATTTTTTTTTCCTTTGATGCATCCATGCAGCCTCAGTACCTATAAATTTACATTATAGCTCTACTGCCATCAAGTGATGAAAAGATATTTTAGTGAAGATATCAAGAGGGAAAAAAAAAGAAATCTGTGTAAGTTAGAGAGCTCTTGCACAGAAATGAGACATATGGGGACTGACTTTTAGTGGGGCATAGAGGGATCGGGGTGATGGTTTTAAGCTGATAAAGGAGAAATTAGGACTCCACATATGGAAGAATCTGTTGACCCTGGGTGATAAAACACCTCAGGCTCAGAGCCCCATGCAACCTGACATCTGATATTCTGATGTGGCTGAAGGTGTCCCTGCCCCCAGCAGGACCAGATGGTCATGAAAGGTCCCTTCCCACCCAAACCTGGCTGTGCCTCCATGGCTGGGTCAGATTAGGCTGTGTCTAGAGCACGACTGACCAAGGGAGGGACCCTGGGATGGAAAGCACGAGGAGTCACCTCTGGGAGGGTTTTCTGGCACTCTGCTGCTGAATTTGGGGTTTTCCATGGAGGGGGGAAAGCCAGCTCTCTGGGATTTCCCCACAAAGGTGGTGACTGTGCTGCAGCCCCTTCCTTGGCACAATCTCCAGGGTGATTTCCAAACAGCTGCCACCCCCCCTGACAGGGACTCCCCAGCCCCCACAATGATTTTGGCACCAGTGACAGGGAAGGGAAATTTCTGACTCCTAACACAACACGTTAAAAACCAGTTTTTGTGGGGCACCAAAGGCGTCTTTGCCTTCTGACAGAACCATTAATGTTGGAAAAGACCTCTAAGACCATCAAGTCCAACCATTAACCAGTTCACCACTAAACCACGTCCCCAAGTGCCACATCCACACATTTAAAACATTTCCAGGGATGGTGATTCCACCACTTTCCCAGGCAGAAAGTCTCAGTGGTTTTCTTTTATTCCTAAACTTGATTAACAGCTGATCTTCAGGCAATGTTTTGCTACACCTCCAGATGTTGTCCATACATAGGATCTGAACTGGATGTGCTCTGGGCTCATGCAAAGGAGTCCTGTCTTTGGAAACTGCAAATATTTCTTCTCAATACAAATAAAATACAAACCAGAGACTGATTGAAGGTGGGAACCCCACACCAGACTTTTTACAGAAATAAACTCACTATGAGTAGGACTAAAGTGAGATGCATTTCACAAGTTTTTTCTGCTTGGTTGTGAAGGTATTGCATGCTATTCAAAATGAGCTCACCACAGGTTACATTGTGTGAAAGATAAAGGGAGGTTCAAGAAGGCAAAAAAAACCAAAAAACACCTTTGGGTTGAGGGCTCAGTTCCTAAATGGTCAGGATTATGTTATTTCTTTGTAAGACATCTTGAATTCCTGTGGAATGAAGGACAAAATACAGAAGCACAGAGGCTGGACAGTGAGTCAGAGTGCATGGAAGAAATAAACCAGAAGAGGCTCTGATGGCTCAGAGCCGTTTGTGGGATCAGTGGCAGAAACAGCATTTGCCATCCAGTAGAATGCAGTAGGCTACTGAAGCCAAAGCAGATGTGACAGGAGCTGAGCTAACCATTTTGGGGGACATAAAGAGAAAAAAAATATCCTAATAAAGCAGGAGGACTAATAATGGACTCAGGGTATTTGTTCCAATTGCCTAGAACTTTGTTTGGAGCACAGCATCATCCAAAGAGACATTTATGGACTTAGGCAGCTGAATATCAGGTCTGCCTGTCATGCCTCAATCAACATAAATGGAGAAGGGAAACAATGTGAACAAAGGATAAAAAAGAAGGATGGAGACAGCACAAAGCAGCAAACAGGACTCTTATTTCACACTTTCTCCTCATATATTTTTTATTTATTTTCTGTGGGCTCCTGTCACAAGGCAAAGGTATATTTTGTGAGCTAGGAGATGCTATAAAATGCCTGAGAGAAGTTGCAAGGGGAAAGGTGTACTCAAACACTTGGAGATATAATTTTTTATTCTATATGTCTGTAAAAGCACAGTGATAGTATGAACATACAGAAATCTGCATGTTTATTTGTACATATCTATATAAAGATAATAAAAAAGCTTGAGTGGTAATAAATACATATACACAAATATCTCCATTTTAGATAATTTACTTTCAACAGTCAGTGATTTCCAAAAGGCCATTTCCATGCTAGCAATGCAGCCTTTTCTTTGGAGTGCAGCAAGTTAGACAGGAGAATAAAAGTTCAATTAAGAGCCTGCTTGCCTGTGACTGATAATGGTTTTGACATTTGCAGAGTCTCCTGACAACAATGCCAGAGCAAAGTAGGGAAAAGGAAATCAAAGAACAAGTTCTTTGCAGATGGAGATGAGAGGGTTTGAACATCTGAGGCTTTGCCCTCGTGGCCTCAGAAAGAACCTTTCCCCCCACACAGGGCTGTGTCAAACACTTCAGCTGCTCAAGGAGAGGCGTTGAACTCCCTGGATAAATTCAGCAGCTTTGAGGGGGCCTTGCTGGAAGGTGTTAAAGAAAGAGGAATGTTTATTTTACTAATGCCCTGACCACCACCCCTGCCTCACACAGGGAGGGAGAGGAAGGAAATGAGCAGCTGATCACAAACCTAAACTTTCTTTTGATCTTGTTCAGTAAAGTAGCATCCCTCTAATCAAAGGTGCAAAAGGTGAATTCCCACAGGCCAGCACTCTGGGCATCAAAGCTGCCTCATCTCAACTCTTGACTGGGGCATGTGGCTCTGATGCCACCTGCTCTCCTCTGGGAGAGTAAACACAGCTGCAGGTTCAGGAATAGTTAAGATTAAATAAGGTTCAGTGGCTCTGCCTGCCTGGGATCAAACCATCTTTGAATCTGGCTGCCCCATTTGCTTCTGCAAATGCCTTGGCTGAAAAATTTCATATTTGCAGAGAATGTCCAAACCTCAGACACCAGCCTTTGAGAAAATCTGAAGTTTTAGTGCCTCCTTTGCACACCTATACAGAGAGATGACATGAAATGCATCTCAATTTGCACTAATTTTAGTGAGAGGAGAGTTAAAAAAAGATTATTTTAAAATTCATCTTAATGGATCAGAAGCAACCCGAATTAGAGCCCCTTCCTTATTCAGATTACTGAGCCAACACAAACCAATTGCTCCAGCTGATGGCTGAGGTAGGCACAGAGCAGCAATGAGTGAAGACTGTGTGGGAAGAGGGATCAAACGACCTTCTGAAGCACAGAAAATTGTCCTGCTGCATCTCCAGCTGGTTTAACCTGCCCACTGCAACAGGATCGAGTCCAGGCTGCTTTAGAGGTGAGTGCCACCTCATCCCCTGGGAAGTGTGCCATTCCCTGGGGGTGCATCCCCCTTCCTGGCAGCATTTAGAGGTACCCTGCTGTCAGAACCCAGGAGATCCCTCTGGCTGCCCTGGATGGCTCAAGTCCCTGCCAGGGGGCTCAGAGACCTTGGCACAGAGCCCAGGACCCCTGTGCCTTTGATTTTGACCCATGGGAAAAATTACCAACTTTATATGAGGATTTACAAGCCACAAAGGTTTAGGTGGGATGACAGTCAGTTTGCCACAGGTTGAAAAGCAGAATTTTGGGGGTTTTAGAATGGGAGCTTGGGGTCCAAGATGGATGAATTTGGGTGTGCCCTGTCCTTCTTTCTTCTTCTTAGCATCCATCTTCTGAGCAATGGTGGCACTTTTGGATTGGCTTAGAGTAGAGACAGACTGTCTAACCTAGGTGATAGGCATTGGAAAATTCTTGTAAATAATGTACAGGTAGTTTTCAGTATAAAAAGACAGCCCCGTGTGTGTCTCTCTCCCTTGGGCCCTGGAGCCTCTGGTGCCTCTCTGCTCTGCAGGAGCTCACCCTTGCCACAGCAGGCAGCTGAAGCAGAGACTCTCACAGTCAGTGCTCTCCCCAGCCATATTTCAGCAGGGGGGGTGTCCTCACGTCCAGCCAGCAGGGTTTGTTCCACCTCTGAGACTTTGTGGGGGCTCCTGGTTTCTAACTGGGATGTTTGCCTGGAGTGTGCTGCACAAGGAGAGGGGACCTGCTGCTGCAGCCTGTCAGAGAGATTCACCATTAGCTCAGGAGTTCTCCAGGCTGGTGGGTTTGGATGTGAAGAGCCAGGCTCCCACTCTCAAAGGCACAGGGCACAGCTATTTTGCTGTTTATAGCTCATTAATTTATTTCCCTGGGCCTGCATGGAGGGTATTTTCCCTGTCTGTCTTTCACATGACATTTTACAACGTGACACAGCAGGGCAGTTTTGGACAGAGCAAGTGGAGCCATCGACTTGTCAGGTCCTTTTTAGCCCGTGGAGGGATTTTTCATCAGCCACAGCTGAGTGTGTCTGCAGGAGCAGGCAGTGCCTGCATGACCCACACACGTGCATCACTCACACACCAACGTGCTTCACCCCCTCTCCTCAACCCACAAGCATCATCCAAACCTCTGCTCAGCACTCAGCTGCAATAATTCAAATTGCTAGCACAGAGGAGAAAGGAGGGTTTTGAACAAAACCCCAGCTCCTTCAGCTGACAAAAACATGCTGTCCTGACCTCTCCTATTTGCTTCCCAGTCTCTGTCATTCAAGGCTGTCTAAAAAACACTTGAGGAGCAAGGAGAGTGAAAATGGGAGTCCTTCAACATAAGCTGGGTATTATTCTGCTGTCACTAAAAAGATTTATTCAGGGGTATTAAAGAGAGTGTCTAGTAGGGTGAAGTGTTGCCTTTGTGGAGAGGAGCTCTACCACCAAAGGGTTGCAAAAAAAATGGAAAACACTTGAGTTTTGGTGCTAGCTCTATTCATGCTTATAGCCTCTTACTTTCTCTCTAGGTTTTATTTCAAAGCAGGGATTTTCTAGGACAAATAAAATACATAATATCCATAACAGAGACAGATACATGAAGCAGTCAGACAAGGTCCATGCTGGACAGAGAACATGTCCAAAACAACATATCCAGATTCCTCTACAAGCAGAAACACAAGTGTAGTCTGTTCAAAACCTGCCCACAGACCTCCTTCTTTCAAAAGAAGAACAAACTTATAAACACAAAACTAAACAAAACTAAAAAACTAAGCAAAACTAAACACAGTAATTTGAGCAGAACCGAGGTGTTAAATTTGAGGATGTGCCTGTATGTGTTTGTGGTTTGTTTTTATTGTCATGTGCTGTTACCAAAATAAAAATCCACATCTTGGGCAACAGCAGGTGGAATTTCTATTTTAGCACAATTTTAGCTCATTAGAGAAAAGAGAGTCCAGCTTGAAGTTTTGCAGAACAATTTGAGAAGCAAATAGAGGGGAGAGCAGCTGAAGTGGATCAGGCTATGGGCCTCTTATTGCCTATGAATACAAACTACAAAGAGAATTGCACTGAATACTGGCAAAGTCCCACAGTTGTGCTCATTAAATGCTCACAGATGTGTCATCTTTGTGCACATTTTTGTTCTGATCAGTTTAAAGTGACTCCCATAACACAGGATATGAGGTTTTCCATGAGAGGCTGCCTGGATTATTCCTGTGCTGAGTTGCTGTCCTGTTTCCAGCCCTCCCTCAGCCTGAGCAGAGTGACAGGAACTCTATTCTTGACTCTTATATTGAAGTACTAAAAAGGATGTGCATTTCAAAAGGTTTCATATTCTTCTGGGAAGGGGATAAACAAACAGACTGACTTGTTACAGCAAATATTTTGTACCTATTGGGATGTTCATCTTGCACAAGATATTGGCAAAACGACAAAGCAGGATGAGATCATTTTCTGAAGTTGTATCTGTCCTGGGGAATTAAAGGGAGAGGGAGAAAGAAGAAAGTTTAGTTTTCTTGAAGTTTATCTCAGTACTAAAAATGAAATTTCATGGGCAATGCAAAGGTTTGCTTTGAGACAGCTGCAAGGGGACTGCAGATATCTCAAAAGGCTTCAGACAAATGTGTAGATATTTTTAAAAAGTGACAAATTATTCACTTCTGTCAGGGAAATATCACTAGGCAAGAAATAATAGGGGCCAAGTCTTTGTCAGATTGCATCTTCTCTTCTAGTGCATCAAGGTAGGACTGATTTGAGGAGAGAGCACCTGGTGCTGCAAAACAAAGGGGCAAGAAGAGAAAACACCACACACCTGTGGATGTTGAAAAGCCTCAACTGGAAAGAAAGGAGTGCGCAGACTTTGCCACGAATGAAAGAGAAAAAAAATTTTTAAAAAAGAAACAACCAGAAATCCTTTTCAGACCCAATTTGCTGAGGTGGAAGGGAAAATGCTTGTTGAAGCCAGGGGTTTAATTTACACATCTGCTTTGAAATCCATTTGGTGTATCTGTTAACCCCTCCTGCTTCCCTTTTCTGTGAACACCACACCACACCAAGCTGGGAAGGGCTTTCCAGCTTTCCAGTGCTCACTAAAACCTCAGGGATTTCTCTTGCAACACACCTGGCTGGAAAGAAACACCCACTGGGCTGCACCAGCTGATGCAACCATGGACCAAACACCTGCTGTGCTGGGCTTCCCAACACCAGACCCACATTTCTACATTTTCTTTGGTCTCAGTTAGTTTCAGAATCCAACTTCCATGTTCTTTGGCCCTGGAAATTTTTGGAACCCAGGACATTCCTCTGGCTGCCCTGGAAGACTTGACACCCTGGCAGGGGACTCAGAAACCTTGGCATGGAGTCAAAAACACCTGTGCCTTCGATTTTAACCCATGGAAAAAATTACCAACTTTGTACAAGAAGTCACAAGCCACAAGGGTTTGAGTAGAATGATAGTGAATTTATCACGGGGTGAAAAAGTAGAATTTTGGGCATTTAGAATGGGGGTTCAAGAGGCAAGATGGAGGAGTCTGGGCATGCCCTTTCTTTCTCCTTCTTCTTCTTGTCCTCTGTCTTCTGCTGTGATGGTGACAATTCTGGATTGGTTTAGAGGCAGACTGTCTAACATAAGTGATAGGTATTGGGAAATTACTGTAAATAAAGTACAGGTAGTTTTTAGTATAAAAAGCTAACACTGCCCTGAGGGTGGTCAGTG
This sequence comes from Fringilla coelebs, assembly GCF_963513975.1. Taxonomy (NCBI): domain Eukaryota; kingdom Metazoa; phylum Chordata; class Aves; order Passeriformes; family Fringillidae; genus Fringilla; species Fringilla coelebs. Next base: position 5,534,769 of record NC_140032.1, read on the forward strand.
TGCCTCAGCCCAACCTGCTGGACAGATTTCAGCAGGTCAGAGAAAGAATGTATGAGATAAGAGACAATAAACAACCTTGAGAACCAGAGCTGAGGAATCCCAACTTCTCCTTTGGTCTTGGGGCTGGGAAAAAGAGACTTTCTCACACCTGGGGGTCATCTCAACCCCAGAGGCCTTGTCAGGAAATCTGCATCCTCCTTTCACACTGGAGTCCACTCCCTGGACAGCCAACATGAGCCCAGCTTTGCATGAGCCAGCTCAGGAGCAAGTCCAGCATAATCCAACAAAACGCAGTGTCTGGCACACTCCATAAAGCATCACTGGAATTTATGTGAGGCTCAAGAGACTTCTCCTATTCTTCTATAAATGTTTCTTACAGACCCAGATGAGGGTCCCAAAAATGAGGGATGGAGGGCAGGAGAACAGGAAAAGAGAATGTGGCCACGTCACCCCAGACCCAACATTGTACCAGGCAGAGACAATAGAGGCTTTAATCACCTTGTTTGTCTCTCCTCATCTAAACCTTCTACTTTTTCAGCTTGCCAAATCTTCTCAAACAAAATGAAAAGCAAAAATTCCCTGGATGGATCTTAAAAGCCAGTTAGTGATACTCTGCAGATCTCCTACTCTGCAGATTTCCTCCTGGGTTCATACCCATAGGCAGGAATGCTCAAGGAAAAGAAAAGCAAATCAGAAATAGCAAATTCAGAAGAACAAATCTCAAAAGTCGCTTTTGCAGTAAATGTCTGTGCATGTCAGAAAACATTCTAACAGGAAACATCACTGAATAATTTTTCATGATGAGCAAAATTATTTTTTTTTAAATCAAACAAGGAAAATTTGCTTACAAATAAATGCATGAAATCTGAGATAAATTCCTGCAAATAAGTTTTCATGGTTGGCTGAAGTTGCTAATGGCCACATTTGTCCAGCCTTTAAAAATTTTGCTCAGGCATCATTAATATTAGATGATCTCTTGCAGTGAGAGTGCAGAAAACTCCTGAAATCCTTGTCAAATCACTGTCATCCATCCCTGATATTAACCATTTGAGGCATTTCCACTTCCCTGCTCTGCTTCCTGCCCCCTTGGATAAATTGTTTTGATTCTTCTTCCTTTTCCTCAGAAATTATTTCACAGCAAAGGAAATAAAAAATGACAACAAATCCCTTATTTTAGTACCCACGAGAACGAGCTCTTCCAGCTGCAGTAACAGCCTCACTCCTGGGCATTTCCTGTGAGACTGATGGCCAGCTGCCTCATTGCCCTGCAGCCTTGCTTCAAGCCATCAGCTCTCCCAATCAATCAATCCTCAGAAAAAGAAGGGGAAAAAAAAAAAGAGAGAAAAAATGTTCTGGATTTGGTTTAAATAAATTTAAAAAAAAAAAAAAAAAGTGGTAGTGCAACCCCTTATGGATAAAACTTATGGATCACTCTTCTGATCCCTTCATCATGTTCAGCAGCCCTGGCCAGCCCAGTTTCCTCCCAGCACGGCCTGGATGGATGGTGCCCTTCATTTGATCTTCTCCATGTCCCCCCACCTGTGGACAACCTAGACAGTGCCAGCCATGGGGAACAAATTCCTCCTGCTGGGGGCAGGACCTGACCCATCCCAGCAAGGTCCATCCTGCTATAGCTGGTGTTTTACTGGCACCTCCTGTCACCCTCAGCTCACAGAATCCCTGAATGGTTGGGGTTGGACGTTCAAGAACACTCATCCCCACCTCCCTGCCATGGACAGGGACACCTTCCCTAGCCCAGCTGGCTCCAAGCCCCATCCAAGCCAGCCTTGAAGGTGTCCAGGGATGGGGAATCCATGAACAACCTGTGCCAGGGCCTCCCCACCCTCCCAGCTCCTCTCCAGGCAGTCACTCCCAGCTGGTTTCTCCACCCCAAGAGCGGAGTTTTGTGCTTCCCTTTGCCAAACCTCACGGAGTTTAATTTAGCCCTTTCTTCAAATTAATCTGGGTCCCCTCTGGGCAGCCACTCTATCATTTGTCACATCAGAATCTCCTCCTAGTTTAGTGTCATCCACAAATTACTTGTTTTGGTAGCACAGCTAGAGTGAAGAGACCATTTAAATGCCACCCCTGGTGTGTTTGCTCCTGGTGGAGAGTTTGTGTAAATTAGAGTCCCCTGGGCTCCTTGCTGTGCTGCCTGCTGACCCCATCCTGCAGCTGCCCTAATAGATTTTCAATGCTGCAATATAAAACCTCATTTCATAGTGATTCCTGTGAAATGAAAGTGCCTCAGCATCTGCAGTCTGAATCAGCTGTGGGACTGAGCTTCCCTGCAAGCTCAGAGCCATAAAACATCCCCTGCCCCAGCTGGGAGCAGCCATGGGTTTATCCTGTGGAGAGGTTTCTCCTGGGAAGACGAAGGAGCCCACAGACCTTTTAGTGCAAGAGTTTAATAAAAAATTTAGCTTTTGGACTCTTTTGCCTGTGAACAAGTTTCCCTGCTTTCCTTCTCCTTTGCAGAATGAGCTTTTTTTTTTTTTCCCCCACAAATATATGAGAACAATTCACCTGCCTTTTTCCTCCCCCTGCCAGGTCTCTTTGCCAATGAAATGGTTTCCCTCCTGGGCATAGATCACTGGCCTGACTAGCCTGCTGTTATGTTAGCAACAGGAAAATCATAACGTTGCCCTTTACTTTTTCTCATTAATTCAGGTCTAACTCACTCCTCTCCTTCCCTTTCTGCCCCTTGAAATTCACCTGTAAGCACCCTAAAGGAAGAACTGTTCTAACCCAAGTCCAGCAGAGAGGATGCTCTCTAAAAACAACCAAACTCCCAAAAATCAGAAATCATTTCAAAGAGCATCACTGTGTTTTGGAGAGCTGCCAAAACCACGTGAATGATACATAAAAGACAAAATGTCTGACAAAATCCTCCAGTGCTGCAGCAAACACTTCAAAGAAAAGGCATCAAGGTCCAATTACCTGCCCAGGGTGCTGGACTGCAGGGAAACATCAACTTTTGGGCAACCAAAGCTCCACACAGGTACTAATTGTGGTGGGCTTACTGGTAAGAAGCAGGTTAATCTGCTTGATCCTGCTTCCCCATGGTCACCTTGGGACCATTAACATCACCTGAGAGACCAGGTGTGGCTCCAGCTCTCAGAGCGATGTGCCCAGCAAAGCAGGTAAAAGCCAATTTATTTCCTCCAGCACCTGCCCAAGTTCACACCATTTTGTTTCATTCCTGCCCTGAATTTTGTTGCCTGAAACTCAGGAGGAACACCTCCCTGCTTCAAAGCAAGTTACAGATTCATATTTTGTACTGCCATTCTCAATCAGAGCTGTTTGCCTGGGGTAGCTCCCTTCTCACTGACCCCTCCTCACACCCAACTGAAAAAGCACCTCCAGGCAGGCTCTTTTTTCACTTGTTCTCTTCCACACTGCTACATGGAACCAAGCATGGACAGAAAAGAGCTGGGTGAGTCCAAAGCAAAGCCTCATGGAGCATTTAACTGCATTTAACTGCATTTAACTGCATTTAACTGCATTTAACTGCATTTAACTGCAAATGCACATCTAATGGGAGGCTCCCTGTTCCCTACTTGCGTACTGAGACAATGTGCTGCTCTGGTGGACTTCTAATGTTATTCCCTGCCCTTCTTCCTACAAAATCTGGCAAGATTTATGTTCCAGAATTTTATAAATTATGGGTTTGCAAGCAATGATTAAAATAATGTATTTCTCTGCCTTTTTTTTGAGTTCAGCTTGACTATTGCTTCCTGAGCACAGTCTGAGTGACTCAGAGGGGCCAGTGATCTGAGCCCTGCCCAGCCCTGAACTCTCTGCTGGCATTTCTTAATGTCAGTAAATAACAGCAACTTTTGTACATATTGCTTTTCTTTCTAGGCAATTTACTGTCTTTATTCCTTTTGGGTCTCATCCCAGAGTGAGATTAAAAGCAGGGCCAGCTTAGGCAGGTGATTTGTTTTGTGCATGTCCGTGTGTCTCGCTGCTGAGCTTGAAGTCAGACCTGCATAAAATTTGGTGGTTTGGGGCCAATGGGCTCAGAGTGCTTTCTCTGACTTTCCCAGTTTCCCTCAACACAGATCTGCCACTCTCATCTTCACTTTCTCTCTGATCATCAAACTTCTGCCAAGAAAGGTCAGTGACATTTCGCAGTGTTTCGAAATGATAACATCTCAGACCTGGTCAAGCTTGCATTAAAATGCTCTTTTAATGACAAACAGGCCATCTGCCCCCTGTCTTTGAGTCAATCCAGGGGCCCACATAAACTATTTCTATTGACAGCTAGAAAAATTAGCAGAGGCCAAAAATCTTTCCCATCTCTGCTTTTGTCCTCCCTCGGAATTACTGATTGAATGTCCCCTATTTTGAGTGAAAAGTGAAATATGGATTTTCTTTTCATCACCACCACTTGCACAGCTGCATCAGTCATTAAGCTGTCCTAAAGATCTGTTACCCAGGAACTGGATGCCAGGTATATATCATATCCTGAGGTGAATTGTGGCAAGGCATAAATTGATCATGAGGTTCATGCCTTTGAGACCCAAGTGAAAGAACATCAATTGTCACCAACTACAAGAATATAAATAGAAAAGATCAAATCAGTTCTGGCCTAAATGTGTTGTGCAATGGAAATATAATTTAAAAAAAAAGCCAAACAAACTAAAAAAATCACAAGTTAGTTTGATCAGGGACAAAAAGTTATACTTTTCAAGACAGGACATAAACTGTACAGAAATTTCTTTACTCAGCCTGTCCCTCCTCCATGTGTTTTGTACAACTGTGTGCTGCAGCTGAAACCTCAGGCTTCTCCTCTCCTGTCCCTGTTGAAAAGTCCCTGCAGAGCTGCAGCCTCCTGGAGCTTAACTTCCTTCAAAGATCAGGTGAAATGCAGCCACCATCCTTTTACAGCTTTCTGCACTGCTCCAGGTGTTTATTTTAAACTTCTCTGCCAAAGCTTCTGATGTAGTTGCAAAGTCTCTCTTATATCATTATGTCAATATACTCTTATTCCCCTTAAACTGCACTTTTCTAGGTTAAATAAGCAAAGCTATTACCTTTTTTTTCAAACCAAGATATGTTCTCTATCACCTATTTCAATTTCAGTTAATCCTTCTTGAATATGTGTGACTAGAACTGTATGTTATCATCCTAAATGAGATTTTATAGCACCACATAATTTCCTGTTTCTGCTGGAAACTCCTTCTGTGAGATATGTTCACAGTTTTCTCACTGTTTTCCTGAAGGTCAGGAAAGATCTTAAGATCAACAAATGCAACCAGGACTTCTTTCTTCTCCATTGATGATTTCCAAGCCTACAGCAGGAATTACTTTTTTACTGGTTTTTTCCTTCCTCACTATTACAGCCACACTAGAAAATCTGTATGTGCCTGATGCCATTTTTTTCCTTTTTAATATATAAATTTTGTTATTTGACAAGTGGATAGTGCAAACTTTGTTAGTTACATTAGACCCACAAGTCCACACGTGAGTTTTGTCTGAATTCTGGAATGGAGAGTAATTAGACTCAGGATTTAATTCTTTTAATCCTTTATGCCTGCACTTTAATCTCTGATTAATGTGCCATTAAAAAAAAAAAAACAAGTACTAGATTCATGTTAGTTGTAATTAGTTATGAAAAATAATACAGTTTATTAGTATTAGTTTATATAATACAAATAAGTTATTATATAAATTAATATGATTGCTATACTTTATAAATTATAAATTTTTAAAATTTATTATTTTATATGTATATCATTTATAAATTCTATGAATTATATTAATTTATATAATAGCTTATATAAATAAAATCGTTTCTATAATAAAAAGAATACTTTTAATAAAAATAAGAATAAATATATATTTTATATTTATTACTATTAAAATATATTTTTATTAAATATATTATATATTAAATATATTAATATAAATATAGTAATTAAATGAAATATATAAATATATTATATATTAAATATAATGTATATTTATATTAGATATATATTTTTATATTTATTACTATTAAAATATATTTTTAATTAAATTACTATTAAAATAATACTACTATATTATATAACAATATAATAATAGAAATATAGTGTTATATTTATATTTTTATAATTTTTAAATTTTATATTTATATTATCAATAAAATAGTTTATAAAATATATATAATAGCTTATAAAACAGGAGGGAGAACTCACACCATTTACACATGATACACCTGTGATTTGGGTCTTACAGTGTGAAGCTCAGAGCAGGTTACAGATGTCCAATTAATTACCTAAAGCAGGTCTCCAGGATGCTTTGGGGTATCTCAGGGAGCTCAGACCTGGCAGATGCCACACGGGACCACAGGAGACCTTGGCTCTTCTGCAGGGCAAGGGGGGCACCCTAAAACTGGCTTAATGGTTGGGCACCTGACTGAAACTCACCCTTAATCTACTGACTTTAGCTTGGAGAGGTGAAATGAAACTTGGAGCTGGTGAAAAGCCTCCATTGGGTAATTCAGCTTAGAAACAGAGTTGTTGTTTCTTTCTGTGACAGTGATCTCAGGGGGCCCAGGATGAGGGAAGAGATGAGAAAGTTGACTCCATGTTCAGAAGGCTTGATTTATTATTTTATGATATATATTATATTAGAAACTATACTAAAAGAATAGAAGAAAGGATTTCATCAGAAGGCTGGCTAAGAGTAGAAAAGGAATGAACAACAAAGGTTTGTGACTGACTGAGACAGTCTGGACAGCTGGACTGTGATTGGCCATTAATTAGAAACAACCACATGAGACCAATCCCAGACCCACCTGCTGCATCCCACAGCAGCAGACAATCATTGTTCACATTTTGTTCCTGAGGCCTCTCAGCTTCTCAGGAGGAAAAATCCTAAGGAAAGGATTTTTCAGAAAATATGATGGCTACAGTTTCCTGCAGAGACATGACCAGGGCCAGGTGGTGTCACAGGCTCAGGAAGGAGATCTTTGGAGCTGGCAGCCCTCAAGGCAGCTCTGGGCAGCCTGGGCTGGGCTGATTTCAGTGCACTCAGGCTTTCCTGCCTTCTCCAGCACCAACAGCTCACCCAAAACCTCTGCCAGATGGATCCCTGAGGAACAACTCTCCTCTCAGCTGTTCCATCCTGGGTTTTCAGAGCTGTTCACTTGGAGTTTGGCTTTCTCTGGACCCCTGGGACAAAGAACTGGGACTTCTCTGGTCACACACAGCATTTTGAGTTAGTTCCTTGCCATCACAGGAGCCTCAGTTACTGAGGTTATGCCCATTTCTATTTCCCAGAGGTTTGGTTGCCTGTGGAGATGAACTCTTGAGTTTCCAAAGTCACCTGGGAGAATCTAAGAAGGAAGAAGTGCCTTGCAATTCCCAGCAAGACAAATTAAATTATCTAATCACCCCTTCTGGCCTCAAACCCCGTGAAACCATCTGAAATAACAGAAAAAGAACTTGCCTATGTGACTGCTAACAAAGAGAAATGTTTCTGGTTCAGCTGCAGATAATGATTTTGACATCATCTCTGAACTCTTGGCTTTGCAGATGTCAGGAGCTTAACAGCTTGAGGAAGTTTTGATCTCTGATTCCAGCTTTTATCTGTGGAGGTGGGAGACCAGGAAGCACTAAGTGCAAAGCTGCCAGAGAAGGGGGGCTGGAGTCAGCAGCTTGCAGCCCTTCCTGTGGCTGTAATTGATTGCAAGTCAGAGCTCACCAGGGGGAAAGCACCACGTCCTGACCAAGCTGCCTCCTCACCCTGGACTCTGCAGGAACCTGGGAGAAACGTTGCCTCCAGGTTTTCTGGGACTGGGCTCTTCAATGGAGGAAAAACAGTGTAAGGAACCACGTGGTTTAATAACAACTGTGGGGAAAAAATGGGATTCTGAATTGCAGTGGATATTACAAATCTGCTATCTCAACAGAACATGTAGAAATAAATGAAATTGTAACATAATTGCTCTAGATTTTCTATTCTCTCAATTAATTTTGCTTTCATGCTCACTGACACTTGTGCCATGCTGTAGCATTGTGCTTTGAAATGTTCCTGCCCCCCTCCAGGAGGTCTGCTGGGGTGATGTCTCTGGCACAGGAGTCAAAACTCTCCAAATTAATTGCTCCTTTCATCCCCTAATTAGAACCATGCTCATTTCCTTCAACATCATTATTCTATAAAAAGCCACTCTTTCAGCTCCACGTTGTTGTTGGTGTGGGAGATGGAAATCAAAGGAGGACCAGTAGAGAGGATGCACCACAGGCAGCAGAGACTCTCACTACTCTGCATCATTTTCTAGGATGTAAAGCAACTAAATTTTTCTCCTAATTCCACAAGTTCTTGGACAATTCCCCCTTTCCTGGTGGGAAACCAGACCAATACTTATTAAACCCCAGTAGTGAAAAGTTCTTCCTCAGCTGGCCTATGCCACTGGGTGCTGTAAGAAATTTCTGCCTAAAAAGAAATAAAAGCATTCAAAGCCACATGTAGGATATGAGATTGAGTCTTAAATAGTTAATTTCTGGTTCCTCATACATAAGAGTAGATTTTCAAAGCTCAGGTTCATTTCTGGGATGTCATTGTTAGCTTGGCCATGCAGGTATTTTGCCAAATGTGTTTGGTTATCTCTGTTTGCTCTGAAATTGAAATGGTTATTGTAAAGAAAAGACCCACCTTCCAAGCTGGAATGTGAAAGGTCAAACATAGAGGAGAATATTCAATTCAGGAAACAAAGATGCCTGTTTAGAAATTAAGGACCAAACATGCTTTAAGGCAAATGACTTTTTGGGACAAAGTGCAATTTAGTCTTTACTTATTTTCATATTTCTTTATAGTTGCCATGAGAATATTTTAATAACCTCTGTAGAGCTTAAAATTATGCAGGTAATTGCTTAAAGTAATTTTAGTGCTATTAAAGATAACAAACCTCTTGTGTGAAATACTTTGCTAAGCAACGATCAGCAGAAAAGGGGTAAAGATATTTTTATTGCAAATTTGAGCTCTTTTTATAGGTGAGCTGAAGTGAGAATATAATTACATTATCTATAAAATAAAAGGTGTGCAGGTATTCAAACACCTACCATCTCCATAATGCATTGAGTCACGCAGAAAACAGAGCAGAATTTTAAGCAGATCCCTTTCTCCCCTTCAGCAGCCTGTGTGTGATCTCTGAATTCCACCCCCAGTTTGCACTGATAATGTTTAAACTGCAACTTTATTCATCACAGCACATTCATAATACCTGAAACAGAATTCCTCCCAGATTACTTGGGAGACACTCAGAGGAACAAGTGAGTATAAATCCTGCACAGCCTGCTTTCATTTCTTTTCCTGACTTTCTTGATTATGATTTCCTCCTTATTGGCTCTACTTCATGAAAAATGTGCCAGAGCAGTTGGTCTAGGAGAAGTTTGAGACTTTGATAAAACAAGTCACACAAAAGCTGGAAGGCCCCAAGTGAGCCATAATAAAACTTGTTTCTCTAAGTTATTATATCCTGCTAATGAGCTATAAGAATCCTTAGAACCTGAATAAACAAACAGAACTTGCTTTTTTTTGTCTCTTTCAGGCTTGTTTAAGGGATGCAATGACAAAGCAAAGCATAATTTCACTCTTATCCAGCTGACAGACAGGTTAGCCAGGTGCTGAAGTTGTTCTGCTGTCCCACAAGAAATCCCAGTTTAAACAGATCCTGGATCTTTGGGGGTGTTGGATTTAAAGCCTGATGGGAGCTAGAGGGTGATTCTTTGTTCCCTGCCTTTGTTGTACATGTTCTTCAGCTCTGGGAACTGTTGGTCCTAAATCATGAGGGGATCTTCAGTGCTGACCTGCTCCAAGGAATATGTGAAACAAGCTGGGCAGCAGTTGCCAAAGTAGCTTGGAAAAGGAAAAAGAAACATGAAAATATTGGTTTATCTAGAAAACACATCACATTCTGTGACTGCCACAGCCCTGCTACCCCCTGGGACATGCTCTAGGTGAGCCACTCTATAAAACCTTCTTGCCAAACAGAAAAGTCAAGGAAGGCTGTGGGAATCCACAAAATCAGAGGATTTTGGGAAAACTGCAGAAGGCAGCCTCAGAGACAGCAGAACTGTGATTAGAGCTAGGCAGTAGCCATGAGATTGGTCAGCAGAAAAATTGTTTAAAAAGTAGAAAAGAGAGGACAAATAGAACAATGGTCTGTGTATTAACGCTGGTCTAGAATAATTCCCTAAGCTGTAGAAAAGTTTATCTAACAAGATATAAGAAGTTTGAAGCTTGATAATGGAGCTCTGTGCATTGTGTTTCAAGGCTTACACGCAGGTATTGTATTGGAAATAAACAAGCATGGTTTAACCAAAGGTACGTGTGCTTATAGCGGTTGGATGAAACCACTGTCAATGAGCTTCTGCTTTGTGTGATTGGTCAAAAAACTTATAAAGTGAATTGTAACATTAAGTTCTTGGTCTGCTGCCTGGGATGTGAGTTGATGGCATCTTCCCATTGTCATAACCATGGACTGAGGCTGATGCTGGAAAATAAAACAGCTCAGGGCACGTCCACAGCCGTCCCATCCCGTGTGTGATTTGTACACAGCCCCGGCCGGTGATAGAAGGCTCCTTCCACCCTTTTTTATTGTGAGCCATTCCTCTCTCCTAAAACAGACCAGAAGAGCATTTCACAGCCTGCTGCTCACAGCAGGAATTTACTTCCTTTCCCTTCTTTTCCTTTACCCTCCCCCTATTTATTTTTCACCCCTCTGAGCAATGTTTCAAGGTGGAAACAGCAATCTTCCAAACCTCTTGAAGGGGGGGAAAAAATTATTTCTTTCCCATTCTCCTCAATGAGCAAGATTGATTTTTTAGCCATTAGCTGCTGTGAGCTGCATGTTAATAATGAGCCTACAGTATGGGTAATAATGATGGATATTCTCCATGTGCACATATGGATAGCCAAGCATTATTTCCCTCCATAGGCTCCCTGGAATGGCTCCCACCTCCAGGGACCTGCCACGTGGGACACATCCATCCCTTGCTGTGCCATCCTTTCACTGGAGCTCAATGTATGTAGTGACCTCAGTTCACAAAATTAATGCCTAATGACCACAATTTGGGGCATTTCCCCTCCTTTTCTTATTTATTTTTGACATAGGAGGAGCTGTATTCTTGTAGTTTTCCCTCCTGATCTGGTCTGAACTTAAAAGGGAAATTTCCTTTTTGGTTTCTTGGGGGGGTTTTTGCTGTAAATTTTAATCCCTGAATATTTGCCACATGCAGGTGTTCCTGACTAGGGCAAGGAGCCCCTAGGAAAGTCACAGAGCCAATTGTATTAAGTAATGGGGGGAAAAAAATTAACTTTTTCAATATATATTTTTCAATTTTCCTTCATTCCTGTCTCCAGGAAAAAAAAAAATATCAGCCCTGAAGAGGAACTGAATAATATCTGCAAGTAATGACTCAACAGTTCTTAATTTTACAGATTGGTATTTCTGCCAAAGTAAGGAGTCAGTGAAGAATTGCTGGGTGCTCTTCCTCTTCTGCTTCACATCTCAACCAGTAAATGTGCACAGGTGGATCAAGCTGAGCATCCTCCTAAGGCACTGCTCAGTCTCATCTGAGAATTAACAAGGCTGTGTCCAGTGAGGTTGAGGGCTATAAAAGAGTGGGTCAGTTGGCTGTGCTGTAAAGAAGAAGTCAGTGCTGTGAGGAGCTGCCCATGAAAAATCACTGAGATGGTCTGGAACTTTTGCAATAGGCTGACACTGGTGGATGGTGAGGAGCCTGGCTGAACACTGGTGCACAGCTCCAAAATCAGAGCTGTTTCCTGAAGAACAGCCTCTCCAGAGGGATTTCAGGTGCTGGGGTGGGGTTCAGTTCTGGCCAAACACCAGTGTACCCACTGGGATATACTTAAATATTTCTTGCTGTGAAATAGGATAGGAGGCAGGCAAAGTGTCCTGTCACAAGTGTTTCCCAGGGAGAGATCTGAGGCACAAATCTCCAGAAATAAAGGAAAGCACTTGTTAGAGAGATCTGATCCTGAGCAGTGAAACAGCCTCAGTGACAAGGACTAACAGGGATGTGCCTTTACCTTCTGCCCTTGGAGAGATTGAAAAGGCTTTTCAGCCACCAAAAGCTATGTTTTGATAAAATACAACTTAAAATAGTTAACTTTTCTAATAAGGAAAGCCTGAAGAGAGTAGATTGATCAGCATTGAACTGAATGAAGGAATGCAACCTCCCTGCCCAGCTGGTCCCTGCAGAAGGCAGAGAACTAAGCTCTGGATCCAGGAGGTCTGGATAACTGGATGGTTGTGGAAAACTGCTAGGTATGACACCAGAAAGTGCTGAATGTACTAAATAACAGTGGTGGAAACCAATAAATCAGCAGAGAGTGCTGTGAGGAGTGGCCAGATTGGTTGGGTACCTGGACAGGAACACCAGGGACCTTTTGGGGACAGCAGCAGCACCTGGGGCACTGAATCAGCAATGCTGCAAAAAATGAGATTGCAAACATCAGAAATAGTTTAATAGCCATATAGAAACCAGCAAGTTTTGGGAGGGACACAGCAAGATTGTGACCACTGGGAAAAAACAAGTGTGGGTTGGTTAATTGGGAAGGAATGAGGGTGGAAAGGAGGGAAGTGGGGGGACCCATTGAATCCACACCTTTCTTCCATAATCAGGAGGGACTTGGGGTGTCTGAGGGAGCAGGGGTAGAGGAGCATGGGGAGGCTCCCACCTAACACCAACATCCCTTCACAACCCTTTAATGGGCAAGAGGAAGCAAAGATTGCTTTGCATATCTTTTTCAGATAAAAATCTCTACAAAATTGAAATATTCTGACTGCTTTTATTTTTCCCCCTGTCTATCCATGCTCAGGCTACCCAATCACCTCTTCCCAAAAGGATAAATTTGAAACCTAATGCCAAAACCCAGTGGAAATCTGGTTTTTGGAGTGAGGGTGATGGCTGTAGCCACAAGAGGAAGGTCTTGTGAAGGAAGTTAAGGCAGGACCTGTGGATTTGGGGATCACCAGGATGTCCCACTCTGTACCCCATGCACACACTCTCACACTCCACCAAAACAACATTCTCAGTCTTGCTGAATCATTTTCAGTGAGAGATTTCTGTTCTCCTGGTTAATTTTCGAGCTCAGGAGTTCTCCTGGTTCAGTTTGGAATTTTCTTCACTGCAGGCACAATATTCTAATATTCCCCCCTTCTTTTGGCCCTGATGCACTCCCTGCTTTCTAGTGACCAGCACCACCCCAAGCAAAGCAAAAACAGCAGCACTTCCAGCTTTTTGCCAGCTATAATTTAAATTTATTTGACAAAGGAGCAGCTCCATGACTGTTTTGAGGAGACTCCTGACTCTATGAGGTTGGGGGAAAATGTCAGTATAGGACAGAGCACCCATGCTACCCAAACAGGTCATGCTTTCAAATTTGGTTTTTTGTCTGTGTGGCTTTTTGTGGCTTTATTTTTCCCTGTTATTTTTCTAATTTTCAAATGAAAAAGAATAGCCAAGTACTAAACAGTGGGTAATAACTCTCACTTTATATCCCCATCAAAGTGCTGGTAATTGTGCCCTCCTTCCTCTGAAAATAAGACACAGGAACAGCAAGCTCTGGAGGTGAGATTGTAAGTACCAATTATCATTTTTTCTATCCACAGGGGGATTTCAGCATGGACCTGACAGCCACCATTGAGTTATGTGCCACTTGAGCAGGCATCCTGGTGCCATTTGCAGGGACATGTGGCTTGATGAGGCTTTTATGAGCAATTACACCATGGTGTAATTTACAGCATTAGCCTGGCACCCACAGCAGGCAGCAGGACACACACAGCAGAGGGGAAATCAGGAAAACACAGCCCTGCCCAGGCAGCATCCCCAAAAACCAGCAGCTGAGAGGCTGGGCATGCAAACCACACGAGATCCACTCTGACAGCTGAGGAAGGCTGTCCTCACCTTAGAAGCTCATTCTAATGCTGAGAGGCAAATTAACACTGGCCACTTTACCTTTGGAAGGCAGAACTTGAGCATTTCTGAAACCACAGCAAGTTTATTGACATTTAAGTTCTTCAACTCGCTCCCCATTAAATCTTTCTACCAAAAGCCATAATGATGATAGCTGTCATTATTATTATTATTATTATTATTTGTCATCACAGTAGCAGCATTTTGTGAGCAGCCAGGGGCTCAATTGCATTGCAGAGTTTAGCCCTCACTTGTATTGATCCAGTTCTCGACCAAAAGCCATTTCTGAGGTGTTTAGGTTTTTACTTTGTATGGATCAAAGAACTGTGGGCTGCACTGGAGTCACCCCTCTGCAGGGACGTTGTGAGGGTTGTTTAAAAACTACAGTTCATGGATTGAGACATCTTCCACAGCTCGTGCTGTCAGTCAAGCCAGAAACTCAATTTCTCCCAAGAAACTCCACCTGAAGAGCCCCTGAAGCCAGCAAAGGTCTCACAGTGCCTCCCACTGCACATCAGCCATGCACCAGATCCAGGCTCCAGGATAGGAAGAAGAGGAAAAACTCATCTGACCTGAAATCTGACCCACCAGGGCTCAGGTGACACAGCCACTCCACAACTGTGGGGTCAAGCTCCCTCTGCCAGGGGCTGGGGAAGCAAAGCAAATGCAACTTCCAACCCCTGAGGCTTAAAAGACAATGACCACAAAATAATGTGCTGCTTCTGGACCAAAACTCTTGTGCATAGGCAGATATCACTGATACCTGCTGGGTTTTTTTTATGAAAAATGGCCAGTTTTCTATGATTAAAAAAAAATTAAAAGATGAGAGGTATGGTTTTATCCAGAAAATCTCACTAAAAAGAAGAAGCCAGCAAGAAACTGCAGGTGGACACCAAGATTAGGGAGATCTCTGTGTACTCAGATGGGACTTGGGCATTTCCCAGACTCGTCAGCCTGGTGGTGTTTATGGACACCATTTCCAGCTGCATCATTTCCCTGTTCACTACATACAGAAAATAGGTACACACCCAGCCCTCTGAGCCCCTCTTCCTTCTCTGTCCCAAAGTGCTGCTCAGCCCTGTCTGCTTGTTTTGTGTTAAATTTCACCACGTTTGTTTCACAGGGTTTAGTGGGAGCCCCTTCAGAAGAGGCTGAAATGTTGTCTCCCCATTGCTTGGTTTTGTACATCTCAATTTTAGCCCTTTACTAAATTTCCATGATTCCATTTCTCCTTTCACAAATGAGGAGAGTGACTCAGAGCTGTGAAACTGCCTGAGGCCACAATGGAACACTACAAGATCTGAGTTTGTTTCTAGTCCCTTACTTAATAGTAGCTCACAAACTAAAGTTATTGAGCTCCCAGCCCCAAAAAAGAGATGTTGAGGTTGCCACCAACATATCCTTACTGTGTAGCCCTTTTTGCTGCAGATGGGCTAGTGCAAAGGGAACTCCCTCCAGTCTAGCTGCTTTGGAAGCTGTGGCATAAACTATGAGTAGGTGATCACAAAAAATTAATTAAATCCCCTCGGCATGTACTGAAAAAATAATCGGTGTTCTTTTTGTAGCAGACTTGACAGGCTTATAATAAGAAATGTTTCATTAAAGCAGTAAAGCTCATTGTCTGCAAATGTTGTTAAGTAAAATAAATGAGAATTTAAACTAAATCTTTATTAAGTTTTGAGGAAGATTCTGTCCTTGAGCTGTAAATCCAGGGCATTCCTCTCCTAGAAAACCACTAGGAATGATGTATATGATGTACCACAGATGGAAAATCTTCTTAGATAACAAAATCACTGAGAACTGTGGGTGAGAGAGCTGAATTTGTTCTACCTCTTCCCAAACTGCCAAGTTCAGGAGCCCATGGATGACCTTGCATGTGCAAGGATGAAACCTGAGCTCCTCAAAGCCAACAAAATAAACAGGTCCTTCCACTCCACGATGAACTTTATTTGTTCAGGAAACCTGAGAGGGAGGCACAGCAACTACACAGAGCTGTTCCCTACCCCAAAATCCACCTGTCTGCCCTTTGGTGAGACCCCTCTTAACTCAAAGTGGGCACCTGTGTATTTCCAGGAACACAAGTAAAGATATATCAAAGCCATGTTAGAAAGGAATTAGATTATTTTATATCTAGAAGAGGGTGAGGTTGAGATGGGAAATGTTGCAGAAAAACTGGTGAGAGGATGAATTGTGGATAAAAAATGATTCTTCTGAAATGAGGCTTCCCCTGCCTGGCAGAGGGAGCTGAGGGAACCTAATTCCTCTTGGCTGTAACAAGAGACAGAGAAAAGCACCCTGAAGCTGAAGGAAAACACTGACAAAAAGAAAAATTGCTGGAAAACTGGCCATCAATATATTTAAACTGGCAATTAGAAACAACTTCCACTAACTCAAGTCCCAGCTGGAGATTAAAGAAGAGAGGGGGGGAAAAAAAACCCTCTTAAAGACAGAGCTTCACCCTCTCTGAGAGCAGAGTATGAGGTGCTGGTTTTCATTACAGCCAATTTGACACATGAGACCAATTCCCACCTCATTCTGCTGTGTTCTCCAGCACTGCCACTGCTGCCATCATAACAGCTGAAAATTGAGGGCACTCAGCACTGGCCAGTCCCAGGTGTGAGGGCAGCACAGAACTCCAAGGCTCAAATTTGCTTTTCTCAGTTGCTGAAAGCATTGGCTCACCAGAATCTGAGAGGAGCCAGCTGGGCAGGGCATCCCCTGGCCCTGTTCATTTCCTTCAGAAATAATTTCTCAGAAAACATATTTCCATTTCACAGTGGAGTCCCAGGAAAGTCCTGGATTGCTGTTTTACTTTTCTCACCTGCCCATGCAAACAAATTTTAGCTGCTGATTGCTCAGGCTGCAGTGGCTCCCTTTGGAAGGATTACAATGACAGCAGAAGAGGCTGATGAAAACTGTGACAATTCCCTCTTCCCCCAGCTGATTTGGAGCAGCAAACGTTAATGCTAAAATGTACAAATGGCTCTGCATGCAATTTTAATATGATTATCATATGAGAAAAAGAAAGACCATCTGTGGAAGCAGGAGATCTTAATGGGAGATTTAATTGACTTCATTTATCTAAGGGGAGATACACGTGTTTCAGGACCTCCAAACCAGTCAGGCTGACACCTCTGCTGTGCTAGAATTAATGGTTTGCTTGATGGAGGGTGCAGTACACCTGAGGGATTGTAGCTGTCATATCCCCCTCTGAACAGGGAAAAGCAAAGTTACAAATCACCTTTATCACCAAGATGATGATTAAGGACAGAAAGTAGCATTTTAGCACAAGAAATGGATGGATGACTGTTGCAAGACCCAAAGGCCTCAGACCATAAAACAAATAACTGTGATTAAGCAGATCAAAAGTCCTCAAATAATCCAGGGCCATAAGGACCAAATTAAAGCCCAAACCATTTAGGTAATGGGCTTCATAACATTTCTTGTTATGAGCATCTTGGCAGGAGTTCAGGAACCTCATTAGGAAATGGGAGAGACAAATCCACTTTATTAAGACAAAAAGATCATGTTATTTTGCATTTCTGTGTCAGGGAGAAAGTCAGCAGCAGGGAGAGCCATGGTTCTAACAGAGCACAACCCATCCAGGCACAGGAAGAGCCCCAGCACTTGTACATCCCATCTTCCACATCCACCTTAACATCACTCAGCTTCTTTTGACTTCCTTTTCCTTTTGACTTCCTTTCCATCCTCACTGCCAGCAGGAATGGGCAAGGGTTTTCCAATTAAACAGTGTTGCAAAATGCCATTTTGTCCATATTCAAGCTGTCTCTGTGTAAGGGGGATGGAGGTAATCCCTAAGATCTTCTGGTTTTTTCTGGAATTTTTAAATTAGGGTTCAAATCTTCCAGAGGAAACCAGAAAGGTCAAGAACAGCTTGTTCATTGACCTCATTCATACAAAAGGAGATGCAAGAAAGACCATCCTGCCCAGGGATGTCTCCCAGTGGGATATTTACTGTGATGCATCAATGAAAGAAGGAAAGCAGGTGATGAGAGTCCCTCCCAGCACCCCTAAAAATCCTCTGTGATCTTTCCTATACTCTGTGTAGTGTTTGTTATACAAGGACTTCTTGCCAAAAAAAAAAAAAAAAGAGAAAACTCTCACATGTATCTGAAAATATTAATGTGCAAATATAAGTGTACTATCTCAAAGAGCACAGCTGTTCTCTAGCAGCTTCCCTCAGCACCAGTTAGCAAATTTTCCTTCTCTTAAGTCACAAGGGAGGCAGAGAAATTTTGCACTCACTGAGGACCTGTTTGGAGCTCTCTGAGATGACAAGGTGAGATCTTCACTGAGACAGCCACAATTCACCCTGAGCCTTGAGAGGTGAAACAGCAGCACAAGGAGGCTCACTCACCACTTTAATTCTTCAAACACCCTTGGAGAAGCAGGAGCAGCTTGGGAAGGAACAGGTTTGCTCTTCAGAGGCAGAGCCAGTCATCTCAGGGGATGCAGGAGGGGAGAGGGTGGCACACTGATCATCCTCACGGTATTTAACCCAGACTACACCCAGGGAGGTGTTTCAGGACTTTCAAAGCTGCATTGACACTGGGTTTTTTCATGTGCAGAGGAGGGAACAGAGGCAGGCTGATTCCTTGGCCCTTTGCAGGGTGGTCAGCTGGCATCTTGTTTTTCCCTTCACAGATGGATTTTCAAGGGTCTGGGGAGGAGCAGCTGAAGAAACTGGAGGAAAAGAGACTTGAAATGAAACAGGTTTCTCTCTGCAAGTCTCTGACAGGAGGCTGTAGCCAGGGGGGTCAGTTTGTTTTACCTGGTGACAAGTGACAGCATGAGAGGAAATGGCCCCAAGGTGCTCCAGAGGAGGTTTAGATTGGATATAAGAACAATTTCTTCTACTGAAAGGGCTGTCAGGCAGTGGAGCAGGCTGCCCAGGGCAGGGGTTGGAATCACCATCCCTGGAGGTGCTCAGAATATGTTAAACTGTGGTATTTGGGGTCGGGGTGTAGTGCTGAGCACTGTGGGGCTGGGCCAATCTTAGAGGGCTGGTCCAGCTTTAATAATTCTGTGATTTTGTGTGAGCTCTGCAGCCCTGGTGGCTCTCAGTGGGCTCCAAATTAAATTGTGTGAGAGGAGCACAGGGCACGTCCCAGACTCTCCCCAGCAGGAAGGGGGTCACTGACATGTTTTATGAAAAATCCTTTCTTTAGGATTTATCCTCTTGAGAAGCTGAGAGGCCTCAGGAACAAAATGTGAACAATGATTGTCTGCTGCTGTGGGATGCAGCAGGTGGGTCTGGGATTGGTCTCATGTGGTTGTTTCTCATTAATGGCCAATCCCAGCCCGGCTGTCCAGACTGAATAACAAACCTTTGTTATTCACTCCTTTTCTATTCTTAGTCAGCCTTCTGATGAAATCCTTTCTTCTATTCTTTTAGTATAGTTTTTAATATAATATATATCATAAAATAACAAATCAAGCCTTCTGAACATGGAGTCAAGATTCTCATCTCTTCCCTAATCCTGGGACCCCTGTGATCACTGTCACAGAAGGGGACACAGCTGAGATGCAATCCTGGAAAACTTTTGCCAGGACCCCTGGAAATCAAACCTCAAATCCAGCATCAGGCCTTGGTGCAGAGCAGAAGTTTGAAGCATTTCACCACAGACAAAACTCCTGCACCCAAACAAATATCACTTTTAGATGAATATAAATAAATATCACTTTTCAATCGTCTTTAAACAAAGCAGCAGCCAAGGCTCACACACTGCAGCCTTTCCACAGGACAGCAGCAGAGAGGGGCTGAACTGCTCACACTTTAAACGCCTCTTAGCAATCTGCTTTTCTGAAAAACACTCCCAAAGAGCTTCTGGTAGCCAGGTGGAAGTTTTTCTGTGTAGTACACTACCCTCTGCTGCTCACACGGCCTAATTACAATGCAGGATTGAAATTTCTGAGCTCTGGTGTTTGCTGTTAATCCTGACACTAATCCTAAACTCACAAAGGGTAGGAGTTATTAATTGCTACAATCAAAAGGAATTGGTGGTTTGTCTGCTCGTGATAAGTGGATTTATTTAGAAGGCAGATATGGATCCTACCTGAACTTTCAAGGTTTTGCCTTAAATCTACACTGAAGCAGAATTTGTTCTGTGCAGAAATTAAGGCCAAAGAGTTTCTGCAGCAGATTTTGCTGGGAGGCTCATGAAGCCACAAACATCAATACATGCAAGATGTGTTTCCAAAGTGGATGATCTGTCAGTCCAGTCCTTCTGACTCAGCACAGGACATGAAGCTCATCACATCAACTATCAAAACCAGCTTTATTTCAGAAAATAACAAAGTGGTGGCAATTTAAGGACAACTGGCAATTGGCAGTTTTGAATCACACCCTCGTATATTTATTTGATTTAATTTGTCCACAGAAAGGCACTCATTTATCCCAGCTCCCTTCCTTCTTTCTCTCAGCGCCTGGCACAGGTTGGAAGCTCTGCTGCCTGCCCCCTCACAGGAGGAAAAGAGAAATGTGGGACCATTGCTCCTTCCCAGGGAAAAGGAGAGCTCACTCCCACATCTCCTGTGTGTTAGACCTGAGGAACATTCCACATCAGCCTCCTCTCACCTGAAAACCACCCAGTCACAGCAGCTCCATGCAAATATTCCTGGATGTTTCTGTGGTTAAGTTCTGGATATTTCTGAAGTTGATGCTGGAATTGCTTCTCCATTTTTGCTGCCTGCACCAAATGGCACCAAACTCTCCAGCCTCTCAAGAGCCACCCACAGGCTTTTGACAGGGCTGGGAGGAGTGACAAACAAACCCCAGGCTGAGCCTTTCTACCTGCAAGGCTTGGGCTGACAATGCAGAGCTGAAATCAATGCATCAAGAGCTTTTGACTGCTAAGTGCCTCTGCAGTCATTGCTCCCAACTACTCTGGGATGGATCATACACACAGACCAGGGCAGCTTGCTGGTTCAGCACCTTGAGCAGCTCTTTAGAACATTTCTGCTTTCAGACCCACAAAAACCTCAATGACTGCCCTTCTTACTGCTTCACCTCCTGCCACAGACCCAGAATCCATTCCCAGTGAAGCATCTCCTTACTGGGAGGAGAAAGGTTACTCTGGGTGGACTGAACAGCCGTGCCAGAAGGCGAGATGCATGCACCTCTCCTCCTCTAATGATGCTCAAAGAAGCCCAGATTCTGCAGAAGGATTGAAGGAGAGGGACTTTCAGCACAGTTCACTGTTGCAGCCACCCTTAGACCCATTTCTGAAAATCTTCAGTGCCATGGGATTAACTCAAAGTTCTGGGCAGAGTCCCCTTGAAGGCTAATGAGCTTTAAATGCACAGGCAGTGGAAATTTATTCTGCCTGCAGAGCCAGGTGCAGGCATAATTCTTTGTTGATTCAGGACCCTGCTCACAAGAATAAAAGCAGCTGAACCCACTACACTTTGTGTGACCCTGCTCAAAAGAACTTGTGAGGATTTTTCTTCTAAATGTCTGGAATTGGCTGTAATCAACTTTCATTCCACCCAACTCTTTCATCCTGATTCCTGCAGAACAGCCCAGCACCTTGCACATAACAATGTGAACAGAAACAAACTCTAAAGCCCTGGTGAGCTGAGTGTCTGATATTTATT
The DNA here is from genome assembly GCF_963513975.1 of Fringilla coelebs. Lineage (NCBI taxonomy): Eukaryota > Metazoa > Chordata > Aves > Passeriformes > Fringillidae > Fringilla > Fringilla coelebs. Next base: position 5,556,320 of record NC_140032.1, read on the forward strand.
ACTTGTGGGAATTGGTTTCTTCTTAGCTCAGTATTGACCATTTTAGGATTTTTTTTTTTTGTTGCAAGAGGTAGGAAAAATTGCAGGTAGGTGTGTCATTAGTTCTAGTGCAATTCTTCTACATAACTATCTCTTTGTCTCACAAGGTACCATTATCTGACAAAATACCTTTTTTTGCATTGCCTAATGTGTGCAAATAAAGCAGGCAAAAATATTTCTTTTAACTGGGTGAACAGGAAGAAGATGATCTGACCCCTCAGTCCTCACATGAGATATTTGCCATGACAAGGATTAAAATCATTCAGCCTGTAACTGAAATGGCTCGTGAAAAGTCTTAAAATGCAAAGAGACATGATGCAAAATCAGGCTCTCTTGTGGATTGGACCCTCAGGCAGTGTAATTCTGTGTGGATTTGCCCAGGAACACTCAAATCCCTCACACTGCCTTTTTTCTCCTGTTGTGGAGTTCTCATCTCTAACTGGGCACTTCTTATGCCTCTTGGGTATCATTCCTACTCAATTTTTGCTTTAAAATTTAATGGCAAGACATATACAAACAGCCAGCAAGCTTTGCCTCCTTAGGAAGTCAGGCTAAATATTCAATTAATAATCCACACAGCATCTAACTTTACCTTGAAACTTCAGCAACTTGTTAGCTTTGCCTTTGCAGGTGCTGAAGACAATTCAATTCCCAGCATTGAAGCTCTAGTCAGACACTGAAAAGCAGCCAAGCTCCTAAGGCTGGGGCACTGGAAATAATCTGTTTCCCTGCCAAAACCAGAAGAAAGTTAGCAGCAACCAATTTAAGTTTCAAGGCGAGCTGCTTTCGTGTGTGCTGCTCATTTATTTGTCTTTGCTAGATGGGTTTGTGCTTCCTCTCAGTCCTTAGCTTGTACAAGGCTGCCAAGGAGGAGAATGATGGGGTGTGGGGAGGAATTGGAAGGGTAAAAGTGTTTGCTTTAGAGGCAGAGACGCTGAATCAGCTCCACTCTGCCAGATTACAGCAGTCAAACACACACTAAAATAACACTATAAAAAAGTCATCAGCACACCTAATCCAGGGACAAGGCACAACACAAACCAGGCTGCTCAGGCTCACTGCTGATGCTCTGTGGGCTGTGCCTCGTGGTTGCACTGGCTGAGAAGAAATTCAGATTTAACTGTGCCAGCTCTGCCACCCTCAGCCCTTTGAGCCTCAGGTTCATGTGCTTGAAAATCCATCTGTAAAGGGGAAAACAAGAGGCCAGCTCTCAGCAGACCACCAAGGAATCAGCCTGCCATAATAATTGCCCTTCTAATAACCTCCTGTTTAAGGAAAAACTCGGGCTGTTGCAGCCATTTACCCTGGTGAGAGTCCTGGCAGGTTGAAAACCCTTCCCACTCCCCTTTAGCTCAGTCCCACAGTGTGATTGCTTAAATCCTCTTGTAAATCCCCATAATTCAGGGGTGCTGCTTCTCCTCACAGGTGGGCTGTGACCCACTGCTGTCTGATTCTGCTCCTCATCCATCTGTGCAGGCTTCAGCCACTTCAGCAAAGCTCTTTGGAACAGAGTCCATGTTAGAGTGATTAAAAGGTAAATCATTAAGCATTTACTAATGATTCTAACTTCAGCTCCCAGAATGTTTTTGGGGTTTTGACTAATGGCTGAATTTCAGGTGGAGGACTAATTCTAGAGATATATGTCCATACATTTCCCCCTTCCTTCCACCAGAGGTTCTGAATCCTCACAGATCCTAACAGAGATGATGATTTCCTTCTCATCATAGTAGATGATGTCTCAAGGCTGAGATGTGAGAACTGTCCAAAAAGTTAGAGGGAAAAAGGTTGGAAACACCCAGGGGAGACCCAGGCATCTCAAGGCCAAGAAGTCTCTGCACAAAGGGTGGGGACACCGATCCCAGCTCTGTGTGACAGTGACAGGATCCAGGGAATGGCTTGGAGCTGTGCAGGGGAGGTTTGTGTTGGATATCAGGAAAAGGTTCTTCCCGCAGAGGGTGGCTGGGCCCTGAGCAGGCTCCCCAGGGCAGTGGGCACAGCACCAGCCTGGCAGAGCTCAGGGGTGTTTGGACAATGCTCTGGGGCACAGGGGGGACTCTGGGGGTGGCTGTGAGCAGAGGGCTCAGGTGCACCAGCTCACAGCCCCCTCTGGGGCTGTCAGAAACTGCACAGCTCTCTGTTCCCCTGCCAGGGGGATGGGGTCTCAGACAGAAACAGCAACATCTGGAAACATCTGCTTTAGGATGTCACCTGTTGGGCACACACTCTGTCAGCAGACCAAGAACTGTTTGCTGACCAACTTCTACACATCAGTTTCTATCCATGGAAATTTGCCACCTCGGGGTTTTTATTTGGTTTTGGGTTTTTGGGGGTGGTGATGGGTTTTTTTTCCTCCCACAGACAATTCTAGCTGGGATGGTGTTTCTTAAAATTCACCATTATTTCCAGCTGTGCAATCAGTGCCCATGTCATGGTGCTTCAATATTAGCATATGCCTATGTAACATTTCTAATTAATATTGAATGTTTGGGTGTTGTTTATTTACAGAGCTCAGGAGCATGATGACAGACCCATTTAACCACAGAACAACCAGTCAGCAAGAATATTCTTCATAATTAAAAGCCTTTTCCCCATCCAAACACCTGTTTCTCATCCTTTAATTTGTATCTGCATGCCAAACGCTGTCATGCTGAAATTCAGAAGTGCAGCACTAAAGAACCACCTCTTCACTGGTCCTGTGGAAGCAGCTCCCTGTCTCAAAGGTCACCTTGGAGAAATAAGGAATAAAGGCCATGTGCCATGGAGGGAGAGGCAGGTGATCTGCACAGGGAAAGGCCTCTGCAGTGAGAGCTAAAGAGCTTCCACAGAGGGGATTTTCACACTCTGTTAAGATCCCTTTAGAGCAGCACAAATATGGGGATTTCTGAAGGAATTTTGAATGAGTTAGAGATGGGACCTCTGAGTTTTTAGATGATGAGGTTTATTTTCTTATCTTCTACACAGGCAGGAAGGCTGGGTTCAGTTCACAACTTTGCCCCATGGTTCAGAAGGTCAAAAAACCCCCAGTTACAAGATCTTCTAAGGATTTAATGACCAATAAAACACTGCCAACAAGGATATTTATGTTTTTGACCCAATCCTTAAATATTTTGTCTTATGGACTCATGCTACAGTGTAAGCTTTCTTAACCAGTCATGACACCAACCTACAGTGCTGCATTCCAAACTCTTTGTTTACCTTTGTAACTGCTTCTATTTTTTTCTATATCTTAAACTTCAAAAATCTAAACTTTCCTTAATATGTCTCTGCTTTAAACTATAAATCCACATTCTCACTTCTAGCACCTAGGTTTGGAAGCTTTTTCCAAGGTCTCAGATCAAATCCTGTGTTTAATTCTAAGCTTTGGCTTCCAGTCCCAAAGCTCTGAGAGCTCCTTGCTGGTTCCCTCTGCGAATTCCTTGTGGGAGAGCAGGGTACAGCTTCCCAAGATCCCAAGGACAGCCAGCAGCTCACAGACCTTCACTCAGGCTCTGATGCTTTGTGTATCTCCAGCCAAGCTGCTTTTGGGAGAAAAACTTTCCCTTGCTGCAGTACTGACTGCAACATCCTTATCCACTCCTCCTGCCATTCCCTCATCCCTCACTGCATCACTCCAGGGACAACATCAGAAGGTGATTTAAACTTCAAGGGACTTGCCAAAACTGTGCCCACAGGGAGCAGGGTTGGTGATGCCCCAAAATACTGCTTGAGCTGTAGCTGTGAGTTTACAGCTCTGGCTTTGCAGCTGCTGAAGATAATTAAATCCCCAAAAATTTACTGCTTGAGCTGTAGCTGTGAGGTTCTTACAGCTTCAATGGGTACAAAGCTTTAGACACTGGCTGCATGGACCCATGGGCTAATTAGTTCCAGATTTTCTGTGCATTAAGTTAGGCCATGAAAGTATTTAGATCTCAAAGTAGAATCACCACAGCCACTGAAAAGTACTTGAGCACTGATAATTAGCTGGGAATTTGCAAATTCTCTTGTAGCTGAAGTCTTGGGTAAGTCTACGGGAGGTGTCTGGAATTTTCCATGTATTTTTAGAAGATATATTATTGAGTATATTATATATATGTGTATATATATGTGTGTATATGTGTGTATATATATATACACCCAATATAGAATATTTATGTATATAATATCTATTTATTATATATACATTATATATTATATAATATTGAATGTATATTCATCTATATATTCAGTGTATACATTAGATATATGTTTATATTTATTTGTAGAATAAAAATTTTACATAATATATACATTCTGTATATATTATAATATATAATATAGTATATAGTATATAGTATATAGTATATAGTATATAGTATATAGTATTTAGTATTTATATTATATTATATTATATTATATTATATTATATTATATTATATTATATTAGTATATTATAGTATATTATATATTATATATTATATATTATATATTATATATTATATATTATATATTATATATAATATATTATATATTATATATTATATATTTATACCTCAAAATATCTATATATTGAATATATATATATTCAATATGTGTGTATATATATATAATTGTATACCCTTTCTTATAACAGGTTTTGCCCCCACTCTTCCCTGTGGCCAGCAGCTACCACAGGAGCCACGCTGCCCTAGTTCACATTCTGAGATCCATATTTCTGTCATGCTTTAATCAGAGTTATTATCAGCACAGTGGGATTTCTCAGGGTGCAAAGGCTGTTTCTAACTCCTGTTTGTAAGATGAAGAGGCCAGGCTCAGCAAGCAGAGTTAAGGTGCAAAGATCAAGTCACACACATTTCTTCCTGCACAGATTGGTGCTGGAAATGAGGCGTGTCCAGATAACAGAGCACCAATCTAGTAGAGCCAGTGAAGAAAAAAAAAAGCTGAGTTTGATTTTAGACCTCAGTGTGGGGACTTCTCTACTCAGCTTGGCTGTGTGACATTAAAGCACCTTGAAGTGACAGGGGTAACAACATTTCTGCCAGGGGAAGCTGCTGTTTGTGAATTATTTTTCTTTTTCCTGACTCCTTCAGATTTTACATTTTTCAGAGCCTGGAATCAGCTGAAGTGCTGTCGTTAGCAGTGAGCAGCCAGAGAGAAGGAAGGAGAAAAAAATGGAGCCATTCTTCTAACCATATGTCTGTTTCCCCAGGTCTGTCTAGAGAGTGCAATTACCAATAGATAATCACTCAATTTAGAAATGTTAGACCCTGTGGGCAGCTTTCATGACTGAACACAAGGGATGTGCAGTATTAAATAGTTACTCTGCCTCAAGAGATAATTCTCAGTAACACTTAGTGGGTCAGAAATCATGGCTGCAATCGAATTCAGGTTTTACATCTTGATCCAATAAAAATATATCAGGTGCAGTTTAGTTGTGGATAAAGAAACTTGCATACAAGCAGACATAAACCAGGAATTTTCCCTTCACATTTCCCTGCCCATCTTTTTTTGTTTGCTCTGCATTAGAGAAACAGGAGGCTGGGACCTTTTGCCTCTTTGCCATGTTGAATTTATTGCAGGGTGGGTCCTTCCCACAGCTCAGCAAGCAGTGGGGAAGGGGAAAGGAGTTCAACCTTCCCCCTTGGAAGCTTTCCCTATCCAGAGATGTGTCCTCCTTCTTTCCAGGTACCTCCTTCCTGCTGATGCCCTCGGTTTTAGCTTTTACATTTTTCAGATCCTGTACTGCATTGGTGTATCAGTCTGAACTTCATACACAGTGTTAGCAAGTTCTCTTCACAGTTTGGTCAGACAAAACAATCCTTTTCCAGATGGGAACCAAGGTCACCACCTCAGCCTCAGGCACAAAAAGCATAAACAAAAATTAATTGGGGGGAGCACACTGAGGGGATGTGATTCCATTACCTGAAGCTGTAATTGGACAATTAACCCCTCATATGTAAATTGACCAAACTTATACCTGTCTGAAAAACTCCTGACTGTGATCCATCCTGGGTGTAGTCTCTGCATGACTGTGATCCATCCTGGGTGTAGCCTCTTCCAGGCTCCTGCACTGCCCAAGTGTATCCTTTGAAAGCCTTTCAACAAATACCTGCTTTATTTTCCAGCCTCTGTTCCAGTTATCCTCTCCAAGGCATCCCTGCCCCTTGGATGGAGCTGCAGGGACACTGCTGGGAAGCCCTGGCAGCGGATGCAGAAGGCAGGCAAGGCCAAGGGTGGCCCTGCAGCTGAGCCCAGAAGGCTCATGGCACAGATGACTTTCCTGTTGAGACCTTCTGGCAGGGGAGGGTCCAGCTGAGACAGAGCAGAGCATGGTCAGGGGCAAATAAACTCTTGGTTAAGCTGCATCAAGGGAAATACAGGTTGGATATTAGGAAATAGTTTTTAACAGAAAGGGTGATAAAGTTCTGGCATGGTTGCCTGGGGAGGTGGTGGAGTCACCATCCCTGGAAGTGTTTAACAAAGCCTGGATGTGGCACTGGGTGCCAGGGTTTAGTTGAGGTGTTGGGGCTGGGTTGGACTTGATGGTCTTGAAGGTCTCTTCCAACCTGGTCACTCAGTGAATTGAAATCTTTTCTTTCTTGTCCTTGGTATCACAGGACTTTGGAGCAGGGGCAGCGCCAGCACTGGGTGAGCTGCTGAGCCTTTGTAGCCGCATTTCTCTTCAAAGAGAAAAGCAAGGCACAACTTCCCAAGAATATTCCTGGGATTCACATTCAGTGAACCTCAGAGAAAGAAAAGACAATTCTTATCTCATTCACTGCCCCTGTGCTGTTCACAAGTGGAATGCATGGTGGAAGATTGTTTACCTGAAGGAATTGTTAATTGGATTCTGGTGTGAGTGTTCAGATTCACTGACCAGTTGAATCCAGGGTGTGTGTCAGGACTGTGGGTTGACAGTCACGAGATTCTGTGCAGTTGAGTTGGATGCTTGGCAGATTCAGTTTAGGTGTAATATAATACAGTATAATAAAGTAATTAATTAGCCTTCTGAGAAGATGGAGTCCTCCTCATCATTTCTCCTGGATGTCAGGCAAAAATATCAGCGGTGAGCCTTGGCCACTGCAAGGAGACCTTGCCACCATTTGTCTCTTCAAGCCCCACTCAATATCAGCTCAGTAACCCTCTCCAGGTAAGAGCCAGCAGGATGGATTTTTCCCAAGTGCTGAAAGGTACTTCTGCAAACCAGTTTAATCTCCTGAGACAGAAAGATACATAAGTGCAAGAAGAGCAGTTTGCCTTGCCCCCATCCAGGCAGCTTCATTTGTGTTCTGGACAGATCTGTGACAGTGCTCCTGACTAATGCACAAAGCACTCCGTGCCCAGAGAGGGAGTTTACAAGTTTTGAAGTATTAAAAAACCCAAGTGGCAGCTTTAGCAGGTGACACTGCCACCTCAGAGCCATCATTATTGCTGCTTCTGAGAAGGGAAGTGGGCTGGCTACAAGCAGCAAAAAGAGAGCAAGGGCCTGCTCCCCAAAACCATAAAAATAATCCCTCCTCAGTCTCCCATCAAGAGCCCTGTGGAGGTCAGGGAAAAGCCCTTAGGCTCAGAAAGCACAGTTGGGTAAATTTTGGGAATACCAAGGACCTTTCCTGGGATAATCCCACCTTGATTTTCCAGACATCCAACTTGTTTTGGCCCAGACAAATCCCACTGAAGCGCTGCCACTGGCATGCTGAGAGCTGTACAGTTTGAGCAGCATTTCACAGCCCCACGCTGCTCCCAGTCCTCCTGCAGCACCAGGACTGCTCCTGCCAGAGCCAGGATTACACACACATTTCTCCTGCTCTGTGCCCTCTGTCTCCTTCCAAAAGCAAAGCAGATGCTAAATTTCAACTCTGATGTATTAAAATACGTCTACAGGTTGGTGAGTTTCCTGCCTGGAAGGGCTTTCCTTTGAGGAATTTCATCAGGAGTTACAGGAGAAGCCAGCTCAGGTGATCAGTATGGATAGAGATGTACACATTACTTACCTTCAACAGATGTTATTTGGGCTCCTCTTGATTAGGCAGCAGGGTAAAAAGCCTTGAGATGCATTTGTTGGTTAAGCTTGGAGTAAGTTTTTATCTCAGAAACTATTTGACATCTACAATTCTTAGTCTGTTCACAAGACAACCACTTTCAGCTTGACATAGTCAGAAATCAGTGAGCAAGGTTAAAAATGATGCTGTAACTCAAGGTTTTTGTGCCACAAATGCAAACTGTAGTTATGCTAAATCAGTGGGATATGGTAGCCCAGATTTACTGCTGAGTGGCAGCACGAGCAGTTAATTCAGATATTGCTCTGGCTGGTTTGGAGGTAAGAGGGTTGTTAAGAACACTCTGGAGCAGTTCCCCCATGGCTGTCATTCATCTTCCACCCAGCCTGCCAGGCTTCTGAGTCTTGAAAGAGACTTTGATTTCAGCAATAAAAACAGGTAGCTCAAATTCTGCTCGCTTTGTTGCTGTGTAAGCACAGCTCCCCTGAAATGGTTTCGTGTGTTTCAAAGCTATCAGCTTGGCAAACTGTCTTTAACTTCATGAATGAAGTGGAACTGACTGGCTTCTTAAAAAAACACAGCACTCACATTATTTTTTAACCTTTTATTGCTGTTTGTACAAAATTAATTCATAATAATTAGCATTAACGTACATGCAACCTGTGGCATTCACGTTCCCTGAACAGAGGGAGACATTAATTTTCTTTCTCAGGATTTTTCCTGGAGAAGCACAGAGAGAAGAAGAGAAAACAATTCTCATCTCTACTTGCTGCTCCTGTTGTTTTTGCACATGTGGAACGTGTTAGGAAGATTGTTTACCTGAGGTGATTTGGCAATTGGATTCTGCTGAGGATTGTTTTGTTTCCCTGGACAATTGGCTCAAACCTGTGTCCTGGCTGTCTCAAACAGTCACAGGTCTTTCTTTAGTATCTTTTGTATAGTATAGTTCAGTATCTCTTTAATATAGTAATAATATACTATTAATGTTATATGGTATATTTTAATAAAACAATTGTTCAGCCTTCTGAAGCATGGAATCAGATACCAATCATTCCCTGCATTCAATAGCAACCAGTTTTGCAAGCACTTTATATCCACAGCTGCCCTGCCTCTTGTTCCTTGGTAAAAACACCTCCCACAGGTCCCTATGAATTTGGAAATCATCTACCATTTGTGCCATGGGTTAAGAAAAGTGAGGAAAAGCAGGAAGTCAGACACCATGGCAGCTCATCAACATCATGGGCCTTGAATGTCTTTTAAGTATAATAAAAAACCCACCTCAAAGGGAGATCACTATGATAAATCGGTTTGATTTTATTTTTTTTTACTCAAACCTAAGTTGAAATGACTCATTTGAGTTACACTGGGAAAAAATAACTCTCTTTTCACGAGTGCCATCACTGTGCCCTCTGGAAGGAGACTTTGCAGCTTGCTTGTGCAGATCAGTGAGGTTTGTGTGCACCTGGGTGTTAAAAGAGGAACGTGTTCGTGCTTGTCTGATGGTTTCCATTAAAATCTTGGTTTGGGTTTTTGTGAAGGCCTTGCCATGTTGATTCCTCCAGAATGACTGAGAAAATTTCTCTCTGAAATTACCTTCATATGAAAGATTACATGGCTCCACTGCTTTGTGAAGTGAGGGTGAGTGGATTATGCATTGGTTTGTTCCTGCTGGAAAACAGGTTTTTGTCAGAAGGAATTTACATTCCACAATGAAATCTTTTTTGGCTGTCACCTTTAAATTCTTTCCCAGCAGGAAAATTTCAAATAAAGCAAATATTTTAATCTACTTTGCTTTTCAAAAGAACAGATTGCAGAGTGAAAGCAGAAGTGGAATGGAAACCAACTCTTTTAACATAAAAGTACAGGTACATGTTCTTTGACTTTATTTTCCTCAGAGGGTTAGAAAATAAATAGATGTATAATAAAATGAATTACAGCAACACCAGTAGGGTTCCCGACATGTTTCTTAAAATAAAAATGAAATATTGTTGTGTGTAGAGCTGCACTTATAGATTTTTCTTTTTTTTTTTTTTATGTATGGTCATTTATTTGGAGAGTGAGGGGGGTTTTTTTGTATGGTTATGCCTTCTTAGGATTATGGTTCCCCATAAGATGGTACTGCTCCATCATACAGGGCTCTGAATTATTTCAATAAGTTTGATATAACTTTGAAATTCACAGGGGAGGGGCAGGGAAAGTGGGAACAGAAAACTTCAGCTGACTTTTTTTTCCCCTTTCAGCCCTCAGCTCCTGCTCACACATGTTTATAGCCACTTCCAAGGATGATAACTTCTTTGAAAGGGTTGCAGTTTGAGCATTTTTATACACCCCAGGTGTATTGCATCTATATTACTCTTATTACCATATAACTCTTCCTAACTATAAAGCTCCTTTAGGGAACATAATGCTGTTTGCATTAACTCAGGAGCTCAGAGCCACTCAGGAGGATCTGGGGCACCTCGTGCAGGGCACTGCACACGTCCACACCCTCTCCTCCAGGATGAAACAGGCCCACGAGCCCTTTTCACCCCTCATAATGGCCAAATAGATTATAAAAACATTTCTCAGCAGGAGTGGCTCTGGAGATAAGAAACCTTCATCAGGATTCTACAGGGGTGAATTTCATTTCAGCCAGCGCCATCTCTGACTTTGCTGTTGTGCACCTGGTGCCTTCTCACACTCGGCTTGGAGGGGAATAAAACAACAAAATTCCTTTTTTGGCAATGGAAAAACCAATAGCAGGAGGCAAGGGACTGAAATCTCCTTGTGCAGATGAATATTTACAGCTGCCACGTGAACATCTATTTTCTCAGATTACACCAGAAGATGTGGTAACAACACTGGAGAAAATTGCTTTATGAATTTAATACTCATATATTTCCTGTAGTGAATTCATCCATCTAGGTTTGGCAGCGTTTTATGTGGGTGGTGAGCTCTGCTCTATCACTAGTCTTATTACAGCTAATCATCATCATCATTGTTATTGTAATTAATTGCCAATTTCCTCCTGAAAAAAATCTTCTGTGAAAATAACTGAGGAAAGATACAATAACAATAGAAATATAGAGGCTTTTAGGAATTGCTTAAGCAAACTGTCTAAGATCTCGTGCTAAGGACTTCCTACAGCTAAAATGTGTCTCTGACATCCTTAATGGCTTTCTGCTCAGCACCAAAGGGATGAGATTACACTCAAATTAGGAATTTGTCCTTCTTCAAAAGGGCACCCAGCAAGAGAGCCTGTCTCAAGTGCCTTGAAAGCCTCTCAAAGCTGTGCTGGTAGGAGAGAGAAGACTTGGCTGTGATGAAACAGAAGCTGATTTTGTGAGCACTGGACACAGATTTTGGTGGGTCTATCCACTTACCGGGCTGCTAAAGGTGAAGCAAAATGCAGACCCCTCTATCTGGGGTAGAAAAGAGGAAGAGACAAAGGCACAATTCAACAACCCAGATTGGTACCTTGGGCTATCTGGGATGCACTGGGACATGAGAGAACCTCCTGCAGTGGGCACAGGACCTATGGAACTCTGTCCTTCTGTCTAGTTTGGGCATTTGGGACACCTCAGGCAGCACCTGCTCTCTCCTGTAAAGTCTCTGCACCCTCCAGGGAGTTTTCTCTGAGCAATATCTCCTCAATCCATGCCACAGCCAGATCCATCTCACTCCCAGTTGGACAAAGTCAGTGTCTGTAATCCCCCAGCTCAGCACAATCAAAAAGCACAGCACAGAACATTAACCAGGGTCAAGCCATCTCCTGTGGTGGTGTTCACAGGATGAGGGAAGAGATGAGAATCTTGACTCCATGTTCCAGAAGGCTGATTTATTATTTTATGATATATATTATATTAAAAGAAAATGATATATTAAAACTATACTATAAGAATAGAAGAAAGGATTTCATCAGAAGGCTTGCAAGGAATAGAAAAGAATGGAATGATAACAAAATCTTGTGACTGACCAGGGAGTCTGAGACAGCTGGGCTGTGATTGGCCATTAATTAAAAACAACCACATGGGACCAATCAAAGATGCACCTGTTGCATCCCACAGCAGCAGATGATTATTGTTTACATTTTGTTCCTGAGGCCTCTCAGCTTCTCAGGAGAAAAGATCCTAATGAAAGGATTTTTCGTAAAATGTGTCTGTGACAATCTCCCATACTGGCCCCTGTTGTTTTTATCACTAGATAAACAAAATAAGTGATATCAGCTAGAAATAACCTCTTTTAAAACATTATGCTGAGAGATGCCTTTCAAGAAGTCTGGAGTCCACAGGCAGTCTCAAAACTTGGTTAAATCAATGATTTCTTCAAATGTTCTCCTCTTAATTAAAAAAAGGCAATTAAGCCCCCTTTCCACCTAAAGACACCATGGAATTTGGGTTGTGCTTAACCTGATCCATCCCGTGACACAGCAGGACACTGCAGGGGAGCACAGGGGAGCAAACCCTGGAGTAGGTGGTCTTGAAAGAATGAGACACAGGGTCCCCAGGAAGTGATTTTGAGTGGAATACATGAAAAAGCAGCAGGAATGGGCTCTGATCATTGTCTGCTTGCCAGCAGGTCAGGCTGGGCAACCCACATTAGAGATCAGGGAGGGGTCATGGACAGAGTCTGGGCCCCCCAAAAGGCTGCACTGAGCTCACCATGACCCTGCCAGGTGTCCTTATTTTTCCAGACACAAGGAAAGCACTGGTCACCACTTCAGCACTGGGGAGAGTGCTGGAATCCTGGATGCTGAGAATTTTAAACTTTCTGTGCTTACAGGAACAGACCCACAAGAGGACACTGCGTTTGACCTGAGGCTGTGGAGAAGGTTTCCAAAATTGATTGATAGCACTGGGTTTATGGGTGTGGAGTTGGTTAGAAGTGTGTAATATCACAGGGTGGAAAACTTAGAGTTTGGGGTTTTAGAATATTGAAATAAATATGAAGCAAGATGGAGGTTTTAGGGCGGAGGCAGGTTGTTCTTCTTCACCTTCTTCTTCCTTCCTCTTCATGGGTTTGGGTGGCATTTTGTAATTGGGCAGAAAAGTCCCCGTTGTGGGCCCTGTGGGGTCAGTTATTGGGTTAAAAGGGACAATAATCCAGGTGTCAGTGCTTAATTGGAAAGTTTGGTCTAAAAAGCCCTTGGAACAAGAGACTGTTGGCCATTTTGTGCCTTCTAATGAAAAGCTGCAGAACTGATGGTTGTGAGGCTGTGTCACTGCTAAGAAATAATAAACACCTGAGTCTGAACATGAACTACTGTCTCAAGTGCCTTCAATCCAGACCCAGAGAAACAGGAGAGCTGTCCCTGCCTAGGACAGGTCCCTCTGTGCCTGTGTCCTTCTTTTTCCAATAGTGCTTTAGGCAGTGGCCTGTCCCATCTTGCTGGGCTCCCAGTTTCATCCATGACCTTCATCAGCTGTTTTTCCTCCCACCTCAGTCCCTGTGTGCTCTGAGACAGGAGCACATTTCGGACATGCTTGTGAATTGCCCTGACTTGATGCAGACACACTGCAGGACTCACAGCCCCATTTCTCCAGGCACCACACTGATGGATTTGAAGAGACAGTCCCTTTCCTGAGCTGGGTAGAGATGAAGAAAAAAAAAAAAAAACTTAGGAAATTTATTACAGTTACTCAGCAGCAGAGTAAGGAAAAAAAATGCCAGTCCAAGCTTGGTGTTCTGCCCAGAGCCTTTTACCATTCCTGTCTTTAAATACATTTAACTTTTGCTGGCATTTTGTTGAAACAAAGTTCATGGTCCATAACACCAACGGCACTAAAATATGACAATTAATCACAGTCAGCCACCAAGCTTCCACTGAGCTCAAGCATTAAAGTCACAATTAGCAGATACAATTTCAGGATCTCAGTTTAGTCAAAACATGGAAAGGCTGAGCCAAATTTGATCTATGACACTGGCAGAGATGCAGGCAGCCCATTATTGTACAGCTATATCCATCACAATTTATCTGGGCCCTACCAAGCTCTGCTGTGCTCACCAGGCCATGAAGGCAAGGACTATAAGTAATCCTGGAATCTGCAGAGATGATGGCTAAAGCCTAGTTTGCCCAGCAACTTTTACTGTCCTGTTTCTCACAAGCACAGCCAGTAAAGTTCCTGAGAATAAGCACTTTAGGACCAAAAAGATCAATTTTTGCAGTCACAGACTCCAGTAGTGCCAGGCCAGCTGTACATTCAGCTCCAAAGATGCTGCCAAAGCAACAGCAAGCAGCTCCAGGGCAAGGAGAGGCTCACCCACAGCTTTCTTACAGAGTGAGAGGGCACATTTACACTGCTCTTCACCAGAAGAGCAAACAGACACTAAACACACACAAAAAAAAAAAAAACACCAAAAAAAAACCCAAAAGAACCCCACCTTTATCTGTCAGGGAGAACTCTTTCTAGCATTTTTTCTAGCATTTCAGAGGGGCTGCTAGGGGACAGAGAGGGTATCTGGGAGGTGCCATTGGGTGGTGGAGTTGCTGCTGAGGGTTCAGAATCAAATCAGATCAAAGTTCAAAATCAGATACAGGGGCAGCTGAAAGACTGGCACAGGTGAAGCAGACAGGGCTGAAAGTGCCCATTCAGATGAATATCCTGCTTGAGCTTCCAGCCTGAAGGATACTACTGGAATTATAAAAGTTGCACACTTGACATGGCAACTAAAAAAAAAGAGATATATGAACTGACTAGTCTCATGAAGTACAACTCATGAAAAGAAGCATTTCCCCTCCTCCTAAAAAAAAAAAAAAAGAATAAAACAAAACAAGAACACCAAAGAAATAAACAAAAAAGCTGAATGGTTGAAAGGAGAGGTTCAAAAGGCAAATTAAAAAAAAATTTAAAAGAAGACTAATTTATTATTTTATAAATATTATTTTATGATCTTATATTATATTAAGGAGTACTGTACTAAACTATACTAAAGGATAGAGAAAGAATACTTACAGAAGGTTTAACAACATACCAATTAAAAACTTGTGACTTTTTCCTCAGAGTCTAACACAGCCTGACCGTGATTGTTCATTAAGTTAAAACAATTCACATGTTGGATAAACAATCTCCAACCACATTCCAAAGCAGCAAAACACAGGAGAAGCAAATCAGATAATTATTGTTTTCCTTTTTCTCTGAGGCTTCTCAGCTTTCCAGGACAGAAATCCTGGCAAAGGGATTTTTTAATTTAATGACCAAATGGTAAATGGGACTCTGAAGGCAGTCATGAGTTTTCATTATCATTCTTTGTGGCCTTCTGTCTGTATCCTTTCTCTGTTCTTTAATACAGTTTTAGTATAGCATAATATAATATAATATAATATAATATAATATAATATAATATAATATAATATAATATAATAATAATTTAGCCTTCTAAGAACACGGAATCAGATTCATCATTTCCTCCTCCGTCCTGGGGACCCAGCAAACACCACACCCATCTCCACGGTGAACCCTTTTAACCAACTGTGCTTAAGATGATTTACAGGTTTCCAAGAGCCAAAGTCAAATCACATCACTGGTTATTTTTGGATTATTATTCATGAAGCTCATTCAAAGGGCATCTGTACACAGTTGGGGAAGAGCTGGGACCCCCGCTGTAATAAATGAGTCATTTCTCAGTGGAGAAGGAAAAACTTACCATGTCAGCAGGAAGAATGCACATGGCAGAGCCTTGAGAGAAAAACAAAACGGGGTTAAGGGAATGGAAATACAAGAAAATCTTAGGGGAAACAGAGAGAACATAGTATACAAGTGGAAAGTGCATCAGGTGGAGTTGTGTAATGAATCCTCTCATGAAGATTTTCAAAAGCTCCAGAGCTTCAGAATGAGAGAAAATAATTCAGTTTGTAAAACTCCTTTCCACCTCTCTTCCCACCCAGCTTTCTTCTCAAATGGGGTCTCCAGGTGCAGAAGAGGCGCTGCAAGGATTTCCAAAGGGAATCAGCCCCTGAAGACATTGATCCATGAATAAACTTACCAAGTCAGGGCATGATTTCCCAGGAGGTGCTTGGCTGAGAGCAGAGTGAAGGCCAGCTCCCCAGCCTACTGCCACTGTTCTCCAAGGAGAGAGCAAGCATCCAGGTAGGAGCATCCACAGCACAAGGAGAAGCAGGCAGGAACATTTTCATGCTCTTGCTGCACTGTCCATAACAAACTTTTGGTCCTTAAGGACAAAATTTTCTCTTGCACTGGGCAATATCAGCCTTTCCTGAACTATCAGGAGCTTCTGCCTGATGTTTTGTTAGAAAAGCACAAAGTAGCCTTAACTTTGTGTGAGCTGAACCAGAGCTGGGCCGCATCAGTGTCTCTGCAGGGGAATTCAGGGGAATTTCTGTTCTGCAGAGGCTGCACAATCAGAGCCAGCCCTGACAGCTCCAAGGATGAAGGCTGGTAACCTGCACAGCTGCCTAATCCTCACACAAGGAAAGATTTCTTCCCAGGACAGACCAAAGCTTTCTAACCCAGATGCCAAAGGTTCATCTGCCTCTCAGGCAGGGCTCAGCTGCAGGTGGTTCAGTTTCATTAAAATCACAAAGTGTTAAAACCACCACTGGCTCCAAGCCTGTTAAAAAATATTCTTGGGCTCACCTGTGTCAACCTTTGCAGCTGCCTCCTTCCCCTCCACCTGTCCCCAGCCCAGGTGACTCTGCCCCCCCCTTCCCATGTGATGAGTATGCTCTTGGTAAAAGTGACAGTTCTTTTAATTCACTATGCCTTTCTCAAGAAAATCTCCTGCTGATTTTTTCCAGGTACTTCTGTATTTGTTCTGAGGGGTTTGCCTTTGTCACTTTAAAATGTGTTTCATTAGGAGGCTCCTTGCTCTAGTGTGGCTAGAAAAGCCTGAATGATAGACTCACCTCTTGCAGCATCATTGTATTCATTTCTTTCACCAGTTTTGTGGGGCTGATTCTTTTAATTTTCCTTCCCTGAGCTCTTCTTATTGATGAGGTTTTCCACAGAGCTGCTAAAAGTACAAAAAAAAAAAAAAAAAAAAAAAAACCCAAAGCTTTTCCCCTACAGGGTGTCTGATGCTGCAAAGTCCATCACTCCACATGGGAAGCAGGAATATAGGAATGTTTCTATCTGGAACAGGGAGCCCCATGGATCAGCACCTGGCTCCACAAATGAAGCAGTTTTGAATTTAACACTCAGCCCTTTTGCCATGATCGTGGTTGTAATCCTTCACAATTGTGAAATCCTTCACAATTACCTCCAAGGGCACTTGCCCCCATTCAAATGAATAATCTCCTGCAGGGACTGCCAGGAACACATGGAGGGAGGGGGAGAAAACGAGGGATCAAAGAAGGATATAACTAAAAGGAAAGAGAATGCAATAGAACTTCTTCTTTGTCTCCCTCCTTCCCTTAGTTTTCCACTCAGAATTATAATTATGGCTTAAAAAGTGCAGGTTGTTTACAGAAAATGCTGAAATTGTTGCACCAAGGTGGTGAGGGACCCCAGGAAATGGAGCGTAGGATTGGGGATCCCTGTGGATCCCTTCCAGTTCAGGAGAAAGCTGCTCCTCTCTGGGAATGCAGGGGGCAAAGGCTGCTGTGCTGCTCCAACCCTCAGATTGTATCCAGGTAGGAATGCTTGGCTCCTCCCCTGGGCAGAGCATCTCCCCATGGGATGATGGAATTTGATCAGCCATGCAGGGACACTCACTGGCCATGGACAGAAGATAATTAATAATTAATGGCCCATGAACAGCAGAGATCTCCTGGAGGGAGGATTGGTGGGAAGGGATAAAGAAAATTGCCCAGTGAACAGAACTACCCCAGCACTGACAGGTGGTGATAGAATACACACCCCCAGCTACATTTTGTGACCTAAGACAAAAGGAAACCCTTCAAAACGCCTTTATGACTTCTCTGTCTCCAGAGGATGCAGAGTTCCCCTCATTTCCATTCCTGAGCTCTCAGGTTGCAGGCAGGTCAGGTTTCTCTGCTTTTCTCCATGGTACAAGTTCCCAAAGTGTCCCCCCAAATGGAGACACAGCCCCTGCCATGGGCTGGCAGCCTCACAGGGACACTTCTGGCTCCAGCCCCTGCAGCTGGGCACCGAAGGAGCAGAATTAAGTGACAAGGCACGCAACAAGAACTTGAGAGTTGGCAGCAGGGCTTTTGGTCTAAACTTTAAGATGAGTTCCTCTAATCCAAACCATCTTCAGGCTTCTGCATGCCTGGCATCCAGGAGACCCTTATAGTCAAGGGGAATGAAACAAACCCCAGCTCATTACAACTATCCTCTGGAAAAAAGAAACATAGTTTGAAGCTGTAAATCCCAGCACTCTAACAACATAAAAACAATCTACCCAGCAGAAGATGTTCTCCCAATCCTGCAAGCATTATTCACACATTAAATCAGAACTGACAACGCAATCTTTTCAGCTGAGCTGTTCTCATCCTTCTTTTTTTATCATGATGAAATAATTCCCCTTTTTAACGACTTCCAAATGTTCCTAGGGATTCGTTATTGAAGTGACAATGCAGACCCCGAGAGGATGTGGTTGGGGTTTTTTTCAAAGCGCTGAATAGACAGGATGTTAATGAATTGGAGAAGTATTAAAAATTTGTTTTGCAAAAAAGAAATATCTTTAACTCCATAAACTGCTGCAACAACTATTGATTGTATTTCCACCACAACAAGGCAGGCAGGCAGGGGCTGATTTATGACAGCAACCCACCCTAACTATCTAACCAGATTTAATACAGTTGCCATCCCATGACACAATGATGAATACTTTGGTGGCAATCTAGAAAATAATTTGCAAGGAGTAGCAGCTCGTTCTTCAGGCATCAGCCATAAAGCTGTCACAGGAGGGTCCCCAGCCCTGTCTGTGGGACAGTGATGTAGTGAGGATGATTGCAAAGCTTCATGGGCTGCAGGAAGAGTGGAGGATCTCAAATTTATGGATAGGAGCATTTTCAAGAGACTGTGTTTGTTACTGGGTTTATTTAACCATAAACAAAGGTAACAACGTCTCTATAAGAATATGCAGTGTTTGCCAAAGTCTCACTTTTCACTGTCTGACAAAAATTTCAAATGGGCCCTCACTGTGTCAGCTCACAGAGTGGTGTTTGGTCTGGAGAGAGCTGGAAACAGCTTTCCACCTGGGAAACCAGACAAGGTTGAGGAGAGATGAGGAGGCTGGAGCCCCTCAAGAAAGAGCTGCTGGGACACAAAACATTGTGCAGGAGATGCCCTGAGATCCCTCCATAGCTTTCCAGGTCCAGCCACCACCCTCACTCTTGGCTGGCAGGGTTAGAAATCTCCAAATAGATTGGAAATTGGGAGAAATTTCTTCACAGAAAAGGGTGGTCAGGTATTAGAACAGGCTGCCCAGGGCAGGGGTGGAATCAGCATCCTGGAACTGTTCAGAAGCCTTGTAGATGTGGTGCCTTGGGACATGGCTTAGTGGGGACCTGGCAGTGCTGGGTTAACAGCTGGAGTTGATGATCTTGCAGGCCTTTTCCATCCTTAATGATTCTGTGATTCCCACTGGAGGAGAAGCTTGTTTTCTCATTAAGTGCTTCACATGAGATAATTTCTACCATTTGTCATAAGCAGAGCTAATAAATACCTTGAGAAGCAATTTCTTTTCTGCACTTCAATGCAGGTGAAATGGTTGAGCAGTAAATACAAAGAAGCCCTTTCCTCTCCACCATTCTCCTGCTGCCTGCTCTCTTCTGCCTCTGTCGCTCTCCAACATTCCCATTTTTGAGGTTTGAGGTAATTTCTTTCATTTTTGCCATTGCTATATCACCCCCATTTAGGGTACACTGCCTTCCCCACCAAATCTCAAAATCTGATCCTCAGGATCACTGACACCCCCAGAGGTGCTCCAAGCAAACTTCAAGGTGGAAAGCAAAGAGGACAGGAGGACTGCAGGTGCTTCAGGCTGAGTGACTAGCACCACAGGATGTTTTCCTAGGAAAATATCCACATTTTAAGCCTCTAAGGATGCCTTATTTGCCAGCAGCAAATAAAAAAAAAAAAATGAACAAACAATAACCCCTAAAGTTAACCACTGAAGACAGCCCCTGCTGGAAACAAGCTGAGCCTATTTTCTTTAGTTTACTAATTCTTGTTTATTCTTTGAAGGCTGACACTATAAAACTGACAATCCAATTACAATTTCCAGGCTGAAAGGATGGTTTCTAATTATATTGTTTTCCATCATTGCATGAAAGAGTGGATTAATGCTGTATGATTTCATTCCCTGTACAAAATCAGATCTTGGTGTTCTCAAGGGTTTTATAAAAGACACATTAAATAAATTATTAACTGTGTTTTTGCAGCAGAAATGGGCTGTACCATAAATAGGACAAATTGAAAATAAGGATCTGCTGCTGTTTCAATGCATCAGGAATGAGGGTGACACAGTGCATACTGAATAAAATGGCACCAATTTAAAACTGGGAGGAAAGCTCAGGTGACTTTTTGAGGTGTGGGAGTGGCAGCTTGACTTCCAACATGACTTTGGGAAAGTCACTGGGCCAAGGGGAGGGAGACTGCAGCTCCAGGCAGAGCCAGCCAAGCTGTCCTGCAGGCAGGTGAGGGTGTCCAAGTTTCTGCTCTGACCAGGAGAGCTCAGTGATCAAACATGCCTGAAACTTCACCATTTCTGAGGTTTGCTGGCTTTGCCCTGTTTCTTACGTGTTCCCCAAGCACTGGATTCTACCACATGTCCAAACTTTTGAATGTGGATGTGGATCCTGCCCCAGAATTCATGTTTCAGGGCAGGGCTGAGCCGCAGTCTAAGCTGGCATCTGTGAGCTTGGGTTGGATTTATATCCAAGTCATCTATACTCTGGGAGAGAAAAATTTTAGTGCCTGTCTTGAACAAACATAACAGTTGCCTACAGACAGATAAATAAAAGACACTCAGTTAAATGACTGAAATGATTGGAGGCTCAGCCTCCTGCCTATTGCTTCTCCTCCTTGCAGCCAGGGCTCCAGGCAGTAATTAGACTTGCAATCTGAAAGCAGAAGAGGGTGACTTTGAGCAGGGCACCATCCCTCAGGGTACAAATCCTTCAGAGACACTTGTACCTGCACACAGCTGGCTCCACAGGCACAGCAGCTGTTCCCAGACACAGCTCCTGGCCCACGAGAGCCCTGGCGGCCCCTTCCATGCAAGGGCTGCCACTTCAGACCTCAAATCAGGGAATCAGAATGGTTTGGGTGTGGTATTTTTGGGTCCCCCATCGTTGGGAGGAATGATGAATCTGACTCCTTTTAGATGGCTGATTTATTATTTTATCATCTATATTATGTTAAACAATGCTATACTAAAACTACACTAAACTATACTAAAGAATAGAGAAAGGACACAGACAGAGGGTTAAAAGATACTAAAGAAAATTCGTGACTCCTTCCAGAGTCCTGACACAGCCTGATTGGGGATTAAGTCAAAACAATTCACATGAAACCAATCAAACATTCACCTGTTGGATAAACAATCTCCAACCACATTCCAAAGCAGCAAAACACAAGGGGAGCAAATCAGATAATTATTGTTTTCATTTTTCTCTGAGGCTTCTCAGCTTTCCAGGAGAAAAATCCTGGGCAAGGGGATTTTTCAGAAAACATGACAGTGACAGTTTGGGTTGGAAGGGACCTCAGAAGATCATCCAGTTCCACTCCACCCCTGCCATGGAAAGGGACACTTCCCACAAGACTGGGTTGGTTCCAACTAAACCCAGCTGGCCCTGAGAGGAGCAGGACTGGTGCCAGCCCTGAGGGCACAGCTGACCCATTGCCCTGGAGGTTACACAGCCTGGGGACACAGCAGCACAGAAGACGCTTCTCTTCCAGGGAGCAAACAAGTGAATAAAAGGAAAAAAAGTAAAGTCAGAGCTGGTAAGCCCTTGAAGAAACAGTCTGAGCCCTTTCTTGCCTGTTTGAAAATGAAGGCAGGTATTTCTCTAGGGCAGGTCCCATTTGACTGCCAAAGCCACACAGTTCAGACAACATGCAGCAAGAAAAACAAGAAGACATCTCAACATGATGAGTGTTGTGAGAACACTGTGAGGAAACCAGGCAGGTTCTTTACCACCTCTCTCCAACTCATACAAACAGATATGATCATAAATCAATCTAACACAGAGAAAGAATAAAGTGGAAGTGGTTTGCTTCCATCTTTTATTTCTCCAGCACACTTTGAGCTGAGTTCAGAGCAGGAGCCAAACCCATATTTTGGAGTCAAAACCTGCCACCTAGAGAGCAAAACAGCAAATGGAAAGGAGCAGGCTGGGAGGCTGGATGGGTTTTTTAAAGCAACTATCCCCTAATGTTACAGATGTGCTGGAAACTATAAATTTGCTGTGCTGTCTTTTACAGCAGCAAAACAGGTTTTAAGAGACCCTCAATTATGTATCTGCACAGCACAGACATCATTACAGGATGCTGCTCCTGCTCCCAGCACCAATGCTGCTCTGTGCTTGCTCATTACAGCACAGAAGCACAGGTTTACTCCCAGTCCTAGAAATTTATGTGGTTTTGTAAACAGAGAGTCATCCCTTGCCTTTTCTTTTGAGATCATGTAACTGCTGCAGAAATAAAGTGAGATTTAATTAGAGTTTTTGGAGCTGAGTGGCAGAGAATTGTCTGGGTCTGTGTCCTGTGAGTGAGCTATGGATGATCAGCAGGTCCAACAAATGTCAGGGGGCACCTAGAACTATCAACCCCCCCACCTAAACAAACCCAAAACAAAACCAAGCCAAACCAAAAACAAAACAAAAAAAACAACCAACCAAAAAAAAAAAAAAAACCCACACCAAAAACCCAAACAAAGTACCAAACCAACAAAAACAAACAAAAACCCATGCAACAAAAATCCAAACAACACACCGTACACACACAACAAATATAAACAAACAAACAAACAAACAAAACCCAACCTTGGTGCAACTCTGAGCAAGTTCCCTGAGGTTTTTAACTTGAGCAAAACTCTCAGATTTAGATTCCACTTCTAGGAAAATATGTTTGTACCTCAAGTTCAAATGGGACAAGCTGACAAATTCCTTTAGAAAACTGGAAGAGTTTCAGCATTTCTGAGTCAAGAAAATTTCCAAAATTGCTGGCATTGATTTCAGGTCAATTCAACACAAAACCAAACTCACAGAGCTACAAGGAGAGGGAACATCCTGAGGTAAGCTCTCCCTAACAATGGTACAGGTTTTAATTCCTGTATCATAGAAATGCTTTCATCACACATTCAGTGCCAGGGCTCTGTGGTTCATCATACAGCCCAGGCAGGAAGGGAGGAAGTGGCAGATAATTTCAGGATTGAGCCTTATTTACTTACCCTACATTATGAAATACCTTACCCCCACCACTCACCTCAGTCAGCCTCTGTGAAGGGTCCTCAGAGCCTTGGGCTGCACAGAGCAAAGGTTGGATGCAAATCAAACAGCAATTCCCAAATATGCTCTTGCCTGTAGCCTTAATTACAGACAAACTGCACCACCCTGTGCTGGGGTATAATCTCTGATAGAGAAATCCAGTTTTAACCCCTTATTCAACAACTCAGGAAAAACAATTATTTAACAATATAGCAAACAGCATAAACCTAATTTAATTGCTGCTAGAGTGCTGCAAGTTGATGGCCAAGAGACTTTTGGGGCTTTTTTTGTGTAAAAATTTCCATGGAAAGCATCAAACCTGGACTCTTCCCTCTTCACCAGCTATTTCTAGTCATCCCAAAGCTAGAGGCTGTCTCAACACTCCCAGCCCTGCACAGATGCTCCAGGAGGAGCAGCCCACTGTGTGCAACACCCAGAACCTGCTGCTGCCAGGTATCCACAGCTCCTTCTGCCACCCTCCAAAACCACCTGCAGGCTCCTGTCCTGTATCACAGTCCTTCCCAGGAACAGCTGTCATCTAATCCTGACCAGCACCAGGCAGGAGAGAGGGAAGGCAAAGGTAAACTGAGCAAACAGTTATGTTGGAGCACAAGATTTAATTCCACACTTTCAGCAAAATGAAGACTTAGGACACCCCAAGCTGGGCATTGCTTTGAAACCACCAGCACAGAAGGCAGTCTGAAGTTCTTATTGGAGTGTATCTCTCATGGCTCAGATCCTGGCCTTTTCTGGCCCAGTTTGCATTGACACCTGGCTGGTACCAGGGAATCCAATCACTAGAAAGTGTTAAGGATCATCCAGAATCAAGTATTGTCCAGTAAGAGGAAAAAAACCCAAGGGGCTTTACATCCTTCTCTCTTTGTTGAAGAAAATCAGCGTGGCAATAAATTTCCCTGACCAAAATGAACTTCAGAACTCATCTCTCAGAAGTGAAAGTGATTTATGGATTGACATCACTGTCAAGTGTAGATCAAGAAACACAAAAAGGACTATTCCACAAAATATGGAAACACCAACATTGGCAGCATTTCTCTTGCACATAAAAACTCCCTGGGTTATACCAGGTTATAGTTATATAGGTTAACTACTAGGTTATAAAGTAGCAACAGCTTTAAGGCTCAACACTCATTTAAGTTTTGCCTTTAAAAAAAGAATAAACAATTTTCCAGATCAGATTACTCAAAATATTTATCCACAAGAACATATGGTACTAAACAGATGTTAACGCTTTCCAAAGAGATGCTGTCATTAATTAGCTGATATTTGTCAAGTGCATATTTTTAGGCAGCAAGAAAAAACAGTGCAAACCAAACCCTTCTATCAAAGGTCAGGTGTGATGGTGATCACAGGGTCCCAGGATGAGGGAAGAGATGAGAAGTTGACTCCATGTTTCAGAAGGCTGATTTATTATTTTATCATATATATTATATTAAAACTATACTAAAAGAATAGAAGGATTTCATCAGAAAGCTGGCTAAGAATAGAAGAAGAATGAATAACAAAGGCTTGTGGCTGACTGAGACAGTCTGGACAGCTGGACTGGGATTGGCCATTAATTAGAAACAACCACATGAGACCAATCCCAGACCCACCTGTTGCATTCCACAGCAGCAGACAATCATTGGTTACATTTTGTTCCCGAGGCCTCTCAGCTTCTCAGGAGAAAAAATCCTAAGGAAAGGATTTTTCAGAAAATATCATGGCTACAGTCAGGGTCCTTCTCCATCCTGAGGTGACATCAGTGCCAGGTTAGCACAAGCTGCTGCCCAGGCTGGAGCAGATCCAGGTGGATGCTGAGGCACAGCACTGGACACAGCTGCAGACCTCAGAACCAGGGGTGAATTGCTAAACCCAGCCTCAGATCTCAAGAGGGAAGGAAACACTGTCTCAGGATACAGCAATCACTGGAGTAAATAGCTGTCTTCTAAAATAGCTGGTGCCTCTAAAGGAGCTTGCAAGGAGCAATCCCTAGCAGGACACTCCCACCACCTCAGCTGTCCTGGAAGAGCATCTGTTACAGGGATGAAATTCAGGCAGTTCATCACAGAGCACTGCCCATCCCAAAGGGCACCAGCACAGCACTGCCATGAGTTACTCTGATTATCAGGCTCCTAAGAAGATTGGCTGCAGTTCCCTGACAGTCACTGCTGAGGAACTGCACTCTTGCACAGACTGAGACAATTTAGCAGTGCTATGTCTCTAAAGGGCACTGGTCATTTTTGCTCCAGATTAAAACAAGCACCACCAGAAAACTGAGCTGATCTAGTTAAAAAAAAAAAACCCTTCTCTGCTGTCACAGGCTTTATCAAATGATTTACTGCTCAAAGCTGCCTTCAGCTGTCCAGTGACAGGGTGTCAGGTTCATTTCAGTAAATCATGCCAAGGTGAACAATGCAGCACCTGCTCTGTGTGTCCCAAGGCTGGAGCACCTGGCTGGGGCCAGACCATACATCAAGTGCATGAACACACCTTTAGTGTGCAGAGATGTGACCTGTCCCTTGTGCACTTCATCAGGGCTTAGCTCTAGGAGCTGCAAATGTCAGTAGTGACACACCTGCTTGCTTCAGGAAGAGAAATTCCACAGGGATTTATTTGAGTAGGAAAACTAAGAATGGTTTTAAATAAATAACAACACAGGTTTTTGCAACAGCACCTTTATGGGACACAAGGTTAGCTTTAAACAAGTGCCAGGTTACATGAACTTTCAGTCCTCTACATAAAGCAATCTGGGGTTTAATCCATCCTGATGAAACTTGCAACATTTATAGGCACAATACTTGGGCTATATCCACAGTAAAAAAAAAAGAGGGGTATCCATTACAGTGCTGGGAGTGGTTAACAAGAAAGTTACCTTATTATGTTCTTTTCTAGAGAATAATAATTGTTCTCCACTATGTCCCATTTTTCCTTGGATTTTAGAATACAAGCAGTGCAATGCTAGTTAAGATAAAGTGGAAATCAGGGTAAAGTCAGCTAAAGACCAAATCATCTTCATAGTTACAGACAATTTTGAATATATATATATTGCATGTGAAATTATATTAGTTTTTACCACTAACAATTCCATTTTATACACAACAAACAGAACTCCTTGCCAGTAGAGGACTGCACTGTGCATGGCTAATCAGCCTTGAAGAAAAAGTCTGGACCTCAGGCATATCCAGCTACGTGGATCAACACCAATCCCTCCAGATCCAGCAGCTTTGGTTTAATGGACGGAAACTTTGGCCTATTGTTCAAAGGTACTGGCCAGCAACCAACGAGCAGGACTGGACTTCTTAAAAATAAACCAAAATGTGGTATGTGCATAAAGTCAGTGCCTTGATCCTTAAAAGCAGCTCTACAAGCAGCTTCACCTTAAAAAGGGGCAGTGCTTAAGTTACAAAAGATTTTGTTTGTGATGACCGAAGAAACGGCTCTGCTTCAGGAATTCAAAGGATGGATCAGATTTACTAGTAGATTTATTAATTTGCTGTGATTTACAACAGGGTGACAACGTCTGAAACAAGGAGACACCAAAACAGGTTTAGCCAGGAGGTTTATGGCTTCCCAGTCAAATTCCTTGACCAATGTCAAGACATTGGGGCAACTGAAGATTAGCAGACAAAAGATAAGCGGAGGCCGGGTGCTGCACTGATGTTTTGGAGAAAGTATTCCAAAGTATCTTCTCTTACAGCAATTTCCTTTTCTCAAACTCCTGCAAAGAGCACACAGATGTTACCAGCAGGGAAAACAGAAAATGCTTCTATTATTCTTTTCTATTTCAAATTACTTTGTATGTATCTTAGGAAATCTGATGTTAAGAACTAAAAATTGGTATTAAAAATTAAAATATAAAAAGCATAAAGTGTGCAAGTTAGGGGGAAAGGAAACTGAGCACTCTCCCACCTCACATTAACAAGCCAGCTCTGGAAAGCCAGACTGTAGTCACTGCCAGACTGTAATGCTGTCAAGGAACCATTTGCTCCCAGAAACAGCCTAATGGGCTTGAAAAACACCAATTGTGCATCAGAACTGCAGTAGAATCCTTACAGTGAAGGACTCAAGCCAGGGAAGCAACAAAATCAAGATTTTCATTTCAGTAAAGAAAAAGCCCAATAAAAGAAGGGAAGAATCCCACAGCAGCCTGTGGAGATGCTGTACTATACAGTCACCACAGGAAACAAAAAATACCTAACAGAGCTGAATTATGCATCTCCTCTAGCTGTGAAGCAATCCCCTTTTTTGGATATGAATTAAGTAAAATGCAAATAATCCCATTCCACACCTCAGTCTTTCAGCAGCGTATATTCAACCATAACTCTCTGAATTATATGCCAAGGCCCTCCTTCCTCAAATACCCTATTTAGAAATAATGTTCTCATATTTTACATTAATTCAGGCTCTTTGCATCCAGAAAACAATTTCAACAAGTAGCTATGCTTGAAACAGAATGTAAGCTCTTCTCTATTTTGCTACATTTACTTTTCTATAAAACAATATTAAATAAAACTGTGTGCACATATCTTTTATGTAGTAATTTCAGCTTGTCCAGCCAATAGAGCTTTTTTATGTTTAATCAAGTTCAGAGCAGCAGAGTCTCTGGGTAAGAGATGGACTCCCAGCTCCTATTCCCTCAGAAGTGGCTTCTTGCTCTAGATGAGCCAATGCCTGAGGAACCAACCTTGTAGATGGTGCTGCCCAGCTGAGCAGGGGACATGCTGACCACAACCCCTGCACTCTGGAGGGCTGCAATCTTCTCCTTGGCTCCCCCCTTTCCCCCAGCAATGATGGCTCCAGCGTGGCCCATCCGCCGGCCAGGAGGAGCTGTCAGGCCAGCTATGAAGGACACCACTGGCTTGGCATTGGGGCCCTGCAAGAGATAAATGTGTTATGTAAAGGAGGGTGAGAGGAAAAGCAGTGCCAGGTGGCAAATTGCTCAGTTTGTTCATCTTTATTTTGTTTACTTTTTATTTAAATTGTTCATTTTTTGTTTAAATATCAACTTGCCAGACAAAGTTATTAAACAGCTCACACAGCACAAAGTGTGGAGTACTTCCTCTCCTGATAATCATCATAAACCAGAAGCAAACAAACTTTAAATCTTTCTACAGACCATGCATACTACCAAAAAAAAAAAAAAAATCACTACAAATTCTGTTACAGGAATAAAATTCTAAAGTTGACAATGCTCTCCCCTTCACAGAACCACAGAATATGCTTGGAAAGACCTCTAAGATCATTGAGTCCAACCTCAACAACACTCTTAGTTTCAACTCTTTTTCTTTAAAAAACCCATGACTGTTTGTGGTTTTTGTAAATAGAGATGAGAGACTGAAATGAGTTTTCCTTGATGTGGCAAAAGAAGATGGCTAACTATGAAAGTGTCTGGAAGCAAGGTGTTTTAAGACTTACAGAATTATTTTCTTTCAAAAATGCTGCTGCATCTTCTTCAGCATTTCCTCCAATCTCCCCAATCAATATGATCCCCTCAGTACGAGGATCCTTCAGGAAGACATCAAGGCAGTCAATAAAATTAGTTCCATTGAAGGGATCACCTCCAATACCTAGAAAAAATATTAAAACCACAAGAAAAGAGTACCTCAGGATAAAGATATTGCACTTACAATACAAGTTTAGAAGTAAATTTCAGCATGAGGAGTATTCCCACAGGCTCATAAGCCAGGCAGCTCTGAAGGCTCTACCCAAGTCAGAGCATGTCAAATTCCTGCTCCAAATACTCCCCCACAATTCACACAAAGCTCTGATATCTGAGTGTTCATCTTTCAAACCATAAACAAAATGTTATGAACACAGCAGGACCAAGATGCCAGCTCCAGAATTTTGGTGTATGAAAACTGAATTGACTTAACACACCCAATTAAATGCTTAAGAATGCCCTAATCCTTTGTAACTAAACTTCTTGGGACAGTCTGTTTCCAAACTGACATCATATTTGCTGTCAGTTCTCTGTCCAAAGCTGGTTTTAAGGCTTTTATTAACCTGATGTGGAAATGGTAACAGAGAAGAGCTGTACTCTTCACAGCACATAGGGATCCCACTTCTCAACACAACTGCCATTCAGCAAGTTCTACACTTGCAAAAAGAATTTCTTTTGGATTTACACTTGTGAAGAAAAAGCAGATTAGTCTAGGTCCAAGAGGCTGATTCTGAGGGAACCTACCAACACAAAAAGACTGCCCCAACCCAACTTGTGTTGTCTGATGAACAGCTTCGTACGTCAGGGTTCCAGATCTTGACACAATACCTTGAAGAAAGAAAAGAAGATAAACTTACCACTGACACAGCACATAACTAGAGGCAGCTGTTCTTATAGTAATGAAAATCACCCCAGTAAACAACATGAGATTCCAGGTTTTCCAGCTGTCCTTGCCAAAACACTCTGTAAGATTCTTTCTGTACCATTTCTTGGTTTTCATCTTTTGACACTTAACTGTCAATGGACTAAAGCTGCCCAGAAAGTCAGTAATGTTTTTGTCATGCTAAAGCCTTACCAGGAAAGAAAACTGAAAAGCAAATAAAAGAACATACTTCTTATCTTGTATGTGAGTAGCTGATGCACTGGTCTTGAAACAGAGCTGCAGCTGAACAGTTAACAAAAGAATTCTGTATTAATGACATCCCCAGTACGGCCAGGCACACAAGAGGTCTTCCAGAACATGAAAATGCTGCACAAATGCAAGTTATTAATACTGAGGTATTTGTTGCTTCTCTACAGAACACACCTGGCATTTACATTACAATATCCCAAGAGACCCAGTTTTAAATTCAGGATGGAAGGTAGCACAGAGCTTTGAGCAGGGGCAAAATATTTGCATGGCTTTTTGATCATTTTTTCGAGACTTTTGTTAGTACTACAAAAGAAAAGGTTTTCAGGAAAAACAGACAGCATCTTCCATCTACTTCAAGCCATATAACAAGGAATACAACACACACATTGCATGAAGAGAGGAGAATATATACCACTAGACTAAGAACCGTAGTTTTATCAACTATTTATACTGCTGGCCAGCTCAGATGTGCTCTAGCACAGGGTTTTTCCTTGCTAGGTTTGAAAAGGCCTCCCTGTTTACCACTAAGATCAGATTGCCTCAGAGAAGCTACAGATGAAAGTCCAAAGACTGTGGCTATTTTTATACCTTGCATCACAGTATATTCAGATGATTATTGGATGCCTCACAGTAATAGAAAGCTGGAGAGCACATCACCAAAGGTCACACGTTAGATGAAACTGGGAGGGGGGCAAATCCACGTTTTTATTCCTTGATTTTTGGATCACCATTGAAAACATTTCCAGCAATGGCAGAGCTACTGGATTCAAGATGCTAAATATTCTTTTGCACTTGACGTGCCTGGCATTCAGATTCTAATAACTGTGGCTGCAACACATTTTTTGTATATATTTAAAAAATCAGAACAGAACTTTGATTCAGAAGGGAGCTCAGAGCAACACTGGTTGATGTTCCCTTTTACAGTCATAGAGCAATGTCTCAGTGGTTTTTATAAAGGGCATAATTGCAGCCATTTGATTTTTCAATTCCAGGTTTATGGGTACTTGTGAAAGCTGGAGGTGGAACATGAGTGCTAACACATCTTTTTCCAGCATTCCTTAGGTGCAGTCTAGCCTCAAGCCAGAAGTGGTTACATAGCAGAGGGAGCTCCTCATGCTAAAAAAATGCACTGAATCCCTGTAGTTCAAGAGCATTGAAGAGGCTTTCGCACAATAAACACATTTTCCATCAAAAAAAAAGGTAATGATGCAAAGGGGACTACTGTGCTCAAGTGAAACTGGTTACCTTGCTGACAGGGAACAGCAGCATGTGCTGTTTACAGCAATATTTAAGAAGCTCAAATGGACATTTCAGAAGATATTTCTCTACAGCTCCTGAACTGCATTATTTGAAAATAAAAAAAAATCAAGTTGTCATTTCTATAGTTTACAACAAGGAGCTAACAGAAGTCAGGACAAGAGACTTGCATGTAACAGGGTGTGTAACACATTACACACAGAGAGTGTGATTAACATTGAACAAGTCACTGCCTTCCTGCCCTTTACCACACTGCCTGAAAATTGGGTATATTTGTCACTTCCACTTGTGATGGTTTCATAGTTGTCTAAATTATGTTATAAACTTCTCTGTAGCCTCTTCTCTTTGCTGTAGTACTGAGAGCACCAGAAGAGCAGGATCCCAGTCCCAAGCAACCAAGCTGCTGGAAGCAGTAGTGTTGGAGAGCTTAGTGCTCTCAAATCCCAAGAAAAATGGAAGTTTCCTCAAGGCTCTCCTTTGAGGATACCAAGTCAATCACATTACCTACAGGAATTCCCAATGGCTTTGCCTCTACCATCAGTACCCAGTGTCTACTGTGGAAGAATTCCTGATTTGGGCCTTCAGGATTGATAATGCTAAAATTCATGTACAAACTGAGGACAGACAAGCTGTCCCACAGTGTTATCAACTCTCTCCAGGGCAGGATGTGCCTTGCCTCAAGAGGAAAAACACTAGAGTACCAAACTTGTGTTTTAGATGACGCATAAATATTCAAAAACTCACCAATTCTTCCTTTCTTGTGAATGTGACCAGGCATGATACCAATTTTACATTCTCCAGGCTAAGGAAAGAGTGGGAGAAGTCAGATGGAACATTCAAAGCAGCACTAGGAACAGTTCAGCCTCGGACCAAAGGCAGAGGTCACTTACATTGATGACCCCGGGGCAGTTGGGGCCCACCAGGCGGGTCTTGTTCTGCCGCAGCAGCCGGTGTTTGACGCGCACCATGTCCTGCTGGGGGATGCCCTCGGTGATGCACACCACCAGGGGCATCTCTGCATCGATGGCCTCGTTGATGGCAGCAGCAGCAAACGGGGGAGGGACGTAGATGACAGTGGCTGAAGCACCCGTTTGTTCTTTGGCCTGCAAGGGACAGGAGAAAAAACACATGGGGTGTTTAGCTGAGGAGAAAATGACAACAAGCTGAAGAGAAATTGACAACAAGGCATTTAAAATACATCCATTCTCAGGCATAAATTAAGTATATGTATACATCAATTATAATCTAAGTAAGTGTTAAATTCCCTGAAGATGGGGCACAAGCAGGGAGCTGAGAACTGACCACTGGTCTGGGAAGGATCTGCCCCGTGATCACCATTATAAATACTCTTACATAACCGTTTGCTAAAAATTCATCATGCACAGCAGAATCAATCAGAAACTAGCTGCATTCATAAAGCAAGTGTACCCAGGCTCTGTGAACTTCACAGTGGAAGCCAAACTGGTGCCTGAGCACCCTGAATGCTCTCTTTTTCACAAGGCTTCTGTTTCACTCTGTGCCCAGTGACATCCACAGCTCAAATATTGTGAGCAATGAAATAAGGAGCCCTTCAGCTGTAAACTCTGTGCCCTCCAGTCACTGCTGCAAATTACCTCCTTCACAGAATTAAACACAGGCAGACCTAGATGAGTTTTTCCCCCTTTCCCTGGAGAAATTCCTCCAACTAGATTGGTGCCATAGTCCAATGCCTGCTGGCTGTGAAAGGTGCCCTATGAGAGAGAAAATAAGTAAAGTTAGAAGGCATGTAATAGCAAATAAACTTAACCAAAAAGTTTGATGTTATCTATAATTCTGAAGGCAATTTATGTCACTAAAATTTGCAATAAGAAGGGAAGTTTTCACATATATATATAAAATCAGATATTTTGGTGAGTGCATCCACATGTTTTAAATGCATTTGGAATATGCAAATATGCTCTTTTTTTTTTAATTCATAGCACTGTAGTTTCATGCTCAAGGGTATTCTGTTGTGTGCTGCTAACACACCTGCAGACACAGCAGCCACAGTTTCTTTCTCACATCAAGTCTGGCAGATGACAAACACCACAGTGAAATAGAAATTAGCATGCTCATCCATGACTAGCTGATAGTTTTACAAAAGCAGCTTTCTCTGCCTGCAAATGTGTAAAAGAGTGAATCTGAGAAAATTATTAAACATCCTGAAATAAAACCAGAAATCTAGTTCACAGGCACTGATACTGAAATGCATTTCTGAAAGAAGCACTTTGAAAATGGGCAGGCTTTTGCAGGTTTTTTTTGCAAATAGCCTTTTACAAAGAAATCCTTTCAGCTGTATACAATATGAAAAACAAATATGAAAAGCACTATAACAGAGATGACTCAAAATCAACTTTCAAGCTTGTGCATAAGTATTTGGGCCAAAGAATGTCAACTACAGTGCTGAAGGGACCTTCCTGATGGTGAAGGAACTCCAGCTTCCTATCAACACAGACAAAGGCAGTATATAATCCATTTCATACATAACTGTTTTCTGAGCAATTAGCTTTCTGACTGAAAGACTGATAGAAAGAATAACTTATAAACATACCTGTTTGCCTGTAAAACCCTGACAGATAACCTTTGTGTTCTTGTTAACATATAGGTTTTTCCTGGATGCTGTGTAGGAGCAGTGTCTGACTCCATTCTGTTGAACTGGAGAGAAAAGAGAAGAGAGCACAAACCATTAATCCACTCCTTTGGTAGACTGAGTCAAAAAATGTCCTACCAAGTAAATGCATATCAATCAATGTTTGTATCAAAAAATCCTGAGCAGCTCATGTTTTCAAGAGCAGCTCTGAAGCCTCATTCAGTGCTTGTCAAGCTAAGACATTAAACACCTGTAGCTCACCCTATTATGCCAATTACTCAATTTACTAGAAATGACGAGAGGTTTCTCATACTGAGTACTCAATATCAGGATTCCTCCTGACAGACAGAAACAACTTCTTAAGCACTGCTTTCGTTTGCAATCAAACACGTTTTTATCTTCTCAGACACTCTGCAAAGTGACAAAGCAGAACTAAAATCCTGATAAAATCCTGAGGCTGTTACAACCCTGGCACTATGTGACACCTCCTGTGAACAGAGCACAGTCCAGAGCAGACAGTGAGAGACACTGAGGAGCCCGAGGGTCCCCCAGCCCAGGGAAAACCTGATGCTATGTAAGACAGCAAGAGATCTCTTCCCAACAGATTCCTAGCTGTGGAATCACTGCTGGACACACATTTGGGCTCGAGAGGAAACACAGCTCTCCAGATACTCCACCAGAGTGATTTTCAATTTAGTTCTCACAACTCTGGTGCTGAGAGAAGAAAACAACACAACACAACTGCAGAAAAAGTGCACAGTCTGTGCTGGCAACAAAAAGCCAAGGGGAGTGACTGCATCTGTGCTGAAGGGAAAGGAAGGATGACAACAAATGCACAAAATGTTACCACAGAAGAAAGCCTGAGATGAGAAGAGAGGGCTTCTGGTATAAATAGGCTGCACACCTATATTTATTGCCATATGCTTTTTCACACACCACAGTTTTGAGGGGATCAGAACCAATTTACTCCCTGCAAGTGTTTCACATAAAAACCTTAATTTATACATAAAGTGACCCTGGGAAGGCACAATCCTAATACAGGATCTCCAATATATACACCAAAATGTTACTATTTACCCCTTTAGCTCTTTTAAAACTTTAGCAACTAAGACTTAAAAAAGTAAACAGTGCAGTTGAAATCAAAATAACAGACCCTGAATCATGGTCCATAGACTGTTCCATATACATACTCAGGCACATCTGAATAAGGGAATATTTTTTTCCTTTTTCTCTTTTTAGGAAAGGGGCAAAAGCTTTTAAGGAGAAAGAAGCAAAAAAGTATCTTTATGACAATGCACAGAATTTGTTAAGATGCATTATTAAATTATTATAGTAACAGAATTTCTATGGGTTAGTAAATATTCAGAAACTTTTTAAGATCCACATATACACACATTTCTATCAGAGCTTCACAGTTCTCTCTTGCCAACTAAAGTTTGGTGCTACACTGCTTTTATGCTTCAGTTGTATTCAAAGGAGTGAACAGAAAAACCAAGCCATGCCAGAAGCAGCCTACACACATCAGTGCTACTGCTAAACCTTAAGTGCTTACTCTGTTCTTAGAAAGTGCTGGCAAACCCAGGGTTTAACTCCAGCCACCTTCTGCTGTTCTCTAAGGGGCTGCAGCAAATCCTCAGCTTCACACAGACACAAAGTAAAACTCCATACAGAGAGGAACAGAGTAGGATGAAGCAAACTTGTGAGGAAAGTGGCAAAAGTGCACTTCAGCTTAGTGACCTGCAGGGCTTTGACCTAAATCATCACAAATACTGCTGCAGAACTCCTTATGCCAGGAAATACAAAGTAGTAACAGACAAAATCCACGTGAAATCCTTAAGAAAAGCCATAAAAAAGCCAATCGTTTTCCTGGGCTGCATACAAAACAGCATGGGCAAGGTGAGGGAGGGGATTCTGTCCCTCTGCCCCACTCAGGTGAGACCCCACCTGCAGGGCTGTGTCCAGCTCTGGGGCCTGCACAGGAAGAATGTGGAGCTGCTGGAGTGAATCCAGAGGAGGGCAGGAAGCTGATGAGAGGGATGGAGCTATGAGGATGCTATGAGGATAGGCTGAGAGAATTGGGATTGCTCAGCCTAGAAAAGAGAAGCCTCTGGGGTGACTCAATTCCCTCCAGTACCTGAAGGGAACTTACAGGAAAGATGGAACAAGACTATTGACAAGGGCATGTAATGACAGGACAAGGGGGAATGGCTTCAAAGTGAAAGAGAGCACATTTAAACTGGATATTAGGAAAAAAACCTGTACTGTGAGGGTGGTGAGGCCCTGGCACAGGTTGTCCAGAGCTATGGCTGCCCCATTCCTGGAGTGTTTCAGGCCAGGCTGGACAGGGCTTGCAGCAACCTGGTCTAGTGGAAGGTGTCCCTGCCCATGGTAGGGGGGTGGAACAAGATGATCTTCAAGGTCACCTTCTGAGCCAAAGCATTTTGTGATTCTATGATTTTATGAGAATACATCTAAGGAAGAGATTTAATGAACAAAGGCTACCAGGCTAGCTGTGGGAGGGGAGAGAGAAGCCACTGCTACAGAAGACAGCACAGGATGATCTTTGTCCTAGGCTGAGGACTTGGTCTTCCTAGGCAGGGCTGCAAGGCTCTGCACCTCAATCAACTCAAAGGCACATCGGGTGAAGAGCAGCCTGCCTCCAGCAAAGGAGAGGCAAAACAAAACCAGGAAGAGCTGGAATGCTGGTCAGGAGAGGAGGGAATTATCTGCCTGAGCCCAGCCACTCAGGCAATCCCTCACTGACACAAGATGTGCCTGGTGACACCCAACCCTGAGGACAGCAGAGGATGATTCCCCTTGAGAAGGAGCTGTTACAGTCCTTACCCCCAGTGAGGCCTTGGGGAGAACACTCCAGGCTTGCAGGAGAATGGCAATGACTGTTTGAAAATGGGTCTGCAAGGGGAAAGAATAAACAGGCAACATAAACTGATTCAGATCTAAGTTTTACAGAGCCTGTGTCCAACCACTGACAAATCCACCTGCAAAATAAGAGAGGAATCCTTGCTGGCCATTTATCAGTCACTGAGCAATTTCAGTACTTTGGAAAAAATACAAATCACAGAATGGGTCAGGCTGGAAGGGATTACAGTGGGTCAGCTGGTCCTCCCTGCTCAAGCAGGGTCATCCTACAGCACATTGCACAGGATTGTGTCCAGATGGTTCCTCAATATCTCAGTGAGGGAGACTCCACAGTCTCTTTGTTGCTGACAAACTGACAAATAGTCACATTTCTCTACACCTTACAGCAATTGTACACTCCCAGTTCAGTTGTTCATTCCAGAATTATTTTCAGATATTTGTAACATTGCACAAAAATGTTTTTGAAAGCTTAAGTTTGCCAATCCTCCATTTTCAGAAGACAGTATTAATATATTTTTCAAGGATAAAAAGCTTTTGAGCATTTTCTAAACTATCAAAAAAAACCCCAACTTTAGGCACTGCTATCTAAACAGCAGCTTAAAATTTAAGCTTTGTATGGATTTACCCTTGAAAACCATGTGCTTCTTACATTACTGTATGGCCTTCCTTCAGAGAAAATACAGTTGGTTCAAAAATCCTGGCTATGGATTTGAGCCCTCTGCTATCTCCAGAGGCAGGCAGCTTAGATGGGCAAATGTCTGGAGAGCAATATATTTTTGAAGCAATTTATGGACAAAAAAACCAAAAAAATCACCTTGCACTCCCTGAGCTGGATGAGTCTGAGTTTCTGGGGTTTTTCAAATGGCTTGATACAGCTCTGTACTTGTGCTCCTGGCCCTGCCTGCAGCAGCAAGGTTTGCCCCAGTTCTCCGCAGAGGGGGAGCTGCAGGGCCATGGGTCAGGATGAGCTTCAGCTCCACGTGGCACAAACAGCAAGCCCTGGGTGCAAGCAGCTGGCAATTTCAATAGTTAAGACAGATACAAGATGAGAATGAAACAGGTGGAAAGTGGAAATGGCATGCCCAAGTTCACAGCAGGTATGAGTCAGAAATAGAAGCCAAGTCTCAACTTCCACCCAGGCCCTGCTTCACAACTTCCAAACCCATCCAGACAATTGATTTTACTACAGAAAAACCTGGGTGCTTAGGTGTAAATGCATGCTGCTTCATGAAGACTGGAGGAGAAAAAAAAATTAAAAGAAAATGCTCTTCAGCTGTGAACCACAAGGCCAAACCCATTGGTGATGCTATTTTAATGCTCACATCTAAATTACAGGCCAAAGGTGAAGGCTCCAGATGAAGTCCTAGAGCATAAGGACAAGGCTTATCAAATCCAACTCTTCCCAAAAGCACAGGGAAAATGTTACATTTTGTCAAGTCAGAGTTCTAAGATAATATTGCCATGTCCAACAAAGGCCTGTAACAGATCTTTAGCTAAGTGTATTAAAAATAAAATAAGAGACTGGACAAGTTTTCCCAGGCACAATGCTCATTTCTGCCCCACCCCTGTTCAGTTTGTGGTTTAAAAATAAAGTTATCCAAATAACAAGATGATTTATTTTGGCTTTTTAATACTTTAACTTCTACTTGGCTAAAAAGTGAAATGTACTGTGCCAAGAGCCTACTTTGGTCCACTGTACAGCAAAACCAGCAGTTATGAAAAGTGCTCAAGTACCCAACCCCTGCTGTCTCAGGGGAGATCTGAAAAGCAATATCTAAATTTAGCAGTGGGGCATAAGCCTGTATATGGAACACCAGCTGTTTTAGAGTCAAGAAACCTTATTAGAAACTAAGGGACAGAGTTCCTCCAACAGCACTCACTGCTGCTGGCTCCTCTGGCATTTCCAGGCAACGAGGCCCCAGCCAAGAGCAGAACCCACTGCAGTACAAATAACTGGAAAATCCACCTCATTTACTTCTTAGGAAAAAAAATCTCACAATCCCAAGGCTCAAGCAGGACTTAAAGCTCACTTTTGCATTAAAATTAACAATCCTTTCTAGAAAAATACAATCCAACTCAAGCTACATTTCATGGAATCACAGAATGGTTTGGGTTGGAAGGGACCTTTAGAGGTCATCTAGTCCAAACCCTTCTCTATTTGGGTTGTGCAAAACAGGTGACAGCACAGATCCTAAAAGCTGAATCTCTCCTTCATCCAAAATATACAAAGCTCAAAACTTATACTACTCAAAACTAAGTCCTTACTTATCAGGACTTCTTGTAAGATTTCCTATGGACACAAACCCAATCAAAGTGTCTCCTTCTTACCCATATTTACCCCAAATAAAAAAAAAAAAAAAAGGAAATTTGGAAGCTGAGGTAGCATCTGAGGCCGCTCATAAAACAAACCCAGCATAAGAAGAAGGTGAAACAGCAGATTCCTCTCCACAATGACCTGAGCTGACACCTACATTGCCAGAAGACTTAAATTCTTTCTCTACTGCTCCTTGAAATACCCACAGAACTTGGAGATGAAGGAAGATATTCCCTTTCTTTTCTATTACCTATTTAAGGAAAGAAGAATAAGTGAAATTCTTCCTCTATTGCTCCTTGAAATAGCCACAGAACTTGGAGATGATGGAAGATACTCTTTTTCTTTTCTACAACCTATGTAAGGAAAGAAGAAAGCCTTATAAATCATATTGGAGCTCCAATGTAAGTGAGGAAAATGGAGTCCAGTGCATGGGAAGCTCAGGGAAGAAGAGAAATAGGAGAAAAGAGGAAAAAAAAAAAAGGAGGGAGAAAAGCACTTTATTTTCCATTGTATGAGGTATGAGGAGAGCTACTTAAAATGCAATGTCTTTTTTCCACACACACATCCCAACCCCCCCTCTTTATCTCCCATCAGTTATGGGCCTTCAGCTTGCTCCTCAGAGTTCCTTTCAATGTTTTCTATGTGTTTAATTTACATTTTTATGACCATCTCCTTTCTCCTTCCTCTGCCAACAAATGCAAGGCCTGAGGAAGACACAACAGGAACAGTTCTGGGGAGCTCCTGACAGTGCAGAGGAGCACAGCCCCATCCCCAGAACTCACCCCTGAAGTTATCAGTTACACTGGCAGAAGATGCCCCCTGACAACAAAGAAACCTTCATGCTATTGAGGGATTGTTCAAAATATCCTTTGTTTAAGAGGATTATGCACTCCAGGATTCCTGTTTGTCAGTCCCCAGGTTCTCTTCTCTCACCCTTCCCTTGCCAAATTCCTGGTAATGACAGAAACCCAGATCTGTGACCATGAAATAGGAGTTGAGGAATTAAGTAAATTAATCAGGCTGCAAAGGGCAGATGCAATGCCTCCACTACAGCCATCACATTAAAACAAATCTACAACCACTGGGAAATGAGATCCAGAAAAAATTCATCTCTCTTTCCTGATCAGTCTCTCAGTACAAATCCAGCACCTCCTGCAAGCCAAGCTGCTTTTCCCCAGGTATCCTCCACCAAGAATGTGAGCAGGTAGAAGTTTGTGAGCTTTCCTCCTTCCACACTGTTGATATAAAAACAATTAAGGAATTCTTCAGTTTGGCTCGTTATTTCTGCAGCAATCCTTTGCCAGGGTTACTCACATAATTACTGTAATCTTTTAATCTAAGAGCTCTCCAAAGCCTTCTAACGCATCCAGGACATGGAACCCCTAATTCTCACTCTCCAGTCAGTTCAGGTGCCTACAAAAACTCTTCAAGGGTATGGACAAGCACAGGTCTCTCCTGATTCTGTCCATACACCAGCAGTGCTCTGAGCTGACCTTTGAACAGCACTCACCATTTATTGACAGATTTCATACTCCATTTCCACAGCTTCCTCAACATACACACCCTGCATGTTTCCTTCAGCAATACACCAACCAAAATAAGGTTTGCATCTCTTTTGCATCAGAACACACTGGACACTCACAACTTCAAATCATTTAGAGAAGCAGATGTTAACTGTTAGTGAAAGTGTATGTACAAAGCCCAAATTTAAGGTTTCAGCAGTCTTTAAAGGGTAAAGAGTATCAAACCAAAGATTTCCAATGAAGAACTATTTCATCTTGCAGGACTTTCTGTAAAAGACTTCAGGAACAGCTTCAAAAAGACACTTCTTGAGCCACTTCTTCCTTTCTACCCCTCAAAATGATTTTAACAACTATTCCCTGAATCTCTTACTGCTATTTGTAAAGGGAACAATGGGGGGTTTTAAACACATAAAACTGCACTCAAGAGTAGCTTTGCTGGGAGTATAAATTAAACTAAATTGGAAGGTGCTACATTCCCATCTGTTCCCCTCCATCAGAACCAATTCTTATTGGGCCCAGGGGAGCCAATTCAAAAAGCTGAAGTGGCAGAAATTAACAGCCAACAAACAATTTTCTGATCCTGCTTGTGGAGAGCAAGAGGCAGGAATGGATACACACCTGGACAGCAGGTGTGCCACAGAAACCACTTACTGCAGCCTGGGGCTGTAAGATCACATTACCTGACCTGCAGGTCACCATCCCACTGAGACAAAAACACTTTGTGTGCAGTCAAA
This sequence comes from Fringilla coelebs, assembly GCF_963513975.1. NCBI lineage: Eukaryota > Metazoa > Chordata > Aves > Passeriformes > Fringillidae > Fringilla > Fringilla coelebs. The sequence goes on from NC_140032.1 coordinate 5,597,536, forward strand.
TGAGGTAGGCTTGAGTTTGTTCATTCATTTCCAGCTACAAGAACCACACTGATGCATAATTTTCTCTGTTTACATTCCTAGTATCTTCTCTTGTGCCTGGGCATACCCACAGTGATCTCACAGAATGGTCTGGGTTGGAAAAGACCTTAAAGACCATCTCAGTCCAACCCCTTGCCATAGGCAGGGAGACCTTCCACTAGACCAGGTTGCTCCAAGCCCCATCAACCTGGCCTTGAACATGCCCAGGGATGGGGCAGCCACAGCTTCTCTAGGAAACCTGTTCCAGTTTCCTCACTGTAAAGAATTTCTTCCTAATATCCAATCTAAACTCTCTTTCCCTTTGAAGCCACTATGCTTTTTCTATCACTACAAGTCTCCTTTTCAAGAGGATGCAGCCAAAGAAAAAGCACACTGGAAAGAAAAAAAAAAAAAAAAAAAAAAAGAACAAAAAAGAGGGGAAAAAGCACTTTATTTTCGACTGTGATGTTCAGAATAACACATATTAAATGTTTCGAGCTGAAGTACCAGTCTCAGACTGGTCACATTCTCCAAAAAAGGGACGTCTACAACCTTATTCTTGTCAACGGAAAGAACTTTAGCACGCTGTGCTGAAACCACAGGGTAATTCACGGCCCTGCAGAGGCCTCCAGCCCGGCTCTAGGGGCTCCCTCCGGCCTTGCCCTTTGGAGCCTTTCCGGGGCTACAAAGCCGAGAAAACCTCCCCGCACCCCCAGCGCGGCCGCCCATCCTGCACGGGAAACTTCCCATTGCATTTACAAACAGCTCCCTCGCAGCCAGGCGTGCCCCTGCCCCGCTCCCAGCGCCCAGCGATGCCCGGAGCAGCGCCCGGAGCAGCGCCGGGAGCGGCGCGGGTTCCCCGGGGCACAGCCCGGGTCCCGCCCCGGAGCCCGCGGGCCGAGCGCGCCCGGCCGCGCTCCGCCGTGACCTTGCCCGGCCCCTGCCCTGCCCGGCCCGGCCGCGCCCCGGCGCTGCCCGCGGCCCCCGCGGCGGAGCCGGGAGGGCTCGTCCCGGTACTCACGGCGGAGGAAGCGGCCGAGCAGGCGGGCGGCGGCGGGGCTGCAGCGAGACATCGTCCCGTCCGCAATGACGGCGGCGGCGGCCCCGAGCTCGGCCCGCCCCGGCGGCGGAAGCGGCTCCGCGGGGCCTTCTGGGTGTTGTAGGCACGGGAGCCATGAGGGTGGGGAAGGGCTCCGGGATCAGCGAGTCCAAGCCGCCATCCGGCACCGGTACGGACACGGCAGTCTGTCCTCAAACACCGCAAGGGACGGTGACCGCGGGGAGCTATGAACTCTCTCAAAGGCAGAGGGAGGCCCTGCAGAGAGACCTCAGCGAATGTGAGGGCTGGGCAATCACCAACCGTGTGAGGTTGAAAAGGGAAAGTGCCGGATTCTGCACCTGGGATGGAACAGCCCTGGGTGTACGGACAGCCTGGGGAATGAGGGGCTGGAGAGCAGTGCCAGGGAAAGGGACCTGGGGCTCCTGGGCAGTTGGAAGCTGAAGGTGAGCCAGCAGTGCCCTGGCAGCCAGGAGGGACATCCCTGTCCCGGGGACATCAGGCCCAGCATGGCCGGCCGGGCAAGGGAGGGATTGTCCCGCTCTGCTCGGGGCTGGAGCGGCCTCACCTCGAGTGCTGGGGGCAGCTTTGGGTGCCACAAGGGAACAAAGACATGAAACCATCAGAGAGTGCCCAGAGGAGGGCACGGGGATGGGGAAGGGCCTGGAGGGGCCGTGTGAGGAGAGGCCGAGGGCGCTGGGTCTGTTCGGCCTGAGGGGACAGAGAGGAGACCTCAGTGCAGTTACAAATTCCTCACCAGAGGAACAGGAGGGACAGACACTGATCCCTGCTCTGTGTGACAGTGACAGGATCCAGGGAATGGCCTGGAGCTGTGCAGGGGAGGTTTGTGTTGGATATCAGGAAAAGGTTCTTCCCGCAGAGGGTGGCTGGGCACTGAGCAGGCTCCCCAGGGCAGTGGGCACAGCACCAGCCTGGCAGAGCTCAGGGGTGTTTGGACAATGCTCTGGGACACAGGGGTGACTCTGGGGGATGGTGCTGGGCAGGGACAGAGCTGGTCTGGGTGATCCTTGGGGTCCCTTCTAACTCAGCTTGTTCTATGATTCCATAACTCCATCACCTCACAGGATTACAGGATGGGTCGGGTTGGGAGGAACCATAGTGCACTCCCTGATCCAACTCATGCCATCAGCTGCTTCCAGAAACATTCCTGTAAATATAACCAGTACATATAATTGTGTATTTATGGACATAGATGGGGTGGGGAGAGCTGTGGGAGTGGTTGAGAAGAGACAAAGTATTGCTTCAGAGCAAAAATAAGCAAAGTCATACTTTAGTTTCTTCTGATTTATTAATTAATTGTGTCTCTAAAACTGAGGCTGGAAGGAGGCTGTAATGAATGAAGCATCCAAATGTTAAGCTTCTTGTGAGGTAGCCCCTTAGGAGGACACACACACTGATTTTATAAGGAACATCTTCACTACTAAAAGATTTATACCTAGATCCATTTCCAAATCAATTTTTCCTTGAGGCTTTCACTAAGACTCATGTGGAGATATAGAATTTGAGTTAGCTGCCAATGCATCGTCATTCTTTATGCAGAAACGTTTCACTTTTTTAGTGTTTTTAATAGGATCATGTTAGATGAGGGTAGGGTTTGTTGGTTTGATGGCTTGGGTTTTTTTAAACCTCAGTGGCAGAAATATTTCTTCAGTCATTTGCATTCAAAACCTATTGTGTATAAGTCTTGATTCTGTAATTAACATTAATGCAAGGCATCATACTCTAACTCTTGAAGTTTCGGGGTATAGAAACAAGCTGGCCAGACATACATGGAATTGAGGAAAAATAAACTTATTTTCAATTCTTTTAATGCAGTAGTTTGGTTCCTGTCAGAGAACACTGTCCCACCAACATTTATTTTGCTGATTTATTCAGCTGCCTAGAAAGAAACCATTCAGCTCAGAGAGAAACAATGCAGCAATTATCAACACTCAGGTAGCATTGATAGGGGCTGCCTCACAAAGCTCAGGTCAGACCCAGTTCTAGTGGCCAAAGGCTCACTGTCCTAGGACTGCAGCCCCTTATGCCACAAACACTGTGGTGAGCTTCCCACCAGGCAGAAATCCTTTGGGATAATCTTGTTGCCCAAAAAGCTGTGAATTCCCCATCCCTGGAAGTGTTTGAGACCAGACTTGATGGGGCTCTGAGTAGCCTGGCCTAGTGGGAGGTGTCCCCACCTATGGCAGGGGCTTGGACATAGGTGGTTTTTAATGTCCCTTCCAACCCAAACCCTTCTGTAACTGTGTGGCAGGAGTCACACACTTGATCCGTACAATAAACTCAGACATATTAAAAAACTTGAGGTTGTGTTCAGGCTGGCATCTCTACAAACTGCACAGTCGGTACAGGCACAAAATGGACTTTGTGGGCAGGTATTTAACAGCATCAAATACACCCCTGATTTCCCATTCAGAATCTGAAGCAGGTTTGTCTCCTGGTGCTGGCCAGAGCTAAAAGACATCCCATTGAGAAATGCAGGTTCCAGAAGGGAGGGTTCAGCAGGAAGGCCATCCTTGGAGGGGAAACCTATATTTAAGGAATTGCTAAACCAGGGACAAGTTCTTGAGCTGGTTCAGCCCTTACTCACTCACTGATGACTCTGGACCTTCATTTCTGCCATCAGCTGATGTCTGATTGCTGTCTGGTGTCTGATCCTACCCTCAATAAAACAACCCAGCAGCCTGAAATCCTCATGAGTCTTGTTAGCTGTAGTGGCATCATCACCTCCTATCACTGAAACTTAGAGATGTGCAAACAGATTGGTCATTCCCCAGCATCTCCCTGGAATCAAGGCAGGAGCCCAAGTGTGAAGCTAAACCTGGCCTCACATCTATCCAGCTTCCAGCAGCTAAGGGGAGCTGACCCTTCTAAACACAGACAAGTTTGTGAGTTTCTATACTTTAATTTATAGGCTGTAAGTAAAAATAATCCCAGCATCTCAGCCCTGGGAAAGTGACTGGGAGGAGCTGGACCACTGCTCTCCTTTCCTTTGAAAAGAGCACAGAGAAATTCAGAGCTGAGGATTCCCTCTGGACAGATTAGCCACACTTGTGCTTTAACCTGCTTTATTTTTAACTTGGAGCCTGTGGCTTTCAGTAACAGAGCTATGGCTGAGAGCATCTGCTGAGGAATTAGTTAGAAATTAACTTTGCTGGGACTTGTATAAGTCCAGAGAGCAGAGATAAAGACCAGTGAAAAGTTATGGCAGGGAGGGTGTAGGTGGAGCAAGAAAAGGATCATCCAATTGCTCTGTTCTGTGCACTCCCCATTATGCTTTCAGCAAACAAATTCTATATTTTGCTTCTGAAAAATCCTGCAAACTTTTGTGGTACTATTAGTATAGTTACTTTGGGGGGGCTCAGTATTATTAATGCCAAATGAAAATAAAGAAGCACACACACACACACCCCTTGTCCCCTAAGCTGTGCCATGGCTTGGTGTTTCTAAAGAGGCTGACATTTCTACAGTGCTTCACAAACAGGAGATCAGATTTCAGCTTGGCACCAACTGTGGTCACAACATCAACATCAGAAGCACTTCAGTGGGAAGTCCTAAGGATGGATACCTCCAGCCTGCTGGCCCCAAAATGATTCTTTCAGGTCCATTGTGGCTTGGATTTCTCCTGGAAGGAAGATGCTGCCAAAGACTTGGGGTGATCTTCATCCAAATAGTGTTTTTTTTTTTTCCTTTGCTCTGTGATTTGAACCAAGTCTGCCTCTCACATATCAGGGGCTTATCAGAGCTTACTCATTTTATTCAGTAAATTTTGCCAGAAATGCTTCAGCAGCTCCAGGTCTTAGAGAAAAGCTTGACATTTGATGGGTTTTTGTAGCAGTTCACTGGGCTGCAGCCATACGCCTCCCACTGCCTTTGTCCCTGCTGGAGACAGGGCAGCCAAGCACAGCGATCTGGTTTATTGAAAACAGGGCTGTCAGACCTGGGGCTGCCCCACAGAGCTGGGAAAGGTCACATCCTGCAGACCTGCACTTCCAGATCATCAGGTTGCACTCCTGGTAAGGAGGAGTGAAGCAGACCTGAAGATGGGAGGGATTCACAAAGGGAAAACAGCAGATTGGGACAAATTCTGTTCTCAGAGACACTGCATGGGGTTTTCCTGGTGTTGGAGCAGGTTACAGGATCCTGCAAAGCCTCTGCCACACAGAGAAATGCAGGAGCAAAATGGGATGCAAGTTCCTTGAAATGCATATGCCAGAAAAGCCTCTGGCCATGGCTTGTCTCCCTGCTGTCAGGAATTGAGTTTGGCTGTTAATTCTTTCATAGAATCATGGAATGGTTTGAATTGGAAGGAGCCTTAGAAACCATTTCATTCCAATCCTAATTCTTTGCCCTGAAAAAGACTTCACTGAATAGCAATGAATCCCTGTGTGATAAATAAACTCAAGTCTTCTTCCCTGGAGGCCACATTGGTTTTTAAGGTTTCAGGATTGTGGGGTGCATTTCAGCAGGAGTTAAGCTGAAAGCTGATAAAACCCTGACATCTAAGGGCCAGAACTGCAGCAGAGGAAATAGGCACATTCCTTTTGACCTCAGCATCCCTGAAATCCTGTGGTTCATGTGTCTCTGTATAATTAGTCATAAAGCAATGATTTTTTTTACTCCTGTGGGGTTTATGAAAGCCATAATTCTGAACATCATGAGCATCAGAAAATAAGAGAGTGGTGAGGACTGGAAGCACCCAAAACCCACAGCCAAGAGGAAGGTCTCAACCTGGCTGCATGTAGCACAGCCTACAACAGATCAGGTCTGGTCTGATGTCCCCAGAAGTCACAAACACATGGAACAATGTGTTCACCTTCACCAGGGAGAGGAGTAAATCCAGCTCCTTCCCTTTTGCCCTGTTCCCCCATCATTGTCATCAGCTGTTTCATAGGGAGGTTGATTGGGTCACTGCAGGACAGCTGGGCTGGGCAGGGCAGGGCTCTGGGGTGGCTTTTCTTATCCCCAGGTGACAAACTTGTCCCTCCAGCAGTCTCCTGGGGCTATTCCCTTAGTTCCAGTGATGTTCGCCCACCTCTCCTGGAGACACACACACAAAGGCACAAAGAGAAGTTCAGTTGCAACTCTTATTTAATTCTGCATCACAGAGCCATAGAATGCTTTGGGTTGGAAGGAACATTTAAAGGTCCTGTAGGCAGCTTCCCTGTCATGAGCAGAGACAGCTTGCACTAGACCAAGTTTCTCAGAGCCCTGCCCAATCTGAATATGTGTTAACACCTTAAGAAGTGCTGAGCTGCCAAATTACACATTTTTACTCCCTTTTATTGGATGCCATCAGCTCATTTTCAGTGGTCAGATAGGTCACGTGCAGTCTGGAAATCCCAGAGCTGGCCACAGCAGCTTTACAAACACATCTGTTGGAATTTTTCTGCACTAAAATTGCTTTTCTTTTCAGGCACTGTGGAATTGATGAAGATTAGAAGTTCTCTAGGCTCCACCATTTCTCTGTAGGCTTAACAACCCCAGAATAAAATATGAATATAGGTTTATTCCATGGCAGGATTTGTCTTCACCTAAAGAAAAAAAGAATTTTGTTCTAATTTGTTGTTACACTGAAGCCAGCTTTGTCCTTGCAGAAGTAACTGACAGCATTAAAAGAACCCAGATGTCTTCTAAAGGGAAGATCTTTATTTGAGGTTTTTAATTTTGCAAAAATTGCAGAAAATTTGATGACACAGCAATGTCAGTGTGCAAAGTTCTGCAGGACCAAGTTAATGTTCCACTGAAATCCTTTGCTTCAGGACTAGTTCCTGAATGTCTACAAAATGTCTACAAATGTCTAAACTAAATCCACAGGGGGTAATCCTCATTTCACATCCTTGCAGGCAAAGTTGGAGCAGCAGTGGTGAAGGCACTGCAATGGCAGCACTTGAGACCTTTGTGAGATCCCTCTGGCTATTTATCCTTTAAAGCACAAAATCACTTTTCACTATGTATACCTATTTTTCATTTTTAATATTATTTGGTAGATATATTTCATTGTCCAGAGAAGCTGTGGCTGCCCCATCCCTGGAATTGTTCAAGGATGAGGCTCTGACCAGCCTGGTTTAGTGGAAGATGTTGCTGCCCATGGCAGGGGTTAGAACAAGGTGATCTTTAAGGTCCCTTCCAACCCAAACCATTCCACGATTCCCGGATTTTTCCGTGCATTGTAACAGCCACAAACACCACTAGATGTCACAGCTGCTTCACTGTTTGACTGCTCCCTCCTGAACAGCCCCGGCTGAAGAACAACTTTTGCAGGTTTAACTGAGTTACAAAATACAAAGACAACTAAGCATAACCAAGGTTTTGTTGTCAGGAAGTGCAGGGTATTATAGGACACACTTTTCTTGAGGAAAAAAAAAATTGTGTTTCTCAAATCCTCTGGTTTTGGGCAAAAAAGGCTCTGCAGTTTGTTTGATAGGAAGGAAATTTGTGTGCAGGACCACCCTGACCCTCTGAAACTACAGCAGAAAGCTGTGGAGAAGAAGTTGATGTGGAACACAAACCCTGTGCTGGAGACAGCAAAGCAAAGTGACCACAGGATATTATGATATTATTTTTGCCTTTATTCTGATAATTTCAGTGCTGGCAGTGACTTTCTTGCACTTTCCCTGGGTATAGCATATGGCATTTGTGTTGTCACTGTGGTTGTTGTTGATGCTTGATGGTCCTGGAACACACAAGCAGCCACCCACCTCCTCCTACTGAAATAGTGAAGAAATAGCAATAACATCAACTGAACTTAATCAGGCCAAACTCGAGGTGTTTTCTGTTGCAGGAGCTAATTTTAGATGCCAAACTGCCACAGAGGCTGGCTGTATCTCTGCCCTATTTTAGCAGCTTGTGGCAGAGAGGCAAATGATTGGAAGGTGAAGGAGCAAGCACAGTTGCTTCAGCCCATGTGAAGGTCAAAGAAGAATATTCTTCCTCTGTTCCCAAGGCAATCCGATTTCTGTCTCTGCTGGTGTCATCCATAGGAACCTGTTCATCCTCAGGTCTTGGCACTGAGGTTGCCACAAAAAAAAAAAAATACACTGGTTTTGGGGGGAGGTTCAAATTAATTATCTCCCACAGGCTTTTAGAGAATTTTTCTCCCTCCCCTAAACACACTGTAGTCAGTGCACCAGCCTGTGCCATCATTATGTGCATGAAAATAATAGCAAAGCTGAAGATAATTAATTCATTTATTCACTCTCTCATGACCAGTAATTGCTCCTGTGGATTCCTTTTTCACTCCAGTGACAACAATTATTGCAAACAAAACCAAAACTGAATTCCTGTGAAATTGCTGTTAAAGCATTCCCTGAAGGTGAAAGAACAAAAATCAGAAGAAAAAAATAAACATAAAAAACCAAAAAAACACCAAACTTAAAACAAATAAAAAAGTACAAAGAAAAAGAAAGCAAAAGTGATTGTCAGAAAAACAGCACCTTACAAGAAGCAGTGAACATCTTGGTGGGGGTGTTCTCACTGTGCTGAATGGTGAAACAACTTCTTTGTGAGGGGAAAAGGAAGGGCAGATCTCTGCTTTGTGCCCAGGGACAGGACCCAAGGAATGGCCTGGAGCTGTGCAGGGGAGGTTTGTGTTGGATATCAGGAAAAGGTTCTGCCCCCAGAGGGTGGCTGGGCACTGAGCAGGCTCCCCAGGGCAGTGGGCACAGCACCAGCCTGGCAGAGCTCAGGGGTGTTTGGACAATGCTCTGGGGCACAGGGGTGACTCTGGGGGATGATGCTGGGCAGGGCCAGAGCTGGACTGGATGATCCTTGGGGGTCCCTTCCAGCTCAGCTTGATGAGTTCTGTGATGAACCTGATTTAACTTCGTCTCTAAAATGGACATGAAATGGCAAAGTCCAGGAATTTCAGCTAAATTAGTTCATATCCTTCTCCAAAAGCTGACAGCATTTAATGGGAAAACAGATTTAAAGTCCCACAGAAAATCAATGGCACTTTTACCTTGAGTGAGCCTTGAGTCAGACCTGCAGTGGGGTCCAGAGGAACCAGTGGAGGTGCTCCCATCTCTCTGGGAGTGTCCCATCACAGGGCATTGGAAGCACAGGCAGGAGCCTGCTTTTCCTGAGCAAGGGGCATTTTTCAGCTCAGTGGGGTTTCTGCTTGGTTACACCACTTCAGTGTTAGCCCCAGAGGAGTGTTAGCTGTCTGCTCTCACACTCCACTGAAACACCCAGGCACATTTACCCTCAAACTGAAATATTTGCAGTGTTCAAATTCACTGGGATTATTGACAGGTTTAGAATAAGCCCAGGTCCTGTAGGAGACCACAGTGAAGCACCGCTCATCAAACACACTTGTGTGTGACAAAATATGATTTTGATTGGATTTACTTGCGCAGGACAAGAAATATTTGAAAAGTGAGGTTTTAAGTGGTTGTGCTTCCTCCATGTTGGGGTGGACTGCAGAGGAGGAGGTGGACAGCAGAGCAGGGGTGGACCATGGGTGAGGACTCACATCTCTCCACTGTAACAGGAATCCAGAGTGGCACAAAGGTGTGTGAACTGCCTCAGGCCTGGGCAGAGGGTTCCCAGCCTCTCTACATTCACCTAATTTGCATGACTTGCCCATCACAAGATTAATTATTACAGTGTTTTTAGTCAAATTCCTCTTTGTCACTTTAAAGCAATGCTTTGTCCATCTGACTTCAGATGCAGCCTAAAACCAGCTGAGGCCAGAGTGTTCAAGCTGACAGGCTTTGCTAAATGAGCTTCTCTGCTGGACTCAGTGGTGCTTTCTTTTGAGATGACACCAAATCACAGCTCTTCCAAGCCTGATGCCAACTCCCTTTGTGACTGAAGGGAAGAGAAACTTGGCCCACAATTTGCCTGGGAGAAAAGAGGGAAGAAAAGGGAGAAGAGAAATATTTTCAACCACCTCCCATCCTCAATACATAGCCCAGCTTTTTCTAAATCAATCTAACAAATCCTAGATGAAAACATTAATCATAGATATAGATGATATAGATGATATAAATATAGATGTAGATAGATATAGAGATATATAAATATAGATTATATATATAGATTAGATGTAGATATAGATAGATATAGATAAATATAGATATAGAGATAGATGATATAGATAGATTAGATGTAGATATAGATGATATAGATTAGATGTAGATATAAATGATAGATACATAGATATATATAGCTAGAGATATAGAGATAGAGATAGAGAGATAGAGATATAAATATAGATAGATATAGATATAGATGACATAGCTATAGATGGATAGATAGATAGATAGATAGATAGATAGATAGATAGATAGATAGATAGATAGATAGAGCCCCTCCTCTGCCCCATGTCAGCCTGGGAAGCACCCTGTGAGACCCATGGAGGTTTCCTCCCTTTGGTGAGCTTCCCAAGCTGTGCCCATTGGACCAGCCCATCCTCAGGGCTTGGAGCAGTATCAGAGATACCCCAAGTGATCATCCTCAAGACAATAAAGGTTCCTTGTGTGTTTTGCCTTGACTGTTTGGGCTGAATTTCCCAAGCATTGCATACGTTTGTCTGGAGAGGCCTTGCCTGTTTCCAGAAAAACAGGATGGTTTCAAACCATCTGCTTATCGGCAGGGGTGACAGCTACTAGTGCCAGATGAAAACTGAGAGGCTCATCTCTTTTGTCTTCTTGGAAGTGTATTGAAAAACAAACAGCCCCATGGCTGGTCAGGTTTGGTCACAACCCAGAAATTCTCTTTAGCAACCTGGCTGCTGGCACCTGAGTGTGTTAAATCAGACCTTTGTGGGTGATGAAGGCAATGACAGGGCTGATATTGGATGTGGGGAGTGACTGGCAAACGGCCCCATCCCCAGCACAGCCACTGTCACCATCCCTGTGATGAGGAGATAACACAAATTTGAGTGGTTTGGCTTCATCTCACTCTCCAAAAATCACCTGTCATGTTTCTGCAGTGACCTGGCTGGTTCCCAGAAAGCATCCCCCACTCCCACACAGGTTCCATGGAATTTTTCAGCACATTAATCTCCATATCCTCCCCCTGATCACACCTCTGCACAGAACAAGCCCAGTGTATGTGTCTCATCAGGGATCCTTCTGTGAAACACCTGAATTTTTAAAACTGCATTTCACTCCATCTTTCAAAACATCTTTCCTCTCCATCTGGGAATCCATCTGCAGCTGACAGTGATTTCTGGTTCATCAGCTCCACCCACTTCACTGGAGCTGTTCCTGCTTGGTGTGGAGGTGAGGAACCCTCACTGTGGGTTGTCACCCTCTGATCAGAAACCTTTAACTAGATCATGTTTTCCTAGCAAGTAAGCAACAGCTTGGGCCAACATGAGGTACTCTGTATGCTTGAGCAGATCTGAAAAAATCTCTCTGTATCCTCCATTGAATATTCTGAATTCAGGAAAATCTTGTAGCCATCCTTTCCACTTCTACACATCCCTCATAGAATCATATTTTCTGCTCTAAGCAATGCAACACTTTGCTCAAGTGTTATTAAAGTTCTCTGGTGTTGAGAGACTTGTAGGAAGGAGGGGATGTGGATCACTTTTTTCTGGGGTGGGCTGCCCCAGGAGGTGAGGGGTTCTGCCTAAAATAGATGAGGTGAATCCATTTTGCTCTTTCCATAAGGCTCCAGGTTTGTCCAAGCTCATGTAGCTTTTGAGTGGGAAGTTATGTGAGATAAATCCTATTACTGATGTGGGAAAACTAGGCATAAGTTGTTCCTGGTCCTGTTCTATCCATCTGTTTGATCAGCAAAATGGGTGCAGAGATAGATCAATAGACAAATAAAAAAATTATAGCAGACAGTGTTTGTCTGTGCTTGGCCAGCCATCTGGCTAAATAGCAATATTGATCCTGTAAATAATGACATCCCTGAAATACCTCACTTACTCCTCAAGCAATAAATACTGGCCTTGGGACATGAATTTCTGCACTGAATTTTTCTTGGGGAGGGCAGCCATCCAACACAGAGGAACAGCAACATGTGGATTGTCTCTCACACATTGGTTTTATCTTATCTATTTCTCTTAAATTAGTCAAATGAAGACTAGAAAGCCTTTTTTTTTTTTTTTTTTTTTTTTTTTGGCTCATTTACTGAATATTCGGTTTGGAGCTCTGAGTATTATTTATCAATAAAAGTTTGAGTTTTTATAAGCATTCATCAACCAAACCAAGCTTATTTTCCCCTTTATAACCTTATAAAATTATTATTATAAAAATGTTCCCAAACTGGATGACTGAAATAAGCTTCAAGAGCTCACATTAGGCACTTGGTGACTGCACCACTCAGGCAGCTGAGTGGAGGAGCTGGGTTAAAACACAGAACACCTGTAGGAATGGTGCCCCATGTGAGCTGCCCCCATGAAGGCGTGCAGAGAAAACAGGCGCAAGGCCAAGTCAGTGGTGATGCAGAGGGATCAGGAGTCCGGAGCGAGGGTCTCTGCGGGAGGGGTGGGCTCAGACCAGCCAGGGGCTCGGAGGGGAGAGCAGGAGCTGTCCCGTGCTGGTGGTTCTGTGCTCGCTGGGTGTCCCTGTGTGACAGTGTCCTTTGTGTCCCTTTGTGACAGAGGCGTGTTCCGGGGCTCTCTGTGACACAGGGGCCCTGCTGTGCCCAGAGGCCACTGTGACCTTTGGGGGGGAGGGGGGGTTTGGGCACAGACGGCTGGGTGCCACTGCCCCAGAGCGCCTTTCTCAGGAGGCAGCAGCCGCCCGAGAACTCTGCAGGACAGCATGACAGACACACCCAGCGGGGAGAAGGTGAATCCCAAATCCCTGCCCACCCAGGGGCTGCCGAGCGTGAAGAGGTGAAGGATGAGCAATGGGGCAGGATGGAGAGGCTGGTGGTGGCACAAGGCTGGGCTGGAGCTGTGCCGAGACAGCCCCTCCACCCCAGGCCTCCTCTGTCCCACAGATGGACTCCGGGCAGCCCCAGGACGAGCAGCGCTGCCCTCACGCCCCTCCGGAGGCGGCAGAGGCGGCAGCCCTGGGCGAGGCGGTGCCCTCAGCAGGGGCACAGAGCCGTGTCCCACCCCTGCAGAGCCCCCGCTCTCCCCCAGGGCCCTCATCCTCCACGCGGTCTGCCCCGAGCCTCGGCGGGCCCGGGTCGCTGCTGGAAGTACCGGAGCCCGGCGGGGAGTCCTGGTCCAGCGAGGAGGAACAGGCGGAAGTCTGCCATCCCCTCCGGCCGTGCCCAGGGGAAACCTACATGGACCGAGAGCTTTCCCAAGGGGAAGTCAGCAGAACCTCCAAATCATCCCAGGGGGAAGACAGCAGCAGCAGAACATCCAAATCATCCGAGGGGGAAGACAGCAGCAGCGGAACACCCCCGCAGGAAAACTGGCGGCGGATCACAATCCGGACGGTCTGGGTCAACCCCGACTACCCGGAGCTCCAGCGGGACACCCTCCAGGAGGAGGCAAAGACAGTAACTCCTTCTGCCTCCGACGAGCAGGTGCCGGCAGCAGGGACACAGAGCCCGGGCAGCCCCTGCTGCTCTCCGTGCTCCTCTCAGACCCAGCTGGCAGCCCAGACCCTCGGGGAGCTGCAGGCTGTGCACGGGCAGCCCTCCCGGCGGGCTCTGCAGGCTCTGTGCATCCTGCTCTGGTGCTCCTGCATGGAGCTGCCGCTGGATGATTAGCGCCCACTGCCAGACTCCAATCAGTTCATTGGGATACTGCAGTTGTCAATAAATTTTTTTATATTTGCAAAGGTCTATGGAGAATTGTCATTGTCTGTGGGTGTTCCAGATTGCAAAGCAAGATGTATTCTATTACCTTCTGTATGGCTGTTGTCTTGTGTCAAGTGGGTAATTCTCCTTCTCTCTCTCTGAGTGATCACAATCACTCCTCCATAGGTAGAGGACATCTGCTGATAACAGGCTATTGGATGTCACTGCATGGCTGATAAGAACTGCAGCATCCCATTGGGAGATGTGAGCCCAGAGGGAGGAGCCAAGCATTGCTACCCAGATATAATCTGGAGGTTCTGACACACCAGTATGGCTTCTCCACTGGACTCCCCAGAGGAACAGCAGCTGCCTCTTCTTCCGCTGGATCTGCGGAGGAAGAATACACCCTTCTACAGGACCCCCTGCTCCAGCAGAACCACACCTGACACTCCAGGAGGACTGCCGCCCCTTTTCCAACTGGACTGCTACCAACACCCTGACCCACAGGGTGTCAGGTTGAGTTCTGACTGTCAGGGTTGTTCTAGTGTACTGCATTGGTTTATTTTATCCTTTTATTTTTTTTCCTTCCCTATTAAAGAACTGTTATTTCCTGTTCTGATATCTTTTGCCTGAGAGCCCCTTAATTTAAAATTCATAGCAATTTGGAGGCGTGGGGAGGGTTTGCATTCTCTCTTTCAGGGGAGGCTCCTGCCTTCCTGAGCATGCACCTGTCTTTCCAAACCAAGACAGTGGGATTCATATTCTCTGAACCTGAGAGAAGCAGTGAGGGAAGCAGAGAAAAGAATGATCAAACCAATTCTTATCTCATTTGCTGCTCCTGTGTTGTGCCAAAGTAGAATGCAATGTGGAGATTGTTCATCCAGAGTGATGGGGTTTTGTTTCCTTGGCCTATCAGGGCCAAGTGTGGTGCAGACTGTCAGACAGTCAGAAGATTTTGGGCAGTTGAGTTGGGTCCTTGTGCAGATTCAGTTTAGATGTAAGGTAATATAGTGCAATATAATATAGTATAATAAAGTAATTAATTAGGCTTCTGATAATATGGGGTCCTCCTCATCATTTCTCCCTGCCATGGGGGTCACCTTGTTCACTATAATTGTTCCTCGTTACTGCACAGAGACTCAACGCACCCAACACCTTTCCTGCAGGAGGACATGCCAATAGAAGATGCTGATTTGCCAGCAGTGCTCAGTGAGCCACCTCAGGACCCAGATGGGTTCCAGCAGCACCAGAGATTTGAAAATCAGTGTTTTCATGGTTGCTGTGGCCAAGACAGCCACCAATCACCACCTCACCCTGAGAGCCTTTCTGGAAACAAGCGGCACCTCTCCACATTAGCTCCCCAAGATCCTCTGCCAAGAAGTTGTCATCCACGTGTCTTGGGACTCTCCTGGACCTCTCTTTTCCCAGGTAACATCTGGCCAGTGGAATTGCCCCACAAGGACCAGGGTGGTTGGGTTGGCAGTGTCCGAGAGCCCTTAAAGAATTATTCCAGTGTGCCGTGTCCTGGCTGGAACAATAATGAGCAATATCCTCTGACTGGTGTCCAGAATTCGGGGCACTTGAAATGAAAATAAGTCACTTGAGATAAAGGAGCTTGGATGAAATATTCCCTGCTGACCTGGGATATGGGAGATATCATCAACTTTACTTTCAGTTCACTGTCTCTAGAACATCCATGATTTTAAAGGCTCAGGTATTAGATTTACTCCAGGGAAAAAAATCCCAGCGAAGTAACCAGATGGGTTTCCTTCTTCACAACTCAACACAGGCCAAGCTCAGATGTGGAGAGGGAACATGGAACTGTGCCTGCCTGCCTGGGAGCTTAAAAACATGTCCATCTGATTAAAAAAAAAAAAAAATCCTACCTTTTTTATTCTTTTATACATGGCCCAAAACTGATTTAGTTGAAAAACAGAAAAGGCAAGAAATTGCCCAGGCAGGATGGATGAAATGATACTGAACCTCTGAGTAATGTTTTGATGTGATTGTGACTGTCACATGTGGCAAAACCTCCAGCTGTACAATCCAATGAGCAGAAAAGATTTTTTTTTCTAATGATTCCACAGCTGAGGGTGTTAAATCTGCTAAGAGTTTCTTGCTGACTTGCTTTAAAAGTGATAAAAGCTCTTGGCCAGCCTCACTGGTGCTGAGACAACAGTGTTGGTGAGGCAGAGCATCCCAGGAGCTGGAAATGAAGCCCACTGGGCATTTGTGGGCATCAGAGATATGAATTACAGCAAAGCAGCTCTTTGAGCAGCTCCCAAGGATCAGATGAGGGAGCAGCAATGGCCTTGGGCTGCTGGGGAACCTCTGGAAGGAGGCTGGAAGAGGCTGTTGATAGCCAGGGCTATCACAGCAGCACATCCAGAGGAAAAACACAGAGCCTGAGCAGGAACCCTCAGTGCAGCCCCCAAAGCCCAGCCAGGGTCAGCATGTGCTGCTTGAGCTCTCAAATAAGGATGAAAGAAACATTTCATAAATGATAAACCACAGCCCACAGCTGACCTGCAGAGAAACCTGCAAGTGCCCTGTCCAAAAAGGGGTGGTCTGTGGCAAAGAGGCTGAGTTTGCCCAAGGTGCTCATATGCAGGGGATCATACCCCAAAAACCCTCTCAGGAGAAGAGTGATTATCTCCTTGCTCTTCAATTAGACAAGATTTTGGTACATTACTTATGAGCTGTTGGATTTGACTCTTCACTGATCTGGTCCAACCCTCACTAAGTTACATATAAAAATCAAGGAAAGAATTATAATCTCCTCTTCAAAAAATAATACTCATTTAAGGGTTAAAGGGAGGCAGGACTTTCTTTTTTTTCCCTGCAATAAATTAAGATAGTAAGAAAAGCATCCCAGCGTATCATCTAGATTTACAGCAGGGTTTTTCAATTTCATTTGTCATTGCCAAATACATTACATTGGGATTAAACTGTACAGGTTATTAAATACTGATTACAAGAAGCCAGCATGCTGTGGCAGGCAAATAAAACTTGCAAGTTACTGAAATTAAGGCTTTGAAAATGTTTTAAGGGAATTAATGTTTAATTAGAGATTTTGATCTATAAGGCATTCTAGTAATAGCTTCAGTAGGAGATTACACAAACCTGTGAGACATTTATAAGTAGAAAGGATACTTGATGTAGTATTTTCTTTAATTAATCCTGCACTGGAAGACCACCATGAGGGAATTTAGAGTTTGGTGCACAATAAAAAGATCATTGCAGTCAGCAGGCACTTCAGCTTCTGTGGGGTTTTTTTGCATTATCAAATTCATGTGCACATAATTTTAACAATACAGCATGAGATGAACTTTGAATTTAGTGTGATTAAGAATATTTTTAACTCTACATCCCCAAGGGAACTTGGATATTGATGTGTCAGGAGGTTTACAGATCTGAGCTATTTGGCTTAATAGTCACTTTTTTTCTCCTGCTGAATTTCATCTTTCTGTTACTGACTTCCAGAAAAAACAGAAATCATCAAAAGAATTTTGCTTTTCAACATGATTGATGGTTTTATCTTTTACTCAGACATTCTTGTACAAAATCTTCTGTTTCCACTAAAAAAATAGTTTATGTAATTTCCTGTAGTCAAACCCAGTGACTGATCCTTTACTGTTTTGCCCACCACATTTAATGTTGATGGTCTGACATGACTTTCACAAGGCTGGAAGTGTCATCAAGGAAGTGTAAGAAGTGTTTGTGTTGGTAGGTGTAAAAATACAAACAGAAAAGTCTCATGCTCTGAAAAAAAAAAAATCCTGGTCCCAGCTACCAAGGTTATGGAGTTACAGGGATGATGAAACTCCTGTTAAAGTTACTGGAAGGGGAGGTGAATAAAGTTCACAAGTTGTCAGTACAAAAACCCAGCAGTTTTAGGTCTTTAAGTTAATCTTTAACCTGAAATGCATCACCTTTCTGCTGATGTACTGAGTGAAATAAAGCTGCAAAGACATTTTTGAGGATTCAAAAAGCTGGATAAATTTGAAAAATCACTTTGAAAATGAGGACATCTTTCCTTTTCCTGCTCCTTTCCTGGTGCAGCTGGACCACAGACAGTGTCATTACACCATTTTTGTTAAAGCCACACAGTTGAAAAATGGATGAGGCCTTATGTTTGAAAGATATTAATACATATTACAGCTTACTAATATTCCTCACAGCTAATTGTTATCACTGGTTATGGTGTGCTGATTTTCTCCTCATCACTTTAGCTGTAATTGTTTGGTTTAATACCCAGAGCACAGATCCTCTATGCTGCCTGCTTAATTATTTTCACCTCTTTTTGTGTCACATTTCTCAGATCAGTAATTATGTCAGATCATAAGCCCCATCCTACACTGACTATAATAACTTGATAAATAGTAATACTTTCTATATAACATGGAGTAAGGTGAGTTGGTTTAACAAAACACATAATTTCTTTCTAGTTAGTTTAATTAATTTATCTTAATTATTTAACCTATTAACCACAGGTTAATTAAATCGAATCTGATGCACTCTCTTACTATATTTATATTGCTTTTTTTTTTTCCTGAATGGGACCAGTGTTTCATTACCTTGGCTGCTCATTAATTTTAGTGCTGCTGTTGCTCTTTCTTGAAACGTTTGTTTCCTCCAGGGCCAAGTTAATCCATAATTGAGAGCTAATGGTAAATCTCCCTTCATTACTCACCATGCACAACCCAAAAGGCAACAGGAGGGGGCTGGATCACATCAGGTAAAGAACCCACTGCAGGAATGCACCCTAAATAGCCACCACCAGCCTGCCTTGGGTGTAAAATGACACCTCCTTCCACCTGCTTTTGATAGCAATTTTTATCTTCTAAAAATATATCCCTGCTTTTCTTCCCAGGGTGCAAGAGAGCAGGGTGGGAGAGGAGTGGCAGCCTGTTTCTGAAAGCTTCTGAAGGCTCTTTTGAGGAGCACCTTGAAAAAACAAAGCCCAGAGCAAATGCCACAGTGAAACCAGCCAAGGTGGTGAAATCAAATTCAGCAAACTCAGGTCCAGGAGCCCTCAGGAGCAGCTGCACTGCTTCTGCCCAAGGAGGTGACAGGGAGCTGCAGTGCCTGCCCTCAGCTGGAGATCCAGCACAGCATGCCCATCTATGAGCTGTTACCTCTCCAAAAACATATGGAATCGTGGTGATAGCCTGGAAAAGCAAGGACCAGGGACTAGAAACACCTCTGCTGCCTGTACACTTTCTTCAAACAGGCTTGTGGCGAGGCAGCAGAGCATCAGAGGAAGGGGGCTGTGCATCAGTGTAAGGGGTGACAGGGCAGAGCCGGGGCACAAAGCCACCCCAGGAGGGGTTGGACTCCCTGTACCACACCTGGATGTGCTGGCAGATGAAGATGAGGGTGGTCATGACAGATGAGGGAGCCTGGCAGCCTCCAAGGGAAAGGACATGACCATTCCCAAGAGACCCTTAAGATAAACTCCATCTACTGACTGCAAATGTCAGCTGGGGGAGCTTGCACAAGGATTCAGACACTGAATTTGCTCCAGGGGTTTTAATTCCAGCTGTGTGGTACAGTGCCCATAACCCACAGCCCAAGACCCACTCCAAGTCCCACCCCAGCAGGGGAATCTGCTGCAAAAGCCCCCACAGGATTTACCCCATCACCCAGAGCAGCTCAAGAATCAGACCTGCCCATCTCCAGGCTATGGAGCCCCTGCTAAGCACAAAGCTCAATGAGATCACAGCTGGTCGAGGGCCAGAAAGTAATGGTGCAGTAATGGGTTTATTGGCTTTTTGAGAAGGAGCTGTTTGATTTCAGGCAGAGGAGAGTCAACAGCAGCATTCACTCCTGCTAATCTCATTTCCAGCAGCACACTGAGTGAGAAGGCACTTGGGCACAAAGCTGTGCTCGATTGCTCTGTTTATCCAGGATTACATTAGGAGCCCAAGAGCATCTGAGAACAGCCCCTAGCCAGAGCTAGGGCTTTGCAAATGGCTTCTGCAGCACCTGGCTTGTGGGAAAAGAAATCCCAGTGTTTCCAGCAAGCTGCTGGCAGTTTGCTCATACAAGAGCTGGATATCGATGCACAGGTTTTAGATGTGCAAATTGAAGACAGCGCCTGCTGAGGAAAGAGCTGCAGATAAGAAGTGTTGACCAGATAATTTGGTTCATTTTAAATAATTCATTTACCTTAAGCAAAAAGAAATCAAATGCAGAAAGGGTGGATTTGGCCAGGGTGAGGGATTCTTGCAAGGGGAAGTTAGCAGAAGTTGGTCTGACCGTGATCTATCCCATTATTCACAAAATAAGTTACTTTGAGAACAAAATTACCACCAAGTCTGGTATAAGAGCTCTTTATTTCAGTGTCTAAAACACAAAGAGAGGGCTTGCATTTCGACATCAGAACCATGCAAAGCACCTACACACCAAAAATGAGATACTGAACGAGTGTCTCTCTCCTGCTACACATGGAGAATTTAGGCAGGAAGACTCCGTTTTCCTGTGCGTTCTGTTTTATCCTTCCACAAATCACCAGCTGCGAGGGGTGATAATTAACCTTCATTGCAAACCAGATCATTTGCCACTGAACACTATTCCATGCTGCCCTAAGCTGCTAAAATATGCTCCTGTAAGCTTCATCAAGCACCCAGTTCTGCTCTTGGTCTAAAAGGACAAAAGTCCCAAACATCTCCAGCTACAGGACAGACTTTAATCAGAGGTACTGAATTAAATGAGAGCAGAGTTTGGCTCAAAAGATGACTGTCTCCTCCACACAGAAGCCCACAAAAGGCCCTTATAAGTTTCCCAGAGAGGGGGATGTAGAGACCACCCTAGGCTCAGAGAATTGTCATGTGCACAGAGGACAACCAGACATCCTGAACTATTAAAAAACAGTGGTATAGAAAAATAAAAGGCATAAAATACTGAACCAAAAAGGTTCCAAATAAGGCATCAGCAGGTCCCAACTGGATGTGCTCCTGTTACATACATCACCCTTCCAGCCAGGATAATTAGGAACAATGCATTAGGATTGTATTTCTGACCTCCATCATTAAGTGCTATGAGCAACCAGAAGGGTTCAAGTTCTCTTTGAAAAAAAGGAAAAAAAAACAAACCAAACCTCCAAACACAAAACCAGGGAGTAATGTTTTTGGTAAGTATTTCTTAGAAAAGAAAATAAAAACGTTAAAGCAATTCGTTGAGACGACTCATTAAAAAAAGACAACATTCCTGTAAAGTAAAAATATATATATATATAAATAGAATCTATTTTTTGTTTGTTTGTTTTTCTTAAAAAAAAGAGACATTCAGTATCACATCAGCAGATCCTGATGGGCTTTCCCGCGGGTCTCCTGCGATAGCCGCCGCTCCTTAAGGCAAAACGTGGGCTTGGCACGGGCGGGACGGGCGGGTCCCTCGGGCAGGGCCTGTCAGCAGGGCGGCTTCTCCCGCACGCTGACCGAGCCGTCCTCCATCCCAAAGTACACCAGCTGGGCCATGTCGATGAACAGCCCCGTCTCCACCACGCCTGCAGAACGAGAGGTCGCTGGTTACTGCCACAGCCAGCACCCTGCACTCTGTGCACTGTGAGTACTGATACCCTGTACAGCCACAGCCAGCACCCTGCACTCTGTGCCCTGTGACTACTGATATCCTGTACAGCTACAGCTACAGCCAGCACCCTGCACTCTGTGCCCTGTGAGTACTGATGTCCTGTACAGCCACAGCCAGCACCCTGCACTCTGTGCCCTGTGAGTACTGATACCCTGTACAGCCACAGCCAGCACCCTGCACTCTGTGCCCTGTGAGTACTGATACCCTGTACAGCTACAGGCAGCACCCTGCACTCTGTGCCCTGTGAGTACTGATACCCTGTACAGCTACAGCTACAGCCAGCACCCTGCACTCTGTGCCCTGTTATGGTACTGATATCCTGTACAGCTACAGCCACAGCCAGCACCCTGCACTCTGTGCCCTGTGAGTACTGATACCCTGTACAGCTACAGCCACAGCCAGCACCCTGCACTCTGTGCCCTGTGAGTACTGATATCCTGTACAGCTACAGCCAGCACCCTGCACTCTGTGCCCTGTTATGGTACTGATATCCTGTACAGCCACAGCCAGCACCCTGCACTCTGTGCCCTGTGAGTACTGATACCCTGTACAGCTACAGCTACAGCCAGCACCCTGCACTCTGTGCCCTGTTATGGTACTGATATCCTGTACAGCTACAGCCAGCACCCTGCACTCTGTGCCCTGTGAGTACTGATACCCTGTACAGCCACAGCCACAGCCAGCACCCTGCACTCTGTGCCCTGTGAGTACTGATACCCTGTACAGCTACAGCCACAGCCAGCACCCTGCACTCTGTGCCCTGTGAGTACTGATACCCCATACAGCTACAGCCACAGCCAGCACCCTGCACTCTGTGCCCTGTGTGGTACTGATATCCTGTACAGCTACAGCCAGCACCCTGCACTCTGTGCCCTGTGAGTACTGATACCCTGTACAGCTACAGCCAGCACCCTGCACTCTGTGCCCTGTGAGTACTGATATCCTGTACAGCTACAGCCAGCACCCTGCACTCTGTGCCCTGTGAGTACTGACATCCTGTACAGCTACAGCTACAGCCAGCACCCTGCACTCTATGCCCTGTGAGTACTGACATCCTCTACAGCCACAGCCAGCACCCTGCACTCTGTGCCCTGTGAGTACTGATATCCTGTACAGCTACAGCCAGCACCCTGCACTCTGTGCCCTGTGAGTACTGATATCCTGTACAGCCACAGCCAGCACCCTGCACTCTGTGCCCTGTGAGTACTGATACCCTGTACAGCCACAGCCAGCACCCTGCACTCTGTGCCCTGTGAGTACTGATACCCTGTACAGCTACAGCCACAGCCAGCACCCTGCACTCTGTGCCCTGTGAGTACTGATACCCTGTACAGCTACAGCCACAGCCAGCACCCTGCACTCTGTGCCCTGTGAGTACTGATATCCTGTACAGCCACAGCCAGCACCCTGCACTCTGTGCCCTGTGAGTACTGATACCCTGTACAGCCACAGCCAGCACCCTGCACTCTGTGCCCTGTATGGTACTGATACCCTGTACAGCTACAGCCACAGCCAGCACCCTGCACTCTGTGCCCTGTATGGTACTGATACCCTGTACAGCTACAGCCACAGCCAGCACCCTGCACTCTGTGCCCTGTGAGTACTGATACCCTGTACAGCTACAGCCAGCACCCTGCACTCTGTGCCCTGTATGGTACCCGTATCCTGTACAGCTACAGCCAGCACCCTGCACTCTGTGCCCTGTGAGTACTGATACCCTGTACAGCTACTGCCACCTGCACTCAGGTATAGGATCTGCAGGGAACCCCCCACCAGGGGGAGGGAATGATGCATCTTGTCACTGTCATATTTTCTGAAAAATCCTCTTCACCCAGGATTTTTCTCCTGAGAAGCTGGGAAGCCTCAGAAAAAATGAGAACAAGAATTATCAGATTGCTTTGGAATGTGGTCTGGAGATTGTTTACCAACAGGTGCATGTTTGATTGGTTCCCTGTGAATTGTTTTAACTTAATGACCAATCACAGCCAGCTGTGTCAGACTCTGAGGAGTCAGTCACAAGTTTTCATTATCATTTTTGTTAAGCCTTCTGTCTGTATACTTTATTTTCTTTAGTATACCATGATTGATATGATATAATATGATGTGATATGATATGATGTGATATGATATATGTCAGCCTTCTGAGAACATGGAGTCAAATTCTCATCTCTTCCCTCATCCTGGGGGACCCTCACAAAGACCACAGCATCTGATTCCATCTTATCAGAAGGCTAATTAATTATTCTATTCTATTCTATTCTATTCTATTCTATTCTATTCTATTCTATTCTATTCTATTCTATTCTATTCCTTACATCTAAACTGAATCTGCCAAGCACTCAGCTCTGCACACAACTGCTCTGACTCTCGTGACTGTCACTTGACAGTCCACACACACACACACACACACACTTGGGCCTGATAGGCCAAGGAAACAAAACCCCATCACTTTGGGTGAACAATCTCCACATTGCATTCTACTCTGGCACAACACAGGCACAGCAAATAAGAATTGTGTTTTCTATCTCTGAGGTTCAGAGAATGTGAAATCAGAAATATTCTTGGGAAGAACTGTGCCTTGCTTTTCTCTGTGAAGAGAAATGTGGTGGACACTTGTGTCCTCTGCTCTGCCCTCTGTGGTTCTGCTCCTTCAAAAGCACCAGTGCCTTCATTGGAGGTTTGGAGAAGTGTCCAACCTGGATCAGCTGCTCTGGGAGCTTCTGGGAAGTGTTTTCCATGCAGGCACTTCCAGCAAAAACTCTCCAGAGACTGAGGAACAACTCCCAAAGCTCCCACGACATTCACGCTGCCCCAGCCACCACTGTTGCACCAACACAACCATGAGAAAAGCATTTTCTGCTATCTGATGACCCATGGGAGCAAGAGGAAGCTGCACATACCCACAGGACTGGGGATCACTCACTCCCTCTGCCTTTAAACTCACCTGAAAGACTTCACTGTAAGAGATCACCTGGCTAACATTTGTTCAAATGTTAAAACTCAGCAGCTCTGATGCTACCTCTGCAATTTGTAGCCCATTTGTAAATGTCCTTTTGATTGCATTTAGTTATGGGGTGCTCTGTCACCCTGTTCTTCTAAGTTCTTCTAAGCCTTCTGATATTTACATTTCTGTAATGGAGATTCTCACACACTTTTCATGTAAATAATGATTGTTTTGCATTTCTTTCTGGAGGAGGAGAGAATTGATGGACTGTTGGTTTGACCAGTGTGGCTGGAGAGGTGGCAATTCCATCCTCCAATCCATGGACACTTTTGAAAGTCTATAAATATTGGAGTTTGGAAATAAACTGCCCTCTTTTTACCTTGGACATCCCAGCTTGTGCATGTCATTCATTTTGTGTCCTATTGTGAGAGTGCTCCTAACTTCACAGTGATCACTGAGACAGCCAGAGGCCAGGAAGGTGGATAGAAATGGAGACAAGGGCTACCACAAGCACAAAGTGGCCAAAATCGTTCTACCAGCACTGAATTTAGGCTTTAACAGCCACACATTTTGGCTCATCCACTTCTGGGGAGGGAAGAAACTCTTTTTCCCTGAGCAGATCCATTTCTGAGCAGGAAACAGGTCCCATTATTTACTATTCCTTTCTCAAACAACAAGAAATGCAGGGAAGAAGCTCCTGCTGTGCAGAGCAAGCAGGCACTGTCTGCCTCTTGCCCAGACACAGCTCGAATGATAGAGAGATTTGTACAGCCATGGGCAGCGACTGGATTAGGATGTGGAGCACTGCACCAGGGGCAGCCCAAACCACCAGAGACCCCTTCCAACCCCAACAACTCTGTGATTCTGTGATAAGCACTACTGAGGGAAGCAAAACCACTGCCCAGAGCCTCTGCCTGGCCTGGTGTTGCAGTTGTGGAGCCAGGACAACATATGGCTGCTTCGTGGGGATGTTGGTGTTTGTGCAACAAGATCCCAACCTGTTCCTGCATGTTCTGGCAACACATGAGCAGTCAGTGAAGGCAGCTGTGTGAAGGCAGGACTTGAGGGACAGGCTTTGCCAAGATAACCAGAAAGACATCCAGATGCTGCTTCCCTGAAGTTCAGAGAGTGCCTGTGCCCCTGGGCAGACACAGAGGGTCCAGAGGCAGCTCTTGCCTGGGCAGCAGGTCTCATGCAAGGCAGGAGTCCTTGCAAAGAGGCTGTTTTGTTTGCAAACAGCACTCAGCCACTGCTGCTTGAGCCCAGCAAGAGCTTGAGTACACTTCATCCTCACAGCAAGGCCAGCAGGGAGGGCTTCCCAGTGGGAATGGGATGCAGAGCTGTAAGCAGCTCCTGGAAAATACCAGAGCACAGTGCAAACCCTCCCTCCACAGTGCACTGGTGTTTCCACTAAAGTCCCTCTCTAAATGGGCACAAGGAGAGTAAGGAAGAGGACAGGACTGCTGTGCCTAATGGGAAACAGTGTCAACATCAACCAGCATCACTCCAGGTTTTCACCACCATGTGGGAAAAGCCCCTTGGGCACAATTGTGCCAGTTGAGCTGACTGCTCTCTTGAGCAAATGCTTGAAACAAATGCAGGGACCTGCAGGAGGGCAGCAAATACACACACACATTTCCTCATGTCCAGGAGAGAGCTGCCACAGTCCAGGTTACTTATCATCACACACCAAACCTCAGCCACTTCTGTGGTTTTTAAAAACTCAGACATCACCTGGTATCATTTTGATGGCAGAGTTCACTTCACCCCACTCGTGAACCTTGTCAAACTTCCAGTCCAGGATGAAGTTCCCATTGTCTGTCACCACAGGGCCCTGGAAGCAAACCCAGTTGTCATGGCATGAGCCCTGTGTCTCCTGATCCCAGCCAGGGACTGTCACAGCCCTCACTGGGACCAGCAGTGGTTTAGAGTCATTATTCACAAAAACTGGGGCTGTCCTCACAATAAACCTGTCAGTGAAACCATCACTCCCAACTGGAGACCCTCTTTGGCAGCTCAGACTGCCCTGCAGCCCCCCAGCACCCCAGACCCAGGCTGGCAATCCCTCTGCTCCCTGCTCCAGGATGCTTCTTTAGGAGTCACAGCCAGAGAGGCTTTCAATGAGCAGCCTGAACACATAAATACACAATCCAGGAATAAAAGTACAATAAGGAGGAATTCCACAAGATGTCCCTTGTGGGAGTGAAAGCCCAGATTTCCCCTCTGGTGCTGCCTTTGCCCAGGTTCAGGTGGGTGCCCAGGGGAAGCAGGGCTGACAGGGACACTCACTGCTTTGTTAACAGCCATCCGCAGCTCCACCACACCGCCAAATTTTTTGGTCAGGGCTTTGGTGACAGGGACATAAGCCATGGGGATGACCTCGATAGGAACTCCCTTCTTCCACTGCTCTCCAAGGCTGTCAGATTTTTTCCTGAGGGCACATGAGGTGGGATTAGTGCTGGACATTACACTGCTGACACCACTAACAGCCCCCCAGCCCCTTGGCAAAGCCCTCAGGCACAAGGCTCAGGAGGACACAGGTCAGTCCCTGTGTGCCCCCTGTGCAGCCAGAGCCAGTCTAATGCACTGTGCTCCATCCACTCCAAAGCCCTGTTTTGACATGCTCTGGACAAGCAGAACAGGAGTTGTTTGTTCCACAGCCCCATGGCTGGAAAATTAATCCCATGCTGACAATCACTGAGCTCAGAGAGCAGAACTGCCACTTCCCCACAAGCTCTGCTGACTCCCAAGCAGGCCTGCTGAGTTGAAAATTAAGAAAAAAAGATAAATTGAATTGCTGAAATACTGGGAGCCAGGCTCATTTCCACCCATTCCTGCTCTCCTGTAACCATTGGAATGACAATAATGGCCTGGCACAGCACCATCTGAAACCTCCCATGGAGGAGAAAGGTATTATCAACAGTAGTATCTTCACCTGTAATCAGCAATAACAATGAAGCACTTTGCAAATCCTGCAACTATCTTCTCCTGTGTCAAGCAGCCACTGCAAGGGGGAAAAAATAAAAACAAAACCAGAAAACATCAGACTGCTCCTCACTGTGCCTAATGGCCTTGAAACCCAGTCCCCTCTAGTATGTTCTTGCTGGTTTTGGTGCTACTGCTGCCCCACACCTTATCCTCCTGATCCCCACCCTCCCTTTGTGCCCCTTGTCCCTGGCAGCCTTGGCCAGGAGCCATCCCACACTGTAGGTGCACACACAGCCCTGCACAGGATCCCCTCCAGCCCAGCCCAGACACACCCAGAGCCGTACAGGGATGCTCAGAGCCTGGGACAGACAGACAGACAGACAGACAGCAAGGCTCACCCGCCACCTTTGATAAGGTTGAGGTCAGAGTCCACCTCATCTGCTCCATCGATGGCAACATCAAGCTGTGGGGAGAGGAGGAAATGCTGTGGGAGCCCTCCTGGGCAGCTCCAGGGCTGGGTGTCCCAAGCAGGCACAAATGTCCCCAGAGCTGGCACCAGTGTCAGATGGGCCAGCCAAGGACACCCTGAGACCACCCAAGCCCCTCCAACACCCCCAGGCATGGGAGAGGAGGAGAAAGCCAAGCCAACTGCTGGCCTGAAGGCACATCTCTTTGGCCTCTGCTGCTGTTTACGGACCAGCATGCAAGATTTTCCCAGGAAAAATCTTTTCCCTGTCTCAGGCCTCCTCTTGGAAGAGATGCCAAGCACTTGGAGGCAACACAACCCAGCAGCCTTCTGTCATCTAAAGGGACAAGAACTAAGAAAGAACTTGGGGGGAAAATCAACTAAACCTGTTCAAATCATAGAATCATTAAGGTTAGAAAAGACCTTTAAGATCATTGAGTCCAGCATTCAACAAACCCTGCCAGGTCCCCACTGAACCATGTCCCTAAGCATCAAATCTGTGTTTTTTGAACACTTCCAGGGATGCTGATTCCACCACTGCCCTGGGCAGCCTGCTCCAGTGCTTGACCAACCTTTCAGTGCAGAAATTTTTCCTAATATCCAATCTGAACCTCCTGTGGCACAACTTGAGGCTGTTTCCTGTTGTCCCAACTCAAGTTCTGCAGTGTGGCTGCCCAAACTCAGCCTCAGGGGAGGACTAAGGAGCCTGGATGCTTTCTGAAGGACCAGGTGAGAGGAAGATCAGCTGAGGTCTCAGCTCTGTGGCCCCACTTACCTCTGGATTTCGGTCCAAGTCACTCAGTGTTAAACCATTCTGCAGGATCAGCTGACGAGCCTGTGCACCAAGAAGAGAACAAACAGCATTTACCAGTGGCAGGAAAGGAAAACAGACTCTTGGTGTCCTTCCCTGGCTGCAGCAAGGATGGAGCCTCCCTGGGAGAGCTCCACTGCTCCACTCTGAGCTCGTGGAGAGGCTGCAGCAGGAACACACAGCAAGGAGAAAATGATGCTTCCACACCAGAGCAGTTCAATCAAAAGAAAATCTTGCTGCTGATTTGAACTGAAATGCTCAGCTGGTGCAACAGAACTGCTGGGTTTGGGTGTCTCCATACTAAATAGCAGGAGGCCTCATCAGCTTGGTGGGAATCACTTGTATCTAAGCACTACAGCAGATATGGAATTTTTAAATCCTATGTTGTTTCAGCTTGGACATCATTCTCCCTCACACCCATCCAGCCCTTCTTATCTCCTCTGGCTGAAAAATGTGGCTGAAAAATTAAATATTTACACCACAGCAATGTGGAACTAACAGAGAAAATATTTTTGTATTGTAAATATGCTGAAAGGTAAATAACAAATGCACAACTCGTGGGAAAAGTGTGGGAAGCTGCTGGAAGAGCTGCTTGGTGGCTCTGATCTAGCTCTCCTGCAGTGGCTGTTTCCCTCTAGTGGTAACACAACACAGGGCACCCAGAGCTGCCCTGGGCTCAGTCCCTCAGCTTGAACAGGCAACCACAGAATTGTTCAGCCAGGTTTGCTAACACCAAGTCCAGCACTGCCCAGGCCACTGCTAAACCATGTCCCCAAGTGTCACATGTACTGGCTTTTACATTCCTCCAGGGGTGGTGACTCCACCACTGCCCTGGGCAGCCTGGTCAGTGCCTGCCCACCTTCCCAGTGAAGAAACTTTCCCTAATATCCAACCAAAACTTCTCCTGGCACAACCTGGGGCCATTTCCTCTGGTCCCGTCATCTGTCACTTGGGAGAAGAGACCGAGCCTGAGTGGCTGCCCCCTCCTGTCAGGGGGTTGTGCAGAGTGAGAAGATTCCTTTTCTCCAGTCCTCCTGCTCCTCATCACACCCATGCTCCAGAGCCCTCCCCAGCTCCACTCCTTTCAGCTCCAGCCCCTCAGTGCCTTCCTTGCCATGAGGCACAAAGCTGAACACAGGATTCCAGCTGTGTGTGATCACCAGTGCCCAGTACAGAGGGACAATCCCTGCCCTGCTCCTGCTGCCACTATTGCTGACCCAGGCCAG
Organism: Fringilla coelebs; assembly: GCF_963513975.1. Lineage (NCBI taxonomy): Eukaryota > Metazoa > Chordata > Aves > Passeriformes > Fringillidae > Fringilla > Fringilla coelebs. The sequence continues at coordinate 5,627,263 of NC_140032.1, forward strand.
GTGCCCCTGGCCCCCCTGCCCACCTGGGCACACCATGGCTCACGTTCCCAGCACCCCCAGGGCCTTTCTGCTGGGCACCACTCTGCCCCCAGCCTGGAGCTCTGCAGGAGCTTGTTGTGGCCAAAGGGCACACCCAGCACCTGGCCTTGCTGAAGCTCAGACCTTTGGCCTTGGTCCGTCCATCCATCCATCCATCCATCCATCCATCCATCCATCCATCCATCCATCCATCCAACCATCCATCCATCCATCCATCCATCCTGTCCAGATCCCCTGCAGAGCCTTCCTGCCCCCCTGCAGATCAACACTCCCACCCAACTCGGCGTCATCTGCAGAATCTCTAACTGGTTGAACTTTCTATGTTATAAATCATCATTCAAGTGAGATTCCCTCCTTGCACAGATTCTGCTCAGTCCAAACTTGCTACCATGCTGCAGCTAGACCAAGAAACCCCAGTGCAATAGCCTGGATCAGCTGATTCCCCTGAATTCTACCCACAAAGTGCATCAGTCACAGGTACTGACATGCCAGAAACATTAGAATTAGCAGGTGGCACTCCTGGCAATGAGATAAGATTTGAATAGTTTATCATGGCATTTCATAGCATGCAGTTTTAACACCCATGGGCTGTGGGGCCCTAAGGACTCACAAAATGATAGGAATAAAAATCAGTGGGTTGGCATTCATCACATGGTGTCCACAAAAGGAGATTTCAGGGATCTGGGAAACTCCAAGCATTGAAAAACACTGTGCTGCACATGCAGGCCAGACCCTGAACAGGCTGAGTCAGCAGTGTGGCAACAAGGTGGCTTGGCCCTCTCCAGGCTCTGCTTGCTAGGCAATGGGAGCAGTGGGAGCCAGAAGCAGAGCCCCCATACCGAGGAGAAGGGGTGGTGGTGTCTGCACAGCCCTGCACAGGAGCAGTCCCACTCCGTGCTCCCGTCCCGGTGAGAAGAGACAACGCAAGCGCCAGGACTGATACTTACCCTGCTCTAGCTTTACTGCTGGAGATGGATTAATGCCCTGACAACAGGGAAGGGAGGAGTATAAAAGCCCACTGAAACCAACTCTTCCTTGCCAGTGAGCTCAGGCAGCCATCTACACCTGCACACAGTGAAAATAAAATGCTGTTTTGCTGACCTGGGAACGCTCCACTTGGAATTGGTTGAGGTCTAAGGGACTGCAGGAGATACAAGGCAGCCCCATGTTGGGAATTTTGGCTCCTGATGGTGTACAATCCCTCTCTTCCCTTTAACAGCAGCTTTTTGTTTTACTGGTAAGAAACTCTGTGGTGTTAAAGGAACTATGACAACATTTCAGGGCAGGACAGGCTCCAGCCCACACACACTACAAGAGCTTCATCAGTATTTCCTTTAAGAACTAATGACTGAACTCAGCACTTCTCCTAAACTCAAATGGGACATGGCATTTCAGGGTGGGAATCATTTGAGACAGATCAAAGACAGACTCTCACCACAGTCTAGACCATCAAGAGAAGTACCAATATAGGTTAATTATTTTTTTTCCACTTTCTGGCCTTTGCAGCACCTTACACCATACCCCAGTTACCTACAACTGCTGGGAAGAGAGAGCCCTGTCACCCCCACACCTAAACAACTGCAGGGTAAGAAGATGTTAGGTTTTCCTAAGATTTTACGATAATTCAGGTTGGTCTCTATCCAACCTCCAGGTCAGAGCAGGGTCAGCTCCCAGGTTGGTCAGGGCTGTATCCACCCAGTCCCTGAACACCTCACAGGACAGGCTCTGCCCTGCCTGCCACACTGCCTGACCACCCTCACGGTGACAAGAGTGTGACAAAAGTACAGTCCCCAGGACCATGAGAAGGACACAGACCCAACTCCTTCACTGGGGTATTGCCACCCAGCCTTGAAGACCCTTCAGGTGGTCCCCACTGTGTCACCTCTGCCTGCCCAAAAGGACGTCCTCCCCTCAGGGAGTAGAGGCAAAGAGACCAAAGCCAGCTGACAAAGGCATGGGAGATGCTCAGAAGCTATCCCAGCAGATCTGTATTCCACCACCAAGCCAGGTTCTCCCTCTCCCTCCAGCCCTCTCAACATCTACCCTGGTAGGAACCAATTCCTGCAAAAGCTGCACAGCAAACGAGAGGTTAAGCCAATTTCTCTTCTGCAATTTCTTATCAAATCCAGCTGATGCATTTCAAGCTCCTGCTAAAAACACAAGAGCTTCCTATTATTCTTTACAGCTGCCAGGGCTGATACAGACTCTAAGGAGACAAAGTGTCTCCAGTGAGCTTTGCACTGTGAGCCTGGTTCACCACTAAGCAGCATTTTCCTGCAAGTGGGATCCAGAGGAAGCCACACACCAACCCTGACACAACCAGCCCTACCACACTGGCTCCAAACACACCTCCCAGGGCAGGGTAACACAGCACCATCACTTTCTTTGGGAGGTCCTTCTGTAGGCTGCACCACACTGGTGCTTTTGGTTCATTCACACCACTATGGACCAGAGAGGGGCAAGGTGGCCTCCCACAGCCCGGGGGAGATGCCCTGCAGGAATGTTTGGACTGCAGGAAGCAAAAGAGGAAAGCACTCACCTGAAAGGATGTAGGGATGCAGACAATTGTCAGGTTCTCCTCCTTAACTCGCTCAGCTGCAGGCAGAAAGCAGAAGCCTTGGTTTGTTCATTGCACAAGGCAAAAACACAGCAACTTTCTCTTTAAGAAACCTCAGTTCAGTGCAGCCCTCCCTGATTCACTGCAATTACTTGCTTGGCTTGCAAATAACTCAGTCACGCTCAAAATGCAAACAGGTGCCCCCTCCATAGGCTGAGGCTCAGTTTCAACAGAAATGTTTCAACACCCACTCTGGCCCAGCCCAAGCCACCATGAGCCATTAACCTTTATGTCTCCAGCAGCAGAGGAGCCCCATCAGCAAATCCTCACCTGGGAAATCGGCCCCATCCCCTCTCTCACTCCATTACACAGGTTTTTGCTGCTCTCCATGTAAACACAGAGCTCCAGCAGCTGTCTGAAAGGTTTGCTGGCTTGTTGCCCTGGGGACATCACATTAATTTATTATAGAACATTTAAATATATAGCAGGGAAAGAACTAATAAAGTACAGTATTCCATTAAATGGAAGGAAATATTTCCTCCCCCAGGCTAACCTCAAATGACTAAAATCTATTACTAAGATATCATAATGGATAAAATGTTATTTTAGTAATTACAATACCCAGGCACAAGCCAACAGCCCAAGAGCCAGCATGAGCTCGTGCACCAGAGCAAGCACAGGAGCTACTTGCTCCAAGGTAGTGCTGCTGCTGGAAGGATTGAACAAGCACTACATGAGGCTGGATGTTCTTACAAGCCACATCCCAGCTCTAAAGCAATCAGGAGACATGAAAAGCCAGAATTTGCAGCCTGGAACAGCCACTCCTCTCCAAATACAATAGGCATTTATTTAGAGACTGATTCTGTGCTCAGGGAGGGAGTGGTTGCAGTACTGAGCCAAGCCCAGAAGGCTGAACAGCAGCTCCAGACAATGAAGTGCATCACACACAGAGTGGGGAAATGGGTGACCGGGGCAGCCCCAGCCCTGCTGTGTCCCTGCACAGTGAAGGGCTGGGCTGTGCTCAGAACTCAGCCTGCTCTGGGCTGCAGGACAGCTCTGCCCAAGGGAGCTGGAGCTCACCAGGCACTCCCCAGACAGACAGAGCCACCCAGGTGGGACACACAGACCTGTGCTGCCCAGGGAAGTGGTGGAACCTTCACACCTGGAGGTGTGGATGTAACACTTGGGAGTATGGCTTGGTGCTGAACACAGTGGTGCTGTGTAGGATTTGAGGATCTTGGAGGTGTTTTCCAACCTTAATGATTCTGTGGTTCCCCCTCTGTACCCAAGCAAGACCCCCAAGAACAACAGGGCTGATCCTGCACTCCCAACCCACCATGGCCCCACGGCTGCTCTGCTATGCATCCAAGGACATCCAAAGTTCAGCACCTCCACAAGCAGAGCTGAGACTGCCCTGCAAAGGAACTTGAAACCTCTGCACCCTCTGTAATGAGCCGTGACAGTAATTACCCTCACACTCACTCTGCAAAACTGCATTTGCCTCACTTGAATATTTTGCTGAAATTCTCTGAATCACTCCCTGAGCAAAGCCCTGCACCTGGAGCAAGCAGGTAAACCTGGCTGCAGGGTACACTAATAAAATGCAGCAGGATTTCACATTCCTCATTTTCATTACACCTCAGCAGGGCCCTCAGTGTGAATCCTGTGGATGTGAGGAGCAAAATGAGCCACAGGCAAACGGGCCAAAGGAAGCAGAGCAGCTGCATGGCCCCGAGCCACACAGCAAGTCAGCACTGGGCAGAGCTGGCAAAGCTGGAACCAGACCAAGGAGTTCAGCTCCAGTTTGTGGTGGGTGCCAGTGGAGAGCTTTTCCTGGCTGTCAGGAACAGGTGGCAAATCATTACCTCCTCAGGACTCTCAGGCTATAAATTTGGAGCCCAAGGCCCAGTTTTAACCTTCAGCTTCAAGCAGGACAGAGCAGCCAGTGAACAGACCCAAGGCATCAGCTCTAAGTCAGCACACAGGTGATTTTAGGCTGCTTTTCAAGTAGTTGGGACAGATGGAAAAGGGAACTTTTTGTGGTGGGAGGGACGGGAAGGGGAGCATCCTACCTAATCGCTGCACCGCGTGTACAATCGTAGATCCGCTTCCGATCCCAAGAACTTGATTGTTCTGCAAATCAAAGACAGACAGAGGAATGCTGTCACTGGTGGCTCCAGACTCCACTTTCCCAGTAAAACTGGCACCATAAACACATGCAAAAGGAGCCTTGTCCAGGGATGCACGCGGACACAGCATCTCAGCACTCTGCAGGCAAGGCAGGGAACACGCTGTGCCAGCGAGGGCACGGCCGTGGTCTGTGGCCAAGGGATTTTAATCAACTCTGCCTCTCATTAAAGGACATGTGCTTGCTAATTACCAGCACAGTCCGATCTCAGGGTGTTCAATGCACACTCACTGGTGGTTGCTGGCATTCCATGAAAGCTCTCCTGCCGGAAAGCTGTGAATTTCAGACAATACCACAGAGGAAGAAGGGAAACAACCTCAAGATAAAATCTCCCAAGGAAGCCACACAGTAAAAGGCTGCATTTGCTGCCAACCCTATCATTTAGTAAACAGCACAGATGCACCAGCAGCCAAAGCAGAGAGCACAGCAGCTGTTCCTGTGAATAATAAAGAATGTTTTCCAGAACAGAGTGTAAAGCTGCCTATAGGAGAGTCCAGCAAAACTTGGAATGTGGGTGAGCCCGGCAGCACGCGCTGAAGAGGATGAAATTTTAACTACAGCTCCATCCTGGCCTTTCTATGTGTACTTCCTGATTTAAGAAGGATCACTGCCCTGTCACCTGGAACACAGATACACTCCTAAAAGGTGCTGCAGGCTGAGGGTGGAGGGGTGCACTTGTGGTACTTCTGCAAGACATGTTCTCTGCCACGTCAGTCTCTGTTTATCATCAACTCAGTTTCCCACCCCCTGTAAGTGACCTGCAGCCTTCTGCACTTCCCATTTTCAGTGTAGTTCATTTTCTTTGGATGGGATCCAAAGCTTAAATTGACTTAAAGAGGCCCAGAGTCACCACAGAGACTTCAGATGAGGAACATATGAAGACAACCAGAGATGCAGGCACAGAGCTGTTGTGCATTATCTCTTGGACATTAGACAGATCTGGAGCTCTTTCCTCATGTGCAGCAAATCCAGAGTTTGGCAGCTGTGGAAAAAGCCACACCTGCAGCACTTCAACCAGCTAAAATCTTGCTGTCACTCAAGTTTACCTGCAAAGGTGAGTTCAAGACAGGTCACACTCCCCTAGGATTAGTCATTTCTCTTCCTTCTGCGAGTTAAAAGCTCAAAGAAAACAGAAGTTCTCCAAAACCAGAGGTTCAGCTTCCATCCCAGCCCTCACTAAACCCCTGTGACTCTGCAAAAGCTGGGCACAGCAACAGGTCTCTGCTGCACACCTGCAGCGTGGCCAGCAGACACCCAACAGCTCCTGAGGCTCCCGTGCCACCCACCCAGCAGGCAGAGCCAAGCAAGGCCAGCCAAGGAAGGGGCAAGCAAAGCTGTGCAGAGGCTGGCAGGGCAAGGGCAGTACCAGTGTTGCCAAAAGACTTGTTCTGACCCGGGGAGAGGCAGTTTCTTCTCTCTGCCCTCATTTCTGTAGGGTGGGACAGCTTCTTGGAGCAGCTGGGTACCCTAAAGGGATGGGGAAAGCTTCAGCCTGGGCAACTCCACTGTAATGAAGCAGGAAGAGCTCACAAGGGTCCCAGCCCATCCATTTATCAGTGATTAGAGGTGAAGCAGCACTTTTAATCAGTCTAAACTGGTGCTGTCACAGCCCCAGCCTTCCCCCCACTCCTTCCTCAGCTCCAACCCCAGCCAGACCAACCAAGGGCAAAACCAACCACAAAACATTTCAAAAACAGGGGCAGGGTAAACACTGATGAGAAGCAGAGCACTGAGGAGCAGCACCTCATGCAAAGAAAATTACATTTCACGTTGTTTACCAAAAGCCCACCAAACAAAACCCAGACACTGAGCCACAGCACAGCTGAGGACCCTTTTAGGTGAAGTGGGCAACAACCACAGCATTTTCCCAGCCAACCCAAGGGCCTAAAGACACTGCCCAGCACCACAGAAGCCAGCAAGGCAACACACATGGAGCAGTACCAGCAGCACACAGGCACTGGCCAGTCCCACCTAAGCTTCCAAGGTCAGAGAACAAAGAGCTCCATCTAAAAGCAGTAGATAAATACAGAGCAAAGCCCAAAGTTTGCTCAGTCCTCTCTGGGGCAGTAGGACATAGGGCAGTAGCTGCATTTTCATTTCTAACAGAGGTGCTGGCAGGGCCTGCCCCCAGAGGTGTTGTATAAACACAAAGCCAGCTCTCCCCAAGCAGCTTACAGCTCTAAAGCCCCAGCCCTGTGCCAGTCCCACTCCCCCACGCTGTCACAGCCCCACAGCCCATGCCCTCTGAGGCTGGTCACCTCAGTGTCCCCCCCAGAGCTGGGGAACTCTGCTCCTGCAGCTGCCCAGGGACAAGTGCTGTGGGTAAACACACAGATCTAGCTTAAATTAAATAAAAAATAAAATAAAACCAGAAAAGTTATCCTCTCCTAATCCCCCCTCCCACACCCAGGTTTACATCTGCCACACAAGGAGCTGCTGTCCTGGCAAGGCAGGGATGGGTGTGAAGGGATGGATAGCACGGGAGGAGCCTCATCCAGTACCAGCCCCAAGCCCTCAGTGTCACACATTTATGGCACAGTTAAGCAAGAGAGATTTGTCCAGCAGAACCAAACCCTGGTGTCTCCCACACGTCCCTGCTGTGCAAGGGAAGCCTCATCTTTGCTTTCAGAGGTAACGCTGCTGCCCTCTGAGAGCTCTAACAAGCAAACACACAGGTAACCATCACAAACAGCAGCTGTCCCCTGCCAGTGCAAACTGACAGCTGACACCATCCAGCTCCTGGGCAGTGACTCTGAGCCCACAGTGACTCTGAGCTCCTTCTCCATTATTTCCTGAAGTCAGCTTGCACAAGCATTGGGGTGTTACCCCAGACACTGCCTAATTTACTTAACTGGCATCACAGCCTGGACATTGAACTTCAATTAGCTGGGACACAGCCAGAAACATTACCCTAAATTTGCCTGGCCATAAACCAGCACAAAGGCCACCGATTTTGCTGTTAAAGTCCAAAAGTACTGGTCTTACCCCAAACCAAAGGAGCCCCCGTTTATGACACCTCACAGCAACAGTGGTGTCTTAGCTCCACACCTTGTGAGATGAGTCCTTCCTCCTCCGACCCCTCAATGCACAATTTTGGGCTTGTCTTGAGTAAGAAAGGGAACTGCCAGAGCCCCCAGGCCCCCCCATCTCACAGACTGATCAATTTTGATGGTGTTAGCCTGGCAGGGCCGGGTCTCACACAGCATGTGGCTGTGCTCTCAGGCCAGTGCAGACTGCTCAGAGGAACGGGGCTGCAGAACAAGCAGAACTTCCATGGGACACAAGGGAAACCATCAGCAACTGAACCTCAAAACACTACCCCAGCAAAGGGGGAAGGAAAAGGGATTTTTTTTTTCTCTGCTAACTGCTAATCTCTACATTCTTAGCAGGAACTCCTCACGCCGATTTCAGCACTGCTATTGCGAAAGGGCTGGCACAGAACCGATAAACCCCTGCGGGACTGGAACCGTTGATGGTTGAGCTTCCCAACCAGGCTGTGCCAAACCTCAGGCAGCTCCAGCCCTATCTGACATTCATGGGGCTGACTCAAGCCCTGGCTGCATTGCCCTCCCAGCAGAAGACAAGACAGAATCCCCTGGTCAGGGAATGTTGCTCCTTGCCTGGGTGCTCAGAAATGGGGTGTAGCAGCAGTGCATCCTGGAATTGGAGAAAAGAGCAGTACCTGGCATCAGCCTGAACTCCCACCACAGCCCAGCTCGCAGGAGGGTGCACAGTGAAAGTTTGGAGGTGCAAGACATTACCCCAAATTCGGCATAGACAGTGCTGAGCTGGATCAGCCATGAAGCTGCTGCTAGGGAGGCACACACTGGGGAGGGAAAAGCTGTTTTCACCCTTTGCCTCAGCTAAAGGGAGTGAAGTCCAAAGCAAAGGAGAAAGAGGCTCAGCAGGACCCCTCCATGCACCCCAGGGTCCCTTTTTGCACCCAGGACTGTTCATGCTCCAAGCTGGGGGGTATTCTCAGTGCCCCCCACTGCATCCATGACCTCGGGGCTGCTCTGTGCACTGCAGCAGTCCGTGCCACCTGAAGCCCACTCATGCCCTGGGAAGTTCAGTACATTCCATGGCCAGTCCATACACTGGGGAGTCCCGGCACTGCACAGCCTGTCCCTGCACCTGGAGCTGCCTCACACAGCCCTGGCTCTGGCCATGCACCCCTATGTTTTGTGGACACTGTGTTTTTTGTGGTCCCAGCACCCCAGAGTTGCTCTGTGCACCCCAGGGTCCATCTGTGCACCACAGATTGTGTGCACTCCCTCTGTGCATTGCGGGGTCCCAACACCCTAAAACCTGTCCCTGCACCCGGAGCCGCTCCATGAACCCAGGGCCACCCGTGCTCTGGGGGAGTCCGTGGCTGCTCTGTGCTTTGGGGTGTCCCTGCACCCCCGAACCGCTCCATGCGTCCCAAGGCCCATCCGTGCACCGGGGGACTCTGCACTCCCTGTGGCCGCTTCGTGCTTTGGGGAGTCCTGGCATCCCAGAGCCACTGCGTGTGCTGGGGGATCCGTGCATCCCGCAGCTTGTCCATGCTCCGTGCACTTCATTCCCGCTCCGTGTACTGGGGGGGTCCCGACACCCCACAGCCTGTCCCTGCAATCCAGAGCCGCTCCATGCGCTGCAAAAATCCGCGCACCCCGCGGCCGCTCTGTGCTTTGTGGAGTCCTGACACGCCGGAGCTGCTCCGTGCACCGTGGGACTCCGTGAAACTCACGGCCCCTTCGTGCATTCAGAGCCCCAGCACCCCAGAGTCTGGAGCCCGTCCCTGTCTCTGGAGACGCCGTGCACCATGTGGCCGCTCCGTGCATGAGGGGGGGTCTCTGCACCCCAGAGTTGCTCCGTGCACCCCGAGCTCCGTCCGGGGATCAGGAGGGGGTCTCTGCACCCCGGAGCCGCTCCGTGCACCCCGAGCTCCGGCCGTGCACTGGGAGCCTCCACGCACCCCGTGGCCACTCGTGCATTGGTGGGTCCCGGCACCCTGAGCCTGTCCCTGCGCTCCGGGATCTCTCAGTGTACTGGGGGCTCCCTGCACTCCAGAGCCTCTCCATGCGCTGGGAAACTCCGTGCACCCCATGGCCCCCCAGTGCCCTGGCAGGTCCCGTCACACCAGATCCTGTCCCGGCACCCCGGAGCTGCTCCGTGTACTGTGGGTCCCGGCAGCCCAGAGCCTGTCCCGTCACCCTGGAGCCGCTCCATGCACTCCGTGGCCCCTGCATGCATTGGGGGACCCCAGCACCCTGCAGCCACTCTGTGCTTAGGGGGGTCCCTGCAGCCCGGAGCCCCTCCGTGCACTCCGGGTCCGTCCGCGCTCCCGGAAGCTCCGCGCACCCCGCGGCCGCCCCGCGCTCCGGCCGCTCCGCGCACCGGGGCTCCGAGCCCCCCGCGCCCCGCAGCACCCCGGGCTGCCTCACCTGGACGTGCTTGTCCACGGCGGCGAAGGCGGCCCGTTTCTTGGCCTCCTCTGCCATGGTGCCGCCGAGCCGCCCGCGGGAGAAGCCGCGCCGCGCCGCCGCCCGCCCCGTTCGGACCCTCCCTGGCGGCCGGGCAGCCAGGGGCGTGCTCCGGAGCAGGGCGAGCCGGCCGGGGAGCCGCATGCCGGCGCGGCCCGCCCCCGGGGGGCTCTTCCTCACGGGCTGCAGGCCTGGGCCGTGCCGGCTCCTCTCCTCCTCCGCCTCCGCCTCCTCCTCCTCTTTCTCCTCCGCCAGGAGGCTGGGACTTGTAGTGCTGCGAGCGGCGAACTACAGCTCCCACAATGCCAGACAGAGCCGGAGCCACTTGTTGTGTCGGTGTGTAAGTACCGAGTACTTGCTAAGTACCGAGAGACCTGTTTCCAGAGGCTGGAAACGTTCAGGCATTTCCACAAAGAGCAGAGGGATGCGCGGTGTCCTACCGGGAAGTGCTGGGAGAGGAGAGAGGATGGCGGGGGGAGTCCCTGCAGGAGGCCAGGCAATGCACTGAGCTCAGGGAGTCACTGGAACTCTAGCCGGGCTTCCATAGGTTTGAAGGAAGACCCTTTCTTGGACTTTCACTTAAACTTTAGCACGATCTCCCTCGAAAGTAACAACATGGACCTGAAAAATGGCAGGAGCCCTCTGGGCACATGGTATCAAGCACTTAGTCCTTACCCCACCCTCAGGAGGGTCAGGACAAAACCCCACGGAGATCTCCTGTCCTGAAGCACACAGAGCCGTTTTTTATTTGCCATAGTTTTTCCCTCTACCCTCGATTGACCTCGATGCAGTTGTTTCTGAAACATACTAGAGAGACACGGCAACCTTGAAGTCCCTCTACAGCAGCATTTTCACTCCTGTGAGCCACATTAGGACCATTCACAAGCACCTCAGTTTCTCTCCGGCTGCAATCCCACAAAGAGAGATGAGAATTGCAGGTATTTACCCCTTTACTGCTCACTCCAAGGTCAGGCCACAATTCGTAGAGAATAATCTTTTTATTTGCTCAACAGAAAAGCTGCCGCTGACTTCTCTTTTCTAATTCTGTGTATAACTGGCTTGCTTTTGCTGCCAACCTCTGATTTTGCTGTGATTTTCAAGGACTAGAAACATTTCCTTTTGTTCTCCCTCGGCCAGCACATCAGCCCTTGAACAATCGGGTGGGATTTCAACAAAGACTCTATTATCATTGCCCGGGCTTATCTCATCTCGGTGAGGCCTTACCTTTCTGTACAGAGCAGGTGACTCGATTTTAAGAGCAGCACGTGGTTCTATGCAGTGGTTCGTGTTTTTCTGCCAGCTGGCAACGATTTTTCCTGCAAGTTACCCATTTTAAAGGGTAAATACACACATCTAGTGGGATATATATTGAGAGGGAATCAGACCCAAGCACTGTGCTCTTCCATGCTGCAAGAAGGGTAAAACTGAAGGAGCAGCTGACTGAGCTTGGGGAGACATTACAAGAGCAGGTAGTAATAGTACAAGGGGGAATGGCTTTAAACTGAGAGGAGGTTTAGATTAAATATTAGGGAAGAAAATTTACTGTGAGGGTGGTGAAGCACTAGAACAGATTGCCCAGAGAAGCTGTGGCTGCCCCAGTGTTTAAAGCCAGATTGGAAGGAGCTCTGGGCAACTTAGTCTAGTCGAAGGTGTCTGTCGAAGGTGTCTGCCCACAGCAGGGGGTTGAAACAAGATGATCTTCAAGATCTTTTCCAACCCAGGCCACTCCATGATTCTATAATTCTATAATTATTCTGTTCCATATCCTAAGTATTTGACTGAATGAAGAACAGCCACTAGGGTTTTATGTTGACTCAGGAAGCCCATCCTGGGCTTCTTTCAAATCCCACTGTTGTGGGGAGTGTTAGTGCAGAAGTGTGGGGCGATAACCCTGTTGTACCCTCACAGCAACAGCTGATAGCTTTGGCTTGAAAACATCTTGCAGTGCCTGGGGAAACACAAACATTTCCACTTCTAGATAATGACCTTTCTGTTAGTAATTTATCTGAATCTGTTGGTGAGTTACAGCTCCAGTGAAAGCAGAAAATCTTTCATTTATTGTGCTGAGCCTTGCCTGTGCCCTAAAAATTGGCATTGGGCATTTTAGAAACAGATCTTCTGTGAATTTCAGCAACAACCAGCTCTGTTTGCAAACAGCTCAAAGTCCTTTTATACAAGCCTGGTTTTGTCCCATGTCAAAGCTTCTCCAGGAGCCAACTCTCACCCTGTGTGCTTCAGTGCCAGGAGGTGTTTGAACCTGCTTTGAACAGACATTCCACCTGTCAAACAGCAGCTAGGAGGTGTTAACCCCAACAAAAACCACACTGAGGAACGCAGCAGCTCAGCCCTTCCAGGCTGTCAGGGCGACTGCGTGACTCCGGGTGCTGAATTCTGCATCTGAGGCTGAAATTACATGGTAGGAAAATTACATGGTAGCTGAGATAACAGCTTGCTGTTGACAAAAAGGGAAGAGCCTGCTCTTCACTGCCTTCAGTCACCATCCACACGCAGCCTGGGTACAGTTTAGCTGGTGCTGGCATTCCCATCACCCTGTGCTGATTCACCTTGCCATCCAGGCAAGAAAAGGCGGTTTCTTATTGCTAGGTGAGTGAGGTTGAAGTGGGTCAGCCAAACTTCATATATCTCTCTGAAAGGGAGTTTTTTAAGTGGCTTAAGTTGCCCTAGTCTAAGACAGGAAAACAAAAAAAGAAAAAAGAAAAAAAAAGGAGCATTCCCCCCTTATGGTCCATCACTTGCCATGTTTTCCTGCTACTTCCATGTGTTGGCAGAGAGCTGCTCTTTCTGAAAGGTAAAGCAACCAAAAAAATCAAGGTCAGTTTTCCTTGACCTTTCCTGAGGAAGGCAGCAAGATCTATGAGCTGGGAGAGGGAAGGCTGTGGGACCATCCTCCATGGCAGGCTTAACCCAGCCTAAACCAGCTGGAACGGTGCATTCCACCCCGAGTGAAATCCTGGTGAAGGCACAGCCCCTCTGGGTGGCAGATGTGTAGATCCAATTAACTACTCCTCTCTCATTGATTAGACATGAAACAACTGAAATCCAACAACTGAAAGTAAAACTTTACCAACACACTGGTGAAACCAAGTGGAAGATGGAGATTTCCCAGACAAACTCTCTTTCTGGTTGACAGCATCACTCCAAGCCTGTCACATCCCTGCAATTTACATTCCTGCAACCTAATTTTTTATCCTGCAAACTCCAGTTCAGTGACATTTCCTCTGAATAACACCTGTCTCCCTGCTTGTCTCTGGTTTGATCTGTCGGGTGAAGAATTACTCGGTTTTATTCTGCTTGTGAGAAGGCATCAGCAGGGGTGCCAGTATGCTAGCTACAACATATGCAGATTTTGGGAGGTCTGGATTCTCCTGGAAAAGGGAGGCGCTAAGAACGGCCCTGGGCACAGGGCAGCCACGAGGTGGCACGCTGGGCTTTCACTGCCGCGCCTCCCTCTTCCAGGAGCAAGTTATTCGGGAAAAGCAGGCAGATCTTCAGTGGAGTTATGTAAAACACCATTCCTGTTAACATCCATCCATCCTGCAAGAACTGGCTTTGATTTCCACAGAAGTGGCTAGTCAGATTCAAAGTTATTGTCATATGACTGAAATAGATCTCTTATGTCAGTCAAAACAGAATGGAGGATGTGAGTCATGCTTTGCAAAAAGCAGGAAGTTTGGTTTTGTTGGCAAAAAATTTTAATACAGAGAGAAAATTATAGGGCTGCACTGCCATGTTTGTCATAAGGATTCGAGAATAACGTTGTCCATCCCTCGGAGAAATGTTTCCAAAACAAGAGAAATAAGAGCTTTTGCATTCTGATTATTATTCATTATTCCTCGGTGCCACGGAATCTAGGAGGAGTCTAGAAGGATACTCTGGTGAGGAGCGCCAGATCCTCCCCAAAATAAAAGGCTGCGATTGGGAGGCTGCTGCTCTGGGGCGGGGGTGGGAGGGAAGGCGAGAGAATGAGGTCATGCCCATGGCCGTGATAGGGACACTGACACGGGGTGCTTGTTGTTCTGCCTTAAGGGTAATAAACCTTCATGACCCAGCACAAAGGTACAAGTGCTAGTCTAGTCGTGACATATCCCTATATTCTGGAAGTTTCTGGCGTCTGTGGTTATGTCTCTGAGTCCCTCAAATAACTGGTGGGACAAGAGATAAGTTACTGTAAAAAGCATGGCAAGGAATCAGTTTTTCTTCATTGTCTAGGAATATAACGGAGTTTAAAATTTAACTAAATTTACCCTTCAACGTGACTGTTCAAAACATCACCATGCAAAAAAGAAAATGAATTTAAATGGAGACAGGTGCAGGGGAGGGCAAGTTAGAGCAGAGAGCCAAATGTGTATGGGAAGAATAAAAGCCTTTGGCTTGGTTTGCCTAGAGAAACAAGGAATTTGATTACTCTTTATAAACATCTGAAGGGTAGACACTCAAGAGAGAGGATTATCTAAATAAAGAAAATAGTAGCACAAGAACATATGGGTGCAGTAATAAAATGTCATTTCAGTTACTAAAAATGACATGTGCCATTTGGCATGTGGCACAGGGTAAATTCTTTTGGACTTTGTTATAATGAGGGAAGTAAAAAAGCCCAAACAAAGATCCCTGGATTGCAATTCAGTGGTTGGCTGGGGAGCAGTGTTTGTGACCTGGGTTTGCATACACCTGCTGCTCTAAAAGAGCTGTATTTCCAAATGATCAGAAAATAAGAGTACAAGCAGGAAGAAAAATGTAGGTATAAGTCTAAAAATTACGTTTATGAGTTCTTTTTAAAGAATTTATTGGGCAATCAAAGAGCTACAACTTCAAGAGAGAAAAAAAAAATATTAACAACTCTTGTTTTATTAATGGACTGGAGAGTGTGAGTAAAATTAAAAAAGAAATAGCCAAAATGGAGAAAGCAGGAAATAAGAAAGTGTTGGTATAAATAAGAAGCTGTGAGAAGCAGAGTAGTTATTGGAAGTGAAGCACATCAAAGGAAATCCATAGCTGGCAAGGCTAAATCCCAGAAAACCCTAGAAGTGAATGGTACAGGCCCATTACTAGATGGACATGATTAAAATGTCAATAACAAGGCAGAAGTGTTCAATGAACATTTATGATCTATGTTTGTAGAGAAGCAGGAAGATACATGTGTGGGGGGTCACCTGACAGTGATGTGATTCATTTCAGTGCATTAGTGACCAGTGGAGCTCTTGTCTTCCAGGGATAACTCTGGCCCAGGAGGTTGGAAACAGCTGACTGCAGACACCCCTTGTATGTTGACATTCCTCTTGAGTGAGCCTTGATTGACCAGGGCAATTCTAGGAGGCTAAAAAAGTGCCAGGTTGGTGCCTGTCTTCAGGAAAGGAGGCTGCATGATATGGAGGAAATGTAGGTTTAATAACATCAGATCTATGGATAATGTTCTGGATAAACACAAAAAAAGGGTGTTGTGTCACTCATTAAAGAATTAGTAATGCCAGTCAGAGGTCTAATAGAAATCTCATTTCATGCTTCTAAAAGACAACAAATAATTCAATTTCCTCTGAAAGGAAGGAAAGCTGTAATAAACTTTTAAAAGCATTTTTACTTAGAACTGAGAACTGCACAATATTTTAATTAAACAGGGTAATAAAGCATCAGTGAAGAATACATTAAACACTGGTCACAGAGATTATTCTTTTATAAGCGGTTATAAATCACTATTGAATAAGGCTACATCTAATAGGACCCTCCAGGATCACATGTGCTGTACTACACACATATGTAATCAATATTTTCATTAGTCATTTGGAAGTAAATACAAAATCAGCCCTAATCCAATTTGCAGATGACATCCTCATCAGTCGGGTGGTACCATCAGGATGACAAAGGTTTGTTCTTAAAGATCTGGTAAACTGGGTCTGGAAAAAACTGGGGGAAAACTAACCCTGAAGGGGGCAATTATATGTATCATTTACATCAAGTATACCATGAACAGAGATTCACAGAATGACTCGGGTTGGAAGGGGACCTCAAAGACCATCTCGTTCCAGCAGGGACACCTTCCACTAGCTCGGGTTCTTCTGAGCCCCATCCGGCCTGGCCTGGAACACTTCCAGGGACGGGCCATTCACAATTTCCCAGTACAGATCTGTGAACACATGGAGGAAACATGAGTTTAAGGTACCACAGGGGCTTTCTGGGGCTGCTACACCTGGCCAAAGTGCTGGGGCTGCCGGTCCTGGGGCTGTGTGTGCTGGGGTGGGGGGGCACAGAAAGCCTTCAGAAAGGTGGGGTCACCTGGGGTCAGGTCACCTAGGGTCAGCACAGGGCCCATTTCGGTACCAGGGCTAGGGTTACCTGTACCGCCCAAACAGCCGGGGGGCACTACCGAATGACAGAATCAATTCTGCTGGACAAGACCTGTGAGCTGGCCGAGTCCCGCCTCTGTCCGACAGCCCCAGGGCACCCAGTGCCGTGTCCGCACTTCCCTGGACGCCCCCGGGCGCTCCCTCCCTCACAGCCCGCTTCCCGCCCGACGGCTCCATTCCGCTCCGGCCTGGGGGGAGGCACTTTCTGCGCCCCCCTCCCGCCCGCGCCGGGTGGTGCGCGCCGCTGGCCCCGCCCTGCCGGCGCCGAGGAACAGCCACGTCTCCAGCCCGGCCGAGGAAGGGGCGGGGCCGCGCCGCCCGCGCGCCAGGCGGCAGCCAATCGGCGAGCGGGCCGGTGAATCATGCGCTCGGCGATTGGCCGGCGTGGCGGTAGAGGAGGGGGAGAGAGCGGCGTGGCTCCGATTGGCCCGGCGGGCTCTGTTGACAAACACCCAGCTCCTCCCCGCCCCCCGCCTCCGGGCGCGCCAATCAGAAGGAAGCGGCGGGCTGAGCGGCGTGGCGGCCGACCAATGGAGTGCGTGTCCGCCTCGCAGGGGCGGGTGCGCGCGGGGTGCCGGTACGTGGCGGGCGGGCGTGGCGCGGCGGGCAGGGCTGCGCGCGCGGCGGGCGCCCATTCTGTGGCGGCGACAGCGGCGACCGCGACAGCGGCGTTCATGTCCTAACGGGTGGCGGCGGCGGGCGAGCCGGGCCCCTCCATGCGGGGGCCGCGGGGCCGCAGCACTCTGGCCGCCTTCGCGTTGCTGGTGCTGCTCGGGGTAGCGGCGGGCGGCCCGGAGCCGCCGCCGAGCGATGCCGCGGCTGTGGAGGCCGCGTTCGGGCTGGGGGCGGCCGCCGCTCCCGCCGCTCTGCCCGCTGGTTCCGCGGACGTGACAGTGGAGGACGATGAGGGCGGTGTGGCCCCTGCAGGGCCCGGAGAGCCGGACGCTGAGGGCAGCGGAGAGGCCCGGACCGGCAGCAGGTGAGCGCGGGAGGGCGGTGACTGGGGTGGGGATCAGTGCCCGGTGAGAGTGCGGGGTCGGTGTCTGTGGTGAGGGTCATGCCTGGGGCTGGCTAGGGACAGTGTCGGTGCCTGGGATGGCTGTCGGGGGTGGAGTTCCTCAGGGGGATCGGTGGCTGGCTGGGGGTCAGTGACTGGATGAGGCGCGGTGTGGGGCGGCTGAGGTGGGGTCAGTGCCTGGGGAGGCTGAGGAGGGTCGGGAATCAGTGTCTGGGTCTGGTTACGGGGAGTATCAGTGATTGGGATGGGGGTCAGTGTCTGGGACTGTTGAAGGGTGTCTGTGACTGGCGTGGGGGCCAGTGGTCCCAGCGGGGAGGGGCTGGGGAGGGGGCTCGGCTCCGGTGTGGGGGTGCTGGGCGGGGGTCAGCGCCTCACGGGAGAAGGGCGCGGTGTCCAGGGATGCTGCGGTGGACACGATTGTGTCTGGGCTAGGAATCAGCAGCTGGGGGTGTTGAGGAGGGGGCAGTGCGTGGGAAAAGGGCTGCAGCGTCCCGGGGATCGTGTGTGGGGACGGGCCCATGCAGGAGTGGCCTTGGACGGGAAGAGCGCTGGGATGGGTCGGGAGCGTTGGAGCGGGAAGCGGGGAGGAGGCAGAGTTGCGCTGTAGGCTTGTCGTAGATGGAACGGTGCTTGGGAAAGCGGTGAAATAAGGGTATCGCAGGCTGGTGCGTGGGGCTGGACTGTAGGACACGCAGGGAAGTGTCCCAGGGCCGGAGGACAGGTGCACGGACAAGGGGTGGAAGGGATGAGTCCCGTGCTGGGGCTGGAGTAGCTCTACAGGGATGGACAGGCTGGACCGAGGGCGAGGCAGCGACAACGAGGAAAAGGAACTTCGGGACCTCACCAGCGCTGAGGTGCTTGTTCTTTACGCCGTTGTTAGCAAGGAGAAAGGGTGTCTTAGTTCTTAGACAAACAAGCTGCCGGATGTCACGCTATGTGACATCTGGCCCGTCTGCTTACCCTGGTAATAAATACCACGTCTCGATCCCTTCCTTGCCTTGCTCCCAGTTCTGTGCCTGCGGGAAGGAGACCCTAAAGCATCTGGAGTCTAAACTCTTCCCAATACCCGCAGCTCACAGTTGCTCAGAGCACGCTGTCCTTTTCTGTCATCGTTTTGTTTTAAAGAAAATGCAGTTCCCCCTGAGTACTTAATTGTCTGTTCAGCGCAGCCACTGGGGTGTGCCTGAGGGGAAGCCAAACATCCTCGGCAAATTGATGAACAAGTTTCAGAATATAAGAAGGGGAAATAAAATTCTTAATAACTGCGTGTGGCAAGAAGCTCCAGCAAAAGGAAGACTTAGATGAATGACTCAAGTGCAGAAATGTTACTGAGCTGATTCCAGTCTGTTCCTGAACTGGCTGTTAACAAAGACATGATAAGCCACAGCCTGAGTTTAAAGGGGGAACAGCATGATTAAATGCTTGCTGTATTTGAAAACATGAAAATGAATAGCCCAAAGCTTGTTCTTAGTATGCCCAAGCATTCACTTAAAACAAGCAACCAGCTGATAACTTGGCACTGTGTTTTCTTGGAGGACAGTCTCACCAGTTAGCAACAGGATCATTCTTTTGTTTATCAGGTGATCAAAATACCACCTGGTTTATTGCAATTCTACTGTATTCAGTTTTTGATAGGACCCTTGTTTGTTTAGCCTAGGAAATTTTTAAAAATATATTTTCTGTTTGCCTTCTAGAGCTAAGAAGAATACACTAAAGATGTTCAGTGTAGTAAATTAAGCCTGAGATTAAATGTAGCTGCTCTGCAATTGATTAGTATGTAGGAACAGATTTGCTGTCATCAAATAAAAATAGAATGGCTGCCTGACCATAATGTTTGTGTGCATTTATTTTTTTAATCTGTGCTTCTGAGATTTCGAGTCATCTCAGCTAATTGTTCTTCAGCAATACACAGGCAATAGAGAGGTCAATATAATCTGGAAAAAAAAGAACAAAACCAAAACCCCAACTGTCTTTGCTGTAGGCAATGAATATCATCATCTTGGTTTGAAGATTTCTTTTGTTTTTCTAAAAGAAAACAGAAGGATTAGTGATTTACTGTGCTCTTGATATACAGACATGCAGGGTTTGCTGTTGAAATAGCTGCTTAGAGTGCAAGTTCAACAAACAGTAATACTTGCAATGTTCCAATGGACTTTTGAGGGTTTGATGATTCTTTTAAACTGAAACAGGAACAGTGGTAAATGTACCATGATGACACCGAGTTCTGCTTTGTTTTTCTAATAAAAACAACTTACTTGAATAAATGCAAAGTTTGGGGCAGTGAAAGGGTGTGGGTAAACTAAAGAATTGTTCCTCCTCTGTCCTGTCTACAACTTCCCTTGCTATCTTAGCCCTTTTCTTTGTGGGTAAATCATACCTTCACTTCTGTAAGGCAGAACACCTCTGTGCTCAGGCCTCCTGATCTCCCAAAGTGGGCTGTGATCACTGTGGGGCACTAACAAAGGTTTCAAGGCCCAGGACTGGCCTTTTGTCAGTGTATGTGGAAGTTTGCAGTACTTATTTTGCATAATTTAAAGGGGGGACATTATCACTGTCCTGGAGTAACAAGTTCCTGTCTGTGAGCAAAAGAGGATAGGAACTGGTAAGAAAACATTTTCATTCAGCAACAGAGGCTGTTTTTAGATGGCTGGGGTCAGGGAAATATGTCCAGATGTGCTTTCATAGTGACAAAGTGCAAATAAAATCTCACTGCACAGCATCAGCTTGTTCTCTGCCAGCTGCTCTGATTACTTCTATCTCTGTATGCTGTCTGAACTGGCCCCTTGCTTTAGTCCTGCTGTTGGCCATCTGTAAGGGCCCAGAAGGGATTTTCTTCTTCGTCACAATATATTCTGGACCAGCAGCTCAAGGCAAGGAGAAGAGCAGGACTTCATTTTAATGATGTTCAGTTTTCAGGGGAGGGATCCCAGGATTTAAGTGACTGCTTCATTTTGAGAAATTCCTTTTTTTGTTCTGGTCCAGACTTATGGAGACTATTGAAATATAATTTTGTGGTGTTGGTCATTGTTTTTTGGTTTTGTTTTTTTTTCTTTCTTTTATATCCCTGTCATGTGATTCACTCCCTGGTATAGTCTAAGATTTACTGTCAACAAGTATTGGCACAGGCTTGATGCTGTTTGTCTCTATCCTCCTCACTTCTTTGGTGTTAAAGTTGCGACTTTTGACCTTAAAATAGATAGTATTTTGTGTTTTCCCTTGTCAGAAGGGAAACTGGTTTGGTAGTGTTCTCAGAAAACCTGTGTATTCCTGGAAGATGGCATCTTTGGTCAAGGCAGTCTTTCAGCTTTACCCCAGTCAGGAAGTGATGTTAATAAAGCCAGCAATAAGGTGCTGTTTTTTAGAGAATGAAAGAGTTTTTCAGGCCTAACCAGAAGAGAAACTGAGTCAGGAATTCCTTTTGCTTTCAGTTTGTCAATCAGTTAGTCCAAAGACACATCAAAAATATGCTTTTTCAGTTTAATGTAATGGAATTACAAAAATTGCAGCCCTGACATCTTGAGACAGCAAAGGCTGGCAAACAGGTGGCTGAAAGGACTCTGTTCTGGAACTGTGGCTGTATTCTTCTTGTGTTTCTAATATTTTGATGTAAGAATTGCCATAATACACTGCAGTGAGCCCACAGTGGCACTGTGGGGTGACAAAAAGCAAGTCACCTGCCTGGTTGTTTTTAAGCTCTGAAATATTTTCTTGAAGTAGTTGCCTAAATTGCTTTTATCATAATGTGTTAATTTAGTGCTTGACTAGACTACCTGAGCAACAGAAAGATCTCTTGTCACCACTTCACGTTCCCAGTACACAAAGCTGCAGGCAGGAATCTCACAGAGAAAAGGAAGGGAAAATCTGACAGTGAGAAAGTGTAACTCTTAAGAGAGTGTTGGGCACAAATTTCAACTCTTACATCAATCAGAGTTAAAGTGATGGTGTTTTCACTTACTGGAGTCCATCAGAGAAGAGCAGAGCAGGTATTGAGATTTTAAGTCAGAGTAAGGAATGAAGGATTTTATCAGAAGAGTAAGGAGTTTTAGCACTTTTTTCCTGGTATGTGGTATCACTGAAGAGCAAGATGAAGCTGGAACCAGGAATGTGGCTATTTAGTTGAAAATGAATCAGTTATTTAAAAAGCAGAGAGAAATGGATGAACACCTAGTTCCAGTTCTAAAGGTAGCCACACCTAAGCTTTAGCTGTAGCTGGGCTGGTTGTGTTCCTCTGTCTCATGGAAGTGAGTGCACTGTAGGTGAAACAAAGTCCATTCTCCAGCTGGGGACTAACCCTGAGTGCCACTGCACCCAGGAAAAGTCAGGATTTTTACAGTGTGCAGAAGTGGTCGGTTAAACCAGTCTCTCCAAGTGTGTGCTGCTGGCACAAAGGTTCCCCACACTCCCCTCCTCTTTCCTAATCAACTAAACTTAAAACTGAAGTGTGGTTACAGCACCCTTTGGGTGGCTGGAGGTCAGGGTGCAGGTACACATTCCAAAACTACTGTCTTGAGTGGTGTTGAAGGGCCTTAAATAGTGAGGTAACTCCTAGGGAAGGCTGAGGTTTGCATCTGGTGGGGAAAGATAATACAGAAATGTAAGATACAAAGGCATGAAACATTTGTTACTTGAGGGAGAAGTCAAAGAGGAAGAATTAGATAAAGGAAAACAATGGGAGCACACAGGAAGAAAACATTTCACAGTGTGATTTTAGGATTTGTCTTCTCTGCAGTATGGCTGCCAAAATCCCCTTCATTCTAGCTGCATTTCTACCTCTTTTTATAACCTAGTTGTCAGGAGGATCAACATAAAATTTAAGTAGACCCACTTGGAATAATATTTTCTTATGCAGTGCTAGAGGGTTTCAGATAAATTGCTTTACCATAAAGCAAACAGATTGTGTTAAATATGTGTCCAAGGCCTTTAGTGTGTGAGCACTTGTTTACAGTACTTGAAAATAGTCAATCTCCTGCAATCTGGTTTATTATTAACCCAGTCTACGTTTCTATGCAGTTGGAAAAAGCGTTTGTTATCAGCTTATAAAAACTTATGTCTTCTACTGTGCAAATATTTGCACAATTGGTATTTTTCTTACAGTTTCTTAAACTTAGCTTTTTGAGGAACGTGATGCTTGGCCACCTTCAGAAGTAGGAGCTGCTATGGCATTTTTGGAAAAGGTTAAAGATATCTTTATTTTTCTCTTTATTAGTAGTGTAGTGCTATAAGCATTATAAAATCCTATAAATTGTGTGGGTTGCTTTAACATGTAAAATGGCCTTGTTTTACATGACCTTTGTTGGAGGTGATGTCATGAGCCACTCTCCCTGAACATGTTTTTAGATCACAATTTCAGTTTTCCCTCCTTAAAGCAAACTAAGAACCCCCATAAATTCTTCCCTAAATTCTGTGTTACTACACCATTAACTTTGGACAAGTGAATATATTTGGCCAGAGCTCTACACAATAATTTATTGTCCCTTATTGTTTAAAGTAATTAATATACATGTCTGTGTGTGCACTTCCAGTCCCCTGCCCTTTCACCCTCACCTGAAACTGGATAGTCTCCCCATCCCTTTGTTTGCTCACTGAAATCAGTGACTGTAAAGGTCCTTCTGGGTCACTGGATCCAGCCCCCCTCAGTGCAAGCAGCCTGTAAAGTGATCAAGTTCTACTCCCTCTGCCTTTGAAGATTGGTGAGCTGCTGCAAGCCAAACTGACAAAACAATCTCAGCTTTTTCAGGTCAGAGAGAAACAATCTTCAAGGAAAAAAAAAAAGCTCTTCTGAAATGCCTTGTCAGTGCTTTATCTCTGATGTGTTGTTTATTTTGTTTGTTTGTTTATTTTAATGCTGGAGCTCTAGCCCAACCAGAAATGGTTATTCTAATTGTACAGCTCTGTAAGAAACAAGATTTTCTGAAACTGAGGAGCTCCAGGCACTCTAGAAATCGGCAGCCAGCCTGCCATGGCCCTCCATCTCCAGACATCAGGCTACTTAAAGCCCAAGCTGCAAAGCCCAGTTTCATTTCTTCATGGTCTGTAGGTGTTGGAAGTTTTTTGTAGTGCCCTGTCTGTGCCTTTGGAGGGACTTGTTTTATTCAGAGATTTACAAAATATCCGAGAAATTTGATGTTTAATCCAGAACAATTGAAAACTTCGCTGCAACTTAATATTTCTTACATCCTGGTTGGTTAGGTTAATAGTTTCAGGTTTAGGTTGCTTTGAAAGGATGTATTAAAGCTCAGTTTGGAAGGGACTGGAAGAAGTGGGATCCATACTGTTTGTATAAATATCTCCAAAAAGATGATCTCATTCAGTATTGTAGTGGTAACATCTGCATGCAAGAGCAAAAAGTCAACTGCCTTCCCCTCAATCTGAACTCTGAAATCTCTTACAACATGGAAATTTAGTTTCTGACATCCAGCCAGAGACTTCAGCTCTTCTACTCCATTGTTGGTCTGGGTAGAGCTACCCAGTTGAATTGCTTTTCTGCAGAATATAGAGACTTCATTTAAGGGTTGGAGTTGGATTTTACTGAGCATAAAAGGCAGCTAATAGGGGAAGTCCATCCTGCTGCAGTTCTGACTGTGACTGTTTCCACCTTGCAGATCTCTAGTAATTATCAGCACTTTGGATGGACGGATTGCTGCACTGGATCCAGAAAACAGTGGGAGAAAACAGTGGGATCTGGATGTGGGATCAGGTTCTCTTGTGTCATCCAGCCTCAGTAAACCAGAGGTAAGGCTTAATTTCTTTTCTGACTAAATATTTTAAAATGGAGTTGTCTGTAATAAAAGAATGCAGCTTCCTCCCTGTTTGGTAGATGTTAAATAACGGAGCAAACACTTATAAAACTTTGTCAGTACTGTTCTCAAACTTTTTTTTTGAGTGCTTACATCATGTTGCCATTTCAAACTGGAGTGTGTCAGCATTTCAGCCTTGGGATTGATGTATTTGATAACTATCAAACTAGATGATGTAACTGAGTTGGGGAATTGTGTGTAATTGCTGATTGAAAACAAGTTACTTGTAATTTCAAGCAAATGAAAGGATCATCTGCATTGTATTACTAGGCTATGTCTTGGCAAGTACTGGCTTTTTTTTTTCCCTCAAGAAAAGCAAAAGTCCTTGTGACTTAATAAATGAACAAAGGATTGTTTTGGGTGTTTTATACTAGATAAGCAGGCTGCCTGTGAAATAGAATGTGTTAGCAATTAAACAGAGTGCTGAAGGTCACCCTGAAGTACTGAGTGGTAGAGGGTTGCATCACTTCTTGCAGATGAACTGTAAGAAAAAAATCTAGAGTTGAGTTTCTTGTTTGGTGCTGTTGGCCCCCATCAGTTTCAATGAACTAAGCTAAAAATTAGAAGGAAGTTTTTTGCCTTTTTTTTTTTTTTTTCCTGCACTGGGGAGATCTCTGATTCATTCTCCCCTACAATTAGGAGGAATAAAAACCCCAACAAACAGGTAATTTGGGATGATAACACACCACAGAAGTACACAGTCCTTCCTTGTCAGGGATGAATTTGATGACCAGTCCTGTATCATGCTTTTGCACAATGAGCATCAAAGAATGAAAATTGAGTTCAGGATTATTCAGACTGCATGACTTTCCTGCTTTGTTGCTATCTGTGGCCATGACCTCTGTTTTGGTGTAAAGAAGGCAAAGGAAAGATGTAGTCTGTTGCTGTGGTATTGTGAGAGCTGCTAATGAGTATCTCAGGTTGCAGAAGTAATGTGAATGTTTACTCACATTCCTTTGTTTCTGAGAATTTTATTTATGGATGCAGCTTTGTGAGATTTGTTCATGTGTATTTTTGTGGTTTAGAAAAAACACTGTAGGAAAGAAGAACTTTTCCCCCCAAAATATGTTTAAGAGCATTGAATTGTTTAAGAGAATTGAAAATAATACAGGAGAACTGTAAAAGAGCTCTGTGAGGTGGAAGGTGTCAGTGATTGTGTGATCCTTCCCAAATATTCTCAGCAGTAGATACATAAAATACTGGTCTGTTACCTGTTGCTGCAAATAGTTTCTGATGACCACTTGAAAACAGAACCAGTGGTTATGAAAAGCACACATTTGAAATCTGTGCAAATATAACTTTGTTTTTTTCACAAGTTAAGTCACAGGTCCATGTTTTTAAAGATTTTGGGAGTGCAAGCATTTCTAATGATAGAAGTGTTTTTGCAAATACAGATTTTGTCACTCAACTGTCTGTCCAGGGTTTTGATATTTTTCCAACATGGGATGACTGTAGAAATGAAAGGTTGGGGTTTAGACAACAAAAATTGTAGTTCGTCCATGTGGTGTTTAATTCCCTTCTGTGATTATAAGTCAGTAGGTTGTGGCAGTCATAAAAATATATTTTTAAAGAGCTTTTGTTATGCATAGAGGAAGTTGGACTTGCAGATGGGCTTTCAAATAGTTTTATTTCTACAGCTGTGGCCAAAGACACTGAGGGATTTTGGCAGTTAAGATGCAGAGCCTATGAGATAACTAATTTTGGAAGGAAAAGGTCATTTTGGACTTTTAAAAGCTGTTAAGTGTTATGAATATGGGCCATTTTAGACTTCTTACTGTCATGTAAACAAATGCTGTTAAGACAGAATTTAACAAGAATCATGATGAAAAGTGATGAATACTCTGAATAAACTGCATTTAAATATTTAAATACTTAATCTGCTGTCAGTAATCAGCTGAAAGACTTCATGCAGTGAATCTAGATACTTAGTTAAGTGAGTAATTCACCTTATTAAAATTGCTGGAAAATTCTGGTTTAGGTCAAGATACTGATGTGGGCATGTCACCTGTTGAGTTTTAGTCTCTCAAACTGAGTCTTGAGACTTTCCCTTCCTCTTCCAGCATTTTTGAAGTAACAAAGGTTTCTGTGCTAGCAACCACAGTATTCATCATAAAACAGTAACATTATGTAAGCTGTTGAATTACATCTTCTTGCAAGAAATGGCAGATGAGAAACTCTGTTACACTTGCAGAGACAAAGATTTGTGTTCTTTCAGAGCAAGGAAAGTGTGTGATGCTGGCTCTTAATTGTTTTGATGAGGGTTTTTTAACTATCTCAAGTGTGACTATATTGAACTGTAGTTCCAAGTCCTGGTGCAAAAGCATGAATTTAATTCCCAAGTGCCTTTTAAGAATAGACCTTAGATCTTCAAACTTTCAGTGTTTAACAGAACTGTAGTTAACTTCCTTTACCTAACTGTAAAATGTCAAACCTGGCTGTCTGGAGCTCGTGTGTTAATTAGGAAAGTGAGGCAGTGAAATTTCAAATGTTCCAGCAGCTTTGTCAAACACTTCAGATCTTGAAACTACTGCTTAAGACACTGACAAGTGAGATGTTCATCATTTGTCATGTGAACCAGATCAATTAGAAAGGAAAGGCTGCTGCAGTATTAATTGTGTGTCTGAGTAACTAAAATGCTAAAATTCTTTCCTTGGCTCTAAGCTCCAACATAAACAAATCATGGTCAGGGTGCCAATGCTGAAAAGTTGACTCTGCAGTTCAGGCTTGTGTGAGAATTTCAAAACTCTTTCCCCATCCATTGTTGTAAAATGGAAAACCTTTCTCTATATAGAAGCCTGGTTACAAGTCCAAGTTTTCCTGTTACCTGCACATAAAGATTGCCTGATGAAATTCACAGTAAAGTCATTGAATCACAACTTTTCTAAAAGGGAACTTAATTTTAATAAAAACACTTTGCTCTTTAAGATTTGGGTTTGTAATTAACACTCTGTCCATACTTAGACAAGAATACTTTTGGGAGAAGCAGCTTGTTGAAATAATGATGGTTAATTATAGTGAAAGGGAGAACAGCTTCAGAAGCAGTGGGAAAGGTTCACAGCACATAGTTTGCTGATGAGGATGATTAATTCTTTTACCTGCAAGCTTTATACTAAATTACTTAATGGGCACCAGTCAGAGTTGTTTCAGTGCTCTGGGCAGAGGCTACACTGGGATGGACTCAATAAAAGTACCTGGTAGGCTTGGGCTGTTACAGACTAATCCCTAAGTAAGCATCTTATTTCCTTATTTGAGACATTGAAGATCATGGGACAAAATCAGTTTCAGCTCACAAGGCTGACATTTATAGCAGGGTAAACATACCACTGTATCCTGGAAAAATGGAATAATTTGATTATGCCATGTCACCAAATCTGTCAACATCCTTATTCCAATAAAGACTCTCATGACCTTTGTATTTCATTATGTGTATATATGTATATATAGATATATAAACATAAATATATCTTTTTATTGTGATAGCCACATAAAATCAACTTTTCTACAAACTTAGACATCTGTGTTATCTTTTTTTGACATAGAAGTGGCGTATTTTTATTGAATAGCCTAGTGTTACAGTTTTTTTTTCTCAAGAGAAATATGGAGAGGTGAAGAAATTTTATACTGAAGTCATCAGAAAACTCACTGCATTGTTGATGAAGTGAACCCATAGAGACTTTGAGCAGATTTTTCCTTTTTTGCTTAGAGCAGTGAATTGGAAAAGTATTTTGAAATCTCAAAAAACTCCAGTAGTGAGTGCATTTTTTGTAGAGTATATCTTCGTTCTTTTTCCTTCCCTTTATCTGCATCATTACCCCTTCCAAATTTTCAGTGCTTTGGTTTCCCCAAAGAAATTCAGAATTCTGCTGTGAGGTGTCCAGACACCTGGGACTCTGAGGTACTGACTTGCCTGCACATTGCTGCACTTTGGATAGGGCAGCCTCTGTGCTCAGACAAGGCAGAGAAGAGCCCAGATCTGTCTTGGGTTGCTCTGGGAACACAAGAGGAAACTCAGCAATTCCCATCCTTTGACCTCTTACACTCTGGAATAGAGGAAAATGCAAAATCCACATTGAAATGGGTCAGGGCAAGGCAAGAGGTCAAAATGCCCTTTGAGGGGCTTGAATTGTGAATTCTGTTATGTGCCCTCCCAGAGGTTCAGGGAGAGTAAATAATTTAACAGCGTCTTTGAAAGAATTAGGAAAGTTTCACCACCCACTTATGGCAGTATTTTATTAGTTTGAATAAAACTTATGTGTTTGTTTGGCTCATGGCTTTCTATTATAGTTATTTTTTGGTTGAGTCACTGTCTGTAAATATCATCCAAGGAAAAGCTGATAGTGTTTGTCTTGGATATGGGTGGGGAACACTTAAGACTGTCAGACACTTAGTGTTTTCACTGAAGAGGTTATTACAGCAGCTGTTAAATGCAGTGATGAATATTAGGAATTTATATTAATCCTGCATAAAATTGTTCTGACTCTGCTAACATTCACTGGCCAAACAAAAAGGAGATGCTTTTCAAACTAGACAGACATTCTTAGAAAATGGTCTTTGTTCTGAATTCTGCTTTAACATGAATGCCTCTGTCTAGTTCACTGTTAGTAATTTTAACTCTTAATCTTGGGGGCATTTTAAAACATCGGGAATGGGATATGCCAGCAACAGAAACAATCTTTCCTGCTTAGCACTTGGAAGAGTCTCCATGTACCATCCAGGCAGCTCACAGGAGAGTCAGATTTTCATATGCATAGAATAGTATTTGAGTGTGTACAAAAGGTTTTCAAAGGACAGTTTTACTCCAGAAAGAAAAAAATTTTAAAACTATCTATTCATGCTGTAAAATTACTTTCTGGCTGTATATACATTCTGAGCAGATGTAAGCCACTGAATTGCCACACTTCTCAAGCAGGCAGAGTGTAAATCAGTGGTCTGGTTATTGAGGTGACTAAACTGGGGAAAATACATTTCCTTGTAGGTAAACTGGTACCATTTTAGCTGTCTGGGAGAGTATTCTAGTGTCCTGTAGTGACCTTTATTTTTGTCTACTACTGAGACATGTAGACCCACCAGATGCTTAGATAGTTGGAGGTGTCATTCCTGCAGAGGAAGACTGGCACATCAGCTGGTTCTCAGTCGTAGAGGTTTTCTCTAACAGACATGAAATTAAACTGTGCTAAATGAAATACAAGATTTGGGGATTGATAACAGTCGTTTTGTTGTTGAAGGTTGGAGGTAACCAGTTTAAAACTGAGAAAACTGTGTATGAAGATATCCCGTGACAGGGAATCAGCTGCCATCTCCATTCCACTGCAGGGGAAGGAAATGTGATTCCATGTTGCCTGCGGGTAGAGACAGACAGATTAGTGTCTTAAATGGTCCTGGAAAAGCTCATAATGAATAAGAAGTGAGTGTCCAGAATAGTACTTCAAAGGAAGATAAATTTTAATTCCAATTGAGGCATTAGGCTCAAAGGCTTATTAAAGGGCCATCAGGAGGAGTGGAGCCTGTGTTTTGCAGGAAGAGAATGGATGTGACCACTCTTTAACTGCATGGATGTATTAGCATTCCTGATGGCATGAGTGGTTCTTTCAATTCTGTTGCTGGAAACACACACATATATGTGCATGAAGAGGTGGGAAGCTTGGGAAACCTCACTAGAGAGACTTGTGGATTTCTGAGTAGAGCTTTTTGTTGCTTTCTTGATGAAACTAAAACATGATTTAAAATTCTCCTGAAAATAAACTTCTAATGTTGTTTAGTGGATAAAAAGTCATCTGCAGAAGACTTAATTGTTTTAAAGTACCCTGATAGCTGTGCTTTTATAGGAAACACAACCAACTTTTTTTAGTAGGAAATGGTAAACTTGAGGAAAAGGGGAATTGCTGACAGCTGCCTGAGGTGAGCTGGTGGTGAGTGTGATGCAGCACCATCATACCATTATCACAAATAGGGCTTTTGCTTAGGCAAGTGATGTTATCTATTTATCCAAACTGCACATCTTCAGTCCTCTTTGTCTGGTGTCCTGCTCAATTAAAAAACCCAAAAGCCTTCCTGTAGCTGCAGCTTGGTGGCTGCCTTGATGACACGTGTCCTTCCCCTGCTCTAAGGAGGCTTTGGAGGATGACAGCTTCCCTTAGGGGACGCAGAGCAGCTACAGAGCAGGATGTTGTGGCCTGTGTGATACCAGATCCTCAGATGATGCTCTGCCCTGAGCAAAGCCAGGAAAGTTTCTCACAGTGCTCTGTGTACAACCAGCTTTCATCTCATGATCACAGCCATAGTCAAAATGCTCGAAATATTGGAAAGGCTTTTTACCATCACCATTGTCTCTGGTTTTTTATTCTCTTTATAGTAGAATAACAGAATGGTTTAGGTCAGGATACACCTCTAAGATTACAGAGGTCAAGTGTTAACCCTGCAATGCTGAGGTCACCACTAAACCACATCCATAAGTGGCACATCCACAAGGCTTTTACATCTCCCCAGGGATGGTGACTCCACCACTGCCCTGGGCAGCCTGTTCTAATGCCTGTCCATCCCTTCAGTGAAGAAAGTTTTCCTTACAGCCAATCTAAACTTTCCCTGATGGAGCTTGAGCTCATTCCTTCTTGTCCTATTGCTTGTTTCTTGGGAAGAGAGATTGACTCTTCTCATCTGGCTAAAAACTTCTGTGCAGGTAGTTGTAAGGAGCAATAAGGTCTTCCCTGAACCTCCTATTTTTTCCAACCACAGCTCCCTCAACCATTTCTTGCAAATCTTGTGGTCTGGACCCTTCCCCCTCCTGGGTCTAGATATGGGCAGGAAGAGAGCTTGTAATTTAATTGCATATAGCCCACTGCATGTTTTGTACTGGCTGTTTAGCAGTTCTGGTGTTTACAGATACTAAAATGGATCAACTCTAGTATCTAGACAAATATCAGTTTCAGGTAATGGATAACTTAGTTGGAATTCAGCTGCACAATACACAAAAAAGTAATTTATTCTGCCCTAGAGCCTATTTTAACTTTCAGGCTATATCTTTATCTATATAAAGAAGGGCCCATTTCGAGGGTTAAGCGATTTAGAAGTTTAGCAAATCATTCCTCTAGCAGCACAGCCACTGACATCTCATTTCCTAATTTCTTCTGAACTTTGTGCTCCATAAGGAGGTAACTATTAATCTTTGTCAGACTCGCTGCATGTTTCGTGCACTCTTTCTTTACATCCTTGAAAGAGGAGACTGGGATTTGCCATGTTCTGTTCTCCTCCTGTATTGGGCTCTTTTCCTGTAGGAGTTCCTCTGTGACTTAATTTCTCACATGGACTCAGTGTCCTTATCTGCAAAACCATCCTATCCAAGCAGGGCCAGGGGAAGAAACACACAGGGTCCAGCAGAGATCAGTTTGAATCCTGATCTCCTTAACTACACAAGAAGCTTCTGCTATTGCCCCTGCATAGATGCCAGGTGCCCACCAAAGCCACTCTGTCATGTCCCTCCTCAGCTGGACAGAGGAAAGAAAAATCTGTTGAAAAGGCTCATGGCTCAAGATAAGGGCAGGGAGAGATCATTCACCAGGCACCACCATGGACAAAGCAAACTTGATTCAGGGAAACCAGTTTTATTACCAATAAAACCAGAATAAATATGGAGAAATAAAACCAAACCTGAAAAACAACTTCCCCCACCCCTCTCTTCTTCCCAGGCTTAACTTCACCCTGATTTTCTCTCCCTCCACCCCAGAGTAGTGCAGGGGGATAGGGTGTGGAGGCTGCTGTAAGTTCATCACACCTCGTCTCTGCCACTTCCTCCTCCTCAGAGGAGGACCCCTCACACTTTCCCCCTGCTCCACTGTGGGATTCTTCCCACCCCTGTAGCCCCCACTACCAAAGCCTTGCCTTGGAAACTAAATATAAGTACCAGTTTTGCCACGGTGGCTGATGGACTCTGTAGGGCCTGTTTCTAGAAAGGCAAGGCTTTGGATAATGTTTCTCTGCACTAATCCACTCCCTGAGGTGCTGTTAGTTTCAAGGAGGTCAGTGATGGGCGCAGCAGCAGCAGCACCAGTTTCTCAGTGTCTCAGAAAGCACTGCGCTTAAGTTTCAGAAGACTTGCAGTCTTATTAATAAAACTTGCCATGTAAAAGAGGGGGATGGAATAATGTCAAAATAAAGTCTTTCTTAAAGCACTGTGCAGTTGGGTTTTTTTATTATTATTAAGGAGAACAGTTTTTAAAAGTCTGTTACCATGGCAGCAGAGCAGGCTGGCATCTCTGTATCTCAAAACCCCAAGTCTTGTTTGACTGTGATTAAAGTAACTGTGGTATTTCAGTTTGCTTGTCTTCAGAGGAAGGGTCTGTGTGATTGCACAGCAAACAGTATTGGGTTCCTGATCTTTTTTCAAGCTGGGGTGGTCTAGTTAGCACACTGCAGTTCCTCAGATTTCCTTTATGGCCCTTCTGGGGAGGGCAGAGCAGGAATAATTCTTTTAAGGGCAAACTCAAGCTGAACAAGGTAGCGTGCCCCTGACATTGGAAAGGAGAGTATAAGTCTCAAGCTGCTGTGCTGCTGTCATCTGTTGCTTTTTACTCTGTTTGTGTAAAAGACAGTTTTGTTAGGACCCTGGTGCTTACACCTGATCAGATTTTAAGATCTGAAGTGTAGAATCATGACAGAGATACCAGCTCTAGTCTTTTATTAAAGTTGTCGGGAGGATGTTGCAGGTGTTGCTTTGAAGAGAGAGAGGAAAGGAGTTTTGAAATGAGTTCTCTAGTACTCATCCAGGCACAGGGTTACAGCATCACTTCACACACTCATCATCCAGAAAATACAGGCCCACGAAAGTTGAATTTATTACTCTTTTCCATGCATTCATGAAAAATGAAATAGAAACTACCAGTTTGTGGAGTGTGGGGAATGATGGAAGGAGAAGAAAGACAGTAATAGATATAAACTTATGTCATAAGGTACTTAATGCAGGCAGAAGTCAGGGACCTGGTCTGGTCACTTGAGAGATGCTGTGAACTGTTCCTGGGTGAGCTGTACAGCCTGATGGTTAAAATCAGCCTGAGCTGTGAGAAACATCTCTGCTCACTGTTGCTGTGCAGACCTGGTGTGCTCTTTCAGGCTGTCACAGCCCAGCTGAGATGAAACCTATTTCCCAGGCTTCTCTGATGTGCCGCCCTGGCACTGGCTGGCTCTCAGCTCTGCAGGGGAGGAAGGCCACCTAACCCCACCTCTGTAAACAGCTCAATAAAATACTGATTATCTGAGGTCCAGGTGCAGCCTTTCTCACAGTCCTGAGCTCAGAGATGGTTTGGGCATGTTCAGTGCTTAACAGGCACAGGAGGTGGTCAGGACAGGTATGCCCTTCATAAACAATCAGAAGTAATGGCACTCACAAGAAAGAAAAATTCTCTGGACAAACAAATAACCAGTTGGTATTTCCTGCCTCAGCTTCCTCATTGCCCTTGAACATGTCTTAGGTTGTTTTACTGATCTAAATCATTGACTTCCTTTCACAGTCAATTTTCTTTTTCCTGGCTGGTTGCACAGTCCATGTTTTGATGAATACTTTGCCTTTTACCAGTGTTTTAGGCAGTGGAATAGCTTAACTTTTCAAAAGATGTGCTTGTGTCTGGGTCTTTGTTCTCTTAAGGGAGTGGGGATGCTGTGGGCCTTTCAGAAGTTCGAAGACCCTGGTTGGCCCCTTCATCCCAGTGTGCTGCTGTTTGATGAGGGTTTCTCTGTTAGTAAGAGTACGTTGTCATCCTTACAGTGCCCTGTGCTTCAGGATTTCTGCAGGTAGCTGGAGGCAAAACAGATGAATCAGCATCCTGAAATCGAAGGTGAAGAGGAGAAATAACCTCTTCTGTTGGAAGGAAGTCATAAGCCCATGGCTCTGTGCAGATAACCTTCCTGCAGGCATAGCTAATAAAGAGCAGACAATAAATCAGTTCCAGACTAGCCCAAATTAGCAACATCTCAAAAATTTTGTGTGTGTATGTATATCTATATCTATCACCTGAAAAATCTGTAAACAATTACAGTAATACCTGTGTTACTGTCTATGGGTTTGTGGTTTTATTTTGTTTGTTTTTTTAATGTGGAGCATACCAGCTTGCTTTGACTTTCCCAGATTTCTTTGTGCAGACTCTTGTTTTTACCCTTCTGAATAAAGCTGCCATATGTGACTTTTAATATGTTGCCTAGATTAATTTTAAAGAGGCTTAAAAGACATAGTTCTCAGTGAGAAGTAGTTTTCTTAAAACCATGCTTGATGCTGGCTTTGATCCTGTTTGTTACAGTGATCCTATTGTAGGGATAATCATAGAGGAGAAAAAAACTGGTACCCTTATCACTTCAGATCATGTAGGTTGATCTTAGTTAATTAGTAATTGGAATGGAGTTCTTGCAGCTTATAGTAACAGCAAGATTTGAAAACTACAAGCAGAAGTGTTAGAAAAACATAAAGACATCAAATCCTATTTTAAGGATAATATTTCACTTGTGCGTGGTTATTTCCTTGGAGTCAGTAGATAGTCCAGCCCATCTGTAAACAATAATATTGACTGTTTTGGCACCAGACTTGGCTCAGATGTGTCTGCACGTGAGCAGGCTTGATTTTTGTTTCAGACGATAAAGAGCGTTAGGAAGGGGGTAGAATGTCGCGCTTGCTGTTAAACAGCTCCTGGAAGCTTTAGTACTTCAGCTTGTTTTGATCTCTGTTTACACAATTTTTCCTTTTCTTTCTTTTTCTCTTCTCTGCACCGCTGTAAATCAGCGGCTTCCTGCACCGACCAACCTGCCGTGGCACCTGGCGTACGGTGCCCTCCTTTCCAGTAAAGAGTCTAGACAGCAAATTCCCTGGAAGCGTGTGCCACTCCGGATCGTTATGGCTTTTTGCTTTTTTGTGGAAGCTTTTTAGAAACTGCATTACCTCACCCGTCGGCCTGGAGATTGCGCAGCCCGCGCCGCTGATAGGGCTGCAGAGCCCCGCGCAGAGCCAATGGAGAACTTGGGCTGCAAACTCTTAATGAGCAAAAGAGCAGCGGCTCGTTTAGGGCTCCGTAGTTAATGTGGGGGCTTTTTTTAAGTGTTACTTCTGAAAGACGAGCCACTTAACAATTATGTGCCATATTGCTGACCAGTGAAGCTGAACAAATAGCTATTTACATTGACAGATCAGAGGAATGTGTAAGTGCATCGTGGTAACCTACATTTTCTGTGCCAAGAGATTTGCAGCTGACTGCCTGGGTGACTCACTCCTTGGATTAGGAGATGAGGTAATGCTTTTGAGATACAGGGTGATGTCATTCCTTTACCTGAGCTGCATGCCGATGCTAGTTGCTAGTACTTTCAAGGAAAGTCCCTTTTCTGCTTCTCATGTACTAGAGAATGAGCTGCATAATTCAGACAGTTGTTGTTATTAATGTCCTTCCAAAGCCTCTGGCTGAACTGCTCTTTTGAAAACGGATGTCACCACAAGTGGCCACAAATGCCTTTTGTTACACATGTATGTGGGCACCTGCAAGTGGCACATTTGCATGCCTGTCCCATTCTTCAAATAAAGCTATTTTGTTAAAAGAAGACCTTCATGGTTATCAGGTGCTACCTCTTGTCAGCACTGTGTCACATAATCCATTTATAAATAAAGTCATCTTAAAAGAAGGTGATTTATTTTTTTCCCCGCCCTGTTCTGGTTCTGTAGTGAAATAGCTCATTTGTGATGGTCAGTAACCCACATGTCTCACCTGCACTTAGGGTCAGATTAACCTTATCCACTCCTATTCCAGCACTGACTTTCAATGCAACAGCTCTTCCTACTGCCCCTGCTCCCTTTGCTGATGTGTTCATGGACAGCAGCTGTGATTTTTCTCAGCTTTTCCCTCCCAATGTCACCCAGGACGTGCTGCTCCTGTGGATGCCTTCAAGGTTGGGAGCACGGGCAGGTGGTCAGCAGAGCTGCCCAACAGTGTCAGCTGTCCTCTGCAGTTTAAGGGGACCGAGGTTTCAGCACTGGAGCAGGCAGAGCGCCACTGTCAGGGAATTTTCAAAGCCATAACCTGATTTGATCCATATTTGGGGAGTATACAGGTGTGTGCTGCTGGGTCAGCTTCATGCATCTTGGAAATTCGGGTGTGGTTCCTAGAAATGGCCAATGTGTGTGTGTTGTTTGCTGGGAGAAAATTTCCTACTCGGGCCCAGGAGTGAGAGCTTTGGGACAGGGCAGGCGCGCAAGGTGACGTGTGTCACATTGTCCCCAGAGCTTGCCCACAGACAGTCTTCCTTGCTCAGCAGCAATTCCTGGGCAGTTTACAGCCCTGTCTCCATTCTTCACAAACCATGGAACGGTCTCCAGCCCCTGGGGCAGAGTACCTCATACTGGCTGGGCTTTCAGACTACTTGCATGTGTATGGATCATGTGCAGATCCATTCAGAGGATTTGTTAATGCAAAGTAACAGCTGCACGGGCTAAAAGTTGTCATCAGAATTATTATGGGCTTCTGAAAGAATATATTACAGAAACGTTTTGTGGCATTACTCTTCTGTGTTGAATGTTTTAACAAGGTACTTCCAGCATGGTTACAGCTGCAATTTTGGCACTAGCATTTTGGGTTTAAAAATGTGTTTTCCAAATCTTCTCAATCTCTTGTTTCTCAAGACCACAAGATTGCTCTTGAATATGAATGTTTATACAAACCTTATTTGCTTTATTTTTCCACCAGTCAGGTGATCTCTACAAATGACATACCCCACTCCCCACCATGATATTTCCTTTTTTGTTGGTTTATTTCTGTGTGTGTGTATAGGGCTGTGTGTGTTTATTTTTCTTCCCCAGTAGTAGGACATAATGCAGCATTTGTGTGTCACATGCAATGTCTTTTCCAGGACGTTTGGCCTTTATTGCCATATGGTAAATATCTGAGGGAAAGAACACACCTAGTTTTGCTTTGTAAGAGCTTCACAGCTAATCTCAGGAGCTTATTTTTATCATCTCTTCAATTACACGTTGTGCTCCTGAGAGGAGTTTTTATTTCAATTCTCTCTCTCATCATGAGGCTTTTCAAAGCTGGAAAGCATTGGTGTTGGATCCTTTAGGGACCTTAAATACCAGCAGTGTGGAGTAACCCACCTGAATTTCTCTGTAAATGAGGTGTGTTGAATAAGTGTATGAGGAGATACTAGTCATGACATGCATACATGTACAACATCTGTCTTTCAATCCCTGTTCAGGTGAATCCCAACTTTACTGAATGCTGTTTGCTTGACTCTCACCCAGTAAGAGGAATAAAAATTCCATGTTACATGGAATTTGAATCATGCAGGAGATGTGGTTTCAGATCCTCACAGTAGCTCCAGCAATAATAACAAGAAGAAACCTTCCTGCATCTTTTGTACCACTTTGTAATACACATCTGTGTTTTGGAGTCTGAGCAGGAACATTTTTTTCCGGGTGGCTAATACACATGTACCAGAAGCAGTCTTTAATTCCTAATGTGTCAAGTATACGAATTTAATGTAATTATGTTGAAGAATATTGCCCAAATGGCCAGAGGTTCTGAAAAAGCAGTAAAATCTCCCATGTTAATCCATATCCTCAGAAGCTAAGATTATGTGGATTACAGTTTCTCAGTGTTCTTGATGTGCACAGCCACTGTGGCTCCACAGCATTAGTTATGGTCCATCATGCTGATAATGAGTTTCATAATAAGTCCCTCAGTACTCACTGACAATGACTCATACTTCTGAACTAGGATCTCCTGCAAAATCTCTGTGTAATGGGTGAAATATTGTATCCCAGTGAAGATTTTTTTCCTTACTTGTGTGTTTAGGGAAAAGCCAGGCAATTTTTAAAGGAACAGTGCTTAAAGATAGGAAATTCCAAGGAGAAGTCAGATTTAACTGTCTGGAGAGGCAAAGGTGAAATGTGAGCTCTGATCTCAGTATTAATTGCTCCCTCTGCTTTACAGAAAGTTGGATATTCTGAAATAGACATTAATCATGAAAACAGCCTTAGTTGTACTTTCAAAGTTACTCTATTTTGAAACTATCCCAAATAATCTGCAAAACTTTGCACTTTAACCAGTGCCTGTCTCTTGGAGAATGCTTCAACCCACATCATATTTTCTACAGTTTTGGATGAAACCTGTCAACTCATCGAGCTTTCAAATGTTTTGAAGAAGTGTCACACACTGAACTGTTTTTAAACTAAGAATAGAGAAACATGGGTTTGATTTGAATGCCTGAAAGTTTTCTGTCTTTAGTATAACTTTGAAAAATAGGATGCTGAGATATAAAACTAATAGGAC
The DNA here is from genome assembly GCF_963513975.1 of Fringilla coelebs. NCBI lineage: Eukaryota > Metazoa > Chordata > Aves > Passeriformes > Fringillidae > Fringilla > Fringilla coelebs. The sequence goes on from NC_140032.1 coordinate 5,665,974, forward strand.
TCTGAGATACAAAACCGTTGGAACACTGGAGCATAACGCACTAGCCTTGCTTATACAGCATTTCTGTTGCCATTTGGGGTCTGTGTGCTTTTAAATCATGGTTGTAAATAATTAAAATTACGGTTAAATCATAGCTAACTGTTGCTATAGGACACAAAATAAAATGATGCGGACATGCAACTTTTTAAGGTATAAAAGAGGGTGTTTAATTTCTGACTCTAATATTTATAGATTTTTAAAAGTGACAGTGGATTGGAGGATGACAGTGCTGCTTCTCCAATGACACTGGACAAACCAACAGTTCATCACATTTTTCTTCTTCTATTAAAAAAATACAAACCAAGTTATTAACCTAAAGTGCATAAGAAAGTTTGTTATAAGAATGTAAACATCAGAAGGCTTAGAAAAACTTCAAAAAACAAAGCAACAGCTAACCTTGAATTCAATTACTTTAGGTGTTTGGAAACAAGATCATTATCCCTTCCTTGGATGGGGACCTGTTCCAGTGGGATCGGGATCGGGGGAGCATGGAGGCCGTTCCTTTCACCGTTGAGTCTCTGCTCGAGTCATCCTACAAATTCGGCGAGGATGTTGTCTTGGTTGGGGGAAAGTCTTTGACCACCTATGGGCTGAGCTCCTATTCAGGGAAGGTAAGAGCCTGAAAAGGTGTTTTGTGGCTGTGTGTTTTGAGCTCTGCCTTGCAAACAGGTAACTCCTGAGGTTTAAACTGTGGTGCAGCTCAGGAGTTTAAATGCAGGGCACAGAACCTGAGCCTCGTGGGCTGCAGTAGGTGGCATGGCCTTGCAATCTCCTCCTGCCTGGGAGCTCCTGCTGGGCCCCTGTGCTGGCTATAACCCATGTCTCACCATTTGCTAACCCAGCAGAGCACTGTTCACTTTTTGCTAGGTTAGTTTTGTGCTGGGTTAGCTGTAGCAGGGGATCAAGGAGTGCCAGAGCCAGCACAAGGGACCAGAGCATAGTGAGAGGATAAGAGGGATGATGCCTTTCTGTGGGAGGAGTTCAGCTTTATCATCTGGCTCTGCTTGAAGGAGACTTTGCAGTTCAGCTCACTGTGTATCAATTAATGCTTTAGGTGACACCTTTTTTTAAACTAATTTCAGATTTTCCAAGCTACTGAGAACAGAAAAAATTCAACATATGCAAAAGTTAGGGACTTTAAGTTGTTGTCAGTGTGCTTACTATCAGAAGTCCTCCTTATATTTTAAAAGTTAAGTTAAATGTCAGATGTCACTGAAGTGCTTGTAAATACTTTGTGTAGTGAAGAACAGACATTTGATAATTCAGAAATGTTGCATTTTAAAACAAGTTAAAAATAGATTCAGTTAAAAAAATTAAAGTTCCCAGTGTTTGTTTTCAACAAAATCAGGGTGGTTTTTTGTTTGTTTGTTTTTTTTATTTTCACCATACATTTTAATGTGGAACACTTCTGTGGTATGGTGTGGAATCACTAATGATAAAGAGCCTGGACCCCAAACCAGAGTTCATGAATGCCTTTTTTAGTTTCCTCACTAAAGGTAGCAGAGAGCTCTGTGCACTAACAGCCTCCTCCTCCTTCAGTGCTCAAAAGAGGAAATTTTCATTTCTGTTTTGATTCCTGCCTTATGCTCACAGTAGCAAAGCTGCTTCTTAGAGGAAACAGTGCCTGACTCTTCCTTCCTGAGAGTTTGGGCAGTTTCATCTCTCTGGCATTGCCCATATAATGCAAGTTCTGTTTGAGATTGGGACTGTTGGAAACTGTGACTGTGAGAGTTAATTAAGGTTTTCTTTTCCTTTTGATAACTGACAAGGCAAAGGGGGAAGGCTTTGTGGTATTTTATATAAATCAATAGTACTTCATTTGAAGCTGATAGAGTTATGCTGAGATAAATATGACATGAAAGCAGAATTATGCTGTGGGTCTTGCAGGAATGTTCTTTTGATGTCCATAGAAATTGTGGAGAAAGAGAGAGCTCAGATTTCTTTCTGTTAGAAGTACATGCAAAACACAGTCAAGTGGTAGTCAAAATACCACAGACTGTAAACTTTCTAGAATCCTTTGAAAGTTTTTGTTCTAAAAAGCCGTTATCTCTTAAACCAGGCTTTTCAACATCCCTCCAGCCAAACATCTAAAGTCATGGAGTTCCAAATTGCCTGCCAGCCAGGAGCAGGCTCTAAGGATTGTTAGCTTTGAATATTGCTGTTGATGATGTTTGTTTTGAAGTGTCACATGTGAGCCTGCCTTGTCTCTCAGGTGAAGTACATCTGCTCAGCCGTGGGCTGCCGCCGCTGGGACGACGAGGAGAGCGAGCAGGAGGAGACGCTGCTGCTGCACCGCACCCAGAAAACCGTCCGGGCTGTGGGGCCACGCAGTGGCAACGAGAAGTGAGTGTGACCTGCTCAGGAACAGTCCTGTAGAGCTGGTGAGGCAGAAAAGATGGGAATCAGATCACATTGCTTCCCTCGTCCTTGCTCACCTTTGGTGCAGTATGACACGAAATGAGCGACACTCATGCTCTGTTTAAGGCAAAAAAGAGTGCGTTTGTTTTTCAACTCCGATATTTATAGAATTCCAAAGGTGACCATTGATTGGAGAATGAAATTGCCACCTCTCCAGCCACACTGGTCAAACCAACAGTCCATTAATTCTCTCTTCCTCCAGAAAGGAATACAAAACAATCATTATTTACATGAAAAGTGCATTACAAACTCCATTACAGAAATGTAAACATCAGAAGGCTTAGAAGAACTTAGAAGAACAGGGTGACACACCTCAGAAAAGTTTGTCTCTGCTGTACTGCACAGGGCAAATGTCACTCTAATGTTTGTTCTAACTGCTGATTTTGTACAAGAGGAGACAGTTTGAAAGTCTTCTTATAAACTACTCACTTTAAGGTTCTTTTTGTACAAATGGTAACTGCCTTAGAGTAGGGGGGTTATACATGATATCTTAAGTTTTCATTTTAAGTTGTTATTTTAAACCATTCTTAAATTCATGTTGTTCATTCCATAATGTCAGTGGTTTGTTCTTTCTAAGCTGTAGAAACTGATTCAATCTGTGATTTTTCTAATGCTGTCATATTGAACTTTTAATACATCAAGATTTCTGTAAAATTACAGAAAATTACATATTTTCTGGAAAAAAAACACCAAACCCACTTCATAAAACAGACTTAAAAATATGGGTTCTGTACATAGATACAAGTAACTGCCCAGCAACATAGTGGAGAATCAGTCATTCCCTGTTCCCCTGCTCCCTCTTCTGTTTGCAGCAGGATGTGACAAGTTGTGAATTTGTAGCCTATCAGAGAGAACCTAATGAGAACTCAGTAGCAGATCAGATGTCTGAGAGGATAAATCTTGGTTTCTGTGTTTCTTGGAGACAGATATTAGCCAGGAGAGGTATGTCAAAACCATAGTATTTAGTCTTGTGTCCCAGAATCCTCCTCTTTGTGGTGAGAAACAGAACTGCTTTCCTGGTAACACAGAATGGGTAGGAAACATCTGGGGTTTTAATGCAGAGGAAAAAAAGTTTTGTCTGTAATAAATCAACTGAATGTATAAAATATGCCAAACTTTTACCATAAGGGTATAAATTCTTTAAAGTGCCAGTTCGGGCTCCTGGTAGTTGCCAGACTGATAAGAAGCTTTAGGCACCCAAATATACTGTTCAAGAAATACTTACACCTTCATGCTGTCCAAACATGCCACACTTTTCCTGTCTGTATCTTTGTAGGTTTACAAGAATTGAAGAGGTTTTTGCTGTGCAAGAAAACGGTGCTCCTTACACATTTCATTATACATTTGTCTTTGTTTGGTGTTAACCTATGGGACATGAGCAGTCCTGGTTTCATGCAGTACCTGTCAAGGGACCTATGTTAGGGTGTGTTTGGGGTTAAACAAAAAAATCATAGTCCCTTTCCCAGTTTGAAAAATCTTACATTTCCAGTTAAATCTACTTAATAATTGAAGAGAAAAATGGCTTGTTAGAATGCTGCTTCCTAACAGCTTTGTACTTGCTGCTTTCATCAGCTACAGAATGTTTTCTTACTAGGAAGACCCAGCTCTAGTACTCGATGATTTTAATTTCCCCCTTCATACACTAAACCTTAAGTGCCATTGGCCCTACTTTACCAGTTTTTTTCTCAGTTCACCCATCATGTTGGACAACATTTCTCAGCTTGTTTGATTTTTGTTCTGGATTAGTACTCCCCTCCTGGTACAGTTTTGTTCATTTGACAGTCTGAGAGTTTACTGTGAAAATATGGGCCAAATACATATAATTCAGTTTAGGAAACTTCTGCACAGAGGACTTGGGGCTTCCTTGGAATATAAAAACTGTTTCTACAAAGGTTTTCTCTTTTTCTTTGAGGTGGAATTTCAGTGTTGGTCACTTTGAGCTGCGCTATGTCCCAGATATTGAAACTAGAGCAGGATACATTGAGAGCGATTTTAAATCAACTATGAACAAAGAAGAAACAAAAATTATTTCAGAGGTGGATGAGCAGGAAGCTATGATGAAAGACACAGTGATAAAGGTCTCTGTGGCTGACTGGAAGGTGATGGCTTTTAACAGACGAGGAGGACATCTGGAATGGGAATACCAGGTAGGGGGAAAGACAGAATATTAAATATCACAAAAGTAGATGTTTTGAAGATGTCTTTCATCTTTGGTTTCAGGCACTGTCTTTGTAAAGGAGCACACATCTGCTTGTAATTTTTTAACTGAAGTTCTGACTTTGAGCTGCTGCATCTGTTACAAAAATTTAAACAAGAAATTTAAGCACTTTGTTTTTTATTCTTATTTAATAGCTCATTAATACAACATTCATTTTCCAATTACCTCTCTCCTCTTCAGTTTTGCACTCCAATTGCTTCTGCATGGCTGCTTAAGGATGGCAAAGTAATTCCAATCAGTCTGTTTGATGACACAACTTACACAGCAAATAACGAGGTACCAGAGGATGAAGAAGATCTTGTGGAAGCTGCCAGAGGGGCCACAGAATCCAGTGTCTATTTGGGTGAGACACCAACTGCAGCATTTTCTGTAGTAAACATTATTCATTTCTCTGTTGAGGTTGTAGTAAAGCAAGTCTTTTTGTACTGGTAGATTTCAAACCCATAAATCTTTTCCATCTTGATTCTGAAATGTTCTTTGCTTTGTAGTTTCAGTACATTGGAGATGACTAAAAGTCTTGAAACTTCATAAGACAGGTTGGCAGCTAATAAAGCAGCCTTATTGCCCATTAATTTGTACACTGATTGCAGAAACATACTGTGAGAAAAATTCAGATAAGATTTTACATGGCTTAGTTTTCATCCAGCTGTCAGGATCCATTGGATGTGGTTTGTGACAATTTGAAATGGAGTGGCTGGAGATTCTCCTCCTCAGCTGTCTGTCTCTGGGAGGTAAATGTGCTTTAGTTTCCTAAGACTTGGTTTGCCTTCAGCCTTTTTCTCTAAGTCTTTGCACCTCGTAGCTTTCCAGTTAATGGTTAGACTAACAGATGAAGAATAACACTAGGAAGAAGAGAGATTGTTGCAGCCTTCCTGGTAATGGCTATTTTGTGCAGCATTAACAAGGGTAGGAAGTTTGAATGAGGTCTTACTTCTGCAAATCCCAAACTCCTTTATAGCTCTTAAAAATTACTGGCATTTTCCTGTAGCACCAGCTTTGGAGCAGTAAAAATGAGATGTTCTGAACTCTTGCTTTCCTAGAACAGAGGGAAGATATTACTGGAATTCATCCAGCTTAGCAATCAGAGTCAGTATCTCAGGTTCTCAGAATAAGAAGGAATATTTTCAGAAATGTTGTTAACCACGTGTTTTGACTGGACAGTTTTATTCCAGGGCTGAAGAGAACAAAATCTAAAGAGTAATACACTTCCTTGTTTATTACTTAGGTATGTTCAGGGGCCAGTTGTATCTTCAATCATCAGTCAGAATTTATGAGAAATTCCCAACCAACCCAAAGGCTCTGGAATCCAGGAATGATAATGCAATTATTCCTCTTCCCAAAATCAAATGGAAACCTTTAATCCGTAAGTAACAATTCAGAGTTTAATTTATTACCTTAGCTCAGAAAAGACAGGGCATTTTTCTGGTTTCCAGTATGTTTCAAACTAGTGTGATGTTTCCAACTGTAAACTATTTCAGAAATACCTTTGTGCTTTATGAAGTGTTTATTTTTTTCTCATCAAATATTTAATGTCTGTTTTCTTTTACTATGGATTTGACAGAGTCTTTGTTAGTAATTAAATGTTGGGTCTTCTTAATCAAATTTTTCAACAAAAAGAGGAAAAAGTTTTTTGCAGTGATGTGAATATGAGTGAATTGACTTGTCAAAGGGGAGAATTATTAAGTAACTGTTACCTTAAAGTACCTTTCTTAATGTTTCCTTCTATGAAATTTACTTCTCATTACCTGATTCAAGAGGCATTTTGTAAGATTATGCAATTGAAGTTCTCTTTAAATTAATGTGAGAACAGAATTTTACAAACAATTGACATTTTATATACTCTGCAGAATAAGCAGTCTGTACTTGAAATAAAGCTCAGAGAATTTTGTCTATTCTGTGCTTAGAGTCTCCTTCCAGGACTCCAGTGTTGGTGGGCTCTGATGAGTTTGATAAGTGTCTCAGCAATGACAAGTATTCTCATGAGGAATACAGCAATGGAGCACTGTCAGTTCTGCAGTACCCATATGGTAGGTGAACTTCCAGACTTTGAAGTGTTTCAAATACCCAGCTTTTATTATCTGGGATTTTCAATAAATGACCATTTGCTAGACCTTAAATATGGGTATTTTTTAAAATATTTATTGAATTAGGAAATTATTGCCCAAAGTAGGATTTCCAGATTGCAATGTAGGTACAATTAGTGCCACATAAAGCACAGCAGAGTACCAGGAATTGCCACTGAAGAGCTGTTGTGTGTGCTGCTGTTGCCCTTGAAAGTTGTTTGGAGTGGAAAAATCTTGGGAATTACTTTTTCCAGCATTTACTGGCAGTGCTGGAGACTCAGGGTGGTTGTCACAAGTTTTCCATATGGAAGATATTCTGGTCCAAAGCTAGGGAGACCTAGTTACTGTCCACAAACTTAATTAACTGAATTTGCTTTGGTGCTATTTAAATTATGGAAATAAAAAACCACCCCATGTCATGTCAGTTGAGGAGACCTATTAATGAGAAGCCAAAGTTGTTTTGTAAATACCTAGAAGTATAAATCTATGTTCTCTTTGTGTGTTTTATACACAGATAATGGTTATTACTTACCCTACTACAAGAGGGAGAGAAACAAGCGCAGCAACCAGATCACGGTTCGATTTTTTGATGACACAAATTACAAGAACATTCGCAAAAAGGATCCTGTTCTTCTGCTGCACTGGTGGAAGGAGATTGTTGGCACCATTTTGTTCTGTATCGTGGCCACCACCTTCATTGTGCGCAAACTCTTCCACCCCCACCCTTACAGCAGAGTAAGTCTTTTCAGAATCAGAGTCATTTTCAGAATCAGAGTCATTTTCAGAATCAGAGTCATTTTTTCAGAATCCCAAATACAGAAGGAATTCTTTTAGCTGTTTCTGTCAGTTTGGGCTCTGCAATGAGTAATATTAATAAGTTAATAACTAATGAGATAACAAAATCAAAAGCCTAAATTTATTGTTTAATCTGTGTGTGAAGGCTGCCAGCTGCCACATACAATTTGCTTAACTGCTTCAGCAAGCAGATTAGACTGCTTCTGACGTGTCTGGAGATATTTATTTAATGCCATATCTAGGGTACAAACCAGGCTCAGGCACTCAAGGAGTTGATTTTGTTTGTTTGTTTGTTTTGTTCTTGTTTTGGAAATCCTTGTTAGCTGCGGAAGGAGTCTGAAACACAGTGTCAGACAGATTGTAAGTATGAGCCCACTTGTGGAGACATTAAAGACAACAGCTGGAGTGATGCCAAGAACTCTGGATATGTGTCAAGGTGAGGTCTGTTCAACACAACATAAACAAGGTGTTTAATCAGTGGCTACTAATGCTTTCTGGAGATAGAAAGAGTAGGTGGTCACCTGTTCTCACCTAGGAACTCCCAGTCCTCAGGCTTCCCAGGATAATCAGCAACTGGCACAAAGGACTCTGTGACCCCGTTACTCATGGGAGATTGCAGTTATGATTAGTCTCAGAAATTCCAGAGAGTCAACAGGTTCATGTGATCAGAAGTATTGCTCTCATACTTCTTGTTGATAAGCAGAATGGGAGATTGATCATTGTAGTTCTTAATCAGTGTTTACTCCATCTGTTCCTGTGTTTATGGTGTAAGGAAGAGAAAGGCAGTTGCAGATGGAAGCAGATGACATCTTATATACTCTGCAGAATAAACAGTCTAAACTTGAAATAAAACATTTATTGGTTTTACAAAGGAGTTGGTTAAAACAGAAGGCTTAATAGGGGCATGTCATTATGCTCGAGAGCAAAAGGGACCATTTCCTGTACATTTGTAACTCAATGAAAGTTAGAACTGGAGTGTTTAAAATGAGGAGGAGTAAGAAAAGTAGTCATATATAAGAACAGTGGTGTTTTGGATGGGATGTTGTGCTAGTTTTGCATTGATTGATTTTTGGTGAGGAAGGGAAAATGTCAGGACTAGAAGGGCTAGTTGCAGAAACAGTTACTTGGGGTAGGATTAAATCATGATTTAGAAAATACTCAGCTATAGAAACATGGGCTATATACTCAGGATCCAGTAGGCATGCAACCTGGTATTCTGAAAAACCTCTCCAGTTTGTCCAGTGCATGCAGAATGGACCCTGCTGGCCTGTGATAGGCTCTGCATAAATACAGATTTAGCACCCATCCATTTCATAGATAGGGAATTGCTCACAGTGGGTGAGCAGGGAAAAAGACCAAATTCTGCACATGTTTTGCCTGTACAAAACTACTTCAGTCATGGTCATAAATGACTTTATTTTTCTATCTATACTAATGCATTTTTCTCCTCTATCCTCCCTCCCTTCTTCTGTCCCTTCCTCACACCCCTCTCTTCCCAGATATCTGACAGATTTTGAACCAATCCAGTGTCTGGGTCGTGGAGGTTTTGGAGTGGTTTTTGAAGCCAGAAATAAAGTAGATGACTGCAACTATGCCATCAAGAGGATCCGATTGCCCAACAGGTACTGAATGGATTTGTTGGGACACGGAATCATGAATGAATGGTGGGATCCCATCCTGCACAGAGCCATCTGCTCCTGAACTGATTTCCCTGATATTTCATTAGGGTGAATGACATTCATGGAACGGGGGGCTGTCTCAGTGTTGGCACAGAGAATTTGGCATATGCAGTCCCAGCAGAGCTGACCTGCTTGGCTCAAACACTTGCATCACAGATCCCTTTGTGGGGTTGCTGCTCCACAGGGATTTCCTTGGTGAATGGAGCCTTTGCTAACAGGACCAGTTATTGTAGTGCTGTTAATGTGCTTCTCTCCTTCCTCTCCTTACCTTTCCTACTCCACCTCCTCTTTCTTTTCTCTCTCCCTTGCCTTCTTTTTTGTCTCCATTTGCCCAATTTTTTCATTTTCTGGTCCCACAACCCCAACCTTTTCTCTCAGTCTTAGGTGGTCAAGCCATGCTGCTGGATTACCCTACCCAGAACTTGCAGCACTTCCTTTTAGTGGGAGATGGGAGACACTGCTGCTGAAAATCTCAAGTTAGAACAGCAAGAGGGAGGGGGTAAAGCTATGAAATCTAGAATTACTATTTTTTTGAATGTGTTAAATAAGCCTAACTCTTTAAGATTAAAGGTTTTGTTCAGAAACTTAAGGTAGCCTAAATTCATCTTTTCCAAGCATATTCAAAGCTATTAAATAAAACCATCAGACTTAATTTGATCCAGTTACAGTCTTATGAAGAGAGATAAATTCCGTCAGTAAGACAGGAGGCTGCCTGCTTTCCTGTCCACAGAACAGAAATAGTCCTTATGCAACCTCCTTACCTATTGCCAGTTAAAAAACAAATACTAAGGTATTGTTGTCTGTCTTGTGTGTCAGTGTCTTCTACATCCCTGTAGAATATTTCTTTAAAATCTTTTTTTTTATCCTGGAGAACAGTTAAGGGGAAGATTAATTTCTTCTTGTTTTTGCTGCCTGTAATTATGTGAAAAGGGAAGACTAAATATTGAGCCATTATGAGCACATTCTGTTCCTCCACACTTATAAGCTAAAGGAGTTACTCTGGGGAATTTAAGACATATTTTTGTTTTGATGTGAAAAGCAATGCTATTGGCCTGGTGTACACTGGGGCAGCTTTGATTAAATTCCTTTGCAGAAATTTTTGTGCTGTGCTGTTGCTTTTTGTGACCATGTCTCTTCTCCTCACCCCAAACCACAGGGAGCTGGCTCGTGAGAAGGTGATGAGGGAAGTCAAGGCTCTGGCTAAGCTTGAGCATCCAGGGATTGTTCGGTATTTCAATGCATGGCTGGAAGCTCCCCCTGAGAGATGGCAGGAAAAGATGGATGAGCAGTGGCTAAAAGATGAAAGGTAACTCATGGGGCTCTTTTTAACAATTGAATTGGAGATTGTGTGTCAAGAGAACTAGAAAACTGGTAGAGGATCCAGGAAGATGGAGAGACTGTCTGGGAGAGAGATGGTCAACTCCTGCCAACTTTTCAATTGAACAGATAAAAATATATCACAGTTCTGCATAAAGTTCTTAATTTATGGGTCCTCTCTTGTGTTAAGGTCCTTCTTTCAGCTTAGGAAACATTATGTGCTTCTTAATTGAACATGTGTAAGTGAATCTTTTAGTGATTGGAAGGTTGGAGCATTGGTGCTGTGATTCAGTTGGAAACTTTGGCATCTCTGCCTTCTTTGTTCCTTTCTACTGCTTTCTTCTTCTTCATTGTCTTGAGTTAGATGAACCTGATACAGTACTCCAAGAATTAAATAAATTTATTTCACTAGAAATTCATGAGGGATAATCAGACTGAGGATTTGTGAAGCTTGGTAGAAGTAGGTTAAAAATGGAAAATTAGATAAAGGAGGTAGAGAACGTGAAGAGAGAGGAAAAAGTGGGTGTATGCTGGCATTTCCAGAATGAGGCCTAATACAAGACTGCTGGGTGGTTTCACAATAACATCTTAACATGCCTCACAATTTTTAGAGTACAGCGACCTTTATATTTCAGGCATCAAATTAACATTTCACAGCTGTAATTCTTCCAAGGCACTTTAAATAGTCCTTGCAGTGCGTGTTCCAAAGGGCTGGATTAAACTGAAGATGAGCCTGATTGCACATTAGGAATGCAGGCAGTAGAGCTTGTTAAATATTCCTTTATCAACACTTTTATCTCAATGAGAAAACGTTATTCTTGCTAAGACACAGATGCTAAATCCTGGTTATTGGTGATTCCCACACTTGGATAGTCACTCCTTGTTGCAGTATCATGCAGGTGTCTGGGGTAGCAGTTGTTAAAATCTGGGTTTTCAGAAGTGCATTTCTAGTGAAATTATTGGAATCTACTACAGTTTCTCTAGTACTGATCTCTCTACTTTGTCTTTCAGCACTGACTGGCCACTCAGTTCTCCTAGCCCAATGGATGTCCCATCATTTAAGATCACAACAGAGCCATTTTCAGCAAAGGAACACATTGAAGTTACTGCAGCTTCATCAGAGAGGGTGAGATCTGTGGGGATACCCTGTGGTCAGTCAGATTCATCTGGAAGCCAGTTTTCCCCTCTGGAATTTTCTGACACGGACAACAGGGACTTGCAGCACTCAGAAGATCCACTATTAAACCTTCAGGATAGTGTCCTTACAGGCTGTGATATAGAAGACAGTACCATCAACAGTAATGAGCTGGGACCCTCCTTGGAAATTTGTTCTTCAGCTGTTCCTGTTGTACATCTGAAGGAAGGGACCTCCTCCTCTATTGTGTTTGAGGATTCTGGCTGTGGAAATGCCTCCAGTAAGGAAGATAAAGTTGATGTTTCACATAATGAGAGTCCTTTTGAGGATAAAGGGAAAAGTACAAAGGAATCTGATAACAAGAAATCTGCTTCAGGAAGTCCCCTCTCTGTTTCTCCTCCAAGGCCAACGAGTTTAAGCCTGGATCTTTCTAAAAACACTGCAGAAAAAGTGAAACCCACCTCTCCAAAGGTGTATCTGTACATCCAGATGCAGCTCTGCCGGAAAGAGAACCTTAAAGACTGGATGAGCAGAAGATGCACCATAGAGGAGAGGGAAAGGACAGAGTGTCTGCAGATCTTTCTGCAGATTGCTGAAGCTGTTGACTTTCTGCACAGCAAAGGATTAATGCACAGGGATCTCAAGGTTTGTATCCATAGGTTGCTGTGTGTGGGAGGAATGTGGCACTGCAGACAAAGCCTGCCAAAATAGCTGACTCCTCTCAGTGACCTCAGCATGGGTGTTAAAAAAGCTGAATTAATGTCTATGCAATAATCTGAAGGTGCAGTGCTCCAGGAAATAAATATTCATCACTTGTTACTGCAATTAAAGTCTTTCTTACAGCAAGACTTCTTGTACCTGGCACAGATCAGTGGCATTTGTCCTATGGTATTTTTAATTCATGTTCTTTGTACAGGGTTGTTCAGTGCTAAGCTGTATGACAAATCTATTTTGGATCCTGTTCTAGTATTTCAAGTGTAGCAGATAATTGGCAGTGTGGAGCTTGTAGTTGGACTTGATCTTAAAAGTCTTTTCCAACCTAAATAATTCTGTGATTCTAATTCTGGTATTTTCCTTCTTTCTATAGCAATATAGCCTAAAAGGAGCAGTGTTACTCTTGGTTAGAGAAAGTAAAAATTAAGCAGTAGTTCTCTGGAATTGAAATGTAAACTGTCCTGGAGCAGAGCTGTGAGCCAGTGCCAGCTATCACAGTGAAGCTTTCTGAAAGATTCACAGTATTTTTCATGTCTCATAGCATCCACACAGGGAGGACTGGGAAAGGTGATTTGCACCTCTGGTGTTTAGTGTAACTGAAGTCAGGAGTAATTGTACCTTTTCTTTCATTTTGTTCATGATCCTTCTATGCTAGTGCCTGATTTTGCTCTAACTTAAAGCACTGGAAGTGTCAGTATGTGTTACCAAATAAATAAATTTAATTAAAGAGCCCAGCCAAAGTTAGTTTTATAAGCCCTACCTCTGAGAAATTGATCCCTTTTGCCAAATGTGGACAGTTCTGTTTCTCTCTGCTTGTTTGAGGAGGCACTAGTAGCCTCCCTCAGTGGAGTAATTTCTGAAATGATTGTGGCTTCTCAGATGGTAATTTGGCATCAGCAGAAGCAAAAGCTAAAAAATACCATGTCAGATGTGCCAGTAAAAGGAGGTTCAAATTAAATAATCCTCAAAGGAAATGTCAGAGTTAGAAAAACCCTAACAGCCCTTCCAAGTATTTTCTTTTCCCATCAGCATTAGGCAATTATCTTGAACCAGTTATCTGACAAATCTTTAGTGCTTGAGAAACTGACCATAAAAGTAATTAAATCCCTGTACTAATTCATTGCTAGACATGTTAATTAATAACCTTTCTTAACAGTACTGTCAGGTGTAGCCCTCTGCAGTCTTCACTGAGCTCACTGTTCAGTAAACTTTATGTACCTCTGCTCTTAAAACTGTATTTGTCTTAATCAGGTGGGGAGTGTTTTGTTGGAACATCTTAAAAGTTCAGTGCTGGCAGCAGTTTGAACAAGAGATTTAATTTTGTTTACTTGCTATAACTTGGAAACAATCTCTCTGGATGAACACCTTCCTCCTTCAGGAAACTTTCTGTGCTTGTATAGATGTTATTCTTGGATCCCAAAGTTTATTTGTCTGTTATGTGTTAATTTGGTCAAAATAACAGCCAGTTTATTTAATTGTTTTCTATACTTTTCAGAAGCTCCTAGGAAGAGATCTCATCTAGTTTTGTAATTTGGCCAAGAGGTTGGTCATGCAGCCCTGACTTGGTGCCAGGACCAACAACTGAATAACCTGCAAAGTTACTTTGGCTTGGCTACAGGCAGAGCTCAGTGATAGCAGAGGCCAGTGCTTGCTCCCATTGGCACCAACAAAAGCTGGTAGATCTGTGTGAAAATAAATTTCTATAAGGGCATATTAAAAGATCCAAGAAGTAATCTAAATATTTAAATTAACAGTGCACATTAAAATGCATTAATTAGGCTCCTGCTAATCAGGGATACCACAATGACAAGATGGCAGGAATTTATGTGGGCAAGTGAAGAGGTCAGAGTTCAAATTCTTTTGAAGAAAATGAAGTGCAGAAACAAAAGTCTGCCTGTCAAGTGAATTTACTGTTATTCCTAGGATAAGCTGTCGGTCATGCTTGGCAGCTCAAAAGAAATTATCAGTTTCACAGAACTGCAAGAACAGTCTTGGATACATTTTGCAGCATTAATTGAATTAAACAGAGTATTCCAGATGTATGAGAAGCTTATTCATGTGAAAAAATGAGAATTCTTTTTCTGACTGAAGAATATGGAGAGAAATTTCTTTGTGCAGGTGGCAAGGTAACTAAACTAGAGGGTGGTTATATTTGATTGTACTCTGCTGAGTATTTAAATAAAGGTGCTTCTGCCTTAGGCTTTTTTATTCTCCTAAATGTGACCTTGATGGTTCTCTTTGCTGGTATTTTGCAATAGCAGAGAGTCCATTCCCCTTATTTGTAGAAACTATGTGGCAGCCTGTTCAAAGACAGTCAGTGTCCAGCCAGAGAAGTATTAAAATAAACTTTCTGTTACAAGGAGTTTTTTCCCCAGGAAGAAGACAAATCTTGCCTTCTATGTTTGTAGGAGGAGAATGGAGATCAAGGCAATAGGATACAAATTCCTAATGAAGATTTTATTCCTTGAGCATTAAAATTCTGATATCAAAACTTCTAACCCTGTGGGTGTGCACTGAGGGTGGATGTTCTGTAAATGCTTCAGCCAGAGCCTGGAGACACTGTGGGTTTACTGGGCAGTGGCTTTTGTGTCCTGAATGCACTGTGACTCCAAAGGGCTGGACATTCATTACAGGGAAATACAGTGGGGGATCAGGCCTGGCTCAGAAGGCAGAGGCAGGATGTGGGCACTGTGGAACTGTTTCTCTTGTGCTTTCCTGAGAGCTTCCCTCAGAAAAGAGTCCTTTTCTCTGTCTTGTTTCTTGTGCACACACAGGTTTATCTTTAACTGAGGAAGTCAGATGGACTTTGTAACATGGTCCTTTATCTTGTGGGAAACTATTGCCTTCTGTCTGTCTGTCTGCCTGCTCCTGCTGCAGGGCTGATGTCAGCAAAGCACAGCCCATGTTCTCCCAGCCTTGAGGGCCCAGGAGCTCTGAGAGGACCTTGCCCAGCCCCACCTGCCTCTTCACAGCTCAGCCCTGTGCAGCATCCGGCTGCTTCATTCCCCCTGCAGGATCAGTCTGTTCTTCCCCCCAAACTCTGTATTTGTCTGTATTTGTAACCAGCTGAAGTGGTTATATTTCAAGGGAATAATCATTCTTTTGGTGGGCACTGTTCTATCAGCCAGGAGGCAAAGTTCTTGAAAAATTGTCTTGGATGTACACCATTGACCAAGGGAGAGCTCTGTTTCAGTCTCTTTCATCAGTAGGCTAAGCCAAGGATGGAGGTGTGTGGCAAACAAGCTAAAGGAGAGTTAAGCCAGATCATCACTGTTGCTGCCTCTATGAATTGCAAAGTTCTTAAGCTGCTATCAAAAACAAACTTCTAATTCTGTTATGCAAACAGCTGTTTCCATGCTAAAATGCTCAGTTACACTGAAAAGCAGACCTTGTTCCCATTGCATCTGTAATTGAACACTGAGATGATGTGCTGTGGGCTGGTTAGTAATCCAGCAAACTACTTTAGCACTTAATGACTAAAATGCAAAAGCCCAGGAGATGGAACTGCAGCATGTGGTGTGAAAGCGTCATGTGGGCTGGATCACTTACCTGTGCTGTTCCCAGCAGTGCTGACTCTGTGTGTGTTCCTCAGCAGAGCTGTGTGCTGCTGGTAAACCTCTGCTGAATGACAAGAAATGAGCAGTCTGAGCTTCAGGGAGAGACAGTGGATAATGCAGGAGAAATTCCTTTTTCATGAATAGTTAGAATTCTTAACTGCTATTCTTCAGCACTTTAATGAGTGTTTTTAACCTTGACAGCTTTGAGTGAGAACCAAGTGTTATAACCACTGAAACACAGACATTTGTTTGTTAATTACTTTTTCCTTTTCACCTCTCTGTTTTCTCAGCCTTCCAATATATTTTTCACAATGGATGACATAGTAAAGGTTGGGGATTTTGGCCTGGTGACTGCTATGGACCAAGATGAGGAGGAGGAATCAGTTCTGACCCCAATGCCAGCTTATGCCAGGCACACAGGACAAGTAGGGACCAAACTCTACATGAGCCCGGAACAGGTTTGTGCTCTCTTCTCTCAAGCTGTGCTTGGCAGTGCCCAGAAGAGCCCTGAATTTTTGGGAGCTCAAAGATCAGGCATTCCTAGTAAACCATTGCAATCTAGTCACTTAAATTCTTTCTCATCAAAATAAGAGTTTTGAGCTAAATTGAATTCCAAAATGAATATTTAAATGTATATATTTGTTATAGCAAAAACAGTGGCTAATTATTCAGACTGAATGCATTCATTTTTCTTGCTTTAAATGCAGTATAGGAAGGTAACTGTAAAAAATTCCACTTAATTGAGGAAGGACACACTCTTGTGCATGAGGTTAAGTAAGGTGAAACATTTTGCTTTGCGGTACAGAGGAGCTGAGGATCAGAACCTTGCTCCCTGGTGCTCATTGCTGAAGTTCACCAACATTCCTGTGCTGCAGCTTCCAGCTCTGCACAGGGCTGGTGACTTGCACAGGTGAACTTGCAAGGGTGATGTTTACTTTGTAGAGAATTGCATGCAGTAGCTTGATTGCCCTGACCCTGACTTTGCCTTCTCAGATCTGTGGCAACACCTATTCACACAAGGTGGATATCTTCTCTCTGGGACTGATTCTCTTTGAGCTGCTCTACCCCTTCAGCACACAGATGGAGAGGGTCAAGGTATGTGTGATGTTGGGTTATCTTCAGTTTGAGCATTTGTATAAAACAGCTATTTGCTTGGTGAAATGCTGGCGAGAGGTTCCTGGCCTGTTTTCTTTGGAGAAAAGCCTTGCAGCTAGGAGCACAGCTTCTTTATCAGCCTATTACAGACCCCCTGAATCACTGAAAATAAAGTGCAGTCTTCCTAATGTGTGTGGTTGAATTGAGGCTTTAATTTCTTTACAAAGCTCCTCTGTTGTGAAGCCAAGAGAAACTATTGAACTACAATATCCAAGAACTCAAGCAATAAATATAGCTTGTGACTTTAAGCCTACCAGCTTGGTTTTGATTCAAGAATTGGAGCCATGCTGTGCATTTTGATTATTTCTTCCTTCATTTGCATCTGCAGTGCTTTTTCACCCAGAGCACTTGGTGAAAAATGGCTGTTCCTTTTCCTATAGTGAGTCTGAGCTGTGAGTGTTGCTCAGCTTCAAGCACAATCTTCCCATAACTGCTGCCATTCATTGCAGCAGATGTGAATTTGGGATGTTTGATGGTGCATTACAGCTCCTGCTTGCTGTTAAAATGTGAGATCCATCTTGCTCAGGAGCAAGTTCATGGAGGACAGGGGCTACAACCAGAGAGGTCTCTCCTCTGTGACAACCAGTGACCTGTTTAGGAAAGAGTCATTAAAACTTATATTTGTCATTTGAATGTGCTTGGGGGCGTTACATTCTCAGGTGAAGATGGAGTGAGTTTAGCAGAGTCAGAAGCAGCTTGAACAGCAGCCTGACCAAGTGCTTCATCTGTTCCATTCTCTTGATTAAGATGCTCTGGCTTTTAATGAAACAAAGAGTACAGTCTAGAGGAGGAGTTGGTGTTTAATTGTAACCTCTGGCACTGAAATCAGTTTCAATTTCTCTAAATCAGTTTTACTGAAACAAAATACCTGGAAAAGAGCCATCCTGGATTCTCAGATTTCTTGCAGCAGTGATTACAGGCTTTGCCCTTCCAGTTTCTCTCCTAAGAATAGAAGCAAAGCAAGTGATCAGAATGAAACCTAAATTCCATCTAATTTGAATTTTTTACTTGAAGAGAGTGTTAAAAGAGTGCCCTGACTTTCCTGGATTTTCACTGTCATTTCACTCTTTTTGCTAAAAAGAAACCCCTGCCCTTTCATTGCTGGGTTCTGGAGTTTGGCTACTTCAGTAGTTATTTCTAAGTTGTTACACTGAGGTTTTCATTGGCATCAGCCAAGCATTAGCACTGCTTGCTGAAGCAAAACATGCTCTGCCTGACCAAGTAACCCAGCAAATTCTAGGAATTTGTGACAACTGGCTGGAAAAATCCCCAGAGGTGGAGCGTGAGAGCCGCCTCTGTCTCAAGCTGTGAGCAGTTAGTCAGTAGCAGAGCAGTGCAATTTATTTCCAAGTGACATGCTGGAAAACAGATCACTAAATGCAGACTGAACTGACAGAAAATGAGAAAAGTTTTCTGAAGCATTTAATGTCATCAAACTCAGTTCTCTTGAACAGGAGTTTGGCTGTTGCCCATCACTATTAACTGGTCACTTTATATTTCCAGTAGAGTAATAGTGAAATTAATTTTGATTTAACTTCAGAACTCTTGTATTTTGTGCTCAAACTTTTGTAAAAGGACATCCTTCAAAAACAATTGGAAGTTCTAAATACTGTACTTCTGGCTGAACGTGGGAAAAACACTGTCACTAGATGGAGCCAGTGGCCTTTGTATGAAAGGAGCACAGAAATACCCAACACAACTGCTTTCCAAACTGCTGACAAATCTTCTCATTCC
Source organism: Fringilla coelebs (assembly GCF_963513975.1). NCBI lineage: Eukaryota > Metazoa > Chordata > Aves > Passeriformes > Fringillidae > Fringilla > Fringilla coelebs. Next base: position 5,684,798 of record NC_140032.1, read on the forward strand.
TCCTTAAATGTTAAACAAAGACAGGTGCTTACATTGGTAATGCAGAGACAATCATTTCATGTGTCTTAATACTGGTGTAGGCCATCCTGGAGTTATGGGTGGTGCACAGATTTGTTGATTTTGTTCAGCTAAAGTGAGAAAGTTCATCTGTCTGACTGATTTAAAACTGCAAAGATGACAATTCTTGTAGCACAACTCCTCCTGTTGCAGGCTCAAATACCTAAGGACGCAGCAACTCACCTCTTCAACTAGGTGGTGATTTTTAACCATTAAAGCAACACCTTAAAACAAAGGATTTTCTTTCCAGCAGGCTGATTTCTTTGCATAATTTGCATATTTTTGAAGGGTAGGGTAATATTACTAAGGAATGATATTTTGGAAAAGTTACATGTCATTCTTCATATTTTTACAGACCTTAAGTGATGTTCGAAATTTGAATTTTCCACCATTGTTCACTCAGAAATATGCACAAGAGGTAGGTACAGCTGATGCTATTAATTATAGCCTTTTCATTAAGAATTGTAGCTTTTTTCCTTTGCTTTCCAGTTGCTTTGTAGGTGAAAATGGAGAAACCAGGTAGCTTTCATGTTATTAAGATGCATTTCCCTATCCCAGTACTTCTCTACATTTCAAAGCTATAATGTTGCAATAATGGGCACAATGACACTTCTGTCACAGTGTTCTTCCAGGAATACATTTTTGCCTGGCTTCCCTTTGTCACATACAGTCTTTCATTTCACATACATCCTGTCATGATTTCCTGCAACAATTCCATATTCCCAAAGAGAAAGTGCAAAGCTTCAGACAGGTAAAGGAGAGGCTCATGGTAGCACCGTGGCTGTATGGAATCCCCTCCAAAACTGGACCTCCCAAGAGGGAAATCACAGGAGCAAATTGTGCTGTGTTCTCATTAGTCAGGTCTGTAAAGTGATGTGGTGGCAGGTAAAGAGGAGGTGATGTACAAAACCTCCCTGGAAAATAGCTGAGGTGCTTTCAGGTGTTCAGGGTAGCTTCAGACCAGTGGCCAAATGAGACCAGTCTTTCCTGCTCTACAGCTGAATGTGCTGTGCTCAGCAGGAGCAGGACACTAATTCTGATTAAATTTGAAACAAATATTCAGACTACTTGTATATCTAAAGGAAAAATTCCAATTTGCCACGAGAAAAATTGTGTGGCTAAATATGTGATGGCTAAACATGAATCTAAAAATTACATATAAATTATGTATCATATATTTCATTTTGATTGCAAATAATGTGAAGTTTTTTGTAACTCTATTAAACCTTGAGTCCAGTGACAGTAAAGATACTTTAAGAGATGCACAGTGATACATTTTAACATATTTAGTGCCCATCTAACTACTGAGCCAAATAACAACCAAATAACTCAGAAAGCAGCTGGGGATACTTTCCACTAGTTCACACAGCCACAGCTGAAGCCAGGAGATGAAAGGAGGAAGAGTTCATGGATTGGTTCATCTAATATGTGTTGTCTTTTCTTTCAGTACACCATGGTGAAGGACATGCTGTCTCCAAGTCCCACTGAACGACCAGAGGCTGCAGCAATCATAGAAAATCCCGTTTTTGAAGACTTGGAGCTCCCACCCAAGCCCGTGCTCAGGCAGAGGTCACGGACAATGAGCCTATCAGGAAATAAACATTCCAGACAACCAAGCAAATAACTATCCTCAGGATCACTTCTTCCACTCAGCAGGTTTCACAGGGATTGTTCAGCAGAAGGATCCTATGATGCAGAATGTTTATCTTGGGAATAGTTTACTTCAGCTTTTTTTGCCATGTTTAATGTATAAGACGTGTTGGACAGAATTTTGTTTACTTTGACAGCCAAGGAAGCCCAGTAACCAAACCTTTCACATTCCATTTTCCTTACCTTTGCTCTCCTAAGCGGACAGGTCCAGCTGCTGTGCTTGCCAATGTTGTGCTCCATTATCCTTTTTTTGGGGGGGGTTTCTTGGGTTTTTTTGCAGCTTGTAAATGTCAGCTTGCTGGGTGAGTGAGAGATCTGTAACATGTAAATAGAATTAAAATACTGTATTTTTATAGAGCAAATTACAGTCTCTAAGCCTAGTGAGTGTCTATCCGGGTCACTTGCTCTTTGGTGAAATGAAGATGATTTTGAAATTAACTTTGACTCCATTTTTGTCCCTGGTGGGTAAACTGGGAATCTGCACTATTTTTAAAGCAAAAAAGTACCATAGTTGTACATATTGTCACTGTCCATAGCCTGTGATTAGAGGAAATAATTTCATACTTCTGCACTACAGTAGATCTTAGGGAATGCATCTTACACGGATGAAGCTGTAGAGAAGGAAAAAGGGCTTTTTGCCATTAAATGGGGGGTTTTATAGGCAGTGGTTGGAAGAGCCATAGTCAAAATTATGTACAAAAATGTTGTGATTCTGAAAATTTAAAACAATGAAGTCATACATGTCGTATGTAATCTTGTAGATTTGTACTTTTTAAAAAACATCAACTGGTGGGCATTTGTGTAATCTGCTAATTTAACTGCCTAATGCCATGCTTTTATTTCTCACTGTAAATATGTTAATTTTTATTTATAAAATACAGAATCAATCCATTTGGGTTGGTGGTGTACAGGATGCACTTGCTGTAATTGTTGAGTGCATTGATTATTGTGACTTCTTTCAAGTCTAAATGATTTAATAAACTTTTTTTATTTATAAGACAAAATAGTAGTCGCTTCTGTTGGAAGCCTGCATCCGTGTGTGCTGCAGATGGCAGCCCTGTGCAGTGGGAACAGGATGGGCTCTGCATTCCTGAAACTTCCTTTGCTTCCCTGTCTCACACTGGCCACAGCGTGTGTGATGACGCAAAGCCCAGTGTGCTGCTTGGAAGGGAGGCAGGATCTGGAGAAAGGAGGGAATTAAGCTCTAAACTGGGTGGATTATAGATGCAATTGCTCAGCAGAGAGGAGAGAAGGGATAACTCTTATGCTGTTAGAGCTCTTCTTGTACAATTTTATTTTTCTCTTTTACAGTCTTAAATTTGTTCAAGTGTCTGAGAACAGTTTCCTAAAAAGATACTGGACTCAAATCCTCCTGGGGATGACTCTGCTGTGGTGTGACACTGTGACAGCAGTCAAACCAGCTGACACCCTGCAGCTTTATGATAAGGCAGAAGTAGATTACAATGATTGTCTTCCATGTCCTCTTGGATAACTCTCCCAGATACTGGCTTGTCCAGGTGAAACCAGAATGCTGCAGTGAGTGTCTGATCAGGAACAGAATTTGTGTTTAGCTGGGTTAAAACAGGAAAGTTGTGTCCTCTTCTCTTGGATGTCCCTGTTTGCATCAGCAGCACAGTGAAATGGCCACGTGTGGAGCCTCTTTGCCTTCCCTGCTAGCTCAGTGATTACAGGTGGAGCACAGGAAATGAGGATTAAGGTATTTTTAACTTGCTGTATATATGGATGTGGGTAACTGCCTGTTCCAAGGGCCCTGCAGCATTTCAGTACCAGAACTGGCATATGTGTTCACACCAGGTGTGCCTGCATATTCTGGGATGTTACATTTGCCCTCAAAGGGGTGGATGAGTCCTCCCCTGTGGGGTCCCTGCCCAGCCACAAAAGCATCTGGCCATGCTCAGCTCTGAACTGCCTGGTCAGTCTTTGCTTCTCTCAGCACTGGAGTGTGTTGTCCCTGTCTTTGTCCCTTATTGCTCCAGGGTTTGACAGAGAAAGGCTCTTCTCTAATCTGGGAGGTTTTCCTTTGAATGATGTGTACTTCCCTGCCAGCTGTTTTGTGGAAGAACACTCCACTGGGATAGCTGCGAGCTAACAGCCCTGCAAAAAGAGCTTTGGCCTGGAATTCTGCTGTGCTGTTCCATTCTTTCACAGGATATTGCCATCCCTCAGCTCCTTTCCTTCCCCATGGCTCTTGGGAATGAAACCCCATTCCTTGTCCTGTTCTATCAAAATAACCTGGCTGGCAGCAGCAGGATTTCTGCCCTGTCCTTGTGCCCACGGAACGCTTCCCCCAGAAGAAGGTGTAGGTATTTACCACTTCCATGTTGCTTCTGAAGTTGTAGGGCCTGGAACACCTCACCCTCTCCATGGAGAGTCATTTCACAGGAGAACCACTGTTGAACCCCAGGTCAGGGCTGTTTTTTCTACCAGGCTCTTGAGACAGAGCTCCTGACCCTTGTGCTGGTATCTTCAGTAGCTCAGCTGCTCCAGGCAGGTCCTACTGCATTTTGCTGCCTCTGAGGAGTCCCCTGCTAGCTTTTCAGAGTAACCCTTCAGTGAGGCAGTTGTGCCTTTCCTGCAAGAGACAGTGCTGTTGGAAGTCCAGACGAGCACTTGGGAGTAGTAAAAATAATCATTTCAATTATCATGATTTTTTAATGTCTCTGTGGTAGATACCATAGTGTACACACAAGTAATAATTCCTGCTCACATCCCATCTTCAGCCACCTGTGGCTTTGAAACTGCAGTGCTCCTGCTGTTACAGCAAGTCTTTGTCATCTCCTGGGGTCTGCCACAGGGAATGTCCCCTTGCAGAATTAACAAGGAAACCCACAGATAATTCACAGAAGGCCATGGAAAGTTCTGAATATCCAGGTGTTGCAGAAGCCAATGAGCTGAACCCTAAGCAACAGCCCAGGCTGCAGAGTGGTACTTCTTTAGGAAGTGAGCACATCCCTCCTCTAATTTCCATACAGAGACTGGCACACGTGGAGTTACTAAAACTGGTCAAATCTGTAATGAAACTTCGAGATGAAGAGCTACAGTGCCTTGATAAGAAACACTGTCCCACCTGACATAAATCACCAAGATGTGCACAAAGGTCACGTTGTACCATACTGGTTTTTTTACCCAACATGAAGGTTGAGTTTGTCTTAGAAAATGCTCATTAGAAAAATAATTATCCAGGAATGAATTAGTTCCATTAATACATAACAAATTGCCCCTAAAATATCTGAGTTCCTCATTGTTGAAACTGTGGAAGGTGAAGAAATGCATCTTTGTTGTATTGTCCCCAGCTGTAATATTCCAGCCCCTCCTTCCCCTATTTTCCTACCCTTTGTTCTTCCACTGGGACGTGCTCCAGCACTTTCTGTATCACCACCTCCAGCGACTGCTGCTGCACCCTATGACTTGGGTTTGCCCTTCAGGGCGCCGTTGGGCACCGCCGCGCTGTATTCCAGCTCTGGAGCAGTCTTGGAAAACGTGGCTATGGAAACCATGTCCTCCCCAACGTCCACCTGAGACCTGCGCCTGCACAGGAGCAGCTTCTTGAGGGCGTGCTGGAAGTCCCTGTTGAGGAAGGCGTAGAGCAGGGGGTTGATGGTGGAGTTGCAGTAGCCCAGCCAGGTGATGATCTTGAAGGTGCTGAGCAGCACGGTGCTGGTGGAGTCGCTGCCTCTGGCCGCCAGCCAGACGTTCAGCACGAAGTAGGGCAGCCAGCACAGCACGAACACGGAGATGATGATGCTGATGGTCCTCGTGGCCTTGTTCTCCAGCTGCAGGTGGTTCTGCCTCTTGCTGTTGGGGTGGTAGTGGATCTCCAACGTCTGGGACATGATGCGGGTGGCCTTGAGGCGGGAGGCTCGGTAGATGAAGAAGTACATGCTGCACATGACCATGAAGGGGAGGAAAAAGGCCAGGGCGGAAGCCACGATGGCAAAAACCCAGTTGGTGACAAAGATGCATTCCCTGCCTGCATCAAAGTCCACCCCGGGGATCTCATTCCAGCCTTGCATGACAGGAAGGAAGGAAATGAGGGAGGAATATACCCAGACCGTGCAGGTCATCACGATGCATCTGCAAAAGGAAAGAGATGCAGAAGGGAGGGAGGGTCTGAGTAATTTTGGGCTGAGAACATCCAGTACATTTCAATCCCCATGGTAACCTGTGTGGGATATCGCTGCTGAGCAGTCCAGCAGGGCGTGGAGAAGGGAAAAAGCTGGACTGTAACAAGTCCAGACTTGCATATCTCTAACAACTGGGTAATTGGTCTGTAGTTGACAGAATTGGGGTCAGCTTAAGGAGCTCTCAGAGCTGGCTGAGAAAAGATGAGGAAAGGTTTTACAGATGTTTGTTAGTATTTGAAACATCAGCACGTAGATATTTTAGCTTTCAGCTTTAGTATCTGGCCATTATCTCACTCTCTGGGGCCTGATGAGGATGGAGCTGATGGACACCACATGGCAGAATCTGCAAGGGGGGCCACAGAGCCCCCTCCTCTCTTTGCCTGTGATCCACAAATCACACACAGCAAGAGTGACAGTGGGGAAAACATGCCTGAACCCACCGTGTTGTAAAGTACTGCTGCAGTATCCTCTCTGCCCACCCTCAGATGATTTTCCCCACCCTGCAGTGCTTATTTCAGCCTTTCACATGAAACCCTCATGGGAGCTCAGGAACTCTCCTTGTTTTCCCTGAATATCGCTTCAGAAAAGATGGTGAGTTTAAGAGAGGGAGGACTACTGCTACATGCATCCTCCTGGGTCTCCTTTCACCTAGTCCTTAGAAGTTCTTCAAAGTCCTTCCCCATCTCTGCAAATGTTTAAGGCCAAGGCTCAAACAACCTGGTCTAGTGGAAGGTGTCCCTGCTCACAGCAGGGAGATGGAACAAGGTCATCTTTAAGGTCCCTTCCAACCCAAACCATTCTGTGATCCTATGAAATTCCTGTGAAATGACTGCGCAGGGAAAAACGTGTAGGCTCATCTCAGCCCATATCACTGGTTTCGACCCCATTTTGCAACCCTTCCTTAGCTCAATACATATTCTCCCAGGAGCACCATCCACCCCTCAGCTGCATCTTCCTTGTCCTCTCCTACACCACATTAAGCATTTTCTGCAGTTTTAAATAGTGAAAATTCCTTTCCCCACATCACTCTGCTTCTGGGCAGCACCTGAATGATCTCAGCTCATCCAGCCTCAGACCAAGGTAGGGCATTGTGGTATTTTCGGGGTCCTCCGGACGGAGGAGGATTTGAGAATCTGACTCCATGTTCTTAGAAGGCTTATATTATATTATATTATATTATATTATATTATATTATATTATATTATATTATATTATATTATATTATATTATATTATATTATATTATATTATATTATATTATATTATATTATATTATGCTATACTAAAACTACACTAAAGAATAGAGAAAGGATACAGACAGAAGGCTAAAAGATAATAATGAAAAACTCTCTCCAGAGTCCCTACACAGCCTGACCGTGATTGGTCATTAAGCCAAAACAATTCACATGAAACCAATCAAACAAGCACCTGTTGGATAAAGAATCTCCAACCACATTCCAAAGCAGCAAAACACAGGAGAAGCAAATCAGATAATTATTGTTTTCATTTTTCTCTGAGGCTTCTCAGCTTCCCAGGAGAAGAAATCCTGGCAAAGGGATTTTTCAGAAAATATGACAGTGACAGGCCATGGCCAAGTGGCAGCCTGGAGGGAGCCAAAAGGAGGAGCAGCTGCACTCACCTGCCCCGGGACATCCTCCTGGAGTAGTGGTAGGGGGTGACCACAGAGCAGTACCTGTCCAGGCTGATGAAGCACAGCGTGACAATGGATGCAGTGCAGAACATGACATCGAAGGAGATCCAGACTTTGCAGAACAGCTTCCCAAAGAGCCACATCCCTGTCACCTCGTAAATGATGCTGGGAGAGAAAACAGGCGGAAATCAGAGCTGGAGGGGCTCTCTGTGCGGTCCCTGCAGGTGTATGAGCAATTCACATGTATGAACAATTCACATGAAACCAATCAAACCCCGACCTGTTGGATAAACACTCTCCAAACCACATTCCAAAGCAGCAAAACAGGGAGAAGCAATCAGATAATATTGTTTTCCTTTTTCTCTGAGGCTTCTCTCCCAGGAGAAAAATCCTGGGCAAGGGGATTTTTCCAAAAAATATGACAGTGCCAGCACCCCACATCTAGAGCATGACTGAACAAGAGCAAACCTGTGCTTCTTGCAGCCTAAGTGCCTTGAGAGAGGTGCTTTGCCCCACAAATCTCCCCCAATTTATCTGCACAGCTTTGTTTATCACAGCATTTTCCCAGTGCCTGGCACAGCACAGTCTTTTATGATTTCTCCCCAATTCTTGGGGCATGGGACATCTCCAAGAAACTCACTTCACACCCAATCCAATGCTTCAAACCCAGGAAGGATTTCCACTCTTGGTTAAAATAAATACAAAACAACAACATCCTAGGAGGAAGCCTGTGCAGCTTGTACCTTATGAGGCTCATAAATGCCTCAGCAAGGTAAACACACCAGCAAAAACAGACACAGTACCAAAAATATTTCTAACAAAGTCAAGAGGGGCCTGTGAGAAGTGAGCAGTGAAGGAAGGAACATATGGCAGCTGTAGGAAGGCTGAGGCATGTTTCTATAGCGTTCACTGAGATGCCATTTGCTTCTTTCTTTCTCCAGCTTTCTGCAGCTCCCGAGGTGCTGCTTAAATCACCATTGAGAGTGAATTTGATGAGTAACTCCCTAGTCCTGCAAAGCTTTAATTATCCTGTAGCTTCCCAGCTTGCTGGGAAAATACAGTGAGCCCAGGGCTGCAGTGTCCAGCAAGGGGGAAAGATTCAACCTGATGTCAGAAACCAATGCCTGATCTACATCTCCTCTCAGCACACACATTTAGTTCACTAAACCGACCTGTGAATGCTGTTCCAGAGCACAGCAATTGCTGTAGGTGGGGGCAGTGCTGCTGAAGGGTCCCAGCCCTCAGCAGCCCTTGGTCATGTGGGATTCCATGCAAAAATCCAAGCAAGCCACAGCAGAGCCTGTCCCTACACCATGGGCAGCATGGAGGATCCCACAGCACACACTTGGAAAGGTTCCATGGCTCTTTTGCAGAGGGAAATGAGGCATTAGAATTGGAGCATGGGTTCAGCACTGGACTTGGGGGCTGTTTTGCCATTCCTCAGAGCCCTCCTTACCCCCAGAGATGCTGCAGAGCCTGTGGCGTGCCCTGCCCTCCCAGATGGAGATGTGCTGCTGTGGGGACAGCCCTGCACACAGATCCCAGGTGAGCAGGTGCCCAGTTCTCACCTGCACACACCTGGCCTGCAGATGTTCTGACATCATGGGGTGATGGATACCTGACCCCTCTTCTCTGAGGTAAAAAGTCTCTGCAGCTTGGAAATGCTGCTGGATAAGAAGGAGTAGTAAAAGCCAAAAAAACCCACACAATGAAGTCACCCCTGCCTTGCCCTTTTGCTTACAAAGAATAGCTGGAAATATTCAGCCTGGAAATGACAGACTGGCTGGAGTACTCAGGCAACAAGCTAAGCTCACCCCTGCAAACCAGACAAGACAGGAACAAAAGAAAAATCTTACTCTTATGAAATTAAGACACCAAGGACAAAATTGTTTTTCCCTTCTGCCACATTTTCCTGAGCCAAACTGCCTCCTAAGATCATTTCCTTCCCTTTGGCACACAATAACCTGGCACCTGAGGAGCAAACTGAAATCCAAAAGAGCAGCACAGATGTGAAGCCAAACCAGGAGGAAAGTGAGGAACAGCAGCCCCTGTGCTGGCAGGGCTGGACAAGGCTGGTGGAGCCAGCAGGGGCCATTCCTCAGCCCACAGGAGCTGGCAGGGCTCCCTACCAGGCAGCACCAGGACATTCAGGAGGGGCACAAAGCACCAGCCGTGCTCTCATCTTTGCTCCCCTTTGTATTTTTGTTGTTGAAGTAAAACATCACTAAAAGTAGATTCAAAATAGATAGGAGGAAGCTATTTCTTACAGTGAAGTGTTCCAGATTGCAAGGCAAGGTGTATTCTATTACCATCTGTAGGGCAGGTGTCTTTTGTCAAGTGGGTAATTCTCCTTATCTCTCTCTGAGTGATCGCAATCACTCTTCCCTGGGAGGGGACATCTGCTGATAACAGCCATTGGATGTCACTGCATGGCTGATAAGAACTGCAGCATCCCATTGGGAGATGTGAGCCCAGGGGGAGGAGCCAAGCATTGCTACCCAGATATAATCTGGAGGCTCTGGAATACCAGCACGGCATCTCCACTGGACTCCCCAGAGGAGCAGCATATATTATATTATATTATATTATATTATATTATATTATATTATATTATATTATATTATATTATATTATATTATATTATATTATATTATATTATATTATATTATATTATATTATATTATATTATATTATATTATATTATATTATATTATATTATATTATATTATATTATATTATATTATATTATATTATATTATATTATATTATATTATAGTATAGTATAGTATAGTATAGTATATTATGCTATAATAAAGCTATACTGAACTATAGAGAAAGGATACATCAGAAGGCTAAACAAGAATGAATAATAAAAACCCGTGACTCCTGCTAGAGTCCTGACACAGCTGGCTGTGATTGGTCATTAATTAAAAACAATTCACATGGAACCAATCAAGCATTCACCTGTTGGTAAACAATGTCCAAGCCACGCTCCAAAGCAGCAAACACAGGAGCAGCAATCAGATAATTTTTGTTTTCATTCCTCTCTGAGGCTTCTCAGCTTCCCAGGAGAAAATCCTGGGCAAAGAGGATTTTTCAGAAAATAGCAGGGTGCCAATTGCTCCAAGAGCAGGGAGAAAGGACATTTGTCCTCCTCTGCTCCCAGGCACTCCTCACCTGAAGGGCATCACCAGGCAGGCCACCAGGAAGTCAGCCGTGGCCAGGGACATGATGAACATGTAGGTGACGGTGCGCAGCCTCTTCTCCACCACGGGGCACAGGAACACCACCGTGTTCCCCAGCAGGGTCACCACGTCGATGAGGGTGAGGACAAACCCCACCAGCACCTCCTGGAGCCCCACCCCTCCCCTTGCAAAGGAGGAGGCAGCAGAGGAGGAATTGGAGAGCCAGGATCCGTTCCTGTCCGTCAGCATCTTCCCCCTGTTAAAATCTGAACGAGACGAAAGGGGAGAAGCAGGATTACCTCAGTGGTGATTTGTAGGTGTGGGAAAGGGAGGATGGAAATAATATTTGTGCTTCATTTGCTCCAGGAAAAATCCACATGCCCTGCTGTGCCTGTGTCCTGGGTTAGCAGCCCATTAGAAGTGTCTGAAATCCTGAGGGTGAGGATAAATGTGAAGCATTGACTGAAGTCCTTCACAGCAATTAAAAGCCCTCCTGTAAATGAAAATGCATCATCAGATGAAGCATGAGACCAGAAAAAAATAGAAATGTACTGAGAGCAGAGAGAGGAAAAGAAAACAACTGAAATCAAAAATTAAAGCAGCTGGGCTAAATCCCATTGAGCAGCATGCCAAGTCCACATAATGTGGGGGCTGGAACTAGATGATCTTGAAGGTCCTTTCCAACCCAAACCATTCTGTGGCTCTATATTCTCATCACCATCTCTGCCACCCCCAGACCAGCCTGGCTGCTTCCACAGCCCCCCTGTTCAGGCTGTGCTATGCCCTGGCTTGTCCTGGTGCTTTTTCAGACTCTGAAGTTCAGGGGGTTTTTACTACCACAGTGGGCAGCTCCATCCTCCAGCCAAGCAGGGCTGCCAGCAGCTCCACAGGGAGCAGAATTGTAGAATTCCAGAATGATTTGGGCTGGAGAATGATCACATTGAGGTGTCTCAGGTGCAGCCCTGACCCCAGAGTCATGTTCCTTCTGTGCCTGGATGCTCCCAACTCCTTAATTGGGGATTTTTTCTGTTGGGGAAATCCACATGCTTATGTCCACAGCTCAGTTCCAGACTTTACAAAGTGTGCCACAGGTAGGTGGGAAGGTGGGAATGATGCCCTGCAAAAACTCCAGTTCAAAGCTCACTGGTGTAGCTGAGGGAACACAAAGACAAAACTTGTGGGGAAAAGAGAGTTATAGAAATATTTCCTGATGAAAAATTGTTATATATAAATATCATTACTTCTCCTGTGATCAGGATCTGCTTCCACAGTACCCTCAGGTCAATCCCACATCTCCAGGGCATCCTTCTGAGTGCAGTGTGAGGGTGGGCCTGGATAACATCCCTGTAGCCCAACTTGCCTCAACTCACAGGGGCCAAACTTTGTCTTAGGATGGGTGTAAGAACAAGGCAGAAAAATGTTCCCAACATCTCTTTGTCCTTCCTGCAGCCTATGGTCCAGAATTACCTCTTAAGATGTTTTCAATGATTTCTGAATCATGAAATTGTCCTGCTTCTCCTCTGCCCCAGCAAACTTTTAGCATCCATCACCTCCTATAGCAACAACTTCCACGGCTCAGCTCTGCACCCTGCAAGGAACACCTCTGTGTGGGAATCCTAAAATCAGAGGGTTTTGGGAAAGCTGCAGAAGGCAGCCTCAGAGACAGCAGAACTGTGATTAGAGCTAGGCAGTAGCCATGAGATAGGTCAGCAGAAAAATGATGTAAGAAGTAGAAAAGTA